>NC_080086.1:80961825-83461825 GCF_950005125.1 Chionomys nivalis
ATGTGAGTCACCTTGCTGCACCTTAAAATCTTTTATTGATTTAAATTCACTGTACATAATTTTCTTTTTTTTTTTTAAATATTTATTTATTATGTATACAATATTCTGTCTGTGTGTATGCCTGATAGCCAGAAGAGGGCACCAGATCCCGTTACAGATGGTTGTGAGCCACCATGTGGTTGCTGGGAATTGAACTCAGGACCTTTGGAAGAGCAGGCAATGCTCTTAACCTCTGAGCCATCTCTCCAGCCCCCATAATTTTCTTAAAAGCAAGGTTTTTCCAGTATGTCATATATTTTGAACATATGTACTTAACGTTCTGCATTTCTCCTTCCCTTTTCTGCAATCTTTTCTTCCAGAGTATCTTCTAATTTTATCTCTCTGTCTTTCCTGTTATATGTACCTCTACACCCAAACACCCATGCTCACACACTCAAGCCCACACACCCACACACACATTTACACGTATGTACACTTATACACATAGATACACATATATACACATACATATACATATATACACATACATAAACACATATTCACGCAGGAACACACTCAAACTCATACAGAAACACATACACACATGGCCTTTGCAGATTCTAAATATGTGGATTCTAAGTATGTAAAGGAAGGAAACTGAGGAATTTGTTGCCTTTGTTTTTGCGATCACATCTTCTTCTCAAGACTCTGTATCTGACTCCCATTTCTGGAGAAAAAGACACCTTCCTGCACTCTAATGTTGATATAATATTGTATCAGTAAATGTTTCCTTCAAGTCTTTATATTTCATATCAACTAATAAGGCTTAATTTTAATGGGTATATATTGTTATCCTATGAATAAAATATTCTAACTATGTCCACATCCTGATTAAGAAACTTGTCCTATTTTGAAGATATGGCATGGATCAAGTTTGTACAGACTGCATAAAATTAATGGAAATTTCCAAATATCTTAAAGCAGACTGATTCTGGTCAGTGGGACATAGAATATAGTTTGCTACATTTAGAAAAGCCTCAAATCAATGAAAAAGGGTACTTAAACCCACAAATATAAATTATAATACACAAACATAAGATCATGAAAAGTGAAACCAAAATTATACTCCAAAGGATCTTAATTCACTCAAGGATTCAACTCAAAGATCTGAAATGGGTAAAATACTGAGTGATGATTTCAAAAACATATTCATAAAGTAGTTAATTACTACAACAGATACAAACAAAATATTTGTTCAGCCAAGGAAATACTGAGAAAGGCTAGTAAAATATAGGAAAACACAAACAAGATGGATAAAATAATTAGCAACATGGCAGAATAAGTGAACAAGGGAAAATCACAATTAAAGTGTTAGTAAAATTTCAATGTATCAAATACAATACACAGTGAAGGCACACTTATAAGCTCAAGCATGTGGCTGTGGTAGGCCTTGCCCTTTCTCCCTATTTGCCTCTACCTCTGCTAAAACTATTAGATTGCATTCTTGAAGCAAGACACAAGGTCTATTTGCTTATACGGAAAATCCCTCATTCAGAGGCTATCAAGGTTCAACTCTTAAAGCACCAAAATCCAGCAATCAAAGTCCTCATTGGCTCACCTAATTAACATACCCACTAAAATTAAGCATCTCATCTTAACTCTGGGTTTCTGTCTTCATAAACTACCATTATCCTATGTACTATATTTGTCTCTTTATTTAGAGACAGTCCTTTTTAATCCATGAAAAATATTCCTACCCCTTTCCAGGGTTACAATCCCATTCTCACTCTTCCTCTATATTCTGCCTTTTCTCTTATTCCTTGCCCTCTGCTCATCTAGGGAAAAAGAAACATGGGCTTTGTGCTGAGAATTTATCTTTTGTGTCCTGAGCCTATACTTTTCCTTTCACACAGAACAAAGAAATCACCATAAAACTCTTAAAATGGAGGAAAGTATATCCTGTATGAAGACTGAAATTGAAAAAACATAGCTTTGAAACACCATTGGTTAAAAACTATATAATGATTATAATGCCAAAGTATTCTAGCATATATAAAGAATACTAAGAAGCATAAGATATAGAAGAGCTGAAAAAACTAAAGATATAGAGATAATACTGAATAAAGCAAGAACTGAAAAATAATCATATTTAGAAAAAATGGTAAATAAAAAAAAGGCATTCAGTTACCCAGATAGAGATCATTGGAGAGTTATCTCTCCATGTCATAGATTGTGCTTATTCTGTAAAAAGAAAAAATACAAAATAAAGAACAAGCATCAAAACATCTAATGGAAAGGTCCTAAGTCAACTTCAAAGACAAACACATGTGAATGACACCTGAACTCTCATTCAAAACCTTAAAGACTGGAAAAGCATGGAACAACATATTTCAGAAATATACAGGAATAATTGAGCTAAGTTCAGCCAAATTGTATTTTAAATTGAGGGAGAAATAAAGACATTACAAGAAAATCACAAAATACGGCATTTGATGACCATGAAAATAACACTTTAGAGAATCCAGCCATAATACTATTTACATAGAAATATAAAGATCATCTCAATCAGGAGAGCGCAGAAAAATCCTAATTTCAACAGAGAACTAGATGAATAATTATTATCAGGAAATGAGATATCAGCATGTCCAACACTATGAACCAGAAATTCAAATGTAGTTGAGGGTTAAGGCAGAGGAAGATAAATCAACAATCTATTACATTAAGAAACCTCAACAAGTTCTCCCTCCTTCTGCTCCTCATTAGGACCTTGGGAGCTCAGTCTGGTGCTCCAGTGTGGGTCTCTGTCTCTATCTCCATCCATCGCTAGATGAAGGTTCTCACTCAGGATAGTATTTTCTATTTCCATCCATTTGCATGCAAAATTCGAGAAGTCATTGTTTTTTACTGCAGAGTAGTACTCTAATGTGTATATATTCCACAATTTCTTCATCCATTCTTCCATTGAAGGACACAACGAAGTCAGGACCACGAGGGGTGCACCCACCCACTGAGACAGTGGGGCTGATCTATTGGGAGCTCACCAAGGCCAGCTGGACTGTGACTGAAAAAGCATGGGATAAAACCGGACTCTCTGAACATGGCGGACAATGAGAGCTGACAAGAGGCCAAGGACAATGGCACGGGGTGTTGATCCTACTTCAGGTTCTGGCTTTGTGGGAGCCTAGACAGTTTGGATGTTCAACTTCCTAGATCTGGATGGAGGGGGGAGGACCTTGGACTTTACACAGGGCAGGGAACCCTGACTGCTCCTGGGACTGGAAAGGGAGGAGAAGAGGAGTGGGGGGGAGGGGGAGAGGGGTGGGAAGAGGGGGAGGGAAATGGGAGGCGGGGAGGAGGCGAAAAATTTTTTTTCAATATAAAAAAAAAGAATCCTCAACAAAATCATCGAAATTAATAAACATTTATTAATAACCTTATGTGATCCCATTTCTCAAGAATGACACACATATTTTTAGACTAGATTGAAAATATATCCAACTGTTTCTTTTATTCAACCACAAGTACCTGTTAACAATACACATATGCTGAGAGTCAAATGTTGGAAGTAAATCTTCCGAGAGAATGGGGGTCCAAAACCAAGCTGGCAGAATTATGCTTGTAGCACAATTCCAAATGCTCTTAATTAATAAAACCTTGGAGTTAGCTATCAGGGATGAAAGGTGAAGGATAAGAGAATCAGAATGGCCAACCATTAGAGTTCTTACCTCTATCAACACTCAGATCAAAGGGGTGATTCTGTCTTCAGACTGCCTCTTCAGATTGTTTGCTCAGACTGACTGCTCATCCTGACTGCTCAGATTGAATTCCTGAGTGCCTGTCTCCTCTCTTTGTATTCCTCTCTATGCCAAGCCATATCACTCCTGTCTCCACCTCCCTAGTGTTGAGGTTAAAGGCATGTAATACCAAGTGCTAGGATCACTTTTTTGTGAGATATTTTTCTTTTAGACTGAATCAATTTTGTGTAGCCCTGTGTGGCCTTGTATTAACAGAGATCTGTCTGCCTCTGTGTTCCCGAAAGCTGGAATTAAAGGTGTATGCCAACAATGTCTAGCCTCTGTGGTTAACAATTGTGGCTAATTCTGCACTCTGATATTCAGGCAAGCTTTATTTGTTAATGCACAAAAAATGTCACCACATATGGTAAAAACCATTAATTAGAATCTGAACAGTTACCGAATTAATGGGCCAAAGCAGCCATAAAGAAAATGAGTCACCAAAAGTTCTAAATGTGTACACATTGACTTTGGACTACAGTGTTATAAGACAAACCTAGATAGATGCTGGGAGGACCTGTTGGTCAGATGTTGCAATCTACCATGCTCTGACAGATCTCTCAAAGCTTGGAAACATGGAGGATCCCTCCTCCAACAACCCTCCCTGGTGGAAGACACTCTGTTCTCTATCTGACCTTGTTTGGAGACTGTCTCTAGGCCCAAATGCCTTCATTAATCTTTATTTTCTTTCTGGGATGGGTGTAAAAAATATTTTTGATTTTTTATTGTACAACATTTCAAAATTATAATACAAATATTTTTTAAAAAAGTGAAGCACAAGATATTTGGCAGAATTATGGTGACCCTTTAATGAAGAAATAACATTAACACCCCTGGAACTGTTCCATGCCAAAGAAAAGAAAGGAATACAACCAGACTTCATGTAGGGAGACAGAATTATCTAATATTAAAACAAAGATTCAAAAGGAAAAAATACAGAGATGAGAGACAAATTTCCCTGATTAACATAAGGACCTCCTAATTCTTGCAAATGAAATCTAAGATTACATTAACAGGAGTGTAAACTATAACCAAATTGTTTTCTATGCAGGAATGAATGGGTGGCTCAAACCCAAAAATATTAACTCCAATTCAGCATGAAGTGCTTCAGAAGCATAAATCCTGTCATCATCTTGGTAAGTACTGAACACTCATTTAAACTCAGGATAAATCCCAGAATGAGCCAGCAGTAGAAGGATGTTTCCTGAATATAATAACAAATGTAGGACACATTAAATGGCATGTGCAGCCCTGTATGCAGGTTCTGCTGGAAAAAGGAAGAATACTTGGTTTCTGTTGTCAGCACCCAAAGAGACAATGTCAACTATTCATTTTCTTTCAAAATTGGAGCGTGCCATCAAGGAGACAGATGTTTTTTGATTACACAGTATGCTGACCCTTAGCAAGACCATCTTGATTGAAAACATCAAATAAATCTCCAAACAGTGCACAGACAGCTGATGGCTCACACTGTTCTGGAATGACATGGAGGTACAGGAGCAATGTGATGGGTTCTTTGAGGAAGTCTTCACTGATGTGAAACCCAAGTACTGGCTGAGATGAATGTCTTCAACAACCTGAGAGCTCACTTGGTGGGTTGGATTATGTCGAATTTCTCCTTGATGATGGATGAGGATGTTAAGAAGGCTGTGAAGGAGTTGAATAAACCTTGGATTAATAGGCAGCCTATATACATACAAAGGTCCTGGGTGGCAAATTTCAGAAAGGTCTGCTGTCTTCAATTCAAAATGAAAGAGTACACATGAGAGGCTTGTGCAACTTCATGTCCCTGAAGCATCTCCAGAGAGCTATGGAAGTTGTGTGGGTGTCAGTTCAAGAAACATAGATCTAGGTCCCAATCCATGGAACTGCATTACTGTTCCAGAGTCCAAGAGATTTTTAGCAAAAGAGGTTGTGGAGAATGAGAGAATGATAGATCTGGACAATTCTCAGACAGGCTGTTTTTGTTGTTGGTGTCTTAAACAGTGTTGTAATTGATTGACAAGACAGTTAAAAATGGGATTAAAAAATGAAACAAAGATGGGTTTCTGAAAGAAATTTGTAATAACACTGGAAAATAATTTAAAGCAAAAGTCAAAATTATAAATGAGAGAAATATTCTTATACTTATACTAAGTAGAAAAAAAACAGAGTGCTGCTTCACAATTCTGAAATGAGAGAAGTGAACATGTCCAATCTCACTCTTATTCAGAGAAATGCACAAACCTGACTGAGAAAAAATGCAAAAAGTCAAATGAGCACAATATATTCTTAATCGTAAAGACTCTCAGAATTCAGTCAGAAATTTATTAGTCCTAAAAATTCTGTCAGCAAAGGGCAGTATATAAACCAAGAGCACTATAAAAAGTCAACAGACAAAAGTCCATAGATTTTCTGTGTAAAAGTAACAAACTTCCTAAGAAAGAAAACAGGAGTGAATTCCATTCACAACTTCAAAACAAAATACCTAGGAACCAATTTAAAAAAATAAAAATAAAAACAAAACAACTTAAAGATCCATACATGAAATCATTGAGATGTTAAATAATGAAGTTGTACAAGACAGAGGACTGAAAATCTTTAACATTCACTAATAGAGAATTTCCTGCAGGATGTGATAACAGTGTGACACAAGAATTCAATCCAATCATTATCCCAGGGACACTACTCAGAGAGTTGGAAAAACAATGTTGAAAATCATCACACTACCATCCACGGAAATGAGTGTTGCAGCATCTCTTGGTTTGAATTACATTGAAAGTGTGAAGCCTGGTGTGCCTCCCTGTTTCAATCACTAGAAGAAAAGGAGATAATAAGTTTACTATTTGCTCATAAGGATGTTTTACTCAATGGGAGTAAGACCCTGTGTGCAGTAGTGGTGAGGCATTGAGAATGGAGTGTTTGAAGCAAAGCTAAGAACATTTTGGAGATGAAAAAGGGGAAGATCACAGTCACACACTTCTCCCAAGAACACAGAGTTAGTGACCTGAAGCCTTCCTAGCGGACCTGTAATTATACATGTTTCATCCCCCGAAAAAATCCTGGAGACTAAGGTTTTACCACATGGGCCTTCTGGGTACAGTCAAGCTGCAGTGTACTTCTGTCCTTGATTGGAGAATACTGATCCTCACTCAGTCCCTTCAAGTAAAATGAAACTATTCAAGGATACAGGGTCTGAGACGTTTCAGACTGTCAAACACCTGGAAACAGAAATGTCTGCCTTTTCCTCACATTGTCAGTACCTCCAGGTCAGGTACCACAGAGAAGGGAAATGTTGGTTATGTAAAAGCTTCACTTCCTAGCTGACCTGAGGTTTTACTTAAACGCTATATTCCTAAGTGGAATTCTGAGTACGCTGAGTGTCCAGAGGATCACAAGCCTAGCATCATTGTCTGCTTTGTGTTTCAGAGTAGGAACATTGTCAGGGTGTTTGTCACTGTCCACAGACCAAGCTAGGACTCCAAAACTGGATGCTGATTGACAGGAACTGTGGATTCTGAGGATGGGTAAAATGCTCCCCTGCTTGTGAAGGCTTCATGTGGATTCAGCATTTGCTTTGGAGTGAAGAAGAGAAAGATCTGGCTTGTTCTCAGTGATGCCTGTTGATTCTAAATTTAGGTTTCTATTGTCCTTCTTTATCCCATGATAACATCCTATTGCTCCTTCTACTACTGATGACATTTAGTTTAAAGCTTCTTAGTGGAGCCAACATCCACTCTCATTGGAACCATGACATTCTTTTTTTCTCAATCTTATTAAATCTAATTGTTTTCTATTGTTGAGAAGTATCACAAAGCAAAAGATGTTGGGGTTTTTTTTGTTGTTGTTTTTATGAGATACAAAAAAAAAAAACTAATTTAGGCTAGAGAGATGGAGCAGTGGATAAAGCCTTTGCTTGTCCTACAGAGGACATAGGTTCAATTCTCCACATCTATACGGCATCTACACAATCATCTTTCACAATATTTCCAGGTGAAACCAATGCCCTTTTCTCTAAACCTAGGGCAACAGTCACAAATGTGGTACACAGACATACAAGCAGTCAAAGCACATATATACATAGAATAAATACAAAGATATCTTTTTAAAAAGTTTAATTCTTTAGATCACCTGATGTAGAATGTCAAGGTTTAACGGATAAAAGAAACATTTGTATGGCATACAGTAAGAATTGTTCTTGGTGTAAATTTTGTATCTCTTCTTTAGAACAGCTCTTTTAGCTTATGACTTAGTCCTTTGTATCCATGTTTTAGAATAAACATTAGAGAGCCCAAGAGCTAAGAAAGTTTAATTCTTTTCCAATATGAATTCCCTTGATCTTATTTTGTTGTATAATTGCTCTAGACAGAATTTAATAACTATGTTGAATAAATATGGAGAGAGTGGACAGGCTTGTCTTGTTCCTGATTTTAGTGGGGTTACTTTAAGTTTCTTTCCATTTAATTGGATGTTGGCTGTCAGCTTGCTTTGTATTGCTTTTATTAAGTTTAGAAATATTCCTTTTATAATTGATCTCTCCATGACCTTTATCATAATGGGGTGTTGGATTTTGCCAAATGCTTTTTTGACATCTAATTAGATAATAATATTTTTCTTTCAGTTTATTTATATGGTGGATGGCATTGATAGACTTTTATATGTTGAACCATCCCTGCATTTCTGGGATGAAGTTAAACTTTTGTTATTTGCAGATTATATGGCAGTATATATAAGTGATGCCAAAAACTCAACAAGGGAACTTCGACAGCTGATAAATCACTTCAGTGATGTGACAGGATACAAGATCAACTCAAAAAAATCAGTAGCAATCCCAAATACAATTGATAAGGAAACTGAGATATAAATCAGAGAAACATCACCATTCACAATAGCCATATCACATAAAATATCTTGAGGCAACCCTAACTAAAGAAGTTAAAGAACTGTTTAACAGATATTTAAGTCTTTGAAGAAAGAAATTTAAGATGACACCAGAAAATGAAAAGATCACTCATATTCTTGCATTAGTAGGATCAACCTGCAAACAGCCCTAATGCCCTTCAGTCAAAGAATGGACAAAGAAAATGTTGCACATTTACACAATAGGATTTTACTCAGAGGTAAAAAAGAAAGACCTCTTGAAATTTGTAAGCAAATGGATGGAAATACAAAAATATTGAGTCTGGTAACCCAGATGCAGAAAGAGGAACATGGTATGTACTCACTCATAAGTGGATAATAGTTGTAAAGCAAAGGATATTGAGGCTATAGTTCATGATCTTAGAGAAGATAAGTAACAAGGTGAACTCTAAGAAAAACATACATAAATCCACCTGGAAAGGGGAAGTCGACAAGTTTGACTGACAAAACTGGGAGCATAGGGCTGGGGTTAGCATGGGGGACAGACGGGGAAGATGAGGGGAGAAGGGGAGGCAGGAGGAGAACTTGAAGAAATGGGGTAGTCTAGGTAGAGGAAGGACAGAGATGAGAGCAAGGAAACAGATATTTCAATTGAGGGAGCCATTATGGGGTTAGCAAGAAGACTGTCAGTTGAAATTCCCAGGAATTCACAAGGATGACCGTAGCTAAAACCCTAAGCAATAGAGGATAGGATGTCTGAACTGGCCTTGCTCTGTAGTCAGACTAATCAATATTTTTTTCTTCTTCTTCTATAAAATATTTATTTATTTCTGACATAATTGTTTTTTTTTTTTTTACAATTCTGAAATTTATGCTTCCTCCCTTCTTCCTATTTCCCTCCGCTCCCCCACTCACCTTCTTCCCTCCCACTCCTTCCTGGTTCTTTGAGAAAATCAACAAGATTCACAAGCCCCTATCAAAACTAATCAAAAGGCAGAGAGAGAAAACACGCAAATTAACAAGATCAGAAATAAAAAAGGGGACATAACAACAGACACTGAGGAAATTCAGAGAATCATTAGGTCTTACTACAAAGGCATATATGCCACAAAATTAGAAAATGTAAAAGAAATGGACTTGTTTTAAGATAAATACCATATACCAAAATTAAATCAAGACCAGGCGAACAATTTAAATAGACCTATAAATCATGAGGAAATAGTAAGCTGTCACAAAAAAAAAAAAAAACCTACCAAACCAAAAAAAAAAAAAAAAAAAAGCCCAGGACCAGATAGTTTTAATGCAGAATTTTACCAGAACTTCCAAGAATAGCTGATACCTATACTCCTTAATGTGTTTCACATGATAGAAACAGAAGAGTCATTGTCAAACACTGTCAAACTTTTATGAAGCTACAGTTACCCTGATACCAAAACCACACAAAGACTCAACCAAGATAGAGAATTACAGACCAATCTTGCTCATGAACATTGATGCAAAAACTGTCAATAAAATACTGGCAAACCGAATACAAGAACAAATCAGTATCTTAAATAGCACCATAGATTCTTCATACAGTAATTGATGGAAACAGAGGCAGTGACCTGTATCAGAGCACTGGACTGAGCTCCCAAAGTCCTGTTGAAGAAAGGGAAGAGTGAGAATATGAGCAAACAGGTCAAAACCATGATGGATACACCCACTGAAACAGTTTACCTGAACTAATGGGAGCTCACCAACTCTAGCTCTACAGGGAAGGAAACAGCAAAGGTCCAAACTAGTTCCTCTGAATGTGCGTGACGGTTGTATGGCTGTGGCAGGCTGTGGGGCCACTGGCAGTGTTACCAGAATTTACTTCTATGGCTTGTACTGGTTTTGTTTGGAACCTATTATTATTAAATGGATACCTTACTCAGGCTACATATGGTAGAGAGGACCTTGAACCTTACCCAAATCAATGTGCCTTACCATTTCTGAGGAGTGGATGGGTGGTGGGGTGGGGGTGTTAGGTGGAGGGAGGGGGAAGAGGGGAGGGACTGCAAATTGGTACTGATATGTAATATGAAAAAGTTTGTTTTCTTTTTAAATAAATAGTAAAGTTTAATCCTTAGGGATCACAGTGCAACTTTAACCCACATCCTTTACTGCACTGTAGAACCTTAGAATAACAGAATTTAACAATTACAAAAGGCCAGCAAAAGAAACCAGCCGGGATACACCACTTAGAATACTCTAGTGAATACTCTGCAAGTCCTGACTGCCAGAGGGTGACACAAGAGCAAGTGTCCTTTGAGCACCAAGTCAAGTTTTCTGAGCTTATTTGCACATTGATACATTAGCTACAGTGAAAATGGCTCAAAGCACCTTTAAAAGAAGTTTACTAGTGCTCAGGAAGCAGCCTCTATTCCAGGTCTCAAGGGTGGGGTCAGCTCCTCTCCTGTTGTGGGTTTTGGGTTCCAGGTGAGAGGGTGCACTGTTGGGGAAAACTCTTGTAGACCTTGTTGCTTTTCATACCTCGATGTCCTGATCATTGAAATCATGGAATCTAAGTAGTGTTATGTTTCCATTTTATTTTATGGTTTCTCAGAGTGTAGCTTATGACTGTTGTTAATGTTTCTACATCCATGATGGATTTACAGCAGAGTGCTTTCAGTATTACTGTGCCAGCACGGTGTGTTTTCATTCCAGCCTCGACTGTTGACATTATGCTTACCTGGTCTCCAGCTTTGATGTCTGTGTCTCTAAGACAGAGTGCCACCATCTCCTGCAGGGCCAGCAAGAATGTCACTGAATACGACATTAGTTACATGCACTGGTACCAACAGAAACCAGGACAACACCCCAGACTCCTCAAGTATGGTGCATCCAACCTAGCATCTAGGGTTCCTGTCAGGTTCAGTGGCAGTGGGTCTGAGACAGACTTCACCCTCTGGGACAGACTTCACCCTCTCCATCCATACTGTGGAGACTGATGATGATGCATCATATTATTCTTTTTTTGTTTTTGTTTTTGTTTTTTTTGTTGTTTTGTTTTGTTTTTCGAGACAGGGTTTCTCTGTGGTTTTGGAGCCTGTCCTGGATCTAGCTCTTGTAGACCAGGCTGGTCTCGAACTCACAGAGATCTGCCTGCCTCTGCCTCCCAAGTGCTGGGATTAAAGGTGTGCGCCACCACCGCCCGGTTGCAGCATATTATTCTAAGCAGAGGTATGGGTCTCCTCCCACAGTGCTCTGTGAGGATTTGGAATCTGTGCTTTAGTTTGCAGGGAATTGTGCTGTCCTGGCTCTGTGGTAATTTGAGGACTGTGGCTGGGACACAGGTCAGCTATGAAATGCCAGGGCTAGGAGAAGAAAATATTCTTCTACCCTGTCCTCTTGTCACAAGTTCTGAATGCCACAGAGTTTAAGGAAGTGGCTACCCTGCAACACAGTACATATAGAATTGCTTTGCTCAGATATTTAGTATAGCTTAAATTAGATTTGTGACATTGAGATAATGTCTCTGAAGACTTTTGTGGCCACACCACCTGATGGTATTTTGCAGTTGTTCTGATATTCTTGCGACCACAGCCCTAAATAAATACATCGTGCTCTCTTGAGAATGGTTACTTCACCCACATATACTTCCTCTTTTTGATTAAACTGTTGACTGAAGCAATTGTTTCAATAATGTATAAAAAGTGCTGCATAATAAGCAAACAGCATGCAGTTGCAATTGCTGCTTTTGCTCTGCAGCCCCTGTGTTCTGGTTTATTCGAGGCCATTACCAAGGTACCCTGATGCTCCAGATGTCGACGGTGCTCCAGGGCTAAACAATACCTCCTGGGGCTGCTGCCAACTGAAGTTTAGTCTCTGAGCTGGGTCTTTCCCCACACATCTCCATTATGTGATTTTAGAAAGCTTATTCATAAAAACGGTGAAGCTGTGAAACAGATTTCTTAAACTAATATGTGTGTTTGTCTGAACATGGATCCTTTACAATTTTTTTCAACCTTCTTTCTTAATAAATATCCTATTGCTACTCTTTCTAAAGCACATTTTTAGGTTCAATAGATTGACTAGATGATCATTTAAAATATACAGGAAATATTCCTCAGTTGCTCAAAATAAGATATTGAATATTGAAGACTGTTAGTTGTCTTGCAGACACAAGTTGACATCTCGATCCTAATGTCAAATTTCCACTTATATTTGCTTAAGATTTCAAATGTGCCTCTTCAACAGATTGCACAAGCAAACATCTTGCAACTGATTTACTGCTTAGTTTCTGATAAGTATTTCTGTGTCCATCACAGATGCTAATCTACAGTCTTAGACTACTTAACTCTTCTTTGTTCTTATCCAATATTCACATCTTTCCTTTTAATATATTACCTTCCTTCAATTTTTACTATCTTTGTAGGTGGAGGGACATAATATCTTAGTATATATCCTGAGCTGAACTGGAAATTACTACATCACGTATCATCACACTAAAATTGTAACCCATAAGCCTATTCACCCTGACTGACAAATTACTAGATATCACACCTGGGATCTATTTTATATTCTAGTTGTTCTCCCATTACAGGTACAGGAACTGTGGAGATTTAAGAGTGCAAGTCACTATCATAGAAATTTACTTCAAAGAAACTCTCCACCCACTCATGAACCTTCTTTAGGTTTTCCATGCGGAGTGAAAAAGCTCAACAAAATGATCCTTAGAAACATCTTCTGATGAACATCTTTGAGATTTTCAAGATTACAGTCTTATCTCAGAATAGTGAAACTGCATTGTCTGACTTTCCTAGTGCTGCACAAGAAATTATCACAAACTCAGTGACTTATGAGATCAACACCTAAAATCTGAGCATGGTGTGTCTGGGTCCTCCTCTCAGGCTCTCATAGGTTAACCAAGATATTGTCAAGTCTGCATTCTGTTCTGGATACTCAAAAGCGCCTCACTGTATTACCAGTGAAGTTGTTAATACAATCATTTTTTTTTAAAAAAAATCATCTCAAAGGTTTGCATGATTACAGTGACTTTGCAAATGTCCTGACTCAGTTATTCATATGTCAGTATTAGAAGCCTAATCTGCCTTGTCCCATGGCCATCACAGTTACTGATGGACATGCAGTAAGGAAATCATCAAGGGTATAGAAGATCTCAAGATTACTACTATTCAGCCTGGACCACAAGAAGTTGTTTGAACTCTATCCCTAAACACAGAAAAACAAGATTATATTCACAAATATATGTCTTTTCTGAAACAAATGCATATATTGAGCCACAGAGAAAAAAATAGCAAGTGATTTTTATTTTTATTATAGCTGAATAAATTTCTTTGCACATATGAAACTTTTTGCTATCCATTCATCTGTTGATAGACACTGCATTGATTTAAATACTTTCTATTGTGAATAGTGCAGCAATAAACATAGGTGTGGACGCATATCTATTTTAAGCTGATTTAAATTTGTTCTGGAAAATACATAGGGCAGAAGTAACTAAATCATATGGTAATTTCATGTTTTCTTGAGGCATCTCCATTCTCAAGTTCATAGTGACTGTGTATCAGTTTGCAGTCCTCCAGCAGCATATGCTGCTTGCTCTTCCTGTCCTGTTTTACCATCATTTATAGTCAGTTTCTTGATTTCCTTTTAATTCATCATTGAAATGAAGTCTTTTTTATGTTTTTGCTTTGGTTTCTATCTCAATGCCAAAATGGGAAGAAACTGTAAGCCGAAAACACCACCTAGAAGTCACTAACCAACTTCAGAAGAGCACAAGTTATTGATATTCAGGAGCTTCCTTTACAGCCAGTCTTATCTAATTATTTGAAAGAGATTAGATAAAAGTTCATTCTTTTCCTCCATACTGCCATGCTGAGGAAGTTGTAGCTTTACCATTAAGTCTTTACCTGGGTGAAGCTGTGTTTCCCAAGGGGCACAGAACTCAGCTGTAACTTGTTGTATTGTTCGTCCTCTCACACAGTTTCAGGAAATTATCTGTGATATCTGAACATGAGTTACATGTGATAACATTTGGACCGTCTAAGTAGGGAGGTTTTCATTTTAGGCTATAGCACTCTTTGTCAAGATTGTATGACTTTTACACCATAATAAATAACAACATCCTCACCCCTCATTATGATTATTTTGAGGGTGTAATATGCCTTCCCTAGACCTTTATTCTTAGTGTGGTCCATGGATGAGTGTTCTGTGTCCCATGAGATCAAGGTCATCAACATCAGACTTTCTGGCTCCAAAACTGGGAACAAAATAATCTTTGTTGTTTTCAGCCAGTAGTTTTGTAGTTAGTTCACAGCCCAAGGAATCTAATGCACAAGGGTGGAAACTGCGTTTGTGGGAAAAGTAGTAACTAAAGAAAATCTGGCTTTTTCTACTAGATATAAAAGAACATGAAAATTTTGTCCTTTTACTCTCCATGATCTCCCCTAACATACTGTGAAAATACATGTTTAACTGCAGGAGCCTTTGGATTTGTATGGCCCTGTCTCCATGTGTTCTATTTGAATAATCAGCAGTAATGACATGAATCCACAATCTGATCTCAGTGCAGTTGTCACAAATCAAAGTACAGTGTCCTGCAAAAATCCACAGCACTGCACAATTTGTTAGATATTGATTGGGGCAGTTACTCATCTGTCATATTCTTAGATACTGACTGGAGCAGAGTTACACTTGTGTCGTGTTTTTTATGTTGAGATCGGGAATTTTATTAATTCACATGCTGCTTATTTCTGTCTTATCATGGTGTTACAAGTTGACAAAGAGATCTGAATTTGCTTATCAGAAATAATTTAATATTTTGTACATAAAAATTAGATGTATAAAATTATATAATTAATGCAAACAAATGGAAAATGCATGTTACTTAAATGTATATTTAATTTTATTTTTTTTATTTAATTTTTTTTTGGTTTTTTCGAGACAGGGTTTCTCTGTGGTTTTGGAGCCTGTCCTGGAACTAGCTCTTGTAGACCAGGCTGGTCTCGAACTCACAGAGATCCACCTGCCTCTGCCTCCCGAGTGCTGGGATTAAAGGCGTGCGCCACCACCACCCGGCATATATTTAATTTTAAATAATATTCTTGGGTTAATGATAAAATGTTAATGTCAGATATGTACTTTGATTTAGATATCAAATTCCTGAACTACCTTGTAAACTCTTGATTAATAACACACATTTTAAAAGGTGTGTGCATGCACAGATTAAATAGGCTACTCTCAAATATATAATCACCCTGTTTATGTCTCTCCAGTTCTGAGATTAAAGATGTGAATCTAAAATTCTTGCCATAATGTTTTATTTATTCATTTTTCTGTTTATTGTATGTTACACATAATACTGGATGTATAATTTACTTCTTATATGTTATTTCAGAGTTCGCTAACCAGAAATCCTGGTATGTTCTATGATTTCTGTTATTGCTTCTGATTTTCATTCATACTCAAACATACTTTTTGTATAGAAGCAATCCCTGGTCTATAGTCTATTGATCTCTATAAAATTATTGCTTGATATATGATGACAGTGTTCCCTTGCAATGTTTTTAGTGTTCACTATGTCAGCAAGACCATTTTCACCCACTTTCAATACTGTTAATTTGTAAATTATCTTAGAAAATGCATTATAGAACAAACACTCTTGGTAAGTATTGGTCTACAGCAATGACTTTTCGAAAAAGATTGTTTTCTTCCTCTTCTATTTCCCACAATTTTATCATCTTGTTTCAGTTCCCTTAGTTGTGCAGATGATGCTTGTTTGTTTCTGCAGGGTGAGTTTACCCTTGCTTTGAGATTTAAGATTCTTTCATCTCAATCTTAATGTTCTCCAGGATTTACGGAGTGAATTTTGGACTGCTCTTTTTTTAGTCAAGAAATGTACAATGTCAGTGGTACTGTTCATTTTTCGCTCTATAAGTGTGGTTATATAATTTAGAATTGAACTGCATGATAAACAACAGATGCAATAGACATGGAAAATAAATCTCATTGGCATTAAAGCTAACCCTGACAATTCTTGCAAATAAAATCTCAGATCAAATTGAGAGGAGTGTTCACTTTAACCACATCAGTTTCAATTTATGGGTGAAAGTTTGCTCTCCTCTTATCCAAAATCAGTAGCTACAAATCAACACAAAGTGCTTAAGAAATAGAAATGCTCAGAAGTGCATGGGGAACTTAGGAGAGGGTTGAAAGGGAGGGGAGATGCAGGGAAGGGAATAGAGAAAAATGTAGAACTCAATATAAATTAATAGAAAATCATTAAATTAATTTTAGTTTGAGTTTTGGTTAGAATTTCTAATAATTTTCTTTCCTGAAATGGTCTTAAATATACTTCTTTCCTTTGTATACTATATATTTATGCAAGGTGACAGTCTCAGGACTGATGATAATAAAATTAAATTATCAATCAACTCTGAGATGTATAAGACACTATATCTGCAGAATCAATTTTCAGCCAATATTTAATTCTTTAGATAAAAAAATGCACATGTATCTCATTAGTAACTATTTAGTGGGCATTTTTTATCTTAATAAATGGCAAATAACATATACAGCAAATAAATCAGTTTCTTTATATTATTATAAAAAAGACGGAGAAATGCTATTATCTTCTCCATCAGTTCAAAACCTCATCTAAACTCATAAAATCCATGAAGGGATTGTAGGTAGAAGGGTCATTCCTGAGTATAACAAAAAATATATTCCTGAGCATAGCAAAAAAATATATGTCACAGTAAGTGGCATCTGCAACCATGCTTGCAGCTTCTGCTGGAACACTTGACTTCCACAGCTGGTAGCAAGAAAGACAAAGTCAACTCTTCATCTGCTTTCAATATTGGAGCTTGTTTTCATGGAAACAGATGATGTTAGTTGCACAAAAACTTATTTTTTTGTCACACTGTCTTTATCAAAAACATTGAAAAATTCCACAAACAGTGTAGAGACAGCTGATGGCTCACGTGGTTCTGTGAATGATGTGGAGACACAGGAGGATCTCCAGACAGAATTATGAGGGGAAACTGTGAAGGGTTCTTAGAGGAAATCTTTAGTAAGGTGGAACAAATGTATTGGGACATTGAGGAGAGATATTTCTGGGACAACATGGGATCCCTCCTTATGGAGTATTTATAAGGCAAATTTGTCCTTGAAGAGAATGCTGGGGCGGTGGTGAAGGAGTTGAATAAACTTGGGTCAATGAGCAGCTGATCTGCACACAGCCATCCTAGGTTAAATGACTTCAGAAAAGCCTGATGACTCCAGTACAAAATGGAAGAGTGTACAAGAGATGCTACAGGAACATCTTGAGAGAGCCACTAAAGGAGCTGTGTGGGTGTCAGCTCTAAAAACATGGATATAGATCTCCATCCCAGGAACTGCATTGCTGATCCAGAGACCAGGGGCAACAGAGGTAATGAAGCATAAGAGAATGTCAGATATTGGCAATTCTGAACTAAACCATTTTTATTGTGTGTATGGTAGAGTTTATTGTAGTTGATTGACAAGTCAGTTCACAACAGGCTTTAAAAGCATGATCAAAGACAAATATGGGATTCTGAGTTAAATTTGAGTGACATAGTAAATCAAAATAAAACAAGAATAAAGATTACAAATAATTAAATATCATTGTAATTATACTGAGTGGAAGCCTAGTTTAATTCAGAAAACTGCTTCTCAAATCTGAATTCAGTAAAGAGTATGTGCTTACTCTCTAACTCTTACTCAATGTAATTCTAAAATCTAAACCACAGAAAAAAGGCCAGAAGCACAAATAAAAAATATATAAATAGTAAATGAAGAAATTAAATTATGAACATTTATACATAATGTGTTCTTATAATTGAAAGACTCTCAAACTCCACCACAAAACTCTTAGACCTGAAAATACTCACAGCAAAGAACAGGATACAAAGTCAACATTTAATAATATGTACCTTTTCTGTGTCATAGTTAAAAATTATTAAAAAATAAATTAAGGAAATTCCATTCACAACTTAAAAACAAAATACCTAATAGTTTAAGCAAGGAAGATAAAGATGCCTACAGTGGAGTCACTTGGACATTCAATAAGTTGAAGAAGAAAGAGGATGGAAAGACCTACACTCATTTATAGAGCAAGTCATATAGGTACCAGTGTGTTCCAAAATGAAACTCCCCTCAATATTCCCAGGGCCATTGCTTAAAAAGATGTAAAAACAAGTGAAAATAATTTTACTGTCATCAATTGATGCATGTAGTTCATACTATTTAGTTATGCAATCACTTACACATCTCTTGCTCTGAATTCTTTCACTTCGTTGAAAGAATGAAGCACTGTTTGTCCATCACTACAAGAAAATGACATACTGTGCTTTAACATAGGCTCTGTTGTGGAGGTTCTTCTCTGTGGGTCTGTGTGTGTGTGTGTGGTGTTGCAGCACGTTAGGACAGGGGTGTGTGACATAAAACTAAGAATCTTAAGGAGAGGAAAGAGGAAAAGATTATAGACACACAGTTCTCCCCATGAGCACAGTGTTATTCCCTCAAACCCTCCCAGTGTCTCTGTATTCATATACATTTCACCACTGAAATAACAGCCTGGAGTCCAAGGCTTTATCACATGGGCATTCTGTGGACATTCAAGTTGTCATATACTGCAGTCCTTGATAGGGGAACACTAAGCTTCACTCAATTCCTTGAATTAAAAGGATAATATGTGAGGATGTCATGGTCTTTACGTTTCTCACTGACAAATACTGGGAAGCAGAAACTCTGTTTCCTCTCTTTGTGTACAATATCGTTCCATTTTCAGTGCCTCTAGTTCAGGTGCCATTGAGAAAACAAATGCTCATTATGAAAGAGCCTTACTGCTCAACTAACCTGGGGTTTGTCTTAAAGGCTGTGGTCCAGTGTGGAATTGATTGTGAGTGTCCAGAGTGCCACAAAGGCCAGCATCATTAACCCCCTTTGGTTTCAGAACAAGGACATGGCCAGTATTTCTGTTGTTCTCTTCATAGACTAAGCTGGGTCCCCTAAATTTTATGCTGATTGTCAGGAATTGTGGATTCTGAGGTAATGCTACTGTTTACAGGGTAAAATGTTTCCTCTGTGTGTGAAGGTTTTATGTGGACTCAGCATTGGCTTTGGAGTGAAAAGATGGAGAGACCTGCCCTATTCTCAGTGATGCCTGTTCATTGAGATCAAACAGAGTAGTGACAGTGCACTGCCCAGATGGTACCTAAAATAAAAGTACAGGTTGATTCCACATGGCGAGCCACAAAATCACCTGGGATACAATAAAATACACTTGGGAATTCTTTACTAATCGTAACTGCCGAAGGTGACACAAGAGCAGGTGTCCTTGGAGCACTAACTCAAGTCTTTATAAGCTGATTTGTATATTGAGACAATCGCCACAGTGCAGATTGCTCAGAGTGTCTTTATAATCAGCTTGTCAGTCCCCAAGAAGCAGCCTCTAGTCACGGTCTCAGAGATGGGTTCAGCTGTTCTCCAGCTGTGCTTACTGTGTCTCTGGGTTCTAGGTGAGAGGGTACAGTATTGGAAACATGTCTTGCAACCCTTGTTATTTTCCATGCTTTACTGTCCTTCACCATCAAAATTATGGCATTTAATTAGTGATAAGTTTCCATTTTATTTTATAGATTCTCAGAGTGTAGTTCGTTACTACTGTTATCCATTCTATATATATATGGTAGTTTTACACTTGGCTGCTTTAAGTATATCTGTGACAGTCAGGTATGTTTATCATTTCAGGTACCACTGGTGATGTTGTGCTGACCCACTCTCCATCTTTGTTGCCTTTGTCCAGGGAAGAGGACCACCAAGTCCTGCAGAGTCATCAAGAATGTCACTTAATCTGGCCATAGTTATGTTCACTGATATCAACAGAAACCAGAATATCACCCAAACTCTTTATTTTGTTAACATCCAACCTTGAATCTGTTGACTTACCATGCTTGTTGGAAGTGAGTCTGGGACAGATTTCAACTTCACCATCCATCCCATTAAAGGCTATTGCTGCTGTAAGCTACTACTGTCAGCAGACTAGGGACTTTCTTCCCACATGGCTCAACCAAAACTTCCTAGGTTTGCTGCTATTTGAGGATCAGTCTCAATGAGCTATGTCATTCCACGCACATGTAAAACATGGGATTTTAGAACAATTTGTTGTAAAAACTTGTGAAGGTGTGAAAAAGAGATTTCTTAAACTACTGGGTGTGTTTGTCCCACTGTATTTGCTTTATAATTTTTCAGTTTTTTCATTAATAAAGTTTTCTCTATTGCTATTTTCAGAGCAAGGTTTTTATGTTCAATAGATTGAGTAGAGAATTATTCAAAATTTATGGGAAGCTTTCCTCAATTGTTTAAAATAAAAGTTTGAATATTGAATATTGTTAGTTGTCTTGAAGACACAAGTTGACATCATCAACCTAATGTCACCTTTCCTCTTGTATTTGCTGGAGATTACAAAAGTTCCTCTTAAGTGGATACATACAAGGCTCCTGAAGCTGACTTACTGTTAAGTTTCTGATCTACATCTTTTTGTCCATCACAGAAGCTCATCCATAGGCTGGGTCTCACTAGCTTTTCTTTTTTATATATTTATTTATTTATTTATTATGTATACAATATGCTGTCTATGTGTATGCCTGCAGGCCAGAAGAGGACACCAGACCCCATTACAGATGGTTGTGAGCCACCATGTGGTTGCTAGGAATTGAACTCAGGACCTTTGGAAGAGCAGGCAATGCTCTTAACCTCTGAGCCATCTCTCCAGCCCCTCACTAGCTTTCCTTTAAGCCTTGTCCAGAACTCACAACTTGCTCTATTCTATCTTCCACAACATGGCCACATTCTCTTCTTGACTACTTTGACTATTTGCTATCTTCTTAGATGGAAGAGTACCAAGTTTCACTGTATATCCTGAACTGACCTGGAAATCACTACCTAGCACACAGTGACACTGCTCCTACAATCCACCAGCCTCTTTACCCTGACTGCTGAATTACAAGTCACCACACCAGGTCCTTTTCATATTCTGGTCATTCTCTCATTGCAGTTGCATGAACTCTAGAGGCCCAAAAGTGTAATCCATGATCATGGAAGCTTTACCCTATAGAAATTCTTCAGTTGTTCATGAACTTTCTTTGAAGTTTTGTTTTTTCTCATGTACAGTGAGAAACCTCAGCAAAATGATCCTTAGCAGCATATTCAAGTGCATATGTTTAATGTTTCCATGATATCAGTTTAGCTCAGGATAGTGAAACTGTACTCTATGATTTCCCTAATGAGGTTTTCAAAGGTCAGAGTCAAGGTATTTTCAGGGCTGCATTTTTATCTGGGTACTCAAAAACTTATCATTGTAAGAGCAATACAACCTTTTATTTTTAATTTGGTCTGACTAAGTATTCCAAGATTAACTTGACTTTGCATTTATCTTGACTCAACCACTCGTGTGCCATGATTAAAAACCTAATTCTCTATGTCTAAATATATTTCACAGTTACTAGTGGGACATGCAATATGGAAAGCAGCAGAGAGTTAGAATTTTCAAGACTGCTACTAGTCAGTATGGACCAGGAGAAGTTGGTTGAATTCCATCTCCTAACACAGAAAAATAAGTATTGCATTCTAATACATATCGAGTCTTTTCAGAAACAAAACTATAGATTGAGTCACAGAGAAAAAATTACATTTATCTGATTTCTATTTTTATGATAGCTGAATATATTTCTTTGAACATAAGTGCATTTTTATTATCCATTTATATTTTGATATACATTGGATTGATTTAAATTCTTATCATTGTGAAGAGAGCAGTAATAAACATGTGTGTGGAAGTATATCTATTTTGTGACATTTGTTCAGGAATATACCTAGTGCAGGAATAGCTAAATCATATGAAAGTTTTTGTTTTCTTGTGGACCTACATATTGAAGTTCACAGCGGCTGTACCAGTTTTCAATACCTCCAGTACCATATACTGCTTGTTCTTTCTGTCTTTCCATCAGTTTTAGTCACTTTCATGATTTCTTTTTAATTTCTTAATCAAATGAAGTAATTTTATTTTTTTTCATTGTTTTCTATCTCACTGATAAAACTGAGAAGAATCCACATACTACAGAACATCATCTAGAAGTCAATAACCAACTCCAAAGGAACCCAGGTTATTTATACTCTGAAACTTTCTTTACCTCCAATCATATCTATTTATTTAGAAGAGAATGGATGACATTTATTCTTTTGTTCTTCATATTTCTATAATGAGGATAGTGGAGCTGAAAGCACCATTAAGGCTTAGCTTGGGTGAATCTGTGTTTCCATGGGGCAAAGACCTCAACTGTATATTTTTGTCTATGGTCTTTCTTCTCACAAAATTTCAGGCAATTTTCTATGATATTCCAAAGAAAAGTAACATGGGATTGAAGTTGAACCATTTAAGTAGAGATGTTTGCACTTTGGGCTATAACAATGTATGGGGAGATTACATACCATTTATACCAGATAAATGACAAAATCCTCAGCCCCCATATTGCTGAGTTTGAGGATGAAATATGTCTTTCCTGGGTCTTCATTCATGGTGGTATCTGTGGAATAGGGTACTGTGTCCAAGAGCTCAATGTCAGTAACATCAGACTTCCTGGCTCCAAACTGGGAGCACATTATTCTGTGTTGTTTTCAGCCAGTAGGTTTGTAGTGAGTTCACTTTTAATCATAGCCCAAGAAATTCAAAGCACCAGGATGGAAACTTGGTTTGTGGAAAAAGCCATAATTAAGGACTATTGGGATTTTTATATCACACATTAAGAATCATGGGAATTTTGTTCTTTTAGTCTCCATGCTCTCCCCTTTTGTACTGCAAAAATGCATGTTTAACTGTGAGAGTCCTTGTTTTTGTAAGACTCCTGTCTCCATGTGTCCAATCTGAATGAGCAGCAGTAAATGACTTGAAAGCACAATTTGAGCTCATGGTAGCTGTCACAAAGCAAAAGAAAAAGAAAAAAGTATCAAAGATCCAGAACACAGCACAACTTATTAGACATTGATTGGAGCAGTTACTCATCTGTCATATTCTTGACCTTGAAATTGGGAACTTACTTAGTCCACATACTGCTAGTTCCTCTTTTATGATGGTGTGTTAGCAGTTAAACAGAGAAAATCTGAACAGGCTTTTCAGAAATAATTTAACATTTTGTACATGAAAACGTGATGAATGAAATAATATAATTAATGTAAATTAAAAGGGAAATTCATGTTACATAAATGCATATTTAGTGTTTTATAATAGTATTTACTTAATGCTGAAACCTTCACATCAAATATCTACTTTTATTTGGATATCAAATGCCATGAGATGCCTTGTAAACACTTGATTAATCGCAAACATTTTTGAAAAATTATTATCCTGAATAGATTAGACTAGGCTAGAACTTGCGCCCCAGGATAGCCTCAGAGTCATAATCCTCCTACTTATGTCTCTTCAGTCCTGGGATTACAGATGAATTTCATCTTCTTGCCATGATGTATGCTTAATTTATTTTTCTGTTCTCATACTTTATACATAATACTGGGTTTATATTTTTTTCTTTTATGTGCTTTTAGAGTTCACCAACCTGAAGTCCAAGTAGGTTCTGATTTCTGTTATTACTTCTGATTTTCATTCATACTCAAACAATTTTTTCTTAAGATGACATCAATCTCTGGTACTGTGGTTTATTGGTTTTAACAAAATTATTTCTTGAGATAGGATTGCCATAACACCTTCTGGAGAGGTTTTTACATGTTCATTATGTCAACAAGATCATTTTTACCCACTTTCAGTATGGCTGAATTTTAGATTATTCAGTATATGCATTTCTAAAACAAACACTCTTGGCAGTGTTGGTCTACAGCCATGACTATTTGAAGAAATCTGGTTCGTTGTGTTTCTTTTTCCATCTTCTCAAATTTGGAGTCCTGTTTCAGTTTCCTGATGCTGTAGGGAGGGTACTTCTTTGTTCGTGCTGGATTTACTTTTGTTTTGAGATGAACACTTCTCTCATCACAATAATAGATTAATGATCCCCAGTAATTCCAGAGTGAATTCTTTTCTGATCCTTACATTTTTGTTTCTTTATTAGTCTGGAAATTGGAGCTCAATTTTCATTCAGGATAAGAGTGACTTTACACATGAGAGATAACAAACCCATTTAGCCTCCATTTGCTCCTTCATGCTTTTCCACTTTTTCTCTCCCCACCCATCCTTTCTTTTACTTCATGTTTTTCTTACTCCAAGTTTCTTTTGCTCTTGTGAATTTTTGAACATATTTTATCATTTCCCTAGTGCTATTAATCTGAGAGAGCTTTCCTAACACTTCTGCAAAAGCAATCTGGTTTAAATATGTCTTGGATTTTAACACAAAGCTGTTATCAGAGTACCTAATGAATTTCTGTTGGAGAGCAAAATCTGATGTCTTTCAGTGATCACTCAGACTGACTTTGGTGCTATTTTTGCATGTTGATTGTGCCCAGCCACTCACACACACTGCTCAGACATTTCCTTATGTATATGCTGACTGCTTTGCATGGCCCCTCTAAGCCAACCCAGCTGCTAAGAATTTATAAACCAGATTTTTATTATGAACAGAACTACAACTGATAGGCAAGGGGGAGTGAGATGGAGTCACAGACCCAGGTTCTCATGCTACTGCTCCTCTGGGTGTCTGGTGAGAAATTTAAAATTGTCTTAATCTTTTTAGAGTCACTTCTTTGTATATAAGAAATTTACTGTGTATGCGAGGATATACTAATTCTTACAGTATTGTGTAAGATATACATGGACAAGGTGACATTCCAAGGTCACTAAATGACAAATTTAAACTGTTACTATATTCTGTGTTTGCATATTATGAATCTTCATTTTATATTCCTTATTGCAGGTGCCTGTGCAGATATCATCATGACCCAACCATCTTCAATGGCTGTGAGAGCAGGAGAGAAGGTCACCATCAGCTGCAAGTCCAGTCAGAGTCTTTTTAACAGCGAAAACCAGAAAAACTACTTGACCTGGTACCAGCAGAAGCCAGGGCAGGCTCCTAAAATGCTAATCGACTATGCATCTACTAGGGAAACTGGGGTCCCTGATCGCTTCATAGGCAGTGGATCTGGGACAGATTTCACTCTAACCATCAGCAGTGTTCAGGCTGAAGATCTGGCAGTTTACTACTGTATGCAATTTTCTGAATTTCCTCGCACAGTGCTTCAGCGTCCAACAAAAACTTCTGAGAGTCTCAGCAGCTGCCTGCACCACAGGCTGTCCTGCACATGCACACTTCTCCCTTCTGCCTGGGAGACAGTGTGCCTGAAACTCTGACCAAAATGTTTTCAAAGCTGAGCAAGATATAGTGAATTCAATGTCTCTTAATTCTTTTGGTATGAAAAACTTGTATGTAAAAATGCAGAAGAGGACTCAGTATTATCTTTTTATTCCTTCTGTAACACAGTATCACAAACTCTGTTGCTTGAATATGATGGATTTTTCTTTCTGCAGTTTAGAGTTCTGCTACCCATTATGAGACTTTTTGGACTGAAGTCATGATGATGACAAACTGTATTTTGCTAAGGAAACTGTGGGAAAGGTGTTTCATACTTTTCCATATTCTAGAGGGTTTTTTTTTTTATACTTCCTTAGTGGTTTCAATTTCTTCTGTATTTTTTCTTTTACATTCTATTACATTTTAATATTTCTATGTCAATGTGAGTGTGCATTTGTGTGTAAGTGTGTGCATATTTCTAGGTGCACATGTGACATGGCCTAGTTGTGGAGATCAAAGATCAGCTTGGGCTTGATTGTCCCTTTGTCCCATGGGTTTTGGGTATAAAATCAAATTTGACATCAGGATAGGTGCCAAGTGTATTTTGTATGTGAGCCATTTTGCTGCCCCTTAAAATCTTTTATTAACTTAAATTCTTTATACACAAATTTCTTAAAAGCAATGTTTTTCCATTATAGCATCTATTTTGACCATATGTGGTATTCTTCCCCATTTCTCCTTCATTTCCTTCTATCCTTTCTTCCCCAAGTAACCTTCTACTTTTATCTCTCGGTCTCTCATACATACACACAAACATGCCCACACAATCCCACATACACATACACTATAAAAATACTATGCACACAGAAAAAAGGAAAGATCATTGAATTGTGAGAACCCAGTGTAGGGATATAGCCCCACCCATTGGGGGCGTGTTCGCCTCGGGCTAATGTTTACGGATAAATCTGCTGGGCTTGATCCCAGCAGCCCTTTTTCTCTGCTTTTCCTGTTCTCCGTGGGAACCTGTGGTCCTGTAAGTCTATTTCCTTATTAAAGCTGTATATATATATATATATATATTTTTTTTTTTTAGGTTTTTCGAGACAGGGTTTCTCTGTGGCTTTGGAGCCTGCCCTGGAACTAGCTCTGTAGACCAGGCTGGTCTCGAACTCACAGAGATCTGCCTGCCTCTGCCTCCCAAGTGCTGGGATTAAAGGCGTGCGCCACCATCGCCCGGCAAAGCTGTATATATTTTTATAATCTGTTTGCATTCATTTACGCCGTCACATTTTGGCGTCCAACCTCGGCTATTTTGCCCCCACCCCGGCACGGGAGGGGGGGCGCAAGCTCCATCTTTCCCAGCCTTTGCGAGCAAGTTAGTTACCGGAGCTCAGGAAGTCTGATTGAGCGAGCATAGCCTGCTAGCTTTCACAGCGTGCTCCCTGCTCACTTTCCCTTCCCCCACTCCAGTCCACGATACAGTCGCAGAGCAGTGAACCCCACAGAGCAGTTAACCACTCCCTGCTTGTCTTCCAAAACCTCACTGCCTGAATAAACAGAAGCACCTTCAGTTTTGAAGCAAAAGCCGCCAAAGCAGCAGACAAAGTAACCCCTTCCCTTGTCAGGCAGTACAATAATTTTTGTTTTGAGTTAATTGTTTCAGACCGACTCTGGCTTAGACCACATGGACTCAGGGGCATTTCTTTCGCCACCACTGGCAGGAAAACGTCATTACAGGTAAATAATTTTCTTTTATAAATAAGAAAAATGTCTGAAAACATTACCATTCAAGACTTTAACAGCCTTTTCAATTGTACTATGTGGGAGATTTTAAAAGAAGTGTCTGTCAGCCCACAGATATGGATCTTTCTGGGATTTGTAGTTTTCCTTGGTACTATATGGTTTGATAATAGAAATATGATAAAGTCTTTACGAGACGAGGTTGAATGCTTAAAAACAATTGAGAATGACAACAATCTTCTCAAAAATGAGTTTGAAGTTCTCCAGGCAGAGAACAGATATTTGTTTAACACAACTCGACAAACTGAACAAAATTTAGAAGAGGTACAGGCTGATGTTAAGGAGAAATTCATTACTATGGAAGAGGGAACAGCTGATTTGGATCGTAAGCTTCAGTCCCTTTCAGTAGGAACTGAAACATTAACGGCTGATATTAAGGAGAAATTCATTACTATGGAAGAGGGAACAGCTGATTTGGATCGTAAGCTTCAGTCCCTTTCTGTAGGAACTGAAACATTAACTGAGAGAATCAAAACTGCTGAATGTGACAATCGGATTTTGTCTAAAGCTTATGACA
Source organism: Chionomys nivalis (assembly GCF_950005125.1). NCBI lineage: Eukaryota > Metazoa > Chordata > Mammalia > Rodentia > Cricetidae > Chionomys > Chionomys nivalis. Next base: position 80,990,055 of record NC_080086.1, read on the forward strand.
GATTGGTGGAAAGATTGTCAATACAAGAAGGCACGGTTTATGCTATAAAAATTATGTCCAAAGATGAGATGTTATCGCTAATGGACAAACTTCATACTTTAGAATCCTCAATGAAGGCTTTAGAACATAATTCTGGACAGGATATTCAGACATTACAGAAGGCAATGGTGAATAGAATTGAAAAGATTGAGGAATTTCTAAATTCTGAGGAAGAAGAGCAAGAGGTAGAAATGCAAATTTTAACTACATCTGTGGGTAAATCTCTCCAGGACAATTCCCACAAAGCTCTACCTACAGTTCTACATGCCCTCTGACTGGTTACAACTGAGCTCTGCTGTCCCTGAGAGTGGACCGCAATTGAAATGGAAATGCTTATTCAGGCAAGAGGCTAGACTTTTAGAACAGCAGGAAAGAGCAAAGGGAATTGAAATTTCCCTAGATCAAATTCTAGGAGAGGGGTTACTTTCTGACCCTCAGGAACAAGCTAATTTGGAGGAAAACACACTCTCCATGTGTACTACAGCAGCCTTAAGGGCTTGGGACAGGGTGCAAGACCCAGGACAGAGAATGGAATCATTTGTTAGAGTTAAACAGGGTCAGAAAGAACCCTTTAGTGACTTTTTACAAAGACTGACTAAAGCTGTACAAATAGGGATATCTGCCCCAGAAGCAAGACATATAATGACCAAGACTTTGGTTTATAAAAATGCAAATGTGGCATGCAAAAGGATTTTGGGACCTTTAAAGCTCAGATCAGCACCATTGGAAGAATGGGTCTTGCATACACTGAATGTTGATATATTTGACTATGGCACTGAAGTATGGGTAGAAGAAGCAATTTCCAATGGTAAAAGGAGACATCAGAATACCAAATGTTTTAATTGTGGCAAAATGGGTCATATGAAAAGGAATTGTAGACAACGAATTTTCGGAAATAATAATAATGCATCCTAGAAATAACAGAAATAGGAGGACTCAGCCTTCAGGTTTATGTAGAAGATGTAGAAAGGGCAGACATTGTACGAATGAGTGCAGGTCTACAAGAGATAGACAAGGCAACCTGATACAGATGGAAAACGTGAGAGGGGGGCCTCACAGGCCCCCATGGCAAACATGGTTCAGTCATTTCCAGTTACTACAGAGAATGTGACTCATCAGGACAATTAGGAAGCCCCATGCCTACTGTTACAAGCAATAATGATCAGAAAGATGAGTTACGTGTGTTTTGGCAAACTTCTATAAATGATCAAAGACCAAAGCTGAGAGTGTGTGTAAATGGCATTTTTATTACTGGCGTGCTGGACACAGGTGCTGATGTAAGTATCATTACCCCAGAATCTTGGCATCCATATTGGTCTCTTCAGAATGTAAATGTTCAGCTCCTGGGAATTGGAACCCTATCTCGAATAAGGCAGAGCACGAGATGGGTTGAATGTATAGGACTAGAGGGATAAATAGGAAAATTAAGGCCATATGTAGCCAATATTGCAATGAATTTATGGGGTCGTGACCTTTTACAACAATGGAATACCCAAATTAACATTCCTGCTACTTCTAGAGCCTATATTTCTGGGGATAATATTAAAAGATATTACAAACGGAGAAAACTGGCCATTTGGGCTGTACAAGAACAAGCAATTGATGTCCCTTCAGAGATACCAACAGCCTTGTCTCTAAAATGGTTGACTGAGAAACCAATATGGACAAAGTAATGGCCTTTAGCTGAGGAAAAGTTACAGGCATTAGAACAGTTGGTACAGAGCAATTAGATGCTGGACATATAGAAGAATCTACCAGCCCTTGGAATTCTCCTGTATTTGTGGTTAAGAAAAAATCAGGTAAATGGAGAATGGTGACAGATCTCAGGCCTATCAACAAGGTTATTCAACCTATGGGCCCTCTGCAATCTGGAATTCCTTTGCCCTCTTTAATGCCAAAAGGATGGCCTCTCATAGTTATTGATTTAAAGGATTGTTTTTTCACTATACCTTTACAAAAAGAAGATAGAGAAAAATTTGCCTTCACAGTGCCTACTTATAATAATTCTCAACCTTCGAGGAAGTACCACTGGCCTGTCCTCCCCCAGGGTATGTTAAATAGCCCTTTTGTGTGCCAATATTTTGTGAATCAACCATTTCAAATAATACGCAAGAAATTTCCCAAATCGATAGTATGTCATTACATGGACAACATTTTGTTATCCGATTCAAACATGGATACCTTGAACAGACTGTTTGAAGAAATAAAAATACTTTTACCTAAATGGGGATTGCAAATTGTTCCTGAAAAGATTCAGAAGGGAGATTCTGTTAATTATTTAGGTTATAAAAAAGGTTTGCAAAAAATTAAGACACAAAAGGCACAAATTCGGAGAGATCACCTACAGACTCTTAATGACTTTCAAAGACTGTTAGGGGACATTTCCAGTCTACGGCCAGCTATTGGGATAACACCTGATCTAATAATTCATTTGAACAAAACCTTGGATGGTGACAAAGATTTAAACAGTTCCAGAGAATTAACAGCTGAAGCAGAAAAGGAACTGACAATGATTGAGGAAAAATTACAGCAGGCACATGTGGACAGGGTAAATCCAGAGCTCGATTGTATTCTCGTCATACTACTATCAAAAATTTCCCTTACAGGAATTTTAGTGCAGAAGATGATATTATGTTGTAATGGATCTTTTTACCACATAAACCAAGTAAGAAACTGAAAACTTATGTGGAAAAAGTCTCTGAGTTAATTATAAAAGGCAAGTTGAGACTTCATCAACTAGCAGGCATAGACCCAGCAGAAATTATAGTGCCTTTCACTGCTGATGAACTAAAGAAATTATGGGAAGATAGTGAACGATGGCAAAGAGCTTGTGCTAATTTTTTGGGAGACATTAATAACAACTATCCAAAAAGCAAGAAGCTTAACTTCATAAAGAGAACTTCTTGGATCCTTCCTCGGATCGTCCATGATACTCCAGTAACTGGAGCCCGTACATTCTATACTGATGCCAATAAATCAGGGAAGGCAGGTTACAAATCAGAAGACTTGGGTAAGGTGGAACAAAGTTCTTATGATTCTGTCCAGAAGGCAGAATTATATGCCATTCTTATGGTGCTAAGGGATTTTAAAGAACCTATTAATATAGTTACTGATTCACAATATGCAGAAAGAGTTATTTTACATTTTGAAACTGCTGAATTTATACCTGATGATACAGAACTAACCTCATTGTTTATCCAGGTACAAGATTTGATCAGGAACAGGCTTTGCCCTATGTATATAACACACATCCGATCCCATACGGGTCTGCCAGGTCCTCTAGCACAAGGTAATGCAGAAATTGATCAATTATTGATTGGTAGTGTGCTACAAGCCTCTGAATTTCATAAAAAATATCATGTTAATAACAAAAATTTGAAGAAAGAGTTTTCTATTACATGGCAACAAGCTAAGGAGATTGTAAAGAAATGCCCTACTTGCTCTTTCTATAACCAAACACCACTGCCTGCAGGGGCTAATCCAAAGGGCACCCAAAGGAATGAAATCTGGCAGATGGATGTGTTCCACTTTGCAGAATTTGGCAAATTAAAATATGTTCATCACACCATTGACACGTATTCAGGCTTTCAGTGGGCAACGGCTTTAAGTTCAGAAAAAGCTGATTCAGTAATCACTCATTTATTAGAAGTCATGGCTATCACAGGTATACCTACACAAATAAAGACAGATAATGGTCCTGCTTATGTCTCTAGGAAAATGAAATGGTTTTTTGATTATTACAATATCAAGCATGTTACAGGTATACCATACAATCCTACAGGTCAAGCAGTCATAGAAAGAGCAAATCGAACTATAAAGGATATGTTGAACAAACAGAAAGGGGTGGAAAACACCCCCATAAATAGGTTACATAATGCTTTGTTAACTTTGAATTTTCTCAATGCTAATGAGAAGGGAACATCGGCTGCAGAAAGACATTGGATAATGGAAAAGTCTACTGAACTAAATCAACCAGTTTATTTCAAAGATGTGCTGACCTCACAATGGAAGCCAGGAGATGTGCTGTGCTGGGGAAGGGGATTTGCTCTTGTCTCCACAGGTGAGGAAAAATTGTGGATACCGTCAAAATTGATAAAGGTTCGTTTTGATGAAGAGAAGCCAGTTGGGAAAGATAAATAACAATTCAAACACATGGATGGCAATCATACTGATGTTAAGTAATACAGATAGGTTGGGGGCAAGGTTCTCTTCTTATTTCCACAGGAAAATACCCATCTTCAAAGAATTTAAGGGACCCTGAATATTTAATTACTGATGGAGGGACATGTTCTGTAAGTATTAATTTATATATATATATATATATATATATATATATATATATGTCTTAAACTTTCTTTGCCTTTCCTCATATCTGTGTCTTTCTTTATATGTCAGTATATGTCTTCGTTGTTAATGTTTAAATTTCCCATAAAAAGCAACAAATTTTCCTACAGTAATCTTTGAAGTTTCTAGGATGAAGATGGGGCCCCACGACATCAACTCAATCTGGTTTTTATCACGTCATGATTTTTTTTTAATGCGCTAATATTAGACCTGTTTTTTGGTACCAACTACATGAAACAATTTTGAATGGTGCACATTTTTGACAACACTCTGGCCGAACCTTCTCAAAACGCTCTGAGAGTAGTTACAATTTTCTTAGGTCAAAGGTTAAATTGGGAATTTTACCATCATTTGCTTTCACAGGACCCCCTAAGAAGAACATCGCCCCCATGTCAGCAAGAAGCAATCTTAGAGGACGACATCTCCTCTCCCAACAGAGTTTGCCCTCAGGGTTAGGGACATCTTTTAGTGGTTGGTTTAGGGTTGAGGGGATGGGGTGATATTTTTATGGACTTAGGGATATATATATATATATATATATATATATATATATATATATGAGAAGAAGAGGAAGAAGAAAGGGGATTAACTGGTTTTATGGGATGATTGGTATTTGTGAATTACTGTTTATAGAAAATTGTATTGGTACTGTTTCTTGTATATTGATATATTGAATATTGAATGTGAGTGTTACTACCTCTTTTTTTGTATGAGTATGCTTATAACTTTGTCTATATTGTATTGATACATCTACCATATTACAATGTACATTTCTACCTCTAATACTATGACACTGTTTACAGTTGAAGATCATTGTCTTCATATATTGCATAGTTGTTTATTCTTTTAGTCTTCAGGTTAGATAGGTATTGAGAATTATATGTTTGTCATATTTATTTTTAGGTTAATCAGGTCTTTTAGTATCATAGAGATTATATTTAGTATAGATAGTATGATCTTCAGCCTCTTCAAAGAGCTGTAGAAAATGGCCTTTAATCTAACCTAAAATTTCTGTGCCAACGAGACACAATTACTCCTGGCAACGCCACTCTACTCCCAAGAGAACGTTGAGCACCAAAGACACTCCACTGGGAGCATGTCTTCTAGGCAGAACTGGCCTTTGGGTTAAGAAAAGCCCATACCTCAACTTCTGACAAAGATACAGAATATCCCTAAGTGGATGAAACAGGATTGTCTTATCCTGCCAAGACAGGGTAGGATAGTTCTAAGAATGGTATGTCAGTTATGTTAGGCCTTGGCCAAAGTTGGTTGACTCAACATTGCAAACGAGACTTTGGGTGATTGCCCAGGTAGTCAGTTGTCTCTATCAATTGTTGCACATTTTGGATATCTCTCGTTTGTTAAGTAATATTTATTCCCTTCTCAGATCTTTGACGGAATTGAAGATTATATAATTGTAGTTACTCTTTCTGTTATTTAGACTCCTTGAGATAGAATGTTTAGCAAAAACTTTTGTTCTCAATATTGTTTGTTGTATTTATTATTTGTTATTATTGTATATAGTTGTATTTGGTTTAGTTCTATATTATTTAGACAAAAGGGGGAGATGTAGGGATATAGCCCCACCCATTGGGGGTGTGTTCACCTCGGGCTAATGTTTATGGATAAATCTGCCGGGCGTGATCCCAGCAGCCCTTTTTCTCTGCTGTTCCTGTTCTCCGCGGGAACCTGTGGTCCTGTAAGTCTATTTCCTTATTAAAGCTGTATATATTTTTATAATCTGTCTGCATTCATTTACGCCTTCACAACCCAGGCAAAATTTAATGCCATAAGAGGAATAGATGAATAATGACTACTAGGAAAAGAGATATTAGATGTCTGTTGGTGTAAGTCAGAAGCTCCAATACAGTTTAGGAGTAGGAAAACAAATTTAAAAGATCTAACATACAAATAAACTTCAACAAAATGTTAGAAAGCATTTGTTAATAATCATATCTGACCACAATTCAGAAAAAATAATATACATGTTGTTGGACTAGGTTAAAAAACTATACCCAACTGTCTTTTTTTTCCCCAAGGAGCACTTCTAACTGATAATGATATACATGTGCTGAGAGTCAAATGATGAAAGCAAATCTAACAAGGGAATGGGGGTCCCAAACCAAGCTGGCACAGTTGTGTTGATACCTGTTACATTAGAATCTGAACAACTGTGAGTCAAGAAGATAAAGACAGCCATAAAGGAAGCAATTAACCAATAACAATTCCAAATGCATACACATGAAATTTTGGGCCACAGTTTTTATATAACAAACCTGGATAGATGGTGGGACGTCCTGCTGGTAGGAGTTTTCAATAAACCTTAACCTGACAGCACTCTATGAGCTTGGCAACATGGAGAAGTCCCTAAAACCCACCCTCCTCTCTAGTGGAAGGCTCCCTGTTCTCTACCTGACCTTACTTGGAACTGTCCCAAATGCCTGACTTATCTCTAGTATGACCATTAATGTAATTCTTTGCAGAATATTACTTCGTGTTGCCCAAATGGTAATTAGACAATGAGCTAGGCCCTATTTGATAGGACTGTCCTGCAACCTATGATAACTAAGACTTGTGCTAGGAACTTATGGAAGGATTCTGCTATATAGTGCAAATTGTATGATGAGTCAACCACTGTCCCTGTCCTTTACATCTCCCCTCTCTGTAACCTGAAGTTCAGAGACCTCCCAGAAACTGCCTCTCAGAAGACTATTTCTGTTGTGTTCATACTCAGTCCAAAGCTCCAACTTGCTACTTCTGCTCCTTTGTCATTTTTGAGTGGTGACCAATGGACTATTATGAAAATGCCCTAAACAAACAGGAAAAAGAACATTTATGATGGTGTATTTTAACAAAAACCATTAAGTAATCACATTTTATATGACTTATGAATAGGTTCCATAATGTCAGAAGACTATGATTAGGTTTACTCCAAAGGGACTTTGTCCTAGGCTACAGAGGAAAAAGAGAAGAATTCATCTTCAGTCACATTGTGTCGATTAGAAGTATACCTTACATTTTATATATGAGAGAAAATCAGCTATTTCTCATGGAATGAGTGGAGGAATATGGACCTTCCTGAGACATCTCAGGAATTAACAGCTGAATTATAGAATATCCTCAGGAATTTAGATGACAGTTATAAATTTTATACAGGTAAACAGCAACTTCTCTTGGGCTTTTTGGATTTGATATATAGTGACAAGTAATGGAGTAGACTAATGTATATAATAATGTAGGCCAGGTATAATAAATGACAGTACTACTTTTAGGCAGGTCTAAAGTTATAAGTAATATAAAAAGTTTTAGCTTTTCTGTTGAAAAAAGAATATTATGTCCAATAGAAAAAACTGCATAAACTAGAAAGTTTATTTTACAATCACATTTCTAAAAGTAGATAACATAAATTTGAGACAGTGGACCATCAAAGCTATAGTCTGTTTGTTTTCAAGAATCTCTCCCAGTCTGTCTTATGCCACATTGTTGGAGTGGGCACTGTCCATATAGACACACTTGGTGTCTGCACTATATGCAGCTGCTCAACCATGTGGAAGGTGCAGATGAGATGAGGATACCTGGTTTCTCTTAGCACCAGACATTATGGTAAGAAAAAAGAATACAGAAACTTTACTTTCTTTTATTCCCTGGGGCACTTTACAACATTTCATAATAAAGAAACATGTTACAGGCTACTTAGACTGAAACAGAGATCTCTACAGCAAGAGTCTTCAGTAGAGGAAGGACGGGCATGCAACTTGGGCTGAATGTAGCACTATCTGTTTTACATATCCCCTGGAACAGTGAGCGAGCTCAGCAATGATATTCAAAGTCAGTCTACCTGCAGCAAGCATTGTCTAGGATTCACCTTGACAGAATGTATGGGGGAAAAGGGAACTTCCTAGATGAAATCAAATGCCTGGTTTTCTAAACTTCAGTTTCATACAAAAGGTGATGGACACCTCATCATCTCACTAATAAGACTTGATTAGCCCCAAAGGAGTAACTTGATGCATAAAATAACTATGGTGACTTAAAAAAAAGAGCTGCATAGTAAATTTTAATTTTTAGCCACTTTAAAATGTGGAAAAAGCTGTGTGGAAGTCTTTAGAATTTATTTTACTTTAATAGCAGATTTTGATTTGTAATACATTCCCAGTGAACATGAAATAAATGCATTTCAAAGGTAATACTTGCAAAGTGGGACTTTTCATAAGGGACAGGTGAGCGAGTCTTAGTGAGCTCATGGTCAAAAGTCATGAAGGATAGTATCTTTTAAATACAAGAAGTATAATTATTGTCCTAATGACAATATTTTATAATATTGTATCTTTCTGGGAGTGGAGAGAAAAACATTATTTTCATTTTTGTGAAACATTTTATAGTTATATTACAAATTATTTAAAAAGAATGAAGCAGAAGAATTATGGATGCTTTGCAGAATTCAGATACACCTTTAATGAAGAGTTGACATTAACACTGATAGACCTCTTCTAGGCCACTGAAAAGAAAAGAAAAAGCACCAGACTCATTGTATGGAGGGAGCATTATGCAGATGACAAAATAAAGAGTAAAAAAAAAAAAGGAAGAAAGGAGAGGCTGATTTCCCTGATTCACATAAGGATGTCATAATACTTGTAATGGAAATCGAAGAACATAAGAAGAGTCCTGTACACTTTAACCAAGCTGATGTCTATTCAGATATAAAAGGTTGGCTCAATACCAAAACTATTAATTTCAATCCAACACTAAGTTCTTATGAAACAGAAATCCTGCCATTATCTTAGTGAATACAAAACACTCACTTAACCTCATTATAAAATCCCTGAATGGAACAGGAGTAGAAGGATCTTTCTTAAATATAAGTGCATAGGGCACAGGCACTGGCATGTGCAAACTTGTCTGTAACTTCTATTGCAAAAAGATAGAATACTTTCTTATTGACAAAACCATGACAAAAAGTCAACTGTTTATTTTCTTCCAAAGTTGAAACTCGGCATCATGGGGACTGATGTTTTCAGTTGACAATAAATTGACACATAGCCAGTACACATTATTTGAAAACTACAAACAAATCCACAAACAGTGGGCATACATTGGATTTTTTTGGGTGGGGAGGGTGTTTCGAGACAGGGTTTCTCCGTGGCTTTGGAGCCTGTCCTGGAACTAGCTCTTGTACACCAGATTGGCTTTGAACTCACAGAGATCTGCCTGCCTCTGCCTCCTGAGTGCTGGGATTAAAAATATGTGCACCACCACCCGGCTCATACATCTGATTTTTCACAATGCTCTGTGAATAGTATGGAGACACAGGAGGACTATAATGGGATATGACGAAGTCTTCACTGATGTTGATCCAAAGTACTGGTTGAGTTGAACTTCTGCAACTATGTGAGAACCCACTTTGTTGGACCATATGTGTCAAGCTTCTCTTTGAAGTTGGTGCAGAGAAGGTTGTGAAGAATTGAATCACCTTGGTTTAATAGGAAGCAATCTACACACATTTGTCCAGTGTGTCATTTCAGAAATTTTCAGAAAACCCTGTTGCCTCCAGTGTGAAATGAGAGAATGAACAAAAGAGGATTCTGCTGCTTCATGCATCTGGGGTATCTCGAGAGAGCTGATAAGAGATCTGTGTGGGTGCCAGCTCAAGAAACATAGATCCAGGTCTCCATCCCTGGAGCAACATTGATGATCCAGTAACCAATAGCCTTATAGCAACAGAGGTGGTAGAAGATGAGATAATGACAGATCTGGGCAATTCTGAGCCAAGTTGTTTTTATTGTGTGTAAGTAACATGTGGTAGCAGTTGGAACATATAAATAGGGGGGGTTGCATTTTAGGCTAAGCAGTGAATGTGGTGATTGTGTGCCTTTTACACCATAATAAATGGTGACAATCTCATCCCAAATTATGCTGATTTGGAGGATGAAGTATGACTTCCATGGGATTTCATTAACAGTTGTATCCATGGAAGAGGGTGCTGTGCCCCATGAGTACAAGTTCATCAACATAAGACTTCCTAGCTCCACAGTTGGGAGCAAATTAATCTGTGTTGTTTTCAGCCAGTAGGTTTGTAGTTAGTTCACTTTTAATCCCAGTACAAGAAATCAAATGCACCAGGGATGAAATTTTGACTTGTGTGAAAATCAGTAAGCAAGGACAGTCAGTCTTTTCCTATTATACATTAAAGAAAATGGATTTTTATTCTTTCATTCAAAAGAAAGTCCACATATTTCGTTACAAACTGTGAAAACAAATGTTTAACTGCTGGAGTCTTTGGATTTATAAGACCCTAGTCTCCATGTTTCCAAACTGAATGAGCAGCAGTAGATGATATCAAAGCACAATCTGAGCTCATTATAGCTGTCACAAAGCAAAATACAAAGTTTATCAAAGATAGAGAGCACAGACCAACTTGTTAGATATTGATAGGGGCAGGTACTCATTTCTCATATTCTTGACCTTGAGATTGGGAACTTCCTTAATCTGTATACTGCTTGCATCTCTATATGATGGTTTATTAGCAGTATACATAGTATATCTGAATATGCTCATCAGAAAAAATTTACAAATTTTATATGGAATATAAATGAATAAAATTAATGAAATATGTAAGATAAAAGGGAAATGCATGCTATTTAGATGAATGTTTAATTTTCAATATTATTCTTGGCTTAATGTTTAAACCTTAACAACAGATAACCACTTAGCTTTGGACATCAGATGCCATGAGCTGCCTTGTAACCACTTGATTATTAACACACATTTTGAAAGATTGTCTCCATGCATAGATTAGACTGGACTAGAATTTATATCCCAGGTTGGCCTCAAACGCATAATCCTCCTGCTTTTGTCTCTCTAGTTCTGTGATTGTATAATGTACATGTGACTTTTGACTTCTTTCCATGATATTTTTGTTCATTAATTTTTCTATTTCTGGTTCTTGTTACATAATACTGGTTTATAATTTACTCCTTACATATACTTTCAGAGTCCACAAATCTGAAGACCAGGTATGTTCTGTGATTTCTGTTATTGCTATTGATTATCATTCATACTCAAATATTTTTTCTTAGGATGGCAATAATCTCTGATGTTGTGGTCTCTGTAAAATTATAACTTGAAATAGGATTGATGCGCCCCCTACTGAAGAGCTTTTTAACTTGTTCACTATGTCAATAGGACAGTTTTCCACCAGTTACAGTACTGCTAATTTCTAGATTATTCTAGAATATGCATTTTGGGAATAAACACTTAAGACAGTGTTGGTTTACATTTAGGAATACTTGAAGAATCCCAATTTGTTTTGTTCCCCTCCAATTTCCCCAAATTTAGAATTCTTTTTCAGATCACCTTAAGTTGTGCAGAGGATAAATTTTTATTTTCTGCTGGGTTAGCCTTTGCTTTAGATTAAAGATTCTCTCATCTCAATTTTTAGTTAATGTTCCCCAGAATTTCCACAGAGTGAATTCTGGGTTGCTCTTTGTATTTATATCCTTTGTTTAGTCAAGAAACTGGAGTCCAGTGTTTATTTTCCTTAGTATAAGAGTAGATTTAATGTACCCCATTTTCTTTATCCATTCTTCAATTCAGGGGCATATAGGTTGTTTCCATTTTCTGTCTATTGAAAAAAATAAATGCTGCTATGAACATACTTGACTAAAAGTCCCTGTGGTGTAAGTGTGCTTCCTTTGGATATACTCCCAAAAATGGTATTGCAGGGGCTTGAGGTCCTAATTTTATAAGAAACTGCCATTCTTATTTGCACAGTAGCTGTACATGTTTGCACTCCCACCATCAATGGAGGAGTGCTCCCCTTATACCACATCCTCTTGAGCATAAGCTGTCATCAGTGTTCTTAAACTTAGCCATTTTGTTTGGTGTAAAATGGCATCTTAGAGTCATTTTGATTTGTGTTTCCCTGATGACTAAAGACACTGAGCATTTCCTTAAGGGTCTTAGGCTTATTTGAGATTCTTCCATTGAGAATTGTTTTCTTAGATGAGTATTCAATTTTTTAATGATGTTTAGTTTAGTTTGATGTTTAGTTTCCCAAATTCTTTTTTTTTTGTTAAATAAAATAGAGGTTGTTTATTAAGAGTGGAAAAATATGACAGAGAATAGGAACAGGCTAGTGATCTGGAGAAAAGCATCCACTCAGAAAGGACTGGGCCACCAGGCTCATGACAATTTTTATAACTCCACACCTTCCCATTTCTACATCACAAGCATGTCTCAGTCACTCTTTGTTTGTTACCCATAACAACAGGTTTACAATCTTTCTTGGCCATCTGTTTTTTTCTTGTCTTAATCTTGATGCATTTCTTTCTACATGACTACTTGGCTGCCTTAGGTGCACTGGTAGAGAAAAAAAATACACCTATCATTTTCTCAACTTATCTTCAATAGATAAAACTGAAAAACTTGCTAAGAACTGAAAATTCTTTCCCTCTAACAAAGGGAAAACGTTTTATCAGGAATTCTTGACCTTAACATGCTCACAAAACAGGCTCCAACAATAGGAGGGCATCTACTCATGTATGTTGCTAAATAGCTCTGCTGCAACATTGGTACCCACAGTACTGCTACAAGCCTTAAAATGTTACAGTTTCCTAAAGCTTGGTTAAGTCTAGTGGTAAATTAAGTAGATATATTTTTTTTCTCTATAGAAAAGAGAAGTCAGGTTAAAATGCAACATTCTGAATATAAATTTAAGGATTTATGATAAGGCATTATTAAATCCGTGTGAACTCTTGTTTTCTGTTTTGGTTTTTGTTTTTTGGTTTTTTTTGTTTGCTTATTTGCTTTGTTTCTGGTAAGGCATCGACTCCCTTGAGGGTATCAGTTATGATTCAAACACAGAAAGATCAAAGTAAATTATTCCAGGTTGTTTTTTGTATTGTGAAGGTGGCACAGCCTTAAAAATATTAAATAATTTCAATGTTGTAATTCTTGCCATGAAGTGTAGAAATGTTTATTCTATGTTTTCTGAAACTGGATAGTTTGTTTGTTCTCTATGTGTTACAAGATAGAGTCAGTTTTTTTTTTCAAGAAATTAAAATACCCTGTTCCCATGAGTATGAGAAAAAACTTTAGTCCTCCCTTCCCATCATGGCTGAGCATTAAATTTTTACCTATTGTTATGTTAAACTTAATAACCCCAAACAATGATTTAACTAATAGCATTCTAGATTAAATGTATACCAATAGCTTAGCGAGTAGTTCTGATTCACAGCTTTCTGTGAGGGTATAATCAATATTGGCCGAGGTGGTCATAACCAGAATAACAAATGTCATCTGGTTGATGGGGAATGTCCTTCAGCCAATGGCTTTTGAGAGGCTAGATCAGGTTGAAGCATGACATTGGGGTATGTGGGCCCAACCTTTTCTCCCCTTTTTTCCTTGCTAGTCACACCTGGAAGTCAGAACCCATTTCTGTTTACTTGATATGATCTGTTAGTTTCATTCTAATACAGAAAAATGTTAGAATACTCTATTATGTTGGCTTGGGATTATTTGAATTGCTTTCTCCTCATTTGCTGCATTCTGCACCATTTGTTATATATTTTCAGGGCCTCTGGTAAAGCCACTGATGCCAGCAACTCTAAACAAATAGATGACACTTTTGGGACGGCTTTTCAAAATAAGCATCCACTGCACAGCTGTATATAATCGCTAACAAAGGTCTCCAAAAGATAAACATCAACTAAGGCTCATTACCATGAAGACAGAACTGCAGAAGATACTATGAAATTACTATGCACATAGAAAAAAAGAGAAAGTGATTCAATAATGAAAGCACAGGAATAGTGTTACTGTCATGGGTGGAACAGATGAACAATGATAATCAGGAAAGGAGTCTAGTGTGCCTAACACTATAAGTCAGAAAACTCCAATGCAGTTGAGGAGTAGGGAAAAGGAAATCAAACAAGTAAACAAAAAAATCACTAAGAAACCCAAACAGAATTATAGAAATTGATAAAACATTTCTTAATAACCTTATTTTAGGACAATTCATGAATGAAAAGTAATATTATTGTCCTAGATTTAAAAACCATATTCAACTGTTTTGTCCATGAAACACATCTAACTGATAATGACACACTTGTGCTGAGAGTCAAGTAATGAAGTAGATAGACAATGGGGGCACAAACACAATTCTGTTGCTATCTGGAACAGTAGAATACATATAAAGTTTAATCAAAAAGATAAAGGAAGCGATGCAGAAAATGATTTACCAAATGTGTACTCAAATTTGGGGACTCAATTTTTATGAAACAAAATAGGAAACAATAGACATAGGAGGTTAGATATGCTCTGATACAACAGACGATGGTATTTTCTGTATTCCACTCTTATCTTTGGATTCAAACTAAAAACTATCAGAGAAATTGTAGAATTGAACAGCATGATAAAAATGGATGAAACAGACATTGAAATGATATCTCATCTATTGTGTACATATGTATACATGATTAGAATAAGAACTATTCCTGACAATTATTGCAAATAAAATCTCAGACCAAATTGAGAGAAGTGTTCACTATAACCACATAAATTTTAATTTATGGGTGAAAGGTTGGCCCCCTCACATCCATTATATCTAGCTACAAGTCAACACAAAATGTTTAAGAAGTAGAAATGCTATCATCCTCTTCATCAGTTCAGAAGATTCATCTAAACACATAATAAGAATCTATGAAGGGATTATGGGTAGAAGTGTCATTCCTGAGTATAACAACAAATTTAAGGCACAGTCAGTGGCATCTGCTTCCACGTTTGCAGCTTCTTCTGGAACACTTGACTTCCATAACTGATACTAAGAAACACAAAGTCAAGTGCTCATCTTCTTTCAATACTGAAGCTTGTTTTCATAGAAACAGATGTTTTTAGTTACACAAAAACTAAATTTTTGCCCCACTGTCTTCATTGAAACCATTTAAAAATTCCACAAACAGAACAAAGACAGCAGATGAATCACATGGTTCTATGAATGATGTAGGGACACAGGAACATCACCACAGAGAATGATGAGGGTACACTGTGATGGGTTCTTAGAGGAAGTGTTTACTAAGGTGGAAAAAAAGTATTGGGACATTTAGGAGATGAATGTCTACAACAACATGGGATCCCACCGTATGCGGAATGTATAAGGCAAATATTTTTGGTAAAGAGAAAGCTGGGAAGGCAGTGTAGGAGTTGAAGATCCTTGGGTCAATGAGCAGTTGATATGCATACAATCGTTCCAGGAGGAATTACTTCAGAAAAATCTGCTGCTTCCAGTATAAAATGGGAGAGTGTACAAGAGATTTCTGGAGCATCCTGAGAGAGCCACTAAAGGAGCAGCATGAGTGTCAGCTCAAAAAACATACACATAGTTCCCCATCCCTGGAACTGTGGAGCATGAGAGAGTCTCAGAAGTTGGCAATTCTGAACTAAACATTTTTACTGCGTGTCTGGCAGACAATATTGTAGAAGACTGACAACTCCTTTCACGATGGGCTTTAAAAACTTCAAAGACAAATATGGGATTCTGATTTAAATTTGAGTGACATAGTAAAACAAAATAAAACAAATATAAAGATTATACAATAAAAATATCATGGTAATTATACTAAGTAAAAACTTGGTTTAAACCGGAAAACAGCTTCTCAAATCTGAAAAGAGAAAAGAGATGTGTTTACTCTCTTACTCTTGTTGAATGTAATTATCAAATCTAAGAAACAGAAAAAAGGCAAGAAGCAAAAGTAAAAGAGAAATAAATAGTAAATATAAATAAAGAATTTAACTGTGAACTTTTATACATAATATCTTCTTATCCTTAAAAGACTTTCTTTTTTTTTTTTTTTTTTGGTTTTTCAAGACAGGGTTTCTCTGTGGTTTTTGGAGCTAGCTCTTGTAGACCAGGCTGGTCTCGAACTCACAGAGATCCGCCTGCCTCTGCTTCTCAAGTGCTGGGATTAAAGGCATGCGCCACCACAGCCCGGCTTCTTAAAAGACTTTCAAAACTCCACCAGAAAACTCTTAGATCTGAAAATACTTTTAGGAAAGATAAGGATACAAAGTCAACATACTATAATCAGTACCTTTTCTGTTTAATAGTTACAAATTTACTAAGAAAGAAATGAATGAATTCCATTCACACCTTCAAAACAAAATACCTAGAAAATAGTTTAAGCATAAAAGTTAAAGATGCCTACAGTGGTGTCACTTGGACATTAAATAACAAAGTTGAAGAAGAGAGAATGGAAATATCTCCCACACTCATTAATAGAGCAAATCATATAAGCTGTGGTACCAGAGTGATACAAAAATGCAAACTACATTGGTATTCCCAGGGCCATTGCTTAAAGAGTTGGAAAAACAAGTGAAAATAATTTCACTAATGTCACCTGGTGCATGTTTTTCACAATATTTAAGTGGGAAATCACTTAAGCATCTCTTGCTCTGAATTTGTTCATTGCACTGAAAGACTAAAGCATGGTCTGTCCATCACTATGAGAAAATGACATATGTAGGCTCTGTTGTGGAGGTTTTCCTCTGTGGGAGTAAGACCATGTGTGTGTCTGTGGTGTGGCAGCACATTAGTACTGTATGTGTATGGAGCAAAACTGAGAATCTTAGGGAGAGAAAAGAGGAAGAATCACAGACACACAGTTTTCCCCATGAGCACAGATTTTGTGACCTCAAACCATCCCAGTGTCCCCGTATTCATTTACATTTCACCACTAAAATAACAGCCTGGATATCAAGACTTTACCACATAGAAATTCTGGGGACATTTAAGTTATACTGCAGTCCTTGACTGGGGAGCACTGAGCTTCAGTGAAAATGTCAGTGTCTAAGATGTTTCTCACTGTCAAATACTAGAAAGTAGAAACTCTTGACTGTTTTCTCTCATTGTGAATATTATCCAATTTTCAATGCCTCCAGTTCAGGTGCCATTGAGAAGACAAATGCCTATTATGAAAGAGCCTTACTACTCATCTAACCTGGGGTTATCTTTTTTGATGTTGTTGTTAAAAAAAATTTCTGCCTCCTCCCTGCCTCCCATTTCCCTCCCCTTCCTACCGCCCCTCCTCCCACGCCTCTCCCCCTCTGACCACTCCTCTCCCCCTCCCCCAACTCCATTCCCACTCCCTCTCAAGTCTGAAGAGCAATCCAGATTCCCTGCCCTGTGGTAAGTCCAAGGTCCTCCCCCCTCCATCCAGATCCAGGAAGGTGAGCATCCTAACAGGCTAGTCTCCCACAAAGCCAGTTCATGCAGTAGGATCGAAACCTAGTGCCATTGTCCTTGGCTTCTCAGCAGCCCTCATTGTCGGCCATGTTCAGAGAGTCTGGTTTTATCCCATGCTTATTCACTCCCAGTCCAGCTGGCCTTGGTGAGCTCCCAATAGATCAGCTCCACTGTCACAGTAGGTGGTTGCACCCCTCGTGGTCCTGACTTCCTTGCTCATGTTCTCCCTCCTTCTGCTCCTCATTTGGACCTTGGAAGCTCAGTCCAGTGCTCCAATGTGGGTCTCTGTCTCTATCTCCATCCATTGCCAGATGAAGATTCTATGGGGATATGCAAGATATTCTTCAGTATGGCTATAGGACAGAGTCATTTCAGGTTCCCTCTCCTCAGTTGCCCAAAGTACTAGCTGGGGACATCTCCCTGGACACCTGCAAGCCCCTCTAGAGTCAAGTCTCTGGCCAACCCTAAGATGGCTCCCTTAATTAGGATATATACTTCCCTGCTCCCATATCCACCCTTCCTTTATCCCAACCATCCCATTCCCCCAAGCTCCCCACATCCTCCCCTTCTCACTTTTCTCTCACCAATTCCCCTTACCCCCATCAGACCCCGCCCCCAAGATCCCAGTTTTTGCCCGGCAATCTTGACTACTTCCTATATCCAGGCAGATGACTATATGTTTTTCTTTGGTTTCACCTTCTTATTTAGCTTCTCTGGGATCACTAATTATAGGTTCAATGTCCTATATTTATGGATAAAAACCAATTATAAGTGAGTATATCCCATGTTCATCTTTTTGGGTCTGGGTTTTCTATTTCCATCCATTTGCATACAAAATTCACGATGTCATTGTTTTTTACCGCTGAGTAGTACTCTAATATGTATATATTCCACACTTTCTTCATCCATCCTTCCATTGAAGGGCATCAAGGTTGTTTCCAGTTTCTGGCTATTGCAAATAATGCTGCTATGAACATGATTGAACAAATGCTTTTGTAATATGATAGGGCATCTCTGGGGTATATTCCCAAGAGTGGTATTGCTGGGTCCAGGGGTAGGTTGATCCCGAATTTCCTGAGAAATCACCACACTGTTTGCATTCCCACCAGCAATGGATGAGTGTACCCCTTTCTCCACAACCTCTCCAGCGAAGGCTATAATTAGTGTTTTTGATTTTAGCCATTCTGACAGGTGTAAGATGGTATCTCAAAGTTATTTTGATTTGCATTTAACTGATCGCTAAGGAGGTTGAGCGTGACCTTAAGTATCTTTTGGCCATTTTAACTTCTTCTGTTGAGAATTCTCTGTTCAGTTCAGTGCCCCATTTTTTAATTGGGTTAGTTAGCATTTTAAAGTCTAGTTTCTTGAGTTCTTTATATATTTTGGAGGTCAGACGTTTGTCTGTTGCAGGGTTGGTGAAGATCTTCTCCCAGTCAGTGGGTTGCCTTTTTGTCTTAGTGACAGTGTCCTTTGCTTTACAGAAGCTTCTCAGTTTCAGGAGGCCCAATTTATTCAATGTTGCCCTTAATGTCTGTGCTGCTGGGGTTATACGTAGGAAGTGATCTTCTGTGCCCATGTGTTGTAGAGTACTTCCCACTTTCTCTTCTATCAGGTTCAGTGTGTTCAGATTGATATTGAGGTCTTTGATCTGTTTGGACTTGAGTTTTATGCATGGTGATAGATATGGATCTATTTTCATTTTTCTACAGGTTGACATCCAGTTCTGCCAGCACCATTTGTTGAAGAGGCTTTCTTTCTTCCATTGTAAACTTTTAGCTCCTTTATCAAAAATCAGGTGTTCATAGGATTGAGGGTTAAAATCCGGGTCTTCTATTCAATTCCATTGGTCGACTTCTCTGTTTTTTTTTGCCAATACCAAACTGTTTTCAATACTGTAGCTCTGTAATAGAGTTTGAAGTCAGGGATGGTAATGCCTCCAGAAGTTCCTTTATTGTATAAGATTGTTTTGGCTATCCTGGGTTTTTTGTTTTTCCATATAAAGTTGATTATTGTCTTCTCAAGATCTGTGAAGAATTTTGATTGGACCTTGATGGGGATTGCACTGAATCTATAAATTGCCCTTGGTAGAATTGCAGTTTTTACTATGTTGATCCTCCCTATCCAAGAGCAAAGGAGATCCTTCCATTTTCTGGTATCCTCCTCAATTTCTTTCTTTAAAGACTTAAAGTTCTTGTCAAATCGATCCTTCACTTCCATGGCTAGAGTTTCCCCAAGATATTTTATGCTATTTGTGGCTATCGTGAAAGGTGATGCTTCTCTGATTTCCCTCTCTGCTTCCTTATCCTTTGTGTATAAGAGGGCAACTGATTTTTAGGAGTTGATCTTGTATCCTGTCACGCTACTAAAGGTGTTTATCCGCTGTAGGAGTTCTTTGGTGGAGTTTTTGGGGTCGCTTATGTACACTATCATATCATCTGCAAATAATGAAAGTTTAACTTCTTCCTTTCCAATTCGAATCCCTTTGATCCCCTTTTGTTTTCTTATTGCTATTGCTAGAACTTCAAGCACTATATTGAAGAGGTATGGGAGAGTGGACAACCTTGTTGTGTTCCTGATTTTAGTTGGATGGCTTTAAGTTTCTCTCCGTTTAACTTGATGTTAGTTGTTGGCTTGCTGTAAATAGCTTTTATTATATTTAGGTATGACCCTTGTATCCCTAATCTCTCCAAGACCTTTATCATAAAGGGGTGTTGAATTTTTTAAAATGCTTTTTCAACATCTAATGAAATGATCATATTTTTTTTTTCTTTCAGTTTATTTATATGATGGATTACATTGATAGACTTTTGTATCCTGAACCAGTCCTGCATCTCTGGGATGAAGCCTACTTGATCATAATGGATAATTTTTCTAATGTGTTCTTGGATTTGGTTTGCCAGTATTTTATTGAGGATTTCTGTGTCAGTGTTCATGAGTGAGATTGGCATGTAATTCTCTTTCTTGGTTGAGTCTTTGTGTGGTTTTGGTATCAGGGTAACTGTAGCTTCATAAAAGCAATTTGGCAATGGCTCTTCTGTTTCTATATTGTGAAATACATTAAGGAGTATAGGTATTAGGTCTTTTGGGAAGTTCTGGTAGATTCTGCATTGAGACCGTCTGGACCTGGGCTTTTGTTGGTAGGGAGATTTTTGATAACAACTTCTAATTCTTCGCTACTAACAGGTCTATTTAGATTGTTCACCTGGTCCTGGTTTAACTTTGGTATATGATACTTATCTTAAAAAATGTGCATTTCTTTTAAATTTTCCAATTTGTGGCATACATGATTTTGTAGTAAGATGTAATGGTTCTCTGAATTTCCTCTGTGTCTGTGGTTATGTCCCCCTTTTCATTTCTGATCTTGTTAATTTGCATATTCTCTGATGTTTGATTAGTTTGGATAGGGGTTTATCAATCCCTGGGGTTTATCTTAAAGGCTGCATTCCAGTGGGGAGTTGATCGCGAGTGTCCAGAGGTACACAAATCCCAGCATCATTAACCCCCTTTGGTTTTAGAACAAGGACATGACCAGGATATCTGTTGCTCTCTCCATAAACCAACCAGGGACCCATAAGTTTAATGCTAATTTATAAGAACTGTGATTTCTGATGTAATGCCACTGTTTACAGGGTAAAATATTCCTCTGTTTGTGAAGGCTTTATGTGGACTCAGCATTGGCTTTATAGTGAGAATATAGAGACCTACCCATCCTCAGTGGTACCTGTTCATTTTAAGTTTATGTTTCCAGCCTCTTTTTCATCCTGTGATCACAGCCCACCCCCTCTTCTGCTTCTGATGACATTTAGAGTAAGGTCTCCTATTGGAGTCCACATCCCCTTCTCATGGGACCATGACCCCTTGCTCTTATTAAGCCTGATTGTTTTATATTGGTGAGACATATCACAATGGAGCTGGAGTGATGGCTTAGTGGTTTAGAACCCTTCCTAGTGTTGCAGAGGATATAGGATTACTTTCTTCCCAGTATTCTTATGAGAGTTCATACCTAAGTGGCACACTATTGCAGTGCATCCATATTTTCTTCTGGAATCCAAGGGCAATAGGCACATATTTGATTCACAGATATATATGCAGAGAAAAGACATATACACATAAAGTAGAAATAAAAACTCCCCTTTGAAAAGTTTAATTGTGAGGGATCACAGTGCTCCTACAACCCATGCTGTTTAGAGCAAGCAGAGTACTGACAGTGCACTTCCCAGATGGAATCTCAAAATAAAAGTACATGTTGATTCCATAGGGCCGACCAACAAATCACCTAGGATACACTAAAATATTCTCGGAAATTCTTTGCTAATCCTAACTGGCATAGGGTGACACAAGAGCAGGTGTTTTTTGAGCACCAACTCAAGCCTTTATGAGCTGATTTGCATACTGAGACATTAACCACAGTGCAGATTGTTCAGACTGTCTTTCAAGACAGCTTGTTAGTCCCCAAGAAGGAAGCTATATTTCAGGTATCAGAGATGGAGTTGGCTGCTCTCCTCCTGTGTCTACTTCTGCTCTGGGTTCCAAGTGAGATGGTACAGTGTTGGAAACATCTCTTGTAGCCCCTGTTGCTTTTCATGTTTTAGTGTCCTGATCATCAAAATTATGGCATTTAATTAGTGTTAAGTTTACATTTTATTTTAAGGCTTCTCAGAGTATAGTTCAAGACTGCTGTTATCCATTCCACATACATGATGCTTTCATACTTGGGTGTTTTCAGTATATCTGTGACAGTAAGCTGTGTTTATCATTTCAAGCTCCACTGGTGATGTTGTGCTGACACACTCTCCCACTTTGTTGCCATTGTCTCTAGGGCAGAGAGCCAACATCTCTTGCAGTGTCATCAAGAGTGTCACTTAATGTGGCTATAGTTATATGCATTGGTATCAGCAGAAACAAGAAGAGCACCCAAACTCTTTATCTCTTTAGCATCCAACCTTGAATCTGCTGTATTTACCATGTTCAGTGGCAGTGGGCCGGAGACAGATTTCAATCTCACAATCCATCCCTTTGGATGCTACTGCTGCTGCAAGCTATTACGGTCAGCAGACTAGGGACTTTGTGTTGTGGGAGGTCCTTCTATCTATGTGTTGTTTTTATTGGTTGATGAATAAAGAACTGCTTTGATCCTATAGCAGAGAAGGTCAGGGCAAAGCAGATCTAGGCAGGGAGGAATGAGCTGAATGCTACTAGAAAGAAAGGTGGAGTTGGGGAGAAGCCATGGAGCTGCTGCCAAAGTCAGACATGCTGAAATTTTGTTGGTAAGCCATAGCCTCATGCAATACACAGGTTGCTAGAAATTGTTTAAATTAAGATGTCAGAGTTAGCAAATAAGAAGTTAGAGCTAATGGGCCAAGCAGTGATTTAATTAATAGAGTATCTGTTAAATTATTTTGGGTCTGAGTTAGCAAGCCATTGGAGAACCAACAACCTTTCTTTTCCAACAAATTGGCATTGATGTAGCTAACTGAAATCCACTTAAAAACCAGAGAGAGCTTAATACTAGACACAAAAACGCAGAGTATAACAGAGCTTCTTGCTATTTGCTGATGGAATGCCACAGTTCCTTTAAGAGAAGTTTTTCTGATTCAGCTATAGCAGGAAAAAAAAATTGGCTTTCTGGGTCATGCTGATAGCACAAACTTTGACTATTTTGGGCAGGAAGTCTGACAACAGAGCATTTGAGTATGGTTTGTGAGCAATATCTTTATAAATGTTACCAAGCAAAATTCCCACTTCCTCCCTTCCTCCCACTTCCCTCCCACTGCCCCACACACCCTTCCCCCATCCCCTCTAGTCCTAAGAAAGGGCAAGGCACCCAGCCCTGTGGCAAGCCCAAGGCCCTTCCCCCTACAACCAGGCTTAGGAAGGTATGCATCCAAAGAGAATAGGGTCCCAAAAAAGCCAATACATGCAGTAGAGACAAACCCCAGTGCCATTATCATTGACACCTCAGTCTGCCCCAATTGACAACCACATTCAGAGAGTCCAGTTTGATCCCATGCTCATTCAGTTGTTCAATCCCAGTCTAGCTAGAGTTAGTGAGCTTCCATTAGCTCAGGTACTGTCTCATAGTACCGACTTCCTTGCTCACATTCTGCTTCCTTTCACTCTTCAGCTGGACCTTGGGAGCTCAGTTTAGTGCTCCAATATGGGTCTCTGTTTCTGTCTCCTTCTATCCCTGGATGAAGGTTCTATGGTGATATTCAAGATAGTCATGAGTCTGACCACAGGGAAAGGCCAGTTCAGGCACCCTCTCCTTGATTGCCCAGGGTTCATCCCTGTGGACTCCTGGGAATCCCTCTAGAGACAAACCTTTTGCCAACCACAAAATGATTCCCTCAATTTAGATATCTCTTTCTCTGCTCCCATATCCATTCTTCTTCCATCTCAACCATCCCACTCCCACAAGTTCTCCCCAACCCTCCCCTTCTCCCTTCTCCCCTTCCAAATACTCCCTTGTCCCCATGCTCCCAAGGTTTACCTGATGATCTTGTCTACTTCCAATTTTCAGGAAGATCTATATTTGTTTTTCTTTGGGTTGGCCTTATTACTTAGCCTCTCAAGAATCCAATGTCCTTTTTATGGCTAAACTCCAATAATGAGTGAGTACATACCATATTCATATTTTGGGGGTCTGAGTTATCTCACTTAGGAAAGAAAGTGTGGCACATCTACAAATTATAGTACTATTCATCAGTATAAACAATGACATCTTAAATTTTGCTGCAGCTTTCTTAATGATGACATAAACTGTATGTGTGCTTGAGAGTGGGGGTGTGTGCATGGTTTTCTGAGGCACAAGCAACTCCACCATGCTGAACTAGATGGGCAAGCAGAAAATTCTATACATATCATAGTAATGGTGCAGCTTAAGTTTTAGACTGGACAAACAAGAAGGAAGTACCTTATATACCTTAGTAGTGGTGCCACTTAAATTTTTAAGAAGCACTTAGCTTTTTAAGAAGGACTCCTGGACAGTAAAGAATTACAGATTCGTAATAGGACAGATTCAGGCACAAAAGACCTCCAAATGGGTCACAGTGTTGGGTAATTATATATAGGCTTGGGAAAGAGAAGAAAAAGAATATAGAGAGTTATAAAAAGAAGTAAATGTTTTTTTTTCAAAAAATAAAATACAGTCTTTTTGTTTTTTATTACTTTATAAATAATGACAATCAAAATTCCCACTTTCTCCCCTCCTCTCACCTCCTGCTGCCTCACACACCCTCCCTGCCAACCCTACAATCCTGAGAAAGGGGAAGTCACCCTGCCCTGTGGGAAGTCCAAGCCCCCCCCCACATCCAGGCTTAGGAAGGTATGCATCCAAAGAGAATAGAGTCCCCAAAAGCCAGTACATGCAGTAGAGACAAATCCCAGTGCTATTATCATTGGCCCCTCAGTCTGCCCCACTTGTCAACCACATTCAGAGGGTCCAGTTAAATCCCATGCTCATTCAATCCCAGTCCAACTGGAGTTAGCAAGCTCCCATTAGCAAAGGCACACTGTCTCAGTGGGTGAACCAACCCCTCACGGTCTTCCTTGCTCATATTCTTCCTCCTTCTGCTTTACAACTGGACCTGGGGAGCTCAGTCCAGTGCTCCGATATGGGTCTGTGCCTCTTTCTCCATCTGTTGCCATATGAAGGTTCTATGGTGATTTTCAAGATAGTCGTGAGTCTGACTATGGGGAGTTCAGGTACCCTCTCCTCCACTGCCCAGAATCCTAGCTGGGGTCATTTCAATGGACTCCTGGGAACCCCTCTAGAGCCAAAACTCATGCCAAACCCAAAATAGCTCCCTCAATTAAGATATCTCCTTCTTTGTTCCCATATCCATCATTCTTTCATCTCAACCATCCCACTCCCACAAGCTCTGTCCAACCAATCTCTTCTCTCCTCTCTTTCCCCTTCTCTCCCTCCCTCTACTCCTACCCCATCCCCCATGCTTCCAACTTTTGCCTGGAAATTTTGTCTGTTTCCAATATCCAGGACCATCTACATATGTTTATTTTTTTTTTTTGATTCACCTTATTACTTAGCTTCTCTAGGATCGCAACATACAGGATCAATGTCCTTTTTATGGCCAGAATCCACTAATGAGTGAGTACATACCATATTCATATTTTGGGTCTGGATTATCTAACTCAGAATGGTGTTTTCTACTTCCATCAATTTGCATGCAAAATTCAAGGTGTCATTGATTTTTACTGCTGAGTAGTACTCTAATGTGTAGATGTGCCACACTTTCTTTATCCATTTTTCCATTGAGGGGCAACTAGGTTGTTTCCAGGTTCTGGCTATTACAAATAATGATGCTATGAATATAGTTGAACAAATGCTTTTATAGCACGATTGGGCATCTTTTGGGTATATTCCCAAGAGTAGTATTGCTGGATCCTGAGGTAGGTTGACTCCCAATTTTCTGAGAAACTGCCACACTGATTTCCAAAATGGTTGCACAAGTTTGTATTCCTACCAGCAATGGATGAGTGTTCCCCTTACTGCACATCCTCTCCAGCATAAGCTAGAGACAGGGTATATATAGTCATAGATTAACAGGATTAAAGAAAAATAAGCCATGTAAATAAGCCATGTAAAGATGGATTATACACAGAGAGTCTGGATTATGTACATTATTGTTTTTTTTCTTTAAATTTTTGACTGTAAAGTAGCTAAGTACAGAGAGATATTTCATTGTATGGGCTACAGAATTAAACCAGCATATATATTATAAAGGTACCTTTACCTCACAGTTTGAGTCTATGGATTGGTTGCTTTTGAAAAGAGGTTCTTCTTTTGTCTTCACAGAGGATGAGAACCTGTGGATTGATTGCAGGCTAATATGTTTTGATGGAATACAACCTTCTAAAGTTTGCCTAGAACAAACCCACAAAAATTACTTCAACTGTTGATTGAGATAAACCTAGCACACAGGACATACAATACAAGACCTGATTAACAATGCCCACAAATAGCAGCATGCAGTATAAACAGAACTATGCCAATATTCTCAAATATTGTCTATAAATGTTTCTTTACCTTTAAAATAGAATATGCTATAAAGATTGGCATTGGTATGGAACTCGGTTTATTGATACAAATTTAAAGTCAATTTTGGTATACTATGTATAGGTATATTTCTGCCCTTGATGTATTTTGTTTGTGTAGCTCACTTAAAATGTAATGTATAATTAAGATATATAGGTTAATAGTCAAACCTGTAGTTGTGTTAGATTTTCTAGATATTTAGAGATATATGTAATATAGATGTATTCTTCAAGACTTTTACAGACCTTCAGAATATAGCATTTAAAATGTTTAAGAACTTAAGACTTTTCATGACAGTGAGACACATCTGCTCCTGGCAGCACTGAGCTACTTCAGGAGGATGATGGGAATTGAAGAGACTCCTTTTAGAGTTTATTAGTCATTTCGGCAAGAAACCCTTTTGCCTGGACTGCTTGACTGGACATTCAGGACCCACAGAGAAATGAGTGCTGAACTTGCCTAAAGGTAAGATGGTTCCTCTGGGTTCCTAAACATTCTACAGGATACAAAAGAGAATGACTGGCAAACTGCCAATATAGGAGGGTGGGACTATCTTTGAAATTTCCTGCTTTTTGGAAATATTTGATGGATACTATGGGCCTGTAGGCTGAAGATGGATGCCCCAATGATACAGAAGACCTTTGGGTGACTGTCCTGGCAGCGAGATGTCTCTGTCAATTCTAGAGTTTTAGAAGTTGCTTATAATGTACTTCCTGTTTACTCAGGTGATATCATATTCTTCTGGAGCCTTTGATAGTGTTGAAAAATTCATAGTTATAGTTTTCCTTAGTTAAGATAAAAGATGAAGGAGATATAAATATTTTAACCGTAATTCTTGCTTGCCAACTGTTTTGTTATATATAGTTCTACTATGTTAAAATTAAAGCCTTCATTTTTGTTTTAACAGAAAAGGGGAAATGATGTGTAGATGTAAATCACAAAACAATCCCACACCAGTTTGAAATTATGATTATTTAAGGGGAAAACTTACAGATCACTGTCCTAGACAACAGCCCTCTCTGTGACAAGGAACAGAGTCTAGTAGGTGGAAGCAGAGCTGGAAGAAAGAGAGAGAGAGAGAGACAGAGACAGAGAAGAGAGCAGGAGAGCAGGGCTACTGCTGCTTTATAAAGCAAAAGAAACAATGCCCACGTGGACTGGTATCTCAAAGTCTATTAGCTGAAGGAGCAAAAGGAGTTCCTGCAGCAATAATGTGGAAGGTCCATCTGTATATGTGTTGTTTTTATTGGTTGATGAATAAAGAACTGTCTTGAGCCTATAGCAGAGCAGGTCAGGGCAGAGCAGATCTAGGCAGATAGAAAGAAGGGCAGAGTCAGGGAGAAGCCATCAAGCTGCTGCCAAAGTCAGATATGTAGAAACTTTGCCAGTAAGCCACAGCCTCTTGATGATACACTGATTACTAGAAATGAGTTAAATTAAGATGTAGGAGTTAGCCAATAAGAAGTTAAAGCTAATGGGCCAAGCAGTGATTAAATTTATACAGTTTCAGTGGGATTATTTTGGATTTAAGTATGCCAGGCAACTGGGAACCAACAAGCTCTCTTATCCAAAAGTTAGCTCCCACAGGGCTCAAGGAACTTCCTGAGGTTGTTGTTTGCTAAGCATTAGTCTTTGAACTGTGTCATTACACGCCCATGTAAAACATGGGATTTCCAAAATCTTTGTTGTTAAAATGGTGAAAGCATAAAAAGGAGATATCTTAAAGTAATGTGTATATTTTTTCCACCATATATGATTTATAATTTTTCAATTTTCTTCCTTAATAAAGATCCCCATTACTATTTTCAGTAGACTGAATAGATGATTATTAAAAATTTATAGACAGCTTTCCTCAATTGTTCAAAATAAGAGTTTGAATATTGAATATTGCTAGTTGTCTTAAAGACACAAATTGACATCATCAACCTAATGTCACCTTTCTCTTCCATTTGCTGGAGATTAAAAAAGTCTCTCTTCAGTAGATTATAAACAAGCCTCCTGAATCTGATTTACTGTTTTGCCTCTGATTTGCATCTTTTTGTCCATCACAGAAGCTCATCAATGGGCTGGGTCTCACCAGCTTTTCTTTAGGCCTTGTCTAATACTCATAACTTTCTTTATACTGTCTTCCACAATGTGGCCACATTCTCTTCTTGCTTACTTTTACTTTTTGCTGTCTTCTTAGATGGAATATCACTATATATTCTGAACTGACCTGGAATTCCCTACCTAGGACACAATGACAATTCACTTACAACCCACCAGCCTCTTCACCCTGACAGCTGAATTCCATGACACCACACCCAGGTCCTTTTTCATATTCTAGTTGTTTTCCCATTGCAGGTGCATGAACTGTGGAGGTCCAAGAGTACAATCCATGATCTCAGAAACTTTAACCTATAAAAGCTTCCACTTGTACATGAACCTTCTTTGGACTTTTGGTTTTTACTTATATAGAGTGAGAAACCTCAACAAAATGAACCTTAGCAACACATTCATATGCATATGTTTGATGTTTTCATGTTAACAGATTAGCTCATGATAGTGAAACTGTACTGTATTATTTTCCTAATGCTTAACAAGAAATTATCAAAAATTAAGTGGCTTATGAGCTCAACATCTGTAATCTGTCTGCATACACTCCTCTGGTTCTCACAGGTTACAGTCAATGTGTTGTCAAGGCTGCATTTTTATCTAGGCACACAAAATATCCTCATTGAAAGACCAATGCATCTTTTTTTAAAAATTTCAATTTGGTCTCAATAAATTTTCTAAGATCAGCTTGACTTTACAAATGTCTTGACTGAACCACTTATGTGCCAGGTTAGAAGCTTAATCCTCCATGTCCAAATATCTTTCATGATTACTGGTGGGACACGCGGTGTAGAAAACATCAAGGACATAGAAGATTTCAAGACAGATACTATTCAGCATGGACCAGGAGAAGCTAGCTGAATTCTATCCCCAAACACAGAAAAATATGTTTTGCATTCACATACATAATGAGTCTTTTCATTAACAAAACTATAGATTCAGCCACAGGGAAAAATAACACATTTATGTGATTTCTGATTTTAAGATAGTTGAATAAATTTCTTTGCAAATAAGTATCTTTTTATTATCCCTTTATATGTTGATAGTCACTGGGTTGATTTAAATTCTTACATTGTGAATAGTTTAGCAATAAACATGGGTGTGGAAGTGTATCTATTTTGTGATGATGAACATTTGCTCAGGAATATACAAAGAACAGGAGTAGCTAAATAATAAGGTAATTTTCTGTTTTCTTGTGGACCTCCATACTGAAGTTCACATTGGCTGTACCAGATTACAGTCTGTCCAGCACCATACACAGCTTGCTCTTTCTGTTCTGTCCTTCCATCATTTTTAGTCACTTTCATGATTTCCTTTCAATTTGTTAAACAAATGAAATGAATTTACATTTTTGCTTTGGTTTCTATCTCAATGCCTAACATGAGAATCTACAAGCCACAAACAATCATCTAGAAGTCACTAACCAACTTCAGAAGAACCCAGGTTATTCATGCTTGGGAACTTTCTTTACCTCCAATAATATCTATTTATTTAGGAGAAATTGGGTGATTTTTATTTTCCTGATCCATATTTCTATACTGAGCATGGTTGAGCTGAAAGCTCCTTTAAGGCTTTGCTTGGGTGAAATTGTTTCCCATAGGGCACAGACTTTAGTTGTAACTTTGTGTCTATTGTTCTTCCTCTCACACAATTTCAAGCAATTTTCTATGATATTTCAAAGAAAATTAACATGTGATAGCAGTTGAATCATCTAAGTACTGAGGTTTGCATTTTAGGCTATAACACTGTATAGGGAGTTTGCATGCTGTTTCTATCATTTTGCTGAGTTTTAGGTATAATGTGACTTCCCTGGGCTTTCATTCATAGTGGAATCCATAGAAGATGGCCCTTTGCCAATGAGCTCAAAGTCTTCAACATCAGATTCCTGGATCAAACATTTTAATAAATTAATCTGTATTGTTTTTAGCCAGTACGTTTGCAGTTAGTTCACTTTTAATCACAGCCTATGAATCCAGTGCACCAAGATGAAGACTTGATTTGTGGAAAAACCACTAATTAAGGACTGTTAGCTTTTCTCTATCACACATTAAAGAACATGGAAATATTGTCCTTGTAGTCTCCATTTTCTCCCCTTATGTACTATGAAAATACATGTTTAACTGTGAGAGCCTTTGTGTTTGTAAGACCCATGTCTCCATGTGTCCAATCTGAATGAGCAGCAGTAAAGAACTTCAAACACAATATAAGCTCACTGCAGCTGTAACAAAGCAAAATACAAAGTTTATCAAAGATCCAGAACACAGCACAAATTATTAGGTATTGATTGCGGCAGTCATTTATCTGTCATATTCTTGATTTTAAAATTGGGAACTTCTTTATTCCACATACTGCTTGTTTCCCTCTTATGATGGTATGTTATCAGTTAAACAGAGAAGATCTGAATATGCTTATCATAAGTAATTTAATATTTTGTACATGAAAAGATGATGTATGAAATTATATAATTAATGCAAATTAAAAGGGAAATTCATGTTACTTAAATGTTTATTTAGTTTTCAATAATATTTTTTGCTTAATGCTAAAACCTTAACATCAGATAACTATGTTGATCTGGATATGAAATGATATGAGCTGCCTTGTAACCACTTGATTAATCACACACATTTTTGAAATATTATCTCCATGGATGGATTAGACTGGGCTACATCTTGTTCTCCATGATGGCCTCAAAGGCATAATCCTCCTACTTCAGTCCTGGGATTACAGAAGAATCTCAACTTCTTGTCATAATATTTTGTTTATTTATTTTTTTGTTTCTAGTACTTTATATATAATACTGTATTTATATTTCCTTCTTATACATGCTTTAAGAGTTTGCCAACCTGAAGTCATGGCAGGTTCTGGGATTTCTGTTATTACTTCTGATTTTCATTCATACTCAAACAACTTTTTTCTTAGAATGACAGAAATCTCTGGTGTTGGGGTCTGTTGGTGTCAATAAAATTATTACTTGATATAGGATGACCACAACATCTTCTGGAGAGGTTTTAACATGTTCATTACTATAACAGGACAATTTTCACCCACTTTCAATATGACTGATTTTTAGACTATTCTAGAATATGCATATATGAAATAAACACTCTTGGCAGTGTTGCTTTACAGCCATGACTAATTGAAGAAATCCAGTTCATTGTGTTTACCTTTACATTTTCCCTGATTTAGAGTCCTGTTTCAGATTCCTGATGTCATAGGTAGGATACTTCTTTGTTCCTGCTGGGTTTACCTTTGCTTTGAGGTTAAAGCTTCTCTCACGTCAATCTTAAATTAATGTTCCACAGGATTTCCTCGGAGAGAATTCTAGGCTGCTCAATATTCCTGTTTAATTTTCAATTTGGAAACTGGAGCCCAATGTTCACTCAGCATGAGTGACTTCACACATGAAAGATAGTGAACCCAGTTAGTCTCAATTCTCTCTCTCATACTTTCCTCTCTTCTTCACTCCATCCTCCCAATCTTTTACTACATGTTTTCTTACTCTAGGTTACTCTTGCTGTCGTGAATTTTTGAAGATATTTTACCATTACCCTAATACTGTTAACCTGAGATAGCTTTCTTAACATTTCTGCCAAAAAAGCAGTTAAATATGTTTTGGATTTTAACACAAAATTGTTATTAGAGTACTGAATAGATTTCTGTTGGAGAGCTATAAACTGATATCTTTCAGTGATCATTCATACTGCCTGTGGTGTTATGTTTGCCTGTTGATTCTCAGCAGCCTCATACATACTACCCTTATATATTTGCTGACTGCTTTGCATGGGCCCCTCTAGGCTAGCCCAGCTGCTCAGAATTTATAAACCTGACTTTTACAGTGTGAACTGAGCTGCATCAGATAGGCGGGGGAAGCAAGATGGAGTTACAGACACATGTCCTCATGTCCCTACTGCTCTGGGTGTCTGGTAAGAAATTTAAAAGTGTTATAATCGTTTTATAGTCACTTCTTTGTATATAAGGAATTTACAATGTGTGCTAGGACATAATATATGTTACAGAATTGTGTAAGATATGCATACACTGACAAGGTGACATTGCAAAGTTATTAAATGACAAATTTCAACTGTTAATATATTCTGTGTTTGCATAATATGAATTTTCTTTTTTTATTCCATATTGCAGGTGTCTGTGCAGATATCGTGATGACCCAGTCTCCATCCTTCATGGTTGTGTCAGCAGGAGAGAAGGTCACCATCAGCTGCAAGTCCAGTCAGAGTCTTTTAGACAATAAAGACCAGAAGAACTACTTGAGCTGGTTCCAGCAGAAACCAGGACAGGCTCCTAAACTGCTGATCTACTGGGCATCCACTCAGGATACTGGAGTCCCTGATCGCTTCATAGGCAGTGGATCTGAGAAAGATTTCACTCTAACCATCAGCAGTGTCCAGGATGAAGACTTGGGACATTACTACTGTATGCAAGCTTATGATTTTCCTCCCACAGTAATTCAGCCTCCAACAAAAACTTCTCAGACTATCAGCAGCTGACTGCACCACAATGCAGTCCTGCACCTGTACACTTCTCCCTTCTGCCTGAGAACCAGTGAGCCTGAAACTCTGATCAAAATTTAGCCAGAGCTGAGGAAGATATAGTGGATTCAATGTCTCTTATATCATTTGGTATGAAAAGCCTATATGTGCAAATGCAGAAGAAAACTCAGTATGCCATAAACTCTGTTGCTTGATGTCAAGGATTTATCTTTCTACAGTTCTGGAGTTCTGGCATCTATCATAACACTCTTTGGACTGAAGTGATGATGATGACAAACTGTATTTTGTTTCAGAAGCTGTAGGAAAGCCTGTTTCCTCCATTTTCTGATTCTAGAGGACTTTCTTACTTCATTACTGTGTCTGTTTCTTCTGGTTTTTCTTTTCCTTTCTACTACTTTTTAGTAGATTATGTTACTGTGTCAATTTGAGTGTGTATTTGTGTTTGTGCAAGCATCTGCATATTTCTACGTGCATATGTGACATTGCCTAGCTGAGGAGATCAGAGAACAACTTTGACTTTATTGTCTCTTTGTCATTTAGGATCTAGAGAATCAAATCGAGGTTGACAGCAGGATTGGTTTCAAGTGTATTTGACATGTGGACCATCTTCATGCCCCCTTGAAATCTTTATTAATGTAAATTCATTTTATACAATTTTCTCAAAAGCAGTGTTTTCCAGTATATATATATATATATATATATATATATATATATATATATATATATATGTGCTAACCTTCCCCATTTCTCCTTCCCTCGGAAAGATTTATTATGAGGAGTTAAAGTGCTCCTAAAATGCACATTCTTTACAGGAATCAGTTTACTGACTCACACTCCCCACAAGAAACCTAAAAAAAAAAAAAAAAAAGAAAGAAAAGAAAAACAAAAAAACACAGAATGTGATGTTTCCACAGGCCTAGGAACAAATCTCTTAGGATACATTAAAATACTCTAGGTAATTCTTTGCAAATCCTAACTGCCATAGGATGATATAAGAAAATGTGACCTTAGCCGGGCAGTGGTGGCACACGCCTTTAATCCCAGCACTTGGGAGGCAGAGGCAGGTGGATCTCTGTGAGTTCGAGACCAGCCTGGTCTACAGAGCTAGTTCCAGGACAGGCTCCAAAACCACAGAGAAACCCTGTCTCAAAAAACCAAAAAAAAAAAAAAAAGAAAGAAAGAAAGAAAGAAAGAAAGAAAGAAAATGTGACCTTAGCCAGGCAGTGGTGGCTCACGTCTTTGATCCCAGCACTTGTGAGGCAGAGGCAGGTGGATCTCTGTGAGTTCGAGACCAGCCTGGTCTACAAGGGCTAGTTCCAGGACAGGCTCCAAAACCACAGAGAAACCCTGTCAAAAAAAAAAATGTGACCTTGAGCACCAACTCAAGCTTTTTTGAGCTGGTTTGCATATTGAGATATTAACTGTGGTGCAGATTGCCCAAGCCTTATTTAAAGGCAACTTGCCAGTGCCCAAGGAGCAGCCTCCAGTAAAGATTTCAGAGATGGGATCGGCTACTCTCCTGCTGTAGGTGAGGCTGCTCTGAGTACCAGGAGAGAGGGTTCATGTTGAAAACATCCACTGTGACTTCCCTGTTAAGCATTGATATCCTTAACATTGAAACTATGGAATTTAATTAAAGTTTTCATTTTATTTTATGTGTCTCAGAGTATTGTTCATGACTTCTGTTACATATTCCACATGCATGATGGTTTTACATTAGGGTGCATTTGCTTTACACAGGTATGTGTACTTATAATTTCGTATTCCATGGGAGACATTGTGCTGACCCAGTCCAGTTTCTTTGGCTGTGTCTCTAGGAAAAAGAACACCATCTTCTGAACATCCAACCAGAATGTCACTGTAGGTCCTTTTAATCATATATACTAGTGCCAACATAAACCAGCAAGTCTTCAAACTCCTGATCTGTGGAGCATTCAAGTTATCATCAGAGGTAGCTGTTAGGTTCAGTGGCAGTGGGTCTAGACAAACTTCACCTTCCCCATTCATTCTGCAGAAGTTGATGATGCTCCATCCTGATACTGTTAGCAACTTCTAGTGGTTCCTCCCACAGAACTGTAAGGCTAAAAAAATCTGTAGATATTGATCACTGAAACTCAGACTCTCAGTCATTTCTTATCAGTCATCTCAACCACATAATTTTAGGAATCTTGTTTGTATTGGTAGTATAGCAGTGAAACACGTATTTCTTAAAATGTTACATGTTTGTGTCTCACCATGTATCTTTATAAATTACCCATTTTCTTACTTAAGAAAGTCCTATCTGAGCTGGGCGGTGGTGGCACACATGTCTTTAATCCCAGCACTAGGGAGGAAGAGGCAGGCATCTCTGTGAGTTCGAAACCAGCCTGGTCTCCAAGAGCTAGTTCCAGGACACGCTCCAAAGCTACAGAGAAACCCTGTCTCAACAAAACAAAACAAAAAAACAAAGTATATTGGGTACGCTTTTCAATGTTTAATACACTGATCAAACAACCAATTAAAACTTACTGGAAATGTTCCTCAGTCTCCCAAAACATCAGAGATTGAACATGGAAGTCTGTTAGTTGTACTGCAGACACAAGCTGATATCCCTCACACTAATGTCACATTTCCACTTTCATTTGCTTGAAATTTCAAAAGTCCCTCTTCAGAGGATCACACATCCTACCTCCTGCAGCTGATTTACTGCTTAGTTCTGATTTGCATCTCTGTGTCCATCAAGACGCTCATCAATGGGTTTAGACTCATAGACTCATTTGCTATTCAGTATTCCTTATACAATACTCACATCATTCCCTATGTTATCCTCCACAATGCTGCCACATTCTGTTCTTGTTATCTTCCACCTTGTGCAATCTTATTTTGTGGGTTGGGTGAAAAGTCTCACTATATATCCAGAGCTGACCTTGGCATTGCTATCTAGTGTCAAGTGACCCTGAACTTGCAACCCATCTATAATTCCTTTCACTGCTGGATTACACAACACCATTCCCAGGTCCTTTTTATTTCCTAGTTGCTCTACCGTTGCAGTTGCTTGAGCTCTAAAGACCCAATGGTGCACAGATGTGATCATCTAGGGTTTATTTCCTAGGTACTCCAGTTCTATATGATTGTCTCTTGAACTTCATCATCCTCCCCATGCGGCATGAGAATGCTCAAGAGAATGATCCTTAGTACCTTTTCTTCAGATGCACAACTCTGAAATTTTCAAGTGACTGTAGTTTCATACCACTGTTCAAAAAGTTAGTACAAATGTAGTGACCTAAAAGCATAGTACATATAACCTGGCCCAGGTACATCTCAGTCTTCTGTGCAGGGTCATAGAGGCTATAGTGAAGATGTGATCAAGGCTGCACTCTCATCTGGATCCTGAAAGAACCTTGTCACAAGGCCCGTGATGATGTTTGAACCATCGCTTTTAGAAGTGTCCTTCTGTAAAGACAGCACCCATGAAATATCACATGGAGCTGAGTACTTCCCGGATATCTATACCTATTCTGTGAGCCCTCACATCATTCTTCCCCTTGAAATTGACCTGTTACATTTCCTCTCCTTTATCTTATTCTCTGTTGCTGTAACTGAGTACCAAAAACTAGTTATCTTATAAAGAAAATACATCTATTTATTTTAACCCTGATCTTGAGAAATCCTAAGAGCATTTTGCAATGATTGGACCTTATCTACTGAGGACTTTTTTTGGTACTTCATGACATGATCGAAAGACATTGAGGTGAGAGCATTAGTGTTCCAATCTGCTATTTTGTCCTCTACTTATAAATCCAATAGTGCCTTTACGGGGCCTTCTGCTGTGGAATATAATGATGCAAAGATGTGCTTCATTCTTTTATATTGCATTTGTTTAACTCTGTAAAGCTGTCTTATTTTGCCTGCCTAAAATAATTCATAGGTTTAATAAATATCTGAATGACCAATAGCTAGGTAGGGAAAGATAAGCAGGGCTGCTATGCATAGAGAATAAATAGGAAGAGAGATCTAAGGAGTAAAGAGGGAGGGGAGAGAAAAGGAGAAGAGGAGGACAACAGGGTCCAAAGATATATGAAACTGATATGTGTATGATGAGGAAAAATTATAGGTGTACAAATTACTATGAATTTATCAGGGCAGAAAAACTTATATGTCAACAAAAAGAATATAATGCATAACACAATATACACTAATCTGAAATCTTAGATGATACCTTAGTTGTAGTATTATGTGATGTGTTTTGCAGGCATAGTGCAAACTCTGTGTTTTATGTTTAGAATCAAGGCTGCAGTGATGTCCAACAATGCAAGAGAGGTTCACGTTGCCTGAATATTTTAAATTCAATCTGTGTCTGCTTTTCAATTAATATTTGTTGATATGATTTTATAATCTTTTATTTTTGTCATTTTTTTCATGGTCTATGTCATAATTTACAAGACCCACAGATTTTCACCTGAGATCTAGGACATTCATATCTGGAAATGGTGAAAAGTTTGTCAGTGCTATGCTTTAGTGTTGGATTACAACATGACTTCCTGAGGAGTTCTTCTTGATTTTACTCTATTACCTCATTTTCTGCTGTTTCATACCTCTCTTTTCGGTCTCAAATATTTGAAAGGGCAGAGTCACTTTCTATTTGACTTACATTTACAGTGACATTAAAGATCCTTTTAGTTCTATAGCTAAATGAGGATGCCACATAAATCCATGCAGTGAACTGTGTCCCTGCCTTTGACTGTTTGATTTATACCAAATCTAGAAGCTATCATTCCAAAATGTGTAGTGCTCTCCATTGACATCAGCATATTAGTGACACTGGTGCTTAAATATTTTGGTTCTGTGTTATGAAAACTTGGCCCAATTTTTTTCACTTTTTCTTTCTGACTTTCCTTTTTTACCTCTCCATTTTACTTACTCCTCTCCTCTCTTTTCTCCTTCCTTCTCATTAAATTTCCTTTCTTTTTTTCTTTTTTTTAAAACTGATCAGGCTTTATTTATGCATACACATACACACACACAGACACACACACACAATGTATTTAACAACAATTATTGAAAAAAAAGAGTTCATGAATTTTACTTTTTATTTTATTTATATTTTTTATTAAAAATTTCTGCCTCCTCCCCACCTCCCTTTTCCCTCCCCTCCCCCCACTCCCTACACTCCCCTCCCCCTCCCTCTCCAGTCCAAAGAGCAGTCAGGGTTCCCTGCCCTGTGGGCAGTCCAAGGTCCATCTTCTTCTCCTTTTTTCCTTTATTCCATTCTTGTCCTTTCATTCCTTCTGTCATTTCTCCTTCATTACATTTTAGATCCTTCCCTCCCCTTCCTCTATGCTGCTTTCTCTTGTTGCAAACCATGTTGATTATTTCCAAAGGATTGTTATAATGAGGTAGGTAGCTCTATAATTAGATTGATGAAGTAATGTAAATATGTCTAAGCCTGCCATTAGAGCATCTAGACATTTTTGATTTGCCAGCTCAGAGTTGAACCTTTCTTCCCAGTAAGTGCTTACTCTCTCTGATGGTATTGGTTATGTATTGACATCAGCCACTCTCACATGCTGTCATTCAATTTGCTTCCTCATTTGCTCAGTGATTTGTCTGGGCCACTAGAGGTCAGTCTAGTTTCTCCAATTTTGCAAACAATGCCTTTGCTCTGAGAACTGAGCTGCATCAGATAAGCAGGGGCAGCACAAGCTAGGTTCATTAGGACTCTATGTCCCTGCTGCTTTGGTATTGGCTGATAAATTTAAAAGTATTATAATCACATCAGTAATAATAGTTTTACAGAGAAAGACCATGTTGTTTTAGAATATATTGGGAGATAATTTCTAAATCTTTTTTATTAAGAATTTTATTACAAATGAGGAGCAGAAGGAGGGAGAACATGAGCAAGGAAGTCAGGACCTTGCAGGGTGCACCCACCCACTGAGACAGTGGGGCTGATCTATTGGGAGCTCACCAAGGCCAGCTGGAATGGGACTGAAAAAGCATGGGAAAAAATGGACTCTCTGAACATGGCAGACAATGAGGGCTGATGAGAAGCCAAGGACAATGGCACTGGGTTTTGATCCTACTGCATGTACTGGCTTTGTGGGAGCCTAGCCTGTTTGGATGCTCACCTTCCTAGACCTGGATGGAGCGGGGAGGACCTTGGACTTCCCACAGGGCAGGGAACCCTGAATGCTCTTTGGACTGGAGAGGGAGGGGAAGGGGAGAGGGGTAGGGTGTGAGGGAGGAGGAGGAAAAAGGGAGGTGGGGAGGAGGCAGAAATTTTTAATAAAAAATGCAAAAAAATGAATTTTATTACAATTTTTTTCTCACATGAACCCTATATTTTACATACATTATAAAAAACTCCTTTGGGCAATACAATTTCTCTAGATAGCCGGGCGGTGGTGGCGCATGCCTTTAATACCAGCACTCGGGAGGCAGAGGCAGGCAGATCTCTGTGAGTTCGAGACCAGGCTGTTCTCAGTCTCACTGAGATCTTTCTACCTCTGCCTCCCATGTTCTGGGAATAAAGGTGTGTGCTTTCATACTCAGTTTAAAAATTACATTTTATTTTAGTTTTTTTTATTTTCATTCTTTTTTAATTAAAATTTCCACCTGCTCCCCATTTCCCATTTCCCTCCCCCTCCTCCCACATATTGCCCTCTCCCCCCACTCCCCTCCCCCATCCCTACTCCTCTTCTCCTCCCCCCACTCCATTCCCCCTCCCTCTTGATACTGAAGAGCAGTCCAAATTCCCTGCCCTGCGGGAAGACCAAGGTCCTCCCACTTCTATCTAGGTCCAGGAAAGTGAGCGTCCAAACAGACTAAACTCCCACAAAGCCAGTTCATGTATTAGGATCAAGCCTTTGCTGGAGAGGTTGTGGAGAAAGGGGCACACTCATCCATTGCTGGTGGGAATGCAAACTTGTGCAACCACTTTGGAAATCAGTGTGGTGATTTCTCAGGAAATTTGGGATCAACCTACCCCAAGATCCAGTAATACCACTCTTGGGAATATACCCAAGAGATGCCCTATCATATGACAAAAGTATCTGTTCAACTATGTTCATAGCAGTGTTGTTTGTAATAGTCAGAACCTGGAAACAACCTAGATGCCCTTCAATGGAGGAATGGATGAAGAAAGTGTGGAATATATACATATTAGAGTACTACTCAGCGCTAAAAAACAATGACTTCTCGAATTTTGAATGCAAATGGATGGAAATAGAAAACACTATCCTGAGTGAGGTATCCCAGACCCAAAAAGAGGAACATGGGATGTTCTCACTCATAAAAATTACATTTTAAATTTCAATGGTCATGTCATTACATATCTGAATGTGTTTGTAGGTATGATAGTCATCTCTTCACAATTTTAGAAAGTTTTGGGGACATCATGATGATCCAGTCTCCATCCTCCATGGCTGTGTCAGCAGGAAAGAGTTTCCATCGACTATCACTCCATGCAGAATGATGTTTTGCAGAGTCTGTTTCGCAGCAATATCCAAAGAATCATTTGGCCTTGCATCATCATAAACCTGGACAGGCCCCAAAACTGCTGATTCTTTTGGCATCCACATGGGTATCTGCAGTTCATGACCATTTCACAGGCAATCGATCTGGGTCAGTTTTCACTATCACCATCAGCAATTTCCATGCTGAATATCTGAAAGATTATTGCTATCAGCTACATTACAACTCTTCTCCCACAAGTTTTCCTTTTCTAATACAAAGCTCCTATCTGAAGTTCAACATCTGTGTGTACCACACAGCCATGTATACTTTCTTCATCTCCCTTCCAGCCAGTATGCCTGGCACATTGATGAGTAAAATTCTATCATCCCACAGATTATTAATAAGCACAGTGCTTCTAAAATTCATGAAGTACAATGTAGTTAAGTTCTATGTGTAATTGCTATTTCTCCTTCAAAAATTTACCACAGTTTCTGGCTTGAAGTAAAGAAATTTATCATTTTTGTAGTTCTGGAATCAGAAGTTCAACACAAGATTCAATTACTGTAAGTTAAGATGCTGGTAGCCTATAATTACATGTCAATGCTTTAAGATGAATTAATTTTAATGTATATGGGTGCTTTGCCTGTATGTTTGTCTGGTACCTGATGCATACAGTTTCTACCAAAGCCAGAAGAGCATTTTAAATTCCCTAGAACTAGAGTCACAAATAGTAGTGAACTGCCATTTAGGTCCTGGGAATTGATCCTGTGTACCTGGAAGAGCAATCAGTACTGTTAACTGCTGAGACAGCACTCTAGTTCCTATGTTTCCATGATTAGGATCGGGAAGACACTATACCTTTAGTTTTTGTTTTTAAGCTATTGGTGGGCTTCTTGCTCTCACAATTGTAACTGTTCTTCTTCATTATATTATTTTTCTGGGTAAACTTTTGCCTTATTTTATCTAATTGCCAGTACTAACTACTCTCTCATATAGAGCAGAAGGTTTGGCCTCATTTAAGAAGGGAAATAATGTTATGGAATAGAGAATTATGTTGTTAATGTCATATAAATTATATCATCTGTGTATGTTGATGTAGTAGGAGAGGGCAATGTGTGTCTTTTTTATACGTTTGAGTTATATATTTGAGATCATGTCTGACTCTGTTCTTGCGTAGCATGGACTGTTTAGCATGGATTGGATGAAAATTCCTCTTGATACTGCCTTAACCTCCATTGCAAATGCTCAGTTTGTAGGCAATGGTCAACAAGATGAGTGGATATATAATTCTTAAAACCTCAATATTTTGCAGATAAATAATTATTATGATATTGGGGAAATATCATAGAAGGAAAAATAGGAATAGCAGCCAAAACGGTTATTGCTGCATGTCTCACATCAGCAGTCATCCTACCAAAAAACTCAATGAAACTGAAGTGATAATAAATTACAATCCCATCTACATACCACATTGTGAAGTTCTAGATATGCATTTGATTGTGTGCATAAATTAAAACATACTTTAACAGAGCTTGGATCTGACACTTTTTCCAATTGATAACTAACTTGAGGAGAAGCTATGTCCTGTAGGCTTTTTCAGTTGAGGACTAAAGGAGTAATAGGTTGTGAAGGGAAGTAGGTGAACTATAGAGCCACCCTGTCCATGTCTGCAGCAGACAGTATCACCATCAGCTGAAAGGTCAATGTTTTCTACATGGAGCTCTAACAGCAAGCTATTTAGCCTGATACTGACAAAAGCAAAGGCAGGCCCTTCATCTGTTCATCTAGTTATAGACTAAGAGCATCTTTCCTGGTCCAGTGGCAGTGGGTCTGTGACAGAGTTCATTCTCACTACCATCAGCACTCAGACTGAAGATGTGACAGGTTATTAATCTGCACATTGTTATAGTCTCTCCCTTAGTATTTCAGCCTGAATCACAAACTCCATTTAGAGCCCAGCCTGTTAGACAGTGTCTGAAGCAGCAACTTCCCTTTCTCTACACAGCCTGTTATTCAAACAGTGTCCTCTCTGCCCAAGGACCTGTGTGCTGCACCTTATTTCTAATTAGAATTGAAGGTCCAAGAGAGCACTCAGTGCTAAAGTATCTTTTAATCATTTTAAGATACTAATCCTAATTAATATCTTTGTAGCATACTTTTAAGACTGAATTTTTGTGACTATTCTAATTTTTATGGCTGTGCTGCTTAGAAGAACAAGTAGTTTAGAAACAGTCCAAAAATGTTTCCTTCATATTAG
Source organism: Chionomys nivalis (assembly GCF_950005125.1). Classification (NCBI taxonomy): domain Eukaryota; kingdom Metazoa; phylum Chordata; class Mammalia; order Rodentia; family Cricetidae; genus Chionomys; species Chionomys nivalis. The sequence continues at coordinate 81,033,023 of NC_080086.1, forward strand.
TCAACCATTTCTTAATATTGTGTGTCTTGGATCTCAGAACCAACTCAATCAAGATCTAAATTAATAAGTTGGGCATGGTTTTAAACATTCCAAAGCCATCATCTATGACTATCCATTACATCAAGTCCTTTTCATATATTGAGACTTTCTGCTTTTCTTTGAGTTGATATCCAGATTCTAACAGCCGCTGTGATTAGGTTAGATTCATTCAGATAATTTCTCTCTTAATGTCACCCTCTGTCATTATAGCTGCAATTACACCTGTCATTATATCTGCTTATAGATGGAACTGGATGACTGTCCCAGAAAGGCAAAATCAAATACTTTATATTTTGGGGGTCCTAGATACAAATCTCTAGATGTGAGTTTATATCCTTGAAGAGCTTCAGGAATGAGTAAAGTAGAATGGGACCACGGAGGATGGAGAAGTTATAACAACAGAGATAATAGGACACAGGCAAAAAAAAATGGAGAAATGGGAAAAAATGATAGGAGATGAATCTAAGTGATGTAGAGACAGGGAGGTAATACAGAAGGAACAGATAGGATATGGAACAGATAACCTTAAGGATGTTTGGAAAAATTATAAGGAGATGAATAATTTTATGTTTAGTTGATATTACATATATAATATACATAAGTAAATATACATACATAAACATGAATTTGAATAGAGAGCCACACTAATGTGCTTGTAATGGTACTACTAAGAGCCATAGACCATCTAACACAAATTTCAGTTCGAAATATGGGAGAACTCACCTGACCTACAATGCATTCTCAATTCAATGTTTGCTATTGTAGTCGTCCTTGGTTTTCTCTCAGGATTTGAACGTAAATAAAACCCTTTTTAAATACACCACATATTTTGTTGACAGGAATTTGAAGAATCTGTCAGAAATTGACTTGGAAGACACTTCCATGAGAACTACTTCATCCACTTTGTAAGTTTCAATATAAGCTACCCAGGGAGAAAAATATTCAACATTTCTTTTTGACTCTAAAGTGAATGATCCACAACTATGAAAGATTCAGAAAGATATCATGAATGTTGCAGTAGTTGCTAATTTGTATTTTCAGTGAACAATAATAATGGCCTATTTGGACCTAAGAATAATAGGGATAAAAGAAAGAGAAGAATTACAGCTCAAAGGCCCAGAAAATTTATTTAACAAAATTATGGAAGAAAACTTTCCCAACATAAAAAAAGATATTCCTATGAATATTCAAGAAGCATACAGAACACCAAATAGACTGATTAAAAAAAAATCCCCTTGCCATATAATAATCAAAACACAAAACATACAGATTAAAGAAAGAATATTAAGAGCTGCAAAGGAAAAAGGTCAAGTTACTTATAAAGGTAAACCTATCAGACTTACACTGGACTTCTCTATGGAAACAATGAAAGCCAGAAGGTCCTGGATAGATGTACTGCAGAAACTAAGAGACCATGGATGCAAGCCCAGACTACTATTCCCAGCCAATCTATTGTTCACTATAAATGGAGAAAACAAAATATTCCAGGATAAGAACAAATTTAAACAATACGTAGCCACAAACCCAGCCTTACAGAAAGAAATAGAAGGAAAATCACAACCCAAGGAAACCAACATTGCCAACATACCTATAATATCTCAGACAACAAGTGACCCTTCACCAGCACAACACAAAGAAGAGGAGCACACAAACTCTAATGCCAAAAAAACAAATAATAAAAACCAGAGTCAAAAACCACTGGTCATTAATATTACTTAATATCAATGGACTCAATTCACCTATAAAAAGGCACAGACTAAGGGATTGGATACGAAAATAGGTTCCAACATTCTGCTGTTTACAAGAAATACACCTCAACCACAAAGATAGACATCTACTCAGTAGTAAAGGGTTGGGAAAAGGTTTTTCAAGCAAATGGACCTAAGAAACAAGCTGGTGTGGCCATACTAATTTCTAACAAATCTGACTTCAAACTAAAATCAGTCAGAAGAGATAGAGATGGCTATTTTATACTCATAACAGGAACAATTCATCAAGATGAAGTCTCAATCCTGAATATCTATGCCCCTAATATAAAAGCACCCACTTATGTAAAAGAAACATTACTAGAACTCAAGGCAAACATCAAACTTCACACACTAATATTAAGAAACTTCAACATAACACTTCACCAATGGACAGGTCAATCAGACAGAAACCTAATAGAGAAAAAGAGAATTAGTGGAGGTAATGAAGCAAATGAACTTAACAGACATCTATAGGACATTCCACCTGAATAGGAAAGAATATACCTTCTTCTCTTCAGTTCATGGAACCTTCTCGAAAATTGACCACATACTCAGTAACAAAGCAAACATCCACAGATTCAAAAAATTTTAGTGACCACATGTGTTTTATCGGATCACCGTGGATTAAAGTTAGAATTTAACAATGAGGCTACCCCCAGAAAGCCGACAAACTCATGGAACCTGAACAGTCAACTGCTGAACCACACCTGGGTCAAGGAAGAAATAAAGAAAGAAATTAAAGTCTTCCTTGAATTTAATGAAAATAAAGAGACAACATACTCAAACCTATGGGACACGATGAAAGCAGTGCTAAGAGGAAAGTTCATAGCACTAAATGCCCACTTAAAGAAAATGCAGAAAGCACACATTGGAGACTTAACAGCACACCTGAAAGCTCTAGAAAAAAAAGGAGCAGACTCACCAGGAGGAGTAGAAGACTGGAAATAATCAAACTGAGGGCTGAAATCAACAAAATCGAAACACAAAACAATCCAAAGAATCAATGAAACAAAAAGCTGGTTCTTGGAGAAAATCAACAAGATCGACAAACCCCTATCTAAACTAATCAAGTGGCAGAGAGAGGACACGCAAATTAATAAGATCAGAAATTGAAAAGGGGACGTAACTACAGACACAGTGGAAATTCAGAGAATCTTTAGCTCTTACTACAAAAGCCTGTATGCCACAAAACTGGAAAATGCAAAAGAAATGGACATATTTTTAGGTAAGTACCAAAGTTAAACCAGGACCAGGTGAACAATCTAAATAAACCTGTTAGTCGCGAAGAATTAGAAACTGTTATCAAAAACCTCCCTACCAAAAAAAGCCCAGGACCAGATGGTTTCAATGCAGAATTCTACCAGAACTTCCAAGAAGAGCTAATACCTATAGTCCCTAATGTATTTCACAATATATAAACAGAAGAGTCATTGCCAAATTCCTTTTATGAAGATACAGTTACCCTGATACAAAAACCACAAAAAGACCCAACCAAGAAAGAGAATTACATGCCTATCTCACCCATGAACATCGACGCAAAAATTCTCAATAAAATACTGGCAAACCAAATCCAAGAACACATAAGAAAAATTATTCATTACGATCATGTAGGCTGCATCCCAGAGATGCAGGGCTGATACAACACACACAAATCTATCAATGTAATCCATCATATAAATAAACTGAAAGAAAAAAAAAAAAAACAAATGATCATTTCATTAGATGCTGAAAAAGCATTTGAGAAAATTCAACATCCCTTTATGATAAAGGTCTTGGAGAGATTAGGGATACAAGGGTCATATCTAAATATAATAAAAGCTATTTACAGAAAGCCAACAGCTAACATCAAATTAAATGGAGAGAAACTAAAGCCATCCCAATAAAATCAGGAACATGACAAGGCTGTCCACTCTCTCCATACCTCTTCAATATAGTGCTTGAAGTTCTAGCAATAACAGTAAGAAAACAAAAGGGGATCAAGGGAATTCAAATTGGAAAGGAAGAAGTTAAACTGTCATTATTTGCAGATGATATCATAGTATATATAAGAGACCACAAAAACTCTACCAAAGAGCTCCTACAGCTGATAAATGCCTTTAGTGATGTGGCAGGATACAATATCAACTCCAAAAATCAGTTGCCCTCCTATACACTAAGGATAAGGAAGCAGAGAGGGAATTCAGAAAAGCATCACCTTTCACGATAGCCACAAATAACATAAAATATCTTGGGGTAACTCTGACCAAGGAAGTGAAAGATCTGTTTGACAAGAACTTTAAGTCTTTGAAGAAAGAAATTGAAGAGATTACTGGAAATGGAAGGATCTCCCTTGCTCTTAGATTGGGAGGATCAGCATAGTAAAAATGGCAATTCTACCAAAAGCAATCTATAGATTCAATGCAATCCCCATCAAAATCCCATCAAAATTCTTCACATACTTGAGAGGACAATAATCAACTTTATATGGAAAAACAAAAAACCCAGGATAGTCAAAACAATCTTATACAATAAAGGATTGTCTGGAGTCATTACCATCCCTGACTTCAAACTCTATTACAGAGCTGCATTATTGAAAACAGCTTGGTATTGGCATAAAAACAGAGAAGTCGATAAATGGAATCCAGAAGAAGACCCGGATTATAACCCACAGACCTATGAACACCTGATTTTTGATAAAAGAACTAAAAGTATACAATGGAAGAAGAGAGCATCTTCAACAAAAGGTGCTGGCAGAACTGGTTGTCAACCTGTAGAAGAATGAAAATAGATCCATATCTATCACCATGTACAAAACTCAGTGGACTAAAGATCTCAATATCAGTCTGAACACACTGAACCGGATAGAAGAGAAAGTGGGAAGTACGCTACAACATATGGGCACAGGAAATCACTTCCTGTGTATAACCCCAACAGCACAGACATTAAGGGCAACATTGAATAAATGGGACCTCCTGAAACTGAGAAGCTTCTGTAAAGCAAAGGACACTGTCAGTGAGACAAAAAGGCAACCTACTGACTGTGAGGAGATCTTCACCAACCCTTCAACAGACAAAGGTCTGATCTCCAAAATATATAAAGAACTCAAGAAACAAGACTTTAAAATGCTAATTAACCCAATTAAAAAATGGGGCACTGAAATGAACAGAAAATTCTCAACAGAAGAAGTCCAAATGGCCAAAAGACACTTAAGGTCATGCTCAACCTCCTTACCAATCAGGGAAATGCAAATCAAAACAACTTTGAGATACCATCTTACTCCTGTCAGAATGGCTAAAATAAAAAAAAAAAAAAAACACCAATGATAGCCTATGCTGGAGAGGATGTGGAGTAAGGGGTACACTCATCCATTGCTGGTGGGAATGCAAACTTGTGCAACCACTATGGAAAGCAGTGTGGCGGTTTCTCAGGAAATTTGGGATCAACCTACCCCAGGACCCAGCAATACCACTCTTGGGAATATACCCAAGAGATGCCCTATAGTTGAAAGTATTTGTTCAACTATGTTTATAGCAGCATTATTTGTAATAGCCAGAACCCGGAAACAACCTAGATGCCCTTCAATGGGAGAATGGATGAAGAAAGTGTGGAATATATACATATTAGAGTACTACTCAGCAGTAAAAATCAATGAATTCTTAAATTTTGCATGCAAATGGATGGAAATAGAAAATACTATCCTGAGTGAGGTGAGCCAGACCCAAAAAAATGAACATGGGATGTACTCACTCATAATTGGTATTTAGCCATAAATATAGGACATTGAGCCTATAATTCGCAATCCTAGAGAAGCTAAATAAGAAGGTGAACCCAAAGAAAAATATATAGTTATCCTCCTGGATATTGGAAATAGACAAGACTGCAAGTCAAAAATTTGGGAACTGGGGGTTGGGGTGGGATGGGGAAAAGGGGAGATGGGGAGAGAAAAGTGAGAAGGGGAGGATAGGGAGAACTTGGGGGAATGGGATGGTTGCGATAATGGAAGGATGGATATGGGAGCAGGGAAGTATATATCTTAATTAAGGGAGCCATTTTAGGGTTGGCAAGAGCCTTGACTCTAGAGGGGTTCCCAGGGGTTCAGAGAGATGTCCCCAACTAAGTTCTTGAACAGCTAAGGAGACAGAGCCTGAAATGGCCCGATCCTATAGTCATACTAATGCATATCTTGCATATCACCATAGAACCTTCATCTGACGATGGATGGAGATACAGAGACCCACATTGGAGCAGTGGACTGAGCTCCTAAGGTCCAAATTAGGAACAGAAAGAGGGAGAACATGAGCAAGGAAGTCAAGACCACCAGGGGGACACCCACCCACTGAGACGGTAGGACTGATCTATTAGGAGATCACTAAGGCCAGCTGGACTGGGACTGAAAATGCATGGGATAAAACCGGACTCACTGAATATGGTGGACAATGAGGGATGCTGAGAAGCCAAGGACAAAGGCACTGAGCTTTGACCCTACTGCATGTACTGGCTTTGTGGGAGCCTAGCCTGTTTGGATGTTCACCTTCCTAGACCTGGATGGAGGGACGAGGACCTTGGAATGCCCAAAGGGCAGGGAACCATGACTGCTCTTTGGACTGGAGAGGGAGGTAGAGGGGAGTGGGGCGTGGGGAGTTGGGGGAGGGGGAGGGAAAATGGATTCGGGGAAGAGTCAGAAATTTTTAATTAAAAAAAATTAATAAAAAAAGAAAAAAATACTATGCACACAGATAAAAGAAAGACCACCTCAATCATGAGCGCACAGACAAAATGTTAATGTCATTAGAGGGATAGATAAATAATTATAAGGAAAAGAGATATTAGTATGTCCAATACTATAAGCCAGAAGCTCAGATATAGTTAAGTAGTAGGGGAAAAGGAAAATAAATAACAATCTAAAACACAATGAAACCCTATCAAAATGATAGTAAATAATAAACTTAATTTAATACTTAATTTAAACTTAATTATTAATAATCTTATGTGACCCCAATTAAGGAAGAATAATACATATTTTTAGAATAGGTATAAATGCTCTATCCAGATATCTGTTTTCTTGAAGAAACACATCTAACTAGGAACAGTACACATATGTAGAACATCAAGTGATGGAAGAAAATCTACAAAGAGAATGGTGCATCACACCAAGCTGGCATAGCTCTGTTGACATCTGTTACATTAGAATTTGAACAGTGCTCAATCAAAACGAAATGAGTTACTAAAAGAACACAACAGGTTCAAATACATACACATCAATCTTTGAGACTTTAGTATTTTTGAACAAACCTGGATAGATGTTGGGAGGCCCTGTTAGTCAGAGGTTGCAGATTACCATGGACTGGCAGAACTCTCCAAACTTGGAAACATAGAGGATACCTCTCCTAATATCTCTCCCCAGTTAAAGACGCCCTGTTCTCTACCTGGATTTATTAAGAGGCTGTCTCTCGGACCAGAGCCTGACCTATCTCTATAAGACTGTTGAGACACTTCCCTGCAGAAGCTTTAATCCTGTTATCCAAATGGTAATTAAACATTGTGCTAGGAGATTTTTGATAGGACTTTGCTTCCACTTTGCTATGATAACCTAGACTTTACTAGAAAATTTATGATAGGATCACACTGTTTAAAACAAATTATATCATGACTCAGCCACTCTTCCTATCATTTTTATCTTCATTCACTTTGGAATAAAGTTGTTCTGCCTCACTGAAATGAACTCCCAGAAAAATATTTACCTAACGTTCATAGGACATCTAATGCTCTGTGTTACCACTTCTACCCCTTTGTACTAGTGAACTTGTGGCCAACAAACGAAAATGAAGAAGGGGACCCACAGATATAATAGACAAAAATGTAAGATTTTCATGATACAAAATAAATAGGCAATTTTAGCAAGTGCTCTTTTCTTTAGATTCAAACTCAATACTGCCAGAGAAATTAAAGAATTGAGCTATAGGAAAAATGAATTGTCACCATTAAATCTAAAATATATTCCATTTATCATGAATAGATGTTTTTAAATATAGCTTTTGTCATTCCACCAACCATCTACAAAAAAGATTTAATTTTAGGCTACATGTAGGCCTTAAAATATAAGAGAATGTAAACAAAATAAGCAACTAATACAGAAAGAAATTACAGTGTCTGAATAATTAATTGGAGACTTCCCTGTAGCCTCTTGAATGACCATCAATTTATTGAATGAATAAGTAAAGGAGAGAAAATAAACAATTCCTAGAATCAAATGAAAATGACAGCACAGTTACATAGAGTCTTTGAGAGTTAGGCATATGCTGCTATGAGGAATGTTTACAGCTTTGAATACCTATATTCAAAAACCGGAAAGGCCTCAAGCAAATGACCAAATTCAGAGAGATCTCATATAAACATCAAATGACACGCCTCAAGGTGTAAGGGAAATGATCAGTTCAAACTCAGAGGAGGTGATAAGTATTATTACAGAAATTAAGGAAATAGAAATTATAATAACAGTATATAAATGTATTTCACGAGTTTGTTTTTTGAAGTAATACATAAACAACAGCATGCAAAGTAACCTAGAGAAAAAGAAAAATAAATAATATCATAGGTAGGAGACAGAGGCTTGCAAGAGATTCAAATGAAATCTTGATGATCACTAAAGAGTATTTAGAAATCTTATACTTCTCCAAAAAATTGGAAAACTTTGAACATACTAGCATGTTTCTAAATACAAGTGCTGTAAAGTTAAGTCAAAAATATATCAACATCATCAGCAGATCCAGAGCAAGAAACACTTTTAAAGAGGCAATGTCTATGAAAGGAACTTAAAAGAGAACTTGGTGAAATATAGGACATCCATCATATCTCTAAAAAAATATGGAAGCTGAAATAGAATTCTTAAATATGAAAATGTTAAGTCATATTGCAAGAAGTATATCGACAAAGATCAGAACATCTTGTCTGTGTTAAAACACAGCTGGTAAGCCTCAACTAAGAATTGGCAGATAAGGGGAGAAAAGTACAAAACCTTTTAAAAAACTCTGGAGAGTCTACAGAAGGAGAAAAGAATGATGCCATCTAGGCAGAGCCCCAGGATCAGAAAGAAAACTTCTTCCAAAATGTCGAACCAAAGCTTTCGCACCCAAATAGAGGAAATGTGAATTCTTTCTTTGGTTCACTATATGTGAAACTGAACCTCCAGCATGTTGTTACTGATTCTAATTCAGAGGTTATAAGAGAAAAATAAAGATTGAGAAATGAGCTAGATAGTTTTATTTTAGAGAGAAATAAGGTGAGGTTTTAATTTGAACATAAATACAACAATTAAAATTTACACGAAAAGGGTCAAGGACAACACAGCTGCACACACTGAATCCCTCAGAGCATCTCATCAGAAAGAAATAGAGAAACTCCCTTGCCAAATGCATTAGAAAATTTCTCTTCCAAAGGAGACAGACTGAATCATAAAATCACATTTCAAGACGTACTTATAAAACATTTCCCAGGTCTGGTTAATGATTTGATGGGTAAACAAGAATCCTTGCATTTCTCATGTTCAAGAAGAAATCCTACAGAGAAAATCTCAAAACTCGTGGAAGAATAGATAGAAGACAATGAGAACCATATACCGTAGATAAAGCATATCATGGACTTAGGATGATTAGACAGATTGAAGTGGCGCATAATCAGAGACAGCAGGACTCCAGTAGATAATATAGCAAACTCATCATGTAATAGAACCTTACTACAACATGAGAATTGAGAAATGGGAGAGACTTGCCAAGCTAAAGAATCGGGAGCTTGACATGTTCCACAAAGAATAAGAATTCATACTAGATATTCATAATGTACCTGCAGCAGGAGAGATTTGCTAGTTGCTCTTGCAGATGAAATCAATGCAAGAAGAGATTTAGGTGGAAAATGGAATGTCATAACCTCATTAGAAGTCAGATGAAAATGTGCCACTGCTGGGACAAAATTTGAAAAATAAGTTTTCACTACACACCCATACAAGGATACCACCAGAGAAACATGTCAGAATTAAGGTCCTGAGCTAACAGGACATAACATAGAAAGTGGTGTATTTTACCAAAATCATTAACTGATCATATTTGAAACAACCTATGAGTAGGTTTCATAATGTCTGAAGAACATAAATAGAAAGGTTTACTACAAAAGGTTTGTCTCCTAGGCTACGGAGGAAGAAGAAATGTGCTCAGACTGTGCCACATTTTATAGATTAATTGGGCATGTAATTTTCATTTTCTGTATGATAGAAAATCATCTCATTCATATATAATGAGGAGAGGAATATTTACATCATATTGAGATCAATATCATCAACTGTCAGCTGAGTTATAGAGCTTCTTCAATATGTAAGACCACAGTTGTTGCTTATGCACAGCAAAACAGTTCTCTCTGGCTTTTATTGACCTGATAAAAAGTGACAAGTAATGGTGTAGATTAATGTATCCATGAATGTAGGCCAGATCTAGCAAATTACAGTTCTAATTTTTTGCATTTCTAACGTTAAACAATATAACTTTTTTGTTGAAAAATGAATATTATGCTGAATAGAAATAATAAAAACATAAATAAAATACCTAGTTTATTTTGTAATCACTTTTTAAAAAGTACATCATGAATGTTTAAATTAGTAATAAAACAAGCCCTGTTTGTTCTACAGTATTTCTCCCAATCTGTATTACAGAATGCCCTGCTGGAGAGAGAGCCATCCATGGAGACACAGTTGGTGCCTTCACTAGGTGTTCCTGGTCATCCATGTAGATGGTGCAGGTGATAAGAGGACAAATGGTTCTCTGAGCACCAGACAACATGTTAGCTGCATAGTGATTATGACTTTTAGTCATTTTTAAATGTCAAAAGAAACTACACATAAGAAAGTAGTAAGATATATTTTAAATTAATAGCTCATTTTGATTTGGACTTCATTCTAACTGCACATGCCAGTAAATGCATTTCAAAAGTGATACTTGCATGGAAGATTTTACATAAGGGACAGGTGAGCAAGTCCTAGTGAACATATAAAAAAGTGTCATGAAATAAATGACCTCTTAATTATAAGAAGTGTAATTAATGTCTTATTTCCAACATTTTGTAATTTGTTTTCTTTCTGGGAGGGAAGTAAAAATGCATTATTATTTTTGATTTATCTTATACAACATATCAAAATTATAATAAAGAAATTTATTTAAGAAAAAGAGTAAAACATAAGAATTATGGGTGTGTTTTTTGAACTCTGATAACCCTTTTAAGAAGAGATGACCTTAACACCCCTGGAAATGTTCCAAGCCATAGAAAGAAGTAAAACAACTAGACTTATTATAGGGAGCCAGGACTTTCCAGATACCAAAATAAAAAATAAAAATGGAAAAAAAGTCAGAGATGAATTTCTCTGATTAACATAGGGACCTCCTAATTCTTGCAAATGAAATGTAAGAACAATTTAGGAGGAATGTAAATTGTGATTAAGTTGGTTTCTATGCAAGGATGAAAGGGTGGCTCAAACACAAAAATACTAACTCAAATTCAGCACAAAGCTGCTTAAGAAGATGAAATCCTGTCATTATCTTGGTAAATGTAGAACACTTCTTTAAACTCAGAATAAATCCCAGAATGAGCCAGCAGTAGTAGGATCTTTCCAGATTATAACTAGGAATAAAGGGAACAGTAACTGACATGTGTAGCCCTGTCTACTGCTTCTGCGGAAGAAGGCAGAATACTTGCTTTCTTTCATCAGTACTGAGACAGAAAATATCAACTCTTCATTTCTTTTTTCTTTTTTTTTTTTTTTTTTTGATTAGAACATGTCATTACAGAGACAGATGTTTTCAGTTGCACAATAAACTGACCTTTAGCCAGGCCATCTTGATTGAAAACATCAAACAAAACCTCAAACAATAAACAGACAGTAGGTGGCTCACAATCTTCTACAAACAATATTAACACAGGACCATTATGAAGGGTTCTTCGAAGAAGTCTTCACTGATGTGGAACAAAAGTACTGGTTGAGAAGAATGTTTTCAACCACCTTGGGTCCCACCTGGTAGGGAACATGCATGCCAAGATTTCCTAGAAGAAGATAATGAGGAAGCTATGAAGAAGTTGTGTAAACCTTATTTTAATAGGCAGCTGATCCACTCACATATGCTCTGGGTGTCTAACTTCAGAAAGGCCTACAGTCTGCAATTCAAAATGGGAAAGTGCACAAAAGAGGCGTCTGCAGTTTTCTGTCTCTGAAGAATCCCTGAGAGCTAAGGGAGCTGTGCGTATGACAGCTCAAGAAGCATGATCTAGGTACCAAACCCTGGATCTGCACTACTGAACCAGGGACCAAGACCTTGTAGCAGAAGAGGTGGTGGAGCATGAGAAAATGACAGATCCAAGCAATTCTGAACTAGGCTTATTTTTTTACTGTGTTTATTAGATATTGTTGTAGCTGACTGACAAGCTAGTTCAAAACGGGATTTAAAAAAAATGAGGCTATTTAAACTGTTCACCTGGTCTTGATTTAAGACTCTCTCACCTGCCCCAATGGAACTGAATCGAAGACCCAGATATTAATCAACACACACCTATAAAGACCTGATTTTTGAAAAAAGGCAATATATTTACAATGGATAAAAGAATGCATCTTCAACAAATGCTACTGGCATAACTGAACGGCAACATGTAGAAGAATGAAAACAGATACATATCTATCCCCATGCACAATACCCAAGTCCAAATGTATTAAAGACCTCAATATAAATCTAACCATAGTAAACCTGATAGAAGAGAAAGTCTTCAATGCATGGGCCCAGGAGAACTCTTCGTAAATATAACCCCAGTAGCACAGACAGTGAGATAAGTAATAAATAAATGGGACCTGCTCAAACTGAAAAGACTCTATAAAGCAATGGTTACAGTCAATGAGACGAAATGTAGGCAGCCTACTGAATGGGAAAGAAACTTCACTAACCCCACATCAGACAAACAACTATCTCCAAATTATATAAAGAACTCAAGAAGTTAGACATCAAAATTCTAAATAACACAATTAAAATATGGGTTACAGAACTAAGCAGAAAATTCTCAACAGAAGACTCTCAAATGTCCAAAAGATATTTAAGGAAATGTTCAACATAGTTAGCCATCAGAGAAATGCAAGTTAAAACAACTCTGAGATACCATTTTACACCTGTCAGAATGACTAAGAAAAAAAAACGCCAATGATAGTTTATGCTGGAAAGGATGGATAGTAAGGGGAATACTCATCCATTACTGGTGAGAATGCAAACTTGTACAACCACTTTGGAAATCAGTTTGGCAATTTCTCAGAAAATTTTGAATCAACCTACCTCAGAATCCAGCAATACTCCTCGGAATATACCCAAAAGATGTTCAATCATATTACAAAGGCATTTGTTCAACTATATTTATAGCATCACTATTTGTATTTTTTACTTTATTTTGATTTATTATTATTGTGTATATACGATGTGCATGTGTGGACACACATAAATCATGACATGTATATGGAGGTCAAAGGGCAGCTTTGTGGCATTGGCTCTCTTCTTGTACTTTACGTGGATTTTAAGGATTGCATTTAGGTTGCCAGGCTTGCACAGCAAGCCACTGTATCTGCTGAGCAAGCTCCTGGTTCGACTTTTCTTTTTCTTTTTTTTTTTATTTTCCATTTTTTTTTAATTAAAAATTTTCACCTCCTCCCTGCCTTCCTTTCCCCCACCTCTCCCCACACCTCACTCCCCTCCCCTTTCCTATCCAGTCCAAAGAGCAGTCAGGGTTCCCTGCCCTGTGGGAAGTCCAAGGTCCTCCCCCCTCCATTCAGGTCTAGAAAGGTGAGCATCCAAACAGGCTAGGCTCCCACAAAGCCAGTACATGCAGTAGGGTCAAAACACAGTGCCATTGTCCTTGGCTTCCTAGCAGCCCTCATTGTCTGCCATGTTCAGAGAGTCTGAATGGAAGAATTGATGAAGAAAGTGTGGAATATATACATATTAGAGTACTACTTAGTGGTAAAAAACAAAGACATCTTGAATTTTGCATGCGAATGGTTGGAAATCGAAAACACTATCCTGAGTGAGGTAACCCATACACAAAAAGATGAACATGGGATGTACTCACTCATAATTGCATTTTAGCCATAAATAAAGGACATTGAGCCTATAATTCGCAATCCTAGAGAAGCTAAATAAGAAGGTGAACCCAAAGAAAAACATACAGTTATCCTCCTGGATATTGGAAGTAGACAAGACTGCTGGTCAAAAATTTGGGAACTGGGGGTTGGGGTGGGATGGGGAAAAGAGGAGATGGGGAGAGAAAAGTGAGAAGGGGAGGATGCGGAGAGCTTGGGGCAATGGGATGGTTGGGATAAAGGAAGGGTGGATATGGGAGCAGGGATTTATATATCTTAATTAAGGGAACCATTTTAGGTTTGACAAGAGTCTTGACTCTAGAGGGGTTCCTAAGAGTCCAGAGAGATGTCCCCAGCTAGGTCCTTGGGCAGCTGAGAAGAGAGAGCCTGAAATGGCCCTATCCTATAGCCATACTAGTGAATATCTTGCATATCACCATAGAACCTTCATCTGGTGATGGATGGAGATAGAGACAGAGACCCGCATTGGAGCAATGGCCTGAGCTCCCAAGGTCCAAATGAGGAGCAGAAGGAGGGAGAACATGAGCAAGGAAGTCAGGATCACGAGGGGTGCACTCACCCACTGAGACGGTGGGGTTGATCTAACGGGAGCTGACCAAGGTCAGCTGAACTGGGACTGAAAACACATGGGATAAAACCAGACTCTCTGAACATAGCATCACTATTTGTAATAGCCAGAACCTGGACACAACCTTGATGCCACTCAACTGAAGAATGAATAAATAAAATGTGGCACATTTACGCATTGGAGTACTACTCAGCAGTAAATTAAAATGACATCTTGAATTTTGCATGCAAATGGTTGAAATTAGAAAACACTATCAATAGTGAGGTAACCCAGACCCCAAAAGATAAAGATTGTATGTATTCACTCATAATTGAATACTAGCTATAAACAAAGGATATTGAGCCTATAGTTTATGATCCTAGAGAAGCTAAGAAATAATGTGAACCCTGGGATAAACATATATAGGTCCACCTGGAAAGTCAAAACAGACAAAATCGCCTGCCAAGTTGGGAGTATGTGGCTGGGAGTAAAAGAAAGGGTGGAAGGGGAAGAGGGAGGAAAAAGGGAGGTATGAGGAGAACATGAGGAAATGGATAATCGAGACAGAGGATGGATAGAGATGAGAGCAAGGAAAGAGATATCTTGATTCGGGGAGTCATTATGCAGTTAGCAAAAAACTTGGCCCTAGAGAAATTTCCAGAAATCCACAAAGATGACCTCAGCTAGGACCCTAAGCAATAGAAAAGAGGGTGCCTGATCTTGACCTGCCCTATAGTCAGACTGATAAATACCTTAAATATCACCATACAACCTTTATCTAATAGCTGATGGAAACAGAAGCAGAGACCTGCATTGGAGCACTGGGCTATCTCCCAAAGTCCAGTTGAAGACTGGGAGGAATGAGAATATTAGCAAAAAGATCAAGCCATGTTAGGCACCCCCAGTGCAACAGTTTACCTGAGTAAATACGAACTCACAAACTCGAGCCAGACTGGGTAGGAACAAGCATAGAACCAAACTAGTCCCTCTGATTGTGGTTGACATTTGCATGGCTGGGGCAGACTGAGGAGCTACTAGCAATTGCACCAGGATATGTCCCTACTGCATGTATTCACATTTTGGGAACTTATTCTCTTTGGATCAATACCTTGCTCAGCCCAAGTACAGTAGGGAGGCCTTGGCACTTACCCATAGCAATGTGTCTTTCCCTCTGAGGATTGGATGGGGGCAGGATGGGAGGGAATGTAGAGGGAATGGGAAGAGGGGAAGGAGGAGGAACTTGGACTGGTATGTATAATAAAAAAGATAGTTTGTTTCCTTTTTAACAAAAGTAAATAAAAAAGAAAATTCAAATGAAACTAAACTAGTACAGAGCCTAAAGAGTTAATTGAAAATTTCCCAGTAGCCACTTGAATTACCATTGATTGATTGAAGAAGTCAGGGAGAAAATCATACAGCACAACAAGTGAAAATGGCAGCACAGCTTCCCTGCATCCTAGAGAGGCAGCTATGAGACACTGAGAGGAATGCTGATGGTTTTGAAAGCCTACCTTTAAAAACCAGGAAGACCTCAAATAAATGACCAGATCCAGAGAGATCTAAAAAAAGCACACCTAGTGATGAGCCTCACAATCTAAGATAATGATCAAATCCAACTCAGAAGATGTCAATCATAAAAGGTGATAAATAGTACTGTAGGAATTAATGAAATAGAGATTAAAATATCAATGTATAAAATTATTGAAAGAGGTTTTTTTGAGTAAATAGATACACATTATCATGCTAACTAACCTAGAGAAACAGTAAGATAACTCAATTAATAAAATCAGAGATAGAAGGTTGCAATGTTATCAAATGAAATCCAGATGATCACTAAGATACATTTAGAAATCTTATACTTTATTCTGAACTGGAAAATCTAGAAGAAATAAGTACGGTTCTACGTGCAACTGTGATAAAATGAAATCAAAAGGTTATCAAGAACTTCAGCAGATAGGAGACAGATACAAAGACCCACATTTGAGCACTGGACTGAAATCTCAAGGTCCAAATCAGGAGCAGAAGGAGAGAGAGCACGAGCAAGGAACTCAGGACCGTGAGGGGGGCACCCACACACTGAGACAATGGGGATGTTCTATCGGGAACTCACCAAGGCCAGCTGGCCTGTGTCAGAAAAAGCATGTGATAAAACCGGACTCACTGAACATAGCGGAAAATGAGGACTACTGAGAACTCAAGAACAATGGCAATGGGTTTTTGATCCTACTGCAGGTACTGGCTTTGTGGGATCCTAGGCAGTTTGGATACTCCTCTTACTAGACCGGGATGGAGGTGGATGGTCTTTGGACTTCCCACAGGGCAGGGAACCCTGATTGCTCTTAGTACTGACGAGGGAGAGGGACTTGATTGGGGGAGGGAAATGGGAGGTGGTGGTGGGGAGGAGACAGAAATCTTTAATAAATAAATAAATTAATTAAAAAAATAAATAAATAAATAAAATTCATCCAAATATCCAAGCACTAGAAAAAAAAAACTTCAGCAGAACCATAGTAACAACAATATTAAAGTGAAAATAAAATGTCTATCAAAAGCACTCAAGACAGAACTTGGGGACATCAATGAAGTTCATCATGTAAATGTAAAAAGAGATGAAATCTGAAACAGAGATTCTTTTTTTTTCATATGCAATTCTTTTAATTCTTTTGCAAAAGCAAAGGTATCTAAATTTCTATTTGATACTGTTTTATGTGTTTTTCACAAATGATATTCCAAAACAAACACATTGGGAAACAACTCAGAAATGGTCTTTATTCCAATCCAATAAGTTAGCAAGAAATTCTTTGTACATGGTATTTGTGCTTCTGACAATCTGAACAAATCATCATAAGAAATTTTTCTTACACTGTTGTGATCTTATTCACATTATTTATTTATTTATTTATTAAAGATTTCTGCCTTCTCCCCGCCACCAACTCCCATTTCCCTCCCCCTCCCCCATCAAGTCCCCTTCCCTCATCATCCCTAAGAGTAATCCAGGTTCCCTGCCCTGTGGGAAGTCCAAGGACCACCCACCTCCATCCAGGTCTAGTAAGGTGAGCGTCCAAACTGCCTAGGCTCCCACAAAGCCAGTACGTGCAGTAGGATCAAAAACCCCTTGTCATTGTTCTTGAGTTCTCAGTAGTCCTCATTGTCCATTATGTTCAGCAAGTCCGGTTTTATCCCATGCTTTTTCAGACCCAGGCCAGCTGGCCTTGGTGAGTTCCTGATAGAACATCCCCATTGTCTCAGTGTGTGGGTGCACCCCTCACGGTCCTGAGTTCCTTGCTCGTGCTCTGTCTCCTGCTCTTGATTTGGACCTTGAGATTTCAGTCCGGTGCTCCAATGTGGGTCTTTGTCTCTGTCTCCTTTCATCGCCTAAATGTTTTTCTTTGGGTTCACCTTCTTAATTAGCCTCTCTAGGATCAATTAATTTTATTTAATAAAAACTGAAACATACCATTTGCCCCCTTACCCTTTCTTCCTCCAAGTTCCACTATTTCTCAAATTCATAGCCTACTTCTGTTTAATTTGTACAAACGCACATATATTGCATAAATATCTATAATATAAACTGGTGTCTACTTAATAATATTTATTCATATATATGATAAATATATAACAATATATAATAAATAATACACATAGTGTGTGTGTGTGTGTGTGAGTGACTTTAAGGCTGACCATTTGCTTTGGATACTAATTTGTCTTATCACTGAGAAATACTCTAACAACATCTCTTAACAGTCACTAGTTGCCTGTTGATTCTTGTCTAGAATTGAGGCCCCTGGAGATTTTCCTCATCTATTTTAGCATGTCTATTGTGTTGTCACTGTTCAGGTCTTGTGTCAATCGGCATATTGCTGAGATAACAAGAATGTATCTTCCTTGACATTTCTTCTAGAAATGGCATTTCTAGGAGATAAAACCTCACAGCATGTGTAGGGTTCCTGTGGATATTACAATTGTAAATAGTACTCCTTAGGGCTAAGACTAATTAGTATCCAACCACAGGTGATCAGATTTGAAGTAATATATATGTACACACACACACACATATATATATATATACATTACATAATATATAATTTATATATAACATAAAAACTAAAACACATAGTAAACAAACACACTCCAGTTTATCTTTATGTATGTGTGCAATATGCATGTGTGTTCCCTCTGTTCTACATTATTTTCTTAGCCTAGGTGCATGTGTTATATTTTAAATATATCAATTGCAGATAGATGCCTGATTATCAGCATTGTCTGCTGATCACTTGTCGTTTTCTGTAATGCTTTTTGTCTGCTGAAAAGAGATGCGCCTTTGTTGAGGGAAAGAACTACACTTATCTGTGGCTATTAGTGACTTCTAATAAAAAGGTAAAGAAAAAGGTAGGTTTTTTTTTTTTTTCCATTGATAACTCTGAAGTGTCCTTCCCTGTCTTTCTTAGGTTAATTTTGGTTTGAATTTTATTTTGGTAGATATAAGAACAGTTACATCAGCTTGTTTCTTAAGTCCAATTCTTTTTTTTTTTATTTTTTTATCATTTTTTTTATTCTTTTTTAATTAAAATTTCCAACTGCTCCCCGTTTCCCATTTCCCTCCCCCTCCTCCCACATATTGCCCCCTCCCCCCGCTCCCCTCTTCCTATCTCCACTCCTCTTCTCCTCCCCCCAGTCCATTCCCCCTCCCTCTCGATACTGAAGAGCAGTCCAAATTCCCTGCCCTACAGGAAGACCAAGGTCCTCCCACTTCTATCTAGGTCCAGGAAGGTGAGCATCCAAACAGGCTAAGCTCCCACAAAGCCAGTTCATGTATTAGGATCGAAACCTAGTACCATTGTCCTTGGCTTCTCATCAGCCTTCATTTTCCGCCATGTTCAGAGAGTCCAGTTTCAATCCATGCTTATTCAGTCCCAGTCCAGCTGGCCTTGGAGAGCTCCCAATAGATCAGTTCCACTGTCACAGTGGGTGGGTGCACGCCTCGTGGTCCTGATTTCCTTGCTCATGTTCTCCCTCCTTCTGCTCCTCATTTGGAGCAACGGTCTGAGCTCTTAAGTCCAATTCTTAAGCATCAAAATGCTACATTAGATGACAAAAAGAATGACAAAGATGGTCAGAACCTAAAATCTGTAGATGCTAAGGTAGAGTAGGCTCAAGCTACAGCAAAGACGACAGCACTTGAGTAAGAACTGACAGAAAAAATGAGTTACAAGAACTTTTGAAAACTCTGGAGAGGCTGCAGAATCAAAGAAGAATGATGGTGTCTAGGCACAGCCCCAGGACCACAGACATTACTTCTTTTTTTATTATTTTTACATTAAATTTACACTTCCTCCCCTCCTCCCATCCCCCCCCACTGCTCCCCCACTTTCCATTCTCCCTCCCCCTCCCTCCTTAAGAGAGGGTAGGGAACCCTGCCCTGTGGGAAGTCTAAGGCCCTCCCCACTACATGCAGGCCTGGGAAGCTGTGCATCCAAATAGACTAGAGTCCCCAAAAGTGAGTATATGCAGTAGAAACAAGTCCCAGTGCCTTTATCAATGGTTTCTCAGTGAACCCCCATTGTCAGCTACATTCAGAGTCCAGTTTGCTCACATGCTCATTCAGTTCCAGTCCAGCTGGATTTGGTGAGCTCCCATTAGAACAGGCACACTTCCTCAAGTGGGTGGACTAACCCCTAGGAGTCCTGATTTCCTTGCTTTTCTTCTCCCTCCTTCTGCTCTTCAATTGGACCTTGGGAGCTCAGTCCCTTTCTCTGATGATACTTCTGTAGAATGGCTGAAATGGGGAAATGCAAGCTGTTTCCCTGGAAACCTCCATGCCAAACTGTTCTATCCCCATGCCTTTACTCATTCCTGAATATCAGAGTTTCTATGAGAAAACTGCAGTTGAGAGATAAATTAGACATATTGATTTCAGAGATAATAAGGTGAGGATATAATCTGAAACTTCAAACAGCATTTTTAAAACTTCATTAAAATGGTTGCAGGTGACTGTAGTGGCATTTCAATTGTATTTTAACAAGTAAAGCTTGCTTGGTGTTCAGGAGAGTGAAACAGCCACATTGGTCAGCCTCACAGCAAGACAGTGGTAACACATATCATTAATTCCAGTATCCACATTAGTTTAGTTAGTTGCCATAGAAATCAGGCAGGGCTTGCCTTTAATCCCAGAACTAGAGAGGATTATAAAATGGAAAGAAACATCTCTCAGATATAGTATCCTTCTGAGATTTATTGAAGCAGGATTGCCATTTTAGGACTGAGGTTGAGGTAACAGTTTGTGGCTGGATGCTTGACTTTGTGGTCCTCAAGTTTAAGCACAACTCCTTTCCCTAAACTTTTATTGTATCGTGCATTAGACGACATTGCTGCGCACATTGAACATCACAGGAATCTCATCAGAGAGAAATAGAGAAACTCTTTTACCAAAATGTCCTAGAAAAATCCTCTTCTAAAGTAGCCAAACTGAATCACAAAATCAGAACTCTAGAAGTATTTACAAAACATTTCCAGGGTCAAGTAAATGATTTGCAGTATAAATAAGAATCCTTGATTTCTCAAATTGGAGAAGAAATCCTATAGGACAGGTTACAAAACACTTGGGAGAATAAAAAGAAGTCAAGAAAACCATACACCAGGAATGAAACATTTCATGGGCTTAGAAAGGGTGATCAAGCAGACGAAATATAAGCAGAGAGAACAAGAACTGTAGCAGCTCATGGAGCATACACAGAAAGTAGTAGAAACTGAGTAAAATAAGGAAGCTGAACAATGGAAGAGACTTTCACCCTTAAAGAATCAGGAGCTGGAAAATTCTGCACAGAATTATACTCCATACTATATGCACTGTGGGAAATGCAATAATAGTTGCAGATGTGCCATTTGTTCTTGCAGATGCAGTGAACACAGCAAGAATATTGGTTGGAACTTGGATTTGAGTGACCTTATTGGAGGGGAGATGAAAATGACTGCAACCTGAGATAAGAGCTCCCAGGGCTGTACTCAGAGTGGCAAAAAGAATGTCTTCAGATTACCTGGGACTTACAACAAGTTCTTATTTATCTGAGTGCTAGACTTTTATTTCTGTGAGAAAAAAAATCAAATATACATGTTTTATGATGGTACCTTTTCATTTTACTACATCTTGAAAAATTTCTTTCTAAAAATATCTCTGTCTCTATATAGTAACATCACTTTACAGACAGCTACATATCCCTTTTTACATATATACAATTCTCTCCTACACAGCAATGCATCTTCTATTTTCAGAGTTACACCCCCTCCATACATTCTCCATATATTCTCCTCAGAGCTACTTACCTTCACACTTCTCATTTACACAGCCACATCTTTTTCCACAGTTTCATTCTCCACACTGTCATATACTTCTTCCTTCACATGAATCTCTCCTACAAACATATCTGTCTTCGAAACAGTTATATCTTCTGTATCTCTCTACCTACTCAGCTACATGTCTTCATACTTCTCTCTCTCTCTGCACATAAAGCTTATTTCCCTTTCAGCATTGATGCACACACACACACACACAGAGAGAGAGAGAGAGAGAGAGAGAGAGAGAGAGAGAGAGAGAGAGAGAGAGTCTCATTTCTATCACATTTTTCTCCTTTTCCAGCAAAGCCTCTGGACAAATATGAATCACATTTTTAAGGTCATACAGCACTTCTTAAGTAAACAGTAAGAAAGAGAGCCATAGAGATTACACAGTTTCTCTCAGGCTAGGGAGGATGTGCTCACTGGTAATGGTGTGTAAATTAAGCACGTAATTCTGAGGGATCAGAGTTCCCACACAGAAAGTGGCATTGTAACAAAGGACTTGAACAATAAACAATTAGTTATTTTATCTTTAAGATTAGGAGAATGTACAGGACTCCTTACTTCTGGCTGTTATGTCTACCAAAGCTGCTTCATGCCTGACCTTGAAACCACAATAAACCCCTGGAAATTTTTCCTTGTGTATTCATCTCCAGGGACAAACAGTTTTTTTAAATTTCTTCTAAAGTCTAAAATTAGCTATCTCTGTGACTGAGAATACTATTACTTTCTGTATTAATCAGTCCAAGTAATGAAAAATATCCTAGTATAATTTCTATTCACCAGAATTATACATATAAGCAGAAATCATCTTCTTGTTCATCCCCAGCCATATTTTTGCCTTGTAGATGGAATATTTTCAAAGATAAACAAAAAAGCAATGGAAAACATATCCACAGTTGTTATTAGCGAAGGGATATGTACATGTGAATAAAATAGAGACAGATACAGTTACTTATATGCGATAGTCTTTTAAGCCTTTCTTTATGAGATTATAAAATAGTTGCTCATCTGTTGGGTAGACTTTGAATAACAACTACAGCCTGCTTGATGGGGAATCTCCTCCAGCCAGGGTCTTTGAGAGGCTGGAACAAGTTGAGGAATGGATTTGGGGTGGGAGAGGCCACCCACTCTTCCTTCTTCTCCCCACAACTTACACCTGGATATTGGACCCCATTCTTATTTACTTGCTATTATCTGTGAGTTCCCTTCTAATAAAGAAAAACCTTAGAATACTCTATTTGGAGTTAGCTTGGCATTATTTGACTTGCTTTCTTCTCATTTGATGGGTTTTGCACCATCTGATATATATTTTCAGTGTCCTCTGGTAAAGTCACTGATGCCAGAAACTCTCAGCAAAATGCTGACACTGTTGGCACAGCTTTTGAAAAATAAGAATCCACTGTAGAGTTGTATATAAGTACTAACAAAGGTCTTCATAAAATAATATAAAACAAACATAAAGTAAGGCACTTCATGAGCATGAAGACAGATGTTAGGGGAGGGGGCTTGTTCTTCCTGGCTGCCCAGCAAGATTAGACTCAATATAATAAGTGAATTTTAGTGATTGTGAGCGCCAATCTGTTCTATGGAGTCTGCTTGCTTGTTCCCGGCTGCCAAGCCATGAAATAAACACACAGAAACTGTATTAATTAAACCACAGCTTAGCCCATTAGCTCTGGATTCTTATTAGCTATCTCTTATATTAATTTGACCCATTTATAGTAATCTGTATATCACCACTATGTAGAGGACTACCAGTAAGTTTCAGCATGTCTTTCCCTGGTGGAGGCTCCGTTGATTCTCTCTGACTCTGCTCTTCTTTCTCCAAGCACTCAGCCTAGTGTTCTTTACCTACCTAATTTCTGCCTTCTATATGTCCAAAGCAATTTCTTTATTCATTAATGGTAATCATAGCACACAGAGGGAACTCACAAATCACCTCCCCTTTTCTGTTTAACTGAAAACAAAGGTTTTAACTTTAACATAGTAAAATTACATATAACAAAACAGTTATCAAGCAAGAATTACAGCGATGACTACTTGAAGATATCCATTCCATTTTGTTTCTTTTCAATCTTCCCAAACTAAGAGTTCTGTTTCCAATTTCATGATGTTGTGGAAAGGTACTTCTTTGTTCCTGCTGGGTTTACCTTTGTTTAGAGATGAACACTTTTCTCATTATAATCTTAAATTAATGTTCCCCAGGATTTCCACAGAGTGAATTTTGGGGTGCTCTTTGAATTTCTATTTCTCTATTAGTCTGGAAACTGGAGCCCAATGTGTACTCACCATAAGAGAGACGTTACACATGAGAGATAACAAACCCATTTAGCCTCAATTTGTTCTTTCTTGCTTTTCCACTCTTCCCCTCTCCAATCATCCCTTCTTTTACTTCATGTTTTCTTACTCCAAGTTTCTTTTGCTGTTCAAAATTTTTGAGAATATTTTATCATTTTCCTAGTGCTGTTAGTCTGAAATAGTTTTCCTAACACTTCTGCAAAAGCAAATTGGCTTAATATGTCTTGGATTTTAAGACGAAGTTGTTATTAGAGTACCTAATAGATTTCTGTTGGAGAGCTATAAGCTGATGTATTTCAGTGATCATTCTGCTGTTGGTGTTATTTTTGTCTGTTGATTGTCACTAGCCATTCGATCACACTGCTCAGACATTTCTTTATGTATTTGCTGACTGCTTTGCATGGGCCCTTCCTGGCCAGCCCAGCTGCTAAGAATTTATAAACCAGACTTTTACAGTGTGAACTGAGATGCATGAGATTGGCAAGAGGAGCAAGATGAAGTCACAAACAAATGTCCTCATGTCCCTGCTGTTCTGGGTGTCTGGTGAGAAATATTATAACTTTTCAGAGTCATTTTTTTGTATATTAGAAGTTTACAATGTGTGCTAGGACATAATATTTTTTACAGTATTGTGTAAGATATACACTGACAAGGTGACATTCCAAGGTTATTAAATGAAAAATTTAAACTGTTAATATAATTTTTTTTTTTGATTTTCGAGACAGGGTTTCTCCATAGCTTTTGGTTCCTGTCCTGGAACTAGCTCTTGTAGACCAGGCTGGCCTCGAACTCACAGAGATCTGCCTGCCCCTGCCTCCTGAGTGCTGGGATTAAAGGCGTGCACCACTGTTAATATATTCTGTGATTGCATATTATAAATCTTCATTTTGTATTCCTTATTGCAGGTGCCTGTGCAGATATCGTAATGACCCAGTCTCCATCCTCCATGGCTGTGTCAACAGGAGAGAAGGTCACCATCAGCTGCAAGTCCAGTCAGAGTCTTTTATACAGTAAAGATCAGAAGAACTACTTGAGCTGGTACCAGCAGAAGCCAGGGCAGGCTCCTAAAGTGCTAATCTACTTGGCATCCACTCGGCACACCGGAGTCCCTGATCGCTTCATAGGCAGTGGATCTGGAACAGATTTCACTCTCACAATCAGCAGTGTCCAGGCTGAAGATCAGGCAGATTATTACTGCCAGCAGTTGTATAAATCTCCTCCCACAGTGCTTCAGTTTCCAACAAAAACTTCTGAGAGTCGTGCAGGCTGCCCTGCACCTGCACTTTTCTCTTCTGCCTGGGAGACAGTGAACCTAAAACCCTGATCAAAACATTTTCAGAGCTAGGTTAGATATAGGGTTTAAATGTGTTTTAATTCTTTTGGTATGAAAATCCTGTATGTGAAAATGCAGAGGAGAATTCGGTATTATCTTTCTATATCATTTGTACCCCAATACCACACACAAACTCTGTTGTTTGAATATGAGGGATTTATCTTTCTGTAGTTCTGAACCTCTGGTATCCATCATAGGACTCTCTGGGCTGAAGTGATGGTGGTGACAAATTGTGTTTTGCTTTGGAAGCTGTGGGAAAGGTTTTTTTTTTTTCACTTTTCCATATTCTTTAGGTCTTTCTTACATCCTTAATGGTTACAATCTCTTCTGATTTTTTCTTTAAACTTCTATTACATTTTTAGTAGATTAAGTAATTCTTTGTCAAAGTGAGTGTGCATTTGTGTATTGTGAGCAAGTGTGTGCATATTTATAGGTGCACATGTGACATAACCTTGTTCTGGAGATCAGAGAACAGCTTGGACTTGATTGTCCCTTTGTTATTTGGGTTATGGTAATCAAATCATATTTGATATCAGGATTGGTGTCAAGCATCTTTGGTGTGTGAGCTCTCTTGGAGTCTCTTAAATTCTTTTATTAACGTGAATTCATTATACACAATTTTCTTAAAATCAACTTTTTCCAGTATATCATATATTTTGAACATATGTGCTAATCTTCCCCATTACTACTTTGCTTTCCTGCTCTTTTCTTCTCTCTTTACTTTTATATCACTATCTCTCACACAAACACCCATGCCAACAAATACACAAATATACTATCAAAATACTATGCACACAGAAGAAAACAGAGATCATCTAATCATGAGAGCATAGAAAAATATTAATGCCGTAAGAGAAATAGATAAATAACAATTATCAGGAAAACAGATATTAGTATGCCCAATGGTGTAAATCAGTAACTCCAATACAGTTGAGGAATAGAAAAAAAGGAAAACACACTGACAAAAATCTAACACACATAGAATATGCAACAAATGATATAAATTAATAAGCATTTATTAATAATCATGTGAGCACAATTTAATAAAAATTATACACATATTGTTAGACTAGACTAAAAAACTATACCCAACTGTCTGCTTTCTCCAAGAAATATATCTAACTGTTAAAAATATACATGTGTTGAGAGTCAAATGATAGAAACAAATCTAAGAAGGGAATGGGGTCCCCAAACCAAGCTGTCACAGCTCTGTTGATATCTGTTACATTAGAATATAAACAATGCTGAGTCAAACAGATAAAGGCAACCACAAAGGAGGTGATTCACCAATAACAATTCCAAATGCATACACATCAAACTTTGGAACACAAGGTTTACATAACAAACATGGAAAGATAGTGAGAGGCCCTGCTGGTTGGAACTTTCAGTCCACCATAGCCTGAGAGCAGTCTCTGAGCTTGGAAACACAGGGAGCTCCAACACACTTGCGTCCCTGTTCTATCCCTGACCAGATTTGGAACTGTCTCTTGTCCTAAATGGATAATTTGTCTCTAATGTGACCATTAACACAGTTCTTTGCAGAAGATTTTGCCGTGTTGCCAAAATGGTAATTAGAAATTATACTAGGACCTATTTGATAGGACTGTCCTGCAACCAATGATAACTAAGACTTGTGCTGGGAACTTTATGATAAGATTGTTCTGTATAATGCAAATTATGTAATGAGTCAGTCACTGTCCCCATCCTTTACATCTCCCCTCTCTGTAAACTGAAGTTCTATGGTCTCCCAGAAATGCTTCCCAGAAGATTATTCCTTCCATATTCCCACAGGCAATCCAAATTTCCAAGTTGCTGCTTCTGCCTCTGTCACTTTTGAGTGATGACTAATGGAGTGAAAGGAAAAATGCCCTGAACTAACAGGAAAAAGAACATTCATGATGGTGTATTTTAACAAAAACCTTTAAGGAATCACATTTCAACTGACTCATGAGTAGGTGCCATCATATCAGAAGACCATGATTAGCAAGGTTTACCCCAAAAGTTCTTTGTCCTACGTTACAGTGGAAAAAGAAGAATTCATCTTCAGTCACATTTTGTACATTAGATGTGTACATTACATTTTCTATATGAGAGAATATCAGCTCTTTTCATGAAATGGGCGGAGAAATGTGGGCCTCCTAGTGTGAACATTCTTAGGAACTGTCAGCTGAACCATAGTAGTTTAGATGACAGTTGTAATTACTGTACAGGGAAACAGTGAGTACTCTTGGTCTTTTTGGACTTGATATAAAATGACAGATAATGGAGTAGATTACTGTATCCATTAAGGTAGGCTCTGTCTAGTAAATGATAGTCCTAATTTTAGGAAGGTCTATAGTTGTAAGTAATATACGAAGTTTTAGCTTTTCTATTGAAAAGGGGATATTATGTCCAACTGAAAAATAATGCATTAAATATCTAGTTTATTTTACACTCACATTTTTAAAAATAGAAAACATAAATGTATGATAGTGTCCCATCAAAGCTGTAGCTTGTTTATTTTCAGGCATCTCTCCCAGTCTGTCCTACACCCCCTTGCTGGAGAGGGCACTGTCCATGGAAGCACATTTGGTGTCTGCAGGGTGTGGAAGCACATTTGGTGTCTGAACCCTGTGGAAGGTGCAGATGATATGATGACACCTGGTTCCTCTTAGCACCAGTCAGTTTGATAAGAGCTGCATAGTAAATTTAAAATTTTAGCCACTTTAAAATGTAAAAAAAAATAATCTGTGAGTAAGTCTTTAGAATGTATTTTACTTTAATAGCACATTTGGTTTGCAATACATTCCCACTGAATAAAAATAAATGCAATTCAAAGGTAATCCTTGTAAAGTGGGACTTTTCATAAAGGACAGGTGATTGAGTCTTAGTGAGCTCATAAGCAAAATTCATGAAGGATAGCATGTTTTAAATATAAGGAATATGATTATTGTCTTAATGTCAAAATTTTGTAATGTAGTCTCTTTCTGGGAGTGAAGTAAAAATCATTATTTTCATTTTTGTGCAACATTCTAAATTTTTATTTTAAATTATTTATTCTTAAAAAGGTTGAAGCACAAGACTTATGGATGTTTTAAGAATTCAGACAACCTTTTTTTAAATGAAGAGTTGACATTAACACTCCTGGCACTCATTCAAGCCACCAAAAGGAAGGAACAGCACCAGACTCATGGTATAAAGGAAGCATTATCCAGATTACACAAATAAAGATTAAAAGGGGGGAAATACAGAAAGGAGACACTGATTTTCCTGATTAACATAAGGATGTCCTAATACGTGTAATGGAAATCTATGAAAATATGAAGAGTCTTGTACACTTTAACCATGATGGTTTCTATTCAGATATGAAAGGTTGGTTCAAAACCAGAAGTATCAATTATAATTCAATATTAATCTTTGTGAATGCTGAACACTCATTTGAACTCATTATATAATCGCTGAATGGAGCAGGAGTAGAAGGATCTTTCTTGATTATAACAAAGAACATAGTGCACAGTTATTGGCATGTGAAACCCTGTCTGCAACTTCTGCTGGATAAAGACAGAATTGTTGGTATCTATTTTCAGCATCAAGACAGACAAAGTCAACTGTTCATTTGCTTTCAAAATGGAGCTTGACATCATGGAGGCAGACATTTTCAGTTGCACAATAAACTGAATCATAGCCAGACCATAATGATTGTAAACAATAAACAAATTCACAAACACTACACAGACAACTGATAGTTCACAATGATCTGTGAATGGCATAGAGACACAGGAGTACTGTGTTGGGTTATTTGACAAAGTCTCTACTAAGGTTGATCTAAAGTACTGGTTGAGATGAACATCTGCAACTACGTGAGAGCCCACTCTGTTGGAACATATGTGTCCAGGTTCTCCTTGTTTTTATCGTGTGTCTGCTACACAGTGTTTAGTTAATTGACAAGACATTTGACAATGGGATTGAATGATAAAAATGATACTAATGAAACAAAGAGGTTTTCTGAAAGAAATTTGTAATCATACAGTATGACAAGATAAATAAAAGATCATGAATGATAAAATTAAAATTGTAATTATCCTAAGTGTGGAAAATTAGAGCTTTGCTTCTTACATCTTAAAGGAGAAAAGGTTGCATGCCCACTCTCTCACTCTTATTCATTGTAATTCTCAAACATGAGTCATAGAAAAGAGGCCAGAGGGAGAAACAAAATGGATATAAAATATCATATGATGAAGTCAAATTACCACAACAAGTTCTTATACTTAGAATACTCTGAACACTAAATCAGATAACTCTTAGATCTGATAATACTTTCAGCACACAGCAGGCTATAACAAAAATGATAATATAAAGTCAACATATAATAATCAATAGGTATTCTGTGAAATAGAAATAAACTTACTAAGAAAAGAGTGTAAATTCCATTAAAAATTCAAAAAACAATATCTAGGAATTACTTTAAACAAGAAAGTTAAAGATACCTAAAACGAAATTTTTGGACATCGAATAATGAAGTTGAAGAATATCGAGGAGGGATAAAATTTTTTTTTTTTTTTGGTTTTTCGAGACAGGGTTTCTCTGTGGCTTTGGAGCCTGTCCTGGAACTAGCTCTGTAGACCAGGCTGGTCTCGAACTCACAGAGATCCGCCTGCCTCTGCCTCCCGAGTGCTGGGATTAAAGGCGTGCGCCACCATCCCCCGGCTAGGAGGGATAAAATCTTTGACACCCCCTAGTTACATAATCATGCAAGCTGTGGTAACAGTGTGATTAAATAATGCAATCTATGTCAATTTCCCAGGGACATTAATCACAAAGTTTGAAAAACGATTGTGAAAATAATCTATCATTCATTGAAATTTGTGCTGCAGTGTTCATTTTTGCATTAACTTATGCATCTCTTGCTTTGAATTGCATTGAAAGGGTAAAACCTTGTGTTTACAATCAGGAGAAGAAAAGGAAATAATGAGTTTAATGTTGGCTTAGTTTTGAAAGCTCTGCTACATGGAAGTACGGTCCAATGTGAGACTCTGTGAGGCAGAAAATTAGGACAGGAGTGTGTGGAGCAATGTTGAGCATCTTGCAGAGATGAAAGAGATCACTGACATACCGTTCTCCCCATAAACACAGCTTTAGTGACCTCAAACCTTCACAGTGACCCTGTATTCATCCATGTTTTTTCACTAAACAAAATAACAGCCTGAAGACCAATGATTTCACGACCTTAAGGAGAAAATCAAGCTGCAACGTACTGCAGTTTTTTTATTAGGGAGCACTGAGCTTCACTCAGTCCCTTGAGTTATAATGATATTATATGAGGATGTGAGAGTCTGAGATATTTCTATCGGTCCAATACCTGGAAACAGAAATTTCCAACTTGCCCTCACATTGTCAGTATCTCCAGTTCAGGTGCCATAGAGAAGGGAAATGCTGATTATGAGAGTCACTTCCCAGCTGATCTGAAGTTTTTTTAAAAAACTGTAGTCCTATATGGAATTGATAGTGTGCTGAGTGTCCAAAGGACCATAAAGCCGAGCATCATTATCTTACATGGGTTTCATCATAGGGACATTAACAGAATGTCCACAGGCCATGCTGGGGCTTCTAAGCTGGTAGCTGATTGACATGAAATGTGGATTCTAAGAATACGTGTCTGGTTACAGGGTAAAAGCTTCCTCCATTTGTTAAGACTTCATGGGGACTCTGCATTGACTTTGGAGTGAAGAGATAGAGAGATCTGCTTCACTCTCAGTAATACTTGTTCATTACAAATTTACATTTCCAGCCCTATTATTCATTCTATCCTCACAGCTCACAGCCTCTTTGGTTCCTGATGACATTTATTTAGAGCTTTTTATTGGAGCCAAATTCTCCTTTGAATCTGAACAAAGAATACATTCTTTTCTTTTTCTCAATTTTATTGAATCCAATGATTTTCTCTTGTTGAGAAGTATCTACTCCAATGCAAAATAAGATGTTCTTATAAGATACAAAAACTAGGTTAGGAGGAAGAGATGGATCGTGGATAAGAGTCATTCCTGGTCTTGCTGTGAACATAGGTTCAGTTTCCAGCACCATACGACAGTTCACGGCCATCTACCAAAATAGGTCCAAGGGGTACAATGACCTCTTTTAGAACCCAAGTGCAAGACCAACAAATGTGATACATACAGAAAAAATCCTTATATACACATAGAATAAATGAGCTGGATAGTGGTGGCAGCCTTTAATTCCAGCACTCAGGAGGCAGAGTTCGGTGGATTTCTATGGGTTTGAGGCCAGCCTGACCTACAAGAGCTAGTTCTAGAACAGGCTGTAAATCTACAGAGAAACCTTGTCTCAGAAAATCAAATTAATAAATATAAAGATATCTTTTTAAATATTTTAATTCTGAGATATCACAGTGCTTCTGAAACCCACATCCTTTAGAGGAGTCAGAGTAATTGCAATACACTCCTCACCTGGTACATCAGAATAACAGAGAGTGACAATTCCACAAGACCAACCAAAATGTCACCAGGGATACAGTACTGAGAATACTCTAGAGAATTTTTTGCAAATCCTAACTGCCATGGGGTGACACAAGAGCAGCTGTCCCTTGTCAAGCGTTTTCTGAGCTGATTATCATATTGAGATTTTAGTCAGGTGCAGATTACTGAGTGTCTTTAAAGCCAGCTTGTCAGTGCCCAAGAAGCAGGCTCTAGTCCAACTTGTGGATGGGGTCAAATTGTTCTCCTCTTTTTGGTACTGCTACTCTGGGTTCCAGGTGAGGGCCTGAAGTGCTGGGAGCAGACACTGTGGCTATCATTGCTTTTACATGCTTTGATGTTTTGACAATTGAAATTAAAGCATCTAAATAGTGTTATGTTTCCTTTTTCCTTTATGGCTTCTTAGAGTGTGTAGCTCATGACTGCTGATATAGAGTCTACATACATGATAACATCATATTGAGTGAGGTAACCCAGAACAGAAAGACAGTTATCACATGTATTCACTCAAAAGTGATTTTTTAAACATAAAACAAAGAAAAAACAGCCTGCAAATAAAAATCCCAGAGAACCTAGACAATATTGGGAACCTAAGAGAGGCATATATGGATCTAATCTACACTGGAAGTGAAAAAAAAACAAGAACTTTTTAGTAAATTGGGAGGATGGGGGACTATGGGAGGTGCTTGAAGGGAATGGGAGGGGAAGAAAGGGGAGCAGAAAAAATGCATGGTTCAATAATACCAATAAAAATAAGAACTACATACATGATGGTTTTACACTTGGGCGCTTTTAGTAAATGTAAGAGCAAGGGGTTTATGACTTTAGGTTCCCCTGAGGACATTGCTCTGCCCCAGTCTACCAAATCAATATCTCTTTCTCTAGAGCAGAAGGCCATTATCTCCTGTAGGGCCAGTAAGAATGTCACTGAATATGGCATTTGTTATATGCATTGGAACCAACAGAGAAACAAGGACAGCCTCCCAAGTTCCTCATCTCTTCTGCATCTAACCTAGCATCTGTGTTCCCTGCCAGGTTCAGTGTCAGTTGCTGTGAAACAGACATCACCCTCACCCTCCATCCTGTGGAAGTTGAAGATACTGCAAACTATTTCTATCAACAGAGCAATGAGCTATGGCCCACCATGCTCCAGGGCTAAACAAAACCCCCTGGGTTATTGCTCACTGAAGTTCAGTATCTGAGCTATATCTGTTTGCCACACATCTCAATGAAGTTATCTTAAAAATCTTGTTTTTTTGAAAAGGGTAAACCTGTTAACAGGGATTTTTAAAATAATATATGTGATTATCTATCCATGTATGCCTTATAAGTTTTCAATTTGCTTCTTTAATTAACATCTCCATGATACTATTTTCAAAATGTAATTTTTATGTTTAATAGATTGACAAGACAGAAAATCATTTAATATATACAGGAAAATTTTATTAGACACTCAAATTAAGAGCCTTGAATATTGAAGATTGTTAGTTATCTTGAAGATACAAGTTGACATCCTCACTCTAATGCTACAATTCCACTTGTATTAGTTTGAGATTTTAAATTTCCATTTCAGCAGACCACACACACAAGTCTCCTATAACTGATTTACTGCCTATTTTCTGATCTGCATTTCTGTGTCCATCAAAGTAGCTCAAGTATGAACTTAGACCCACTAGCTGTTTTCCTCCTGCCCAACACTACATATTTTTGATATAGCATCTTCAATAATGTGGCCAGATTCTCTCCTTGCTTCCTTCACTTTTTGCCAAATTCTTAGGTGGAGGAGTATAAAGTCTCACCATATATTTTGAGCTGACCTGGAAATTGCTATCTAGCACACAGTGACCCTGAATCTGCAAGCCACCAGCCCCTTCACCCTTCCAGGTAAATTACATGATTCCCCAACCAACTCCATTTCATATCTTATGTGTTGTTCCATTGCAGGTGCATAAAATTCAGAGACTCAGTAGCGTGGGTCATGATCATGGAAGCTTTACTTCATGGAAACTCTGCACTTAGTCATGAACCTCCTTTGGACTTTCATATCATTCCCATGTGGGATGAGAAAGCTCAATAAAATGATCCTTAGCACCACTTTGTGATGCACATCTTTATGTTTTTCAGGTTTATGGTCATAGTTCAGGATACTGAAAGTGTACTTTAGGACTTTCTTCATGGAGTATAAGATGTTATCACAAATTCAGTGACTCTTCATCTATGATCTGAGCAGGCTATGTCTGGGTCATTTTCTCAGGCCCTTACATGTTACAGTCAAGGTGTTGTCAAGGCTGAATTGTCATCCAAGTATTCAAAAACATCTTGTTATAAGAGAAGCATAAACATTTTTCTTTTTCTTTTTATATTTATTTATTTTTTTATTAAAAATTTCCACCTCCTCCCATTTCCCTCCCCATGCCCCCACTCCCCTATTTTAATTTAGTCCCACTAAGTTTCATAAGATTACCTTGACTTTAGAAATGTCCTGAATCAACTACTCATATACCACCCTTTCACGCTGTCCAATGATTTTTCCAGTTATTGATGGGACTTGCAGTAAGGAAAACTTCAAGGATAAAAGACTTCAAGGCTACTCTTAATCAGCATGGATGAGAAGTTGGCTGAACTCCATTCACAAAAACAGGAAAAAATTATTTATTCATGTATGCAGGGAGTGTTTTCTGAATCAAATGTATATATTGAGTCACAAAGGAAAAGTTAACACACTTATGTGATTTTCATATTCATTATAGTTGAATAAACCTCTTTGTACATTTGTCCCTTTTTATTATCCATTCATCTGCTGAAAGACACTGGTTTGATTTAAATTCTGACTAACCTGAGCAATGAAGTTAAAGACGTGTATATAGAAATATGTCTCTTCTAAGATGACTTACATCTGTTTCAGAAAATTACATAGTGCAGAAGTAATTAAATCATAAGGTTATTTGATGTTACCCTGAAAAGCCTCCATACTGAAGTTCACAGCATCTGCACCAGTTTGAAGTTCCTCCAGCAGCATATACTACTTCCTCTTTCTGCTGTCTTGCTATAATTTATTGTCACTTTTATAATTTCATTTTAATTTATTAAAATTAATTTATTTTAATTCACCATTCAAAATAAGTGATTTTATATTTTTACTTTGGTTTCTAACTCAATGCCAAAAATAATAAGAATTCACAAATTACAAAGTCATGTAGAAATCACTAATCAACTTCACAAGAACCCAGGTTATTGATACTTGGATTCAACTTCCTTACCTTCAGTCAAACCCATTTATTAAAAAGAGATTGGAGAAGGCTTATTATTCTGCTTCACAAATCTCTTCTGAGGATGGTGGAGCTGAAAGTACAATTAAGGTTTTGCCTGGGTGAAGCATTTCTTCTCATGGTGTATAGAACTCATCTGTAATATGTTGGTCCATCATTTTTACTCTCATACAATTTCAGACACTTTTCTATGATGGTCTATTGTAAAGTAACATGTAATAGAAGTTACTATTTTGGGATTTTGTACTGTAGGTGGAGATAGCATTAATTTTACACCACTTTAAATGGCAAATTCCTCATTTTCTATTATGTTGATTTTTAGGATGAAATATGTCTTCCCTGGGCCTTCATTCACAGTGACATTCATGGAAGAGTATGCTGTGTGCCATGAGCTAATGTCATCAACATCAGAATTTCAGGCTCCAAAGCTGGGAATAAATTAATCTTTGTTTTCTTCACTCAATAGGTTTGGAGTTAGTTCACTTTTAATCACAGCCCAAGCAACCTAATGCACAAGGGTGGAAACTAGATTTGGGGAAAAAGCAGTAACTAAAGATTTTATGGCTTTTTCTACTATTCACAATAGAACACGAGAATTTTGTCCTTTTAGTCTCCATGTTCTTCCCTTACATATTGTGAAAATATATGTTTAACTGAAGGAGCCTTTGGATTTATATAACCTAGCCTCCAAGTGTCCTATTTGAACAAGCAGCAGTAAATTATATGAATCCTCGATCTTATCTCATTGCAACTGTCACAAAGCCAAGTATAAACTTCTCTAAAGATCCAGAGCACAGCACAACTTAGACTCTGACTGGAGCAGAGTTACTTATCTGTTACACTTTTTACCTTGAGATTGGGAACTTCTTTAATCCACATGCTGCTTACCTCTTTCTTATGATAGTGTTAGAAGTTGAGAAATGAGATCAGAATATGCCTATCAGAAATAATTTATCATTGTCATGAAAGATACATGTATATAATTATACAATTTATGCAAATAAATGGGAAATGCATGCTTCCTAAATCCATATTTAATTTCTAAGAATATTATTTGATTAATGTCAAAATGTTAATGTCAAATAAATATTATGATTTTGATATCAAATGTCTAATGTACCTAGTAAGTACTTGATTAATAACATATATTTTGAAAGATTGTCACCATGCACAAATTAGATTGGCCTAGAACATGGACCCCAGGCTGTCCTCTAATGTATAATCCTCCTCTTTATGTCTCTCCAGTTCTGAGATTAAAGATGTTAATCTTAACTTCTTACTTTAATGTTTTATTTATTTATTTTTCTGTTTCTTGAACTTTACACATAATACTGGGTCAATAGTTTACTTTTTATAAATTCTTTCAGAGTTCACCAAACTAAAGTCCAGGTGTGTTCTGTGATTTCTATTATTGCTTCTAATATTCATTCAAATTCAAATAATTTTATTTATAACATCAATCTATGGCATTGTGGTTTACTGATTTCTCTAAGATTATTACTTGATTTAGGATGACTCTGTTCCCTTCTGGAGAGAAAATTTTAGTGTTCACTATCTCAGCAAGACCATTTTCACCCAGTTTCACTATTGCTAAGTTGTAAGTTATTTTAAAATATGCATTTTTCAAATAAACAAATAGAATTCAGTGATTGATCACACTCCTCATGATGTTATTTTCCCTGTTGATTGACACCAGCTACTCACACACACTGCCCTTGCATTTCCTTATGTGTTTGCTGACTGCTTTGCATGAGCTTCTCCAACTCAACCCAACCTCCTAGAATTTATAGACTAAGGAAGCCCTTTGAGTGAGAACTGAGATACATCAGAGAGACAGAAGGAGAAAGATGGTATCACAAATCCAGGTTATCATGTCACTGCTGCTCTGGGTGTCTGGCGAGAAATTCTAAAGTATTATAATCTTTTTAGAGTCACTTCTTTGCATATAAGAAATTAACAATATGTGCTATGACAGAATATTCTTATGCAATAATACTCTGACAATATGACATTAAAATGATATTAAATCACAAATTACGACTGGTAGTATACCTTGTTTTTTCATATTATGCATCATCATTTTTTGCTGATTGCAGGTGCCTGTGCAGATATTGTGATGACTCAGTCTCCAACCTCTCTGGCTGTGTCAACAGGAGAGAAGGTCACCATCAGCTGCAAGTCCAGTCAGAGTCTTTTATACAGTGGCAATAACTACTTGGCTTGGTACCAGCAGAAACCAGGACAGGCTCCTAAACTACTGATTTACTATGCATCCAATTGGAACACTGGAGTCCCTGTTCATTTCACAGGCAGTGGATCCTAGACAGATTTCAGTCTCATCATCAGCAGTGTTCAGGCTGAAGACGTGACAGATTACTACTGTCAGCAGGGGCACAGTAATCCTCCCACAGTGCTTCATCCTCCAACAAGAACCCCTCTGAGATTCTCACCAGCTCCTGCATCACACAGCTCTGGACCTGCACACTTCCCCCTGATGCCTGAGGCTGTTGTGTTTAAACAGTAATGTAAAACTTTGAAGAGCCCAACAAAACATGAAGGGATGAAAGTCTCTTATGTCTTTAGGTTTGAAAATACCTTTAAATGAAAATGTTGCAAAGAAATCAATACTATCTTTCTATTCCACAAACTCTGCTGTTTGAATAGGAGGGATTTATATTTTATAGTGCTGGCCTTTCATTGACAATCAAAAGATGCTATGGGCAAAAACAATAATGATGGCAAGGGTTTTGAAGTGTAGGGAAAATGTTTTTGTTCTTTTTCTGGATTCTGTGGTGATATATTATTATTTTACTGGTCTCCATTGCTTTCTTTTTTTCCTTTCCATAGACTTTTTTAGTTTTATTACATTTTAGTTGATTAAGTAGTCTTTTCTATGTCTATGCAAGTGTGCATTTGTTTGTCTGTGTGTATGTGTGGGCCTGTCTCTAGGTACATATTTGACAAAGCACAGTTGTGGAGGTCCAAGGACACTTGGCCATGATGGCCATGATTGTGTCTTTGTCCTTTGTGTTTTGGGATCAAAGTCAAGTTTGACATCAGGTTTGGTGACAAGTGTCTTTGCCATCCAATGCATCTTGCTGCCCTTTAAAATCTTTACTTGAAATAAATTCATTGTACTCAGTTACCTTTTTTTTGTATTTTACCCTATTTATTTAAATGTCTTTTTCTTATTTTAGATATCTATCCCAGTTCTGGGACTCCCTCTCTTCCTCCTGCTACACCCACAATCGTCCTATTCAAACTACCATCCATTTCTCAGAGAAAGGAAAGCTTTTCATTGAGAGTCAACATATGCTGACACATCACCTTGAGGCAGGACCAAAGACTTCTCCCTATATTTAGCCTGAACAAGACATCCCTTAAAAAACAATGGGCTCCCAAAAGAAAATTCAAGCACTGGGGAAAAATACTCATTCCACAGTCAGTCCACAGTTTGTGTGTCATTATTTTGGGGCATAAGCTAGCCAGGTGGCCAGGAGCTGGGTGGCAGGAACGCAGCCTGCAATTTTTTCAACATGGACATGATTAGCAATTGTATGGTTTTCATAGGAACACAAAATATTCCCCTCAAGAAATGTAGTAGGAGCTGTGGGATGCTTCCTGCCACCCAGCTCCCAGCCACCGGCTAGATTTACCCAAAATAATTACACCAAAACTCTATTTATTTAAACACTGCCTGGCCCATTATCTCTAGCCTCTTCTGGGCCAACTCTCATATCTTGACTAACCCGTTTCTAATAATCTGTGCAGTACCATGAGGTGATGTCTTACCAGGAAAGATTCAGCATGTCTGACCTGGCCGATGGCTTCATCACGTCTGACCTGAAGAGGAGAGGCATGGCGTCTGAGCCAGAGAGGAGAGGCATGATGATTTCCTCACTTCCTCCCAGAATTCTGTTCTGTTTACTCCACCTACATAATTTTCTGTCCTATCAAGTGCCAAGGCAGTTTCTTTATTAACCACAGCCCTATCATAAAGCCCCTAATACAATGTCAAATAGGAAAAAGGGCAATGTAACCAGGGAAGGGAGGAGGCATATTTTTCCTTGAGGGTAGCTGAACTGCCACTGGATAGATAGATGGATAGATAAACAGAAATTAATGAAATAGAGATTAAAATAGAATTCCATAAAATTATTAAGAGTTTTTTCTTTGAATAAATAGATATTAGCATAAAAACTAACCTAGAGAAAAAGAAAGGTATCTCAGTTAATAAAATCAGAGATAGAAGAGAGAGGTTTGAAACATAATCAAATAGATTCTAAATGATCACTAAGATGTAGTTAGAAATCTCATATTTCTCCCCAAACTGGAAAATCTGGAAGAAATGGGTTTCTTTTACATATAACTGTGATAAAATTAAATCAAAGGCCATCAAGAACATCAACAGAGCCATACCAAGCAACACTTTTAAAGTGGAAACACAATGTCTATCAAAAACACTCAAGGCAGAACTTAGGGATATAAAGGAAGTTCATCAAGTAAATGTGAAAAGATTAAATCTGTGATAGAGGAGAGACATCTGTCTATCTGTTGCTTTCATTGGTTAATTAATAAAGAAACTGCTTGGCCTGTTATGTCAGAACATATGTGGGTGGAGTAGACAGAACAGAATGCTGAGAAGAAGGGAAGTGAAGCAGACACTATGGAGCCAGCCGCCAGGTCAGACATGCTGAATCTTTCTTTGTAAGCCACCACCTTGTGGTGCTACACAAATTATTAGAAATGGGTTAGTCAAGATGTGAGAGTTAGCCAATAAGAGGCTAGAACTAATGGGCCAAGCAGTGTTTAAAAGAATACAATTTGTGTGTTATTATTTCTGGGGCTAGGATAGCCATGTGGGAGCCGGGTGGGATGAAAAACAGGCCTGCCCACAGCTCCTTCTACAGAAATAAAGAAAAATAAGCCACATAAAAATGAAAAATTCACAAGGAGTCTGGATTCTTTGTATTATTGTGTTTTCTTTGAATCTTTTGACTGTAAAGCAGCT
Organism: Chionomys nivalis; assembly: GCF_950005125.1. Lineage (NCBI taxonomy): Eukaryota > Metazoa > Chordata > Mammalia > Rodentia > Cricetidae > Chionomys > Chionomys nivalis. The sequence continues at coordinate 81,073,218 of NC_080086.1, forward strand.
AACTACAGAGAGACATTTCATTATATGGGCTGCCAAGCAAGACCAGAATGGATATCATAAGAGTATGACTTCTGAATTTGGATCTAAGAACATGATGCTTTGGAAAAGAGTTTCTTCATTGTTTTCATAGAGGATGATACCCTGTGGATTGCTTCTATCCCAATATGGTATGATAGACCACGCCCTCCTGAAACGTTGCTGTGAACAACTTAAAAAATTACTTCGCTCAACTGCTGACTGAGATGAACCTGGCACACAGGTTACACCATGAAAGATCTGATTAACAGTGCCCCCATTCAGCACGAAACAGTTTGGAGAGAAATAACTATGTCCATATTCCCAAATATTGTTTATAAGTGTTCTTTTACATTTAAAGGGGGGATATGATATAGATATGAATAATTTGATTGGTATGGATTTTAAGGACAATTTTGTTATATGTATATGCATTTCTGAAATTGATTAAGGTATTGTGATTGTGTAGTTCATTTAAAAATGTAATGTATAATTAGGAAATATAGGTTGTTAATGGGTAATCATCAATAATAGTCAAGCTTGTAGTCATGTTAGTTAGATTTTCTAGATATATAGAGAGATATTTTAGTTAGACATTCTTCCTATCTTTCAAAGACTACAGAATATAGCATTTTAAATGTTTTAATAACTTAAGGCTTTTCATGACAATGAGACACATCTGCTCATGGCAGCACCAATCTACTTCAAGAAGAAGATGGGCATCAAGGAGGCTCTTTATAGAGCTTTTTAGCCATTTGGGCAAGACACTGCTCTTGCCTAGACTTTTGCATAAACTGGACACACAGAACCCTCAGAGAGAGGGCTGCTAAACTTGCCTAAAGGTGAGAAGATTCTTTGGGGTACCTGAATCGTGAAAGAGTGTGTGAGACATTCAGCAGGACACAACAGATAATGACTAATCTGTCTTTGAAATTTCCCGCTTCACCGAAATGTCTGCTGGACACTATGGACCTTTAGGCCAAAGATGGATGCCTCAACGGTACAGAGGAACTTTGAGTGAGTGTCCAGACAGTGAGATGTCTCTGTCATTTCTAGAGTTTTGGAAGTTGCTTACTTCTTGTTTACTTAGGTAATATTATATCCATCTGGAGTCTTTGATGGAGTTGAAGAATAAACTGATAGTTATAGTTTTTCTTAGTTATGATAAAATATAAAATAGATATAAATATTGTGACTGTAATTCTTGCTTTATAAGTGTTTTGTTATATGTAACTTTACTATGTTAAAGTGAAGGCCTTTCTTTTTTGTTTAAACAGAAAAAGGGGAAATGACGTAGGTGGGTCATCTGTCTATCTGTTGATTTCATTGGTTAATTGATAAAGAAACTGCTTGACCTGATAGGTCAGAACATAGGTGGGTGGAGTAGACAGAACAGAATGCTTGGAAGAAGGGAAGTGAAGCAGAAACTATGGAGCCAGCTACCAGGTCAGACATGCTGAATCTTTCCTTGTAAGTCACCAGCTTGTGGTGCTACACAGATTATTAGAAATGGGTTAGTCAAGATGTGGGAGTTAGTCAATAAGAGACTAGAGATAATGGGCCAAGCAGTATTTAAAAGAATACAGTTTATGTGTTATTATTTCATGTGTAAACTAGCTGGAGAGCTGGGCAGTGGGAATGCAGCCTGCTGCTTTCACTACAAGTGGCGCCCAATGTGGTTTCTTAAGAATTCGATAGTTTTTCTTAGTTTTGATAAAAGATAAAGTAGATATAAATATTGTAACTATAATTCTTGCTTGATACCTGTTTTGTTATATGTAATTTTACTATGTTTAATTTAAACCCTTCCTTTCTAATTAGACAGAAAAGAGGAGATGATGTGGGATTCCCCTCTGTATGCTGTGTTTTATTACCATTGGTAAATAAAGAAGCTGCTTCAGCCTATAGCATATATATATATATATATATATATATATATATATAGAGAGAGAGAGAGAGAGAGAGAGAGAGAGAGATCAAAGAGATGCCATGTAGCTGCTAAAAAAGACAGACACTGGAACTTTACCTGGTAAACAACAGTCTTTTGGTGATACACAAATGAATAGAAATGGGTTAATTCAAGATGTAAGAGTTAGTTAATTAGAAGCCTAAGCTACAGACCAAGCAGTGTTTTAATTAATATGGTTTCTGTGTCATTGTTTCAGGTCTAGGAAATGTGTAAATGAATGAGCAATGTCTGCCTATACTGAATGATGCTTTCCCAGTCATTTCTGCTGGATGATGTGTCTAACTTTACATTTTTGCTGCTTTGTTCCTTTACTTCTGCTTGCTAAGTTTTTAATTAAACTCATTCATTCAAAACTTAAAAAAAGAGTTTCTTAATAATCAAAATGCCATGTTAGATGGCCAAAAGAATGACAATGATGATCAGTACCTCAAGTCTGTAGATGTCAAGGTAGAATGGGCACATGCTAAGAAAAGCTGGCAACAATTGAGTATGAACTGGCAGAGAAAGGGAGAGAGTTACAAGACCTTTTGAAAACTCTGGAGAGGCGGCAGAATGAGGGAATGATGGTGTCTAGGCACAGGCCCAGCATCACAGAGGAAACTTCTGCAGAATGGCTGAAGAAAATGTTTTGCACCCAAATAGGGAAAATGCAAACCCTTTCCCTGGAACCCTACATGCCAAACTCTACCACCAACATGCCTTTAATAATTCCTGGATTTCAGAGGTTCTATTAGAAAACTGCAGATTAAGAACTGAGCTAGACTGATTGATTTCTGAGAGAAATAAAATGCGGATATAATCTGAAACTTCAAAACAGCATTTTTTAAACTCCATGAAATGGATATTTTCATGTATGTAGTGGCATTTTAACAATTATGTCTTTCCTAAGGTTCAGGAAAGGGAAACATACACTGATACCAGCAACTGTCAGAAAAAAGATAACACTGTCAGCACAGCTTTTGAAAAATAAGGAACCACAACACATCCATATGTACACACTAACAATGGTCTTCAAAAGATATTACAAGACAAACATAAAGTAAGAAATTTCATGACCAGGAAGACAGAATTGCATAAGATACTATAAAATAACTAGGCACATAGAAATAGCAGAAAGTGTTTCAATAATAGAAGCACAGGAAAAATGTTACTGTCATGAAGAATAGATGACATTGATAATCAGGAAGGCAATCTAGTCATGTGCCTAACACTGTAAGCCAGAAAACAACAATGGAGTTGAGGAGTAGGGAAAAATAAAACAAACAAAATAATATACCAAGAAACACAAACAGAATTATTGAAATTGATAAAACATTTCTTAATAACATTATCTTAGCACAATTCAGTAATAAAAATAAAAATATTATTAGACTAGATTTAATAACTATATACAATTCTCTGTTCTATCCATGAAACATACCTAACTGGTACTGAGAGTACACCTAACATGTGTTGAGAGTCAAGTAATGGAATGAAATCTACCTAGACAATTGGCGTACAAGCACAGTTATACTCCTGTCTGGTACAATAGAATAATACAAAGCTAAATCAAAAAGATAAGTAAAGCAAAACAGAAAATCATTCAAAAAATGTATACTCAAATTTTGGGACTCAAATTTTATGAAAAAAGGCCAAGATACAATGGACATAGGATATCAGATATGCTCTGATAGAACAGAAGATGGTATTCTCAATATAACACACTTCATTTTAGATTCAAACTGAAGACCACCAGAGAAACATTAGAATTGAACTGCATGATAAACAACAGATGCAACATACATGGAAAATATATCTCATTTATCATGTACATATGTATATAAAATTAACCTAAGGCCCACCAAACTTCCAATTCTTGCAAATGAAACCTAGGATCGAATCGAGAGGAGTGTACACTATAACCACATCAGTTTCAATTTATGGATGAAAGGTTGGCCCCCTTTCATTCAAAATCTCTAGCTACAAATCAAAATGAAGTGCTTAAGCAGTAGAAATGCTATCTTCCTTTCCATCAGTTCAGAAGACACACCTAAACTCATAATAAAATCTGTGAAGGGATTAAGAATAGATGGGTCCTTTATGAGTATAAAAACAAATATATGGTACTGTCATAGGCATCTGCAGCCATGTTTGTAGCTTTTGCTGGAACACTCGACTAACATAACTGGTAACAAGAAAGACAAAGTCAACTGTTCATCTGCTTTCAATACTGGAGTTTGTCTTCATAGGAATAGATGTTTTTAGTTGCACAAAAACTGATTCTTTGTCACACTGTCTTCATTGAAAACATTAAAAAAATTCTGCAAACAGTGCACAGACAGATGATGGCTCACATGGTTCTACAAATGACTTGGGGACAAAGGAGCATCCCCACACAGAATGATGAGGGGAAACTGTGATAGTTTCTTGGCAAAAGTCTTTACTAAGGTAGAAAAAAAGGTTTGGAAGATTGAGTAGGTGAATGTCTGCAACAATATAGGATCCCACCTTATGGGGAATGTATAATGCATATTTTTCCTTGAAGAGAATGCTGAGAATGATGGGAAGGAGGTGAATAACCTTGGGTCAATGAGCAGCTGATCTGCACACAGTCGTCCCAGCATTAATGACTGCAGAAATGCCTGCTGCCTTCAGTACAAAATGGGAGAATGTACAAGAGATGCTTCTGGAGCATCTTGAGAGAACCACTAAAAGAGAGGTGTGGGAGTGAGCTCAAAAAACAGACATATATCCTCATCCCTGGCACTTCATTGCTGATCTAGAGATGAGGGGGCAGCAGAGGTGGTGGAGCACAAGAGAGTCTCAGATATTGGCAGTTCTGAACTAAACCATTTTTACTGTGTCTCTTAGTTGATAGACAAGTCAGTTTACAATGGTTTTTAAAAAGATAATCAAAGAAACTGGGTGGTGGTGGCACATACCTTTAATCCCAGCACTCAGAAGCCAGAGGCAGGTGGATCTCTGTGAATTCTAGGCCAGCCTAGTCTACAAGATCTAGTTACAGCATAGGCTCTAAAACTACAGCAAAACCATGTCCTGAAAAAACATAAAAAACAACAACAACAAAAAGACAAAAACAAATATGGGATTCTGAGTTAAATTTGAGTGACATAGTAAAACAAAATAAAATAAAAATAAAGACTATAAATAATTAAAAAGATCATTGCAATTATACTAAGTGGAAAACTTAGTTTAAACCAGAAAACTGCTTCCCAAATCTGAAATGAGAAAAAGGTATGTGCTCACTCTCTTCCTCTTACTCAATGAAATTATCAAATTTAAAAAACAGAATTAAAAGACAAGAAGCAAAAATAAAAGAGATATAAATAGTAAATGAAGAAATTTAGTTGCAATCTTTTATACATAACGTGTTCTTATAATTAAAAGACTCCCAAAAATCCACCAGAAAACTTTTAGAACTGAAAATACTTTCAGAAAAGAGTAGGATACATAGTCAACATGTAATAATCAATACCTTTTCTGTGTAATCATTATAAATTTACTAAGAAAGAAATCAAGGTAATTCCATTCACAACATCAAAAGAAAATACCTAGGAACCAGATTAAGCAAGAAAGTTAAAGATGCCTACAGTGGAGTCACTTGGAAAATGAATAAGAAATAAGAAATAAGTTGAAGAAGAAAGAGGACGGAAAGAATTCCTACACTCATTAATAGATCAAGTAATATAGGCTGTGGTACCAGTGTGATAGAAGAATGCAATCCACATCAATATTCCCAGAGACAATGCTGAAAGAATTGAAAACACAAATGAAAATAATTCACTAGCATCAACTGATGCATGTGTTTCACAATACTCCATGGTGCAAACGTTTAAGCATCTCCTGCTCTGAATTTTTTCATTGCATTGAAAGAATGAAGCACCGTCTGTATACCACTACAAGAAACTGACATGACATGCTTAACTTATGCTCTGTTGTGGAGGTTCTTCTCTGTCCGAGTAAGGCCTTGTGTGTGTCTGTAGTGTGGCTGCATATTAGGACAGGGGTGTGAGGAGCAAAACTGAGAATCATAAGAAGAGGAAAGAGGAAGAGATCACAAACCCACAGTTCTCCCCATGAGAATAGTGTTAGTGACCTCAAACCATCCCATTGTCCCTGTATTCTTAAACAGTTCACCACTGAAATAACAACCTGGAGACAAAGGCTTACCACATGGGCACTGTGGGAAAATTTATGTTGGAATATACTTCAGTGCTTGATTGGGAAACACTGAGCTTCACTCCATTCCTTAAATTAAAATGACACTATGTGAGGATATCTTCTTAAGCCTGAATTTTTCCCTTGGTCAGATATATCATAATGGAGCTGGAGAGATGGCTCAGTGGTTAAAAGCCCTGCCTAGTTTTGCAAAGGACATAGGTTTACTGTCTTCTCAACATTCATATGAGAGTTCATAACTACATGTCACACTAGTTTCAGGGTATGCAGTTTTTTTATTCTGGAATTCAAGAACAATAGGCACATACATGATTCACAGATAAACATGCAGAGAAAAGACATATATACATAAGCTTCAAATAAAAACATCCCTTTGAAAAGTTTAATTGTGAGAAATCACAGTGCGCCTACAACCAATGCTGTTTAGAGCAAGCAGAGTAGTGGTAGTGCACTGCCTCGAGGGAATTGCAAAATAAAAGTACCTGTTAATTCCACAGGACCCACCACAAAATCACCTGTAATACACTAAAATTCTCTCAGGGATTCTTTGCTAATCATAACTGCTATAGAAAGACATAAAAGTAGATGTCCTTTGAGCACCAATTTAAGGCTTTATGCACTGATTGGTATATTGAGGCATTAGCCACAGTGCCAATTGATCAGAACATCAGTAAAGGCAGCTTGTTAGTCCCCAAGAAGCAACCTCTCTACTCCAGGTCTCAGAGATGGGTCACCTGCTCTCCAACTCTGCCTACTGTTGCTTTGGGTTCCAGGGAGAGGGTACAGTGTTGGAAACATCTTTTAGAGCCCTTGTAGTTCTCCATTATTTAGTGTGCTGATGATCAAAATTATGACATTTAATTAGTGTTAAGTTTCCATTTTATTTTATGGCTTCTTGGAGTATAGCTCATGACTGCTTTTACCCATTCTACATACGTGATGGTTTTACAGTTGGATGCTCTCAGTGTATCTATGACATCAAGGTGTGTTTATCATTCCAGGCTCAGCTGGTGATGTTGTGCTGACCCAATTTTCCTCTTTGTTGCTTGTGTCTCTATGGCACAGGGTCACCATCTCCTGAATGTCCATCAAGAGTGTCATTTAATCTGGAGATAGTTACATGTACTGGTATCAACAGGAGTCAGAACATTACCCAAACTCTTTGTCTTTTTAGCATCTAATCTTGAAGCTAGTGTGCTTGCTGTGTTTGGAGGCGGTGGGTCTGGGACAGATTTCAACCTTTCCATCTATCACTTTGGAAGTACTGCTACTGCAAGCTATTACTGTCAGCAGACTAGGGAATTTCTTCCCACAGGGCTCAACAAAAACTTCCTGTCATTACTATGCACTGAGTATCAGTCATTGATCTGTTTTGTTACTCACTCATGTAAAACATGGGATTTTTAGAAAACTTTGTTGTAAAAATGGTGAAAGTGTAAAAAAGAGATTTCTTAAACTAATGTGTGTGTTTGTTCCACCATATATGCTTGACAAGTTTTCAAATTTCTTCCTTAATAAAGATCCATATGTTACTATCTTCAGTGCATGGTTTTATATTTAATAGATTGAATAGACAATTATTCAAAATTTATGGGATGTTTTATCAATTGTTTAAAATAAGTGTTTGAATATTGAAAATTGCTAGTTGTCTTGAAGACACAAATTGACATCCTCAACCTAATATCACCCTTAATCTTGTATTTGTTGGAGATTACAAAAGTCCCTCTTCAGTGGATTACAAACAGACCTCCTGAAGTTGATTTATTGTGAAGTTGTTTAATTTCGATGTTCCACAGATCCTTGAATTAGTTGAAGATTACCTATCTAGACAGAATACAATCTCTATGTATCTAAAGAACCTAATTGACCTAACTGTATGTACAACACATAAACTATTGATCTATACTAATTAATACCTGTATAACTTAAAGACTAAAACTTCATATCAGAATACTAAATAACCTGTAAACAAATATGCAACAAATGAGGACAATGACCTCAAAATGTAAACAATATATAAGTATCTTGATCAGAGGTAAAAATAATATATAATTAAATATGAAAATATATCCTAAAAGTTTTATCAATATACAAAATGTCCTACACAGAGATAATAACAAACATATATACAATCTGACGAAATAAATTTGTATAGGTGTACTAAGAAACAAAAGTAACCAATAGTTTGAACTTATATCAATATGCAAAAAGTATACCAATGTAAATTATCCATGAATAATAGCTCACAAGTATTCACTCTATTACCCACTATTACTATCCCCCAGTTTTTTAAAACAAACATAGTTTTCACCCCAACCCTCTATCTAATACAAGTAATATTCAACAACCCCTAAACAGTGTTCCTAACCCTATGGACAAACATTTTTAACACCAAAGATGTAGGATGTGACCTAGCCCACTGAAAAAGGTACTGAGCCATGTGACTAACATATACTAGAATAATGGGTTAATGTAAGTTGTAAGAGTTAACAAGAAGCCTGAGCTAATGGGACAATCAGATTATAACTTATGGAGACCTCTGTGTGATTTTCTTTGAAGCTTACTGGCTGTGGGATTTAGGCAGGACAGAAACCACAACAAGCAGGTCCTTGTGTTTCAAATGGTGCCCAAACGTGTTGATAACTGCAGCCACATAAAACCTGAGACAGCTTGGGAAGTAATTCTTGAAAAAAATAAAAGCACTACACATGGTTTCTTGCTAGCAGCAATTTTTCTGGTCTGCTTTGCTTGCTAGAAGCAAGCAAGCAACCTCATCTAAGAGAGGCTTCCAACTCAGTTTTAGCTATAAAGCCTTGTAGCTCTTTTAAGAGGTCCTGCCAAGAAAACTTAAATAGTGTTGATAAAAAGATGACTGTATGCTTTTCGGTTTTCAGCCTTGGCAGGAAAAAAGCTGTGCCATTTTAAAACAGTGGCTTTCTGGGCCAACCTGCCAGAGTGAACTCTGACTCTTTTAGACAATTGGTCCGAATATGATGCTTATGAATGTTGGGAACACACTGTTGTGGCTGGCTTGCTGGTAAGGACCTTGAAACACCATTGAGTTGTGGCAATAAACATGGCTCTGACTGGTACCTCCTCCATGAGGCTGAAATCTCAGAAAGCTAAGAAATGAGCTGGATCCAGCCATACTTTACACATAATACTGGGTTTGTCATTTCCTTCTTATATATGCTGTCAGAGTTCAACAACCTAAAGTACAGGTAGGTTCTGTGATTTCTATTATTGCTTCTGATTTTCATTCATACTTAAACATTTTTTTTCTTAGGATGGCAACATTTTCTGGTGCTGTGGTCTATTGGTTTCAATAAAATAAGTACTTGATATAGGTTTGCTGGAACTCCTTCTGGAGAGGATTTTATATGTTCACTATGTCAACAGGACCATTTTCACCTACTTTTTTTTATTCATTTTAATTAAAATTTCCACCTGCTCCCTGTTTCCCTTTTCCCTCCCCCTCCTCCCCCTCCCCTCCCCCTATTCCCACTCCTCTTCTCCTCCCCCCACTCCATTCCCCCTCCCTCTATATACTGAAGAGCAGTCCAAATTCCCTGCCATGCGGGAAGACCAAGGTCCTCCCACTTCTGTCTAGGTCCAGGAAGGTGAGCGTCCAAACAGGTTAAGCTCCCACAAAGCCAGTTCATGTATTAGGCTCGAAACCTAGTGCCATTGTCCTTGGCTTCTCATCAGCCTTCATTGTCCGCCTTGCTCAGAGAGTCCAGTTTCAACCAATGCTTATTCAGTCCCAGACCAGCTGGTCTTGGTGGGCTCCTAATAGATCAGTTCCACTGTCACAGTGGGTGGGTGCACCCCTCATGGTCCTGACTTCCTTGCTCATGTTCTCCCTCCTTCTGCTCCTCATTTGGACCTTAAGAGCTCAGACCGTTGCTCCAAATTGGGTCTCTGTCTCTATCTCGATCCATCGCCAGATGAAGGTTCTAAGGTGATATGCAAGATATTCATCAGTATAGGATAGGGTCATTTCAGGTTCCCTCCCCTCAGTTGCCCAAGGTACCAGCTGGGGACATCTCCCTGGACACCTGTGAGCCCCTCTAGAGGATTAAGGGAGGTAATGAGTCAAATGGACTTAACAGACATCTATAGAACATTCCACCCAAATAGGAAAGAATATACCTTCTTCTCTGCAGCTCATGGAACCTTCTCAAAAATAGACCACATACTTGGTAACAAAGCAAACTTACACAGTTACAAAAAAATATTAGTAACCTCCTGTGTCTTATCAGATCACCATGGATTAAAGTTAGAATTCAACAACAATGCTACCCCCAGAAAGTCTACGAACTCATGGAGCTGGACAGTCAACTACTGAACCACACCTGGATCAAGGAAGAAATTAAGAAAGAAATTAAAGTCTTTCTTGAATTCAATGAAAACGAAGACTCAACATACTCAAACCTATTGGACACTATGATGATAGCAGTGCTAAGAGGAAAGTTCATAGCATTAAGTGCCCACTTAAAGAAAAGGGAGAAAGCACGCATTGGAGACTTAATAGCCAGCCCACCTGAAAGCTCTAGAAAAAAAAGAAGCAGACTCACCTAGGAGAAGTAGAAGACTGGAAATAATCAAACTGAGGGCTGAAATCAACAAAATAGAAACACAGAAAACAATACAAAGAATCAATGAAACAAAAAGCTGGTTCTTGGAGAAAATCAACAAGATTGACAAACCCCTATCCAAACTAATCAAACGGCTGAGAGAATACGCAAATTAACAAGATCAGAAACGAAAAGGGAGACATAACCACAGACACAGAGGAAATTCAGAGAATCATTAGATCTTACTACAAAAGCCTGTATGCCACAAAATTGGAAAATGTAAAAGAAACGGACACTTTTTTAGATAAGTACCATATACCAAAGTTAAACCAGGACCAGGTGAACAATCTAAATAGACCTGTTAGTCGCGAAGAATTAGAAGTTGTTATAAAAAACCTCCCTACCAAAAAAAAAAAACCAGGTCCAGACGGCTTCAATGCAGAATTCTACCAGAACTTCCAAGAAGACCTAATACCTATACTCCTTAATGTATTTCACAACATTTTCACCTACTTTAAACATGGTTGACTTCTAGATTATTCTAGAATATGCATTTCTAAAATAAACACTCTTGACAGTGTTGTACTACAGCCATGACTACTTGAAGAAATTCAGTTCAATATATTTCCATATCTTCCCAAATTTAAAGTCTTGTTTCATTTTCCCGATGTTGTATGGAGGATATTTCTTTGATCTGCTGTGTTTACCATTGCTTTGATATGAAAGCTTCTCTCATCTCAAACTTAATTTTTCCCCATGATTTACAGAGTGAATTCTTGGCTGATCTTTGTTTATGTTTCATTTTGAGTCTGGAATCTGGAGCTCAATGTTCACTCAGCATGAATGACTTTACACATAAATGATAATAAACCCAATTAGCCTCAATTTTCTTTCTCATATCTTCTTTTCTTCACTCCACCGATCATTTCTTTGACCAAATGTTTTCTTACTCTAAGTTTCTTTGCTGTTGTAAATTTTTAAACATATTTTACCATTTTCCTAGTACCATTAAACTGAGATAGCTTTCCTAACACTTCTACAAAAGCAAACTGGTTTAAAATGTCTTGGATTTTACCACAAAGTAGTTATTAGAGTACCTATTAGATTTCTGTTGGAGAGGTATAAGCTGATGTCTTTCAGTGATCATTCATTCTGCCCATAGTGCTATTTTTGTCTGTTGATTGTCACTAGCCACTCACACACACTGCTCAGACATTTCCTTATGTATTTGCTGACTGCTTTGCATGGCCCCTCCAGGCCAGACCAGCTGTTCAAAATGTATAAACCAGACTTTTACAGTGTGATCTGAGCTGCTTCAGATAGGCAGGGGGAGCAAGATGGAGTCACAGACACAGGTTCTCATGTTCCTGCTGCTCTGGGTGTCTGGTGAGAAATTTAAAAGCAGTATAATCTTTTTTAGAGTCAATTATTTGTATATAAAAATTTAAAGTATGTGTTAGTATTTCTTATAATATTTTGTGAGATATACACTGACAAGGTGACACTGTAAGTTTATTACATGATAAACTTCAGCTGTTACTATATTTTGTGTTTGCATATTACAAATCTTCATGTTGTATTCCTTATTAAAGGTGCCTGTGCGGGTATTGTGATGACCCAGTCTCCATCCTTCATTGCTGTGTCATTAGGAGAGAAGGTCACCATCAGCTGCAAGTCCAGTCAGAGTCTTTTTGACAGTGAAGATGACAAAAACTACTTGTTCTGGTACCAGCAGAAACCAGGGCAGTCTCCTAAACTGCTAATCTCCTGGGCATCCAATCGGTACACTGGGGTCCCTGATCGTTTCACAGGCAGTGGATCTGAGACAGATTTCACTCTCACCATCAGTAGTGTCCAGGCTGAAGATTTGGCAGATTATTACTGTATGCAAGCTAATGAGGATCCTACCACAGTGCTTCAGCCTCCAACAAAAACTTCTGAGAATCTCAACAGCTGCCTGTACCACAGGCTGCCCTGCACCTGTAAACTTCTCCTTTCTGACTAGGAGACAGTGAGCTTGAAACTATGATTCAGTGTCTCTTCGTCTTTTGGTATGAAAATCCTTATGTGAAAATGCAGAGAAGAACTCAGTATTGTCTTTCTTTTCCTTCTGTAATAAAATACCACAAACTCTGCTACTTGGATATGAAAGACTTATCTTTCTATAGTTCAGTTCTGGTGTCCTTCATAAGACTCTTTGGAATGTAGTGATGACGACAAACTGTATTTTTTTTTTTTTTTTTTGGCAGCTGTGAGAAAGTATGTTTCCTACTTATCCAGATTCTAGAGTAGTTTCTTACTTCCTTACTGGTGTCTGTTTCTTCTGTTTTTTTCTTTTCATTTTTTACTAAATTTTAGTTGATTAAGCTTTTCTGTGTCAATGTGAATGTGCATTTGTGTGTTGTGTTTAAATGTTTGCATATTTCTAGGTGCACATGACATGGCCTAGTTGTGAAGTTTAGAGAACAACTTAGATTTGTTTGTCATTTTTTTTCATTCAAGTTCTGGGAATAAAACAGGTTTGACATCAGGATTTGTGTCAAGTTTCTTTGAAATGTGAACCATTATGCTGTCCATTAAAATCTTTTTTTAATTGATTTTTCTTGATCGCTACAGTTTTCTCTGCTTCCCACCCTGCCTCTTCCCTGCCCTTCAACCCTCCCCCAAGTTTCTTATGATCCAAATTTACTCAGAAGATCTTGTATTTTTCTATTTCCCATATAGATTAGATCCATGCATCAATCTAAATTCATTATAAACAGTTTTCTTAAGAGAAGTTTTTTCCAGTATATCATATATTTGACAATATGTGCTAAACTTCCCCATTTCTCATTACCTTTATTGCTGTATTTTCTTCTCCTGTCTACTTTATGCTTTTATCTCTGTCTCTCATACTTTTACACACCCATTCCCACTTATACCTTCATACACATACACTATCAAAATACTATGCACACAAAAAGGAAAGATCATCTCAATCATGAGAGCACAGACAAAATGTTAGTGGAAAGAGAAGAGTAGATGAATAATGATTACCAGGAAAAAGATATGAGTATTCCAGTGCTGCAAGTCAATAACTCCAATACATTTGAAGAGCAGGTGCAAAGGAAAAGAAACTAACAAAAATCTAGCACACCAAGAAACTGCAGAAAAGGATAGAAAGTAATAAGCATCTATTAATAATCATATGTGACCACAATTAAGCAAAAATGATACACATATTTTTGACCTAGGTTAAAAACTGTTTCCAACTGTCTGTTTTCCCCAGAAAACACATCTAACTGATAACAATATACATGTTCTGAGAGTCAAAATATGAAAGCAAATCTAGCAAGGAAACGGGGGCCCAAAACCAAGCTGGCACAGCTCTGTTGATATCTCTTACATTAGAATCTGAACAAATCTGAATCAAACAGATAAAACCAGTCATAAGGTAAATGATTCACTAATAACAATTGCAAATGCATACACATCAAACTTTGGGGCTCAAGTTTCATATAACAATGTGGATAGATATTGGGAGGCCCTCCTGGTTGAAGCTTTCAGTCTTCCATAGCCTGGCATTACTCTGTGAGCTTGGCAAAATGGAGACGTCCCTCCACCCCAACTACCTCCCTAGTGGAGGGCACCCTGTTCTCTGCCTGACCTAATTTGGAACTGTCTCTTGTCCCAAATGCCTGATTTATCTCTCGTATGACCATTAAAATAGATCTCTGCAAAAGATTTGCCTGTGTTGACCAAGGTTATTTGATATTGTGCTTGGACCTTTTTGATAGGACTGTTCTTCCACCTATGATAACTAAGACTTGTACTAGGTGCTTTATGATAGAATTGTGCTGTATAGTGCAAATTATGTGATGAGTCACGTAATTTCCCCTCTCTGTAAGCCAAAGAGGACTCCCAGAAACTACCACCCATAAGTCTATTTCTGTGGTGTTCACAGACAATCCAAAGTTCCAAAGTTTCAAGTCAATACTTCTGCCATTTTGTCATTTTGGACAGGTGATAAGGAAAAGGGGGACCCCATAGTTAGAATGGATATGGAAGTTCAGATTTATTTTGATAAAATAGCAGAGGGTAATTTCTGCACACTGTTCTCTTCCTTAGATTCAAACTAAAAACTACCAGGAAAATTTAAGCTATACTGAAGGAGAAATGAATAGCCACCATGACATCTAAAATAAATCCCATTAATTTATCTATCTATCATGTATACATCTGTATTATATATCTTTCATAGTATCACATCAACCTTCTATGAAAAAAAAACAGATTTCATTTTAAGCCACAATGTAAGTCTTAAATCAAATAAGAGAATCTAAACTGAAACTAGAATCACAGAAAAAAAATATAAGAACTAAATAATTAATTGGATATTTCACAGTAGCCTCTAAAATTATCATTGATTTATTGAAGAAATCAAAGAGAAAAACAGCCAATACCTAGAATCAAATGAAAATGAGAGCACAACTTCCCTGAATCTTTGGGTGGCAGCTATGTGATACTGAGAAGAAAGTTTATGGCTTTGAATGGCTACATTAAAAACCAGAAAGACCTCAAGTAAATGACCAAATTCAGAGATCTCAAATAAGCACTTATAGATGAGCCTCAATATCTAATGAAGTAATCAAATCAAACCAGAGTCAGTCAATCATAGGAGGTGATAAATATTAATACAGAAATTAATGATATGGAGATTAAAATAGCAATATGTAAAAGTATTCATTGAGTTTGTTTTTGAATAAACAGATGTACAACAGCATGCAAACTGACCTAGAGAAAAAGAAGATAACATAAATTAATAAAATCAGAGACAGAAGGCATAAGCTTATAACAGATGGAAATGAAATTCTGATGATCACTAAGTAGTGTATAGAAATCTTATACTTGTCCCCCAAACTGAAAAACATAGAATAGGTATGTTTTAACACACAAATTATATATTAAATAAAAAGTAACAACAACTTCAACAGAAACATAACAAACAACACTGTTGAAGTGGAAATAAAATGTCTATCAAAATTTTTCAAGCAGAACTTGGAAACATAATGGAAATCCATCATATAACTTTTTTAAAAACTGGAAACTGAAATAAATATTCTTAAACATCAAAATGCTAAGTTAGCAGACAAGAAGAATGACAAAGACGGTCAGAACCTCCAGTATATAGACTTCCAGGTAGAGAAGACAAATGCCAAAGCAAAGTTGGCGAGAATTGAGTAAAAACTGGCAGAAAAAGGGAGAGAGTTACAAGACATCTTGAAAACTCTGGAGAGCCTTCAAGGAGAGAAGAATGATGTTGTCTAGGCAGATTTCCCGAACCTGAGATGAGACTTCTGCCAAAAGCCTGAAACGAAGAATTGCACCCAAATAGGGGATGTGTAAACTTTTAACCAGGAAACATGCATGGCAAATTGTACCATAAACATTCCTTTAGTGGTTCCCATATTTGAAAGGTTCAAAGAGTAAACTGTAGAATGAGAAGTGAGCTAGACCGATTTGTATCATAGAAAAATAAACTGAGGATGGAATCTGAATCATCAATAGAGCAGCTTGAAAACTCCATTAAAAGGGTCAAAGATGGCACTGCTGGATACATTGGTATCCTCAACATATCTCATCACAGAGAAAATACATTAGAAAGTTCCTCTCCCAAAGTTGCCAAACTAAATCACAAATTCAAAACTGAAGAGGTACTTATAAAACATTTCCAAAGTCAAGTGAATGATTTTGGGGGTAAATAAGAAACTTTGTCTTTCTCAAGATTCAAAAGAAATCCTACAGAACAGTTTTTTTTTTTTTAATCTCTTTGGAGTATTTGAAAGAAGTCAATGAAGCCCATACACCAGGGATGAAACATTTCATGGGCTTATAGAGGATGAATAGGAAGATGGAAATAGAGCATTGAGAACAAGGAGTACAGAAACTAATACAGAAAACACACCCCGTAGTAGAAACTGAGCACAACGCGGAAGTTAAAAATTGAAGAAACTTGCACAGCTAAAGTAGCGGCAGCTACACAAATTCCACATAGTAACAGACTATGTACTAGATGTTGTGTGGGAGCTGCAGTGTTTTAGGTGTGCCAGTTGCACTTGTAGATGAAGTAATTGCATCAAGAGTTTTAGTTGGAACTTGGAATCGTGTGATCTTTTTGGATGTCAGATGAAAATGTGCCACTGTTGGAACAGCTTTTGAAAAATAAGGATTCATATACAGGGATATGGGAACACCACCAGTGAAACATGTCAGAATACACTGAGCCTACAGGACACTTAGTAAACCTTAGCAAGGATTACTCCAAAAGGGCTTTCTCCTAGGCTACAGAGGAAAAGAGAAGAATTCTTCTTTACTCACATTTGGTATATTAGTTGTACACATAACATTTTCTGTACAAGAGAAAATCAGTTCTTTCTTATGAAATGGGTGGAGGAATGTGGGCCTCCTAATGTGAACAATCTCAGAAACTATTAACTGAGCTTTAGACATCCTCAATAATTTAGATGACAGTTGTAATTCTTTACAGGGAAACAGCATGTTCTCTTGGGCTTTTTGGACCTAATATAAAGCGACAAGTAATGGTGTAGATTAATGTATCCCTTAATGTAGGCCAGGTCTAGTAAGTGGCAGTAATAATTTTAGGCAAGTCCAAAGTTATAAGTAATATAAGCTTTGTCATTTCTGTTGAAAAAGGGATATTAGGACCAACAAAAATAAATAAAAATAAGCATTCAATAGCTAGTTTATTTTATAATCAAAATTTTAAAAATAAATCTCAAAAAAGTGAGAAAGTGGTTCATCAATGCTGCAGCCTGTTTGTTTTCAAGCATCTCTGCCAGTCTGTCTTGTGCCCCCTTGCTGGAGAGGGAGCAGCCCAGGTAGGCACACTGGTGTCTGCACTGGGTGCTGCTACTCATGAATATAAAAGATGCAGGCGACATAAGGACACCTGGTTCCTCTTAGCACCAGGCAGCATGGTAAGAGCTACATAGTAAATTTTAATTTTTAGACATGTTAAAATGTAAAAAAAAAGTGTAAGTCTTTAGAATGTATTTTAAATTAATAGCACATTTTGATTGGTACTATATTCTCACTGCACTTGAAAGTAAATGTAATTCAAATGTAATCCTAGCAAAGTAAGATTATTCATAAAGAACAGGTGAACAAGTCTTTGATAACACATGGGCAAAAGCCCTGACATATAGCACCTTTTAAATAAAAAGAATTAACTATAGTCTCAGTGCCAATATTTTGTAACGTAGTCTCTTTTTGGTAGTGGAATAAAAAAAAACATTATTTTCATTTTTTTCTTGTGTAAAATTTTAAAATTGTATTACAAATTGTACTTTAAAAAAAAGAGTGATATACAAGACCTATGGATGCTTTTCAGAATTTAGACAGACCTTTAATGAAGAGTTAACATTAACATTAGTGGAACTCTTCCATGCCACTGAAAAGTAAGGAATAACACCATACTCATTGTGTGGAAGAAGCATTACCAAGATGACAAAATGAAGATTAAAAGGGGAAAAAAGTCAGAAAGGAGAGACCAATTTAACTGATTAACACAAGGATGTCCTAATTCTTGTAATGGAAATCTTAAAAAAAAAAATGAGTCTTCTACACTTTAACCAAGTTATTTTCATTTCAGATATGAAAGGTTGCTACAAAAACAAAAATATTAATTTCAGTCTAACGCTAAGTTCTTTTGAAACAGAAATCCTGCCATTATCTTAGTCAATGCAGAACAATCATTTAAATTCATTATAAAATCCTTGAATGGACCAGGAATAGAAGGCTTTCCTTAAATATAACTAAGAATAGAGGTCACAAGTACTGGCATGTGCAACCCTGTCTGCAGCTTCTGCTGGAAAAAGACAGAATACTTGGTTTCTATTGTGAACACCATGAGAGACAAAGTCAACTGTTCATTTTCTTACAAAATTGGAGATTGTCATCGTGGAGACAGATGTTTTCAGTTGCACAATAAACTGACACATAGCCAGACCATATTGATTGAAAATAACAAACAAATCCACAAACAGTGCCCAGAAAAATTATGGTTCACAATGTTCTATGAATGACATGTAAACACAGGAGCACTGTGATGGATTATTCATGAAGCCATCACTGATGTAGATACAAAGTAGTGATTCACATAAACGTCTGCAACTCCCCGGGAGCCTACCTTGTTGGAACATACGTGTCAAACTTCTCCTTGAAGAGGACGCAGAGAATGTTGTGAAGAATTTGAATAACCCTGGTTTAATAAGCAGGAGACCCACATACAACTGTCCTGTTTATCTAATTTCAGAAAAGTCTGCTACCTCCAGTTTGAAATAGGAGAGTTCACAAAAGAGGCTCTTTCGATTTCATGTATCTGGAACATCTCGAGAGCAGCTAAGTGATATGTGTGGATGCCAGCTAAAAAAGCCTAGATCTAGGTCTCCATCACTGAAGCTACATTAATGATCCAGAGACCAAGGACCTTATAGCAACAGATGTGGTAGAAGATGAGAGAATGAAAAATCTGGGCAATTCTAAGCCAAGCTGTTTTTATTGTGTGTCTGCTAGACAGTGTTGAGTTGATTGACAAGCCATTTAACAATGAAATTATATAATAATAATAACAACAATAAAACAGATATTTTTCTGTAAGAAATTTGTAATCATGCAGTATGACAAGATAAAACAAAAACAAAGATTATGAATGCAGCAATATCATTATAGTTACAGTAGGTAGTGACAAAGAACAACTGCTTCACAAGTCTGAGATGAGAACAGGGTGCATTCCCACTCTCTTCATCTTATTCAATGTAATCCTCAAACCTCAGTCATAGAAAAGAGGAAGGAGGGAGAAATAAAAGGGATAGAAATAGCAAATGATGTAGTGAAATTTCCACAGCAAGTTTTTTGTTTTTTACTTAAAATACCATCAAAGCTCAACCAGAAAACTCTTAGACCTGAAAATACTATCAGCAAAGAGCAGAATATAAACAAAAGTCAGCATTCAAGAATCAGTAGGTTTTCTGTAAAATAGAAATAAACTTCCTAAGAAAAAAGTCAGGGTAAATTCCATTAACAATTAATTTCAAAACACAATATCTAGAAACCAGTTTAAACAAGAAAGTTAAAGATCCCTACAATGAAATCATTTAGACATGGAATAATGAAGTTGAAGAAAATAGAGGGTGAGAAAATCTTTGACATTCCATAGTAGACATAACCATGCAGACTTTGGTAACAGTGTGATTGATACAAGAATGATATATATATATATCAATATCCCAGAAACTTCGGTCAGAGAGATGGAAAAATAGTGATGAAAATAATCTCATGCCCATCTAATGAAGTGAGTATGACAGTGTTAATTTATGCAATAACTTAAGAATCTTAATTTGAATTACATTGAAAGGCTAAAACTCTGTTTGTGAAATCAAGAAGAAAAGGAGATAATGAGTTTAATGTTGGCTTAGTTTTGGAAGCTGTGCTCCATGGGAGAAATATGTGAGATTGTTGTGAGGTAGTTTATTAGGACAGGAGTGTTTGGATCAAAGCTGAACATCTTGTGGAAAGGAAAGAGGAGGATATCACAGACACATTGTCTACATGAGCACATGATTAGAGAGATCAAACTTTCTCAGTGTCCCTATGTCCATCCATGTTTCTTCACCAAACAAAATAACAGCCTGAAGACCAATGCTTTACTTAACGACCTTATGAGGACAATCAAGTTGCAATGAATTGCAGTCCTTGATTAGGGAGCACTGAGCTTCAATCAGTTTCTTGAGTTATAATGGTATTATGTGAGGATGTGAGGGTCTGAGACATTTCTATCTGTCAAATACCTGGAAATAGAAATGACCAACTTGCCCTCACATTGTCACTACCTCCAGTTCAGGTGCCATAGAGAAGGGAAATGCTGATTATGAAAGAGTGCCAATTCCTAGCTAATCTGATGTTTTTATTAAAAGCTGTAGTTGTATGTGGAACTGATAGTATGCTGAGTGTCCAAAGGGTCACAAAGCCCAGCATCATTATCTTCCATGGGTTTTATAGTAGGGACATTATCAGAATGTCCATCATTCTGTCCACAGAATGTCCACCATTTTGTCAACAGAACAACGTGGGCTCCTAAGCTGTTAGCTGATTGACGGGAACTATGCTTGTGAGGCTATGTTTGTTTTACACGGTAAAAGCTTCCTCCACTTGTGAAGGCTTTTTGTGGACTTAGTATTGACTTTGGAATGAGAAGATGGAGAGATCTGTCTCACTCTCAGTGATACTTGTTCATTACAAATTAACATTTCCATCCCCATTTTTCATTTTAGTCTCACAGCTCATTGCTTGTTTGGTTCCTTAAGACATTTATTTAAAGCTTCTTAGTGAAGCCAATTTCCTCTTCTAATCTGAACACAGAACATGTTCATTTTTCTCAATCTTATTGAATCCAATTATATTCTCTTTTTGAGAAGTATCTACTCAAATGCAATGTATATTGTTGTTATAAGATACAAAAATTAGTTTAGGATAAAGATATGGATCAGTGGAGAAGAGTCCTTCCTGGACTTTTAGTAAAAATAGGCTCAGTTCCTAGCATCCATATGCTAGCATCCATATTCACAGCCATCTGCCAAAATAGGTTCAAGGGGTACAATGACCTCTTTTAGAATTCAAATGCAAAAACCACAGATGTGATACATGCAGAAAAATGTTCAAATACACATAAAATAAATGATCTGGGCAGTGGTGGCACAATCTTTAATTCCAGCACTCAGGAGGCAAAAGTAGGTGGATTTCTGTGAGATTGAGGCCAGCCTGGTCTAAAAGATCTAGTTCCAGAACAGGCTACACAGCTACAGAAAAACGTTGTCTCAGAGAAACAAAAAGAATAAATATAAAGTTATCTCAATAGTTTAATTCTGAGGGATCACCATGCTTCTGCAACCTATATCCATTAGTGCAGTCAGAGTAATTGCATTTGACTACTCACCTGTACCCCAGAATAACAGAAAATGACAATCACAAAAGGCCAGCCAAAATATCGTCTGGGATACAGTACTGACAACATTCTAGAGAATTCTTTGTTATTCCTAACTGCCATAGGGTGACACAAGAGCAGGTGTCCTTTGAGCACCAAGTCAAGTTTTTTCTGAGCTGATTTGCATATTGAGACTTTAGCTAGGCACAGATTACTGAGTGACTTTAAAGACAGCTTGTCAGTGACTAAGAAACAGCCTCTAGTCAAGCTCGCATGGGTTCAGGTGCTCTCGCTTTGGGTACTGAGACTCTGGGTTCCGGGTGAGAGCCTGAAGTGCTAGGAGCAGCCACTATGGCTATCATTGCTTTTCATGCTTTGATGTTTTGTCGATTGAAATTAAGGCATCTAAATAGTATTAAATTTCCATTTTCCTTTATGGTTTCTCAGAGTATAGCTCATAACTGCTGTTATAGATTCCACATACATGATAACATCATATTGAGTGAGGTAACCCAGACCCAGAAAGACATAAATCACATGTACTCACTCAAAAGTGATTTTTAAATATAAACCAAAGTAAAACAGTCGACAAATAACAATCCCAGAGAACCTAGACAGCAATGGGGACCTTAAGAGAGACATTTATGGATCTAATCTACATGGGAAATAAAAAAAAAAGACAAGATCTCCTGAGTAAATTGAGAGCATGGAGACTAATGGAGATGGTTGAAGGGAAGGAGAGGGTAAGAGAAGGGAACAGAGAAAAATGTATACCTCAATAAAATCAATAAAATTAAGAACCACATACATGATGGTTTTACACTTGGGTGCTTTTAGTAAATGTGATAACAAGGTGTTTATCATTTTAGGTTCCCCTGGGGACGTTGTTCTGCCCCCGTCTCCCACTTCAATACCTGTTTCTCTAGAGTAGAGGGCCATTATCTCCTTTAGGGCCAGTAAGAGTGTCACTGAATATGACATTAGTTATATGCATTGGAACTAACAGAGAAATCAGGACAGCTTCCCAAGGTTCTCATCTCTTCTGCATCTAACCTAGCTTCTGTGTACCCTGCCAGGTTCAGTGGCAGTGGGTATGAAACAGACATCACCCTCACCCTCCATCCTGTGGAATCTGAAGACACTACAAACTATTTCTGTCAACAGAAAATGAGCTTCATTCCACAGTGCTCCAGGGCTAAATAAACTTCTATAAAGTTCCAGAGCACAGCAGAACTTGTTAGAACTTGTTAGACACCGACTGGAGCAGATTTATTCATCTGTCATATTTTTTACCTTGAGATTGGCAACTTCCTTAATCTACATTCTGCTTAACTCTTTCTTATGATGGTGTTAAAAGTTGACAAAGGAGATCAGAATACGCCTATCAGAAATAAATTAACACTTTTACCTGAAAGGTAAATGTATAAAATTATATAATTAATGCAAAAAATGGGAAATTCATGCTACATAAATGCATATTAAATTTCCAATAATCATCTTTGCTTAATGCTAAAATATTAATGTCAGATAACTACAATGATTCCAATATCAAATGTCGAGGCTATCTTGCAAGTACTTGATTAATAACATATATTTTGAAAGATTGTCACCATCCACAAATTAGTTTGGCCTAGAACTTGGACCCCAAGCTGTCCTCAAATGTATAATTCTTATGTTTATGCCTCTCCAGTTCTGGGATTAAAGATGTTAATCTTAACTTTTTGCCTTTATGTTTTATTTGTTTATTTTTTTGTCCCTTGTACTTTACATATAGTACTAGCTTTATAATTTACTTTTTACATATTCTTTCAAAGTTCACCAACCTAAATTCCAGGTGTATTCTGTGATTTCCATTATTGCTTCTAATTTTCATTCATACTCAAACTTTTTTTTGTATAACATCAGTCTATTGTACTGTGGTTTATTGATCTCTGTAAAATGATTACCCAATTTAAAATTGTTGGGGACCCTTCCCCAACTACCTCAGTTATCAATGGCCCTGGGTAGTGCTGCAGAAATCAGGACCCAGTAGGAGATACAACTGCATACTTTATTGCAACGTCAATGCTCTTTTTATAATACTCAAATTATGATTCAGACTAGGTTCCCATGAAAATAGTTTTATAAACTAGTAAATTGGTTGCAAATAATTTCAAGAGCTTCGTGCACTAGTTAATCTAAACAAAAAAGTCTTGTGTTATGGGACTAACTCTTGCTGTAATATACTATGTAAAAACACCTCATCAGAAGACAAACCACAACCTAATTGGAAACATTGAACTATATTGTACATCTGTGTTTTCAAGGACTGACTATTGTCAAGGCACTTTACTGATGGGAGAGGCTTGCTCCTTCCAACTTGGTTCGTCAAACCTATCAGATAGAATGCTACCTCCTGTCACCCCTGCACAGAGTTTCTATGCAATTCAAAACCAGCCCTCTACATAAGATGACTCTGTTCCCTTCTGAAGAGATATTTTTAATGTTCACTATATCAGGAAGACCTTTTTCACCCAGTTTCAATATGGCTAAGTTGTAAATTATCATAGAATATTCATTTTTCAAATAACCACTCTTGGTAAATATTACACTACAGCAAAGACTTTTTGAAAAAATATCGTTTGTTTTCTTCTTCTTCTATTTCCAGAAATTTATATTCTTCTTTCAGTTCCCTTAGTTGTGCATGTGATACTTGTTTGTTTCTGCAGCGTGTACCATTGATTTGGGATTTAAGATTTTCTCATCTCAATGTTAATGTTCTCCAGGATTTACATATAATGAATTCTGAGCTGCTCTGTGTTTAGTCTGGAAACTGGAACACACATCTGTGGCACTGTTCATTGTCCTCTGTATAAGAGTGGTTTTAAAAGTAGAAAAAAATAAGCAAATTTAACCTTAATTTATATTCTCTCTCTCTCTCTCTCTCCCTTTTTCCTCCTTCACCTTTTTTCTTTTATTGCATGTTTTTTACTCTAAGATTCTTTTATTGTGATATTTTGAACATATTTTATCATTTCTTTGGTAAACATTGTTATTCTTAGATAGCTTTCCTGATGTTTCTTCAAAACAAACAGATTTAAAAATATGGATTTTAAACCAAAGTTGTTATTAGAGTACCTAATTGATTTATGTTTGAGTGCTGTAAAATATTAGAATTCAGTGATTACTCACACTCCTCATGATGTTATTTTTCCCTGTTGATTGACACCAACTACTCACACACACTGCCCTTGCATTTCCTTATGTATTTGCTGACTGCTTTGCATGTTGTTCTCCAGCTCAATCCAACTTCCTAAAATTTATAAACTAAATAAGCCCTTTCAGTGAGAGCTGAGATACATCAGAGAGACAGAGAAAGCAAGATGGTGTCACAAATCCAGGTTATCATATCTCTGCTGCTCTGGGTGTCTGGTGAGAAATTCACAAGTACTATCATCTTTATAGAGTCACTTTTTAGTATATAAGAAATTTACAATGTGTGCTATGACAGAATATATCTTACACAATAATACTATGACAAAATGACATTACAAGAATATCAAATGACAAATTTCAACTGGTACTATATCTGTTTCTTCATATTATTTATCATCATTGTCTATTGCTGATGGCAGGTGGCGGTGCTGATATTGTGATGACCCAGTCTCCATCCTCACTGGCTGTGTCAGCAGGGGAGAAGGTCACCATAAGCTGCACGTCCAGTCAGAGTCTTTTAGACGATGACACTAACTACTTGGCTTGGTACCAGCAGAAACCAGGACAGGCTCCTAAACTACTGATCTATGGGGCATCCGATCGGTACCTTGGGGTCCTTGATCGTTTCACAGGCAATGGATCTAAGACAGATTTCACTCTCACCATTAACAGTGTCCAGGAGGAAGACCTGGCAGATTACTACTGTAAGCAGCACTATGATGCTCCTCCCACAGTGCTTCAGCCTCTAACAAAAACCTCAAATATTCTCAACAGCTGCCTGCACCACACAGCCCTAGACCTACATACTTCCCCTTGAGGCCTGAGGCTGGTGTGTTCAAACAGTAGTGTAAAAGTTTGAAGAGCCCAGCATAACATGAAGGGATCAATGTCTCGTATGTCATTAGGTATGAAAACACCTTTAAATGAAAATATTGCAAAGAACTCAATACTATCTTTCCATTCCACAAACTCTGCTGCTTGAATAGGAGGGATTTATCTTTTATATTTCTGGACTTCAGTGTCAAAAACAAGATGCTGTGGGCAGAAACAGTGAAGATGGCAAAGGTTTCAAAGTGTAGAAAAAATGTTTTTGCTCTTTTAATGGATTCTGTGGTGATTATATATATATATATATATATAATTTTATTTTTATTGCATTTTAGTTAATTAAGTAGTCTTTTCTGGTCTATGAGAGTGTACATTTGTCTGTGTATATGTGTGGGCCTGTTTCTAAGTACATATTTGACATGGCATAGTTGTGGATGTCAGAGGACACTTGGCCATGATTGTGTCTTTGTCCTTTGTGTTTTGGGATCAAAGTCAAGTTTGAAATTAGGTTTGGTGGCAAGTGTCTTTGCCATCCAATGCATCTTGCTGCCCCTTAAAATCTTAATTTAAAATTAAGTCATTGTACTCAGTTGCTTTTTTGTCTTTTAGCTTATTTATTTAAATGTTCTTTTCATATTTTACATATCTATCCCGTTTCTGACTCCCTCTCTTTCTCCTGCTACACCCACAATCCTTCTATTCTACCTACCATCCATTCCTCAGAGAAGGTAAGGCTTTCCACTAGGAGTCAACATAGGTTGACACACCACTTTGAGGCAGGACCAAGGCCTTCTCCCTATATATAGGCTGAGGAAGACATCTCTTAAAAAAGAATTGGCTCGAAAAAGACAATTCAAGCACTAGGATCCTCATTCCACAGCCAGTGTCCCCACAATCTGTCCAACACATAAAGGTCATCACCATTAGGAGGACCTAGTTTGGTTTTATGTATGTCTCCCTGCCATCAGTCCAGAGTCAATGAGCTCCCACTAGCTCAGGTTAGCTGTTTTTTGGGGTATTCCCATTATGGTTGCATCCCCTTCACTAAAATTATTTTCTCTCTCTCATTTTTTTGAAATTTAAAGAAAAAATTTATTGAAGATCTGAAAAAGAACTCCTGCAAGATTGACTTTTTCATAAAACTGTAGCTACACGATGCATTGCGTCTATCATGTTAAAATGTGCATTAGACACAAATACAAAAACCATGAAACAAGCCACCATTCTTTAACAATTAAGCAAAGATAAAATGCCTAAGGAACAACATGGATGACTTGCAAAAGATGGGCTCTTTAAGCACCATTGAAAAAAAAGAGCACAGATGGATGAGTGTTCACTTATATACACTTTGACTGGTCTCTGGAAACTTGGCCTAGTACTTAGCTGTGAATATTGCTAAGAAGTATTGCTTCTATCTGTTGCTGGGTGATACTATTTTCAAAGAGCAACTTTTGCTCAATAGATTGACTTAGATAGAAAATCATATAATATATACAGGAAACTTTCATCAGTCACTGAAAATAAGAGTCTTGAATATTGAAGACTGTTAGTTGTCTTCAAGATACAAGTGGACATCCTCACCCTAAAGCTACATTTCCCCTACGTATTTGCCTAAAATTTCAAAATTCTCTTCAGAATATCACACAAAATAAGCCTCCTACAGCTGATTTAATGCCTAGTTTCTGATCTGCTTCTCTGTGTCCCTCACAGAAGCTCATTCCTGGACATAGACTAATTAGTTGTTTTTTCTAATTGTCCAATACAACATCTTTTTTTGCTATAACATCTTCCACAATATGGCCACAAACTCTTGCTAGCTTTTTTCACTTTTTGGTATCTTCTTAGGTGGGGGAGTATAAAACCTCAATACATACCTTGAGGTGACCTGGAAATAGTTATCTAGCACACAGTGACCATGAATCTGCAATCCAGCAGGCTCTTAACCCTAGCTGCTAAATTTCATGACACCACACCCAGCTCCTTTTTATATTCTAGTTGTTCTTCCATTACAGGTGCATAAAATCCAGAGGCCCAATAGTGCAAGCCATGATCATAGAAGCTTTATTTTATAGAAACTCTCCCCTTTTCATGAACTGTCTTTGGTTTTTGTCATTACCATGTGGAGTGACATAGTTCAATAAAGCTATCCTTCGTATCACTTTCTGATGTACATCTTTGTGTTTTTCATGTTTATGATCCTAGTTCAGGAGAGTGAAACTGTACTTTAGGACTTTCCTCATGGTGTACAAGAAGTTATCAAAAATTCAGTGACTCATCACCTATAATCTGAGCACAAAATGTCTGGGTCAATTCCTCAGGCTCATGCAGGTTATAGTCAAGGTGTTGTCAAGGCTGAATTTTCATCCAGGCACTCAAAACATCACATTATAAGACCAGTACAGTCCCTTTTTTATTTATATATACTGAGCCACAGGGAAAATGTTAACACACTTATGTGATTTCCATTTTCATTATAGTTCAATAAATTTCTTTGCACATATTCCCTTTTTGCTATTCATTCATCTGTTGATAGATACTGGGTTGATTTAAATTTGGACTATTGTGAATAGTGCAGCAATAAACATGTGTGTCCAAACATATCTCTTTTAAGCTGATTTACTTTTGTTCTGGAAAATGCAAAGTACAGAAGGAGTTAAATCATATGGTGATTTAATATTTCCATGAGAAGCTTCTATAGTGAAGTTCACAGTATTTGTCCCAGTTTTCATTCCCTACAACACTATATATTGCTTGCTATTTTGGCTAAGTATTGCCATCATTTACTGTCACTTTCATGATTTCCTTTTAATTTACCATTAAAATGAAGTGATTTTATGTTTTTGCTTTGGTTTCTATCTCACTGACAAGAATGAGAAGACTCCACAAACCACAAAATCATGTAGACGACACTGACCAACTTCAGAAGAACCCAGGATTTTGATACTTGGAACTTCCTTTACCTTCAATCATATCTATTTATTTAGCGGAGCTTGGATAATGCTTATTATTCTGTTCCATATTTCTCTTTTCTTTTTTTATTGATTTTATTGAGGCATGCACTTTTCTCTGCTACCTTCCCTTCTTCTCCTCTCCCCTTCAACCCTCACCCATAATCTCTATGCTCCAAATTTACTCAGGGGATCTTGTCTTTTTCTACTTTCCATGTAGATTAGATGGATGTATGTCTCCCTTAGGGTCTTCCTTGTTGTCTACATTCCCTGGGATTATGATTTGAAGGCTGGTTTCCTTTTGTAATATTTAAAAACCACTTATGGGTGAGTTTGCATGATATTTGTCTTTCTGTGTCTTGGTTACCTCATTCAATATAATGTTTTCTAAATCCATCCATTTGCCTGCAAATTTCAAGATTTCATTATTTTTTCTGCTGTGTAGTATTCCATTGTGTTATAAGGAAAATATGGTACAATGGAGTGACCCATATTTCTTTACTGAGGATGGTGGAATGAAAGCACAATTAAGGTTTTGCCTAGGTGAAGCCTTTCTTCTGGTGGTATAAAAAATTCAACTGTAATATGTTGGTTCATTGTTTTTCCTCTCATACAATTTCAGCCCATTTTTCTATAATGTTCCAAAGTAAAGTAACATATAATAGCAGTTACTAAGTAGGGAGGTTTGCACTTTAGGCTATTGTGCTATAGGTAGAGATTGTATGGATTTTACATCATAATAAATGACAACATCCTTAGTTCCCTTTATGCTATTTTTACGATAAAATATGTCTTCCCTGGACCTTCATTAACAGTGGTGTCCATGGAAGAGGGTGCTGTGTCCCATGAGTAAAACATCATCAGCATTAGAATTTTTGACTCCAAAGCTTCAAACCAATTAATCAGTGTTGTTTCAGTCAGTAGGTTTGGAATTAGGTCACTTTTATCACAGCTCAAAGAATCCAATGCACCAGGGTGGGAAGGAAAAGTAGTAACAAAGGACCGTCAGACTTTTTCTATCACACAAAAGAGAACATGGGAATTTTGTTCTTTTGGACTCCATGCTTACCTCTTTCATATCGTAAAAATGCATAATTAACCATAGGAACCTTTGGTTTTGTAAGTTTCAGTCTCCATGTGTCCAATCTTAATGAGCAGCAGTAAATGATATGAAAGCACAAGCTGCGCTCACTGCAGCTGTCACAATGCAAAGATCAAGGTTTAGCAAAGAAGGAGAGCACATGACGACTTGTCAGACACTGACTGGAGAAGTTACTTCTCTGTCACATTCTTTTTTTTTTATTAATTAATT
This sequence comes from Chionomys nivalis, assembly GCF_950005125.1. Classification (NCBI taxonomy): domain Eukaryota; kingdom Metazoa; phylum Chordata; class Mammalia; order Rodentia; family Cricetidae; genus Chionomys; species Chionomys nivalis. The sequence goes on from NC_080086.1 coordinate 81,103,222, forward strand.
TATTTAATTATTAAAGATTTCTGCCTCTTCCCCGCCACCACCTCCCATTCCCTCCCCCTCCCCCAATCAAGTCTTCCTTCCTCCTCAGCCCAAAGAGCAAGCAGGTTTCTCTGCCCTGTGGGAGGTCCAAGGACCACCCACCTCCATCCAGGTCTATTAAGGTGAGCATCCAAACTACCTGGGCTCCCACAAAGCCATTACGTGCAATAGGATCAAGAACCCATTGCCATTGTTCTTCAGTTCTCAGTAGTCCTCATTGTCCATTATGTTCAGCGAGACCGGTTTTGTCCCATGCTTTTTCAGACCCCGGCCAGCTGGCCTTGGTGAGTTCCTGATAGAACATCCCCATTGCCTCAGTGTGTGGGTGCACCCCTCGCAGTCCTGAGTTCCTTGCTCGTGCTCACTCTCCTTCTGCTCCTCCTTTGGATCATGAGACTTCAGTCCAGTGCTCCATTGTTGGTCTCTGTCTCTGTCTTCTTTCATCGCCTGATGAAGGTTAATATTCAGGAGGATGCTTAAATGTTTTTCTTTGGGTTCACCTTCTTATTTAGCTTCTCTAGAATCACGAATTATAGTCTCAATGTCCTTTATTTATGGCTAGAAACCAAATATGAGTGAGTACATCCCATGTTCCTCTTTTTGGGTCTGGCTTACCTCACTCAGGATAGTGTTTTCTATTTCCGTCCATTTGTATGCAAAATTCAAGAAGTCATTGTTTTTTATTGCTGAGTAGTACTCTAATATGTATATATTCCATATTTCCTTCATCCATTCTTCCATTGAAGGACATCTAGGTTGTTTCCAGGTTCTGGCTATTACAAACAATGCTGCTATGAACATAGTTGATCATATACTTTTGTTGTATGACAGGACATCTCTTGGGTATATTCCCAATAGTGGTATTGCTGGGTCGAGAGGTAGGTTGAACCCGACTTTCCTGAGAAACCGCCACACTGCTTTCCAAAGTGGTTGCACAAGTTTGCATTCCCACCAGCAATGGATGAGAGTGCCCCTTTCTCCACAACCTCTCCAGCAAAGGCTATCATTGGTGTTTTTGATTTTAGCCATTCTGACCGGTGTAAGATGGTATCTTAATGTTGTCTTGATTTGCATTTCCCTGATTGCTAAGGAAGTTGAGCACGATCTTAAGTGTCTTTTGGCCATTTGAACTTCTTCTGTTGAAAAGTCTCTGTTCAGCTCAGTGCCCCATTTTATAATTGGATTGATTAACCTTTTACGGTCTAATTTCTTGAGTTCTTTGTATATTTTGGATATCAGACCTTTGTCAGTTGCGGGGTTGGTGAAGATCTTCTCCCAGTCAGTGGGTTGCCTTTCTGTCTTAGTGACAGTGTCCTTTGCTTTACAGAAGCTTCTCAGTCTCAGGAGGTCCCATTTATTCAATGATGTCCTTAGTGTTTGTGCTGCTGGGGTTATACGTAGGAAGTGTTCTCCTGTGCCCATGTGTTGTAGAGTACTTCCCACTTTCTCTTCTATCAGGTTGAGTGTGTTTGGACTGATATTGAGGTCTTTAATCCATTTGGACTTGAGAATTGAAAACTGAAATGGAAGCAAGGAAGAAAACACAAACTGAGGACCAGCTGGATATGGCAAATATAGGTCAACAAGCAGAGACTACAGAAACAAGCATAATCAATAGAATACAAGAGATAGAAGAAAGAATCTCAGATTCTGAAGACAACATAGAGAAAATAAACGGACTGATCAAAGAAAACACCAAAACCAACAAATTCTCATCACAAAACATTCAGGAAATATGGGACACAATAAAAAGACCAAACCTAAGAATAATAGGGATAGAAGAAGGAGAAGAGGCACAGCTCAAAGGTCCAGAAAACATTTTTAACATAATTATGGAAGAAAACTTCCCCAACATAAAGAAAGATATTCCTTTGAATATTCAAGAAGCATACAGAACACCAAACAGACTGGATCAAAAAAAAAAACGTCCCCTCGCCATATAATAATCAAAACACAAAATATACAGATTAAAGAAAAAATATTAAGAGCTGCAAAGGAAAAAGGCCAAGTAACTTATAAAGGTAAACCGATCAGACTTACACCTGACTTTTCTATGGAAACCATGAAAGCCAGAAGGTCCTGGATAGAGGTACTACAGAAACTAAGAGACCACGGATGCAAACCCAAACTACTATACCCAGCCAAGCTATCATTCACTATCAATGGAGAAAACAAGACATTCCAGGATAAGAACAAATTTAAACAATATGTTGCCACAAATCCAGCCCTACAGAAAGTAATAGAAGGAAAATCACAACCCAAGGAATCCAACATTGCCAACACTGCCTACAATAACCCAGGCATCTAGCGACCCTTCAACAGCACAACTCAAAGAAGGGAGACACACAAACTCTTCTACCAAAAGCAGTAAGAATAACCGGAGTTAACAACCACTGGTCATTAATATCACTTAATATTAATGGTCTCAATTCACCAATAAAAAGGCACAGGCTAAGAGATTGGATACGAAAACAGGATCTGTCACATTCTTGAACTTGAGATTTGAAACTTTTTTAAATCCATGTGCCATTTTCCTGTCAATTTTAATGGTTTTCTAGCCATTGGCAAGGGAGATATGAATGTGCTTATCAGAAATAACTTAACATTTTGTACATGAATATTGGATGTATAAAATTATAGAATTAATGCAAAATAAAGGGGAAATGCCTGTTACATAAATAGATATTTAATTTTCAATGAAATTCTTGATTTAACATTAAAATGCTAATATCAGATAACTACTTCATCATGAATATCATATGACATGAGATGCCTTATAACCACTTGATTAATAACACATCTTTTGAAAGATTGTGTCTGTGCATGGATTATGACTAGCCAAGAATTTACACCCTAGGCTGACCTCAAATGAATAATCCTTCTGCTTCTTTCTCTCCAGTTCTCAGAATAGAGATGTGATCCTCTACTTCTTACCATGATATTTTATGTATTTATTTTTCTGTTTCTTGTACTTTACGCATGATACTGGGTTTACAATTAAGTTCTTTTGTACACTTTCAGAGTTCACTATAGTTCACGCATGTTATATGATTACTGTTATTGCTATTAATTTTCATTTTATTTAAACATTCTTTTCCCTTTGAAAGTTAACCATCTCCAATATTGTCTGTTGGTGTTTATAAAATAGTTTGATTTAAGATGACTGTACTCCTCTCTGGAGAGATTTTTACCTTTTTACTCTCTCAGCAAGACTATCTTAACCCAGTGTAGTGGGAGCGGCGGGCTGCGTTCCTGTCACCTGGCTCCCGGTCACCTGGCTAGTTTATGCCCCAAAATAATTACACGGAAACTGTATTCTTTTAAACACTGCTTAGCCCATTAGTTCTACCCTCTTAATGGCTAATTCTCACATCTTGCCTTAACCCATATTTAGTAATCTTTGCAGCACCAGTCTTACCGGGAAAGATTCAGCATGTCTGACCTGGAGGCTTGCTTCATTGTGTCTGCCCTGGAGAGGTGAGGCATGGTGTCTGTCTGAGGCATGTTACCTCACTTCCTCTTGCTCCCAGCATTCTGTTCTGTTTACTCTACCCACCTATGTTCTAACCTATCAGGCCAAGAAATTTCTTTATTAATCAATCAATGACCTTCCTCTATCATTTTCCCTTTGTCTGTTTAAACAAAAAAAAGGCTTTAACTTTAACATAGCAAAATTACATATAACAAAACAGTTATCAAGCAAGAACTACAGTTACAATATTTACATCTATTTTATCTTTTATCATAACAATGGAAAACTATAACTAACCATTCTTCAACTCCATCAAAGACTCCAGAAGGATATAATATTACCTAGGTAAACAAGAACTAAGAAACTTCCAAAACTCTAGAAGTGACAGAGACATCTCGCTACCTGGACAGTCACCCAAAGTTCCTCTGTACCGTTGGAGCATCCATCTTCGGCCTTCAGGCCCATAGTATCCAGAGACATTTTCATGAAGCAGGAAATTTCAAAGGCAGTTCAGTCACTATCTGCTGTGTCCTGCAGAATGTCTCACAGACTCTTTCATGAATCAGGAACCCCGAAAGATCATCTCACCTTTAGGCAAGTTTAGTAGTCTTCTCTCTGTGGGTTCTCTGTATCCAGTTTATGCAATAGTCCAGGCAAGAGCAGTTTCTTGCCCAAATGGCTATCAAACTCCATAAGGATCCTCTTCGATGCCCATCTTCTTCTTGAAGTAGATTGGTGCTGTCAGGAGCAGAGTGTCTCATTGTCATGAAAAGTCCTAAGCTATTAAAACATTAAATGTCGTATACTGTAGTCTTCGAAAGATATGAAGAATGTCTATCTAAAATATATCTATGCACATCTAGAAAATCTAACTAACATGACTACAAGCTTGATTATTATTAATGATTATCCATTAACAACCTATATACATTACATTTTTACATGAATTACACAATCACAATACCTTAGTCAAGGTCAGAAATACATATACATATGACAAAATTGACCTTAAATTTATATCAATAAAGTCAAATCCATACCAATGCAAATTATTCATATCCATATCATATCCCCCTTTCAATGTAAAAGAACATTTATAAACAATATTTGGCAACGTGGGAACAGTTATTTCTCTCCAAACTACTTCCTGTTGTATGGGGGCGCTGTTATTCAGGTCTTTCATGGTATAACTTGTGTGCTAGATTCACCTCAGTCAGCAGTCGAGTGAAGTAATTTTTTGAAGGTGTTCACAGCAACCCTTCAGGAGGGCATGGTCCATCATACCATACTGGGATAGAAACTATCCACAGGGTCTCATCGTCTGTGAAAACAAAGGAAGAAACTCTTTTCCAAAGTATCATATCCTTAGATCCAAATTCTGAAGTCAAGGTATTTTCAAAATATCTATGTTGGATTATTTCAATAGCATTTATAAACAAATATCTTTTAGCAGCTGTTACTCCTTCCTCAGCATTCAAACAATTCAAATGGAGCATAATAACATACAGTATAAAGATTCTCTGTGTATTTTCCATCTTTGTGCGGCTTTATTATAACCTCTATTTCTTTTATTTTACTTTTATTTATATTTTTTTTTGAGAAAGGTTCTCTGTATATCTTTGTCCTGGAATAACTCTGTAAACCAGGCTGTCCTTGAACTCTCAGAGATCCGCACCTCTGCCTCCCAGGCATTGGGATTAAAGTTGTGTGCTACCACACCTTCAAACAAGCATTCAGTTGGCTTTTATCAACACCATTTAAGTGTTTTGTGGCAGGACCTCTTAAGAGAGCTGCAGGGTTTTGCAGCTAAAGCTGAGTCAGGAAGCCTCTCTTAAATGAGAGCACTTGCTTGCCTCTGGCAAGCAGAGCAGACCATAGAAATTGTTGTTACCAAGAAAACATGCTTTAGTCTATTCTTTCCCAAGCTTTCTCAGGCTTTCTGTGGATGCAGTTATTCACATGAGAGTGTCATATATCCGTTGCTTTCATTGGTTAATAAATAAAGAAAACTGCTTGGCCTGATTGGTTAGAACATAGGTGGGTGGAGTAAACAGGACAGAATGCTGGGAGGAAGAGGAAGTGAGGCAGACTCCATGGCTCCCCTCTCCAGGGCAGATGTGATGAAGCAAACCACCAGGTCAGACATGCTGAATCTTTCCCAGTAAGACTGGTGCTACACAGACTACTAAATATGGGTTAGACAAGATAAGTCACTACCTAGTGGTGCTACACACATTAATAGAAATGGGCCAAGCAGTGTTTATATGAATACAGTTTGTGTGTTGTTATTTTGAGTAAAGCTAACCGATGGTTGGGAGCCAGGCAGCAGGAACGCAGCAGCAGCTCCTTCAACAACCCAGTTTCAATACATTTGTAAATTACCCTAGGTATGCATTTCTGGAATAGATATTGTTGTCAGTGTTGGACTACAGCCATGACTTCTTGTGTAAATCCAGTTTTTTATTCCCATTCTGTTTCCCTAAATGTTGAGTCCTGTTTCAGTTCCCTAATGTTGTAGGGTGATACTTCTTAGTTTCATTGGAGCCTACCTTTACTTTGAAATTAAAGCTTCTGTTGTCCCAGGATAAAATTAATGCTCCCCAGGAATTCCACAGAGAGAATTCTCAACTTCTCTTCATACTTATGCCTAATTTTTATCATGAAATCAGGAACCCAAATATCTGTGCAACTGTTCACTTTCCTCAGTGAAAGAGTGGCTTTGAAAATGGGAGATAATGAACCAATTTTTACCCAGATCTCTCTCTTTCTCTCTCTGCCTTTCCTCTTTTCCCCTCCAACTTTGTTTTCTTTTATTGCATGTTTTCTTACTTCTATTGTTGTGATTTTGTGATCATATTTTATCTTTTTCCCAAGATATCTCTCCTAAGATTTCTGAAAAAGATACCTGATTTGAATATGTCTTGAATTTTAACAAAAGTAGCTATTAGAGTATATAGGAGATTTTGGTTGGAGAGCTGCTAGCCATTCTCAGTCAGTGATTCCTCATTCTTTCTTTGATGGTATCTCTGCTTATTGATTGACACCAACCACTCTTCCACAATTGCCCAGGAATCTGCTTTTGTATTCACTGACTGCTTTGCATAGGCCCCTCCAGCCTAGCCAAACTGCTCAGAATTTATAAACCAGAATTTTGAAGTGAGAATAGAGCAGCATCAGACAGTCAGGAGAATAGGACCAAGTTGCAGACCCAGGTCTTCATGTCCTTGCTGCTCTGGGTGTCTGGTGGGAAATTTCAAATTATTATAATCTTCTTACAGTTGCTTCTTTATATATAAACGTTTGCAATGTGTACCAGGGTGCAATATTTTTCTATACAATAATGCTATGTCAATATTGCATTAAAAGGACACTAAATGACAAATTCATAAGTTTTGAATTCTGTGCTTTTATTATTATACATGATCATTGGAATTCCTGATTGCAGGTGTCTGTGCAGATTTTGTGCTGACCCAATCCCAATCCTTTCTGGCTGTGTCATCAAGAAAGAAATTTCTTTAATCCATTGCTGGTGGGAATGCAAACTTGTGCGATGTCTGGGAGGAGGGGGAAGGAAATGGGAAATGGGGATGAGGCAGAAATTTTAATTAAAAAGAATAAAAAAAAAGAGAGAGAGAGAGAGAGAGAGAGAGAGAGAGAGAGAGAGAAAGCGACCATTAGATGCAAGTCCAATCAGAGTTCATGGGGAGATATGTACTCAACAGTAACTGGGAATGATGGTATCAGGTTGCCTTGTCTGTCAAGGCGAAGGTGTAAGTCACAAACAATCCCACGCTAGTTTGGAATTATGATTAATATAATGGTTATTTATTTAAAGGGGAAAAAACTTACAGATCACCGTCCCAGACAACAGCCCTCTGCATAATCAGGAAGGGAGTCTAGTCGCCGGAAGCGGAGCAGGAAGTAAGAGAGAGCGAGGAGGGAAGTGGCTGCTTTTTTAAAGGGAGAGAGACCACGCCCCAATGGGCTGGTATCTCAGCGGCTATTGGCTGGAGGAGCAGAAGGACCTCCCGCAACACCTCCCCCTTTTGTTTAAGTAAGAGAGTTCTAAACCTACTATGAAATTGTATACAATAAGTACAAATATCCTATTCTAACTAGCTTAGGTCTTGTATAATAAATAGCTTGGCCAAGTCATGAGTAGAAAGTAACTACATTTATATAGTCTTCAACCCCATCGAAGATCTGAGAAGGGAAATAATGTTACCTGAGTAATTAGGAAGTGCAATCAAACAACTTCCAAAACATGCAACAAATCACAGAGACAACTAGCTACCTGGGCAATCACCCAAGGTCACGTTTGCAGTGTTGAAGCAACCAACTTTGGCTAAGGCCTAACATAACTGACATACCATTTTCAAAGGCAAGAAACTTGTCAAAACTATCTTACCCTTTCTTGGCAGGATATGAAAGTCCTGTTTTTTCCATTCACGGATACTCTGTATTTCTGTCAGTGGTTGAGGTATGGGCATTTCTTTGCCCAAAGGCCAGTTCAGCCAAGAAGAAAGGCTCCAGGTGGAGTATCTTTGGTGCTCAACATTCTCTCGGGAATAGAGCAGTGTTGGCAGGAGCAATTGTGTCTCACTACCACAAAACTCTGAGTTAGATTAAAGGCCATTTTCTACAGCTCGTTGAAGAAGTTGAAGATTATCTATCTATACTGAGTATAATCTCTATGTATCTAAAGAACCTGATTAGTCTAATTATAAATGACAAACTTAGAATACTATTGATCTATATAATTCTCAATACTTATCTATCTTAAAGACTAAGACAATAAACAACTGTGAAACAAATGAGGACAATGACCTCTAAATATAAACAATGTACAAATATACATTGCAGTACGGTAAATATATATCAATACACAAACAATATGTAAGTATCTTAATCAGAGGTAGAAATGTACACTGCAATATGGTAAATATATATAATATATATATCAATACAATATATGTCAATACATAAAAAATGTTTTTAAACAGAGGTAGAAACATGCAGGCATACAATAGTCAATATAATTTCACATTGTATCAATATATAAGAATTGATACCAATATATTTGTCTCAAAACAAAAACTCACAAGTACCAACAAGTACTAATCTATTATCCCATCTTCCCATTATCCCTTTTTTTTTTTTCAAATGATCCCCGGGCTTATAAAATTCCTTCCCCAACCCTGTAAAAGATATACACTCTGACAATACGACATTATGAGGCTATAAAATGACAAATTTCATCTGTATTAAATTCTGTGGGGTTTTTTAATTACTTATGACCATTTTTTTCCTGATTGCAGGTGCCTGTGCAGATATCACAATGACCCAGTCTCCATCTTCCTTGGTTGTGTCAGTAGGAGAGAAGAGCACTGTCAGCTGCAGGGCCAGTCAGAGTCTTTACAACAGTAACATCAAGAAGAACTACTTGAACTGGTACCAGAAGAAACCAGGGCAGTCTCCTATGTTGTAATAGGAGTGGCGGGGCTGTGTCCCCGGCACCCGGCCGCCCGCATGGCTTTACCCGAAATAATTACACAGAAACTGTATTATTTTAAACACTGCCTGGTCCATTAGTTTTAGCCTCTTATTGGCTAGCTCTTACATTTTGATCTAACCCATTTTTAATATTCTGTGTAGCACCACAAGCTGGCTTACCAGGAAAGATCTTAACCTGTGTCTGTCTGGAGTGAGAGAATCATGGTGACTGCCTGACTTGGCTTCTTTCTCCCAGCATTCTGTTCTGTCTACTCCGCCTGCCTAATTTTCTGTCCTATTAAAGGGGCCAAGGCAGTTTCTTTATTAACCAATGACCTTCCTCCATCATTTCCCCTTTTTCTGTTTAAACAACAACAACAACAAAAGGCTTTCACTTTAACATAACCAGTGAAAGTAACAGATAGAAAGATGACCCTCCTCCATTACTCTTAAACTACTAACCTACTGGGCATCCACTCAGGAAACCGGGGTTCCTGATCGCTTCATAGGCAGTGGATCTGGGACAGATTTTGCTCTCATCATCAACAGTGTCCAGGCTGAAGACTTGGCAGATTATTACTGCCAACAGTGGTATAGCCATCCTCCCAAAGTGCTTCAGCCTCCAACAATAAACTATTCTGAGAGTCTCACCATCTGCCTTCATCCTGCACAACCCTGGTCCTTTACACTTTCCCCTTCTGCCTTAGAGTCAGTGTTCCTGAAACTCTGATGAAAAAGTTTGCAGAGCTCAACAAACTGTAATGGGTTCAATGTTTCTTTTGTTTTTGGTATGAAAGTTTTATACAAAACTGCAAAGGAGAACTAAATTACCACAAGCTCTGTTTCTTCAATATATGAGGTGTTTAGCTTTTTATACTTCTGGACTTCTGGTGTCAATCAGAAGACTCTATGGGCTGAAGTGATGATGACTACAAGCTGTATTTCATTTTGGAAGCTCTAGGGAAAAGTGTTCCCTGCATTTATTGATTTTAGAAGGCTTCTTACTTCCTTACTGGTGTCCATTTCTTCTGTTTTTTTTTCTTTAACTTTTTATTGTGTTCTAGTCAGTTAAGTACCTTTCTCTGTGACCATGAGATTGTACATTTGTGTGTCTGTCTGTATGTGTGTGTATATTTCTAGGTGTACATCTGACATGGTATAGATATGGAAGTTAGAGGACAGCCTGGACTTGATCTTATCTTTGTCATTTGGGTTCTGGGACTCAAATTGAGGTTTGATATCAGGCATGCTGTCAAGTGTCTTTGACATGTGAGTCACCTTGTTGCCCCTTAAAATTTTTTATTGATTTAAATTTACTTTACATAATTTTCTTAAATGCAAGATTTTTCTGTTATGTCATACATTTGGAACATATGTACTTAACCTTCCTCATTTCTCCTTCCCTTTCCTGCAATCTTTTCTTACAGAGTATCTTCTAATTTTCTCTCTGTCATATTTTATGCACTCCCATGCCCACACACCCATGCTCATACACCCACGCCCACACCCTCATACACACGTATGTATATTTATACACAGAGATACACATATATCCACATACACACACACACACATATATATATATACATACATATATATACATACATTCATACATACATTCACACACAGGAACACACGCAAACTCATACAGAAATATACACACACACACACATAGCCTTTGCAGATTCTAAATATGTGGATTCTAAGTATGTAAAGGAAGGAAATTGTGGAATTTTTTTGTCTTTGTTTTGGGGATCACATCTCCTCCTGAAGACTCTGTATCTGACTCCCAATTGTGGAGACAAAGGCACCTTCCTGCACTCTAATGTTGATATAATATTGTATCAATAAATCCTGCCTTCAAGTATTTATATGTCACATCAATTAATAAGGCTCAATTTTAAGGGGTATATATTGTTATCCCATGTATGAAATATTCTAACTATGTCCACATCCTGATTAAGAAACTTGTCCTATTTTGAAGATATGTCATGGAACAAGTTTGTTACAAATTGCATAAAATTAATGGAGATTTCCAAATACCTTAAAGCAGACTGATTCTGGTCAGTGAGACCTTGAATATAGTTTGCTACATTTAGAAAAGCCTCAAATAAATGAAAAGGGGTACTTAAACCCACAGATACGAATTATAATACACAAACATAAGATCATGAAAAATCAAACAAAATTATACACCAAAGGGTTCAATCTTAATTCACTCAAGGATTCAACTTAAAGATCAGAAATGGGTAAAATATTGAGTGATGATTTTAAAATATATTCATAAAGTAGTTAATTACCACAACAGATACAAAGAAAATATTTATTCAGCCAAGGATGTACTGAGAAAGGCTAGTAAAATATAGGAAAACACAAACAAGATGGATAAAATAATCAGCAACATGGCAGAATAAGTGAACAAGGGAAAATCACAATTAAAATGTTAGTAAAATTTCAGTGTATCAAATACAGCACATAGTGAAGGGACACCTATAAGTGCAAACATGTGGCTCTGGTAAGCCTTGCCCTTTCTCCCCATTTGCCTCTACCTCTGCTAAAACTATTAGATTACATTCCTGAAGCAAGACACAAGGTCTATTTGCTTATATTGACAATCCTTCATTCAGAGGCTATCAAAGTTCAACTCTTAAAGCACCAAAATCCAGCAATCAAAGTCCTCATTGGCTCACCTAATTAACATATACACTAAAATTAAACATCTCATCCTATCACTGGGTTTCTGTCTTCATAAAACTACCATTTTCCTATGTGCTATATCTGTCTCTCTTTATTTACATGCAGTCCTTTTTAAACCATTAAAAATACTCCTACCCCCTTTCCAGGGTTACAATCTCATTCTCACTCTTCCTCTATATTCTGCCTTTTCTCTTATTCCTTGCCTTCTGCTCATCCGGGTAAAACAAACATATGCTTTGTGCTGAGAACTAACCTTTTGGGTCCTGAGCCTATACTTTTCCTTTCACACAGAACAAAAAAAAAATCTCCATAAGACTCAATAAAATGGAGGAAAGTATATCCTGTATGAAGACTGAAATTGAAAAAAAACATAGCTTTGAAACATCATTGGTTAAAAATTATATGATGATTATAATGTCAAAGAATTCTAGCATATGATGAAGACACAAATACTAAGAAGCATAAGATATAGGAGAGCTGGAAAAAAACTAAAGACATAGAGTATATTGAATAAAGAAAGAATAGGAAAACATCATATTTAGAAAAAAAAGTAAATGAAAAAAGGCATTTAGCTACCCAGATAGCAATCACTGGAGAGTTATCTCTTCATGTCATAGATTGTGCTTATTCTGTAAAAAAAATGCAAAATACAGAATAAATATCAAAATATGCAATGGTAAGGTGCTAAGTCAACTACAAAGACAAACAAATGAAAATGACTCCTGAACTCTCATTCAAATCCTTAAAGACTGAAAAAACATGGAACAGTCTATTTCAGAAATATGCAGGAATAATTGAGCTAAGTTCAGCCAAATTGTATTTTAAATTGAGGGAGAAATAAAGACATTACAAGAAAATCACAAGGTATGACAGTTCATGACGATGAAAATAGCACTTTAGAGAATACAACAGTAATACTATGTACATAGAAAAATAAAGATCATCTCAATCAGGAGAGCACAGAAAAATCATACTTTCAACAGAGAACTAGATGAATAATTATTATCAGGAAAGGAGATATCAGCATGTCCAACACCATAAGCCAGGAACTCCAATGTAGTTGAGCATTAGGGCAGAGGAAGATAAATCAACAATCTATTACATTAAGAATCCTCAACAAAATTATAGAAATTAATAAACATTTATTAATAACCTTATGTGATCCCATTTTTCAAGAATGACACACATATTTTTAGACTAGACTGAAAATATATTCAACTGTTTCTTTTATTCAACCACAAGTACCTGTTAACTATACACATGTGCTGAAAGTCAAATGTTGAAAGTAAATCTTCCGAGAGAATGGGGGTCCAAAACCAAGCTGGCAGAATTATGCTTGTAGCACAAACTCCAAATGGTCTTAATTAATAAAACCTTGGAGTCAGCTATCAGGCATGAAATGTGAAGGAATAGAGAAGCAGAATGGTCAGCCATTAGAGTTCTTACCTCTACCAATACTCAGATCAAAAGGGTGATCTTGTCTTCAGACTGCCTCTTCAGATTGTATTCTCAGACTGACTGCTCAGATGGGCTGCTTAGATTGAATTCCTGAGCTCCTGTGTCCTCTTTTTTGTACTCCTCTCTGTGCCAAGGCATATCACTCCTGTCTCCATCTCCCTAGTGTTGAGGTTAAAGGCATGTGATGCCAAGTGCTGGCATCACTTTTGTGTGAGCTGTTTTTCTTTTAGACTGAATCAATTTTGTGTAGCCCTGGGTGACCTTGTATTAACAGAGATCTGTCTGCCTCTGTGTTCTTGAAAGCTGGAATTAAAGGTGTGTGCCACCATGCCACCAATGCCTAGCCTCTGTGGTTAACAATTGTGGCTAATTCTGCACTCTGATATTCAGGCAAGCTTTATTTGTTAATGCACAAAAAAAATCACCACATATGGTAAAAAAGTATTACATTAGAATCTGAACAGTGCTGAATTAATGGGCCAAGGCAGCCATAAAGAAAATGAGTCACCAAAAGTATCTAACAGTTCCAAATGCATACACATTGACTTTGGACTATAGTGTTATAAGACAAACCTAGATAGATGCTGGGAGGCCCTCTTGGTCAGATGTTGCAATCTACCATGCTCTGACAGATCTCTTGAAGCTTGGAAACATGGAGGATCCCTCCCCCAACAACCGTCCCTGGTGGAAGACACTCTGTTCTCTACTTGACTTTATTTGGAAACTGTCTCTAGGCCTGAATGCCTTCATTAATCTTAATTTTCTTTCTGGAATGGGAGTAAAAAAATATTTTCAGTTTTTTATTGTACATTTCAAAATTATAATACAAATAGTTTTTAAAAAGTGCAGCACAAGGTATTTGGCAGAATTATGGTGACCCTTTAATGAAGAAATAACATTAACACCCCTGGAACTGTTCCATGCCAAAGAAAAGAAAGGAATACAACCAGACTTCATTTGGGGAGACAGGATTATCCAGATATCAAAATAAAGATTCAAAAGGAAAAAAAAATTACAGAGATAAGAGATGAATTTTCTTGATTAACACAAGGACCTCCTAATTCTTGCAAATGAAATCTAAGATTACATTAACAGGAGGGTAAAGTGTAACCAAATTGCTTTCTATGCGGCAATGAAAGCATGGCTCAAACCCAAAAATATTAACTCCAACTCAGTACAAAGTACTTCAGAAACAGAAATCCTGTCATCATCTTGGTAAGTATAGAACACTCATTTAAACTCAGGATAAATCCCAGAATGAGCCTACAGTAGAAGGATGTTTTCTGAATATAGTTACGAATGTAGGACACATTAACTGGCATGTGCAGCCCTGTATGCAGGTTCTGCTGGAAAAAGGAAGAATACTTGGTTTCTGTTGTCAGCACCCAAAGAGACAATGTCAACTATTCATTTTCTTTCAAAATTGGAGCATGCCATCAAGGAGACAGATGTTTTTTGATTACACAGTATGCTGACCCTTAGCAAGACCATCTTGATTGAAAACATCAAATAAATCTCCAAACAGTGAACAGACAGCTGATGGCTCACACTGTTCTGGAATGAGATGGAGGCACAGGAGCAATGTGATGGGTTCTTTGAGGAAGTCTTCACTGATGTGAAACCCAAGTACTGGCTGAGATGAATGTCTTCAACAACCTGAGAGTTCACTTGGTGGGTTGGATTATGTCGACTTTCTCCTTGATGATGGATGAGGATGTTAAGAAGGTTGTGAAGGGGTTAAATAAACCTTGGATTAAAAGGCAGCCTATACACATACAAAGGTCCTGGGTGGCTAATTTCAGAAAGGTCTGCTGACTTCAATTTGAAATGAGAGAGTACACAAGAGTGTAGGGATATAGCCCCACCCATTGGGGGCGTGTTCGCCTTGGGCTAATGTTTACTGATAAATCTGCTGGGCGGGCGTGATCCCAGCAGCCTCTCTTTTGGCTCTGCCTTTCCTGTTCTCCACGGGAACCTGTGGTCCTGTAAGTCTATTTCCTTATTAAAACTGTATATATTTTTATAATCTTTCTGCATTCATTTACGGCGTAACATTTTGGCGCCCAACGTGGGGCTATTTTGCCCCCACCCCGGCACAGGGGGAGTGCAAGCTCTATCTTTCCCAGCCTTTGCGAGCAAGTTAGTACCGGAGCTCAGGAAGTGTAAAACCTGTTAGCTTTTACAGCGCGCTCCCTGCTCGCTTTCCCTTCCCCCACTCCAGGCCACGATATAGTCGCAGAGCAGCGACCCCCACAGAGCAAACCCTCACTGCCTGATTTAACAGAAGCACCTGTGGTTTTGAAGCAAAAGCTGCCAACCCCTTCCCTCATCAGGCAGTACAATAATTTTTGTTTTGGGTTAATTGTTTCAGACCGGCTCTGATTTAGACCACGTGGACTCAGGTGCATTTCTTTCGCCACCACTGGCAGGAAAACGTCATTACAGGTACATAATTTTCTTTTATAAATAAGAAAAATGTTTAAAAACATTACCATTCAAGACTTTAACAGCCTTTTCAATTGTACCATGTGGGAGATTTTACAAGAAGTGTCTGTCAGCCCACAGATATGGATCTTTCTGGGATTCGTAGTTTTCCTTGGTACTATATGGTTTGATAATAGAAATATGATAAAGTCTTTACGAGACGAGGTTGAACGCTTAAAAACAATTGAGAATGACAACAATCTTCTCAAAAATCAGTTTGAAGTTCTCCAGGCAGAGAACAGATCTTTGTTTAACGCAACTCGACAAACTGAACAAAATTTAGAAGAGGTACAGGCTGATGTTAAGGAGAAATTCATTACTATGGAAGAGGGAACAGCTGATTTGGATCATAAGCTTCAGTCCCTTTCAGTAGGAACTGAAACATTAACTGAGAGAATCAAAACTGCTGAATGTGACAATCGGATTTTGTCTAAAGCTTATGACAGATTGGTGGAAAGATTGTCAATACAAGAAGGCACGGTGTATGCTATAAAAATTATGTCCAAAGATGAGATGTTATCTCTAATGGACAAACTTCATACTTTAGAATCCTCAATGAAGGCTTTAGAACATAATTCTGGACAGGAGATTCAGACATTAAAAAGGCAATGGTGAATAGAATTGAAAAGATTGAGGAATTTCTAAATTCTGGGGAAGAAGAGCAAGAGGTAGAAAGGCAAATTTTAACTAAATCTGTGGGTAAATCTCTCCGGGACAATTCCCACAAAGCTCTACCTACAGTTCTACCTGCCTTTCCAGTTGTAACAACAGAGAAAGTAGTTGGTTCCAGAAACCCTAGGGTCATCAAGGAAGATACATGGGAACCTGTCCGTATGAATGATCTCAAAGAAATTAAACAGGCTGTAATGACTTTTGGAATGAATGCCTCTTTTGTTAAAGAGATGCTAAGATCTTGGGCCACAGCAAATAAAGTCACACCCTCTGACTGGTTTCAACTGAGCTCTGCTGTCCTTGAGAGTGGATCGCAATTAAAATGGAAATACTTATTCAGGCAAGAGGCTAGACTTTTAGAACAGCAGGAAAGAGCAAAGGGAATTGAGATTTCCATAGATCAAATTCTAGGAGAGGGGAAATTTTCTGACCCTCAGGAACAAGCTAATTTGGATGAAAACACACTCTCCATGTGTACTACAGCAGCCTTAAGGGCTTGGGACAGGGTGCAAGACCCAGGACAGAGGATGGAATCATTTGTCAGAGTTAAACAGGGTCATAGAGAACCCTTTACTGACTTTTTACAAAGAATAACTAAAGCTGTACAAATTGGGATATCTGACCCAGAAGCAAGACGTATAATGATCGAGACTTTGGCTTATGAAAATGCAAATGTGGAATGCAAAAGGATTTTGGGACCTTTAAAGCTCAGATCAGCGCCATTGGAAGAATGGGTCTTGCATACACTAGATGTTGATACATTTGACTATGGCACGGAAGCATGGGTAGAAGAAGCAATTTCCAATGGTAAAAGGAGACATCAGAATACCAAATGTTTTAATTGTGGCAAAATGGGTCATATGAAAAGGAATTGTAGACAACGGATTTTCAGAAATAATAATAATATAACTAAAAAATAAAAAATAAAAAAAAAGAAGAAGAGGAGGAAGAAGGGGGATTAACTGGTTTTATGGGATGATTGGTTTTTGTGAATTACTGTTTATAGAAAATTGTATTGGTACTGTTTCTTGTATATTGATATATTGAATATTGAATGTGAGTGTTACTACCTCTATTTTTGTATGAGTATGCTTATAACTTTGTCTATATTGTATTGATACATCTACCATATTACAATGTACATTTCTACCTCTGATACTATGACATTGTTTACAATTGAAGATCATTGTCTTCATATATTGCACAGTTGTTTATTCTTTTAGTCTTCAAGTTAGATAGGTATTGAGAATTATATGTTTGTCGTATTTATTTTTAAGTTAATCAGGTCTTTTAGTTACATAAAGATTATATTTAGTATAGATAGTATGATCTTCAGCCTCTTCGAAGAGCTGTAGAAAATGGCCTTTAATCTAACCTAAAATTTCTGTGCCAACGAGACACAATTACTCCTGGCAACGCCACTCTACTCCCGAGAGAACGTTGAGCACCAAAGACACTCCACTGGGAGCTTGTCTTCTTGGCAGAACTGGCCTTTGGGTTAAGAAAAGCCCATACCTCAACTTCTGACAAAGATACAGAATATCTCTAAGTGGATGAAACAGGATTGTCTTATCCTGCCAAGACAGGGTAGGATAGTTCTAAGAATGGTATGCCAGTTATGTTAGGCCTTAGCCAAAGTTGGTTGACTCAACATTGCAAACGAGACTTTGGGTGATTGCCCAGGTAGTCAGTTGTCTCTGTCAATTGTTGCACATTTTGGATATCTCTCGATTGTTAAGTAATATTTATTCCCTTCTCAGATCTTTGATGGAGTTGAAGATTATATAGTTGTAGTTACTCTCTATGTTATTTAGACTCCTTGAGATAGAATGTTTAGCAAAACTTTTGTTCTCAATATTGTTTGTTATATTTATTATTTGTTATTATTGTATATAGTTGTATTTGGTTTAGTTCTATCTTATTTAGACAAAAGGGGGAGATGTAGGGATATAGCCCCACCCATTGGGGGCATGTTCGCCTTGGGCTAATGTTTACTGATAAATCTGCCGGGTGTGATCCCAGCAGCCTCTCTTTTGGCTCTGCCTTTCCTGTTCTCTGCGGGAACCTGTGGTCCTGTAAGTCTATTTCCTTATTAAAGCTGTATATATTTTTATAATCTTTCTGCATTCATTTACGCCGTCACACAAGAGAGGCTTGCACAACTTCATGTCCCTGAAGCATTTCCAAAGGTTATGGAAGCTATGTGGGTGTCAGCTCAGAACCAAAGATCTAGGGCCCTATCCATGGAACTTCATTACTGATCCAGAGTCCAAGGGTCTTTTAGCAACAGAGGTTGTGGAGAATAAGAGGATGATAGATCTGGACAATTCTCATACTGGCTGTTTTTATTGTTTGTCTCTTGGACAGTGTTGTAATTGATTGACAAGACAGTTAAAATGGGATTAAAAAAACAACAATGAAACAAATATGGGTTTCTGAAAGAAATTTTTAATAATACTGCAAAATAATTTAAAGCAAAAACCAAAATTATAAATGAGAGAAACATTCTTATAATTATACTAAATAGGAAAAAACAGAGCAGTGCTTCACAATTCTGAAATGAGAGAAGGGCACAAGTGCAATCTCTCTCTTATTCAGAGAAATGTACAAACATGACTGAGAAAAAATGCAAAAAGTCAAATGAGCACAATACATTCTTAATCTTAAAGACTCTCAGAATTCAATCAGAATTTTTAAACCTAAAAATTCTATCACCAAAGGCACTATATAAAGTCAACAGACAAAAGTCAGTAGATTTTCTGTGTAAAAGTAACAAACTTCCTAAGAAAGAAGTCAAGAGTGAATTCCATTCACAACTTCTAAACAAAATGCCTAGAAACCAATTTAAAAAAAAAAAACAAGTTAAAGATCCATTCATGAAATCATTGAGATGTTAAATAATGAAGTTATAGAAGACAGAGGATGGAAAAATCTTTAACATTCACTAATAGAGAATTCCTGCAGGATGTGATAGCAGTGTGACACAAGAATTCAATCCACATTATTATTCCAGGGACACTGGATAAAAACAATAATGAAAATCATCCCATTACCACCCATGAAAGTGAGTGTTACAGTGCTCTGCTGCGCAATAACTTAAGCATCTCTTGCTTTGAATTACAATGAAAGTGTGAAGCCTGGTATACCTCCCTATTTCAATCACTAGATAATGAGTTTAATATTTGCTCATTAGGATGTTCTGATCAGTGGGAGTAAGGCCCTCTCTGTGTGCGGTTGTGTTGAGGCATTGGGACACGAGTATTTGAAGTAAAGCTAAGATCTTTGTGGAGAGGAAAGAGGGGGAGATCACAGTCACACAGTTCTCCCAAGAACACAGAGTTAGGGACCTCAAACTTTCCTAGCGGACCTTTAATTACACATATTTCACCACCAAAAATAAAAACAACATCCTGGAGACTAAGGCTTTACCAAATGGGCCTTCTGGGTACAGTCAAGCTGCAGTGTACTTATGTCCTTGATTGGAGAATACTGAGCTCCACTCAGTCCCTTCAAGTATAAGAAAAATATTCAAGGATACAGGGTCTGAGACATTTCAGACTGTCAAATACCTGGAAACAGAAATGTCTGCCTTCTCCTTACATTGTCAGTACACGCAGGTGCCACAGAGAAAGGAAATGTTGGTTATGTAAAAGCCTCACTTTCTAGCTGACATGAGGTTTTACTTAAACGCTATAGTCCTAGGTGGAATTCTGAGTATACTGAGTATCCAAAGGGACACAAGCCTAGCAGCATTATCTGCTTTGTGTTTCACAGTAGGGGAATTGTCAGGGTATTTGTCACTGTCCGCAGACCAATGGGAGGTCTAAACTGGATGCTGATGGACAGGAACTGTGGATTATGAGGATGGGTTTCTGGTTACAGGGTAAAATGTTCCCCTGCTTGTGAAGCCTTCATGTGGATTCAGCATTTTCTTTGGAGTGAAGAATAGAAAGATCAGGCTTGTTCTCAGTGATGTCTGTTTATTCTAAATTTAGGTTTCTATTGTCCTTCTTTATTTCATGATGACATCTCACTGCTTCTTCTGCTCCTGATGACATTTAGTTTAAAGCTTCTTAATGGAGCCAACATCCCCTCTCATTGGAACCATGATATTCTTTTTTCTCAGTCATATTAAATCTAATTGTTTTCTATTGTTGCGAAGTCTCACAAAATAAAAGATGTTTTTGTTGTTGTTGTTATGAGATACAAAAAAAAAACTAATTTAGTCTAGAGAGATGGAGCAGTGGATAAGAGCCCTTGCTTGTCTTACAGAGGACATAGGTTCAATTCTCCACATCCATACAGCAGTTCAAAGCCATCTGTCACAATATTTGCAGGTGACCCAATGCCCTTTTTGGAAACCTAGTGCAACAGTCACAAATGTGGTACATAGACATACATGCAGACAAAACGCATATATACATAGAATAAAAACAAATGCATCTTTTTAAAAAGTTTAATTCTTTTGATTACCTGATGTATAATGTCAAGGTTTAAGGGCTAGAGGAAATATTTGTGTGACATGAAATAAGGATTGTTCTTGGTGTAATTTTTGTATCTCTTCATTAAAACAGCTTTCTTAACTTATGACCTTGTTTTTTGTATCCATGTTTCAGAATAATCATTAGAGAGTTCAAGAGTTAAGAAAGTTTAATTCTTTTCCAATATGAATCCCCTCGATCTTCTTTTGTTGTATTATTACTCTATCCAGAATTTAAGAACTATGTTGAATAAATATGGAGAGAGTGTACAGACTTGTCTTGTTCTTGATTTTAGTGGGATTGCTTTAAGTTTCTCTCCATTTAATTGGATGTTGGCTGTCAGCTTGCTTTATATTGCTTTTATTATGTTTAGAAATGTTCCTTGTATTCCTGATCTCTCCATGAGCTTTATCATAAAGGGGTGTTGGATTTTGTCAAACGTTTTTGTTGACATCTAATTAGATGATTATATTTTTTTTCTTTCAGTTTATTTATATGGTGATGGCATAGACAGATTTTAATATGTTGAACCATTCCTGCATTTTTGGGATGAAGTTAAACTTTTGTTATTTGCAGTTTATATGGCAAAAACTCAACAAGGGAAGTTCGACAATGATAAATCACTTCAGTGATGTGGCAGGATACAATATCAATTAAAAAAATCAGTAGCAATTCCAAATAAAATTGATAAGGAAACTGAGAAATAAATCAGAGAAACATCACCATTCACAACAGCCATATCACATAAATTATCTTGAGGTAACCCTAACCAAAGAAGTTAAAGAACTGTTTAACAGATACTTTAATCTTTGAAGAAAAAAATTGAAGAAGACACTAGAAAATGAAAAGATCACTCATATTCTCATATAAGTAGGATCAACCTGCAAACAACTCTCATGCCCCTCATCCCAAGACTGGATAAAGAAAATGTTGCACATTTACACATTAGGATTTTACTCAGAGGTTAAAAAAAGACCTCTTGAAATTTGCAAGTAAATGGATGGAAATACAAAAAAAAAATATTGAGTCTGGTAACCCAGATGCAAAAAGATCAACGTGGTATGTACTCACTCGTAAGTGGATAATAGCAGTAAAGCAAAGGATATTGAAGCTATAGTTCATGTCCTAGAGAAGATAAGTAACAAGGTGAACCCTAAGAAAAACATACATAAATCCGCCTGGAAAGCGGAATTAGACAAGTTCGACTGACAAAACTGGGAACATGGGTCTGGGGTTAGCATGGGGGACAGAAGGGGAAGATAAGGGGAGAAGGGGAGGCAGGAGGGGAACTTGAGGTAATGGGATATTCGAGGTGGAGGAAGGACAGAGATGAGAACAAGTAAACAGATATTTTGATTGAGGGAGCCATTATGGGGTTAGCAAGAAAACTGGAGGTAGAAATTCCCAAGAATTCACAAGGATGACCCCAGCTAAAACACTAAGCAATAGAAGAGATGGTGCCTGAACTGGCCTTGCTCTGTAGTCAGACTAAACAATATCTTTCTTCTTCTTCTTCTTCTTCTTCTTCTTCTTCTTCTTCTTCTTCTTCTTCTTCTTCTTCTTCTTCTTCTTCTTCTATAAAATATTTATTTATTTCTGACATAATTGATTGTTTTTTTTTTCCACTCAAAAATTTACACTTTCTCCCCTCCTCCCATTCCCCTCCTGCTCCCCCACTTACCCTACTCCCTAGCCCTCCCTCCTGGTTCTTTGAGAAAATCAACAAGATTGACAAGCCCCTATCCAAACTAATCAAAAGGAAGAGAGAGAATATGCAAATTAACAAGATCAGAAAAAAATGAAAAGGGGGACATAAGAACAGACACTAAGAAAATTCAGGGAATCATTAGATCTTACTACAAAGGCCTATATGCCACAAAGTTGGAAAATGTAAAAGAAATGGACTTATTTTTAGATAAATACCATATACCAAAATTGAATCAAGACCAGGTGAACAATTTAAATAGAACTATAAGTCATGAGGAAATAGAAGCTGTCATAAAAAACCTCACAACCAAATAAATAAATAAATAAATAAATAAATAAATAAATAAATAGCCTGGGACCAGATCGTTTTAATGTAGAATTTTGCCAGAACTTCCAAGAAGAGCTGATACTTATACTCCTTAAGGTGTTTCACATAATAGAAACAGAAGAGTCATTGCCAAACTCTTTTTATGAAGCTACAGTTACCCTGATACCAAAACCACACAAAAACTTAACCAAGAGAATTACAGATCAATCTCGCTCATGAACACTGATTCAAAAATTCTCAATAAAATACTGGCAAACCGAATCCAAGAACAAATCAGTATCTTAAATATCACCATAGATTCTTCATCCAGTAATTGATGGAAACAGAGGCAGAGACCTGCATCAGAGCACTGGACTGAGCTCCCAAAGTCCTGTTGAAGAATGGGAGGAGTGAGAATATGAGCAAAGATGTCAAAGCCATGATGAATACACTCACTGAAACAGTTTACCTGAACTAATGGGAGCTCACCAACTCCAGCTGGACAGGGAAGGAAACAGCAAAGGTCCAAACTAGTCCCTCTGAATGTGCGTGACAGTTGTATGACTGTGGCAGGCTGTGGGACCACTGGCAGTGTTACCAGAATTTACTTCTACGGCTTGTACTGGTTTTCTTTGGAACCTATTATTGTTAAATGGATACCTTACTCAGGCTAGATATGGTAGGGAGGACCTTGAACCTTATCCAAATCAATGTGCCTTACCATATCTGAGTAGTGTATAGATGCTGGGGTGGGGGTGTTAGGTGGATGGATGGGGAGAAGGGGATGGAGTGGGAACTGGAACTGGTGTGTAAAATGAAAAAAAAAAGTTTTTTTTTCTCTTTAAAATAAATAGAAAAGTTTAATTCTTAGTGATCACAGTGCTTCTGTAACCCACATCCTTTACTGCAGTGCAGTGGCAGTGCTAATAGAACCTCAGAATAACAGAATCTAACAATTACAAAAGGCCAGTAAAAGAAACTAGATGGGATACACCACTTAGAATACTCTAGGGAATTCTTTGCTAATCCTGACTGCCAAAGGGTGACCCAAGAGCAGGTGTCCTTTGAGCACCAGGTCAAATTTTCTGAGCTTATTTGCACATTAATACATTAGCTGCAGTGAAAATCGCTCAAAGCACCTTTAAAAGAAGTTTGCCAGTGCCCAGAAAGCAGCCTCTATTCCAGGTCTCAAGGATGGGGTCAACTTCTCTCCTGTTGTAGGTTTTGGGTTCCAGATGAGAGGGTACATTGTTGGGGAAAAGTCTTGTAAACCTTGTTGTTTTTCATACCTTGATGTCCTGGACATTGAAATTATGGCATCTAAGTAGTGCTAAGTTCCATTTTATTTTATGGCTTCTCAGAGTATAACTTATGACTGTTGTAAATGTTTCTACATTAATGATGCATTTACAACAGAATGCTTTCAATCCTAGAGAAGCTAAATAAGAAAGTGAACCCAAAGAAAATCGTATAGTCATCCGCCTGGAGAGGGGAAGTAGACAAGATTGCAGGGCAAAAACTGGGAACTTGCGGGTGAGGTGGCATGGGGCAAAGGGGAAACGGGATGAGAAACATGAGAAGGGGAGGATGGGAGGAGCTCGGGGTATTGGGATGGTTGGGATATAGGAAGGGTGGATACGGGAGCAGCGAAGTATATATCCTAACTAAGGGAGCCATCTTAGGGTTGGCAAGAGACATGACTCTAGAGGGGTTCGCAGGTGTCCAGGGAGATGTCCCCAGCTGGTACCTTGGGCAACTAAGGAGAGGGAACCTGAAATGATCCTATCCTATACTGATGAATATCTTACATATCACCTTAGAACCTTCATCTGGCGATGGATCGAGGTAGAGACAGAGACTCAATTTGGAGCAACGGTCTGAGCTCTTAAGGCCCAATTGAGGAGCAGAAGGAGGGAGAACATGAGCAAGGAAATCAGGACCACGAGGGATGCACCCACCCACTGTGACAGTGGAACTGATTTATTGGGAGCCCACCAAGACCAGCTGGTCTGGGACTGAATAAGCATGGGTTGAAACTGGACTCTCTGAGCATGGCGGACAATGAAGGCAGATGAGAAGCCAAGGACAATGGCACTAGGTTTCGAGCCTAATACATGAACTGACTTTGTGGGAGCTTAGCCTGTTTAGATGCTCACCTTCCTGGACGTAGATAGAAGACCTTCGTCTTCCGGCAGGGCAGAGAATTTGGACTATTTTTCAGTATCCAGAGAGAGGGGGAATGGTGTGGGGGCAGGAGAAGAGGAGTGGGGATAGGGAGAGGGGAGTGGGGGGAGGGGGCAATATTTGGGAGGAGGGGAGGGAAATGGGAAACGGGGAGCAGGTGGAAATTTTAATTAAAAAAGAATAAAAAAAAAGTTAAAAAAATATTACTGTGCCAGCACGGTGTGTTTTCATTCCAGCCTCCACTATTGACATTATGCTTACCTGGTCTCCAGCTTTGATGTCTGTGTCTCTAAGACAAAGGGCTACTATCTCCTCCGGGACCAGAAAGAGTGTCACTGAAAATGGCATTAGTTACATGCACTGGTACCAACAGAAACCAGGACAGCACCCCAAACTCCTCATGTATGGTGTATCTAACCTAGAATCTGGGGTTCCTGGCCAGGTTCAGTGGAAGTGGTTCTGGGACAGACCTCACCCTCTCCATCTGTACTATAAGACTGCTGCTGATGCAGCCTATTATTGTAAGCAGAGTTATAAGACCCTCCCACAGTGCTCCAGGGCTAAACAAAAACCTCCTTAGACTGCTGCTCACTGAAGTGCAGTCTCTGAGCTGGGACTTTACCCACACATCTCCACTCTGTGATTTTAGAAAGATTATTCATAAAAAGTGTAAAGATGTGAAACAGATTTCTTAAACTAATATGTGTGTTTGTCTGACCATGGGTCCTTCTCAATTTTTTTTCAATCTTCTTTCTTAATAAAGACCCCACTGCTACTATTTCTAAAGCACAATTTTTAGGTTCAATAGATTGACTAAATGATTATTTAAAATATACAGGAAAAATTCCTCAGTCGCTCAAAATAAGATACTGAATATTGAAGACTGTTAGTTGTCTTGCAGACACAAGTTGACATCTCCATCCTAATGTCAAATTTCCACTTCTATTTGCTTAAGATTTCAAAAGTACCTCTTCAACAGACCACACAAGCAAACCTCCTGCAACTGATTTACTGCTTAGCTTCTGATCAGTATTTCTGTGTCCATCACAGATGCTTATCTACAGGCTTAGACTTCTTAGCTCTTCGTTACTCTTATCCATTCCTCACACCTTTCTTTTTATATCTTCTAAAATGTGGTCACATTTTCTTTCTACCTTCCTTTAATTTTTACTATCTTCTTAGGGGGAGTAATATAATGTCTTATTATATATCCTAGCTGAACTGGATACTACTTCGTGTATCGTCACACTGAAATTGTAACCCATCAGACTCTTCACCATGACTGACAAATTACATGACACCACACCTAGGATCTATTTTATATTCTAGTTATTCTCCCATTACAGGTACAGAAACTCTAAAGATCTAGGAGTGCAAGCTACTATAGTGGAGACTTTATTTCAAAGAAACTTCTACCTACTGATGAGATGCTTTCCATGCATAGTGAAAAAGCTCAACAAAATGATCCTTAGCAACATCTTCTGATGAACATCTTTGAGTTTTTCCAAGATTACATTCCTAACTGAGGATAGTGAAACTGCATTTTATGACTTTCCTTGTGTTGCACAAGAAGTAGTCACAAAGTCACATATGAGCTCAACACCTAAAATCTGAGCATGGTGTGTCTGGTTATTCCTCTCAGTCCCTCACAGGTTATTCAGGATGTTGGCAAGTCTGCATTCTGTTCTGGATACTCAAAAGCATCTCACTGTATGACCAGCAAAGTTGTTGGTACAACCATTTTTTAAAATATTTATCTCAAATGTTTGCATGATTACAGTGACTTTGCAAATGTCCTGACTCAATTATTCATGTGTCAGGATTAGAAGCCTGATCTACCTTGTCCCATGGCTGTCACATTTACTGATGGACATGTAGTAAGGAAATCCTCAAGGGTATAGATGATCTCAAGATTACTGCTATTCAGTCTGGACCACAAGAAGTTGGTTGAAGTCTATCCCCAAACTTAGAAAAACAAGTATTATATTCAAAAACACAGTAAGTCTTTTCTGAAACAAATTTATATATTGAGGCACAGAGAAAAAATTAGCACATTAACATGATTTTTATTTTCATTATAACTGAATAAATTTCTTCGCACATATGTATCTTTTTGCTATCCATTCATCTGTTTGACAGACACTACATTGATTAAATTTTTTTTTCTATTGTGAATAGAGCAGCAACAAACATGGCTGTAGAAGTATATCTCTTTTAAGTTTAATTACCTCTGTTCTAAAAAGTGCATAATGCAGGAGTAACTAAAGTATATGGTAATTTCATGTTTTCTTGAAGCATCTCCATTCTGAAGTGCACAGTGACTGAGTTTGCAGTCCCTCCAGCTGCAGTTACTGCTTGCTCTTCCTGTCGTGTTTTATTATCATTTGTAGTCACTTTCTTGATTTCCTTTTAATTCATCATTGAAATGAAGTGATTTTTATGTGTTTGCTTTGGTGGCTATCTCAATGCAAAAATGGGAAGAAACTACAAACCACAAAAGATCATCTAGAAGTCACTAACCAACTTCAGTAGAGCATAAGCTATTGATATTCAGGAGCTTTCTTTACCTCCAGTCTTATCTATCTATTTAAAAGAGATTGGATAATGTTTCATTCTTTTTCTTCTTATTGCCGTGATGAGGATGGTAGAGCTGAAAGTACTATTAAGTCTTTACCTTGGCGAAGCTGTGTTTCCCAAGGGGCACAGAACTCAGCTGTAACTTGTTGTATTGTTCTTCTTTTCACACAATTTCAGGCAATTTTCTGTGATATCTGAACATGCGTTACATGTGATAACATTTGGACCATCTAAGTAGGGAGGTTTTCATTTTAGGCTATAGCTCTCTTTGTCAATATTGCATGACTTTTACAATATAATAAATAACAACATCCTCAGCCCCCAATATGACAATTTTGGAGAGTGAAATATGACTTCCTTAGGCCTTCATACTTAGTGGGGTCCACGGAAGAGTATTCTGTGTCTCATGAGATCAAGGTCATCAATATCAGACTTTCTGGCTCCAAAGCTGGGAGCACAATAATCTTTGTTGTTGTCAGCCAGTAGATTTGTAGTTAGTTCACTTTTAATCACAGCCCAAGAAATCCAGTGCACAAGAGTGGAAACTGGATTTGTGGGAAAAGCAGTAACTAAAGATTTTCTGGATTTTTCTACTATGCATAAAAGAACATGAAACTTTTGTCCTTTTGTTCTCCATGATCTCCCCTTACATACTGTGAAAATACATGTTTAACTGCAATAGCCTTAGGATTTGTATGGCCTGTCTCCATGTGTTCTATTTGAATAATCAGCAGTAATGACATGAATTCACAATGTGATCTGATTGCAGCTGTCAAAAATCATTGTACAGTGTTCTACAAAAATCTAGAGCACAGCACAATTTGTTAAATATTGATTGGGACATTTACTCATCTGTCATATTCTTAGACACAGACTGGAGCAGAGTTACTCATCTCTCATGTTTTTTATGTTGAGATTGGGAATTTCATTAATTCACATGCTGCTTATCTCTGTTTTATCATGGTGTTACAAGTTGACAAAGAGATCTGAATATGGTTATCAGAAATAGTTTAATATTTTGTATATAAAAATTAGATGTATAAAATTATATACTTAATGCAAGTAAATGAAAAATGCATGTTACTTAAATGTATATTTAATCTTAAATAATACTGTTGGCTTAATGACAAAATATTAATGTCAGATATCTATTTTGTTTAGAAAGTAAATGCCTGAACTGCCTTGTAAACACATAATTATTAACACATATTTTGATAGGTCGTCTCCATGCACAGATTAGAGTGGCCTAAAACTTGTACCACAGGCTACCCTCTAATATATAATCCCCTGTGTATGTCTCTCCAGTTCTGAGATTAAAGATGTGAACCTAAACTTCTTGCCATGATGCTTTATTTATTCATTTTTTCTATTTCTTGTATTTTACACATGATACTAGGTTTATAATTTACTTCTTATATATTATTTCAGAGTTCACTAACTGGAAGTCCTCGTATGTTCTGTGATTTCTGTTAATTACTTCTGATTTTCATTCATACTCATACATACTTTGTGTATAGCATTGATCTCTGGTACTGTGATCTATAGATCTTTATAAAATTATTGCTTGATTTATGATGACAGTGTTCCCTTCTGTGGTATTTTTTTTAGTGTGCACTATGTCAGCAAGAACATTTTCAGCCACTTTCAATACTCTAACTTGTAAATTATCTTATAAAATGCATTATAGAATAAACACTCTTGGTAAGTATTGGTCTACATCAATGACTTTTCGAAAAAAATTAAGTTTGTTTTCTTCCTCTTTATTTACCACAATTTATCATCTTGTTTCAGTTCCCTTAATTGTGCAGATGACACTTGTTTGTTTCTGCAGGTTGTACCCTTGCCTTTTGAGATTTAATATTCCCTCATCTCAATCTTAATGTTCTTCAGGATTTACACAGAGTGAAATTTGGGCTGTTTTTTGTTTAGTAAAGAAATTAGACTACAATGTCGGTGGCATTCTTCATTGTTCGCTATTTAAGTGTGGTTATATATAGAAAGAAATGAACAAAATTAACCTCAATTGTCTATCTATCTTTCTTATTTTCCTCTTTCCACCATTTCTCTTTTATTGCATTTCTTACTATAAGTTTATCTTGTGATATTTTGAACATATTTTAACATTTCTATTGTAATGTTAATTTTAGACAGCTTTCCTCTAACATTTCTGCAAAACATACTTATTTTAAAATGCTGTGGATTTTGACACAAAGCTGGTACTAGAGTGTCTAGTTGATTTCTGTTTGAGAACTGTAAGATGATAGCATTCAGTGATTGCTCACACTGCCAATGATGTTATTTTTGCCTGTTGATGGACACCTGGTATTCACACACACTGCACATTCATTTCCTTATGAATTTGCTAACTGCTTTGCATGGGCCCCACCAGCTCAGACCAACCACCTAAAATTTAAAATCAAGCCTTTTCAGAAAGAACACCGGACAGACAGAGGGAACAACATGGTGTCTCAAACCCAGGTTCTCATGGCCCTGTTGTTCTGGGTTTCTGGTGAGAAATTCTAAAGTATTATCATCTATTAGAGTCACTTCTTCTATATAAGAAATTCATAATGTGTGCTATGAGACAATACATCTTACTCAATGCTTCTCTGACAATACTGTATTACAAGGATATAAAATGACAAGTTTCAACTGCTACTATATTGTTTTTTTATATTATGCATCATCATTTTCTATTGCTGATTGCAGGTGCCTGTGCAGATATTGTGATGACCCAATCTCCATCCTCCCTGGCTGTGTCAGCAGGAGAGAAGGTCACCATCAGCTGCAGGTCCAGTCAGAGTCTTTTATCTGGTAGCTACAACTACTTGGCTTGGTACCAGCAGAAACCAGGACAGGCTCCTAAACTATTGATCTATGGGGCATCCAATCGGTACACTGGGGTCCCTGATCGTTTCACAGGCAGTGGATCTGGAACAGATTTTACTCTCACCATCAGCAGTGTTCAGGCTGAAGACCTGGCAGATTATTACTGTCAGCAAACTCGCAGTACTCCTCCCACAGTGCTTCAGCCTTGAACAAAAACCTCTCTGAGATTCTCAACAGCTGCCTATAGTACACAGCCTTGGACCTGCACACTTCCCCCTGCTTCTTGAGGCTGGTGTGTTCAAACAGGGGTGAAAAAGTTTGAGGATCCCAGAAAAAATAATGGGTTCAATGTCTCTTATGTCTTTCGTAATGAAAAAGCCTTTAAATGAAAATGTAAAAAAGAACTCAGTATTGTCTTTATATTCCTTCTGTAACACTTTAACAGAAGTACTGTTGTTTGAATATGAGGAAATTTTTTTATACTTCTGGAATTTTATTGTCTATCATAAGACTCTATGGACAGAAGTAAAGGTGATGGCAATGCTTGGAAGCTCTAGGAAAAAATGTTATTTCTCTTTTACTGAATTCTGTGGTGCTTTCTTATTTCCTTACTACAAATTGGAACTCCAGAATGTCCTAGCTAAATCCACATAAAACCTGATAGGGCTTGGAAAGGAATTCTAGAAACTAAAAAGCATAGTTTAGTTACATTTCTTTTTTCAGATGGGCTCTGTTTGTTGGCAGCATGCTGCAGCTCCATTAAGATAGTTCTTTCTAGTTCAAAGCTGGAAGGAAAAAACAAAAATAAAACCAAAATGCCATAGTTCTTCAAAATGGCAGCTTCCTGGGCCATTCAGTAACTCTGACTCTTTCAGGACACCAAGCATTTAAATGGGCTCTATGAGCAACATGTTGCAAACTGCATAATAGTGTGACATAGACCTACTGCATACTTGGAACTGGGACAGGTTAAAAGGCTTGCAGAGGCAATGAACTTGCCTTGGTCATGCTCACTGGGCAGAACCAAAAGGCAAAGTAGCTGTAGTACTAGTCAGGCTGCAGGTTTGCATTTTAAAAGCTCCCTAGAACAGACAGGATTTCAGAAACACAATAGGACAGATTTAGACATAGAAGATCTGTAAACAAGAATCAGTATATTTAAAAAATGTATGTAGACTTGGGAGAAAAAAAAGAAAGAGTAACTAGAAAGTAAATGTAATATAATAGAATACAGACGGTCATAGATTAAAGGAGTAAAGATAATAAAATAAATATTAAACTCATAGAAAAAGTAATAGACTAAGAAAATAAGCCACATATAGATGTAATACCTACAGGAACTCTAGATTATGTCGATTATTGTGTTTTCATTGAACTTTTTGACTGTAATGACTAAGTACAGAGAGATATTTCATTGTATGGGCTCTAAGCTAAACCAGCGTAGATATTTTATTTTTTTTTAATTTTTTTTATTATTTAATTAAAAATTTCCACCTCCTCCTCTCCTCCCATTTCCCTCCTGCTCCCCCCAACTCCCTTCCCCTCCCTCTCAAGTCAAAAGTTCAGGGTTCCCTGCCCTGTGGGAAGTCCAACGACCTCCCCACTCCATCCAGGTCTAGGAAGGTGAGCATCCAAACAGACGAGGCTCCCATAAAGTCATTACATGCAGTAGGTTCAAAACCTAGTGCCATTGTCCTTGGCTTCTCAGTCAGCCCTCCTTGTCAGCCACATTCAGGGAATCCAGTTTGATCATATGCTCCATCATCCAGCTGGCCTTGGTGAGCTCCCATTGATCAGCCCCAACCGTCTCTGTGGGTGGGCGCACCCCTCAGGGTTCTAACTTCCTTGCTCATGTTCTCCCTCCTTCTGCTCCTCCTTTGGACCTTAGGAGCTCAGTCCAGTGTTCCAATGTGGGTCTCTGTCTCTAGCTTCATCCATCGCCAGATGAAGTATGGTGATATGCAAGATATTCATCAGTATGGCTATAGGATAGGGCCATTTCAGGCTGCCTCTCCTCAGCTGCCAAAGAATCTAGCTGCAGACATCTCCCTGAACACCCGGGAACCCCTCTAGAGTCAAGTCTCCTGCCAACCCTAAAATGGCTCCCTTAATTAAGATATTTACTTCTCTACACCCATATCTACCCTGCCTCCATCCCAACCGTCCCATTCCCCCAAGCTCTCCCCATCCTCCTCTTCTCACTTTTTTCTCCCCATTTTCCCTTACCCCAATCCCATCCCCACCCCCAAGTTTCCAATTTTTGCCTGGCAATCTTTTCTCCTTCCAATATCAGGAGAGTAACTATATGTTTTTCTTTGGGTTCACCTTCTTATTTAGCTTCTCTAGGATCTCATATTATAGGCTCAATGTCCTTTATTTATGGCTACAATCTACTTATGAGTGAGTACATACCATATTCATCTTTTTGGGTCTCGGTTACTTCACTCAGGATAGTGTTTTCTATTTCCATCCATTTACCTGCAAAATTCAAGATGTCATTGTTTTTTACCACTGAGTAGTACTCTAATGCGTACATATTTCACACTTTCTTAATCCATTCTTCCATTGAAGGGCATCTAGTTTGTTTCCAGGTTCTGGCTATTACAAATAATGCTGCTATGAACATAGTTGAAAAAATGCTTTTGTAGCACCATTGGGCATCTCTTGGGTATATTCCCAAGAGTGGTATTGCTGGATCCTGGGGTAGGTTGATCCCGAATTTCCTGAGAAACCGCCACACTGATTTCCAAAGTGGTTACACAAGTTTGCCTTCCCACCAGCAATGGATGAGTGTTCCTCTTACTCCACATTCTCTAGAGCAAAGGCTATCATTGATGTTTTTGATTTTAGCCATTCTGACAGGTATAAGATGGTATCTCAAAGTTGTTTTGATATGCATTTCCCTGATTGCTAAGGAGGTTGAACATGACCTTAAGTGTCTTTTGGCCATTTGAATTTCTTCTGTTGAGAATTCTCTGTTCAGTTCAGTGCCCCATTTTTAATTGGGTTAATTAGCATTTTAAAGACTAGTTTCTTGAGTTCTTTATATATTTTGGAAATCAGACCTTTGTCTGATGTGGGGTTGGTGAAGATCTTTTCCCAGTCAGTGGGTTGTCTTTTTCTCCTAATGACAGTCTCCTTTGCTTTACAAAAGCTTCTCAGTTTTAGGAGGTCTAATTTATTCAATGATGTCCTTATTGTCTGTGCTGCTGGGGTTATATGTAGGAAGTGGTCTCCTGTACCCATGTGTTGTAGAGTACTTCCCACTTTCTCTTTTATCAGATTCAGTGTGCTTAGATTGATATTGAGGTCTTTAATCCATTTGGACTTGAGTTTTGTGCATGGTGATAGGTATGGATCTATTCTTCTACAGGCTGACATCCAGTTATGCCAGCACCATTTGTTGAAGATGCTTTCTTTCTTCTATTGTATACTTTTAGCTCCTTTGTCAAAAATCGGGTGTTAATAGGTTTGTGGGTTAAAATTTGGGTCTTCTACTCGATTCCATTGGTCAACATCTCTGTTTTTGTGCCAATATCAAGCTGTTTTCATTACTGTAGCTCTGTAATAGAGTCTGAAGTCAGGGATGGTAATGCCACTTGAAGTATCTTTATTGTACAGGATTGTTTTGGCTATTCTGGGTTTTTTTGTTTTTTTGTTTTTCCATATAATGTTCATTATTGTTCTCTCAAGTTCTGTAAAAAATTTTGTTGGGATATTGATGGGGATTGCATTGATTCTATAGATTTCTTTTGGTAGAAAGGCCATTTTTACTATGCTGATCCTCCCAATCCAAGAGCAAGGGAGATCCTTCCATTTTCTGGTATCCTCTTCAATTTCTTTCTTCAAAGACTAGATAATTTAAAGGTATCATGTCTTCAAAATTTGAGTCAAAGAATATATTGCTTTGGAAAAATAGGTTCTTCTTTTGTATCCACAGAGTTTGAGAACCTGTGGAATCTTTCCAGACTAATGTGGTTTGATGGACCATGAAAAGTCGACATAAATAACCCCCAAAATTACTTTGCCCAACAGAAGAATGAGGCAGTTTGGAGAGAACTATGTCCGAATTCCCTAAATGAGTTTGCTTACATTTAAAGGAGTATATGCTACAGAGAGTTGCATTGGTATGGATCTTGGTTTACTGATACAAGTTTAAGATCAAATTTGTTATATGTATATTTCTGCTCTTGATTAATATATTGTGTTTGTACAGATAATTTAAAAATGTAATATATAATTAAGAAATATAGTTTAATAGATAATCATCTATAATAGTCAAGCTTGTAGTCTTGTTAGTTAGGATGTGTGTGTGTGTGTGTGTGTGTGTGTGTGTGTATCAGTTAGATAGGTATTCTTCAAACCTTTCAGAGAACTTTAGAATATGGCATTCAAAATGCTTTAAGAGCTTAAGACTTTCCATGACAATGAGACACATCTGCTGCATTCAGCACCAATCTACTTCAAGAGGATGATAGGCAACAATGATGCTCTTTATGGTGTTGGCTAGCCATATGGTCAGGAAACTGCTTTGGCCTGGACTGCTTGAGGAACTGTACATGCAATAACCACAAAGAAATGACTGGTGAACTTGCCCAAAGGTGAAGCAATTCTTTGGGCTTCCTGCTTCATGAAAGAGTCTGCCAGAGTTTCGGCAGACCACAGAAGAAATTGACTGACAAACTGCCAATACAAGCAGGAGTATCTTTGAAATTTCCTGTTTCATGGAAAAGTATGCTGGATAATATAGGCCTGTAGGCTGAATATGGATGCCTCCAAATTAAAGAAAAACTTTGGGTGATTGTACAGGCAGCGAGATGTCTCTGTCAAGAGTTTTGGAAGTTGTTTACAATGCACTTCCTGTTTACTTAGGTAATATTCTATACTTCTGGTGTCTTTGATGGAATTGAAGAATATATGTAGTCATAGTTTTCCTTAGTTATGATAGAAGATAAAGTAGATATAAATATTATAACTGTAATTCTTGCTTGATACCTATTTTATTATATGTAATTTTACTGTGTTAAAGTTAAAACCTTCCTTTTCACTTAGACTAAAAAAAAGAGATGGTGTATGTCTTTCTTTCTATGTGTCGCTTTTATTAGTTAATGAATATAGAAGCTGTTTCAGCCAGTATCTCAGGAGAATAGGACTAGGTGAGAAAAATCTAAACTGAATGCTAGGAGAAAGTATGTGGAATCAGTTAGATGGCATGTAGCCACCAGAAGAGAAAATGCGAGCTGCCAGCTGGAACCTTGCCATGAGCCTCATGCTAAAATATAAAATAATAGAAATGTGTTAATTTAATATGCAAGTGCTTGCTAGGAATATGCTATAGTAATTGGCCAAGCAGTGTTTTAAATAATACAGTTCCTGTGTGGTTATTTCAGAGCTGAGCAGCCAGGTACAAACAAGTGATCTCCATACAACAATGTCCATTGCTTCTGTTTTTTTCTCCAATTTTATAAATTATTTTATTTTATTACATTTTACTTAATTAAGTAGTCTTTTCTGTGTCCTTGTGAGTGTGAATTTGTTTGTGTGTATATGTGAACATTTTTCTAGTTACATATTTTACATGGCTTATTTGTGACATCAGAGGACACTTGCACATGATTGATTCTGTGTCATTGGGTCTGGGAATCAAGGTCAGTTATGACATCAGTCTTTCTTGCAAGGGTCTTTGCCATCTGAAGCATCTTTCTGCCCCTTAAAATCTTTAATTGAAATAAATTCATTGTACTCAATTTTCTTTTTTTAAAAATAAATGACTATCCTAATTTTTTATACCCACCCTAGTTCTCACTGTCTCCCTCCTCCTGCTCCTCAGAAATCCCCACACCTCAACAACCCATCCAATTCTCAGAGAAGATAAGTCTTCTCATGGGGAGTCAACATACTCTGACACATTACTTTGTGACAGAACCAAGGCTTCCCCCCTATATTTAGACTGAGCAAAGAATCCCTCCAAAAAGAATGAGCTCTAAAAGTAGGTTCAAATAATAGGGGTAAATGCTCATTCCACTGATAGTGGCCTCACAGAATGTCCAAGCCACACAAAGGCCACCAATATTTGGAAGGCCTAGTTTGGTACTATGCAGGTTTCACTGCTATCAGCCCAGAGTCAGTGAGCTTTCACTAGCTCTGGATAGTTATTTGTGTGAGTATCCCCATTATGTTCTTGACCCCTTTACTGATATTATTGTTTTTCTCTCTTTGACAAGCGTCTGGAATCTTGATCCAGTACTTAGTTGTGGGTCTCTGCATCTGCTTCTCTCAGTTGCTGGATGGAGGAAATGACAATAGTCATTAATCTGAATTCAGGGGCAGAGCAGTTTAAGCAGTTTCTCAATTCTTGCTTAGGATCTTAACTGGGGTTATCCTTGTGGATTCCTGAGAATTTCCCTACTGCCAGGTTTCATGATAGCCCCCTAATGGCTTCAACAATCAAGATATCTCTTTCCTTGTTCTCCCTCTGTCCTTGCCCCATCTTGACTAACCCATTCCCCATGTTCTCCTCCTACATTCCATTCTCCCCTCCTCCTTGGCCCTCTCTTCACCCATGCCCCATGCTCCCAACTTTTGCAGATCTTCCTATTTTGCCTTTCCATGTAGATCAATGTATATCTCTCTTAGAGTTCTCCTTGTTACCTAGCTTCTCTGCGGTCATGGACTATAGGCTGGTTATCATTTGCCTTACACCTAATGTCCACTTACGAGTGAGTACATACCATGTTTGTCTTTGTCCAGTCATTGGTTGAGGATCTTCTAGGTTGTTTCCAGGCACTGTCTATTATGAATAATGCTGCTATTAAAGCAGTTGAGCAAATGTCCTTGTGATATGATTGTGCATTCTCTGGTTATATACCTAAGAGTGGTATTGCTAGGTCTTAAGGTAGATCAGTTCCCAATTTTCTGAGAAACAGCCATACTGATTTCCAAGGGGCTGCACAAGTTTGTACTCCAACCTGCAATGGAGGAGCGTTCCCCTTACCCTGAATCCTCTCCACAATAAGCGATTATTGGTTTTATTTTATTTATTTATTTATTTATTTATTTATTTATTTATTTTTTTCTCTTAGCGATTCTTACTGGTATAAGAGGTTTTTTTTTAATTGAAAAAAAAATTTCCACCTCCTCCAAGCCTTCTCCCACTCTCTTCCCCTCCCCCCACTTCTCTCCCCCTCCCTGTCCAGTATGAAGAGCAGTCAGTGTTCCTTGCCCTGTAGGAAGTCCAAGGTCCTCCCCCCTCCATCCAGATCTAGGAAGGTGAGCATCCAAACTGGCTAGGCTCCCACAAAGCCAGAACATGAAGTAAGATCAAAACCCAGTGCCATTGTCCTTGGCTTCTCATCAGCCCTCATTGTCTGCCATGTTCAGAGAGTCCGGTTTTATCCCATGCTTTTTCAGTAACAGTCCAGCTGGCCTTGGTGAGCTCCCAATAGATCAGCCCCACCGTCTCAGTGGGTGGGTGCACCCCTCGGAGTCCTGACTTCCTTGCTCATGTTCTCCCTCCTTCAGCTCCTCATTAGGACCTTGGGAGCTCAGTCCAGTGCTCCAATGTGGGTCTCTGTCTCTATTTCCATCAATAGCCAGATGAAGGTTCTATGATGATATGTAAGATATTCATCAGTATGTCTATAGGATAGGGCCATTTCAGGTTCCCTATCCTCAGCTGCCCAATGAACTAACTGGGGACATTGTCCTGGGCACTTGGGAGCCCCTCTAGGTTCAGTTCTCTTGCCAAGCCTAAGATGGCTCCCTTAATTAAGATATTACTTACCTGCTCCTATATCCACCCTTCCCTTATCCCAACCATCCCATTTCCCCAAGTCCCCCCCATCCTCCTCTTCTCACTTTTCTCTCCCCATTTCCCTTTACCCCCATCCCACCCCACCCCCAAGATCCCAATTTTTTGCCCAGCAATCTTGTCTACTTCCTATATCCAGGACGATAACTATATGTTTTTCTTAGGTTCACCTTCTTATTTAGTAAATCTGTAAATGATACCCCAGGAAACCAAGAAAAAACAATCAAACCGGTAATGGAAACAGTTCAAGAATTGAAAACTGAAATGGAGGCAAGGAAGAAAACACCAACAGAGGGCCGGCTAGACTTGGAAAATCTAGGTAAATGAATAGAGACTACAGAAACAAGCATAACCAACCGAATACAAGAGATAGAAGAAAGAATCTCAGATTCTGATGATACCATAGAGAAAATAAATGCACTGATCAAAGAAAACAGCAAATCCAACAAACTCTTATCCCAAAACATTCAGGAAATCTGGGACACAATAAAACGACCAAACCTAAGAATAATAGGAGTAGAAGAAGGAGAAGTGCAGCTCAATGGTCCAGAAAATATATTTAATAAAATTATAGAAGAAAACTTTCCCAACCTAAAGAAAGATATTCCTATGAATATTCAAGAAGCATACAGAATACCTAATCGACTGGATAAAAAAAAATCCCCCCACCATATAATAATCAAAACACAAAACATACAGAATAAAGAAAGAATATTAAGAGCTGCAAAGGAAAAAGGTCAACTTACCTATAAAGGTAAACCTATCAGACATACACCTGACTTCTCTATGGAAACCATGAAAGCCAGAAGGTCCTGGATAGAGGTACTGCAGAAACTAAGAGACCATGGATGCATGCCTAGAGTACTATACCCAGCCAAGCCTTCATTCACTATAAATGGAGAAAACAAAATTTTCCAGGACAAAAACAAATTTAAACAATACGTAGCCACAAACCCAGCCTTACAAAAAGTAATAGAAGGAATATCACAAACCAAGGATTCCAACAATGCCCACAAAAACTCAGACATTTAGAGACCCTTCACCAGCACAACTTGAAGAAGGAAAACACACAAACTCTACTACCAAAAAAAAAATGACCGAAGTTAACAACCACTGGTCATTAATATCACTTAATGTCAATGGACTCAACTCACCTATAAAGGCACAGGCTAAGAGATTGGATACGAAAGAAAACAGGATCC
Organism: Chionomys nivalis; assembly: GCF_950005125.1. Taxonomy (NCBI): domain Eukaryota; kingdom Metazoa; phylum Chordata; class Mammalia; order Rodentia; family Cricetidae; genus Chionomys; species Chionomys nivalis. The sequence goes on from NC_080086.1 coordinate 81,142,634, forward strand.
AATATTCTGCTGTTTACAAGAAACACACCTCAACCACAAAGACAGGCATCTACTCAGAGTAAAGGGTTGGGATAAGGCTTATCAAGCAAATAGACCTAAGAAACAAGCAGGTGTGGCCATATTAATATCTAACAAAGTTGACTTCAAACTAAAATCAATCAGAGTTGTTTTGATTTTAGTCTCTCTAATGGCTAAGATTATTAAGCAATTTTTAAGTCTCTTTCTGCCATTGGACATTCTTCTACTGAAAATTTTCTGTTTAGATCTCTACCCTATTTTCTAATTGGATTATTTGCTATTTTGATGTCTAATTTCATGAGCTCTACTTTGGAGATCAGTGCTCTGTCTGATGCATGGTTGGTGAGGATCTTAACCCATTCAGTTGACTGTGATTTTTTCTTAATGATTGTGTCCTTTGCATTATACAAGTTTCTCAGTTTCAGGAAGTACCATTTATTAATTGTTACTCTCTATGTCTGTACTACCGGTATTATATTTATAGAGTGGTTTTATTTGCCCAAGTTTCTAAAACTACTTTCCCCTTTTTCTTTCATGAGTTTCAGTATAGTTTAATAGAAGCTGAGGTCTTTGTACAATTTGAACTTGAGTTTTGTGCATATGCATAGATATGGATATATTTTCTTTTTTTTTTCTTGCTGATTTTTTTATTAATTAATTAATTTAATTATTAAAGATTTCTGCCTCTTCCCCGCCACCACCTCCCATTCCCTCCCTCTCCCCCAATCAAGTCTTCCTTCCTCCTCAGCCCAAAGAGCAAGCAGGTTTCTCTGCCCTGTGGGAGGTCCAAGGACCACCCACCTCCATCCAGGTCTATTAAGGTGAGCATCCAAACTACCTGGGCTCCCACAAAGCCATTACATGCAATAGGATCAAGAACCCATTGCCATTGTTCTTCAGTTCTCAGTAGTCCTCATTGTCCATTATGTTCAGCGAGACCGGTTTTGTCCCATGCTTTTTCAGTCCCCGGCCAGCTGGCCTTGGTGAGTTCCCGATAGATCATCCCCATTGCCTCAGTGTGTGGGTGCACCCCTCGCCGTCCTGAGTTCCTTGCTCGTGCTCACTCTCCTTCTGCTCCTCCTTTGGATCGTGAGACTTCAGTCCAGTGCTCCAATGTTGGTCTCTGTCTCTGTCTTCTTTCATCGCCTGATGAAGGTTAATATTCAGGGGGATGCTTATATGTTTTTCTTTGGGTTCACCTTCTTACTTAGCTTCTCTAGAGTCACGAATTATAGTCTCAATGTCCTTTATTTATGGCTAGAAACCAAATATGAGTGAGTACATCCCATGTTCCTCTTTTTGGGTCTGGCTTACCTCACTCAGGATAGTGTTTTCAATTTCCGTCCATTTGTATGCAAAATTCAAGAAGTCATTGTTTTTTACTGCTGAGTAGTACTCTAATATGTATATATTCCATACTTTCTTCATCCATTCTTCCATTGAAGGACATCTAGGTTGTTTCCAGGTTCTGGCAATTACAAACAATGCTGCTATGAACATAGTTGAGCATATACTTTTGTTGTATGTTTGACATCCAGTTATGCCAGCTTTTTTCTATTGTAATATTTTTGCTTCTTTGTCAAGAATTAGGTGTTCATAAATATGTAGATTAATATCAGGGTCTTCAATTTGATTCCATTGGTCCATCTGTCTGTTTTTATGCCAATACAAAGTTGTTTTATTATATTAGTTCTAAAATAGAACTTGAAGTGAGGAATAATGTTTCCTCTGGAAGTACTCTTATTGTACAGGATTGTTTTACTTAATTTTCTAAAGCAATATATTTTCAGTATATCACATATTTTGACTTTATGCACTAGCCTTCCCCATTTATCCTTCCAGCTCCTGTTATCTCTTTTTCCCTTAGTCTCTCTACTACTTTTATCACTCTGTCTCTCATACATACACATTTACTCATGCCTATACCTCTCACCACATATACCCATCAGCAGCCACACACTTATTCCTCCAGGACAAATACTACTCTCCCTTTCCTTTGTTCCATATCCCTTCTTCCTCTTCCTCTATCTCCTGTCTTTTATCTCATTCCCTGACCTATGTCCTTCTTGGGTGAAGAAAACTCCATTGTGCTGAGAACTTGGTCTTGGGGCTCCTGCACTTATACTTTTCCTTTGACACAAAATAAAGAAATCACCATAAGACTCAATAAAGTAGAACAAAGAATATGCTGAAACATGTTTGAAAATAAAGAATCATAGCAAAGAAATATCATTTGTTAAAAATTTGTCGTCACTACAATGTCAAAGAATTCTAGCATATGATAAATATAAAATACAAAGAAAATTAACATGCAAAAGATCTGATAAAAATAAATGTATACTTTTAGCTCCTTTATCGAAAATCAGGTGTTCATAGGATTTAGGGTTAAAATCCGGGTCTTCTATTCGATTCCATTGGTCGACTTCTCTGTTTTTATGCCAATACCAAGCTGTTTTCAATACTGAAGCTCTGTAATAGAGTTTGAAGTCAGGGATGGTAATATAGCTCCAGAAGTTCCTTTATTGTATAAGATTGTTTTGGCTATCCTGGGTTTTTTTTTTCTATGTAAAGTTGATTATTGTCCTCTCAAGATCTGTGAAGCATTTTGATGGGACCTTGATGGGGATTGCATTGAATCTATAAATTGTCTTTGGTAGAATTGTCATTTTTACTATGTTGATCCTCCCAATCCAAGAGCAAGGGAGATCCTTCCATTTTCTGGTATTTTCTTCAATTTCTTTCTCCAAAGACTTAAAGTTCTTGTCAAGTAGATCTTTCTCTTCCTTGGTTAGAGTTACCCCAAGATATTTTATGCTATTGTTGCTATCGTGAAAGGTGATGCTTCTCTGATTTCCCTCTCTGCTTCCTTATCCTTTGTGTATAGGAGGGCAACTGATTTTTTGGAGTTGATCTTGTATCCTGCCTCATTACTAAAGGTGTTTATCAGCTGTAGGAGTTCTTTGGTAGAGTTTTTAGGGTTGCTTATGTACACTATCATATCATCTGCAAATAACGAAAGTTTAACTTCTTCCTTTCGAATCCCCCTGATCCCCTTATGTTGTCTTATTGCTATTGCTAGAACTTCAAGCACTATATTAAAGAGGTATGGAGCGAGTGGACAGTCGAGTCGTCAATCTGAACACCCTGAACCTGATAGAAGAGAAAGTAGGAAGTACTCTACAACATATGGGCACAGGAGATCACTTCCTATGTATAACCCCAGCAGCACAGACATTAAGGGTAACATTGAATAAATGGGACCTCCTGAAACTGAGAAGCTTCTGTAAAGCAAAGGACACTGTCACTAAGACAAAAAGGCAACCTACTGACTGAGAGAAGATCTTCACCAACCCTGCAACTGACAAAGGTCTGATCTCCAAAATATATAAAAAACTCAAAAAACTAGACTTTAAAATGCTAATTAACTCAATTAAAAAATGGGGCTGGTTCTGGTGGTGCAGACCGGTAGGATTTGCCTAAGGAGGCAGAGGCAGGTGGATCTGGAGTTCGAGGCCAGTCTGGACTACACATTTCCCTGTCTCGAAAAAAAAAAAATGGGGCACTGAACTGAACAGAGAATTCTTAACAGAAGAAGTTCAAATGGCCAAAAGACACTTAAGGTCATGCTCAACCTCCTTAGCAATCAGTGAAATGCAAATCAAAACAACTTTGAGATACCATCTTACACCTGTCAGAATGGCTAAAATCAAAAACACCAATGATAGCCTTTGCTGGAGAGGTTGTGGAGTAAGAGCTACATTCATCCTTTGCTGGTGGGAATGCAAACTTGTGCAACCACTTTGGAAATCAATGTGGTGATTTCTTAGGAAATTCGGGATCAACCTACCCCAGGACTCAGCAATACCACTCTTGAGAGTATACCCAAGAGATGCCCTATCATATTCCAAAAGCATTTTTTCAACTATGTTCATAGCAGCATTATTTGTAATAGCCAGAATCTGGAAACAAACTAGATGCCCTTCTATGGAAGAATGGATGAATAAAGTGTAGAATATATACATATTAGAGTACCACTCAGCAGTAATAAACAATGACTTCTTGAATTTTGCATGCAAATGGACGGAGATAGAAAACACTATCCTGAGTGAGGTAGCCCAGACCCAAAAAGATGAACATGAGATGTACTCACTCATAATTGGTTTTTAGCCATAAATGAAGGACATTGAGCCTGTAATTTGTCATCCTAGAGAAGCTAAATAAGAAGGTGAACTCAAAGAAAACATACAGTCATTCTCCTGGATATGGGAAGTAAACATGATTGCCGGGCAATAATTGGGAACTTGGGGGTGTGGTGGGATAGGGGTAAGGGAAGATGGGGAGAGAAAAGTGAGAAGGGGAGGATGAGGGGAGCTTGGGGGAATGGGATGGTTGGGATACAGGAAGGGTGAATATGGGAGCAGGGAAGTATATATCCTAATTAATGGAGCCATCTTAGGGTTGGCAAGAGAATTGACTCTAGAGGGGCTTGCAGGGGTCCAGGGAGATGTCCCCAGTTAGTTCCTTAGGCAACTGAGGAGAAGGAACTTGAAATGACCCTATTCTATAGCCATACAGATGAATATCCTGCATATCACCATAGAACCTTCATCTGGCGATGGATGGAGATAGAGACAGAGACCCACATTGGAGCTCCGGACTGAGCTCCTAAGGTCCAAATGAGGAGCAAAAGGAGGGAGAACATGAGCAAGGAGTCAGGACCATGAGTCGTGCTCCCACCCACTGTGACAGTGGGGCTGATCTAACTAACTGGAGCTCACCAAGGCCAGCTGGACTCGGAATGAATAAGCATGGGATAAAACCGGACTCTCTGAACATGGCGGACAATGAGGGCTAATGAGAAGCCAAGGACAATGGCACTGGGTTTTGATCCTACTGCATGAATTGGCTTTGTGGGAGCCTAGTCTGTTTGGATGCTCACCTTCCTAGACCTGGATGGAGGGGGGAGGATGTTTGTCTTCCCACAGTGCAGGGAACCCTGACTGCTCTTCAGACTGGAGAGGGAGGGGGAAAAAGTGGGGGGAGGGGGAGAGGTGTTGGGGGAGGGAGAGATGAGTGGGAAGAGGAGGAGGGAAATGGGAGGCAGGGAGGTGGTGGAAATTTTTTCAAAAAAAAAAAAGCCAAAAAAAAAAGAACATTACAAGAAAATCAAAAAACTAAGGCATTTCATGACCATGAAGACAGCACTACAGAAGACAGTATAAAATACTATACACATGGAAAAAAGAGATTTTCAATCATGAGAATACTGGAAAAATGTGTCTGTCATGAGAGGAATAGTTGAACAATGACTATCAAGTAAGGAGTATCGTATGTCCAACATTTCAGGAGAGGAAACTCAAACGTAGTTGTGGTGTAAGGAATATTAAGCACCTAACACCAGGTTTCCACCTTTATAAGCTCCTGGTTTCCTATGTGCTACATCTACTATCCAGATGCAGTCCAGTGACCCTTAAGAATAAATATTCCTGTTCCTCTTTTCTGTTTACATTTGCCTTCTCCCTTTTAGACATTGTGGTAGGTGCTTTATTATAAAGCTGTGTTTCCACAGATGAAAACTAAATCTTGAATTAGGGTCTTTATGATAGGAACATTTTGTTTAATGAAAATTATGTGATGGCCCGGCCACTGTCCACATCCATTGTATCTCCCCTCACTCTGGAATGAAGTGAGATGTCTCAATGAAGTTTTTTTTTTTTTTTTTTTTTTTTTTTTTTTTTTTTTTTTTTTTTGGTTTTTCGAGACAGGGTTTCTCTGTGGTTTTAGAGCCTGTCCTGGAACTAGCTCTGTAGACCAGGCTGGTCTCGAACTCACAGAGATCCGCCTGCCTCTGCCTCCCAAGTGCTGGGATTAAAGGCGTGCGCCACCACCGCCCGGCTGAAGTTTTTTTTTTTTTGAAGTTTTTTTTTCCAGACAGTTGTTTCCATCTTGTTCACAGGCCATTGAGACTCTCTACTGCTGCTTCTGCCCCTTTGTCCTCATGGACTTTTGGCCAAGGAACAGCAAGTAAATTGGCAACCAACATATAAAATGGATATAGAAAGTAAGAATTTTCCTGATACAATAGCAGAGGGTAATTTTAGCACTCTGCTTTTTTTATATTCAAACTGAAAACAACCAGAGAAATTTTTGAATCGAACTACACAAGAAATGAATGACCACCATGACATATGAAATATGTCCCATGTATCATATATATATATATATGTGTGTGTGTGTGTGTGTGTGTGTGTGTGTGTCATTCAAAGCTTCCCATCATCCTTCCACATATAGACATCATTTTAATCCACAAGGTAAGTCTTAAAAATATGAAAATCTTAATGAAACTGAGCTATTACATGAAAAAATTACAGGGCCCAAATAATAAATTGGAAACTTCCCTGCAGCCACTTGAATTACCATTGGTTTATTGAAGAATTTAGGGAGAGAAACAAACAACACTTACAGTCAGATGAAAATGATAGCATAGCTTTCCTGCATCTTTGAGAGACAGCTAAGTAACAGTGAGAGGAAAGTTGATGGCTTTGAATGGCAACAATAAAAAAACAGAAAGATCTCAAGTAAATGACCAAATTCAGAGAGATCTCAAATAAGCACTTAATAATGAGCCTCACAATATAAGGAAATGATCAAATTAATCTCAGAGGTGGTAAATCAGAAAAGGTGATAAATATTACTGTAGCAATTAATGAAATGGAGATTAAAATAGCAATTCATGAAATTATTTAAAGAGTTTTTTCTTTGAATAAATAGATAAACATTAGCATGCAAAATAACCTAGTGAAAAAGAAAGATATCTACATTAATAAAATTAGAGATAGAAGAGAGAGGCTTGCAACATAATCAAATGAAATCTAGATGATCATTACAATATAGTCAGAAATCTTATACTTCTACCCAAACTGGAATATCTTGAAAAATAGATATTCTTCTACATACAACTGTGATAAAATTAAATCAAAAAGCTATCAAAAACTTCATCATAATCGTAAAAAGCAACACTATTAAAGTGGAAATACAATGTTTATCAAAAGCAATCAAGACAGAACATGAGGACATAAAGGAAGTTTATCATGTAAAAAGAAGATGAAATCTGAAACAGAGATTATTAAGCATCAAAACGCTAAGTTAGATGACTAAAAGAATGACAAGATGAACAGAACCTCTAGTCTGTAGATATCAATGTAGAGTAGGCACATGTTACAGCAAAGCTGGCAACACTTTTGTAAGAATTGGTAGAAAAAGGAAGAGCGTTACAAGACCTTTTGAAAGCTCTGGAGAGGCTTCAGAAGGAGAGAAGAATGATGGTGGGTGTCTATGCACAGCTCCAGGAAAACAGAGGAAACTTCTGTGGAATGGCTGACAAACAAAGTTTTGCAAAAAAAAAAAAAAAAAAAAAAAAAAAAAAAAAAAAAAAAAAAAAAAAAAAAAAACTCTTTCTCTGAATGCCTACATGCCAAACTGTACCACCAATATTTCTTTACTGGTTCCGGGATTTCAGAGGTTCTATAAGAAAACTGCAGATTGAGAAATGAGCTAGACAGGCTGATTTGAGAGAAATAATTTGAGATATAATCTGAAACTTCAAAAAAGCATTTTTAAAACTCCATGATAATGGTCACGCATGACTGTGACATTTCAATTGTAATTTAATAAATAAAGCTTGCCTGGGGTTCAGGAAAGTTAAACAGCCACACTGGTCAGTCTCACAGCCAGGCAGTGGTAACACACATCTTTAATCCCAGTATCCACACAAGTTAGTTGCCATAGAAACCAGTCGGTGCACACCTTTAATCCCAGTTGTGCTTGCTTTTAATCCCAGAACTAAAGAGAATGATGAAATGGGAGGAAACATCTCTCAGACATAGTTTTATTCTGAGATTCCTGGAGGCAGGATTGCCATTTTCAGATTGAGGTTAAGGTAAGAGACAGTGACTGGCTCCTTTGCTTTTGGGTTCTGCAGCTTGAAGCACACTTGCTGTCTCTGAGTTTTTATATATCAAACATTAGACAACACTGCCACACACATTGAAGTCCTCAAGGATCTCATCAGAGAGAAATAGAGAAATTCTTTTACCAAAATGGCTTAGAAAATTTCTCTTCTGAAGTAGCCAAACTGAATCACAAAATCAGGACTCAAGAAGTACTTACAAAACATTTCCAAGGTCAAGTAATTAATTTGCTGTGTAAACACGAATCCTAGTATTTCTCAAATTGGAAAAGAATTCCTTAAAGACAAATTACAAAACTATTGGAAAAATTGAAAGAAGTCAATGAAAACCATACACCAGAGCTGAAACATTTCATGGGCCTAGAAAGGATGATTAAGCAGATGGAGTATAAGCAGAGAGAGCAAGAACTCCAGCAGTTCATAGCAATTCCACGCTTGGGAGTATACCCAAGATATGCCCAATCATACTACAAAAGCATTTGTTCAACTATGTTCACAGCATCACTATTTGTAATAGTCAGAACCTGGAAACAACCTAGGTGCCCCTCAATAGAAGAATGGATAAAGAAGGTGTGGCACATATACACTTTAGAGTTTTACTCAGCAGTAAAAAACAATGATATCTTGAATTTTGCATGCAAATGGATGTAAATAGAAAACACTTTACTGTGTGAGATAACCCAGACCCCAAAAGATGAATATGATATGTACTCACTCATAAGTGCATTATAGCCATAAATAAAGGACATTGAGACTATAATTCGTGATCCTAGAGAAGCAAAATAAGAAGGTGAAGCCAAAGTAAAAAATATAGTAATCCTCCTGGATATTGGAAGTAGGCAAGATTTCCAGGCAAAAGTTGGGAGCACAGGGGTGGAGGGTGGGGTGAGGTGAAAGGGAGATGGGGAGAGAGAAGGGAGAAGGGGAGGATTGGGGAGAGCTTGGGGGAATGGGATGGTTGAGATGGAGGAAGGGTGGATATGGGAGCAGGGAAGAATATATCTTAATTAAGGGAGCCATTTTAGGGTGTAGAGGGGTTCCCAAGTGTCCAAGGATATGTCCCCAGCTTGTTCCTTGGGCAGCAGAGAAGAGGGTGCCTGAACTGGCCTTACCCCATAGCCACACTGATGAATATCTTGCATATCACCATAGAACCTTTATCTGGTGATGGATGGAGATGGAGACAGAGACCCACATTGGAGCACTGGACTGAGCTCCCAAGGTCCAAATGAAGAACAGAAGGAGGGAGAACATGAGCAAGGAAGTCAGAACTGCAAGGGGTGCGTCCACCCACGGAGACGTCCACCCACGGATCTAATGGGAGCTCACCAAGGCCAGCTGGACTGAAATTGAACAAGCATGTGATCAAACCAGTCTCTCTGAATGTGGCTGACAATGAGGGCTGACTGAGAAGCCAAGGACAATGGCACTGGGTTTTGATTCTACTGCATGGACTGGCTTTGTGGGAACCTAGTCTGTCTGGATGCTTACCTTCCTGGACTTGGATGGAGGGGGGAGGACCTTTGATTTCCCATAGGGCAGGGAACCCTGACTACTCTTAGAACTGGAGAGGGAGGGGGAGCAGGAGTCGGGGAAGTGGGAGGGAAATGGGAGGAGAGGAAGAGGTGGAAATTTTTAATAACTAAATAAAAAAATGGAGAAGAAAGAAAATCCATGATGAAACCAAGCAGAATAATAGAAATTGATAAAACATTCTTAATAACCATATGTTAACACAATTAGCAGTAAAAATAAAAATATTATTGGAATTGATTTAAAAACTATATTGAACTATCTGTTTAATCCATGAAATACACCTAACTAGTAATGACACATCTGTGCTGAGTTTTATGCAATGGAAGGAAATCTACCCAGACAATTCAGGCCCAAGTACAGTTCTACTGCTATCTGGTACAGTAAAATCCATACAAAGCTTAAGCAAAAAGATAAAGAAAGCAATACAGAAAATCCTTCAACAAATGTGTACTCAAATTTTGGGATTAAAATTTTATGAAACAGTAAACACAGGAGGTTAGATATGCCATGATACTACGGAAGATTGTATTTAAGTATGCCACTCTTATCTTTGGATTTAAACTGAAACCAACAGAGAAATTAAAATTCATGATACAATGGATTCAATAGACATGGAAAATATATCGTATCTATCATGTATATATGTATACATGATTAGCATAATGACCACCCCTGCCAGTTCTTGCAAGTGAATCCTAGGACGAAATTGAGAGGAGTGTACACTATAACCACAATGATTTCATTTTAGGCATGTAAGGTTGGCCACCTTTCATCAGAAATCACTAGTTACAAGTTCACATGAAGTACTTAAGAAGCAGAAATTCTATCATCCTCTCCATTAGTTTAGAAGACTCATCTAAACTCATAATAAACTCCATGAAGAAGGTAAGAGTAGAAGGATCATTCCTGAATATAACAACGAATATATGGCACAGTCAGTGACATCTACAGCCATGTTTGCAGCTTTGCTCGAAAAGGTGGAACACTTGGCTTCCACAACTGGTACCAATAAATAAAAAGTCAACTGTTCGTCTACTTTCAATATTGGAGCTTGTTTTCATGGGGAAATGATTTTAGGTGCACAAAAACTGATGTTTTACTACATTGTATTCATTGAAAACGTTAAAAAATTCTGCAAACTAACATAAATTGAAGCATGTGTTTCACAATATTCAGTGATGCATTCACTAAAGCATCTCTGGCTCTGAACTGCAATGAAAAGATGAGGCACTGTCTGTCCATCACCACAAGAAAATGACATACTGTGCTTAATGTTGGCTCTGTTGTGGAGGTTCTTCCCTGTGGGAGTAGGCCCTGTTTTTGTCTGCGATGTGGCAGCACATTAGGACAGGGGTGTGTGGAGCAAAACTGAGAATCTTATGGAGAGGATAGAGGAAGAGATAACAGAAACAGTTCTCCCAATGAGCAGTGTTAGTAACCTCAAACCATCCCAGTGGCCCTGTATTTGTATACATTTTACCACTGTAATAACAGCCTAGAGACCAAGATTTTTATCACATGGGCATTCTGGGGAGATTGAAGTTGTAGTGTACTGCAGTCCTTGAATGGAGAGCATCACTCAGTTCCTTGAATAAAGTGATATTATGTGAGGATGTCAGGGTATTAGATGTTTCTCACTGTAAACACCAGGAAGCTGAAACTCTGACTGTTTTCTTTCCTTGGATACAATATTCTTCTATTTTCATTGTCACCATTTCAGGTGCCACTGAGAAGAGAAATGCTCATTATGAAAGAGCCTCACTACTTAGTTAACCTGGGGTCTGTCTTAAAGGCTGTGGTTCATTGAGGAATTGATGGGGAGTGTCCAGAGGGACACAAAATAGTGCATCATTATCCCTATTCTGTTTCAGAATGGGGACATAGCCAGATATCTGTCGTTTTGTCCACAGACCAAACTGGGTCCCCTAAGTTTTATGCTGATTGACAGGTACTGTGGATTCTCAGGTAATGCTACTTTTTACAAGGTAAAATGTTCTTCTATTTTTTGAAGACTTTATGTGGAATCAGCATTGGCTGAAGATGTAGAGACCTGCCTTATTCTCAGTGATACCTGTTCACTCTAAGCTTAGGTTTCCAGCCTCATTTTTATCCCGTGATCACAGCCCACTCCCTCTTCTGCTCCTGATGACATTTACAGTAAAGCCTCCTATTGGAGTCCACATCCCCTTCTCATCTGATCATGACCTCTTGCTCTTATTAAGCCTGATTGTTTTGTATTGGTGAGACATATCACAATGGCGTTGGAGTCGTGCCTCAGTGGTTTAGAGCCCTGCCTGTTGTTGCAGAGGATATAGGTTTACTTTCTTCCCAGCATTCTTATGAGAGTTCATACCTAACTGACACACTAGTTCCAGGAGATCCATTTTTGTTTCTTCTGGAATCCAAGGGCAATAGGCACATATTTGGTTCAAAGAGATACAAGCAGAGAAAAGACATATACCCATAAAAAAGAAATAAAAACTTCCCTTTGAAAACTTTAATTGTGAGGGATCACAGTTCTCCTACAACCCATGCTGTTTAGAGCAAGCAGAGTAGTGACAGTGAACTTCCCAGAGGGAATCTCAAAATAAAAGTACATGCTGATTCCATAGGGCCGACCAACAAATCACCTGGGATACACTAAAATACACTTGGAAATTCTTTGCTAATGCTAACTGTCATAGTGTGACACAAGAGCAGGTGTCCCTTGAGCACCAACTCAAGCCTTTATGAGCTTATTTGCATACTGAGACATTAGCCACAGTGCAGATTGTGCAGACTGTCTTTCAAGGCAGCTTGTTAGTCCCCAAGAAGGAAGCTATAGTTCAGGTCTCAGAGATGGAGCCAGCTACTCTCCTCCTGTGCCTACTTCTGCTCTGGGTTCCAAATGAGATGGTACAGTGTTGGAAACATCTCTTGTAGGCCCTGTTGGTTTTCATGTTTTAGTGTCCAGATCATCAAAATTATGGCATTTAATTAGTGTTAAGTTTATATGTTATTTTGTGGCTTCTCAGAGTATAGTTCATGACTGCTGTTATCCATTCTACATACATGATGCTTTCACACTTGCGTGTTTTCAGTATATCTATGACAGTAAGGTGTGTTTATCATTTCAAGCTCCACTGGTGATGTTGTGCTGACACACTCTCCAGCTTTGTTGCCATTGTCTCTAGGGCAGAGAGCCAACATCTCTTGCAGTGTCATCAAGAGTGTCACTTAATCTGGCTATAGTTATGTGCATTGGTATCAGCAGAAACAAGAAGAGCACCCAAACTCTTTATCTCTTTAGTATCCAACCTTGAATCTGCTGTATTTACCATGTTCAATGGCAGTGGGCCGGAGACAGATTTCAACCTCACAATCCATCCCTTTGAATGCTATTGCTTCTGCAAGCTATTACGGTCAGCAGACTAGGGACTTTGTGTTGTGGGAGGTCCTTCCGTCTAAGTGTTGTTTTTATTGGTTGATGAATAAAGAACTTCTTTGAGTCTATAGCAGAGCAGTTCAGGGCAGAGAAGATCTAGGCAGGGAAGAATGAGCTAAATGCTGGGATAAAGAAGGGCGAAGAAGCCATGGAGCTTCTGCCAGAGTCAGACATGCTGAAATTTTGCTGGTAAGCCATAGCCTCATGGTGATACACAGGTTGCTAGCAATGGTTTAAATTAAGATGTCAAAGTTAGCAAACAAGAAGTTAGAGCTAAGGGGCCAAATAGTGATTTAATTAATACAGTATCTGTGTGATTATTTTGGGTCTGAGTTAGGCATCCAAGAACCAGCAACCTTTCTTTTCCAACAAACTGAGCTGATGTAGCTAAGTAAAATCCACATAAGAACCTGTGAGAGCTTAATACTAGACACAAAAGGCAGAGTTTAACACAGCTTCTTGCTGTTTGCTAGTGGAATGACACACAGTTCCTTTAAGAGAGGTTTTCCTGATTCAGCTGCAGCAGGAAAAAAAGCTGGCTTTCTGGGCCATGCTGCTAGCACAAACTTTGACTATTTCAGGCAGGAAGTCTGGCTACAGAGAATTTGAGTGTGGTTTGTGAGCAGACCATATATATATGATATATATATATATACATGTATATATATATTACTTCATAAATATTACCAAGCAAAATTCCCACTTCCTCTTCTCCTTCCACTTCCCTCCCACTACCCCCACACCCTTACCCCACCCCCTCCAGTCCTAAGAAAGGGCAAGGCACCCAGCCCTGTGGGAAGCCCAAGGTCCTTCCCCCTACAACCAGGCTTAGGAAGATATGCATCCAAAGAGAATAGGGTCCCTGATGGAGGTGGGTCATCTTTCTATCTGTTGTTTCATTGGTTAAGTAATAAAGAAACTGCCTTGGCCCCTTTAATAGGACAGAAAATTAGGTAGGCAGAGTTAACAGACAGAATGCTGGGAGAAAGAAGCTGAGTCAGGAGTCGCCATGATTCTCCCACTCCAGACAGACGCAGGTTAAGATCTTTCCTGGTAAGCCAGCTCATGGTACTACACAGAATATTAGAAATGGGTTAGATCAATATGTAAGAGCTAGCCAATAAGAGACTGGAACTAATGGGCCAGGCAGTGTTTAAAAGAATACAGTTTCCGTGTAATTATTTCGGGGCATAAGCTAGCCATGCGGGCGGCTGGGTGCCGGGGACACAGCCCCGTTACTCTTATTACAACAGAGTGGCACCCAACGTGCTAATGAACTCCACGTAAAACCTGAGAGGGCTTAAAAAGGACACAGAGAGAATTTAAGACAGCTTTTTGCTGTTTGTGGGTTGCGTGCGGCAAAGAAATTGTCCTGACTCAGCAACAGGAAAAAACTGGCTGTTTTAAAATGCCGGCTTTCTGGGCTGTGCCGCCATCACGATCTCTGTCTGGCTCCTGCTGGAGACAGAGCTTTTGAATGGAGCATTTGGAGTAAAGTGCTATGGCTTGCTTGATGGCAATGTGGTCTGCTTTGTGTCTGGAACTGTGAGTGGCTCAGGGACACCAAATGGCTCTGAGGCAGGAGCAGCTCAGCTCCACCATGGAGGAACTCTGCTGGTCTCAGGCAGGAACTACCATAATTACCATAATAACAGCGCAGTTAAGGTTTAGACTGAGCAGGACACAGGTGGTACCGTATTACCTGTACATGGTGCAACTTAAGTTTTTAAGAAATGCTTAATATTTTAAGAAATGCTCCTGGATAGTAAAAAAATTACAGATTCACAATAAAACATATTCAGACATAAAAGACCACTAAATGAGTCACAATGTTGGATGAGTGTACGTAGGCTTGAGAGAGAAAAGAAAAATATATAGAGAATAAAGTTAATGGTTTAAAAAAAAAGGGTAAAGTCTTTAAAGAGACAGAGTACAGATAGTTGTAGATTAAAAGAAATAAAGAAAAATAAGCCATGTAACAATGGAAAATTCACAGAGAGTCTGGATTCTTTGTATTATTGTATTTTCTTTAAAATTTTTGACTGTAAAGGAGCTAAGTGCAGAGAGACATTTCATTATATGGGCTGCCAAGCTAAACCAGAATGGATATAAGGGTATTATGATTTCAGAATATGGGTCTAAGGATACGATGCTTTGGAGAGGGTCTTCTTTTGTTTTCACAGAGGATGAGACTCTGTGGATTGCGGCTATACCAATATGGTATGATAGACCACGCCCTCCTGAAAGGTTGCTGTAAACACCTTCAGAAAATTACTTCATTCAACTGCCGACTGAGATGACCCTGACACACAGGTTACACCATAAAAGATCTGAATACAGCACCCCCATTCAGCAGAAAGCAGTTTGGAGAGAAAAACTGCACCCATGTTCCCAAATATTGCTTATAAATGTTCTTTTATATTTAAAGGGGGATATGATATAGATATGAATAATTTACATTTGTATAGATTTTAAGGTCAATTTTGTTATATGTATATGTATTTCTGATCTTGATTAAGGTATTGTGATTATGTAGTTCATTTAAAAATGTAATGTATAATTAGAAAATATAGGTTACTAATAGATAATCATCGATAATAGTAAAGCTTGTAGTCGTGCTAGTTAGATTTTCTATATGAGCATAGATATATTTCAGTTAGATAGACATTCTTCATATCTTTCAAAGGCTACAGAATATGACATTTAAATGTTTTAATAACTTAGGACTGTTATAGTGAGATACGTCTGCTCCTGGCAGCACCAATCTACTTCAAGAAGAAGATGGGCATCAAAGAGGCTCCTTATGGAGTTTGATAGCCATTTGGGCAAGAAACTACTCTTGCCTGGACTAATACATAAACTGGACACAGAGAACCCACAGAGAGAGGACTGCTGAACTTGCCTAAAGGTGAGATGATCTTTCGGGGTTCCTGATTTATAAAAGAGTCTACGAGACATTCTGCAGGACACAGCAGATAATGACTAAACTGTCTTTGAAATTTCCTGCTTCATGGAAATGTCTGCTGAATACTAGGGCCTGTAGGCTGAAGATGGATGCCCCAACAGTACAAAAGAACTTTGGGTGACTGTCCAGGCAGTGAGATGTCTCTGTCATTTCTAGAGTTTTGGATCTCTTGTTTGCTTAGGTAACATTATATCCTTCTGGAGTCTTTGATGGAGTTAAAAAATAAATAGATAGTTATAGTTTTCCTTAGTTATGATAAAAGATAAAATAGATATAAATATTGTAACTGTAATTCTTGCTTGATAACTATTTTGTTATATGTAATCTTACTATGTTAAAGTGAAAGCCATTTTTTGTTTAAATAGAAAAAGGGGAAATGATGGAGGTGGGTCATCTTTCTATCTGTTGTTTCATTGGTTAAGTAATAAAGAAACTTGATGGAGAAGTTACTTTCATTTAATAAAGAAACTGCCTTGGCCCATTTATAGGCCAGCCCTTAGGTGGGTGGAGTAAACAGAACAGAATGCTGGGAGAAAGAAGCCGAGTCAGGGAGTCGCCATGATTCTCCCACTCCAGAGAGACGCAGGTTAAGATCTTTCCTGGTAAGCCAGCTCATGGGGCTACACAGAATATTAGAAATGGGTTAGATCAATATGTAAGAGCTAGCCAATAAGAGGCTGGAGCTAATGGGCTAGGCAGTGTTTAAAAGAATACAGTTTCCATGTAATTATTTCGGGGCATAAGCTAGCCATGTGGGCGGCCGGGTGCTGGGGACACAGCCCCGCCGCCGCTCTTATTACATCAGAAACTGCCTTGGCCCCTTTAATAGGACAGAAAATTAGGTAGGCAGAGTTAACAGACAGAATGCTGGGAGAAAGAAGCTGAGTCAGGAGTCGCCATGATTCTCCCACTCCAGACAGACGCAGGTTAAGATCTTTCCTGGTAAGCCATCTCATGGTACTACACAGAATATTAGAAATGGGTTAGATCAATATGTAAGAGCTAGCCAATAAGAGACTGAAACTAATGGGCCAGGCAGTGTTTAAAAGAATACAGTTTCCGTGTAATTATTTCGGGGCATAAGCTAGCCATGCGGGCGGCTGGGTGCCGGGGACACAGCCCCGTTACTCTTATTACAACAGGTCCCAAAAAGCCAGTACATGCAGTAGGGATAAATCCCAGTGCCATTATCATTGGCACCTCAGTCTGTCTCAATTGTCAACCACATTCAGAGAGTCCAATTTGATCCGATGCCCATTCAATCATTCAATCCCAGTTCAGCTGGAGTTAGTGAGCTTCCATTAGCTCAGTTACTGTCTCATGGTCCTGACTTCCTTGCTCACATTCTGCTTCCTTCTGCTCTTCAGTTGGACCTTGGGAGCTCAGTTTAGTGCTCTGATAAGGGTCTCTGTTTCTGTCTCCATCCATCCCCAGATGAAGGTTCTATGGTGTTATTCAAGATAGTCATGAGTCTGACTACGGGGCAAGGCCAGTTCAGGCACCCTCTCCTCCACTGCCCAGGGTTCTAGCTGGGGTCATTCCTGTGGACTCCTGGGAACCCCTCTAGAGCCAAACCTTTTGCCAAACCCAAAATGTCTTCCTCAATTAAGATATCTCCTTTTCTGCTCTCATATCCATTCTTCCTCCATCTCAACCATCCCACTTCCACAAGTTCTCCCCAACCCTTCCCTTCTCCCTTCTTTCTCCCCTTCTGCCCTTCCGTCTACTCCCTTGTCCCCATGCTCCCAAGGTTTGCCTGATGATCTTTTCTACTTCCAATTTCCAGGAGGATCTATATATGTTTTTCTTTTGGTTGGCCTTATTACTTAGCCTCTCTAGAATCCAATGTCCTTTTTTTATGGATAAACTCCACTAATGAGTGAGTACATACCATATTCATATTTTTGATGTCTGGGTTATCTCTCAGGAAAGAAAGTGTGGCACATCTACAAATTATAGTACTACTCAGCAGTATAAACAATAACATCTTAAATTTTGCTGCAGATTTCTTTATGGTGACATAACCAGGCTGTATGCCTGAGAGTGGGGATGTGTGCATGGCTCTCTGAGGCACGAGCTGCTCCACCAAGCTGAAGTAGACGGGTAAGCAGGAAGTTCTGTATATATCATAGTAATGGTGCAGCTTAAGTCTTAGACTGGGCCAACAAGCAGGAAGTACCATATACACCTTAGTAGTGGTGCCACTTAAGTTTTAAAGATGTGCTTACCGTTTTAAGAAGGACTCCTGGACAGTAAAGAATTACAGATTCATAATAGGACAATTCAGGCATAAAATACCTCTAAATAGGTCACCGTGTCGGACAATTATACATAGGATTGAGAAAGAGAAGAAAAAGAGTATTGAGAGTTATAAAAAGAAGTAAATGTTTTTTTCAAAAAATAAAATACAGTCTTTTTTGTTTGTTTTGTTTTTTCTTACTTTATAAATAATGCCAAGCAAAATTCCCACTTTCTCCCCTCCTCTCGCCTCCTGCTGCCTCACACACCCTCCCTGCCACCCCCTACAATCCTAAGAGAGGGGAAGTCACCCTGCCCTGTGGGAAGTCCAAGGCTTTCTGCCACATCGAGGCTTAGAAAGGTATGCATCAAAAGAGAATAGAGTCCCAAAAATCCAGTACATGCAGTAGAGACAAATCCCAGTGCTATTATCATTGGCCCCCCAGTCTGCCCCAATTGTCAACCACATTCAGAGAGTCCAGTTAAATCCCATGCTCATTCAATCCCAGTCCAGCTGGAGTTAGCGAACTCCCATTAGCAAAGACACACTGTCTCATTCGGTGAACCAACCCCTCATGGTCCTGACTTCCTTGCTCATATTCTGCTTGCTTCTACTTTTCAACTGGACCTTGGGAGTTCAGTCCAGTGCTCCGATATGGGTCTGTGTCTCTTTCTCCATCTGTTCCCAGATGAAGGTTCTATGGTGATATTCAAGATAGACATGAGTCTGACTATGGGGCAAGGCCAGTTCGGGTACCTTCTCCTGCACTGTCCAGAGTCCTATCTGGGGTCATTTCCAGGAACTCCTGGGAACCGCTCTAGAGCCAAGCCTCTTGCCAACTTCAAAATAGCTCCCTCAATTAAGGTATCTCCTTCACTGATCCCATATCCATCCTTCCTCCATCTCAACTGAAAGACTCTAAATGCATTTGTAAGCCCCCTCAACCCTAAGAAAATGTAAAACTTTAAAAAAAAATCTAAAGTCATTTCTGATGACTCTCAGTACTTCCCCACCTCCCCTGGGAACCAAGGACATAACAGCTATGCATGCACGTACTGAGATGTTGGAAACTTTCCATCTCCCTGAATAGGGGCATGATAACCCTTAGGTGTTGACTCAGTTACTGATGTTTTGACTTAGTCCCTGGGAAGGGGCAAAGTGACCTTCAGAAGTTTCCCTTTACCTCATCTGATCTGGCAATCACTCTCCAGCTAATTATTGGTAATAGCCTTTTTGAATAAGCCAATCCAATAAGTTAAAAAAAAAACCTACAGGTCCCCCCCCCGTCTCTGTGGCTTTTTGCTTTAAAAGATGGGCTGTAACAGCTGTGGATGTTCTTCATATCCCGAACCTGAGGGACCCTGTCATGACAGAATAAAAAATCCTCTTGCTGTTTGCATCCGCACGAGTGGTCTCGACTGGTCCTTGGGTAGGGGGTCTCCCCAGAAGAAAGACATCCTTTGGGGGGGGGTCTTTCACAACCATCCCACTCCCACAAGTTCTGTCCAACCCTCCCCTTCCCTCCTCTCTCTCCCCCTTTTTCCCTCCCCCTATCCCTACCCCAGCCACCAGGCTCCCAGATTTTGCCTGACAATCTTGTCTGTTTCCAATTTCCAGGAGCATCTATATATGCCTTTTTTGGGGGGGGCGTTCATCTTATTACTGAGCATCTCTAGGATCACAACATATAGGTTCAATGTCCTTTTTATGGCTAGAATCCACTAATGAGTGAGTATATACCATAGTCATATTTTTGGTCTGGGTTATCTAACTCAGGATAGTGTTTTCTACTTCCATCTATTTGCATGCAGAATTCAAGATGTCATTGTTTTTTGTGACTCTAATGTGTAGATGTGCCACACTTTCTTTATTCATTCTTCCATTGAGGGGCAACTAGGTTGTTTCCAGGTTCTGGCTATTATAAATAGTGCTGCTACGAACATAGTTGCACAAATGCTTTTGTAGGACAATTGGGCATCTTTTGGGCATATTCCCAAGAGTGGTATTGTGGGATTCTGAGGTAGGTTGACTCCCAATTTTCTGAGAAACTGCCACACTGATTTCCAAAATGGTTGCACAAGGTTGCATTCCTATCAGCAATGGGTGAGTGTTCCCCTTACTACATCCTCTCCAGCATAAGCTAGAGACAGGGTATAGACAGTCATAGGTTAACAGGAGTAAGAAAAATAAGCTATGTAATGATGGACTATACACAGAGAGTCTAGATTAAGTATATTATTGTTTTTTTCTTTAAATTTTTGACTGTAAAATAGCTAAATATAGAGAGATATTTCATTCTATGGGCTACACAATTAAACCATTATTTCTTTACTGTATCTTTACTTCAAAGTTTGAGTCTATGGATTGGTTGCTTTTGAAAAAAAAAGGTTCTTCTTTTGTCTTCACAGAGGATGAGAACCTGTGATTGATTGCAGGCTAATATGTTTTGATGGAATACAACTTTCTAAAGTTTGCCTAAAACAACCCCCCCAAAAATTATTTCAACTGTTGACTGACATAAACATAGCACACAAGACATACAATAAAAGACCTGATTAACAACGCTCCCAAACAGCAGCATGCAGTATGAGCAGAACGACACCAATATTCCCAAATATTGTCTATAAATGTTTCTTTACCTTTAAAATAGAATATGCTATAAAGATTGGCATTGGTATGGAACTTGGTTTATTGATACAAATTTAAGGTCAATTTTGATATACTGTGTATAGATATATTTCTGCCCTTGATGCATTTTGTTTTTGTAGCTCACTTAAAATGTAATATATAATTAAGAAATTATAGGTTAATAGTCAAACCTGTAGTCATGTTAGTTAGATTTTCTAGATATTTAGAGATATATGTAATTTAGAGAGTTATTTTTCAAGTTATTTAGAGACCTTCAATGGCATTTAAAATGTTTAAGAACTTAAGACTTTTCATGACAGTGAGACACATCTGCTCCTGGCAGCACCAAGCTACTTGAGGAGGATTATGGGAATTGAAGAGACTCCTTTCAGAGTTGATTAGTCATTTGGGCAAGAAGCACTGTTGCCTGTTCTGCTTCACTGGACATGCAGGACCCACAGAGAAATGAGTGCTGAACTTGCCTAAAGGTGAGATGGTTCCTCTGGCTTCCTAGACATTCTGCAGGATACAAAAGAGAGTGAGTGGCAAACTGCCAATATAGGAGGGCGGGACTGTCTTTGAAATTTCCTGCTTTGTGGAAATATTTGATGGATACTATGGGCCTGTAGGCTGAAGATGGATGCCCCAATGATATGTAAAAACTTTGGGTGACTGTTCCGGCAGTGAGATGTCTCTGTCAATTCTAGAGTTTTAGAAGTTGCTTACAGTGTACTTCCTGTTTACTCAGGTAATATCATATTCTTCTGGAGCCTTTGATAGAATTGAAAAATTCATAGTTATAGTTTTCCTTAGTTAAGATAAAAGATGAAGGAGATATAAATATTGTAACTATAATTCTTGCTTGCCAACTGTTTTGTTATACATAATTCTACTATGTTAAAATTAAAGCCTTCATTTTTGTTTTAACAGAAAAGGGGAAATGATGTGTAGACATAAATCACAAAACAATCCCACACCAGTTTGGAATTATGATTAATAAAAGGGTTATTTATTTAAGGGGAAAACTTACAGCTCACTTTCCTAGACAACAACCCTCTGTGTGACCAGGAAAAGAGTCTAGTAGGTAGAAGCAGAGCTGGAAGCAAGAGAGAGAGAAAGAGAGAGAGAGAGAGCAGGGTTACTGTTGCTTTATAAAGCAAAAGAGATCACACCCAAGTGGGCTGGTATCTCAACATCTATTAGCTAAAGGTGCTGAAGGAGCTCCTGTAGTAGGAATGTGGATGGTCCATCTGTCTATATGTTGTTTTTCTTGGTTGATGAATAAAGAACTGCCTTGAACCTATAGCAGAGCAGGTCAGGACAGAGCAGATCTAGGCAGGGAGAAAGAAGGGCAGAGTCAGGGAGAAGCCATGGAGCCAAAGGCAGACATACAGAATTTTTCCAGTAAGCCACAGCCTCTTGATGATACACTGATTACTAGAAATGGGCTAAATTAAGATGTAAGAGTTAGCCAATAAGAAGTTAGAGCTAATGGGCCAAGAGGTGATTTAATTTATACAGTTTCAGTGGGATTATTTTGGGTTTAAGTATGCCAGGTAACTGGGAACCAACAAGCTCCCTTATCCAACAAGTTAGCTCCCACAGGGCTCAAGGAACTTCCTGAGGTTGCTGTTTGCTGAGCATTGGTCTTTGAGCTGTGTCATTCCATGCACATGTAAAGCATGGGATTTCTAAAATCTTTGTTGTAATATGGTGAAAGTGTAAAAAAGAGATATCTTAAACTAATGTGTGTATTTGTTCCACCATATATGATTTATAATTTTTCAATTTTCTTCCTTAATCAAGACCCCCCTGTTACTATTTTCAATAGATTAAATAGATAAGTATTAAAAATTTATAGGAAGCTTTCCTCAATTGTTCAAAATAAAAGTTTGAATATTGAATATTGCTAGTTGTCTTGAAGACACAAGTTGACATTATCAACCTATTGTCACCTTTCTCTTCTATTTGCTGGAGATTACAAAAGTCCCTCTTCAGTAGATTATAAACAAGCCTCCTGAAGCTAATTTACTGCTTTGCTTCTGATCTGCATCTTTTTGTCCATCACAGAAGCTCATCAATGGGCTGGGTCTCACTAGCTTTTCTTTAGGCCTTGTCTAATACTCATAACTTTCTTTATACTGTCTTCCACAATGTGGCCACACTCTCTTCTTGCTTACTTTTACTTTTTGCTGTCTTCTTAGATGGAAGGTTACCAAGTCTCACTATATATTCTGAACTGACCTGGAAATCACTACCTAGGACACAATGACAATTCACTTACAACCCACCAGCCTCTTCACCCTGACAACTGAATTCCATGACACCACACCCAGGTCCTTTTTCATATTCTAGTTGTTTTCCCATTGCAGGTGCATGAACTGTGGAGGTCTAAGAGTACAATCCATGATTTCAGAAACTTTAACCTATAAAAGCTTCCACTTGTACACGAACCTTCTTTGGACTTTTGGTTTTGTCTGATATAGAGCAAGAAACCTCAACAAAATGAGCCTTAGCAACACATTGAAATGCAAGTGTTTGATGTTTTCATGTTAACAGATTAGCTCATGATAGTGAAACTGTACTGTATTATTTTCCTAATGCTTAACAAGGAATTATCAAAAATTAAGTGGCTTATGAGCTCAACATCTGTAATCTGTCTGCATACGCTCCTCAGGCTCTCACAGGTTACAATCAATGTGTTGTCAAGGCTGCATTCTTATCTGGGTACACAAAATAACCTCATTGAAAGACCAATGCACCATTTTTTTAAATCTCAATTTGGTCTCAATAAATTTTCTAAGATCAGCTTGACTTTACAAATGTCTTGACTGAACCACTTATGTGCCAAGATTAGAAGCTTAATCCTCCATTTCCAAATATCTTTCATGGTTACTGGTGGGACATGCAGTATAGAAAACATCAAAGACATAGGAGATTTCAAGGCAGCTACTAATCAGCATGGACCAGGAGAAATTAGCTGAATTCCATCCCCAAAGAAAAATATGTATTGTATTCACATACATAATGAGTCTTTTCATTAACAAAACTATAGATTCAGCCACAGAGAAAAAATGACACATTTATGTGATTTCTATTTTTAAGATAGTTGAATAAATTTCTTTGTGAATAAGTATGTTTTTATTATCCGTTTATATGTTGATAGACATTGGGCTGATTTAAATTCTTACATTGTGAATAGTTTAGCAATAAACACGGTGTGGAAGTATATCTATTTTGTGATGATGTACATTTGCTCAGGAATATATATAGGACAGGAGTAGCTAAATCATAAGGTAATTTTCTGTTTTCTTGTGTACTTCCATATTGAAGTTCACAGTGACTGTACCAGTTTACAGTCCCTCCAGCACCATACACTGCTTGCTCTTTCTGTTCTGTCCTTCCATCATTTTTAGTCACTTTCATGATTTCCTTTCAATTTGTTAAGCAAATGAAATGATTTTATGTTTTTGCTTTGGTTTCTATCTCAATGCCAAACATGAGAATCTACAAGCCACAACATTCATCTAGAAGTCACTGACCAACTTCAGAAGAACCCAGGTTATTGATGCTTTGGAATTTTCTTTACCTCCAATAATATCTATTATATTTGGGAGAAATTGGGTGATGTTTATTTTCCTGCTCCATATTTCTGTACTGAGCATGGTTGAGCTGAAAGCTCCTTTCAGGCTTTGCTTAGTTGAAATTTGTTTCCCATGGGGCACAGACGTTAGCAGTAACTTTGTGTCTATTGTTCCTCCTCTCACACAATTTTAGGCAATTTTCTATGATATTTCAAAGAAAATTAACATGTGATAACAGTTGAATCATCTAAGTACTGAGGTTTGCATTTTAGGCTATAACACTGTATAGGGAGTTTGCATGATGTTTCTATCATTTTGATGAGTTTGAGATATAATGTGACTTCCCTGGGCTTTCATTCATAGTGGAATCCATAGAAGATGGTCCTTTGACAATGAGCTCAAAGTCATCAACATCAGATTTCCTGGATCAAACATTCAAATAAATTAATCCGTGTTGTTTTCAGCCAGTAAGTTTGCAGTTAGTTCCCTTTTAATCACAGCCTAAGGAATCCAGTGCAGCAGGATGAAGACTTGATTTGTGGAAAAAGCACTAATTAAGGACTGTTGTTTTTTTTTCTAACACACATTAAAAAACATGGAAATTTTGTCCTTGTAGTCTCCATTTTCTCCTCTTATGTACTACCAAAATACATGTTTAACTGTGAGAGCCTTTGTGTTTGTAAGACCCCTGTCTCCATGTGTCCAATCTGAATGAGCAGCAGTAAATGACTTCAAACACAATATAGACTCACTGCAGCTGTAACAAAGCAAAATACAAAGTTTATCAAAGATCTAGAACACAGCGCTACTTATTAGACATTGATTGGGACAGTTACTCATCTGTCATATTCTTGACTTTAAAATTGGGAACTTCTTTATTCCACATACTACTTGTTTCTCTCCTATGATGGTATGTTAGCGGTTAAATAGAGGAGATCTGAATATGCTTACCATAAGTAATTTAATATTTTGTACATGAAAAGATGATGTATGAAATTATATAATTAATGCAAATTAAAAGGGAAATTCATGTTACTTAAATGCTTATTTAGTTTTCAATAATAGTTTTTGCTTAATGCTAAAACCTTAACATCAGATAACTATGTTGACATGGATATGAAATGATATGAGCTGCCTTGTAACCACTTGATTAATCACACACATTTTTGAAATATTGTGTCCATGGACGGATTAGACTGGGCTACATCTTGTGCTCCATGATGGCCTCAAAGGCATAATCCTCCTACTTACGTCTCTTCAGTCCTGGGATTACATATGAATCTCAACTTCTTGTCATAATATTTGTTTATTTATTTTTCTGTTTCTAGTACTTTATATATAATACTGTATTTATATTTCCTTCTTATATATGCTTTAAGAGTTTGCCAACCTGAAGTCATGGCAGGTTCTGTGATTTCTGTTATTACTTCTGGTTTTCATTCATACTCAAACAATTTTTTTCTTAGAATGACAGAAATCTCTGGTGTTGCAGTCTGTTGGTGTCAGTAAAATTATTACTTGATATAGGATGACCACAACATCTTCTGGAGAGGTTTTAACATGTTCATTACTACAACAGGACAATTTTCACCCACTTTCAATATGGCTGATTTTTAGACTAATCTAGAATATGTATATCTGAAATAAACACTCTTGGCAGCATTACTTTACAGCCATGACTAATTGAAGAAATCCAGTTCATTGTGTTTCCCTTTCCATTTTCCCAAATTTAGAGTCCTGTTTCAGATTCCTGATGTCATAGGTAGGATACTTCTTTGTTCCTGCTGGGTTTACCTTTGCTTTAAGGTTAAAGCTTCTCTCGTGTCACTCTTAAATTAATGTTCCACAGGATTTCCTCAAAGTGAATTCTAGGCTGCTCAATATTTTTGTTTAATTTTCAATTTGGAAACTGGAGCCCAATGTTCACTCAGTATGAGTGACTTCACACATGAAAGATAGTGGACCCAATTAGTCTCAATTCTCTCATACTTTTCCTCTCTTCTTCACTCCATCCTTCCATTATTTTACTACATATTTTCTTACTCTAAGTTACTTTTGCTGTCGTGAATTTTTCAACATATTTTACCATTACCCTAATACTGTTAACCTGATAGCTTTCTTAACATTTCTGCAAAACAAAGCAGTTAAATATGTCTTGGATTTTAACACAAAATTGTTATTAGAGTACCAAATAGATTCTGTTGGAGAGCTATAAGCTGATATCTTTCAGAGATCATTTATACTGCCTGTGGTGTTATGTTTGCCTGTTGATTCTCAGCAGCCTCACACATGCTGCCCTTATATATTTGCTGACTGTTTTGCATGGGCCCCTCTAGACTAGCCCAGCTGCTCAGAATTTATAAACCTGACTTTTCAGTGTGAACTGAGCTGCATCAGATAGCCGGGGGAAGCAAGATGGAGTTACAGATACATGTCCTCATGTCCCTGCTGCTCTGGGTGTCTGGTGAGAAATTTAAAAGTGTTATAATCTTTTTAGGGTCACTTCTTTGTGTATAAGGAATTTACAATGTGTGCTAGGACATAATATTTGTTACAGAATTGTGTAAGATATACATACAGTAACAAGGTGATATTGCAAGGTTATTAAATGACAAATTTCAACTGTTACTATATTCTGGGTTTGCATATTATAAATCTTTGTTTTGTATTCCTTACTGCAGGTGCCTTTGCAGATATCGTGATGACCCAGTCTCCATCATCCATGGCTATGTCAGCAGGAGAGAAGGTCACCATCAGCTGCAAGTCCAGTCAGAGTCTTTTATACAGTAACGACCAGAAGAATTACTTGAGCTGGTACCAGAAGAAACCAGGACAGGCTCCTAAACGGCTGATCTACTGGGCATCCACTCGGGATACTGGAGTCCCTGATCGCTTCATAGGCAGTGGATCTGAGAAAGACTTCACTCTAACCATCAGCAGTGTCCAGGCTGAAGACCTGGGACATTATTACTGTATGCAAGGTTTTGTTCCTCCCACAGTGCTTCAGCCTCCAACAAAAACTTCTCAGAGTATCAGCAGCTGCCTGCACCACATGCAGTCCTGCACCTGCACACTTCTCCCTTCTGCCTGAGAACCAGTGAGCCTGAAACTCTGATCAAAATGTAGCCAAAGCTGAGGAAGATATAGTGGATTCAATGTCTCTTATATCATTTGGTATGATAAGCCTGTATGTACAAATGCAGAGGAAAACTCAGTATGCCATAAACTCTGTTGCTTGAACATGAGGGATTTATCTTTCTATAGTTCTGGAGTTCTGGCATCTATCAACACTCTTTGGACTGAAGTGATGACGATGACAAACTGTGTTTTGTTTCAGGAGCTTTAGGAAAGCCTGTTACCTTCATTTTCTGATTCTAGAGGACTTTCTTACTTCATTACTGTGTCTGTTTCTTCTGTTTTTTCTTTTCCTTTCTACTACTTTTTAGTAGATTATGTTACTGTGTCAATTTGAGTGTGTATTTGTGTTTGTGCCAGCATCTGCATATTTCTAGGTGCATATTTGACATTACCTAATTGAGGAGATCAGAGAACAACTTGGACTTTATTGTCTTTTTGTCATTTAGGATCTGGAGAATCAAATCGAGTTTGACAGCAGGATTGGTTAAGTGTATTTGACATGTGGACCATCTTCATGCCCCCTTGAAATCTTTATTAATGTAAATTCATTTTATACAATTTTCTCAAAAGCAGTGTTTTCCAGTATATTATATATTTTGACCGTATGTGCTAATCTTCCCCATTTCTCCTTCCCTTGGAAAGATTTATTCTGAGGAGTTATAGTGCTCCTACAATGCACATTCTTTACAGGAATCAGTTTACTGACAGCACACTCCCCACAAGAAACGTAAAAAAAAAAAAAATACCACAGAGATTGTGATGTTTCCACATGTCTAGGAACAAATATCTTAGGATACATTAAAATACTCTATGGAATTCTGTGCTAATCCTATGTGCCACAGGATGATATAAGAGAATGTGATCTTGAGCACCAACTCAAGCTTTTTTGAGCTGGTTTGCATATAGAGATATTATCTATGGTGCAGATTGCCCAAGCCGTATTTAAAGGCAACTTGCCAGTGCCCAAGGAGCAGCCTCCAGTAAGGATTTCAGAGACGGGATCAGCTACTCTCCTGCCGTAGGTGAGGGTTCTCCGAGTACCAGGATAGAAGGTTCATGTTGAAAACATCCACGGTGACCTTCCCTGTTAAGCCTTGGTGTCCTTAACTTTGAAACTGTAGAATTTAATTAAAGTTTTCATTTTATTTTATATGTCTCAGAGCATTGTTCATGACTTCTGTTACAGATTCCTCATACATGATGGTTTTACATTGGGGTGCATTCACTTTACACAGGTATGTGTGCTTATAATTTCATATTCCATGGGAGACATTTGCTGACCCAGTCTAGTTTCTTTGACTGTGTCACTAGGCAAAAAGATGACCATCGTCTGCATATCCAACCAGAATGTCACTATAGGTCTTTTTAATCACATATACTAGTGCCAACAGAAACCAGCAAGCCCTCAAACTCCTGATCTGTGGAGCATTCAAGTTATCATCAGTGGTTGCTGCCACGTTCAGTGGCAGTGGGTCTAAACAGATTTCTCCTTCTCCATTCATCCTGTGGAAGCTGATGATCTTCCATCCTGATACTGTTAGCAGCTTCTAGTGGGTTCCTCTTACAGAACTCCAGAGCTAAAAATATCTCCTGGAGTTATTTATCACTGAAACTCAGACTCTCAGTCATTTCTTATCAGTTGTCTCAACCATAAAATTTTAAGAATCTTGTTTATAAAGGTAGTGTAGCAGTGAAACAGATTTCTGAAACTGTTATATGTTTTTGTCCCACCATGTATCTTTATAAATTACCCATTTGTTTACTTAAGAAAGTCCTGTCTGAGCTGGACTGTGGTGGCACACGTCTTTAATCCCAGCACTCGGGAGGCAGAGGCAGGTGGATCTCTGTGAGTTTGCGAACAGCCTAGTCTACAAGAACTAGTCCCAGGATAGGCCTCAAAGCTGCATAGATACCCTGTCTCGAAAAAACAAAACAATACAAAAAACAAAAACAAAACAAAATAGACAAAGTCCTATCTGATACTCTTTTCAAGGCTCTTTCAATGTTTAATACACTGAGCAAACAACCAATTTAAACTTACTAGAAATGTTCCTCAGTCTCCCAAAAATTCAGAGCTTTAACATAGAAGACTGTTAGTTGTATCGCAGACACAAGCTGTTATTCCTCACACTAATGTCACATTTCCACTTTCATTTGCTTGAAATTTCAAAGGTCCCTCTTCAGAGGATCACACACCCTACCTCCTGCAGCTGATTTACTGCTTAGTTCTGATTTGCATCTCTGTGTTCATCAAGATGCTCATCAATGGGTTTAGACTCATTTGCTGTTCATTATTCCTTATACAATATTTACAACATTCCCTATGTAATCTTCCATAATGCTGCCACATTCTGTTCTTGTCATCTTCCACCTTGTGCAATCTTATTTTGTGGGTTGGGTGAAAAGTTTCACAATATATCCAGAGCTGACCTTGACATTGCTATCTAGTGTCCAGTGACCCTGAACTTACAACCCATCACTTATTCCCTTCACTGCTGGATTACACAACACCAGGCCCAGGTCCTTTTTATTTCCTAGTTGCTCTACCATTGCAGTTTCTTGAATTCTAAAGACAAAATGGTGCACAGATGTGATCATCTAGGGTTTTCTTCCTAGGTACTCCAGTTCTGTATGATTGTCTCTTGGACTTCACCATCATCCCCATGTGGCATGGGAATGCTCAAGAGAGTAATCCTTAGTACCTTTTTCAGATGCACAATTCTGAAATTTTCAAATAGTTTAATACCACTGTACAATAAGTTAATACAACTGTAGTGACCTAAATGCACAGTACCGATAACTTGGGCCAGGTACATCTCAGTCTTCTATTCAGGGTCATAGGGCCTATAGTAAAGATGTGATCAAGGCTGCACTCTCAGTTGAAATACTCAGAGAATCTTGTCACAAGGCCAGTCATGATGTTTGAATCATCACCTTTAGAAGTATCCTTCTGTAAAGACAGCCTCCATGAAATTCACATGGAGCTGAGTACTTCCCGGATATCTACACCTATTTTGTGACCCCTCACATCATTCTTCCCCTTGAAATTGACCTGTTACATTTCCTCTCCTTTATCCTATTCTCTATTGCTGTAACTGGCTACCAAAAACTAGTTATCTTATAAAGAAAATATATCTATTTATTTTAGCCCTGGTCTTGAGAAATCCTAAGATCATTTTGCTGTGATTGGATCATATCTACTGAGGACTTTTTTGGTGCTTCATGACATGATTGAAAGATATCGAGGTGAGAGCATTAGTATTCCAGATCTGCTATTTTGTCCTCTAGACATAAATCCAATAGTGCCTTTACAGGGCCTTCTGCTGTGGAATATAATGATACAAAGATGTATTTCATTCTTTTATATTGCATTTGTTTAACTCTGTAAAGCTGTCTTATTTTGCCTGCCTTAAATACCTGAGTGGTTATTATAAAAATCAGAATGACCAATAGCTAGGTAGGGAGATAAGCGGGGCTGCTATGCATAGAGAATAAATAGAAAGAGAGATCTAAGAAATAAAGAAAGAGGGGAGAGAAAAGGAAAAGAGGAAGACAGACGGGTCCAAAGATATATGAAACTGATATGTGTATGATGAGGAAAAATGATAGGTATACAAATTACTATGAATTTATCAGGGCAGAAAACCTTATATGTCAACAAAATGATTATAATGCATAACACAACATACACTAATCTGAAATCTTAGATGAGACCTTAGTTGTAGTATTATGTGATGTGTTTTGCAGGCATAGTGCAAACTCTGTGTTTCATGTTTAGAATCAAGACTGCAATGATGTCCAACAATTCAATTAGAGGTTCACATTGGCTGAATATTTTAAATTCAATCTGTGTCTGCTTTTCAATTAATATTTGTGGATGTGCTTTCATAAACTTTTAATTTGCCAATTTTCATGGTTTATGTCATAATTTACAAGACCCAAAGATTTTCACCTGAAATCTAGGACATTCATATCTGGAAACGGTGAAAAGTTTGTCAGTGCTATGCTTTAGTGTTGGATTATAACATGACTTCCTGAGGAGTTCTTGATTTTTACTCTATTACCCCATTTTCTGCTGTTTCATACCTCTCTTTTCAGTCTCAAATATTTGAAAGGGAAGAGTCACTTTCTATTTGACTTACATTTACAGTGACATTAAATATCCTTTTAGCTCTACAGCTAAATGAGGATGCCACATAAATCCATGCAGTGAACTGTGTCCCTGCCTTTGCCTGTTTGATTTATACCAAACCTAGAAGCTATCAGTGCTCTCCATTGACATCATCATATGAGTAACATTGCTGCTCAAATACTTTGGTTCTGTGTTATAAAAACTTGGCCCAAGTTTTTTTCACTTTTGCTTTCTGTTTTTCCTTTTTTAACCTCTCTATTTTACTTACTCCTCTCCTCTTGTTTCTCTTTCCTTCTCATTAAATTTCCTTTCTTTTTTTCTTTCCATCTTCTTCTCTTTTTCTCTAGTCCTTCTTCCTTCCTTTCTTCCATTCTTGTCCTTTCATTCCTTCTGTAATTTCTCCTTCATTACATTTTAGATCCTTTCCTCCCCTTCCTCTATGCTGCTTTCTCTTGTTGCCCACCATGTTGATTATTTCCAAAGGATTGTTATAATGAGGTA
This sequence comes from Chionomys nivalis, assembly GCF_950005125.1. NCBI lineage: Eukaryota > Metazoa > Chordata > Mammalia > Rodentia > Cricetidae > Chionomys > Chionomys nivalis. The sequence continues at coordinate 81,174,768 of NC_080086.1, forward strand.
GGTAGCTCTATAATTAGATTGATGAAGTAATGTAAATATGTCTTTGTTTGTGAACTGAAGTCTGCCATTAAAGCATCTAGACATTTTTGATTTGCCAGCTCAGAGTTGAACCTTTCTTCCCAGTAAGTGCTTACTCTCTCTGATGGTATTGGCTATGGATTGACATCAGCCACTCTCACATGCTGTCATTAAATTTGCTTCCTCATTTGCTGAGTGCTTTGTCTGGGCCACTAGAGGTCAGTCTAGTTTCTCCAATTTTGCAAACAATGCCTTTGCTCTGAGAATTGAGCTGCATCAGACAATCAGGGGCAGTACAAGCTAGGATCATTAGGACTCTATGTTCCTGCTGCTTTGGTATTGGCTGATAAATTTAAAAGTATTATAATCACATCAGTAATAATAGTTTTACAGAGAAAGACCATGTTGTTTTAGAACATATTGGGAGATAATGTCTAAATCTTTTTTATTAAGAATTTTATTACAAATGAGGAGCAGAAGGAGGGAGAACATGAGCAAGGAAGTCAGGACTCCGAGGGGTGCACACACCCACTGAGACAGTGGGGCTGATCTAACTGGAGCTCACCAAGGCCAGCTGGACTGGGACTGAAAAAGTATAGAATAAAACCAGACTCTCTGAAAATGGTGGACAATGAGGGCTGCTGAGAAGCCAAGAACAATGGCACTGGGTTTTGATCCTACTGCATGTACTGGCTTTGTGGGAGCCTAGCCTGTTTGGATGCTCACCTTCCTAGACCTGGATGGAGGGGGGAGGACCTTGGACTTCCCACAGGGCAGGGAACCCTGACTGCTCTTTGAACTGGAGAGGGAAAGGGAGGGGAGGGAGGGTGGGGAGGGGGAGGGAAAAGGGAGGTGGGAGGAGGCTGAAATTTTTAATTAAAAAATGCAAAAAAAAGAATTTTATTACAATTTTTTTCTCACATGAACCCTATATTTTACATACATTAAAAAACTCCTTTGAGCAATACAGTTTCTCTAGATAGTCCTCACTATTCTGGAAATCCTTATGTGGACCAGGCTGTTCTCAGTCTCACTGAGATCTTTCTTCCTCTGCCTCCCATGTTCTGGGAATAGAGGTGTGTGCTTTCATACTCAGTTTAAAAATTACATTTTAAATATCAATGGCCATATTATTACATATCTGAATGTGTTTGAATGTATGACAGTCATCTCTTCACAATTGTAGAAAGCATTGAGGACATTATGATGTTCCAGTCTCCATCCTCCATGGCTGTGTCAGCAGGAAAGAGTTTCCATCGACTATCACTCCAGGCAGAATGATGTTTTGCAGAGTCTGTTTCACAGCAATATCCAAAGAATCATTTGGCCTTGCATCATCATAAGCCTGGGCAGGCACCTAAACTGCTGATTCTTTTGGTATCCACATGTGTATCTGGAGTTCATGACCATTTCACAGGCAATCGATCTGGGTCAGATTTCACTATCACCATCAGCAATGTCCATGCTGAATATCTGAAAGATTATTGCTATCAGCTACATTACAACTCTTCTCCCACAGGGCTTTACTTTCTAACACAAAGCTCCTATCTGAAGTTCAACATCTGTGTGTACCACACAGCCATGTATACTTTCTTCATCTCCCTTCCCGCCAGTATGCCTGGCACATTGATGAGTAAACTTATATCATCCCACAGATTATTAATAAGCACAGTGTTTCTAAGATTCATGAAGTACAATGTAATTAAGTTCTGTGTGTAATTGCTATTTCTTCTTCAAAAATTTACCACAGTTTCTGGCTTGAACTAAAGAAATTTATCATTTTCCAGAAGTTCAACACAAGACTCAATTACCGGAAGTTAAGATGTTGGTAGCCTATAATTCCACGTCAAGGCTTTAAGATGAATTAATTTTAATGTATATGGGTGCTTTGCCTGTATGTTTGTTGTGTCCCTGATGCATACAGTTTCTACAAAAGCCAGAAGAGCATTTTAAATTCCCTGGAACTAGAGTCACAAATAGTAGTGAACTGCCATTTAGGTCCTGGGAATTGATCCTGTGTACCTGGAAGAGCAATCAGTACAGTTAACTGCTGAGACAGCACTCTAGTTCCTATGTTTCCGTAATTAGGATCGGGAAGACACTATACCTTTAGTTTTTGTTTTTAAGCTATTGGTGGGCTCCTTGCTCTCACAATTGTAACTGTTCTTCATTATATTATTTTCTGGGTAAACTTTTGCCTAATTTCATCTAATTGCCAATACTAACTACTCTCTCATATAGAGAAGAAGGTTTGGCCTCATTGAAGAAGTGAAATAATATTATGGAATAGAGAATTATGTTGTTAATGTCATATAAATTATATCATCTGTGCATGTTGATGTAGTAGGAGAGAGCAGTGTGTGTCTTTTTTATACATTTGAGTTACATATTTGAGATCATGTCTGACTCTGTTCTTGTGTAGCATGGACTGTTTAGCATGGATTGGATGAAAATTCCTCTTCCTACTGCCTTAACCTCCATTGCAAATGCTCAGATTGTAGGCAATGGTCAACAAGATGAGCGGATATATAATTCTTAAAACCTCAATATGTTGCAGATAATTAATTATTATGATATTGAGTAAATATCATAGGAGGTAAAATAGGAATAGCAGCCAAAAAAGTTCTTGCTGCATGTCTCACATCAGCAGTCATCCTACCAAAAAACTCAATGAAATTGAAGTGATAGTAAATTACAATCCCATCTACATACCACATTGTGGAGTTCTAGATATGCATTTGATTGTGTGCATAAATTAAAACATACTTTAACAGAGCTTGGATCTGACACTATTTCCAATTAATAACTCTAGGTGAAGCTATGTCCTATAGGCTCCTTCAGTTGAGGGCTGAAGGAGTAATAGGTTGTGAAGGGAAGTAGGTGAACTATAGAGCCACACTGTCCATATCTGCAGCAGAGAGTATCACCATCAGCTGAAAGGTGAATGCTTTCTACATGGAGCTCTAACAGCAAGATATTTAGCCTGATATTGACAAAAGCAGAGTCAGGCCCTTCATCTGTTCATCTAGTTATATACCAGGCATCTTGCCTGGTCCAGTGGCGGTGGGTCTAGGACAGAATTCATTCTCACTACCATCAGCACTCAGACTGAAGATGTGATAGGTTATTACTCTGCACTCAGAATCATAAACTCCATTTAGAGCTCAGCCTGTTAGGCAGTGTCTGAAGCAGCAGCTTCCCTCTCTCTATACAGCCTGTTATTCAAACAGTGTCCTCTCCACCCAAGGACATGTATGCTGCACCTTATATCTAATTAGAATTGAAGGTCCAAGAGAGCACTCAGTGCTAAAGTATGCTTTAATCATTTTAAGATACTAATCCTAATTAATATCTTTATAGCATGCTTTTAAGACTGAATTTTTATGACTATTCTAATTTTTATGGCTGTGCTGCTTAGAAGAACAAGTAGTTTGGAAACAGTCTAGGAATGCTTCCTACATATTAGTCATCCAAGCCGGGTGGTGGTGGCGCACGCCTTTAATCCCAGCACTTAGGAAGCAGAGGCAGGCAGAACTCTGTGAATTCGAGACCAGCCTGGTCTACAAGAGCTAGTTCCAGGACAGGCTCCAAAACCACAGAGAATTTTATTGAGTATTTTTGCGTCAATATCTCACTCATGAACATCGACGCAAAAATACTCAATAAAATACTGGCAAACCGAATCCAAGAACACATTAGAAAAATTATCCATTATGATCAAGTAGGCTTCATCCCAGAGATGCAGGGCTGGTTCAACATACGAAAATCTATCAATGTAATCCATCATATAAATAATCTGAAAGAAAAAAACCATATGATCATTTCATTAGATGCGGAAAAAGCATTTGACAAAATTCAACATCCCTTTATGATAAAGGTCTTAGAGAGATTAGGAATTCAAGGGTCGTTCCTAAATATAATAAAAGCTATTTATAGCAAGCCGTCAGCTAACATCAAATTAAATGGAGAGAAACTCAAAGCTATTCCACTAAAATCAGGAACACGACAAGGTTGTCCACTCTCTCCATACCTCTTTAATATAGTGCTTGAAATTCTAGCAATAGCAATAAGACAACATAAGGGGATCAAAGGGATTCAAATTGGAAAGGAAGAAGATAAACTTTCATTATTTGCAGACGATATGATAGCGTAAATAAGCGACCCCAAAAACTCCAGCAAAGAACTCCTTCAGCTGATAAACACCTTTAGTAGTGTTGCAGGATACAAGATCAATTCCAAAAAATCAGTTTCCCTCCTATACAAAAAGGATAAGGGAGCAGAGATGGAAATCAGAGAAGCATCACCCTTCATGATAGCCACAAATAGCATAAAATATCTTGGGGTAACCCTAACCAAGGAAGTAAAGGATCTATTTGACAAGAACTTTAAGTCTATGTAGAAAGAAATTGAGGAGGATACCAGAAAATGGAAGGAACTCCCTTGCTCTTGGATTGGGAGGATCAACATAGTAAAAATGGCAATTCTACCAAGGGCAATTTATAGATTAAATGCAATCCCCATTAAAATCCCATCAAAATTCTTCACAGATCTTGAGAGGACAATAATCAACTTTATATGGAGAAACAAAAAACCCAAGATAGCCAAAACAATCTTATATAATAAAGGATCGTCTGGAGGCATTACCATCCCTGACTTCAAACTCTATTACAGAGCCTCAGTATTGAAAACAGCTTGGTATTGGCATAAAAACAGAGAAGTCGATCAATGGAACCGAGTAGAAGACCCTGATTTTAACCCACAAACATATGAACACCTAATTTTTGATAAAGGAGCTAAATGTATTCAATGGAAAAAAGAGAGCATCTTCAACAAATGGTGCTGGCAGAACTGGTTGTCAACGTGTAGAAGAATGAAAATAGATCCATATCTATCACCATGCACAAAACTCAAGTCCAAATGGATTAAAGACCTCAATATTAGTCTGAACACACTGAACCTGATAGAAGAAAAAGTGGGAAGTACTCTACAACATATGGGTACAGGAGATCACGTCCTACGTTTATCCCCAGCAGCACAGACATTAAGGACAACATTGAAAAATGGGACCTCCTGAAACTGAGTAGCTTCTGTAAAGCAAAGGACACTGTCACTAAGACAAAAAGGCAACCCACTGACTGGGAGAAGATCTTCACCAACCCTGTAACAGATAAGGGTCTGATCTCCAAAATATATAAAGAACTCAAGAAACTAGACTTTAAAATGCTAATGAACCCAATAAAAAAATGGGGCACTGATCTGAACAGAGATTTCTCAACAGAAGAAATTCAAATGGCCAAAAGACACTTAAGGTCATGCTCAACCTCCTTAGCTATAAGGGAAATGCAAATTAAAACAACTTTGAGATACCATCTTACACCTGTCAGAATGGCTAAAATCAAAAACAGCAATGATAGCCTTTGCTGGAGAGGTTGTGGAGAAAGGGGCACACTCATTCATTGCTGGTGGGAATGCAAACTTGTGCAACCACTTTGGAAATCAGTGTGGCGATTTCTCAGGAAATTTGGGATCAACCTACCCCAAGATCCAGTAATACCACTATTGGGAATATACCCAAGAGATGCCCCATCAAATGACAAAAGTATCTGTTCAACTATGTTCATAACAGCATTGTTTGTAATAGCCAAAACCTGGAAACAACCTAGATGCCCTTCAATGGAGGAATGGATGAAGAAAGTGTGGAATATATACACATTAGAGTAATACTCAGCGGTAAAAAACAATGACTTCTCGAATTTTGCGTGCAAATGGATGGAAATAGAAAACACTATCCTGAGTGAGGTATCCCAGACCCAAAAAGAGGAACATGGGATGTACTCACTCATAATTGGTTTCTAGCCATAAATAAAGGACATTGAGCATATAATTTGTGATCCTAGAGAAGCTAAATAAGAAAGTGAACCCAAAGAAAATCATATAGTCATCCGCCTGGAGAGGGGAAGTAGACAAGATTGCAGGGCAAAAACTGGGAACTTGCGGGTGAGGTGGCAAGGGGCAAAGGGGAAATAGGATGAGAAACATGAGAAGGGGAGGATGGGAGGAGCTCGGGGGATTAGGATGGTTGGGATATAGGAAGGGAGGATACGGAAGCAGCGAAGTATATATCCTAACTAGGAGAGCCATCTTAGGGTTGGCAAGAAACTTGACTCTAGAGGGGTTAGCAGGTGTCCAGGGAGATGTCCCCAGCTGGTACCTGGGCAACTAAGGAGAGGGAACCTGAAATGACCCTATACTGATGAATATCTTGCATATCACCTTAGAACCTTCATCTGGCGATGGATCGAGGTAGAGACAGAGTCTCAGTTTGGAGCAACGGTCTGAGCTCTTAAGGTCCAAATGAGGAGCAGAAGGAGGGAGAACATGAGCAAGGAAACCAGGACTACGAGGAATGCACCCACCCACTATGACAGTGGAACTGATTTATTGTGAGCCCACCAAGACCAGCTGGTCTGGGTCTGAATAAGCTTGGATTGAAACTGGACTCTCTGAGCATGGCGGACAATGAAGGCTGATGAGAAGCCAAGGGCAATGGCACTAGGTTTCGATCCTAATACATGAACTGGCTTTGTGGGTGCTTAGCCTGTTTAGATGCTCACCTTCCTGGACATAGATAGAAGACCTTTGTCTTCCTGCAGGGCAGAGAATTTGGACTGCTCTTCAGTATCGAGAGGGAGGGGGAATGGTGTGGGGGGAGGAGAAGAGGAGTGGGGATAGGGGGAGGGGAGTGGGGGGAGGGGGCAATATTTGGGAGGAGGGGAGGGAAATGGATAACGGGGAGAAGGTGGAAATTTTAATTAAAAAGGAATAAAAAAAAAGACACCAAAAAAAAAATCAGTCGAAAAATAACAATCCCAGACAACCTAGACAGCAATGGGGACCTTAAGAGAGACATTTATGGATCTAATCTACATGGGAAGTAGAAAAAGACAAGATCTCCTGAGTAAATTGGGAGCATGGAGACTATTGGAGATTGAAGGGGAAGGGGAGTGGAAGAGAGGGGAACAGAGAAAAATGTATAGCTCAATAAAATCAATAAAAATAAGAACTGCATACATGATGGTTTTTACACTTGGGTGCTTTTAGTAAATGAGATAGCATGGGGTTTATCATTTTAGGTTCCCCTGGTGACATTTTTCTGCCCCAGTCTCCCACTTCAATGCCTGTTTCTCTAGAGCAGAGGGTCATTATTGCCTATAGGCTCAGTAAGAATGTCACTGAATATGACATTAGTTATATGCATTGGAACCAACAGAAAAACCAGTATAGCCTCCCAAGTTCCTCATCTCTTTTGCATCTAACCTAGCATCTGTGTTCCCTGCCAGGTTCAGTGGCAGTGTGTGTGAAACAGACATCACCCTCACCTTCCATCCTGTGGAATCTGAAGATGCTGCAAACTATTTCTGTCAACAGAGAAATGCATCATCCCACAGTGTTCCAGTGCTAAACAAAACCTCCTGGGGTTCCTGATCACTGAAGTTTTATATCTGTGCTATGTCTTTTTGCCACACATCTCACCAATGTTATCTTAAAAGTCTTGTTTTTTTTTGAAAAGGGTAAACCTGTTAAACAGAGATTTTTAAAATAATATATGTGATTATCTCACCATGTGTGCCTTATAAGTTTTCAATTTGCCCCCTCATTTAATATCTCCATGATACTATTTTCAAAATGTAATTTTTATGTTTAATAGATTGACAAGACAGAAAATCCTTTAATATGTACAGGAAACTTTTATTAGATGCTCAAATTAAGAGCCTTGAATATTGAAGATTGTTAGTTGTCTTGAAGATACAAGTTGACATCCTCACTCTAATACTACATTTCCACTTGTATTAGCTTGAAATTTCAAAATTCTATTTCAGCAGGCCACACACACAAGCCTCCTACATCTGATTTACTGCCTATTTTCTGATCTGCATTTCTGTGTCCATCACAGAAACTCCATGAACTTAGACCCTTTAACTGTTTGTCTACTTGCGCAACACTACATCTTTTTTCTAGAGCATCTTCCATAATGAGGCCACATTCTCTCTTGCTTTCCTTCACTTTCTGCTATATTCTTAGGTAGAAGAGTATAAAGTCTCACCATATATTTTAAGCTGACCTAGAAATTGCTGTCTAGCACACAGTGACCCTGAACCTGCAACCCACCAGCCTCTTCACCCTTACAGCTAAATTACAGGATACCACACCTAGTTCCTTTTCATATTCTAGGTGTTGTTCCATTGCAGGTGCATAAAATCCAGAGACTCAATCACAGAAGTCATGATCATGGAAGCTTTACTTAGTAGAAACTTTGTACATCTTCATAAGCCTCCTTTGGACGTTCATATCATGCCCATGTGGAGTGAGAAAGATCAGTAAAATGATCCTTAGCACTATTTTGTGATGTCCATCTTTATGTTTTTCAGGTATATGGTCCTAGTTCAGGATACTGAAACTGTACTTTAGGTCATTTTTCATGGTGTACAAGAAGTTATCACAAATTCAGTGACTCAAAGCCTATAATCTGAGCAGGCTATGTCTGGGTCACATCCTCAGGCTCTTACAGGTTACAGTAAAAGTGTTGTCAAGGCTGAGTTTTCATCAAGGCATTCAAAAACATCTCATTATAAGACCAGTATAAACTTTTTATTTCAATTTGGTTCCACTAAGTTTCATAAGATTACCTTGACTTTAGAAATGTTCTGAATCAATCACTCCTGTACCACCCTGCCACCTGTCCAATGACTTTCACAGTTATTGACAGATCATGCAGTAAGAAAAACTTCAAGGATATAAAAGATTTCAAGACTACTCTTAATGAGCCTAGAAGAGGAGAAGTTGGCTGAATTCCATTCACAAATGCAGGGGAAAAAAGTATATATTCACATATGCAGGGAGTCTTTTCTAAATCCAATGTGTATATTGAGTCACATTAAAAAAGTTAACACACTTATGTGATTTCCATTTTCATTATAGTTGAATAAACATCTCTGCACATTTGTCCCTTATTGATCCATCTGTTGAAAGACACTGGGTAGATTTAAATTCTGACTAATGTGACCAATGCAGTAAAAAACATGTATGTAGAAACATGTCTCTTTTAAGATGATTTACATCTGTTTCAGAAAATTACATAGTGCAGAAGTAGTTAAATCATGTGGTGATTTGATGTTACCCTGAGAAGCCTCTATACTGAAGTTCACAGCATCAGCACCAGTTTGCAGTCCCTTCAGTAGCATGTACTGATTGTTCTTTCTGCTCTGTCTTTTCAATATTTATTATCACTTTCATGATATCATTTTAATTTACTAAAATTAATATATTTTAATTCACCATTCAAAATAAATGATTTTATGTTTTTACTGTGGTTTCTAACTCACTGCCAAATATAATAAGAATTCACAAGTTACAAAATCATGTAGAAACCACTAACAGACTTCAGACCAACCATGTTTATTGAAACTTAGAACTTCCTTACCTCAATCAAATCAATTTATTAAGAAGAGATTCGAGAAGGCTTATTATTTTGCTCCACAAGTCTCTTCTGAAAATAAAGGAGCTGAAAGCACAATTAAGTTTTGCCTGGGTGACGCTTTTCTTCTCACGGTATATAGGACTCACCTGTAATACGGTGGTCCATCGTTTTTTCTCTCATAGAATTTCAGGCACTTTTCTATGATGATCTAATAATAAGTAATATGCAATAGAAGTTAGTATTTTGGGAGTGTTGCATTTTAGGATATTGTACTGTAGGTGGAGATAGCGTTAATTTTACACCATATTTAATGACAACTTCCTCAGTTTCCATTATGCTGATTTTTAGGAAGAAATGTGTCTTCCCTGAACCTTCATTCACAGTGACATTCATGGAAGAGGGTTCTGTGTGCCATGAGCTAATGTCATCAACATCAGACTTCCTGGCTCCAAAGCTGGGAACAAATTAATCTTTGTTGTCTTCATCCAATAGGTTTAAAGTTAGTTCACTTTTGATCATAGCCCAAGGAATCTGATGCACAAGGGTGGAAACTTGATTTGTGGGAAAAGCAGTAACTAAAGATTTTCTGGCTTTTTCTACTATGCACAATAGAACAAGAGAATTTTGTCCTTTTAGTCTCCATGCTCTTCCCTTACATATTGTGAAAATACATGTTTAACTGAAGAAGGAGCCTTTGGATTTGTATAACCCAGTCTCCAAGTGTCCTGTTTGAATGAGCAGCATTAATGATCTGAATCCTCAATCTTATCTCATTTCAGCTTTCACAAAGCAAAGTATAAGCATCTACAAACATCCAGAGCACAGCAGAACTTGTTAGACACTGACTGGAGCAGAGTTATTCATCTGTCATATTTTTGACCTTGAGACTGGTAATTTCCTTAATCCACATTCTGCTTAGCTCTTTCTTATGATGGTGTTAGAAGATGACAAAGGACATCAGAATATGCCTATTAGAAATAAATTAACTTTTTTACCTGAAAGGTTGATGTATAAAATTATATAATTAATGCAAATAAATGGGAAATGGATGCTACCAAAATCCATATTTAATTTTCAATAATAATCTTTGATTAATGCTAAAATGTTAATGTCAGATAACTACAATGATTCCAATATCAAATGTCTAGGCTATCTTGCAAGTACTTGATTAATACTTGCAAGTACTTGATTAATACTTGCAAGTACTTGATTAATAACTGTATACTTTATTGCAAAGCCAGTGCTCTTTTAATAATACTCAAATCATGATTCAAACTAGGTTCCCATAATACCTGACAATTGTTTCATAAACTAGTAAATTGGTTGCAAATAATTTCAAGACCTTCGTGCCCTAGTTAATCTAAACAAAAAGCCTGCTGTTATGGGAATAACTCTCTCTGTAATATACTATGTAAAACATCTCATCAGAAGACAAACCACAACCTAATGTAGCCTTTGAATTAGAGTGCAAATTTGTGTTCTTAAGGACTGACTATTGGCAGGGCATTCTACTGATGGAAGAGGTATGCCTCCTCCTGACTTGGTTTGCTAAGCCTTTCAGCAAAAATGCTACCTCATGTCACTCCTGTACAGAGTTTCTATACAGATCATAATTGGCCCTCTATATAAGATGACTTTGTTCTGTAAATATTTTTTTAATGTTCACTATATCAAGCAGACCATATTCACCCAGTCTCAATATTGCTAAATTGTAAATTATCATAGAATATGCATTTTTAAAGTAACCACCCTTGGTAAATATTAGACTACAGCAAAAACTTTTTGAAAAAAAATCAAGTTTGTTTTCTTCCTCTTCTATTTCCAAAAATTTATCATCTTCTTTCAGTTCCCTTAGTTGTGCACATGACACTTGTTTGTTTCTGCATCGTGTACCATTCCTTTGAGCTTTAAGATTCGCTTATAGCAATGTTAATGTTCTCCGGGATTTACACAGAGTGAATTCTGAGCTGCTCTTTGTTTAGTCTGGAAACTGGAGCACAGCCTCTGTGGCACTGTTCATTATACATTTGTATAAGAGTGGTTTTAAAGATAAAGGAAAAAAATCTGCAAATTTAGCCTCAATTTTTCTCTCTTCCTCTCTCTCTCTCTCTCTCTCTCTCTCTCTCTCTCTCTCTCTCTCTCTGTCTTTTTTCTTTCTCCCTCCACCTATTTTTCTTTTATTGCATGTTTTTTTACTCTAAGTACCTTTTTGTTGTGATTTTTTTTAACATATTTATCTTTTTTGGTTAAACATTAATTGTTACTCTTAGGTTGCTTTCCTAACATTTCTTCAAAACAAACTGATTTAAAAATATCATGGATTTTAAACCAAAGTTGTTATTAGAGTGCCTAATTGATATATGTTTGAGTGCTGTAAGATGATAGCATTCAGTGACTGCTCACACTCCTCATGATGTTATTTTTCCTTTTGATTGACAGCAGCTATTCACACACACTGCTCAGACATTTCCTTATGTATTTGGTGGCTGCTTTGCATGGGCTTCTCAAGCTCAACCCAACCTCCTAGAATTTATAAACTAAGTAAGCCCTTTGAGTGAGAGCTGAGATACATCAGAGAGACAGAGGAAGCAAGATGGTATCACAAATCCAGGTTATCATGTCCCTGCTGCTCTGGGTGTCTGGTGAGAAATTCACAAGTATTATCATCTTTATAGAGTCACTTCTTTGTATGTAAGAAATTTACAATGTGTGCTATGACAGAATATGTCTTACTCAATAATACTCAGACAATATGACTTTAAAAGGATATTAAATGACAAATTCAGACTGGTACTGTATCTTATTTTTTTATATTATGCATCATCATTCTTATTGCTTGTTGCAGGTGCCTCTGCAGATATTGTGATGACCCAGTCTCCATCCTCACTGGCTGTGTCAGCAGGAGAGAAGGTCATCATAAGCTGCAAGTCTAGTCAGAGTCTTTTATACAGTGGCAATAACTACTTGGCTTGGTACCAGCAGAAACCAGGGCAGGCTCCTAAACTACTGATCTATGGGGCATCCAATCGGCACACTGGGGTCCCTGATCGTTTCACAGGCAGTGGATCTGGGACAGATTTCACTCTCACCATCAGCAGTGTCCAGGCTGATGACCTGGCAGATTACTACTGTATGCAGCATTATGATACTCCTCCCACAGTGCTTCAGCCTCTAACAAAAACCTCTCTGAGATTCTCACCAGCTGCCTGCACCACACAGCCCTAGACCTGCACACTTCCCCCTGCTGCTTGAGGCTGGTGTGTTCAAGCAGTGATGTAAATGTTTGAAATGCCTAGCAAAACTGAAGGATTCAATATCTCTTATGTCATAAGGTATGAAAATACCTTAAATTAAATGTTGCAAAGAACTCAATACTATCTTTGTTTTCCACAAACTCTGCTGCTTGAATAATAGAGATTTATCTTTTATAGTTCTGGACTTTCAGTGTCAAACATAAGATGCTATGGGAAGAAACAATGATGATGGCAAAAGGTTTCGAACTGTAGGAAAAATGTTTTTGCTCTTTTAATGGATTCTGTGGTGATATATAATTTTTTTACTGGGCTACATTTTCTTTTTTTCTTTACCTTTCCAAAAATAATTTTATTTTTATTACATTTTAGTTAATTAAGTAGTCTTTTCTGTGTTTATACATGTGTGCCTGTGTTTGTCCGTGTATATATATGGGCCTGATTCTAGGTACATATTTGACATGGCAGAGTTTTGGAGGTCCAAGAACACTTGGCCATGATTATGTCTTTGTCCTTTGTGTTTTGGGAATCAAAGTCAAGTTTGACATGAGGTTTGGTGGCAAGTGTCTTGCCATCCAATGCATCTTGCTGCCCCTTAAAATCTTTATTTGAAATAAATTCATTGTATTTAGTTGCTTTTTTGTCTTCTTGCTTATTTATTTCAATGTCCTTTTCTTATTTTACATATCTATGCCAGTTCCAACTCCCTCTCTTCCTCCTACTACACCCACAATCTTCCTATTCTACCTACCATCCATTCCTTAGAGAAGGTAAGGCTTTCCATTGGGAGTCAACATAGGCTGTCACAATACTTTGAGGCAGGACCAAGGCCTTCTCCCTATATTTAGGCTGAGCAAGGCATCCCTTAAAAAAGAATTTGCTCCAAAAAGACAGTTCAGGCACTAGGGATAAATCCTCATCCCACAGCAAAAGGCCCCACAATCTGCCCAAGACTCACAAAGGTCATCAACATTAGGAGGACCTATTTTGGTCCTATATATGTTTCCCTGCCATCAGTCCAGAGTCAATGAGTTCCCACTAGCTCAGGTTAGCAGTTTTTGTTGGTATGCTCAAATGGTCATGACCTCTTTACTAATATTATTGTTTCTCTCTCTTTGCCTGGTCTCTCGAAACTCATCCTATTACTTAACTGTGAATACTACTAAGAAGTATTGCTTCTATCTCTTGCTGGATGAATGTCCTGTGATGACAACAGTTATTAATCTAATTGCAGGGGAAGACCAGTTTAGGTACCCTCTCTACTCTTGTTTAGGGTTTTAGCTTGGGTCATCCTTATGGATTCCTGTGAATTTCCCTGGTTCTAGGTTTCCGGCTACCCAATAATGGTTCCCACATTTGAAATACGTCTTTCCTTTCACTCACTCTCTGTCCTTTCCTTCATCTTAACCAACCCATACCCTCATGCTCTCTTTATTTCTTCCATTCTTAACTTCCCACCCCCTGGTCTTCCCTTTACCCCTGTCCCATGCTCCCAATTGAGCTTCACTCAGTCTCTTGAATTATAATGATGCTATGTGAGGATGTCAGTGTCTGAGACATTTCTATCTGTCAAATACCTGGAAACAGAAATGTACAACTTGCCCTCACATTGTCAGTACCTCCAGTTCAGGTGCCACAGAGAAGGGAAATGCTGATTATGAAAGAACATCAAGTCCAGGAAATCTGAGGATTTTATTAAAAGCTGTAGTCCTGTCTTTCCAAATGGACACACAGTCCACTATACTTGTCTTCCATGGGTTTCATAGAAGAGACATTTATGGAATATCTGTCATTCTGTCCACAGACCAAGCTAGGGCCCCTAAACTGAATGTTCGTTGACAGGAACTGTGGATTCTGAGGATATGTTTTTGGTTACAGGGTAATAATTTCCTCCATTTGTGAAGACTTTATGTGGACTCAGTATTGGATATGGAGTAAGAAGATGGAGAGACCTGCCTTACTCTCAGTGATACTTATTCATTACAAGTTTACATTTCCTGTCTCATTTTTCATTCTTTTCTCACAGATCATTACCTCCTTTGCTTCTGATGACATTTAGATTAAAGCCTCTTAGTGTAGCCAACTTTTCCTTCTAATCTGAACACAAAACACATACTTTTTTCTCAATCTTATTAAATCCAATTATTTTCTCTTGTTGAGAAGTATCTATTCAAATGCAAAATATGTTGTTGTTATAAGATACAAAAATTACTTTAGGTTAAAGACATGGATCAGTGAATAAAAGTTCTTCCTGGTCTTACACCGGACATAGGTTCAGTTCCCAGGATCCAAATGACAGTTTACAGCCATCTGCCAAAATAATTCCAAGGGACACGACGACCTCCTTTGGAATCCAAGGACAAGAACCACAAATGTGGTATATGCATAAAAAATACAAATACATATAGAATAAATATAAAAATAATTTCTTAAAACTTTAATTCAGAGGGATCACAGTGCTTCTATAATCCACATTCTTTAGAGCAAGCAGAATAATTGCATTGCAATCCTCACCTGGTATTGAAGAAAAACAGAAAGTGATTTCAGAAGGCCAGGGAAAAATGCCACCTGGGGTGCACTACTGAGAATGTTCTAGAGATTTCTTTGCTAATTCTGTCATAGGATGACACAAGAGCAGGTGCCCTTTGAGCACCAAGTCAAGTTTTATCTTAGCTGATTTGCATATTGAGACTTTAGCTAGGGTGCAGATTGTGCAGAGCATCTTTAAAGGCTGTTTGTCAGTGCACAAGAAGCAACCTATATTCCAGCTCTCAGAGATGGGGTCAAGTGTTCTCCTCATTTGGGTAAGTCAGAAGCTGAAGTGCTAGGAGCAATCACTGTGGCTATCACTGTTTGTCATGACTAGATATTCTGATTATTGAAATTAAAGCGTTTAAATAGTGTTAGGTTTCCATTTTATTTTATGGCTTCACAGAATGTAGTTCATGGCTGCTGTTATAAATTCTACATACATGAGGGTTTTACATTTCAATGCCTTCAGTAAATCTGTGACAGCAAGGTGTGTTTAGCATTTTAGGTTCCACAGGAAATATTTTTTTGACCCAGTTTCCAACTTTGATGCCTGTATCTCTAGAGCAGAGAGCCACTGTTTCTTGTAGGGTCAGAAAGAATGTCACTGAATATTACATTAGTTATATGAACTGAAACCAACAGAGAACCCAGGACAGCCTCCCAAGCTCCTCATCACTTTTGCATCTGACCTAGCATCTGGGGTCCCTGCTAGGTTCAGTGGCAGTGGGTCTGAGACAGCCTTCACCCTTACCCTTCATCTGGTGGAAGTTGATGATACTGTAACCTATTTCTGTCAACAGAGTAATGAGCTTCCTCACACAGATCTCCAGGGATAAACAAAAACCTCCTTGGAGTTGCTGATCACTAAAGTTCAGGATCCGAGCTATGTCTTTTCACTGCACATCTCGACCATGTTATTTTAGAAATCTTGATTTTTAAAAAGGAGAACCTGTGGAACAGAGTTTATTTATTTATTTATTTATTTATTTATTTATTAAAAATTTCCATCTCCTCCCCTTCTCCCATTTCCCTCCCACTCCCTCTCCCTCTCCAGTCCTAAGAGCAGTCAGGGTTTCCTGCCCTGTGGGAAGTCCAAGGACCTCCCTGCTCCATCCAGATCTAAGAAGGTGAGCATCCAAACAGACTAGTCTCACACAAGGCCAGTCCATGCAGTAGAATCAAAACTCAGTGCCATTGTCCTTGGCTTCTCAATCAGCCCTCATTGTCAGTCACATTCAGATAGTCCAGTTTGATCACATGCTTCATCAGTCCCAGTCCAGCTGGCCTTGGTGAGCTCCAATTAAAAAAAAAATATGTGTGTGATTGTCTCACTATGTATGCCTTACAAGTTTTCAATTTGCTTTCCTTAATTAAGATCTTCATGATACTATTTTCAAAGTGCAATTTTTATTCAGTAGATTGACTATATAGAAAATCATTTAATATATACAGGAAACTTTCATCAGTCACTGAAAATAAGAGCCTTGAATATTGAAGATTGCTAGTTGTCTTTAAGATATAAGTGGACATCCTCCCCCTAAAGCTACATTTCCCCATGTATTTGCTTGAAATTTCAAAATCCTCTTCAGAAGATCACACAAAACAAGCCTCCCACAGCTGATTTAATGCCTAGTTTCTGATCTGCTTCTCTGTGTCCATCACAGAAGCTTAGACTAATTAGTTGTTTTTTCTACTTGTCCAATACAACATCTTTTTTGCTATAACATCTTCCAGAATATGGCCACATACTCTTGCTACCTTTTTTTCACTTTTTGGTGTCTACTTAGGTGGGGGAGTATAAAACCTCAATCTATATCTTGAGCTGACCGGGAAATAATTATCTAGCAAGCAGTGACCCTGAATCTGCAATCCAGTATGCTTTAACCCTAACTGCTAAATTCCATGACACCATACCCAGCTCCTTTTCATATTCTAGTTGTTCTTCCATTACAGGTGCATAAAATCCAGAGGCCCAGTAGTACAAGCCATGATCATGGAAGCTTTGCTTCATAGAAACTCTCCACTTCTTCATGAACTGTCTTTGGTTTTTGTCATTACCATGTGGCGTGACATAGTTCAATAAAGCTATCCTTAGTATCACTTTCTGATGTACATCTTTGTGTTTTTCAAGTTTATGATCCTAGTTCAGGAGAGTGAAACTGTACTTTAGGACTTTCCTCGTGGTGTACAAGAAGTTATCAAAAATCCAGTAACTCATCACCTATATATAATCTGAGCACAAAATGTCTGGGTCATTTCCTCAGGCTCACACAGGTTATAGTCAAGGTAAGGTCAAGGCTGAATTTTCATCCAGGCACTCAAAAACATATCATTATAAGACCAGAACAGTCCTTTTTTATTTATATATACTGAGCCACAGGGGAAAAGTTAACACACTTATGTGATTTCCATTTTCATTATAGTTCAATAAATTTCTTTGAACATATTCCCTTTTTACTAATCATTCATCTGTTGATAGATCCTGGGTTGATTTAAATTCTGACTATTGTGACTAGTGCAGCAATAAACATGTGTGTCAAAACATATCTCTTTTAAGCTGATTTACATTTGTTCTGGAAAATACAAAGTGCAGAAGTAGTTAAATCATATGGTGATTTAATGTTACCATGAGAAGCCTCTATACTGAAGTTCACAGTATTTGTCCCAGTTTTCAGTCCCTACAACACTATATACTACTTGTTTTTTGGGCTTTGTATTGCCATCATTTATTGTCACTTTCATGATTTCCTTTTAATTCACCATTAAAATGAAGTGATTTTATGTTTTTGCTTTGGTTTCTATCTCTCTGACAAAAGTGAGAAGAATCTACAAGCCACAAAATCATGTAGAAGACACTGACCAACTTCAGAAGAACCCAGGATTTTGATACTTGGAACTTCCTTTACCTTCAATCATATCTATTTATTTTGAGGAGCTTAGATAATGCTTATTATTCTGATCCATATTTCTTTTTTCTTTTTTTATTGATTTTATTGAAGTGTACATTTTTCTCTGCTACCTTCCCATCCTCTCCCTTCCCCTTCAACCCTCACCCACAGTCTCTATACTCCAAATTTACTCAGGGGATCTTGTCTTTTTCCACTTCTCATGTAGATTAGATGGATACATGTCTCTCTTAGGGTCCTCCTTGTTGTCTACGTTCTCTGGGATTGTGATTTGTAGCCTGGTTTCTTTGCTTTATGTTTAAAAAAACACTTATGAGTGAGTACACATAATATTTGATTTTCTGTGTCTAGGTTATCTCACTCAATATGTTTTCTAGATCCATCCATTTGCCTGCAAATTTCAAGATTTCATTATTTTTTTCTGCTGTGTAGTACTCCATTGTGTTATAAGAAAAATATGGAGTGCTCCATATTTCTTTACTGAGGATGGTGGAATGAAAGCACAATTAAGGTTTTGCCTGGGTGAAGCCTTTCTTCTCATGATATATAAAACTTATCTGTAATATGTTGGTTCATTGTTTTTCCTGTCATACAAGTTTAGCCCATTTTTCTATGATGTTCCAAAGTAAAGTAACATGTAATAGCAGTTACTAAGTAGGGAGGTTTGCACTTTAGGCTATTGTACTATAGGTAGAGATTGCCTGAATTTTACATCATAATAAATGACAACATCCTCTGTTCCCATTATAAGGATTTTTAGGATAAAATATGTCTTTCCTGGACCTTCATTAACAGTGGTGTCCATGGAAGAGAGTGCTGTGTCCCATGAGTAAAACATCATCAATATCAGAATTTTTGGCTCCAAAGCTTCAAACCAATTAATCTGTGTTGTTTTCAGTCAGTAGGTTTGGAATTAGGTCACTTTTATCACAGCTCAAAGAATCTAATGCACCAGGGTGGGACCTAGATTTGTGGGAAAAGTAGTAACAAAGGACCATCAGACTTTTTCTATCACACAAAAGAGAACATGGGAATTTTGTTCTTTTAGACTCCATGCTTACCTCTTTCATATTGTAAAAATGCATGATTAACCATAGCAACTCTTGGGTTGTAAATTTCAGTCTCCAAGTGTCCAATCTCAACGAGCAGCAGTAAATGATATGAAAGCACAATCTGCGCTCACTGCAGCTGTCACAATGCAAAGATCAAGGTTTAGCAAAGGAGAGCACATGACGACTTGTCAGACACTGACTGAAAAAGTTACTCCTCTGTCACATTCTTGAACTTGAGATTTGGAACTTTTTAAATCCATGTGCCATTTTCCTCTCAATTATGATGGTTTGCTAGCCGTTGGCAAGGGAGATATGAATATGCTTATCAGAAATGAGTTAACATTTTGTACATGAATATTGGATGTATAAAATTATAGAATTAATGCAAAATAAAGGGAAAATGCCTGTTACATAAATGGATATTTAACTTTCAATGACATTCTTGATTTAACATTAAAATGCTAACATCAGATAACTACTTCATCTTGAGTATCATATGACATGAGATGCCTTGTAACCACTTGATTAATAACACATCTTTTGAAAGATTGTCTATGTGCATAATTATGACTATGGAAGAACTTACTCCCTATGCTGGCCTCAAAGGAATAATCCTTCTGCTTCTTTCTCTCTAGTTCCCAGAATAGAGATATGATCCTCTACTTCTTACCATGATGTTTTATTTATTGATTGTTCTGTTTCTTGTACTTTATACATTATACTGGGTTTATAATTAAGTTCTTTGGTACACTTTCAGAGTTCACTAAAGTCCAGGCATGTTATATGATTACTGTTATTGCCATTGATTTTCATTTTATTTAAACATTCTTTTCCCTTTGAAAGTTAACCATCTCCAATGTTGTCTGTTGGTGCTATAAAATAATTTGTTTTAAGATGGCTGTACTCCCCTCTGGATAGATTTCTACCTTTTCACTCTTTCAGCAAGACTATCTTAACCCAGTTTCAATACATTTGAAAATTACCCTAGATATGTATTTCTGGAATAGATATTGTTGCCAGTGTTGGAATACAGCCATGATTTCTTGTGTAAATCCAGTTTTTTATTTCCATTCTGTTTCCCAAAATGTTGAGTCCTGTTTCAGTTCCCTGATGTTGCAGGGTGATACTTCTTAGTTTCAGTAAAGTTTACCTTTGCTTTGAAATTAAAGCTTCTGTTGTCCCAGGATTAAATTAATGATCGCCAGGAATTCCACAAAGAGAATTCTCAACTTCTCTTTATATTTATGCCTAATTTTTATCTTGGAAACAGTAACCCAAATATCTGTGGAACTGTTCACTTTCCTCAGTGAAAGAATGGCTTTGGAGATGGGAGGTAATGAACCAATTTTCACCCAGATCTCTCTCTCTCTCTCTCTCTCTCTCTCTCTCTCTCTCTCTCTCTCTCTCTCTCTCTCTCTTTCTCTCTCTCTCTGTTTGCCTTTCCTCTTTTCCCCTCCAACATTGTTTTCTTTTATTGCAAGTTTTCTTACTTCAGTTGTTGTGATTTTGTGATCATATTTTATCTTTTCCCCAAGGTATCTCTCCTAAGGTTTCTGAAAAAGCCACCTGATTTGAATATATCTTTAATTTTAACCAAAGTAACTATTAGAGTATCTAGGAAATTTTGGTTGGAGAGATGCTAGCCGTTCTCAGTCAGTGATTCTTCATTCTTTCTTTGATGATATATCTGTTTATTGATTAACACCAGCCACTCTGCCTAGGAATCTGCTTTTGTACTTGCTGACTGCTTTGCATAGGCCCCTCCAGCCTAGCCAAACTACTCAGAATTTATAAACCAGAATTTTGCAGCATCAGACAGTCAGGAGAGCAGGACAAAGTTGTAGACCCAGTCTTCATGTCCTTGCTGCTCTGGGTGTCTGATGGGAAATTACAAATTATTAAAATCTTCTCAAAGTTGTTTCTTTATATATAAAAAATTTGCAATGTATGCCAGGGTGCAATATTTTTCTATACAATAATACTCTGGCAATATTGCATTAAAAGGACATTAAATGACAAATTCATAAGTATTGAATTCTGTGCTTTTATTATTATACATGATCTTTGGAATTCCTGATTGCAGGAGTCTATGCAGATTTTGTGCTGACCCAGTCCCCATCCTTCCTTACTGTGTCAGCAGGGAAGAAAACCACCATCAGATGCACGTCCATTCAGAGTTCATGGGGAGATATGTACTCTACAGTGACTGGGAATGACTGGGCCACTTTTGCCTTCGGGCCTGCAAGAGGCCCCTCAAAAAGTTTCTTGATGGTATCAGGTTGCCTTGTCTGTTTTTTGTTGATCTGCATTCATTGGTCCAATGTTGGTCTTTGCCACACTTTCTATATATACCTGAAGGCTGAGTCCTCCTAGTCTTACGATTCCCAGAGGAGATATTTTTCCTTGGAATTCCTTGTCTACAGTCCTTTGTCAGATGTTCTATTTTACCACAATTAAAACATTTGGCATTTTGATGTGTCCTCATTCCTTTGAAAATTGCTTTGCCTACTCGAGATTCAATATTATAGTCCAATGTCTCAATGTTCATTGTATGCAGGATCCATTCAGCCATAGGTGCTAATCTAACCTGTAAAGTCCCAAGTATCTTTTGACATTCTACATTGGCATTTCAAAAGCCAGCGATTCAGTAAGTACTCATCTAGCATCTGGGTCGGTATTCCTATATATACAGCCTTAGTTAATCTTTGTAAAAAGTCACTAAAGGGTTCTCTTTGGCCATTTTTAACCATGGTGTATAATTCAATTAGTATTCTTAGTTCTTGTATTCTGCCCCAAGCATTTATGGCTTCTTTTTTTGCATAGGAACAAGATTCGTTCATCATAAAGAGCTTGAAACTGTGGGTCAGCATAAGTGCCCTCATCAAAAATTTGATCTTGGTAAGGCTCAAGACCTTTTGCTTTTCACTGTCATTACAAAATTTTTGCTTCTTGGCTGAAATAACATTTAAATATCAACTCGGGCCCAACATCCAGGACTGCTGAAACTAACTGAATCCAATCATGTGGTATTGCCTTGATGCTAGAAGCCCAAATCTTTATCATCTCCCTAACAAATGTGGAATGCAAACCATAAGCTACAACAGATTGCTAAATTTCTTTTAGATCGTTTATTCCTTTAGGTACCTGTCTAGCTTCTTTGGATCCTTTTAGGCCTTTAACACTTGATGCTTTGTCAGAGTAGATTACAAGGAAGGAAGCTAAAACCTTGGGTAAGTCATCTCTGACAGGTACTGGTGATGTTGAATCCTCTCCTTTTGCCTTCTTTCCCTGTTCATCAGCTCCAATAATTTCCTCAATTATATCAAATCTTTTTACTATTGTCTTTTATAAAGCCAGAATCTCTTGGCCGGTATATATTTCTAGTGATTTCATTGAGGCACCTAGCCTCTGGTCCTCATTCTGCGCATATGATTCTAAAGTCTGAAGTTTCTCTTTTAAACACCTCATCCTTGGACATTACTTAGATAGCATGCAGATTGCCATACTGGAAAGATACTCTATCTGCTAACCTAGCATAACCTTTTAATAAATTTTGATTGCCAAATTCAACAGTATAAATTCTTTCAGATAATTTCTCAATATCTTTAGATATGGATTCAATTTTTTCTGTCAAATTCATGTTATCCTTTTAAATAGTATTAACTTTTTCAGGTAACTTTTAAATTTTTATGGTATTAATCCTGTGAGCTAGCTGGCTCCCCTCCCTGTTTCTTCCCTCCCCTTCAATCCTCCTCCAATGTCCTCATGCTCCCAATTTATTGTGATTTTTTTCAGGAAAACGGATGGAGCTAGAAAACATCATTTTGAGTGAAGTAACCCAGACACAGAAAGACAATTATCAGATGTACTCACTCATAAGTGGTTTTTAAACATAAAGCAATGAAAAACAGCCTTAAAATCACATACTTTCTTAATGACAGAACATGGAGAAAAAAAAAACTGGGTCCCAAAATCCAGTAAATTGAAGTATCACCATAACCATATAATCCTCCCAGAATGTAATCCATAGTATTAGCAACAAAGTTACTAAAAGTTTCAATATTAATGTAGTCTGCCATATTGATTTATTAATTACCTGTTATATGATCTGGTAAATTGTTTTAGGTGTAATAATCTTTATTGTCCAGCAGATGTCATGGTTGCAGAGTCGTGGAGGCTACAGAAATGGTTCTGAGCTGCCTTAGTTATCCGTTAAATACTGAGAAATATGATTTGCTTTACAAATTAAAAGCAATTAAATCAGTTCTCTACATGGAGCAAGAAACACAGAACTCATGGGCAGGGAGCACAAACTGGAAGCTTCAGAAGTCACCACAAGGCAAAAAACTGCACCAGGGAAATGCAGCAGTTGTGCATGGAAAATTTCCAAGTTACCATATGAGTAAGACCACTGTGGTGATGTTCTACAAAAACTGCATAGGTAAAAGAAAGCCAAACAGGCAGGTTTGAGAGACTTTCTGGATTGTGGACTGGTTAGGCTTTTAGACTGTGTACCTGGTAGGCATGGAGTCCAAATGTGGGCACCAGATGAAGATAGACACTTAAAAGAAATACGACATTAGCTCAGAATTGAGAATAATAGACAGTTATTTATTTAGGTGTAGACTCACAAATCAGAATCCTCTGCTGGAATGGAGAAAACAAACTGAATCCTGCAGCCAGAAAAGAGAGCGGACACAAGCTTTACATAGGTATAAATAGTAAAAGAGGACATACCCCAGTGGATGGGTAACTTGAAGGTTACTGGCTGTAGGATTTTCTTATAACAGAGCAGTATATTTCACAACCTGATAGTAAGTTATTGCTAATAAGTTAGCTATGTCCAGCAAAATTGTATATTAAATTGAAGATGACCAAATGACATCACAAGACATTGATAAAGCAAGGCATTTAATGTCCATGAAGACAACATGGCATAAGATACTATAAAAACAATATGAACATAGAAAAAAAAGAGTCTTTAGTTTTGTTTACTTAACTTTCTTTTTAGGAAAGAGTATTTCAATCATGAGATCACAGGAATATAGTTACTGTCTTGAAAAGAAGATATGAACATGATCATCAGGAAATTAGTCCAGTGTGCCCAATACTGTAATCCAGATATCTTCAATATAATTGAGGACTGAGGGAAAAGGTAAACAATCAAATAGACAACAATATAATCCACCAAGAAACCCTAATGAAATCATAGAAATTGATAAAAAAATTCTTACTAACTTTATGTTAGTACAATTCAACAATAAAGATACAAATGTTGCTGGAATAGATTTATAACACATTTAACTGGTAATGACACACATGTGCTGAGTAAAGTAATGGAAGTAAATCTACCTAGAGAACTGGGATACAGGCACAACTCTGTTGATCTGGCACAGTAGGATCCAAACAAAACTTAGTAAGACAGCTAAAGAAAGAAAAACAAGAAATGAATTATCAAAAGTACATTATAGCTACAAATACAGAAACACCAAACGTTGGGATTCAAATTTTATATACAAACCAGAATACAATGGATAGAGGAGGTCAGATATGCCCTAATACAACAGAAGATGGTATTTTCAGTATACCACTCTTACTTTGGCTTTAAACTAAAAACCACTAGAGAAATTTTAGAATTGCACTGTATGAGGAAGAACAGATGTTTCATCTTTCATATATATATATATATATGAAATTAGCATGATAATCACATATATATATATGATTAACATAAGGATGACTCCTGCAAATTTTTGCAAATGGAATCTAGAAACACATTAAGATGTTTTACATTATAACCAAGTTAAATTCATAGGTAAAATGTTGGCCCCCTTTCATCCAAATTCACTAACTACAAGTCAACACAAATTGAGGAAGAAGGAGAAATCCTATCATACTCTCCATCAGTGCAAAAAACTCATCTAACCTCATAATAAATTCTCTGAAGAGATTTGTAGTAGAAACATCAGTCATGAATATATCAAAGAATAAATGGCACAGTCAGTGGCATCTGCAGTTATGTTTGCAGCTTCTGCTCGAAGAAGGTAGAACACCTGGCTTCCATCATTGGTACCGAGAAAAACAAAGTCAACTGTTCATCTACTGTCAATATTGTAATATGAAATCATGTGAGCAGATGTCCTTAGTTGCAGAAATACTCATGTTTTGCCACACTGTTTTTACTGAAAACATCAAAAACATTATCCGCACACAGATGTCTTGGGAAGAATGATTTCAGAAAAGCTCACTGCCTCCAGTACAAACTGGGAGAGTTCACAAAAGAGGCTTCTGCAACTTCACGCATCTGGAGCATCTCTAGCGAGCTGCTAAGGGAGCTGGGTGAGTGCCAGCTCAAGGAGCATAGATCTATGTCCCCATCCCTGGAGCTGTATTACTGATCCAGAGATCAGAGTCATGGTGGCAGCAGAGGTGATGGAGCATGAGAAGGTGACAGAAATGTGTGATTATGAGCAAAGACATTTTTACTCGGTGTGACAGCTAGACTGTGTTGCAGCTGATTGACAAGTCAGTTCACAATAGGATTTAATAGAAAAGGCAGGGAAACAAACACGAGTTTCTGAGTGAAATTTGTAGTGACAAAGCAAAACAAAATAAAACAAAAACTTATACTGTGATAAAAAAATACCACTGTAATTATAGTAAATGCACAACTTATTATAAACCAGAAAACTGCTTCACAAACCTCAAATGAGAAAATGAAATGTGCTGATTCTCTGACTCTTATTCAATATGGTGCTCAAATCTCAGTCACAGAAAAAAGCCAATAATCAAAAATGAGATATAAGTAGTAAACAAAGAAATTAAATTGCAAAATTTCATACATAATGTGTTCTTATATTTAAAAGATTCTCAAAATTTCACCAGAAAACTTTTAGACCTGAAAATACTTTCAGCAAAGAGCAGGATGCAAAGACATCATACTGGGTACTGCTGTTCTAGGATTCAGGTGAGAAGACTCAGTATTGTTGAAGCTCTGTCTCTCACCTGGGTCTTTCCCCACACATCTCCACTATGTGATTTATATTAGAAAGATTATTCATTAAAAGGGTGAAACTGTGAAAGAGAGATTCCTTAAACCAACATGTGTTTTTGTCTGACCATGGATATTTAAAAAAAAAGTTCAATTTTCCTCCTTAATAAATGTCCACCTGCTACTATTTTCAAAGCACAGTTTTTAAGTTCAATAGATTGACTAAACAATCATTTAACATTTACTGCAAGTGTTCCTCAGTCACTCATTATAAGAGCTTTGAATATTGAAGACTGTTAGTTGTCTTGCAGACACAAGTTGACATCTTCAGCCTAATGTCACATTTCCACATCTTTTTTACTAAGATTTCAAAAGTCCTTCTTCAACAGATCACACAAGCCACCCTCCTGCAACTGATTTACTGCTTAGCACCTGTTCAGTATTTCTGTGTCCATCACAGATGCTTATTTACAGGCTTAGACTACTTAGCTCTTCTTTACTCTTATCCTATATTCACATCTTTCTTTTTAATAACTTCCACAATGTGACCACAATTTCTTCTTACCTTCCTTCAATTTTTACTGTCTTCTTAGGTGGAGGGATATAATGCCTTACTACATATCCTGAGCTGACCTGGAAATCACTATTTAGCAGACAGTCACACTGAAACTGCTACCTCAGTGTGCAACCCATCAGTCTCTTCACCCTGACTGATAAATTACATGGCACCACACCTATGATCCTTTTTGTGTTCTACTTGCTCTTCCATTACAGGTACAGGACTTTAGAGATCCAGAAATGCAACATAGAAACTTTACTTCAAAGAAACTCCCCACCTTTTCATGAACCTCCTTTGGGCTTTTGCAACCTTCCCATGTGGAGTAAAAATGTTCAATGAAATTATCCTTAGCAATAAAGTCTGATGAACATCTTTGAATTTTTCAAGATTACAGTCCTAGCTCTGGTTAGTGAAACTGTATTGTATGACTTTCCTAGTGCTACACAAGAAGTTATCATAAACTCAGCAACTTACAATCTCAGTACCTACAAACTGAGCACAGTGTTTCTGGGTCTTCTTCTCAGGCTCTCACAGGTTAGTCAAAGTGTTGTCAAGTCTGCATTCTGTTCTGGATACTTAAAAATATCTCACTGTATGACAAAATTTGTTTTGAAATTTCATGTCACAAAGTTTTGCATGATTACTGTCACTTTGCAAATATCCTGACTCAATTACTCATGTCAGGATTAGAATACTGATCCACTTTGTACAATTGCTGTCAGAATTGCTGCTGAATATGCAATAAGGAAATCATCAAGATTACTACTATTTAGTCTGGACCGTAAGATATTGGTTGAACTCTATCCCCAAAGACAGAAATATAAGTATTATATTCACATACACAAAGAGTCTTTTCTGAAACAAATGTATATATTGAACCAAAGAGAAAAAATTAACAAATTAATGTGATTCATTTTTATTGTAGCTGAATAAATTTTCTTGCACATTTGAGCCTTTTTATAGTCCATTCATCTGTTGATAGACATTGGGTTGATTTAAATTCTTACTGCTGTGAATAGTGCATCAATAATCACGTGTGTGGAAGCCTATCTATTTTAAGATGATTTACATTTGTTCTGGAAAATACAGAGTGCAGAAGTAACTGAATCATATGGTAATTTCATGTTTTCTTGAGGCATCTCCATACTGAAGTTCATAGTGACTGTGTATCAGTTTGCAGTCCCTCCAGCAGCATATACTGCTTAATCTTCCTGTCCTGTTTTACCTTCATTTATAGTCACTTTCTTGATTTCCTTTTAATTCATCATTGAAATGACGTGACTTTTTATGATTTTGCTTTGGTTTCTATCTCAGTGCTAAATTGGGGGATAATAAAAGCTACAGAAGATCATCTAGAAGTCACTAACTAACTTCAGAAGAGCACAAGTTATTGATGTTCAGCAGCTTCCTTTACCTCCATTCTTACTATTTATTTAGAAGAGATTGGATAATGTTTATTCTTTTCCTCCATATTGCCATGCTGAAGATGGTGGAGTTGATAGCCCCATTAAGGTTTTGCCTGGATGAAGCTGTGTATCCCATGATGCACAGAACTCACCTGTTACTTTTTTTTCCATTCTTCTTCTCACACAATTTCAGGAAATTGCCTATGATATTCCAAAGATAAGTAACATGTGGTAGCAGGAGGACCAGCCAAGTAGGGAGGGTTCCATTTTAGTCTTTATCACTCTTTGTTGATATTGCATGACTTTTCACTTTATTAAGTGATAAGATCCTCAGCCCCTATTATGCTGATTTTGAGGATAAAATATGACTTCCCTAGATGTTTATTTAGTGTGGAGTCTATGGAAGAGGGTCCTGTGTCCCATGAGATCAAGATAATCAACATCTGACTTCCTGGCTTCAAAGCTGTGAATCAGACTTTTTATCAGAAATGGAGTGTAGTAGCAATTGTCAGGATCAATACAGTTGCCAGCATATAATGAAATTTGCAAGCTATATCAGATACACAATATTAATATCTAACACCAACTGTCCTGTTGAACTTCCATGCTTCCTTGACTTCTTTTTTTTCACTTTTAATCATAGCCCAAGGAATCTAATGCACCAGGGCTGAAACTTAATTTGTTGTAAAAGCACTAACTAAGGACTGTCTGGCTTTTTCTATTAGGCACAAAAGAACATGGGAATTTTATCCTTTTAGTCTCCATGATTTCCCCTTACATACTGTGAAAACAGAAAGACAGGAGTCTTTGAATTTGTAAGACCCATGTCTCCACATGTTCAATCTGAATAAGCTGCAGTCAATGACATAAAATCACAATATGAGCCACTGCAGCTGTAACAAAAAGTACAAAGTTTGTCTTAATTAGAGGGCACAGCACAAATTGTTAGACATTGACTTTGGTAGTTTCTCATCTGTCATATTCTTGACCTTGATATTCAGAACTTCCATATTCAACATACAGCTTATCTCTTTGTTATGATGGGGGTAAGCAGTTTACAAAAGAGATCTGAAAATGCTTATTAGAAATAATTAAAAATTTGCACATAAAATGTAGATGTATAAAATTATATAATAAATACAAAATAAATGTGAAATTCATTTACTTAAATGTATATTTAATTTTCAATAATACTCTCTTCTTAATGCTAAAATCTCAGTGTCAGTTAACTACTTTTCTTTAGATATCAAGCACTTGAGTTGTTTTGTAATTCTTTGATAAATGAAGCACATTTTTGAGAGATTATCTCCATGCATAGATTAGTCTGACCTAGAATTTGTACCCTAGGCTGTCCTCAAATTCGTAGTTTTGATTTTTATGTCTCTCCAGTTCTGGGATTACAGACATGAATCTCCACTAATTACCATGATAGTTTACTTACTAATTTTTCTGTTTCTTACACTTTATACAAAATATTGGGTTTAAAATTTATTTCTTATATGCACTTTCAGAGTTCACATGTCTAAATCCAGTCATGGTATTGATTTCTGTTATTGCTATAGATTTTCATTCATACTCAAACATTATTTTCATAGATTGGCCACCATCTCCGATGTTATGGTCTATTGGTTTCTGGAAAATTAATACTTGACTTAGCATAGATTTACCTCTTGTTAGAGAGCTTTTTACTTGTTTACTATGTCAATGTGACCATTTTTACCCAGTTTCAGTACTGTTAATTTGAAGATTATTCCAGAATGTGCCTTTCTGAAATGAACTTCTTAGCAGTATTGATCTACAGCCATGACTACTTGAAGAAATCTAGTTTGTTTTGTTTCATGCCCTTTTTTCCCAAATTCAGTGTCCCTGAAATTGTGTGAAGGATACTTATTAGTTTCTGCTGAGTTTACCTTTGCTTTGAAATTACAGCTCTCATCTCAATCTTAAATTTATGTTCCCCATAGAGTGAATTCTGGGCTGCTCTTTGAATCTCTGTTCCTTGTGTAGCCAAGAAACTAGAGTTCTTTGTTCATTGTCTTCAGTATAAGAGTAAATTTACAGATTGGAGATAATATACAAATTTAACCTCAATACACACTTTCTCTACCTCTCCTATTTTCCTCTCTCCCCTCTTCCTTTTTTTCTACTTTATATTTCCATACTCTAGCTTTCTTTTGCTATAGTGAATTTTTAATATATTTTATTATATACTTAATACTGTTAATATGAGATAAATTTCCAAACATTGCTGCAAAAGCAAACTGACTTAAATATTTAAGGTATTTTAGCTTAAAGTTGACATTAGAACACCTCATAAAATTCTGTCTGTGAGAGCAGTACATTGATATCTTTCAGGGTTTGCTCACACTACCCATGACTGTATTTTTGCCTGATGATTGATACCAGTCACTCACACACACTGTCCAGACATTTCTTTATGTATTTGATTACTGCTTTGCATGGGAAACTCAGCCCAGAGCAGCTGCTCAGACTGTATAAAGCAAAGCTTTTTGGTGAGAACTGAGCTATATCAGATAGGCAGAGGGAACAATATGGAGTCACAGACCCAAATCCTCATGTCCCTGCTGCTCTGGGTGTCTGGTGAGAAATTTAAATGTATTATAATCTTTTTGGAGTCACTTCTTTGTATAAAAGAAATTTACAATATGCACTAGGACACTATTTCTTACACTACTTTAAAAGATATACACTCTGACAATATGACATTATGAGGCTATAAAATGACAAATTTCATCTGTATTAAATTCTGTTTTTTTTATTACTTATCACCATTTGTTTTCCTGATTGCAGGTGCCTGTGCAGATATCACAATGACCCAGTCTCCATCTTCCTTGGCTGTGTCAGTAGGAGAGAAGATCACTATCAGCTGCAGGGCCAGTCAGAGTCTGTACAACAGTAATAGCAAGAAGAACTACTTGAGCTGGTACCAGCAGAAACCAGGGCAGTCTCCTAAACTACTAATCTACTGGGCATCCACTCTGGAAACTGGGGTCCCTGATCGTTTCATAGGCAGTGGATCAGGGACAGATTTTGCCCTCACCATCAACAGTGTCCAGGCGGAAGACTTGGCAGATTATTACTGCCTGCAGGAGTATAGCACTCCTCCCACAGTGCTTCGGCCTTCAACAAAAACCTCTTCTGATAGTCTCACCATCTGCCTTCAGCATGCACAGCCCTGGTCCTTTACACTTCCCTTTTCTGCCTGAAACTCTGATGAAAAATTTTTTAATTAGTGATCGAGGGGGCCCAACATTCCATTGTTATTTTTATTTTTTTATTTTATTTTTTTTATTTTTTTATTGAAAAAAATTTTCCGCCTCCTCCGAGCCTCCCATTTCCCTCCCCCTCCTCCCGCCCCTCTTCCCCTCCCCCCACTCCTCTTCTCTTACCTCTCCAGCCCCAAGAGCAGTCAGGGTTCCCTACCCTGTGGAAAGTTCAAGGTCCTCCCCACTCCATCCAGGTCTAGGAAGGTGAACATTTAAACTGTCTAGGCTCCCACAAAGCCAGAACATGAAGTAGGATCAAAACCCTGTGCCATTCTCCTTGACCTCTCATCAGCTCTCATTGTCTGCCATGTTCAGAGAGTCCGGTTTTATCCCATGCTTTTTCAGTCACAGTCCAGCTGGCCTTGGTGAGCTCCCAATAGATCAGACCCACTGTCTCAGTGGGTGGGTGCACCCCTCGTGGTCCTGCCTTCCTTGCTCATGTTCTCCCTCCTTCTGCTCCTCGTTAGGACCTTGGGAGCTCAGTCCGGTGCTCCAGTGTAGGCCTCTGTCTCTATCTCCATCCATCGCTAGATGAAGATTCTATGGTGATATGCAAGATATTCATTAGTATGGTTATAGGATAGATTCATTTCAGGTTCCCTATCCTCAGCTGCCCAAGGAAATAACTGGGGACATTGCCCTGGCACCTGGTAGCCACTCCAGGTTCAAGTCTCTTGCCAACCCTTAGGTGGATCCCTTAACTAAGATATGTGCTTCCCTGCTCACCTATCCAACCTTCCTTTATTTCCAATCATCCCGTTTCCCCAAGTTCCCCCCATCCTCTCCTTCACACTTTTCTCTCCCCATCTCCCCTTACCCCCATCCCACCCCACCCCCAAGATTCCAATTTTTTGCCCGGCAATCTTGTCTACTTCCCATAGCCAGGAGGATAACTATGTTTTTCCTTGGGCTCACCCTCTTATTTAGCTTCTTTAGGATCACAAATAATAGACTCAGTGGCCCCTATCCACGGCTAGAAACCAATTATGAGTGAGTACATCCCATGATCTTCTTTTTGGGTCTGGGATACCTCACTCAGGATAGTATTTTCTATTTCCATCCATTTGCATGCAAAATTCGAGAAGTCATTGTTTTTTACCGCAGAGTAGTACTCTAATGTATATATATTCCACACTTTCTTCATCCATTCTTCCATTGAAGGACATCTAGGTTGTTTCCAGGTTCTGGCTATTACAAATAATGCTGCTATGAACATAGTTGAACAAATGCTTTTGTCATATGATAGGGCATCTCTTGGGTATATTCCCAAGAGTGGTATTGCTGGATCCAGGGGTAGGTTGATCCAAAATTTCCTGAGAAACCGCCACACTGATTTCCAAAGTGGTTGCACAAGTTTGCATTCCCACCAGCAATGGATGAGTGTACCCCTTTCTCCACAACCTCTCCAGCAAAGGCTATCCTTGGTGTTTTTGATTTTAGCCATTCTGACAGGTGCAAGATGATATCTCAAAGTTGTTTTGATTTGCATTTCTCTGATTGCTAAGGAGGTTGAGCATGACCTTAAGTGTCTTTTGGCCATTTGAACTTCTTCTGTTGAGAATTCTCTGTTCAAATCAGTGCCCCATTTTTTAATTAGGTTATTTAGCATTCTAACGTCTAGTTTCTTGAGTTCTTTATATATTTTGGAGATCAGACCTTTGTCTGCTGTGGGGTTGATGAAGATCTTCTCCCAGTCAGTAAGCTGCCTTTTTGTCTTAGTGACAGTGTCCTTTGCTTTACCGAAGCTTCTCAGATTGCTCTTTATATGTATTCCTGAGTTCTACAATAATGCAGACTGAACAAGCTATGAGAAAGGAGCCAGTAAGCAATTCTCTTCCAATGTATCTGGGATCTTTTCCTGTTTGAATGTCTGCCCTAACTTCCCTCACAGATGGATGATTACCTGTAAGTATAAAAAATAAATTGTCCCATCTTTACGGTGCTTTTGGTCATGATTTTTCATCACAGCAGTAATAACTTTAAGATACTTTCCTTATCCACTTTTTCTGTTCCATGTTCCCTTTTCCACAAGTTTCCTCCCCTCTCCTAGTTTCCTTTCTACACACCCTACACAATTGTAATTATGTTTAAAACTATAAGACTTATAAATTAAAGAATATATATAATAGCTTTTTTTCTAAACCATATTTCTGCTCTCTGCCTCTTATTTATGGATCATGTATCACTCTGAACTTTTTATATCTCCTTTCTTTCTTTCTTTTTTTCTTCCTTTCTTTCTCAAAAATTTCCTCCTCCTCAAAATCCCCCATTTCCCTCCCACTCCCCCCATTCCCCGCACTCGCCCTCTCCCTCTCCAGTCCTAAGAGAAGTCAGGACGCCCTGCCCTGTGGGAAGTCCAAGGTCCTCCCCTGTTTCATCCAGGTCTAGGAAGGTGTACATCAAACAGACTAGAATCCCAAAAAGCCAGTACATGCAGTAGAATCAAAACCCGGTGTAATTATCATTGGCTTCTCAGTCCTCCCTCATTGTCAGCCACATTCAGAGAGTCCAGTTTGATTACATGCTCCATCAGTCCTAGTCCAGTTGGCCTTGGTGAGCTCCCATTAGATCAGTCACACTGTCTAAGTGGGTGGACGCACCCCTCACGGACCTGGCTTTTACCCTCATGTTCTACCTTCTTCTGTTCTTCATCTGGGCCTTGGGAGGTCAGTCCAGTGCTCCAATGTGGGTCTCTGTCTCTATCTCCATCCATCGCCAGATGAAGGTTCTATGATGATATGCAAGATATTCATCAGTGTGGCTATGGGAAAAGGCCAGTTCAGGCACACTCTCCTCTGCTGCCCAAGGACCTAGCTGGGGACATCTCCTTAGATACCTGGGAACCCTCTAGAGCCAAGTCTCTTGCCAACCCTAAAATGGCTCCCTTAGTTAATATATCTTCTTCCCTGCTCCCATATCGACCCTTACTCCATCTCAACCATCCCATTCTCCCAAGCTCTCCCCAATCCTCCCCTTCTCACTTCTCTCTCCCCGTCTCCCCTTACCTCCAACACATCCATATCCCCATGCTCCCAATTTTGCCAGGTTATCTTGTATACTTCCAATGTCCATGAGGATAACTATGTTTTTCTTTGGGTTTACCTTCTTATTTAGCTTCTCTAGGACCATGAATTATAGGCTCAATATCCTTTGTTAATGGCTAGAATCCACTATGAGTGAGTACATACCATATTCCTCATTTTGGGTCTGAGTTATCTCACTCAGTAAAGAGTTTTCTATTTCCATCCATTTGCATGCAAAATTCAAGTTATCATTGTTTTTTTACCACTGAGTAGAACTCTAAAGTGTATACTTTCTTTATCCATTCTTCTATTGAGGGGCACCTAGGTTGTTTCCAGGTTCTGGCTATTAAAATAGTGCTGCTATGAACATAGTTGAACAAATGCTTTTGTAGTATGATTGGGTATCTCTTGGGTATATTCCCCAGAGTGGAAATGCTCGATCCTGAGGTAGGTTAACTCCCAGTTTCCTCAGAAACCACCACACTGATTTCCATAGTGGTTGCACAAGTTTACATTCCCACCAACAGTGAATGAGTTACTCCACATCCTCTCCAGCATAGGCTATCATTGGTATTTTGATTTTAGCTATTCTGACAGGTGTAAGATGGTATCTCAAAGTTGTTTTGATTTGGATTTCTCTGATTGTTAAGGAGGTTGAGCATGACTTTAAGAGACTTTTGGGCATTTGAACTACTGCTGTTGAGAATTCTATGTTCAGTTCAGTGATGGAGGAAGGTCATTGGTTAAAAAATAAAGAAACTGCTTGGCCATCATAGGTTAGAACATAGGTGGGTGGAGTAAACAGAACAGAATGCTGGGAGGAAGAGAAACTGAGCTCAGACTCGATAGCTCTCCTCTCTGGGGCAGATGTGATGAAGCTCCGACCCAGGATGGACATAGGCTAGAATCTTCCTGGTAAGCACACCTTGGGGTGCTACACACATTATTAGAAATGGGCTAGTCCAGGTGCGAGAGTTAGCCGAGAAGAGGCTAGATATAATGGGCCAAGCAGTGTTTAAAAGAATACAGTTTGTGTGTTGTTATTTCGGGGCATAAGCTAGCCAAGCGACCAGGAGCTGGGGCAGCAGGAACACAGTCTGCAACTCCTACTACAGAATGGCCCCCAACGTGTGGACAACTATATCCACAGAAAGCCTGAGAAAGCTTGGGAAAGAATAGAGTAAAGCATGTTTTCTTGGTAGCAGCAATTTCTTGGGTCTGCTCTGCTTGCTAGAGGCAAGCAAGTGCTCTCATCTAAGAGAGGCTTCCTGACTCAGCTTTAGCTGCAAAATCCTGCAGCTCTTTTAAGAGGTCCTGCCAAGAAACACTTAAACAGTGTTGATGAAAAGCTGAATGCATGCTTTTCGGTTTTCAGCCTTAGTAGGAAAAATGCTGAGTTGTTTTAAAATGACGGCTTTGTGGGCCGTCCTGCCAGGGCAAACTCTGACTCTTTCAAGCAGGCGGTCCTGATTACGGAGCTTTTTGTGTGTTGCTTAGTAACTGTTGCTTGCTGGAAGGGACCTTGAAATGCCTAGAGTTGTAGCGATAAATGTGGCTACAGTCGGTACCTCAGCCACGAGGCTGGAAAGCTAAGGAATGGGCTGAATCCAGCCATCAAAGCCACGGCTTTCATCCTACTGATATTGCTTGGTAAATTAAAGACTCATGTGGTCAGAAAAAGAGAGATATAGAGTAAAGAGAGATTCAAAGACAAAGAAAATTTCTAAATGGTTTACAGTGTGTTAAAAATATATGCAGGCTAAAAGTTGAAGTTCTTAAAGTAAAAAACAAAAAGGAAAAAAGAGAGTAGTTGGGTGTGGTAGTACACACCTTTAATCCCAACACTTGGGAGGCAGAGGGGGATTGACCTCTGTGATTTCAAGGTGTGGCAGTACAGACCTTTAATCCAATGCCTGGGAGGCAGAGACAGACAGATCTCTGAGAGTTCAAGGACAGCCTGGTCTACAGAGTTATTCCAGGTCAAAGATATACAGAGAACCTGTCCCAACAAGCAAAAAGTTAAAAGTAAAAATAAACGAAATAAAGGTTAAAATAAAGCCGCACAAAGATGGAAAATTCACAGAAAATCTTGATACTGTATGCTATTATGCTCTCTTTGAATTGTTTGTATGCTGAGAAAAGAGCAACAGCTGCTAAAAGATATTTGTTTATAAATGCTGCTGAACTAATCCAACATAGATATTTTGAAAATACCTTGACTTCAGAATTTGGATCTAAGGACATAATGCTTTGGAAAGGAGTTTTGTCTTTTGTTTTCACAGAGGATGAGACTCTTTGAATTGTTTCTATCCCAATATGTTATGCTAGACCACGCCCTCCTGAAAGGTTGCTGTGAACACCCTGAAGAAATTACTTCACTCATCTGCTGACTGAGATGAATCTAGCACACAGGTTATACCATGAAAGACCTAAATAACAGCTCCCCCATTCATCAGGAAGCAGTTTGGAGAGAAATAACTACATCCATATTCCCAAATATTGTTTATAAATGGTCTTTTACATTTAAAGGGGGATATGATATAGGTATGAATAATTTGCATTGATGTGGATTTTGCTTTAGTGATTTAAATTTAAGGTCAATTTTGTTATATGTATATGTATTTCTGATATTGATTAAGGTATTGTGATTGTGTAGCTCATGTAAAAATGTTATGTATATAAGTTGTTAATGAATAGTTATCTATAATAGTCAAGTTTGTAGTCATGTTAGATTTTCTAGATGTACATAGATATATTTTAGATAGACATTCTTCATATCTTTCAAAGACTACGGAATATGCTATTTAATGTTTTAATAACTTAGGACTTTTCATGACAATGGGACACTCTGCTCCTGGCAGCACCAATCTACTTCAAGAAGAAGATGGGCATCAAAGAGGATCCTTATGGAGTTTGATAGCCATTTTGGCAAGAAACTGCTCTTGCCTGGACTGTTGCATAAACTGGACACAAAGAACCCGCAGAAAGAGGACTGCTGAACTTGCCTGAAGGTGAGATGATCTTTCGGGGTTCCTGATTCATGAAGGAGTCTGCAAGACATTCTGCAGGACACAGTAGATAGTGACTGAACTGCCTTTGAAATTTCCTGCTTCATGGAAATGTCTGCTAGAAACTATGGGCCTGTAGGCCGAAGATGGATGCCCCAACAGTACAGAGAAACTTTGGGTGAATGTCAAGGCAGCGAGATGTCTCTGTCATTTCTAGAGTTTGAAAGTTGAGTATTTCTTGTTTGCTTAGGTAATATTGTATCTTTCTGGAGTCTTTGATGGAGTTGAAGAATAGTTAGTTATAGTTATAGTTTTCCTTAGTTATGATAAAGATAAAATAGATGTAAATATTGTAATTTTTGCTTGATAACTGGAAACTCATACCTTAGGTAAGGGAGCCACCTAAGGGTTGGCAAGAGACTTGAACTTGGAATGGCTACCAGATACTCAGGGCAATGTCCCCAGTTAGTTCATTGGGGCACCTGAGGATAGGGAACCTGAAATGAACCTATCCTATAATCATACTGATGAATATCTTGCATATCGCCATAGAACCTTCATCTAGCGATGGATGGAGATAGAGACAGAGACCCACACTGGAGCACCGGACTGAGCTCCCAAGGTTATAATGAGGAGCAGAAGGAGAGAGAACATGAACAAGGAAGTCAGGACCATGAGGGGTGCACCCAACCACTGAGACAGTGGGGCCGATCTATTGGGAGCTCACCAAGGCCAGCTGGACTGCTACTGAAAAAACATGGGATAAAACCGGACTCTCTGAACTGTTTTGTTATATGTAATTTTGCTATGTTAAAGTTAAAGCCTTCCTTTTTTTTTTGTTTAAACAGAAAAAGGGGAAATGATGGAGGAAGGTCATTGGTTAAAAAATAAACTGCTTGGCCATCATAGATTAGAACATAGGTGGGTGGAGTAAACAGAACAGAATGCTGGGAGGAAGAGGAACTGAACTCAGACTCGATAGCTCTCCTCTCTGGGGCAGATGCGATGAAGCTCTGACCCAGGATGGACATAGGCTAGAATCTTGCCAGTAAGCGCACGTTGGGGTGCTACACACATTATTAGAAATGGGCTAGTCCCGGTGCGAGAGTTAGCTGAGAAGAGGCTAGATATAATGGGCCAAGCAGTGTTTAAAAGAATACAGTTTGTGTGTTGTTATTTCGGGGCATAAGTTAGCCAAGCAACCAGGAGCTGGGGCGTCAGGAACATAGTCTGCAGCTCCTACTACAGTTCAGTACCCCATTTTTAATTGGTTAATTAGAGTTTTAGTGTCTAATTTCTTGAGGTCTTTATAGATTTTGGGAATCAGACCTTTGATGCGGGGCTGGTGAAGATCTCCCCTTCAGTAGGTTGCCTTTTCGTTTTAATGACAGTGTCCTTTGCAATACAGAAGCTTCTCAGTTTCAGGAAGTCCCATTTGTTCATTGTTGTTCTTATTGTCTGTGCTACAGGGGTTCTACTCAGGAAATGGTCTTCTGTGCCCATGTGCTGCAGACTACTTCCCACTTTCTTGTCAGGTCCAGTATGGTCATATTTCTATTGAGGTCTTTAATCCATTGAACTTGAGTTTTGTACATGGTGATAAACACCTTTAGTAATGTGGAAGGATACAAGATCAACTCCAAAATAATCAGTTGTCCTCCTATACACAAAGAACAAAGAAGCAGAGAGGGAAATCAGAGAAGCATCACCTTTCATGATAGCCACAAATAGCATAACGTATCTTGGGGTAACTCTAACCAAGGAAGTGAAAGATCTATTTTACAAAAACTTTAAGTCTTTGAAGAAAGAAATTGAAGAGGATACCAGAAAATGTAAGGATCTCCCATGCTCTTGGATTGGGAGGATCAACATAGTAAAAATGGCAATTCTACCAAAAGCAATCTATAGATTCAATGCAATCCCCATCAAAATCCCAACAAAGTTAATCACAGACCTTGAAAGAACAATAATCAACTTTATATGGAAAAATAAAAACAGGATAGCCAAAACAATCCTATACAATAAAAGTACTTCTGGAGGCATTACCATCCCTGACTTCAAACTCTATTACAGAGCTACAGTAATGAAAACAGTTTGGTATTGGCATAAAAACAGAAACTTGACCAATGGAATCGAAGACTCAGATATTAATCCACAAGCCTATGAACACCTGATTTTCGACAAAGGAGCTAAAATTATACAATGGAAGGAAGAAAATATCTTTAACAAATGGCGCTAGCATAACTGAATGCCAGCCTGTAGAAGAATGAAAAAAGATCCATATCTATATCTGCTTTCAAAATTGGAGATTCAGGTGTCTGACTTTATACTAAGAATGTATGATTTTGCATTGATAAACTCTTCCTTCTAGACTTATATCTCATATTTATGTTTAAATTTAATTTTTATGAAGTTTAACTCTAAGGCTTCATGTAAACAATAAGTTAACTAATAACATTTATACATTACATAAAAACAAATTGATCGCCAGGCAGTGGTGGCACACGCCTTGAATCCCAGCACTCGGGAGGCAGAGGCAGGAGAATCTCTGTGAGTTCGAGGCAAGCCTGGTCTACAAAAGGTAGTTCCAGGACAGGAATCAAAAGCTACGGAGAAACCCTGTCTCGAAAAATTAAAAAAAATTGATCAACTGGTTTTTGGAGCCCACAGATACAGCAGAGAATGACAGTCTTACAGACCACAAACAATTGTTCATGTATCTTCTTACAATTACAAATCCTTTAATGGGGTCTCCCTTTTTCTTAGTTATGTTTCTATTGTGATGAACGCCATGATCAAGACAACTTGTAAAGAAGGAGTTCATTTGGGATTTGAGAGAATTAGACTTCATAATGGTTAAAAAAAAAAGAAGCAGCAGGCGGCAGACATGGTAATTTGAACGGAAACTGAGGATTCACATCACAAAATGCATTATGTCTATGAATGTGTACCATATGAGTCCCATGAATGGAATTATAGATGGCTGAGAACTATCATGTGAGTTCATGGAAACAAATCTGCATCCTCTAAAATATCAACAAAGGCTCTAAACACTGAGCTGAGTGACAAGCCAAAACAAATTTCTTT
Organism: Chionomys nivalis; assembly: GCF_950005125.1. NCBI lineage: Eukaryota > Metazoa > Chordata > Mammalia > Rodentia > Cricetidae > Chionomys > Chionomys nivalis. The sequence continues at coordinate 81,215,366 of NC_080086.1, forward strand.
TTAAATATTTATCCCTCATTCTCTTTGCGATTATGCCTCTCCTTCGCTCATACTCCCCTCCAAAGACAGTCTATCCTCTTCTCCATTCTATTCTTTCTTGTTTTCCCATCCACTCATTTCCTCATTCTTTCCTCTTCTTTTCTTCCTTTCTTCCTTTCCACTTGCCCTGCTTCCTCTTCCTTTCTTTTTATATTTTTTTCTGGATATTTAGTACTTTCTCTGGATTGTAATCAAGGGTATTTCTACTATGATATCTGTAAAACTTATCTGCTACATATATCTTTGATTGTGATTAGAAGCCTGACATGAGAACATCTAGCCATGTGTAGTCTAATAGCTCTATGTTGGTCCTTGAACGTCTGTGTCGACTTTGTTCTGAGTGATATTTTTACTCTCTTTGATGGTATTTTTGACTGTTGACATGAGCTGAATAATCTCATACCCCACTGCTGAGGCAATTTACTTCCTTATTTGATGACTGCTTTGCATAGTTACTTACAGGCCATCCTAGAACCTGATATATTTACCAACCATGATATGCTTAGAGAACTGAAGTTGTGCCAGACAGGCAGAAGCATTACTATGGAGTCACAGACACAGATCTTCATATTTCTGATGTTCTGTGTGTCTGGTAAGATGTTTTAAAGTATTGTAATATCTGAAAATATTTTATTTATACAGAAATAGCTATTTCCTATAGGAAGATTATAGTATGCAGGCATAATGCCATTTGAAAATTTTTAAATTTCAACATTTGTATCATGAAGTTTTTATGTCTATATATGTATAACTACTGCTTATCTCTGATTGCAGGTACTTATGGGGATATTGTGATGACCCAGTCTCCCAAATCTCTACCTATATCAATAGAAGACAAAGCCACCATGAGCTGTAAGGCCAGTCAGAATGTGGGTAGAGCTATAGCATGGTATCAACAGAAACCAGGGCAGGCTCCTAAACTCCTGATCTATGCAGCATCCACTCGGTACACTGGGGTACCTGATCGCTTCACAGGCAGTGGATCTGGGACTGATTTCACTCTCACCATCAGTAATGTTCAGGCTGAAGACCTGGCAGATTACTACTGTCAGCAGTATAACAGCTGGCCTCCCACAGTGCTTCAGCCTCCAACAAAAACCTCATCTGATAGACTCACCAGCTGCCTGCATCACAAGTCCTGGACCTGCACACTTCCCTCTTTGCATGAGAGGGTGGTGTGCCTGACTCACTGATGCAAAACTCAGTAAAAAGTTAATAAACAGATGGACTTCTAGAGCCTTTGAAATGAAAGTACTTAAGGAAAAAGGAAGTAAAAACATTTGTGTCTGTTTTTATATTTATATTTTATTTCATTTGTACAAAATCTGTGGGTTGATCATGATAAATTCACTATTGTATAATTCTGAAATAAAAAAGTTCAACTTGTTTCTTCATGGGCTGAAATCAAGAGACTGCCCTACTATACTCCTTCTGATGGATCTGGAAGAGAACTGGACTTTTGCTTTTGCCAAACCCTGGAAGTTTCTGTAACTCTTGAACTCCCACGAATTTCTCTCAAGTTTTTGGTTAACTTTGGTTTTTGTTATATGTAATGTTGAGTTTCAAAAACAATGCCACATACTTTGACAATATTCATCCCCATTGTTTTATCCTTTCTAAACTCCCACCTTCCCTGCAACTAACCTCCTTCGTTCCCATAGTTACTCTTACATTTTTATGTGACATGCTCATGTGCCCAAACACATTCAAATATGAACAAATATACCACACATACACATACACGTACACACATTCGTGAATGCATGGACACACACACAGATTTAAGGATCTGTCTTATCTTGGGTATTTTTTCTGGAAGTGTCACCATGACAAGAGCAACTGTTATAAAGGAAAATATTTAGTTGGGACTGGTTTAAAGTTCAGAATGTAAGTCCATTATCATCATGGCAGGAAGCATAGAAGCATGCAGACAGACTTGGTGCTAAAGAGGTAGCTGAGAACTTTATATCTTGAGCAGTAGGCAACAGAAGTGAACTGGCTTGAGCTTCTGAAAATTAAAGCCCACCTTCACATTGACTTTCTTCCTCCAACAGGGATACACCTGCTAAGGCTCTATCATTTAAATACATGAGGCTATGGGGACCAATGCCCTTCAAACTACATCAACATAGGATCTACAAATTAGAGAAAACATGATGTTTGATACTGTAGAATATCTAATCCACGCCTCCTGTTTCTGGTTCACATCACCTTATGCTGTCTCCTCTTCTACTTTTCCTAGTTGGAGACTGAAATACTTCTCTCCAAAGTTAACTGTGATAATGGTGAATATAATTTTGCATCAAGTAAATACACCTTCTTTTCTTTCTATCATATAATAAATAGTGTTTGACATTTTGTTAAGTAACAATTCCTCAGCAGATCAATATACCAAATTAATAGTATTAAGGGGACACCTAGAAATGAATCTTTATTATATATATATATATATATATATATATATATATATATATATATATATATATAAACAATATGAGCACCAAATGAAAATACCAATAATGGAAAACAGTCACTCTCTTTTAGAAAATTAAACTGCTATCAATTTTCTGCATGAAAGTAAACATCAATATTGAGTTCTTCAAATATTTGGCACCTTCATGCAGGGCACAGACAGTAGTGAACTTTATGTCTGTCTGAATTGTCCTCAGTTCTCACCTGTCTCTTATAGAATACCATCCCATAGTTTATTCAGTCATCCTTGATCATGACTGCGGGCAAAATTAAAACAGAGTATGACCTTTCTCAAAGTTAATCAGTTTATATTTGTGTTTTGTGAAAAAAATTCACCATTGATAGTCTTGTTCTTAATACATTTTGGCAACTGATGATAGCAGAAAAGGGGTATTGCTGCAACTTCTGATATCACAGACCAATAATGAAAGTAGCCCATCAGATTGGTTAATGGTTAGTTCCAGTCAGATAATCTCTCTATTAAATATAACATCCTTCATTATATTTGTAAAATTCTTATACAGAGGAAATAAATGTCATTCACAGAAATAAAAATACAAGATTTATCTAATATATGAGTCTAGCTCCACATTTTTTGATTTACATATAAAACCTGGAAGAGCCTCAGAAACCAGGAAAGTAAAAATGGCCTGTGGAGGTGGGAAAAGTTCTAGAAACAGGGTTAATAGGACAGAGGGACAGTGAACAACAAAATACTTAAAATGGATGAAGTTGAGTTTTATGAGGTAGTGATAGGGACAGTAATACAAAAGGAGAGGTAACAAAAGGGATAAATACACTACAAATATTTGAATAGTCATAAGTAATCACTAAATGATTTCTTGATAGCATATGTATATTAGATTATTTGTTCTTTTGATGGCCAATATCTTGAGTTCTTTGTATATTTTGGAGATCAGCTCTCTGTCTGATGTGGGGTTGGTGAAGATCCTTTCCTATTCTGTGGGCTGCCACTTTATCTTATTGACCATGTCCTATGCTTTATAGAAGCTTCTCAGTTTCCGGAGGTACCGTTTATTAATTGTATCTCTCAGTGTCTGTGCTACTGTGGTTCTATTTGGGAAGTGTTCTCCTGTGACAATGTGTTCAAGTGTACTTCCCACTTTCTCTTCTATGAGGTTCAGTATGGTTGTTTTTATATTTGGATAAAAAGAACAAAATAATCCAATAAAAATGAGGTATAGACTTAAACAGAAAAGTCTCAACTAAAGAATCTAGTTGAAAGACACTTAAGGAAATACTAACATCCTTAAGCATCAGAGAAAGGCAAATCAAAACAACTCTGAGATTCCATCTTACACCTATAAGAATGGCCAAGAGCAAAAACACTGATGACAACTTATGCTAGAGAGGTTGTAAAGGGAACGCTGTTCCATTGCTGATAGAACTGCAAGCTGGTACAGCCCCTTTGAATATCAGTATGGCAATTTCTCAGAAAATTAGGAAACAACCTTCCTCAATACCCAGCAATACCACTTTTGGGTATATACCCAAAGTATGCTCAATAGTATCACAAGGACATGTGCTCAACTGTGTTCATAACAGCATTTTTTTGTCATAGCCAAAACCTGAAAACAACCTAAATGTCTCTCGACTGAACTATAGATAAGGAAAGGATGGTACATTTACAGAGTGGAGTATATATAGCAAAGAAAGATAATGACATCTTGAAATTTGCAGGCAAATGAATAGATCTAGAAAACATAAAATGGAGTGAGATAACCCAGACCCAGAGAGACAATTATCATATTATTCACTCATAAGTAGATTTTAGACATAAAACATTAAAAACCAGTTTACAAATCAAAATCTCAGAGAACTTAGGCAACAATGAGGACCATAAGAGAGACATACATGGATATAATCTACATGGGAAGTAGTAAAAGACAAGATCTTCTTAGTAAATTGGGAATATGGGAACTATGGGAGACGGTTGAAGGGGAGGGGAGAGGAAAGGAGGGGCATAGGGAAAAATGTATAGCTCAATAAAATCAATTTTTAAAAAAGGAAAAAATGCAGCACTTGAGATGCAGAGGCAAATGGATCCCAGTGAGTTTGGGGCCAGCCTGGTCTACAGAGCGACTTCTAGGACAGCCAGGATTGTTACACAGAGATAACCTGTCTTGAGAAAAAAAACAAGAAGAAAATTAATGAAAAACTAAGTCATCAATTTGAGAGTGATCTAGGAGGGATGTTTGGAATGATCAGAGGGAGGAATGAGAAGTGGGAAATGATGTAATTATATTATAATCTCAAAATAAAAGAAAGTCTAAAGTTCAATTTCATTAGCCTTCCAAAATTATCTGAGCTTATTTTCTTTAGAGAGAACTGTGGTACTGAGCAAAGATAGTCTAACTTAACTTCCCCTTTCCCTTTTTTCAAACCTTAAAAAATTTAAAGGCTTCCCAAGTGTCATGAGTTCTGGTGGAGATGGTTAGATGGGTTGGCAGAAATAGCTGACCTGTTACAACAGTTAGTAATTGATACCTAAGCAGCAGAAACTGGAACTCACCTCCAAACATGTGACACAACAGCTCCATATGCTTTCATCCAGTTAAATCAAGTCTTCCTTGAATCACCAGTTCTGAGCCTCCCAAGCCAGAACATGTATAATCTATATGCATCAGAAAGAGAAGAAATGGTTCTGGAGGTACTAAATAAACCAGAGTGGATACTCAATAATTCATTATTTAGGCAAGAACTGGACTTAAGATGACTCTTCTGCCTCATAGCCATGGTTCTCCTGATTCTGGAAAACACATATTTAGTTCTGGGAAGTTACAGGACAGTATGTGTTCCACCACCACCACTACAATGTGTCAGAACCCATCATGAAGGTATTCTATGGTCAGCTAAAAGTTGCCTTCTTATATATGAAGCATGATCAGAAAGTCAACTGTCCATTTTATTTCAAAATTGTAACATTGTCATGGAGACAAACTTCTCAGGTGCAAAACAAACTGACCTGTAACCAAATTATCATCATTCAAAACACTTAACAATCCCCCATAAAGTGCACGGGTGAAAAATGGCTCACACTGTGCTGTAAGTGACATAGAGATGAAAGCCTTTACTGAGGCAGAAGAAAAGTATGGGGAGGTTGTGGAGATGTACTCTGTAATAACCCAGGATATCATCTTGTGGGGAACATTAAATTTGGTTTTGAAGAGATGTGAAGAAGGCTGTGAATGACTTGAATAATCCTTAGTTTAAAAGGCAGTGGATCCACACAGAGTTGTCCTTGTTGACTGACTGCAGGGAAGACTCCTGAATTCAGTACAAAATAGAAGAGTACAGAAGAGAGGTTTCTGGAAATTCATGCATCTGAATTCCATCTGGAGAGGATATCACAGTCTGAGATTTTTACCCATTAAATTCATGGAAGTGGAAGCATCTGACTTTTACTCACATTTTACACAATGGTCACCATTGTCAATGCCTCTGGTACCCCAGAGAAAGGAAATCCTGATTATGAAAGTCTCATTATCCCACTAATCTGGGATTTGTCTTAAAGACTGTGGTCCTGTGTGGAAGTGATGGTGAGATTTTAAGAGTGACACAAAGCTCAAAATCATTATCTGCCCCTTGTTTCATAGGAGGGGGTTTGCCAGGATATCTTACACCATGCTCAAAAACCAAGTTGGAACTGCAAAACTCTGTGCTTATCAGCAGGAATCATGGATTGATTTTATTAATTTGTATTGATTACAGAGGAAAATTCTTAAATCACTTTGTGAAGGCATCAACTGGACTCAGCATTGGCTTTGAGACCTACCTCATCCTCAGTGACACTGGTTTATTCTAAGTTTAGTTTTCCAACCTGCTTCTTCATCCCATGCACATTACTCTCTGCCATTTCTGTTCCTGATAACATTTAGGTTAAAGATAACCCTTAGTGAATTCTTTCTCATCTAAACCATTCCACCTTTTTTGTCTTTATATCATTAAACCCAATCATATTCTCTTGGTGAGAAGTATCACAATGCAACATAATTTGTTGCTTTAAGATTTAAAAAAATATTTTGAGATGGAGAGATTACTCAGTGGTTGAGAGTCATTTCTGCTCTTACAGAGAACATGGTCTCAGGTTCCAGCATCCACATGGCAGGTTTTAATCTCCAAGTCTAGTACTATCAGTTCCAATGCTCTCTTCTTAGACCCAAGGTCAATAGGCACAAATGTGATACATAGACATGGATGTAGACTAAGCACACAGACACATAAAATACAAATAAAATCATCCTTTAAAAGTTTAATTCTGAGCAATCACAGTTCTCCTATAACTCACATTATTTACTGCATAGCATTATAGTGCACTCCCAACACAGAAGCTCAGAATAACAGAAATTGCTGATTCTACTCAGACAGCCAAAAATCACTTGGGATACATTTAAAATACTCTGGGGAATACTTTGCTAATTATAACTTGCGTAGGGTGACCCAAAAGCAGGTGTTCTTTAAGTACAAAGTCAAACTTCTTTGAACTTATATACATATTGAGGAATTAGTCACAGTGCAGACTGCTCTTTAAAGGGAGCTTTCCAGTGCCCAGAGCCAGCCTATAGTCCAGCTTTCTGACATGGGTTCAGCTGTGATTACCACTGCTCTGTGTTGCAGATGAGAGGATGCAGTACTGGAAGTATCCACTGTAACCATCACTTTTTTCTGTGGACTGGTATCCTGAAAATTAAAATTATGGCATTTAATTGATTCTGTTTCAATTTTGTGTCTTCTCAGAGTGTAGCTCTTGATTGCTGTTGAAGATTCCACATACTTGATGGTTTTACACTGAGGTAATTTTAGTATATCTGTGACGCAATGTGTGTTTATCATTTCAGGTTCCACTGGGGACATTGAGCTGACTGAGTTTCCAACTTCTTTGGCAATGTCTCTAGAGCAAAGGGCCACCATTTCCTTCAGGGCCAGCAAGAGTGTTATTCCATAGGAACTTAGTTATATGCACTGGTTACAACAGAAACCAGCACAGTCTCCCAAACTCTTCATCCACAGAGGGTCAAACACAGAATCTGGGTTTCCTGTCACAGTCATTAGAAGTGGGTCTGAGGCAGACTTCACTCTTATCATCTATGCTGTGGAAGCTGATGATGCTTCAAGATATTACTCATATAATTCTGTATATCTTTCACAATATGACCACATTCTTTTCTCTAATATTTCATTTTTTGCTAACATCTTTGATGGGATAATTTCAAAGTCTCACAATATATTACAAGGTAACTTGAAAATCACTATTTAGGGTCCATTGACCCTGAACTTGTAAATAACCAGCCCTTCCCCCCTAACTGCTGGATTACATGACACCATACCTAGCTCCTTTTAATTTTCCAGTTGTTTTACAATGTGGTCAAAGCTTCCATATTCTGCTGTTTGCTTGGGCAGGAACATGGCCCTTTTGTTAAATAACATCTTCAATAGTTTTCTGTTTTTAATAGTTATCTTCACTGCCTAAACTTAGATATCCTATAACTCAATCTGTAGACCAGCCTGGCCTTTACCTTTAGAGATCCACATGCCTGTATCTTCAGAATACTGGAATTAAAGTTATGTACCACCATCCCTGTACCTAAGATGTTCTTCAATTCCTTTTCACAAGTTGGAGATTAATCTTGGTGGGGTTTTGTCCTGGGTCAGCATTGACTTTATTCCATTTCTTAATTTTTTAATTCCTTGTACACAGAACTTAGCTCCATTTCACCTCCTGCTCCCTTTCTCCTCAAGCTGTACATTTTGCTCTTATTTGCTCAGCTTGATCATTTTAATTATAAATCTTCATAAGAGTAAACACTAGTATCCATAAAACAAAGCCTATACTAGTCTCTTTTATGATTTCCTCTGCCAATGTAATTGATCTAAAACTCTTCACTTTATTCTCAGGTAGACTCTTCAGACAAGGGTAAAAAGCAGCCATTTTTTTAATCAAAATATTGTAAGATTGAGCTCTAGGAAACACACTAATTTTTTTCTTTAGTAATTTTCACACTCCTACTAGTATGGCTCATTAAATAGTATTTAAAGCATTCTAATACTTTCCTAAGCAGAAGTCATAAAGTCCAAATTTTTCGGAACAAAAGCATGATTACATCTATTACAATACACCAGTCCTTGGTATCAACTTCTGTCTTAGTTAGGGTTTCTATTGTAGTGAAGAGACACCATGACCAAGGCAACTCTTACATATATTAAAAGAGCATTTAATTGGGGCTGGCTTACAGAGGTTTCAGAGGTTTAGTTCATTATTCTCATAATGGGAAACATAGTCACATGCAGGCAGACATGGTGCTAGGGAAGGAATGGAGAGTCCTATATGTTGACTTGCAGGCAGTGGGAAGTGATGGTGTTGGGCTTTGGAGACTTCAATCCCACCCCCTAGTGATACACCTCCTCCAACAAGTCTACCTATTCCAACAAGGACACACTTCCTTATAGTATGACTTCTTATATTCATGTATGGTACCATACCATTTCAAGCCATCACAATTAGCCATACACCAGGATTTGAATACTGTTCTATCTCACCTAGTGACTTTCTCAGCTTTCAAGAGAACATGCTATAAGGAAGTTGTTCCATGTCCAATCAAGATCCTCTACCACTAATCATATCAAGAACTCCAGAATCCAGTTCCACAATATTATAAATCAGTAGCTTTTGCCTCTGTCCTGGCCTATGTGCCACCCATTACAAACAGTTGTCTGCATAATTTTATAGGATACTATGAATGGACCTACAAGAGATGGAGGATGATAGCCAGAGATAACAGAGTCTTACTCATCATAATATCTTCAAAAGATTCTGAATGAACACGAGACTAGTGTGAAGTCATGTGAAATTATTAGCCATTTAAATATTGTAGGTTTTTGCAAACCTACACTATCTAATACTAATTATACCCAATATTTGCATTCAATAAAGGCACTCTAGGATTTTCCAATACCATTCTATCCTTTTTAAATGACAACCATCACCAGAGTCCAGATTCTTGTTCTTTGTAGATTATTTCTCTCACAAATGCAATATCCCTGTCCTACCTTACAGGATAAATGCTTGTCATCTGATATTTATACAGAAGTCACAAAGGAAGTTGCACAGTTCTAGAGCTCATCCCAGCTACTTTATTCTCTCATCTCTGACCTCAGCTGGTATCTACAGCATTAGCACCCCAAGTTATGCAGAAGAAACTTCATTCTGAGAATTAAAACAGTAAAGAAAAAGAGAAAACATAAGTTTTCTTCTAGCCCTTATAAGGAAAGGTCTCTCTGGAGAACCCTATCCAAATTGCTTAGAAGTTAAAAGGCTATGGGAATAGTCCAGAGGAAGGTAAACAGTCTATTAGGGAGTCACTGAAATACATCACTCACTATCTATGAAAGAAAATAAGTTCATGATACTCATAGCAGGAGTCAGAAGTCAACCCTGAAATTCTGGTCTGTTTGAAGGACATGATGCCCACAACTTTCAACTGTAACACAGCATTAGATACCTAGGTGTATGGAACAAAATGCTGGCCAATCTCTGGAAAGGAAAAATCCAAACCCTATTTGCTCCCCTCTACCTAGCAAAGTTAAAGAAGAAGCTTACATATATAAGAATTTCAGAGTTTCTGTCATATTGATACCAAAGATTGCCGTCCCCTTTTAAAGATCTTCAGGTATTTTGGTTACCATAACTATAAGAATAATATAAATAAGTATTACAAGTAGATTTTTTTCTGAACATTGTGTATAAAAATTTTTGAAACCTTGTAGGTGAGAATTCATGGTTATATCTTCTGACATTACTAAATGTGGTAGTTTGCATTTGATCCCCCTAATCTCATAAGGAGTGACACTATTAGGAGGTGTGGCTTTGTTGGAGTAAGTATGTCATTGTTGGAGCAAGTATTTCTGCGGGGGTGGACTTTGAGGTTTCCTATGCTCAGAATACCACCCAGTGTGTCAGTCCACATCCTGTTGCCTGCAAGACAGCACTCTCAGCTCCAGTACCACATCTGTCTATATGCTGCCATTCTCCCCATCATAATAATGGACTGAACCTCTGAAACTGTAAGTAAACCAACCTCATTAAATGTTTTCTTTATGAGTTGCTGTGATCATGGGTTTTCTTCAGACCAGTAAAAACCCAATCTAAGAAACTAGAAGACAAAAATCTCACAGAAAACTTCTTGATTCTCTGCCTCTTACAGCATTTCTTCCTCCTCTTACACAGAATTCTTTGAGCATTAGGTATGAGAGAGTTTTATAGATATATCCACTTGAACTGGACTCTGCAACTCTATATTTTTATTGGTTGTGGTTCTCTATAAAAGTTTCCATATATTGGAAAGAGAAATTTTCTTGCCAAGTTGTGAAGATTATAGTTATCTGTAGTATGAAGAAAAATTATTTATGGTGTAATTGGAAACTATGCTCATTTAGTAATGTAGAATGTTTAGATTCTCTTTCAGAAATCTACCTGGGTAGTTGACTAAGCTTCTGGTATCAGACATGATTTTCCTCTTACTAAGAACATACATATTGTCTTAGGGTTTTATTACTATGAAAAAAACTATTGCAAGGAGCCACTTGTTCATGCCCAGCCACCCAAAACCTAAATAATCACACAGAAACTCTATTAATTAAATCACTGATTGACCCATTAGCTCTAGCTTCTTATTGGCTAACACTTACATCTTAATTTAACCCATTTCTATTAATCTGTGTATTGCCACATAGCAGTAGCTTACTTGGTAAAATTCCCAGTGTCTGTCTCTGGCTGCTCCATGGTGTCTCTCTTGCCACCTTCCTTCTCCCAACATTCAGTTCTGTCTTCCCCACCTATCTAAGTTCTCTCCTATCAACAGGTCAAAGCAGTTTCATTATTCATTAATGGTAATTGTAGTAATAGGAGCAGTGGGGCTGCTTCCCACCACCACCCGGCTAGCTTTACCCTAAATAATTACACGGGAAGTATATTCTTTCAAATACTGTCTGGCCCATTAGTTCCAGCCTCTTATTGGCTAGCTCTTACATATCGATCTAACCCATTTCTGATATTCTGTATCTAAATTCTACCCTATCAGAGGCCAAGCAGTTTCTTTATTAATTAAGCAATGAAAGCAACAGATTAATACAAAACCCACCTCCATCAGGTAATCACAGCACACAGAAAGGACTCCCACATCAAACAACAGCAATTCTGATAACAGAAAAGATTTAATTGCGACTGACTTACAGTTTCAGAGGCTTAGTCCATTATCATCATGTCAGAATCATTGAGGCATGCATGGTCCTGGAGAAAGAACTGAGAGTTCCACACCTTGATCTGCAGTCAGCAGAAGAAACCTATGAGTTACACTGGGTGTAGCTTGACAGTATGAGATCTCAAAGTATACCCCCACAGTGACCCACTTTTTCCAACAACGATACACCTCCTGATATTTCCACTTCTAACCATCAAAGCATTCAATCACATGAGTCTATGGGGGCCATAGACTACTGAAATCCACTACATATGCTATTCCTGCATTCTTAGGGTTATTGCTAAATGCTGATCCCTTGTGATTGATAGGTGTCAAAGCTGGGTAAGGTTGTTGTTTGCTTCTCTCCTTTAGACATTTGCATAGTGCCTTCTGGTTATCTTGAAATATTTTCCTCATGGAGGAGGAATTCATGTCTAATCCAGTACAGAGAACTCTGAGACCTGTGGATGAAGTGCATGGTGTTTGAAGTGCAATATTACCTGTGAAAGTTTTAGGGCAAAATATATAGGCTTATGATGTAGGTATAGAAGACACATAACTGATAATAAATTATGAAAAATTGTTTTAAAAATATTTTGTTACTTCATAAGTTTATTATTTATTAGTGATGAGAGGAATTCTGCATGTTAATGACATAGATGTACCTGCTTATTTATACAAAAGAAGTTGGTTTTCTCTGAATATTTGATTTTCTACTATGAAGCATGATTTCACTTTATTTCCAAGTTTGTAGATATTGCGATTTTATAATAATCAATGTTGAGAGTCACACTTCACATGAATACACTACAGAAGATTATAGATTAGGGGTATTTTGGAAATTTGTCCTAATCCCAAGGTAAAATTAATATAATCAGTTTTCATGTAACTCACATCTGCAATTCAACCTCACGTGAACAGTTAAGCATTCTAACACTATGTAACCCAAAAGATATGTGAAGTTGAAATTAATATGGTGCAGAATAATGGTATACAATAAATTACTGTTTTTAATCACAGCAAAAAATCCTTTGGATATGCAGAAAAAGTACTACAATGCATGAAATATCACACAATAATTTAACATCTGTGTCAAAGCTTCAATTCCAATGTTATATGGTTAGTTGCATGCATAGTGTAAAGTGTGCATGTTTTGTGTTCAGAATCAAAGTTTTAGTGAAGTCTCATGATGGCCCACACTGTCAGAAACATCTCAAATTCACTCTACATCTGCTTTTTAAATAGTTTTTGATTGATGTGCATACAGAACTTTTATTAGTAATAGTATTTCCATGGTCTACAGGGTCAGATGCATGACCCCAGATTTAGTTAGTACTGGTGATCAAGGACATGAATATCTGGAATAAAGCAAACCTTGTCAGTGTTGGGCTTCAGTGTTGGCAGAGAAATAACTTCTTGAGAACTTATTGCCTTTCAGTACCTCCCTGCATTTTACAATTTTTGTACCATTCTTTTCAGTCTCTAACATTGGAAAGGTTGTGTCAAGTTTCTATTTGTCTTACATTTACAATGACCTTAAAAGCTTTTATAATTCCACAGTTATGAGGATATAGCATAAATCCATGGAACGAAGTCTGAGCCTAGCTTTGTCACTTTGGTTGATGCCCAGCCTGGAAACTGCAGCTCAGGAGTTTGCGGGGCTCTCTCTCCATTGACATCAGGATATCAGTGAATTCAGGGCTTGAAAGTTTTGTTTCAGTGTTAGAAAAATATTAGTCTAGAATTTTTCACTTTTGCTTTTTGATTTTCTTTCATTATCCATCTGTTTTATTCATGCCTCTCTTCTCCTTTCCCTTCCCTTTTTATTACTAAATTTCCATTCCTTCTTTTCCTTCCCTCTACTTCTCTTTCCCTCCTTCCCTCCCTCCTTCCCTCCCTCATTCCCTTCCTCCCTCTCTCCTTCTTTTCCTCTAGCCCTTCCCACTTCTTTCTTCTATCCTTGCTGCATGTTTCCCCTTTAGCTCCTTTCCCTATCCTTTTCTTTTGCTGGTTTCCATTTTTACCGACATTGGTGATTATTTCCCAAGAATTGTTATAATAAGGTAGGTAGTTTTATCATAATGTCTGAGTCTGAAACTTATATAAACATGTCCTTGACTATGAGCTGAAACTTGTCATAGAGCATCTAGACATTTGTGGTTTGAGCACTTTGAGTTGGACCTTGAGTTTCTATGTTGCCTTTCTTCCAAATGAGTGCTTACACTCTCTGATGGTATTAGATGTGAATTGACTATAGCCACTTTCACATGATATCATTCAGTTTGCTTCTTCACTTGGTGATTGCTTTGTATGGGTACCTACAGGATAGCCCAGTTGCTCAGATTTTATAGACAAGACATTTGTTGTGAGATCTTAGCTGCATCCAAGAGCCAGGAGCAGCACAAGATGGAAGTACAGCTCAAAATCCTCATCATCCTGCTGCTCTTGGTGTCTGGTGAAAAAAATTCATAATCTTTTCAGTATAATGGTTTTATAGAGAAAAACCATGTAATTGTGGAATACAAAGGATGATAGCTGTTATATTTTATATGAACCCAATAATATACATACATTAGAAAATACTTTTCCCCCTTCATACACAGTCTTTCTAAATAGCCCTGGCTATGCTGGAATTAACTATATGGACCAGGGTGGACTGAAATGCAAACAGATCCTCCTGCCTTAGCCTTCCAAATTCTAGGATTAAAGGTATATACCACCACATTCAGATTAGAATAGACATTTTAAATATCATTGATTGTGTCATGACATATCTGAATGTACATATATGTATGACATTTAGCCCTTTTCAATTGTAGTTGCCTTTAGGGACATCATGAAAACCCAGTCTCCATTCTCCATACCTATGTCAGCAGGAGAGAGGGTTTCCATCACATGTAAGTTTATCCGGTATCTGTTTGGCAGACCTATCCAGAAGAATCACTTGACCTTGCACCAGCAGAAATCAAGGTAGGTTCCTAAACTGCTGGTCTCCTGAGAATCTACATGGCCATCTGGAGTTCCTGATAAATTCATTGTCAGTCTTTCTGGGTCAAATTTTCAGTCTCATGATCAGCAGTGTCCAAGTTAAAGACCTAACAGAATATTACTGTGTGCAGCATTACCATTCTCCTCCCACAGCTTCGTTCTCCAACATAATCCTCCTCCCTGAGTCTTATCATCTCATCGCATCACGAACAGACATGGTGACTTCCTTTGTCTTCCTGACAGCCAGTGTGCCTAACACATTGATGAGTAGACTTGTAAAATCCAGCAGTTGATTAATAAGCACAGTGCCTTCCCCACAGATCCCTTGAGTAAAATGAATTTATGTTCTCCCTGTAAATTCTTTTGTAGCAATCTATCACAAACTGCAGCTTAAACAAAAGAAATTCATCATTCTGTAATTCTGGAATCCAGAAATCCAACACAGGACTAGATTGTCTGAAGTTAAGATAAAGGATTAATTAATTATTTTTTAATTGTTCTGCAAGTATGTATCTCTTATACCTTGTTCATACGGTGCCTTCAGAAGCCAGAGAACAAATTGGGTCCCCTAGAACTGTAGTTATGAATAATAGTGAACTGCCATTTGGATGCCTATAAATGATTCTGAGTACTCAAAAAGAGCAATCAATGTTGTCACATTTTCATGTGAATGTGTGGGAAGACACTGTACCTTTTTTATTAGAGATCCCTTGGTGGACTCCTCACTCTCAACATTGTGACAATTCCTATCCACCTTTTTATGTTTCATACATTATTTTTAATGCAATATATTGTCTAAAATATTTCAGTTCCTCTCAAATATTTCATACATTTTGACAAAAAAGTTTACCCATTTGCCCTCTTCTTATATTTCTCTCTTTTTATATCCTATTTGGTTCATTCTTTCTCTAGTTTTATTTCTACATTCCTCTCTTCCCTCACTTTCTTACAAAAGACATATAAATATGAGATTTTTTTCATATAATCTAGGGTCTACAAATTATACATAAAGTGATATATATGTTTTTTAAAAAAGCATTCCTCAATCATCCCGTTTCCCCAAGTTCCCCTCATCCTCTCCTTCACACTTTTCTTTCTCCATCTCCCCTTACCCCCATCCCACCCTACCCCCAAGATTCTAATTTTTTGCCCGGCAATCTTGTCTACTTCCCATAGCCAGGAGGATAACTATATGTTTTTCCTTGGGTTTGCCCTCTTGTTTAGGACTGGAGAGGGAGGAGAAGAGGAGTGGGGGGA
This sequence comes from Chionomys nivalis, assembly GCF_950005125.1. Lineage (NCBI taxonomy): Eukaryota > Metazoa > Chordata > Mammalia > Rodentia > Cricetidae > Chionomys > Chionomys nivalis. The sequence goes on from NC_080086.1 coordinate 81,231,379, forward strand.
GGGGGAGAGGGGCGGGAGGAGGGGGAGGGAAATGGGAGGCAGGGAGGAGGCGGAAAATTTTTTTTTTCAATAAAAAAAAAAAAGCATTCCTGTTTTCTTCCCTTCTTTCATGGTCCACATTCTTCTCTGATGTCTTACCATTTGCTTTTGAACTGTGAAGGCTGAGAATGCTCACTATCATAATGATGGCTCTAATTTTGTGTCACTCTGACATATCTTCCATTTTATATGCCATAATAATAAATAGAATGTATTTGAGTTTCTGTTCTGACTTCCCTCAGGGATTGAATATTACCTGGAATGGTAAGAAGAATAAATTCTTTCATCCTTTTAAATTGCTTTGGTCATAATGTTTCATCACAGCAATAGTAACCCAAATTAAGACACACCCCTTTCCTTTTTCCCTCTGCTCCATGTTTTGTTTACCACAGCTTTCCTTCTTTTGCTAGTTTGCCTTGGTAACTGATCTACAATTGTAATTTTGTTTAGAAATCTAAGATTTATAAATGAGAGAAAATATATAATGATATTGTTTCCACACCATATGTCTTCCACCTGTCTCTTCTTCATGGGTCATATATCACTCTAAGCTCTCCCTGTCATTCCTCAAATGTGAAGACCCAGAAACCTCACTCCATACTAAAGAAGTATGATTTTGGGTTGATAGACTCTCCCTTCAAGAATTTTATCACGTCTATATGCAAATTTAATGTTTGTGACAAAAAATCCAAGGCCCAATGTAAATAATATGCTAACAAATACCATCCATGTATTCTTTTAAAAAAATGATTAAGTGGTTTAAAAGTCAACAGATACAGCAGGGAATGACAGTCTTATAGACCACATAAAATTGTTCATGCTTTTGTGTGCCTTTTTATAATATTAGTTTTGTTTTGTTGTGGTAGAACCCCATGACCAAAGCAACTTAAAAAGAAGGGGTTCATTTGTGATTTCAGAGGGTTAGAGTGTATGAGGACAGAATGGTGTGGCAGCATGCAGCAGCCATATAAGTTGAAGCAGAAGCTGAGATCTCACATCTAGAACTACATGTATGTATAGATGTACCTATGTATGTATGATGTATATACCATAACTGGAACTATGGATGGCTGAGAACTACTTTGTGAATGCTTGGAATTATACCTGAGTCCTCAACAAGAGGAGCAAGTGCTCTTAACTACTGAGCTTACTCTCTGTCCCAAACCTTTCTCTTTTTTAATATTTCACCTTCTTTATATCCTCCACTCCATTTCTCCTCTCCACATTTTCTCTTTACTCCCCTATCCAAACTTCTCTCTCCTTTTAACCATCCTTTCCTTTCTTTCCTTCCTTTCCCCTCCCCTCAGTTTCTTCCTTTTCCCTCTCTTCCTTTTCCCTCTCTCTCTTTCTTTTATCAACTTCCTATTTTCTTTCTTTATTTCTGTTGTTGTTGTCCAGCGTGTTTATCCTTTTATTAGAATTGCAATCAAAGATAGTTCTTCAATTATTAAACTTACCTGACATAAATGTTTTTGATTGTGAATGTTCTGAGAACATTTAGACATTTGTGGTTTGAGAGCATGGTCTTTGAGCTTTTATGCTGACTTTTTTTTTCAGAGATTACTTTCTCTCTTTGTTAGTATTTTTTACTGTTAATTTAAGCTGTATACTCTTACAACCCCCAGACCAAGCAATTTACTTCCTCATTTGGTGACTGCTTTGTATAGATCCCTACAGGCCAGTCCAGTTGCTGATGTTTTATAAAACAGTTCTTTGCAGTGAAAACTGAAATGTATCTAAAGACAGGGCATCAAGATGAAGTAACAGACCATGTCTTCATACTCCTGATGTCCTGGTCACTGGTAAGAAAATATAAATGTATTATAATATCTTCAAATAATTCATTTGTAGAGAAATATCTATTTTCCTATAGAAAACCAATAGGATGCAGACATAATAACACTACAAAAGACATTTTAAATTTAAAAAATTGTATCATAAACTCTTTAGTATATATGTGTTTAAACATTGTTTATTTCTTATTGCAGAGGCCTATGGGAACCTTGTGATGATCCATTCTCCCAGATCACTATCAGCATCAGTAGGAGACAGGGTCAGACTGAGTTGCAGTCCAGTCAGAATGTGGGTATCAGGGTAGCATGGCACCAACAGAAACCAGGGCAGGCTTCTAAATTACTGATTAATTCAGCATCCACTTGGTACCCTGGGGATCCTGATTGATTCACAGGCAGTGAGTCTGGGATAGATATCACTCTCATCATTGGCAGTGACCAGGATGAAGTCCTGGCAGATTATTACCATGTTCAGGGTAACAGCATTTATCCCACAGTGCTTCAGTCTCCAACAAAAACTACCTCTGAGAGTCTCACCTGCACCACACACACTTCCCCATGAAACCTGAAAGCTGGTGTGCCTGTCTCACTTAGGCAAAACTCAAGAGATAATTAATGAACAGATGGCCTTTTATAACCTTTGAAATAGAAGGTACTAAGGCAAAAGGAAATGAAGACATTTGTGTCTTTTTCATTTCCTCTGCACAAAAATTTCTGAATTGAACATGATAAATTTATTATTGTATAATTCTGGAAGGCAGAAGTCCATCTGAAGCATACATTGGGTGACTTCAAGAGGCTGGTAGACTCTATTCTTACTGGATGATATAGAAGAGAACTTGCCTTTGCTTTTCTTAGCTTCCAAAAACCTCCCTCACTCTTGGATTTCTGGCAGTTTCTCAGTTCTCCCTTTTGATCAACTTTCTTTACTGGAAAGTTGAGCTTCATGAAAGAACAATATAAAAATTATGCCATAATGTGTAAATAATTTTCCCTTGCTTTTCATTTTCTATACTCTTTCCCTTCATCTAACCTCATTTATTTTTCTAGTTTCCCTTTTATTTTTATGTGGCCTATACATGTGCTCGCACACATTCGAACATAAATACACACATACATACAGTTTTATGAATTTATAAACGGCATTTGACCTCCTAGTCGACATGTGTGATTTATGCTTCCTGTCCACATGCTGTCTCCTCATCTACTTTCTAAGTATGTAGAATGGGATACATTGCCCTACATTATACTACATAAATGGTATATATGACTTTTGCAGCAAGAATTGATTTTCTTTTTCTGTCTTATAATAATCAATAGTGTGTGACATTTGTTGATGAAGCACTTTGTATTTCAGTGGAAACAGTACAGTAATTAACATCAAATATGAAGTAGTTAATATTAGTTGAATAAACTTTTTATTTATGATCGTATGGATGCTCTGGGGAATTCTGACATGCGTTTAATGAATAGCTGGCTTCTGTTATCTCTCCTGAAACTGTTTGATGCCATAGAAAAGAAAAAAATACCACAAGACTCATTGTATGGTGCCAGTATTACCCAGATGAAAAAAAAAAACCATAAAGACAGAGGGGAGGAAAGCCAGAGAGAGAGAGAGAGAGAGAGAGAGAGAGAGAGAGAGAGAGAGAGAGAGAGGACACACACACACACACAGAGACAGAAACAGAGAGACAGAGACAGAGAGACCTATTTCCCTTATTTGCATAAGGAACCCCCAATTCTTGCAAATGAAATCTAAGAACACGTTAAGAGGAGTGTACTCTGTAACCAAGTTGGTTTCATTCAGGAATGAAAGGTTTGGGCAAAAACAAAAATACTAATTGCAATTCAGCACAAAGTTTTTAAAAAGCAGAAGTCCTACCATCATTTCAATCAATGCAGAAAACCCAACTAAACTTATGAAAAAAAAAAAATCCCAGAAAGCACCAGAAATAGAAGGGTCTTTAAAGAATATAACAAGAATATAGGGCATAGTTGGTGGTATCTTCATCCCTGTCTCCTGTTTCTGCAGCAAGATTGGAGAATGCATGACATTCTCCCAAGAAAAAGTCAACTGTTCATTTTCTTTCAAAATTGAAGCAGGTTGCCACAGAGACAAATGTTCATAGTTGCAAAAAAAAAAAAAAAAAAAAAAAAAAAAAGTAATCTGTTGTCAGATCATCTTGATTGAAAACTTAAAAAAATTCGTCAAACAGTACAGACAGCTGACAGTTCACACTGTAGTGTGAACAATATGGAGAAACAGAACACGGTGATGGGGGTTTTGAATACGTCTTCACTCATGTGGAACCAACGTACTGATTGAGATGACTATCTGCAACAACCTGAGAGTCCACCAGGTGGGGTCTGTGTCTGTCAAGTTTCTCTTTGAAGAGGATGCTGATAAGGCTCTTAAGGAGTTGAATAACCTTGACTTCAATTGGCAGCTGATCGATACACAACTCTCCTGGATGATGAGCTTCAGAAAAGCCTGCTGGCTCTAGTACAAAATGGGAGAGTGCACAGGAAAGGCTTCAGCAATGTCATGCATCGAGAGAGCTGCTATGGGAGCTATATGTGTGCCAGCTCAAGTGGCATAGATATAGGCTCCCACCCTTGAAGTTGGTTATTGATCTAGAGACCAGGGTGCTAGTGGCAAAAGATGTGGTGAATGCTAAGAGGGTATCAGATCTGAGCCATTATGAGTTAAGCATTTTTACTGTGTCTGCTAGACAGTGTTGTAATTGATTGGCAAGCCAGTTCATAATGGGATTTAAAAATTGCCAAGTAACAATGATGGGTTTCTGAATGAAATTTGCAGTGACTCAGTAAAACAAAATAGAAAAAAGAATATAATGATAAAAGCATCTTTGTAATTATACTAAGTGAGAAAAACACCATTGCTTCTCAAATCTGAAATGAGAAATGATATGTGGCCACTCTCTCTCTCTCTCACATTTATTGTAATGTTCAAATCTCAGTCCTAGGAAAAAGGCAAGAGGGATATAGATAGTAAATAAAAAGGTCAAATTACAACAATGTGTACTTTTTTTCCATCTTTTTATTTACTAAATTTTTGTAAATAAAAATTTCTGCCTCCTCACCACGTCCCTTTTCCCTCACCCTCCCCCCACTCCCCAGGACCCACTCCCCTCCCCCTCCCTCTCTTTGCTGGAGAGGTTGTGGAGTAAGGGGTACACTCATCCATTGCTGGTGGGAATGAAAACTTGTGCAACCACTTTGGAAATCAGTGTGGCGGTTTCTCAGGAAATTCGGGATCAACCTACCCCAGGACCCAGCAATACCACTCTTGGGAATATACCCAAGAGATGCCCTATCATATTACAAAAGCATTTGTTCAACTATGTTCATAGCAGCATTATTTGTAATAGCAAGAAACTGAAAACAACCTAGATGCCCTTCAATCGAACAATGGATGAAGAAAATGTGGAATATATACATATTAGAGTACTACTCAGTGGTAAAAAACAAAGACATCTTGAATTTTGCATGCAAATGGATGGAAATAGAAAACACTATCCTGAGTGAGGTATCCCAGATCCAAAAAGATGAACATGAGATGTACTCACTCATAATTGGTTTCTAGCCATAAATAAAGGACATTGAGCCTATAATTTGTGATCCTAGAGAAGCTAAATAAGAAGGTGAATCCAAAGAAAAACATAGTTATCCACATGGATATTGGAAGTAGACAAGATTGCCAGGCAAAAATTGGGAACTTGGGGGTGAGGTGGGATGGGGGTAAGGGGAATTGGGGAGAGAAAAGTGAGAAGGGGAAGATGGGGAGAGCTTGGGGGAATGGGATGGTTGGGATAATGAAAGGGTGGATATGGGAGCAGGGAGGTGTATTTCTTAATTAAGGGAGCCATCTTAGGGTTGGCAAGAGACCTGACTATAGAGGGGCTCCCAGGTGTCCAGGGAGATGTCCCCAGCTAGTTCCTTGGGCAGCTGAGGAGAGGGAACCTGAAATGGCCCTATCCTATAGCCATATTGATGAATATCTTGCATATCATCTTAGAACCTTCATCTGGCAATGGATGGGGACCCACATTGGAGCACTGGACTGAGCTTCCAAGGCCCAAATGAGGAGCAGAAGGAGGGAGAACATGAGCAAGGAAGTCAGGACTGCGAGGGGTGCACCCACCCACTGAGACAGTGGGGGCTGATCTATTGGGAGCTCACCAAGGCCAGCTGGACTGGGACTGAAAAAGCATGGGATAAAACCGGACTCTCTGAACATGGCAGACAATGAGGGCTAATGAAAAGCCAAGGACAATGCCACTGGGTATTGATCCTACTGCATGCACTGACTTTGTGGGAGCCTAACCTGTTTGGATGCTCACCTTCCTAGAACTGGATGAAGCGGGGAAGACATTGGACTTCCCACAGGGCAGGGAACCCTGACTGCTCTTTGGACTGGAGAGGGAGGGGGAGAGAAGTGGGGATAGGGGGAGAGGAGTGGGGGGAAGGGGAAGGAAATGGGAGGTGGGGAGGAGGCAGAAATTTTTTTCAATAAAAAAAAAATAAGGACCACATACAATTGTTCAGGTTAGGTGTGTATCTTCTTACAGTTACAAATCCGTTTGATGGGTTCTCCCATTTTATTACTTAGGTTTCTATTGTTGTGATGGAACACCATGATCAAGACAACTTGTAAAGAAAGAGCTCATTTGTGCTTTTAGAGAATTAGATTTCGTGATGGTAAAAAAGAAGCAACAGGCAGAAGACATGGAGTTCTAACAGAAATTGAGGATTCGCATCTCAAAATGTATATGTCTATGTATGTGTACCATGTGAGTGCCATGAATGGAATTATGGATGGCTGAAAACTATCATGTGAGTTCATGGAAACAAATATGCATCCTCTAAAATATCAATAAATACTCTTAAAACTGAGCTGAGTGTCAAGCCAAAACAAATTTCTTTTAAAATATTCATCCTTCGTTCTCTTTGTTATTCTGTCTCTCCTCCCCTCATATTCCCCTCTGACCACAGTCTAAACTTCCATATCCTCTTCTCCATTCTCTTCTTTCTTACCTTCCTCTCCCCTCCTTTCCCATCTACTTTTCTTCCTTTCTTCCTTTCCACTTGCCCTGCTTCCTCTTCTTTTCTTTGTTATTATTTTACTGGATATTTAGTGCTTCCTCTGGATTGTAATCAAGGGTATTTCTACTGTGATATCTGTAAAACTTATCTGCTACAAATGTCTTTGATTGTGATTAGAAGCCTGTCATGAGAACAAATAGCCATGTATGATCTGAGAGCTCAATGTTGGTCCTTTAACTTCTGTGTTGACTTTGTTCTGAGTGATATTTTTACTCTCTTTGGTGGTATTTTTGACTGTTGACATGAGCTGAATAATCTCACACACCACTGCTGAGAAAATTTACTTCCTTATTTGATGACTGCTTTGCATAATTCCTTACAAGCCATCCCAGAACTTCATATATTTACAAGTCATGATATGTTCAGAGAACTAAAGCTGTGCCAGACAGACAGAGGCGTTAAGATGGACGCACAGACCCATATCTTCATGCTTCTACTGTTCTGTGTGTCTGGTGAGACATTTAAAAGTATTATGATATAATAAAATAATTCATTTGTAGAGAAATAATTATTTCCTATTGGAAGTTTATAGTATACAGGCATAATGCCATTAGAAAATTTTTAAATTTCAACATTTGTATCATGAAGTCTTTATGTTTATATGCATATAATCATTGATTATCTCTGATTGCAGGTACTTATGGGGATATTGTGATGACCCAGTCTCCCAAATCTCTACCTATATCAATAGAAGACAAAGCCACCATGAGCTGTAAGGCCAGTCAGAATGTGGGTAGAGCTATAGCATGGTATCAACAGAAACCAGGGCAGGCTCCTAAACTCCTGATCTATGCAGCATCCATTCGGTACACTGGGGTACCTGATCGCTTCACAGGCAGTGGATCTGGGACTGATTTTACTCTCACCATCAGTAATGTTCAGGCTGAAGACCTGGCAGATTACTACTGTCAGCAGTATAGAAGCGGGCCTCCCACAGTCCTTCAGCCTCCAACAAAAACCTCATCTGATAGTCTCACCAGCTGCCTGCACCACAAGTCCTGGACCTGCACACTTCCATCTCTGCATGAGAGGGTGGTATGCCTGACTCACTGATGCAAAACTCAGTAAAAAGTTAATGAACAGATGGACTTCTAGGGCCTTTGAAATGAAAGTACTTAAGGAAAAAGGAAGTAAAAACATTTGTGTCTGCTTTTATATTTATATTTTATTTCATCTGTACAAAATTTGCGGGTTGCTCATGATAAATTCACTATTGTATAATTATGAAACAAAAAAGTTCAACTTGTTTCTTCATGGGCTGAAATCAAGAGACTGCCCTACTATACTCCTTCTGATGGATCTGGAAGAGAACTGGACTTTTGCTTTTGCCAAACCCTGGAAGTTTCTGTAACTCTTGAACTCCCACGAATTTCTCTCAAGTTTTTGGTTAACTTTGGTTTTTGTTATATCTAATGTTGAATTTCAAAAACAATGCCACATACTTTGACAATATTCATCCCCATTGTTTCATCCTTTCTAAACTCCCACCTTCCCTGCAACTAACCTCCTTCGTTCCCATAGTTACTCTTACATTTTTATGTGACATGCTCATGTGCCCAAACACATTCAAACGTAAACAGACACACACAGGTGCGTGCACAGATTTGGGTATCTGTCTTATTTAGGGTAATATTTCTGGAAGTGACACCAGGACAAGAGCAACTGTTATAAAGGAAAAGATTTAGTTGGGGCTGGCTTACAGTTCAGAATTCCAGTCCATTATCAACATGGCGGGAAGCATGGGAGCATGCAGACAGACTTGGTCCTAAAGAGGTATCTGAGAGCTCTATATCTTAAGCTGTAGGCAGTATAAGTGAAAAGCTTTGAGTTTCTGAGAAATAAAAGCCCACCTTCACATTGACTCACTTCCTCCAACAGTGACACACCTGCTAAGGGTCAATTATTTAAATACATGAGGCTATGGGTGCCAATGCCTTTCAAACTACCACAGTATTTGTAACAATATAGGAGCAAAAACTCAAAGAAAATATGATGTTTGATCATGTAGAATGTCTAATCCATGCCTCCTGTTCCTGGTTCACATCCTCTGATGCTGTCTCCTCTTCTGATTTTCCTAGTTGGAGACTGAGATATTTCTCTTCAAAGTTTACTGTGCTAATGGTGAATATAATTTTGCATCAAGAAAATACACCTTCTTGTCTTTTTATCATATAATAAATAGTGTTTGACATTTGTTAAGGAACATTTCCTCAGCAGATCAATATACCAAATTAATAGTATTAAGGGAACACCTAGAACTGGATCTTTATTAGCATATATATGTACATACACAATATGAACACCAAATGAAAATGTCAATGATGGAAAACATTCACTCTCTTTTAGAAAATTAAGCTGCTATCAATTTTCTGCATGAAAGTAAACATCAATATTGGGTTCTTCCAATATTTGGCACCTTCATCCAGGGTACAGACAGTAGTGAACTTTATGTCTTTCTAAATTGTCCTCAGTTGTCACCTGTCTCTTATAGAATGCCATCCCATAGTTTCTTCATGACTTGATCATGACTGTGGGCGAAATTAAGACAGAGTATGACCTTTCTCAAAGTTAATCAGTTTATATTTGTGTTTTGTTGAAAAAAATAGCACTGAAGTGTGGTTCTTAATATATTTTGGCAACTGATGATAGTAGAAAGGGGGTATGGCTTCAACATCTTATACCACACACCAATAATGACAGTAGCCCATCAGACTGGTTAATGGTTAGTTCTATTCAGATAATCTCTTTTAAGTATACTAACCTTCATTATATTTGTAAAATTCTTGTACAGAGGAAATAAATATCCTTCCCTGAAATAAAAATACAAGATTTATCTAATTTATGGGTCTTAGCTCCACATCTTTTGATGTACATATATAACCTGAAAGAGCCTCAGAAACCAGGAAAGTAAAAATGGCCCATAGAGGTAGAAGAAGTTCTAGAAACAGGGTTAATAAGACAGTTAAAATGGATGGAGTTGAATTTTATGTAGGTAGTGATAGGGACAGTAATACAAAGTGGGAGGTAACCAAAAGGGGATAAATAACACTAAAAATATTTGAATAATCATAAGTAATCATTAAATGATTACTTGAAAGCATATGTATATTGGATTATTTGTTCTTTTGATGACTAATATCTTGAGTTCTTTGCATATTTTGAAGACCAGCTCTCTGTCTGATGTGGGGTTGGTAAAGATTTTTCCTATTCTATGGGCTGCTACTTTATCTTATTGACAGTGTCCTTTGCTTTACAGAAGCTTCTCAGTTTCAGGAGGTACCATTTATTAATTGTTTCTCTCAGTGTCTGTGCTACTGGGGTTCTATTTAGGAAGTGTTCTCCTGTGACAATGTGTTCAAGAGTACTTCCCACTTTCTCTTCTATGAGGTTCAGTGTGGTTGGTTTTATGTTGAGGTCAAAAGAACAAATAATCCAATAAAAATGGGGTACAGACTTAAACAGAAAAGTCTCAACTGAAGAATCTAAAATAGCTGAAAAACAGTTAAGGAAATACTCAACATCCTTACATATCAGAGAAATGTAAATCAAGACAACTCTGAGATTCCATCTTATACCTATAAAAATGGCCAATATCAAAAACCCTGATGACAACTTATGCCGGATAGGTTGTGGGGTAAAGGAAACACATTTCCATTGCAGGTGGGAGTACAAGCTGGTACAGCCCCCTTGTATATTAATATGGGAATTTCTCAGAAAATTAGGAAACAACCTTCCTCAAGAGCCACTAATAACACTTTTGGGTATATACACAAAGGGTGCTCAATAGTACCACAAGGACATGTGCTCAACTGTGTTCATAGCAACATTTTTTGTCATAGCCAAAATCTGGAAAAAAATTAAATGCCCCTTGACTGAATTATAGATAAGGAAAAGATGGTACATTTACAGAATGAAATACTATATACCAAAGAAAAAGAATGACACCTTGAAATTTGCAGGTAAATGGATGGATCTAGAAAACATCAAATTGAGTGAGGTAACCCAGACCCAGATAGACAATTATTTATTTATTTATTTATTTATTTATTTATTTAATATTTCTGCCTTCTCCCCGCCACCACCTCACATTTCCCTCCCCCTCCACTATCAAGTCCCCCTCCCTCATCATCCCTAAGAGTAATCTGGGTTCCCTGCCCTGTGGGAAGTCCAAGGACCACCCACCTCCATCCAGGTCTAGTAAGGTGAGCATCCAAACTGCCTAGGCTCCCACAAAGCCAGTACGTACAGTAGGATCAAAAACCCATTGCCATTGTTCTTGAGTTCTCAGTAGTCCTCATTGTCCATTATGTTCAGCAAGTCCGGTTTTATCCAGATAGACAATTATTATATGTATTCACTCATAAGTGGATTTTAGACATAAAGCAAAGAAAACATGTGTATAAATAACAATCCCAGAGAACCTAAAAAACAATAGGACCCTAAGAGGGACATACATGGATCTAATCTACATGGGAAGTAGTAAAAGACAAGATCTTCTTAGTGAATTGGGATCATGGGAACTATGGGAAAGGGTTGAAGGATAGGGGAGTGGAAGGGAGGGAAGTAGAGAAAAATATATAGCTCAATTAAATCTATTTAAGAAAAGGAAAAAAATTGCAGCACTTGGGAAGCAGAGCCAGATATATCCCTGTGACTTAGAGGCCAGCCTGGTCTACAGAACTTCTAGGAAAGCCAGGATTGTTACAGAGAGATAGGCTGTCTTGAAAAAAAGAGAACAAGAAGAAAATTAATGAAAAACTAACTCGTGAATTTGAGAGCAAGCTAGGAGGGATGTCTGAAATGATCAGAGGAAGAATGAGAAGGGATAAATGATGTAATTATATTATAATCTCAAAATAAAAGAAAATCTAAAGTTCAATTTCATTAGCCTTCCAAAATTATCTGAGCTTATTTTCTTTAAAGAGAACTGTGGTGCTGAGCAAAGATAGAGTCTATCTTACCTCCTCCTTTACCTTTTTTTTCCAAACCTTAAAACATTTAAAGGCTTCCCAAGTTTCATGAGTTTTGGTGGAGATGGTTAGATGGGTTGGCAGAAATAGCTCACCTATTATAACAGTTAGTAATTGATACCTAAGCAGCAGAAACTGGAACTCACCTCCAAACATGTGACACAACAGCTCCATATGCTTTCATCCAGTTAAATCAAGTCTTCCTTGAATCACCAGTTCTGAGCCTCCCAAGCCAGAACATATAGAATCTATATGCATCAGAAAGGGAAGAAATGGTTCCGGAGGTACTTACTAAACCAGAGTGAATACTCATCAGGTATTTAAGCAAGGAACTGGACTTAATATGACCTCATGCCTCAAAGCCATGGTTCTCCTGATTCTGGAAAACACACATTTAGTTCTGGGAAGTTACAGGGCAGTATGTGTTCCACCACTACCACTAAAATGTGTCAGAACCCATCATTGAAGGGGTTCCATGGTCTGTCAAAAATTGCCTTCTTAAATATCAGGCATGATTATAAAAATGTCTTGCAGTTCACCTTATGACTGGTCCGTCCTTGAACCCAACCACATTCCTCTTAGAACTTATGGGAGTCCTGAAACGGGACTTCAATTAAATTGAATTACAAATCTACACAGTCAGAGAGGACCACAAAGAGACCCCATGAAATAACCCAGATAAGATATCTTCCCCATATTGGAATGTCTTTATGAAACATATAATCTTCAAAAATAGATATGCAGTAGTTAACTTAAATGAAACAATAAAAAGTTCATTCTCCTCCTCAGACATAGAGCTCAACTGGAAGGGCTCTGACGAGAGCATCAGAGCTGAGTAAGAAGGAAATAAGTGCTTAACCATCTCTGAGTATGTACTTTTGGTCCTCCATATTCATTTGTAAGGAGGGACTTTTCCTATAGTTAATGGGTGTCCTATAAAATATTAATAAGAGGTGTTCATGCTACTGACCTCCACCTTGTTTTCTGTAGAAATGACAATGATACATTGTAATTGCCGTCAAATGTGTTTAAGTGAAAAAAAATGGAAGGAAACCAGTAGATATCATAGTCAAGTTAACTGCCTAAAGGTTTCCTATTACTGAAGTAAATAACGCTCCTTTAGTGTTGGAGTACTGCTATAAGATATAAGGCCTTCGCATCTCAAAAAAAAATGGATGCTTTCTTTTTTAATGTTCATCAACTTTATTATATCTCTCTTCTCTTATACCTTGATGTCCAAAATCTTTAGATCTTCAACAGCGATCAGTTATGGAGTAGAGGGCTTATACTGGAGCAAAAGGAGATCAAAGGAGAGAGGTGGACATCTTTAAACACATCTCTACAACAAAGTTGGAAGAAAATGTGTCTTAAAGATCATCTCATATCTTTTATAAAAGTCTTGCATTATTCAGGTGTTGTACATTTTTTATTATAGTCTATGCAAAACAAGTATCATCATCTCTCATGAGGTTGTTGTAAGGCATTAACATGTTAATATATGTAAATTATTGTACACAGTAAGTACATAAGAGAAGAAGGCTGCCTTTGGATCTATTATAGTACACTGTGGAAATATATTGAATGAAATTAAAACAGAAAATTTCTTAAGAATAGAAAAAATTGACAAACACAAAAAGGCATTTAGCTCCCTAAATAGTTGCCTAAATAGATGTTCACTAGAGAAGAACATTGCTAATATGTGGTATAGTAGAATGCAAACCACCACTGTTATGAAAAGATAAAGAAATAAATTAAGAGAATGAGTTATCAAAAGTACACAGTAACAAATAAATGGGCAATAAACTTTGGGACTCCAATTTTTCAAAACAAACCTAGAAACCTTCTAGGACATAGAAGGCCAGATATGTCCTGAAATAATAGCAGAGGGTAATTTCAGTATGCACTCATTTTTAGACTCAAAGTGAATTCCACAAGAGAAATGTTAGAATTAAATTACATGAGAAATTAATAGGCACAATGTAAGTCTGAACAATAGCCCATCTATCATGTATACATAGTTCTAAGCATTCTTCTTTGCAAACTACCAGACTTCTTTTTTATTAATTAATTTATTTATTTAAAATTTCCACCTCCTCCCCTTCTCCCATTTCCATCCCACTGCCCCCACTCCCCCTCCCACTCACTCTCTAGTCCTAAAAGAAGCCAGGGTGCACTGCCCTGTGGGAAGTCCAAGGAACTCCCCACTCCATCCAGGTCTAGGAAGGTGTGCATCCAAACAGACTGGGATCCCAAAAAGCCAGTACATGCAGGACAATCAAAACCTAGTGCCATTATCATTGGCTTCTCAGTCAGCCCTCATTGTCAGCCACATTCAGAGAGTCCCGCTTGATCACAGGTTCCATCAGTCCCAGTCCAGCTGGCCTTGGTGAGCTCCCATTAGATCAGTCCCGCCGTCTCAGTGGGTGGATGCACCCCTCGCAGTCCAGAAATCCTTGCTCATGTTCTCCCTCCTTCTGCTCTTCATCTGGACCTTGGGAGCTGAGTCCAGTGCTCCAATGTGCTTCTCTGTCTCTATCTCCATCCATCGCTCGACGAAGGTTCTATGGTGATATGCAAGATATTCATCAGTGTAGCTATGGGATAAGGCCAATTTAGGCACCCTCTTCTCTGCTGCCCAAGGAGCTAGCTTGGGACATCTCCTTGGACACCTGGGAACCACTCTAGAGTCAAGTCTCTTGCCAACCCTAAAATGGCTCCCTTAATTAAGATATCTTCTTCCCTGCTCCCATATCCACCCTTCCTCCATCTCAACCATCCCATTCTCCCAAGCTCTCCCCAATCCTCCCCTTCTCCCTTCTCTCTCCCTGTCTCCCCTTCTCCCAACCCCACCTCAACCCCGTGTTTCCCATTTTTGTCTGGCGATTTTGTCTACTTCCACTATCCAGGAGGATAACTATATGTTTTTCTTTGGGTTCACCTTCTTATTCAGCTTATCTTGGATCACGAATTATAGGCTCAATGTCCTTTGTTTATGGCTAGAATCCACTTATGAGTGAGTACATAATATATTCATCTTTTTGGGTCTAGGTTATCTCACTAATCAGTAAAGTGTTTTCTCTTTCCATCCATTTGCATGCAAAATTCAAGATGTCATTGTTTTTTGTTTGTTTGTTTTTTGCTGAGTAGAACTCACCTTCTTTATCCATTCTTCTATTGAGGGGCATCTAGGTTGTTTCCAGGTTCTGGCTATTACAAATAGTACTGCTATGAACATAGTTGAACAAATGCTTTTGTAATATGATTGGGCATATCTTGGGTATATTCCCAAGAGTGGAACTGCTGGATCTTGAGTTAGGTTGACTCCCAGTTTCCTGAGAAACCACCAAACTAATTTTCAAAGTGGTTTCATAAGTTTGCATTCCCAACAACAATGGATGAGTGTTCCCCTTAGTCCACATCTTCTCCAGCATAGGCTATCATTGGGGTTTTTGATTTTAGCCATTCTGACAGGTGTAAGATGGTATCTCAAACTTGTTTTGATTTGTAATTTCCTGATCACTAAGGAGATTGAACATGCCCTTAAGTGTCTTTTGGCCATTTGAACTTCTTCTGTTGAGAATTCTCTGTTCATTTCAGTACCCATTTTTTAGTTGGGTTAATTAGAGTTTTAATGACTAGTTTCTTGAGTTCTTTATATATTTTGGAGATCAGACCTTTGTCTGATGTGGGGTTGGTGAAGATCTTCTCCCTTTCAGTAGGCTGCCTTTTTGTCTTAATGACAGTGTCCTTTGTTTTACAAAAGCTTCTCAGTTTCAGGAGGTCCCATTTATTCATTGTTGCTCTTATTGTCTCTGTTACTGAGGTTCAACTCAAGAAGTGGTCTTCTGTACCCATGTGTTGCAAACTACTTCCCACTTTCTCTTCTATCAGGTTTAGTGTGGTCAGATTTATTTTGAGGTCTTTAGCCCATTTGGACTTGAGTTTTGTGCATGGTGATAGATATGGATCTATTTTCATTCTTCTACAGGTTGACGTCCAGTTATACCAGCATCATTTGTTTAAGATGCTTTTTTTTCCATTGTATAATTTTAGCTCCTTTGTCGAAAATCAGGTGTTCATAGGTTTGTGGATTAATAGACTTACATAAAGTAAGTCTTAACAAAAATAAAAGAATCTAAAGGAAACTAGAAACCAGTACAGGGAGAAATTACAGGAACTAATGAGTTTGAGACTGCCCATCAACCTTGTAAATTACTAATGATTTATTGAAGAAATTAGCAAAAGAAACAAACAATTTTTAGGATCAAATGAAAATGACAGCACAGCTTCCCAACATCTTTGGGAGGCAGCTAAGTGATGCTGAGACAAAAGCTTATGCCTGTGAGTGGCGACATTCAAAAACCAGAAAGATCTCAAGTGAATGACTAAATTCAGAGCCATCTTAATAAATCAAAGGAAAATATCAAGCAAACCTGAAGCAATCATTTGCAAATAAATTGATAGTAAAATAATACATAAAATTAGTCGAGAACTTTGTTCTTTGAATAAATATATGGGAAACAGCAAGAGAAGCAGACCTATATTAATAGAATCAGGGATAGATGGGGGACTTACAACACATTCACATGAAATCTAGACAATCCGTGGAGAGTCCTTTGAAAGTTCATATTGCCTCCAAACTGGAAAATCTAAAAATATTGTGTATGTGTTGTGATATAACAATATTACATAAAAAGGATATCAACAAATTCAAGAGATCCATAGCATGCACTACTATTAAAGTAGTAATTAAATGTCTCTCAAAAGATTCAAGTTCATGACTGGATGCATCCTCTGCCAAGTTCTGCCAGATTTTTAATAAAGAAATGACACTAACACTCCTGGAACTGTTCCATGTTATCAGAAAGGAAGGAACCACCAGACACATTCTATGTAGTCAGCGTTACCCAGATGACAAAATAAAGACACAAGGGGAAAATAACAGAGAGAGACAGAGACCATCACAGAGAGAGAGAGCAGAATGTCCCCTGTTAACATCCAAATCCAAGAGCACATTATGGGGAGTGTACATTATAACCAAGTTAGTTTCCATTCAGGGGTAAAAAGTTTGTTCAAAATCAACAAAGCAGTGATTTTAATTCAGCACAAAGTTTATAAGAAACAGAAATTCTGCTATCATTTTGAACAGTGAGGAAAACTCTTCTAAACTTATGAGGAAAACACTGAAGGGCCATGAGCAGGAAGATCAGTTCTAAATACAACAAAGAGTATAGAGTACAGTTGGTGGCATCTCCAACCCTGTCTGTGGCACTTGATTGAAGATGGCAGAACACTTGACTCCCATTTTTAGTGATGAGAATGTCAACTGTCCTGTTTTTCTTTTTCAAAATTGTACCATATTGTCATGGAGACAAACTTCTCAGTTGCAAAACAAACTGAGCTGTAACCAAATCATCATCATTCAAAACACTTAACGATCCTCCAAAAAGTGCACAGGTGAAAAATGGCTCACACTGTGCTGTGGGTGACATAGAGATGGCATGTAATATATTGTCTTGAAATATTTCAGTTCCTTTCAAATATTGCATACATTCTGGAAATTTCTAAGTTCTCCTTTTTGGTTAACTTTTTTATTGGCATATGTAATGTTGAGTTTTGTGGAAGAACAATATATAAATGATGCCATATTTTGTAAATAACCATTTTCCTTGTCTTTCCTTTCCTATACTCTTTCCCTTCATCCAACCTTATCTTTTACTAGTTTCCCTTTTATTTTTATGCGAAAAATACATGTGCCCACACACATTCAAACATAAATACACACATACATACAGTTTTATGAATCTATAAAAATTTAAGATCCACAAATCAAAGAAAACATGGTGTTTGATTTCCTAAGCGACATGTGTGATCCATGCCTTCTGTCCACATCTTCTGTGCTCTCTCCTCATCCACTTTCTAAGGATGTAGAATAGGATACCTTGCTCTACTTTACACTAAACAAATGGTGAATATGACTTTTGCATCGAGAATTGATCTTTTCTTTCTGTCTTATAATAACCAATAGTGTTTGATATTTGTTGAAGGGAACACTTTGTATTTCAGTAGAAACAGTACAGCAATTAACATCAAATATGAATTAGTTAAAATTAGTTGAATATACATTTTATTTTTGGTTGTATAGATGCTCTAGGGAATTATGCCATACATATATTTAATGAAGAGCTGGCTTTCATTCTCTCCAGGAACTGTTTGATGCCATAGAAAAGGATGAATACCTCTGGACTCATTGTATGATGTCAGCATTTCCAAGATGACAAAAAATAAAGATAGAATGGGGAAAGCCAGCAAGAGAAAGAGAGAGGGGGGGAGAGAGAGGAGAGAGAGAAAAAGAGAGAGAGAGAGAGACCTTTTTCCTTATTTGCCTAAGGAACCCCCAATTCTTGTAAATGAAATCTAAGAGTTGTTTGTTTCATATAAATGATAATGTATGTATACATTTAATGGAACATGAAAAAAGAAGCAAAATCTTTATACACAAACTCACACACAAGTACACAAGTATAAACTAGTGTCTACCTGCTTCACTGTGTAGCATACACTAGTACAGGCTAGAGATCTTTCCTCAGCATCCAAAAGGTTTGGGTTATAGGCATTCTTTATCAAGCTGGGCAAAGGAATGATTCTTGAAATCAAAATATGTGGTAGTTTAAGAATACTGATGATATTGGAGACTATCTAACTCAGAGTGTATAGGAATACCAATCAAAATGGCATTAACACTTAGGTCTCACTATCACCAGCCATCCTGCCGATAAAACTTTGTAAGTTTGAAAGTGACTGTAAGTTAAAACCTCATCCACATCCCACACATTGTGAGATGATAGAAGTAGTTTTGATTGTGTCCATAAATTAAAACATGTTAACAAAATAGAGTAATACTATTTCTGCCTAGAAAGATGTATGAACTATTGGTGTTTTCGGGAGGGGACTATAAAAGTGTAGAAAGGTGGCATAGAAAACTTGTTGAACTATGAAGACTCCCTGGCCATGTCTGCAGCACAGAGAGTCACCCCCAGCTGCAAGGTCAGTGCTGTCTACACAGAACTATAATAGCAAACTATTAAGCCCAATACCAACAAAAGAAGATACAAGCCTATATTCTGTTCTTCTGGGTATCTATCAGGAAATTCTGACTGTTTCAGTGGCAGTGGGTCTAGGACAGAGTTAATTTTCACCATGATCAGCATTCATCCTGAAGATGTGACAGGATATTGCTGTGAACATGGTTGTAGTCTCCTCCTCATATCTCCTTCAGATGTCAACCTGTCAGTGTCTGAAGAAGTAGCTTTTCTCTTATTACACACAGCCTGGTATTCAAACAACATCCTCTCTGCCCAAGAATCTGTGTGCCCTGACTTTTTCATGAATAAATCTGAAAGCCCAGGAGAGTATCCAGGGTCTAATGTGTCCTTTTATTTAATGGGAGTGACTACGTTGTACAAGATGTAATGGTTTGTTTCCACTAGTTTTGCTTAGTTTGACAGCATTACTTTAATGCCGATTTGATATAATATATCTCTTTTTTAAAGCTGTGTCCATTAATAGAACAAGTAGTTTGGAAACAATTCAAGAATATTTATTTCATATTAACCAGTCATATTTTTCAAATAGACAATCTTTAAATTACAGTATTAAATAAATTTTTCTGTATTGAATTTCTGGCCTTCCTTATTTATACATTCATTTGTTTCTGAATTATTTTGTAAAAGAAATACTTACACTAATTATCAGGAGTCATGGCAATATAAAATTCACTTGAATTAGGCAGGAATGTATATTCCAAATTCTTTAGCAAACACTGAACATGTAAATAATTAAACTGATACACATTTGCCTGTCTGAGTGCAAAAGACTCTGTGTATTCATCATATGGATAAAACATATATGGGAAGCAACAGAACTTCAGATATTCCCCACCAACAGATTCTGATCCTTATTTATTCTGTTGTGGCTAAAAAATAAACTTTGTTTGTATATATTCATTATACATAGTGTTAAGATTCATAAAAGCAAATTCTTTCAAGATTATGATCTATAAACTATATTTATGCCCTATCTTGTTGAATTTTTAGTGTCAAATTGACACAAGCTAGAGTTGTCTGAGACGGGGAAACCTCACCTGAGAAAATGCCTCCATGAGATTGAGCTGTGTGCAAGACTATAGGACAATTTTTTAAATCGTGAATGATGGGACCCATCAGTTCACTGTGGATGAAGATTGCTCTTGATTTGTGTTCATGAGTTCTGCAATAATGCAGACTGAACAAGACATGAGAAAGGAGCCAGTAAGCAATACTCTTCCAAAGTCTCTGGTCAGTTACTGCATCTGGGTTCTTTTCCTGTTTGAGTGTCTGCCCTAAATTCCCTCACTGATGGACTGTTACCTGTAAGTGTAAGAAAAACAAATTCTCCTTCTTTAAGGTGCTTTGGGTCATAATTTTTCATCACAGCAGTAGTAAGATACTCCCCTTACCCACTATTTATATCCTATGTTCCCTTTCCTACAAGTTTCCTTCCCTCTCCTAGTTTCCCTTGTACAAACCCCACACAATTGTAATTATATTTAAATATCTAACATTTATAAATTAAAGAGTACATATAATAGCTTTGTTTCTAAACCATATATCTGCTCCCTGCCTCTTCTTCATGGGTCATGTATCACTGTGAATACTTTATATCTGCTTTCAAATGTGCAGATCCAGATATTTGACTGTATACTAAGGAATTATGATTTTTCAGTGATAGACCCTGCCTTCTAGATTTATAGCTCATATTTATGAGTAAATTTAATGTTATGAAGGGCAAATCTAAGGCCTCATGTAAACAATAGGTTAATTAATACCATTTATACATTCCTTAAAAACAAATTGATCTGCTGGATTTTTGGAGCCCACAGATACAGTTGAGAATGATAGTCTTATAGACCATATACAATTGTTCAGGTTAGGTGTGTATCTTCTTACAATTACAAATTCTTTTGATGGGTACTCCCTTTTTATTAGTTGTTTCAATTGTTGTGATGGAACACCATGATTAAGACAACTTTTAAAGGAAGAATTCATTTGGGCATTCAGAGAATTATAGTTCATGATGATAAAAAAAGAGGCAACAGGAAACAGACATGGTAGTTTGAACAGAAACTGAGAATTCACATCTCAAACTGTATATGTACGTGTATGTGTACCATGTGAGTGCCATGAATGGAATTATGGATGGCTGAGAACTATCATGTGAGTTCATGGAAGCAAATCTGGGTTCTCTAAAATATCAATAAAGGCTCTAAACACTAAGCTGAGTGTCAAGCCAAAACAAATTTCTTTTAAAATATTTATCCTTTATTCTCTTTGCTCTTCTGTCTCTCCTTCCCTCATACTCCCCTCCAACCACAGTCTAAACTTACATATCCTCTTCTCAATTCCCTTATTTCTTTCCTTCCTCTTCACTCTTTCCCCTCTCTTTCCTCTTCTTTTCTTCCTTTCTTCCTTTCCACTTGCCCTGCTTCCTCTTCTTTTCTTTGTTATTATTTTACTGGATATTTAGTGCTTCTCTTGATTGTAATCAAATGTATTTCTACTATGATTTCTGTAAAACTTATCTGCTACAAATATCTTTGATTGTGATTAGAAGCCTGACATGAGAACATCTAGCCATTTGTGGTCTGAGAGTTCTCTGTTGGTCCTTGAACTTCTCTGTTGACTTCAGTCTGAGTGATATTTTTACTCTATTTGATGGTATTTTTGACTGTTGATAAGAGCTGAATAATCTCACACCCCACTGCTGAGGCAATTTACTTCCTTATTTGATGACTGCTTTGCATAGTTCCTTACAGGCCATCCCAGAACCTCATATATTTACCAACCATGACATGCTTAGAGAACTGAAGTTGTGCGAGACAGGCAGAGGCATTAAGATGGAGTCACAGACCCAGGTCTTCATATTTCTGCTGTTCTGTGTATCTGGTGAGACCTTTAAAAGTATTATAATATCTTAAAATAGTTCATTTGTACAGAAATAGCTATTTCCTATAGGAAGTTGATAGTATACAGGCATAATGCCATTAGAAAATTTTTAAATTTCAACATTTGTGTCATGAAGTCTTTATGTCTATATGTATATAATCTTTGATTATCTCTGATTGCAGGTACTTATGGGAATATTGTGATGACCCAGTCTCCCAAATCTCTACCTGTATCAGTAGAAGACAAAGCCATCATGAGTTGTAAGTCCAGTCAGAATGTGGGAGCAGCTATAGCATGGTATCAACAGAAACCAGGGCAGGCTCCTAAACTCCTGATCTACTCAGCATCCACTCGGTACACTGGGGTACCTGATCGCTTCACAGGCAGTGGATCTGGGACTGATTTCACTCTCACCATTAGTAATGTCCAGGATGAAGACCTTGCAGATTATTACTGTCAGCAGTGGTATAGCTATCCTACCACAGTGCTTTAGCCTCCAACAAAAACCTCATCTGATAGACTCACCAGCTGCCTGCACCACACACAGTCCTGGGTCTGCACACATTCCCCTCTACATGAGAGGTGGTGTGCCTGACTCACTGATGCAAAACTCAGTAGAAAATGAATGAACAGATGGCCTTCAAGAGCCGTTGTAATGAAGGTCCTTCTGGAAAAAGGAAGTAAAAATATTTGTGTCTGTTTTTACATTAATATTTTATTTCTCTGTGCAAAATATGTGGGTTGACCATGATAATTCACTATTGTATAATTCTGAAATAAAAAAGTTCAACTTGTTTCTTCATGGGCTGAAATCAAGAGACTTCAAGGTTATACTCCCTCTTATGGTCTGGAAGATAACTGGACTTTTGCTATTCCCAGACCCTGGAAGTCTTCATAACTTTTGGACTCCTGAGAATTTCTCTCAAGTTCTCTTCCTTGGTTAACTTGGTTTTTGTCATATATGATGTTGAGGTTCAAAAACAATTTTGAATTTTTGACAGTATTCGTGCCCCTTGATTTCTCCTTTCTGACTCCTACAACTAACCTCCTACATTCCACAGTCACTCTTACATTTTTATGTGACATACACATGTGCCAAACACATTCAAATATAAACAGATGCACACACAATTACACACACACACACACTCATGCAAGCATGCATGCATGCATGCACACACATGCACACATGCAGATTTAAGTATCTGTCTTATATAGGGTATTATTTCTGAAAGTGACACCATGACAAGAGCAACTGTTATAAAGAAAATCACTAAGTTGGGGCTGGCTTACAGTTCAGAATTTCAGTCCATTATCATCCTGGCGGAAAGCATGGCAGCATGCAGGCAGACTTGGAGCTAAAGAGGTAACTGAGAGCTCTATATCTTGATGTAGGCAGTATAAGTGAAATGGTTTGAGCGTCTGAGAAATAAAAGCCCACATACACATTGATTGACACACTTCCTCCAACAGGTGCACACCTGCTAAGGGCTAACTATTCAAATGCATGAGTCTGTGAGGGCCAATGCTGTTCAAACTACCACAGTATTTGTAACAATATAGGATCCACAAATTAGAGAAAACATGATATTTGATCATGTAGAATATCTAATCCATGCCTTCTTTTCCTGGTACATATTTCCTGATGCTGTCTCCTCTTCTGCTTTTCATAGGTGGAGACTAAGATAGTTCTCTCCACAATCTACTGTGTTAATGGTGAATATGATTTTGCATCAAGAAAATACACATTCTTGTCTTTCTATCTTATAATAAGTAGTGTTTGATATTTGTTGAGGTGCAATTGCTCAGCAATCAATATACCAAGTGAGTAGTGTAAAGGGAATACCTAGAACTGAATGTTTGTGTAGCATGTATATAGAACTAAACAATATGAATACCAAATGAAAATGACAATAATGGAAAACAGTCACTCTCTTTTAGAATAATATAACTGTTATCAATTTCCTTTATGAAAGTAAACATCTATATTGGGTTCTTGAAATATCTGGCACCTTCATCTAGTGAACTTCATGCCTGCCTGAATTGTCCTCAGTTCTCACTTGTCTCTTATTGAATGCCATCAGTGATCCTTGATCATGACTGTGGGCACAATTAAAAGAGGGTGTGACCTTCCTCAAAGTTAATCAGTTTATATTTTTGTTTTGTGGAACAAAATTCAACATTGATTGTGTAGTTTGCCATACATTTTGGCAGCTGATAGTAGTAAAAAAGGGGTACAGCTACAACATCTTATATCACACAACAATAATGTCAGTAACCCATCATACTGGTTATTCGGTAGAAAGACAAGAAATTCAAAAAGACAAAAAGACACACACACATACACGCACACACTACTCATTGGTAAAAAAACAATGACATCTTGAGTTTTGCATGCAAATGGATGAAGTTAGAAAACACCATCATGAGTGAGGTAACCCAGATCCAAGAAGATGAATATGGTATGTACTCCTTTTATTAATTCTTGTCTCATACAATGCATCCTCACCCCAGCTTCCCTAGCCTCCAATCCTGTCAGATACTCCAGCTCTCCTCTTCCCCAGTTCATTGCTCTTCCATTACCTTTCAGAAAAGAGCAGGTTTCACATGGATAACAACCAAACACAGCATAACAAGATGCAATAAGACTAGGCAAAATGCTCATATTCAAGGTTTGATGAGGTAACCTGGTAGTAGGAGAATGGTACCAAAAAAGAGTCAGAACCCCCTTCACTCCCACTGTTGGGAGTTCCTCAAAAACCGTAAGTCAAACAACCACAACATATCTGTAAAGGACCTAGTGTAGACATACACAAGCTCCATGATTGTGCTTCAGTTTATGTCAGTTGATTCTGTGGGATGTGTTTCGCTGTTATTCTAAACTCCTCTGGCTCCTACAATGAGTCCTCCCTTTCTTCATTGTTCCCTGAGTGACACCTAGTGCTTGGCTGTAGGTCTTTGCATCTACTTCTTTCAGCTGTTGGATATATCCTGTCAGATGTCCATTGGGGAAGGCACCAATCTGTGAGTATAGCAGAATATCATTAGGAATCATTTAATAGACCCTTTAATTTTTGGTTATTTCTGTTTGGTTCTACCCTAGGTGTCTGAATAATTGAACTTCTTGGTCATCCAGGCAGTGTTTGGCATGGACTCCATTTCCTGATGGGGGCCAAGAGAGCTAGAACAGATATTGATTGGCCACTTCCATAAGATCTGGGCCACCAGTGCTTCAGCATATCTTGGAGGCTTGATAGGTGGTAGGAAAGGTTTTGTGACTGGGTTAGTGCCATGCTTACACCACTGGAGTCTTGCTTGGTTATAGAAAATAGCCTGTTCAGGTTTCATATCCTTCATTAATAGAATTGCTTGCTTGGTTCACCCTCCTAGTTTCAAGGAAGTTTCTACTGCACTAGGTTTCCATATCTCCACAAAAGTCACCAAATTCCAGTCATACATCCCCATAATATATCCCTCCATAACTCCTTTGCCCACATGACCCCTCATGTTCTTACCCCACATGCCTAGAGTCACCTGTAAAACCTCTTCTATTTTCCTTCCACAGGAAGATCCATGTATTTACCTAGAGATTTCCTTGTTACTTTGCCTTTCTGAATTTATGTGATTATCCTTCACTTAAAAGTTAATATTTTCTATTAACTTATATGTGATGCATATCATGTTTGACTTTTTATGTCTCTGACTCCTCATTCAGGATGATTTTTTCTAGGTCCATCCATTTACCTAAAAGTTTCATAATGTCATTTTGTTGTTGTTGTTGTTGTTTGGGTTGTTTTGTTTTGTTCTTACAGCTGAGTAATACTCCATTATGTAAATTTACCACATTTTCTTTATCCATTCCCCATTTGAGGACATTTATGTTGTTTTGTGAAGAACTGCCATATTTATTTGCATAGTAACTGTGCAAGTTTGTGCTCCCATCAGCAACAGAAGAATGTGCCCCTTCCTCCATATCCTTTCTAACATGGGCGGTTCCTTGTGTTATTGATCCTAGTCAATCTGACAGGTGTAAGATGGAATCCCAAATTGTTTTGATTTTCATTTACCTGTTGGTTAAGGATGTTGAATATTTCTTTTAAGTGTTTCTTAGCCATTTGAAATTCCTTTATTGAGAATTCTCTGTTTAGACCTGTATCCCATTTTTAAATTGGATTGTGTGGTTTGTGATGTCTAGTTTCTTGAGTTCTTTATATAGCTTGGATATTACTCCTATTTTGAATGTGGGGCTGATAAAAATCTTTTTCCATTCTATAGGATCCCATTTTACCCTATTGACAGTGCCCTTTGCTTTACAGAAGCTTCTTGGTGTAAATGGAGACTGCACATTCCTTTCCCAGACACTAAGTCTGGGAATAAGACTCTTATTTCAGGCTGAGGCACCAGCGCACAGGCAGGCCCGGGCGGCGGAGGCACCAGCAGGCAGGCCTAGGTGGCGGAAGCACCGGCGCGTACGCAGGCCCGGGCGGCGGAAGCACCGGCAGGCAGGCAAGTCCGGGCGGCGGAGGCACCTGCGCACAGGCAGGCCCGGGTGGCGGAGGCACCGGCAGGCATGCCCGGGTGGCGGAGGCACCAGTAGGCCTAGGCAGTGGAAGCACCGGCGTGCAGGCAGGCCCGGGCGGCAGAGACACCGGCAGGCAGGCAAGTCCGGGCGGCGGAGGCACCGGCAGGCAGGCGGGCCCAGGCGGCGGAGGCAGTGGATGCAGGATAGAGCAGGCAAGAAACAGTGAAGCCCACACTGAGAGCAGATTGCCCCGCTACAATTAAATCAAACCCAATAGATAGCATCAATAAGAGGAGATGGGCAGACGCCAAGGCAAGAATTCACCCAACAATCTGAAAAACAACATGAAAACACCAGAACCCAATGATCTTACAACACAAGGACTTGAACACCCTAACACAGGAGAAGAGGAAAAAACTGACTTTTTGAAAGCAATAGAGTCCCTTAAACAACATGTAAAAAATGTCCTCATAGAAATGGATGAGAAGTATAACAAAAAGTTTGAAGAAATGAGTAAATACATAAATGATACCCTGGGAAGCCAAGAAAAAAATGATCAAACAGGTAATGGAAACAGTCCAAGAATTGAAAACTGAAATGGAAGCAAGGAAGAAAACACAATCTGAGGACCAGTTGGATATAGCAAATATAGGTCAACGAGCAGAGACTACAGAAACAAGCATAATCAATAGAATACAAGAGATAGAAGAAAGAATCTCAGATTCTGAAGACACCATAGAGAAAATAAACGGACTGATCAAAGAAAACACCAAAACCAACAAATTCTCGTCACAAAACATTCAGGAAATATGGGACACAATAAAAAGACCAAACCTAAGAATAATAGGGATAGAAGAAGGAGAAGAGGCACAGCTCAAAGGTCCAGAAAATATTTTTAACAAAATTATGGAAGAAAACTTCCCCAACATAAAGAAAGATATTCATTTGAATATTCAAGAAGCATACAGAACACCAAACAGATAGGATCAAAAAAAAACATCCCCTCGCCATATAATAGTCAAAACACAAAATATACAGATTAAAGAAAGAATATTAAGAGCTGCAAAGGAAAAAGGCCAAGTAACTTATAAAGGTAAACCGATCAGACTTACACCTGACTTCTCTATGGAAACCGTGAAAGCCAGAAGGTCCTGGGTAGAGGTACTACAGAAACTAAGAGACCATGGATGCAAACCCAAACTACTATACCCAGCCAAGCTATCGTTCACTATCAATGGAGAAAACAAGACATTCCAGGATAAGAACAAATTTAAACAATACGTTGCCACAAATCCAGCCCTACAGAAAGTAATAGAAGGAAAATCACAACCCAAGGAATCCAACATTGCCAACACTGCCTACAATAACCCAGGCATCTAGCAACCCTTCAACAGCACAACTCAAAGAAGGGAGACACACAAACTCTTCTACAAAAAGCAATAAGAATAACCGGAGTTAACAACCACTGGTCATTAATATCACTTAATATTAATGGTCTCAATTCACCTATAAAAAGGCATAGGCTAAGAGATTGGATACGAAAACAGGATCCAACAGTCTGCTATTTGCAAGAAACTCATCTCAACCACAAAGACAGGCATCTACTCAGAGTAAAGGGTTGGGAAAAGGTTTTTCAAGCAAATGGTCCTAAGAAAAAAGCAGGTGTGGCCATACTAATTTCTAACAAAATTGACTTCAAACTAAAATCAATCAGAAGAGATCGAGAGGGACACTTTATACTCATAACAGGAACAATTCAGCAGGATGAAGTCTCAATCCTGAATATCTATGCCCCTCATATAAAAGCACCCACTTATGTAAAAGAAATATTGCTAAAACTCAAGGCAGACATCAAATCACACACACTAGTAGTAGGAGACTTCAACACACCTCTCTCACTGATGGACAGGTCAATCAGAAGGAAACTAATAGAGAATTAAGAGAATTGTTGGAGGTAATGAATCAAATGGACTTAACAGACATCTATAGAACACTCCACCCAAATAGGAAAGAATACACCTTCTTCTCTGCAGCTCATGGAACCTTCTCGAAAATTGACCACATACTTGGAAACAAAGGAAACCTCCACAGATACAAAAAAAATATCAGTGTCCACTTGTGTCTTATCAGATCACCACGGATTAAAGATAGACGGCACCAACAATGATACCCCCAGAAAGCTGACAAACTCATGGAAACTGAACAGTCAACTACTGAACCACAACTGGGTCAAGGAAGAAATTGAGAAAGAAATTAAAGTCTTCCTTGAATTTAATGAAAACAAAAAAACAACATACTCAAACCTATGGGACACGATGAAAGCAGTGCTAAGAGGAAAGATCATAGCATTAAGTGCCCACTTAAAGAAAACGGGAAAGCATACATTGGGGACTTAACAGCACACCTGAAAGCTCTAGAAAAAAAAGAAGTGGACGCGCCCAGGAGGAGTAGAAGACTGGAAATAATCAAACTGAGGGCAGAAATCAACAAAATAGAAACACAGAAAACAGTCCAAAGAATCAATGAAACAAAAAGTTGGTTCTTGGAGAAAATCAACAAGATTGACAAACCCCTATCCATACTAATTAAACGACAGAGGGAGAACACACAAATAAATAAGATCAGAAATGAAAAGGGGGACATAACCACAGACACAGAGGAAATTCAGAGAATCATTAGATCTTACTACAAAAGCCTGTATGCCACAAAACTGGAAAATGCAAAAGAAATGGACACTTTTTTAGGTAAGTACCATATACCAAACCTAAACCAAGACCAGGTGAACGATCTAAATAGACCTGTTAGTCGCGAAGAATTAGAAACAGTTATCAAAAATCTCCTTTCCAAAAAAGGCCAGGACCAGATGGTTTCAAGGCAGAATTCTACCAGAACTTCCAAGAAGAGCTAATACCTATACTCCTTAATGTATTTCACAATATAGAAAGAGAAGAGTCATTGCCAAATTCCTTTTATGAAGCTACAGTTACCCTGATACCAAAACCACACAAAGACCCAACCAAGAAAGAGAATTACAGGCCTATCTCACTCATGAACATCGACGCAAAAATTCTCAATAAAATACTGGCAAACCAAATCAAAAAACACATTAGAAAAGTTATCCATTATGATCAAGTAGGCTTCATTCCAGAGATGCAGGGCTGGTTTAACATACGCAAATCTATCAATGTAATCAACCATATAAATAAACTGAAAGAAGAAAACCATATGATCATTTCATTAGATGCTGAAAAAGCATTCGACAAAATTCAACACCCCTTTATGATAAAGGTCTTGGGGAGATTAAGGATACAAGGGTCATACCTAAATATAATAAAAGCTATTTACAGCAAGCCAACAGCTAACATTAAATTAAACAGAGAAAAACTCAAAGCCATCCCACTAAAATCGGGAACATGACAAGGATGTCCACTCTCTCCATACCTCTTCAATATAGTGCTTGAAGTGCTAGCAATAGCAATAAGACAACATAAGGGGATCAAGGGGATCCATATTGGAAAGGAAGAAGTTAAGCTTTCATTATTTGCAGATGATATGATAGTATACATAAGCGACCCCAAAAACTCTACCAAAGAACTCCTACAGCTGATAAACACCTTTGGTAATGTGGCAGGTTACAAAATCAACTCCAAAAAATCAGTTGCCTTCCTATTCACTAAGGATAAGGAAGCAGAGAGGGAAATCAGAGAAGCATCACCTCTCACGATAGCCACAAATAGCATAAAATAACTTGGGGTAACTCTGACCAAGGAAGTGAAAGATCTATTTGGCAAGAACTTTAAGTCTTTGAAGAAAGAAATTGAAGAGGACACCAGAAAATGGAAGGACCTCCCTTGCTCTTGGATTGGGAGGATCAACATAGTAAAAATGGCAATTCTACCAAAAGCAATCTATAGATTCAATGCAATCCCCATCAAAATCCCATCAAAATTCTTCACAGATCTGGAGAAGACAATAATCAACTTTTTATTATGGAAAAACAAAAATCCCAGGATAGCCAAAACAATCTTATACAATAAAGGATCGTCTGGAGGCATTACCATCCCTGACTTTAAACTCTATTACAGAGCTACAGTATTGAAAACAGCTTGGTACTGGCATAAAAACAGAGAAGTCGACCAATGGAATCGAATAGAAGACCCTGACTTTAGCCTACAAACCTATGAACACCTGA
This sequence comes from Chionomys nivalis, assembly GCF_950005125.1. NCBI lineage: Eukaryota > Metazoa > Chordata > Mammalia > Rodentia > Cricetidae > Chionomys > Chionomys nivalis. The sequence goes on from NC_080086.1 coordinate 81,262,005, forward strand.
TTTTCGATAAAGGAGCTAAAAGAATACAATGGAAAAAAGAGAGCATCTTCAACAAATTGTGCTGGCAAAACTGGATGTCAATCTGTAGAAGAATGAAAATAGATCCATATCTATCATCATGCACAAAACTCAAGTCCAAATGGATTAAAGACCTCAATATCCGTCCAAACACACTGAACCTGATAGAAGAGAAAGTGGGAAGTACTCTACAACACATGGGCACAGGAGAACACTTCCTACGTATAACCCCAGCAGCACAAACACTAAGGACATCATTGAATAAATGGGACCTCCTGAGACTGAGAAGCTTCTGTAAAGCAAAGGACACTGTCACTAAGACAGAAAGACAACCCACTGACTGGGAGAAGATCTTCACCAACCCCGCAACTGACAAAGGTCTGCTCTCCAAAATATATAAAGAACTCAAGAAATTAGACCGTAAAAGGTTAATCAATCCAATTATAAAATGGGGCACTGAGCTGAACAGAGACTTTTCAACAGAAGAAGTTCAAATGGCCAAAAGACACTTAAGATCGTGCTCAACTTCCTTAGCAATCAGGGAAATGCAAATCAAGACAACTTTAAGATACCATCTTACACCTGTCAGAATGGCTAAAATAAAAAACACCAATGATAGCCTTTGCTGGAGAGGTTGTGGAGAAAGGGGTACACTCATCCATTGCTGGTGGGAATGCAAACTTGTACAACCACTTTGGAAAACAGTGTGGCGGTTTCTCAGGAATTTCGGGATCCACCTACCCCTGGTCCCAGCAATACCACTCTTGGGAATATACCCAAGAAATGCCATATCATATAACAAAAGTATATGCTCAACTATGTTTATAGCAGCATTGTTTGTAATAGCCAGAACCTGGAAACAGCCTAGATGCCCTTCAATGGAAGAATGGATGAAGAAAGTATGGAATATATACATATTAGAGTACTACTCAGCAGTAAAAAACAATGACTTCCTGAATTTTACAGGCAAATGGACGGAAATAGAAAACACTATCCTGAGTGAGGTGAGCCAGACCCAAAAAGAGGAACATGGGATGTACTCACTCATATTTTGTTTCTAGCCATGAATAGGGGACATTGAGCCTATTATGCGTGGTCCAAGTCATGAGCAGGATACAGCACGAGCAAGGAACTTAGGACCGCGAGGGGTGCACCCACACACTGAGACAATTGGGATGTTCTATCAGGAACTCACCAAGGCCAGCTGGCCTGAGAAAGCATGGGATAAAACCGGACTTGCTGAACATAATGGACAATGAGGACTACTGAGAACTCAAGAACAATGGCAATGGGTTTTTGATCCTACTACACATACTGGCTTTGTGGGAGCCTAGGCAGTTTGGATGCTCACCTTACTAGACCTGGATGGAGGTGGGTGGTCCTTGGATTTCCCACAGGGCAGGGAACCCGGATTACTCTTAGGGTTGATGAGGGAGGGGGACTTGATGGGGGAGGGGGAGGGAAATGGGAGGTGGTGGCGGGGAGAAGGCAGAAATCTTTAATAAATAAATAAATGTAGTAGGAGCTGTGGGCCTCTTCCCACAGCCCGGCTCATGGCTGCCTAGCTAGCTTATGCCCCAAAATAACGACACACAAACTGTATTCTTTTAAACACTGCCTGGCCCATTTCTATCCATGTGTGTAACACCCCAAGGTGCGCTTACCGGGAAGATACTGGCCTACGTCCATCCTGGGTCGGAGCTTCATCGCGCCTGCTCTGGAGAGGAGAGCATGGTGTCTGTCTCTCAGAGGAGCTGCCCTGCATCTTAGCTCACTTCCTCTTCCTCCCAGCATTCTATTCTGTCTACTCCACCCACCTAAGGGATGGCCTATCAAATGGGCCAAGGCAGTTTGTTTATTGACAAATGACCTTCCTCCATCAAATAAATAAAAATAAAAGGGAACAAAACTTGGACTAGTGGAACAAAAGAGATGACAGTAGAAGACAACATTTTAAGTAAAATAAGCCAGACACAGGAAGACATATTCTCCCCTATAAGTGAAAAACTATAAAATTTTATCCTTAAAGTGAAATAAATACAAGAAAATCTTATGATCTATAATCAAGACCAATAAACAACACAGTTTATTGAGCCAACTTTTGATGTTGCACTTTTAGTTCTTCCATCCACACAGTGAAGATTTTGTTTCCAAGGATTATTTCCCAGTCATAAGTGAGGTTATAATATTCATAGTTTAAAATTTATATGCAGCAATCATAAGAAATTTTGGGAAGTCTGCAGCAGCCCTGGGCCTTTAAAAGAAAAAAATTTTTTCATTCCCACCAACAGAGGTGTACAGAGACCAGGAAGTATGTTTAACTCCTTAGCCATCTCTTTATCCCTTAACTTATTCTTTAATAACCTAACAATGTTCAACACCTTGATTCTGAATCCAGGCATTCTCTCAAATTTGAATCCCTATAACACGAAAATCAAGTTATGTATTTTTAACATATAATGGCACAGACTGCAGTTTTCCATTATAAAATGGAAAAATGGAGCAATACTACAGGAAGAAAAGATAAGATTAAAATGATCAGGACCAACATCAAGTTAGGCCAGCTGATATATAACATTTGAAGGTCATTTTGGTATCAGTTGGGATCCAAACAAGTAGTTCTGCTCCACCAGCACTAATGTCTTCTTCACACATACCTAACCTCCCTCTTGGGATGACTAACTAGCATTCAGTGCATGCTAGTTGCTTTTCCAATATCCTTTGGTCTTCATTGCAATTTTGACTTCATATTCTCAGCAGCATGCCATGATACCTTTGAGCCTCCTTGCAGGGGATCTGACAGTGACAATATTTATGCATTAGTTTATAAGTAAGGATCTCAAACAACTCTTGAAAACAATGAAGACTACTCAGAGATCATAACTAGAATTTCCATAGTGCAATCTAAATGCTTATTTACTCATGAAATTTACATAAAGTTTAAATAATTTTATAATTCAAGTTTAGTTGCCTCAGTGGAAATTGAAGTGAAACATCTCTAATAGAAAAGTTATTTAGATGATGGAATAGCCTTGTCTAGAACTATAATATGTACTGGATTGTATTCAATTTCTTCCAAATCTTTAACATGTACCTCTTGAGTAAAGTTTAAAACACAGTTATATTAATGTTTTTTCTTGATTTACAAGATTTTTAATTCATTCTTTTATTCTATGTGTCTTTTACATCATGTATCTTGATCCCATTTATTTCAATATTCTTTCATATCTGCCCCCTGCCCCTGCACCAAACAGAAAGAAAACAAAATATAAGAAAAAAAAGAAGAAATGATAAAATAAAATAAAAAGGGAAAAAGTTAAAATTCTCACCATGGAAACTGCAGTGTTTCACAATGAGTCACACAGTGACCCATTTGTCCATATAACTTTACTTGAAACTGTTCATTTCAAAGAGTCACTGATTTGGTAAAAGGCCTCTGGTATCCACTACACTATCAGTGATGGACGCTCCTTAGAACTCCTTGATATCATGTTGGTGCCCTATGTTATGGAGATTCTACAGTTTGGGTTTGCAGGTCAGGTCCCTTCATGTACTACATCAGATCATAGATTTAGTGGATGATAGGGTGGGCTAAGACATAACCCTGGATTCTGGTCCTGAGTGTTATGGAAATTCCTTCAGTCAATAGCCTTTAAGATACTTGCCCACTTTGGTCATGGTCTCATGTACTATAAGTGCAAACAAAATGCCAAAAGTGTGTGGCCCTCTTTTCCGCTGGATTAGGTTCCTGTTCCCAGAACATGCAGAAGACTGTGAATTGCAACATTTACTGTGAGTTATTCCCAAATAAATTAACCTTTGCTAGATTCCATTCTGGGCTATTGTGGAACTCTTTGGTAATACTACACATTGGCACCCATGTGGCCTGAGTCCACACCATTGCCAGACCCTATCCAGAACCCCGAGTCCTTCTCCCAACTTACATGGCTGAACTACCTATCCACAGCTGAACTACCCCTCTGGTGCAGCTGCACAACATTTAGTTTGTTTGGTCCATGGCAATGACTTGACAGTTTTATGCCACACACACCATGTGGTCTGTCCTCCCTACTAAGCTGCTGAGTTACTGCCTCTGTATGCTTCCTGCCACAATTCTTCCATGGCTTCTCTGGCCCATGTTGCTCACTGCCACTACTCAAGCTAAAGACTACTAGTGAGGTCCAGCTCTGATCGGAGACAAGTCTGTTCTGATGAGGCTGAGCTCTGACCCTGGGGGCTCTAACCCTGCTTCTGGAAAACAGGATTACACTCACAGATCAGAACCATGAGTGCCAATGACCCAAGTTCTGGCCAATAACTTCATGACTCGTGAGTGTCTGAAAGCTCTGGGTTCCTTGAATTTCTGCTTAATTCAACCTTTTGGTATGTGGGATGGTACTTTTAAGAAATTTTGCTAAGTCTCCTAGGTAATTCATGTCTTAATCAAGGATCTACTTTACCGCTACAACGGAGACACCTGCTGGTCACTTAAGATTATTACACTTACAAAAATTTTCTAAAAATTATAATGGAGGTAAGTTAATTTGATACCTAAATATTAGATTGATTGGTTAATAAATAAATATGAAATTATAAACCAACCCCAAGATAATATCAGACAATATCACCATCAAGAAATTTAACAATCTTCATATTTCTACTATGGATGGAATTCTGAAAGAGTTATATGACCTACCTCGTACTTATATTTTTGTGGCCATGGTGGCTATTAGCTTTGTTCTTCATATTAAATTCTTTTAAAAAATGGTTTGATAACAGAGACAACAATGAGAAACGTTCAGAAATAATATGGTCATTACAGACTGGTAATGAGAAGTTATCTGAAAGGATCCATACTGTTGCAATTAACAATCAAAATCTGTTAAAAAGTTATGATAAACTAGCAGATAGAACATTATTCTAGGAAGGCAATCTACATTCCATCCAAATAATCTCTGAGGATAAGAAGATATCATGAATGGAAATTTTTGAAACCTTGAAATCACATGTGCAGAATGAGTACAAGAAATTGATTTGATAAAAACATTAAAAATATTCACAGGTCAAGGGATTCAGGCTCTACAAAAGACAGTGATGAAAAGATTTATATAAATTGAGGAACTTCTCAGAACTGATAAGCAAGGAGAGGAGATGCGGGCAAAGAAATATAGTAATGATTTAGCATCACTAGTACCTCTCAGAGACAGAGTGACTTACCAAGGGTTTTAGTTCCTTACCCTATTACTACCTCTGAAAAGCCAGCAAATACTCAAAACCCAAAAGGATATACAGAATTTAAATGAGAACCTTGGCATGCTACCTCCTGCGGACTCTGCATAATTTTTCACATAAGATGTAGCACAAACTTCAAGAAAGATTGCCCATAGAGAAGGTGTGTGTATGCTGTGCTTTCTGCATTGGATTCCTTTCACTTTTGGCATTACCTGCTTTTGTTCAAAGGAATACAACCTTGTTTCTTCTAGAAGAGAAGATAGTATGTTTAAGTTTCCAGAGTCTACTGATGAGACATTGCTATATACAGGAGTATAAGATGCTAATGGAGGAAGATGGGTTAACATTCAAGGAAAAAAGGTTTCCAGGTTTAATCTGGTGCTTAGTAAATGAAGAACAAAAGGCAAAGTTAATTAAGCAATTAAGACAGATTCAGCAGAAATGGGATAAGGATAGAAGAGAGAGATAAATGCCTGCAACATCTTCAGATTGGTTTTGGAGGAGGTTTGAAAAGGAGTTAGAAATATGGAGAAGGAGAAGGGTTCTTCTGCATAGATTGCAGAAATATAAAAAGCTGTAGACTGTGTGACTAATAACCACAACTTCTTGCCCTTAGCTCAAAATGCCATGAACTCAAAGCCTAGATAAAGATTTATATCAAAACTAATGCCACACCATGTCTAGCATGACCAACCACAGACTTACATCAGGGATATCTGACTGAGGAAAATCTATTCTTATGTATCTGATATAATGTTTCTATGAATAATCTGTACTACATGAAGAAACAATACATGCTGTTAAGCAATCTTTTCTGTTTAAAGGATAAGCCTCATGCCCAGTAAAGATGCATTCAGATATATACATATTAGAGTACTACTCAGCAGTAAAAAACAATGACTTCTTGAATTTTGCATACAAATATACAGAAATAGAAAACACTATCCTGAGTGAGGTAAGCCAGACCCAAAAAGAGGAACATGGGATGTACTCACTCATATTTGGTTTCTAGCCATAAATAAAGGACATTGAGCCTATAATTCATGATCCTACAGATGCTGAATAAGGAGAACCCAAAGAAAAACATATAAGCATCCTCCTGAATATTAACCTTCATCAGGCGATGAAAGGAGACAGAGACAGAGACCCACATTGGAGCACCGGACTGAAATCTCAAGGTCCAAATCAGGAGCAGAAGGAGAGAGAGCATGAGCAAGGAACTCAGGACCGCGAGGGGTGCACCCACACACTGAGACAATGGGGATGTTCTATCGGGAACTCACCAAGGCCAGTTGGCCCCGGTCAGAAAAAGCATGGGATAAAACCTGACTCGCTGAACATAGCAGACAGTGAGGACTACTGAGAACTCAAAAACAATGGCAATGGGTTTTTGATCCTACTGCACGTACTGGCTTTGTGGAAGCCTAGGCAGTTTGGATGCTCACCTTACTAGACCTGGATGGAGGTGGGGGGTCCTTGGACTTCCCACAAGGCAGGGAACCCTGATTGCTCTTTGGGCTGACAAGGGAGGGGGACTTGATTGGGGGAGAGGGAGGGAAATGGGAGGTGGTGGCAGGGAGGAGGCAGAAATCTTAAAGAAAGAAAGAAAGAAAGAAAGAAAGAAAGAAAGAAAGAAAGAAAGAAAGAAAGAAAGAAAGAAAGAAAGATGAATTCAGATGCAATTTCTTTGAGTCTTGTGTCTGTCATTCACCCACTTTTTACTCACCTCTCCCAGAGACCCTGTACCTGTCAGTCCCAGTGGCCCCAGCTGAGCTGGTCCATTGCAGAACCTATATGTATGAAAGATCTAAAAGATATTAAGTAAGCAGTAGTATCTGATGGCATGCATTCACCATATGTGAGGGAGTTGGTAAAGATACGGACCTTAATAAATAAGGTTACTCCACATGATTGGCTTCAATTATTCTCAGCAGTGCTTGAAGGTGGCCTCAGTTATGGTGGAAGTGCTTGCTATTGGAGAGAGGAGGCTAAAGCCCTGGAACATCAAGGTAGAGTCAAAGGATTTGAGGCCTCCCAAGATCAAATTTTTGGTAAAGGCCATTATTCTGACACAGATAATGAAACTATATACAATGAATACATCTTATTCTAATGTCATGCAGCAGCTTTAAATGCTTGAGATGAGAGTCAAGATCCAGGAAAAAAATAATTGAATCATATACTAAGGTTATAAAAAGCCCAAGGGATCATACTAGTAACTTTTTAAAAATAAAGATTAACTAAAGCTATACAAATAAGGGTAACAGATACAGAGGGTAGATGAATATTTAATGAATCTAAGGCTTTTGAAGGTGCCAACTTAGAATGCAAAAAGTTTCTTTGGCCTTAAAAGTCAGATTGGCAACAATAGATGAATGGATCCTGCACACAGTCAATGTTGATTCATTTGACTATAATACTGAGGCATGGGCAGAACATGCAATTTCCAAAGGTATGAAGAGACATCAAAATGCCAAATGCTTTAATTGTTGTAGAATAGGCCATCTGAGAAGGGATAGTTAGGGCATTGCTAGAAAAGTGTTTCTTCTGAGAATGACAAAAATAAAAGGTTTCCATCTTCTGGATTATGTAGAAGATGTGGCAAAGGCTGACATTGGACCCATAAATGTAAATCAACAAGAGACAAAACAACATGTTGCCATTGGAAAACTCCTTTGGAGGTCTCTTGCAGGCCTCTACGTCAAATGTGGTCCAGTAATTCGCAGTCTCTGTGGAGGATACACCTACGCAGGAAAATTTGAAAATTCAGTGCCTGTTGTAGAAAATCATATTGCTCTGGATGATAGAATAATTATGAAGAATGAATCAAAACTTCTAGTAGAAAATACGAAACATGTATTTTGATGGACCTTTAAATGATTAAAAACCAAAGCTGATATCAATAAATAACATAATTGGGTACAGTGTGACTATTATTACTTCAGAAACTTGGCAGACAAATTGACCTCTTCAGGAGGTAGATGTTTATTTCCTAGGAATTGGAACACTATCTCTAGTAAAACAAAGCACAAGATGGGTTGAATACATAGGGTCAGATGGGCAAAGTGGAAGGCTGAGGCCATATGTGGCTAATATAGCAGTGAATATTTGGGGTCATAAACTCCTACTACAATGGAACACACAGATTAACATTCCTGAAAGCACAGAAATGGAATATAAACCAACTCATGTTTCTATGGAGGATATAACAAGGTACTATAAAAAAAAAAGAGTCACCAACCATTCATGCTGTATAAAAACAGAGCAACTAGAAAATATTCAGAGGTACCAAAGGCTCTACCTTTAAAATGGTTAGCTATGAAAATTATACAGGTTAAACAATGGCCTTTAACAATAGAGAAACTGGGATGGAGAGATGGCTCAGAGGTTAAGAGCATTGCCTGCTCTTCCAAAGGTCCTGAGTTCAATTCCCAGCAACCACATGGTGGCTCACAACCATCTGTAATGAGGTCTGGTTCCCTTTTCTGGCTTTCAGGCATACATGCAGACAGAATATTGTATTCATAATAAATAAATATTTTAAAAAACAATAGAGAAACTGCAGACTTTAGAAAAGTTGGTATAGGAGCAACTAGATGCTCAGCATATTAAAGAATCAACAATCCCTTGGAATTCTCCTGTATGTGTAGTTAAAAATAAATCTGGAAAATGGAAAATGGTAACAGATCTAAGAGCTGTTAATAAGGTGATTCAACTAATTGGTCCTTTGCAATCTGGAATTCCTCTGTCTCCCCTATTGCCAAAGGATGGCCTCATATAGTTATTAAGAGATTGTTTCTTCACTTTACCTTTGCAAGAAGAAGACAGAGAAAAACTTGCCTACACAGTTCTGAGTTAAAATAATTCTCAGCCTACTAAAAGATATCAGTGTAGGATTCTCCTACAGAGAGTGTTAAATAGCCTCAGTCTGTGCCAATATTTTTTATTTATTTATTTTTTTTTATTGAAAAAAAAATTTTCCACCTCCTCCCTGCCTCCCATTTCCCTCCCCCTCCTCCCGCCCCTCTCCCCCTCCCCCCATTCCTCTTCTCCTCCCTCTCCAGTCCCAGGAGCAGTCAGGGTTCCCTGCCCTGTGGAAAGTCCAAGGTCCTCCCCCCTCCATCCAGATCTAGGAAGTTGAACATCCAAACTGTCTAGGCTCCCACAAAGCCAGAACCTGAAGTAGGATCAACACCCCGTGCCATTGTCCTTGGCCTCTTGTCAGCTCTCATTGTCCGCCATGTTCAGAGAGTCCGGTTTTATCCCATGCTTTTTCAGTCACAGTCCAGCTGGCCTTGGTGAGCTCCCAATAGATCGGTCCGACTGTCTCAGTGGGTGGGTGCACCCCTCGTGGTCCTGACTTCGTTGTACATGTTCTCCCTCCTTCTGCTCCTCATTAGGACCTTGGGAGCTCAGTCCGGTGCTCCAGTGTGGGTCTCTGTCTCTATCTCCATCCATCGCTAGATGAAGGTTCTATGGTGATATGCAAGATATTCATCAGTATGGCTATAGGATAGGTTCATTTCAGGTTCCCTATCGTCAGGTGCCCAAGGAACTAACTGGGGACATTGCCCTGGGCATCTGGTAGCCACCCCAAGTTCAAGTCTCTTGCCAACCCTTAGGTGGCTCCCTTAACTAAGATATGAGTTTTCCTGCTCCCCTATCCAACCTTCCTATATCCCCAATCATCCTGTTTCCCCAAGTTCCCCTCATCCTCTCCTTCACACTTTTCTTTCTCCATCTCCCCTTACCCCCATCCCACCCTACCCCCAAGATTCCAATTTTTTGCCCGGCACTCTTGTCTACTTCCCATAGCCAGGAGGATAACTATATGTTTTTCCTTGGGTTTGCCCTCTTGTTTAGCTTCTTTAGGACCACATATTATAGACTCAGAGGTCCCCTATCCATAACTAGAAACCAATTATGAGTGAGTACATCCCATTATCTTCTTTTTTGGTCTGGGTTACCTCACTCAGGATAGTATTTTCTATTTCCATCCATTTGCCTGCAAAATTCGAGAAGTCATTGTTTTTTACTGCAGAGTAGTACTCTAATGTGTATATATTCCACACTTTCTTCATCCATTCTTCCATTGAAGGACACCTAGGATGCTTCCAGGTTCTGGCTATTACAAATAATGCTGCTATGAACATAGTTGAACAAATGCTTTTGTCATATGATAAGGAATCTCTTGGGTATATTCCCAGGAGTGGTATTGCTGGGTCCAGGGGTAGGTTGATCCCAATTTTTCTGAGAAACCACCACATTGATTTCCAAAGTGGTTGCACAAGTTTGCAGTCCCACCAGCAATGGATGAGGGTACCCCTTTCTCCACAACCTCTCCAGCATAGGCTATCTTTGGTGTTTTTGATTTTAGCCATTCTGACAGGTGTAAGATGATATCTCAAAGTTGTTTTGATGTGCCAATATTTTTTTAAGTCAGCCATTGGAAATAATACACAAGCCATTTCCTGAAGCTATAATTTACCATTACATGAATGATATTTTGCTATCTGATTTAAATGTAGATACATTAGAAAGAAGGATTGAAGAAATAAAGAAACCTTTGCCTTGTTGGGGATTATAAATTGCTTCTGAAAAAATACAAAGTGGAGATTTTATCTATTATAGTGTAGGAAATGGTCTTCTGTGCTCATACATTAAAGACTATGTCCCACTTTCTTCTCTATCAGGTTAAGTGTGGCTGGATTTATATTGAGGTCTTTAATCTAGTTGGACTTTAGTTTAGTGCATGTTGATAGACATGGATCTCTTTTCATTCTTCTACACGTTATTCTGTTATTTCAGCACCATTTGTTGAAGATGCTTTCTTTTGGTTCCATTGTATAGTGTTAGCTTCTATGTTAAAAATCAGGTGTTCATAGGTATGTGGATTAATATTTGGGTCTTCAATTCAATTCAATTCCATTGGTTAACCCCTGCTTTTATGCCAATACCAAGCTATTTTCATTATCGTAGCTCTGTAATAGAGCTTGATGTCAGGTGATGCCACCAAAAGTTTCTTTATTTTACAGGATTGTTTTGATTATCCTGGGTTTTTTTGTTTTTTTTCTATTTATTACTCAATTCCATTTTTACATTTTACTTTTATGTACAGGGTGCTTTGCCTGCTTATATGTCTGTGTGCCATCCTGGAACAGATTATACATCCAAAGACAAAGAATTATAAACTCTAGAGGTGTCCAGAAATATCCTGTCTTAAAATTCTATATCTTTGTGACTACAAGTTCATGCAAGTGAGTTCATAGTTCTAGTATAGATCCTGATTTCCATCATTCAAACAACCTCTATATGAATATCTCTACTGGTATTTTCCCTGTATGCATTACAACTGATTTTGAAACTCAGACACTTCACATTTATCAGTACAGCTTTTTCTTTTTCTTCTTCTTATTCCTTTCTCCTATATTATATCCTAAAGCTCTCATTTCCCCTCCCTCCTTTACTTCTAATCCTTCCCCACCACTTCTTTTTTCTCCCAAATTCACACTTCCTCCATTCCCTTTAGAAAAGGCCAGGCCTGCGAGGAATAACAGCCAAACCTGGCATATTTAGTTATAATAAGAATAAGTACATCCTCTCATATTAAAACTGGCAAGGCACTCAGTAGAAGGAAAAGGGACCCAAAAGCAGGCAAAAGAATCAGAAAGCTCCCACTCACACAGTTATGTGTACCACAAGAACACCAAGTTGCACGAACATAACATACATACAGAGTTCCTAGGTCAGACCCATATAAGTTCCCTGTTTGTCAGTTCAGTCTTTGTGAACCCCTATGACTTCTGGTTATTTGATTCTGTGGACTCTATTCTTGACCTTGTGGACTATATTATGACCCAAAGATACATCCCAGTGCTAACCTTTCTTGTGATTATGCCTGTCTGTGTTTGTGGATTGTAGAAAGGTTATTGTTAACTTAAAAGCAAAGATACACTTACAAGTGAGTATATACTATATTTGTCTTTGTGGGTCTGGTTACCTCACTCAAGATGATTTTTTTCTAGCTCCACCCATTTACCTGCAAATTTCATGATATTGCTATTTTAACAGCTGAGCAATACTCTGTTTGTGTAAATGTAACATATTTTATTTGTCCATCCTTTGGGTGAGGGACACCTAGATTGTTTCTAGCTTTTGGATTTTAAAAATATAGCCATTGTGAACAGAGTGGAGCAAGTGTCTCTGTGGTAAAATGGAGCATCCTTTGGGTAAATGCCCAAGAGTGCTAGCTGGGTCTTGAGTCAGACCAAAGCACAATTTTCTGAGAAATTGCCATAGTTTGCATACACTCTTACCTACAAAAAAAGGAGTGGTCCCCTTGATCCACATTCTTTCCAGCATGAGTTATCACTTGAGTTATTGATCATAGAAATTCTGAAACATATAAGTTAGAATTAGAGAGTCATTTTTATTTGCATTTCTCTCAAAGCTAAGGATATCAAACATTTTGTTGTTATTGTTGTGTTTCTTCCAGGTGTGATTCCTTTGTGGAAAATTCTAAGTGTTCATATGTACCCAAATTTTTAATTTGATTATTTTGTTTGTTGTTTAGTTCTTTAAGTGCTTTACATATTTCAGATTTTAGTCCTCTGTTGTATGTGGAGTTAGGAGCAATCATTTTCCCTGTGGGAAGACATTTTGGCCTTGTGAGGTATCCTTTGTCTTACAGAAACTTTTCAGTTTCATGAGGTCCCACTTTTTGATTGGCATTCTTAGTGTCTGAACTATTGGTGTTCTGTTTACAAAGTATTCTAATCTCTCAAAGTGTTCAATGCTATTCTCCAATTTTTCTTCTACTAGATTCAGATTGCCTAGTTTTATATTGAGGTTTTTGATCAGATTGGACTTAAGTTTTATGTAAGCTGATGAATATAATAAATTTGCAGCTTGAAATGAGGAAGGGTGATGCTTCTAAAAGTCCTTCAATTGTACAGGATTGCTTTGGAAATTCTGATTTTTGTTTTCCTGTATGAAGTTGAATATTGTTCTTTAAAGGTCTTTAAAGAATTTTGTTGGAATCTTCATGGGCATTGGATTGAATCTAGATATTTTTTTGGTTAGAAGGCCAATTTTATTCTGTTAATCCTACTGATCTCGGTGTAAAGGAGATCATAACAAGCAATCAATGAAACTAAAATTGGTTCTTTTAGAAAACCAATAAGACAGATAAACCTTTATCCAAACTAACTAAAAGAGAGAACATCCAAATCAATGAAGTAAAAAATGAAAGTTAGAATATAAAAATAGACACAGAGAGAAGTACCATTAGGTCCTACTTCAAAAAGCTGTACTCCACTATATTAGAAATTATAAAAGAAATAGGCAAATTATTTTTTAGAAACCACTTACCGAAGTTAAATCAAGCCCTCATAAATAGTTTAAATTGACATATAACCCCTAAGGAAAATGACACAGACATTGAAATCTCCAAACTAAAAAAGACCAGTTCCAGACAGTTTTAGTGCAGAATTCTATCAGAAATTCAAAGAAAATATAATATCAATACTCCTAAAATTATTCCACAAAAGAGGATGAAAAAGAATATTGCCCAATTCATTTTCTGAGGGCACAGTCACCCTGAGACCCACATCACACAAATATTTAACAAAAAAATAATTACAGACCAGTTTCCTACATGATTATTGACACAAAAATATACAATAAAATATTCATAAACCAAATTCAAGTACACATCAAAAAGATCATCCACTATGATCAATTAGACTTCATTCCAGTGATGCAAGGATCATATGAAAATCTGTCAATATAGCCAATAATAAAACAAACTGAGAGTAAAACTCCACACACTCATTTCACTTCATGCTGCAAAACCTTTGTCAAAATCCAGCACTCCTTCGGATAAAATTCTTGGAGACATCCGGAATACAAAGGGAATACCCAAATATAATACAAACAATACACAGCAAGCCTATAGCCAACATAAAACTAAATGGAGAGAAAGTTAAAATAATTCCACTAAAATCAGGAACAAAACAAGGCTGTCTTCTGTCTCTTTCTTTGTATTCAATATAGAACTTGAAATTTTCACTAGAGGAGTAAGACAACTAAAGGTGATCAAAGGGATATGATTGCAATGGGAAAATATCAAGTATTGCCTTTCACAAATGATATGATAGTACACATAAGTAACACCACAAATTTCTTAGAGAACTCCTACATCTTACAAACACACTCAGGGAAGTGACTGGGCACAAGATTAATTTCAAAAAATCAGTAATCTTCCTATACATTCAAATGAAACCAGGCTGAAAAAGAAATCAGAGAAGCAGCACATTTTACAATAGCCACAAGTAATATAAATTACCTTGGGGTTACTATAACCAAACAAGTAAAAGACCTGAATGACAACAACTTCAAGTATCTGAAGAAAGAAATTGAAGAAGATATCAGAAGTTGGAAAGATCTCCCTTGCTCATGTTTCAGTGATGTTCTCAATGTATCAAAGAAGAATTGTCATGCCTGTACAACTGGGTTTGAAAAAAATAAATTTGAGAGAATGTCAAGGAAACTTTAGGGTTCTTCCCTTAAAACGCCCAGTGACGTTCAAAGTCAGGCTGCATCTAAAACATACTTTCAGCACAATTAGGCATGAGAAGGAGACACTGTGGCATCCAAATCTCAAATTGTTCTTCTCTGAGAACTTTCTTTTCATTTCTGTTACAATGGGAGGAATATTGCCTTGTTGAACAATACTAAGTTTCAGAATCTACAGACTCCAGGCTGCATATGGGGAAGGGAGGATTCTGTAACACCTTATTTGCAGCTAAACCTGGATGGAATTCCTTATGACAAATCCCCTCAGGAGCTGAGGGGATTCCTGATTTTTCTTCTGATACCAGTATAAGTTACTGTTAGAAGCCTGAATTACCTGGCAAGTCACGATGATATTTCACAGAATTGCACAAGGAGAAAATGGAGACAGAGTCTATTAATTTTCACACCTGACACCTAAGATTGAGAGACTAACAATAAATACACACAAAGTTAATGATATGACAGGATAGCTCCAAAGATCACTACACAGTGACCTTTGATTTGAAAAAATTCACAGCATTGCCTCATTAGTGGTGTTGCAAGACCATTTACTAATTCTGAATGTCCTCATTATAGGCAGAAAATAACTTTTGAAAAGAGCTTGCAGTAATTTTGTGGGACAGTTTACCAACAAATATACCCAAAGCAAGAAACAATGGATTATAAAATAATTCATTGGATTCTTCCCCACATTGAGTGAGGAAGACCACATTCTGGATCCCCTACATTATAAATTGATGCAAATACATCAGGATAGGCATGTTATAAGTTAGGAAGTTTAAGTAAATTGTCACAAAACCTTTATGATTCTGTTCAATAGTCAGAATTATATGCTATTTTCATGTATTATTATATTTCTCAGAACCGCTACATGTGTTTACTCATTTTCAATATGCAGAAAGAGTTGTTTAATATTGAAATTGCTGAACTTATTCCAGATGAATCAGAATTAAGTTTGATATTTATTCACTTAAAAGATATAGTTCGAAATAGAAATTATCCCTTGTATCAGAACCCATAGTGGTCTATCAGGCACTTTAACATAAGGTAATAATAAAATTGATCAAGTATTAATAAGAAATGTGCTAAAAACCTCAGGATTTCATGAGAAACAGCATATTAATAACAAGGTACTAAGGAAATACTTTTTGCTATTATTTGGAAGCAAACAAAGTAAATTATTAGTAAATGTCCTTATTTGTTATTTGCATAACCAAATTCTACTAACTGCAGAAAGTAATCTAACAGGTACTTAAAACAATGAAATTTGGCAAATTCAAGTGTTTCACTTTGTGGAGTTTAGAAAATTAAAGTATGTGCAAAAAAACTATAGATACATATTAAGGATTTCAATGGGAAACTGCTTTGAATTCTAAAAAGACTGCTTCTGTAAACATAAATTTATTAGAAGCTATGCCAATTATGGGTACACCTGTAAAAATTAAGACTGGCAATTTTTCAGCATATGTATCTAGCTAAATGAAACATTTTTCATATTATTACATAAAGCATATTACAGGTATACCACACAATCTCACAAAGACAAACAGTTGTAGGAAGATTTAACTGTTCTTTAAATAATATGCTTAATTAGCAAAAAGTGTTAATAAAGACCCCAGAGATACATTATACAATGCTTTATTAACTTTAATTGAATTACAGATCAATCTTCTTCATGAACTTTGATGCAAAAATACTCAGTAAAATACTGGAAAACAGAATCCTAGAACACATGAGAAAAATCACGCCCCATGATCAAGAAGGCTTCATCCCAGAGATGCAAGGATGGTTCAACATGTGACAATCCATCCATATAATCCACCATATAAAAAAATCTGAAATAAAAAACCCACACTATCTTCTCTTTAGGGGTGGAAAGGCCTTTGAAAACAATCCAACATCCCTTCATGATAAAGGTCTTAGAGAGATCACAGAAACAGGGAACATTCCTAAACGTAATAAAGGAAATATGCAACAAGTGAAAAGTCAGAATCAAACTAAATGGAGAGAAACTCAAAGAAATTCCACTAAAATCAGAAACAAGACAAGGATGTTCACTCTCTCCATATCTTTTTTAATATAATAGTTGAATTACTAGCTAAAGCAATAACAAAAGAAGTCAAACTTTCATTACTTGCAGGTGATATGATAGTTTAATTAAGTGACCCAAAGGAACTCCTAAAACTGAGGAAGACCTTTGTTAATGTGTCCAGATACAATATCAACTCAAAAACATCAGTAGCCCTCAGATATACAGAAGATAAATGGTTGAAAAAGTAATCAGAGAAACATCGCCCTTCACAACAGCCACAAACAACATAAAATATATTGGGTAATTTATCCAAACAATGGAAAGACCTGTATGACAAGAACTTTAAGTCTTATAAGAAAGAAATTGAAGATGACATCAGAAAATGGAAAGACCACCCATGGTCTTGGATAGGTAGGCTCAACAAAGTATAAATGGTAAACATACCAAAAGAAATTTAGAGATTCAATGCAGTCACAATCAAAATTCCAGCACAATTCTTCACAGAACTCGAAAGAACAATACCCAAACTCATATGGAAAAACAGAAAATCCAAGATAGCCCAAATAGTCCCATACAAGACAGGCATCCCTATGCCTGTCTTCAAATTCTACTACAGAGCTACAGTACTGAAAATTGCCCGGTATTGGCATAAAAACTGACAGATGTATCAAGGGAATCAAATTGAAGACCCTTTTATTAATCCATACACCTATGAATACCTGTTTTTTTACAAAGAAGCTAAAATCATGCAATGGAAAAAATAGAGCATCTTAAACAAATGGGGCTATCATAACTGGAGGTCTCCATGTAGAAGCACAAATCCAGCCACAATGAACCTCATAGAAGAGAAAGTTGAAAGTAGCCTTGAATGCATTGACACAGAAGACCTCTTCCTAAATATAATAGCAATATCACAGACACTGAGATCAACAATTTCATGGGATCTCATGAAACTACAAAGCTTGTGTAAAGCAAAGACACAGTCAACAAGATAAAACAGCAACCTATAGAATGAGAAAAAAATCTTCACCAACCCCACTTCAGAGAGAGGGTTGATATTCCAAATATACAAAGAACTCAAGAAACTTGATATTAAGCCGGGCTGTGGTGGCGCACACCTTTAATCCCAGCACTCGGGAGGCAGAGGCAGGCAGATCTCTGTGAGTTTGAGGCCAGCCTGGTCTACAAGAGCTAGTTCCAGGAAAGGAACCAAAAGCTACGGAGAAACCCTGTCTCAAAAAATCCAAAAAAAAAAAAAAAGAAAGAAACTTGATATTAAAATACCAAATAATTCAGTTAAAAATGAGGCACACATCTAAGCAAAGAATTCTCAACAAGAATTTCTAAAGGCTTGAAGGCAATTAAGGAATTGCTCAACATTCTTAATGAAAATCAACAATGAGAGCTGATGAGAGGCCAAGGAGAATGGCACGGGAACTTTCATCTGGCGATGGATCGAGAGAGAGACAGAGACCCAATTTGGAGCAACGGTCTGAGCTCTTAAGGTCCAAATGAGGAGCAGAAGGAGGGAGAACATGAGCAAGGAAATCAGGACCACGAGGCGTGCACCCACCCACTGTGACAGTGGAACTGATCTATTGGGAGCTCTCCAAGGCCAGCTGGACTGGGACTGAATAAGCATGGGTTGAACCTGGACTCTCTGAACATGGCGGACAATGAAGGCTGATGAGAAGCCAAGGACAATGGCACTAGGTTTCGATCCTAATACATGAACTGGCTTTGTGGGAGCTTAGCCTGTTTGTGGGAGGACCTTGGTCTTCCTGTAGGGCAGGGAATTTGGACTGCTCTTCAGTATCGAGAGGGAGGGGGAATGGACTGGGGGGAGGAGAAGAGGAGTGGGGATAGGGGGAGGGGAGCGGGGGGAGTGGGCAATATGTGGGAGGAGGGGGAGGGAAATGGGAAACGGGGAGCAGTTGGAAATTTTAATTAAAAAAGAATTAAAAAAAATGAAAAAAAAAAGAGCATCCTTGCCCTAGACCCTGAATTTGTATATTTACTCCTCAGAAACCACAGAAAGTGCAGAGTTGCTTTTAGGAGAATAAACTTAGAGAAGAGAACTTTGTAGTCAGATTGCGAGTACAAACTGTCAATTGGCTGCTTCTCAGTATAGTGGATCAAAAAATAGGGAGGCTGAAGCTCAAACACAACATTATTTTACTCATGGAAGTTTTAGTTTAAAAGAGAAACTTTTTATTACTTCCTTCTTTCTTTCTTTCCTTACTTTCATTGTATGCTTTTCTACATTTTTGTTTTCTTTTTCTTCTTTGCATAGTGTGAAATATGATGGTGTTCTGTAACTCTATTTTCTCCTAATTTCTCTCTATTTTTATCTTTCTCTCCATATTGTCAGATGGAGAAATTATTCTCAGTCAGTCTACAGCTTCCACAGTCACATCAAAGGGGGAAAATGGTCACCATCACCTGGAATGGCAACTCAAGTATCAACTCTTGCAGTAGAGGCAGCCCAGGAATGTCCACTGAGCTCCTGAGTGATAGAACATCCAGCATTGTTTCTGGAGTCCCAGCTCACTTCAGTGGCAGTGGAACTGGGACCTCTTTCTCTCTCACAATCATTAGCATTTACCCTTGAAGATGCTGTCACTATTGTCAACAGGAAAATAGTGTGCCATTCACAAAGTTCTACAAAGGAGAACAAAAACCCCTTTCACCTTCTCAGAACTTAGCGGTTTCCCCCTTTGAAGATGCAATATGTTTGAGACTTGACTGATGTTTGAAAAATCTCCAAATATGTCTGCAATGGAAGCAGGTTTGATTTTGACTCAAAAGCCTTAAGCCACTTCTCACAGCAAAAAAAAAAGAAAAAAGAAAAATGTGTAAGTAGCTATAGTGGCATAAAACAACGAGAGTCTCTGTCAATGTGGCTTCTGGTGCAGAGGAATATTTAAGAGTTGTTATTTCAGATTTACTGATTTGGGCACTGAGTCTGGAGAGTAAGTCATGGACTTTTGAGAATATAGACAGGGTTTTAGGATTCATATTTTCATAACTGTTTCCAATTTATGGGAAAACAACAGTCTGCCATAGAGTAGTCCTTCATTGGAGACTGTCATGGACTCCAGGGGGAAGAATTACACATTGAAATCACAATGTGTAATTTTTTGCATGTGGAATATTCATTACAGTCTTTTACTTCATATTTGTAGAGTATGCGGCACTGCGGAAATGGGTGTGCCAAGCTAGCAAGCACTAATATATGAAAGTTGTAAAACTTACCGGGGTGGTGGTGGTGCATGTCCTTAGTTCAAGCACTCGAGAAGCAGAAGCAGGTGATTCTCCATGATTTCAAGGCCAATCTGGTCTTCAAGAGCTAGTTCAAGGACAGCTAGGACAGTTACACAAAGAAACTCTGGCTAAAAAAAAATAAAGTTGTAACACTTTCAAAGTATGACAAAGGGTCTTCATTCCACTATGTAAAATATAGACTAGTCTTTAAATATAATCTAGTCTTTAAATTTCAGAGATACACACACACATTCATAAATAGAGGCCCCCAACAATGTTTCTATATAAAATAATTCAAATGACCTTTTTTAAAATTTTACTATAAATCCCTGCATGGTCAATGCAAGTCTTATTGCAGATTGTAATTGTTTACCACTGCTACATGATGGTTGTGGTGCCAGTGCTTTTGTTTGACCCTGAGATGTAGAAGCTGTAGCAGCAGCAATACCCAGGCAGTCAGGTGACCACGGAATAAACCCCACAAATTTATATTATGAACAAAGCTACATGGAACAGTCTATAATTTGTTATAAAACTGTGGAACAGTTTTTTATTGGATGAACTTGTCATAATATTGCCAACTATAAGTGCTTATCATATATGTCAGGACATATAATTTTTATCTGCACTGTAAACTACAAACACTGTGACCACATAATTTAGAGTAACCAATGTCATTGGATGTAAATTCATCAGTTTCTTAACATATCCATACCACCTAGTCTTTCTGACATCTCTCTTGTGTCTATAATCATTTTTCTCTTGTGTCTATCATTATTTTCACTCCCAGAGTAGCTGTCTTTCTCATTCTGCCCTATTACTATAGAGTGGTTTTTGTTTTTGCTTTTTGTTTTTTATTTTTTCCACAGACAAAATTCTTCCCAGTTAACTCCTCATAACTCTCACACTAAGTCCACCATATACCTACCCACAATAAGCACAGGTTCTAGGCACTAGTATGGCTATAACTCCCCAAGTAGAACTGTCATCTTCACTTCTATAAGTTCGCTCCCCACATAGTTTGTGCCCCTCTTCCTGAGACCTAAACTAAGATACATACTCTTTTATTATCTGTAATAGATATGGTGCCTAGGGCATTTACAAGTTAGGAAACACTGTACATTCAGGGACATGAATCATTGTAGTTGAGGAAAAGTCATATTCTTTAAAGACAAAAATCTGCATCTAAAAGGGATAGACATCAAATGTAATAATCTGAAGCATTACAGTAACATTGGACATAGATATAATCCCAGACTTATTTAGAAAGTGAGTTCATATACACAGATGAAAGTGTGAAAAACCCATCCATGACATGGTGTGTCCTTGATGGAAATATTTTTGACTAACTGATTTGTGATAATAGAGTAGGTAAGATTGTATACAAAAAAAGTTGGTTTTGTTATGTGATTTCCTGTTCTTCCTTAAAAGCTGTCTGTCAGTATTATCCTATTACTCTTCCTGGTAATCATTGTGAACAAAAAGCTGCATAGTTGCTCATAAAGTACAGTCCTAATAGATAAAACTACAAAAAGCTTCTACAACTAAGGGCCAGGGAACATTTTGGTAAAGGTAGCATAAAAATTGTGAAAGCCAAGGATCAAGGAATTTGCTGTGAGATTGTGTCTCCTAGCAACATCAGAAGCTCTACTTGTAAGGTCTCACCAATATTACAGCTAATATGTGAGGTGAATAATGAGGACATCAACAAATATGTGAAACAGGATAGGGGAAAGCCCAAAAACCCTCATTTCTAGACAAAATACTATATACTGAATAAAGCTGGGAGTGGTAGAGGTACTCAGGGAAGAGCAACTGATCAGCCCCAAAGCTATACATCCAAGAAACACATTACATGGCTTCAACAGTTTATGTTTAGGAATATATGTGTACCTATAAATATATATATGCATCCAATAAAATAAAAAAGAGGCCAAAAATTGGAATGAGTCTAAAGAGGGATATTTGAGGAGTAAATGTTTGAGGGAGGAAAGGGGAGATATATTGTAATTAAACTGCAATAAAACAAAAAAAACAGGAAAACAATAGAAGCTGCATAATCTCAATTATATCTGCAGTGACCTACTAAGGGACCTGTAACCATTTGTGTGCTCTCTAAAACTGTTCTATATCTGACATTTCCTGCCCTAGAGGAAAACATAATAAGGAAATTCTACATCGAACATGACACAAATCATGATAAAGTGCCACTTGTAGACTGGTGTTATTTTCTGTCCACAGAGGAGTGCATTTCCTACAAATTTGTCTGTAGTGCCTCTCTGATCTGAGACACAGGAGGATCACAGGGCTATAGTGAGTATCCTGGTCAGTCATGAAATTGTGCTTAAACTTTGAAGATTTGTATATTCTCAGAGGACAGCCCACTGCCCTAAGGCCTTCTTCATAGTCAGTTCATACCCTGTGCTGGAGTCAGCTGCACACAGGTTACAGCACAAACAAGAGGATTTTGCACTCTGCCCCTTGGGTTGCTACTGTTCTGACATACAGGTAGAGATGAAAGCATTGGGAACTTACCTGTTGCTCTTCTAACAAAATAAATTGTATGGGAGTTTGTTTTCAATTTTTCAATCTCAGATACCAGAGGTAACATCTAGATAACCCAGTCCCAGTCTCCCTGTATGCATCTCTGGGAAACAGTGTCACAATCATGTGCAGAACAAGTCAGAGCATTGGTAATTGGTTAACACGGTATCAACAGAAACCAGGGAAATTTCCTAAGGTCCAGTTTGGAGGATGGGATCCCATTCAAGTTCAGTGGTAGAGGATCTGGAAAACAGCCTTTTCTCAAGATCAGCAGTCTCCAGTCTGAGGATATCACAACTTATTGCTGTCATCAGTATTACAGTACTCCACCCACAGTGATTCAAGTCATGACATAAACCATCCAGGGAAGCGGAAGTGAGATTACTGGTTGCCCCAATTGCTCCTCCAGCTGCTGAGACTCTTTCCCTTGTTATGTTTTTGTATAGGGATTAAATAAACTTTTTTCCTAAATCTCTAAATTCTCTAAATAAATGTTTTCCTAAATTTCCCCCAGCCCTAACAATAAATTCATGGGAATGGTTCTCTTGAGTCACAAGAAATATTAACTTCTCCTGAGTTGTAGGCATGGCAACAGCTGAGATTTATTCTCTTTTTTTCTTTTTTTTTTATTGAAAAAAAAATTTCCGCCTCCTCCCCACCTCCCATTTCCCTCCCCCTCCTCCCGCCCCTCTCCCCCTCCCCCCACTCCTCTTCTCCTCCCTCTCCAGTCCCAAGAGCAATCAGGGTTCCCTGCCCTGTGGAAAGTCCAAGGTCCTCCCCCCTCCATCCAGGTCTAGGAAGTTGAACATCCAAACTGTCTAGGCTCCCACAAAGCCAGAACATGAAGTAGGATCAAAACCCCGTGCCATTGTCCTTGGCCTCTCATCAGCTCTCATTGTCCGCCATGTTCAGAGAGTCTGGTTTTATCCCATGCTTTTTCAGTCACAGTCCAGCTGGCCTTGGTGAGCTCCCAATAGATCAGACCCACTGTCTCAGTGGGTGGGTGCACCCCTTGTGGTCCTGACTTCCTTGCTCATGTTCTCCCTCCTTCTGCTCCTCGTTAGGACTTTGGGAGCTCAGTCCAGTGCTCCAGTGTGGGTCTCTGTCTCTATCTCCATCCATCGCCACTATAATTTGTGATCCTAAAGAAGCGAAATAAGACGGTGAACCCAAGGAAAAACATATAGTTATCCTCCTGGCTATGGGAAGTAGACAAGATTGCCAGGCAAAAAATTGGAATCTTGGGGGTGGGGTGGGATGGGGGTAAGGGGAGATGAGGAGAGAAAAGTGTGAAGGAGAGGATGGGGGGAATTTGGGGAAACGGGATGATTGAGGATAAAGGAAGGTTGGATAGGGGAGCAGGGAAGCATATATCTTAGTTAAGGGAGCCACCTAAGGGTTAGCAAGAGACTTGAACCTGGAGTGGCTACCAGGTGCCCAGGGCAATGTCCCCAGTTAGTTCCTTGGGCAGCTGAGGATAGGGAACCTGAAATGACCCTATTCTATAGCCATACTGATGAGATTTATTCTTAGGTTTGCTCTTTTCATAGTGTCCCAGATTTCCTGGATGTTTCGTATTAAGACTTTGATGGATTCAACATTTTCTTTGACCAATGAATCTATTACCTCTATAGTATCTTCAACACCCGAGATTCTCTCTTTCATCTCTTTCATTCTGTTGGCTACACTTGCATCTGTAGTCCCCATCCATTTACCCAGATTCTCCATTTCCAGAATTCCCTCGGTTTGTGTTTTATTTCTGTAACATGAGGACCTGCTTGTTGGGGTTTCTGTCCTGCCCAGTTCCCACATCTGGTAAATCCCAAAGAAAATCACACAGAGGTCTACATAAATTATAAACTGATTGGCCCATTATCTCAGGCTTTGTATTAGCTCTTATAACTTATATTAGCCCATTATTTTAGTATAGCCATGTTAGCCACATGGCTCAGTACCTTTTTCAGCAGGGCAGGTTACATCTTCCTTCTTTGGTGTCTGGACAGGACTGGGAGGAATGGGCTTCCTCCTTCCCAGAATTCTCCTGTTCTCATTGACCCACCTCTACTTCCCGTCTGGTTGTCCAGCCTATACTTCCTGCCTGGCTACTGGCCAAGCAGCATTTATTTAAAATAATTGACAGAATAAAGAATTGTTCCACACCATATTTGCTCTACTTCCGTTTTCAAGTCTTAAATTGTTTGTACCCTTTGTTTCACCTGTTTGAATGTTTTTTCTTTGTTTTCTTGTATTTCTTTAAGAGATTTATTGATTTCTTCACATTTTTTGTTTGCCTTTTTCTCCATTTCTTTAAGGAAACGTTTCATTTTCTCCTTAAATGTCTCCATCATTATCCTAAAGTTACATTTAAAATTGTTTTCTTCTGCTTCTTCTGGGTTAGGATGATCAAGACTTCCTGTTATTTGACCATGGCTTTTGGTGTTATCATATTGCTTTTTGCTGAATAAATTATTTCATTGATACCTACCCATCTCTTCCTCCAATTGGTGTTGGCAGTGTCTTTGACTCTTAGTCCAATTCTTGCAATTGCTCTCTGTGTCTTAGGGAACTGTTATTTGTCTGCTCTGTATTGTCACTGTCTGTGCCTCAGGGAGTCACGGAGATCACTCTTGGCTTGCTGTCTTGGTCCATTCTCTTGGTCTGCTCTGTGCAGTCACAGCCTGAGCTTCAGAGATCTCCTGAGGTCACAGGATTTGCATGCAGGGTGGGAATTTTAACTTACAAGGTTTGATCAATGGGATGGGTTGTTGGAGTAGCCTACATGCAGGTGGTTTACCTGTTGGCTGGCTAGAAAATCTGAGGCAGGTATAGGACATTCTCAGGCTTTTGCCCTGGAAACAAGGGCCTAGAGAGTGGAGTGTCCAGCTGAAGTGGAGTGTCCAGCTGAGAGCATGATCACTCACCTCTTGATCCACCCTGTGCAGTCACAGCCTTTGCTTCAGAGTTCCTCTGAGGTTGCAATGTATAGGAGCAATTGGGGGTGGAGTGGGACTTAACAGTTTACAGGTTCCCATCGATGGGGTGGGGAAGTTGGAGCAGCCTACCTGCAGGAAGCTTGCTTACTTGCTGGCTAGAGAAGTTGAGGCAGGTGGAGCAGTGGCCCGTGGTTTTGCCACAGAACTGAGAGCCTAGAGTATGGATGGCATGTCCAGGTGGGTGGGTGATCACTCACCTCTTGTTCTGCTCTATACAGTTGTAGCCAGTGCTTATGGGGGATAGGAATATTTGGGGGTAGAGTTGGACTTGTAGGTTACAGAGTCCAATCAATGGAATGGGAGTCTTGGTGCACCCTACATGCAGGAAGCTTGCCTCTGGTTGCACCTTTATTTCAAATGTTAAGCTGGCATATCTAGGACCAATTTAGTGACCCTCCCTGTTTTCTCCACCCCAACCACCATGGTGGAGATATGTTCACTACCTCTGTGAGCCATGTTCCAGGGACACAGTGGGTCTATTTGGCCATTAAGCAATTTGTAACACACTGCTCACAAACCTCATTTAAGTTCTCTGCAGCAAGAACTCTCGAAAGAATCAGAACCTGTGTTGCCAGCACAAATCAAAGTTTTTGCTGCTAATGCTGAGTCAGAAAGCCTCTTAAAGGAGCCATGCCTTGTTGAAATAAGAGCGGCGGGGCTGCGTCCCTGGCACCGGGCCGCCCGCATAGCTAGCTTATGCCCCAAAATAATTTCACCGGAATTGTATTGTTTTAATCACTGCCTGGCCCATTAGTTCCAGCCTCTTATTGGCTAGCTCTTACATATTGATCTAACCCATTTCTAATATTCTGTGTAGCACCATGAGCTGGCTTACCAGGGAAGATCTTAACCTGAGTCTGTCTGGAGTGGGAGAATCATGGCGACTCCCTGACTCAAATTCTTTCTCCCAGCATTCTGTTCTGTCTACTCCACCCACCTAAGGGTTGGCCTATCAAATGGGCCTAGCAATGAAAGCAACAGATTATAAAGAAATCACTCCCACATCAATGCCTCTGCTTACCACTAGCAACTAGAGCCCACCTGAGAAAATGCTACTACCAAGAAGTTGTATTTAACTCTGTTCTTTTGTCTCTAGAATTCTTTTCCAAGTTTTTATGTGAATGCAGTTTCCCCACATTAGTGCCACTTTGTAAACGGAGACTGTTCTTTCATTTCCCAGAAGCCCAGACCCAAATAATCAAGCAGAAACAATATTAATTACAACACTGCTTGGTCAATAGGTTAGGCATATTGCTTCCTAGTCCTTATATCAAATTAACCCATTTCTATTCATCTGTGTATTGCCATGAGACTGTGGCTTATTGGGCAATGTTCTGCTATATCTCCTTTGGCAGTTACATTTCATCTCTTTGATCCTGCCGACTCTCTCTATATATCTCTGTTTAGATTTCTTGCCTGGTTTTACTCTGTTAAGCTATTGGCCAAAACAGCTTTATGCATTATCCAATAAAATGAGAAAATATAAAGGACATTCCATATCAATCATTTAATTTGTATTTTTAGATTTCCATAAGTTTGGTCCATAACTACAATTGTTAGAAGAAGGAAGAGTGCAACAGGCATATTGACATGGTCTTGGAGCAGTAGCTAAGAGCTTATCTTTCTATCTGAATGTGCAAGGCATAGAGTCAAAGAGACCTAACTGGGAAAGTTACAACAATTTCACCAAGCTGCATGCATACCAGTCTCCAACAACACAATAAGGTCTTTCCAATCTATGACTTCATGAGAGACTCTAGCATAGTCAAATCCACAAAAAGATATATAATTAAGTAGGGGTCATCAAATAATTAAGACTAAAACTGACTTTGTGCAGCAAACAGTGTCCTTAAAATAACACTTTATGAAAATCTTTATGTCTATTATTTTATGCATATGAATTGTCTATCATGCATATGAATGCAAACAGATATATCACTAGAAAAGAATATGTGCATTCAACAAATCTAAACAAGAAAAACAGAAAATCATACATATTGGACCCCTCAACAACCAATATGTCCTTCTTGTGGATGATGAACAGAGACTCCTAGAATTATCTACTGAGAAAATTTGATGCAGAGACTTTTGTTGTATTGCATTGTATCTGTCCTACAGTTCACTTTAATTCTAACTAAAATTGTTGATTCATTGTTAAACATAGATCACAGTGAGGCTTTCCTCTACTAGAAGAAAGAATTATATCCTTATTTTTCTATTGGCAATGTATCTTTCCAAAAGATTCCTGCTTAGTTAATACAACTGCCCATTTTAATTCTGCTCTTAGACCCAAGGAAGTTTCTTTTTAATGAAACTTGCTTAGTATACCTCAAAGGTTGCACATGCATAATATAAATACTCCCTCAAGCATCAAGATTCTTAAAATTCCATGATAGCAACTACAACTTGCTTCTTATTTCTAATGTTCAGGAACAAAACTATTGTACCTAAAGACTCAGATGGTTGCTTCTCGTGGTGTAGTCAGGGTCATGGTTCCATTATCCCTGGAAGTGGTGTTCACAGAGGTTGCTCAGCACTCTAGGGGATTGCTCTGAAATCTGGGTGTCATTTAGACCTGCTCTGACAGACATTGTTTGCTTGGGGCTGCTCTTGCTGTCATTGATGCCTTGGGACTGCTCTGGCAGAGGTGGCTAGTTCAGGTCTGCTCCCTCAGAGGTTGCTGAATTACGCCCAGTCCTACAGAGGTCTCTGGCTCAGGGATCCTCTCTCAGCAAGGACTCTGTTGTACCTGCTTCCATGAAGATCATTGCCTCAAGCCTGCTCCCACTGACGTCACTGGCTCTTCTCCTGCAGAGATCACTGGATCAGGCCTGTTGCCACAGATGTCCCCTTCTTGGTCCTGTTCCTGAGTAGGTCTCTGACTTGGTCCTGGACTCTAGAAGGCCCCTGACTCATGCTGGGTCCCACAGAGGTCTCTGGCTTAGGCCTGCTCCTTCAGCAGTCACTCCCCTGTACTTGCTCCTATAGAGGAGGTACTGCTCTGGTCTCGGGCCTGCTCCAGCAGAGGTCACTGGCTTAGGTCAAGGGCATGGCTACTGCTCTGGCAGGATTCCATCAGACTGATTAGTGGAGTGGGCGAGGGGTTGGGGTTCTTCCAGCTGTTGCATTTACATGACTTCTCTGCCTCTACCAATGCTCAGATTGAAGAGGCAATCCTCAAACTCACAAACTTCAAAATATCTTGTTTCCTTTTTTATTGGCTGTAGATTGCTGCTTAGCACTCCAAATAATTTACCAAGTTGAAAATAAGAGCATAGGAAAAAATCATGTCAGTTTATGAGTCTGAAAGAAAATATTTCACTTGATACACCTGGCATCCTAATCTCCACCCTGGTCTCAAATTAACATTATAGAAAGTGAAAGATTAGCAAGACATAATATTTTATGAGTTACTGCTAAGTTTCTTTTGTCTATCTTTTCTTTCTTAACTGTTGATAATAGTATGAATCTATG
Source organism: Chionomys nivalis (assembly GCF_950005125.1). Classification (NCBI taxonomy): domain Eukaryota; kingdom Metazoa; phylum Chordata; class Mammalia; order Rodentia; family Cricetidae; genus Chionomys; species Chionomys nivalis. Next base: position 81,291,138 of record NC_080086.1, read on the forward strand.
CAAAGAGCTTGGTAGATGTGGTCCCATTGAGGTTCAGTGGCAGTGGATAAGGCACACAATATTTTCGCAAAATCAGCAGCCTCCAACCGGAAGGCATGGCAAGTTATTACTGTCATCATGTGGTAGTACTCCATCCATATTTATTCACTTTTGGGATTTTCTTTAGAATAAGTGTATCTATATAGATATAGTCCGGTATTATATCATTTCTATCCTTTCCTCTCCCACTTCACTTACCTCTATATCCTTCTACCACATCCTTTAAATTCTTTTTTTTTTTTTTTTGGTTTTTCGAGACAGGGTTTCTCTGTAGCTTTGGTTCCTATCCTGGAACTAGCTCTTGTAGACCAGGCTGGCCTTGAACTCACAGAGATCCGCCTGCCTCTGCCTCCCGAGTGCTGGGATTAAAGGCGTGCGCCACCACCGCCCGGCTATCCTTTAAATTCTTGATTTCTTCAACTATTATTGTTGAAACCCAACCTCCAACACATACACAGAAGGAGAAAGAGGAGTGAGGGAGGGAGAGACACAAAAAGAAAGATGATAGAGACATTCACATATAGTTCCTGCTGAGTCCATTACAACTTTTTTATACTCATATGTGTTTAGAGGTGACCACATTGAAATGGATACTTACTGTATGATCTTTTCCTGGAGAAAAGTGACTTTCTCTTTATTAGCAGTCATTAATTGCCTTTAGCTCTTTATGTAGAAGATTTCCCTCACCCACACTACCCTGTCAACTGGTGATGCTGTTGTGTTGGTTTGTTTAGGCAAAGGTAAAAATGAAAAAATGAGGTAAGGATGAAGAATTTAACTGTTATTGGGGTAAAAAACGTGTAAATAGGAAATTGAAAAAGGAAAAGAAGAAAAAATAAATGTCAAAGAGACTCCCAAAATATGTAACATACTCTGCTAGGGTTCCATGAGAGCATGGAGAAGAAGAAAAACAGAAAAATGACCACAAGGTCCAAGTACTGTCCTTGATGATCATAAACTTGATCATAGCTCTTCTAAAACCCCTCCTTCTTAATAGGTCTTCCTAGAGACCTGAAGGACAGAGGCACAGCCATATGATTTAGTCCTTGCCAAATGTGAGACCTTGCTACATCTCTGAGTTCCTTCTTCTCCACAGTCAGGCCATACTGACAATCCCACATTATGATTTTGATGAAACTAAAAAGATTACAGGTATACCATATGTGGCTGACTAAAAGTAAATTCATATAAATGACTTTGTTTCACTGTATTCATTTCATGTCCTTTTATCATTATTTTCAAGCTAGAATATAAACAAGAATACTAACATAATTAAAAGTTGTTTTCTAATGAAACCTCAATATTCTGTATCTTCATTGGAACCAACATAATTTTCCACCAACAGAAGAATGGATTGTAAAAATTTGATGTACATATGAATACTATCTAGCTTAAACAAAAAATGGAATCACAAAATTTTATGAAAATGGATCAACTTAGACTATATCATATTAAGGGAAATCACATGACTACAGAGAGAAAAATTTCACATTCTTTTTATTATTGGGACTATAGATGATAATATATGTATTTATGTAAACAAGTCTACTAGTATGCACAGTATCATATGTAGGTGAGAAAACAAGAAAGGATAATTTCAGGGGATGAGGGAAAACTGAATTCAGGTAATGGACATAAGTCATGAAAGATTATATAAAGCTAATTGCCTAGTTCTAATTCCATTACAGATTTCTCACTTTTGGTAGAGGAATAATGTTTACAAACACTGCTGTAGCTGTAGATATTTTTGATATAAATAACTTTGCAATTGGTGAATATTTTGCAGTTTTATTTATAATAAAGTTCATCAAAACATACATATGAAAACGTTTTTCTGGACATACTTTAGGAGAACAATAGTTGCATTTCCTAAACTATGACTGTTATGATCACTATAGATAATGTAAGTTTCTTTTCAAACAGAACTTCCTAATGTGCAGTGGACTTACCATCTCTTGTTTCAACATGGATCACCGTAAGTAAAATGAGAGTTGCATCCCCATTTTTTGATCACTAATTTATATTTTAGCTCTCACTACACATTTCTCAGTGGCCACATTACTCCACCATTTCCCCCCATGCTCACAAGTACATTCTTCATACCTGTGCTAAATCTATTAGTCAGAAGCTTGTGATTGAACGTATCGACCAACTGGTTAACCAGCCTACATCAGTTAAGAGTTCAAGTCATGACACACCACTAAGAACATAAAACAGGAAAGTCAAGCTCTTTCTGCATGCACACTGTATTTTACATCTCTGTCTCCCTCTCCTCCTTCCTTGCTTCGTTCCCATCTATCCTTTCCTTTCACACCTATCCAATTATTCTATCTATCTATCTATCTATCTATCTATCTATCTATCTATCTATCTACTTGCCTTGTCTTTCCACTTTCCTTCCTCTCCCTCCTTCTGCTACTTTCACTTTCCTTTACCAAAAACAGTATCAAAATCACTTCACTTCTTGTAGACCAGGCTGGTCTCGAACTCCCAGAGATCCGCCTGCCTCTACCTCCCAAGTGCTGGGATTAAAGGCGTGCGCCACCACCGCCCGGCATCACTTCACTTCTAAAAAGAATTCACAGCAAGCATATGATGGTCAGAAGCCTCCTGTGGGAAGATAGTCATGGATTTACATGAAAACCAGCTCTGTCCTCATCCTCATCCAAGTACATAGCCACAGAAAGGTGTTAATAATCTAGACATTAGCACTATCTATACAGGTCATTCATGGTCTATTAAAACCTCTCAGTCTGTCTAAAATATTTTCTAATTTTTCGAGATTTTCATATCTTTATACACTATAGTTTCAACAAAGTGATGTATGGTAGTAATGAACCTCCCCTTATTTTGTATACTTTAAAACTGTCTCTGGATATTTCAGAATTCTGCATCTCATAACTTCAAGGTATAAATGATTGTTCCCTAAAGTAACAAGAAATCAACTGTTTTTCCCATTTTAAACATTTATACTTACCACTTTACCTAAATTCTATGCTCAAAACACTCAAATTAAAATATAAGTTAAATTACTAAACACATAGCTATGTAAAATATCTTTAATCAGAGACTGATTTCCCATTTCCCAGCCACCAAGATACAAATAATCACAATAAAGCTATATTCATTGCAACACTGTTTGGCCAATGGATCTAGTGTATTCCTAGCTACCTCTTATGTCTTAAATTAACCCATTTCTGTTAATCTGTATATCACAACAAGGCCATGGCATTACCTCATTTTCTACATGTCCTGTTTGCTTGGCAGATGGCAGGCCTTTTTTTTTTCTTTGATAGCATGAATCTGCCTTATTTGCCATGCTCTATTCTGCCCTGCCATAGGCCAAAGCAGCTTCTTTATTTACCAATGATAACAAATTGCATTTACAGTATACAAAGGGGAATCTCATATCATCTCCCCATTTCTGTCTAAATAAAAAGGAAGGTCTTAAGTTTAATATTGTAAAATTATTTATAACAAAACAGGTATCAAGAAAGACAATGACAATTCTTTGTGAGTCTAAAGTTTAATATCTAATTTATCATAACTAAGGAAAACTATCAGTGTAACTCTCCGTCTTCAACTCCATCAAAGACCATAGAAGAATATAATATACCAAAGTAAATAGGAAATTCACTGTAAGCAACTTCCAAAACTATAGAATTGACAGAGACATCTTGCTACCTGGACAGTAATCCAAAGTTCTCTAATATTGCAGCATCCATCTTCAGCCTATAGATTTATAGTATCCAGAAGACTTTTCCATGAAACCAGAAATTTGAAGACCTTTTCAGCCATGAATAAAAAAGTTCATATGTTGATCACTTCTGTGTCATGCAGAATGTCCAGCAGTTTCCTCTGTGAAGCAGGAACCATGAATAATCATCTCATCTTTTGGAAAGTTTAACAGTCCCTTTTCTGTGGGTCCTGCATGTCCAGTAAGTACAGCACACCATCAAGCAGACCAGGCAAGAACAGTAGTTTCTTGTCCAAATGACAAGCCTTGTCCCATTGAAGGCAAATTCCATATTTGATCAATGCCCATCAACATCTCTGAAGTAATTGGTGCTGCCTGAAGCAGACTTGCCTCACTGTTGAGAAATATCTATGTTCTTAAAACATTTTAAATGCCATATTCTATATGTCTTTGAAGTAATGAAGATTATCTAACTGAAATATATCTCTGTATATCTAGAAAAGCTAACTAACATGACTATATGTTTGATTATAATAGATTGTTGTCTATTAATCTGCATTTATTAACTGTACATTACATTTTAAAATGAGCTGGACAAATACAATACCTTAAGAACAGAAGTACATATATACAGTATAACAAAATCAAACTTAAAAATTATCAATAGACCAAGACCCATACTGATACAAAGTATTCATCTTTTTTTTTTTTTTTGAGACAGGGTTTCTTTGTGGCTTTGGAGCCTGTCCTGGAACTAGCTCTGTAGACCAGGCTGGTCTTGAACTAACAGAGATCCGCCTGCCTCTGCCTCCCAAGTGCTGGGATTAAAGGCGTGCGCCACCATCGCCCGGCTTAAAGTATTCATCTTTATATTACATGACTCTTTCTTTTTTAGAAATTGACTGTGACCATTCATTTTTATAATCAACCCCCTTTAAATGAAAACAAACATTTATAAACAATCCTTGGGTTTTGTTCTCTCCAAACTGCTTCCATCTTTTTGTTGGGCAAAGTATTTTGGGCATTCACAGAGATCTTTCAGGGGATTTTGTTCCATCAATTCACACTAGTGTGGAAGGATTTCACAGGATCTCATATTCTGTGAAAACAAAAGCAGACCCTTTTCTCCAAAGCAACATATCCTTAGACCCAATTTTTTTTTTTTTTTTTTTTTTTTTTTTTTTGGTTTTTCGAGACAGGGTTTCTCTGTGGTTTTGGAGGCTGTCCTGGAACTAGCTCTTGTAGACCAGGCTGGTCTCGAACTCAAAGAGATCCGCCTGCCTCTGCCTCCCAAGTGCTGGGATTAAAGGCGTGCGCCACCACCGCCTGGCTTCTTAGACCCAAATTTTAAGTAAAGACAACTTTAAAATTTATAGTTTTGTTTAGCTTAGCAGTACCAAGAATCAAATGTCTCTCTGCAGTTAAAAAAAATTAAAAGAAATCGTGATAATATGAATAATCCAGACTCTGTATATGTTCCATCTTTATGTGGCATTTTTTCTCTACTCCTTTCATCTATAACTATCTGTGTTCTTTTATATTACTTTTACTATCTCTTTAAAGACTTTGTTTTATTTTTTAAAACTGTTTACTTCTTTTTGTAACTGTTTATACTCTTTTTCTTTTCTCTCCCAAGCCTACATACATTTTTTTAAAAACATACTATGACCCAGTCAGAGGTTTATTTTTGTCTCAATCAGTCTTTATTGCTTATTTGTTATAATTTTCTGACTAGGAGCCCTTTTAATATTTCAAGCAGCTTGGTTGAAGCAGCCATAAATGCTGCCTCTACTCTCTCAGCCTTTAAAGATGGCACCAGCTCTGGGACTGCTGGATGGGAGCTATGCTCACCACCTCAACTCTGGGATGCACTGTGCAGCACATAAATCGTTTTTGTCTGAGCAAAAGCTAAATCTGCCATGCAGCACATTGTGCAGTCTAGAAATGTCTCTGTGAATGGCAGTGGGAACCTGCCATGCTCTCCTGCTGTGCACTCATAGCAGACCTGATCCCACTCCCTGAGCAGGCCGGCAGAACTGAGCCACAGGCATGGCCTCAGCTACTTTCCTTCTGACCCTAAGTAGGAACACAAGCACCCTGACCCAAAGTGTGTGGTGGGCATCAGCCTCAAACATCTGGGTACCATTTTGTAGGCAGAGACTGATCTTTCATTACCCAGTCATCCAGAACTGAATAATAACACAGGGAATATATTAATTACAACACTATTTGGCCAATATCTTAGGCATACTTTTAGCTAGCACTTACATTTTGAATTAACACATTTCTATTAATCTATGTATTGCCAGGAGGCTGTGGCTTATCAGAAGGTTTCTGTATCCTTCTACTTTGGCAGATCCATGTTGCTTCTTTGACTCTGTCTACTCTCTCTTGCTGTATCTCTATTCTGATTTCCCACCTGGCTTTACACTGCTAAGAAACTGGCCCAAACATCTTTATTCATTAGCCAATTAACACAACACATATATAAAAGGACAGTCTACATCATGAAGCCCTTTGGCCCTTTCTAAATTTCTAAGTTAAACCAGCCCTATAAATGTGCTGAGCCCTGCTCAGTCCCTGGAGATTTGCATAGCGCAGAGCACAGCCAAACTATCATGATAAATTCTTTGATGACTTCTCTTATCTTGTGCAAGAGTCAAATGTAATCAGGACTCATAATGGCAACGCAGTGTCCTGCTCAGCTCTTGGGGTATGCTGGTATGAATCATAAGAAAGGAAAGACAAAAACAGGGATTTACTTTCAGGACTGTGGTCAGTGCTGTCAAGTTCTTTCTGTGTTCTTTCATGTAATGCAAATAACACAACACAACTGTTCTATGCTTCTATTCTCAAGCATGAGATGTGGAATCCAGATGATTTAGGCACCAACATTCTTGTCTGTAATAACAGTAAGGATTTTGATGAGCATTTATTTTTGTTTTAACAGAAACCAGGGAATGCTCATAAAGAGCTCTTCTATTATGTGTGCACTTTGTAAACTAGGGCTCTAGCAAAGTTCAGTGGCAGTGGATCTCAGACAGATTATATTCTCATTATGAACAACCTGGATCCTGAATATTTTGCTATACGTTTCTGTATAAAATAAAATGAATATCCTTCCATGGTGATGCAACTCAAAACAAAATCCTCCTGGGAATCCAAAATGTGCTGTGAATCCCAGCTGCTCTTCTGTGTGTTTCTGTGTGCTTGGACAATTTATTAAATGTGGTCAGTCTGAAAAGCTTTCTCAGAGATTTGGTAGAAATATCTAGGGTAGATTTTTGCAGCCTAAACATGTTCAGAATCAGATATAACTATGCCTCCTCTTGAATCCTTTAAATACAGATGTGACTGCACCTGAAACATCTGGGTTTGGTCTCAGGTGGTATTCATGTGTCAAAATAGAAGACACTATATATAATGCAAACAAGAACTTTTACTTTGGTAAATTATTTCACTCAGTGTGCTAACTGACTGGAATAAGAGGTAAGTGTGGACACAGAGGTATATACTAGGAAATCTACTGCTTTCTTATAAGACATAATACACATAGCAATAAAAATATAAACTACCTAAACTACATCCCAAGACATGTTCCATAAATCCAAGTAATGATTTTATGATTCTCACCTCCATCCTTGCATCTGTCTGCATGAGGTGGTAGATGTTTTTTTATTGCTCTCAAACTGAACAAAATAACTAGAAATGAATCAAAATCCTTCAAGAAATCAATAACAGTATCTCAGTCAAAGACATATAATTTGATAAAGATATATCATCACCAAATTACCTTACCATTGTATAGATAAAAACATGCACAATAAGACAGTGGTAAACTAATATAACTAAGAATAAATGGATGTGCCAGAGAGTATTTGCAGATGATGTATTCTTATACATAAGAAATTCTTAATAAACAAATCGAAAGCTCTGAAGTCTAATAAAAAAAATTAAGCAACACTTTAGAACACAAACTTAAAAAAGAATTTGCAGCCGTCAATACGATAAATATATTTGGAAAGAATTCCAAGAAACAAATTCATTCACAATTCTCTCCATACTTGCCATGATTAGCTTAGCAGTTACGAGTACTTGTTGCTTTGGCAAATGACACAAGCTCAGTTCCTAGCTACCCACATGGTGTTTCATAATTATCTATAACTCCAGTTCCAAAGAATCTAACAACTACTGACCTGTTTAGGATCAAGGTACACGCATGTTTTACATACAGATATGCAGGAAAACACTAAAACAAATAAAATAACATTTTGAAATTCAAAAAATTTAAATAAAAAGTAATTATGTGGAAATATAAATAGCACAAAAATAAATGATCTGTGTCTTTTACTTTTCTATATCTATGATAAAACATCATGAAGAAGGCAAATAAAAATGAATTTATTGAAACTTATGGTGGCAAATGGTTAGAATGCATGAAAACACAGTGAAGTCATGAAGTCAGGAAACTGGAAACACAAGGGGAAAAAAAAACATCCCAGTAGTAAATTTCCTTCACTTAAGTCACAGCACTTAAGTCTCCCCAAATAGCACTTTGAACTGACCAACAAGTATTCAAATATCTGAGCCTATGGAAGGTATTTTTATTCAAACCACTATAAGCTCTATATGAGTACTTTATAATGCTAAATAAAGAACTTAAAATACCAGGGGATATAAGTACTTCTTATGTTCAAGTATTGAAAACAATTATATACTAAATATGACTATTGCACCAAAATCATTTTATAGAGTACATGCAACTATCACCAAAATTTCAATACCACTCATCCTAAAAATAGAAGAAAAATAGAAAAAAAAACCATGTCATTTAAGAAGTTAAATCTCTCAGACAGCCAGATCAAGACTAAACAAAATAATCAATGCTCCAGATATTACATCAGACCTCAAAATGGAGTGCCATAGGATAAAAACAATCAAGATACTAAGGTCACAAAACACAAGTCAATCAAGAAAATGGAATAGAGGACTGGTGTGGGAAGTCCTTCTGTATATGTGCTGATTTTATTGGTTAAGACGTAAAGAAACCACTTTAGCCTATGATAGGGCAGAATAGAGATAGGTGGGGAAAAGTAAACTAAATGTTTGGGAGATAGGAGTCAGGGAAAAGCCATGTGGCAACTGCTGGAGATAGATGCCTCTGCAACTGAAGCCAGGCAAAATTTAGCTGGTAGGCCACAACCTCAAGGTGCTGCACAGAGTAATGGTGATGGATTTGTTTAGGAGATAAGAGCTAGCTAGCAATAAGCTTAAGCTCTTGGCCAGTGTTGCAAATAATATAGGTTCTGTGTGATTATTCTTAGTCAGAGCAGGGGGGAAGTGAGTCTTGGTGGCCAAGAAATAAAAAAGCAGCCTCTGTTGAGAATTCTCTGTTCAGTTCACTATCCCATTTTTAAATTGGGGTATTTAAATTTTTATTGTCTAGTTCCTTGAGTTCTTTACATATTTTGGAGATGAGACCTTTGTCTGACATGAGATTGGAGAAGATATTCTCCAATTCAGTAGGTTGCCTTTTGTCTTAATTATAGTGTCCTTTACGTGACAGAAGCTTCTCAGGCTCAGGAGGTCCCATTTATTCATTGTTGCTCTTATTGTCTGTGCTACTGGGGTTATACATAGGAACTGGTCTCCTGTGTACATGTGTTGCAGTCTACTTCCCACTTTCTCTTCAATCAGGTTCAGTGTGGTCAGATTTATATAGAGGTCTTTAATCCATTTGGACTTGACTTTTGTGCATGGTAACAGATATGGATCTATTATCATTCTTCTACAGGTTGACATCCAGTTATGCCAGCACCATTTGTTGAAGATGCTTTCTTTCTTCCATTGTATAATTTTAGTTCCTTTGTTGAAAATCCATTGTTCATAGGTTTGTGGATTAATATCGGAGTTTTCTATATGATTCCAGTGGTCAACATTTCTGTTTTTATGCCAATACCAAGCTGTTTTCATTATTGTAGCTCTGTAATAGAGTTTGAAGTCAGAGATGGTAATGCCTTCAGAAGTTCCTTTATTGTAAAGGATTGTTTTGGCTATCCTGGGATTTTTGTCTTTCCATATAAAGTTGAAAATTGTTCTCTCAAAGTTTGTGAAGAATTGTGTTGGGATTTTGATGGGGATTGCATGGAATCTACAGATTGCCTTTGGTAGAATAACCATTTTTAGTGTATTGATCCTACCAATCCAAGAGCATGGGAGATCCTTCCATGTTCTAGTGTTCTCTTCAATTTCTTTCTTCAAAGCCTTAAAGTTCCTATCATACAGATCTTTCATTTCCTATGTTAGTGTTACCTCAAGATACTTTATGCTATTTGTGGCTATCGTGAAAGGTAAAGTTTCTCTGATTTCCCTCTCCACTTCTTTGTCCTTTCTATATTGGAGGGCTACTGATTTTATTGAGTTGATCTTGTACCCTGCCACATCACTGAAGGTATTTATCAGCTGTAGGAGTTCTTTGATAGAGTTTTGGTGTCATTTATGTACACTATCATATCATCTGCAAATAATGAAAATTTGACTTCTCCCTTTCCAATTTGAATCCCCTTGATCTCCTTATGTTGTCTTATTGCTATTGCTAGAAATCCAATGTTGAAGAGATGTGGAGAGTGGACAGCCTTGTTTTGTTCCTTATTTTAGTGGAATGGATTTGAGTTTCTCTCCATTTAATTTGACGTTAGCTGTTGGCTTGCTGTATATTGCTTTTATTATATTTAGTTATGAACCTTGTATCCCTAATCTCTCCAAGACCTTTATCATAAAGGGATGTTGAATTTTGTCAAATGCTTTTTCAGCATCTAATGAAATGATATTTTTTTTTCTTTCAGTTTATTTATATGATGGATTACATTGATAGATTTTCATATGTTGAACCATCCCTGCATCTCTGGGATGAAGCCTACTTGATCATAATGGATAATTTTTTGATGTGTTTGTGGGTTCGGTTTGCCAGTATTTTATTAATAATTTTTGTGTCAATGTTCATGAGCGAGATTGGTCTGTAATTCTCTATCTTGGTTGAGTCTTTGTGTTATTTTGGAATCAGGGTAACTGTAGCTTCATAAAAAGAGTTTGGATATTAACCCACAAATTTATGAACCCCTAATTTTTGACAAAAAGCTAAAGTTATACAATGGAAGAAAGAAAATGTCTTTAACATATGGTGCTGGCATAACCTGTTGTCCGCTTGTAGAAGAATGAAAATAGATCCATATCTATCACCATGCACAAAACTCTAGTCCAAATGGATTAAAGAGTTCAATATAAATCTGACCACACTAAACCTGATAGAAGAGAAAGTGGGAAGTAGTCTGCAACACATGAGCACAGGAGACCACTTCCTACATATAACCCCAGTAAAACAGGCAATAAGAGCAAAAATGAATAAATGGGACCTCCTGAAACTGAGAAGCTTCTGTAAAGCCAAAGAAACTGTCACTAAAACAAAAAGGCAACCTACTGAATGGGAGAATATCTTCACCAACCCCGCAACAAAGGCCTGATCTCCAAAATATATAAAGAACTCAAGAAATGACTTTAAAATTCTAATTAACCCAGTTAAAAAATGGGGTACTGAAGTGAACAGAGAATTCTCAACAGAAGTTCAAATGGCCAAAAGATACTTAAGGTCATGTTCAACCTCCTTAGCAATTAGGGAAATGCAAATCAAAACAACTTTGAGATACCATCTTACACATGTCAGAATGGCTAAAATCAAAAAAAAAAAAAAGCAATAACCTATGCTGGAGAGGATGTGGAGTAATGGGAACACTCAACCATTGCTGGCGGGAATGCAAACTTGTGCAACCACTTTGGAAATCTGTGCTGCAGTTTCTCAGGAAATTGGGAGTCAACCTACCTCCAGATCCAGCAATATCTCTCTTGGGAATATATCCAAGAGATGCCCAATCATACTACAAAAGCATTTGTTCAACTATGTTCATAGCAGCATTATTTGTAATAGCCAGAACCTGGAAACAACTTAGATGCCCCTCAATGGAAAAATGGATAAAGAAAGTGTAAAACATATACACATTAGAATACTACTCAGCGGTAAAAAAAAACAATGACAACTTGGATTTTGCATGTAAATGGATAGAAATAGAAAACACTATCCTAAATAAGATAACCCAGACCCAAAAAGATGAATAAGGTATATACTCACTCATTAGTGGATTCTAGCCATAAACAAATAACATTGAGCCTATAGTTTGTGATCCTAGAGAAGCTTAAATAATGAGGTGAACCCAATGAAAAACATATTTAGATCCTCCTGGAATTTGGAAGCAGACAAGATCGCTGGGCAAAAGTTGGGAGCATGGAGGTAGAGTGGGGGTAAGGGGAGAGGGCGGGAGAGAGAAGGGAGAAGAGAAAGATTGGGGAGAATTTGGGGGAGTGGGAGGGTTGAGATGGAGGAAGGGCAGATATAGGAGCAGGGAAGAAGATATCTTAATGAAGGGAGTCATTTTAGGATTGGCAATAGACTTGGCTCTAGAGGGAACCTCAGGTGTCCATGGGGATGTCCCCAGCTAGGTCTTTGGTCAGCAGAGGAGAGGATGCCTGAAGTGGCCTTCTCCCATAGTCACACTGAATATCTCGAATATCACCATAGAATCTTTGTCCACCGATGGATGGAGATAGAGACAGAGATCCACATCAGAGCACTGGACTGAGCTCGCAAGGTTCAGTTGAAGAGCAGAAGGAGGGAGAAGTTGAGCACGGAAGTCAGGGCCACGAGGGATTGGTCCACTCACTGATACAGTGTGCCTGATCTAATGGGAGCTCATCAAATCCAGCTGGACTGGGACTGAACGAGCATGTGATTAAATCGGACTCTCTGCATGTTGCTGACAATGGGGGCTGAATGAGAAGGCATTAATAAAGGCACTGGGACTTGTTTCTACTCCATGTACTGGCTTTTTGGGACCATAGTCTGTTTGGATGCACACCTTCCTAGGCCTGGATGGAGGGGGGAGGGTCTTGGACTTCCCAGAGGGTAGGGTACCCTGCCCTCTCTTAAGACTGGAGGAGGAGGAAGGAGGCTGAGTGGGGAAGTGGGGGAGATGGGAGGAGGCAAGGAAGTGGGAATTTTTGAATGGAAATATAAAAAAAATAAACAAGCAGCCTCCCCAACAAATTGGCATGCCAACATGGGGCTGAATACAGCCACATAAAACCCGAGAAAGCTTGGAAAGAATTCTAAAAGAACAGAGCTAAGCACATCTTCTTGGTAGGGAGCAACTTGAGGGGGGGATGGGCTCTGTTTGCTAACAGCATCCATGGTTTCTCAATAGGGGGTTCCTAGTCCATGCTGTCAGCATGATATCTGGCTCTTTCAGGAGGACAAGCATTTCAATGAGGTTTGTGGGCATGCTGCATGTTACTTGGTGGCAGCATGGGCCAAATGATTACCAAATTTGAGGTGGTGAGTTTCTGGAAGTAACAGGGGCAGTGAATGAAACTCCACCATGTTGAACTAATCAAAGCCAAAAGAAAAAGCAGCCTTAGTCCTAGCCAAGCTGCTTTGCAATTTAAGTGGTCCTGGTCACAAAAGGATTATAGATATGCAATAAAGACAGATTCAGATTTTAAAAATACCTCTTAAAGGGTCACAGTGTTGAATAAATGCTACTAGGCTTAGAAGAGGGAAGAAAAAAAGTATAGAGAGCTATAAAAAGTAAATAGTTTTTTAAAGTAAAACAAAATCTTTAAATTGACAGTCAATTTGTACAAAAATTAATACAGTAAGAAAAATAAGCCACATAAAGTGTGATATACACAGAGAGTATGGATTATGTATATAATTGTGTGCTTTGAATTTTTTACTGTGATTGAGCTAAGTACAGAGAGACATTTCATTGTACAGGCTGCTAAGCTAAACAAATACATATATATATATATATACACACACACACACACACACACACATATATATATATGGCATCTTGACATCAAAATTTTGTTTTAAGTATCTGTTGCTCTGAAAAAGATGTTCTGCATTTGTTTCCACAGATGTTAGAAAGCTGTGGACTCCTCACCAGCTAATATGGTTTGATGAACCAAGAACTCATGAAAGGTCACCTTGTACATCCCCCAAACTACTTGTCTCAACAAAAAGCAACAGTTTGGAGAGATCTATGCACAAACTCCCAAATATTGCTTATAAATATTGTTTACATTTAAAGGAGGATATGATACAGAGATCAACATTTTTCATTGATATGGGTTTGTCTATTATAAACATTTTAGGTCTATTTTGTTATATATATATATATTTCTGCTCTTCATTAAGGTATTGTGTTTGTGCACTCATTTAAAAATGTAATGCATAATTAAAAATATAGGTTAATAGTCATCCATAATAGTCAAGCTTGTAGTCATGTTAGTTAGGTTTTCTAGATATATAGAGATATATTTCAGTTAGATAGGTTTTCTTTAAAGCTTTCAGAGACCTTCAAAATATTGCATTTAGAATGTTTAAGATCTTAGCCTTTTCATGACAATGAGACACATCTGCTCCTGGCAGTATCAATCTACCTCAAGAGGATGATGAGCATCAAAGAGGTCTTTAAGGAGTTTTCTAGCCATTTGGGCAAGAAACTGCTCTTGCCTGAAATACATGATAGTCTGCTGTATGAACTGGACATGACCCACAGAAAAATGGCTACTGAAATTGCCTAAATGTGAGACGGCTCAGAAACAAGTCTGGGTGGCCAGGAAACAAACAAGCAGCCTCCTCAACAGAGGACATAGACATTTATTCAAAAGGTTACAGCTCAACCCTTTTATACAAAGTTCTCAAAAATATGTCAGAGAAAATACAGACTCATTTACAAATGTTGCTATCAAAACTAGATATCCAACAAACAATAAGGCAACTAATCTTGATCTCTCAGTTGATATAAAAATTATCTCAAAATGGATCAACTATATATTGGTGTAACAATTAAAATATTAATTGATAGAAGAAAAAAGTTAAACCCTTTATGCATGTAACACCAGCTTCACACCTCAGGCTCAGAGAACAATTCAGTGTGTGGAAATACTGGAAGAGCAATGAAACTAGGATGTCTTCTCTGAGAGTGTTTTTTTTTTTTTTTTTGGTTTTTCGAGACAGGGTTTCTCTGTGGTTTTGGAGCCTTTCCTGGAACTAGCTCTTGTAGACCAGGCTGGTCTCGAACTCACAGAGATCCGCCTGCCTCTGCCTCCCAAGTGCTGGGATTAAAGGCGTGCGCCACCACCGCCCAGCTTGTGTCTTATAAAAATGAAAGAACTACGATCATAAAAATTCAACAATATGGCTTCTTAAGAAGACCTGAATGATGACAAAAAAATAGATATGCCAATTGGGATGGTGGAGCTCTTGTAGAACCCTGCCACTAGGTGAAGAGCTATCAGTAATTTTTAACTGCCCAGAGTGAGAAAAGTAGTTTTTTCTAGAGATGAACCCTATAATTTTTTTCTCCAATGCGAAGTAGTGAGCAATAAAGTATACATATATGAGCCCACTAATGGCCTCAACAGCCATATTTATACATACAGTTTGAAAAAAGGTATCGGTGATGAGTAGGACTGAATTGGGTAAAGAAAATGTGCCCATAACCTGTTTATACTTCTAAGATTGTGCAACACACATATTCCTAGGTAATGTCAAGGAACACGTAAAACAAATCTTGAGCTATTAAAAAAATATTGCCACATACCAATGCTCTTTCCTTTTGGCCCCAAGAAACTTGTATATTCTTTGTAGAAAAATACAACCTCATTCAGGCAGGAGGCACCTTGGGACCCTAACCCTTGCTGAGTCCTTAGAGAAATGTGTCAGTTCAGTAACTGTGCCCAGCTACCACAGATTTCCATGTCCTGTCTTGAGGTCTTCTCCATTGACTGACCATACCCTTAAAGGAGTCATTTGTCATCAGGACACAGCATGGCCATGTGTTTTCCCAACCATGAGATTGCTGTTGTGCTGGCTCCCAGATAAGGAATAACATCTGTGTGTATTTGCTTAGCTATGGTCAGTGCTGTTGAGCTTGTAAAAAATGAGTAGGTTAGGAATGTTAGTGATTTGTAAGTATTTGTTTTCTATTTTTAATGCCAGGTGTCTGTCACATGTGATGTGAAGACAAACCAGACTCCATCTTTTCTCTTTGTATTTCTGGGAAAACATGATGAAAACTTGACAGACTAGTGAGGAAACTGAGTGTTTATTAGCTTGGTATCAGCAGAAGCAAGAGAAACCTCCCATACACCACTTGGGAGATAAAGACCCTTCAAAATCAGTGGCAGTGGATCTGGTACAGAGTATTCTTGTGGGTTCCCTCGCATACTATCTTGTACACCTGGCCACACTTATGTTCATTTCAGGGTTCACTGGTTAGCCCCACATTGTGGCACTATATGTTAGTGACCATCCTACGTTGGGCACCATATATCGGGAACTGGCCTAAACAAAAACACCTCTTACTAGGGTACAGGCATGGGGATTTAGATATATTAGTAAAAAATACGAAGACAAAAATTAATGAAAGAAAAGCCATAAAAAATATTGGGAGAGCATTCCAATGAATATTGAAATTGTCCATGTTTAATTTTCCATAAACTACTATACCCCAATACAAAAGCAAGGAGAATGTAAAAAAAAAAAAAAAAAAAAAAAAAAAAAAAAAAAAAACCTTCTTTAACATGATACAAATGACAACTTGAAAAGTCAATTGTTTTAAGACTTTGAGGCATCAAGTCATTAGCATTATGTTGTTTAGGTACTAAAACCACTCTAGCTCAAGTATCCCAAAGGCAACCACTTGGCAGGTAACCTCATATTACCAAAAAAAAAAAAAAAAAAGAGAGAGAGAGACAGAGAAAAAAAGTACATTTAGATATTCTGAATATCTGTTAGGATAAAAACAGGCTCTAATTTTGGGCCTTCACAAGCAGTTGAGAGGGAACCTTCATGTGTCTATAGCAATTTGATATAGAATTACATCGAAACAGGGTATGAGTAAACTATTGAATTCTCAATGAGTGAAATGAACACATGGTAATTCACAGAGTATGTGTTCCCCAGTTTGTACTGTGACTTGATAATGAATTACATCAAGACAGAGTATGAATAGAATATTAAGGAGTTCTCAGTGTGTGAATACATGCTAATCCTCAGATTATGTGTTCTCCAGTACGTGTTCATTTATTCTTTTATAGACTTTTTGACAGGCAAAGGTTTGACCACAATGAGTACATTCATTGGGTTTCTGGCCAATACAGGTTCTTTAATGTATTCAAAAGCTATTGTGACATAAAAGGCTGTAACACACTAAATATATTCATAGAATTTTTCTCCAGTATATGTTCTTTTATGCCTTTGAAGACCATTGAGATATGCAAATGATTTACCACACTGATTATATTCATGTCTTTCTCTAAGGTATGTGTTCTTTTATGTATTTCAAGATGACTGGGGCATGCAAAAGCTTTACATTATCGATTACATACATAGGGTTTCTCTCCAGTAAGAGTACTTTTATGCATTTGATGATAACTACTACATGCACACCTTTACCACACTGATTATAGTTATAGGTTTTCTCTCCAGTGTGTATAAGGAGATAGTTGTGGCATGCCAAAGACTTTACCACACTGAGTATGTTCATAGGGTTTCTATCAAGTATGTGCTTTTTTGTGCATCAGAAGGTGACCATGACATTCAAGGCTTTACCATCTGATTACATTCATAGGGCTTCTCTCTAGTATGTGTTCTTTTATGCATTTGAAAATGACAGTGACATGAAAAGGCTACAACACTGAATACATTCATAGTGATTTTCTCAAGTATGTGTTATTTTATGCCTTTGAAGAATGCTGCAATATCCAAAAGCTTCATTACATTAATTACATTACAGGGCTTCTCTCCAGTATGTGTTCTTTTATGCCTTTGAAGACCAATGAGATATGCAAAGTCTTTACTACGTTGATTTCATTCATGGGGTTTCTCTGCATTATGTGTTCTTTTGGTTTTGAAGATGACTGTGACTTACGAAAGACTTTACCACAATAATTACATTCAAAGGATTTTTCTCAAGTATGTGTTTTGTGCCTTTGAATATCAATGTGACATGCAAAGACTTTACCATGCTGATTACATTTATAGGGTTTCTCTCCTGTATGTGTTCATTTATGCATTTGAAGATGATTATTACATGCAAAGGCTTTACCACAGTGATTACACACACAGGTCTCTGTCCAGTGTGGTTCTTTCATGTATTCAGAGATTATTCTTATATACAAAGGATTTACTACACTGAGTGCATTCATAGGGTTTTTCTACAGTTTGTGTTCTTTTATGAGTGAGAAGATAATCCTGACTGGTAAAGGCTTTGCCACACTGATTACATTCATAGGGTTTCTATCGAGTATGTGTTCTTATATGCCTTTGTAGAGTACTGATACATGCAAAGACCTTATAACACTGAATACATTGATAGGATTTCTCTCCAGTATGTGTTTTTTTATGCCTTTGAAGAACACTGCGATATGTAAAGGCTTTATCACACTGAGTACATTTATAGGGTTTCTCTCCAGTATGTGTTATTTCATGAATGTGAAGATGACTCTGACTTGCAAAGCATTTGCCACACTGAGTACATTCATAGGGTTTCTCTCCAGTATGTGTTCTTTTATGCATTTGAAGATGACTGTTACATGTAAAGGCTTTACCACACTGATTACATTCATAGGGTTTCTCTCCAGTATGCATTCTTTTATGTATTCGGAGACTACCGTAATATACAAAGGCTTTACTACACTGATTACATTTGTAGGGTTTCTCTCCAGTATGGGTTCTTTTATGTATTTCAAGATTACTGTGACGGGCAAAGGCTTTACCACACTGATTACATTCATAGGGTTTCTCTCCAGTATGTGTTCTTATATGTCTATGGAGAGTACTGATACCTGAAAAGGCTTTGCCACACTGAGTACATTCATACGGTTTTTCTCCAGTATGTGTTCTTTTATGAATTTGAAGATGACTGTGACATGCAAAAGCTTTACCACACTGATCACATTCATAGGGTTTCTCTCCAGTATGTGTTCTTTCATGTATTTGGAGACTATTGTAACATACAAAGGCTTTACCACACTGATTACATTCATAGGGTTTCTCTCCAGTATGTATTCTTTTATGTATTTCAAGATTTCGGTGACTGGCAAATGCTTTACCACACTGATTGCATTCGTAGGGTTTCTCTCCAGTATGGGTTCTTATATGAGTATGAAAAGTACTGATATATGCAAAGGCTTTACCACACTGAGTACATTCATAAGGTTTTTCTCCAGTATGTGTTCTTTTATGCATTTGAAGATGACTGTGCCTTGCAAAGGTTTTACCACACTGATTACATTCATAGGGTTTCTCTCCAGTATGCATTCTTTCATGTATTCGGAGACTATTGTAACATACAAAGACTTTACCACACTGAGTACATTCAAAGGGTTTCTCTCCAGTATGTATTCTTTTATGTATTTCAAGATTACTATTACGGGAAAAGGCTTTACCACACTGATTACATTCATAGGGTTTCTCTCCAGTATGGGTTCTTATATGTCTATGAAGAGTACTGATACATGCAAAGGCTTTACCACACTGAGTACATTCATAAGGTTTTTCTCCAGTATGTGTTCTTTTATGCATTTGAAGATGACTGTGACGTGCAAAGGTTTTACCACACTGATTACATTCATAGGATTTCTCTTCAGTATGTGTTCTTTTCTGCCTTTGAAGATGACTGTCACATGCAACAGCTTTAACACTTTGAGGGTATACATAAGATTTTCCTCCAGTTTGACTTCCTTCATGCCTGCAAGAATAATGGCACATGAAAAAGTGTTATCACATTTAATACACTGTTGAATCTTTATAACTATATCAAATAATTTTTAAATTTGTTCCACATTTAAAAAGGAATTAGATCTTAAGGTTTTATCACTGTGTTTATACTCATGCTGTTTCCATTTACTAAGGATATTTTACAACTTTTAAGATACCTTTGATAATAAAATCCTTTATTACATGAGCCACATTTACATAATTATTTTTATACAAAATTTTCCACATATTTAAAGAGAATTGGAAAAGCTCAGATCTTTAATATCCTTATTGCATTTATCAATTTCCCTATACTATTAAAGAGACTACATTTGCTAAGTGAGCTAGGACAAACAGAAGTATTACTTATGTCTGTTACTCATGCGGATTTTCTGTAATGTGCATTTTTTGATGTATTAATGTTGAAAGAGTCAATTACTTGAATACTTGACTGATATTCCACAAGCATTCTCAACATAGGGACTGTTATATATCTTCTAATTATTCTGAGAGAGAAGTATGATATGATTTCCATATCCCTATGCTCATTAAGGCTTGTATTCAGCATGACATATGATATGCCTAGTAAAGGAAAAATTAATGTCACATAGTTTGATCCTCTGTCATTATAGACTTGTGGTACAGAGATTAAGGTTTCTCCATAACTGCCCCTTCATTCTTGACTCTAATTCTACCCTCAATAAACTTAGCATAATCACATCAAGTATATAAATCACACAAGCTTCAACATGGACAATTTGCATGTTAGAAATTGGAGACATACTTATCACCACTTCAGTGTTTATAATTTTTTGTAATATGAGTGGTATGGAAGAAACTGATTGACA
Organism: Chionomys nivalis; assembly: GCF_950005125.1. Taxonomy (NCBI): domain Eukaryota; kingdom Metazoa; phylum Chordata; class Mammalia; order Rodentia; family Cricetidae; genus Chionomys; species Chionomys nivalis. The sequence continues at coordinate 81,311,602 of NC_080086.1, forward strand.
ATTTTACAGCACAGATCTCATGATGCTATGACTAAATTGGTGATATCTGTTAAGACAGTTTCCTTAGCTTCTTTCTTAAAAGTGTGACTTTCAAATGCAATTCATCCAGCTGAAACTGAGGTACATGGTTTTGTGACAATATAATTATCATTCATGCACTCATATAAAGTATCATTATTTATTATGTTGTTTTTGTTTAAAACTTCCATTACATACCACAGTTTCTATAAAGGAACATTTGTATTAGCTTGCACATGAAAATTACCTTTCATATCTTCTAGACCATGGAGAATGCTTTTCAGTATTATGGTCTTCCCAACTGTATCCTAAAATATAATATCAGAAAATATATGTAATATTCAAAATTATGCAAAATGTTAGTTGCTATCTTCTCTGAACCTTAGAACCACGCCTGATTTATTCACCCCATTGCTCTTCTTTATCAAATTGGAGAACATAAATAACCAATGAACTGTTGTCCCCTTATTTGAAACATAAAAGAAAATTCAGTCTTACCTATAATAGTGAGGTTCCTGTAGGTCTCCAACATAACATCTTCGTAGAGATTCTTCTGGAAAGGATGCAGCAAAGTCCATTCTTCCCAAGTGAAATCAATATGCACATCATCAAAGGTCACTGCATTCTAAAATTTTCAGTGCAAATGCACAATAGAAAGCATGATGACAACATTGTAAATGTATAATTCTTTGACAGTATACTCACATACTTCTGGGACTTCCCCACAATTATTCCATATCATAGACATTATGATTTAGTTACCAAGTAACTTTTGAAAGAAGCTAAATAGGAGGTTCACCACTATTATTTTTTTTACCCCTTGAATGGGATATCACCTGCAAGAGAAATGTCTGATGTGGGAGTGTCTGTATCTGTCTGTTGCTTTCATTGGTTAATTAATAAAGAAAGTGCTTGGCCTCTGATAGGACAGAAAACTAGGTAGGCGGAGTAAACAGAACAGAAGGCTGGGAGAAAGAAGCCGAGTCAGCAGTGGCCATGATTCTCCCACTCCAGAGAGACGCAGGTTAAGATCTTTCCTGGTAAGCCAGCTCGTGATGCTACACAGAATATTAAAAATGAGTTAGATCAATATGTAAGAGCTAGCCAATAAGAGGTTAAAACTAATGGGCCAAGCAGTGTTTAAAAGAATACAATTTGTGTGTTGTTATTTTGGGTAAAGCTAGCCGTGCGGGAGCTGGGTGGCGGGAAGCGGCCTATTACTACAAATGCCTATAAACAAACATGGAGAGACAAGTAAACAGATCAGCAGTACAGAGGACATGTTTAAAAAGTTTGTATGAACAACTAATAAGTGCCTACAAAAACAAACAACAAAATGGGTAAACTGGGTACATTGGATCATGCCTCTATTCCAGGACTCAGAAGGCAGAGACCTCTGAATTGAATGCCTGATAAGTCTATTCAATCATGTCTAGGACAGTCAGAATTACATACTAAGAACCTATTATCTATGTATAAATCAGTCAAAAAAAAAACACTAAAAGAAAAAACAACCCAAAAATCATAGAAAAAAAAACAGAAGTGTTTGGTGAAGTTCCTATGCAGAACTGTGTATTCACTCCAGGCTTGTATTCATCTTCCAAAAACCTGAAGTGTGCCAATTTAAACTCTAACATTAATAAAGTTTTACTAAAAGGCACTGTATATTTTAAAAGTTACAAATTGAGAAATAAAAATCTTAGCGATATATATGTTATCACAAGTAATCAACACAGGGTAGGTGAGAGGGCACAAACTAAGGCGAAGTCGCTAGCTTGCATATAGGTGGGATCAATTGCCAGTACTTTTTTTTTTTTGATTTTCAATTACAGGCAGAAAGAAGGTGATGCACCTGAAATCCAATGAATCAGAAGGCTAAGGTATTATTGTCATAAATACATGCCATTTGGGGAAACAAAATGATACCTTCTTCCAAATTTTAATTCAAGATAAGGGGGAATCTCAGTACAATAGCATATGTTTCACAGAGACAAAACCATCACTCAATAATATAAAAGCAAAAGAAAGGAATATTAGCCCACCTTTAGTCACAGCACTTGGGATACAGGGTCAGAGGAGCTGAGACTGAGGCCAGAGTGGTGTGCAGAACTATTTTTCAGTACAGCTAGGGCTACATGGATAAACACTGTCTCCAAAAAATTACAAACAAGAAGATTCAAACAGAAGGTTACTAAACTGCCTTATCACAGAATATCATTATTCTGTATTATTTATACTGAATTTTATGTAACACTACATAATGGTGGTGAAGGCATGACAGCACAAGAAAGAAGCTTACTGATTAATATCAAACATAACACAGTACACAAAGAACAGGAAATAGATTGAGGTAATAGAGACTCATATCATATTCCCCATGAGGAATCAAACATAACACAGTACACAAAGAACAGGAAATAGATTGACGTAATAGAGACTCATATCATATTCCCCATGAGGAATTTCATCCAGAAAGTCTCCTCCTACTAATGATTTCACAAGCAATCAGCAGAAAGTCACTAAGAAATGCATCTTCCTGTTTGGGGAGGTTTTTAATTTAATCAACAACATTTTGACCCAAGTCATTAAAGGTTCAAGGTCATCCATGAAGAATATGCTTTAGTCACTTCAATGATCTTTATAGTAGGCAAAAGCCCCTACAATGTTTAAATGCCCAAAGTCTTTTGTGAAACTGAAGACAATCGCTTGATAGTGACATCTTCTAATAGAAAAAAATGTGTTACATCTTTCTAACATACAATGGCACAGAGTACCATTCACATTCCAAAAGAGAAAAATGGAAACCTAATGAGGGAAGATTGGACCGAGGCAAGGCTGAAGCACCACAGAACAAACATCAAATCCTAAAGCTCTATCTCAGATGCATGCAACTTCAATTTCAAAGGACTGAGATAGCCCTATCGATGTAACTTCTCATACATCTCTCTCTCTTTGATTACCTTCAATCCCTGTAGATAGCTTGCTCTCCATGGAAGATGTCTCACTGCTTAGGTATCTCAACATAATGTGGTCTCAAAATGCAACTCAGGTAGGCTATTGCAAAATTTATTATTTTAATATGTGTTATATTTACTTATGCTGTAGATAATTTCTTTCAATGATGCAAAGATCTGTTGCATTCCTTTATGTTGCATTTTTTAACTCTGGTGAAGCTCCAGTGCTTTGCCTGTCTTAAGCACCAGATTTTGCTAACAAAGAGATGAACAGCCAATAGCTTATCATGCTGTAGATAATTCAATGATGCAAAGATCTGTTGCATTCCTTTATGTTGCATTTTTTAACTCTGGTGAAGCTCCAGTGCTTTGCCTGTCTTAAGCACCAGATTTTGCTAACAAAGAGATGAACAGCCAATAGCTTATCATGCTGTAGATAATTCAATGATGCAAAGATCTGTTGCATTCCTTTATGTTGCATTTTTTAACTCTGGTGAAGCTCCAATGTTTTGCCTATCTTAAGCACCTGATTTTGCTAACAAAGAGATGAACAGCCAATAGCTTATCAGGAAAGATATGAAAATCTGGAAGGCCAAGAGAATAAAAGTGAGGAGAAATCTGGGAGAAAAAAAGGAAGGAGGAACAAGAAAAAGATGGGACACCAGGTGCCAGACATCCAGCTATACAACAAGCTAGAGAGTAAGAAGTAAAGAAAGGTATAGAGAATAGAAAAAGACAAAAAGCTAGATGCAAAAGGTAGATGGAATAACTTATGTTAAAAAAATGGCTAGAAACAAGAGAAGTTAAGGCCAGAGATTTTTAAATAATAATAAAGCTCTGTGGTTTATTTGGAAGCTGGGTGTCTTGTTCCCTGAAAGACAGAATCAACTGAATACATTTTGGTGCCCAATGTGGGGATCAAAATTTATGGCTCCTTTAAGAGTTTCTGCATTACAGAAGTCCTTGAGCAGTCGGTACATAAAAAATTCTAAATAAATAAATAAATAAATAAATAAGTAAATGGCTACAGAAGAACAAAAATCAGATTCCCAGTGATATGAAAGTAGAATGTAATTCCTGAAATACAATTTCTACCTGGCTGTAAGCTTAGTGCTTGGTTTTCATGAACAGAGAAACAGGAGCCTGCAGCCAAAGTTAATAGGGGAAGTCAATAATGCATAGCAGTTTAAAGACTTTTGTTGTGAAAAAAAAAAAAAAGCTAAATGATATTCAGTTAAACAGGTTCAGATTGAAAAAAAAATCTGTAAAAAAGTTTCCAATGTATTTTATAATTTGCATAGGCTTAAGAAAGGAAAGAAAATAGGTATAGGCATTTATAGAAAGAAATAGATTTAGAAAATAGTAAAGTCTTTTAAAAAGACAGCAATACTGATAGAAATTAAAAAAAAAAAAAAAAAAAAAAAAACAGCACATAAAGATGAGAAATATCCAGGGAGTCAGGATTCTGAATAGTATTGCATTGATTTTGAACTTTTTGATGACTGATGGGCAAAAGACAGCTGGTAGAAGATGGGATTATAAACAGCACTGCAAAACTGAACCAATTCAAGTACTTTGGATTATATTTTTGTTACTATGGTTTTTAATGAGCTTTACATTTTTCTCCACTCCACTCCCTTTCCCCCTTCTTCTACCTTTTCATTTGACCCCTACACTGCTGATTTAGTCAGAAATCATGTCTTCTTTACCATCATATATATATATATATATATATATATATATATATAACCATATATGTCTTTCTTAGGGTCTTCTGTTGTCTAGTTTCTCTGGCATTGTAGCTTCTAGGCTGGATTTTCTTTACTTTATGACTAAAAGACACTTATGACTAAGTACAAATTATATTTGTCTTTCTTGGTCTGGGTTACCTCACACAATATGTTGTTTTTCTAGATACATCAATTGCCTACAATTTTCAAGATGTCATTATTTTTTATCTTTGTGTAGTACTCCATTGTATAACTGTACCACATTTTCTTTATCCATTCTTTAGTTGAGGGGCATCTAGGTTTGTTGTTGGAGGCATTTCGTTGGTTCCCAGATGCTCAGCACCAAAATAAACACCGAGAAGTGATACTATTTGCAATACTGTTTGGCCAATAGCTTAAGCGTATTTTTAGCTCACTCTCATCTATCTTAAATTAACCTGTTTTTATTATTTTATATTTTACCATGAGGCTTGTGGCCTACCAGCAAAATTGTGGCTGGTAGCTTGCATCTTTTTCCTCTGGTGGTTCTATGGTGTCTTTCTGACTCCATCTTCTTTCTCACAGCATTTAGTTTAGTTTTCCTATCTAGCTATATTCTGTTAAGCCACTGGCCAAAACAGCTTCTTTATTCATTAAGTAATAAAAGCAACACATATACAAAAGGACTTCCCACACCATAGGTTGTTGCCAGGTTCTGGCTATTACAAATAATGCTGTTATGAACATAGTTGAGTACATGTTTTTGTGGTACGATTGAATGTCATTATGGTATATACCCAACAGCAGTATTGTTGGGTCTTGGAGTAAATTGTTTCCTATTTTTGTGAAAAATCACCATACTGATTTCCAAAGCAGTCGCACCAGTTTAGAAGACCACCAATAGAGAAGTGTAGCCCTTACCCCATATCCTCTACAGCTTAAGCTGTCGTCAGTGTTTTTGTTCTTGGCCACCCAGACATGTGTAGATCGAATCTCAGAGCTGTTTTGATATGCATTTTGATGAGCATTTCCTTATGTATCTCTCAGCCTTTTGCAATTCATCTGCTGAGAGCTTTCTGTTTAGGTCTGTAACTCATTTTGCTAAATGATTTACTCTTTTATTGTCAAGTTATCTTAACTTTAAAATATATTTCAAATGTATCTGTTAAATGGAAATAAAAAAATATTTTTGAGAAGAGGTTTTGTTTCTACAGAAGAGTAAATGCTGTACATTTCTTAAGGAATGACATTAGTCAGATTTGATCAGGGAAGACTTCCAAAAATCTTGACAAGTGATCACTATCAGCAAAGATTATAGCTGGTTTTCCCAGGACTTGGTTGGACATTATCTCAATTTTTTTTAGGGAACCCTAAAGATGTCTTCACCCATATTTAGCCGGAAGCAATATAGAGAACATGACACCCACATTTCCAACAGGTTGGATATGGTAGGCTTTTGGTTATTTGGTGAACCATAGGTTCTTGTATCATTTAGGGGAATATAATATTTAGATAATTATTTAAATTGTTTTTGTTACAGTGCATATATATTTCTATTCTTATTTAAGGTATTCTAGATATGCAACTCATTTAAAAGTGTAAGGTGAGGTTCTCATTTTTGAAAACTATTATTATAAACTATTTAGAATAATCAGGAAACCCAGGGTAGTAGTTAATCACTTATACAAAATATGTTGATGTTAAGTATTTTTTCAAGGTCCTATAGAGACATATCTAGATAGACAAATGGTTTTCAATCACTTAAAAGATGTACAGAATACTGCACTTACTTCCTTAAAACATGAAGAAACTCCATTGGAGTTATTTTCATTCTGACGAGACAGAGACCCAAATTGGAGCAACAGTCTGAGCTCTTAAGGTCCAAATGAGGAGCAAAAGGAGGGAGAACATGAGCAAGGAAATCAGGACCACGAGGCGTGCACCCACCCACTGTGACAGTGGAACTGATCTATTGGGAGCTCTTCAAGGCCAGCTGGACTGGGACTGAATAAGCATGGGTTGAAACTGGACTCTCTGAACATGGCGGACAATGAAGGCTGATGAGAAGCCAAGGACAATGGCACTAGGTTTCGATCCTAATACATGAACTGGCTTTGTGGGAGCTTAGCCTGTTTTGATGCTCACCTTCCTGGGCCTGGATGGAAGTGGGAGGACCTTGGTCTTCCTGTAGGGCAGGGAATTTGGACTGCTCTTCAGTATCGAGAGGGAGGGGGAATGGACTGGGGGGAGGAGAAGAGGAGTGGGGATGGGGGAGGGGAGTGGGGGGAGGGGGCAATGTGTGGGAGGAGGGGAGGGAAATGGGAAACGGGGAGCAGTTGGAAATTTTAATTAAAAAAGAATAAAAAAAAAACAAAAAAAAACAAAAAAAAAAAAGAATAATCACTGGGTGAAAAAAAACTGCTACTACCTTTGGCTGCTCAACAGTGTGTTGTGCAGATTTTACATGCAGGACTGACAGGAAAGTGAATGCTGAACGTTTTCAAAACAAGGCAGAATAGTGTTTTGGAATTTCTGCTTCACAGTAGAGTCTGATAGACATTCTTCAGGACACAAAGGAAAGTGACTGATGAACTTTGCCAATGCAAGGTAGGATAGTCCTTCAAATTTCCCACTTCAGAGAAAAGCCTTCCTTTATGCTGAAAATGGGTAGTTCAATATTGTAAAAGAACTTTGAGTGACGGTACAGGTAGCTCAGTGTCTCTGTTGTTATGCAGGGGAAATGGTGGCTCAGAACTGCTATAAGTGGTCAACCAATAACTAACTGGTCTAACTTGAAGCCCAAACTGTGAGAGTAGGTATATGCCTGATACTGCCTGGATGGTCAGGAACCAGAATTTGAATGACTCAGAGAACTATGGTAGAACCAAATACAATGAGTAAGAAAAAAAAAAATCAATGAATGGTTCAACCTATGTTTTGCTATAATCATAGAATGACACTTAACCCAATTTTTATCAGTGAAACTTCTTTCAGCAGCTCATGGGAGAACATGCAGAGATCGCTACACAAATATCAGCTTGAACTATAGAAATGCTATAAAAGGTGGTTTAGGATTGTAGGATGCAGAGGGGTTGAGGAAAAACATGGTCTACAGAATCAACTAAGCAGGGCTCATAAGGGCTCGGAGAAACTTAAGTGACAATCACGGATCCTTCAAGTCACTGTGTCAGGTCCTCTGCACACATGTTATGGTTTTTTAGTTTAAGGTATTTGTGGTTGAGTCATATTTTCTGAGACTTTATTGCCTGTTCTTGTTTTCTTTTTCCTCTGTGAGTTCAAGACTAGCCTTGTCTACAAGAGCTAGTTCCAGGAAAGGCTCCAAAGCTATAGAGAAACTATCTCAAAAAAAAGTGTGTGGGGGGGGGGGGGACACTGAAGTAAAAATGTACTATATAAGAGATGAATAAATATAAATATAATGAAAAAATAAAAATGCATTTAGTCTAAGTTCAATGATTCTCATGATCTATAACAACCCAAACAGCACAAATGTCCAATGTGCCTTCTGACACTCAAGACAATCTTTTGACTCATATCTTGTAAAATCAAGAAACAAATTAGTGATTTCCAACATATAATTGCACAGTATATATTCCCATTCAGAAAAAGAGGAATATGGCTGTGTTCCAGCTCCCAACTCAGGCTGACATTCCCTGTTCATGGGCATGTTACACAAGCCAGAAAAACAAGGGTGCAGTCCACCAGCCCATGAATCTTTCACATTCCCTGCATTCCCACAGACACAAAAATCCTCCACCAACCCTATAGCTGCTATCCCAAAAGCCACGTCTTCACCCCCAAATCGAAAGGATATCCACTTTTCAAGTGAAGGACACATCAGCATAAACAGGGGAAAAAACTTACTCCCTGATAGATGAGAGGAAATGCCAGCCATAAAAAATCCATATATATGCTGCATGCCTGTGGACCTCTGCCATTCTTTCAATAACCAGGCAACATCCAACTTCCTGGCTCATCTCCATGTGGTTCATCTCTGTGTTGTAGCCTCCAAATTGAGTGGAGACCCTTTACTCAAATAAAGGACACAGCATCCCCCAGAAGTCCATTCAGGCCACCTACTCACTGACCTCCATACTCTTCCAGTGCCCCCTCACTACTATCCCCAAGCTCCTTCCCCTCTTCCTTGTTTATTACCCCAAACTTGGGCAGATGCTCCCTGATGGAACAAATGTCACAACTACTACAAAATTTCCAACCACCAACTTTGGTTGAGAATTCATGTTCAACTATAGGCCACACAGAGCAAAGAACAAGAGAGCAAAGAAACTAAGGAACAAAACACCAATTTTAAAAAAGACAAATTGAGAAATCAGCACCTAGAACCACTATCACCTCAATCCCAGATACCTGCACACCAGTATAAGAACACAATCAGCAACAACCAGAGTAATGTCACTACCAGATTCCAGCTATACTGCTACAGCAAGCTCTTGATATTCCAACACCACTGAATCACATTTAAGTTATGACGCGCTTTATGAAGATGAAAGTCCTTTAAAAAGAAGTGAATGAATTCCCTAAAGAAAGATAATGAAATATTTTCAAAAATTAATGAATTCCTTAAAGAAAGCAAAAAAAACCAGTTCATTAAAATAAATGAATCTGTTCAAGAACTAAAAATAGAAACAGAAACAATTTAAAAAATGGAAACTGAAGGAATTCTGGAAATGAAAATCTAGGTTATCATACAGAAACTACAGTGGCAAGCATCACCAAAATAATAAAAGACATGGAATAAAGGATTTCAGGCTTTGAAGATATGATAGAAGAAATGGATCCATTGATCAGGGAAAATATAAAATCTAAAAATTTCCTGAATTATAAAATACAGGAAAACTGAAACACCATGAAATGTCAAAACGTAAGAAAAATAGAAATTAAAGAAGAATCTCAGCTCAAAGACCAATAAAATATTTTCAAAAACTTCATGGTCAAAAACTTTCCTAACTAAATAAACACAGGACAACACAGCCTAATGAATCAACTAAGTAGGGCTCATAATATCTTACAGTGACTGAAACAGAAATCACAGAGACTGCACAAGTCTGCAGCAGGTTCTCCACATGTATGTTATCTTTGTATAGCTTGGTGTCATTTTATAACTCTTAAAAGTGGGAATTCAGGGGTATCTTTGACTCTATTTTGTATTCTTTTAAACCTTTTCTTCCTGTTAGGTTGCCTCATCCAGCCTTGATATGAGGGTTTTTATCAAGTCCTATTGTTACTTGTTTTCCAGGGTTTTATTGCTGGGATACCTGCCCAGTTCTGAAGGGAAATACAAGACAAATGGATCTGGTGAGAGGGGAGCAGTGGAGAAGATTGAGAGGAGTGGAGGGAGGGAAAACTGCAGTTGGGATGTATTTTATGAGAAGAATAAATTTAAAAAAGAAAGAAATGTAGACACAGTGAGGGAAGATTGGTCCAAGGCTAGACTGAACTCAGTAGAGCAAACAAATTCTAGAGCTCTGTCTCAGACAGGTTTCATTCTCAAAGGGCTTAGATAGCTTTATCCATGAAAATTTTCATGCATGTCTCTCCTTTGGTACTTCTACTCCCTGTATGCAGCTCTCCATGGGTGATGTCTCATACCTTGGATATCTCAATGTCCAGTCATCTCAAAATACAACACTGTTTTTATTGTCATAATTTCATGCAAAGTACTCTCACAGTATCTTCACTGGTTCCTGACTCTGCCAAACACAGATGGTTGCAACAGTGTTGAACTGAAACTAGAGAAGAATCTATGACCTATAATTTTTCCATCCTTCTTGTTTCCAGAACCAGTACAATATGGGTTATTCCCCCAAATTTGGCATCTAAGCTGTGATGGACACAACTACCAGAGTTACAGAAAGATCTGGATAAAGTAGTTTCTTCAGATTAGGAATCAAGTTGCCTATTTCTTTCAGAAACTGAAGGCTAAAATGGATGGAGTCTTACTAGGGTACCTTTCTAGGCTTCAAATGATGAGAAGAGCCTTCTCTTTAATGGTGCTAAACTTCCTGAAATTTATTGCCTCTGCTTCACCACATTTGAAACTGCAATTTGAAACTACCTAGTCTCTTTTTCTCCATGAAACTGACTTTCACATCTTTCTGCACTACTTGTTTCTTTTCCACTGTAGACCTGGATGAGTCATCAGTAACAAACACCTAACAGAATAAATACTTTGAGAAATCAGCCAATTACTATTTAATTCTGCCTTACTCAGTTTCTCAGAGCATGTAGAAAATAGGAATGGAGGACAAAATTTTATACAAATGACTCTAGCAGAATTTTCCATGGATTCTATTTCTCACTGAAAATAATATGACCTCAAGCTCCACTGAATTACTTTCAACAGTCCCATATTCCTAGCCCTACAAGAAAAGGCAATTAAGCTCCATGTGCAGCTTTCTATGGCTTTTGCTATCGAAAGACCTCGTATCTTCCATATTCCTCTAAAAGACAACATTCCCACATTCTACCCAGCAACAAAATCACTTCTGGTGAACTACGTTTTGACCTAACTTGCTTGTTTCTTGCTGTGATTAAATTTCTATCCAAAAGCATCTCAGGTAATGAACAGATTTATTTGATTGATATTACCAGATCACATTCCACAACTGGGAGCTTAGGATAAAAACTCAAGCTAGAAATTTAAGACAAATACCACAGAGAAATATTGTTTTCTGGATTTTGCTCTTGTTTAATTAATGTTTCACACTCAGCTAGCTCTCTTGTCCATCTCAGGCCCAATTGCTTAGTGTATTGGAACATCAGTGGAGGAGGCTTCCCACATCAATCATCAATCAACACAATTTTTCACAAAATAGTAATTAGCAGTTCTGATCTGGGTAAAGCCTCAATTGACGTTCCCTCAGATGACTCTAGGCTATGTCATGTTGACAGCTAAAGCTAATTAAGACACAGTCAATAATATATGAGAAGATTTTAAAAGCACATAACCAATGTTAGCCATATCAATCATTTAAGTAACAAAAACACACACACAAAGAGAGCAACAACAAGAAAATACAGGTATATAAAGAAATGAGAAGCAAGCCTCTAAGATCAAGAAGAGAAAACTACAACTGTCTTTCCACAAAAACATCCAAAGCCAACAAATGCTCAAGGAACACATAACATAATAGTAAACTTTCTGAATAAAAATGGTGAAGATATGTCATTTTATAGAGAAACAACAATAAACTTAAATAATTAATAAAATCAGTCACATAGATAACACCACTGGCAAAACACAAAGACAGACCTGACCTACAAACATGCGGTCACTTAAACAAGAACAACAAGATACTAATACAAATTAAATCATGAGACTCCTAGGACAGAGATGTCCAGAGGAAACAAGCTCCACTGAAAGCAGAAGCCAGGAGCAAATCCAGCCCTGGGAGCCAATCCAGTCCTGGGACACTGGCAGACCAGGACTGAGTGAACATCCTGACCCAGAGTCTGCGATTTCCACCAGAACTGGAGTGGGACTGAACCAGTTACCTAAGACACAGAGAGAACAAGCTCCACCAGGAGCAGAAGCCAGGTGCAAACTCAGTCCTGGGACACGGGCAGATCAGGACTGAGTCAGCAACCAGATCCAAAGTCAGCTATCTCCACCTCAACAGGTCCAACTCCAAGCCAGGGACTTCTGCAGGAGGAGATCCAGACCAAGATCTACAGAAACAGATCAAAGCCAGAAACAGTCTGACCAAAGTAGGCCTGAGACAACAAACCCCAAGGGAGCGGACGAAAGCACAGAGCACTGAGCTACCTCTAGGAACAAGAATAACAAGATAATTACAACTGTGACACTGACTGTACCATGAGAAACAACCATCTGAGCTTTGGATTCACTGGCACCTAGAAGATTATTCAACAGAATGTCAGACAGCCCCAACCACACCTATTAGAGTAAAAGATCAGTATAAAAGGTAAGCTCAACCAGTCGGTGGTGGCCCACGCCTTTAATCCCAGCACTCGGGAGGCAGATGCAGGCAGAGGAGGCAGATGCAGGCAGATCTCTTGTGAGTTCGAGGCCAGCATGGTCTACAAGAGCTAGTTCCAGGACAGGCACTAAAACTACAGTGAAACCCTGTCTCGAAAAACCAAAAAAAAGGTAATATCACATGCTGTACCACAAAGAGTAACACAATACCAGTAAAACCTAAAGACCCTACAAAAGCAAGACCTGAACAACCAAATATGAATGAACTAGAAGAAAATTATAAAATAATTTTATAAAAAACAACCAAGAGAATGTGTGAAATTCTTGAAAATGAAATGAGAAATTACCTTAAAGAAATGGAGGAAAAAACAAACAAAAACTTGGAAGACACCAGCAAATCTCTTAAAGAAAAAGAACTCGACATATTTTATACTTCAAAAGTAAGATTTAACAAAAATATCATATCTTTTCTATTCTCCAAGCTTGTTTTGTTCATGACTGTGTCCAGATAGCTTTGTATTGTATTGGTATTGTAACTTTGGTAAATAAAACTCAATCACAAGAGAAAAAAAAAAAAAGAAAGGAAAAGAACTCAAACATATAAAAGAAACTATTCGGGACTTGAAAACTGTGATAAAAAGAATAAAAAAAACAAAAGCCGAAGGAATTACAGAAACAGAAATCATTAGAAAAAGATCAGGAACCACAAATGTAAGCATGAACAACAGAATACAAAAAATGGAAGAGAGAATCTCAAGCGCTGAAGATACAATAGAAGAAATAGACTTGTCAGTTAAAGAAAACATTAAATCTAACAAAAGCTTAGCACAAAATATCCAGGAAATATGGGACACTATAAAAATGTCCAAATCTTAGTATAATAGGTATAGAAGAAAGAGAAGAAGTTCAACTCTAAGACACAGGAAATTTATTTAACAAAATCATAGAAGAAAACATTCCCTACCTAAAGAAAGATATGCCTATGAAGATACAAGAAGCTTACAGAACACCAAATAGACTGGATCCAAAAAAAAGTCCTCTCACCACATAATAATCAACATACAAAGTAAAGAAAGAATATTAAGAGCTGCAAAGGAAAAAGGCCAAGTAACAAATAAAAATAGACCTATCAGAATTACACCTGACTTCTCAGTGGAGACAATGAAAGGGAGAAGGTCATGGTCAAGCACTGTGCAGACATTAAGAGACCACGGACGCCAGCCCAGACTACTATACCCAGCAAAACTGAAAATCACCATAGAAGGACAAAACAAGATATCCCATGACAAATCTAGATTTCACCAATACCTAGCCACAAACCCAGCCCTATACAAAATACTAGAAGGAAAACTCCAACCCAAGGAAGATGGCTACACCAACAAAAACACAGACGATGATCTCATTACAGCAAATCTCGAAGGGAAAAAATGCACAAATTAACATCACCAATGATGAAAACTAAATTAACAGGAGATAGCAACCACTAATCATTAATATCCCTTAATGTAAAAGGACTCAACTCACCTATCAAAAGGCACAGGCTAACAGATTGGATACGAAAACAGAATCCATGCCTCTTCTGCATACAAGAAACACATCTCAACCTCAAAGACAGACATTGTCTCAGAGTAAAAGGTTGGGAAAAAATATACCAACCAAATGGACCTAAGAAACAAGCGGGTATAGCTATCCTAATAGCTAACAAAATAGACTTCAAGCTAAAATCAGTCAAAAGAGACAAAAAAGATCATTTCATATTAGTCACAGGAAAAATCCATCAAGAGGAAATTTCAATACTGAACATCTATGCCCCAAATACAAGGGCACCCTCATATGTCAAAGAAACACTTCTAAAGCTTAAATCATATATTAAACTCCACACAGTAATAGTGGGAGACTTCAACACTCCCCTCTCAGCACTGGACAGGTCAGACAAAAAATGAACAGAGAAATAAGACAACTAACAGATGTGATGACTCAAATGGACTTAACAGACATCTATAGAATATTCCATCCAAACAGAAAAGAATATACCTTCTCCTCAGCACCTCATGGAACCTTCTCAAAAATTGACCATATACCCGGTAACAAAACAAACTTCAAAAAATACCAAAAAATTGGAATAACTCAATGTACCTTATCAGATCACCACGCTTTAAAACTAGAAGTCCACAGCAATACTCATTCCAGAAAACCCCCAAACACATGGAAATTAAACAATGCTCACCTGAATCATCAATGGATAAAGGAAGAAATAAAGGGGGAAAGTAAAGACTTCCTAAAATTCAATGAAAATGACCACACAACATACCCAAATTTATGGGACACAATGAAAGCAGTGTTAAGAGGCAAGTTCATAGCACTAAATGCCTACATCAAGAAGGTGGAAAAAATCCCACACTAGTAAATTAAGAGAACATTTGAAAACTTTAGAACAAATAGAAGCAAACTCACCTAAGAGAACTAGATGGCAGGAAATAATCAATTTGAGAACTGAAATCAACAAAATAGAAACAAAGAAAACAATAGAAAGAATCAATGAGACGAAGAGTTGGTTCTTCGAGAAAAATCAACAAAATAGACAAACCTTTACCCAAACGAATCAAAAGGCAGAGAGAGAATCCCCAAAATAACAAATTCAGAAATGAAAAGGGGGACATAACAGACATGGATAAAATACAGAGGATCATCAGATCTTATTTTGAAAACCTGTACTCCACAAAATTGGAAAACTTAAAGGAAATGGACAACTTCCTGGATATATATCACTTACCAAAATTGAATCAAGACCAGATAAGCAAATTAAACAGACCTATAACTACTGAAGAAATAGAAACAGCCATCAAAAGTCTCTTAAGCAAAAAAAGCCCAGGACCAGATGGTTTCAGCTCAGAATTCTACAAGACTTTCAAAGAAGAATTAATACCAATCTTCCTCAAATTATTCCACACAAACAGAGGGAACATTGCCAAACTCTTTTTATGAGGTTACAATTACCCTGATACACAAACCACAGAAAGACAATATTAGAAAGAGAATTACAGAGCAATCTCACTCATGAACATTGATGCAAAAATACTAAATAAAATAATAGCAAATCGAATCCAATAAGACATCAGAACCATCATCTACCATGACCAAGTTGGCTGCATCCCACAGATGGTTCAACATGTGAAAATCTGTCAACGTAATCCACCATATAAGCAAGCTAAAAAATAAAGGCCACACGATCATCTCATTAGATGCCGAAAAATCTTTTGACAAAATACAACATCCCTTCATGAGAAAGATCCTGGAAAGAGCAAGGATACAAAGAACATAAATAAACATAATTAAGGCAATATACAGTAAGCCAAAAGCCAACATCAAACTAAATGGAGTGAAACTCCCAGCAATTCCACTGAAATCAGGAACAAGACAAGGTTTCCACTCTCTCCATATCTATTCAATATAGTTCTTGAGGTCCTAGTTAGAGCAATAAGACACCAGATAGAGATCAAGGGGATACAATTTGGAAAATAAGAACTCATACTCTCACTGTTTGTGATGATATGATAGTTTACATAAGTGATCCCATAAAATATACCAAGGAACTTCTACAACTCATAAACACTTTCAGCAATGTAGCAGGATACAAGATTAACTGAAAAAAAAAATCAGTTGCCCTCCTGTACACAGATGATAAAAGGGCTGGGGAAGAAATCAAAGAATCAACACCCTTCACAATAGCCACAAATAGCATAAAATATCTTGGAGTAACTCTAACCAAACAAGTGGAAGACTTGTATGACAAGAACTTTAAATCTTTGAAGAAAGAAATTGAAGAAGACACCAGAAAGTGGAAAGACCTTCCATATTCTTGGGTAGGCAGAATTAACATAGTAAAAATGGAAATCTTACCAAAAGCAATCTACAGATTCAATGCAATGCCCAACAAAATCCCAAGAAAATTCTTCAAAGAATGGTATTCAACTTCATTTGGAAAAGCAAAAAGCCCAGGATAGTCAAAAGAATCCTGTGCAATAAAAGAACTTCTGGAGGCATCACAATCCCTGACTTCAAACTCTACTACAGAGCTACAGTACTGAAAACAGCCTGGTATTGGCATAAGAACAGACAGGAGGACCAATGAAAACTAATAGAAGACGCAGATATCAATCCACCCATCTTTGAACACCTCATCTTTGATAAAGAAGCAAAAAAATATCAAATAGGAAAAAAAAGCATATTTAACAAGTGGTGCTGGCATAACTGGATATAAACATAGAAAAAAACTGAAAATAAACCCATATCTGTCACCATGCACAAAACTCAAGTCCAAATGGATCAAAGACCTCAACATAAAGCCAGCCACGCTGAACCTCATAGAAGAGAAAGTGGAAGTACACTTGAATGCATTGGCACAAGGAACCACTTCCTAAATATAACCCCAGCAGCACAGACACTGAAACAATTAATAAATGGGACCTCCTGAAACTGAAAAGCTTCTGTAAAGCAAAGGACACAGTCAACAAGACAAAACGACAGCCTACAGTATGGGAAAAGATCTTCACTAACCCTACATCAGACAGAGGTCTCATCTCCAAAATATACAAAGAACTCAAGAAATTGGACACCAAAAGATCACATAATCCAATTAAAAAATGGAGTACAGACCTAAACAGAGAACTCTAACAGAGGAATCTAAAATGGCTGAAAGACACTTAAGGAAATATTCAACATCCTTAGTCACCAGAGAAATGCAAATCAAAACAACTCTGAAATTCCATCTTACACCTATAAAATTGGCCAAGATCAAAATCACTGATGACAACTTATGCTGGACAAGTTGTGGGGGAAAGGGAACACATCTGTATTGCTGGTGGGAATGCAAGCTGGTACAACCAACCCCTTTGAGTGCAGTGTGGAAATTTCTCAGAAAATTAGGAAACAACCTTCAAGACCCAGTAATACCACTTTTGAGTATATATCCAAAGGATGCTCAATCGTGCCACAAGGACATGTGCTCAACTATGTTCATAGCAGCATTGTTTGTCATAGCCAGAACCTGGGAACAACCTAAATGGCCCTCAATCAAGGAATGGATAAGAAAAATGTGGTACATTTACACAATGAAGTACTATACAGCAGAAAAAATGACAGCTTGAATTTTGCAGGAAACATTATTTTGAGTGAGGTAACCAGACACAGAAAGACAAATATCACATGTACTCACTCATGGGTGGTTTTTAAACATAAAGCAAAGAAAGCCAACCTACAAAACACAATCCCAGAGAACTTAGACAACAATGCGGACACTAAGAGAAACTTACATAGATATAATCTACACAGGAAGTAGAAAGTAGAAAAAGACAAGATCTCCTGAGTAAATTTGGAGCATGGGGACCTTGGGGGATGATTGAAGAGGAGAGAAGAGAGGCGGGGAGGGGAGCAGAGAAAAATGTAGAGCTCAATAAATATCAATAAACTTACATGATAATTAATAAAATCTGCAACATAGATAACATCACTGACAAAACAATACACAAAGACAGACCTACAAACATATGGTCACTTAAACAAGAACAACAAGATACTAATAAAAATTAAACCATAAGAAAGTACTAATCAGGATTCATTCTGTGCACTCCAGTTGTGAATTTTGCTAATAACAGAAAATGGAATGGACAAGGAGAGCTGTTCCAACAAAACTGGAGAGTCACTGAAAGATTTCTGATGATTCAACTTTGTACAAAATAGTTTTGATCATCAAAAGAATGTCATTCACTTATAATGAAGAAAATAACATTTGTTAAGATCACTTAGGCATCATTTTGTTCCTGTGACAGATGATTGCCTGTAAGTCTGTGGCAGAGTGAGGAAATGAAAACTTTTCCAAACCTAATGCAAGATGGCAGACTTTAAAGAAACAGTATATGACCAAAAGCTACAGAGAAACCCTGTCTCGAAAAAAAAAAAAAAGAAACAGTATATGATTTATGTTATATACATAAAGAAATGTGTTTTGCTCTAAGTGCTTTATGAGTCATAAGAACTTTTGAAAAACAATTCTATCTACACATTTGGAATATTTTCTTTATCTGAGAGAGAATGCCTTCCATGTATATACAAGTGACATACTAGAGAAGAGGAAGTCAAATTCTCTGAATCTGGAGTAGCATGGGATTATGAGCCAACTTGGGTATTTGGATACAAGCAGGCCTAAGAATTTCAAGTCATTGAAAAATTCTTAAATTTTAGACTGGCATGAGTTGATCAACACTTCAATTACATCACTCTGGTTCTTGTATGGGGAATAACTTTTACAAACTTTTACAGCTATTGTGAAAATCAAAATGGCAATTCCTCAGAAAACTGGGAATAGATCTACCCCCAGGATTCTACTAAACTGTTTTGGGGCACATGCCCAAGGGATGCTCCATTCTGTAGCTGTTTTTATTTTCTTCTTCTTTGCTCTTTTGGAGGTTCACCACCCAGCTCCCAAATAAATCAAATAGGGACTTATTCATATCTATGAATACCCAGGCTGAACTTGGTTTCTTTCCATACAGCTTTTCTTAAATTATCTCATCTACATTTCACCTCTGGTCTTTCATCTTTCTCTAATATAAATACTTTTCTTTACTTCTTCCTTCCTGGCTGGCTGTGCAGCTGTGCAGGTGTGTCCCTGCTGTCCTCCTATCCTCTTCTTCCTCCTTAGTTCTTCTCTCTTTTACCTTCTATTTATTCTCTTTTCCTGGAAGCCTCACATATCCTTCTCCTTAGCTATTGGTCATCCAGATCTTTATTAGACCAATCAAGTGTTTATGCAGGCAAAGTTACACAGCTTCACAGAGTCAAATAAATGCAACATAAAAGAATGCAACACATTCCTGCATCATTAAATAAATATTCCACAGCATCACTGAATGTAACACATCTTCAAACAATATTTCACAAGATTTCCCCCTAGGTGTAATTTCCTTTTCATTAGAATTTGAAATATTTCAAGTCAATAAGCTGCAGTGAAATCAATCTCTGAGGATCTTAATTACCCCTTGCTGCTTATTAAACATGTCTTTCAGTGTGCCAGACGAAGTGTTAAATAATGAATCTTTAGCGAGAAAATACAGGGATTCAGATATCAGGTGAAAGAACCTGAAAGATTAGAGAAGCAGCAGAGTAGTCACCGGTGTGATTCAAACCTCTTCCATTCCTCCATCCACAAAAGGTCAACATTTTCTAACAGCCCCACCTTGATACTTTATGTCACTTATCTTTCCACAGTATTGTAAACCTCTATGTATTTTGTGTCAGCTAATAGCTATTTCTGCTTTCTGACTCCAAACAAGCTTTATAATCAAAATATGACCAACATATCACACAACATCCTGTAAGTTCTCATATATTTTACTCGTTTGCAAGTTCTACTCCCCATATGCAGCTCACCATGACAGATGTCTCATTGACTGAGTATCTCAATATCCTGTGGTTTCAAATGCAGCCCAGCTTCATCTCCATTGCTTCATGCAATGAACTCTTACAATATCTTCACTGGGACCCTGACTTTGCCAAACATAGATGGGTACAACAGTGATGTACTGACCACAGAAGAATCCATGACCTTTACATTTCACATCTTTTCTGTTTCCAGAATCAGTACAACATATGTTATCCTGCCAAAATATAATGGATGCTACCAAGCTAGACCAAATTTCGTCCAGTTTATGTATGATGTTGCTCCTGGGACAAGGAATTACTTTGTGTACTCTTTCATGAAATAAGGACTTAGAGTGATGGGCACCTTCATAGGCTCCAAATGTAGAGCAAGATTATTCCTTTTAATGGAGCTAAAAATCCTTGACAATCCCTGAATTTTTTTTAGCATTATATTGCCATCTGAAACTACCTAGTGTTATTTTTTTCTCAACAAAATACAGACTTATTTGATGTGGGGTATTCTTCTATATAGTGTAATCATGTATTGCTTTTTATGGTTAATGAATAAAGCTCTTTTGGTGTATGGCAGGGCAGAATATAACTAGGTGGAAAAAACAAACAGAGATACAGAGAGAAAGATGGCAGATTAATGGAGACACTTAGAGCTCCCAGAGAAGCAAGATGTAAGGTAACAAGCCAGGAACCACAGGACAGAAGTAGTCCATAATAGTCTGAGACACTGGCCAAATATTTATAATTAATTTAAGCCTTTGAGTGATTACTCAGAAATTGGTGGGTAGTAGAGAAACGTCCAACTTCATTTTTCATTTCTTTCTCCTTGTTTCCTTTTCCCTCTTGATGCAAATGTATCATCCATCAGTAATAACCATCCAATAGAAGAAATATTTTGTCAAAAAAAAAATCAGACTGTTACTTTTTAATACAGCCTTATACACTTTCTTGGGATATGGAGAGAATAAGAAGGAATTTGGGCCAAAATATCACAGAAATGACCCCTCGCTAAATTTTTCATGATGTCTTCTAAGCAACTGTGCTTACATACCAATCAATTGATAGAGCCCGGAGTAATCTCAGGCTTGGACTGAAGTCACCACAGTAAGAGGATGCTATGACTATTTTATGGAGAGCAATTAGATTTTTTATTCTTAATAAGAAACAGAAGATAATGAAAATTTTCAGAATAAATATAGTGTTTAGTTGCCAAGATAAAAAAAAGTTTGCAAGTCATACAGGGTACAAAAAACTAATGTGTAAGATCAATGGTCCTATTAAACTTCTACAATTCCTTGACTACTAAGCAATCATATACAGAAACACATATTAGCCTGAATGTTTCGCTACCTGAGGGAATGCATCAGTGTTTCAGGAACTGGAAGGCATATTCTGCCCAGAAGTCATGGACACTCACCTGAAAAACCTTTGACAACATCTCTCAAAAGATAGACCAGCCCAACTCCATGGTTTCCTGTAGAGCCTATTGCCCACTACAATCCTATGACCTTGACCATCAGTGTCTATCATTACTCTCAACACTCCCATCTTTCAGTTAACCACATATTGTGATCTAGGCACCCTCTCAGTTGTTGTACGCTCAGATGAATCTAGGCATTGTCATGTTGAAAGCAGAGGTTAATTAGGAAAAAGTGATAATAATATATCAAAAGGCTTTAAAGGCCGGGCAGTGGTGGCGCATGCCTTTAATCCCAGCACTTGGGAGGCAGAGGCAGGCGGATCTCTGTGAGTTCGAGACCAGCCTGGTCTACAGAGCTAGTTCCAGGACAGGCTCCAAAACCACAGAGAAACCCTGTCTCGAAAAAGAAAAAAAAAAAGGCTTTAAAGATCCAAAGCCAATTTCCTAATCATATCAATCACTTTAGAAGCAAAAACACATACATGAAGATAGCAGCAACTATAAAGCACAGATATGACAGATAATGGGAAGAGACAATTATCTAAGACCAAAAAGAGAAAACTATCTCTATTCAGAAACTTCCCAAACCAACAAAACTTAGGAACTCATAAGAAATTTCCTAAATACAAAATTGGTGAAGGGATCATCATATTCCAGAAAATGAACAATATAATTAGACAACAATAAATAAAATCAACAACAGAGATGGCATCACTAATAAAACAAAATACTAATATATTTTGTTTAATTAATACTAAACGAACAAATATATTTTGAGGTCCTTTAAACAAGAACTACAAGATTCTAATCAAAATCAAACTCCAAGGAATCACTAACAGCACTCATCCTATACACTCCAATTCTCTCTTTTACCAAACTGAAGAAAATGGGTTGGGCAAGCAGGGCTGTTCCACCAAAATAGGAGAGATTCACTTGAAGCCTTCTCAAGTTATAACTTTGTAGAAAATAGTTTTGACTACTAAAGGATCTCAGGCTCTTATGAAAAAGAAAAGCATGTCTGTTAGGATCATCATTTGACACCATTTTGTTTCCTATGATGAATGACAGTCCTGTAAGTCAGCATCAAACTGTTTAAAACAAAATGCAAGACAACAGATTTTTAAAGAAGCAGTGTACACCAAAGGCAACTTGTTTTACCCAATTTCTTTATAAGTCACAAACACTTTTGAAAACAAGTTTGTTATTTTTTCACATCTTTATACATGTGCGAGAATGTTTTCCATATATATATTTATGAGTGACATACAAAAAGGGATTTCAGATCCCCTGGATCTGGAATAGTAAAAGTTCAAAGCTTCACAATTTGAGTGTAGGCAATAGAACTCAGGTCAGGCCCAAAAAAGAATATGTGCTAAGTCACATACCAAGACCCATAATACCTTTTGTCCAATAAACAAAAAGTCTTTGACGGAGTAACAACAACAAGAACAAGACAGCCTAAATAAATAAAGAAGTGAATAAATGATCCTTGGGAACATGACACAATAAAATTAAGATGCTGTGTATGGTAAATTTGCACCATAAAATGAATTCAATAAAATAACAATGCCCAACAGTTAATAACAGGGAAGTTGATTCCAAAGTTACATTCACAGTGGAAACACTCAGAATGCTAATGGAATTATGAGAAAGCAGTACACAGATTAATATGACTTCTATATTTACCACATAGATACAACAATTAAAAATATATACAACATTTATGAAAGAATAAAGGGAGTACAGAGAAAAAGCCAAGAACAAAGGCATGAAAATATTGTCAATTTTTAATCAGAAGACCAAAGAATACTTGGGAAGGAAAAGTGTGATTTTGACCAATGTTACCAATCTATCTTTGATCCTATCAGTATGGAAATTAAATAAATACAGACTTCACAGCTTTCACAAAATTAGCTCACAATGACCTTTAATTTTTTTTCCTCTGTCCATCTAGTAACATTTCTTCCAGAAACAAAAACCCCATGCTCTAGCGTTCTCTCTGCAAATGAAGGTGATTACTTGCTAAGGTTCTGCCACCCTGTATACCTCCTTGTGGTTTAAGGAAAATCAGTTCCTCCCCCCCCACTAATGCCCAATTCCAAAACAACATAGAAGAATAATTTAAAATCTACTTCACGCCACAAGGATTATGGTACAAGATTTGAATTCTGACCTATCTACCAGCTCAGTACCATGCACACCTGAAAAAAACCTGTGCAGATCAGAAACTCCTTTTGTCCTGTGGAACTAAACTTCGCTGAATCACACCACTGTGGCTGGTGGAAAGAGAAAGTTAACAGTATTCTAGTCATGTGTTCCTGAAAGGTGATCCCATCACAACCATTCTAACAGTTTCTAAACTACTTCTATCATTTATGAGACAAACCTAAGAGTGGAATGCCATATTCAGAACTTCTATAAACCAGACCTTCAGATTTCCAATATGTCTTCCCTCTGCACACAAAAAGCAATGCTCATGTGTGCACACTGGACAGAGTTACTACAAGCATCATATCGTCCCATTCCTGGGTTGCAGAGTTTCCCACTTCCAAGGAAATCCATACACAGGGAGGCTCACAAGACAAGGGCCATTGTCCAAGTCACCACATGGCCACACATAATCAGTCTGGCTCTTGGTCCATCCAGTTCCCAGCAGAAATGACAGTACAGCAGACCTGCTCTGAACATGCCAAACTCACCAAGGCACAGCTTGTTGTCTTCCTTACAACTCACTACAGCAAAAAGCAGAGGGGAATTCCAGAAAGAACCAGAAAACTACATGTCACTAGTAATCCTGATTGCTCAGATGCCCCAAAGTCCCTCATTGGTTAGAGCCTCCCAGATGTGCCTCAGAATGCTAGCTGCTCCCCTACTGGGTGACCCAAGATCAAATGACTCAGGCAACACATTCTTCTAGCTCTGACCTTCCAGTGCAATAGAGAGTACCTTACCTTCTACTCTTGTCAGCACATCCTGATCCTCATCCTAATCACATGGTTCTTTGTGTGCACATTCCATTACACATGCAATGTCTAGTTTAGCCAACCCACTGCCTCATACCTGGAAAATCCTGCTAAAAAACACAAGTCACAGTCAACTCTTGTTAAAGAAAAGGAGATTATGAATTAGAAAAGTATAAGGGGTCATGGTAAGCTTGGAGGCAGAAAAGAGAATGTGGATATGATGGAGTTATAATCTCAAAATTAATTTTGAAATGTTGAAACAGACTTTATAGCCATGTGGTCCAGACTAGAGATTAGAGCATATCAAAGAGTTCTCAGATCTATTCTCTAAAGATGCACATCTTAAACAAGAAAAATAACAGACTTGTTAGGCAGGGTCACAACATTTTACCCAGATCTTCTATTTTGGTTGAACTACTGTAACTGTAACAATTGGTTTCATGATCAGGTCAGTCCTTTATACAGATTTTTGATTGCACGTGTCTGTGAACAATAAGAAATGGCCAATCAGGACATTTATGAAGCATCTCAAATTGACTACCTAATTCCACATTGCTAATCTCAACTACTGTTGAAGCAAGAAAGCTCTCACCCTCCTACCTTCCTCTCCTTTTCTACAATCTTACTGACCAGCTTCAGCAAGATTCAAGTTTTCAGTGACTCAATTAGAGCACATGTCCCTCTTCATAAATAAGTCCCCTCAAGAAATACAGAGAGACTGGAAGTCACACATGAACTGGTCTAATTTTTCTTTTCATTGCCTAGTGAAGGCCCACTTTAGAAGGAGTTTGCAGAACTGTCTTCCCAGCATTGGGCAGAAGAGGCAAGGTTAGGTGTTCAAAGCAATTCTCAATTACAAAATATGAGGCAAACCTAAACTATATAACATATTGCTTTACACAGAAATCAATAATTAACATCAATTGAGACAAAAGGATTGAAGGTATTAATGACCTAGAAACATTGGAGAAGAGAGAGATAAAGGCAGGAATCCATTTAAAGAAAGTATTTAAAATTGATAACAATAAGTGATTTTTAAAATTATAAAAAATATTGTATTTTTAAGATTAAAAAGCATAGGTATACTGACTCTGAAAAACAGTAGGCCTTTCCCTAGAAGAGGGAATGTCATTAATAAGAGATAATCTGATTTTCCCCATATGTACAAGTTGTCTGCTGAGATCTGTAAGCTGACACATAGAGTTAAAATCAATAGACTGTTTCTCAAACTTCTGAGCTCACATAACTGTGTCAAGCAGAACTAAAATATCTGCATAGGATCTCTGCTTAATTACACCTTCTGTATTCATTGGATCAAGATAACCTCACCAAACTGTACACCCACACTGATCTGTGTTCATTCATATGACATGAATTAAAACATGCTGGGAAATTACAGAAACTCCCTGAGCACAGTCAAGTCCTTTATCATAATGGTGACTCCAGGAGCTGGTTGCCTACCCTGTTTCCCCTGCAATGTACAGAAAAAAATTCTTCCTCCTATTTTGGTCAGAAGACAGAAGCAATGTTCCATATGTGGGTCCTTTTCCTGTGACTGCACTGGATAGTTGACTAAATGACTCAAAGAGATTATTTTAAAACTGAGATGGTATAGTCATGCAATTTAAGAATTTTGAAGGTGTAATATAGAGGACAACATGGCCATTTTCTAGTGCAACAGACTGTAATCAAGGCCACTGAAGTCAACCTAAGAGAGCTTGTCTCAAACACAGTTTTCCAAGAGGATGGAATACAACACTTATAGAATTCATATGCCTTCCCTTTGATAAATCACTTCACACAAAGGGGATTAACAAAGAAAAATCTCTCTGATGATGGTACACATCCATCTCTGCCTAATACTCAAAGAGGAGCCAACTGAGATTACATTCCACATGTGCTATCATCCTTACATGTCTTTTGTATTCATGCTCCATGTTAGACTTTCAACATTTCAAAAGAGATAGGCAATTTGTAGGTCTAGCCACTCAGGCAGATGGGTGGGTTAGATAGCAAAGATATTCCCAGAACACTTTCTTAAGTATACCCGTGACATGAAACAGTGACAGGGTCCTATGGTGAAGGTCACAGGGGATGAGGAAGATAGGACAAGTAGAAGGTAGAGAAGATAAAAGCAATTGAGCAGTGGTGGCACAGGCCTTTAATCCCAGCACTCTGTAAGCAAAAGCAGGCAGATCTCTGGGTTTTGAAGCCAGCATGGTCTACAAGAGCTAGTTCCAGGACATGTTCTAAAGCTACAGAGAAACCCTGTCTTGAAAAGAAAAAAGAGAAAGGAAGGAAGGAAGGAAGGAAGGAAGGAAGGAAGGAAGGAAGGAAGGAAGGAAGGAAGGAAAAAAAAAAAAAAAAAAAAAGCCAGGCAGTGTTGGTACACGCATCTAATCTCTGCACTCGGGAGGCAGAAGCAGGTGGATCTCTGTGAGTTTGATGCCAGCCTGGCCTATAAGAGCTAGTTCCAGGACAGGCTCCAAAGCCACAGAAAAACCCTGTCTCCAAAAACCAAAAAGAAAATAAAAAGAAAAGATAAAAGCTAGGGTGGGGATTTCTTGCACATGCTAAGTTCCATGCCAAGTAAGTTTCTTAAGAAGAATACAATCCTGTATCCAACTTCCTGGGGGAAATGGAAAGAAATGAAAGACTTCAATGAAGCCAGTAGAAACTCTCACACTTAATACAAATTCAAGGGGAGGCTAATAAAACAATGTTACACAAGGGGAATATGGGGTCTTAAATGATCATTACTAAAATCAAAAGGCCTTGGGATTGACAACCATAGCTCTGAGGGGTTTTCAGGATCTATAGCAACACTTCCACAAAGGCCCTGACCCAAGGTGTTTACCAAAGGAGCCATGTTCAACTGTCAATACACCAAGACCATAGGGAAGCTTCCAAAGCCTAGGCCCCAGGCTGGTATTCTCTCTCCCAAGAAGGTCCTTCTCCCTGCTGGAGAGCCTAAATAAAATCCTTAGTAGATCAGACCAGTCCTTAACACAACAGTGTTTTATTTTTCAAACAGCTGTCACCTGGTGTCATATTATCCATCAGGCAGAACTACGCTTTTCTCTAAAAGAAAATGAAACTTGAATGGCACATCAAGCCTTAAGGTTGGTTGTGACCCTGTTATGCCCCCTTGAGCAGCTTGTTATAGGCCTGTTCTTTGGTATGCAGATGGTCTGGTTGTAAACCAGGGAAGGCTTCTTTGTAAAGGTTTGGAGCCAAATGTCTGAAAAATCCTGTTTATTCAACATTTAGTATTCTTATCTCTAACAGGCCTAGTCATCACATGCCCTGTTCTCTGGCAGAAAGAGCTCCTGACAGAATAGAACTTCCTTACCCTGGCCACCAATCTACAGGGTTCTCCAGCAGAAAGAGCTGGGGCAGAGCGGGAACTACCAGACTCTCTGTGGGACTGAAAGAAATGATAGTCAAAACTCAACCATCCTCCCCACGTGGCCACCAAGGAGAAACACACCCACTGAGTCGGGAGTGTGTCAAAGCAGAAATTTCTTTATTTGTATCAAGCAGGGACTTGTATGGGTTGTGATGGTGGGGGAGAAGCCTGGAATGGGCCAAGGAGGAGTAAGAAACGAGGGCCAATAATACTATGCCACGTTAAAGGTAACTAGGTCTTCAAACTCTAGATAGGCTCAGGAAGTTACACTAGGCCACAGGCCAACTCAAGTTAGGCTCAGGAAATTACACTGGGCCTCAAGTCCAGGCCTCATGAGGCCCAACAAGCATACACGTATAATTTTATTTGTTTTAGAGACAGTCCTACTTGTGTTAAATTCTACTTTTTGAGACTTAATATTGTCTAAGCATTGGTAAATCCTTTACATTAGCAACTCTACTCTTCTACACCACGGCATAGAAGTGGGGGGCTACCTAACATATAGAAGATTTTATAACCTCCACAAAATTAACAGTAAATGGATCTCACACATGAAGGTAAAATGCACAGTGCTGAACATCTAGAAGATATTAGAGAAACTAGACCTCCATGAGTTTGGCAACCTGCTTTCCATGAACGCACCAAAAGTATGATGTTGCCTAGAAAGAGGTTTCTCCACACAGCTCCCTGCTCCCAATGCCCTGAGCAGATTCAGCCCACAGTGCAAAGTTATTCAGAGGCCTGCCCAATTCAGGGAGTTGCAGGCACCGCACTGAACTTGAAAGGTTGGGAATCTGGCTGCAGTTTCTCAAGCATAACTGGAGAGGAACCACCTCACTGATTCCCGCACCTCACCATCTGCTCCTCCCAGTCCAGGGACAGCAGCCCCTCACTCACCACGTCGCGGTTTCCTTGCTTTCCCAAGCGCTCCATGCAGTTTCCTGGAGGATTTTCAGTTGAACAGCACACAGGACTAGCTCCACTTTCACTTCACTGCCAAGCCGGAACCAGGAAAGGCCCTGCCACCACTTCTGACTGACAAGTTACCTGGAGGGCCTGATTGGCTAGTAATACCTGAGTGACAAGTGCACCTCCCATAGGGTTAGCCTGTTCTTAAAGACACAGCACCCTGCTTTATAAACCAGGCAAAGACCTTTTCTAAATCAGCAGAGATGTGCATTTCAATAGCACTTGCCATTGGATCCAATAGCAGATCCTACTATCTTACTGTAGGCACTTCTCCTTCCTTCCTTCTGGACTCTAGGTGGCTAACCATTTTGCACAGCCCACTATACTTTGTGAATAGAGTAATTCCTTGTCACACTTGTGGAAGGATGTCCAACAGAGATTTAAGGACACAAAAGGGGGATATTTGTTCTGTGGTTTCATGCTGAAGATGAACTAAAGGTGCTTTTTTTTTCTGGTTGTCACGTGTACTTTAGAAAATCAAGAAAGAAAAGCAGGAACCAGATTTCAACAAGATGTCTTGGTGGGGGCACGGGGCAGGTGGCCTTGCAAGGAGGGGGCCAGGGCAGGAGGTGGGCCTGGCGGGGCGTGGCAGGGGAAGTGACTCAGGCCACAGGCCAAAGGCTCCCGCAAGGAGGGGCAGAGGGGCGCGAGGAAAAGGAGACCATGACCAGGCGAGCTGCAAGCAGAGGGTACAAGGGTGTCAGCGTCCCCAGAGTGTCCAGGGTGGAGCATGGCGGCGGGTCCAATGCGGGGCCCTGAGGGGCAGGGATCTGATCTCTGAGCACGGAGAGAGCAGCATCCAGCCCTGAGGAGTCAGGAGGATCCCAGTGGCGTCCAGCTGAGGAGCGCCAAGGCGACCCAGGGTAGATGGGCGGGAGTGCTGCTCCAGTCGCCGCCTGGGCGCCCGCGCCGTTGCAGGCAGTGCCAGCGTCAGAAAGTTGTTGCTATCAACAGGCGACCCCAGGAGCTTCTAGCCGCCAGGCACGGAGTGGTTGGGCGGGCGAGACGGTGGGGAAGGCTGGTGGACGCCGCCGCGCACTGGTGGGCAGACTCGGAGTCGCCATGTAAGCGCTCCGGCTAAGTGCCTTGCGACAGGAACGGCTGTGCAGCAGCAGAAGTCCTTTGTTGCAGCGCTGTCCCTGGCACAGCCGGGGTGTCTGCGCACAGGCCAACCCCTCGCCTCCGCTTGCCCGCCGCTCGCCCCACGGCCCGGGTGAGTAGATAGATGCCAGTCGTCGGGGAGATTTGCGCAACTTTAACCCAGGCCCGGCCGAAGGCCTGGCGTGGACTGTGCAGCCCGTGGCCTCCCCGTATCCAGGACGAATCCCCTCTCCAGACGATTTCCCAAATTACTTATCTGTCCCTTTATTTTGGAAACGAGTCGAGAAGGTGGAGGCGGGATGCCGCGGTTGATTGACAGGCCAGGAGCACGCCTAGGTAACTTCCTGCTGTTGCTGAGCAGTCGGTCGGAAGGGAACTTCCGGGAGCCTGAGGCCGCAGACGTGGGCGTGGTCGTGGGAGGAGGCTGCTGGGCCACGCCTATTTCTGCTTCGCTCTTTCCCACCCCCTCTCCTCAGCACGGTTCAAAAGTGGTACTTCTTTGGAGTTTAGGGATTTTTCTGTGGACGAGATTTTTTGTTCTTTCACCCCCGAGTCCTGAAAAGAAACTGCTTTTCGCCTCCAGTGGTGGGCTTTTACAAGTAGAAGTTCTGGGAGAGGCGGTGAGTCAATTGGGTGGCAATCAGAAGCCCTTGTGGCTGGAGCATGCAGGCATGGGTCTGAACTCAGCATCTGCCCCTAGCTGCCTCTCCACTTGAGTCTCCCGTCCACGTACGTGATCGCAGGGCTTGACAAGGTATTTTTCCAACTCTGGACGCTGTCAGGAGCAGGTCTGATTACTAGAAGATGGCGAAGCCCGGCCACAGCAGCTCAACAACCAGAAAGAATGGGGTTTTCTCTGCGACTGCTGCATTGCTATCGATGACATTTATTTCCAGGCACACAAAGCGGTCTTGGCTGCCTGTAGCTCCTGTTTTAGAATGTTCTTCATGAACCATCAGAACAGTACTGCACAGCTGAATCGCAGCAACATGAAAATAAGCTCTCAGTGTCTTGATCTCATTTTGTCGTTCATGTGTTTAAGAAAGATTATGACTGCTCATTCCAGTTTTGAGCAATTCAAAGTGACAATGAACTACTTTCAGCTGTACCATGTTCCTGACTGCTTGGAAGACTTACAGGACGCAGATTGTTCTAGTTCAAAGGGCTAGTCTTCTGCTTCAAAAAAACAGAACAGCAAGATGATCTTTGGAGTGAGGATGTATGAAGACACCATGGCTAGGAATGGCATTGAAGCCAGCAGGTGGTGTGCAGATCCCAGTTCGATGGTACATACACCACATAATAGAGAGCCAAACTAAGAATCTCTACAGTTATATCATTTTTCTGAGCCACACATTAAGCTAATTTTCTGAGCCAATATTTGATGTGTGTAAATGAAGTTCTATGTCTAAATAATCTACTCCAAAAGAACATGGGCAGAGTTTTATCATAATGTGATATTTGTGGATTTGACTTCAGCTGTGAAAAGTTACTAGATGAGCATGTGCTGACCTGCACTAACAGACATTCATACCACAGTACTGCGAGAGCTTACCACGAAATAGTAGATATTAGAGATGGCAAAGATAGTAACATCAAAGTGTAACTTGGTGAAAAGGATTCATCCAAAACATTTTCTGCACAAACAAATACAGAGAAGACGGCCAACCAGGCACCTGATGATTCAGCTTCAACTACTGGAAGCAGAAAAGGTACAGTGGAGTCTGGAATGGCGGCTGGTGAAGACAAAAGTAGAGCCACCGAGACAAAAAGAATTATTATCAAGGTGGAGCCTGAAAATATTGACCAGTCAAGAATGTACTGTGATGTCCTTGTGATGTTGTACTTCAATTGGGTAATGTTGGTACATCATTTCCATTACAAAGTCCTATTAAACTCAAGCAATTCCTTCGTGCATGGAGAAAATCACTGAGGGGTGTGTAGTATCATCTACCCAATTACCTTGAGGAAGCAATAACTTATTATAATATGTAAATTGCTTATCATACACCATTATTAGTATTGGAAATACTCCAAGAAATCCCACCAAGGCAATATTCTTTGCAAAATAAAGGAATTTCTGTCATGCCAAACATAAAAATTTGTTTTGAGCAATTAGGAACTCTGCAGTGGCAGATCAATTTAAAAATCATATATCCTTGACTGTGACCACAATTTCTTTTTTTCCCAAACAGCAAGATCAGTGTACCAGGACCATAGGCCAAATATGTCTCACTCTGACTTTTCTGAATTATCATTGGCAATTTTAGGATCAGAATATCTCAGCTCCACATACTGCATCTGTGAGCTTCATTTCATTCTGTGAAAACCACAAACATGCCTTCTCCCCATATCGAAGTAGATTTGGGATCCTTCCATAATCAAGCACAAGAATTCTTCCATAACACTTCAGCAAATTATATGGTGTCCAAAATCTATCCTTGGCAGATTTCTCACAGATATCTACATTTAAAAACAATTAAATTTAAAATATAATGCATATATGGTGAATGAGGATATAATTCCACACTTTTTAATTTTATTTTAAATTTAGTTTTAAGACTCCCATATGCCCTTTGAAAATTCCTTGTTCCTGCATAGTACATCATCTCAAAACCTTGAAATGAATATGATCCAGGGAATGATAATGAGATTTTAGCATAATTAGCTTAATG
Organism: Chionomys nivalis; assembly: GCF_950005125.1. Lineage (NCBI taxonomy): Eukaryota > Metazoa > Chordata > Mammalia > Rodentia > Cricetidae > Chionomys > Chionomys nivalis. The sequence continues at coordinate 81,344,232 of NC_080086.1, forward strand.
GTACCTAGAAAGAAATTACTATTTATTAAAGGCATCAACCTGGAAATGAGAATAGGGACAAATTAGTGTTACATTTCATGTTTTTATGATAAAATTCCTTTTTGATTTAACATTCTAGAGGGGTATCAAGAAAAGTCTAAGTTCTTAAAACTTTTTAGATACCATTTTATGTACATCTTTGAAGATGAAGATTATTCATCAAACTGAAGTGTATCTCTATATACCCAGAAAACCTAACTAAAACCTTGATTATTATAGATGACTTTCTCTTTATCTATAATTTTTAATTAATACTTTATATTTTCAAATTAGCTATGTAAACATAATATATAAAACAAAAGTAAAAAACACATAAACAATTTAATAACATCAATAGTCCAAGATCCATAGCAATGCAAGGTATTCATCTCTATGCCATGTACTCCTTATATTTTCTTTGTCTTTTAGAAATTAACTATGACCATTTATCACTTATAATCAATCCTCTTTAAATGAAAACAAACATTTATAAACAACCACTTTGGGAATTTTAGTATTGTTTTCTCCAAACTGCTTCCTGTTGTTGCTTGGCCAAAGTATTTTTACTGTTCAGGGAGACCTTTCAGTGGATCTTACTCCATCAAATCACATTAGGTTGGAACAAATTCACAGGTTTTCATCTTCTGTGGAAACAAAAGCAGAACCTCTTTTCCAAAGTAACATATCCTTAAACTCAAATTTGGAAGTCAAAATATTTTTATGTTTGTTAAGCTTATGTTTGTTAAGCTTAACCCCAGAATGAAATGTATCTCCGCAGGAAAAAAAAAAAGGAAAACACAAAACATACATAACCTAGACTCTCTATGTGTATTCCATCTTTATGTTACTTATTTTTCTTTACAACCTAAATCTATGACTCTCTGTAGTCTTTTGTATTACTTGGTTTGGTTTTTTCTATTCTCATTTTCATCTATCTCCCATCTATGTACATCTTTTAAAACACACTGTGTCCAGTTCAGAAAGTTATTTTTGTCTGAATCTGCCTTTATTGTGTATTTGTAATCATTTTCTGACCAGGAGCATTTTTATTTTGTGTTTTTTAAAAAACTATATTTCCTCGTTTTACATACCAATCTCAGTACTCACTCCCTTCCCTTTTCCCATTCCCTCTACCTTTTCCCCCAACCCAGCCCCTTTCACTCATTAGTGAGGGTAAGGCTTTCCATGGGGAGTCAACAAAGTGTAGCACATTGCTTTGATGAAGGGCAGAAGCCCTCCCCACTATATCTAAATTGAGCAAGGTATCCCTTAGAAGGGAATGGGTTGCAAAAAGCCAGTACAAGCAGTAGGGATAAATTCTGGTCCCACTGCCAGTGGTACCACAGTCTGCACCAGCCATACAACTGTTACCAACATTCAGACAGACTAATTTGGTCTTATGCTAGCTCCTTCCCTGGAAAGTTGGAGCTGGTTGGTACCCATTTACTCAGGTAAGGTGTTTCAGTGGGTATCCCCATCATGGTCTTGTCTCGTTTGCACATTTTTTCACTACTCCCACTCTTTGACAGGACTTTGGGAGTCCAATGCTCTGCTGTGAATATCTGCCTCTCTTTCCATCAGTTGTTGGATAAAGGTTCTAGGATGATATTTAAGATAAGAATCAACCTGACTACAGGGCAGGGCCAGTTCAGGAACTCTCACAACTATTGCTTAGGTTATTAGCTGGAATCATCTTTATGGATTCCTGGGAACTTCTCTAGTGCCAGGTTTCTTGCTAGCCCCATAATTGCTCCCTCACAAAAATATACCTTTCCTTGCTCTCTGTCTCAGTCTTTCCCCCATCTCTACTATTCTGTTCCCTCAAGTTCTCTTTTTACCTCCTCCTCTCCTTCTACCCTCCCTTGTCACCCTACCCCCATGCTCTCAATTTTCTCGGAAGATTTTGTCTATTTCGTCTTCCAGGGCACCTATATATTTCTCTTAGGGTTATTCTTTTTTATGTTTTTCAAGACAGGGTATCTCTGTAGCTTTGGAACCTGTCCTGAAACTAGCTCTTGTAGACAAGCTTGGCCTCAAACTCAGAGATCTGCCTGACTCTGCATCTTGAGTGCTGGGATTAAAGGCGTATGCCACCACCGCTCAGCATGGGTTATTCTTGTTATTTAGCTTCTCTGGGGTTGTGGACTATAGGTCATTATCTTTTGTTTATGGCTAATATTCACTTATGAGTGAGTACATACCATCCTCATCTTTCTGGCTCTAGGTTACCTTATTCAGGATCGTTTTTTTTTTTAGTTCCATCCATTTGCATGCAAATTTCAAGATGTCAGTGTTTGTTTTTTTTTCCCACAGTGTAGTACTCCATTGTACAAATGTACCACATTTTCTATATTCATTCTTCAGTTGAGGGACATATAGGTTGTTCCCAAGTTCTGAATATTGCAGATAATGCTGCTATGAACATAGCTGGACAGATGTCCTAGAGGTATGATTGAGCATCCTTTGGGTGTATGTCCATGAGTGGTATTGCTGTGTCTTAATGTAGGTTGATTTCCCATATTCGAGGAAACTACCATACTGATTTACAGAATGGTTGGCACAAGTTTGGATTTCCACAATGATGGAGGAAGGTCATTGGTTAAATAATAAAGAAACTGCTTGGCCCTCATAGGTTAGAACATAGGTGGGTGGAGTAAACAGAACAGAATACTGGGAGGAAGAGGAAGTGAGCTCAGATGCAGGGCAGCTCCTCTCAGAGCCAGACGCAGTGAAGCAAGCCACCAGGTCAGACATGCTGAATCTTTCCTGGTAAGACTGGTGCTACACAGATTATTAGAGATGGGTTGATCGGGATATGAGAATTAGCCAGTAAGGGCTAGAGCTAATGGGCCAAGCAATGTTTAAAAGAATACAGTTTGTGTGTTGTTATTTCGGGGCATGAGCTAGCCAGGCGACCAGGAGCTGGGGCGGCAGGAACACAGCCCGCAGCTCCCCACTACACCACAAAAAATGGATGAGTGTTCATTTACTTCTCATTCTCTCCAGCACAAGCTATCATTGGTGTTTTGATCTTGGCAATTCTGACTGATGTAACAAGGTATATCAGAGTTGTTTTGATTATCACTTTTCTGATGGCTAAGGATGTTGAACATTTCCTTAAATATCTTTTGGCCATTTGAGAGTTTCCTGTTTAATATTCTCTGTTTATATCTGTATCCCCTTTTAAATTGGGTTATTTGGTATTTTGATGTTTAATTTCTTGATTTGTTTATGTATTTTGGAGATCAGTCTTCTGTCTGTTGTGGGGTTTGTGAAGATATTTTTCCATTCAGTAAAAGACCTTCTTATATTATTGACTGTGTCCTTTGTTTTAGAGAAGTTTCTCACTTTCAGGAAGTCCCACTTATTTATTGTTACACCCAGTGTCTGTAAGACTGGTGTTTTATTTAGGAAGTGATCTCCTCTGCCCATTCTTTGAAGACTACTTCAGACATTCTCTTCTATCAGGTTAAGTGTGGTTGAATTTATGTTGAGGTCTTTAATCCATTTGGACTTGAGTTTTGTGCATGGCGATAGATATGGATCTATTTTCATTCCTCTGCAAGTTGAAATCCAGTTATGCCAGCACCATTTGTTGAAGATGCTTTCTTTTTTCCAATGTATAATTTTATCTTTTTCATCAAAATCAGGTGTTCATGGGTGTCTGGATTAATATCCGGGTATTTGATTCAGTTCTATTGACCAAGCTATCTGTTTTTATTCCAATACTAAGCTCTTTTCATTACTATAGCTCTATAATAGAGTTTGGTGATGGTGATGCCTCCCAAATTACTTTTCTTGTGCTGGATTGTTTTTTGCTGTTCTAAGTTTACTCTTATTTCAAGGTCTGTGAATAATTGTGTTGGAATTTTGATGGGGATTGCATTGAATCTACAGGTTGCTTTCGGTAGGATTGCCATTTTTATTATGTTGATCCTACCTAGCCAAGAGCATGGGAGATTTGTCCATTTTCTGGTATCTTCTTCAATTTGTTTTTTCAAAGACTCAAAACTCTTGTCAAACAGGTCTTTAAATTCTTTGGTCAGTGTTACCCAAAGATATTTTATGTTATTTGTGGCTATTGTAAATGGTGATGTTTCTCTCATTTTTCCTCAGCTTCCTTTTCATTTATATATATGAGGTCTTCTGATTTTTTGAATTGATATTGTATCCTGATGGTTTTTATTTGTTGTAGGACTTCTCTAGTAGAGGTTTTGGGGTCACTTATATATCCTATCATATCATCTGTAAATAGCAAAAGTTCTTCCTTTCAAATTTATATCTCCTTGGTCTCCTTTGGTTATGTTACTGCTTTAGCTATACCTTCAAGTCTATTTTGAATAGATATGGAAAGAGTGGACAGAATTGTCTTGCTTTTGGTTTTAGAGTAATCACTTTAAGTTTCTCTCTATTTATTTGATGATGTCTGTTGGCTTGCTGTATATTGCTTTTGTTATCTCTAGGTTCTTTCTATACCTAGATTCTATTCTATAGATCATACATCTATAGAATGATTTTCAAAATAAGTGTTCAATTTTTTAACAACGTTTTCAGCATCTAATGATATGATAATACATTTTTTTCTTTCAGTTAATGTTTGATTTTTGATACATTCTCCCATGGTAGACCATCCCTGCATCTCTTGAATGAGGCTTACTTGATCATGGTAGATGAATTTTTAAATTTGTTTTTAGATTCATATTGCCAGTATTTATGGAGTATTTTGCATCAATGTTCATGTGGGAGATTGAACTGTAATTCTGTTTCTTGTTAAAGTCTTTATGTGGCTTTGGTATCAGTGTAGCTGTAGTTCTATAAACAGTGTTTGGCAATGTTCTTTCTGTTTCTATTATGTGAAACAATTTGAGGAGTATAGGTATTAGCTCTTCTTGAGAGTTCTGGTAGAATTCTTCACTAAAACCATCTGGCCTTAGGCTTTTTGTTTTTGTTTGGGAGGCTTTGAGGACAGACTTTATTTCCTTGCAGTTTATAGGTCTAATTAAATTGTTCACCTTGTCTTGATTTAATGTTGGTATGTTGTACCTACCCAGAAAATTGTCCGTTTCTTTTACATTTTCCAATTTTGTGAAATACAACTTGTTATAGTATGATCTAATGATTCTCTAGGTATCCTGAGATATCTGTTGTTATATCCTCCTTTTCATTTCTGATTTTGTTAATTTAGATGTTCTCTCTCTGCCTTTTGATTATTTTGGATAAGGGTTTGTCTATCTTGTTGATTTTCTCATAGAACTAGCTCTTTCTTTCATTGATTCTTTTTATTATTTTCTTTGTATCTATTATATTGATTTCAGCCATGAATTCAATTATTTCATCTTTTATTCCTGGGTGTCTTTGCTTCTTTTTTTTTTTTAAATTGAGCTAGCACATGTGCTGTTAAGACAGTAGTGTGAGATTTCTCCACTTTCTTTATATAGGCACTTAGTGATATGAACTTTCCTATTAGCACTGCTTTCATAGTGTTCCATAGGTTTGGGTATGCTGTGTATTAATTTTTGTTGTATGATTGGAAGTCCTTTCTTCCTTCCTTTCTTTCTTTCTTTCTTTCTTTCTTTCTTTCTTTCTTTCTTTCTTTCTTTCTCTTCCATGTCCCAGGGGTGAATCAATTGATCGCTGTTCAAGTTCCATGAGTTTGTAGGTTTTCAGCAATTAGAGCTGCTGTTGAAGTCTATTGTAAACCATGGTGATAAGATACATGGCTTTATTTAAATTTTTGCACCCATTTATGTTTGCTTTGTTACTGAGTCTGTGGTCAGTTTTAGAGAAGATTACAAGAGGTGCTGAGAAGAAGGTATATTCTTTTGTGTTTGGGTGAAATGTTCTATAAATGTTTGTTAAGACCGTTTGAATTATGGCATCTATTAGATCTCTTATTTCTTTCTCAAGTTTCTGTCTGGTTGACCTGTGCATTGAGGAGAGTGGGGTGTTGTAGACTCCTACTATTAGTGAGTGGGGTTTGATATGTAATTTACACTTTAGTAATGTTCCTTTTACATATTTGGGTGCTCTTGTATTGGCGCATAGATGTATTGAATTGAGACTTCATCTTGATGTATATTTCCTCTGGTGAGGATGAAACATTTTTTTCATCTCCTCTGAATAATTTTAGTTTCAAGTTTATTTTGTTAGATATTAGCATAACTACACCTGCTTGTTTCTTAGGTCCATTTGATTGGAAAATCTTTTCCAGCCCTTTACACTGAGGTAAGGTTTGCTTTTGAAGTTGAGGTGTGTTTCATTTATACAGCAGGATAGATCCTGCTTTAATATCCATTGTGTTAACCTATGTCTTTTTATAGGTGAATTGAGTCCATTTATACTAAGAGATATTAATGACCAGTGATTTTTAACTCCTGTCATTTTTTGGTGGTAGTGTTTGTGTTCCAGTCTTTGGGGTTTATTGGTGAGAGATTATCAGTTGTTTATATTTTTGTAGCTGCACCTAGCTTCCATGGGTCAGAATTTTCCTACTAATACTTTCTGTAGTGCTGGATTTGTGGACAGGTATTTTTGAAATCTGGTTTTGTCATGGAATATCTTGTTTGTCCATTGATGTTGATTGAAAGCTTTGCTGGGTAGAGTTTATGTGCTGATATCCATGGGCTCTTGGTGTACGCAGCACATCTGTCCAGAACTTCTTACTTAATTTCATGTTTTCTATTGAGAAGTCAGGTATAATTCTGATAGGTTAGCCTTTATTTTTTACTTAGCCTTTTTTTCAGCTCTTAATATTTTCTCTTTATTATTTATGTTTTGTGTTTTGATTATTATATGGCAAGGGGACTTTTTATACAGCATATTTGGTGTTGATAAAGCTTCTTTTACCTTCATAGGGATATTCCATTTTATGTTAGCAAAGTTTTTTTCCTATGATTTTGTTGAATATATTTTCTGTAAATTTGAGCTGGAGTTCTTCTCCTTCTTCTATTCCCATTATTCTTAGATTTAGTCTTTTCAGGGTATCCCAGATTTTCTGGATGTTTCATGTTAAGAGTTTAATGGATTTAACATTTTCTTAGACCGATGAATCTATTTCCACTATAGTATCTTCAACACCTGAGATTCTCTCTTCCATCTCTATTATTCTGTTGGTTATGTTTGCATCTGTAGTTTCCATTCATTTACCAAGATTTTCCCTTTCAGAATCCCCTTGGTTTGTGTTTTCTTTATTTCCTCTATTTTAGTTTTCAGTTCTTGAATTGTTTGTACTGTTGTTTCACTTGTTTGACTGCTTTTTTTTGGTTTTCTTATGTTTCTTTAAAAGATTTGTTGATTTCTTTCCATTTTTTATGTGTCTTTCCTCCACTTCTTTAAGGGAATTTTTATTTTATTTGACCATGGATTACCATATTGCTTCTTGGGTTGTTGAATGAATTCATACATTGATGCCTACCCATCTCTTCCTCCATTTGGTGCTAGCAGTGTCTTTGTCTCTTAGTCCAATTACTGCAGTTGCTGTCTGTGTCTTAGAGAGCTATTCTTTGTCTGCTCTGGACTGTCACTGTCTGTGCCTCAGGAAGCTACTGAGATCACATTTGGCCTGCTGTCTTGGTCACTCTCTTGGTCTTCCCTGTGCAGTTACAGCTTGAGCTTCAGAGATCATATGAGGTCACAGGGCATAGTTGTGTTTGGGTACAGGGTGGGAATTGATCAAAACTTAAAAGGTTTGATCAGTGTGGTTGTTTGAACAGTCTACTTACAGGAAGCTTACCTGCTGGTTAGCTAGAGAATCTCAGACAGGTGGATGACATTCCTTTGAAAATGAGGGCCTAGAGAGTGGGGTGTCCAGCTGAGTGGCTGATTGCTTACCTCTTGGTCCACTCTGTGCAGTCACATCCTGTGCTTCAAAGATTCTCTGCGGTCACAGTGTATAGGAGCATTTGGGTGTGGAGTGGGACTTGCAGTTTACAGGATCCCATCAATGGGGTGGGGATATTGGAGCAACTTACCTGCAAGAAGCTTGCTTGATTGTTGCCTAGAGAAGTGGAGGGAGGTGTAGGAGGGCTCTGTTGTTTTGCCACAAAACTGAGTGTAGTAATAGGAGTGGGCTCCTTCTCACTACCCGGCTAGCTTTACCTGAAATAATTACATGGAAACTGTATTCTTTAAAACACTGCCTGGCCCATTAGTTCCAGCCTCTTATTGGCTAATTCTCACATCTTGCTTTAACCCATTTCTAATAATGTGTGTAGCCCCACAAGGTGTGGCTTACCAGGGAAGATCTTAACCTGCATCTGTGACGGATGGGAGAATCATAGCGACTGCCTGACTCGGCTTCTTTCTCCCAGCATTCTGTTCTGTCTACTCTGCCTATCTAAGTGGCTGTCCTATCAAAAGGGCCAAGGCAGTTTCTTTATTAACAAATAGACATATAACCCTCTTCCATCAACTGAGGGCCTAGAAGTTTGGGGTTTCCAGCTGGGTAAGTGATCACTCACCTCTTGTTCTGCTCTGTGCAGTTGTAGCCTGTGCTTATTGGGGGATAGGAAGATTTGGGGGCAGAGTGGGACTTGTAGCTTACTGAGTCGAATAAATGGAGTGGGAGTCTTGGAGCTGTCTACATGCAGGAAGCTTGCCTCTGGTGGCATCTTTTTTTAAACATGCTAAGCTGGCATATCTAGGACCAACTTAGCAGCCCTTCATTTTCCCATTCAACATGGTGGAGGTATGTTCACCTCCTCTGTGAGCCATGCTCATTGCCCTAACTCCAGGGACACAGTAGGTCTATTTGGCCATTAAGCAATTTGTAACAAACTGCTCATAATCCCCATTAAATTCTCTGTAGCAGGAACTCTCAAAAGGCTGACAACACAAATCACAAAGTTTTTGCTGCTAATGCTGAGTTAGGAAGCCTCTTAAAGGAGCCATGCTTCTGCTTAATTCTAGCAAATAGAGGCCACCCCAAAAAAAAAATGCTACTACCAAGAAGCCATATTTATTGCTGCTCTTTTGTCTAGAATTCCTTCCCAAGCTCTCTTGTAACACCTGATTCTGTGTTGCCTTTTTGGTACAGTTCTCGTGCCACTGTACCGTAAGCATTCGGGCAAGGGCCTGGAGATTGAAAGAACACACAAGAGACCTGGGTCATTTGAAAGGAGATCAGACTAATGCCCGAATGCCATTTATTTAACCTTAGGGAAATCCTTCTACACCTAGCTGCTGCACAAGGAGATCTCCCCAGGCAGGTGGGAAATTGCCACACCCAAGATGGAGTAAACAATGCCCTACAGTTAGTCACCAGGCAGGGCAGAGGGAGCACAGGAACAAACAGAATGTTTTAGTTGGCTGACCAGAAACTGTCCTCAAGATGAACCCCAGGAGCAGGGGCAGACCCACGCCCTACAGGTCCCCCTTTTATATAAAATTTATGAGTAGTCCTGTCTTAGGTGGCATTGAATGTCAGGTAATACCCCTTACCCGTCATGGAAAAGCATTCTGGTCAAAACACATTTCCTGTCTTAGGTTGAGGCAGCCCCCCCCCACCGCAAAACTTTTCCTGTCATTGGCAATATATATTTGTACATTGTTTATATTTGGAGGTCATTGTCCTCATTTGTTTCACAGTCATTTATTGTCTTAGTTTTTAAGTTAGATAGTTATTGAGAATTATATAGATCAATAGTATTCTAAGTTTGTCATTTATAATTAGACTAATCAGGTTCTTTAGATACGTAGAGATTATACTCAGTATAGATAGATAATCTTCAGCCTCTTCAAAGAGCTGTAGAAAATGGCCTTTAATCTAACTCAGAGTTTTGTGGTATTGAGACACAATTGCTCCTGTCTACACAGCTCTATTCCCGAGAGAATGTTGAGCACCAAAGACACTCCACCTGGAGCCTTTCTTCTTGGCTGAACTGGCCTTTGGGCAAAGAAATGCCAATACCTCAACCACTGACAGAGATACAGAGTATCTGTGAATGAAAAAAACAGGACTGTCATATCCTGCCAAGACAGGGTAAGATAGTTTTTACAAGTTTCTTGCTTTTGAAAATGGTATGTCAGTTTTGTTAGGCCTTAACCAAAGTTGGTTGCTTCAAACCCAGCCTTACAGAAAATACTAGAAAGAGAACCACAAACCAAGGAAGTCAACAACACTCATAATAACACAAGCATCTGACAACCCTCCACCAGCACAACTCAAAGAAGGGAAACACACAAACACTACCACCAGAAAAAATAACTGGAGTTAACAACCACTGGTCATTAATATCACGTAATATCAATGGACTCAATTCACCTATAAAAAAGCACAGGTTAAGAAATGGATACAAAAACAGGATCCAACATTCTGCTGTTTACAAGAAATACACATCAACTTCAAATACAGACACTACCTCAGAGTAAAGGGTTGGGAAAAGGTTTTCCAATCATATGGACCAAAGAAACAGGCAGGTGTGGCTACACTAATATCTCACAAAATTGATTTCAAACTAAAATCAATCAGAAGAGATGGAGATGGACACTTTATACTCATAACAGGAACAATTCATCAGAAGAAAGGAAAGACTGGAGAGAGCTTGGGGGAGTGGGAAGGTGGAGATGGAGGAAGGGTGGGTATAGGAGCAGGGAAGAAGATATCTACATTAAGGGAGCCATTTTAGGGTTGACAAGAGACTTGGTTCTTGAGGGAATACCAGGTGTCCATGGGGATGTCCCCAGCTAGGTCCTTGGGCAGCAGAGCAGATTGTGCCTGAACTGGCCTTGCCCCACTATCACACTGATGATTATCTCGAATATCACCATAGAATCTTCATCCGGCTATGGATGGAGGTAGAAACAGAGACCCTTATCAGAACAATGGACTGAGCTCTGAAGGTCCAGTTGAAGAGCAGAAAGAAGGAGAAAATGAGCAAGGAATTCTGGACCGCGAGCGGTTGGTCCACCCACAGAGACAGTGGTGCCTGTTTAATGGGAGGTCACCAAATCCAGCTGAACTGGGACTGAATGAGCATGTAATCAAACTGGACTCTCTGAATGTGGCTGACAATGGGGGCTAACTGAGAAGCCATGGATAAAGGCACTGGGACTTGTTTCTACTGCATGTACTGGCTTTTTGGGACCCTAGACTATTTGGATGCAAAGTTACTAGTCCTGGATGTAGGGCCTTGGACTTCCCACAGTGCAGGGTTCCCTGCCCTCTCTTAAGAAGGGAGGAGGAGGAAGGAGAGTGAATCAGGGAGCAGGAGGGGAATGTGAGGAGGGGAAGAAATATAAAATTTTTAATTGAAAAATAGATAGATAGATAGATAGATAGATAGATAGATAGATAGATAGATAAAACTCTAATGAACCCAATTTAAAAATGGGGTACTGAACTGAACAGAGAATTCTCAACAGAACTTCAAATGGCCAAGAGACACTTAAGACACATTCACAACCCCTTTAGTGGTCAGGGAAATGCAAATCAAAACAACTTTGAGTTACCATCTTACACCTGCAAGAATGGCTAAAATCAAAAACACCAATGATAGCCTATGCTGGAGAGGATGTGGAGCAACAGGAACAATCATCCATTGTTAGTGGGAATGCAAACTTGTGCAACCACTTTGGAAATCAGTTTCTCAGGAAACTGGGAGTCAACATACCTCAGGATCCAGCAATTTCACTCTGGGGAATATACCCAAGAGAAGCCCAATCATATTACAAAAGCATTTGCTCAACTATGTTCATAGCAGCACTATTTGTAATAGCCAGAACCTGGAAACAACCTAGGTGCCCTTCAATAGAAGAATGGATAAAAAAGGTGTGGCACATATACATTTTAGAGTTCTACTCAGTGGTAAAAAACAATGACATCTTGCATTTTGCATGCAAATGGATGGAAATAGAAAATGCTCTACTGAGTGAGATAACCCAGACCCCAAAAGATGAATATGATATGTACTCACTCATATGTGGATTCTAGCCTTAAACAAAGGATATTGAGCCTATAATTCATGATCCTAGAGAAACTAAATAAGAAGGTGAACCCAAAGAAAAACAAATATTTATCCTCCTAGATATTGAAATTAGACAAGATTGGTGGGCAAAAGTTGGGAGCCCAGGAGTAGGGGTGGAGTGTGGGGAAGGGGAGATGGGGAGAGAGAAGGGAGGCGGGGAGGATTGGGGAGAGCTTGGGGGCATGGGATGGTTGAGATGAAGGAAGTTTGGGAGCAGGGGAGAAGATATCTTAATTAAGGGAGCCATTTTAGGTCTGGCAAGAGACTTGGCTCTGGAGGAGTTCCCAGATGTCTAAGGGAATCGTCCCAGCTAGGTCCTTGGGCAGCAGAGGAGAGGGTGCCTGAAGTGGCCTTCTCCCAAAGCGACATTGATGAATATCTTGCAAGTCACCTTAGAACCTTCATCTGGCGATGGATAGAGATAGAGACAGAGACCCACATTGGAGCACTGGACTGAACTCCCAAGGTCCAGATGAAGAGCAGAAGGAAAGACAACATGAGCAAGGAAGTCAGGACCACGAGGGGTGCGTCCACCCATGGAGATGGTGGAACTGATCTAATGAAAGCTCACCAAGGCCAGCTGGACCGGGACTGAACAAGCATGTGATCAAATCCGACTCTCTGAATGTGGTTGACAATGAGGGCTGATTAAGAAGCCAATGATAATGACACTGGGACTTGTTTCTACTGCATGTACTGGCTTTTTGGGAGCCTTGTCTGTTTGGATGCTCACCTTCCTACACATGGATGGAGGGGGAAGGGCCTTGGACTTCCCACAGGGCAGGGCACCCTGACTTCTCTTAGTACTAGAGGGGGAGGGGGAAGGGGAGTTGAGAAGGGGGAGGGAAATGGGAGTATGGGAGCATGTGGAAATTTTTAATAAATAAAAAAATACAGTAACTTGTGTTAGGAAAAGATTGAATTCAGGTACAATAAACTAAAACCTCATTGGAATAGTGAAAATAGATTAATCCTAGTCAAATCTAGAAAGAAAACTCATATGCATAGATGGAAGGAAAAAAAAACATGACCATGTCTGACCTTGATGGAAGTAATTCTTGACTAACTGAACTGTGAAAAATAAAATAAAATAAGATTGTTTATCTGAAATGATTGCTTAGAATACTAAGAACTCTTTGAGCCAGTAACCTTTAAGATAACAGCCCACTTAGTCATGGCCTATTATACTATAAATGCCATCTTAAAGCACATGCTGTCTTCTGTCTTCTGGATTTGGTCACTGATTCATGCAGAGGACTGTGATCTGTGAGTCTACCCCTAAATAAAACACAATATTATACTGAATTCTGAGCTAGCGTGGGATTATTTTATAACTTCCATCTTCAGTTTAGTTACATGAGGTTCTGAAGTTTTTACAAGTCCTATAGTTGAGTGTTACTCAGTTCCTTTTCTGGAAATCATTGCTAACAAGAATGATTCCTGCTGAAATACGTGATGAACTGTCATGCTCAGTTATATGACTACAACTACAAAATGTCCCATACTCCCAGGCTAAGGAAATATTTTGAAAAAAAATGTAAGAGCCATAAGATCAGGGAATTTGCTGTGATATTGTGTTTCTTTCTGATATCAGAAGCTATTTTTGTAAAGTCTCATCAACATTACAGCCAATATGTGAGCTAAAGAAGTAGAATAACAACAAACATGATAAAGTCGATGGGGAGAAAGTCCATGAGGTTTCTACAGAAGATCTACAAACACATGGGTAAAGCTGTGTACAGAGCTGGTGCTCCTCTTCATGGAAAACACATATGATTCGTTGTCCATGGTCAAGTGATCAGTGCTAAAAACATAAAAAACAGGTAACTTTATATATTCTTGAACATTTATATTTAGGAAGATATATGTCACACAAATGTTGTAGGAGCTGCAGGCTGCATTCCTGCCACCCGGCTCCTGGCCGTCTGACTACCTTATGCCCCGAAATAACAACACACAAACTGTATTCTTTTAAACACTGCCTGGCCCATTATATCTAGCCTCTTCTAGGCTAATTCTCATGTAATAATTTATCCCATTTCTAATAATCTGTGTAGCACCACTAGGTGCGCTCACTGGGAAAGATTCAGCATGTCTGACCTGGCGGCTGGCTGCATTGCATCTGGCTCTGAGAGGAGCTGCCCTGCATCTGAGCTCGCTTCCTCTTCCTCCCAGCATTCTTTTCTGTTTACTCCACTTATCTAAATTCTGTTCTATCAGATGGGCCAAGGCAGTTTCTTTATTGACCACTGAAATCCCACATCATTTCCCTTTTTCTGTTTAAAAAAAAAGGCTTTAACCTTAACATAGCAAAATTACATATAACAAAACAGTTATAAAGCAAGAATTACAGTTACAATATTTACATCTATTTTATCTTTTATCATAGCAAAGGAAAACAACTATAACTATCTATCTATTCTTCATATCCATCAAAGACTCCAGAAGGATATAATATTACCTAAGTAAATGAGAAGTAAGCAACTTACAAAACTCTAGAAATCACAAAGACGTCTTGCTGCCTGGACAGTCACCCAAAGTTCCTCTGTACCATTGGGGCATCCATCTTCGGCCTAAAGGCCCATGGTATCCAGATACATTTCCATGAAGAAGGAAATTTCAAAGGCAGTTCAGTCACTCTCTGCTGTATCCTGCAGAATGTCTTGCAGACTCTTTCATGAATCAGGAACCCCGAAAGATCATCTCACCTTTAGGTAAGTTCAGTAGTCCTCTCTCTGCGGCTTCTTTGTGTCCAGTTTATGCAATAGTCCAGGCAAGAGCAGTGATGGAGGTGGGTCTTTATCTATCTATTGCTTTTATTGGTTAACTAATAAAGAAACTGCTTAGGCCCATTTGATAGGCCAACCCTTAGGTGGGTGGAGTAAACAGAACAGAATGTTGGGAGAAAGAAGCCGAGTGAGGAGTCGCCATGATTCTCCCACTCCAGACAGACGCAGGTTAAGATCTTTCCTGGTAAGCCAGCTCATGGTGCTACACAGAATATTAGAAATGGGTTAGATCAATATAAAAGAGCTAGCCAATAAGAGACTGGAACTAATGGGCCAGGCAGTGATTAAAAAAATACAGTTTCCGTGTAATTATTTCGGGGCATAAGCTAGCCATGTGGGCGGCTGGGTGCCTGGGACGCAGCCCCGCTGCTCTTATTACAACAGAGTGGCGCCCAGCGTGGTAATGAACTCCACGTAAAACCTGAGAGGGCTTAAAAAGGACACAGAGAGAATTTAAGACAGATTTTTGCTGTTTGTGGGTTGTGTGCGGCAAAGAAATTTTCCTGACTCAGCAACAGGAAAAAACTGGCTGTTTTAAAATGCTGGCTTTCTGGGCTGTGCCGCCATTGCAATCTCTGTCTGGCTCCTGCGGGAGACAGAGCTTTTGAATGGAGCATTTGGAGTAAAGTGCTACGATTTGTTTGATGGCAACTAGACTCACTGTGTGCCTAAAAGGAAGTCATTTTATGCTGCGGCTCAGAGGCACAAGCAACTCCACCATGCTACTGGTGCAATGTGCAAGGATCAGAGGCACGAGCGGCTCCGCCATGTTGGACTGGGCGGGGCAAGCAGGCAGTACCTGTTTTTGACATAGGAATGACACAGCTTAGATTGTTAAGCGCTTAGAGATTTAAAAGCGCAAAACAAAGTGCTCCTGGATAATAAAAAAATTACAGATTCACAATAGAACTGATTCAGACACTGTTGGATAAATGGACGTAGGCTTGAGAGAGAGAGAAAAATATATATAAAAAATAAAGTTAATGTCTTAAAAAAGGGTAAAGTCTTTAAAGAGACAGAGTACAGATAGTTATAGATTAAAAGAAATAAAAAAAAATAAGCCACGTAAAAATGAAAAATTCACAGAGAGTCTGGATTCTTTGTATTATTGTGTTTTCTTTAAAATTTTTGACTGTAAAGTAGCTAAATGCAGAGAGACATTTCATTATATGGGCTGCCAAGCTAAACCAAAATGGATATAAGGGTATTATGATTTCAGAATATGGGTCTAAGGATATGATGCTTTGGAGAGGGTCTTCTTTTGTTTTCACAGAGGATGAGACTCTATGGATTGCATCTATCCCGATATGGTATGATAAACCACGCCCTCCTGAAAGGTTGCTGTGAACACCTTCAAAAAATTACTTCACTCAACTGCCGACTGAGATGACCCTGACACACAGGTTACACCATGAAAGATCTAAAAACAGCGCCCCCATTCAGCAGAAAGCAGTTTGGAGAGAAAAAAACTGCGCCCATATTCCCAAATATTGTTTATGAATATTCTTTTACATTTAAAGGAGGATATGATATAGATATGAATAATTTGCATTGGTATAGATTTTAAGGTCAATTTAGTTATATGTATATGTATTTCTGATCTTGATTAAGGTATTGTGATTGTAGGGTTCATTTAAAAATGTAATGTATATAGTTTGTTAATGGATAATCATCGATAATTGTCAAGCTTTTAGTCATGTTAGTTAGATTTTCTAGATGTACATAGATATATTTCAGCTAGATAGGCATTCTACATATCTTTCAAAGACTGCAAAATATGGCATTTAATGTTTTATTAACTTAGGGCTTTTCATGATAATGAGACACGTCTGCTCCTGGCAGCACCAATCTACTTCAAGAGGATGATGGGCATCGAAGAGGCTCCTTATGGAGTTTGATAGCCATTTGGGCAAGAAACTGTTCTTGCCTGGACTGTTGCATAAACTGGACACAAAGAACCTACAGAGAGAGGACTACTGAACTTGCCTAAAGGTGAGATGGTCTTTCGGGGTTCCTGACTCATGAAAGAGTCTGCGAGACATTCTGCAGGACACAGCAAAAAATGACTGAACTGTCTTTAAAATTTCCTGCTTGATGACAATGTCTGCTGGATTCTATGGGCCTGTAGGCCAAAGATAGATGCCCCAACGGTACAGAGGAACTTTGGATGACTATCCAGGCAGCGAGATGTCTCTGTCATTTCTAGAGTTTTGGATCTCTTGTTTGCTTAGGTAATATTATATCCTTCTGGAGTCTTTGATGGAGTTGAAAAATGGTTAGTTATAGTTATAGTTTTCCTTAGTTATGATAAAAGATAAAATAGATATAAATATTGTAACTGTAATTCTTGCTTGATAACTGTTTTGCTATATGTACTCTTACTATGTTAAAGTGAAAGTCTTTCTTTTTTGTTTAAACAGAAAAAGGGGAAATGATGGAGGTGGGTCTTTATCTATCTATTGCTTTCATTGGTTAACTAATAAAGAAACTGCTTAGGCCCATTTGATAGGCCAACCCTTAGGTGGGTGGAGTAAACAGAACAGAATGTTGGGAGAAAGAAGCCGAGTGAGGAGTCGCCATGATTCTCCCACTCCAGACAGACGCAGGTTAAGATCTTTCCTGGTAAGCCAGCTCATGGTGCTACACAGAATATTAGAAATGGGTTAGATCAATATAAAAGAGCTAGCCAATAAGAGACTGGAACTAATGGGCCAGGCAGTGATTAAAAAAATACAGTTTCCGTGTAATTATTTCGGGGCATAAGCTAGCCATGTGGGCGGCTGGGTGCCGGGGACGCAGCCCCGCTGCTCTTATTACAACAGAGCAGTTTCTTGCCCAAATGGCTATCAAACTCCATAAGGTGCCTCTTCGATGCCCATCTTCTTCTTGAAGTAGATTGGTGCTGCCAGGAGCAGACGTGTCTCATTGTCAGAAAAACCCTAAGTTATTAAAACACTTAAAATGCCATATTTTATAATCTGTGAAAGATATGAAGAATGTCTATCTAAAATATATCTATGTACATCTAGAAAATCTAACTAACATGACTACAAGCTTGACTATTATTGATAATTATCCATTAACAACCTATATACATTACATTTTTAAGTGAACTACACAATCACAATACCTTAATCAAGATCAGAAATACATATACATATAACAAAATTGACCTTAAATCTCTATCAATAAAGCAAAATCTATACTAATGCAAATTATTCATACCTATATCATATCCCCCTTTAAATGTACAAGAACATTTATAAACAATATTTGAGAATATGGGTGCAGTTATTTCTCTCCAAACTGCTTCATGCTGAACGGGGGCACTGTTAATCAGGTCTTTCATGGTGTAACCTATGTGCCAGGGTCATCTCAGTCGGCAGTTGAGTGAAGTAATTTTCTGAAGGTGTTCACAGCAACCTTTCAGGAGGGTGTGGTCTATCATACCATATTGGGATAGAAGCAATCCAAAGAGTCTCATCCTCTGTGACAACAAAAGAAACTCCTTTCCAAAGCATCATGTCCTTAGATTCAAATTTTAAAGTCAAGGTATTTTCAAAATATCTATCTTGGATTAGTTCAGCAGCATTTATAAACAAATATCTTTTAGCATCTGTTGCTCCTTCCTCAGCATTCAAACAATTCAAAGAAAGCATAATAGCATACAGTATCAAGATTCTCTGTATATTTTCCATCTTTGTGTGTCTTTATTTTAACCTCTAATTTGTTTATTTTTACTTTTAACTTTTTGCTTTTTGGGACAGGTTCTCTGTATATCTTTGACCTGGAATAACTCTGTAGACCAGGCTGTCCTTGAACTCTCAGAGATCCCTCTGTCTCTGCCTCCCAGGCATTGGGATTAAAGGCGTGTGCTACCACACCTTGAAGTCAGAGTTCAACTCCCTCTGCCTCCCAAGTGTTGGGATTAAAGGTGTGTACTACCACACCCAACTACTTTCTTTTCTCCTTTTTTTTTTTTACTTTTAAGAACGTTAACTTTTAGCCTGCATATATTTTTAAAGACACTGTAAATCATTTAAAGGTTTTCTTTGTCTTTGAATCTCTCTTTACTGTATCTCTCTCTCTTTTTCTGACCACACGAGCCTTTAAATTACTGAGCAATATGGGTAGGATTAAAGTCGTGGCTTTCCCAGCTGGATCCAGCCCATTCGTTAGCTTTCCAGCCTCATGGCGGAGGTACTGTTGGAGCAATTTTTATCGCCACAACTGTGTGGTGTTTCAAAGTCCCTGCCAGCAAGCAAGTTGCAGCATTCTGATCACAGATCACACTCATTCAGACTGACTGCCTGAAAGAGTCAGAATTTGCCCTGGCAGGACAGACCAGAAAGCCAGCATTTTAAATAAAACAGCACAACTTTTTTCCTGCTATGGCTGAAAATGAACAAGCATTCAGCCAGCTTTTATCAATACCATTTAAGTGTTTTGTGGCAGGACCTCTTAATGAGCTGCAAGGTTTTGCAGCTAAAGATGAGTCAGGAAGCCTCTCTTAGATGAGAGTGCATGCTTGCCTCTAGCAAGCAGAGCAGACCCAAGAAAT
Source organism: Chionomys nivalis (assembly GCF_950005125.1). Taxonomy (NCBI): domain Eukaryota; kingdom Metazoa; phylum Chordata; class Mammalia; order Rodentia; family Cricetidae; genus Chionomys; species Chionomys nivalis. Next base: position 81,363,563 of record NC_080086.1, read on the forward strand.
TGCTGCTACCAAGAAAACATGCTTTACTCTATTCTTTCCCAGGCTTTCTCAGGCTTTATGGGGAGTCCAGTCATCCACATCTGGGCGCCATTCTGTTGGGATAAGAGCAGCGGGGCTGCGGGGGCCACTCTGTTGTAATAGGAGCAGCAGGCCACTTCCCGCCACCTGGCTAGCTTTACCCGAAATAATTACATGGAAACTGTATACTTTTAAACACTGCCTGGCCCATTAGTTCCAGCCTCTTGTTGGCTAGCTCTTACATATTGATCTAACCCATTTCTAATATTCTGTGTAGCACCACAAGCTGGTGGCTTACCAGGGAGGATCTTAACCTGTGTCTGTGTCCGGCGGGAGAATCATAGCGACTGCCTGACTTGGCTTCTTTTTCCCAGCATTCTTTTCTGTTTACTCCACCCACCTAAGGGTTGGCCTATCAAATGGGCCTAAGCAGTTTCTTTATTAGTTAACCAATGAAAGCAACAGATAGATACAAGACCCACCTCCATCATACAAATATATACTTACATAATATAACAATTAATGTAAAAGTTGACCATTAATTTGAAAAGGGGGAAGGGTTATATGAGAGAAGAAAGAGGGAGGAAAAGGGAAGAGTGAAATGTTTTAATTAAAATTCAGTCTCAGATATTAAAAGTAAGAATAAAACAGAACTGGCTGCACAGCATCAGTAACATTTACAGTTATCAGTATCTTCAGTAACATCTACCTATGAAAGGATCAGTAAAAATTTAGGTATACTCTAGAATGTACCTTGTTTCACAGTCCTTATCAAGGAGGGAAAATAGCAAGGGAATTATACACAAAATGTGACAGAAATCACAATAAGTGATTTCTCATAGAAACTCATAGAGATGTTGCTGTTGTTTGCTTTACAAAGAAGTGCATGCCTTACAAATAAATCTGTACTACCTCTTGGATATGACATATAACTGAAACAGAGGCTTTTATAGAGTCACAGACTGGACCCACCCATTGTTGATTTACATATGTCCAGAGCACAGTCTATTGGCCTGAGAAATTCATAATCAGGCCAAAGACTGTGCTAAAGTCAGACTCACACAGGACCCAGCACAGGCATTAGGATCCTTACACGGGTTTTGAGATTGCTGCTCTGGCAAGGAAGGCAGCATTTGAACTGTGTTCATTTGATTGTGGTCAGTGCTGTTGCCTGGTATCTGGGAAGGTGTCCTATTTTTTTTTTTTTTTTGGTTTTTCGAGACAGGGTTTCTCATTAGATCTGTAGCCTATCCTGGAAATAGCTCTTGTAGACCAGGCTGGCCTCAAATTCACAGATATCTGCTGCCCACCTCTGCCTCTTGCATGCTGGGATTAAAGGTGTGCACCACCACTGCTTAGCTGAAAGTCCTTTTCTAAAAACTTAATTGTGTGAAAATTTGTTTTCAATTTTCAACTCTCAAGTGCCAGATGTGACATCAAGATGACCCATTCTCCAGTTTCCCTCTCTGCATCTCTGAGAGACAGTGTCATCATCACATGCTGAGCAAATCAGAGTATTGGGGATTTTTGTTGTTGTTGTTTGGCATGGTATCCGAAAAAATCAGAGAAAACTCCTTAGTTCCTTATCTATTATGCAAAGAGCTTGGTAGATGGGGTCCCATCAAGGTTCAGTGGCAGTGGATCAGGCACACAGTATTCTCTCAAAATCAGCAGCCTGCAGCCTGAAGACACAGCAAGTTATTACTATCAATATGGTGGTAGTATTCCACCCATGTTTGTTCACTGTTCTGATTTTCTTAGGATAAGTGTATCTATATAGATATTGTCCAGTATAACACCATTTCTATCCTTCACTCTCCCACTTCAATTATGTCTACGTCCCTCTACCACATCCATTTAAATTCTTGAGTTCTTCAAATATTATTATTGCAACCTAATCCCCAACACATACACAGAAAGAGAAAGAGGAAGGAGTGAGGGAGAGACACAAAGAGAAAGATGATAGAGACATTCACATATAGTTCCTACTGAATCAATCAGAAATTTTTCATATTCATGTGTTTAGACGTGACCACTTGGAAATAGATACTATATGATCCCTTCCTGGAGAAGACTGATTTTCTCCTTATTAACAGTCATTAATTGACTATAGCTCTTCATGTAGGGGATTTCCCCCATCCACACTACCATGTCAACTGGTGATGGTATTGTGTTGGTTTGTTTAGGCAAAGGTAAAATTGGAAAAATGAGGTGATGAACAATTTAACTGTTTTGGGGGTACAAAACGCATAAATAGAAAATTGGAATAGGAAAAGTAGGAAAATTAAAAAGCCTCCCAAATTTATGTAGCATACTGTGCTAGGGTTCCATGAGAGCACAGAAAAAGAAAAACAAAAAATAATCACAGGGACCAAGTATTGTCCTTGATGAGTATAATCTTCTCAAACCCCTCCTTCTTAATAGGTCTTCCCAGGGACTTGAAGGACCAAGGCATGGCCATATGACTTAGTCTTTGCCAAATGTGAGACCTTTGTACATCTCGGAGTTCCCTCTTCTCTACAGCCTGGCCATACTGATAACCCCACATTATGTTTTTGATGTACCCAGAAAGATTATAAATAAACTGTATATGATTGACCCAAAGTAAATAAACATAAAAGACTGTTTCACTGTATTCATTTCATGTCTTTTTATTATTATTTTCAAGCTAGACTTTAAACAAGAATCCTAAGATAATTAAAGATTGTTTCCTAACTTTCATGTTGTCTAGACAAAAACTTGTTCAATAAGACAACAGAGATAAACTAATATAACTAAGAGTAAATGGATGTGCCAAAGAGTTTTGCGGATGATGTATTCTTCTTTTTTATTATTTATTTATTAAAAATTTCCACCTCCTCCCATACTCACATTTCCCTTCCACTCCCCCTTCCCCCTCCGCCTCCCTCTCCAGTCCTAAGAGAAGTCAGGGTGCCCTGCCCTGTGGAAAGTCCAAGGCCCCCCCTCCATCGAGGTCTAGGAAGGTATGCATCCAAACAGACTAGGCTCCCAAAAAGTCAGTACATGCAGTAGAATCAAAATCTGGTGTCATTATCATTGGCTTCTAAGTCAACCCTCCTTGTCAGCCACATTCAGAGAGTCCGATTTGATCGCATGCTTGTTCAGTCTCAGTCCAGCTGGCCTTGGTGAGCTCCCATTATGTCAGTCCCACCGTCTCCGTGCGTGGGCGCACCCCTTGTGGTCCTGACTTCCTTGCTCATGTTCCTTCTGTTCTTCATCTGGGCCTCAGGAGTGCAGTCCAGAGCTCCAATGTGGGTCTCTGTCTGTATCTCCATCCATCTCCGGATGAAGGTTCTTTATCAATGGCTTCTCAATCAACAGCCCATTTCAGCCACATTTAGAGAGTCTGGTTTGGTATCATGCTCATTCAGTCCCAGTCCAGCTGGATATGGTGAGCTCCCATTAGCTCAGGCACACTGTCTCAGTGGGTGGACCAACCCCTTGCAGTCCAGACTTCCTTGATCATCTTCTCCCTCCTTCTGTTCTTAAATTGGACCTTGGGAGCTCAGTCTGTTGCTTTGATGAGGGATTTTGTCTCTATCTCTATCCGTTGCCAGACGAAGATTCTCAGTAGAGTAGAGGGTGTCTGAATTGGCCTTGCCCCACTAACACACTGATGATGATATATTCTTATACAGAAAATATCGTTAATAAACAAACTGAAAGCTCAGAAGTCTAACAAAACATTTCAGCAACATTTTAAAACACAAACTTGAAAAAGAATTTGCAGTCTTTTTCTAAATATATTTGGAAAGAATTCCAAGAAACAAATTCATTAACATTTCTTTCAGTACTTGCCATAATTAGCTGGAGGGGAAGCTTAGCAGTTAAGAGTACTTGTTGCTTTTGCAAATGACCCAAGTTCATTTCCCAGCTACTCACACGGTGTTTCACAATTATCTATAACTTCAGTTTCAATGTATCTAACAACTACTCACCTCTTCAGGCCCAAGGTACACATATGTTATACATATGAATATGCAGGAAAACACTAAAACAAATAAAATAACATTTTAAAATTAAAAAATTAAAGAAAAAGCAATTTATGTGGGAATATAAGTAGCACAATAATGAATGAGTTGTATGTTTTACTTTTCTATATCTATGATAAAACATCATGAAGAAGGCAAGTAAAAATGAATTTATTGAAGCTTATGGTGGTACATGGTTAGAATGCATGATGACAGAGTGGAGTCATGATGCCAGAAGCAGGAAACTGGAAACACAATGTGAAAACAAACCCAACCCAGTAGTATACTACCTCCACTTAAGTCACAGCACTTAAGCCTCCCCAAATAGCACTTCCAACTGACCAACAAGGATTCAAATATCTGAGCCTATAGAAAATATTTTTATTCAAACCACCATAAATTCTAAAGGAATATTATATAATGCTGAATAAATAACTTAAAATATTAGGGGATATAAGTACTTCTTACATTAAAGTATTGAAAAGAATTATATACTAAATATGACTATTTTATCAAAATCAATCTATAGATTACCTGCAATTACCACCAAAATTTCAATACCACTCATCCTGAAAATAGAAGAGAAAATAAAAAAAAATAAATCATATCATTTAGGAAGTAAATGCTCTCAGACAGTCAGAGCAGGACTGAACAAAATAAGTAATACTCCAGTTTTTACATCAGACCTCAACTTGGAGTACAGTAGGATAAAAACAAATCAAGATAGTAAGGCCACAAAACACAAGTAGATCAAGGAAATGGAATAGAGAACTGGTATAGGAAGTCCTTCTGTGTATGTGTTGCTTTTATTGGTTAAGAAATAAAGAAGCTGCTTTGGCCTGTGGTATGGCAGAATAGAGCTTGGTGGGGAAAACTAAACTTGAATGCCGGGAGATAGAAAGTGAAGTCGGTGAAAAGCTGCTGGGGACTGATGCCTCCTCCACTGGAGTCTTCCAAAATTTTGCCGGTAGGCCAAAACTTTGCTGTGCTGCATAGATTAATGGAGATGGGTTAGTTTAGGATATAAGAGCTAGCTAGCTGATGTGGGAGTGTCATATCAATCTGTTGATTTCATTGGTTAAGTAATAAAGAAACTGCTTGGCCCTCATAGGTTAAAATATAGGTGGATGGAGTAAACAGAATAGAATGCTGGGAGAAAGGGGAAGTGAGCTCAGACTTGACAGCTCTGCTCTCTGGAGCAGATGCCATGCCATGCTCCCCTCTCCAGAGCAGATGCGATGAAGCTCCGACCCAGGATGGACGTAGGCTAGAATCTTCCTGGTAAGCGCTCCTTGGGGTGCTACACACATGAATAGAAATGGGCCAGGCAGTGTTTAAAAGAATACCGTTTGTGTGTCATTATTTTGGGGCATAAGCTAGCCAGGCAGCCATGAGCTGGGCTGTGGGAAGAGGCCCACAGCTCCTACTACAGATGGCTCCCAACGTGTGGACGACTATATCCACAGAAAGCCTGAGGAAGCTTGGGAAATAGTAGAATAAAGCATGTTTTCTTGGTAGCAGCAATTTCTCTGTTCTACTCTGCTTGCTAGAGGCAAGCAAGTGCTCTCATCTAAGAGAGGCTTCCTGACTCAGCTTTAGCTGCAAAATCCTGCAGCTCATTAAGAGGTCCTGCCACGAAACACTGAAATGGTATTGATAGAAACTGACTGCATGCTTGTTTGTTTTCAGCCGTAGCAGGAAAAAAGTTGTGCTGTTTTAAAGTGCTGGCATTCTGGTCTGTCCTGCCAGGGCAAACTCTGACTCTGTGGCAGGAGGTCAGCTACAAAGAGAGAATTTGAGTGTTGTAGCTTGTTTGCTGGCAAGGACCTTGAAACGCCACAGAGTTGTGATGATAAACATGGTTACAGCCGGTACCTCTACCATGAGGCTGGAAAGCTAAGGAATTGTCTGGATCTAACCGGCAAAGCCACGCCTTTAATCCTACCCATATTGCTCAGTAATTTGAAGGCTCATGTGGTCAAAAAAAAAAAAGAGAGATATGCAGTAAAGAGAGACTCAAAAACAAAACAAAAGAAAATTTCTAAATGATTTACAGTGTGTAAAAAATATATGCAGGCTAAAAGAAAGGAAGGAAGAAAGTAGTTGGGTTTGGTAGGACACACCTTTAATCCCAACACTTAGGAGACAGAGGGAGATTGACCTCTGTGACTTCAAGGTGTGGTAGCACACGCCTTTAATCCCAATGCCTGGGAGGCAGAGACAGATGGATCTCTGAGAGTTCAAGGACAGTCTGGTCTACAGAGTTATTCCAGGACAAATATATACAGAGAATATAAAACAAAAGTAAAAATAAACAAAATAGAGTTAAAATAAAGCTGCACAAAGATGGAAAATACACAGAGAATCTTGATACTAGGACTTGCGCCTTCATCTCCTGCTCCGGTTCCGGCGACTAGACTTCTTCCTAATTGCGTGCGCAGAGGGCTGTTGTCTGGGACGGTGATCTGTAAGTTTATTCCCTTTTAAATAAATACCACCCTATTAATCACAATTCCAAACTGGTGTGGGATTGTTTATCATCACGCAGTGGCTTTTCTTGCTGCAGTTCTTTATATTTTCCCTTTAGACACCTCAGATTGACTTCAAGTCCCCACGCAGCCTATCGTTTGCCTCCCTACGTGGATTTAAATTCCACAGGCCCGCATAGTCTCTGCCCACGTGGTTTGCTCTTTTCTGAGTCGTTTTCAAATCTCCCTTGCAAGTGCAGCTCTTAAGCGGAGCAAACCAGAGCACGTGGTTACCGGTTGCCGAAAGCTGCAACCCCTTGGGACGACTCTGTCACGTGGAGGCATACACGGCTTCCGGGTTACTCTTCTCTACCCCTGGATTCTGGGTTTATGGTTCCGTGTACGGAATTGATTTAATTACATTTACTTTGTTGAGCAACTTGCATTTCCCAGTTTTTAACAAATACTAGGCGGACACTGAAACAGGACCCCGTTTTTCGTCGCGACTTGGCAACAGCGCCACCTGCTGGATAATAGGTAATATGGTAGTTTTCGTATCCAACATGAATTTTACTGTTTTGGCCACCAAAACAATGGGTTTTTTCATGCAAGGTTTATATGACTATGGAGATAACTTAATTTACTGGTTACTAGGTTTCAGTATTCTTTTGAATATTCTATTATTTAGGAAAAATATGGTCCTAAGAGCCATACAATCTTTACCAGAAACTAATACAGGTCAGGAGATTCAGGATTCAAAAGCTTTGAAATCACAGGTGCAGAATGGGGACCAAAAAATTGATACCTCAGTGAAATCACTAGAAACACATGTAGCTCAGGAGATTCAGGATTTAAGAGAGACAATGATAAAAAGACTTGAAATGATTGAAGAAATTATTGAAGCTGGTGAACAGAGTAAGAAAGCACAAGGACAGGATACAATGCCACCACCAGCTATTAGATCTGGCTTACCCAGGGTTTTAGCGACATACCCTGTAATTCATTCTGACAAAGCGTCAACTTCTAAAGGCTCAAAGGGAGTCAGAGAAGCTAGATGGATGCCAATAGCAATGAATGATCTAAAAGAAATTAAGCAAGCTATTGTTACCTTTGGCTTGCACTCTGCATATGTTAAGGAAATGATAAGGACTTGGGCTTCTAATGCTAGAGCTACCCCCCACGATTTCCATCAGTTAGTGTCTGCAGTTTTAGATAATGGACCTTCCTTGATGTTTGGAATATATTTCAGAGAAGAATCCAAACATATGGAACAGCAAGGAAGAGCAAAAGGTGTGGAGGTTTCCCAAGATCAAATTCTTGGTGTAGGAGAATATGCTGATCCACAGGTCCAAGCTCTTTATGATGATGAAGTACTGTGTTTATGTCACCAAGCAGCTTTAAATGCTTGGAATAGGCTACAAGATCCAGCAAAAAGGGTTGAATCATATACCAGAATTAGGCAGGGACAGAGAGAACCCTTTATTGACTTTTTGCAAAGATTAATTAAGGCTCTGGACATAGGGGTAACAGACCCAGAAGCTAGACGACTACTTCTTGAATCTCTAGCTTTTGAGAATGCAAACATATGCTATTATGCTCTCTTTGAATTGTTTGAATGCTGAGGAAGGAGCAACAGTTGCTAAAAGATATTTGTTTATAAATGCTGCTGAACTAATCAAAGATAGATATTTTCAAAATACCTTGACTTTAAAATTTGAATCTAAGGACATGATGCTTTGGAAAGGAGTTTCTTCTTTTGTTTTCACAGAGGATGAGACCCTGTCGATTTTTTCTATTCCAATATGGTATGATAGACCACGTCCTCCTGAAAGGTTGCTGTGAACACCTTCAGAAAATTACTTCACTCAACTGCCAACTGAGATGACCCTGGCACACAGGTTACTCCACGAAAGATCTGAATAACAGCGCCCCCATTCAGCAGGAAGCAGTTTGGAGAGAAAAAACTGCACCCATGTTCCCATATATTGTTTATAAATGTTCTTTTACATTTAAAGGGGGAAATGATATAGATTCAAATAATTTACATTGATATAAATTTTGCTTTGTTGATATAAATTTAAGGTCAATTTTGTTATATGTATATGTATTTCTGATATTGATTAAGGTATTGTGATTGTGTAGCTCATGTAAAAATGTTATGTATATAAGTTGTTAATGAATAGTTATCTATAATAGTCAAGTTTGTAGTCATGTTAGTTAGATTTTCTATATGTACATAGATATATTTTATATAGGCATTCTTCATATCTTTCAAAGATTATAAAATATGGCATTTTAAGTGTTTTAATAACTTAAGGTTTTTCATGACAATGAGACACGTCTGCTCCTGGCAGCACCAATCTACTTCAAGAAGAAAGAAGATGGGCATCGAAGAGGCACCTTATGGAGTTTGATAGCCATTTGGGCAAGAAACTGCTCTTGCCTGGACTATTGCATAAACTGGACACAAAGAACCCGCAGAGAGAGGACTGCTGAACTTGCCTAAAGGTGAGATGGTCTTTTGGGGTTCCTGATTTATGAAAGAGTCTGCGAGACATTCTGCAGGACACAGCAGATAGTGACTGAACTACCTTTGAAAGTTCCTGCTTCATGGAAAAGTCTCTGGATACTATGGGCCTGTAGGCCGAAGATGGATGCCCCAATGGTACAGAGAAACTTTGGGTGACTGTCCAGGCAGCAAGATGTCTCTGTCATTTCTAGAGTTTTGAAAATTGCTCACTTTTTGTTTGCTTAGGTAATATTGTATTCTTCTGGAGTCTTTGATGGAGTTGAAGAATAGATAGATAGTTATAGTTATAGTTTTCCATTGTTATGATAAAAGATAAAATAGATATAACTGTTTTGTCATATGTAATTTTGCTATGTTAAAGTTAAAGCCTTCCTTTTTTTGTTTAAACAGAAAAAGGGGAAGTGATGTGGGAGTGTCATATCAATCTGTTGATTTCATTGGTTAAGTAATAAAGAAACTGCTTGGCCCTCATAGGTTAAAACATAGGTGGATGGAGTAAACAGAATAGAATGCTGGGAGGAAGGGGAAGTGAGCTTAGACTTGACAGCTCTGCTCTCTGGAGCAGATGCCATGCCATGCTCCCCTCTCCAGAGCAGATGCGATGAAGCTTCGACCCAGGATGGACGTAGGCTAGAATCTTCCTGGTAAGCGCTCCTTGGGGTGCTACACACATGAATAGAAATGGGCCAGGCAGTGTTTAAAAGAATACCGTTTGTGTGTCATTATTTTGGGGCATAAGCTAGCCACGCAGCCATGAGCCGGGCTGTGGGAAGAGGCCCACAGCTCCTACTACAGCTAGCAATATGCTTAAGGCATTGGCCAAACAGTATTGCAAATAATATTGTTTTGTGTGATTATTTTGAGTTAGGGCAGGAGGAAAATGAGTCTGGGTGGCTGGAAAATGAACAAGAAGCCTCCCTCAACAAACTGGCAAGCCAATGAGAAGCTGAATAATACATCCAAATAAATTCCAAGAAAGCTTGGAAAGAAATTCTAAAAGAATAGATATAAGCATGGCTTTTGTATCCAGCATATTTTAAATGAGTCTGTTTGCTAACAGCAGCACATATTTTATTAAATCGAGGCTTTCTCTTCTGTGCTGTTAGCACAATCTCTGGCTCTTTCAGGAGGTTAAGTACTTCAGTGGGGTTTGTGAGCAGTATGCTGAAAGTTGCTTAGTGGCAGCATAGGTCAACTGGTTACCAGAGTTGAGGTGGTGAGCTTTCGGGAGTAATAGGGGCAGTGAATGGAAGTACGCCATGTTGAACTTGGCAAAGCCAAAAGGAAAAGCAGACTTATTCCTAGCCAAGATGCTTTGCATTTTAAGAAGTGGTCCTGGTCAGAAAAGTATTACAGATATGTAATAAAGACAGACTCAGATTTTAAAAATATCTCTAAAAGGGAAACAGTGTTGAATAATGTATGTAGGCTTGGAAGAGAGACAAAAAAGAGTATAGATAGTTATAAAAAGGAGTAAATATTTTTTAAAAAATAAAACAAAACACTCAGAGTCAATTTGTACAAAAATGAATACTGTAAGAAAAATAAGCCACGTAAACAGAGAGTATAGGTTAAGAATATTATTGTGTTCTTTGAATTTGTTGACTGTGATTGAGCTAAGTACAGAGATACATTTCATTGTACAGGCTGATAAACTAAATGAAGATATATATTTTAAAGGTATCGACTTTAAAATTTGGGTCTAAGTATCTGTTGTTTTGGAAAAGATGTTCTGCTTTTATTTCCACAAGAGGTAGAAATCTGTGGATTTCTTACCAGCTAAAATGGCTTAAAGTACCAAGACCCCCTGAAAGGTTGCTGTGAATACCCCCAAAATCACTTCACACAAAAAAAGCAGGAAATAGTTTGGAGAGAACTATGCCCAAATTCCCAGATATTGTTTATAAATGTATGGTTATATTTAAAAGGGTATACGTTATAGAGATCAATATTTTGTAATGGTATGAAACTTGGTGTACTCATACATATTTTAGGTTGATTTTGTTATATGTCTATTTCTGCTCTTCATTAAGGTATTGCATTTGTGCAGCTCATTTAAAAATGTAAAACATAATTAAGAAATAAAGGTCAGCATATACTCATCTATGATAGTCAAGTTTGTAGTCATGTTAGTTATGTTTTCTAGATATATAGGGATATATTTCAGTTAGATAGGTTTTCTTCAAATCTTTCAGAGACCTTCAAAATATGGCATTTAAAATGTTTAAGAACTTAGCATTGTCATGACAATGAGACACATCTGCTCCTGGCAGCATCATTTTACCTCAAAAGGATGATGGACATCAAAGAGGTCCTTAAGAATTTTCTAGCTTTTTGGGCAAGAAACCTCCTTTGTCTGGACTGCTTCATAGTATGCATATGAATACTATATTCTGGACATGCAGGACCCACAGAAAAATAATTTTTGGAGAGTTACTTCTCTCTGGATTGTTTTGTCTACCCTATTACGCTTGGTTTCTCCTGCTGTTCTAATCTGTCAAATACTAACTCTGCAAGGAGTTATTGCTCAATTATTCCTGTGTTCTGAACATTCTGACTTTTCTGTATGTTGCAGTTAGAGACTTTCCACCTGACCATTAGACAGTGGTTAGGTTGCCTAGTTACTCATATACACATGAAGAACTTTCTCATTCCCCCTACCCTATATTTACCTTGGTTGTGCCCTTGAATAAACAAGACTTGATCAGAATCTTGTCTTGTCTCCATCTCTCATGTCTCTTCCCATTCTTGCACTGCCCCCAGGGTCTCCATTGACTCACCAATGGGCAGGGGCAAAGGGGCTACCAACATGGGGCTCAAGTGCAGGGGATTCAGTGAAGAACACTGTTCAGAGAGGCTGGCATAAAGTGAAGCACAGTTAGTTAAGAGGAAGAGTAACACAGGAGCCTGCTGTGTCTTCTTAACTTTGATAAGTAGAACAGCAATTATGGGACAAGTAGTTACCAAGCATGAAATGCTTATTAATGGATTAAGACTTGTTTTTAAGGCACAAGGTATAAAGGTTAAAATTAAACAGTCATGTGAATTATTTGACTATATTAAAGATGTTTGTCCCTGGTGTTCAACTGATGAAACTACAGATGAGAAAAAAATGAAAGAGAGTCAGAGAGGCTCTCAAACATTATCAAGCATATGGACCAGAAAAATTCCTGTAACTGCCTTTTCCTTCTGGAATTTAATTGATGAACTTTTGTCTCAGAGATATCAAGATTCTGTAGTTGCAAGTGCTATTGAAACAGGTGAAGAAATATTATTAAAAATAAGTTAGACAAGATGCACAAAAAGGAACTTAATCAAAAGAATGACCCACAAGGTGTCAAGAAGAATAAGGAAAAAGAAGGTGAGAACTTTATGTCCTTTGATAGTGATGTTAAAACATCTGACAAAAAGAATGCAAACTTAGAGGATCCTAAAGTTAAGCCTTCCCTGCAGGAAACTAAAGAATCAAATAAAGATCTCCCCACATCGAAGTCAAAAGCAAAAAAAAAAACAAAACAAAAAAAACAAACAAAAAAAAACCTCCAGGAGTTAGATCTAAAATTAAGAAACTATATCCATCTTTAAAAGAATTCCTTCCCCTGTCTCGAAAAAACCAAAAAAAAAAAAAAAAAAAAAAAAAGAATTCCTTCGTTTACAGGATGATCTGAGTGAGGAGGACTAGGATGATTTAGAGGAAGCATCCAGATATCACAATTTTCAGGCTGGCCATCACTTGCATGTCACCCTCTGACATATAGCTCAGTCCCAACAGCACCTCCATTGGCTTGTTCAGTAGTAGACCCCCCAAAAAAACTTCACGATAAAATAAGATTCTTAAGAGAATAGATAAAATTAGAACAGGAAAATCAGGATTTAATTAACCAATTGAAGGGATTGAATACAGGAAAAACTAATAATGAAGTCCCATGAGACAGTTGGCTTAACCATCAGACACCCATGTGAGGGGCTACACCCAGGCTCTCTCCTAAAATAAACAAATCACTAGAAATAGATGATCTAGAAGCCTTCCTGGACACACGAACTGTGGATGTTCAGGGAACAGTGTGTAAATTTTGATTTTAAACTGATTAAAGATTAAAATTAGCTGTTTTACAATATGGAGCTGCAGCTCCTTACACCACAACAATTGTTGAGTTTGTGGCTGAAAATTGGCTTATGCCTGAGACTGGCAAACTCTAGCTAGAGCAACCCTCACTGGAGTTGACTATCTCCTTTGGAAGTCTGAGTTTGTTGAGGCAAGCAAAGATTACCAGATGTAATGTACAGGCTGGAAATGGATGGACCTTGGATATGCTAATTGGGAAAGATAATTATGCTACTACTGATGCTCAAAGTAACTATGCTGTGGGACTTTTTGCCCAGATTCAAATCACAGCTACATGACCCTGGAGAAAGCTGCCAGTTAAGAGAAACATGAACTCTACCAGATGAGCCTTTTGCTGATTTTGTCCATAGGCTAATCGCTGCAGCAGGAACAATTTTGGACAATGTTGATGCAGGCACAGATTTTGTTAAACAATTGGCCTTTGAAAATGCTAATGCTGCATATCAGTTGGCTATCCATCCATATAAAAAGAAAATGGACCTGACAGGATATATAAGCCTTTGCTCAGATATAGGAGCTGCCTATCTGCAATGTCTTGCAATGACTGCTGTGATACAGGGATTTGTTGTAAATCAATTCTTGTCACAACAAAATAAAAGTAAATGTTTAAATTTGGAGAATTTGGACATTTTGCCAGAGATTGCAAAAATAATACAACTGCTGGCCCAAGAACATCTATTCCAGAACTGTGTCCCTGATGTAAAAGAGGAAAACATTGGGCTAGTAAATGTAAGTCCAAGAGGGATGCCGAGGGTCAACCTCTGAACCAGTGAAATGGAAATAGGAGCCAGCCCCAGGACCCCAAACCCAAACAAATCTCTGGGACAGTCAACTTTTATCCAACAAACAACAATCCATTTCAGACCTCTTCAGAACCACAACAGGGAGCACAGAACTGGACCTTAGTTCCATCACCCATACAGTACTAATGCCTAAGATGGGAGTTCAAGTCCTCTCCATGGTATTTTTGGCCCTTTAGCTAAAGATACTTTTGATTTTATAGTAGGTCATATCATCTCTACCATCAATGGCCTTCAAGTTTTCCCAGGAGTTATTGATAATGATTATCTGGGAGAAATTAAAGTTATGGTGCCATCCCCCAAAAATTATTGTTACAATTCCTTCCAGATGGAGATTTATTCAATAACTACTTCTTCCCTTACTACCCACTTCAAATAGAGTTGTAATTCTAGAAACAATAAATGTTTTGGGTCTTCAGATGACTATTGGTCAAAAGTAATATCTGCACAAAAACCTCTTATGACCTTATGGTTAAATGAAAAGAAACTTTCAAGATTGGTAGACACAGGGGCAGATGTCACAATCATCAAAAAGGATGATTGATTTGATACATGATCTCTAGATGCTACCATAACTCATTTAAATTGTATAGGTCAGAGCCAAAATCTTCAAAATGATTTCAAAAATCTTAAAATGGAGAGACCAAGAAGGCAATCAAGGCACCACTCAACCTTATGTAATTGCAAGACTGCCTATCAACCTTTGGGGCCATGTCTTACTTTCTCAATTAGAGATCATTATGTTCAGTCCAATTGAGGTTGTCACTGTGAAAATCTTTTAAAATGGATGTCTCCCTGGCAAGGAACTTCTGGAATGCTGCAACCTCTTGAGGTCATGCCTAGAACTCCTGGATTGGTGTTAGGACATTTTTCATAGGGACTGTTGATGCTTGGCTTATTAATTTTCCTTTCCAATGGATCTTTTCTCTTATGTTAATTGCATTTATAAAACAATAGGTGAATGAGGCAACTAAAATGCAAACTATATAGGTCCATAATCATAAACTGGACATGGGTGACATTGAAGAATATGACAATGTTTAGCTGGTAAGCTCATGTACACGAGGTACATAAACAAATGTCTTTAAACTTGGTATGCAGGGCTCTATAGCCAGAGATGGGTAACAGGAGAATGTATACCTGTGTTAAACATGTCACCTAAGACAGGAACAGAACCAAAAGCTTTTCTGTCTTCCTATGACAAGGATGGGACTACAGGAGCTTTCCTGACCAAAGACAGGAGCAGCTCCAAAGTGACTTCCAGCATTTAAAAATTAATAAAAATCAAAAGTGGGACCTGTGGAAGACTTACTGCTCCCTGAATCAGTTTTGCCCACTCTGTTGTGTTTGGCTTCTCCTGCTGTTCAGATTTGTCAAATACTAATTCTGCAGGGAGTTGTTGCTCCATTATTACTGTGTTCTGAACATTCAGACTTTTCTGCATGTTGCAGTTAGAGACTTTCCACCTGACCATTGGACCATGGTAAGGTTGCCTAGTAAGTTGCCTAGTTATGCATATACACACAAAGAACTTTCTCATTTCCCCTACCATACATTTACCTTGATTATTCCCTTCATCAGAATTCTATCTTGTCTCCTTCTCTTGTGTCTCTTGTCCCTTCCCATTCTCTCTCCCTCACCCGCAGTGTCTCTGCTGACTTAGCTGCATACCTGGGCAAATGATGACTGAACTTACCTAAAGGTGAGATTGCTAGGAAATGAGTCTGAGCAGCCAGGAAACAAATAACCTGCCCCAACATAGGACATAGAAATTCTGCAAAAAGCTACAGCTCAATCCTTTTATACAAAGTTGTCAAAAATGTCAGAGAAAATGCAGACTCATCTATAAATGTTGCTATCAAAACTAGATATCTAACCAACAATAAGGCAATTAATTTTGATATCCCACTTGATATAAAAATTAACTCAAAATAGATCTACTATATATTGGTGTAACAATTAAAATAATTGATAGAAGAAAATAGTTAAGGCTATTATACTACCTGTATTTGCTTAGCTCTGGTTAGCGCTACTGAGCTTGTAAAATAATGAGTAGTTTATGGATGTTAATCATTTGTGGGTATTTGCTTTCTATTTTTAATGCCAGGTATCTGTCACATGTGATGTAAAGACAACTCAGACTCCATCTTTCCTCTTTGCATTTTTGGGAGAAAACATTACCTAAACTTGAAAGATGAGTGAGGAAACTGTTTATTAGCTTGGTGTCAGCAGAAGCAAAAGAAAGCTCCCATGCACCACTTGGTAGATAAAGTCCCTTCAAAGAGCAGTGGCAGTAGATCTAGTACAAAGTATTCTTGTGGGTTCCCTCAAACACTCCCTTGTACACCTGGCTACAGTTCTGTTCATTTTGAGGTTCACTAGTTAGCCCCACATTCTGGCACCATATGCTGGTGACCACCCCATGTTGGGCACCATATATCCGGAACTGGCCTCAAGAAAAAAACACCTCTTACCAGGGTATGGGCATGGGGATGTAGATATATTAGTAAAGAATATGAAGACAAAAATAATAAAACAGCAACCATAAAAATATTGGGAGAGCATTCCCCTGACTATTGAAATTGTCCATGATTAATTTTCCATATAGTACTATACCCCAAAAACAAAAGCGAGAATGTAAAGAAAGAGTTCTTTAACATGATTCAAAAGATAACTTGAACAATTATTTTAATTCTTTGAGGTATCAAGTCATTAGTATTATGTTGTGTAGGAACTAAAGCCACTCTAGACCAAGAATTCCAAAGGCAACCACTCTGTAGGAAACCTCATATTCCCAAAAAGGAGGAAAAGAACATTTAGATATCCTGAATACCTGTCAGGATAAAAATCAGGCTCTAATTTTGGCCCTTCACAAGCAGCTGAGAGGGAGCATTCATGTCACTGCTGCGATTTGATATAGAATTATGTCAGAACAGAGTATGACTAGACTATTAAATTCTCACTGAGTGAAATGAACAGAGAGTAACCCAGAGTATGTGTTCTCTAGTTTGTACAGTGACCTGATAATAAATTACATCAAGACAGAGTATGAATAGAATATTAATAAGTTCTCAGTATGTGAATACATAATAATCCTCAGAGTATCTGTTCTGCAGTATGTGTTCGTTCATTCTTTTTTAGATTTGTTGACATGCAAAAATTTGACCACAATCAGTACATTCATAGGTTTTCTCGCCAATAGATACTTTAATGTATTCAGAAACTATTGTGACATTAAATTCTGTAACACACTAAATACATTCATAGAATTTCTCTCCAGCATATGTTCTTTCATGCCTTCAAAGATCATTGAGATATGTAAAGAATTTACCACACTGATTACATTCATGGATTTCTTTAAGGTACGTGTTTTTTTATGCATCTCAAGATGACTGTGACAAAGGCTTTATATTATTGATTACATACATTTGAAAATAACCACTACACGCAAAGTTTTACCACACTGATTAGTCAGATTTTCTCTCCAGTGTGGGTTCTCATATGTAGAAGGAGATGGTTGTTGACATTAAAAGACTTTACCACATTGAGTACGTTCATAGGGTTTCGGCCAAGTATGTGCTCTTTTATGCATCAGGAGGTGACCATGACATCCAAAGGCTTTCTGATCTGATTACATTCATAGGGGTTTTCTCCAGCATGTGTTATTTTATGTCTTTGAAGAACATTGCGATATCTAAAGGTTTTATCACACTGATCACATTTATAGGGTTTCTCTCCAGTATGTATTCTTTTATGCATTTCAAGATTACTTTGGCGTGTAAAGGCTTTACCACACTGATTACATTCATAGGGTTTCTCTCCAGTACGTGTTCCTTTATGCTGCTGAAGACCACTGTGATATCCAAAGGCTTTAGGACATTGATTGCATTCATAGGTTTTCTCTTCATTATGCATTCTTTTATGTTTTTGAAGATGGATGTGACGTACAAAGGCTTTACCACACTGATTACATTCAAAGGGTTTTTCTCCAGTATGTGTTCTTTTATGCCTTTTAATAGCACTGTGATGTGCAAATGCTTTACCACATTGATTACATTCATAGGGTTTCTCTCCTGTATGTGTTCTTTTATGTATTTGAAGATGACTGTGGCGTGTAAAGGCTTTACCACACTGATTACATTCAAAAGGTTTTTCTTCTTTATGTGTTCTTTTATGCCTTTGAAGATCACCATGGCATGCAAAGGCTTTACCACATTGATCACATTCATAGGGTTTCTCTCCTGTATGTGTTTGTTTATGCAATCGAAGATGACTATTACATGCAAAGGCTTTACCACACTGATTACATACATAGGGTTTCTCTCCAGTGTGGGTTCTTTCGTGTATTTGGAGATTTTTGTGACATAGAAAGGATTTACCACACTGAGTACATTCATAGGGTTTTTCTCCAGTATGTGCTCTTTTATGGATGTGAAAATAACCCTGACTTGAAAAGGCTTTACCACACTGATTACATTCATAGGGTTTCTCTCCAGTATGTGTTCTTAAATGGGTTTGAAGTGTACTGATACATGAAAAAACTTTACCACACTGATTACATTCATAGGGTTTCTTTTGAGAATGTGTTCTTTTATGCCTTTGAAGAAGACTGGGATATGTAAAGGCTTTATCACACTGATTACATTTATATGGTTTCTCTCCAGTATGTGTTCTTTTATGAATGTAAAGACAACTTTGACTTGCAAAGGCTTTCCCACACTGATTACATTCATAGGGTTTCTCTCCAGTATGTGTTCTTTCATGTATTTCAAGATAACTGTGACGTGCAAAGACTTTACTACAGTGATTACATTCAAAGGGTTTCTCACCAGAATGTGTTCTTTTATGCCTCTGAAGATCACTGTGATATGCAAAGGCTTTACCACACTGAGTACATTCATAAGGTTTCTCTCCAGTATGTGTTCTTTTATGCATTTGAAGACCACTGTGACATACAAAGGCTTTGCCACACTGATTACATTCATAGGGTTTTTCTCCAGTATGTATTCTTTTATGTCTCTGAAAACCACTGCGATATGCAAAGGCTTTACCACACTGAGTACATTCATAAGGTTTCTCTCCAGTATGTGTTCTTTTATGCATTTGAAGATGACTGTGACATGCAAAGGCTTTACCACATTGATTACATTTATAGGGTTTCTCTCCAGTATGTATTCTTTTATGTCTTTGAAGATGACTATGATATGCAAAGGTTTTATCACAGTGATTACATTCAAAGGATTTCTCTCCAGTATAAGTTCTTTTATGATTTTGATGTCTTTTGGGACATGCAAAGGGCTTCACATATTGCTTACACTCATATGTTTTCTTGCTAGGATTAGTTCTTTTATGCCTTTGAAGATCACTGTCACATGCAATGGCTTTAATACTTTGACGGTATATGTCAGTTTTCCCTCCAGTTTGACTTCCTTCATGCCTGCAAGGATAATAGCACATTTAAAAGTGTTACCCCACTCAATACACTGTTGAATCTTTATAACTGTAACAAATAATTTTTAAATTTGTTCCAATTTTTAAAAGGAATTAGATCTTAAGGTTTTATCACTGTGTTTATACTCATGTTGTTTCCATTTACTAACGATGTTTTGAAACATCTAAGGTACCTTTGATGGTAAGATCCTTTATTATAGGAGTCACATTTACAGAATCATTTTTCTATACAAAAATTTTTACATATTTGACGATAATTTGAAAAGCTCAGATCTTTAGTATCCTTATTGTATTCATACATTTTCCTATACTGTGAAAGTTACTACATTTGCTAAGTGAGCTAGGACAAACAGGAGTATTACTTATTTCTAGTATTCTTGGGGATTTTCTGCAATGTGCATTTTTGATGTATTAATATTGAAACAAGAAAACAAATTACTTAAATACTTGAACGATTTTCTACAAGCATGCTTAACATGGGGACTGCTACATATCTTCTAATTACTCTGAGAGAGAAGTATGTTATGTCTTTCTATATCTCTATGCCCATAAGTGTTATATCCAGAGTGACATATGACATACCTAGTAAAGGAAAATTAAATAAAAAGATTCCAATTGAATTAACAGAGTTTGACCCTCTGTAATCATTGACTTTTAATATAGCGATTAAGGTTTGGCCACAAGTTCCCCTTCACTCTTGACTCTAATTGCACCCTCAATAATCTTAGAATAATCACATCAAGTATATGAGACACATAACCTTCAATATGGACTATTTGCATATTAGAAAGTCTTGGAGACATACTTATCACCACTTCGGTGTTTTTAATTTTTGTAATATGAGTGGTATGAAAAAATTGATTGACAATTCTATAGCATAGCTCTCATAATGCTATGTCTCAAATGGTGATATCTGTTAGAACACTTAGCTTCTTTCTTAAAAGCATGGTGTTCAAATGCAATTCACACAGCTGACACGGAGGTACATGGTTTTGTGACAATGTAATAATCATGGATGCACTTAAAGTGTCATTATTTATTATGTTGTGTTTGTTTAAAACTTCCAATACAAACTACAATTTTTTCCAGAGGAACATTTGTATCAGCTTGCCCATGAAAATTACCTTTCATATCTTCTAGACCATTGAGAATGATTTTCAATATTACGGTCCTCCCAAGTGTATCCTAAAATATAATATCAGAAAATAAATGTAATATTGAAAATGATGTAAAATTTTAGTTACTCTCTTCCCTGAACCTTAGAACCATGCCTGATTTATTCAACCAATTGCTCTCCTTTCTTAATACAATTAGAGAAGAACATCAATAACCAATGAACTGTTGTTCCCTTATTTTGAAACATAAGAGGAAATTCAGTCTTACCTATAATAGTGAGGTTCCTGTAGGTCTCCAGCATAACATCTTTGTAGAGATTCTTCTGGGAAGGATTCAGCAAAGTCCACTCTTCCCAAGTAAAATCAATATGCACATCATCATATGTCACTGCATCCTAAATTTTCCAATATACATGTACAATAGAAAGCATGACAATGACAACATTGTAAATGTATAATTCTTTGACAGTATACTCAAATAATTCTGCGGCTTACCCCCAATTATTCCATACCATAGACATTTTAATTCAGTCACCAAGTAACTTTTGAAGGAAACTAAATAGGATGATGTTCACCTCTATCATTTCTATACCCCTTGAATGGAATATCACCTGCAAGAGAAATTTCTATGAACAAACATAGAGAGACAAGTAAACAGATCAGGGCCGGGCGGTGGTGGCACACGCCTTTAATCCCAGCACTTGGGAGGCAAAGGCAGTTGGATCTCTGTGAGTTCGAGACCAGCCTGGTCTACAGAGCTAGTTCCAGGACAGGCTCCAAAGCCACAGAGAAACCCTATCTCGAAAAACAAAAAACAAAACAAAAAACAAAAACAAAAAAAAAACAAGTAAACAGATCAGAAGTACAGAGGACACATAGGAAAAACTGAATGAACAATTAATTACCACCTACAAAAACAAAGAACAAGATGGGCAAGCTTGATACTTTGGCTCATGCCTTTAATTCCAGCACTCAGAAGGCAGAGGCCTCTCATTTAAATGCTGTAAGTTTATTAAATCATGTCCAGGACAGTCAGAATTACATATTAAGAACCTATTATCTACGCAAAAATCAGCCAAAACCAAACAAACAAAAAATCATAGAAAAAATACATAGGTGTTTGGTGAAATTCCAAAGAGTTGTGCATTAACTCCAGCTCTGTATTCCTCTTCCAGAAACCTGAAGTGTGCTAATTTAAACTGTAAAATCATTAAAACTTTACTAAAGGAACTGTATATTTAAAAAGTTACAAATTAAGACATGAAAACATTAGCAATATAAATGATAACAAGTAATCAACACAGGGCAAGAAAGAGGGCTCAAAATAAGGGGAACTCGCTTGCTTGCATATAGGTGTTCTCGATTGTCTGTACTGAAAAGGGAACCACAATTATTTATTAGTTCAAGCTCTGAGTTTCTGGGATCATGTTTTGATCACTGTGAGAACCAGGTACCTCTATGGTTCATATATATACATACAGGAAAATTCTCATATACAGTAAAAAATTTCAAAACAAACATTACAGGCATCCAATGTCTCAGACAGCTCAGGCATTATTAATATCATAAATACATGCCATTCAGGAAAACAAAATGATACCCTCTTAAAACTTTCTATATTCAAGATATGGGGGAATCTCAATACAACGTCATATGTTTGACAGAGATAAAATGATCAATCAATAATATAAAAACAAAAGTATGGAATGTTGGCCCACATTTAATCACAACATTTGGGATAGAGGAGTCAGAGGAACTCTGAGATTGAGGCCAGCCTGGTGTACAGAACTACTTTCAAGAAAGTTAGGGTTACATGGACAAGTACTTTCTTTAAAAACCTAAAACAAGAAGATTCAAACAGCAGGCTACTAAACTACCTTATAACAGAATAGCAATAATTTATACTGAATCTTACGTAACACTACTATAATAGTGGTGAAGGCATGACAGCACAAGAAGGAAGCTTACTGATTAGTATCAAATATAAAAAGGTACACAAAGAACAGAAAATAGGTTGAGAGACTCAGATCACATCTCCAATGAGGAATTCCATCCAGAAAGTCTCCTTCTACTAATGATTTCAAAAGCAATCAGCAGAAAGTCACCAACAAATGGTACATATTCACATGCATCTTCCTATTTGGGGAGGTGTTTAATTTAATCAATTACTATGTGACCATGGTCATCCATGAAGAATATACTTTAGTCACCTCAATGATCCCCATACTCTGCAAATGGGGCATACAATGTTTAAATGTCCAAAGTCTTCTGTGACACTGAAGACAATCTCTTGAGAGTGACATCTTGTAAAATCAGAAAATGTGTTACATCTTTGAAACATATAATGACATCAAATACCATTACCACATTCCAAAAGAGAAAAATGGAGACATACCGAAGTATGTACAGCAGCACAAACACCAAATCCTGATGCTCTATCTCAGATGCATGCAACTTCTGTTTCAAAGGACTGAGACAATCTTATCCCTGTAACTTTTCATAAATCACTCTCTTTGATTACCCTCAATCGCTATAGATAGCTTTCTCTCCATGGCAGATGCCTCATTGCTTAGGTATCTCAACATCTTGAGGTCTCAAAATGCAATCCAGGCTACTGCAAAATATTACTTTAAGGTAAGTTTTATTTACCTAAGTTCTGGAAAAATTCTTTCAATGATGCAAAGATCTGTTGTATTCTTTTATGTTCCAATTTTTAACTCTGTGAAGCTCTGATGCTTTGCTTGTCTAAGCATCTGATTTTGCTAACAAAGAGATGAACAGCCAATATCTTATTAGGAAAAGATACGCGGGTCTGGAAGGCAGAGAGAATAAAAGTGAGGAAAAATCTGGGAGGAAGTAGGAGGGAGAAACAAGAAAAAGATAGGACACCAGCGGATAGCCACCCAGCTACACAACAAGCTAGAGAGTAAGAGGTCAAGAAAGGTATATAGAATAGAAAAACATAAAAAGCTAGAGGCAAAAGATTGATGGAATAATTTATGTTAAAAATGTCTAGAAACAAGCCAAGTTAAGGCCAGAGATAAATAAGTAATAATAAAGCTCTGTGATTTATTTGGAAGTGGGTGTCAGGGTTTCCCAAAGAGCTAAATCAACTGCGTACATTTTGGTGCCCAATGTGGGGCTCTAAATTCATGGCTTAAGAGTTTCTGCCTTACAGAAGAAACCCTTGAGCAGTAGGTATATGAAAATTCTAACCATAAAAAAAGTCTGCAAGCAGCACAAGAATCATATTCCCAGCAATCTGAAGGTAGAATGTAGTTCTTGAAACACAATTTCTATATGGCTGCAAGCTTAATGGTTGTTTTTCATAAACAGAGAAGCAGGAGGAGCCTGCAGCCAATGTTACCAATGGAGGTCAATGCTGCACAGTAGTTTAAAGACTTATGTTGTCAAAAAAAGCTAAATGATATTCAGTTAAAGAGGTTCAGATTGAAAAAAAAACCTGTAAAATATTTCCAGTGTATTTTACAATTTGCATAGGCTTTATAAAGCAAAGACAATAGGTATAGGCATTTATAGAAATATATTTAAAAGTAGTAAAGTCTTTAAAAAGATAATAACACTAATAGAAATGTAAAAAGTCATGTAAAGATAAGAAATACACAAGGAGTCAAGATCCTGTATTGTATTGTGTTGATTCTGACCTTTTTGATGGCTGATGGGCACCAGATAGCTGGTGGAAGACATGGTATTATAAACAGCACTACAAAATTGAAACAATTTAGGTATTTTGGGTTATCTTTTTGTTACTATTGCTTTTAGTGAGCTTTACATTTTTCTTTACTCCCCTTCTTTCTACTCCTCTCTCCTTCTACTCTCTCCTGTGACCCTCACACTCCTGATTTACTCAGAAGATTTGTCTTTTTAACCATCCAATGTAGATTCATGTATGTTTTTCTTAGGGACTTCAATTGTCTAGTTTATCTGGGGTTGTAGATTCTAGGCTGGATTTTCTTTGCTTTATGACTAAGAGCCACTTTTGAGTGAGTCCATATTATATTTGTCTTTCTTGGTCTGGGTTACCTCACTCAATATGTTTTTTCTAAATCCATCCATTTGCCTGCAAATTTCAAGATGCATTACAATTTACCTTTGTGTAGTACTCCATTGTATAAATCTACCACATTTTCTTCATCTATTCTTCAGTTGAGGGGCCTTTAGGTTTGATGCTGGAAGCATTTAGTTAGTTGGTTTCCAGCTGCTCAGCACCAAAATAAACACTCAGAAACCATATTATTTGCAATACTGTTTGACCAATATCTTAAGTGTATTTTTTAGCTCACCATTATCACTTAAATTAACCAAATTTTATTACTGAAATTGTTTCCTAATTATCTGAGAAATCACTATACTGATTTCCAAAGCAATTGTACAAGTTTACAAGACCACCAATGGAGAAGTGTTGTCCTTATCCCATATCCTTTTCAGCATAAGATTTCAACAGTGTTTTTGTTCTTGGCCATTCTGGCAGGTATAAGATCGAATCTCAGAGCTGTTTTAATTTGCATTTCTCTGATAGCTATACATGCTGAGCATTTTCTTATGTGTCCCTCAGCCCTTTGAGATTCATCTGCTCAGAGTTTTCTGTTTAGGACTGTACCCGATTTTTAGATTATTTGGTCTTTTGTTGTCAAGTTATCTTAATTTTAAAATATGAGTCAAATCTGTTAAATGGAAATAAAAAATTTTTTTGAGAAAAGGTTTTGCCTTTGTTTCCATAGCAGACTAAATTCTATGAATTTTTTAAGGAATGACATTGATCAGGTTTAATCAGGGTAGACCTCCTAAATCTTGAGAAGTGATGACTATGAATAAAGATTATAGATGCTTTTCCAAGTACTTGGACATTATCTCTAATTTTCTCAGGGAACCCTAAAGATGTCTTCACCCATATTTAGCAAGAAGTAATCTACAGAACATGACACCCACATTTCCAACAGATAAAATAAGGTAGGCTTTTGGTTATTTGGTGGGCTGGCTATACATGCTTGTTATCATTTAGGGGAACACATTATTTTGATAAGTATTTAAGTTATTTTTGTTACTGTGCATATATATTTTTATTCTTATTTAAGGTATGGTATCTATGAAACACATTTAAAAGTATAAGATAAAGTTCTAGTTTTTGAAAGCTATTATTAAAACTATTTAGGATAATCAGGAAACTAAGGTTAGTAGTTAAACACTTATAACAATCAAATATATTAATGTTAGGAATTTTTTCAGAGTCCAACCAAGATATATTTAAATAGACAAATGGTTTCTGAACACTTAAAAGATGTACAGAATATGGTACTTACTTGCTTAAAAGATGATGGATACTGAAGAATCTCCACTGGAGTTGCTTTCATTCTGGCAAGCCTAATAACGGGTTGAAAAAAAACTGCTACTACTTTGGGCTGCTCAACAGTATGCTGTGCAGATTTTACATGCAGGTCCAACAGGAAAGTGATTGCTGAACATTTTCAAAACAAGGCAGAACAATGCTTTGGGACTTCTGCTTCACAGAAGAGACGGCCAGACATTCTGCAGGACTTAGAGGAAAGTGACTGATGAGCTTTGCTATTACAAGGATAGTCCTTCAAATTTCCCACTTCAGAGAAAAGTCTTCCTGTATTTTGAAAATGGATGGTTTAATGTTGCAAAATAACTTTGGCTGAATGTTCAGATAGCTCAGTATCTCTGTTTGGGAATATTAATTCCATCTAAGGTCTAGGATGGAGTTAAAGACTAAATAATTAGAGTTTCACTTTACTGTAGCTATGATAACAAGTAAGCTAAGTATCAAACTTTGAAGTCATTAAAATGGGATGTATCATGGAGTGTTTTCTCTGAAATTGATAAATACAAATGGACTGAATATTGTAAATGTAATTCTTACTTGGTAACTGCTTTTGTTGTACATAGTTTTAGTAAGATAAAGTTAAAATATTTCATGTTTATTTAGACAAAAAGGGGAGAAAGGTTGTGAAATATTATTTTAAGATTTGTTTTTTATTTTTTGATGTGGAACATATGTTACAATGTTACAAAGATGTGCTGCATACTTTTAGGTTGCATTTCTTTAACTCTGTAAAGCTGTGATATTTTGCCAGTCTAAAATACCTGATTGGCCTAATAAAAAACAGAACAGCAAATAGGTTGGCAGGAAGGATAAGAGGTCTGGAAAGCAAAGAAAACAAATGAAAGGAGAAATATAAGAGGAAAAAAAGAACAAGAATCAAAAAAAGAAGAGGACACCAGGGGACAGCTACCTAAGTAAACAACAAGCCATAAAGCAAGAAGTAAAGAAAGGTATTAAGAGTCGAGAAAGATAAAGGCCCCAAAACAAAATGTCAATAGGATAATTTAAGAAAAACTGCCTAGAAGCAAGCCACAATAAGGCTGGGAACTTATAAG
The DNA here is from genome assembly GCF_950005125.1 of Chionomys nivalis. Classification (NCBI taxonomy): domain Eukaryota; kingdom Metazoa; phylum Chordata; class Mammalia; order Rodentia; family Cricetidae; genus Chionomys; species Chionomys nivalis. The sequence continues at coordinate 81,390,483 of NC_080086.1, forward strand.
AAGGAATAAAATTTCTTGTGTGTCATTTATTTGGAAGCTCCAAGGCATGCTTCCACAAACATTACAACACCAGGCTTCATCCTCACAGTTTCATGGAATGAACTCTCAGTCTCCTCACTGGGTTTCTGATTATTCCAAAGAAAGATGCCTGCAACAATGCTGAACTGTAATTACAGTCTAAGAACTCATTAAATTTTTATTCTTTCTTGTTTGCAGGACCAATACATGATGGGAGATACCGAAAAGTACAACATCTATTTTGTTGTTTTGTTTTGATTTTCGAGGCAAGGTTTATTGGTAACTTTGGGGCCTTTCCTGGAAACAAGCTCTTGTAGACCAGGCTGGCCTCAATCTCAAAGAAATTCTTAAGTTTGACTTGGTAATTGGCATAAAAACTAACACACTTGAATCACAAGTGCAGCAGGTTTGCATGAAGCTGCTTCCTGGGAATAGGAAACACTCTGCTTACTCCTTTCATAAACTGAAGGTTTAGATAGATGGAGTCTTACCCTTAAGGCACCTTGCAAAGTTTCCATTCCATAGCAAGAGCCTTTTCTATAGTGGTGATAAACTCCTTAAAAATAACCACCTGTTTCAGCAATTTATTGTGATATGAAACTATCTTTTCATTTTCATTTATTTTTGCCCCAGTTGTTCCTTTCCTTATACTGTTGAACTGAATGAGGCATCAGTAATAGCCATTCAACAGATTCAGTATTCCATTTAAGGAATTAGCCTATTATTTTTAATTCTGCTGTACTAAATTTCCAGGGCATAGGCAGAATATGAAAGACTGTGGGCTCAATATATAATATAAATGACCTCAAGTATAACTTTCTATGGTGCCTATTTAGATTGAAATCCTATGATATCAATCCCCCCTTTCTGCTATTACTCTTAACATTCCCATTTTCCTGGTCCTACAAGAACAGCCAATTAAGTTCTAAGTACAACTTTCTACGGTTTTTGCCACCTAAAGTCATGATATCTTTGATATTCTATAAAAAGAAACATTCCAGGTTCTGCATAGGGAAAACAAATCCCTTTTGTTGTTTCTTTAATTTTGGTATAACTTGTGTTTTTGCTGCTGTGATTAAATCTGATAACCAGAAGCAGCTCAGGCAATGAATAGGTTTATTTGATTGATTGTGTCAGATCACACTCCATCATTTTGGGAACTTAAGACACTAACAATTAAAGGCAAAACTCATGGGCAATGATTGTTTCCTGGCTCTATCTCTTGCCTAGTAACCATCTCATGTGGAGATAGCTTTCATTTCTAGTTCAGGCCCACTTTCTTAGGGAAAATGCCCCTCACAATGGAAAAACCTGCCCGCATGAATTATCAATCAACACAATCTCTTAGAGACACATTTTCTGGCTATTGTGAAAAAAATCACTGTGAACATACTTGAGAAGGAATCCTTCCGAAAGCATCTTTTGGTATTATATACAAGAGTGGTATAAGTGGGTCTGGAGATAGACTGATTCTCAGTTTTCTGAAGACTGAATATTGCTTTCCACATGGCTGTACAACTGTGTACTTGCAAAAGCAATAAATCCCCTTGTTCCAATGTCCTTGACAGCATTAGTTTCATTGTTGTTATGTACTTAACCATTCTGACAGGATTAAGATGAAATCTCACAGTAGTTTTAACATGTAATTCCATGATGACTAAGGGTGGTGAAAATTTCTTCTAGTGTTTCTCATCCATTTTAGAAACGTCTACTGAGAATTCTGTTTGGAGGTGGACACAATTATAATTGGATTATAAGGTTTGTCATTGTCTTATTCCTTGAGTGTTCTTTATTAAGATGAGTGAGGAAACCCAGAAGCATATAGACCAACAATACTCAGAAATGTAAATTAGCAGTTAAGCAAAGTCCAATCATGGTAATCACAGTTAATCCAAGTACAAGATATAGATACACAGAGGCTATGCAACAAGAACAGATCTAGGGGAAATGCAGGGAACTCCCTGGGAAGATAATCTATAATAGATTTTGTGGGTGCACTAGAAGCCAGTGGGGATGGGAACAGTAAAAGTCAGGTGAGTGAAGAAGGTATGGAGAAGGAGATGAAAAAGAGAGATGATGGGAATAGGAGAGCTTTCAGCAGGGATATGAAATTCGTCATAGAACCTATAACCCTCGTTAGGGCTGGTAGTGATCAAGATTACAGAGGCTAAACTAGCCATCTTCTGTAACTATATAAAGCTCACAGTAGGTCTGGGACACCAAGCCAGCCATAAAACATTTGACACACATATTTCCTGACTGCAAAATATGCAGGGGAAATGGTGGCTCAAAACTGCTATAGTGGTTAGACAATAACTGGTCTAACTTGAAGCCCAAATTGTGAGAATAAGTGAATGTCTAACGCTGCCTGAATGGCCAGGAACCAGAATTTGAATGACTCAAAAAATTATGGTAGAATCAAATACAACTAAAAAAGAAAAAAAAAACAAACAAACAATGAATGGTTCAACCTATTTTCAGTTATAATCATAGATTGGCACTTAACCCAATATTATCAGAGAGTCTTCTTTCATCAGCTCATGGAAAAACCTGCAGAGATCCCTACCCAAACATTAGCTTGAGCTATAGAAATTCTATAGAAAGAGGGGTTAGGATTGTAGGATTCAGAGGGGTTTAGGAAAAACATGGCCCACAGAATCAACTAAGGAAGACTTGTAAGGGCTCAGAGAAATGTAAGTGGCAATCATGGAGCCTTCAAGTCAACGTGTCATGTCCTCTGCACACATGCTGCTATGGTTTTCTAGTTTATGGTGTTTGTGGTTGTCCTAATTGTAAGCGTCATATTGTCTGTGACTCTATTGCCTCCTCTTGGTACATTTTTCCTCCTATTGTATTGCCTTGTACAGCCTTGATATAAGAGCTTGTACCTGGTGTTACTGCACCTTGGAATGATGTGTTTGGCTGATATCCCTGGAAGACCTGCTCTTTTCTGAAGGAAAATGGTAGCAGTGGATATTGGCGAATGTAGATCTGGTGTTGGGGGACAGAGCAGTGCAAGAAGAGGACACTGCAGTCAGGATGTTTTGTATGAGATAAGAATACAAAGAACAAAGAAAAAAATGAAAATGCATTTAGTCTAAGTTTAATAATTCTCACAATCTATAACAACCTAAACAGTGCAAATGTCCAATGTCCCTTCTGACACTCAAGGCAATCTCTTAAACTGTCACACCCTGTAAAAATCAAGAAACAAATTAGTAATTTCCAACATATAATGGCACAGTATATATTCCCATTCAGAAAGAGAGAAATATGACTGTGTTCCAGCTCCCAACTCAGGCAAACATCCCCTGCTCATATGCATGTTACAGAAGCCACAAGAATAGGGAGGCAGTCCACCAGCCCATGAAACTTTTACATTCCCTATGTTCTCACAGACCAAAAATCCTCCACCAACCCTACAGTTACTATCCCAAAAGCCATGTCTCCACCCCCAAATTGAAAGACTTTCCTATGTTCAAGTGAATGCCACATCAGCAAGAACAGGTAGGCAACCTGACTCCCTGCCCGGTGAGAGGACATGACAGCCATGAAAAATCCTTGTAGATTTCTTGCCTGTATAACTCCTCCATTCATTCAATAGCTCCCCCCCCACCCCCGCGTGCCCCAACACTATCCCCAATCCTACTTGCTGGCTCATCTCTATGTCATAGCCTCCAAATTGGGTGGAGACCATTCACTCAAATAAAAAACACACCATCTGCCAAAAGTCCATTTAGGTCACCTACCCACTGGCCTCTCCCACTTTCCCAGTGTCCCCTCTATACTATCCCCAAACTCCTTCCCCTCTTCCTTTTTTATATCCTTATATCCCCAAACTTTGACAGTTGTTCCCACCTGAAACAAATGTCACACCTACTACAAAATTTTCAATCACCAACTTTGGTTGAGAACCCATGATCAACTATAGGCCACACAGAACAGAGAAATCAGAAAGCAAGAGAAACTAAGGAACAAAACACCCATTTAACAAAGACAAACTAAAAAAATCAGCACATAGAACAACAATCACCTCAAACTCAGATACCTGGACACCAGCATAAGAACACAAAATGAGGATCAACCAGATCAATATGTCACTACCAGATTATGACCAGTTTTATGAAGAAGACAGATGTCCTTAAAAAGGAAGTGAATGAATCCCTTAAAGAAAGCAGCGTAAAAATAATGAAATATTTTCAAAAATTATTAATTTCCTTAAAGAAAGCAAAACAAAACCAAAAAAACAAGCAATTGATAGAAATGAATGAATGTGTTGAATACCTAAAATTAAAAACAGAAACAATTTTAAAAATGGAAACTGAAGGAATTCAGGAAATGAAAATCTAGGTTATAATAAAGAACCTAGAGTGGCAAGCTTCACCAAAATAATATCAGACATGGAACAGAGAATTTCAGGCTTTGAATGTATGATAGAAGAAATGGATTTATTAATCAGGGAAAATATTAAATCTAAAAATTTCCTAAAACATAACAGCCAGGAAATCTGAAACACTATGAAATGTCAAAATGTAAGAAAAATAGGAATTAAAGAAGAATCTCAGCTCTAAGACAAATAAAATAGTTTCAAAAAACTTCATAGTCAAAAACTTTCCTAACTTACTGGATACAGGACAACACAGCCCAATGAATGGACTAAGTGAACTAATGGGCTATGGTGAGCTACGTTTTCACCTAACTTACTTGTTTCTTGGTGTGATTAAATTCTCTATCCAAAAGCATCTCAGCTATTGAGCAGATTTATTTGATATTACCAGATCATATCCCACAACTGGGACCGTAAAAACTCAAGCTAGAAATTTAAGGCAAAAACCACAAGGGAACGTTATATTGTTTTCTGGCTTTCTCTCTTGCTTAATTACTGTCTCAGATTCAGCTAGCTCTCTTGTTCATCTCAGGCCCACTTGCTTAGGGTATTCAAGCATCAGTGGAAGAGGATCCCAAATCAACACATGTTTTTACAAAATAGGAACTAGCAGTTCTGATCTGGGCAAAGCCTCAAGTGATGCTCCCTCAAATTACTCTAGGCTACATCATGTTAACAGCTAATTAAGACAGACAATAAAATATGAGTAGCTTTTTTTAAAGCCAGCATGTTAACAATATCAATCATTTAAGCAACAAAAACACAAACACAAGATGGCAACAACAGCAAAATACAGGTATAACAAGCAATGAGGAGAAGTGAGCCTCCAAGACCAAGAAAACTACAACTGCCTTTCCACAAAAACTTCCCAAGCCAACAAATGCTCAAAGAACTCATAACATCATAATAGTAAACTTTCTGAATAAAAAATGGTGAAAATACATCATTTTCTAGAGAAAGAACAATAAACTTAAATGATACTTAATAAAATCAGCAACATAGATAAAACCACTGGTAAAACAATACACAAAGACAGACCTACAAACATATGGTCACTTACACAAGAACAAGATTTTAATGAAAATGTAACCAGAAGAAAGCAATAGTCAGGCCTCATTCTGTGCACTGCAGCTGTGACTTTTGCCAATAACAGAAAAGGGATTGGACAAGGAGAGCTTTTCCACCAAAACTGGAGAGACTCACAGGAAGATTTCTGATTCTTTAAATTTGTACAAAACAGTTTTGATTACTAAAAGAATGTAATTCACTTATAATAAACTATTTGTTAAGATAACTTAGGCATCATTTTGTTTCCTGTGACAAGATGATTGTCTATAAGTGTGCAGCAGAGAGAGGAAATAAAAACTTTTTCAAACATAAAGCAACATAGCAGAGTTTTAAGGAAACAGTTCATGATTTATATTATACACTTAAAGCAATGTGTTTGCTTTTATTGCTTTATGAGTCACAAGAATTTTTGAAAACAATTCCATCCACACAGTTTGTATATCTTTTTTGTGTGAGAGAGAATGCCTTCCATGTGTATAGAGGTGACATACAGGGGAAGAGGATGTCAAATTCCCTGGATCTGGAGTAGCAGGAAATTATGGGCCTTTGACCTTGGGTATTTGGATATGAGCAGGCCTAAAAGTTTCAAGTCACTGAAAATCTCTTAAATTTTAGATTGGCATGAACTGAGCAAAACTTAATTACATCACTCTGGTTCTTCTATGGTATATAACTTTTACAAACTATTACAGCTACTATGGAAATCAAAATGGCAGTTCCTCAGAAAACTGGGAATACATATACCCCCAGGGAGCTGCCATACTATTTTGTGGCATACACCCAAAGGATGCTCCATTCTGAAGTTGGTTTTTTTCTTCTTTTATCTTTTGAGTCTCACCATCCAGCTCCCAACTAAAACAGAGACTTATTCTTACCTATGAATACCCAGGCTGATCTTGGTTCTTTCTCTACAGCTTTTTTAAAATTATCTCATCTACATTTCACATCTGGTCTTTCATCTTTCTCTATTAAAAACACTTTTCTTTACTTCTTACATCAAGGCTGGCCTTGCAGCTGTGTGGCTGGTCTGTAATGTCCTCCTATCCTCTTTTTTCTTCCTCAATTCTTATCTCTTTTACCTTCTATTTATTATCTCTGCCGAAATTCCTCACATATCCCTCTCCGGCTTATCTACTGACCATTCAGATCTTTATTAGATCAATCAGGTGTTTTAGGCAGGCAAAGTAACTCAGCTTCACAGAGTTAAATAAATGCAACATAAAACAATGCAATACATTCTTGCATCACTAAACAAATATTCCACAGTACAATTGAATGTAACACATCTTCAAACAATATTTCACAAGATTTCCCCTTTTACTGAATCCAAATGAAAGAGTATAAATTTTAACTTTCCCCACAGCTGTCATTTAAATATTTCAAATTAATAAGCTGCAGTGTAATCAATCTCTGGGATCTTAAATACCCCTTGATATTTATTAAGCATGTCTTTTAGATTGCCAGATGAAGTGTTAACTAATGAATCTTTATCAAGAAAATACAGGGATTTAGATATCAGTGGTAAGAACCTAAATGATTAGAGATGCAGTGGATCAGTCACTGGTGACTCATATCTCTTCCATTCCTCCATCCACAAAAGGTCAACATCCTCTAACAGCCCCACCTTGCTACTTTATGTCTCTTATCTTTCTACAGTATTGTAAACTTCTATGATATTTTTTGGTCAGCTAATAACTATTTCTGCTTTTTGACTCCAGGAAACCTTTATAATCAAAGTTTGATCAACATATCCCACAACATCCTATAACTTCTCATGTATTGTACTCTTTTGCAAGTTCTACTCCACATATGCAGCTCTCCATGGTAGATGTTTCATTGGTTGGGTATCTCAATATCCTGTGGTTTCAAATGCAACCCAGCTTCATCTCTACTGCTTCTTGCAATGAACTCTAACAATCTCTTCACTGGGGCTATTACTCTGCCAAACAGAGATGGGTACAAAAGTGATGTACTGACAACAGAAGAAGAATCCATGACCTTTACATTTTACATCTTAACCTGTTTCCAGAATCAGTATAAGATATGTTACCTGCCAAAATATAATGGATGCTACCAAGCCTAGACCAAATTTAGTACTGTTTCTGTATGTTGCTGCTGGGACAAGAAATTACTTTGTGTATTCTTCCATAAAATTAGGACTTAGCTAGATGTGATACCTTCCAAGGCTTCAAATGTAGAACAAGGGTCTTCCCTTTAATGGAGCTAAAACCATTGATAATCCCTGAATCCTTTTTAGCACTGTACTGTCATCTGAAACTACCTAGTGATGTTTTTATCAACAAAATGAAAACTTTCTGATGTGGGGTATTCTTCTGTATTCTGTGAATATGCGTTGCTTTGTATGGATAATGAATAAAAAAAGCTCTTTTGGTAGTGTAGGAGGTCCTTCTGTATTTGTATTGCTTTCATTGGTTGAATAAAGAAACTGCCTTGGTTGTTTCATAAGGCAGAATTTAGATAGGTGGAGTAGACCAAACAGAATGTTGGGAAGGGCAGTGTGGCAAACACCATGATTCTCATGCCCAAGACAGATGCTGGTTAGACTCATGCCAGTAAGCCACAGTCAAGTGACGAGACACATTAATGGAAATGAGTCAAATCAAGATGTGAGAGTTGGCCAAGAGGCTCGATATAATGGGCCAGGCAGTAATTTAATTAATACAATTTCTGCGTGGTTATTTCGGGGGTTAAGCTAGCTGGGTGACTGGATGTGGCCCACGCTTCTACTACATTTTGGTGTATGGCAAGGCAAAATACAGCTAGGTAGAAAAACTAACAGATATACGGAGAGAAAGAGCTCAGAATAATGGAGACACTAAGAGATACCAGAGAAGCAAGATGTAAGGTAACCAACCAGGAACCATGGAGCAGAGCTAGTAAGTAATAATCTGAGCCATTGGCCAAATATTTATAATTAATAAAAGCCTCTGAGTGGTTATTCAGAAATTGGTATGTGACAGAGAAACATTCAACTGCACTTTTCATTTCTTTCTCATTGTTTCCTTTTTACTATTGATGTTTGAGACCTTGTCTCAAACACAGTTTTTCCAACAGGATGGAAAACAACAGTTCTACAATTAATATGCCTTTATGTGAGAAATCACTTCACACAAAAATAATTAACAAAGAAAAATCTCTTTATTGATGGTACACATCCATCTCTGCCTGAAGCTTAAACAATCAAAAGAGATAGGCAATTTGTAGTTCTAGTCACCCAGGCAGATGGGAGTGTTAGACAGCAAAGACATTCCCAGAACAATTTCTTAAGTACACCAGTGGCATGAAACAGTGGCAGGGTCCTGTGGTGAAGGTCCCAGGAGATGAGGAAGATAGGACAAGTAGAAGGTAGAGAAGCGAAAAGCAGCTGAGCAGTGGTGGCAAAGGCCTTTAATACCAGAATTCTGGAGGCAAGACAGGCAGATCTCTGCAAGTTCGAAGTCAGCATGGTCTACAAGAGCTAGTTCCAGAACATTTTCCTAAGCTAGAGAAGCCCTGTCATGAAAAAATAAATAAATAAATAAATAAATGAAAAAAGAAAAGATAAAAGCTAGGGTGGGGATTTCTTGCAGATGCTAAGTTCCATGCCAAGTAAGTTTCTTAAGAATAAAATCTTGTATCCAACTTCTGGGGGGGGGGGAGGATGGAAAGAAAAGAAAGACTTCAATGAAGTCAGCAGAAACCCTCACACTTAGTACATATTCAAGGGGAGGCTAATCAAACAATGCTACACAAAGGGAATATGGTGTATTAGGTGATCATTACTAAAACCAAAAAGGCCTAGGGATTGACAACCATAGCTCTAAGGGGTTCTCAGGATCTATAGCAACCCTTCAACAAAGGCCCTGACCCCAGGTGATTACCAAAGTAGCTAGGTTCAAATGTCAATACATTAGACCCCAGGGAATCTTCCACAGCCTAGGCCTCAGGCTGTTATTCTCTCTCCCAAGAAGGTCCCTTCTCCCTGCTGGAGAGCCTAAACAAAAGCTTTAGTTGATCAGGCCAGTCCTTAACACAATGGTGTTTTATTTTTCAAAAAGCTGTCACCTGGTATCATATTACCCATCAGACAGAACTATGCTTTTCTCTAAAAGAAAATGAAACTTCAGTGGCACACCAGGATTTAAAGTTTGTTGTGACCCTGTTATTCCCCTTTGAGTAGCTTGTTATAGGACTGGTTTTTTTGTATGCAGATGGACCTAGTGCCAGGTTGTAAACCAGGGAAGACTTCTCTGTAAAGGTTTGGAGGCAAATGTCTGAAAAATCCTGTTGAACAAATGTGCATTTAGTAGCCTAATCTCTAACAGGCCTGGTCAGCACATGCCCTGTTCTCTGGCAGCAACAGCTCCTGACAGGATAGAGCTTCCTTACAAGGGGCACCAGTCTGCCTGATTCTCAGGCAGAACAAGCAGGGGCAGAGCCTGACTTGCCAGACTCTCTGTGGGACTGAAAGGGATGATGAGTGTCACAACTCTGCCACCCTCTGCCCTGGACACCAGGGAAAAACACACCCACTGAGTAGAGTGTCTGTCAAAGCAGAAACTCCTTTAGTGGTATCAAACAGGGACTTATATAGAGTTGTGATGAGGGCAGAGAAGCCTGGGATGGGTCAAGGTGGAGTAAGGAACAAGGGCCAATAATACTTTGCCATGTTAGTGGTAGCTGGGTAGAGGCAGGTCTTGGTCCGGGTAGTCAAGGACAGGTCTTCAATATCTAGCTAGACTCAGAAAGTTACACTAGGCCTCAGGCCAACTCAAGTTAGGCTCAGGAAAATACACTGGGAAATACTCAAGACCCTGCTTCATGAGGCCAGACAAGTATACAGAGACAGTCCTACCTCCCTTAAATTCTACTTTTTGAGACTTAATATTTTCTAAGTATTGGTAAATCCTTTATATTACCAATTCTACTCTTCTACATCATGGCGCGGAAGTGGAGGGTTATCCCACATATGGATTTTACAACCTCCACGATATTAACAGTAAGTGGACCTCACACATAAAGGTGAAATGCGCAGTGCTGAACAACTATAGAGAAGATACTAGAGAAACTAGACCTCCATGAGTTTGGCAACCTGCTTTCCATGAACGCACTAAAAGCATTCTGATGTTGCCTAGAAAGAGGTTTCTTCACACAGCTCCCTGCTCCCAATGCTCTGAGCAGATTCAGCCCACAGTGCAAAGTTATTCAGAGGCCTGCCCTATTCAGGAAGTTGCAGGCACCATATTGAACTTGAAAGGATGGGGAATCTGGCTGCAGTTTTCCATGCATAACTGGAGAGGAACCACCTCACTGATTCCCGCACCTCACCATCTGTTCCTCCCAGTCCAGGGACAGCAGCCCTTCACTCACCATGCCGCTGTTTCCTTGCTTTCGCAAGCGCTCCACGCAGTTTCCTGGAGGAGTTTTAGCACACAAGACTGACTTCACTTCCACTTCACTGCCAAGCTGGAACCAGGAAGAGTCCTCCACTTCTGACTGGCATGTTACCTGGAGAGTCTGATTGGCTAGTAATGCCTGAGTGACAAGTGCACCTCCCATAGGGTGAGCCTCTTCTTAAAGACACAGCACAGTATTTGCAGACCCTGCTTTCCAAACCAGATAAAACCCTTTTCTAGATCAGTGGAGGTGTGCTTTTCAATAGCACTTGCCCTTGGATCTGGTTCCAGACCCGACTGTCTTCCTATAGGCACTTCTCCTTCTTCCACCTGGACACTACGTGGCTGTTTCACAGCCCACTATTCTTTGCGGATAGAATAATTCCTTGTCACAGGCGTGGAAGGATGTCCAGAAGAGATTTAAGGACACAAGAGGGAATATTTGTTCTGTGGTTCAATGCTGAGGTAAAAATGAACTAAAGGTGCTCTTTTTCCTGGGTGTCACATGTACCTCAGAAAATCAGGAAAGAAAAGTAGGAACCAGGACTTGGTGAGGGCGCAGGGCAGGTGGTGAGCGCGGCGGGAGCCATGGCAGGAGGTGGTCCTGGTGGGGCAAGGCGGGGTAGGTGACTCAGGCTACAGGCCCAAGGCCGGCGTGAGGAGGAATGAAGCGGCGCCGGGAATGGGCAACCCGGAACAAACTCTTCAAGCTGACCAGATGAGGATGTCAGGGTCCCCAAAGTGGAGCGTGGGGCGGGTCCATCTGCAGAGCCCAGCCGGGCAGGGGTCTGATATCTGATCACAGTGCGAGCACCATCCAGCCCAAAGCTCGTCCACAACAGGCGACCGCGGGAGCCCATAGCCGCCAGCGGCGGAGTGGGCGGGCCAGAGGGAAGGGAAGGCTGGAGGACGCTGAGGCGGACTGATGGGCTGACCGGGAGTCGCCATGTAGGCCGGGCGGCTCTGTGCCCTGCGTCAGGCGCGGCTGCGCAGCAGCGGAAGTCCTGTGTAGCAGCGCTGTCCCTGACACAGCCGGAGTGTCTCCGTGCAGAAGCACGCGACCCCCGCCCCGCCCGCCCAGCCCGGAACTCCCGGAAACCCCCTCAGCCGCTTGTCTCGCCGCGCCCGCTGAGCAGCTGCCAGTCCTCAGGGCGATTTGTGCAACTTTGACCAGGGCCGGGTCGCGGGGGAGCTGGAGCGCAGAGGGCGCGCGGCGAGGACCTCTTGGCCGGGGCTGCTGAGTCGGCGGCCTATTCGGTGCTGGCGGTCAGTCCCGTGCGTGCGGCCTCCCCGGATCTGGGACGAATTCCCTGTCCAGACGATTTCCCAAATTACTTATTTTTCCCTTTATTCTTTTTGAGGGAGGGGAGGGGAGGTGGAGGCGGGAGGCCGCGCTTGATTGACGGGCCCAGAGAGTGCTTCGCTAACTTCCAGCTGCTGCTGCGCGGTCGGTGGGAGGGGAGCGACCCTGAACCTGAGGCCGGAGACTTGGGTGCTCTCTGAGGGTGGAGGCGCCTGGTTCCGGCGGATTCCGGCTTTCCACCTTTTCACCCCCTCTCATTAGCATCGGGGCTTTTTGTTCCTGTCGAAAGTGGTAGGTCTTGGGACTTTTATGTGGGTGAGGTTTTTTTTTTTTTTCTTTCACCCCCTAGTCCAGAAAAGAACGTGCTTTTCGCCTCCAGTGGTGGGCATTTGGAAGTAGAAGTTCTGGGAGAGGCGGTTAGCAAGTTGGGTGGCAATCAGGAGTCCTTGCAGCTGGAGTGTGTGTGTCTGGGTCTGAGCTCAGGCACCACTCCAGGCTGCCTCTTCACCTGAAAGTCCCGTTCACGTGATGGGAGGGCTTGACAAGACCTTTTCCAACTCTGGATGCATCAGGAGCAGGTCCGATTACTAGAAGATGGCCCTAAAATTAGAGCCAAACCAATGTTTTTCCTAAACAATAGAACCATGGGTATTTTACTTGGGGAGTTTGGAGATATTCGTGTGGAGTTCTGTGTATTCCTAAGCACGTTCAATTATGAAATACACTACTGAACATAGCCACTATAGGCTATTAAAGCCTATAAAGAAAACATCAATCGCTGAGCACGCTGACCCTGAACCCAGAACCAGTGAAACAAATGCATCCTGGATCTGAGACCTGAGCCAGGGAAAGAAACATTTTATCCCTGAACCCAAAACCTAAGAAACACATGCTGACTCTCACACTGAAAAACCTGGATAAATCCAGACCCCCCCTAGCAGGAAAAAATAGAGCCAAAAATCTAAGCAGGGAGGAAATCAGAAATCTAGGATTAGCTGGTTCAGTGACTGTGTTTCAGGAACTAGCTGAAGATAAAGTTAGATTGTAATCTTGAGAATAATCTTGAGAAACAGGGAGTTTCCCCTTTGTGATTATCATTGGTATTTTTGGAATACTGTGTTTCAGGAACTAGCTGATTATGACCTTGAGAGTGATCTTGAAGGCAGGGAGCTGCCCCCTTGTGATCATCACTGGTATTTTCAGAATTTTCTGTGACACCCTTCCTGCCCCTTTTGGATCTTTGGGCTGTGGTTTCTTCCCTTAAAAACCCCTTCTCCGGGTCACTCAGGGTCGAACTCTTCCCCTGCTTGAGTTATGAGTCTCGGCCCAGTGCACTGGTTCCTATCTCATCTCATCTATTAAACCTTGCAGCAAGGGCAATCTCTGGTGAGTTACTGGGGGGGTTGTGGTATCCCGAGACTTGAGTGAGAGTCTCCCCACACTGGGGGTCTTTCAACACCAGGACCAAAGAAACATACTTTGTCCCTAGAATCAAAGCCAGTGAATGAAATATTCCTTGACCCTAAGATTAGAGTCAAAAGTCTATTTTAAAGTCTTTAAGCAATTCGACCGTATCCACCTTCTATATTTTATTTATGGCCAAAGAGTGAGCCCTTTTGTTCTGTATCATGAAAATGGGATTGTTCTGTCTTTGATTGAATAGATAGATTCTATCAAAAACCTGAAGCCTGATTTTATGTGTCATATACCAAGATTTTTCAATTTTCCTTGTAATTGCTTCTTATCAGAGGTAAACTAGTATATCTCCAGATCTAAAAACCTTGTCAGTCCTGTTTTCCTTGCCAACCCGATGTCTATCACCTCAGCCTTTTCCTTCTGCTTCTTCTATGACTTCTCCACACTAGAATGCTATTTCTCTTCCTTAATTTTAACCTATAAATTCTCTTTGTTTAAAGTAGAAGAATATCACATCTTAAGAAATGACTGAGAGATTAAGAGTAGCTGCTGTTCTTGCAGAGTTCCCAGATTCAGTTCCTATTACCCACATGGTAGTTTCAACAATCAGTAATGGCAGTTCAAGTGATCTAAAAATTTCTTCTTGAATCTCTGGACACCAGGCACACAGATGGTTCACATACACATGAAGGGGAAGATTTAAAAATAAAAATAAATAGTCTATAAAAAAGGCAGTGATGGAGTCCCCGTTTGCACCTGATATTTCAGTGCATGCTTTCTGAGACACCTGTGTCTCTTTATACTCAGTCTTCTCCCTCTACTACTGTGAGGTCCTCATCTGCTGAGAAGAGGGGATGTTGTTTTCCTTAAATTCCCTCCTTCAAACACTTGATTGAGAAATGGAGATTTTTTTTTTTGTTCTTTACTCTGTATGGTATGGGATATATAGATGTATACATCTTCCTGGAAGAAATACTTACCTTATAATACATGATTAAATACAAATACATCAGAATGTTTTCTCTTTCTTTTTATATTTCATACTTTTCATGAAAAAATGAAGTTGTTTAGTCTTATAATTGCTGGGTACTCAAGCCTCAGCAAAGTGGTTCCTCAAAAGTCCTAACTGCCCGATGATTGTATTTTTACACATAACATGAATAATTTACAGAAGAGAAAATAAGAACTTTACATTGTTTTCTCTTTAACCTCTGAAATAGTAATGTGAGATATTAATGTGTAAAGTTAATTTTAGTATCATTGAGATATATTTCTTCATGTGAACAGTAAAACCAGTTTTTCACAATAACAGGCTATCCTCCAGTTCATGACTATGGATGATTCAGATGGCTTGGTGTTTAGAAAGATGTTTAGAAATATAACACTGATGTGTCCAAGCCACACAGGGTACTGATGTTCTCCATGCAACATAATATGACGGTAAAATCTTCCTGGAAAGCTGTCACTGAACTCTGAAAACTTGTTCCCAGAATTCCTGTGAAGGTACAGAATATGCATTGGCCTCTAAATTGTGAGGAAATAAACTCCCCAGAAAATGAGGTTACTAGTCTCTCTTAATGACAAAAACGGTTTCTGAGAAGTCAATTCTTATAAAAATATGAAGAGTTGTTTTGTTTCACATTCACAAACTCAGCACAGTGCTTCCCAGTAAGCTCTTATTTTTTTTATGATTTCAGGTATACAACCAGATGAAAATAAACCTCAGTTTATGTCATTACTAGTGTCAAAGAAACAGGTGCAACTGCAAGGAGGCATAACAATCTTATGGAAATCATTCATTCATTTGAACTCAGTTCCAGTTCATCAGGGGTGCTGATTACCTTCTAAACTTCAATTATTCTTGGAAGAATGGCTTTGTCTTCTATCCCTATATCATCGAGAACAAGTTAGTGGTGACCTGACACAAGATGAGATTACTCTGTGATTTGTGTAGAAGTCTCACTATTCCTTTACTAAAGACTGGATCGAGATGTCATACTTCAGGACAAACGGGGGTGTCTTGCAATCAACAGAGATTAATTAGAGAACCCAGTTTTCCATGGGAACTAGCTTTGCAGTTGATGGCAATTCTGTTGTCAAAATATATAATTGTCATGATTAGAAACTTTACTACCACATTGTGTTAAGTTAGAAATTCAATAAATATGAATAAGTTACTATAAATACAGAATTTATTTATCACACAAATATTTACATACAATGATTTCAAATGAAGTACTTGTATTTTAAATACCAATCTTCCTCAAAGACAGATCTTTGAGACATATGGGTAACAGGAGGAAAAGCCCTGAGAATTCATTGGCATCTTCATTCGAAGCAAAAACAGGGAACCAATTTTTTTTTATTCCTATTTTTGCCTGAAGTGTAAGTCATAAATCAATTTTTGGAGAAATAATCATTTCAAGCATAAATCAACAGGATACCATAAGTGGGACAGAAGGTCTGCTAATGAAAATTAGAAGTCAGAAGAGGATAGATACTATTTTTAGAAGGATAACAAAGGCAGTTTACTTTTAGGAACTGACTATCTTGAAGGAGAACAACCTGCCAGAAAAGATCCTGCAATCAGTGTAATTAGAATAAGCCAAGTGTGAAGACTGCTATGAGATCTCATGTAAAACAGCTGAAGAGAAATGCCTGCTACATTTCCCATCAACAAATCATTGAAACAAAAATAGAACCAAAAGAGAGAATAAACAAATGGTGGCCAAACAAGAGCAACAGTGAAGTACAGCAGGGTATTATGGAGACACTAATTTACCAAAAGCTGCAAATGGCCTAGTAAGTAATCTGTAAATTACCATTTATTTTATGGATTACTGCAATAAAACATAAGGCCCTATTTCATCTCTAGGAGGAAGTATCTGTGCTCCAGGTAGGCATAGAGTTTTTGTTCAAGACTCTATCACTGTGTGGGTGGGCTACTATGCCTCTGTTGAGAGAAATAAGTGGCCACATCTTCAGCTTCAAAGTTGCTGATTGCGAGAGAGTAATAGGTCCCAGACCCACTGCCACAGAAGCCAGCTGGGACTCCAGAAGCCAGTTTGGATGTGCCATAAACTAGGAGTGTAGGGGAGCTTCCAGATTTCTGCTGATACCAGTGCAAGTGACTGGGGGCTATACTTGAGCTGGCCCTGCAGGTCATGGTGACCTTCTCCTCTTGAGATGCAGCCATGGATGCTAGAGACTGAGTGAGCACAATTTCTCCCTTGGACACTGTTATCAGGAGAAAACAAAAAAGAGATGTTAGTAGACATAGAAATATAAAAATAACTTCATACAACCTAATATTCAGAAGAAAGAAAATGAAAAATTTTATTCAAAATTCAAATTTCCCCAGATTGTGGATTCTGATCTTAAATGTGCTCCTCCTTACCTGTGGCACTAATTAGCAGAAAGCTGAATGTCAACACATGACGATCCATTGTGCTGTCTAATCTCAGTCTCTGGCTAATTGCTGCTCGTCTCATAAGTACTTCTCTTTAAAACAACTGTGAGCCATCTGTGATTTCTGAGGATGAAGTATGCAAATAGGAAGATAGAGACTAGGCTGTCCATGGCTTATAAAATCCTGTTGTCCTTTTAGTAGTACAAACCTGGTTGATCCAGGAAAATATCTATATATTTGTAAACATTACACTGATAATGAAGGAAATTTCCATTTTTCTTTTCCTTCCTTGTGGTACAGTCCAGTGACCTAGAGTATTACCCACATGTTTGTTTGAAGACCAGCTTAATTTGATCATCTAAGGAAGACATGCTATGCAGAGTAGTTTAAGGCATATTTCTCCCATCATAAAGGTATTTTAGGATAATGGTTTACAATGTTCTCAGAGAGCTTCTAGAAACCTTATCTGCTTCCTGTTTTTCTAGAAACTGCTCAACATAAAGCTCACTAACGCATTCCAGTCCAATTAGATGACCCATGCCCATAAAACACTTGGAATAACAGCATCTAAGTATGTGGCCTGAAAACCAGGTGTTGGTGACATTTCTGACATAATCAAACTCCTATGACATCACCAGGAGAATAGAAAAAAAAATCTCCCATGAAAATGGATGGAAAACTAGATACCAATTTTGTAGCAACTATTATTTGATCAGGAGTCTACCCCATGTTGGGTTAAAGAGAAGCCTGGACTGGAGTTCATGAAGATCAACTTATCTGCCTAACTATAATTCTCAATATGCACCATGCTCTGTTACTGTTTAGCTCATGTCATATTATTATCTGAGGATATCTGAGCATATTTTTCAAATAATTAGCACCTGAGACAGAAAATTCATGTTTAAGCTTGATCAGAAATTTTACTTTAGCCTATATTCAATTTTAATTATGTTCCTTTATCTTTAAAGTTATAAATCTTGGGGAATCTTTCTATACCTTCTTTATTTCTGATTTCATAAAAGAATTCTCCCATTGTTTTTTTAAAAAGAAAAATAACTATATTTTATCATTATACATATGAATCCAAGTTCCCAATCCCTCCCCTCCTCCCATTACTTTCACATAACCCCCAACATACCCACATCCCCTCCTCAAAGACGGTAAGGCACATTACTTTGCGGAAGGTCCAAGGCCCACTCTACTATATCTAGGCTGAGTAAGGTATCCATCCAAAGAGAATAAGTTCCCAAAAAGCCAGTACAAGCAGTAGGGATAAATCCTGGTGTCACTGCCAGTGGTCCCCACAATCTGCCATAGCCAAGCAACTGTCAACTACATTCAGAGTGACTAGTTTGGTCCTATGCGTGTTTCTTCCAAGTCCATGTGGTGTTGGTGACCTCCCATTATCACAGGCAGACTGTTTCAGTGGGTGTACCCATCATTGTCCTGACCTATTTGCTCATACTCTCATTCCTCTCACTGTTCAACTGGACTTTGGGAGGTCAGTCCAGTGCACTGATGTGGGTCTCTGCCTCTGTTTCCGACTGTTGCTGGATGAAGGTTTTATGGTGATATTTAAGATATTCTTCAGTCTGCCTATAGGGCAAAGCCAGTTTGGGCCCCCTCTCCTCTATTGCTTAGGGTCTTAGCTAGGGTCATACTCGTGGATTTCTGGGAATTTCTCTACTGCCAGGTTTCTTGCTAACCCCAGAATGCCTCCCTCAAACAAGAAATCTCTTTCCTTGCTCTCATCTCTGTCCTTCTTCCATCTCAAATATTCCATTTCCTCAAGATCCCTTCACCTCTCCCTTTCTCCCTTCTTCTTTCCTTTCCATCTTACCTTCTTCACCCACACCCATGCTCCCAACTTATCAGGCAATCTTGTCTATTTTGACTTTCTCGGTAGATCTATATATGTTTTTCTTAGGGTTTAACTTATTACTTAGTTTCTTTAAACTCATGTACTATAGGCTCAATATTCTTTGTCTATAGCTAGTATCCACATATGAGTGGGTACATACCACATTTGTCATTTTGAGATTGGGTTATCTCAGGATAGTGTTTTTTTGTTGTATCCATGTGCATGTAAAATTCAAGATGTCATTTTTTCTTTTTTTTTATTGATTTTTGTTGAGCTCTACATTTTTCTCTGCTCCCCTCCCTGCCTCTCTCCTCCCCTTCAACACTGTCCCAATGTCCCCATACTCCAAATTTACTGAAGAGACCTTGTCTTTTTCTACTACCCATGTAGATTAGATCTATGTATGTCTCTCTTAGGGTTCTCATTGTTGTCTAGGTTCTCAGGGATTGTGATTTATGGGCTGGTTTTCTTTACTTTATGTTTAAAAACCACTTAGGACTGAGTACATGTGATAATTCTCTTTCTGGTTCTGGGATACCTCACGAAAATTGATGTTTTCTAGCTCCATCCATTTGCCTGCAAAATTCAAGATGCCATTATTTTTTTTTGCAGTGTAGTACTCTATTGTGTAAATGTACCACATTTTCCTTATCCATTCTTTGGTCGAGGGTTATTTAGGTTGTTTCCAGGTACTGGCTATAACAAACAAAGCTGCGGTGAACATAGTTGAGCATATGTCCTTGGATATATACCCAAAAGTGGTATTGCTGGGTCTTGAGGAAGTTTGTTTCCCAATTTTCTGAGAAATCACCACACAGACATCCAAAGGGGCTGCAGCATCTTTCATTCCCACCAGCAATGCAGAAGTGTTCCCTTTTCCCTACAACCTCTCCAGCATAAGTTGTCATCAGTGTTTATGATATTGACCATTCTTACAGGTGTAAGATGGAATCTCAGAGTTGTTTTGATTTGCATTTTTCTGATGACTAAGGATGTTGACCATTTCCTCAAGAGTCTTTCGGCCATTTTAGATTCCTCTGTTGAGAGTTCTCTGTTTAGTTCTGTACTCCACTTTTTTAACTGGATTATTTGTTCTTTTGATGAACAATTTCTTGAATTCTTTGTATATTATGGAGATCAGACCTCTGTCTGATGTAGGGTTAGTGAAGATCTTTTCCCATTCTGTAGGCTGTTGTTTTGTCTTGTTGGCCATGTCCTTTGCTTTATATAAGCTTTTCAGTTTCAGGAGGTCCCATTTATTAATTGCCTGTGTTGCTAGGATTATATTTAGCAAGTTGTCTACTGTGACAATGCATTCAAGTGTACTTCCCACTTTCTCTTCTATAAGGTTCAGTGTGGCTGTCTTTATGTTAGGGTCTTTTATCCATTTGGACTTGAGTTTTGTGCATGGTGATAGATATGGGTCTATTTTCATCCTTCTACATATTGATATCCAGTTATGCCATCACCATTTTAAAAATATGCTTTCTTTTTCCATTTGATATTTTTTGCTTCTTTGTCAAAAATCAGGTGTTCAAAGGTGTGTGGATTTATATCTGGGTCCTCTATTCAGTTCCACTGGTTCTCCATGTCCTTATGATAATATCAGGCTGTTTTCAGTACTGTAGCTCTCTAGTATAGGTTGAGGTAAGGGATTTGTGATGCATCCAAAAGTTCTCTTATTGTACAAAATTGTTTTGGCTATTCTGGATTTTTTGCTTTTTTAATATGAAGTCTAGTACCGTTCTTTCAAGTTTTGTGAAGAATTTTGCTGAGATTTTGATGGGCATTGCATTGACTCTGTAGATTGCTTTTGGTAAGATTGTCATTTTTACTATGTTAATTCTACCAACCTAAGACCATGGGAGATCTTTCCATTTTTTAGTGTCTTCTTCAATTTCTTTCTTCAAAGATTTAAAGTTCTTGTTATACAAGTCTTCCACTTATTTGGTTAAAGTTACTCTGAGATATTTTATGCTATTTGTGGCTATTAAAGGGTAACATTTCTGTGATTTCTTTCTCAGACCTTTTATCATCTGAGTACAGGAGGGCTACTGATTTTTTTGAGTGAATCTTGTATCCTGCTACATTACTGTAAGTGTTTATGAGTTGTAGAAGTTTGTTGGTAGAATTTTTGGGGTCGTTTTTGTAAACTATCATATCATCAGCAAACAGTTAGAGTTTGACATCTTCTTTTCCTATTTGTATTCCTTTGATCTCCTTTTGGTGACTTATTACTCTAGCTAGAACCTCAAGAACTATATTGAATAGATATGGAAAGAGTGGAAAACCTTGTTTTGTTCCTGATTTCAGTGGAATCGCTGAAAGTTTCTCTCCATTTAGTTTGATATTGGCTGTTGGCTTGCTGTATATTGCCTTTATTATGTTTAGGTATGTTCCTTGTATCCCTGCTCTCTCCAAGACCTTTATCATGAAGGGATGTTGTATTTTGTCAAAAGCTTTTTCGGCATTAATGAGATGATCATGTGGCTTTTATTTTTCAGTTTGTTTATATGGTAGATTACCTTGACAGATTTTTGTATGTTGAACCATCCCCACATTTGGGGATGAAGCTGACTTCATCATGGTGGATGATGGTTCTGATGTGTTCTTGAGATTGATTTACCAGTATTTTATTATTTTTGCATCAATGTGCACGAGTGAGATTGCTCTGTAATTCTCCTTCTTAGTAATGTCTTTCTGTGGTTTGGGTATCAGGGTAATTGTAGCCTCATAAAAAGAGTTTGGCATTGTTTCTTCTCTTTCTATTGTGTATAATAATTTGGGGAGCATTGACATTAGTTCTTCTTTGAAAGTCTTATAGAATTCTGAGATGAAACTATCTGGTTCTGGACTTTCTTTGGTTGGGAGACTTTTGATGACTGTTTCTATTTCTTTAGTCATTATAGGTCTGTTTAGTTTGCTTATCTGGTCTTGATTTAATTTTGGTAAGTGGTATTTATTCAGAACATTGTCCATTTCCTTTAAGTTTTCCAATTTTGTGGAGTACAGGTTTTCGAAATATGACCTGATGATTCTCTGTATTTCCTCTGTGTCTGTTGTTATGTCTACCTTTTCAATTCTGAATTTGTTAATTTGGATATTCTCTCTCTGCCTTTTGGTTAGTTTGGATAAAGGTTTGTCTATTTTGTTGATTTTCTCGAAGAACCAACTCTTTGTCTCATTGATTCTTTGGATTGTTTTCTTTGTTTCTATTTTGTTGATTTCTGCTCTCAATTTGATTATTTCCTGCCATCTAGTTTTCTTGGGTGAGTTTGCTTTTTTTGTTCTAAAGTTTTCAAATGTTCTGTTAATTCACTAGTGTGGGATTTTTCTAGCTTCTTATGTAGCCATTTAGTACTATGAACTATCCTCTTAACACTACTTTCATTGTGTCCCATAAATCTGGGTATGTTGTGTGGTCATTTTCATTGAATTTCAGGAAGCCTTTAATTTCTTTCTTTATTTCTTCTTTGACCCATTGATGATTCAGGTGAGTATTGTTTGATTTTCATGTGTTTGTGGGTTTTTTTGAAATTAGTGTTGCTTTTGAATTCTAGTTTTAAACCATGGTGATCTGATAAGATACATGGGGTTATTCCAATTTTTTGGTAATTGTTGAAGTTGGTTTTGTTACCAAATATATGGTCAAATTTTGAGAAGGTTCCATGAGGTGCTGAGAAGAAGGTATATTCTTCTCTTTTTGGATGGAATCTTTTATAGATGTCTGTTGTCTATTTGAGTCATAACATCTGTTAGTTTCCTTGTTTCTTTGTTATTATTTTGTCTGACTGACCTGTCCAGTGGTGAGAGTAGAGGGTTGAAGTCTCCCACTATTATTTTGTGGAGTTTAATGTGTTATTTAAGATTTAGAAGTGTTTCTTTTACATATGAGGGTGCCCTTGTTTTGGGGGCATAGATGTTCAGTATCGAGAAATCCACTTGATGGATTTTTCCTGTGACTAGTATGAAATGTCCTTCTTTGTCTCTTTTAATTGATTTTAGTTTGAAGTCTAGTTTGTTAGATATTAGGATAGCAACACCCACTTGTTTATTAGGTCCATTTGATTGGAATATTTTTTCCCAGACTTTTACGCTGAGATGATGTCTGTCTTTGAGGTTAAGGTGTATTTCTTATATGCAGAAGAAGGATAAATTCTGTTTTTGCATCCAATCTGTTAGCCTGTGCCTGTGATTAATGTACTAGGTGCTAGCGAATCCAAGGCCCAGATGGTTGTTTCTTGTAGTATAGTCAGTGCTACAGTTCTAGTTACCCTTTTGGTCATGCCTGTTCCTGGAGGTCACTCAGTGCTCCTGGGCTTTGCTAAACTCCCATGGAGTTTGTTTTCTCAGGCCTGCTCTAGGTAGGTTGTTGGCTCAGACCTGTTTCTGTAAATATCCCTGGTCTAGATCCATTCCTGCACATGTCTCTGACTTGGGGTTGGTCCTTTAAAGGATTCTGGCTCTGGTCTACTCCCTCAGAGTTCAAGGCTTGGGTGTGCCCAGACCCACAGAGGACCTGGCTCAGGTTTATTCCCTCACGCTTGGACCTGCAGATTTTTCTGGTTCCTGCCTATTCCCTTTGATGTCCCACACCAATGCCTGGACCACAGAAGTCCTGGCTCAGGCCTACTCTCTATGAGGTGCCAAACTCATGCCTGATCCCACAGGGATATCTGGTTCCTTCCTACTCCATT
Source organism: Chionomys nivalis (assembly GCF_950005125.1). Taxonomy (NCBI): domain Eukaryota; kingdom Metazoa; phylum Chordata; class Mammalia; order Rodentia; family Cricetidae; genus Chionomys; species Chionomys nivalis. The sequence goes on from NC_080086.1 coordinate 81,414,038, forward strand.
GTAGGTCCCAGATTCATGCCCCATCATTATTTTTAACCACTGAGTAGTACTCTAATATGTAAATGTGCCACATTTTCTTTAACCATTTTTCAGTTGAGTGGCATCTAGGTTTTCTCAAGATTCTGGCTATTACAAATAATGCTGCTATGAGCATTGTTAAACAAATGACTTTGTAGTATGACTGAGCATCTTTTGGGTATATGCCCAGAAGTGGTATTGCTGGATCCTGAAGTAGGCTGATCCCCAATTATCTGAGAAACCACCATATGGATTTCCAAAATGGTTGTACAAGTTTGCATTCCCACTAGCAATGGATGAGTCTTCCCCTTACTCCACATCTTCTCCAGCATAAGCTATCTTTGGTGGTTTTGATCCTACCTATTCTGATAGGCATAAGATGGTATCTCAAAGTTGTTTTTGTTTGCATTTCTTTTTTTAAGGGTCTCAATTTTTTTAGGTATAGGATATGAAAAAACATTCACTGATACAGAACCAATCAGATGCTGCTGCTGATCCAATTGTCTTCATCCAGCTGTTCTGTCCAGGGGTGAAGAGTACCAACCACAAAACACCTCTCTGCCACATGGTCCACTCTGACAAACCAAGAGACCATAAGAGTAAGAGAGAGTGCACAAGCCTTAGATTTAAAGCTGTTTTGTAGGCAGACAAGACCACAACACAGAGCTTGCTGCCCCAAAAGACATTAGCTAAATGGATCAAAACCTTGCCATAATTCCTCACCCCCTTTTTTCCTAAATAAGAAGGCTTTAATCCTAACATAAAACTATTTACAATAAGAGCAACTATCAAGTATTGTGAAGAAGAAGAAAGTAAAATCATAAACAAAAATGAAACTACAACCAACAGAAACAACATCATGCAAGAAACATGCTAAATGTTCAGGCCATAGGTTACAGGCAAATTACAGAAATCATTCCAATAGCTGCCCTATCCTAGAAAGTCTTAAATCTTGTAAGTGATTCTAATAAAATCAGGAACTATATAAGGCTAATAAAATAATCTAATATGCCCTAGCTAAGATATTAGAGGGTTATAACTACAATTATCTAATCTCCAACCCCATCAAAGACCTGAGAAGGAAAACAACATTACCTGAGTAAGCAGGAAGTGCAAGTAAGTGACCTCCAAAAAAATGTAAGAACTGATAGAAGTAGCTGGCTACCTGGACAGTCACACAAAATCTGTCTGTAATGTTGGGGCATCCAACTTTGGCTATGGGTCTAGAATATCTGATAGACCAATTTCAGAAGAAGAAAAATTCAAAAGACGGTCCTACCCTGTTTTGGAAAAGTTCAGCAGCTGTTTTTCCATGAGTCCTGCTTGTTCAGATTGGATAGTAGTATGCTTACTGTCAACAGTTGAACCAAGGCAGTTCTTTGCCCAATAGGTGAGTTTTGCCAAGAAGAAAACAAGCTCCATATGGAATGTCTTCAGTGCCTTGTAATGAAAACCAAGACAAATATTGGGGCTCAAGCTCAAGATCAGAAAAGAAAAGCAGTCAAGCCACTATAGAATTCTTAACTTCTACCAAGGCTCAGACAAACAACATGACTGCAGACTGCAAGATTTGCACTTCCCATAGTGGCTTAGTATGTTGAACATTTCCTTAAGTGTCTTTTGGCCATTTGAGATTTATCTGTTGAGAATTCTGTTTAGTTCTGTGCCCATTTTTTAACTGGGTTATTTAGAATTTTGATGTCTAATTTCTTGAGTTTTTTTATGTATTATGGAGGTCACTCCTTTGTCTAATATGGGATTAGAAAAGATATTTTCCCATTCAGTATGTTGCCTTTTAGTCTTAGTGACTGTGTCCCTTGCTTTATAGAAGCTTTTCAGTTTCAGGAGGTCTTATTTATTTATTGTTTCTCTCATGATCTATGCTATTGGGGTTATATTTAGAAATATGTCCATGCATTGAAGGCTACTTCCCGCATTGTCTTCTATCAGGTTCAGTGTGGTTGGAGTAATATTGAGATCTTTAATCTTCTGGACTTGAGTTTTGTGTATATGAATACATATGGATCATTTTCATTCTCCTACATGTTGACATCCAGTTATTTAATCACCATTTTTTGAAGATGCTTTCTTTTTTCCATTGTATAATTTTAGCTTCTTTGTCAAAAATCAACCAATGTTAACTATGATTGTACATGTAAAGAAACTAAATAAAGACAGACTTCATAAGTCCTCTAAAAATAACTCATAATGACACCTGGACTGCTGTATGTCTGTCCCTCCAGGTTCTATTGATCTTGCTTCAAAGCAGCATGGTCCCCTGTTCTAGAACTCTCTCTGGAAATTAAAGTGGTCAAAAAGATTGACTGAGGCTATGCCTCCCATCATTCCCCCTTGTGGTTTCTGGGAAATCCAATTTGACTGATGCCCACATACAAAATAATGTTGAATAATAATTGTTTCCAGACATATGGATTATGGCACAAGATGTGGAATCTGTCCTATCCACCTGCCCTACACCAGGAACACCCAAGGAACTTCTGCAGGTACAGAAATTCCTTTTGCTTAATAGAATTGAATTTCCCTAAATCTTATCATTGTGCCTGATGGTAGAGGAAAGATAAAAGCATTCAAATCAAATATTTCTGAAAAATAACTCCCAATACCTCCTTTCAAACAGTTTTATAAATTATTTGTAAATCTTATCTGAATGTGGAATGCAACCTTAAGAATTTCTTTAAACCTGCCCTTCACCTTTTTGTTCTATCTTCCCATTGTACATTAAAAGAATGCCTTTGTGTGTACACAATACAGTGATGTTAAAAAGATCACATATCCCATTGTTGTGCCTGAAGAGCCTCCCTGTCTCTAGGGAGTGTATTCAGGAATGTTTAGGAGAGAAGGACCACTTCCCAGGTCAACACATTGGCCAACAGAACCAGTCTGTCTCATGGGCCATTCAACTCAAGCACATTTGACAGCTCAGGAAACCTGCTCCTCTTGCATGGAAGGCAATGTGCCCCTACTCACTATGGCATGACTTATCATGTCATAATAGAGAACTGTAGAAAAAAACCCACTGGTGTTCCTGATTGCTAGATTTGCCCAGGGTCCCTCAGTATCTAGCATTACCTAACTGGACCCCAAACAGTAGCAGCTCCACTATGATATGAGCAGAGATCAAATGACTAAGGCACTATAGACTTTCACAGTTCTGCCTTTCCACCCTAGGGGCAGACAGTTTTCTAATCTGGGAAATTTTATTTAACAGAAACTATTCCAGTCTCTCAGAGCACTTCTAGTTCTTCTTACAAGATATAGAGTCCCTTATGTGTATAATCCATGAAACACTGACAAGTGCAATCAAGCCTTTCCTTCGTAGATCAGATATGGTAAAATCAAACATAGGTCACATTCAAATAGTAACTTTTGTTAAAGAAAAAAAGAGATCACAAATTAGAAAACAATAGTGTGTGTGGATGGGCTTAGAATCAATAAAGACATGAGGGAAATGATGTAATTATAATACCCCAAAAATATTTTTAAGAGTTGAAACATGTTATAGGGCCATGGGCTTTAGAGACTAGGAATTTGTAAAGGGCACACCAAGTACTAGTCACACAAATTCCCTCAGGATGTTCATCTTAACCTCTAAAATAACTATTTTTGATTGGGCCACATTATATTATTTAGTTCTGTACTGGTCAAACTAGTGTAACTACTGCAATTGGTTTTATTATAAGTTCAGTTCTTTATCCAGATTCATGACACCCTGTTCTGTGGATACAAAAACATGTTCAGTCACATTTAATAATCATCTAAAATTAATTAGTTCAGGACCAGTTAGGCCTTTAGACCATCCAAATGGAATCTGAATTCACGTTGGGCTCCAGATGAAGAAGGGCGCTTAAAAGAAATTCACACTAGCTCAGAACTGAGAATAATAGAGGGTTATTTATTAAGGGGTAGACTCACAAATCACAATCCTCTGCTGGAACGAAGAACAGCAACCAAATCTCACAGTGGGAAAAGTGGCTGGACATGCATTTTGCATTGGCACAAACAGTAAAAGAGGCCATGTCCAAGTGGGTGGGTAACTTAAAAGCTACTGGTGGTAGGAATTCCTACAGCACCTCACTACTTATTTCTTTTTTTTTTTTTTTTGGTTTTCCGAGACAGGGTTTCTCTGTGGTTTTGGAGCCTGTCCTGGAACTAGCTCTGTAGACCAGGCTGGTCTCGAACTCCCAGAGATCCACCTACCTCTGCCTCCCAAGTGCTGGGATTAAAGGCGTGCGCCACCACCGCCCGGCCTCACTACTTATTTCTAATGTGAGCTACAGTCAAAGTAGGAAAACTTTCATGCTCCTTCTTTTCCATCACTTTCTGTGCTGGGACTACACCTGTTTAAAGTTGGCCAGTAAGCTCAATTCTTACACAGGTTCTTCCTCACTTGTAATTTTGCAAAAGAAATCCAGAGAAGGTGAAACACATTTATTTACTGACCTATTTTCCCTTTCTCACTGACCAGGTAGAGCCCAACCTTGAAGCAAATGCATGACTTTCTTTTTATCACTGGGCAGCAGAAGCAGATTAGGCATTCAAAGCAATTCTCAGCATCTTAGTGGGACGCTAGCCTAAGCAACATGAGACATTGCTCTAAACATAAATAAATAATCAACAGCACTTGAGGGAAATGGAAAAATAATCTTAATGACCTGAAAACAAGGAGAATAGAAAAAAGAGATTAAAGCAGTGAAGCACTTAAAGAAAATCAAATTTAAAAAGTATAACATAATTGTTTAAAAAAGATAAATATAATTGAAAAAACACAAAGCCATACTGACTTTGTAAAAGAGAAAATCATTCCCTGGTAGAGGGAATGGCAATAATAAAATATGATTTCACCATGACCCTATGTGCACTGCTAGCTTCTGAGATCTGTAATCCGACACACACACAGTTATAACTAATGAATATAACCATGACATGCAGGATTAAACATATATGGATAAAAAAGTACTCTTATCAGAAATTCAATATTCATGGCTCAAGTTAAAATTCCCAAATTGCACACCTAAACTCTGGCTGCTTTCACTTACATCATGTGGATTGATACATGTTGGGGCATTACAAATTCACTGATTCTGTCACAATCAGGTCCTATTTCATAAAAACAAGCTCTTCTTCCTGTTCTGGTCTGAAGAAAGAAGCCTGCTCCACACAAAAATCCTTTTTCTTTTACTGAAATAACAGTTGACTACATGAGCCAGAACTTTATTTTTAAAGCTCACTGGTAGTTTACTTTTTTACTCTAAAAATATAATCAGTTTAATCAAAAATATAAAAAGGTCACTGTCTTGTGAAACAATGGATTGGGATCAAGGCTATCAGATCCAAGATTGTCAGGAGCCGTTTCCCCCCCAAATTATTATAGGAAGCACCGCCGTGAGGAGTTTTGCAGAGAGCTCCACTTCTCAATTGTATTGAGAATAGTCTTATTGACCAAGCCTATCTCACACCCCAATTAACTGTTAATAGAGAGCTGTTAGCGGAACCTGCCTCACATTCCAGACTATCTAGAGTACTAGGTGTGTTACCTTGTGACTTCCTGACCAAGGAATCGTGACCTGACCGATCGTAACCTCTTGGACTACGTGACCGGCATGGACCACGTGGCAAGGTCACGTGCCCCAGGCCCCCAAGCTCCTCATCCAGGGGCTATATAAGCTGTAACCATGACTCTAATAAATGGAGGCTTCGACAAATCTGCCTAGCCTCCTTCCCCTTATCAGCCTATGTCTTTCAGGTGGTGCCTCTCCGTGACCCTGGAATAACTGACCAGCCAGGCGGGTTACAAACCCTAGACAGAGTAACCCATCGAGGCGGTCTACAAAGATAAAAAAGTTTGTCTCAGAAACTATTTTTTTACAAGGTTGGAGATACAACTGTTCTAGAATTAATATCCCTTCCCAGGGATATATCATTCCAAACACACAAGTTTAATAAACCAAAATCTCATTAATAATAGCATGTATCCAGTGGTGGTGAATGTTTTAAAAGAGCCAGTCTGACACAGATTTTGCATTCCACATTTGTTGTCATCCTTAAGTCTCTTTTTGGCTCAGAAATGAGGTTATATGTTAAAAATTGAAATAGGGACAAGAGCAAGCAAGTTTAATAACTTAGACAAATGGAAACTTAAGGACAAAAAGTATCTTTTAGATCATGCAATATCATCTAAATATAAATATACCATAACCCATTATTTAAAAGATAATAGATCATAATGTATGATCTAAAAGATACATTTAAATGATGTATCAGTGCCACAATCCTCAAACATACAAAGCACAGAACACAAATACAAAATAATTTATGGAAAAAATCATCTATCAATGCTGTGTTCTTAAATGAAGAGATATTCTGACCTACTCTAACTGTAGAATAAGGCTTCTTTGCCTCCAAACAAGCTGGTTCAGAAAAAGAACACAGATACATCTATGATGTCTAAAGACCATGACAATACTATACACAATTTCATTTCTTAACCTTTCTCTTGTGTATATTGGTGTTTGCCTACCTGTGTCTCTGTGTAGTACCCACACAGGCACATGAGGGAACCAGAACTCTTGGATATGGAATAACAGATGTTTAGCAACTAAGGTTTATTGCAATGTGATCTGAGTTCTCTACAAATAGAACTAGTGCTCTTAATTGCTAAGCTATCTTTCAAGCCACAATTTTAGTTGTTTTTATTTTAATTAAAACATATCACTTTTACCCATCCTTGTCCTCTCTCCATCTATTCACAAATTCTCCCCTTCCAATTTCTTCCTTGATAAGTATATGTAAATCAATGTGCAAATCCATGAATAAATTCTGCTGGGTCCATTTTTGTTGGATTTGTGTTATGGTTTCAGGACTCTACATGCGGTTTTGGATATATAAATAAAGAGCTCATCCCTGTCTGAAGCTAATTTACCAACTTGCAGGAGATTTTAATCGCTATTGGGCTAATGGGTCTGACCCTTGAGTGATCTTGCCTACCTTGTACAGAAAACATTATCAAGAATTTAAAAGTTAGAGTGGTAAATACCACAGTTAACACTTGCTAATATCATGTTCTGGAGCTACTGTGAAGAAAACGGACACTGTCTTAAGGCATTCACGGCCTCCCTATGTTACATTGGTCGTCCACCATAGTCATTTGGTCATTCTCACCTTGGATGACTTTGAAAAGCTGAAATTCTTGCATTCATTATGTGCCATCTTACAGTCCTATGCCACCACGCCTGGTTTAAGTGTCTTCATTTAATAAGTCATTAGAATAAAGGATGTGTTAGATGAGCAGTTACACTTAAGTATATATGAAACCTCTTATCTCCGTGAGCCTGGATTTCATTATGTGAACAATAAGGACAATACTCTTCCCTAGTCCCTTGATGAATTATAATAGACTCAAAGATAAAGGAAAACAACATTTCTCATAGTTGCAAGACAGTAGACTATAAGGCAGAAGGTCTGCATTTGATGGAAGCCTTCTTCTGATACTGGACTTCATACCAGAGCCTGTGTCCTGTGTACCCTGACCAGGGAGGCCACCCATTCACTCTTATTATCCATATTAAAAGAATCAAGCTACACTAGATGGTGTTGGTACATGCCTTTAATCCTAATATGTGGGAGGTAGAGGAAGGTGGATTTCTGTAAACTCAAGGTCGACCTAGTTTAGAGACAGATCCAGAACAGTCAAGACTACACGAATAAACCTTCTCTTGAATAAACAAAAACAAAAACAAACCAAGTTAGTTTTTTGTGACGTGCCCACCAATAATTCAGATACCCTGGAGACAAGCTGTGCAAATCTTTATGATGTCCTAGAAGAGACTAGTAAATATACTGATTTCTAGGCCATACAGATATTCATACTGAGACTATTCTTTAAAATAAGAAGAAAACAATAGAAAACAAATCAAATTATTAATAAAAATTGTAAACATGACATTTTTTTTTCAGTGTGAATAATTCAGAACAGTAATGAAGATAAAAGGCAATTCATCCATCCTTGGGGTCCAAACAAGTTATACATAAGGCAAGAGATATGCACAGCTAAGCAATATAACTAAGCCCTTTAATGAAAGTTTTACCATCTCTAAAACCCTCCTCCAACCTCAGCTCCAGTCTCTTCAGCAAGTTGGTCAGATGAAGAAAACAACATTCCCTTAGTATGGACAATCTCATCTGGAGTAGTTAGTTGTCTATTACAATGAATTTCCCAGTGAAATTAGAATTTCATGGTTGTTACTGCTTCCCTAGTTGTTGGTTAGCCAAAGGGAGAGATAAAAATGTCTCTTAGAATATTCTTATTCCTTCCAGGCAGGCTGGTACCAGGGATTGATGGTCTGAAAACTTAGAAGCTTTAAGGTCCAAGTGGAGATTGCAAAATGAAGAGTGCAGGGTACTATCATTGACAGCTATATGAGTTGACCAAAAAGTAAAGGATGGAAGACCTAAGAGGGATGACCCACATACCTGAATATATACAGAGTACAGGTTTTGCCAATTTGTCCTCAGGCTGATCACAAGTACTGCACCCCTGCATTTGAGCCTTGGGCTTTCACAGACAAAATTGCTCCATCTCTAGCAATTCTTACAAACCCAATAGCTCGTTGTAAATGCCTGATTGCCTTGGCCTTAGAGACTTCAGTTCATGTCTCAGGATGCCTACACAACCTGGCTGTCATCTAGAGTCACCACCACTCACGGATCCTAACTGAGGGTGTTACACACGTTAGGGAAACATAATATGATCCCATTTAGACAAGTCAGACTTAATGCCTACAAGTTCCTTTTCTCTCCTTATAGGAGGTATAAACTCAAGGAGGGCTAGACCTAACATGTGATCTTGTGAGCTCCAATTGCTGCCTTTTTACACCACTGGAGACAAATTCACTCTTGTGGTTTTCAGTAAATATTCAACCATCTTTTAAAGGCATTTATTGTGACTTTCTGTGCTGATTATTGTTTGTACCTTTCCCTCATGTTGTAGAGGTTTGGGCCTGCAATATTCTTTAAGAACCAAGTCTAGGTTTGTTTCTGATGCTATCAGTCTTATATTTCTTCTGGATTATCAGGTTTGAGGTAAAGATAAATTTAGTGTGTGTGTGTGGAAGGGGGAAGTGCATGCCTTTATTCTCAGCACTTGAGAGGCAGAGAGGCCAATCTCTTTTTTAGTTTGAGGCCAGTCTGATCTAGAGAGTGGGTTCCAGAACAGGCTCCAAAGCTATAAAGAAACCTTATTTTTGAAAAACAGAACAAAAATGATGAATTCACATCAGCCATTCATACATTATTACTATCAACTGCATATTCATGAGGCTAGACAGAAGGCTCAGCAACCACGAGACAGCTCAAGACTGTCTATACCTCCAGTCACAAGGTATCAGATACCATCTTCTGGTCACCACTAGTAATCGGCATTCACTTGGTATACTCACTGACATAATTTGTACACTTAAATTTCATTTTTTTTTTTTTTTTTGGTTTTTCGAGACAGGGTTTCTCTGTGGTTTTGGAGCCTGTCCTGGAACTAACTCTTGTAGACCAGGCTGGTCTCGAACTCACAGAGATCCGCCTGCCTCTGCCTTCCAAGTGCTGGGATTAAAGGCGTGCGCCACCACCGCCCGGCCTTAAATTTCATTTTTTTTAACATAACAGGCACATGAAGGGAAGCTGTAATGATCTGCCCATGTCCACTCTCTCCCCTGTCTGCTGAGGTAGGCAGATCTTCCTTCCTGCAACCCGAGTCTCTTCCTTTTCCCTCTCCCCCTCTAAGAGGCAGTTTCTGATTCTCCCCACTTCTCGCCTTCCCCAGTTTCTCTCTCTCTCTCCTCTCTCTCTCTCTCTCTCTCTCTCTCTCTCTCTCTCTCTCTGTCTCTGTCTCTCCTCTTTTCCTTCTCCAACTTACCTTCCATAACCCACAAATATCCAACCTCACTTTGCATGGCATGCCTATCCATCTGTCTCTCACTTGCAGCTTAGCTTCCTGCCCAGGACCAGCTGCCTCCGGAGACCTGTGGCCTGGTCTCATGACGTTTGGATCTGTCTGTTTCCACTTGTGGCCTCTTGCAGCTACTCATGGAACTGCACCATTGCTGCCTGGGACTGGCTGCCCTCGGGACTAGCTGTTTGCTGCCTGCTGCCACATGGCCCACAAATGCTGCTGGGGGAACCTGCAGTGTTTCTGCCTCTGCAGCCACCAAAGATCTGCAGCATTTAAACTTTTACCATTACAGAACCCTTTTAAACTAGGGAATCACATATATATCTGTCTTTTCACCATTTCCATATCTTGTTTACTAAGAGGCCAGAAGAATTCAACAGATCTCCGCAACCTGGAAATACACAAAATTCTGACCAAACTTGTGTGAGTGATAGAAATCAAACTTGGGTACCCAAAAGAATCAATACTACTGTGCCATCTCTCCAGGTCCCAAATGTCATTATAATGCTGATGATTAAGATATCCCAGTGCTTCCTCTGCCTGCTATCACTTGATCGAAAGACTCTGTATATGGCTATCAAAGGATTCAATGAAAAAAAAATATATCAATGCTGCAGACTAACAATGTGAATTATTAGCTTTCTGCTTTAGCAGACATGTCTGACTCCTTTTTCCATGCCTCTCGTATCCCTCTGAAACCAAAGGCCAAATGAAACTCTTTTATAAATTGACATAGACATTTTATCACAAAAACAGAAAAGAAACTAACAAATTCACACAATTTTATACCTCAATTAGTTATTTCATTTAATTGAAGAGATGTATAAAAGCCAAAATCCAAAAGGGTTATTGTCAGGAGCCGTGTCCCCCCAAATTATTATAGGAAGCACCGCTGTGAGGAGTTTTGCAGAGAGCTTTACTTCCCAATTGTACTGAGAATAGTTTTATTGACAAAGCCTATCTCACACCCAAATTAACTGTTAATAGAGAGCTGTTAACGGAACCTGCCACTCTGCCTCCAAGAGAGTCCAGGGAGACGGCTAAGATAATTGCCAGGATGCGCTTCAGACAGCTGACTCCGGCTCACCTCACCCAGGAAGCCCACCTGCCCTGAAGCACAAATGTTGAGCTGCTTCTGCAGTCTGCATTCTGTTTGCTTTGGAGCTGAGGTGTAGACTAAACATTTGACTGTTTTAAACTTTGGGACACAAAAAAACTCATTTTAATTAAAATACTAACCCCTCTTTACTTAAGAAGGGGGAAGATTGGGGTTTTGACTGTTGCTCAGAGACTGGAACTGGTGATATTTGATAACAACAATGTCTGTCAATGTATGTATTCTTACTGGAATTGACCTAATGATATTTGTAACTGCTTATAGATGTTGGAAAAGGTTTGACACATGCTGTAAAGTGTTTTAAGTTTAATGCATATGTTAAAAATTTTAGATTTTGATCCCTTTTACACTGCCCTAATTTTTGGCAGGCAGCACTCATAATCTTATTGTGGAGTAGGCATTTAGGAATGAGGATATACCTTAGGCCGGACTAAACAGTGAATACTGGGTTTGGAAAACGCCCTTTCTTCTTGTCTGGAAGATGGAGCTATTGGTGCCAAAATTATATCATTATATCTTTTATTTGAGGAGCTCCTCACAGTCTTTTCATTAATGATAGATACAGGGGCCCAATGATGGGAGTTAGTGTGGACCCTCGCCTGAACAGCACACCATACAGAGGTTGTAAACACCGGCTCAACATGGCATGGTGCCAGGCACGAGGATCGCCCTCCACATGGCCTAAGACAGGGTGCCCTGTGGTCAAAGACCTGCTTACTTTAGGTCTTGCTAGATACCTTTTATTTGAGGACCTCCAAGGAACTAATGCTACTTATAAGGCACCCCTCTGTTCCCAGGAGAGGTAAATTGCTCCACCACTCGAGAGGAGGGTCCCTCCTTGTCCCAGTCCCTTCTCATTTAGATCTGACACCAGGGTTAGACTCTGACCTGGTGCCCTCCACTTGATAGATGCCTGCTTTTATAAAAGGAAGGGGGATATGTCAGGAGCCGTGTCCCCCCAAATTATTATAGGAAGCACCGCCGTGAGGAGTTTTGCAGAGAGCTCCACTTCCCAATTGTACTGAGAATAGTTTTATTGACAAAGCCTATCTCACACCCAAATTAACTGTTAATAGAGAGCTATCTGTTAACGGAACCTGCCTCACATTCCAGACTATCTAGACAACTAGGTGGGTCAACTTGTGACTTCCTGACCAAGGAATCGTGACCTGACTGATCGTAACCTCTTGGACTACGTGACAGGCGTGGACCACGTGGCAAGACCCTGTGCCCCAGCCCCCCAAGCTCCTCATCCAGGGGCTATATAAGCTGTAACCATGACTCTAATAAAAGGAGGCTTTGACAAATATGCCTAGCCTTCTTCCTCTTATCAACCTATGTCTTTCAGGTGGTGCCTCTCCGTGACCCTGGAATAACTGACCAGCCAGGCGGGTTACAAACCCTAGACAGAGTAACCCGTCGAGGCGGCTACAGGTTATCTGATTGTTTAAACTAATACTTCAAGTGTTACAGCTCTGGAGGGAATAATGTAGAGTCAGGTTATATCTACAGTTGTGAATGGAAGGTATTTAAAGCTGTGAGAAGAAAGTTACTCTGACTGTTGAAAAATCAGTTTATACCTGAAGATTTAGAGGGGTGGCATCCTGGATACCGAAAGGTCCCTTGACTTTTGAAGTCAGTCTATATCTAAATCTGTGAAGAGAAGATATCCAGGATACCTACAGCTGTGAGTAGAAAGGTATCCTGATTTTTGGGAAGTCAGGCTCTAACCGAAGCTATGGAGGGAAGTTATCCTTAATACCTAAGTTTGTGAAGAAAATGGTATCCTTACTATCAGTAGGCATGCCATACCTACAGCTGTGAAGGGAAAGTATGCTGGATACCTACAGCTTTGAGTAGAAAAGTATGCTGACTGTCAGGAAGTCAGGCTACACCTGAAGCTATGGAAGGAAGGTATCCTGGGTTGTTACCTCTCTAAAGAGAAAGGTACACTGAATGTTGGAATGCAGGCTATACCTACACCTGTGAAGTGAAGAAATTCTGGGTATATTCATCTGTGAAGAGAAAGATACCCTGAATGATGGAATTCCAGCTATAAATGAAGTTGTAGAGGGGAGATATCCTGGTTACATAGGGTCCTGAAGAAAAAGGTACCTACTGTACTATCAGAAGTCAGGCTATGCCTACAACTGTGACGAGAACGTATCCTGGAGACCTACAGATATATAGGAAAAAGTATCCTGAGTGTCATGCTATATCTGAATTTGTTCTCTCCACAGGATGCAGCAATCTCTCTTCTCACAAAGAGAGCCTTTACAGCTGGGCCTGACTTCAGTCTGCTAAGAGAGTTTCCCAGCAGAGATATTCATTGCTGCTCTGCTGAACTCCCCTAAGGGAGGTTCCCAGCAGAATTGTCCATTGCTTCTCTGTTTTGTTCCACCAGAGTTTCCTAGCAAAGTTGTCTATTTCATCTCAGTCCCAAACCAAATTGTTATTTCTTTGCTTCACTTGTTTTATTTGGTTTTAGTTCTTCCCCTCCCCTTTGGTTTTTTGAGACAGGGTTTCTCTGTAATTTTTGGAGCCTGTCCTGGAACAAACTTTTGTAGACCAGGCTGGCCTTTAACTCAGAGATCTGCCTGCCTCTGCCTCCTGAGTGCTGGGATTAAAGGAATGTGCCACTACCATCTGGCCACTTCTTATCTTAAGCAAGGGGCGAACTGCTGCAAAAATGTAGCAGTCTCCCACAAAATGGTACTGATTCATTCCTTTAAGGGAGTTTACCAGCAGAGTTGTCCACTGCTTCTCTACTCCAAACAACTAGGGAGTTTATCATTGCTCAGGGGAAAGGTCTTAATCCAAAACTCATTCAAAAGATTTATTTAAAAGGGATTAATTCAGAAGACTGGCTACCTCTGCCAGGGTAGAAAAGAGAAGCTGCCAATTGATTAGAAACAGGGCTTATAAATGGGCAGAGATTTTCCAGGTAGAAGATTTTCCCTGAGTGTTAAAAGTTGCAGACACTTACTGGATTTTGGGCTCTGGAATTGGTTGGTTTTGAGCTCAGGGATTAGTTGATTTTGTGATCAATTGAACAAGGGTAGAGTGTTTATTTGGATCTAGTTTCAGAGACAAAGTGTGTTTCTTTTAATGGCCCCTTTCCACATTTTGGGTCTGATTTTAGGGTCAGGGTGTTTCTTTCACTGGCTCTGGATACAGGGGCTGAAAGTGTTTATGTGGCTCTGGTTTAAGAGTCAGGGTGTTTCTCATTGGCTCCAAGTTTAGGGTGGTGAAAATTTGTCTTTCACTGGCTCTGCTTTCAGGTTTAGGGTGTGTTTTTTTTTCTTTTGTTTGGCCCTTTTACCCTACACATAGGTCTTCATATATTCATTTGTTCCATGAGTATGTGAGTACTTACAATATAAAAATTGATATCATAATATTTGAAAACTTTTTTGACACTGTCAGGCTTTTTCTACAGAATTAATACTCTTCTGTAACTGATTATATTTGTGTTGGATAAAGATTTAAACAGGTATTTTATAGTAAGACCTCAGTATCTTTTTCAGGTAGGCAAAGACTATTGTAATATGAAAATGAATATAAAAACAGATTAACTGCACACAAAAAGTTTCACTCCTTTATAAAGTGCAAAACTTTAGCACACTGACTACATTTACAGGGCTTATCTGTAATATGATTTTACCTCATGATATTAAAGACTAGTGATACATGCAAAGGCTATACCATAATGATTGCATTCATATACTTTCTTTCCAGTGTATTTTCATTTATCTCTTGAAGGTGACTGTGATTAGCTGTCTGGGACCAGCCTCGAGAAAAAAACCAACTCTCTTAAGGGTAAAGGTGTCAGTAATAGAACTATAGTAGATAATATGAATATGAAGACACAAATGAAAAGAATAAAATGGAGAAACACATAAGGTAGTATTAGAAGGGAATTCCAGTGAGTACTGAAAATTTGCCTGCATTTAATTTCCAACTGCTTAAAATATCCTTGACCCCAAAAATGTAGGAGTAAGACAAAAGACTGCAATAACATAGTACAAGGAAATGAACTAGTATTAATTGAAATTTATGAGCTACATGCACAGTTAAAAATTATGTTGATAGAACAAACATGCTTACACCTTAGACCAAAACATTCCGTAGGCAAACCACTCCCTCAGTAGAATCCCAAGTTTCTTCATAAAGAAAACTGGAACTTAGTTGAATCCTTAGAATTTGTTTGAGGTAGGAAGAGATCTACTTCTCTATTCCTGGAGTACAAGTTCTGACAATTAGAAACACCTGTTGAAAATATCCTTGAGAGAACGGAACTCTTGGACCTATATGTTGGTGGGGCATTTGTTTGAGGTAAAGTCACAATAACCTTGAAGGAACTAGAGGAAAGTCCCAATTCTCTGACCTTTAATCAATTGTTAACAGGCTCACAATTTTTTATATATTTATTTATTAAAGATTTCTGCCTCCTCCCCGCCACCGCCTCCCATTTCCCTCCCCCTTCCCCAATCAAGTCCCCCTCCCTCATCAGCCCAAAGAGCAATCAGGGTTCCCTGCCCTGTGGGAAGTCCAAGGACCTCCCACCTCCATCCAGGTCTAGTAAGGTGAGCATCCAAACTGCCTAGGCTCCCACAAAGCCAGTACATGCAGTAGGATCAAACACCCATTGCCATTGTTCTTGAGTTCTCAGTAGTCCTCATTGTCTGCTATGTTCAGCGAGTCCGGTTTTATCCCATGCTTTTTCAGACCCAGGCCAGCTGTCCTTGGTGAGTTCCCGATAGAACATTCCCATTGTCTCAGTGTGTGGGTGCACCCCTCACGGTCCTGAGTTCCTTGCTCTTGCTTTCTCTCCTGCTCCTGATTTGGACCTTGAGATTTCAGTCCAGTGCTCCAATGTGGGTCTCTGTCTCTGTCTCCTTTCATCGCCTGATGAAGGTTAATATTCAGGAGGATGCTTATATGTTTTTCTTTGGGATCACCTTCTTATTTAGCTTCTCTAGGATCACGAATTATAGTCTCAATGTCCTTTATTTATGGCTAGAAACCAAATATGAGTGAGTACATCCCATGTTCCTTTTTTTGGGTCTGGCTTACCTCACTCAGGATAGTGTTTTCTATTTCCGTCCATTTGCCTGCAAAATTCAGGAAGTCATTGTTTTTTACTGCTGAGTAGTACTCTAATATGTATATATTCCATACTTTCTTCATCCATTCTTCCATTGAAGGGCATCTAGGTTGTTTCCAGGTTCTGGCTATTACAAACAATGCTGCTATGAACATAGTTGAGCATATACTTTTGTTGTATGATAGGTCATCTCTTGGGTATATTCCCAAGAGTGCTATTGCTGGGTCCAGGGATAGGTTGATCCCGAATTTCCTGAGAAACCACCACATTGCTTTCCAAAGTGGTTGCACAAGTTTGTATTCCTACCAGCAATGGATGAGTGTACCCCTTTCTCCACAACCTCTCCAGCAAAGGCTATCATTGGTGTTTTTTATTTTAGCCATTCTGACAGGTGTAAGATGGTATCTTAAAGTTGTCTTGATTTGCATTTCCCTGATCACTAAGGAAGTTCAGCATGACCTTAAGTGTCTTTTGGCCATTCTTCTGTTGAGAATTCAGCTCAGTGCCCCGTTTTATAATTGGGTTGATTACATGCTCACAATTTTAGGCCTCCACAATGAGCAGAAGTTTTAACACATATATTCATAGGGTTTCTCTCCAGTATCTGTTCTTTTATGCCTTGAAGTTGACTGATAAAATTCATAGGATTTCTCTCCAGTGTGTGTCCTTTTACGCTGTTGAACAGTATTATGATGACCAAATCCTTTACCATAATGATTACAAGCATAGTCCTCTCGAGTTATGTGTCCTTTTATGCTTTGGAAGAGTGCTGTGATGGGCAAATGGCTTTACGATGCTGATTACATTCATAGGGTTTCTCTCCCGTATGGGATCTTTTATGCTTTTGAATATAACTGTGAGATGCAAAGGCTTTCCCACACTGATTACATTCATAGGGTTTCTCTCCAGTATGTATTCTTATATGAATGTAAAGATAACTCTGCCTTGTAAAGGCTTTACCACACTCATGACATTTATAGGGTTTCTCTCCAGTATGTGTTCTTATATGCCTTTGAAGATCACTGATACATGCAAAGGCTTTACCACACTCATGACATTCATAGGGTTTCTCTCCAGTGTGGGTTCTTTTATGCCTTTGAAGATGACTGTGACATACAAAAGCTTTACCACATTGATTACATCTGTAAGGTTTTTCTCCAGTATGCATTCTTTCATGTGTTCGGAGACTTTTTTGACTTATAAAGGCTTTCCCACACTGATTACATTCATAGGGTTTCTCTCCAGTATGTGTTCTTATATGCCTTTGAAGATCACTGATACATGCAAAGCCTTTACCACAATCATGACATTCATAGGGTTTCTCTCCAGTATGGGTTATTTTATGCCTTTGAAGATGACTGTGACATACAAAAGCTTTACCACATTGATTACATTCGTAAGGTTTTTCTCCAGTATGCATTCTTTCATGTGTTCGGAGATTTTTCTGACTTACCAAAGCTTTCCCACACTGATTACATTCATAGGGTTTCTCTCCAGTATGTGTTCTTTTATGAATATGAAGATAACCCTGCCTTGCAAAGGCTTTCCCACACTGATTACATTCATAGGGTTTCTCTCCAGCATGTGTTCTTATATGTCTTTGAAGATCACTGATACATACAAAGGCTTTACTACACTGATTACATTCATAGGGTTTCTCTCCAGTGTGTCTCATTACATGTCTTTGAAGTTCACTGATACATAAAAAGGCTTTACCACACTCATGACATTCATAGGGTTTCTCTCCAGTATGGGTTCTTTTATGCCTTTGAAGATGACTATGACATACAAAAGCTTTACCACATTGATTACATTCGTAAGGTTTTTCTCCAGTTTGTCTTATTATATGCCTTTGAAGATGACTGATACATGTAAAGGCTTTATCACATTCATTACATCCATATGCTTTCTGTCCAGTATGTGTTCTATTAGGCATTTGAAGACGACTGTGATGTACAAAGTCTTTATCATACTGATTACATTCATACGGTTTCACTTTAGGATTTGTTCTTTCATGCCTTTGAAGATGACTGTCATATCCAAGGGCTTTAAGACACTGAGTAGATAAAGAAGGTTTCTCTCCAGTTTGACTTTTTTTCTGCCTGTAAGTATAATGGGATATGTATAAGCACTATTATATTCAATACACTGTTAAATGTTTATATCTATATGAATTAATTTTACAATTTGGTCTAATCATAAAGAAGAATTAGATCTTATGGGTTTATTACTGTGAATACATTCAGGTTGTTCCCCTTTATTAAGGGTTGTTTTGCATCTTTGAGGATACTTCTGATTGTAAGATACTTTTTTACATGGTTCATATTTACAGAAACTTTTTTATATACATGATAATGCAAACATATGAGGAAAACTGGAAAAACTCAGAGTTTTACCATGCTTATTGCATTCATGAAGTTTCCTATTCTGTGAGTGATATGACATTTGCTAAGTGACCTACAATAAACAAAAGTATTTACAAAGTCTTAGTACTGATGTAGCTTTTCTGCAATGTGTATTTGCTGATGCATTAATGATGAAACTGGAAAACCAATTACTTGTATACTTGAATCAAACTCAACAAGTATAATTCACATGGAGACTGCTATGATTCTTCTAATTATTCTGAGATAGAAGTATGTTTTGCCTTTCCATATACGTATGCTCAGATGACTTGATTGTATAGTGACATATGATATACTAAGTAAAAGAATAATAATAAATAAAAGACTTCAATATTGAATTCACACAGTATGACTTTCTGTACTCATAGACATGTGGTATAGAGATTATCAGCTGAGGCATCGTTTCCTTGACTTCTTTCATAAAGAATGCCTTGTGAATGCAATTCACCTACCTGAAATTGCACTTTATAGTTTTGTGAGAATTTAATAATCAGTGATACACTTTAAGCTGTTCTTAATTACACTATTGCTTTTGATAAAAACTTCCAGGACACAATAAAATTTCTTAAGATGCACATTTGTATCAACTTTCTCATGAAAGTTACCTTTCATACCATGTAGAATGTTGCCAATGTTGTTCAATAGTATGGTCTTCCCAATTGTATCCTAAAATATAATACCAGAAAATGCATGTTTTATTATTAAAAATTGTGCAAAATTTCAATTACTACCTTTAACGAACCTCAAACACTGCTTGATTTATTCACTCCATTCTTCTTTCTCAATCAAATTACAAGAGAGCATCAATAATTAATGAATGGTTGTCCCCTTATTTTAAATTATAATGGAAAAGTTCAGCTTACCTATAATAGTGAGGTTCCTGTAGGTCTCTAGCATCACATCTTTGTAGAGATTCTTCTGGGAAGGTTCCAGCAATGCCCATTCTTCCCAAGTGAAGTCAACATGCACATCACCATAGGTAACTGCATTCTTAAATATCCCATACATGTGTATAAAAGAAAGCATGACACTGACTATATTACATAAATACTTCTTTGACACTACAGTCAAAAGTTTCTGGTAATCCCATCAGATAGTCCATAGCATAGACAAAATTTAATCACCAAGTCACTTTAAAGGGAAACTGATTAAGAGGTTCACCTCTGTCATTTCTCTATCCTTTGAATGGGGTGTCACCTTGTAAGAGAAATGTTTATTATAAAAACATAGACAAATAAACAGATCAACAATACAGAGTACAAGAGAGAAATTTTATGAACAATTAATTCCTACTTAAAAAAACAAAAAATAAGATGGGCAAGCTGGGTGCATTCGCTCATGCCTTTAATCAGAAAGCACAGGAGTGTATATATGTGCCTCTGAGTTGAATGTAAGCCTAGTGTATGCAATCTCTTCCAGGATAGTCAGAAGTACATAGTAAGACCATTTCCCATGGAAAAATCAGTCAAACAATCAGAAACAATAGAAAGAACATTGGGTTTTCATTGAAGTTTCTACAAAGAGTTATGCATTCATTCCAGTTCTGTATTCATCTTCCAGAAACCTGATGTGTCCCAATTAGAACTGTAACATGAATAAAATTTTACTAAAAGGCAGTGCAAGTTTAAAAGTTTACAAAGGAACAGACTAAAACCTTAACAATACAAATGTTGATCACAAATAACACAGGGCAGGAGAGATGCCCTAATATTAAAGAGTCCTCACTGGTCTTGTTTATAGGTGGGCTCATTTGCTAGAGCTTAAATGGGGGATCACACCTAACCATTGTTTCAAATTTAGGGTTTCTGCGACCAGCTTTTTTATCACTGTAAGAACCATGTAACCACATGGTACATGTTCATGCATACAGTTACTCATATTCAATAAAAGTTTCAAAATTAACACAAGAGCTGGAAAAAGGTGATGTACCTGCAATCCAATGACTCAGAAGGCTCAGAGAGTATTAATGCCATGAATAAATGCCCTGCTTGGAAATATACTGAATCCCTCTGCCAAACTTTAAAAATTCAAGATATGGGTGACAAAATTATCCAATAATATCAAAACAAAAAAGCCAGGAATGTTGGTCCACCTTAAATCCCAGAACTTGGGAGACAGAGTCAAGTGATATCTGAGTTTGAGGCCAACCTGGTGTACAGGACTACTTTTAGTACAGCTAGGTCTACATAGACAAACCTTTACTTCAAAAACATACAAAGAAAACAATTTTAAAAAGCAAACTACCAAACTGCATTAGCACTGAATAGCAACTACTTCTACTAAACCTTTCATGATTTAGTGTTTCAGTCTATAATTGTGGAGAAGGCAAGATAGCACAAGAAGGAACCTGGATGATTAGTTTCACCACAGCATAGTAGATACAAAGAACAGGGGATGTATTGAAGCAATAGTGACTCATATCACATCCCCAATAATGAATTTTATCCAGAAAGGTTCCCCCTACTAATGGTTTCACAACCAATCAAAAGAAAATCACCAAGGAGACACACTTGACCAAATACAACTTCCTATCTGTTTTTCACTCATCAACTACATTCTGACCCAGACCATTATAGGCTCATGGTCATCAGTGATGAAAATGCTTTTGTCACTTCAATAATCCGCATAGTCCACACCAGCACCTACAGTATTTAAAGGTCCAAAGTTTCCTCTTACACTGCAGACAATCTTTTGACAATGACATCTTTCCAACAAACAATGGAACAAGATACCATTCACATCCCAAAGAGAAATGGACACATAGTGAGGGAAGATTGGACCAAGAAAGACTGAAGCACAGCAGGTCATACATCATGTCCTGTAGCTCTGTCTCAGATTTGTGGGGCTTTAGTTTTATAAGACTTAGATGGTCCTAACCTGCAACTTCTCCTACATCTTTATCTTTGGTTACTTCTATTCCCTATATGCAGCTATCTTTCCATGGAATGTGTCTCATAGCTTAGGTATCTCACCATTTTGTATTATCAAAATGCAATTCAACATGTTGTGGAATATTCTTTTAGGATGTGTTATATTTGTTTATGCTGTGGAACATTTGAATTAATGCTGCAAGGATATTTTGCATTTTTATGCTGTGTTTGTTCAACTTTGTGAAAACATGATACCTTGATGCCTAAATCACTTGGTTGGTCAAAAAAGAGCTGAATGACAAATAGATAGACAGTAAAGAATAGGAGGGGATGCCAGGCAGAAAGAATAAATGGAAAGAAAAATGTAGAAAGAGAAATCGAAGGAAAAGCAAGGAAATAAGAGTATACCAAGGGCCAGACAGCCAGCTACACAGAAAGTCAGGGAGTAAGTAATAAAGAAAGGTATACAGAATAGAAGAAGATAGAACTCCAGAGGCAAAAGGTTGATATGACAATTTAAGAAAAACTGCCAAGAAACTAGTTAAACTAAGGCCAGATATGTCTAAATAATAATAATAAAAATCTTTGTTATTTAATGAGGAGTCAATTTGTGGCAAGATATTTCTAAGTAATAATAAAAAAAAAATCAGTGTTATTTATTGGGGAGCCGAGTTGTAAGCCCCCAAAAACAGCAAAAAAAAAAAAAAACAAAAAACAAAAAACCAAATCCTAAATATAATTTTTTATACAACATGGGACTCATATTTCATGTGTCCTCTAAGAGTTTCTGCCTTAAAGCAAATGCTTAAGCAGCAGGTACATAAAAAAAAAAAATCTAAGTAAATAAAAGGTCTGCAGAAGCATGACCATTGGCTTCCTAAAGCTACAACGGTAGAAAGTACTTCCCAAAGTACATCTCCAACCAGACTGTGAGCTTGGCTTTCATGCCCAGAGTAGTGGGAACAGCCAGCAGCAAAACTCATGGCAGAGGTCCATGCCACATAGGAGATAAAAGGCTCATGTGGTCATACAATACAGTAGAAGAGGTTCAGACTGAGAAACCTATGAAAAGTTTCCAGTGTGTTTTACAATATACATAGGCTTAAAAAAGACAAGAAAATTTATATAAGAGGTATAGAAAGAAATAGTTCAAAAAATAATAATGTCTTTAAAGAGATAGTAAAAGTAATATAAAACAGGGAGGCAGGTAATATAGGAAATAAACAGGGATTCTGGATCTTCTATACTATTATGCTGATTTTCAATTTTTTGATGTATGACAAGCAAGAGACAGTTTCTGAAAAACTTGGAAATGTAAACAGGGCTGCCAACCTAAATCAACCTAGATACTTTAGGCTATCTTAATTTGAAAAATAAGTCAAATGTATATGTAAAATGGAAATTAAAAATGATTTGGAGAAGAGGTTTTACTTTGGTTTCTGTAGGAGGCAAAAGATTGTGGAATTCTTCAGGAATAATATTGATCAGGTTTGATCAGGGATGACCTCCAAAAACTTGACCTGTGAAATCTAACAACCAATATTATAGCTGGTTTACCCAAGACTTTTCCATTATCTCAAATTTTTCTCCAGGACCTCTAAAGGTGTCTTTTCCTACATTTGGCAGGAAAGAATCAAGAGAATCCTCCACCTCCAATTCCAAGAGATTTTTATGGAGGCTTTTGGTTATATGGTGGACTACGGATGTTTGTTATCATTTGTGGGAATATAGCAGATTGATAGAAATTTAAAGTTACTTTGTCACAGTGTATTTATGTTTCTACTTTGGTTTAAGGTATTGTCCCCATGCCACTCATTTAAAAATTTAAGATAAAATTCTAGTTTTTTAAGGTTATTATAATAAACTATTTAGGATAATAAAAAAAACCCACAGGTTAGCTGAAAGGAGGTCATGCACATCTCTAATCCCAGCACTTCAAAAGCATAAGCAGGTACATCAATGGGAGTTCAAGACTGGGTCTACAGAATGAGTGGCAGGAGTGGCAGGAACAGATCCAGAACTACATACAGACACTGTGTCACAAAATAATTGAAAAAACCACAGGTTAGTATATAGTCAGTTATAATAATCAATTTTGAACATCAAGTATGTTTTCAAGTTCATATATACGTACATTGAATAGACAAATGGTTTTCAAGCACTTCAAAGATCTATGAACTGATGGAGGAAGGTCATTGGCTAATAAAGAAACTGCCTTGGCCCATTTGATTGGCCAGCCTTTAGGTGGGTGGAGTAAAAAGAATAGAATGATGGGAGGAAGAGGAAGTGAGCTCAGATGCAGGGTAGCTCCTCTCAGAGCCAGAAGCGATGAAGCAAGCTGCCAGGTCAGACATGCCGAATCTTTCCTGGTAAGACTGATGCTACACAGATTATTAGAGATGGGTTGATCGGGATATGAGAATTAACCAGTAAGGGCTAGAGCTAATGGGCCAAGCAGTGTTTAAAAGAATACCGTTTGTGTGTCATTATTTTGGGGCATAAGCTAGCCAGGCAGCCATGAGCCGGGCTGTGGGAAGAGGCCCGCAGCTCCCTACAACAATGAACTATATCATTTTATTACTTCAGAGATGCCAGACATTGAAAAACTCCATTGGAGTTTGCTTTCATTGTGACAAGACTAGCTACTAGGCAAGAAACTGCTCTTGCCCTTGACTGCTCATAATGTGCTATACAGACAGGAAATGCAGGACACACAGAAATAGACTGTCTAACTTTGCCAAAACAAGACAGGATAATTCCGGCTTCACAGAAGGATATGCCATATTTTCTCCAAGACATATAAGAAAGCAACTGATGAACTTTGTGAGTACAAGGCAGGATATTACTTTGAATTTCATGCTTCACTGAAAAATTTACCAGATATTCTGGGCCTATTGAATGAATTTGGTTGCCCCAACATTTCAGAGGAACTGTGGATGATTGTTCTGCAAGCCAAATGTCCCTGATTTTAGATAATATCATATCTTTCTGAGTCTTTGATGAAATTGAAGACTACTTAGTTATAGTTGCAGTTTTCCTTAGGATAGAAAATATGTTAGGAGTAAAACTTTGAATTCACTAAGATAGGATAGATAATGCATTACTTTCTCTGAATATATTACCTACAAATGGAAAGATTACTTGATGTGGGATTCCCCTCTGTATGCTGCGATTACCACTGGTTAATAAAGAAACTGCTTTATAGGGCTATAGCAGGAAAGAACAGAGCTAAGCAGGGAAAACTAAACTGAATACTGGGAGAAAGAAGGTGGAGTCATAAGACTCCATGTAGGCCTGCCAGAGACAGACGCTGGGGATGGAATTTTACCTGGTAAGCCAAAGCTACACGGTGATATACAGATTAATGGAGATGGGTTAGTATAGGATATAAGAGTTAGCCAAAAATATGCTAAAGCTATTGGCCAAACTCTAGCATGAGGGCCTGCTTGTTGGGGTTTCTGTCCTCCCACCAAGTCCCACAGGCATTTGGCCCCAAAGAAAATCACACAGAAGGTCTACATAAGTTATAAAACTGATTGGCTCATTAGCTCAATCTTTTTATTAGCTCTTGTAACATATATTAACCCATTATTCTTATCTAGATTAGCAACATGGCTTGATATCATTTTCGGCAGGGTAGGTCACATCTTGCTTCTTCTGTGATCTGGGCAAGACTGCAGGAAGAGCTTCCTTCTTCCCAGAATACTCCTGTTCTCATTGCCCTGCCTCTACTTCCTGTCTGGTTGTCCCACCTATACGTCCTGCCTGGCTACTGGCCAATCAGCATTTATTTAAAACATGATTGACAGAATACAGACAATTTTCCCATACCACCAAACAGCACTGCAAATAATATACTTTCTGGCGGATATTTACAGCTGGAAACAAACAGGTGGACTCATGCTAAAAACTGGCACATATGTGGCCAACTAAAATCCACTTAAAACCTGAGAGAGTTTGAGAAGTAATTCTAGCCCTTTCAAAAATACAAACAAACAAACAAAAAACCAGAGTAAAACATGGCTTAATGCCATGGCTCCATTAGAGAGGTTATTCTGATTTAGTGGTAGCAGGAAAAAAACCCAGGGTTTGGAAAGGCTGGCTTTCTGACCCATGCTTCCAATAAAACTCTGACAAGGGCTAGTTATGAAACATTTAAATGCAGTTTGTGAGCAGAGTACTACAACTTGTTTAATGGCAACACAGACCTGCTGTGTGCCTGAAAATGGGGCTGTGAGAATGGTTCACAATAAACAGACCTCTGTTCCACCATGGTGGACTGGGTGGAGCCAAAAGGTAAAGCAGTCTTAGTACTAGTCAGACCTCGGTTTGGCATTTTAAGAAGTCCTTCTGGACAGAAAAGAATTACAGATACACAACAGGACAGATTTAGACAAAAAAAAGACTTCTAAAAGAGACACATTAAGTTTAAAAAAAATGTATGTATGCTTGCGAGAGAGAAAAAGAGTAAAAATACAGTAAATGTAAGATAAAAGTACAGACAATCATAGATTAAAGGATGAAATATAATAAAATAAATATTAAACTTGTAGAAAAAGTTAATAGAGTAATAAAAATAAGCCATGTGAAGATGGAATATACACAGAGTCTGAATTATGCATTATTGTGATTTTTGAATTTTTTGATTATTAAAGAGTTACATAATGAGAGATACTTCATTGTATGGGCTGCTAAAGTAAACCAACATAAAAGAATATTGACTTCCAAATTTGGGTCTAAGGATTTGTTGCTTTGGAAAAGAGATTCTTCTTTTGTTTCCACAAAGGATGAGAACCTGTGCCTTCATTCCAGGCTAGTATGGTTTGAAGGACCAAGATCCCCCAAAAGGTCACTGTGAACACCCAGAAAAATTACTTCACTCAATGAAAAGCAAGAAGCAGTTTGGAGAGAACTACACCCATACTCCCAAATGTTTCTTATAAATGATTGTTTACATTTAGAGAGGGATATTCTATAGATATTTGCATTAGTATGGATCTTGGTTTGTTGATACAAATTTAAGGTTCATATTTATTATATATATATATATCTGCACTTGATTAAGATATTGTTTGTTCAGATTAAAAATTTTAATCTATAATTAAGAAATATATGTTAATAGAGAATCATCTATAATAGTCAAGCTTGTAGTCACGTTAGTTAGGTTTTCTAGATATACAGATATATTTTAGTGAGATACATAATCCTCAAACCTTTCAAAGACCTTTAGAATATGGCATTTAAAATGTATGTTTTAAGAGTTTAATACTTTTTATGACAGTGCAAAACATCATCTTGGTTGGTACAGGACCAATGACTTCAAGAAGAAGATGGGTGTCAAAGAGGCTCTTTATGGAGTTTGCTAGCCATTTGGGCAGGAAACTTCTTTTCCTGAACTGCTTGCCTGGACTCGCAGTACCCAGAGAGAAATGACTGCTAAACTTGCCTAAGGCTGAGACTGCCCTTTATGGTTCCTGCTTCATAAAACAGTCTGCAAAACATTCTCTAGGACTCAGAAGAAAGTGACTGACAAAGTGCCAATATAGGTAGAACTGTCTTTAAATTTCCTGTTCCACTGAAAAGTATGATGGAAGCTATGGGCCTGTAGGCTGAATATGGATGCCCCAAAACTACAGAAGAACTTTGGGTGACTGTCCAGAAGTGAGATGTTTCTGACAATTCTAGACTTTTGAAGTTGTTTATGATGCACTCCCTGTTTACTTAGGTAATATTATATCCTCCTGGATTCTTTGTAAAGCAAAGGGCACAATCAATAAGACAAAAAGGCTGCCTACTGAATGGGAAAGAAATCTTCACCAACCCCATATCAGACAAAGGAGTGGTCTCCAAAATATATAAAGAACTCAAGAAATTAAACATTAAAATTCTAAATAGCCCAATTAAAAAGTGGTGTATTGAACTAAACCGAAAATTCTCAAGAGAAGAATTTCAAATGGCCATAAGATTCTTAAGGACATGTTCAACTTTCTTAGCTATTAGGGAAATGAAATCAAAAGAACTCTGAGATACCATCTTATTCCTATCAGAATGGCTAAGATCAAAAACACTATGCTGAAGAGGATGCTGATCAAGGGGAACACTCATCCATTGCTGGTGGGAATGCAAACTTTCCAACCAATTTGGAAATCAGTGTGGCATTTTTCAGAAAACTGGGAATCAACCTACCTCAAAAAAAAAAAAGAAAGAAAAAGAAAAAAGGAATATACGCAAAAGATGCTCAATCATAATACAAAAGCATTTGTTCAATTATATTCATAGCAGCATTATTTGTAACAGCCAGAACCTGGAAACAACCTAGATGCCCCTCACTGAAGAATGAATAAACAAAGTGTGGCACATCTACACATTAGATTACTAGTCATCTGTAAAAAACAATGACATCTTGAATTTTGCATGCAAATGGATGGAATTAGAAAACACTATCCTGAGTGAGGTAACCCAGACCCAAAATAATGGATACGGTATGTATTCATTCATTAGTGGATTCCAGCCTTAAGCAAAGGGCATTGAGACTATAGTTTATGATCTTAAAGAATCTAAGTAATAAGGTGAACCCAAATATAAACATATATAGATCCACCTGGAAATTTGAATCAGACAAAAGTTTGAGAGCAGGAGGCATGGGGGTTGAAAAAAGAAGAGAAGGAGGGGTTGAGGAGAACTTGAAGGAATGGGATGGCCGAGAGGAAGAAGGACAGATATGCGAGGAAGGAAAGAGATATCTTGATTGAGGAAGCCATGATGGAGTTAGCAAGAATCCCGGTTCTAGGAAAACACCCAAGACCCCACCAGGATGACTCCAGCTAAGACCCTAAGTAAAAGAGCAGAGGGTATCTGAATTGGCCTTACCCTATAGTCAGACTCATGATTATCTGAAATATCACCATAGAACCTTTGTCTAACAACAGATGGGAACAGAGACAATGACCCACACAGGAACACCGGACTGAGCTCCCAAGATCCAGTTGAAAAGTAGAAGGCATGAGAGTATGAGCAAGAAGTAAGACCATGAGGGGTTCATCCACTGAGACAGTTTGCTTGAGCAAATGATAGCTCACCAACTCCAATTAGACTGGGAGTGCATGAGCATGGGAACACCAAGCCCCTTTGAAGGGGGTCGACAGTTGGGGCAGACTGAGGGGCCACTGGGACTTGTTTCTACTGCATGTACCGGCTTCTTGGGATCCTATTCCCTTTGGATGCAAACCTTGCCCAACCTAGATGTAGTTGGTAGGGAGGGCCTTGGACTTTCAACAGTGTAGGGTGCATGACCCTCTCTTAGGATTGGGGGCAGGGGTGAGAGGATCTGTGGGGGGAGAGAGAGGAGAGTTGGAGGAGGGGAGAGAGTAGGAATTTGGACTGGCAATTTTTTAAATAATAATATAATAAATTAATTCAAAACATATTGTTCGCTGGCTTTCTCTCTTGCCTCTTCACGGTCTAATGCTCATATCCCTTTTCTAGTCCAGGTTATCTTTCTTAGTGACATTGTCATATGGAGGAGCCTTCCACAATTAATCATCAATCAACACAATCTCTCATAGACATAGCACTTTCTGGCTATTATGAATAAAGCCAGTATGAACACACTTGTGGAAGAATCATTTGGGTATATATCCAAAAGTGATGAGTCTTGAGGCAGGCTGACTGCCAATTTTCTGAGAATAACATTGATTTTTCACAGAGGCTGTAGAACTGTGTACTTGCAACAGCAATGAGTCCCCTAGCTCCATATCCTTGCCAGCATTAGCTTTTACTTGTGTTATGAATCCTTACCATTCTGACAGGTATAAGATGAAACCACAAAGTAGTTTTGATATGCATTTCCCTCATGGCTAAGGATGTTGAAAATTTCTTCAAATGTTTCTCTGCTGCCGTACATTCCTCTACTGAGAGTTCTGTTCAGAAGTATAACCCATGGTAATTTGATTATTTGGTCTGTTGTTGTCTAGTTTTTTGAGTTCGTTATCTTCCCGAGTGAGGAAACCCAAAAGCATATAGACAAACATGTAATGTAGCAGTGGATCTAGGGGAATAGAATTTGGTAAAGAGGGGAAGACTTGAAGGAGTAGAGAAAGGAGAGGCTTTAGCCAGGATGTATTGTATGAGAAAAGAATAAATACAAAGAAAAATGAAAAAGTTAAAGTGCATTTATTCTGAGTTCAATGATCCTCATATTCTGTAACAGCCCAATCAGCTCATATGTCAAAACAACCGCTTGATTGTCACATCTTATAAAATTAAGAAACAAATTAAGTATTTTCAACTTATAATGGCACAGGGTATATTCCCATTCAGAAAAAAAAAAAGAATATTGCTGTGTTCCAGTTCCCAAATCCGGCTGACAGCCCCTGCTCAAGTGAATGTCACATTAGAAGAACAGGGAGGCACACCTCCAGTCCATGGAATTTATATCTCCCTACATTCTCACAGACACAATCCCCCCCCCCACCAATCCTACAGTTGTTACCACCAAAACCATGGCCACACCCAAAATCTGATGGATATCTCTGCTCAAGTGCAAAATATATGCCAAAAGAGCAAGTAGGCAAACATTGGCAAAGACTCCTTACTGTACAAGAGATAATGGCAGCCATCAGAAATGTACATAGGCTATTTACATGTCAACCTCCACCATTCTTTCAATTACCCTCCCAATGCTATCCTCAGTCCCACATCCCTCCTCATATGTTTTCTAGCCTAAAAATTGGGTAAAACCCATTGCTCAAAGAAAGGACACATCATCTGCCAGAAGCCCATGTAGGCCACCTACTCACAGAACTCATCACTCTCAGTGTCACCTCAACACTATCTCCAAGCTCCCTCCCCTCTTTCTTATTTTTAGCTTTAAATATGGACAGATACTACCTACTGGAATGAAGACCACATCTACTACCAAATTTCGAGCCTCCAATTTTTGTGTGAGAACTCCTGTTAACCATGGACCACACATAGTAGAAAACTAGAAGGGAAAGAAAAACAAAGGAACAAAACACGTATTCAAAACAACAAACTGAGAAATTGGCATGTAGACCAACATCACTTCAAACTCAAATCCATGTACAGTAGCATATGAATAAAATAAAAAACAGCAATATCAATAGGTTACTCACAAATTCCAGCTATCAAACTACAAAGCCCTAAATATTGCAACACAGTTGAAGCACCATTGAGTTGAGGCCACCTTTATAAAGATAACAAATGTCCTTTAAGAAGTGAATGAATTCCTTTTAAAAAGTGGAGAAAATTAATAATTCCATAAAATAAAAAAAGAATTAATCAAACATAAAAATAAACAGTTGATGGAAATGAATAAATCTGTTTAAGATCTGAAGATAGAAATAGAAGCAATTTTAAAAATGCAAACTAAAGAAATTCTCAAAATAAAAATCTAGGAAATTGTACAGGACTTACAAAGGAAAGTTTTACCAATAGAATACAAGACAAGGAACAGAGAATTTCAGACTTTGAAGGTATAACAGAAGAAATAGATATATTGATAAAATGATAAATCCAAAAATTTCCTGAAACAAACATCCAGTATATCTGGACCACTATGAATAGGGAAAAAAAACCTAAGAATAATAGAAATATTGAAGGAGATGAATCTGAACGGAAAGGCCCAGAAAAGATTTTTAAAAATCTTAATATTCAAAACCTTACCAAACTAAAAGAATTGCACAGGAGAACACAGCCCACATAATCAACTGAGTAGGGCTCACAGGGGCTCACAGAACCTGAAAAAAGCATCATAGAACCTGCAGGAGTCTGCACCATATCTGGTTGCTTATATGTTATCATTGCGTGTATTGGTGTTCTTGAATGACTCCTAAGAGTGGGCCTAGGAGTTCTCCCTGTGTCTTTTGCCTGCTCTTGGAACACTTTTCCTTCTACCACATTGCCTCATCTATTCCTGATAAGAAGGAATGTGCTAAGTCTTATTGTAACTTGTCATGAAGGCTTTACTGGTATCCTGGGATATCTCCTCTTTTCTGGAGGAAAATGGTGGAGGAGTGAATCGGGTGAAGAGATAGAGAGGATTTGAGAGAGGGCAAACTCCATTTCGAACATATTGTATGAGAAGAATAATTTCTTAAAAAGAAGGAAACGTGCATAGAGAGAGGGAATATTAGGCCAAGGCAAGAATAAAACTCAGCAGGGCAACCAAATCTGGTAGCTATGTCTCAGACAGGTGGGCTTCATTCTCAACGGTCTTAGACAATCTAGTCATGGGTTGTAATGGGTACAACATGGGTTATCTCCCCAAATTTGGCTTCTAAGTTTTGATGGAGACCACCACACTTGGACCAGAGTTACAGCAGATTCTGTATGGAGTTGCTTATTTCCTGCATATGCTTCACCACATCTGAAACTGCCATTTGAAACTACCTAGTCTCTTTTTCTCCATGAAACTGGTTTTTCACTTCTTTTTGTACCACTTATTTCTTTTCCTCTGTCGACATGAATGAGTCATTAGCAATAAACACCCAACAGAATCAATACTTTGTCCATGACATCAGTCAATTACTTTTTAATTTTGCCTTACTCAATTTCCCAGGGAATGAAAAAAGTAGAAATGATTTGGGGACAAAATATTATACAAATGACCCCAGCAAAATTTTCATGGATTATGTTTTTCACTGAAATCCTGTGACCTCAAACTCCACTGTCTGCATTACTTTCAACAATCACATATTCCTAGTACTACAAGAAAAGCCAATTATAAACAATGTGCAGCTTTCTTTGGCTTTTGCTATCTAAAGACCTAAACCCTTCCATATGCCTCCAAAAGACAACTTTCACATTCAACCAGCTACAAAATCACTTTTGGCTTACCACATTTTGATCTGGCTTGCTTATTTCTAGCTATGATAAAATTCTCCAACAAAAAGCATCTCAGGTAATGAACAAGTTTATTTGGCAGGTATTACCAGAACACATCCCACAATTGTGGGAACTTAGGACAAAAACTCAAGCTAAGAGCTAAAGGCCAAACCACAGGGTAACATTGTATACTAGCTTTCTCTTTTGCTACCACATGCACGGCTAGATCTCTTATCCATCTCAGGCCCACTTAATCACTTAGTTAGGAGATTGAAACATCAGTGGATGAGCCAACCCACACTAATCATTCCTCAACACAATTTTTCAACAAATAGTAATTACCAGTTCTGATCTGGGCAAAGCCTCAACCGATGTTCCCTCAGGTGATGCTAGGCTAAATCATGTTTACAGTTGAAGCTAATTATGATGAAGACAATAATATATGAGAAGATGTTAAAAGTAGAAAAATCAATTTATTAACCGTATTCATCACTAAAGCAGCAAAAGCCCAAACATTAAGATAGAAACAACAGAAAAACATGTATGTAAAAAAAGAAAATGGGAAAAAGCAAGCCACTATGATCAAGAAGAGAAAAACAAAACCTGTCTTTCCACAGAAAGTTTTCAAACCAACAAAAACGTCATGGATCTAATAACATAATAGAGAAAATTTTCTGAATAAAAATGGTGAAGATACATCATTTTCCAGAGAAACAACATACACTTACATAAAAGTAATGAAATCAAAAACATATAAGGCACCACTGGCAAAACAAGACACAAAGACAGACCTACAAATTTATAGCATGGTACACCTTAAACAAGAGCAACAAGTTTCTAAACAAAATTAAACCACAAGAAATCACGCCAGCACTCATCCTGTGGACTCCAGTTCTGTGCTTTGACAATAATAGAAAATGGGTTGGATGAGTAGACATGTTACATGAAAACTGAGGAGATTTGCTTAAAGCTTTCTGATGCTTTAACTCTAGAGAAAATAGTTTTGATTACTAAAAGAATATCATTGCCTTATAATAAAGAACATTATACCTGTTCAGATCACATAGACAACACTGTGCTTCCTAAGACAGATGATATGATGATTACCTGTATGTCTGCAGAGTAAGGAAATGAGAACTTTTCCAATCAAATAAAAAATAACAGTTTAAAAAAAAATAGTACATACACCTAAAGCAACTTGTTATGCTCTAATTGCTTTATGAGTCACAAGAACTTTCTAAAATAAATATATTCCCACATTGATACGTTTGAGAAAATGTCTTCCATGTGTTTACAGATGACCTACAAGAAAACAGGTGTCGCATCCTCTGGAAATGGAGTTACAGGTG
Organism: Chionomys nivalis; assembly: GCF_950005125.1. Taxonomy (NCBI): domain Eukaryota; kingdom Metazoa; phylum Chordata; class Mammalia; order Rodentia; family Cricetidae; genus Chionomys; species Chionomys nivalis. The sequence continues at coordinate 81,447,710 of NC_080086.1, forward strand.
ATTATGAGCTTTCCAACTTAAATATTGCAATATAATAAGGCCTAAGAATTTCAAGTCACTGAAAAACACTTAAAACTTAGACTGGCAAGAGCTGAGCAAAACTTCAACTACATACCTCTGGTTTCCCTATGGGAAATACATTTGCAAACTTATACAGCTACTATGGATGTCAAAATGACACTTCCTGCCAGGCATCTCCATTGTGGTAAAGAACCAATCAGAAGTTAGCTGGTGGGCATTGGATGTGCTTTACTGATAATGGTGGAATGTTGCAACTGATATCCCATGCCCCCATGACCTCCAGGTATAGCAACTTTCAGGAAATGCAGCTGACCAATTCTCAGGACAAATTCTTGGGACCTGGAGGTATGCCAATCCTGAGACTGTTACTATGCAACTAGCAGACACCCAGATGAACCCCTTCCTCTAACCCCAATATATGCTCTGCCCCACTGCAGCTTTGGGCTCCCTCTTACTTCACCAGATGTGTTGCAAAGACAGAGGACCGGAATTAACTTTAATTAAAATGATTCTTTGCTTTTACATCAGATGTGGTCTCTTGGTGGTTTGGAGGGTTTAGGCCCCGGGTGCAACATGTAGAAATTAAAGAAACACAAACTTCATAACTTTTACAAAATTAACTCAAACTGACCCTTAAACTATTGTTTTTGTCCCTCCAGCTACTAATATTTCTTAAAAAGATAGAAGCCCACGTTCTAGAGTTCTCTGCAAATGGAGGTGATAAATCTCTTGCTCTGACTCTGCAGCCCTGTATTACACCTTGTGGAAGAAGTTAATACAGCCCCACTGACGCCCAGTTCCAAAACAACCTAGAAGAATAATTGAAAATCTGATCCTGCCACATGGATTAAGGCACAAGATTTGGATTCTGACCTATCTACCTGTCCAGCACCACGCACACCTGAGAAATCTCTGCAGATCTGATTCTTTTTGTTCCCTGGAATAAAACTTCAGTGAATCACACCACTGTGACTGGTCATTAAGAGCAGGAACTGGTCTAATTTTTCTTCTTATTGACTTGTCAAGACCCAGTCTGGAAGGAATTTTTATTCCTATAAAAGCCTTGGTTGATCAGGTCGAACAGTGTTTAATTTTTAAATAGATGTCACCTGGTGTTTTCTGTCCATCTGGCAGAACTATGCTTTTTCAAGAAGAAAACTGGAACTTTATGGCACACCAGGTCTTAAGGTTGGCAGTGATCCTGTAATGCTCCCTTGAGTAGCTTGTTAAAGGCCTGTTCTTTGATGTGCAGATGAGGCTATGCCTGGTTGTAATCTAGGAGAGGTTTCTGTTAATGGTTTGAAGTTAAAAGTCTGCTAAATTCTGGTAAACAAAAGTGTATTCTAGCATCCTAATTTATAACAGGTCTGATTACCATACAGCAATCTTTTGGGTGTTTTAAAGGCAATCGCCCCTCAGCTAAATTCTACTTGGTGAAAGCCATAGGCTAGCATCTGATTGTGGAGACTACCCCAGTATTCCTCCTGTGCTTTGTGAAACCAAAAACTTTCTGTCATTTATTGTTCTTTTGAAGGGAACCACATTTTCCTATGTCCAATTGAATCTTTACAGTGGTTTCCTGGAGGTAGGGTTTCTGAAAAAGACTCCAGAGAGGTCTCAACTTTGTTTGCTGTTCAGATCACACAGGGTTCACTTTTGAAAAACCGAGACTGCTCCCACTCCTGAAAACATTCTATTCTTCTTCTTCTTCTTTTTTTTTTTTTTTAGTTTTTTTCGAGACAGGGTTTCTCTGTGATTTTGGAGCCTGTCCTGGAACTAGCTCTTGTAGACCAGGCTGGTCTCGAAGTCACAGAGATCCGCCTGCCTCTGCCTCCCAAGTGCTGGAATTAAAGGTGTGCGCCACCACCGCCCAGCCTGAAAACATTCTTATTTAGTTGGTTGGGCTGCGGTGTCTAATTGTTTTAGTAGTTTCCTAGGTGGCTTAGCAGCCCAACTTAAGACCTAACTAGGCCCTAAGCATCTGTTTTATTCTCCACAAGTCTAAAGATCTTCTAAAAATTTTCTAAAATCTTCTGAAGATTTTCATTAAAAACAACGTGTATTCTAGTATCCTAATCTCTAACAGGCCTGATAACCATACACAAATCTTTTGGGTATTTAAAGGCAATCATCCCACCTTTAATCCCAGTACTCGGGAGGCAGGGGCAGGCGGATCTCTGTGAGTTCAAGGCCAGCCTGGTCTACAGAGCGAGTGCCAGGACAGGTTCCAAAGCTACAGAGAAACCCTTTCTCGAAAAACCAAAAAAATAAAATAAAATAAAAGGCAATCATCCCTCAGCTAAATTCTACTTTGTGAAACTTACTATTTCTTAAGCATTAGTAATCCTTTATATTACCAATTCAGCTCTTCTACATCACGGCACAGAAGCGGAGTGCTACCAAACACATGAGATGCCCTTTAAAACCTCCACAAAATTAATAGTAAATGGATCTTTCATATAAAGGAAAAATGCACAGTGCTGAACATCTAGAAGATACTGGAGAAACGAAGCCTCTTCGAGGTTGGCAGCCTGCGCCAAAATCAGGTTGATGTTGCCTAAAAAGATGTTTCTACACAGAGCTCCCTGCTCTCAAGGTTCTGAGTAGTTTCAGGCCACGGAGCAAAGTTTTTCAGAGGCCTGTCCTATTTAAGGGACATGCAATGACTGCAGGGGACCTCACAGGATAGGGAATCTGGATGCAGGTTCCCACCCACATCTGGGGAGGACCCACCACACTGCCTGCTGAACCTCACCATCTGCTCCTCCCCATCTGGGGACTGCAACTGCTCACTCACCATGTAGTGGTTTCCGGGCTTGCCCAAGCTCTCCACTCCAATCCCTGTAGCAGTATCTGCAGCACAGCACAAACACTGTTAACAGCTCGTCTTCAAAGCCAAGCCTGAAAATGGCACTGGGAAAGTCTCTACGTCACTTATGACTGGGGAGTCACCAGAGTCCCTGATTGGCTAGCAAGGCCTGATTGACAAGAGCACCTCCCATAGGTTTAGACTGTGCTTAAAGACACAGTACAAAGCCGGGCGGTGGTGGCGCACGCCTTTAATCCCAGCACTCGGGAGGCAGAGGCAGGCGGATCTCTGTGACTTCGAGACCAGCCTGGTCTACAAGAGCTAGTTCCAGGACAGGCTCCAAAACCACAGAGAAACCCTGTCTCGAAAAACCAAAAAAAAAAAAAAAAAAAAAAAAAAAAAAGAGAGAAAGACACAGCACAATTGTTCGTGGCCCCACCTTCCAAGCCAGACAAAGACTTTTTCTAGGTCAGCAGAGGATTGCATTTCGATAGCACTTTAATTTGGATCCAGTAGCAGGTCCTACTATCTTCCTGTAGGCACTTCTCCTTTTGCCTTCTGGACACTGTGTGGCTAACAATATTGCACAGCCCACTCTACATTTTGGGTGGAATGATTTCCTGTCACAGAGGTAGAAGGATGCCCAGAATCTCAACATTAAAAGGAAGATTTAAGGACACAAAAGGGGATGTTTGTTCTGTGGTTTCATGCTGAGTTAAGACAAGCTGAAGTTACTCTTTTCTGGGTTTCCACAGGGACTTCAGACAACCAGGAAAGAAAAGCAGGAACCAGATCTCAAACAAGATCATAGGTCTTTCTCCAATCAGAAGGCTGAATGATGGTTCCAATGCTAAGAGTTTTATTTCTGAAATTCAGAGCAAACACTTGGTAAATGAATATTAATAAAAACAGTAATCTTCACAGAAACCTGAATACTTAGCAAATAATGGAGATGGGAAGAATGTGTTTATGATCACTACTGTTAGCAAATCTTATTCAAAAAAATAAACAAACAAAAAAATCAACTGAATTTCAAGGTTCTCCACATGAAGAGGACAGAAATAATGATCTCTCCATGTATGTAGAATGTGAATTTATTAGAATATCTTACAAGCTGTGGTCAAGGTAGTCCAACAATGGCTACCTACCAATGGAAATGTGAAGAGTTCAGTAGTTGCTTAGTCTATGATACTGGATGTCTCAGCTGGTCTTCAGTATAGGGCAAAATTCCAAAGAAATAGGCTCTAATAATAGTAAGGGAATGATCTTGTAGCCAGAGATAATGCAAGCAGGCAAAGAGAGAGATCTTCCTTCTTCAATATCTTTAATATATGCCGGCTGCTACAGAAGATGCAGTTCAGATTGCAGGTGGATCTTATTCTTTTTTTCCCCGTTTTTTTGAAACGGGGTTTATCTGTGTAGCCCTGGAACACATAATAACAGGTGAGTGTATAATAGGTGTAATGGATTAAGTAAAAATGCTGCAGATCGCTGGTGGTTGCAGTGGCATGATGGAGGAAGGTCATTGGTTAAAAAAATAAAGAAACTGCTTGGCCCTCATAGGTTAGAACATAGGTGGGTGGAGTAAACAGAACAGAATGCTGGGAGGAGGAGGAAGTGAGCTCAGATGCCATGCTCCCCTCTCCCGGGCAGATGCAGGGCAGCTCCTCTCAGAGGCAGACACGATGAAGCAAGCCGCCAGGTCAGACATGCTGAATCTTTTCCGGTAAGACTGATGCTACACAGATTATTAGAGATGGGTTGATCAGAATATGAGAATTAGCCAGTAAGGGCTAGAGCTAATGGGCCAAGCAGTGTTTAAAAGAATACAGTTTGTGTGTTGTTATTTCTGGTGTAAAGCTAGCCGTGCAGGTGCCGGGCAGGACAAAAAGCAGGCCCGCAGCTCCACACTACAGTGGCAAAAATGCTACAGGTCGCCTGTGGCAGGCAGAGAGTGATGTGGGCAGGCAGCTGCAGTGGGTTCTGAGAGTAACAAGTTTTCGGCAGGGAAGGCACAGTTCCTTGAGTGGCTGCAGCAGCCTTTGAGGGGATATAGACTTATGGGCACTTCTTAATTGCTGAGCCATCTATCTATCCCTCTTTTATTTGAAATGTATTTCTATAAATTGTTAATTAAAAATATTACATGATGTTCCCCTTTTATCTCTTCAGTCCATTTATTTCTCCCTTTCCAACTTCTTCCATGTTAAGTATGGGTGAATACATATATTGAAATACACAAATATAACTTGCTGTATCCATTTTGTTGAATACGTAAATATATGGATAATGGTCTGAGCAGGGTGAATTGGATAAAGAATTGGGGAGTTTATCCCTGCCTGAGCCTAATTATCTCAAAGGGAGAAGAATTCTACTCTTTAACCAGCATCAGATGTCTGACCCTGATTAGGTTGGCTTATACATGAAAGAAAATCAAGTATATAAAACTTAGGGTGGCAAATACTTTAGGAGTTATGTGCTCTGAAGATTCTTTCAGAGCATCCATCTTCCATTCTAAGTTTATATAGACTCACATTACAATCTGTAACTCTGGTAAACAGGATTCATACACCCTCTCTGGGCCTCCCTGGTCACCATATGAAGAAGAGACTTGCAAGATAAAACTTGATATTCAAACTCTGGGTGATAGTGCATTCTCTCTCTCTCTCTCTCTCTCTCTCTCTCTCTCTCTCTCTCTCTCATATATATATATTATACAATATTCTGTCTGTGTGTATGTCTGTAGGCCAGAAGAGGGAACCAGACGTCATTACAGATGGTTGTGAGCCACCATGTGGTTGCCCAGAAATGAACTCAGGACCTTTGGAAGAGCAGGCAATGCTCTTAACCACTGAGTCATCTCTCTAGCCCAGCTAGTGCATTCTTTTAGTAGCAGTTATCTGGACACAGAGTGTAGCATGAATAATAAGCACCCAGACACAGATATTGGGGTTCGACCTGATCATCAGAAAAACAAAACAGCCAAGCTACTAGAGAGTTTTACCTCTGTGAAATATTCAGACTGAAAGAGAGTGAGTTCCTCTCTCATCCTGCTTCATGTTCCTCTCTAACACTGGGAGAAAGGTGTGCACCACCACCAACCAGGCTCTATGACTAATAAGTGTGGGTGCTGTGATTAAAGGAGAGTGCTACAACTGCCTAGTCTGTATGGCTGAATAGTGTGGCTGTTTTGTGTTCTGATCTTCAGGCAAGCTATAGTAAATAAAATACAAATGAAATATCACTATATTTCAACTTTTTTGTGTCAATAGGTGGCATACACCATCACCACCTGGCCTCTTGCTAACTAGGGTCGCTGTTGGAATTAATGTTTTGTGCCACCACTGCCATGGCTGTTTTATATTCTGATTTTCAGGCAAGATATATTCATTAAAATATATATGATATATCACTAAAGCAGAAGCAGAAAGGTCATTGGGAGTACTAAAGCCTTGCTAAATAGTCTATACACGCACACACAAACACACACAAAAACATACATGCACACACACACACATAGAAAACTGAATAACGTACAAGAAAAGGAGCTTTGGAGAGTAGGGACGGGACAATACAATAACTCTCAAAGGACCTTGAAACACCACAGAGTTGTGGTGATAAACATGGCTACAGCCAGTACCTCCGCCATGAGGCTGGAAAGCTAAGGAATGGGCTGGATCTAGCTGGCAAAGCCACGGCTTTAATCCTACCCATATTGCTCAGTAATTTAAAGGCTCATGTGGTCAGAAAAAGAGAGAGATACAGTAAAGAGAGATTCAAAAACAAAGAAAACCTTTAAATGATTTACAGTGTGTTAAAAATATATGCAGGCTAAAAGTTAAAGTTCTTAAAGTAAAAAACAAAAAAAAAAGGAAGGAAGAGAGTAGTTGGGTGTGGTAGTACACACCTTTAATTCCAACACTTTGGAGGCAGAGGGAGATTGACCTCTGTGACTTCAAGGTGTGGCAGGATACACCTTTAATCCCAATGCCTGGGAGGCAGAGACAGACTGATCTCTGAGTTCAAGGACAGCCTGGTCTACAGAGTTATTCCAGGACAAAGATATACAGAGAAGGCGTCTCAAAAAATAAAAGTAAAAATAAACGAAATAGAGTTTAAAATAAAGTCACACAAAGATGGAAAATACAATGAGAATTTTCATACTGTATGCTATTATGCTCTCTTTGAATTGTTTGAATGCTGAGGAACAAACATCAGCTTCTAAAAGATACTTGTTTATAAATGTTGCTGAACTAATCCAACATGGATATTTTGAAAATACCTTTACTTCAGAATTTGGATCTAAGGATATGATACTTTGGAAAGGAGTTTCTTCTTTTGTTTTCACAGAGGATGAAACCCTGTGGATTGCTTCTATCCCAATATGGTATGATAAACCACGCCCTCCTGAAAGGTTGCTGTGAACACTTTCAAAAAATTACTTCATTCAACTGCTGACTGAGATGAACCTGGCACACAGGTTATACCATAAAAGGCCTAAATTACAATGCCCCCATTCAGCAGGAAGCAGTGTGGAGAGAAATAACTGCGTCCATATTCCCAAATATTGTTTATAAATGTTCTTTTACATTTAAAGGGGGATATGATAGAGATATGAATAATTTGTATTGGTATGGATTTGACTTTATTGATATAAATTTAAGGTCAATTTTGTTATATGTATATATATATGTATATATTTCTGATCTTGATTAAGGTATTGTGATTGTGTAGTTCATTTAAAAATGTAATGTATATAGGTTGTTAATAGATAATCAGAACAGTCCAGTTTGTAGTCATGTTAGTTAAGATTTTCTAGATGTACATAGATATATTTTAGATAGGCATTCTTCATATCTTTCAAAGACTACAGAATATGACATTTTAAATGTTTTAATAACTTAGGTTTTTCATGACAATGAGACATGTCTGCTCCTGGCAGCACCAATCTACTTCAAGAAGAAGATGGGCATCGAAGAGGTACCTTATGGAGTTTCATAGCCATTTGGGCAAGAAACTGCTCTTGCCTGGACTGTTGCATAAACTGGACACAAAGAACCCGCAGAAAGAGGACTGCTGAACTTGCCTAAAGGTGAGATGATCTTTCGGGGTTCCTGATTCATGAAAGAGTCTGCGAGACATTCTGCAGGACACAGCAGATAGTGACTGAACTGCTTTTGAAATTTCTGCTTCATGGAAAAAGTCTTCTGGAAACTATGGGCCTGTAGGCCGAAGATGGATGCCCCAACGGTGCAGAGGAACTTTGGGTGACTGTCCAGGCAGCGAGATGTCTCTGTGATTTCTAGAGCTTTTTAAGTTGCTTACTACTCATTTACTTACGTAATATTATATCCTTCTGGAATCTTTGATGGAGTTGAAGAATAGATAGATAGTTATAGTTGTTTTCCTTTGTTATGATAAAAGATAAAGTAGATGTAAATATTGTAACTGTAATTCTTGCTTTATAACTGTTTTGTTATATGTAATTTTGCTATGTTAAAATTAAAGCCTTCTTCTTTTTGTTTAAACAGAAAAAGGGGAGATGATGGAGGAAGGTCATTGGTTAATAAAGAAACTGCCTTGGCCCATTTGGTAGGCCAGCTTTTAGGTGGGTGGAGTAAACAGAACAGAATGCTGGGAGGAAGAGGAAGTGAGCTCAGACTCGATAGCTCTGCTTTCTGAGGCAGACGTGATGAAGCAAGCCGCCAGGTCAGACATGCTGAATCTTTCCTAGTAAGACTGGTGCTACACAGATTACTAAAAATGGGTTAGTCAAAATATGAGAATTAGCCCGTAAGAGGCTAGAGCTAGTGGGCCAAGCAGTGTTTAAATGAATACAATTTGTGTGGCGTTATTTTGGGGCATAAGCTAGCCAGGCAGCTGGGAGCCGGGTGGTGGGAAGTGGCCCGCTAGTCCTATTACAACAATGGGTTTAATCTGTCCTCCCTTGGCCTCCTCCACAAATGTAACTACAGGTATGTCATTTTTCTACCTGCATTAGGTATTTTATTACCAAATTTGATTGTGAGGAGAGCTATATGGGAGGGTATATGTCTTGGGTTCAGTTATTAATATAGAGGAGGATGATATTGATTTCTTGCTTTTAGAAAGTAGGAAAATGCATGATTGTTTAAAAATTTGGTCAACCTTTAATACTTGAAAAGGAGGAGCTCTGGATTGACCTCCCAAAGTCCAGTTGACGAGTGGGAGGAATGAGAATATGAGCATGGAGGTCAAACCATGATGGGTTCACTCACTGAAACAGTTTGTCTGAGGTAATGGGAGCTCACCAACTGCAGCCTGACTGGGAAGGAACAAGCATAGGACCAAACTATTTCCTCTGAATGTGCTTGACAGTTGCATGGCTGGGGAAGACTGAGGGGCCACTGGTAGTGGCACAAGGATTTATCCCTATTGCATGTACTGGCTTTTTGGGATCCTATTCCCTTTGGATGTATAACTTGCTCAGCCTTGGACCTTGTACTTCCACAAGGCAATGTGTTTTACAATCTCTGTGGATCAGATGGGGGTGGAGTGGGAGGGTGTGTGGGGGAGAGGAGGGAGTGGAAACTTGGATTGGTATTTTTTTAAAATCTAATAAATTCAAAACACAATAAAAATATACAAAATAAAACTAGATAAGAATAAACCCAAACTTTCAAGTCTTTAATGATGTCTAAAGAGTTCATATACAAGTTGAAGCTAATTGGAAATTTCTGTGGACTTTTAAAGGCAGTAACTGCTATTCATGTACCATTTTTTAGAAGAAATGTCTCTTAAAAGAATTTAAGAGCAATAATGTCATATGTAACTTTGCATCTCATCCTATTAAAAATTTTAGAAAGGTTGATACTCTTTGTTCTCTAGCTGGATCACAAGAAAGCAGAGTCCCTTGAGCATTCTTAGGCTCTACAGAAAAAATTACATCAAGAATCTGAAACTAAACAGTTATAAAGGAAATAAATGATTTAATTAAATACACCACGCCAATCTCTAGTCTTGCAGCTCAATTAGCCTCTGTTAGCCTTTGTTACTATCACAGACCTTTGGACTTGACACCTGAAATATCCATATGAGGCACTAACTCCACATTTGTCTATGTGTTTCAGCAGAAGTTCATAGTCATTCTTGTTCAGTTTATGTTTAGGTAGTCATGCTATTGAGGCATTGTGAGTACAGCTTCCGATATTCCTAGGAAACACAATCTCACTACACACTCTGTGGTTCTTGGTCCTTATAAATTTTCCACCACTTCTTCCTTAGTGATTCTTTTGCATTCAGTACAGTAGTTGTTTTATAGATGCATTCATTGTGACTGGACAACATAACTACATTGAAACTGGTCGTCATATTTTGTAGTCATCATCATACATTGCAAAGAAATTAGAAGTGAAGACTACACTTACTTTTGTGTATAAGGTCAATTATTTATAATGTAGTTAGGGATTATGGTGGTTTGTAAAATGATTATAGATTCTCATTCAAGATCCATGATTTCACTAATCCTGGGTAGTTGGCGAGGCTTTCAGTACCAGGCTTTATTTCCCTCTGGTTGATCCTGTTATTTCAGATTATCTTATTTGTATGCAGTCCAAGATCTAATCAAGCATTTTGTTCAGAGTATATGCCTCAGTTTTTTAATCCCTATATTTGAAAATATCCATTTCATTCTAGCAAAGATGCCAATGCCATCCTAACTTTTTCCATTAGACTGTTTTTTCATGTGAAAGTGCATCTGAAAATCACTGATGGAGTAATGTCATTAAGCATGGCTGTGAAGCCATAGACACTGAGTATTGTTTGCTTCCATTTATATTTTTACATGTGAGAAAACAGCTATGTGGAATAGCTGTTACCTGTACTCTAATTGTTTATCTCATAAATACGTTTTGTTCTACTGGACAAATTTTTGGAGGGATAGTCAGGAAGGTGCTATCTAATTTTTAACACAGTCAGGTCCCATAGAGTTCCATCAAGAAGCTGTTTTAATCACAGCTTAGATTTATGGTTTAGGAAAACAGTTGAGTCAAGACTGGCTCAAATTCCATTAATATTTATGCTGAGAATTGTAGTTACTTGTTTCTTGTATATTATTAAGCAAAACAAAGTTTCAAAAGAGTTTTAGATTAGATCCAATACCTTGCTATCACAAGGACACAACAGCTGAACTGCCTGGATAAGTGTGTAAATACAAAAAACCAGCCAAATTATTGCTAGCTAGCATGGATTAATTCCTTACCTCCATTCCTGACCTCAAGCTGTGAAGATCAATTCTGACTAGTCAAGACAATAGAAGATAATTTGACTTAGAAGCCCCAAATTAGGGTTGCAGGTGTTTTTGAATTATTAAAACTCTTACAATGTCAGAAATAATTGATTGCGATATGTAAACTGAAGAAAAGACATGAGAGGATGGAACTATGAGAAAGAAGAGCACAATGTAAACAACATGAGAAAATAAAGTCACTACTAAGAGAGTATGTGAGAGTTTTCCCCTACTTCCTACAAAGTCCTTAAATAGAAAATTTTTCTAAAGTGTGCTAATCTGTAGCATTAAGTATACAACACTGAAGCAGCTTGTAAGATAGTCTTGAAGGCTACAAGAAACCCTTCTTGATGGGACCTTAATTTATACAACTGGCTGGCCTCAAACTCACCAAGATATGCCTGCTTCTGCCTGCCAAAATCTGGCATTAAATGTGCATCAGTATGCCCAACCTATTCTTCAGTCTTGACCCCAGGTTGACCTAGAACTCAATCTATCCTTCTTGGTCATCTTTCTAAGTGCTAAAATTAACCCAGAGGGTCAAGGGGTTTGCTATGACATTGTATGTCTTAATAAAGTAAGCTACACCTCTAATGTCTCAAGACCATGACTGCCTAAACAAGAGCTGAATAAGGACAACAATAGGCATCCTAATGTGGACAAGGGAATAGCAAAAAGACTTCAACCCAACACAAAGAAATACAAAGAATGGTTAAAACAAGAGAAACAGCTTAAATTTTAGTTTTTCTGTCAAGCTTCAGTTTTAATCTTGTAAATGAATCAAGTTCAAGGTAAGGGCATTCAAACAGTTTTAAAACTTCAGTAGATTGGATAGAAATCCAAGCTTTCTTTGAAATGTATACATTATATACAGTTTATTTTTATGAAACTTTATCTTCTCAGAGCACTGCCATTGCACTATAAACACTACAGTTTCACTAATCCGTGAGTTTTTATAATAAATGCCAGATTTCTAACCATTTGACCTGACAAGTATGTCTATAGTTGACCTATACAGTCATCTGCCCTTCTCACACACCCTGCCACTGCTGAACACTTGCACTTTCTTTGCAGGACCATCTATAAGTAACCTTAACATAAAAAAATTAAAACTGCATGGGCCTGAGAATTGTGTGTTGTTTTTGCACATCTTTGGCCCAAGAAGGATTCCTTTTTCCTTGGGGAGTTTATACTATTCAGGAAATAGCAGTCAATATAGAATTATAATAATAGTATGCTAATATCTCATTTTTATCATTGTCAATTTTTATGGAATTTTCTACAACATGTTCTCCAGGATAAAATGATTCTCTAAGACACTCCTCCATACACTAGAGCCCCAGGGACATGGAAGCAGCCTCCCTATAGCCCCCAAATCCCCCATGGCATCTGCAACCAACTGAGCCTCAGCCCTTCCCCCACCTGAGGACATGAATATATTCCTCACAAGCTGGAGGCCCTACTCTCTAGACCATAGACCCAAAGAGGTACATGTAGTACTCTATTCCCATGCATAGGAGCCCAGGATAGCTATAAGCAGCATCCACTCATACCCAACAACCCCATGGCATCTGCAACCACCGGACCCTTGGCCCTGCCTACGCACCGAGGAGCTTTTAAATTTTACCTGCATCTATCAGAGGCAGAGACAAGAATGAACCTGAAACAAGAGTGACAACCTAAGTCATAGATTCCAACTTTACCCACTGAAGAAGGAGATGGGTAGACACTAGTGTAAGAACACATTCAACAAAATAAAGAGCAATATATCACCACCACAAATGAATGGCTCTACACCAGCAAGAACTGAATATCCTAGTGAGATAAATCAGAAATAAGCGACCTTAAATATAACTATATGAAGATGATAGAAACCCATAAATTGTAAGTAAAAAAATTCCCTTAAATAAATGGAAAAAATTACAAGAAAAAAAGAGAAGAAATCCAAAACAACAAAATTTTAAACAGGTGAATAGACAACAACAAAACCTACAACAGCCGGGTGATGGTGGCGGGCGTCTTTAATCCCAGCACTCGGGAGGCAGAGGCAGGCGGATCTCTGTGAGTTCAAGACCAGCCTGGTCTACAGAGCAAGTTCCAGGATAGGCTCCAAAGCCACAGAGAAACCCCTCTCAAAAAACAAACAAACAAACAAACAAAAAACCAACAACAACAAATGTTTCACACAGGTTTCAACCAGTTCAAGTCTTAAAAACTAAAAGAGAGCCGGGCGATGGTGGCGCACGCCTTTAATCCCAGCACTCGGGAGGCAAAGGCTGGCGGATCTCTGTGAGTTCGAGACCAGCCTGGTCTACAGAGCTAGTTCCAGTTCAGGCTCCAAAGCCACAGAGAAACTCTGTCTCGAAAAACAAACAAACAAAAACAAACAAAAAAACTAAAGAGAGACAATAAAGAAAACACAAACTGAGGGAATTTGGGAAAGGGAAAACCTGGGTAAATGATCAGGAAATACATAAGAATTCATAACGTACAAAATACAAGAGATCAAAGAGAGAATAGGTGTTGAAGATATGATAGAAGAAGTAGATTTACTGGTCAAAGAAAAGGTTAAAGATAGTAAACACTTACAAAAAAATATCCAGGAAACCTTGGTCACCACAAAAAGACCAAATGGAAGAATGACAGGATTAGAAGAAGTCAAGCTTAAAGGTACAGAAAATATATTCACCAAAATCTTAGAAGTAAACCTTTCCCAACATAAGTAGGATATGCCTATGAAGGTACAAGAAGTTTACAGAACCCCAAATAGAGTGGAAAAAAAATAACAAAACAAAAAACAAGAAAAGAAAAAAAAAAGAAAAGAAGAAAGAGAAAGGCCCCTCACTACATACTAATCAAAACAGTAAACAGACTTCTCAATGAAAACTCAGAAAGCAATAAGGTCCTGGATAGGCATTCTGCTAACATTAAGAGACTGTAGATGCCAGTCCAGACTACAATACCCAATAAATCTTTCAATCAGAATAGATGGAGAAAACAAACATTCCCTGATGACATCAGATTTAAACAATACCTATCCAATAATACAGCCCTACAGAAAGTACTAATAGGAAAACTCCAACCTAACTGAACCAACAATAACACAGGCAATGGATAACCACACAATAGCAAATTCCAAAGAAGGGATACATACTTATACTACCACCACCAACCACAAAATTAAAAAAATATATATATCAGTTACTAACAATCACTGGTCATTAAGATATCTTAATATGTACAATATCAATTCACCTATTAAAAGATACAGGCTTACAGAATGCTGCATATGAGAAACACACCTTAACATCAAAAACCAATATTACCCCAGAGTAAAGGGTTGGGAAAAGATTTTCCAACCAAATTGACCTAAGAGAGATGTGAGTATAGCTATCCTAATTTCTAAGAAAAATAGACTTCAAACAAAATCTATTCAAACGATGTAAAAGGACATTTCATATTTTCATAGGAACAATCCATCAAGATGAAGTCTCACTTCTCAACATCTATGCCCTAAATATATGTGCACCCACACTTGTAAAATAAACATTACTAAAGCTCAAATCACACACTTTAGTACCCAAATCTCCCTACTGTACAGGACTTCCAGGCAGAAACTTAACAAAGAAATTAAGGAAGTAACAGAAGTTATGACTCAAGTGGATTTTACAGACATTATGGAACATTCTACCCAAACACAAAAGAATATACCTTCTTTTAAACACCTCATGGAACCTTCTCAAAAATTGACCACATAATAAGTATCAAATAAAACCTCTACAAGTACAAAAAACTGGAAAAATCCCCTGTATTTTAACGAATTAGCATGGCATAAAGTTAGAATTCAACAAAAACAATGATTGCAGAAAGTCAACACACTCAAGAAAATTGAACAATGCTCAAATAAATGAACCCTGAACCAAAAAAGAAATAAAGAAAGAAATTAAATACATTTAAGAATTCAATGAAATTGGATATGCAACATACCCATACTTATAAGACACTTTGAAAGGAGCGCTAAGAGGAAAGTTCATAGAACTAAATGCCTACATAAATAACTTCGAGAAATCTTACACTAAAGACTTAACATCACACCTGCAAACTCTAGAACTAAAAAAGAAAATTCACCCTGGTGTAGTATGATGGAGGAAGGTCATTGGTTAATTAATAAAGAAACTGCTTGGCCTGATAGGTTAGAACATAGGTGGGTGGAGTAAACAGAACAAAATGCTGGGAGGAAGAGGAAGTGAGCTCAGACACCATGCTGCTGCTCCCCAGGGCAGACGCAATGCAGCCAGCTGCCAGGTCAGACATGCTGAACCTTTCCTGGTAAGCCACACAATCAATAAATGGCCTTGGTGATAGCCTGGGTTGTTTGGTGGTTTCCATGGGGCCCATTTGTCTAACAACTCAATTAGATATAACCTATTCCTTGTACTAGAATCTTCATTTTGGTGATTAGAGATGTTCAAAATTGTGGTTCTGTCTCCCCTGTTATTTGGTGACTTAATTTAGTTCACCTTCAGATGTATATGTATGTTTTTATTGCATTATGTTTCCATACAAAACCTCACAGGTTCCTTAGTTTTAGTTGTCTCCCTCCACATTCCCTTTCTTTCCCCACTCTTTTTTCCCTATTCCCATTCAACTCTCCCATTCTAACTCCTCCATCCATCCATCCATCCATCCATCCATCCATCCATCCGTCCATCCATCCAGCATCATCTATTCTACATGACCTTCCTAAGGAAATCTATGCATTTTCTCTATTCTTTTACTCTTTACCTAACCTCTGTGGTTATATAGATTGTAGCTTGCTTACCAATGACTTAACAGCTAAAATCCACATACAATCAAATGCATACTATGATTGTATTTCTGAGTCTGGATTGCCTCACTCAGAATCATTTTTTTTTCTAGTTTTATCCATTTACCAGCAAGTATCATGGTCTCATTATTTTTAATGACTGAGTAATATTCCAGTGTGTAAATATACATTTTTATTCATTCATCCATGGGTTAATCAAAATATGAGAATTAGCCAGTTAGAGGCTAGAGCAAGTGGGCCAAGCAGTGTTTAAAAGAATACAGTTTCCATGTAATTATTTCGGGGCATAAGCTAGCCAGGCAGCTGGGAGTTGGGTAGCAGGAATGCAGCCCGCAGCTCCCACTACAGTAGTAGACACCAAGAAATAATCAAATTGAGGGCTGAAATCAATACAACAGAAACAAAGAAAGCAATACAGAGAATCAATGAAAAAAGAGTGGTTCTTTGTGAAAATCAACATGACAAACAAACCCTTATCGACATAAACCAAAAGGCAGAGAGAATATGTAAGTTAACAAAACTGGATATGAAAATAGGGGAAATAACAACATACAAATAGGAAACCCAGTGAATCATCATGTCATACTTCAAGAACCTGTACACCACAATATTGGACAATTGTAAAGAAATGAGCAATTTTCTGGAAAAGTTCCTCACATCAAAATTAAATCAAAAACAGATAAATGATTTAATAGACTTATAAAACCTATGGAAATAGTAGTAGTCATCAAAAGCTTCACAACAAGAAAAAGTCCAGGATCAGATGGTTTCAGTACAGAATTCTACCAGAACTTCAAAGAGGAGCCAATACCAATACTCCTCAAATTGTTCTACAAAATAAAAACAGAAGATATATTGCCCATTGCCAAACTCCTCTTATGAGGTGACATTTACACTGATATCCAAAACAAAGCCATGCAAACAAGAAAGACAAGTACAGATCAATCTGCCTCATGAACATCAATGCAGAAGTACTCAATAAAATATTTGGCAAACACAATTCAAGAAGACATAAGAAAAATCACACACACATCCATAATTGATGGAGGAAGGTCACTGGCTAATAAAGAAAAAGTCTTGGCCCATCTGATAGGGCAGAAAATAGATAGGCGGAGAAAACAGAACAGAATGCTGGGAGGAAGAGGAAGTGAGCTCAGAAATCATGCAGTGCCTCAGATGCCAGGTCACTGCTCTCCAGGGCAGATGTGATGAAGCTCCGACTCAGGATGGACGTAGGCTAGAATCTTCCTTGTAAGCGCACCTCAAGGTGCTACACACATTAATAGAAATGGGCCAGGCAGTGTTTAAAAGAATACAGTTTGTGTGTTGTTATTTAGGGGCATAAGCTAGCCAGGCAGCCAGGAGCTGGGGCAGCAGGAACGCAGCCCGTAGCTCCCACTACAGAATGGCTGCCCAACGTGTGGACAACTATATCCACAGAAAGCCTGAGAAAGCTTGGGAAAGAATAGAGTACAGCACAGCTTCTTGGTAGCAGCAATTTCTCGGGTCTGCTCTGCTTGCCAGAGACAAGCAACTGCTCTCATCTAAGAGAGGCTTCCTGAGCTGCAAAACCCTGCAGCTCTTTTAAGAGGTCCTGCCACAAAACACTTAAACGGTGTTGATGAAAAGCTGAACGCATGCTTTTTGGTTTTCAGCCGTAGCAGGAAAAAACTGTGCCGTTTAAAAATGCCAGCTTTCTGGGCTGTCCTGCCAGGGCAAACTCTGACTGTTTGAGGCAAGAGGGCCGACTACAGAGAGAGGACTTGAGTGTTGTCTGTGAACATAATGCTGCAGCTTACTTGCTGGCAGGGACCTTGAAACGCCACAGAATTCCATGAGGCTGGAAAGCTAAGGAATGGGTTGGATCTAGCCAGCAAAGCCACGGCTTTAATCCTGCCCATATTGCTCAGTAATTTAAAGGCTCACGTCGTCAGAAAAAGAGAGAGAGAGATACAGTAAAGAGATTCAAAACAACAACAAAAAAACCTTTAAGTGATTTACAGTGTCTTTAAAAATATATTCAGGCTAAAAGTTCCAAAGTTCTTAAAAGTAAAAAAAGGAAGAAAGAGAGTAGTTGGGTGTGACAGTACACACCTTTAATCCCAACACTTCACTTGGGAGGCAGAGGGAGATTGACCTCTGTGACATCAAGGTGTGGTATCACACGCCTTTAATCCCAATGCCTGGGAGGCAGAGACAGGCGGATCTCTGAGAGTTCAAGGACAGCCTGGTCTACAGAGTTATTCCAGGTCAAAGATATACAGAGAACCTGTCTCAAAAAGCAAAAAGTTAAAAGTAAAAATAAATTAAATAGAGGTTAAAACAAAGCTGCACAAAGATGGAAAATACACAGAGAATCTTGATACTTTATGCTATTATGTTTTCTTTGAATTGTTTGAATGCTGAGGAAGGAGCAAGAGCTGCTAAAAGATATTTGTTTATAAATGCTGCTGAACTAATCCAAGATAGATATTTTGAAAATACCTTGACTTTAAAATTTGAATCTAAGGACATGATGCTTTGGAAAGGAGTTTCTTTTGTTTTCACAGAGGATGAGACTCTTTGGATTGCTTCTATCCCAATATGGTATGATAGACCACGCCCTCCTGAAAGGTTGCAGTGAACACCTTCAAAAAATTATTTTGCTCAACTGCTGATGGAGATGAACCTAACAGACAGGTTACAGCATAAAAGACCTAATTAACAGCACCCCTATACAGCAGGAAGCAGTTTGGAGAGAAATAACTGCACCCATATTCCGAAATATTGTTTATAACCGTTCTTTTACATTTAAAGGGGGAGATGATATAGGTATGAATAATTTGCATTGCTATATATTTTAAGGTCAATTTTGTTATATGTATATGTATTTCTGCTCTTGATTAAGGTATTATGATTGTGTAGTTCATGTAAAAACGTAATGTATATAGGTTGTTAATGGATAATCAATAATAGTCAAGTTTGTAGTCATGTTAGTTAAGATTTTCTAGATGTACATAGATGTATTTTAGATAGGCATTCTTCATATCTTTCAAAGACTACGGAACATGGCATTTAATGTTTTAATAACTTAGGGCTTTTCATGACAATGAGACACGTTTGCTCCTGGCAGCACCAATCTACTTCAAGAGGAAGATGGGCATCAAAGAGGCTCCTTACGGAATTTGATAGCCATTTGGGGAAGAAACTGCTCTTGCCTGGACTGTTGCATAAACTGGACACAAAGAACCCACAGAGAGAGGACTGCTGAACTTGCCTAAAGGTGAGATGGTGTTTCGGGGTTCCTGATTCATGAAAGAGTCTGCAAGACATTCTGTAGGACACAGTAGATTGTGACTGAACTGCCTTTGAAATTTCCTGCTTCATGGAAATGTCTGCTGGAAACTATGGGCCTGTAGGCCGAAGATATATGCCCCAATGGTACAGAGGAACTTTGGGTGACTGTCCAGGCAGCGAGATGTCTCTGTCATTTCTAGAGTTTTAGAAGTTGCTTATTTCTTGTTTACTTAGGTAGTATTATATCCTTCTGGACTTTTTGGTGGAGTTGAAGAATAGATAGATAGTTATAGTCTTCCTTAGTTATGATAAGCGATAAAGTAGATGTAAATATTGTAACGGTAATTCTTGCTTGATAACTATTTTGTTATATGCAATTTTGCTATGTTAAAGTTAAAGCCTTTCCTTTTTGTTTAAACAGAAAAAGAGGAAATGATGGAGGAAGGTCATTGGCTAATAAAAAAACTGCCTTGGCCCATCTGATAGGGCAGAAAATAGATAGGCGGAATAAACAGAACAGAATGCTGGGAGGAAGAGGAAGTGAGCTCAGAAATCATGCAGTGCCTCAGATGCCAGGTCACTGTTCTCCAGGGCAGACACGATGAAGCTCCGACCCAGGATGGATGTAGGCTAGAATCTTCCTGGTAAGCGCACCTCAAGGTGCTACACACATTAATAGAAATGGGCCAGGCAGTGTTTAAAAGAATACAGTTTGTGTGTTGTTATTTAGGGGCATAAGCTAGCCAGGCGGCTGGGAGCTGGGGCGGCAGGAACGCAGCCCGCAGCTCCCACTACACATAATCAAGCAGGCTTCATCCCAGAGATGAAGGAATGGTTCAACATACAAAAATCTATCAATGTAACTCATCATATAAATAACATGAAAAAACCACATGATCATTTCATTAGATGCTGAAAAAGCATTTGACAAAATTCAAAACCCCATCATGATTAAGGTATTGGAGAGATTAGTGTCATAAGGATCATATGCAAATATAATAAAAGCAAGCCGACAGCTAACATCAAATTAAATGGAGAGAAACAAAGCAATTCCACTAAAATCAGAAACAAGCAAGACTGTCTACTCTTTCCATATCTCTTCAACATAGTGCTTGGTATTCAATTAATAACCTTAAAGCAACATAAGGAGATCAAGGGGATCCAAATTGGAAAGGAAGAAGTCAAACTTTTTTAATTGCAGTTGACATGATAATGTACATAAGTGACCCCAAAAAACTCTATTAGAGAATTCCTACAGCTGATAAATACCTCCAGTGATGTTGCAGCATAGAAGATCAACTCAAAAAATCAGTAGCCCTCCTATACACAAAGGATAAAGAAGCTGAGAAGGAAATTAGAGAAACATCACCTTTCACAATAGCTACAAATATAAAGTATCTTGGAATAAAACTAAGCAAAGAATTGAAAATCCTGTTTGACAAGAACTTTAAGTCTTTAAAAAAAGAAAATGAAGAATACATCAGAAAATGGAAAAATCTCCCATGCTCTTGGATAGGAAGGATCAACATAGTAAAAATGGCAATTCTACCAAAAGCAATCTATAGATTCAATGCAATCCCCATGAAAATTCCAACAGAATTTTTCACAGATCTTGAGAACAATAATTAACTTTATATTGAAAAACAAAAACTCAGGATAGCCAAAATAATCCTATACAATAAAGGAACTTCCGGAGGCATTACCATCCCTGATATCAAGCCCTATCACAGAGCTACAGTAATGAAAACAGCTTGATATTGGCATAAAAACAGAGATGTTGACCAATGGAATCAAATCGAAGACTTGGATTTAATCTAAACACTTTTGAATACCTGATTTTTGACCAAAAAACTAAAATTATACAATGGAAAACAGAAAGCATCATCAACAAATTGTGCTGTCATAACTGGTAGTCAACCTGTAGAAAAATGAAAATATATCCGTATCTATCACCATTCACAAAACTGAAGTCCAAATGTATTAAAGACGTCGATATAAATCTGACCCCACTAAACCTTATAGAAGACAAAGTGGGAAGTAGCCTTCAATGCATGGGCACATGAGACCACCTCATAAGTATAACACCGGTGGCACAGACAATAAGAGCAACAATGAATAAATGGGACCTCCTGAAACTGAGAAACTTCTGTAAAGCAAAAGACATAGTCAATAAGACAAAATGGCAGCCTACTGAATGGGAGATCTTCACAACAAGAAATTAGACATTAAATTCTAAATAACCCAATTAAAAATGGTGTAGTGAACTAAACAGACTTCTCAACAGAAGTATTTCAAATGGTGAAAAGATATGTAAGGACATGTTCAACATCCTTAGCTATCAGGAAAATTCAAATCAAAACAAATTTGAGATACTTTCTTACACCTGTAAGAATGGCTAAAATAAAAAACAAGAGTGAAAAGATATGAATTAAGGGGAATACTCATTCATTGCTGATGGGAAGGCAAACTTGTTTAACCACTTTGGAAATCAGTGTAGCAGTTTCTCAAAAAAATGGGAGTCAACCTACCTCAGGATCCAGCAATACCACTCTTGGGATTATACCCAAACCCAAAAGATTTTCTTTCTTTCTTTCTTTTTTTTTTTCTTTTTTTTTGATTTTCGAGACAGGATTTCTCCATAGCTTTTGGTTCCTGTCCTGGAACTAGCTTTTCTAGACCAGGCTGGCCTCGAACTCACAGAGATCCGCCTGCCACTGCCTCCCAAGTGCTGGGATTAAAGGCGTGTGCCACCACTGCCCGGCCCAAAAGATTTTCAATCATACTACAACAGTATTTGTTCAACTATGTTCATAGCAGCATTATTTGTAATAGCCAGAACCTGGAAATAACCTAAATGCCCCCAATGGAAGAATGGATAAAGAAAGTGTGGAATATATACATATTAGAGTACTACTCAGCGGTAAAAAAGCAATGACATCTTGAATTTTGCATGCAAATGGATGGAATTAGAAAACACTATCCTGAGTGAGGTAACCCAGACCCCCAAAAATGATTATGGTATGTACTCACTCATAAGCAGACTCTAGCCATAAACAAAGGACATTGAACCTAGACTTCATGATTCTAGAGATGCTAAGTAATAAGGTGAACCCAAAGAAAAACATATATAGACCGACCTAAAAATTGGAAACCGACAGGCTCGCCTGACAAAATTGGGAGCATTGGGGTGGGAGGTAGAAGGAAAGGGAGGAGAAGTGGAGGGGGAAGGGAGAGGGTTGGAGAGAACTTGAGGGAATGGGATAGTTGAGATGGAGGAAAGACAGATATGAGAGCAAGAAAAGAGATATCTTGAATGAGAGCTCCAAGAAACCTGGCTCTAGAAAAATTCCCAGGTTTTACAAGGATGACCCCAGCTAAGATCCTAAGCAATAGAGCAGAGGGTGCCTCACCGGCCTTGCGCTGTAGTTAAACGGATGATTATCTTAAATATCACCATAGAACCTTCGTCCAACAACAGATGGAAACAGAGGCAGAGACCCACATGGAAACACTGGACTGAGCTTCCAAGGTCCAGTTGAAGAGTAGTATGAGCAAGGAAGACAAGACCATGTCGGGTTCACCCACTGATACAATTTGCCTGAGCTAATGAGAGCTCTCCAACTCCAACTGGACTGGCAGTGAACAAGCATGGGATCAAACTGCTCCCTCTGAATGTGTTTGACAGTTGGGGCAGACTGAGGGGCCAATGAAAATTGTACCAGGATTTGTCTCTACTGTATGTACTGTCTTTTTGGAATCCTATTCTCTTTGGATGCATACCTTGCTCAACCTGGATATATTAGGAAAGGCTTTGGACTTTCCACAGGGAAGGATACCTTGCCCTCTATTAAGATCGAAGATGGTGGTGGGGAGGGTGTTTGTAGGGATTGGGAGGAGGGCAGGAAGTGGGAATTTGGATTGGTATTTTTTAAGTAATAAAATAAAATAATTAAAAAATAAAATAAAAAACATACAGTTGTATATTACCTCTATTTAAGTCATAGTACTTAAACATCCACAAACAGCACTTCTACCTCACTATTAGACCATGGTTAGGTGTCCTAGTAAGTTGCCTTGTTACCCATATACACACGATGAACTTTCTCATCTTCCCTACCTAATATTTACCTTGATTATTCCCTTGAATAAATGAGATTTGATCAGAATTCTGTTTTGTCTCCATCTCCTGTGCCTCTGGTCCTTTTCCATTCTAGCTCACTCCCCAGGACCTCCGTTGCCATACCCACAGGCCCGGCAAAGTGGCACCTAATATGGGGCTTGAGTGTGGGGAATTTAGTGAATAATGCTGTTCAGAGATGCAGGCATAAAGTGAAGTACAGTTAAGAGGAAGAGAAATACAGGAGCCTGCTGTGTCTTCTTAAGCTTGGTAAGTAGAACAGCGATTATGGGACAAGCAATTACTTAGCATGAAATTAGACAAGGGGAATAAGTTAAAATTAAACAGTCATGTGAATTATTTGACTATATTAAAGATGTTTGTCCCTAGTTTCTGACTGATGAGACTATAGATGAGGAAAAATGAAGAGAGTCAGAGAAGCTCTCAAAGAACATTATCAAACATTTGAACCAGAAAAAAATTCCTGTAATTTCCTTTTCTTTTTGGAATTTAATTGATGAACTTTTGTCTCAGAGGTATCAAGATTCTGTAGTTGCAAATGCTTCTGAGACAGGAGAAGAAATATTATTAAAACATAAGTTAGACAAGATAGACAAAAGGAAACTTTATCAAAAGAATGACACACAAGGTATCAAAAGGATAAGGCAAAAGAAGGTGAGAACTTTATGTCCTTTGATAGTGATGTTGAAATATCTGACAAAAAAAATTCAAACTTAGAGGCTCCTAAAAGCCTTCCCTACAGGAAATTAAGGAATCAAATAAAGATTCTCTCCCCACATCAAAGACAAAAGCACAAAAAACCTCCAAGAGTTAGATATAAGGTTAAGTAACTATATCCAGCTTTAAAAGAATTCCTTCACAAACAAAATGATCTGAGTGAGGTGGACTCATATGATTTAGAGGATGAAGCACCCAGATTTCATAATTCAGATGGGTCATCACTTGCCTATCACTCTCTGGCATATAGCTCAGTCCCAACAGCACCTCCACTGGCTTGTTCAGTAGTGGACCCCCAAAAGGAACTTTGTGATAAAATAAAATTCTTAAGAGAATAGATAAAATTGGAACAGGAACAACAGGATTTAATTAACCAATTGAAGGAATTAAAAATAGGAAAAACCAATAATGAAGTCCATGGGACAGTTGGCTTAACCATCAGACACCCATGTGAGGGGCTACACCCACCCTCTCTCCTGAAATAAATCACTAGAAATGGATGATCTAGAAGCTTTCCTCGAAACAGAAACTGTATGCTCAGGGAACAGTGTGTAAATTTTGATTTTAAACTGATTAAGGAATTAAAATTAGCTGTTTTACAACATGGAACTATAGCTCCTTACACCACAGCGATTGTTGAGTTTGTGGCTTATGCCTGGAGACTGGCAAACTCCAGATAGAGCAACCCTCAGTGGAGATGACTAGCATTCTGAAATAAATATGCTACTGTTTATACAATGTGTATGTCTAAAACTTCTGTTTTCACAAAGCCAAGGAATTCTTGTGAGTTCCAGGGAGCTTAGCCGAGGAATCCAACATAAACATGTCAGATACATCCCCATCAAGTCCCTGGTCCTAAATTTGTTTTCCTTAATTTAACTTTGTCCTCTGTTCTGACAATACCTTAAACAGGTGTAAGGGACACCAGATATTTCCATACCGCAAACACTGGACAGGAGCAAAGAACCAGCTATGCTAGGATGTGGCCAGCATCCAGCCATCTCAGGTTCTTCCCAAAGACAACACACACAAATAAGCTGGAAGAAGTTTTGAGAATCTGTCAATCCAATTCCTTTAACCTGTGGTACCTAACCTCGCACCTTCTTATTATAAAAAAAAAGAGATGTAATGTAATGATCGTTCTGTCTTTTTTAAAAAGACAAATCACACCTACTCCCTGCCCCATCTTCTATGGCAGGCTGATTTTCACCCTCAGCCTGAGTTCTCTTTTTTGTCTCCCTCTCAGAGAGGCAGCTTCCATCTCTCTTTTCTATCCTCTCATTCTCTCTCATCTTCTTCCATTCTACCTTCCCCTCCATAACTCACTGAATAAATATCCAACCTCCCTCTGCATGGCATGCCTATGCATGTCCGTGTTGCCCACTGCAGTTTGTCTCCCTGCCCTGGACCAGCCACAGCTCAGGGACCTGCAGCCCTCCCTGCCAGGCACTGGCTGCTCTCATGGCCTGCTGCTGCCACCACAGTGGCCCTCTACCACCCCTTGGGGACCTGCGGCATTTCTGCTGCCTGTCACTGTAGGGGATCTGGCAGTATTTTTAATAATCCATTACACTATCTCCTTTGGATGTCTAGTTTGTTGAGGCAAGCAAAGAAATTGCCAGCCTGTATTAACACAGGCTGGAAATGGATGGACCTTGGATATGTTAATTGGCGAAGGTAATTATGCTACTACTGATGCTCAAAGTCAATATGCTGTAGGACTAATGTGGCATGTCAGTTGGTTATCCATCCATATAAAAGAAAATGGACCTGACAGGATATATAAGCCTTTGCTCAGACATAGGAGCTGCCTGTCAGCAAGGTCTTACAATGGCTGCTGTGATGCAGGGATTTACTGTAAATCAGTTATTGTCACAACAAAATAAGAGTAAATGTTTTAATTGTGAAGAATTTGGACATTTTGCCAGGGATTGCAAAAATAATAAAATTGGTGCCACAAGAACATCTATTCCAGGTCTGTGAACCTGATGTAAAAGAGGAAAACATTGGGCTAGTAAATGTAAGTATAAGAGGGATGTCCAGGGTCAACCTCTGAACCAGGGAAACAGGAACAGAATACAACCCCAGGACTCCCAAACCCAAACAAGCCTTTGGGACAATCAGTTTTGTTTCAGCAAACAACAATCCATTCCAAACCTCTTCAGAGCACAGGAGCACAGGACTGGAGCTTAGTTCCACCACCCATACAGTATTAACGCCTGAGATGGGAGTTCAAGTCCTCTCCATAGGCATTTTTGGCACTTTACCAAAAGATACTGTTGGTTTTATAGGTCACACCATCTCTACCATCAAGGCCCTTCAAGTATTCCCAGGAGTTATTGATAATGATTATCTGGGAGAAATTAAAGTTATGATGTCATCCCCCAAAAAATATTATCACAGACCCTTCCAGACAGAGATTTGCTCAATACTACTTCTTCCCTTACTACCCACTTCAAATAAAGTTGTGAGTAATTCTAGAAACAATAAAGGTTTCTGGTCTTCATATGTCTATTGGTCAGAAGTAATATTTGCACAAAAACCTCATATGAGTTTATGGTTAGATGAAAAGAAGTTTTCAGGATTGATAGACACAGGTGTGGATGTCACAATCATCAAAAAGGAAAAATGACCTGATACATAGTGTCTAGATGCTACCATAACTCATTTAAAGGGTATAGGTCAGAGCCAACATCTTCAAAAGTTCAAAAATCTTAAAATGGAGAGACCAAGAAGGCAGCCAAGGCAACATTCAATCTTACATAGTTTCAGGACTGCCTATCAACCTTTGGGGCTGTGGCTTACTTTCTCAATTAGGGATCATTGTGTGCAGTCCTAATGAGATTGTCACCATGAAAATGTCTTAAAATGGATATGCCCCAGGCAAGGGACTTGAATAAAACAGTTCTATAATGCTGCAACTTCTTGAGGCCATGCTCAGAACTCCCAGAGTGGGACTAGGACATTTTCATAGGGGCCATTGATGCTCCTATTACCCATACTGACAAAATCACATATATGACTAATGATCCAGTATGGGTCAATCAATGGCCCCTCTCTTAAAAAAAAAAAAAAAAACCTGCCTGCCACTCAATGTCTGGTATAGGAGCAGCTACAAGCTGGCCATATTATTCCTAGCAATTCCCCCTGGAACACACCAGTGTTTGTTATTGAAAAGAAGTCAGGAAAATGGCGCCTTCTACAAGATCTTAGAGCAGTCAATAAAACTATGGTATTAATGTGGGCCTTGCAACCAGGCCTTCCCTCACTTGTCACTATACCATTAGGGTATTTTAAAATGATTGTAGATTTAAAGGATTGTTTTTTCACTATTCCATTACACCTTGAGGATCAAAAACATTTTGCCTTCAGTCTGCCTTCTCTTAATTTTCAAGCACTCATGCAATGATATCAATGGTGTATTCTCCCCAAGTCATGGCAAATCATCCCATTCTGTGTCAGTCAATCTTTTGTAGCTTCAGCTATGCAATCTGTACAAGAGTGTTGGCTTCAAATGTATACAATTCATTACATGGATGACATATGAATAGCTGTAGAGAAGTTCTAAAATGCTATGATGAGCTTAAACTAGCTTTACAAAACAGAGGATTAGAAATAGCAACTGATAAAGTACAACTTAAAGATCCATATACTTATTTAGGTTTTCAGATAAGAGGGTCTAAAATTTCCTCTCAAAAACTTAAATTAAGATTAGATAAACTTGATGTAGATGGGTCTTCTATCTACCTGTTGTTTCATTGGTTAATTAATAAAGAAACTGCTTGGCCCTTTAATAGGACAAAAAATTAGGTAGGCGGAGTAGACTGAACAGAATGCTGGGAGAAAGAAGCCAAGTCAGGCAGTCGCCATGACTCTCCTCTCCAAGACAGACGCAGGTTAAGATGTTTCCTGGTAAGCCACCACCCCGTGGTGCTACACAGATTATAAGAAATGGGTTAATCAAGATATGAGAATCAGCCAATAAGAGGCTGAAACTAATGGGCCAAGTAGTGTTTAAAAGAATACAGTTTCTGTGTATTTTGGTTAAAGCGAGCCAGGTGGTGGGAAGCGACCTGCCACACATTCTACATAAACTTAAAACCTTAAATGATTTTCAAAAACCCCTTGGTGATATCAATTTGCTTATGCTGTATCTTAAACTTTGCAAATATGATTTAAAACCTCTCTATGATATTTTACATGGGAATGCTTGTCCTGTCTCACCTTGTGAGCTCATGCCAGAAGAGAGAAAAGCCATAAGAATTATAAAACAAGCCATTCAGTCTCAATCAATTAACTTCAAGGATTATAATCAACCATTAATATATATTATATGCAAGATTGTCCTTTCCCCAACTGCAGTTTTTTTGGCAAACTGCACCATTAATGTGGGGTCACTTGCCTGCTACTTCTAAGTGTGTCCTTGGTCCCTATTATCAAGCTGTATCTGACCTCATTGTTATAGGAAGAAAACAGGGAAAACATTTCTTTGAAAAAACCTGATGTCATTAAACAGCTGTATACTAAAGAACAGATTGATTGGCTTATGCAAACAATGGATATTTTGGCCCTTAGCTTTAGCCTCTTACAGCAGCATTTTAGATAACCATTATTTTCCTGATAAATTCATATATTTTACCAATAGACACTAATTTATTTTTCCTAAAGTCACATTCCTAGACCCTATACCAAATTCCTTCTTGGTTTTTACTGATGACTCTTCCATTGGAATTGCTGCCTATGTTTGGAATAATCAAACCACCCAGTTCCAGACTGCAGGTTCTTTGGCACAAATTATAGAATTACAAGCTGTTATTGCAGTCTTCTCAGCCTTTTCAAATCAGTCTATAAACATTTACATAAATAGCATTTACCTTGCTCACTCTGTGCCACTACTAGAAACTGGGGGACAAATAAAAGATACTTCTCAGGATGGAAAGCTTTTTTTTTAGGAATTACAGATTTGAATCAGAAAAAGAATTTTCCCATTCATGTTTCCCAAAACCCCTTGTTGAGGGTAATCAATGTGCTGACATGGCCACTCGTACACAACTCTTTGTTATGAAGACAAGTCAACTCTACTCAACAAATAGAAACAGATTATGATCCTGCATATACTAGTGCTGCCTTTTCTGCGTTTTGTAAATAACCCTAATATCTCCCATTTTATGGGGATTCCTTATTACCCCCAGGGACAAGGCATAGTTGAAAGAGCACACCTCACGCTCAAATTACCACTGATAAAATAAAGAAGGGAGAATGGTACCCAACAAGTGTGTCACCCAGAGACATCCTATCTCATGCCCTATTTATCCTCAATTTTTTTCGAATTGGACACTGATCGACGATAAGCTGCCAACTCCTTTTGACACACAGAAACTCAAAAGCAATTTGCCATGGTACTGTGGAAGATCCCATTGATAATTCCTGGCATGAGTCAGACTGGGTCCTTATCTGGGAACGAGGGTCAGTATGCATTTATTCCAAAAACATAAAATCTGCTAAATGGCTTTCTGAATGCCTAGTTAAACAAACTGATAAAATACAAAATAATGAAAATAATGATCTAACAAAATTTAGGAATGAAGTGTTTCCCTGGGAACAAATAATTTTAAATTTCAGAAAAAGAAAATGAAGAGATGGACCATACTACAAGAAATATTGCTGCCTCTGATGGCTTCGGCTGAAGGAGTAGTTGGGCCACCGGCAAATACCCAAGACCTAATACAAGCTTTATTTTGCCCTCCTTGTGAATGTCATGGAGGCATTAGCAACTTGCCCCCTGCCTCCTTCCCATTAGCAGCCTTGCTTGGCTTATTATTTTTCTTTCACTACGATCTTTTAAGTTAATTGCATTTATGAAACAATAGGTGAATGAGGCAACTAAAATGAAAACTATACAGGTCCATGATCATAAACTGGACATGGGTGACATTGAAAAATATGAGAATGTTTAGCAGGTAAGCTCATGTACTTGAGGTACCCAGACAATTGACTTTAAACTTGGTATGCAGGGCTCTATAGCCAGAGATGGGTAACAGAATACCCATCTGTATAGCTATGTTAAACATGTCACCTAAGACAGGAACAGAACCAAAAGCTATTCTGTCTTCCTATGATAAGTAAGGATGGGACTACAGGAGCTCCTCTGACCAAAGACAGGAATAGCTCCAAAGTGAGTTTCAGCTTTTAAAAATCAGGGAGACTTACTGCTCCCTGAATCAGTTTTGCCCACCCTGTTGTGCTTGGCTTCTCCTGATGTTCTGATTTGTCAAATACTAATTCTGCAAGGAGTTATTTCTCAATTATTACTGTGTTCTGAACATTCAGACTTTTCTGCATGTTGCAGTTAGAGACTTTTCACCTGACCATTAGACCATGGTTAGGTTGCCTAGTAAGTTGCCTTGTTACACATATACACACAAAGAACTTTCCCATTCCCTACCCTATATTTACCTTGATTATTCCCTTGATCAGAATTCTATCTTGTCTATTTCTCTTGTGTCTCTTGTCCTTCCCATTCTCTCTCCCCTGCCCCCAGGGTCTGTGTTGACTTAGCTGCATACCTGGGCAAATGATGACTGAACTTACCTAAAGGTGAGATGGCTAGGAAATGAGTCTGAGGAGCCAGGAAACAAATAACTGGCCCCAACAGAGGACATAGAAATTCCACAAAAAGCTACAGCTCAATCCTTTTATACAAAGTTGTCAAAAATGTCAGAGAAAATGCAGACTCATCTATAAATGTTGCTATCAAAACTAGATATCTAACCAACAATAAGGCAATTAATTTTGATATCCCACTTGATATAAAAAGTAACTCAAGCCGGGCGGTGGTGGAGCACGCCTTTAATCCCAGCACTTGGGAGGCAGAGGCAGGAGGATCTCTGTGAGTTCGAGACCAGCCTGGTCTACAAGAGCTAGTCCCAGGACAGGCTCCAAAACCACAGAGAAACCCTGTCTCGAAAAACCAAAAAAAAAAAAAAAGTAACTCAAAATAGATCAACTATATATTGGTATAACAATTAAAATAATAATTGATAGAAGAAAATAGTTAAAGACATACTATCTGTGAGTATTTGCTAGCTCTGGTCAGCACTATTGAACTTGTAAAATAATGAGTAGTTTAGGAATGTTAATCATTTGTGGATATTTGTTTTCCATTTTTAATGCCAGGTGCCTGTCACATGTGATGTGAAGACAACCCAGACTCTATTTTTCCACTTTACATTTCTGGGAGAAAACATTACCCAAACTTGACAGATGAGTGAGGAAAGTGATTGTTTATTAGCTTAGTATCAGCAGAAGCAAGAGAAACCTCCCATGCACAACTTGGTAGATAAAGTCCCATCAAAGAGCAGTGGCAGTGGATCTGGTACAAAGTATTCTTATGGGTTCCCTCACACACTCCCTTGTACACCTAGCCACAGTTCTGTTCATATTGGGGTTCACCAGTTAGCCCCATATTCTAGCACCATATGTCGGTGACGGCTCCATGTTGGGCACCATATATCAACAAAAAACAACTCTTACCAGGGTATGGGCAAGGGGATTTAGATATATTAGTAAAGAATATGAAGAAAAAAAATAATGAAACAGCAACCATAAAAAATACAGGGAGAGCATTCCTCTGACTTTTGAAATTGCCCATGATTAATTATCCATATACTACTACACTGGAAAACAAAAGCAAGAATATAAGAAAAGACTTCTTTAACATGATTCAAAAGACAACTTGAACAGTCAATTATTTTAATACTTTGAGGCATCAAGTCATTAGCATTATGTTGTTTGGGAACTAAGGCCACTCTAGACCAAGAATCCCAAAGGCAACCACTCTACAGGTAACCTCATATTATCAAAAAAAGGAGGAAAAGTATATGTGGATATCCTGAATATCTGTCAGGATAAAAACAGGCTCTAATTTTGGGCCTTCACAGGCAGTTGAGAGGGAGCCTTCATGTCTGCTGTAATTTGATATAGAATAACATCACAACAGGGTATTACTAGACTATTAAATTCTCAGCGAGTGAAATGAACAGATATTAATCCAGAGTATGTGTTCTCCAGTTTGTACTGTGACCTGATAATAAATTACATCAAGACAGAGTATGAATAGAAAATTAATAAGTTCTCAGTATGTGAATGCATACTAATCCTGAGTATCTGTTCTCCAGTATGTATTCGTTTGTTCTTTTGTAGACGTTTTGACATGTAAAATTTTGACCACAATGAGTACATTCATAGGTTTTCTCACCAATACAGATTCTTTAATATATTTGAAAACTATTGTGACATTAAATTTTGTAACACACTAAATGCATTCATAGAATTTCTCTCCAGCATATGTTCTTTTATACCTTCAAAGACCATTGAGATATGCAAAGAATTTATCACACTGATTACATTCATAAGTTTCTTTAAGGTATGTGTTCTTTTATGCATTTCAAGATGACTGTGACACACAAAGGCTTTACATTATTGATTACATACACTTGAAAATAACTACTACATGCAAAGCATTGCCACATTGATTAGTCAGATTTTCTCTCCAGTCTGAGTTCTCATATGTATAAGGAGATGGTTGTGATGTTAAAAGACTTTACCACACTGAGTACATTCACAGGGTTTCTCTCAAGCATGTGCTCTTTTATGCATCAGAGGATGACCATGCCATTCAAAGGCTTTCGATCTGATTATATGCATAGGGTTTCTCTGCAGCATATATTATTTTATGCCTTTGAAGAACATTGCGATATCCAAAGGATTTATCACATTGATCACATTTATATGGTTTCTCTCCAGTATGTATTCTTTTATGCATTACAAGATTACTTTGGCATGTAAAGGCTTTACCACACTGATTACATTCATAGGGTTTCTGTCCAGTATGTGTTCCTTTATGCTGCTGAAGACCACTGTGATATAAAAAGGCTTTAGGACATTGATTGCATTCATAGGGTTTCTCTCCAGTATGTGTTCTTTTATGTATTTGAAGGTGACTCTGACATGTAAAGGCTTTACCACATTGATTACATTCAAAGGGTTTCTTTCCAGTATGTGTTCTTTTATGCCTTTGAAGATCACCATGACATGCAAAGGCTTTACCACACTGATCATATTCATAAGGTTTCTCTCCTGTATGTGTTTGTTTATGCAATCGAAGATGACTATTACATGCAAAGGTTTTCCACACTGATTACATATATAGGGTTTCTGTCCAGTGTGGGTTCTTTCATGTATTTGGAGATTTTTGTGACATACAAAGGATTTAGCACACTGAGTACATTCATAGGGTTTCTCTCCAGTGTGTGCTCTTTTACGAATGTGAAAATAACCCTGACTTGCAAAGGCTTTACCACATTGATTACATTTATAGGGGTTCTTTCCAGTATGTGTTCTTATATGCGTTTGAAGTGTACTGATACATAATAAAACTTTACCACACTGATTACATTCATAGGGTTTCTTTCCAGTATGTGTTCTTTTGTGCCTTTTTTAATTAAAAATTTCTGCCTCCTCCCCGCCTCCCTTTTCCCTCACCCTCCAACCACTCCCCACCCCCCACTTCCCTACCCCTCCTTCTCCAGTCCAAAGAGCAGTCAGCTTTATGCCTTTGAAGAACACTGCGATATGTAAAGGCTTTATCACACTGATTACATTTATATGGTTTCTCTCTAGTATGTGTTCTTTTATGAATATGAAGATTACCTTGACTTGCAAAGCCTTTACCACACTGATTACATTCATAGGGTTTTTCCCCAGTATGTGTTCTTTCATGTATTTCCAGATGACTGTGACGTGCAAAGGCTTTACCACACTGACTGCATTCAAATGGTTTCTCACCAGAATGTGTTCTTTTATGCCTTTGAAGATCACTGTGATATGCAAAGGCTTTACCACACTGAGTACATTCATAAGGTTTCTCTCCAGTATGTGTTCTTTTATGCCTTTGAAGACAACTGTGACATGCAAAGGCTTTACTACACTGATTACATTCATAGGGTTTCTCTCCAGTATGTATTCTTATATGCCTTTGAAAATCACTGTGATATGCAAAGGCTTTACCACACTGATTGCATTCAAAGGGTTTCTCTCCAATATATGTTCTTTTATGATTTTGATGTCTTTTGGGACATGCAATGGGCTTCACACATTGCTTACACTCATATGGTTTCTCCCTAGGATTAGTTCTGTTATGCCTTTGAAGATCACTGTCACATGCAATGGCTTTAATACTTTGAAGGTATATGGCAGTTTTCCCTCCAGTATGACTTCCTTCATGCCTGCAAGGATAATGGCACATTTAAAAGTCTTACTAAATTCAATACACTGTTGAATCTTATAACTATAACAAATAATTTTTAAATTTGTTCCAATTTTTTTTAAAATTTGTTCCAATTTTTAAAAGGAATTAGATCTTAAGGTTTTATCACTGTGTTTATACTCATGCTGTATCAATTTACTAAGGATGTTTGGAAACATCGAAGGTACCTTTGATGGTAAGATCCTTTATTACAGGAGTCACATTTACAGAATCATTTTTCTATACAAAAATTTTCACATATTTAAAGAAAATTTGAAAAGCTCAGATCTTTAATATCCTTATTGCATTCATACATTTTCCTATACTGTGAGAGATACTACATTTGCTAAGTGAGCTAGGACAAACAGGAGTATTACTTATTTCTAGTACTCATGGGGATTTTCTGCAATGTGCATTTTTGATGTATTAATATTGAAACAAGAAAACAGATTACTTAAATACTTGAACGATATTCAACAAGTATACTTAACATGGGGACTGCTACATATCTTCTAATTATTCTGATAGAGAAGTATGTTATGTCTTTCCATATCCCTATGCTCATAAGCCTTGTATCCAGAGTGACATATGATATACCTAGTAAAGGAAAAATAAATAAAAAGATCGCAATTGAATTACCAGAGGTTGACTCTCTGTAATCATAGACTTTTGCTATAGGGATTAAGGCTTGGCCACAACTGCCCTTTCATTCTTGACTCTAATTGCACCCTCAATAAACTTAACACAATCACATCAAGTAAATGAGACACATAAGCTTCAATATGCACTATTTGCATATTAGAAACTCTTGGAGACATACTTATCACCACTTCGATATTTATAATTTTTGTAATATGAGTGGTATGAAAAAATTGATTGACAATTGTATAGCATAGCTCTCATAATGCTATAACTCAAATGGTGATAACTGTTAAGACAGTGTTTCCACACCTTCATTCTTAAAAGCATGGTGTTCAAATCCAATTCACACAGCTGACATTGAGGTACATGGTTTTGTGACAATGTAATAATCATTAATGCCCTTAAAGTATCATTATTTATTACGTTGTTTTTGTTTAAAACTTCCAATATACATTACAATTTCTTCAGAGGAACATTTGTATCAGCTTGCCCATGAAAGTTACCTTTCATATCTTCTAGAACATTGAGAATGATTTTCAATATTATGGTCTTCCCAAGTGTATCCTAAAATATAATATCGGAAAATATATGTAATATTTAAAATGATGTAAAATTTTAGTTACTCTCTTCCCTGAACCTAGAATCATGCCTGATTTATTCAATCAATGGTTCTCCTTTCTTAATCAAAATTAGATAAGAACATCAATAAACAATGAATTGTTGTCCCCTTATTTTGAAACATAAGAGTCTTACCTATAATAGTGAGATTCCTGTAGGTCTCCAGCATAACATCTTTGTAGAGATTCTTCTGGGAAGGATTCAGCAAAGTCCACTCTTCCCAAGTTAAAATCAATATGCACATCATCATAGGTCACTGCATTCTAAAATTTCCAATATATATGTACAATAGAAAGTATGATGATGACAACATTGTAAATGTATAATTCTTTGACAGTATACTCATATAATTCTGTGGCTGATCCCCAATTATTCCATACTATAGACATTTTAATTCATTCACCAAGTAACTTTTGAAGGAAACTAAATAGGATAATGTTCACCTCTATCATTTCTATACCCCTTAAATGGAATATCACCTGCAAGAGAAATGCCTATAAACAAACACAGAAAGATAAGTAAACAGATCAAAAGTACAGAGGACACATAGGAAAAATTGAATGAACAATTAATTACTGAATACAAAAATGAAAAACAAGAAGGGTAAAGACTCATGCCTTTAATTCCAGCACTCAGAAGGGAGACACCTCTGATTTAAATGCTGTACAAGTTTATTAATCATGTCCAGGACAGTCAGAATTAAATATTAAGAACCTATTATCTATGCAAAACCAGAAAAAATAAAACAAAAAACAAACATATAAAAATTCACAGAAAAATACATAAGTGTTTGGTGAAATTCCTATAAAGCGTTATGCATTAACTCCCGCTCTGTATTCATCTTCCAGAAACCTGAAGTATGCTAATTTAAACTGTAACATATAAAAAGCTTAACTGAAGGAACTGTGTATTTAAGTTAAAAAGTTATATATAAATGTTGATACCAAGTAATCAACACAGGGCAGGAAAGAGGGTACAAAAGGAGAACTTGCTGGCTTGCATATAGGTGGGTTCAATTGTCTGTACTGAAAAGGGAATCACAACTATATATTAGAACAAGCAATGGGTTTCTGGGATCATGTTTTGACCTCTGTGAGAACCAGGTACCCACACGATGTATATATGTATATATGCATACAGGAAAATTCTCATACACAATCAAGAAATTTGCATTTTATAATTTTAGCTCCTTTGTCGAAAATAGGTGTTCATAGGTTTGTGTGTTAATATCAACATTAATCTGACCACACTGAACCTGATAGAAGAGAAAGTGGGAAGTAGACTGCAACACACGGGCACAGGAGACCACTTCCCATGTAGAACCCCAGTAGCACAGACAATAAGAGCAACAATGAATAAATGGAACCTCCTGAAACTGAGAAGCTTCTGTAATGCAAAGGACACTGTCATTAAGACAAAAAGGCAACCTACTGATTGGGAGAAGATCTTCACCAACCCTGCATCAGACAAAGGTCTGATCTCCAAAATATATAAAGAATTCAAGAAACTAGACATTAAAACTCTAATTAACCCAATTTAAAAATGGGGTACTAAACTGAACAGAGAATTCTCAACAGAAGTTCAAATGGTCAAAAGACACTTAAGGTCATGCTCAACTTTTTTAGCAATCAGTGAACTGCAAATCAAAACAACTCTGACATACCATCTTACACTTGTCAGAATAGCTAAAATCAAAAACACCAATGATAGCCTATGCTGGATAGGATGTGGTGTAAGGGGAACACTCATCCATTTCTGCTGGGAATGCAAACTTGTGCAACCACTTTAGAAATCAGTGTGGCAGTTCCTCAGGAAACTGGGAGTCAACCTACCTCAGTTTTGCCTTGGTCCAATCTTCCCTCAGTATGTCTCCATTTTTCTCTTTTGGAATGTGAATGGTATTTGATATCATATGTTACAAAGATGTAACACATTTTCTGATTTTACAAGATGTCACTGTCAAGAGATTGCCTTCAGTGTCACAAAAGACTTTGGACAGTTAAATATTTTAGGGGTTTTTGCAGAATATGGGGATCATTGAAGGGAATAAAGCATATTCTTTATGGATGACCATGAGCCTTTAATGACCTAGGTCATATTGTAATTGATTAAAATGAACACCTCCCCAAATAGGAAGAAGCATTTGAATATGTATCATTCCTTGGTAACTTTCTGCTGATTTCTTGTGAAATCATTAGTAGAAGAAGCACAGTAGGACAAACGTCCAATCCTGATGCTCTATCTCAGATGCATGCAACTTCTGTTTCAAAGAACTGAGATAATCTTATCCCTGTAACTTTTAATACATCACTCTCTTTGATTACCTCCACTTTCTAGAGACAGCTTGCTCTCCATGGAAGATGCCTCATTGCTTAGGTATCTCAACATCTTGTGGTCTCAAAATGCAACCCAGGATATTGCAAAATATTATTTTAAGATGTGCTTTATTTACATAAGTTCTGGAAAATTTTTTTCAATGATGCAAAGATCTGTTGTACTCTTTTATGTTGTATTTTTTAACTCTGTGAAGCTCTGATGCTTTGCTTGTCTTAAGCACTTGATTTTGCTAACAAAAAGATGATCGGCCTGTAGCTTATTAGGAAAAGATATGAAGGTCTGGAAGACAGAGAGAATAAAAGTGAGGAGAAATCTGGGAGGAAGAAAGGGGGGAGGAACAAGAAAAAGATAGGATGCCAGGGGCCAGTTACCCAGCTACACAACAAGCTAGAGAGTAAGAATTAAAGAAAGGTATATAAAATAGAAAAACAAAAAAATAGAAGCAAAAGATTGATGGAATAATTCATGGTAAGAAAAATGTCTAGAAACAAGCCAAGTTAAGGCCAGAGATTAATAAGTAATAATAAAGCTCTGTGATTTATTTGGAAGTGGGTGTCAGGGTCCCCAAAGAGCAAATCAATTGTGTATAATTTGGTGCAATTTAGGGCTCAAAATTCATGGCAAAAGTTTCTGCCTTACAAAAGAAGCCCTTGAGCAGCGGGCACATGAAAATTTTAACCATAAAAAGTCTGCAAGCAGCACAAGAATCAGATTTCCAGAAATATAAAGGCAGAATGTAGCTCCTGAAGCACCTTTCTACATGGCTGCAAGCTTAGTGGTTGGTTTTCATGAACAGAGAAGCAGGAAGACACTGCAGCCAAAGTTACCAGTGGGGCTCAATGCTGCACAGTAGTTTAAAGGCTTATGTTTTCAAAAAGGCAAAATGAGGGGGCTGGAGAGGTGGCTCAGAGGTTAAGAACATTGGCTGCTCTTCCAGAGGTCCTGAGTTCAATTCCCAGCAACCACATGGTGGCTCACAACCATCTGTACTGAGATCTGGTGCCCTCCTCTGGCTTGCGGTCATACATCGAGGCAGAATGTTGTACACATAATAAATAAATAAATCTTTTTTAAAAAGGCAAAATGATATTCAGTTAAACAGGTTCAGATTGAAAAAAAACTGTAAAATATTTCCAATGTATTTTACAATTTGCATAGGCTTTAAAAAGCAAAGACAATAGGTATAGACATTTATAGAAATAGATTTAAAAAATAGTATTGTCTTTAAAAAGATAATAACACTAATAGAAATTTAAAAAGTCATGTAATGATGGGAAATACACAAGGAGTCAAGATCCTGTATTGTATTGTGTTGACTCTGACCTTTTTGATGGCCGATGGGCACCAGATAGCTGGAAGACATGGTATTATAAACAGCACAGCAAAATTGAACCAATTTAGGTACTTTGGGTTATCATTTTGTTACT
The DNA here is from genome assembly GCF_950005125.1 of Chionomys nivalis. Taxonomy (NCBI): domain Eukaryota; kingdom Metazoa; phylum Chordata; class Mammalia; order Rodentia; family Cricetidae; genus Chionomys; species Chionomys nivalis. Next base: position 81,487,095 of record NC_080086.1, read on the forward strand.
ATTGCTTTTATTGAGCTTTACATTTTTCTCCACTCCCCTCCTTTCTACTCCTCACTCCTAACTCTCTCCTGTGACCCTCACACTCCTGATTTACTCAGAAGATCTTGTCTTTTCCACCATCCAATGTACATGTACATCTTTCTTAGGGACTTCTGTTGTCTAGTTTATCTGGGGTTGTAGATTCTAGGCTGGATTTTCTTTGCTTTATGACTAAGAGCCACTTTTGAGTGAGTACATATTATATTTGTCTTTCTGGGTCTGGGTTACCACACTCAATATGTTTTTTCTAAATCCATCCATTTGCCTGCAAATTTCAAGATGCCATTACAATTTACCTTTGTGTAGTACTCCATTGTATAAAAATACCACATTTTCTTCATCTATTCTTCGGTTAAGGGGCATCTAGGTTTGTTGGTGGAAGCATTTAGTTGGTTCCCAGATGCTCAGCACCAAAATAAACACCCAGAAACAATATTATTTGAAATAGTTTGACCAATATCTTAAGTGTATTTTTAGCTCACTCTTATTGCTTAAATTAACCAATTTTTATTATTTTATATTTTACCATAAGGCTCATGGTCTATCAGCATGCTTTCAGGTGGTGGCTTACATCTTCCTCCTCTGGTGGCTCCATAGTGTCGTTCTGACTCCACTTTTTTTCTCACAGCATTTAGTTTAGTTTTCCCCGTCTAGCTCTATTCTGTTAAGCTATTGGCCAAAACAACTTCTTCATTCATTAACCAATAAAAGTAGCACATATACAAAAGCTCTTCCCACACCATAGGTTTTTTTCAGGTTCTGGCTATTACAAATAATGCTGCTATGAACAGAGTTGAGCACATGTTCTTGTCATATACTTGAATGTCATTTGGGTATATACTCAACAGCGATATTGCTGGGTCTTGGGGTAAATTGTTTCCTAATTATCTGAGAAACCACCATACTGATTTCCAGACCAATTGTACAAGTTTACAAGACCACCAATGGAGGAGTGTTTTTCTCATCCCATATCCTTTCCAGCACAAGCTTTCATCAGAGTTTTTGTTCTTCACCATTCTGACAGGTGTAAGATCGAATCTCAGAGCTATTTTGCTTTGCATTTCTCTGATAGTTAAGCATCCTGAGCACTTGCTTATGTGTCCTGCAGCCCTTTGAGATTCATCTGCTCAGAGTTTTCTCTTTAGGAGTGTACCCGATTTTTGTTAGATTATTTGGTGTTTTGTTGTCACATTATTTTAATTTTAAAATATGAGTCAAATGTATCTGTTAAATGGATATAAAAATATTTTTGAGAAGAGGTTTTGCCTTTATTTCCACAGCAGACTAAATTCTGTGGATTTTTTAAGGAATGACATTGATCAGGTTTAATCAGGGAAGACCTCCTGAATATTGACAAGTGATGACTATCAATAAAGATTATAGATGCTCTCCCAACTACTTAGACATTATCTCAAATTTTCTCAGGGAACCCTAAAGATGTCTTCACCCGTATTTAGCAAGAAGTAATCCAGAGAACATGACACCCACATTTCCAACAGATGAAATATGGTAGGCTTTTGGATATTTGGTAAGCTATAGATACTTGTATTTTGATAAGTATTTAAGTTATTTTTGTTATAGTGCATATATATTTTTATTATTATTTAAGGTATGGTATCTATAAAACACATTTAAAAGTATAAGATAAAGTTCTAGTTTTTGAAAGCTATTATTATAAACTATTTAGGATAATCTGGAAACTCAGATTAGTAGTTAAATGATGTGGGAAGGTCATTTGTCTATCTGTTGCTTTCATTGGTTAATTAATAAAGAAACTGCTTGGCATGATAGGTGAGAACATAGGTGAGTGGAGTAAACAGAACAGAATGCTGGGAAGAAGGGAAGTTAGCCAGATGCCATGCCTCTCCTCTCTGGGCCAGACGCCCGTGGATCCAGCCGCCAGATCAGACATGCTGAATCTTTCCTGGTAAGCCACCACCTTGTGGTGCTACATACATTAATAGAAATGGGTTAATCAAGATATGAGAGTTAGCCAAGAAGAGGCTAGAACTAGCGGGCCAGGCAGTGTTTAAATGAATACAATTTGTGTGTTGTTATTTCGGGTATAAAGCTAGCTGTGCGGGAGCCAAGCAGGACAAAAAGCAGGTCAGTCCACAGCTCCTTCTACAGTTAAACACTTATAACAATGAAATATAATGTTAGGAATATTTACAGAGTCCTACAAAGATATATTTAGATAGACAAAAGGTTTCCAAACACTTAAAAGATGTACAGAATATGTTATTTTCTTGCTTAAAAATGATGGGTATTGAAGAAATTCCACTAGAGTTGCTTTCATTCTGGCAAGCCTAATCACTGGGTGAAAAAAAAAAAAAACCTGCTACTACTTTGGGCTGCTCAACAGTGTTCTGTGCAGATTTTATATGCAGGACCAACAGGAAAGTGATTGCTGAACATTTTCAAAACAAGGCGGAACAATGCTCTGGGATTTCTGCTTCACAGAAGAGATGGCCAGACATTCTGCAGGATTCAGAGAAAAGTAATTGATGAGCTTGGCCACTACAAGGAAAGTCCTTCAAATTCCCCACTTCAGAGAAAAGTATTCCCGTATTTCGAAAATGGATGGTTTAATGTTGGAAAAGAACTTTGGTTGAATGTTCAGGTAGCTCAGTGTCTCTGTTAGGGAATATTGATTCCATTTCAGGTCTAGGATGGAGTTAAAGACTAAATAATTAGAGTTTCAGTTTCCCATAGTTATGATAGCAAGTAAGCTAAGTAGCAAATTTTGTGTCACTAAAATGAGATGGATCATGGAGTGTTTTCTCTGAAATTGATAAATACAAATGGACTGAACATTGTAAATGTAATTCTTACTTGGTAACTGCTTTTATTGTACAGTTTTAGTAAATTAAAGTGAAAATATTTCATTTTGATTTAGACAAAAAAGGAGAGAGGTTGAAATATTATTTTAAGATTCGTTCTATTTTTTCTGATGTGGAATATATGTTTCAATGATACAAAGATGTGCTACATACTTTTATGTTGCATTTTTTTAACTCTGTAAAGTTGTGTTATTTTGCCAGTCTAAAATACCCGATTGGCCTAATAAAAAACAGAACAGCCAAAAGGTTGGCAGGAAGGATAAGAGGAGAGTTCATAGCTCTTAGTGCCCATGTTAAAAAAAACAGAGAAAGCTCACATTAGAGACTTGACAGCACAGCTGAAAGCTCTAGAAAAAAAAAAGAAGCAGACTCACCCAGGAGGAGTAGATGACTGGAAATAATCAAACTGAGGGCTGAAATCAACAAAATAGAAACATGAAAAAAAAATCCAAAGAATCAAACAAAGAGCTGGTTCTTTGAGAAAGTCAACAGGATTGACAAACCCCTATCCAAACTACTCAAAAGGCAGAGGGAGAACATGCAAATTAACAAGATCAGAAATGAAAAGGAGATATAACAACAGACACTGAGGAAATTCAGAAAATCATTAGCTCTTACTACAAAAGCCTATTTGCCACAAAGTTTGAAACTGTAAAGGAAATGGACTTGTTTTTAGATAAATACCACTTACCAAAATTAAATCAAGACCAGGTGAACAATTTAAATAGATCTATAAGTCGTGAAGAAATAGAAGCTGTCATTAAAAACAACAACAACAACAACAAAAAACCCTCCCAACCCAAAAAAGCCCAGGACCAGGTTTTAATACAAAATTTATTGAGAACGTCTAAGAAGAGCCGATACCTATACTCCTTAATGTGTTTCACATAATAGAAACAGAAGAGTCAGTGCCAAACTCTTTTTATGAAGCTACAGTTACACTGATACCAAAACCACACAAAGACTCAACCAAGAAAGAGAATTACAGACCAATCTCGCTCATGAACATCTGATGGAGGTGGGTATTGTATTTATCTGTTGCTTTCATTGGTTAATTAATAAAGAAACTGCCCAGGCCCATTTGATAGGCCAACCCTTAGGTGGGTGGAGTAAACAGAACAGGATGCTGGGAGAAAGAAGCCGAGTCAGTGAGTCGCCATGATTCTCCCACTCCAGACAGATGCAGGTTAAGATCGTTCCTGGTAAGCCAGCTCGTGGTACTATACAGAATATTAGAAATGGGTTAGATCAATATGTAAGAGCTAGCCAATAAGAGGCTGGAGCTAATGGGCCAGGCAGTGTTTAAAAGAATACAGTTTCCGTGTAATTATTTTGGGTAAAGCCATGCGGGCAGCCAGGTGCTGGGGACACAGCCCTGCCGCAGATATTGCTACAAACATCGATGCAAAAATTCTCAATAAAATACTGGCAAACCGAATCCAAGAACACATACAAAAAATTATCCATTATGATCAAGTAGAATTTATCCCAGAGATGCAGGGCTGGTTCAACATATGAAAATCTATCAATGTAATCAATCATATAAATAATCTGAAAGAAAAAAACCATATGATCATTTCCTTAGATGCTGCAAAAGCATTTGACAAAATTCAACACCCCGTTATGATAAAGGTCTTAGAGAGGTTAGGGATACAAGGATCATACCTAAATATAATAGAAGGAATATACAGCAAACCAACAGCTAATATCAAATTAAATGGAGAGAAACTCAAAGCCATTCCACTAAAATCAGGAACAATCAAGGCTGTTCACTCTCACCATATCTCTTCAACATAGTGAACACCCGATTTTTGACAAAGGAGCTAAAATTATACAATGGAAGAAAGAAAGCTCAATAAATGGTGCTGGCATAACTAGATGTTAACCTGTAGAAGAATGAAAATACTACCATGCACAAAACTCAAGTCCAAATGAATTAGAGACCTCAATATAAATCTGACCACACTGAACCTGATAGAAGAGAAAGTGGGAAGTAGACTGCAACACATGGGCACAGGAGATTACTTCCTACATATAACCCCAATAGCACAGACAATAAGAGCAACATTGAATAAATGGGACCTCATGAAAATGAGAAGCTTCCGTAAAGCAAAGGACACTGTCATTAAGACAAAAAGGCAACCTACTGATTGGGAGAAGATCTTCACCAACCCTGCATCAGACAAAGGTTTGATCTCCAAAATACACAAAGAATTCAAGAAACTAGACATTAAAACTCTAATAAACCCAATTAAAAACCGGGGCACTGAACTGAACAGAAAATTCTCAACAGAAAAATTTCAAATGGCCAAAAGACACTTAAGGTCATATTCAACCTCCTTAGGGATCAGGGAAATGCAAATCAAAACAACTTTGAGATACCATCTTACTCCGGTGAGAATGGCTAAAATTGAAAACACCAAAGATAGCTTATGCTGGATAGGATGTGGTGTGAGGGGACCACTCATCCATTTCTGCTGGGAATGCAAACTTGTGCAACCACTTTGGAAATCAGTGTGGCGTTTCTCAGGAAATTGGGAATCAGCCTACCTCAGGATCCAGCAATACCACTCTTGGGAATATACCCAAGAGATGCCCAATCATACTACAAAAGCATTTGTTCAACTATGTTCATAGCAGCATTATTTGTAATAGCCAGAATCTGGAAACAACCTAGATGCCCCTCAATGGAAGAATGGATAAAGAAAGTGTGGAATAAATACACATTAGAATACTACTCAGCAGTAAAAAACAATGACATCTTGAATTTTGCATGCAAATGGATAGAAATAAAAAACACTTTATTGAGTGAGATAACCCAGACCCAAAAAGATGAATATGGTATGTACTCACTCATACGTGGACTGTAGCCATAAACAAAGGACATTAAGCCTATAGTTCACAAGCCTAGAGAAGCCAAATAACAAGGTGTACCCAAAGAAAAACCTATGTAGATCCTTCTGGAAATTAGAAGCAAACAAGATTTCCAGGCAAAAGTTGGGAGCATGCAGGTGGGTGTAGGGGTGAAAGAGGGGTTGAGGGAAGAGAGGAGGGGGAGAAGGAAGGGAGAAGGGAAAGATTGGGGAGAGCTTGGGGGACTGGGAGGGTGGAGATGGAGAAAGGGCGGATATAGGGGCAGGGAAGAAGATATCTACATTAAGGAAGCCATTTTAGGGTTGGCAAGAGACTTGGCTCTAGAGGGGATGCCAGGTGTCCACAAGGTTGTCACCAGTTAGATCCTTGGGCAGTAGAAGAGAAGGTGCCTGAACTGCCCTTGCCCCACTATCACACTGATTATTATCTTGAATATCATGATAGAATCTTCGTCCAGCGATGGATGGAGATAGAGGCAAAGACCCTCATCAGATCAAAAACTGAGCTCCCAAGGTCCAGCTGAAGGGCAGGAGGGAGAAGGTGAGCAAGGAAGTCAGGACCACGAGAGGTTGGTCCATTCACTGAGTCAGTGTGCCTGTTCTAATGGGAGTTCACCAAAACCAGCTGGACCGACTCTGAATGAGCATGTGATCAAACTGGACTCTCTGAGTGTGGCTAACAATGGGGGCTGACTGAGAAGCCATTGATAAAGGCACTGGTATTGTTTTTACTGCATGTACTGACTTTTTGGGATGCTAGTCTATTCGGATGCACAGCTTCCTAGGCCTGGATGAAGTGGGGAGGGCCTTGGACTTCCCACAGGGCAGGGTTCCCTGCCCTCTCTCTTGCAGGAAGGGGGAGGGAGGAGGGTGAGTGGGGAACTAGAGGGTAATGGAAGGAGGGGAGTAAGTGTAAATTTTTGAATGGAAAAATTAAAAAAAATCTAAAAAAAAACCTTTGAATGTTCAGGTAGCTCAGTGTCTCTGATAGGGAATATTAATTCCATCTCAGTTCTAGGATGGAGTTAAAGACTAAATAATTAGAGTTTCAGTTTATGGTAGCTATGATAACAAGTAAGCTAAGTGTCAAACTTTGGAGTCACTAAAATGGGATGGATCATGGAGTGTTTTCTCTGAAACTGATAAAGACAAGTGGACTGAATATTGTAAATGTAATTCTTACTTGGTAACTGCTTTTATTGTACATAGTTTTAATATTTCATTTTGATTTAGACAAAAAGGGAAAAGGTTGTGACATATTAATTCAAGATTTGTTTTATTTTTTCTGATGTAAAACATATGTTTCAATGATGCAAAGATGTGTTGCGTTCCTTTATGTTGTATTTGTTTAACACTGCAAAGCTGTAATACTTTGCCTGTCTAAAATACCCGATTGGTCTAATAAAAAACAGAACAGTAAGTAGTTTGGCAGGAAGGATAAAAGGATCTAGAAGGCAAAGAAAACAAATGAAAGGAAAAATATGGGAGGACAAAAGGAACAAGGTGAAAAAAAGAAGAGGACACCAGGGTACAGCTACCTAACTACATAACAAGGCACAGAGCAAGAAGTAAAGAAAGGTATTCAAAGTAGAGAAAGATAAAGGCCCCAAAACAAAATGTCAATAGAATAATTTAAGAAAAACTGGCTAGAAACAAGCCACAATAAGGCTGGGAACTTATAAGAAGGACTAAAACTTCTCCTGTGTCATTTATTTGGAAGCTCCATGACATGCTTCCACAAACATAAAGGAAGAGAGAGAAAAAATTATAACAACCAGGCTTCATCCTCACAGTTTCATGGAATGAACTCTCAGTCTCCTCACTGGGTTTCTGATTATTCCAAACAAAGATGCCTGCAACAATGTTGAACTGCAATTACAGACTAAGAACTCATTACATTAAATTTCTATTCTTTCTTGTTTGCAGGACCAATACATGATGGGAGATACTGGAAAGTTCAACATCTATTTTGTTGTTTTGTTTTGATTTTCAAGGCAACGTTCATCAGTAACTTTGGAGCATTTCCTGGAAACTAGCTCTTGTAGACCAGGCTAGCCTCAACCTCATAGATATTCATAAGTTTGACTTGGTAATTGGCATAAAAACTAACATGGTTGGATCACAGGTTCAGCAGGTTTGCATGAAGCTGCTTCCTGGGAATAGGAAACACTTTGCTTACTCCTTTCATAAACTGAAAGTTTAGATAGATGGAGTCTTACCTTTAAGGCACCTTGCAAAGTTTCCATTCCATAGCAAGAGTCTTTTCTATAGTGGTGATAAACTCCTTGAAAATAACCACCTGTTTCAGCAATTTATTGTGATATGAAACTATCTTTTCATTTTCATTTATTTTTGCCCCAGTTGTTACTTTCTTTTTACTGTTGACCTGAATGAGGCATCAGTAACAGCCATTCAACAGATTCAGTATTCCATTTAAGAAATTAGCCTATTATTTTTAATTCTGTTGTACTAAATTTCCAGGGCATAGGCAAAATAAGAAAGATTGTGGGCTCAATATATCATGCAAATGATCTCAAGTATAATTTTCTATGGTGCCTGTTATAAAAGGAGCGGTGGGCCACTTCCCGCCGCCTGGCTCCCGGCCGCCTGGCTAGCTTATATCCCAAAATAACAACAGACAAATTATATTCATTTAAACACTGCCTGGCCCATTATTTCTAGCCTCATATTGGCTAACTCTCGAATCATAATTAACCCATTTCCATTAATGTGTATTGCCACTTGACTGTGGCTTACCGGCATGGGTCTAACCAGCATCCATCTCGAAGAGGAGAGCCATAGCATCTGCCACACTGCCTTCTTCCTCCCAGAATTCTATTCTGCCTACCATGCCTATCTAAGGGCTGCCCTATCAAAAGGCCAAGGCAGTTTTCTTTATTCAACCAATGAAAGCAACAGATAGATAGAATACCCTCCTAGACCATTTCCACTTTTTCTGTTTAAACAAAGAAAGGCTTTTACTTTAACATAGTAACATTACATATAACAAAACAGTTATTAAGCAAGAATTAGTTACAATATTTAGATCTATTTTATCTTTAATCATAACTAAGGAAAACTATAACTATCTATCGATTCTTCAACTCCATTAAAGACTCCAGAAGGATATAATATTACTTAAGTAAACAAGAAGTAAGCAACTTCTAAAACTCTAGAAATGACAGAGACATCTTGCTGCCTGGACATTCACCCAAAGTTCTCTTGTACCTTTGGGGCATCCATCTTCAGCCTACAGGCCCATAGTATCCAGTAGACATTTCCATGAAGCAGGAAAGTTCAAAGACAGTTCAGTCACTTTCTTTTGTACTCTGAAGAATGTCTCACAGACTCTTTCATGAATCACGAACCCCAAAGAATCATCTCACCTTTAGGCAAATTCAGCAGGCCTCTCGGCAGGTTCTTTCTATGGCTTACTGGCATGAGTCTAATCATTGTCCATCTCAGAGAGGAGAGCCATGGCATCTACTACACTGCCTTCTTCCTCCCAGAATTCTGTTCTGTCTACTACGCCCATCTAAAGACTGCCCTATGAAAAGGCCAAGGCAGTTTTATTTATTCAAACAATGAAAGCAACACATAGAAAGAAGATCCTCCTACACCAGGTGCCTATTTAGACTGAAATCCTATGATCTCAATCTCCTTTTTCTGCTATTACTCTTAACATTCCCATCTTCCTGGTCATACATGAACAGCCAATTAAGTTCTATGTACAACTTTCTATGGTTTTTGCAACCTAAAGTCATGATATATTTGACATTCTTACAAAAGAAAACATTTCAGGTTCTGCATAGGAAAAACAAATCCCTTTTGTTGTTTCATTTTTTTGGTATACCTTGTGTTTTTGCTGCTGTGATTAAATCTGATAACCAGAAGAAGCTCAGGCTGATTGTGTCAGATCACATTCCATCATTTTGGGAAACTTAAGATAGCAAATCAAGCTAACAATTAGAGGCAAAAGTCATGGGCAATGTTTGTTTCCTGGCTCAATCTCTTGCCTAGTCACTGTCTCATGTGGAGACAGCTTCCATTTCTAGTTCAGGCCCACTTTCTTAGGGATAATGCCACCCTCAATGGAGGAATCGTACCACACAAATCGTCAATCAACATAATCTCTCAGAGATACATTTTCTGGCCATTATGCATAAAGTCACTATGAACATACTTGAGAAGGAATCCTTCTGGAAGGATCTTTTGGTATTATATACAAGAGTGGTATAAGTTGGTCTGGAGATAGACTGATTCTCAATTTTCTGAAGACTGAATATTGCTTTCCACAATGGCTGTACAACTGTGTACTTGCAAAAGCAATGAATCCCCTTGTTCCATGTCCTTGCCAGCATTAGTTTCATTGTTGTTATGTACTTAACCATTCTGAAAGGATTAAGATGAAATCTCACAGTAGATTTAATATGTATTTCCATGATGGCTAAGGATGGTGAAAATTTCTTCTAGTTTCTCATCCACTTTAGAAACGTTTACTGCGAATTGTATTTAGAGGTGTACACAATTATAATGGGATTATAAGGTTTGTCATTGTCTTATTCCTTGAGTGTTATTTATTAACATAAGTGAAAAACCCCAGAAGCACAGAGACAAACATGTTATATACAGTGTAAATTAGCAGTTAAGTAAAGTACAATCATGGTAATTACAGTTAATCTGAGTACAAGGTATAGATACACAGAGGCTAAGCAACAAGAACAGATCTAGGGGAAATGCAGGGAACTCCCTGGGAAGAGAAACTACAATAGATTCCATGGGTGCACTGGAAGCCAGTGAGGATGAGAACAGGAAGAGTCAGGTGAGTGAAGAAGGTATGGAGGAGGAGATGAAAAAGAGAGATGATGGGAATAGGAGAGCTTTCAGCAGGGGATATGAAATTAGTGCAGTGAAAACGTCATAGAACCTATAACCCTCGATAGGGCTGGTAGTGATCAAGATTACAGAGGCTAAACCAGCCATCTTCTGTAACTATATAAAGCTCCCAGTAGGACTGGGATGCCAAGCTAGCCCTAAAACATTTGATACACATATATCCTGACTGCAAAATATACAGGGGAAATGGTGGCTCAAAACTGCTATAGTGGCTAAACAATAACTGGTCTAACTTGAAGCCCAAATTGTGAGAATAAGTGAATGTCTGATGCTGCCTGAATGGCCAGGAACCAGAATTTGAATGACTCAGAGAACTATGGTAGAACCAAATACAACTAAAGAAGAAAAAAAAAATCAATGAATGGTTCAACCTATTTTCAGCTATAATCATAGATTGGCACTTAACCCAATATTTATCAGAGAGTCTTCTTTCAGGAGCTCATGAAAGAACCTGCAGAGATCCCTACCCAAACATTAGCTTGAGCTATAGAAATTCTATAGAAAGAGGGGTTAGGATTGTAGGATCCAGAGGGGTTGAAGAAAAACAGGGCCCACTGAATCAAGTAAGCAAGGCTTGTAAGGGCTCAGAAAAATGTAAGTGGCAATCATGGAGCCTTCAAGTCAATGTGCCAGGTCTTCTGCACACATGCTGCTATGGTTTTATAGTTTATGGTGTTTATGGTTGTCCTAATTGTAGGGGTCCTATTGTCTGTGACTCTATTGCCTGCTCTTGGTACCTTTTCCCTCGTATTGTATTGCCTTGTACAGCTTTGATAGAGGAGTTTGTGCCTGGTCTTATTACTCCTTGGTATGATGTGTTTGGCTGATATCCCTGGAAGATGTACTTTTTCTGAAGGAAAACTGTAGCAGTGGATCTAGGGGAATGGAGATCTGGTGTGAAGAAACAGGAAGCAGTGCAAGAAGGGGACACTGCAGTCAGGATGTACTGAATGAGAGAAGAATAAATACAAAAAAAGTACAAAGGAAGATGCAAGATTCATAATCTATATCAAAGCAAAGAATGCAAATGTCCAATGTACCTTCTGACACTCAAGGCAATCTCTTGACTCTCACACCTTGTAAAATCAAGAAACAAATTAGTGACTTCCAACAAATCATGGCATAGTATATATTCTCATACAGAAAGAGAGGAATATGACTGTGTTCCAGTTCCCAACCCAGGCAAACATCCCCTGCTCATATGCATGTTACAGAAGCCACAAGAACAGGGAGGCAGTCTACTAGCCCATGAAACTTTCACATTCCCTGTGTTCTCACAGACCCCAAATCCTCCATCAACCCTACAGCTGCTATCCCAAAAGCCATGTCTCCACCCCCGAATTGAAAGACTTTCCTCTGTTCAAGTGAAGGCCACATCAGCAAGAACAGGTAGGCAACCTGACTCCCTGCTGGATGAGAGGACATGACAGCCATGAAAAATCCTTATAGACTGCTTGCCTGTGTACCTTCTCTATTCATTCAATAACACCCCAACACTATCCCCAACCCTACTTCCTGGCTCATCTCTGTGGTTTTTTTTTTTTTTTTTTTTTTTTTTTTGGGTTTTTCGAGACAGGGTTTCTCTGTGGTTTTGGAGCCTGTCCTGGAACTAGCTCTTGTAGACCAGGCTGGTCTCGAACTCACAGAGATCCGCCTGCCTCTGCCTCCCGAGTGCTGGGATTAAAGGCGTGCGCCACCATCGCCCGGCCCTCTGTGTTGTAGCCTCCAAATTGGGTGGAGACCATTCACTCAAATAAAAAGCACACCATCTGCCAGAAGTCCATTTAGGCAACCTACCCACTGGCCTCTCCCACTCTCCCAGTGTCCCCTCAATGCTATCTCCAAGCTCCTTCCCCTCTTCCTTTTTTATATCCACAAACTTTGACTGTTGCTCCCACCTGAAACAAATGTCACACCTTCTACAAAATTTCCAAGCACCAATTTTGGTTGAGAACACATGATCAACTATAGGCCACACAGAACAGAGAAATCAGAAAGCAAGAGAAACTAAGGAACAAAACACCCACTTAACAGAGACAAACTAAGAAATCAGCACTTAGAACCACAACCACTTCAAACCCAGATAGCTAGACTCCAGTATGTCACTACCAGATCATGACCAGTTTTATGAAGAGGACAGATGTCCTTAAAAAGGAAGTGAATGAATCCCTTAAAGAAAGCAGGGTAAAAATAATGAAATATTTTCAAAAATTATTGATTTCCTTAAAGAAAGCAAAATAAAAATAAAACAAAACCAAAAAACCCAAAACCAAGCAGTTGATGGAAATGAATGAATGTGCATAAGACCTAAATTTAGAAAACAGAAAAAAATTTAAAGATGGAAACTGAAGGAATTCTGGAAATGAAAATCTACAATGGCAAGCTTCACCATAATAATATCAGACATGGAACAGAGAATTTCAGGCTTTGAATGTATGATAGAAGAAATGGATTTATTAATCAGGGAAAATATTAAATCTAAAAATTTCCTAAAACATAACAGCCAGGAAATCTGAAACACTATAAAATGTCAAAATGTAAGAAAAATAGGAATTAAAGAAGAATCTTAGCTCTAAGACCAATAAAATAGTTTAAACAAACTTCATAGTCAAAAACTTTCCTAACTAACTGGATACAGGATAACACAGCCCAATGAATGGACTAAGTGAACTAATGGACTATGGTGAGCTACATTTTGACCTAACTTGCTTGTTTCTTGGTGTGATTAAATTCTCTATCCAAAAGCATATTTGACTGATATTACCAGATAACATCCCACAACTGGTAGCTTAGGGTAAAAACTCAAGCTAGAAATTTAAGACAAAAACTACAAAGAAACATTATATTGTTTTCTGGCTTTCTCTCTTGCTTAATTACTGTCTCAGATTCAGCTAGCTCTCTTGTCCATCTCAGGTCCACTTGCTTAGGATATTAGAACATCAGTGGAAGAGGATCCCAAATCAACACATGTTTTTACAAAATAGGAACTAGCAGTTCTGATCTGGGCAAAGCCTCAAGTGATGCTCCCTCAAATTACTCTAGATTACATCATATTGACAGCTGAAGCTAATTAAGACAGACAATAAAATATGAGAAGTTTTTTTTAAAAAAAAAAAGCCAGCATGTTAACAATATCAATCATTTAAGCAACAAAAAAACAAACATGAAGATGGCAACAACAGCAAAATACAGGTATACAAAGCAATAAGGAGAAGTGAGCCTCCTAGATCAAGAAGAGAAAACAACTGTCTTTCCAAAGAAACTTCCCAAGCCAACAAATGCTCAAAGAACTCGTAACATCATAATAGTAAACTTTCTGAATAAAAAAATGGTGAAGATACATCATTTTCTAGAGAAACAACATTAAAGTTAAATGATACTTAATAAAATCAGCAACATAGATAAAACCACTGGTAAAACAATACACAAAGACAGACCTACAAACATACGGTCACTTACATAAGAACAAGATTTTAATGAAAATGTAACCAGAAGAAAGCAATAGTCAGGCCTCATTTTGTGCACTGCAGCTGTGACTTTTGCCAATAACAGAAAATGGATTGGACAAGGAGAGCTTTTCCACCAAAACTGGAGAGACTCACTGGAAGATTTCTGATTCTTTAAATTTGTACAAAATAGTTTTAATTACTAAAAGAATGTCATTCACTTATAATAAATAAAATATTTGTTAAGATCACTTAGCCATTACTTTGTTTCCTGTGACAGATGATTGCCTGTAAGTCTGCAGCAGAGAGAGGAAATAAAAACTTTTTCAAACATAAAGCAACATAGCAGAGTTTTAAGGAAACAGTTCATGATTTATATTATACACTTAAAGCAATGTGTTTTGCTTTTATTGCTTTATGAGTCACAAGAACTTTTGAAAACAATTCCATCCACACAGTTTGTATATCTTTTTTGTATGAGAGAGAATGCCTTCCATGTGTATAGAGGTGACATACAGGGGAAGAGGATGTCAAATTCCCTGGATCTGGAGTAGCAGAAAATTATGGGCCTTCGAACTTGGGTATTTGGATATGAGCAGGCCTAAAAATTTCAAGTCACTGAAAAATTCTTAAATTTTAGACTGTCACAATATGGAGCAAAACTTAAATTACATCACTCTGGTTCTTGTATGGCATATAACGTTTACAAACCTTTACAGCTACTATGGAAATCAAAATGGCAATTCCTCAGAAACCTGGGAATAGATATACCCCCAAGGAGCTGCTATACTATTTTGTGGCATACGTCCAAAGGATGCTCCATTCTAAAGTTGGTTTTTTCTTTTTTTCTCTTTTGAGGCTCACCACCCAACTCCCAACTGAAACAAATAGAGACTTATTCTTACCTATGAATACCCAGGCTGAGCTTGGTTTCTTTCTATACAGATTTTCTTAAATTATTTCATCTACATTCACCTCTGATCTTTCATCTTTCTCTATTAAAAACACTTTTCTTTACTTCTTACATCAAGGCTGGCCTTGCAGCTGTATGGCTGGTCCCTAATGTCCTTCTATCCTCTTCTTCCCTCCTCAATTCTTCTCTTTTTGACCTTCTCTTTATTATCTCTGCCGGAAATCCTCACATATCCTTCTCCTGTTTATCTACTGACCATTCAGATCTTTATTGGACCAATCAGGTGTTTTAGGCAGGCAAAGTAACACAGCTTCACAGAGTTAAATAAATTCAACATAAAAGAATGTAATACATTCTTGCATCACTAAACAAATATTTCACAGTATAATTGAATGTAACACATCTTCAAACAATATTTCACAAGATTTCCCCTTTTGTCTAAATCAAAATGAAAGGGTGTAACTTTTAACTTTCCCCCCAGATATCATTTCCTTTTCATTAGCATTTGAAATATTTCAAGTTAATAAGCTGCAGTGTAATCAATCTCTGGGGATCTTAATTACCCCTTGATGTTTATTAAGCATGTCTTTTAGAGTGCCAGATGAAGTGTTAACTAATGAATCTTTATCAAGAAAATATAGGGATTTAGATATCAGTGGTAAGAACCTGAATGATTAGAGATGAAGTGGATCAGTCACTGGTGACTCATATCTCCTCCATTCTCCATCCACAAAAGGTCAATATCCTCTAACAGCCCAACCTTGCCACTATATGTTTCTTTTCTTTTCACAGTATTGGACCACTATGATATTTTTTGGTCAGCTACTAGCTATTTCTGTTTTCTTACCCCAAGAAAGCTTTATAATCAAAGTTTGATCAACATATCTCACAATATCCTGCAACTTCTCATGTACTGTACTCTTTTGCAAGTTCTATTCCACATATGCAACTCTCTATGGCAGATGTCTCATTGCTTGGGTATCTCAATATCCTGTGGTCTCAAATGCAACCCAGCGTCATATCTACTGCTTCTTGCAATGAACTCTAACAATCTCTTCACTGGGGCTATGACCCTGCCAAACATAGATGGGTATGACAGTGATGTACTGACCACAGAAGAAGAATCCATGACCTTTACATTTTATAGCTTTCCTGTGTTCAGAATCAGTATAACATATGTTATCCCGCCAAAATATAATAGACGCTACCAAGCCTAGACCAAATTTGGTGCTGTTTCTGTATGATGTTGCTGCTGACAAGAAATTACTTTGTGTACTCTTCCATAAAATTAGGACTTAGCTGGATAGAGCACCTTCCAAGGCTTCAAATGTAGAACCAGGGTCTTCCCTTCAATGGAGCTAAAATCCTTGATAATCCCTGAATCCTTTTTGGCATTGTACTGTCATCTGAAACTACCTAGTGCTGTTTTTCTCAACAAAATGAAAACTTTCTGATGTGGGGTATTCTGTATTCTGTGAATATGTGTTGCTTTGTATGGTTAATGATTAAAGCTCTTTTGGTGCTGTAGGAGGTCCTTCTGTATTGGTATTGCTTTCATTAGTTGAATAAAGAAACTGCCTTATCCTTTTGATAGGGCAGAATTTAGATAGGTGGAGTAGACCGAACAGGATGCTGGGAAGAAGAATAGTGTGGCAGATGCCATGATTGTCCTGTCCAAGATGGATGCTGGTTAGATTCATGCTGGTAAGCCACAGTCAAGTGGTGATACATATTAATGGAAATGGATTAAATCAAGGCCAAGAAGAAGCTAGATAAAATGGGCCAGGCAGTAATTTAATTAATACAATTTCTATGTGGTTATTTCTGGGGGTTAAGCTAGCCAGGAGACTAGATGCAGCCTGCAGCCCTACTATATTTTGATATATGGCAAGGCAAAATATAGCTAGGTGGAAAAACTAACAGATATACAGAGAGAAAGATGTCAGAATAATGGAGACACTAAGAGCTACCAGAGAAGCAAGATGTAAGGTAACCAACCAGGAACCATGGGGCAGAGCTAGCAAGTAATAATCTGAGCCACTGGCCAAATATTTATAACTAATATAAGCCTCTGAGTGGTTATTGAGAAATTGGTGGGTGGGAGAGAAATATCCAACTACACTTTTCATTTCTTTCTCCTTGTTTCCTTTTTACTGTTGATGGGACTTTATCATCAGTAATAACCATGCAACAGAAGAAATATTTGGTCTAAGAAATCAGATAATACTGCCTTACTCACTTACTTGGGATATCGAGAAAATAAGAAGGATGGGGGGGACCATATATCACACAAATGACTGCTAACTAAATTTTTCATGAAGTCTTCTAAGCACCTGTGCTTACTTACCAATCAACTGATAGGACCCTGAAGAATGAACTCAGGCTTGGGCTGCAGTCACCACAGCAAGAGGATGCTATGACTGTTTTATGAAGAGCTATCAGATTTTTTTAGCTTTATCAGAAACATAAGGTAACGGCAATTTCCAGGATAAATACTCTTTAGTTGTCAAGATACAATGAAGTTTGCAAGATATATAGGGTACACAAAATGAATGTCTAACATCAATTGTCCTATGAAACTTCTATGATTCCTTGACTACTAAGCAATCATACACAGAAACACAAATTAGCCTTAATGCTTCACTACCTGAGGGGATACATCAGTGTTTCAGGAACGGGAAGACACACTCTGCTCCAGGAGCAATAGACATTCACTATATGTGTGTGTGTGTGTGTACGTGTACATATATAAATAAATAAATATATATATATATATACATACACATATATGACATACCAAAAAAGATTTCAGATCCCCTGAATGTGGAATAGTAAAAAGTTAAAAAGCCTCCCATTTGAGTGTAGATAATGAAACTCAGGTCATCCTCAAAAAGAAACTGTGCTGGGTCACATATCAAGACCAATAACACCTTCTGTATGACAAACCAAAAGTCTTTTACAAATTAACAACAGGAACAAGAGCCTAAATAAGTAAAGAAGTGAATAAATGATCCTTGGAAACATGATGCAGTAAGATTAAGGTGTTTTGTATGATAAATTTGCACCATAAAATGAATTCAATGAAATGACAATGCCCATCAGTTTATAAGAGGTAAGCTGATTACAAAGCTACATTCACAGTGGAAACACTCAGAATGTTCAATGGAATTATGAGAAAGTAGACAGAGATTGATATAATATGACTTCAATGCTTACTTATCTTTATACTAAAGATACAACAATTAAAAATATATACAATATTTATGAAAGAATAAAGGGGGGTGTAGAGAAAAGTCCAAGAACAAAGATATGAAAATATTGTCAACTTTTAATCAGAAGACCAAAGGAAACTTAGCAAGAAAAAGTGCGATTATGGCTAATGTTACCAATCTATCTATAATCCTATTAGCATAGTAATTAAATAAATACATCACAACTTTCATAAAATTAGCCCAAAGTGACCTTTAAATTGTTTTTGTCCCTCTAGCTACTAACATTTCTTCCAAAGACTGAAACCCCATGCTCTAGAGATCTCTCTGCAAATGAAGGTGATTCCTTGCTAAGGTTCTGCAGCCCTGTATACCTCCTTGTGGTATAAGAAAAATGCAGTTTTGATTTGAATTCTGACCTATCATACACCTACACCATGCACACATGAGATATCTCTGCAGATCAGAAACTCCTTTTGTCCTCTGGAACTAAACTTCACTTAATCACATCACTGTGGCTGGTGGACGAGAAACTTAACAGTAGTCTAGTCATGTATTGCTGAAAGATGATCCCATCACCATCTTTCTAACAGTTTCTAAACTACTTGTAACATTTACGAGAAAAACCTGAGAGTGGAATGCCATATTCAGAACTTCTAAAAACAAGACCTTCAGTTTTCCAATCTGTCTCCCCTCTGCACACAAAAAGCAGTGCTCATGTGTGCACACTGGACAGAGTTACTACAAGCATCATATCCTCCCATTCCAGGGCTGCAGAGTCTCCCACTTCCCAAGAAATCCATACACAGGGAGGCTCAGAGGACAAGGGCCATTATCCAAGTCACCACATGGCCACACATAATCAGTCTGGCTCTTGGTCCATCCAATTCCCAGCAGAAATGACAGCACAGCAGACCTGCTCTGAACATGCCAAACTCACCAAGGCACAGCTTGTTGTCTTCCTTACAATTTGCTACAGCAAAAGCAGAGAGGAATCCCAGAAAGAACCCAAAAATTACGCATCACCAGTAATCCTCATTTCTCAGACTCTCCAAAGTTCCTCATTGGTTATTGCCTCCCAGGTGTGCCTCAGAATGCTAGCAGCTCCCCTACTGGGTTAGCCAAGATCAAATGACTCAGGCAACACAGTCCTTCTAGCTCTGACCTTCCAGTGCAATAGACAGGACCTTATCTTCTACTCTCCTGAAAACATCCTGTTCCTCATACAAATCACATGATTCTTTGTGTGACCATCACATTACATACTCAATCTCTAGTTCAGAGAACCCATTGCCTCATACATGGAAAATCCTGCTGACAAACACAGGTCACAGTCAATTGTTGTTAAAGAAAAAGAAGTCATGAATTAGAAAACAATGAGGCGTCATGGTAGGCTTGGAAGCAAGAAGAGAATGTGAAGATAACGGAAATATAATTTCAAAATTAATTTTGAAATGTTGAAACAGACTCTATAGCCATGTGGTCCAGACTAGGAATTAGAGCATATCAAAGAGTTCTCGCACCTTTTCTCTAAGGTGCACATCTTAAACAAGAAAAATAACAGCCTTTTAGGAAGGATCACAACAGTTTGCCCCTTTGTCAAGCAGGGCTGAACATATCTGCATAGGATCTCTGCTTAATTATACCTTCAGTATTCATTGGCTCAAGATAACCTTTCCAAACTGTACACCCACACTGATCTGTGTTCACTCACATGACATGAATTAAAACACGCTGAGAAATTACAGAAACACTCCCCTTAGCACAATTAAGTCCTTTATCATAATGCTGATTCCAGGAGCTGGTTGCCTACCCTATTTCCCCTGCAAAGTACAGAATAAATTCTTCCCCCTATTTTGGTCAGAAGACAGAAGCAATGTTCCATATGTGGATCCTTTTCCTGTGAATACACTGCATAGTTGACTAAATGACTCAAACAGATTATTTTAAAACCGAGATAGACTGAGATGACTGTCCATGCAATTTAATAATATTGAAGGTATAATATAGAGGACAACAAGGCCAATTTCTTGAGTGCAACAGACTGGAATCAAGGCCACCCAAGTCAACCTTAGAGAGCCTATCTCAAACACAGTTTTTCCAACAGGATGGAAAACAACAGTTCTAGAAATAATATGCCTTTATGTGAGAAATCACTTCACACAAAAATAATTAACAAAGAAAAATCTCTTTATTGATGGTACTTATCCATCTCTACCTGAAGCTTAAACAATTCAAAAGAGATAGGGAATTTGTAGGTCTAGTCACCCAGGCAGACGGGAGGATTAGACAGCAAAGATATTCCCAGAACACTTTCTTAAGTACACTTGCGGCATGAAACACTGGCAGGGTCCTGTGGTGAAGGTCCCAGGGGATGAGGAAGATAGGACAAGTAGAAGGTAGAGAAGTGACAAGCAGCCTAGCACTGGTGGCACAGACCTACCCAGCATTCTAGAGGCAAGGCAGGCAGATCTCTGGGACTTCAAAGCCAGCATGGTCTAAAAGAGTTAGTTCCAAGACATGTTTCGAAGCTACAGAGAAACCCTGTCTCAAAAAACAAAAAACAAAACAAAACAAAAAAAAAAAAAAAAGGAAAAAGAAAAAGAAAAGAAAAGATAAAAGCTAGGGTGGGGATTTCTAGCAATGCCAAGTTTCATGCCAAGTAAGTTTCTTAAGACCAGAAGCTTGTATCTTCTTCTGGGGGGAAATGGAAGGAAAAGAAAAACTTCAATGAAGTCAGCAGAAACCCTCACACTTAGTACAAATTCAAGGGGAGGCTAATCAAACAATGCTACACAAGGGGAACATGGGGTCTTATGTGACCATTACTAAAACCAAAAAGGCCTTGGGATTGACAACCATAGCTCTGAGGAGTTCTCAGATCTACAGCAACCCTTCCAAAAGGGCCTTGACCCCAGGCAATTACCAAAGTAGTTCTGTTCAAATGTCAATACATCAGACTCTAGGGAAGCTTACAAAGCCTAGGCCCTAGGCTGGTATTCTCTCTCCCAAGAAGGTCCCTTCTCCCTGCTGGAGAGCCTAAACAAAAGCTTTAGTTGATCAGGCCAGTCCTTAACACAACAGTGTTTCATTTTTCAAAAAGCTGTCACCTGGTATCATCCATTAGGCAGAACTATGCTTTTCTCTAAAAGAAAACGAAACTTCTATGGCACACCAGGCCTTAAAGTTGGTTGTAACCCTGTTACCCCCTAGTTATAGGACTGTTTTCTTTTTCTCTTTCTTTCTTTTTTTTTTTTTTTTTTTGTATGCAGATGGACCTAGTGCCAGGTTGTAAACCAGGGAAGACTTCTCTGTAAAGGTTTGGAGGCAAATGTCTGAAAAATCCTGTTGAACAACTGTGCATTTAGTATCCTAATCTCTAACAGGCCTGGTCAGCACATGCCCTGTTCTCTGGCAGCAACAGCTCCTGACAGGATAGAGCTTCCTTACAAGGGGCACCAGTCTGCTTGATTCTCAGGCAGAACAAGCAGGGGCAGAGCCTGACTTGCCAGACTCTCTGTGGGGCTGAAAGGGATGATGAGTGTCACAACTCAGCCACCCTCTGCTCTGGACACCAGGGAAAAACACACCCACTGAGTAGGGTGTCTGTCAAAGCAGAAACTCCTTTAGTGGTATCAAACAGGGACTTATATAGAGTTGTGATGAGGGCAGAGAAGCCTGGGATGGGCCCAGGTGGAGTAAGGAACAAGGGCCAATAGTACTTTGCCACGTTAGTGGTAGCTGGGTAGAGGCAGGTCTTGGTCCGGGTAGTCAGAGACAGGTCTTCAATATCTAGCTAGACTCAGAAAGTTACACTAGGCCTCAGGCCAACTCAAGTTAGGCTCGGGAAAATACAATGGGAAATACTCAAGACCCTGCCTCATGAGGCCCGACAAGTAAACAGAGACAGCCCTGTCTCCCTTAAATTCTACTTTTTGAGACTTAATATTTTCTAAGCATTGATAAATCCTTTATATTAGCAATTCTACTCTTCTACATCACGGCATGGAAGTGGAGGGATACCCAATATATGGTTGATTTCACAACCTCCACAATATTAACAGTAAGTGGATCTCACACATAAAGGTGAAATGCGCTCTGAACATCTAGAAGATACTAGAGAAATCAGACCTCCATGAGTTTGGCAACCTGCTTTCCGTGTTGCCTAGAAATAGGTTTCTCCACACAGCTCCCTGCTCCCAATGCTCTGAGCAGATTCAGCCCACAGAGCCAAATTATTCAGAGGCCTGCCCTATTCAGGGAGTCGCATGCACTACATTGAGCTGGAAAGCATGCAGAATCTGCATTTCCCATGCATAACTGGAGAGGAACCACCACACCAGTTCCAGCACCTCACCGTCTGCTCCTCCCAGTCCAGGGACAGCAGCCCCTCACTCACCATGCCGCGGTTTCCTTGCTTTCCCAAGCGCTCCACGCAGTTTCCTGGAGGAGTTTTAGTTGAATGGCACACAGGACTGGCTCCACTTCCACTTCACAGCCAAGCTGGAACCCGGAAGCGTCCTCCAATATTTCTGACTGGCAAATTACCTGGAGTGCCTGATTGGGTAGTGATGCCTGAGTGACAAGTGCACCTCCCATAGGGTGAGCCTCTTCTTAAAGACACAGCACAGTATTTGCTGACCCTGCTTTCCAAACCAGAAAAAGACCTTTTCTAGATCAGTGGAGGTGTGCTTTTCAATAGCACTTGCCCTTGGATCTGGTTTCAGACCCGACTGTCTTCCTATAGGCACTTCTCCTTCTTCCACCTGGACACTACGTGGTTGTTTCACAGTCCACTATTTTTTGTGGATAGAGTAATTCCTTGTCACAGGCGTGGAAGGATGTCCAGAAGAGATTTAAGGACACAAAGGGGAGTATTTGTTCTGTGGTTCAATGCTGAGGTAAAAATGAGCTAAAGGTGCTTTTTTCCTGGGTGTCACATGTACCTCAGAAAATCAGGAAAGAAAAGTAGGAACCAGGACTTGGTGAGGGCGCAGGGCAGGTGGTGAGCGCGGCGGGAGCCTTGGTAAGAGGTGGTCCGGGTTGGGCATGGCGGGGTAAATGACTCAGGCTGCAGGCCCAAGGCTGGATGTGAGGAGGGGTGGAGCGCGCCTGGAACTGGCGACCCAGAGCTTCAAGCTGACCCGACGAGGGTTTCAGCGTCCTTAGAGCGCCCAGGGTGGAGAGTGGGGCGGGTCTAACTGCGGGGCCCAGCCGGGCAGGGGTCTGATATCTGGGCACAGTGCGAGCACCATCCAGCCCTAAACTTGCCACCAACACGTGACCGCGGGAGGCCCTAGCGGCCTGCAGCGGAGGGGGTGGGCGGGGAGAGAGAGGGGAAGGCTGGCTGATGCTGAGGCAAACTGGCGGGCAGACCGGAAGTCGCCCTGTAAACCCTGCGGCTCAGTGCCCTGCCTCAGGCGCGGCTGCGCAGCAGCGGAAGTCGTGTGTTGCAGCGCAGTCCTTGACACAGCCGGCGACCCCTCGCCTCCGCCTTCCCACCCGCTAGCCCGGGCCGGGCCCCCAGAAACTCCCGGAAACCCCGGCAGCCGTGCGTCCCGCCGAGCCCGCTGAGCAGCTGTCAGTCCTTGTGGCGATTCCTGCAACTTTGACCAGGGCCGGGTCGCGGGGCAGCTGGAGAGCGGAGGGCGCGCGGCGAGGACCTCGTGGCAGGGGCTGCTGAGCCGGCGGCCTATGCGGTGCTGGCGGTCATTTCTGTGCATGCGGCCTCCCCGAATCTGGGACGAATTCCCTGTCCAGACGACTTCCCAAATTACTTTTTTTCCCCTTTATTTTATTTTGTGGTCGTGGAGGGGAGGTGGAGGCGGGAGGCCGCGCTTGATTGACGGACCCAGAGAGTGCTTCGCTAACTTCCAGCTGCTGCTGCGCGGTCGGTGGGAGGGGAGCGACCCGGAACCTGAGGCTGGAGACTTGGGTGCTCTCTGAGGGTGGAGGCGCCTGGTTCCCGCGGATTCCTGATTTGCTCTTTTCCACCCCCTCCATTAGCATATGGACTTTTTGTTCCAGTCAAAAGCGGTAGGTCTTGGCGATTTGGGGACTTTCCTGTGGATGAGATTCTTCTTTTCTTTCACCCCCGAGTCAGGAAAAGAACGTGCTTTTCGCCTCCAGTGGTGGGCTTTTAGAAGAAGAAGTTCTACCAGAGACGGTTAGCAAGTTGGGTGGCAGTCTGGAGCCCTTGCGGCTGGAGTGTGCAATCCTGTGACTGGAGCTCAGCCACCACCCCATGCAGCCTCCCCACCGGAACATCGGTCCATGTGGTGGGAGGGCTTGACAAGACATTGTACAACTTTGGATGCATCAGGAGCAGCTCTAATTACTAGGAGATGGCCCTAAGATTAGAGCTAAACCTGTGTATTCCTAAGCATGTTCAATTATGAAATCCACTTGTGAACATAACCACTACAGGCTATAAAAGCCAGCCAAAGAAAACATCAGTCGCTGAACACTGACACTGAACCCAGAGCCAGTGAAACAAATGCATCCTGGATCTGAGACCTGAGCCAGGGAAAGAAACATTTTATCCCTGAACCCAAAACCTAAGAAACACACACTGACTCTCACACCAGGACCAAAGAAACATCCATTGTCCCTAGAATCAGAGCTGGTGAAAGAAATATTCCCTGGCCCTAAGATTAGAGCCAAAAGTCTAAAAAGGACCAGTGACAGGAAAACAGTTTGGTCCTGAAATCAGAGTCATTCTTGACCCTAACCAACTAAACTAACCAATCCCTGAGAAGGGAAAACTAATCAATCCCCGAGAAGATAAACTTCTCCCTGGGTAAACTCCTTGCCTAAGAAGCCTATATAAGCCCTTCTGCCTGTTCAGTTGCAGGCTGTCATTCACCTCACCAGGAGGCTACCACTCTCCTGGCCTCCACATTCTCAAATAAATCTCCTCCAAAGAGTCTTGGGTGAAGATCTTCATTCCACATAGAATACAAGAACCTGGCTGGGACATCCCTTAGAGGACTAAGCTGAAAAACATTTCTAAGATTCTCCCTTAGGGGGCATTAGCAAGGCTGAGCAGAAGATGTGACAACTTTTTTTGGAGATAAAGGAAATTGTTTCATTTCTGTAGGGCTTCCCCTTTAGCACAGTGTTAGCAGAAGTATCTTCTTGGATTGCCCAAGAAGGAGATAGCTCTCCTATTATTTTCCCTTAGGGGAACAGAGAAGAGCTTAGCTTTAGGGGCACTTCAGGAGGGGAGGGGAATTGCTATATCCTGCAGTGAGAACAGGAGTCCCCACTGCTTCCCAGCTACAGGTAGGCTGACTTCCCAATAAGTCAAGACACTTTCCTCTTTAGGGCCAAATTGTCCTATTGTGGCTCTACCCCTCAACAACTGCCCTATTGCAGCTCTTGGTATAGCCTGGCTTCCCTATGAGTCAGGATATCTTTGAGGTCCAGAGCTCTTAGTCTCACACTTACAATGTAAAATCAGGGACATTTAGGGACAGTCTTACCTCAGAGTCATGCAGGAATATATATATAAATTACAAAAATTATAAAAAAGAAATGCCTTTGGCATGTTCATCTTGTACCACAAGGTCTTCGATAAAATCAAGTAAATGACACTGAAAAGTAGACTGCTTTGCAGCCTATGTAACATGTCAATCTTGATGCTTGATCGAAAAGATAACTATACCAATGCTATAGTTCTCATAGATACAAAAGAGGAAACAAATACAAAAAAAAAATGTCTAGGAATTGTCACCTAATACCACTGTGCACTGTACTCCCATATGAACCTTTAAGATGATCTATCTATATTAAATTCAAAACAAAGGAGGTTTTGCCACTGAGGAGGCTGGCTTGGCAGAAGGCCACGGCTGCTTTCATGCAAGACCAGAAGGAGTTCATATTAACTAACTCTGGCAGCTGTCTCCCTGAGGACTGTGACACACTGTTAAGAATTCATTCTTTCCTTTTTCCCATTTATTGTTTTTTCTATGGTTTGTGGGACCCTCACCCCTTATTCTCAAAGGGTCGAGAAATTTCCTAGCAGAATGTTTTCCCAGGAAGATAGTGGCCTTCTCAACAACCCAGCAGATTCTGAGCACAAGGTCACTTAACTCAGCCCAGCCAGCCACCTGGTATAGGTTGATAAAGATGACCTAACTGAAGAACAGTGGCCTTGCTCTAAAAACAAGGAAAAAGCTGACTTAACAGAATGGGAGGGAGCAAAAGTCCTTGTACTCGTGCCAAGGCATCTTCAAAGATTCTCTTTGTAGTTGTACCTTTAAAAGCTTACCCCACAGAGGAGATACAACTCCTCTGTACACCTCGCTGTAACACGGATGGAGATGAGTTCCAAACATGTTTGTATTATGCTGATTAAACCTTGCTTACTACAGTCTGGGCCTCTCTGGTCGTCTCTCTCTGGGGGGTCATAATCTGGGCACAACAGGTGTTTTGCAGGTATGTGTCTTTGACTCCGAAAGAGACCCAAGAAGGAAATATTGACTGGGAAAACTTGATGTGCAAGCAAGTAAATTCCAAATATTGTGAGAAATGAGGGAAACAGCTAGATACCTAGATGTAGCCGCCTCGACGGGTTACTTTGTCTAGGGTTTGTAACCCGCCTGGCTGGTCAGTTATTCCAGGGTCACGGAGAGGCACCACCTGAAAGACATAGGCTGATAAGCAGGAAGGAGGCTAGGCAGATTTGTCGAAGCCTCCGTTTATTAGAGTCATGGTTACAGCTTATATAGCCCCTGAATGGGGAGCTTGGGGGGCTGGGGCACGGGGTCTTGCCACGTGGTCCACGCCCGTCATTGTCCAAGAGGTTACGATGGGTCAGGTCAAGATTCCTTGGTCAGGAAGTCACAAGGTGACACACCTAGTTGTCTAGATAGTTTGGAATGTGAGGCAGGTTCTGCTAACAGATAGCTCTCAATTAACAGTTAATTTGGGTGTGAGATAGGCTTGGTCAATAAGACTATTCTCAATACAATTGGAAAGTGAAGCCCTCTGCAAAAACTCCTCACGGTGGTGCTTCCTGTAAATTTTGGGGGGACACGGCTCCTGACACCTAGACAGTCATCCAATGTTCCTCTGTAATGCTGGGGCATCCATCTTTGGCCTACATGTCTAGCATTTTCGAGAGACTTTTCTGTGAGGCGGGATATTTTGAAGATTTGTCCCACCATGTCTCAAAAATTATTGCAAGTCATTTGTGTGTGTGTGTCTTACTTGTCCAATTAGGACAACATACTGTCAGCAGTGGAGTTGAGGGCACTTTTGACACAAAGAAAGTAAATTTCATGTGGATTTTCTTTGATGCCCATTGTTTTCTCTGCAGTAGATTAGTGCTGCCAGGAGCAGACATGTCTCATTGTTACATAAGAAAAGAAACTATGTTATTAAAACATCTTAAATGCCACATTCTGCAGATATTTGAAGTGTTTCAAGATGACATGTTTATTTAAAGTGTATCTGACCTTGAAAACATGCCTAATGTGACTACAAATTCAAGTGTAATAGCTGTCTAATTATTAATCTGCATTTTTATTATAATAAGCAGTTGGCAATTATAACTTTCAAGAAATAAAAATTTTTATTACATTGTTAAATGAGTTAATTAGGTAAAATGCCTTGAAGAAGAGTAGAAATGTCTGTACAGTATGTTCTAATAAAATTCATTTCAAATTTGTATAAATATACAATTTTTTTTACAGTATACAAAAATATGATCCAATGCAAAACATTCAAAACTAGTAGTAGCTTTTTGAAAGTAGATTCTACAATCTACCTTTTAAACTTATTATATCTTTATCTTCCTTTTTTCCTTTTCCGAGTAGTTCCAATAATCTACTCTTTTAATCCTATCATATCTATATCCACCTTTTCTCTTTCCAAATCAAGAACCTTAAATCATATTTCCTTTGTTTAGCTTTTTTCTGACCATTACCAATAGCAACTTGCAACTAATCACCCTAAACAATGACGAATATCCATGAACCAATGAGATAACAAAAACTCTTGGAAATGTGGTAATTGTGATCTTATATTTACTTTTTGCTCTCTAGGGCTGAATGATTCTTTTGGAGATCCTAAAAAGAAAATTTTTGGCCGGGCGGTGGTGGCGCACGCCTTTAATCCCAGCACTTAGGAGGCAGAGGCAGGCGGATCTCTGTGAGTTCGAGGCCAGCCTGGTCTACAAAGGGAGTTACAGGACAGGCTCCAAAGCTACAGAGAAACCCTGTCTCAAAAAAAAAAAAAAAAAAAAAAAAAAAAGAAAAGAAAAAGAAAATTTTTGGTTAATTGCCAGGTCTTATGAGAAATAGTTGTTCAATTTTGTTGTCCAGACTCTGGGTAATGGGAAATTTCAGGGCTTTTATCAAGTTCTAATTAAAGTTGTTTGTTAGGCTGGATTATCTCTGCTAGTGACCTCAGAATTCTTCTGAGGATATTGTAGCCCAAAGCAGATATTTATGTGGTATTTTCATCTTAGCCATTCTATCATAGTCCTGGAGGAATCATCATTTTGTGGCTAAATCCTCCTTTTGTAGACTTCAGAAGTCGCTGTTAGGTGTGCTTATGGTTCACTGCAGAAAACTAATAAAGAATTAAATCTGAAATCTCGTACAAGAGGGTAGATGAAATAGTATTTTAGTATTAGTATTCTATATTATCATTAATATGACAAAATGTTTAGAATATATATACACATAAATCTATCTATATATGTATATATATATCATAAATCTTATACCATAAAATAGCTATAAAAGAGTTAATATAATGCCAAAGGATTATGAGATTAGTAGCAAAAAATAGTATTTAAATACTTATTTTTCTACTGTCCCATATCAGGTGGCTCTTCTGACATGAGACAATGATTCTGGATTTTACTTTAATAAGCATGCTTGGATTTAGAGAAATAGAGAGCCAGGCTCTAACTATAAAACCAGCTTTAATCTTTAACTGGCCTGGAACTACAAAACATCGTCTGCATTGTATCTCTGTTAAGAAAAGCATAAACAAATATATGGGAAGCTTTATGAAATTTTATCGTTTTGGCAATGTGAAAGACCAATAGGCAATAATTATACTCTTTATCTTGAGACAGCTTTTCTTGATTGTTTTTTCTTTGGTTGTGTAATTTGTACAGTGGTTTTCAGATTCCTTAACTTGATAGGTTTATTCTCCTGAATAGACTGAATTAAAACCCTACTCCAACCCTAATTTGGGTGAGATTCTCTTTTGCAAATTTATATCTGATCAAATGAAAAGCCTTTGTTATTTTTATAGGTTTGTTTAGATTAAACAGGCATGCTGTTTGATGAACCATCATCTCTTCTAATTAAAAAATATCTCTTGCCGGGCGGTGGTGGCGCACGCCTTTAATCCCAGCACTCGGGAGGCAGAGACAGGCGGATCTCTGTGAGTTCGAGACCAGCCTGGTCTACAAGAGCTAGTTCCAGGACAGGCTCCAAAACCACAGAGAAACCCTGTCTCGAAAAACCAAAACAAAAAAAAAAAAAAAATATCTCTTGTTCAAATCTTTATCAATTTACATGGTACCCACAGATTTTCTTCTCCTGTGGAAACAAAACCAAAACCTCTTTCCCCAATGTAACATATGTCTTGGTTTCCTTTCTGAAGTCAGTACATTTTAAAAGTGTATCAGCTGATTTTTCTATTATCCAATGTCTCTCTGGAGCTGTTGTTTCTTTATGATTAGCATTCAGAGAATTCAAATTAATAAAATATTATGCAATCTATTTCTGGGGATCATTATCATCCCTCCCTGTTTAACTTAGCCTGTACAGTATGATTTGATCTTTATCTAAGTGTCTGCCCTGTAGGACTGTGTTATATTCCTGTATTATACTTTATATTATAATAAGCAAAAAATTGTTTCAATTTCTTTGAGTTCTATGCTGGAGCATGCTCAGTCAGTTCTACAGGTATACCCATGATGGTTGTAAATTCTAGCAAATGTGTCATTACTTAATCAGCCTTTTCCAACTCAAAGTAGCTGTTAAAAGTACTATAATTTCTGCTAGGTCTACCCCTGATAATTGACAAGGTCCCAATTTTTCTTTTAGAATGAACTTAGAGACATTTCCACATATATTTTTAAGTTTTTACACAGTTTATGTGGTAAATGATCCATTCTAAGATATTATCTACCTTTTGCATTAAAATTCCTTCATGGGGATGTTTGGAGGTTAATATGACCAGAATGCCCTTAAGATTCAGATACACATGATACACATATGCCTTCTGCAATTTCTCTTCAATCATAACTAATTTTCTCTCAGTATCAGCATAGAATTCACTGGCACTATTTAAGTCCAAGTCACTATCTAAGGTTCTGTTTAATCAAGTCCTATTTCAGTAGTGTGCCATATGTGGGAAATGTCTCTTAGCAATCTTTGGAAGGCATTAAGGATCTGCAATTGATCTGTTCTAATTTAAACTTTTTGTGTTCTAATTTTTCATAAACCTATTTTATAACCTAAACAATTAATAGAATCTCCTCTTTGAAAATTTTTATGAGCAATTTGTAATCCCCAACAAGGCAAAATTTTCTTCCTTCAAACATTCTTTCTAACGTATTTACATTTAAATCAGATAGTAAAATATTATCCTTGTAATAAATGGTAAACTATAAATTCAGGAAATCATTTTCAATGGTTGAATTATAAAATATTGAACATTCCCTATGCAATAATATTGAAATGATACCTCTGAGCACACTAAGAATTGCTATAAGTTGGCACTGTGAAGGTAAATTTTTCTATGTCTTTTTCTTATTAAGTTATACTGAAGAAACAATTTTTTAATTCAATAATTATAAGAGGCTTTTCTTTAGGTAACAGGGAAGTCAAAATAATTACATACTGGAAATGGCTGAATCACCTTTTTAACAGATCTTAGATCCATTAACATTCTTCATTTTCCAGATTTCTTTTTATAACAAATATAGAATTCTAAGGATTGATTCTTCAATATGCTGAACATCTAGTTGCTTCTGTACCAGTTATTCTAATGCCTGCATTTTCTCTAATGTTAAATGCAATTGTTTAACCCAGAGAGGTTTTTCTGTCAACTCTTTAAAAGGTACAGCTGTTGGTGCTTTTGAAATATCAGCAGCTGTTGTGTCCCGTTCTTGTACCTCCTGAATTGTTGGTGACTGTTCTTTACAATATCTTGTAATAATTTTTGCATAAACAATTATGTTGTTAATTTATTATTTGTTTCTAAAATTAGGGGAATGTTAATCTGAGTACTCCATTGCTGTAACAAATTATGTTTTGACAATTCATTGCTATGGTAGCCACAAATGGTTTTAATTCTCGTCTGTCTTTCTGATCTTATACATTCAATCTTTCATATTTTGCTTTATATGAAAGTTTCTATCCCTAAAAACTGAACATTTACATCCTGAAGAGGTTAATTTGATGACAGAAATTTTTCAAAATTTTGTTGTCTCTGCAACTATGTCTACCAGGTCTTCAGTGGTGAGGTCATTTGTCATCTTAATTTTGATCTTTATTTATTTATAAAAGTTTGTCAAAATTCTTACTTTCTGATTTCTCCTGAACTTTGTGTTCTCTTTTCTATATCTGTTCTATTATCCAGAGCAGGGTGGTTTCTTACAATCATCATTAGGTTCTTTAATTAGGTCTGGGAAAGATTTTCCTTTACAATGGCAGAAACAACTGAATCACATTTGGCATAGGGGCTTGTGAGAGGCCCCTCAAAGAGTTTCCTGAAGACAAAGGATTACACTGAAGGTTGCTCATTGACCTACATTCTTGAGTCCAATGCCTGCCTTTACCACATCTTCTGCATTATCCAAAAGGGAGGAACATTCTGAATGGGTTATTCTTAGAAAAACCTATTGTTTCTTGGAATGCCGTCTCCAATCCCTTTTAAGGTAACCTTGTTTGTCACAGTTATAACATTTGATATTTTTCCTCACACCTCTGCATATCAATTCTCCGATTCATACAACATCATGGTCATGAGATTCAATATTAATTGTATCTCAACTCCATTCCTCCAAAGCTGCTAACCTTGCCTTTAAAAGCATAATTATATTTTTTTCATAGAGAATTGGCATTTTCCAACAGTCAGAGATTCAATTCTTTTCTTTGCCTGGCTTTTGAATTTCTTACCATTTTATTTATCACTGTGTCAGTCTTTGTATGAAATCCATAAGTGCTTCTTTGGGCCCTATTAATCTGTCATTTATGATTCAATTTTTCTTACTATTTCTCCAATTCTGTCCCAAGAATTCAAAGCTGCTGCATTACTTAAATACAGGGTTTGATCATTATATACATTTGGCTTTTCTATAATAGCATTATCTCCTTCTCCAAGAATTTGACTTTAGGAGATTTCCTTACCTACATGGCCTGGCCAGGTGGCTAAAATGCCAGAGGCAATTGTCTTTTTCATGAATTCGTGCCCCCAAACAGTGGGTGTCAATTATTGCACCAATAATAAAAAGCCAGAACCAGATACTGGGGCTCAAACTAATGATCAGAAAAACAAAGCAGCCAAGCCACTAGAAGTATTTACCTCTGTGAAATCTTCAGACTGAAAGAGAAAGCATGTTCTTTCTTATTCTGTTTATATTCTTCTCTAGTGTTGGGATTAAAGATGTACACAATCATTGTCCAGCATTGATGGCTAACTACTGTGGCTGGTGGGATTAAAGTTGTGTGCCACACCTCGATGCCCTGTATGGCTAACTACTATGAATGTTTTGCATTCAGATCTTCAAGCAAGCTTTATTTACTAAAATACAAATGAAATATCAGTACAAAAGAAGCAGGAAGATCACTATGATGTGCTATGTTGTCTACACACATGCGTGCACATGCGCACACACATACTTACTGGAAAAGAATACTATACAAGAAAAGGAGCATTGGAGAATAGGGATAATACAGTAACTCAAAGTAATTTCAGTTGTCTGCCACTGATGCCCATAGAATCATTTTCAAAAATATATACAGGCAATCATGAGACTTTATAACATTAATCCCATGCACTTGGAGAAACTGAGCATTTGACAATGGGCCATCACATCACCATGTGACCATAACTGCCCATCATTAACTGGGTGTTATTGGACCCACCAAGTTATAAATTAGGACATGCACAGCAGCGATCTCCTATCCAAAGGAAGTGATATATTGGTATAGGAGGTTCTTTCTACGTGTTGCTTTCATTGGTTAAATAAAGAGACTGCCTAGGCCTTTTGATAGGGCAGCAGCTTAGATAGGTGGAAAAGACAGAACAGAATGCTGGAAGAAAGAAGGTAGGCAGAGAGCAGCCTGCCATGAAGCTGCCAGGTCAGACATGCTGAATCTTTCCCAGTATGCCATGACCTCGTGGTGACATAAAGATTATTAGAAATGGGTTGAATCAAGATGTGAGAGTTAGCCAATAAGAGCTAATGGACCAGGCAGTGTTTAAATGAATAGAGTTTCCATCTAATTATTTCGGGTGTAAACTATCTGGGAGCTGGGTGGCTGGAAGCGGCCCGCTGCTCCACATTACTACAATATATAAAAGACAAGGATCAAGTAGGTCCTGAAGGCATAAACAAGCTAAATGTAGAAGTGTCCAAATGTCTGGTATTCCCTCCTGTTACACTGCCTTCTGTTGTCAAGCATGCACTAATAGCCTCATTGGATGTTCCTTATGATTGGTCGACTTAAGAAGAGAAGACTAGTACTTGGCTCTGTACATTATTTAGCCAATACTCAGAAGTGGACAGCTGTAGCATAAGAAGCCCTTTCTGTGAAAATTCTGAAAGACTCTGGTGAAGGAAAATCTTTACAATGCTCAGAACTTCAGGCAGTATACACCATCATACAGTTTGCTTGGATGCAGAAATGGCCTACTGTGCAACTAGTCATTGATTGATTGGCTGTACACAATGTACTAACAGGATGTTCAGTTAGTTAGAAATAGCATGATTGGAAAATTGGTGAGAAAAGACATCTGGGGAAGAAATTTGTGGATAGATCTCATCAAATGGACAACGGGTGTGAAGATACTTGCATCCAATGTAAATGCTCCCCCAAAGGTGACTTCAGCTTTGAAGGAGTTCAATAAACAACTAGATAGGATGACTCTTCCTGTAAGCAGTCAGACTCTTTTTTTAGACATTCATGTAATTGTCCAGTGGGATCAAGAACAAAGTCACCATAGTGACAGAGATTCATGTTAGAAATGGGCCCAACAACATTGAATTTCACTCACCATGGCTTACATGACTACAGCTGCTACTGAATACCAGATAGGCCAAGAGTAGAGACAAATAATGAGCCCTTGATATGGCACCATTCCCTGTGATTACTTTCGAATACTTACTCCATAAAAAGGACAATTCTTTTTCCCTAAGAGTTGGTACTTATTCTGGTTAAAGATTAACCTTTCCAACAGGAAATGCTTTTGCCAAAACCATCATCAATAAATTCACCAAATGTCTTGTCCACTGCCATGGTATTCCACACAGTATTGCTTCTGAACAGTGAACTTACTTGACAGAGAAGTGAGGCAGTGAGCTTACAATCACAGAATCCCCTGGTCTTACCATGTTGTCCAGCATGCTGAAGAAGCTGGTACATTAGACATATGGAATGGCCTTTGGTCTTTTGAAGACACAGTTACAGCACCAATTATGTGGCAGCATATTGAGGGCTGGGGCAAGGAAGGCAGCATATGCTCTGAATCTGCAATATTTATATTGTACAATGTCTCCTGAAGTCAGGATTCATGAGTACAGGAATCAAGGGGTTGAACGAGAGTATTTCAACTCACTATCACCCCTAGTAGCCCACTAGGAATATTTGTGTTTCCTGTTTCCACAATATTAAGGACTGCTGGCCTAAAAGTTTTGGATCCAGAGGGAGGAATGTTCCTTTCAGGAGCCATAGCACACATTACAATGAATGGTAAACTGAGATTTCCCTCTGCTCATTTGAACTTCAAATGTCCTTAAACCAACAGACTAAGAAAGGAGTAATGTCATTAGAATGGGTGATATATCAAGATTACCATGGAGAAATTGGACTGCCTCTCCACAATGGAAGTAAAAAAGGGTTATGTCTGGGGTGCCAGAGATAATTTAGGGCATCTGAGAAACTACAACAATCCAATCCAGGAAGGGCACAGACTAATCAGTAATGAAATTATGTGTCACTTCTCCAGGAAAAGGCCCCCAAGACCTACTGAAATGCTTGGAGATGGTGGAAGAATTACAAAATGGGTAGTATAGATAGTTCTGAATACCATCTAAGGCCATGTAAACAGTTTCAGAAATGGGGATTATGACTGATATGTTTCTATTGTATTTTATTAATAATGTATTTGTACAGATATTTGCATGTTCTTGGAATCTCCTTCCCATATGTTGTAACATAAATTAAAACAATATCAATGGTTAACAGATGCACGTTTGAAATGCTACAAAAATGTCCCTGAAGGGACTTTGACACTATTTTAAATACATAATGCATTTGGGTTTGTTTGTGGGATAGTTATGTTTAGGCAAAATTATGACCGGGTTATTGTTTTTTACTGTTTTTAATTTGGTAATTAACCATGACATGAGTCAGTATCATTGAATGCCAAGTTCACAAGGTGTGGATCATAAAAGCTATTCTTGGCTGTCAACTTGAATATATCTCGAATAAACTGTAATTCAGAAATTGAAGGCACAATTGTGCCTCAAGGAAAGGAGATAACATGCCATTGATTCAGACCCTGAGGCTGAATGACACAGACCTTTAATCCAGACCTTGAGGCTGGAAGGTACCTCTAATCTGGGTCACTTGTCTTCTGGAAGGACAGTGAAAGAAGAAAGGTGGTGTGGCAGGTTTTTTTTTTTTTTCTGCTTTCCCTCACCCTGTCAGCACACCCATTCCTTCAACGACATTGAAGCTTAGTTCTTTGGGATGATAACATATGCAAAAACCAGATGAGACACCCAGAACTCATGGTACTAAGGAACTTCTAGATTCTTGTACTTTCCATTCAGAGCTAGTCATTTTACTGTATATTGTAAATCATTGTAATAAATTTTCATATATATGTAGTATATATATGTGTGTGTGTGTATATGTATGTATTTATACACAAACATAGACAGATCCATAGATAATAGAAAAGTGGATAGATTCATTTCATAAGTTCTGTGCTGCTTTGAAAGAATATGGCTCATATGATGCTTGCCTGGTGGCATTATGAAACGATCATGGATTCCAGTTGGTGATGGGTCAATAGGAAGATAAACATTCTGAAGTAAAGCATGGGTAACAGGCTTTCCAGCTCTCCTATGGTGATGGTTGATATGAGTTTGTAAGTTTCTCTGAGACAGATACATTCTCTTGCATCCTTGAACAATGCTACACATGAAGAGAGAGCCTCGTGTACACTGCTCAATCCACTGCACAGGATCACCACAGCCTGGGCACATTTTATCTCATTTTTCCATGTAAAATAGCACAGTCATAGCAAAAGATATGCTTGCATGGAATTATTCTTCCATAGACTTTAATAGGCAATCCATATTTGTCACAGAAATGAACTGGTATGCCATCCGTTTCACCTAAGATGTTTATCTTAAAATCCCAAAAAGGTGTCCAAGAAATTTTCACTGATTTCCAAAGAGTTCACCGTTTTTAAAGTCATACCATTGTTCTTCATTATAATCAAATCCTTCTTCATCACCTGGTGGGGCCTTTGCAGGCATTCTGCTAATAGTCCTTTGAAGTCGAGCTGCAGGCTTAACTTTGTTGGCTTGTTTGGAGATGAGTTTTATAGGAATTCTTCAGCAAACATCAAGACCACCCAAGTATCCAGAACAATTAGTGCCTTGTAAATCATTGTCAGTGTGATCCACGATTCCACTCATAGGGCACACTGCCTTTGTACATTATTTTAAATCAGTTTCACACATTTACTTTAGACTCCTAAACAGATTTTATAGAATAGGATCTTTTATCCTTTTGCAAACAAAATTGATAACATGGTGTATTTTCAAAAACAACAAAAATATGTCTTGTCAAATATGATGAAGAATGCATGGGCAGCCTTTATATGGAAGTCCTGTTGAACTTGTCCATATTGGGTTTCATGGTCTTAGTTGATGAAGATAACTGACCATGTCTCTTCCTCAAGAGGGCCCCAGCTATAACTACAGATGTTTGTGAGCTACCATGTGGTTGCTGGGAATTGAAATCAAGGCCTTTGGAAGAACAGACAATTCTCTTAATTGTTGAGCCATTTCTCCAGTCCTGATCACCAAAATAAAAAGACCAAAAGTAGAAACCACAAAGTTGTCTTTTTATATCCACGTATCTGTCATGGTCCTACAAACCCATAACCACATTACATGCATACCATGAATGCTTGCTGCAAAATGAATCCTATTTTATCTGGTGTTTGTTGCATCGAGAGGCAGGCAGCTTGTTTGTCCCAAAGGCCTGACTAGCTTACACCTGAAATAACCACACAGATACTGTATTAAAACACTGCTTTGCCATTAGCTCTAACTTCTTGTTTGTTAACTCTTACATATTAGTTTAACCCATTTCCATTAATCTGTGTATCACCACATGCCTGTGGCTTACCGGCAAGATTCTAATCAGTGTCTGTCTGAGGCAGAGGATCCATGGCTTTTCTCTGCCCTTCTTCCTCCCAGCATTCAGTTCTATTTTCTCCACCTACCTAAGTTCTACCCTATCAACTAGGCCAAGGCAGTTTCTTTATTCATTAACCAATGAAAGCAACACACAAACAGAAGGAACTCCTACACCAGGCATAATCTGGCATCTCTGGATAATTCCCTTAGAAGGCAGTACTTCAAAATGAAATACCAAGTAGTTAACTAATGGGGAGAGGGAAAAGAATAAAGCATTAAATTTGTGTGTGTGTATAAAAATATATAAACACTCTCTCACACACTATACAGACATACACATGGATACATACACATATATATGTATATATCCGTAGAACATCAATCTACTGTCTGAGATACTTGAATCACTAAGTATAAGCACGATATAAAAATAAACAAATGTCTCAGAAGGAACAGAGGACCACAAAATAAACTTCATTAAATGGGTTTGCCACACATGTAGCACACTATAGTATGTTTTCAAATAGAAACCATAATATCTCTACCATCAGACTTAAGTGAACAAGGTAAGTAATTTAATTCCTTCAAGGCTATGATTAAATATAAATGAAACATTTTTTTTCTCAAAGATAAAGATACCTGTGATGTCTAAAGTCTTTACCAAATGGTTTATTTAAATAGGGTTTGTCTCTTTTATGACTTTGTCCCTATTTCCTGATGTCAAGTAGATAGAAAAAGACTTTGAAATATTTACAAAGTTAGAAACATGATGGAGAAGTTAAGAAGTGTACATTCCACCAGGTGGTGGTGACACACACCTCTAATACCAGTAGCACTCAGGAGGCAGAGAAGATAGATCTCTGTGAATTCAAAGCCAGCCTGGTCTAAAAGAGCTAGTTCCAGGAGAGGCTCCAAAGCTAAAGAGAAACCCTGTTTCAAAAAACAAAAACAAACTGGGCGGTGGTGGCACATGCCTTTAATCCCAGCACTCGGGAGGCAGAGGCAGGCGGATCTCTTTGAGTTCGAGGTCAGCCTGGTCTACAAGAGCTAGTTCCAGGACAGGCTCCAAAAACCACAGAGAAACCCTGTCTCGAAAAATCCAAAAAAAAAAAAAAAAAAAAATCAAAAACAAAGAAATGTTTATTTCCAGGACCAAGATCCAATTTTTGACACCTATCTGTAATTCCTGCTACAAAAGATCCTAGGTTCTAATGTTCTCAGAAGCCGGCATGAACATTCATGTATCTAAACACACACACATAGCACATGCTTACAATTACAGAAACTGTTACACACACACAACATATAATTACAATTACAGCAACTCTTTCGACAATAGATTTTCACTCATGAAAGTTCTTCTCTTGTAAACATTCATTCCTGTGGCACAGGCATTGAGGCACCTAACAGGTTACTTATAGAGTATTGCTTCACTAAGAATTGGTTTGTATAACAGAAAGCATGTGAAGGCGTAAGTCACAAACAATCCCACACCAGTTTGGAATTATGATTAATAGAATGGTTATTTATTTAAAGGGGAAAAAAACTTACAGATCACCGTCCCAGACAACAGCCTCTGCACAATCAGGAAAGGAGCCTAGTTGCCAGAAGCCAGAGAGAGAGCGGAGAGAAGTGGCCACTTTTTTAAAGGGAGAGAGACCACGCCCCAATGGGCTAGAATCTCAGCGGCTATTGGCTGAAGGAGCAGAAGGAGCTCCCGCAACAAGCATGCATGTACACTTGAAGTCAGAGTAATGAATTCTAAGTTGCTAGTAATATTTGTGAAGTTTCAGGAAATGGTGCTGCTCTGAAGAAAATATGTCACTAAGAAAAAGATTTGAAAATTTATATCAATACACCATTTCCAGTTCATGCCCTCTGCTCAATGCTTCAGACTAACAATGTGAATATTAGATTCCTGCTTTAGCAGTCATGTCTGTCAACTTTTTCCATGTCTCTTTCATGGTGATCCTGTATCCCTCTGAAACCAAGGGCCAAATGAAACTCTTTTATAAATGGGCCTAAACATTATATCACAAAAACAGAAAAGGAACTAACAAATACATACATTTTTTTTACCTGAATTAGTTATTTCATGGAATTGAAGAGAAGTATAAAATCTAAAAGGGTTACATGATTGTTTAAACTCATACTTTAAGTGTTAGAGCTCTGGGGGAATGATTCCTTGACTGTCGGGAGTCAGGTTATATCTACAGTTGTGAACAGAAGGCATCTACAGCTGTGAGAGGAAAGGTACTTTGACTATTGAAAAATCAGGTTATATCTAAAGATATAGAGGGAAGACATCCTGTATACTGAAAGGTACTGACTGTTCGAAGTCAGTCAATATCTAAAGCTATAAAGAGAAGATATTCAGGATACTGACCACTGTGGTAAGTCAGGCTGAAACTAAAGCTATTGATGGAAGTTATCCTGAATACCTAGGTTTCTGAAGAAAATGGTATCTTTACTATCAGAAGTCAAGACATACCTACAGCTGTGAAGGGAAGTATGCTGGATACATACAGCTTTGAGTAGAAAGGTGTGCTGACTGTCAGGCTATACATGAAGCTATAGAAGGAAGGATAGCTACAGCTCTAAAGAGAAAAGTACACTGAATGTTGGAATGAAGAAATCCTGGGTACATGCAGCTGTGAAGAGAAAGACACCCGGAATGATGAAATTCCAGATATAAATGAAGTTGTGGAGGGAAGGTATCCTGGTTACATAGGATGCTGAAGAAAAAGATACCTACTGTACTATCAGAAGTCAGGCTATGCCTATAGCTGTGAAGAGAACGTATCCTAGAGACCTACAGATGTGAGGGGAAAGTTTCCTCAGTGTCAGGCTATATCTGAATTTGTTCCAGTGGGGAATGCTCCCTCCACAGGATGTAGCAATTCCTCTTCTCACCAAAAGAGAGTCTTTACAGCTGGGCCTGGTTTCAATCTGCTAAGAGAGTTTCCCAGCAGAGATATTCATTGCTGCTCTGATCTACTCCTCTACGGGAGGTTCCCAGCAGAATTGTCCATTGCTTCTCTGTTTTGTTCCACTAGAGAGTTTCCTAGTAAAGATGCCTATTTCATCTCAGTTCCAAACCAAATTGTTATTTCTATGCTTCACTTGTTTTGTTTGTTTGGTTTTAGTTCTTTTGTTTTTCCCGTTGGTTTTTTGAGACAGTGTTTCTCTGTAATTTTTGGAGCCTGTCCTGGAACAAGCTTTTGTAGACCAGGCTGGCCCTTTAACTCACAGAGATCTGCCTGCCTGTTTCCTGAGTGCTGGGATTAAAGGCATATGCCACTACCACCTGGCTACTTCTTCACTTAAGGGGGAAACTGCTGCAAAATGGTACTGTTTCATTCCTTTAAGGGAGTTTACCAGCAGAGCTGTCCACTGATTCTCTACTCCGAACAACTAGGGAGTTTATCATTGCTCAAGGGAAAGGTCTTAACCCAATACTCATTCAAAAGATTTATTTAAAGGTGGTTAATCTAAAAGACTGGCTGCCTCTGCCAAAGTAGAAAAGAGATTTTGCCAATTGATTGGGCACAGGGCTTATATACGAACAGAGATTTTTTAGGTAGAAAGTTTTCAGGGTGGGAAGTCATCAGATTTCAATCCCTGAGTTTTAAAAGTTGAGACTTACTGGATTTGGGGCTCTGGAATTGGTTGGCTTCAAACTCAGGGATTAGTTGATTTGTGATCAGTTACTGGTCAAGGGCAGAGTGTTACTTTGGATCTGGTTTCAGGGTCAACGTGTATTTTTTCCAATGGCCCCTGTTCACATTTTGGGTTTGATTTCAGGGTCAGGGTGTTTCCTTCACTGGCTCTGGTTTAGGTGTCAGGGTGTGTCTCATTGGGCCCAGGCTTAGGGTAGTCAAATTTTGTGTTTTTCACTGGTTCTGGATTCAGTTTCAGGGTGTGTTTCTTTGTCTCGCCCTTTTACTCTACACATAGGGCTTCATATGTTCATTTGTTCCATGAGTATGCGGGTACATACAATATAAAAAAGGATATCATAATATTTGAATCCTTTTTGACACTGTCAGACTTTTTCTACAGAATTAATACTCTTTTGTAACTGATTATATGTGTGCTGGATAAAAATTTTAACAGGTAATTTATAATAAGAAGACCTCAGTATCTTTTTCAGATAGTCAAAGACTATTGTAATATGCAGTGCTTTAACGGATTAATTACATACAAAAAGTTTCACTCCTTTATAAAGTGTAAAACTTTAGCATACTGACTACATTTACAGGGTTTATCTGTAGTATTTTATCTCATGACACTGAAGACTAGTGATACATGCAAAAGCTTTATCATACTAATTGAATTTATATACTTTCTTTCCAGTGTATTTTCATTTATCTTTTGAAGTTGACTGTGATGAGCTATCTGGGACCATCCTCAACAACAATAACAACAACAAAACCCTCTCTTCAGGGTAATGGCATGGGTACTAGATATATATTAGAGAATATGAAAATGCAAATGAAAAGAATAAAATGGAGAAACACATAGAATAGTATTGGGAGGGAATACCAGTGAGTCCTGAAAATCCACATGCATTTAATTTCCAAATGCTTAAAATAATCTTGACCCCAAAGTTAGGAGTAAGACAAAAGACTGCATTAACATGATACAGGGAAATGAACATACAATTGAAATTTGCAGTCTACATCCATAGTTAAAAATTGTTTCTAGAACAAAACAAGTCACACTTACACCTCAGACCAAAACATTCTGTAGGCAAACCACTCCCTCCATGGAAACCAAAGTTATCTACATAGTGGGAACTGGAACTAATTTGAATCTTTAGACTTTTGTTTGAGGCAGGAATGGATCTACTTTCCTATTCCTGGAGTAGAAGGTCTGACAATTAGAGACACCTGTTGAAAATAACCTTGAGAGAGCAAACTCCTGGAACTATATCTAGGTGGAGCATTTGTTTGAGGTAAAAGCACAATAATCATGAAGAAACTAGAGGAAAGTCCCAGCTCTCTGACCTTTGTTCAACTTGGAAAAAGGCTCACATTTTCAGGCTTCCACAATGAGCAAAAGTTTTAACATATACATTCGTAGGGTTTTTATTCTTTAATGTCTTGAAGATGACTGTGATATGCTAAGCCTTTACCACACTTATAAAATTCATAGTATTTCTCTCCAGTGTGTGTCCTTTTATGCTGTTGAAGAGTACTGTCATGGGCAAAAGGCTTTACCACATTGACTATATTCATAGGGTTTCACTCCAGTATGGTTTCTTTCATGTGTTCAGAGACTATTTTGACAAACAAAAATTTTACCACACTGACTACATTCATAGGGTTTCTCTCCAGGATATGTTCTTTTATGAATGTGAAGATAACTTTGAGCAAAGACTTTACCACACTGATTTCATTTATAGGATTTCTCGCCAGTATGTGTTCTTTTATGAATGTAAAGATTACTGTGACGTGCAAAGACTTTACCACACTGATTACATTCATATGGCTTTTCTCCAGTATGTGT
This sequence comes from Chionomys nivalis, assembly GCF_950005125.1. Lineage (NCBI taxonomy): Eukaryota > Metazoa > Chordata > Mammalia > Rodentia > Cricetidae > Chionomys > Chionomys nivalis. The sequence continues at coordinate 81,530,464 of NC_080086.1, forward strand.
CCTTAGATGTATTTTGATCGCACGGTGACATGCAAAAGCTTTACCACACTGACTACATTCATAAGGTTTCTCTCCAGTATGCGTTCTTTCATGTATTTTGAGCCCACTGTGCCATGCAAAGGCTTTACCACACTGACTACATTCATAAGGTTTCTCTCCAGTATGTGTTCTTTTATGCATGTGAAGATAACTGTGATACGCAAAGGCTTTACCACACTGATTACATTCATAAGGTTTCTCTCCAGTATGTGTTCTTTTATGCATGTGAAGATAACTGTGATATGCAAAGGCTTTACCACACTGATTACATTCATAGGGTTTCTCTCCAGTATGTGTTCTTATATGCCTTTGAAGATCAACCATACATACAAAGGCTTTACCACACTGATTACATTCATAGGGTTTCTCTCCAGTATGTCTTATTTTATGCTGTTGAAGATCACTGATACATGCAAAGGCTTTACCACACTGAGTACATTCATAGGGTTTCTCTCCGGTATGGGTTCTTTTATGCCTTTTAAAAACACTGTCATATATAAAGGCTTTACCACACTGATTACATTCATAGGGTTTTTCTCCAGTATGCATTCTTTCGTGTATTCGGAGATTACATTGGAATGGAAAGGCTTTACCACACTGATTACATTCATAGGGTTTCTCTCCAGTATGGGATCTTTTATGCCTTTGAAGATGACTGTGATATGCAAAGGCTTTACCACACAGATTACATTCATAGCGTTTCTCTCCAGTATGTCTTATTATATGCCTTTGAAGATCACTGATACATGAAAAGGCTTTATCACATACATTACATCCATATACTTTGTCTCCAGTATGTGTTCTTTTATGCATTTGAAGATGACTGTGACGTACAAAGGCTTTACCACACTGATTACATTCATAGGGTTTCTCTCTAGAATTTGTTCTTTCATGCCTTTGAAGATGATTGTCATATGGAAGGGCTTTAAGACACTGAGTAGATAAAGACGGTTTTTCTCCAGTTTTACTTGTTTCCTTCCTGCAAGTATAATAGACATGTAAAAGCATTATTACATTCAATACACTGTTGAATGTTTATATCTGTATGAATTAATTTTACAATTTGGTCCAATTGTAAAGAACAACTAGATCTTATGGTTTTATTACTGTGTCTACACTCATTTTGTTCCCCTTTATTAGATGTTGTTTTGCGTTTTTGAGGACATCTCTGATGGTAAGATCCCTTTTACATGGTTCATATTTACAGAACCTTTTTTATATACATGATTATGCAAATATAGGAGGAGAACTGGAAAAACTCAGAGTTTTACCATGCTTACTGCATTCATAAAGTTTCCTATTTTGTGAGTGATATGACATTTGCTAAGTGACCTAGGATGAACAAAAGTATTTACAAAGTCTTAGTACTCATGTAGCTTTTCTGTAATGTGCATTTGCTGATGTATTAATGACGAAACTGGAAAAAAATTACTTGTATACTTGAATCAAACTCAACAAGTATACTAAACATGGGAATTGCTATGTATCTTCTAATTGTTCTGAGAGAGAATTGTGTTTTGTCATTACATACATGTATGCTCAGATGACTTGATTTTGGAGTGACATATGATATACTAAGTAAAAGAATAATAAATAAAAGACTTCCATATTGAATTTACACAGTATGACTTTCTGTACTCATAGAGATTAAGGTTTCTCCATAAGTGACCCTTGATCCTTGATTCTAATTGCCCCCTCACTAAATTTAGCACAGTCCCAACAAGTATATTAGTTATAAATTATTTGTATATTAGCAAGACCTGAATATATACTTATCACCTCTGCACTATGTATAACTTTTGTAATATGAGTGAAATTAAATAAATGCATAGACAGTTTGACTGCATAGCTCTCTTACTGCTACCATTAAAATGGTGATATCAGCTAAGACATTGTTTCCTTGACTTCTTTCTTAAAGAATGCCATGTACATGTAATTCACCTACCTGAAATTGCAGTTTATAGACTTGTGAGAATTTAATAATCAGTGATATACTTTAAAGTGTTCCTATTTACACTATTGCTTTTGATAAAAAGTTCCAGGACAAAATACAATTTCTTCAGAGGCACATTTGTATCAGTTTTCACATGTAAGTTACCTTTCATGCCATGTAGAAAGATGACAATGTTGTTCAATAGTATGGTCTTCCCAACTGTATCCTAAAATATAATTCCAGAAAATTACTATTGAAAATTGTACAACATTTTAGAGAAGACCATCAATAATTAAATAATAGTTGTCCCCTTATTTTAAATTCTGAGGGAAAATTCTGGCTTACCAATAATAAGGAGGTTCCTGTAGGTCTCTAGCATCACATCTTTGTAGAGATTCTTCTGGGAAGGTTCCAGCAAAGTCCATTCTTCCCGAGTGAAGTCAACATGCACATCACCATAGGTAATTGCATTCTTAAATATCCCATACATGTATACAAAAGAAAGCATAATACTGACAATATTGTACATACATATTTCACTGACACTACAGTCATAAGGTTCTAACACTATCTACAATAATTCCATAACAAGGACAAAATTTAATCACCAAGTAACTTTAAAAGGAAACTGAATAAAAGGTTCACCTTTATCATTTCTATACCCTTTGAATGGAGTATCACCTTGCAAAAATGTTTATTATAAAACATAGACAAACAGATCAACAGCACAGAGTACATGAGAGAAACTGTATGAAAAATTAATTCCAACTTAAAAAACAAAAAGATAAGATGGGCAAGCTGTGTGCATTGGCTCATGCCTTTAATCTTAGCACTCAGAAGGCAGAGGCATGTATATCTGACTCTGAGTTGTCTGCAGGGTCCTTGGACTACTAGGAGTTCCTGTTACTGTGCTGAGGAGATCCACCCAGACGAGTGTGTGCCTGCCTGGTCGGAAGATCCCCAGAAGGGAGTGCAGGGCACCTCGAGCTCCTGCTTCAGGGGCTTCTTGTTCCACATGACCATGCCCCTCTCTCAAGTCTGCCCTTTTGTCTGCGGGTTCCTTGGAATTCCAAGAGTCCCTGTTCTTGTACTGAGGAGATCCATCCAGACGGGTGAGGGTGTGCCATCCCAGAGCGGACAATCCCGGAATGGAGCACAGGGCTCCTCCAGCTCTTGCTGTAGGGGCTTCTTTGTTCCACATGACCCTGCCTCCCCTGAGCCTGCCCTATTGTCTGTAAAGTCCTTATCCCTGGAACAGTTCCTGCTCCTGCACTGAGGAGATCCACACAGAGAGTCAGTCACAGCAAAAATTGGACCAAGCTGCCAAGACTCTCCTGGCTGCATTTGAAGGAAGAGATGGGCAGGCGCCATGCAAGAATTCCTCCGACAACCTGAAAGGCAACATGACAATACCAGAACTCAGGGATCACGTAACAAGAAAACTTGAACACCCTATTCCAGAAGAAGTAGAAGAAATTGACTTTAAACGTAACATTATGAAAATAATAGAAGACCTTAAACAGGATGTGAAAAACTGTTTTAAAGAAACGGAGAAGACAAACAAAATGGGAAAAGAAATGAATAAATTTCTCAAAGATACCCAAGAAAACCAAGAAAAAGCAAACGGACAGGTAATGGAAACAAATCAAGACTTGAAAAATGAAATGGAGGTAATGAAAAAAAAAACCACAAACCAAGGGAAGGCTGAATATGGAAAATCTGGGTAAAGGAACATGAACTACAGAGAAAAGTATAAGCAACAGAATACAAGAGATAGAAGAAAGAATCTCAGACGCTGAAGATACTATAGAGGAAATAAACTCTTTGATTAAAGAAAATAATAAATCTAAGAAGTTCTTAACACAAAACATCCAGGAAACCTGGGACACCATGAAAAGAACAAACATAAGAATAATAGGGTTAGAAGAAGGAGAAGAATTATAGCTCAAAGGCCCAGAAAATATATTCAACAAAATAAGAGAAGAAAACTTTCCCTACCTAAAGAAGGATATTCCTATGAAGGTACAAGAAGCATACAGAACACAAAACAGAATGGATCAAAAAAAAAAAATCCCCTAGCCATATAATAACCAAAACAGAAAACATACAGAATAAAGAAAGAATATTAAGAGCTACAAGGGAAAGAGGTCAAGTAACATATAAAGGGAAACCTATCAGAATTACACCTGACTTCTTAATGGAAACCATGAAAGACAGCATGTCTTGGATAGGTGTGCTGCAGACAATAAGAGATCATGGATGTAAGCCCAGACCACTACACCCAGCAAAGCTTGCATTCACCATAGATGGAGAAAAGATATTCCGGGACAAAAACAGATTTGAACAATACGTAGCCACAAACCCAGCCTTACAGAAAATACTAGAAGGAAAACCACAAACCAAGGAAGCTGATAATAACAAAAGCATCTGACAACCCTCCAGCAGCACAACTCAAAGAAGGGATACACACAAACACTACAACCAGAAAAAATAACTGGAGTTAGCAACCACTGGTCATTAATATCACTTAATATCAATGGTTTCAGCTCACCTATAAAAAGGCACAGGTTAAGAGAATGGATACGAAAACAGGATCTAACACTCTGCTGTTTACAAGAAACACACCTCAGCCTCAAAGACAAACATCTACTCAGAGTAAAGGGTTGGGAAAAGGTTTTCCAGTTAAATGGACCAAAGAAACAAGCGGGTGTGGCTATAATAATATCTAACAAAATTGATTTCAAACTAGAAGCAATCAGAAGAGCTGGAGAAGGACATTTTATACTCATAACAGGAACTATTCATCAGGAGGAAGTCTCAATCCTGAATATCTATGCCCCTAATATAAAAGCACCCACGTATGTAAAAGAAACATTATTAGAACTCAAAACATGCATCAAACCCCACACTCTAATAGTAGGAGATTTCAACACTCCTCTCTCACAAATGAACAGGTCAAACAGACAAAAACTTAACAGAGAAATAAGATATGTAATGAGATTTTCACTAAGGCTACCAACCCAGAGCAGTGAGTCCCTGACTAGAGGGCAGGCCTCAAGGTCCCCGCCAGGGAAAGCGGGCCCCCACTGCTGGGTCTGCAGTCTCTGCTGTGATCTGCTGGACCTGCTCTGCCTGCGCCCTAATTCCCTTAGTCCCTGGCTCATTGGGGCATCCAGGAGTTCCTGTGTAGGTGCCGAGAAGTTTCATCGGGACGGGTGAGTGTGTGCTATCCTGGGGCAGACTGTCCCGGTAGAGAGCACAAACGCCCCTCCCCCAGTACCTGCTGTAGGGCTTTCTCTCCTACACACCCGCCCCCACCCCCACCCCCAAGCCTGCCTTGTCTGCAAGGTCCTTAGCTGTGGAGCAGTTTCCTGCCATTTCACTAAGGCTACCAACCCAGAGCAGTGAGTCCCTGACTAGAGGGCAGGCCTCAAGGTCCCCGCCAGGGAAAGCGGGCCCCCGCTGCTGGGGCTGCAGTCTCTGCTGTGATCTGCTGGACCTGCTCTGCCTGCGCCCTAATTCCCTTAGTCCCTGGCTCATTGGGGCATCCAGGAGTTCCTGTGTAGGTGCCGAGAAGTTTCATCGGGACGGGTGAGTGTGTGCTATCCTGGGGTGGACTGTCCCGGTAGAGAGCACAAACGCCCCTCCCCCAGCACCTGCTGTAGGGCTTTCTCTCCTACACACCCGCCCCCACCCCCACCCCCACCCCCAAGCCTGCCTTGTCTGCAAGGTCCTTAGCTGTGTAACAGTTTCCTGCCATTTCACTAAGGCTACCAACCCAGAGCAGTGAGTCCCTGACTAGAGGGCAGGCCTCAAGGTCCCCGCCAGGGAAAGCGGGCCCCCACTGCTGGGTCTGCAGTCTCTGCTGTGATCTGCTGGACCTGCTCTGCCTGCGCCCTACTTCCCTTAGTCCCTGGCTCATTGGGGCATCCAGGAGTTCCTGTGTAGGTGCCGAGAAGTTTCATCGGGACGGGTGAGTGTGTGCTATCCTGGGGCAGACTGTCCCGGTAGAGAGCACAAACGCCCCTCCCCCAGTACCTGCTGTAGGGCTTTCTCTCCTACACACCCGCCCCCACCCCCACCCCCAAGCCTGCCTTGTCTGCAAGGTCCTTAGCTGTGGAGCAGTTTCCTGCCATTTCACTAAGGCTACCAACCCAGAGCAGTGAGTCCCTGACTAGAGGGCAGGCCTCAAGGTCCCCGCCAGGGAAAGCGGGCCCCCGCTGCTGGGGCTGCAGTCTCTGCTGTGATCTGCTGGACCTGCTCTGCCTGCGCCCTACTTCCCTTAGTCCCTGGCTCATTGGGGCATCCAGGAGTTCCTGTGTAGGTGCCGAGAAGTTTCATCGGGACGGGTGAGTGTGTGCTATCCTGGGGCGGACTGTCCCGGTAGAGAGCACAAACGCCCCTACACTAAGGCTACCCAACCAGAGCAGTGAGTGCCTGCCTAGCGGGCAGGCCTCAGCAACCCCCGAAAGGGAGCACAGGCACCTCCAGCTTGTACTGCAGTGTCGCCTGTGTTCTACTGGACCCCGCCCGACCCCTTGCATCCGGCCTTCTTTACGCGGGTCATTGGAATACCACGCATCCATGTTTTGGTGTTGAGGAGTTCATCTGGAAGGGAACGGTTCCTGCCCCTACACTGAGGAGATACACCTAGAGAGTTAGTCACAGCAAAGACTGGTCCAAGACATCAGGCCTCTCCTGCCTCCATTTGAAGGAAAAGATGGGCAGGCGCCAATGCAAGAATTCCCCCAACAACTTGAAAGGCAACGTGACATCACCAGGATCCAGGAATCCCGAAATGAGAAGTCTACACCCTAATTCAGAAGAATTAGAAGAATTCGACTCAAAAGTGAATTTTATGAAAATAATAGAGGACCTTAAACAGGAGGTGAAAAACTGCCACAACCAATTAGAGATTACAAACAAAAAGGTAGAGGAAATGAATAAATATCTCAAAGATACCCAAGAAAACCAAGAGAAACAAGAAAAAGTAATCAAACAGGTAAGGGAAACGGTTCAAGACTTGAAGAATGAAGTGGAAGTAATAAAGAAAACACAAACCGAGGGAAGGATGGAGATGGAAAATTTGAATAAACGAACAGGAACTACAGAGACAAGTACCACCAACAGATTACAAGAGATAGAAGAAAGAATCTCAGACACTGAAGATACCATAGAGAAAATAAACACTCTCATCAAAGAAAACAGCATAACCAACAAATTCTCATCACAAAACATTCAGGAAATCTGGGACACAATAAAAAGACCAAACCTAAGAATAATAGGGATAGAAGAAGGAGAAGAAGTACAACTCAATGGTCCAGAAAATATATTTAATAAAATTATAGAAGAAAACTTTCCCAACCTTAAGAAAGATATTCCTTTGAAGGTCCAAGAAGCATACAGAACACCAAATCGACTGGATCAAAAAAAAACATCTCCTCGTCATATAATAATCAAAACACTAAACATACAGAATAAAGAAAGAATATTAAGAGCCGCAAAGGAAAAAGGTCAAGTTACCTATAAAGGTAAACCTATCAGACTTACACCTGATTTCTCTATGGAAACCATGAAAGCCAGAAGGTCCTGGATAGATATACTGCAGAAACTACGAGACCATGGATGCAAGCCCAGACTACTATACCCAGCCAAGCTTTCGTTCACTATAAATGGAGAAAACAAAGTTTTCCAGGATAAAAACAAATTTAAACAATACGTAGCTACAAATCCAGCCCTTCAGAAAGTAATTGAAGGAAAATCACAAACCAAGGAATCCAACAATGCCCACAATAACTCAGACATCTAATGACCCTTCACCAGCACAACTTGAAGAAGGGAAACACACAAACTCTACTACCAAAGGAAAGAAAGAAAGAAAGGAAAAATGACCGGAGTTAACAACCACTGGTCATTAATATCACTTAACATCAATGGACTCAACTCACCTATAAAGAGGCACAGGCTAAGAGATTGGATACGAAAACAAGATCCAACATTCTGCTGCTTACAAGAAACACACCTCAACCACAAAGACAGACATCTACTCAGAGTAAAGGGCTGGGAAAAGGTTTATCAAGCAAATGGACCTAAGAAACAAGCAGGTGTGGCCATACTAATTTCTAAGAAAGTTGACTTCAAACTAAAATCAATCAAAAGAGATGGAGATGGACATTTTTTACTCATAACAGGAACAATTCACCAGGATGAAATCTCAATCCTGAATATATATGCCCCTAATATAAAAGCACCCACTTATGTAAAAGAAACGTTACTAAAACTCAAGGCAGTCATCAAACCACACACACTAATAGTAGGAGATTTCAACACTCCTCTCTCACCAATGGACAGGTCAATCAGACAGAAACCTAACAGAGAAATAAGAGGATTAAGGGAGGTAATGAATCATATGGACTTAACAGACATCTATAGAACATTCCGCCCAAATAGGAAAGAATATACCTTCTTCTCTGCAGCTCATGGAACCTTCTCGAAAATAGACCACATACTCGGTAACAAAGCAAACTTACACAGTTACAAAAAAATATCGGTAACCACCTGTGTCTTATCAGATCACCATGGATTAAAGTTAGAATTCAACAACAATGCTATCCCCAGAAAGCCTATGAACTCATGGAAACTGGACAGTCAACTACTGAACCACACCTGGATCAAGGAAGAAATAAAGAAAGAAATTAAAGTCTTTCTTGAATTCAATGAAAACGAAGACTCAACATACTCAAACCTATGGGACACTATGAAAGCAGTGCTAAGAGGAAAGTTCATAGCATTAAGTGCCCACCTAAAGAAAACGGAGAAAGCACACATTGGAGACTTAATAGCCCACCTGAAAGCTTTAGAAAAAAAAGAAGCAGACTCACCTAGGAGAAGTAGAAGACTGGAAATAATCAAATTGAGGGCTGAAATCAACAAAATAGAAACACAGAAAACAATCCAAAGAATCAATGAAACAAAAAGCTGGTTCATGGAGAAAATCAATAAGATTGATAAACCCCTATCCAAACTAATCAAACGGCGGAGAGAGAATACGCAAATTAACAAAATTAGAAATGAAAAGGGAGACATAACCACAGACTCAGAGGAAATTCAGAGAATCATTAGATCTTACTACAAAAACCTGTATGCCACAAAATTGGAAAATGTTATAGAAATGGACACTTTTTTAGATAAGTACCATATACCAAAGTTAAACCAGGACCAGGTGAACAATCTAAATAGACCTGTTAGTCGCGAAGAATTAGAAGTTGTTATAAAAAACCTCCCCACCAAAAAAAGCCCAGGTCCAGACGGCTTCAATGCAGAATTCTACCAGAACTTCCAAGAAAACCTAATACCTATACTCCTTAAGGTATTTCACAATATAGAAACAGAGAAGTCATTGCCAAATTCCTTTTATGAAGCTGCAGTTTCTTTGATACCAAAACCACACAAAGATACAACCAAGAAAGAAAACTACAGGCCAATCTCACTCATGAACATCGACGCAAAGATACTCAATAAAATACTGGCAAACCGAATCCAAGAACACATTAGAAAAATTATCCATTATGATCAAGTAGGCTTCATCCCAGAGATGCAGGGCTGGTTCAACATACGAAAATCTATCAATGTAATCCATCATATAAATAAACTGAAAGTAAAAAACCATATGATCATTTCATTAGATGCTGAAAAAGCATTTGACAAAATTCAACATCCCTTTATGATAAAGGTCTTAGAGAGATTAGGAATACAAGGGTCGTTCCTAACTATAATAAAAGCTATTTATAGCAAGCCGTCAGCTAACATCAAATTAAATGGAGAGAAACTCAAAGCTATTCCACTAAAATCAGGAACACGACAAGGTTGTCCACTCTCTCCATACCTCTTTAATATAGTGCTTGAAATTCTAGCAATAGCAATAAGACAACATAAGGGGATCAAAGGGATTCAAATCGGAAAGGAAGAAGTTAAACTTTCATTATTTGCAGACGATATGATAGTGTACATAAGCGACCCCAAAAACTCCAGCAAAGAATTCCTTCAGCTGATAAACACCTTTAGTAGCGTTTCAGGATACAAGATCAATTCCAAAAAATCAGTTGCCCTCCTATACACAAAGGATAAGGAAGCAGAGATGGAAATCAGAGAAGCATCACCATTCACGATAGCCACAAATAGCATAAAGTATCTTGGGGTAACCCTAACCAAGGAAGTAAAGGATCTATTTGACAAGAACTTTAAGTCAATGAAGAAAGAAATTGAGGAGGATACCAGAAAATGGAAGGATCTCCCTTGCTCTTGGATAGGGAGGATCAACATAGTAAAAATGGCAATTCTACCAAGGGCAATTTATAGATTCAATGCAATCCCCATGAAAATCCCATCAAAATTCTTCACAGATCTTGAGAGGACAATAATCAACTTTATATGGAGAAACAAAAAACCCAGGATAGCCAAAACAATCTTATATAATAAAGGATCGTCTGGAGGCATTACCATCCCTGACCTCAAACTCTATTACAGAGCCTCAGTATTGAAAACAGCTTGGTATTGGCATAAAAACAGAGAAGTCGATCAATGGAACCGAGTAGAAGACCCTGATTTTAACCCACAAACTTATGAACACCTAATTTTTGATAAAGGAGCTAAAAGTATTCAATGGAAAAAAGAGAGCATCTTCAACAAATGGTGCTGGCAGAACTGGTTGTCAACGTGTAGAAGAATGAAAATAGATCCATATCTATCACCATGCACAAAACTCAAGTCCAAATGGATTAAAGACCTCAATATTAGTCTGAACACACTGAACCTGATAGAAGAAAAAGTTGGAAGTACTCTACAACATATGGGTACAGGAGATCACTTCCTACGTTTATCCCCAGCAGCACAGACATTAAGGACAACATTGAATAAATGGGACCTCCTGAAACTGAGTAGCTTCTGTAAAGCAAAGGACACTGTCACTAAGACAAAAAGGCAACCCACTGACTGGGAGAAGATCTTCACCAACCCTGCAACAGACAAAGGTCTGATCACCAAAATATATAAAGAACTCAAGAAACTAAACTTTAAAATGCTAATGAACCCAATAAAAAAATGGGGCACTGATCTGAACAGAGAATTCTCAACAGAAGAAATTCAAATGGCCAAAAGACACTTAAGGTCATGCTCAACCTCCTTAGCGATAAGGGAAATGCAAATTGAAACAACTTTGAGATACCATCTTACACCTGTCAGAATGGCTAAAATCAAAAACACCAATGATAGCCTTTGCTGGCGAGGTTGTGGAGAAAGAGGCACACTCATTCATTGCTGGTGGGAATGCAAACTTGTGCAACCACTCTGGAAATCAGTGTGGCGATTTCTCAGGAAATTTGGGATCAACCTACCCCAAGATCCAGTAATACCACTATTGGGAATATACCCAAGAGATGCCCCATCAAATGATAAAAGTATCTGTTCAACTATGTTCATAGCAGCATTGTTTGTAATAGCCAAAACCTGGAAACAACCTAGATGCCCTTCAATGGAGGAATGGATGAAGAAAGTGTGGAATATATACATATTAGAGTACTACTCAGCAGTAAAAAACAATGACTTCTCGAATTTTGCGTGCAAATGGATGGAAATAGAAAACACTATCCTGAGTGAGGTATCCCAGACCCAAAAAGAGGAACATGGGATGTACTCACTCATAATCGGTTTCTAGCCATAAATAAAAGACATTAAGCATATAATTTGTGATCCTATAGAAGTTAAATAAGAAAGTGAACCCAAAGAAAATCATATAGTCATCCGCATGGAGAGGGGGAAGTAGACAAGATTGCAGGGCAAAAACTGGGAACTTGCGGGTGAGGTGGCATGGGGCAAAGGGGAAATGGGATGAGAAACATGAGAAGGGGAGGATGGGAGGAGCTCGGGGGATTGGGATGGTTGGGATATAGGAAGGATTGATACGGGAGCAGCGAAGTATATACCCTATCTAAGGGAGCCATCTTAGGGTTGGCAAGAGACTTGACTCTTGAGGGGTTCGCAGGTGTCCAGGAATATGTCCCCAGATGGTACCTTGGGCAACTAAGGAGAGGGAACCTGAAATGACCCTATCCTATACTGATGAATATCTTGCATATCTCCTTAGAACCTTCATCTGGCGATGGATCGAGGTAGAGACAGAGTCTCAATTTGGAGCAACGGTCTGAGCTCTTAAGGTCCAAATGAGGAGCAGGAGGAGGGAGAACATGAGCAAAAAATCAGGACCACGAGGGATGCACCCACCCACTGTGACAGTGGAACTGATTTATTGGGAGCCCACCAAGGCCAGCTGGTCTGGGACTGAATAAGCATGGGTTGATTCCGGACTCTCTGAGCATGGCGGACAATGAAGGCAGATGAGAAGCCAAGGACAATGGCACTAGGTTTCGATCCTAATACATGAACCAGCTTTGTGGGAGCTTAGCCTGTTTAGATGCTCACCTTCCTGGAAGTAGACAGAAGACCTTCGTCTTCCCGCAGGGCAGAGAATTTGGACTGCTCTTCAGTATCAAGAGGGAGGGGGAATGGAGTGGGGGGAGGAGAAGAGGAGTGGGGATAGGGGGAGGGAAGTGGGGGGAGGGGGCAATATTTGGGAGGAGGGGAGGGAAATGGGAAACGGGGAGCAGGTGGAAATTTTAATTAAAAAAGAATAAAAAAAAAAAAATAAAAAAAAAAAAAAGATATGTAATGAACCCAAAGGACTTAACAGACATCTATAGAACATTCCACCCAAACAGAAAAGAATATAGCTTCTTCTCAGCATCTCATAGAACCTTCTCAAAAATTGATCATATAATCATTAACAAAGCAACCATCCACAGATACAAAGAAATTGTAGTAACCACCTGTGTACTATCAGATCACCATGGATTAAAGTTAGAATTCAACAACAATTCTACCCCCAGAAAGCTACAAATTCAAGGAAACTGAAAAGTCAACTACTGAACCACCCCTGGGTCAAGGAAGAAATAAAGAAAGAAATTAAAGTCTTCTTTGAATTCAATGAAAATGAAGACTCACCATACTCAAACCTATGGGACACTATGAAAACAATGCTAAAAGAAAAGTTCATAGCACTAAGTGCCCACATAAAGAAAACGGAGAAAGCTCACATTAGAGACTTAACAGCCCACCTGAAAGCTCTAGAAAAAAAAGAAGCAGACTCATCCAGAAGGAGTAGAAGACTGGAAATAATCAAACTGGGGGCTGAAATCAACAAAGTAGAAACACAGAAAACAATCCAAAGAATCAATGAAACAAAAAGTTGGTTCTTGGAGAAAATCAACAAGATGGACAAACCCCTATCCAAACTAATCAAATGTCAGAGAGAGAACACGCAAATTAACAAGATCAGAAATGAAAAGGGGGTTATAACCACAGACACAGAGGAAATTCGTAGAATCATTAGATCTTATTAGAAATGTCTGTATGCCACAAAATTGGAAAATGTGAATGAAATGGACATTTTTAAAATAAGTACCATATACAAAAATTAAATCAAGACGAGCTGAACAATTTAAATAGACCTGTGAGTCAGGAGGAATTAGAAGCTGTCATCAAAAACCTCCCTACCAAAACAAGCCCAGGACCAGATGGTTTCAATGCAGAATTCTACCAGAACTTCCAAGAAGACTTAACATCTATACTCCTCAATGTGTTTCTCCTTAATGTGTTTCACAAAACAAAAACAGAAGAGTCATTGCCAAACTCCTTTTATGAAACTACAGTTACCCGGATACCAAAACCACACAAAGACTCAACCAAGAAAGAGCATTACATGCCAATCTCACTCATGAACATCGACACAAAAATTCTCAATAAAATACTGGCAAACTAAATCCAAGAACACATTAGAAAAACTATACATTATGATCAAGTAGGCTTCATCCCAGAGATGCAGGGCTGGTTCAACAAATGAAAATCTATCAATGTAATCCATCATATAAATTAACTGACAGAGAAAAGCATAAGATCATTTCAATAGATGCTGAAAAAGCATTTGACAAAATTCAACATCCCTTTATGATAAAGGTCTTGGAGAGATTAGGGATACAAGGTTCATACCTAAATATAATAAAAGCAATATACAACAAGTCAACAGCTAACATCAAATTAATTGGAGAGAAACTCAAAGACATTCCACTAAAATCAGGAACATGACAAGGCTGTCCACTCTCTCCATACCTCTTCAATATAGTGCTTGAAGTTCTAGCAATAGCAATAAGACAACATAAGAAGATCAAGGGGATTCAAATTGGAAAGGAAGATGTCAAACTTTCATTACTTTCAGATGATATGATAGTGTACATAAGTGACCCCAAAAATTCTACCAAAAAAATCCTACAGCTTATAAACACCTTAGTAATGTGGCAGGATACAAGATCAACTCCAAAAAATCAGCAGCCCTCCTATACACAAAGAACAAAGAAGCAGAGAGGGAAATCAGAGAAATATCACCTTTCTCATTAGCCACAAATAGCATAAAGTATCTTGAGGAAACACTAACCAAGGAAGTGAAAGATCTATTTGACAAGAACTTTATGTCTTTGAAGAAAGAGATTTAAGAGGATACCAGAAAATAGAAGGATCTCCCTTGCTCTTGGATTGGGAGGATCAACATAGTAAAAATGGCAATTCCACCAAAAGCAATCTATAGATTCAATGCAATCCCCATCAAAATCCCAACAAAATTCTTCACAGACCTTGTAGAGAACAATAATCAACTTTATAGGGAAAAACAAAAAACCCAGGATAGCCAAAACAATCCTATACAATAAAAGTACTTCAGGAGGCATTATCATCCCTGACTTCAAACTCTATTACAGAGCTACAGTAATGTGAACAGCTTAGTATTGGCATAAAAACAGAGACATTGACCAATGGAATCAAGTCGAAGACCTGGATATTAATCCCCAAACCTATGAACACCTGATTTTCGACAAAGGAGCTAAAATTATACAAAGGAAGAAAGAAAGCATCTTTAACAAATGGTGCTGGCATAACTGGATGTCAACTTGTAGAAGAATGAAAATAGATCCATATGTATCACCACGCACAAAACTCAAGTCCAAATGGATTAAAGACCTCAATATAAATCTGACCACACTGAACCTGATAGAAGAGAAAGTGGGAAGTAGTCTGCAACACATGAGCACAGGAGACCACTTCCTATGTAGAACCCCAGTAGCACAGACAATAAGAGTAACAATGAATAAATGGGACCTCCTGAAAAGGAGAAGCTTCTGTAAAGCAAAGGACACAGTCATTAAGACAAAAAGGCAACCTACTGAATGGGAGAATATCTTCACCAACCCCGCATCAGACAAAGGTCTGATCTCCAAATATATAAAGAACTCAAGAAACTAGACATTAAAACTCTAATTAACCCAATTAAAAAATGGGGTACTGAACTGAAGAGAGAATTCTCAACAGAAGAAGTTCAAATGGCCAAAAGACACTTAAGGTCATGCTCCACCTCCTTAGCGACCAGGGAAATGTAAATCAAAACAACTTTGAGAAACATTTTACACCTGTCAGAATGGCTAAAATCAAAAACACCAATGATAGCCTATGCTGGAGAGGATGTGGAGTGAGGGGAACACTCATCCATTGCTGGTGGGAATGCAAACTTGTGCAACCACTTTGGAAATCAGTGTGGTGGTTTCTCAGGAAACTGGGAGTCAACCTACCTCAGGATCCAGCAATTCCACTATGGGGAATATACCCAAGAGATGTCCAACCATACTACAAAAGCCTTTGTTCAACTATGTTCATAGCAGCACTATTTGTAATAGCCAGAACCTGGAAACAACCTAGGTGCCCCTTAATAGAAGAATGGATAAAGACGGTGTGGCACATATACACTTTAGCTTTCTACTCAGAGGTAGAAAAAAAATGACATCTTGGATTTTGCATGCAAATGGGTGAAAATAGAAAAGATTTTACTGAGTGAGATAACCCAGACCTAAAAAGATGAATATGAACCTTCATCCGGCGATGGATAGAGATAGAGACAGAGACCCACATTGGAACACTGGACTGAGCTCCCAAGGTCCAGATGAAGAGCAGAAGGAGGGAGAACATGAGCAAGGAAGTCAGGACCATGAGGGGTGCTTCCACCCACAAAGATGCTGGGACTGATCTAATGGGAGCTTACCAAGGCCAGCTGGACTGGGACTGAACGAGCATGTGATCAAACCTGACTCTCTGAATGTGGCTGACAATGAGGGCTGACCGAGAAGCCACTGATAATGGCACTGGGTTTTGACTCTACTGCTTGTACTGGCTTTTTGGGAGCCTAGTCTGTTAGGATGCACACCTTCCTAGACCTGGATGGAGGGGGCAGGGCCTAGAACTTCCCACAGGGCAGGTCACCCAGACTTCTCTTAGGACTGGAGAGGGAGGGGGAGGAGGGGTGGGGTGAGTAGGAGGGAAATGGGAGGAGGTGGACATTTTTAATAAATAAATAAATTTTAAAAAAGTAGAAAAGAAGAACAGAAAAAAATGAGTCAAACAATCAGAAACAATTGAAAGAACTCAGAGGTTTTTGCCGAAGTTCCTAAAAAAGTTACACATTCACTGTAGTTCTGTATTCATGTTCAGAAACCTGAAGTGCTCTGACTTAAACTGTAATGTGAATAAAATTTTACTAAAAGGTACTGCATTTGTAAAAATTTACAAATGAACAATTAAAACATTAGCAATACAAATGTTGATCACAAATAACCAACACAGAGTAAGAGAGATGCCCTAGTTATTAAAGAGCTCACACTATTCTTGAATATAGGTGGGCTCGTTTTCCAGAGCTTACATGAGGGATCATAACTGCCCATTATTTCAAATTCAAGGTTTCTGTGTCCACCTTTTGATCATTGTAAGGACCATGTAACCACATGGCACATATTCATGCATACAGGTAAAATACTCATATTCATTATACGTTTCAAAATAAACACAACAGCTGGAAGAAGGTGATGTCCCTGCAATCCAACAACTCAGAAGGCTAGGACAGTATTAATGCCATGAATAAATGCCCTCCTGGGAAATATAGTGAAACCCTCTGCCAAACATTCTGTAGGACTCAGAAAAAAAGTGACTGAAAAAGTACCAATATATGTAGAACTGTCTTTGAAATTTTCTGTTTCATGGAAAAGTTTGCTGGATACTATAAACCTGTAGGCTGAATATGGATGCTCCAGCACTATAGGAGAACTTTGGGTGACTGTCCAGACAGCAAGATGACTCTGATAATTCTAGAGTTTTGGGAAGTTGCTTATGATACACTTGCTGTTTACATAAATAATAATATATCCTTCTGGGTTTTTTGATGGAGTTGGAGAATAGATATTGTTATAGTTTTACTTATTATGATGAAAAATTAGGAAGATATTGTAACTGTAATTCTTGCTTGATACCTGTTTTGTTATATATGTAATTTTACTATGTTACTATTAAAATCTTCCTTTTCATTTAGACAGAAAAAGGGAGCAGATGTGGGATTCCCCTCTGTATGTTGTGATTACCATTGACTAATTTTTTTAAAAAGTGCTCTGTGAACATATAGCAGGGCAGAATAGAGCTAGGCAGCAAAAACTAAACTGAATGGTGGAAAAAAGAAGATGGAGTCATGAGACCCCATGCATCCCAACAGGAGATAGACACTGGGGACAGAACTTTACCTGATAAGCCACAGCAATGTGGAGATAAACAGATTAATGCATATGGGTTAGTTTAATATATGAGTTATCCATAACTACACTTAAGTTATTGGTCAAACAATATTGCAAATAATATAGTTTCTGCGTGATTATTTTAGGGCTGAGTAGCCTGGAACAAACAAATGTCCTCATACTACAAATACTGAAAATGGAATTCTTACATGGAAGCTGTTTTTGTCTATATAGTCTGACTACATTAAGGGTTAAACATTTCATTTTTCTTTAGACAAGAAAAGTAAAATGTTGTGCAATAAATATATTTTTAAGATGTGTTACATTTGTTTATGCTGTAGAACATTTGTTTCAGTAATCCAAATATGTGCTGAATTCATTATGTTGCATTTTTGCAAATTTCTGATATTTTGTACAATTGGCCTAAAAAAGAGCTGGATGGCCAAGAGCTTGGAAGGAAAGATTAGGAGAAGCTTCCAGACACAGAGAATTGATGGGAGGAACAAATGAAATAAAATAAATTGGACCACGGGTACAGAAGGTGTCTTATGGAGTTACCTCCTGGGACTAGAAACCACTTTGCTTACTCCTTCCATAAACTGAAGGTTTAGGATGGAGTCTTATCCTTAATGAGATAAGTCTGAGAGGAAAAATAGAAGAAGCAAGAAAAGAAGACGACACCAGGGGCCAATGTCCCAGCTAAACAGCAAGCCACAGAAGAATTAGTAAAGTAAGGTATACAAAATAGAGGAAGATAAAAGCTCAGAGGAAAAAGGATATTTTTCCAAAAGCTGGCTAGAAATAGTGAAACTAAGGCCATGAATTTATATATATATAAAGAGAATTAGCCTTCATGTGAGTCATTTATTTGAGAGCTAGGTGGCATGCTCCCAAATGAGTAAGGTTTTAAAAAAGATAACTAACAACACCAGCCTTTATCCTCACAGTTTCATGTAATGGATTTTCACATTCTCCTCACTGCCACAATCCTGCACTAAGAAACCTTTAAATTTTGATTCTTCCTTGTTTCCTGCACATGATGGATGATACTGCAAAGTGACTTAATTAGGATAGACACTATCCCAATTGGGTTACACACTTGGACCACAGGTGTCAGCTTAATTTTTATCGAGTTTCTTTTGAACTGAAACCCTATTATCTCAATCTCTATTTTCTGCCATTATTCTTAACATTTCCATTTTCCTGGTCCTACAGGAAGAGCCAGTTAAGTTTTGTGTACAACTTTCTACGATTTTTGCCATCTAACGTCTTATCTTCCACATTCTTTCAAAAGACAACATTCTCACGCTGTGTCTAGCAACAAAATCACAATATATGTCCTTTTTTTTTTATTCATACTGTTTATGCTGGATTAACTAAGTCCTCTAACCCAAAGCAGCTCAGGCAATGAATGGATTTATTTGGCTGATAACATTCCTTCATTTTGGGAGGCTTAGGGTAGAAACTTGAGCTAAAAATTAAATCAGAAAACATGGGTAAAGATTGTTTTTGGCTTTCTTTTTTGCCTAGTCACTATCTAATGCTCTTCTTCCTTTTCTAGTCCAGGTAATCTTTCTTAGTGATATTGTCAAGCCTTCCACAATTAATCATTAATCAACACAATCTCTCACAGACATAACACTTTCTGGCTTTTATGAATAAAGCCAGTATGAACATACTTGAGTAAGTGTACTTCTGGAAGGATCATTTGGGTATATATCCAAAAGTGATATAGCTGAGTCTTGAGGAAGACTGACTGCCAATTTTCTGAGAACAGCATGTTGATTTGCACAGAGGCTGTATAAATATACACTCGCAAGACCAATGAATCCCCTTACTCCATGTTCTTGCCAGCATTAGCTTTTTCTTGTGTTATGGATCCTAACTATTCTTACAGGTATAAGATAAAACCACAAAGTAGTTTTGATATGCATTTCCTTGATTGCTAAGGATGTTGAACATTTCTTCAAGTGTTTCGCTGCTGCTGCAGATTCCTCTACTAAAAATTCTATTTAGAGGTATACCCACTTATAATTTGATTTGTTGTTGTCTAATTTTTTGAGTTCCTTATTTTCCCAAGTGAGGAAACCCAGAATCACAAAGACAAACATGCATTGTAGCAGTGGCTCTAGGGGAATGGAATTTGGTAAAGGGGGAGACAAGAAGGAATGGAGGAAGGGGAGGCATTAGTCCGAATGTATTGTATGAGAAAAGAATAAATACAAAGAGAAACAAAAAAGTGAAAATGCATTTAATCTGAGTTTAATGATACTCATATTCAATATAACAACCCAAACAGCTCATATGTCCAAAGTATCTTCTGACACTAAAAACAATCCCTTGATTGTCACATCTTGTAAAATAAGGAAACAAATTAAGTATTTTCAACTTATAATGTCACAGGGTATATTCCCATTCAGAAAAAAAAAGAATATTGCTGTGTTCCAGTCCCCAAATCAGGCTGACATCCCCTCCTCATGTGAATGTCACACCAGAAGAACAGGGAGGAACCCCTCCAGTCCATGGAATTTCCACACTCCCTACATTCTCACAGACACAATTCCCCACCAACCCTACAGCTGTTACCACCAAAGCCATGACCCCACCCCAAATCCGATGGATATCTCTGCTCAAGTGCAGGCCATATAAGCCAAAAGAGCAGGTAGGCTAACACTGGCAAAGAATCCTTACTGTACAAGAGATAATGGCAACCAACAGAAATGTACATAGGCTATTTGCCTGTGGACCTCCACCATTCTTTCAAAAGCCCTCCCAATGCTATCCTCAGTCCCACATCCCTCCTCATCTGTTTTGTAGCCTAAAAATTGGGTAAAACCCATTGCTCAAAGAAAGGAGACATCATCTGGCAGAAGCCCATGTAGGCCACCTGCTCACAGACCTCATCACTCTCAGTGTCACCTCAACACTATCTCCAAGCTCCCTCCCCTCTTTCTTATTTTTACCTTTAAATATGGACAGGTACTACCTACTGGAATGAAGGCCACACCTACTACCAAATTTCCAGCCCCAACTTTTGGTGAGAACGCCTGTTAACCATGGAACACACAGAGTAGAAAACTGAAAAAAAAAAAAAGAAAGAGGAACAAAACACCCCCCCCCCCAAAAAAAAAAAACGAACTGAGAAACTGGCATGTAGAACCACAGTATTTCACTCAAATACATTTACAGCAGCACATGAATAAAATAAAAAAAAAAAGCAAGATCAGTAGGTCACTCACAAATTCTAAATATCCTTGAGACCACCTTTATAAAGATGACAGAAGATTTTAAAGAAGTGAATGAATTCCTTTTAAAAAAGTGGAGAAAGTTAACAATTCCTTAAAATAAAAAGCAAAGTTTTAAAGTAGAAAAGAATTAAACAAACATACAAACAGTTGATGAAAATGAATGAATCTGTTCAAGATTTGAAGATAGAATCAGACAAGATTTGAAGATAGAATCAGAAGCAATTTGAAAAACACAAACTGAAGGAATTCTTGAAATAAAAATCTAGATAATTAAACAGAACATACAAAGCAAGCTGCAACAAAGAATACAAGACATGAAAGCAGAGAATTTGAAGGTATGATAGAAGAAATGGATATATTGATTAAAAAATGGTAAATCTAAAAATTTCCTGAAACAAACATCCAGTATATCTGGAACACTATGAAAAGTCAAAAACCTAAGAATAATAGAAATTGAAGGAGGAGAATCTGAACTCAAAGGCCCAGAAAAGCTTTTCAAAGAACTTAATATTCATTAGAGCATATCAAAGAGTTCTCAGACCTTTTCTATAAAGATACACATCTTAAACAAACAAACAACAACAAAAAAAAATAACAGCCTTCTTAGGCAGGCTCACAACTTTTGGTTGAACTACTATAATTATAGCAATTGGTTCCATGATCATGTCAGTGCTTTAGACAGATTTTTGATTGCCCTTGTCTGTAAACCATAAGAAATAGCAAATCAGGACATTTATGAAGCATCTCAAATTGACTACCTAATCTCACATTGCTAATCTCAACTACTGTTGAAGCAGGAAAGCTCTCATCCTCCTTCCTTCCTCCCCATTTCTACACTCTTACTGGACCAGCTTCAAATATTTCAATGATTCAATTAGAGCACATGTCCATCTTCATATATAAGTCCCCTCCAAAACACAGAGAGACTGAAAGTCACCTATGAATTGGTCTGATTTTCCTGCTCAATGCCTAGTGAAGGCCTAGTCTGGAAGGAGTTTGTAGAACTGTCTTCCCAGACTGTGCAGAAAAAGCAAGTAAGGTGTTTAAAGCAATTCTTAATTACATGAGGCAAACCTAAGCTATAGAAGACATTGCTTTACATAGAAATGAATAATCAACATCAATTAAGAGAAAAGGATTGAAGATATCAATGATCTAGAAACATTGGAGAAAATAGAGATGAGGGCAGTAATGGACTTAAAGAAAATATTTAAAACTTGATACCAATAAGTGATTTTAAAAATGATAAGAAAATTTTATTTTTAAGATTAAAAAGCTTAGGTATACTGACTTTGAAAAACAGTAGGACTTTCCCTAGAAGAGGGAATGTCATTAATAAGAGATAGACTGATTTTCCTCATATGTACAAGTTGTCTGCTGAGATCTGTAAGCTGACACATAGAGTTAAAATCAATAGACTGTTCCTCAAACCTCTGAGCTCACATAACTGTGTCAAGCAGGACTGAACATATCTACATAGGATCTCTGCTTAATTACACCTTCAGTATTCATTGGCTCAAGATAACCTTACCAAACTGTACACCCACACTGATCTGTGTTCATTCATATGACATGAATTAAAACATGCTGGGAAATTACAGAAACACTCCCCTGAGCACAGTCAAGTCCTTTATCATAATGGTGACTCCAGGAGCTGGTTGCCTACCCTGTTTCTCCTGAAATGTACAGAATAAATTTTTCCTCCTATTTTGGTCAGAAGACAGAAGCAATGTTCCATATGTGGGTCCTTTTCCTGTGACTGCACTGGAGAGCTGACTAAATGACTCTAACAGATTATTTTAAAACTGAGATATAGAGGACAACATGGCCATTCTCTTGAGTGCAACAGACTGGAATCAAGGTCACCCAAGTCAACCTAAGAGAGCTTGTCTCAAACAGTTTTCCAACAGGATGGAATACAACACTTATAGAATTAATATGCCTTCCCTTTGAGAAACCACTTTCCACAAAGGGGATTAACAAAGAAAAACCTCTCTGATGGTGGTACACATCCATGTCTGTCTGAAACTCACAGAGGAGCCAACTTAGACAGATTTTACATTCCACATATGCTGTCATCCTTACATGTCTTTTGGGTTCATGTTCCATGTAGGCTTTGAACAATTCAAAAGAGATAGGCAATTTGTAGGTCGAGCCACTCAGGCAGACAGGAAGGTTAGACAGCAAAGATATTCCCAGAACACTTTCTTAAGTACACCAGTGGCATGAAACTGTGACAGGATCCTGTGGTGAAGGTCACAGGGGATGAGGGAGATAGGACAAGTAGAAGGTAGAGAAGATAAAAGCAGCTGAGCAGTGGTGGCACAGGCCTTTAATCCCAGCACTCTAGAGGCAAGCCAGGCAGATCTCTGGGAGTTCGAAGCCATCATGGTCTACAATAGCTATCCAGAACATGTTCCGAAGCTACAGAGAAGCTCTGTCTTGAACCTCCCCCTCCAAAAAAAAAAAAAAAAAAAAAAAGGAACGAAAAGATAAAAGCTAGGGTGGGGATTTCTTGCACATGCTAAGTTCGATGCCAAGTTAGTTTCTTAAGAATAGAATATTGTATCTAACTTGGGGGGCGGGGGAGTAATGGAAGGAAATGAAAGACTTCAATGAAGTCAGCCGAAACCCTCATACAGTAGTACAAATTCAATGGGAGGCTAATCAAATAATTCTACACAAGGGAAACATGGGGTCTTATGTGATCATTACTAAAACTAAAAGGGCCTTGGGATTGACAACCATAGCTCTGAGGGCTTCTCAGGATCTAAGGCAACCCTTCCACAAAGGCCCTAACCCCAAGCAATTACCAAAGGAGCTATGTTCAACTGTCAATACATCAGACCCTAGGAAAGCTCTCAAAGCCTAGGCTCCAGGCTGTTACTGTCTCTCCCAAAAATGTCCCTCCTCTCTGCTCTAGGGCCTAAATAAAAGCCTTAGTTGATCAGGCCAGTCCTTAACACAGCAGTGTTTTATTTTTCAAATAGATGTCACCTTGTGTCATATTGCCCATCAGGCAGAACTATGCTTTTCTCTAAAAGAAAAAGAAACTTCAATGGTACTCCAGGCCTTAAGGTTGGTTGTGACCCTGTTACGACCCCATGAGCAGCTTGTTATAGGCCTGTTCTTTGGTATGCAGATGGACCTACTGCCTGGTTGTAAACAAGGGAAGGCTGCATTGTAAAGGAGCCAAAAGTCTGAAAAATCCTGTTAAACAAATGTGCATCCTAGCATCCTAATCATTAACATGCCTGATCAGCATACACTTATATTTTGAGGGTTTTAGAGGTAGTCCTCCCTCAGTTAAATTCTACTTTTTGAGACTTAATATTTTCTAAGCATTGGTAAATCCACTCTTCTACATCAAGGCGTGGAAGTGGAAGGCTACCCAACATATGGATGCTTTTACAACCTCCACAAAATTAACAGTGAATGGATCTCACACATAAAGGTGAAATGCACAGTGCTGAACTTCTAGAAGATACTAGAGAAACTAGACCTCCATGAGTTTGGCAACCTGCTTTCCATGAACGCACTAAAAAGCATGATGATGTTGCCTAGAAAGAGGTTTCTCCACATAGCTCTCTGCTCCCAAAAACAGTTCTAGAATTAATATTCCTTCCCTTTGAGAAGATTCTGAATCTGCTTAGAGCAGTTTCAGATCACAGTGCAAAGTAATTCAGGGGCCTGTCCTATTCAGGGAGTTGCAGGCACCGCACTGAACTTGAAAGGATGGGGACTCCGGCTGCAGTTTCTCAAGCAGAACTGGAGAGGAACCACCTCACTGGTTCCCGCACCTCACCATCTGCTCCTCCCAATCCAGGGACAGCAGCCCCTCACTCACCATGCCGCGGTTTCCTTGCTTTCCCAAGCGCTCCACGCAGTTTCCTGGAGGAGTTTTAGTCGAACGGCACACAAGACTGGCACCACTTCCACTTCACTGCCAAGCTGGAACCCGGAAACCGGAAGCGCCCTCCACCACTTCTGATTGGCAGGTCACCTGGAGGTTCTGATTGGCTAGTGATACTTGGCTGAGTGACAAGTGCACCTCCCATTGGGTTAGCCTGTTTTTAAAGACTCAGCGTAATGTTATCTGACACTGCTTTACAAACCAGGCAAAGACCTTTTCTAGATTAGCAGAGATATGTATTTCAATAGCATTTGCCATTGGATCCAATAGCAGATCCTACTATCTTCCTATAGGCACTTCTCCTTCTTCTTTCCTCCTGGACGATAGGTGGCTAACCATCTTGCACAGCCCTCTAAACTTTGTGAATAGCGTAATTCCTTGTCGCGTGTGTGGAAGGATGTCCAGAAGAGATTTAAGGACACAAAAAGGAATATTTGTTCTGTGGTTTCATGCTGAGGTAAAATAAAGTAAAGGTACTTTTTCTTCCTGGTTGTCACATGTACCTCAGAAAATCAGGAAAGAAAAGTAGAAACCAGATCTCGCAGGGCAGGTCTTGCGCGTGGCGGGAGCCAAGGCAGTAGTAGGGCCTGGCGGGGCACAGTGGGGGAAGTAACTCAGGTCACAGGCCAAAGGCCAGAGCAAGGAGGCGCCGGGAACCGGCGACCCGGAGCAAATGAGCTCAAGGGGACCAGATGAGGGTGTCAGTGTCCCCAGTGCGTAGAGGGTGGAGCCCGGGGGCGGGTCCAACTGCGGAGCCCTGCGGGGCAGGGGTCTGATATCTGGGCTTGGGGCGAGCAGCATCCAGCTCTGGGGAGTCGGGAGGATCCCAGTGGCGTCCAGCTGTGCAAACAGGAGGAGGGCCTAGGCGACCCAGGGGAGAGGGGCGAGAGTGCTGCTGCAGCCGCCGCCTGGGCCTCAGCTCCGCTGAGGGCTGTGCCAGCCTCCTCGGCCCCCACACAGAAGGTTGTCACAAACAGGCCACAGCGGGAGCCCTAGGCTCCAGGGGCCGAGTGGGTGGGCGGGGAGAGGGCGGGGAAGGCTGGTTTCGCTGAGGCGAACTGGTGGGCAGACCTGGAGTCGCCTCGTAAGCGGGGAGGCTCAGTGCCCTGAGTCAGGCGCGGCTGTGCAGCAGTGGAAGTCATTTGTTGCAGCCCCGTCCCTGACACAGCCGGAATGTCTCAGTGCAGCAGCCTGCGACCCCTCGCCTCCGCCTGCCCGGCCGCTCACCCCGGGGCCCCGCCGCCCGAAACTCCCGGAAACCCCCGCAGCCGCTTGTCCCACCGAGCCAGCTGAGCAGCTGCCAGTCGTGGTGGCGAGTTGCGCAACTTTGACCATGGCCGGGTCGCGGGGAAGCCGGAGCGCGGAGGGTGCCCGGCGAGAATTTTGTTGCAGGGACTGCTGAGCCGGCCGCCTGCTAGATGCGGGCGATCAGTCCAGTGCACGTGTCATTCCCAGGTCTGGGACGAATTCCCTCTCCAGACGACTTCCCAAATTACTTATTTTTCCCTTTATTTTATATTGGGCTGGGGGAGGGGAGGTGGAGGCGGGAGGCCGTACTTGATGGCCCGGCCCAGAGAGTGCTTTGCTAACTTCCAGCAGCTGCTTGGCGGTCGGTGGAAAGGCAGCCTCCCAGGGCCTGATGCTGGAGACTTGAAGGTGTTCCCTGAGGGAGGAGGCGCCTAGTCGCGCGGATTCCAGCTTTACTCTTTCCCACCCACTCTCATTAGCACACGGACTTTTTGTTCCGGTCAAAAATGGTAGGTCTCGGGGTTTGGCAACTTTTGTGTGAATAAGGTTTTTTTTTTTCTTTCACCCCCGAGTCCGGAAAAGAACGTGCTTTTCGCCATCAGTGGCGCCTCCTGGATGCTTCAGGAGCTGGATGATTACTAGAAGATGGGGAAGCCCATCCACAGCAGCTATGTCCTTCAGCAGCTCAGCAACCAGAGAGAGTGGGGTTTTCTATGGACATCATTTACTTCCAGGCACACAAAGCGGTCTGAGCTGTCTTTAGCTCTTATTTCAGAATGTTCTTCATGAACCATCATTATAATAATGCACAGCTGAATCTCAGCAACATGAAAATAAGCGCTGAGGGTTTTGATCTCATTTTGCAGTTCCTGTATTTAGGAAAGATTATGATTGCTTCTTCCAGTTTTGAGCAGTTCAAAGTGGCAATGAACTACCTACAGCTGTACAACGTGCCTGACTGCTTAGAAGATATACTGGATGCAGACTATTCTAGTTCAAAGTGTTCGTCTTTTGCTTCAAGAAAACAGAACAGCAAGATGATCTTTGGAGTGAGGATGTATGAAGACACCACGGCTAGGAATGGCACTGCAGCCAGCAGGTGGTGTGCAGAACCCAGTTCGATGGTGAATACACCACATAATAAAGAGTCCGACTAAGAATCTTTACAGTTAGCTAATTTTCTGAGCCAATATTTGATGTGTGTAAAAAAAAGTTCTGTGTCCAAATTATCTACCCCAAAAGAATGTGTGTTATGACACTTTGGGCAGAGTTTTACCTGTGATAGTTGTGGAATTAGCTTCAGCTGTGAAGTTACTAGATAGCCAGGCGGTAATGGTGCACACCTTTAATCCCAGCACTCGGGAGGCAGAGGCAGGCAAATCTCTGTGAGTTTGAGGCCAGCCTGGTCTACAAGAGCTAGTCCCAGAACAGGAACCAAAAGCTACAGAGAAACCCTGTCTCGGAAGAAAAAAAAAAAAGTTACTAGAGGAGCATGTGTTGGGCTGCACTACCACATTCATATCAAAGCACGGCGAGAGTTTACCACCGTATAGTAGATATTAGAGATGGCAAAGATAGTAACACCAAAGCAGAAATTGGTGAAAGGATTCTTTATTTTATTTTTTTTAATTAAAAATTGCCACCTCCTCCCATTTCCCTCTCCCCTCCCCCTCCCTCTTCCTCTCCAGTCCTAAGAGCAATCAGGGTTCCCTGCTCTGTGGGGAGTCCAAGGTCCTCCCCGCCTCCATCCAGGTCTAGGAAGGTGAGCAGAAAGGATTCTTCCAAAACATTTTCTGCACAAACAAATACAGAGAAGATGCCAGCCAGACGCCTGGTGATTCAGCTTCAACCACTCGAAGCAGAAAAGGCACAGTGGAGTCTGGAATGGTGGCTGGTGAAGACAAAAGTAGAGCTACCGAGATGAACAGAATTGTTATCAAGGTGGAGCCGGAAGATATTCCTACAGATGAGATGAAAGACTTAAACCTCACTAAAGTTGCTGACAAAGACTGCAATGAATCCACAGACAATGATGAGTTAGAAGATAAAACTGAAGAGGTGTTTTATCGACACTATGTTGAGGAAGATGTTGGCATTAAAAACAGTGGTAGGAAAACCCTAAAGCCTATAAGTGTGGATGAGAGAAGTGGTTTAGAAGGTATGAGACCCGCCGGGCGGTGGTGGCGCACGCCTTTAATCCCAGCACTCGGGAGGCAGAGGCAGGCGTATCTCTGTGAGTTCGAGACCAGCCTGGTCTACAAGAGCTAGTTCCAGGACAGGCTCCAAAACCACAGAGAAACCCTGTCTCGAAAAACCAAAAAAAAAAAAAAAAAAAAAAAAGAAGGTATGAGTATGAGACCCCCCTCCCCAAACCACCACCACTAATAGCATTCCAGGACAAGAGGATGCTGACAATACCTGTTGTGAGTTGTGTGGATTCCCAATAACTGCAGAGGACCTGTCATCTCATTAGCCAAATGCATCGAAAATACCTGTGCATGTGGTAAATGTGGACAAATACTTGTCAAAGGCAAACTGTTGTGCCTTGAGTATGCCCCCCACCCCCAGAGGACAGGACTACAAATTGCAAGGTTTAACTCTTTTATTGCAAGTACAAGCAGGTACAGGCAATTACTGGTTGACTACCCGAAACAACAAGGTAGAGAGAGAGAGAAAAGTTAAAAATGCCTTTGTGGGGTTAGTTTTTAAAAAGTGCAATCTACAAAAAAGGCTTTTGGAAGTGGCTTTTGGCATGGGTGCAAGGTCTTCTGCTCCCTCCCATCCATCTAAGTTGGCTCTCTCTTTGTTTTTCTTTATCACCAGGTGGCTGGCTGGCTGGGCTAAATGACCTTGTGCTTGGAATCTCCCAGGCGGGAAGGGGGAAGGAAAGTGCTGCTAGTCTGTGTTTCTAATTTTAAAACATTTTGCTAGGAAATTCTCTTCCCTTTGAAAATAAGGGGTGAGGGTCTCTCACAAACAGCTTCAGGAACATGCTCAGAGATGTGGAGAACCTCAGGAACTGACAATAAATCAGCTAGGAAATGCCGATGAGAAGATGGACATGGACGAGAACCATGATGAGCAGTCTGAGATAAGAGACATGTTTGAAAGGCTCGACAATTTTAGGCACAATCGTTGCCAAATAAACAGTATCCAGAAAAAGTGTTATTTGAATATTCTGCTTGTCCGTTTTGGTGTCCCAATTATGGCCAGTGTTTTGAAACTGAAAATTTTGTAGTCAAGCATATGTCTAGCTGCCTAGACCAGGATATATTTAAGAGTGCCATCATGGAAGAAAACGAAAGAGATCACAGATGAAAATATTTTTGAAATCTATGTGGAAAAGGATTTTCAATGCTGTCATTTGAGAGAACACTATATTGTTCATACAAAGGAAAAGCAGTTTGTGTGTCAGATACATGGCAAGCTTCTAAAAGAGTGGCAGTTGTATCTATAAAATAACATGCACAAAGGCATGGCCAGGTGTAATTCTTTTAGCTACCGGTAAGGCTATACTTCCGGGTTCTAAAGCAGGCGCATGTACCCCCTGTGTGCGCATGCGTGGGTTGCCTGCCAACTGTGTCATCAGCGTCTGACGCAAAAGCTCCTGTACGTAGGTGCAAGGCGTAGCATGGCCCGTCATCAGCCTCTGATGTAGCCACATCTTTCTCCTCGTACGCATGTGCTAGGAAGCCTTTAAAATCTGGACGCACCATTTTTACTCTCTTTTTCCTTCCACACCGTTTTCTCAGTCCCGTTGAGTACAACCCCTCTGAATAAACTTCTACATGGGTTCATTTGCGTCTCGTGCTTTCTTCTCATTTCCACCGATATCTTTACCAGGTATGTCTGTTCCATTTGTGATCAAGGAAACTTCTGTAAACCTGACCATGTATGGCATATGATTTCCCATTTATCTGCTGGTGAGACTAAATACCAGGTCTGCTTTCAGATATTCCCAAATAATGAGCAACTGGAGCAGCATATGGACGTTCATCTCTCTCCGTGTAGAATATGTGGAGAAAAGTTTAATTTGAGGAAAGATGTGAAATCACATTATAATGCTAAGCATTTGGAAAGAAGCTTCCTACTGTATGAATGCTTAGTTGATAGGCAGAACACCAAATCGAAAAGGATATGAGCTATTTAGACACTGATTTTACAAGAAGTGTTGGGAGAGATTGGCATGGCCCTTTTATGTTAACATTTTTGTTTAGGACCTTAAGTATATTTTAGGCATTCATGTTTATCATTTTTGATGTTTCTAAAAAAAAGATTATAGGTCTTTCTCCCCTCAGAAGACTGGATTCCATTCTTTATGAGTTTTATTCCTGAAATTCAGAGCAAATGAACATTAGTAAAAAGTGTAGTCTTCATGGAAACTTGAACAGTTAGAGAATAATTAGGCTGGGAAGAATGTATTTATGAGCACTACTGTTAGCCAGAAAATCTTCCTCAGTGATCAGGTTAAAAAAACAAACAATCAAAAAAGCCAACTGCTTTATTCACTGCTTGTCTACATGAACATGACTGATTGAATGAGTCTCTATGTATGTAGAAAGTGGCTTTATTAGAATTATTTGCAAACTGTGGTCCAAGTAGTCCAACAATAGCTGCCTACAAATGGAAACTTAAAGAGTCCAGTAGTTGTTCAGTCCATTAGGCAAGTTGTCTCAGCTGGTCTTCCATATATACCAAAATTTCAAAGAAGGGAAGGAATGAACTTCGTAGCCAAAGATAACACAAGCAGGCCAAAATGGAGAGCTTCTTCCTTCAATATCTTTTATATATGTCATCTAAAACAAGAAGGTTTAATCCAGATTAAAACTGGATCTTAATCTTTGTTTGATTTATTTTTGCCTGTTTCCAAGACAGGGTTGCTCTATGTAGCCCTGGAATGTGTTCTGTAGAGCAGGCTGAACCTAAACTCGTAAAACCTGACCGCCTCTACCTACCTCCTGAGTCTTGGGGTTAAATGTGTGCACTGCAACCAAGAAGCTAAAAGTAGATCTCATCACCCAAAATGATCTAGATTAAAGATGGGTTTTTAATTTCAAAACCTTTAAGAAATATCCCTTACAGGTGTACCTAACTCTTTGGGTTTAGATAATTATGGAGGTAGCGAGTTTGACTATCACAAACAGCCATCACAAGTATCAACACAGAAGAAATCATAAAAATTTCTTATCTGCAGCAGGAAAGGAAAGCATGACAGAGATTTCCAAAACAACCCTTTTCCTAAAGAATAGAAACATGGGTATTTTACTTAGAGAGTCTGGACATATTCATGTGGAGTTTTTTTATTCCTAAGCATGTTCAATTATCAAATTCACTTTTGATCATGACCACTATAGGCTAAAAAAGCCACCCAAAACAAAGCAAAACAAACAAACAAAAAACATCAATCCCTAAGCACCCTGACCCAGATCCAGTGAAAGAAATTTATCTTGGATCTGAGACCTGAGCCAGGGAAAGAAAAATTTTATCCCTTAACCCAAGACCCAAGAAACACACACTGACTCTCACACCAGGGCCAAAAAAACATCCATTGTCCCTAGAATCAGAGCTGGTGAAAGAAATATTCCCCGGCGCTAAGATTAGAGCCACAACTCTACAAAGGATCAGTGACAGAAAAACACTTTTGTCCTGAATCAGAGTCATCCCTGACCTTGACCAACTAAACTAACCAATCCCTGAGAATGGAAAACTAATCAATCCCTGAGCAGATAAACTTCTCCCTGGGTAAACTCCATGCCTAAGGAACCTATGTAAATCCTTCTGCCTGTTCAGTTGCAGGCTGTCATTCACCTCACCAGCAGAGGCTACCACTCTCCTGGCCTCCACATTCTCCAATAAATCTCCTTCTCCAAAGAGAGTTGGGTGAAGATCTTCATTCCACATAGAATACAAGAATCTGGCTGCAACATCCCTTAGGGGACTAAGCTGAAAAACATTTCTAAGATTCTCCCTTAGGGGGCATTAGCAAGTCTGAGCAGAAGAAGTGATAGCTTTTTCCTGGAGCCAGAGGAGATTACTCCATTTCTGCAGGGCTTCCCCTTTAGTACAGTGTTAGCAGAAGGAGTGCCTTCTTGGGTTGCCCAAGAAGGGGATACCTCTATTACTTTCCCTTAGGGAAACAGAGAAGAGCTCAACTGTAGGGCCACTCCAGGAGAGGAGGGGAATTGCTATTTCCTGAAGGGAGAATAGGAGTCCCCACTGCTTCCCAGCTACAGGTACCCTGGCTTCTCAATAAATCAAGACACTTTCCTCTTCCGGGCCAAACTGTCCCATGTGGCTCTACCCCTCCACAGCTGCCCTATTGCAGCTCCAGGT
This sequence comes from Chionomys nivalis, assembly GCF_950005125.1. NCBI lineage: Eukaryota > Metazoa > Chordata > Mammalia > Rodentia > Cricetidae > Chionomys > Chionomys nivalis. Next base: position 81,562,882 of record NC_080086.1, read on the forward strand.
ATAGCCTGGCTTCCCTGTGAGTCAGAATATCTTTGAGGTCCAGAGCTGTTAGCCTCACACTTACTTACAATCACTATGTAAAATCAGGGACATTTAGGGACAGTCTTACCTCAGAGTCATGCAGGAATATATATATATGACAGAGATTTCCAAAACAACCCTTTTCCTAAACAATAGAAACATGGGTATTGTACTTAGAGAGTCTGGACATATTCATATGGAGTTTTTTTATTCCTAAGCATGTTCAGTTATCAAAATATTACAAAAATTATAAAAAGAAATGCCTTTGGCATCTTCATCTTGTACCACAAGGTCTTCAATAAAAATCATGTAAATGACACTGAAATGTAGACTGCTTTGGAGCCTATGTAACATGTAAATCTTGATGCTTGATCAAAAAGATAACTATACCAATGCTATAGTTCTCATAGATACAAAAGAGGAAACAAATACAAAAAAATGTCTAGGAATTGTCACCTAATAGCACTTTGCACTGTGCTCCCATATGAGCCTTTAAGATGATCTATCTATATTAAATTGAAAACAAAGCAGGTTTTGCCACTGAGGAGGCTGGCTTGGCAGAAGGCCACAGCTGCTTTTGTGTAAGACCAGAAGGAGTTCATATTAACTAGCTCTGGCAGCTGTCTCTCTGAGGACTGTGACACACTGTTAAGAATTCATTCTTTCCTTTTTCTAATTTATTTATTGTTTTTTAGTTCTATGGTGTTTTGCAGGTATGTGTCTTTGACTCCAAAAGAGACCCAAGAAGGAACTATTAACTGGGAAAACTGGACGTGCAAGTAAGTAAATTCCAAAAATTGTGAGAAATGAGGGAAACAGCTGAATATCTAGACAGTCACCCAATGTTCCTCTTGAAAGACCCTCATTTTCAAGGGTGGTGAGTCCCCCAAACTCAATAATCCAGGCCAACAGATGCAATCAGCAAGAGGTGTCTTGTGTCTTTATTAATCACACAGGCGCCTGTGGCTGCATCAGCAGCTCACGCCAGCTGAGCACCCCGAGCAAATTCAAACAGCCATATTTATAGGGAAAAATAATAAGAGGGTAGTATAGCACAAGCATTTCATTGGCTCTCAAATTGGTGGGCTTAGCTCCTCCTGGGAATGGCCCCATGTCTATTCTCGAATTTCCCTGAAAAACCATAACAACAGATAAAACACCCTGCAGCCAGTTGACAGTTTAGATAGAATGTCTGGGGCAGGGGTGAAGTATTCCCTCTCCTCAGTCCTGAAAAATCACAAAGCTAGATAGAGCACTCTGCAGTAAGTTGACAATTTAGATAGAATGTCTTGGGGGGGTGGAGTATTCCCTCTCCTTAGCCTAGTCAGTGAGTCTGCAACCCATAGATATCCAGTTTTAGCATTGGCTGAGCGGGTGGAGGGGGGCAGCTAAATTTCAGCAGAGTTTAACATAGTACGTGGGCACGGGGGTCCTTCTAGTATTGGGAGGTCTTTCACTCTGTAATAGTGGGGCATCCATCTTCAGCCTACATGTCTAGCATATTCGAGAGACTTTTCTATGAAGCTTTGTCCTGCCTTGTCTTGGTGTAGGAGGGTCTTCTTTCTATGTGTTGCTTTTATTGGTTAAATAAAGAGACTGCCTTGGCCTTTTGATAGGGCAGCAGCTTAGATTGGCGGAGTAGACAGAACAGAATGCTGGGAGAAAGAAGGCAGAGGCAGAGAGACGCTGCCATGAAGCTGCCAGGTCGTGGTAAGCCATGAGCTCGTGGTGACATACAGATTATTAGAAATGGGTTGAATCAATATGTGAGAGTTAGCCAATAAGGGGTTGGAGACAATGGGTCAGGCAGTGTTTAAATGAATACAGTTTCCATGTAATTATTGTGGGTGTAAAGTAGCCAGGAACTGGGCAGCAGGAATGCAGCCCACTGCTCCTTTACTACATTGTTTTAATAATTTCCGATTTGTGTGTGTGTGTGTGTGTGTGTGTCTTACTTGTCCAATTAGGACAGCATACTGTCAGCAGTGGAGGTGAGGGCACTTTTGACACAAAGAAATTAAATTCCATGTGGATTTTCTTTGATGCCCATTGTCTTCTCTACAATAGAATAGTGCTGCCAGAAGCCGACATGTCTCATTGTTACATAAGAAAAGAAACTATGTTATTAAAACATCTTAAATGCCATATTCAGCAGATATTTGAAGTGTTTCAAGATGACATGTCTATTTAAAATGTATCTGTTTGACCTTGAATACATGCCTAATATTACTACAAGTTCAAATGTAATAGCTGTCTAATTACTAACCTGCATTTTTTATTATAATAAGCAGTTGGCAATTATAACTTTCAAGAAATAAAAATTTTTATTACATTATTAAATGAGAGAGTTAGGTAAAATGCCTTGAATAGAGTAGAAATGTATGTACAGTATGTTCTAATAAAATTCTTTTCAAATTTGTATAAATATACAAATTTTTTACAGTATACAAAAATATAATCCAATGCAAAATATTCAAAAGTACTAGTTGCTTTTTGAAAGTAGATTCAACAATCTACCTTTTAATCTTATCATATCTTTATCTTCCCTTTTTCCTTTTCAGAGTAGTTCCAATAATCTACTCTTTTAATCCTATCATATCTATATCCACCTTTTCTCTTTCCAAATCAAGAACCTTGAATCATATTTCCTTTGTTTAGCTTTTTTCTGACCATTACCAATAGCAACTTGTAACTAATCACCCTAAACAATGACGAATATCCATGAACCAATGAGATAACAAAAACTCTTGGGAATGTGGTACTTGTGATCTTAAATTTACTTTCTGCTCTCTGGGGCTGAATGATTCTTTAGGAGATCCTGAAAATAAAAACTTTTGTTAATTGTTAAGTCCTGTTAGAAATAGTTGTTCAATTTTGTTGTCCAGACTCTGGGTAATGGGAAATTTCAGGGCTTTTATCAAGTTCTGACTAAAGTTGTCTGTTAGGCTGGATTATCTCTTCCAGTGACCTCAAAATTTTTCTGAGGATATTGTAGTCCAAATCGGATATTTATGTGTTATTTTCATCTTAGTATTCTATTATAGTCCTGGAGGAATCATCATTGTGTGGCTAAATCCTCCTTTTGTAGACTTCAGAAGTCGCTGTTAGATGTGATCATGGTTCACTGAAGAACTGATAGAGAATCATATCTGAAATCATGTACAGGAGGTAAATGAAATGGTTTTTTAGTATTAGTACTCTATATGATCATTAATATCATATGACAAAATGTTTACTATACATACACTTATATATGTATAAGTATATATATATATCACAAATTTTATACCATAAGATAGCTGTAAAAGAGTTAATATAATGCAAAAGGATTAAATACTTATTTTTTTACTCTCCCATATCAGGTGGCTCATCAGACATGATTCAGAGATTCTGGGTTTTACTTTAATAAGCATGCTTGGATTTAGAGAAAGAGAGAGCCAGGCTCTGACTATAAAACCAGCTTTAATCTTTAACTGGCCTGGAACTACAAAAGAGCATTTGCATTGTATCTCTGTTGAGAAAAGCGTAAACAAATATATGGGAAGTTTTATGAAATTTTATCCTTTTGGCAATGTGAAAGACCAATAGGCAATAAATATACTCTTTGAGACAGCTTTTCTTGATTGTTTGATCTTTTTCTTTGGTTGTGTAATTTGTACAGTGGTTTTCAGATTCCTTAGCTTGATAGGTTTATTCTCCTGAATAGACTTAATTAAAACCCTACTCCAACCCTAATTTGGGTGAGATTCTCTTTTGCAAATTTATATCTGATCAAATGAAAAGCATTTGTTATTTTTATAGGTTTGTTTAGATTAAACAGGCATGCTGTTTGATGAACCATCATCTCTTCTAATTAAAAAATATCTCTTGTTCAAGTCAAATCTTTATCAGTTTTCATGGTACCCATAGATTTTCTTCTCCTGTGGAAACAAAACCAAAACCTCTTTCCCCAATGTAACATATGTCTTGGTTTCCATTCTGAAGTCAGTACATTTTAAAAGTGTATCAGCTGATTTAATTCCCAGTTTTTTTCTATTATCCAATGTCTCTCTGGAGCTGTTGTTTCTTTATGATTAGCATTCAGAGAATTCAAATTAATAAAACATTATGCAATCTATTTCTGGGGATCATTATCATCCCTCCCTGTTTAACTTAGCCTGTACAGTATGATTTGATCTTTATCTAAGTGTCTGCCCTGTAGGACTGTGTTATATTCCTGTATTATACTTTATATTATAATAAGCAAAAAACTGTTTCAATTTCTTTGAGTTCTGTGCTGGAGCATGCTCAGTCAGTTGTACAGGTATACCCATGATGGTCGTAAATTCTAGCAAATGTGTCATTACTTAATCAGCCTTTTCCAAACTCAAAGTAGCTGTTAAAAGTACATAATTTCTGCTGGCTCTACCCCTGCTAATTGACATGGTCCCAATTTTCTTTTAGAATGAACTTAGAGACATTTTCCACATACATTTTTAAGTTTCTACACAGTTTATGTGGTAAATGGTCCATTCTAAGATATCTACCTTTTTTTTTCCAATTCCCAGGAATATTATCTACCTTTTGCATTAAAATTCCTTCATGGGGATGTTTGGAGGTTAATATGACCAGAATGCCCTTAAGATTCAGATACACATGATGCACATATGCCTTCTGCAATTTCTCTTCAATCATAGCTAATTTTCTCTCAGTATCAGCATAGAATTTCCTGACACTAAGTCCTTGTCACCATCTAAGGTTCTGTTTAAACTAATCAAGTCCTATTTCAGTAGTGTGCCATATATGGGCAATGTCTCTTAGCAATCTTTGGAAGGCATTAAGGATCTGCAATCGATCTGTTCTAATTTAAACTTTTTGTGTTCTAATTTTTTATAAACCTATTTTATAACCTAAATAGTTAATAGAATCTCCCCTTTGAATTTTTTTCATGAGTAATTTGTAATCCCCAACAAGGCAAATTTTTCTTCCTTCAAACATTCTTTCTAAAGTATTTACATTTGAATCAGATAGTAAAATTTCCTCAGTATCCTACCTGTAGGTCAGAAGAGGGCACCAGATCTCATTATAGGTGGTTGTAAGCCACCACGTGGTTGTTTGGAATTGAACTCAGGACCTCTGGAAGAGCAGTTAGTGCTCTTAACCGCTGAGCCATCTCTCCAGCACCTGATTTGTTATTCTTAGAAAAAAAAATATTGTTTCTTGGAATGTCTTGTCTCCAATCCCTTTTAAAGCAACCTTGTTTGTTATAATTATAACATTTGACATTTTTTTCTCACACCTCTGCATATCAACTCTCCTATTCATGCAACATCATGGTCATGAGATTCAAAATTAATTGTATCTCAGTTCCATTCATCCAAAGCTGGATTATGATTAACATGAGTGTTTCTGTTTTATTAATAATGTATTTGTACAGATGTTTGTATGTTCTTTGAATCTCCTTATCATATGTTGTAACATCAATTAAAAGAATACCAGTGGTTAACAGATGCAAGTTTGAAATGCTACAAAGATGTCCCTGAAGGGACTTTGACACTATTTTAAATACATAATGCATTTGGGTTTGTTTGTGGGATAGTTATGTTTAGGCAAAATTATGACCGGGTTTTTGTTTTTTACTGTTTTTAATTTGGTAATTATCCATGATATGAGTCAGTATCATTGAATGCCAAGTTGACAAGGTATGGATCATAAAAGCTATTCTTGGTTAACTGTAATTCAGAAATTGAAGGCACAATTGTGCCTCAAGGCAAGGAGATAACAGGCCATTGATTCAGACCCTGAGGCTGAATGACACAGACCTTTAATCCAGACCTTGAGGCTGGAAGGTACACCTCTAATCTTGGTCACTTGTCTTCTGGAAGGACAGTGAAAGAAGAAAAATGGTGTGGCAGGTTTTTTTTGTCTGCTTTCCTTCACCCTGTCAGCACACCCATTCCTTCAACGACATTGAAACTTAGTTCTTTGGGATGATAACATATACAAAAACCAGATGAGACACCCAGAACTCATGGTACTGAGGAACTTCTAGATTCTTGTACTTTCCATTCAGAGCTAGTCACTTTACTGTATCTTGTAAGTCATTGCAATAAATTTTCATATATATGTATATATATGTGTGTGTACACACACACACACAGATAGATAGACAGTCAAACAGACAGATCCACAGATAATAGAAAAGTGGATAGATTCATTTCATAAGTTCTGTGACTGTAGTTAACCTTGACTAATACACTAGGATTTCAAGTCAATAAAATTTCTATACTTTTACTTCCTAATTTTTTTTTTTTTTTTTTGGTTTTTCGAGACAGGGTTTCTCTGTGGTTTTGGAGCCTGTCCTGGAACTAGCTCTTGTAGACCAGGCTGGTCTCGAACTCACAGAGATCCGCCTGCCTCTGCCTCCCAAGTGCTGGGATTAAAGGCGTGCGCCACCACGCCCGGCTACTTCCTAATTTTTGATTCTATTCTAAATATACATCTGAACAACTTTTAGCAAATATCTCAGTGCCACATTTCACACACTTGCAGAAACTATTGTATAAAGCTAACAAAGATTGGAAACAGTGAAGCATAGGGTTTGATGTTTTTTCTGATGACAAATTTATAAGACATCGGAGTCATTAGATACTTGTCAAGATATGGTTCTTTTTGATAAAGTTGATAGGTACTTGTTACTCAGTGAAAAGTTAATTATATGTTAATTTAATCTTGTAAACTATTAGTCTTTAACTAATTAAAATGCAATAATTAAGTAAATTCATGCTTAAAAGATAAATACCATCATCAAAGCTCCAATCACCAAGGAAGGAGAAAGTAAACTCTGTCCTCAGTTCTAAATCCACCATTTAGAATTGTACTTAAAGGACTAAATAATGGGACTGGAGAGATGACTCAGTGCTTAAGAATGGTATTTAAAGATAAAGCAAAGAAAACCAGCCTACAAGTCACAATCCCAGAAAATTTAGACAACAATAAGGAGACTAAGAGAGACATACATAGATCTAATTTGCATGGGAAGTAGAAAAAGACAAGATCTCCTGAGTAAATTGGGAGTCTGGGGACCTTGTGAGAGGGTTGAATGGGAGGGGAGAGGCAGGGAAGGGAGCAGAGAAAAATGTAGAGCTCAATAAAAATCAATAAAAAATGAACACTTATTGCTTTTCCAGAGGACAGGCGTTCAATTCTCAGTATTCACATAGTAGTTCAAAAAACATTAAGGGAGGCACACTCCCTTAATCCCAGCACTGAGGAGACAGCGGTGGATAGATCTCTGTGAGTTCAAGGCCAGCCTGATCTACAGAGTTAGTGCCAAGATAGGTTCCAAAACTACACAGAGAAACCCTGTCTAGAAGAAACAAGCAAACAACAACAAGAAAAAACATTTCATAATTCACTCCTGCTTTAATAAACAAAATTCTGATAAACCCTGGCATTTCCAGGAAAGCACAAACTGAAGAGGAAAGCAGTGCTTACTGCTTGAAGGGGAGTCAGGAAAAAGGTAGATACTAATCCAAACATACATATTAAGTTATAATTCACAGTATCTTACAGTATATCATGGAGAATGCATAGTGATTGATCATTTATTGTTGTAGTCATTACATATATATATAACAACATACTTATATATGCATATTTAATATATATATAATCCTTAATGCAAGCTAGGTATCATCAAATTATTTGAAGCAAGTATGTAATTAAATTTTTATGAGAAAATTACCCAAGGCCAACACATGAATAAAATGTCTTTTAGGTTCTATGTATTTTGTATAGGTTTATTAATTTACCTGTTGGTCATATATTTGAGAACTGTAGATGTACAAAATAACACAATCCCATTTGCTATTATTTCAGTTTTTTTGCTCTTGTCTCTCTTAACATACATTATAATCGTAAATTTTGTTGCAGGGAAGGCTTTTAGATATCATCTAATGTAATCCCAAGTTTAAATATCATGAGATATAACCTCTCCATTTTTCTCTTTTATACTCGCACTTTTGGAATGGATTGCTATTCTAGAGTGCTATATATATTTATTCTATTCCTACCAGAGAAGTCTTACAACTGGCTTTTGTGATTCTACTTTAACAAAATACACTTAATACTAAATAGAAGAAAAATGATCAGAGACTATAGTAATATCCTCGGAGCATTTGTCTGAAAAAAATTTGAGAGTCATCTTCTTATTCCACAAATTACAATAACTTTGATATTAAACAAGGTCTCCACACTTGTTACAGAATCAAATAGATAGCAATCAGTTACTTATATTAGAAAAAGAAAGCATTTCTTTAATATAGGAACAATGCCAATAATTACTAAATGCATCGTTATTTTCAAATATTCTTTACCTTTATGAAATATATTTCTCAGTTGGGGGTCATACATGCTTCCAATTCCAGCATGTGGGAGACAAAAGCCAACCAGGTATCTGAATTCAAGGTAAGCCTGGTCTACAGACCAAGTTACAGGACAAGAACTATGCAGAGAAATCATGTCATGAAAAGTTACACATACCAAAACAAAAGGAATATATTTCTGTGGACAGTGACATGGGTCAGGGTGGTGAAAGCACATGCCTGGGATCCATGTGGTACGAGAAAATTGATTCCTACAACTTATCCTCTGATCTCTATATGCATTTGTTTTATATGCACTCACTGATACATGAAATACATACACCCAGTCAATAAAATGCATTGAATTTATATATACAGATATATAGATATACACACATTTCTGGACTCTGTGGGATTATTTTGAAAAAAACACACATTATCTTTGAGCAAAAGTGGTGGGGACACATGAGGGAGTTTCAGCCAAGGCTGATCAAAATACATTATATACATGTAGGAAATACTCAAAATTTACAGTGTATTAAGTGTATTCTCATTGAGTCAATGATTTCTTTATTATAGATGCTGATGCGCAGTTCCTAGATTTAAACTGTCCTCCCTTGGGCTCCTCAGCAGGTGTAACTACAGGAGTGTCACAGGATCTGTTTACATTTTGATTATTCTATCTGCTGTAGGTATATTAAGAACATTTTACTATGGGTAGATGTTGTGATCTAGCTGCCCTCACTCCCCCGACCGGGCAGGGGAACTTCCTTGTGGTCTGTAATTGACAAGGATGTTTGTGTTCTTTCTGGCTGGTAGGTCTCCACAGAAGGAGTAGAGGTATAAAAGGTTGCTGGGCAAAATAAAGGTTGCTGTTCTTCCACCTGAAAAGAAGCCTCCGTGTCTCAATCCCAGCACCCCCCCCCCCCATCCTGCCAGTCTTGGCTATCCAGGCTGCGCTGGCCGCAGCAGATAGAGCTCTATGGGAAGGCACAGGTTTTGGGTTCAGTCACTAGTACAGAGGTAAAACAGTTTCTTGTGCTTTTTTGTTTTCAGAAAGTAGAAAATTATACAAATCATTAAAAATATGATCAATCTTTATTGTTTAAAAGGCTAAAATGAGTTAAGGATAAGATATAGCTTCCAAAATTTAAAATATTAAATATATATTAAATAAATATATATGTGTTTGAAGCTAATTAGGATTTTCTGTGGATTTCTTTAAAGGCAGTAAGTGTTTTTCAAGTACTCTTTTTTGAAGAAATATCTCTTAAAGGAGCTTCAATAGATTAATGCCACAATTAATTTTTTTGTCTAAGGCTGATTCTCTTTGTTCTCTAGCTCAAACACAAGAAAACAGTCCCTTGAGCTCTACAGATTAAAAATACATCCCGGCATTTGAAACTAAACAGTTATAAAATATAAATGATTTAATTGATTCAACCATATCAAAATTTTACCTTGAATCTTCCTTAGATCCTTTTCAGAAGATTGTTACTATCACAGACTTTTGGACTTGCCACCTGAAATATGTGTGGGCCAGTAAGGTGTCTTAGCAGGTAAGTACTTCTTGCTAAGTCCAATGACATAATTTGATGCTCAGAATCCACAAGAAGGAAAGAATATGCTCCTGCAAGTGTTCTTAGTTGCCTGGAGTTCTCTGTATTCTCTGTGTAGGACTGAAGCTTACTTGGCTTCAGCATAAGTTTATTGCCATCCTTGCTCATCAAATGATTAGGTAGTCATGTTGGTGAGACATTATGGGTATATGATGTGGGATTCCCCTCTGTATGCTATGAATATGTTTCATTACTATTGGTTATTAAAGAAGCTGTTTGGCCAATGGCTTAGTAGATAGAGTAAAGCCAAGTGGGAAATCCATATGGAGATATAGAGAGAAAATATGGGGAGTCAAAGAGATGCCATGTGGCTGCCAAAGTAGAAAGGTGCCAACCACTATAAATAACCTTACCAGTTGGCTACAGTCTCATGGCAGTACACAGATGAATAGAAATGGTTTAATTTAAGATATGAATTAGCTAGAAATATACTTAAGCTATTGGCCAAACAGTGTAGTAATTAATATAGTTCCTGTGTTATTATTTGAGTTTCAAGTCCCGGAAACAAAAGTGCCGTCTCTGCATTACTTCTGATGATCCTAGGAAATACAATCTCACTGCGAACTTCCTATTCCTGGACCCTTATAATTTTTCCACTAATTCTTCCTTAGTGATTCCTGTGTTTTCAGTGAATTAGCACTAGATGCATCCATTGGCACTAGATTACATTACTACATTTTAATTGGTTATTGTGTTCTGTAATGGTCATCATGGGTTGCAAAGAGATTAGAGGTGAGGACTACACTTACTTTTGGGTATAATGGCAAATATTTATAATGTAGTTATGGATTAAGCTGATTTATTAAAATGATTATAGAGGATCCTCTTCTAGGACTATGACTTCACTAGTCCTGAGTAGGTTCAGTACCAGGCTGGATTCTCCTCTTGTTGATCCTCTTATTTTATATTATGGTAAGTTTTCACTTTCAAATCTTTACTCAACTGGCAGTGTTTCCTGGTTTTGTTGTTCTTGTTAAACAATAGGTTTTAAATAAATCAGCAGAAAATATTGGAATATATTTATGGAGTTTAATATAGCTTTACCTTTATTTTTATTAATGATAATATTTTAAAATGTTCTCTTAGCATAGGCTCAAGTAAAAACTTTGATTTTCTTTCCCTAATTTCAGAAGTACAATCTGAGCCTGTAACATGAATGTAACAGGAAGGACAGAGCAAGCAGTGGCCTAAACAGGGCACCAGATGCAAATATTTTGATCCAGTTTGGCATCACATACCCAGTCTCATGCAAGTGTGCTCTGATGCACTACTAAATGAATTCAGGTTTGCTAACTGAATAAAGGGATAGCAAGGAATGGAAACTCTATCCAGCAGTTCACTAACTGGTAACCAACTTGTTCCAGTGTCTTTTCTCTCCCATGCTCTCTGCAAGGAAGTTTTTAAAATGCAGGATTTATGTAGCTCTTGCTGGTAGCCATTAGATGTATCAGATGTGTAACATGTGGAAATTATTATTCAGGTATCAACCTACTAGATGAATAATGCTCTGATGGGTGACCCTCATTAAGCATAGTTGTGAGGCCACTGAGTCCAAAATTGCTTGTTTCTATCTGTATTTTCGCATTTGCAAAAGCAGCTATGGGGAATTCCATATTACCTGTATTGCATGTGTTTATCTCATGGATACATCTTAATCTACTGGGCATATTTATGTGTGAATTATCAGGAAGATGCTTTATAACTTTTGACACAGTCAGGATCTATTAAGTTCCACTAAGAAGTTGTTTTAATCACATCTTATATTTATGGTTTAGGAAAACGGTTTAGTCCAGACAGGCTCAAATTCCTTTAGTCTTTATGCTGAGAATTGCAGTTAAAAGTTTCTTGTACACTGTGACATGAAACAAACTTCAGAAGAGCTTTAAGATTGGACAAGATGCCTTACTATAACTAGGACACAATAGCTGAGCTGCCCGTGTTGTTTGTAAATACAAAGACAACACAATTATTGCTAGCTGGCAGTGATTAAATTCTTAGACCCATTCTTGACCTCAAATTGTGAAACTAAGTTCTGACTAGAGGAGAATACAGAAGATAATTTGACTCTGCAGCCCCAAATGAAGGCTGCAGGTGTTCTTGCATAATTAAAAACCTTTCATTGCCTTATATATTTGGTGGGGATATATAAACTGAAAAAAAACATGAGAAGATGGAGCAATGAGAAAAGAATAGCATGAATATTAGAGCATGATAGAAACCAAGATGAGAAAATAAAATAACCATTAAGAGGGAATGTGTTTTTTCCCTGTCCATAAAGCCCCACTACTCAGCAGCATTAACTTCACAACATATCAGTTTGTAAGCTAGTCTTGAAGGCTTCAGTATGCCCTAATTGATGAGATTACACTTTGGGTAACAGGCTGGCCTCAAACTCACCAAGACCTGCCTGCTTATGCCTGCCAAATTCTGGATTAAATTTAAATCAGCAGGCCTAGTCTTTTCTTCATTCTTGAATACAGGATGGCTTAGACCTTAAGCTATTCTTTATACTCAGCTTTCCAAGTGCTAAAATTAAGTCAGTGGATCAAGGGGCTTGCTGTGAGATTGTGTGTCTTAATAATGTAAGCCAAACCTGTACTGTCTCATAATCATGACTGTCTGAACATAAACTGAGCAAGGACAACAATAAACATGCTAATGTGTACAAGGGAAAGTCCAAAAGACTTCAGTCCTAGACAGAGAAATATAAGCAATGGCTCAAGCAGGAGAAATAGTCCCTATTTAAATGATTTTTTACTGCGTGGAGAAGGGTGTAAATTAAATGTGTGTGTGTGTGTGTGTGTGTTTGCATGTGTCTGTTTTCATGTGTGTGTGTGCACTCAATAATGTTTGTGCATTCTGTAGAAATGTAAGTGTCATGACTTCCCCATTCTAGATTTTTTTGGGGGGATAGTTGAAATTTTCTAACTCTTGTTCTTTGTCAGTTTCCATTTGTTCCTGTAAGAATGTTATAAAGCTCAGTCACATTTCACAAGAAGTTGACAATGCAGAGTAGAGTGTCTGGGAATGTGAATAAATTCTAGGTTATGTCTTATCTGAACCAACTTTGGCAATCTCTGAAAGATTCTACTCCACAGGAAACAGTTTCTACAACTGGCCAATGTCAGGGTAATCCAGTCCAATGAGAGCATCTTCCACCAGAGCAGGCCTAAGGAAATGACCTCCACAGGACCAGGTATGAGGGACTGGTGGCCAAGAGAGCAAGCCCAAGCCAGTGACCTTCCACTAAAAACGGTAGTGGAAGCCTACAAATAGAGACAGAAATCTCATTTCTTCACAAAAACTACATGTGGCTTATTTTTGATGTTATTTGATCAAATAGAAATTGTTGACATTATCTTTAACCTCATTTTTTAAAACAGGTGATTTTGTAACTAATGTCTACTACATTGCCTTAATGTATCCAATGGTACCATCTGGCCACAGTATTCAAATCCTTATCATTATTGAAGGACATTCTCAGGATACTATGAATTCATACAATGATGGAAGGCAAAATGCGTGTTCTACATTCCCCAGATATTGTTTTTATTTTTAAAAGCAAACACTTGGCATTTCAAGTGCTCATTCCTCTTTTCACAAAAATATCACAGAAATCAAAGGTTTCATCAAAAGATCTTTTATCTGATAGTAACTTATAAATAGCATGTTTGATGATTATAGGAGATGTGGAGGTCCTTGTTCAAATAGCAATATACTAGGGGAAAAAAGAATGTTAAATACACTCTGAAGCCTTAAAAAGAAGGGACGCACAGCCTTTTTTCTGCCCAGGTTGGGAGCCTGATGATCTTTTCAGAGTCTAAGTTTCTAAAATGACACCTGACCCTTCCATAAAACCTTAATGTGAGCTTGGTTTTCCCAGTCAAACTATAGAACCAATATTTATGGAAGGTATAACATGTATTTTACAAGTAGCTTAGATGTAGTATATTTATTTGTCTTATTTTGTGCTTTAGTGCACAAGGCATTGAAATAAAAATCATTTGTTCTAACTATGAGGTTAAAGATAATGCCAGCAATTTCTATTTGATCATATGACATCAAAATGAGTCACATGTAGCTTTTGTGAATAAATGAGACTTCTGTCTTCATTTTTACCAAATTGTACTGATCTTAAGTATGCCTAAAATCAACTGCATAGAGTAAGACTCATGAAGTTTTTTTTTTAAATATTTATTTATTTATTATGTATACAATATTCTGTCTGTGTGTATGTATGTCTGCAGGCCAGAAGAGGGCACCTTATTACAGATGGTTGTGAGCCAACATGTGGTTGCCGGGAATTGAACTCAGGACCTTTGGAAAAGCAGGCAATGCTCTTAACCACTGAGCCATCTTTCCAGCCCCAAGACTCATGAAGTTTGAACCAACATCATCTCTTAGTCATGGTGACCCCAACTGCCTTTTTGCTTCCTGTTGATCGTTAGTCGATTGACCATGATAGTCACAGAGACCCAACAGATGATCAAAAACCAAGATTTATTTTTGTGCAAATTGTTTTTAGTGAAATTCTCCCAGAGAGCAGCTTTTCTAGAAGTCTGTGTTAGTAGAGCAAAATATTAGGTTTGAAGGAAAAAAAACTTAACAAAACAGGACAATAATAATTTTAGTTTATTAATTAGTGTTAGTTTCAATTTGTATTGAAAACAAAACAAAAAACTGCTAGTTACCAACATTTACTCTTTATGCATTACCTTGATTCAACCCAAGATTTATACCCATAGAAACAAATCAACCAAATATTGCCAAGGCAGTGGGGATTAGGATGAGCTTTGGCTCACATGGATTTTCTACAATTTCTTTCCTTAGAATTTACATGCAGCCTAGTTTTCTCTAGCTCATTGGCCATGTCAAGATTACTGTAGTTCAAAGGAAGATTTCCCTGAATGTAGCTCAATATGTGTAGGGGAGACATCTTAAAAGGTTGAATGCTATGAGTTTTGTAATGTCTTCTACTGACATGCTTAGATTGGGGTTTGTTCAACAACCCTGAGAAGAGATATACAGGGAAAGCTGCTTACTCCTACCAGGGATGTTTGTGTTCTGAAGTATAACACTTTGGGAAGATATTTTATGCTTCATGTGTAGTAATAGATTTTATTTTCCTTGCCTTTTACTCTTCTGATTTTCAGTTTGAAATTTTTTCCTTACCCTGAACCTGTCTGGGAATCCAGGGACCTGGTTGGAATCACATCGCATAATAGCTTTGGAAACTGACCTAACTTCTCTGAATCCAATAGAGGTAAGTATCTCCATTACTGTGTAGAAGGTTCTCACTTTACCTGTAGAAGATGGTTCTTAAAGGGAGATTTACAGGTAAAGTGGAATCTGAGTAATCACAATAACCCCAGTTGATCCTGAAATAAAAAACCCAAGTTTTTAAATTTATTTTCAAATATTACAAGCTATTTTATCATTTGTTTTTCTTCTTTTCAGGTTGAATAACTTTTTATGTTTATGATTTTAATTCATGATACAAATTACCTAATTTCAAAGGTTAATCCAAAGGAAGCAAGGCACGAAAAACTTCCTAAAATTCAATGATATGTTGACTTCAGCAGCTTGCATACTGAGGTGAGATTCACACCCTTCCTCTTTATCAGTGAGTCTTCCCAGAGCACAGGTCCTTTGTCGGTTTTGCTCTTCTACAGTCTAAAAAATCTAAACACCACATGCTCATTCTGAAGGACCATGGTGCATATTCTGCAAGCAGACAAAACTTTTACTGATAGCAGGAGAATCCTCAAGCTTACCATCCTGCTCCATCTCCTTCCTCATCCATGTCCTTCCTTGGGATCCAGAGCACTAGTTGTCATGGGGGAGGGGTTCCTAGAGATGGGAGAAGAGTGGAGAAGAGAATAATTAGAATTTGTTGTATGAGGTTATGAGACTGTCAAAGAATTATTGAGAAGCCGGGCGATGGTGGTGCACGCCTTTAATCCCAGCACTTGGGAGGCAGAGGCAGGCGGATCTCTGTGAGTTCGAGACCAGCCTGGTCTACAGAGCTAGTTCCAGGACAGGCTCCAAAGCCACAGAGAAACCCTGTCTCGGAAAACCAAAAAAAAAAAAAAAAAAAAAAAAAAAAAAAAAAAGAATTATTGAAAGTTTTAAAAGTAAAAGCAGGCCGGGCGATGGTGGCGCACGCCTTTAATCCCAGCACTCGGGAGGCAGAGGCAGGCGGATCTCTGTGAGTTCGAGACCAGCCTGGTCTACAGAGCTAGTTCCAGGACAGGCTCCAAAGCCACAGAGAAACCCTGTCTCGAAAAACCAAAAAAAAAAAAAAAAGTAAAAGCATAGTGAAAGTTAATAGTTAATATTTACATTGGCAAACTATTCTTTTTTTTTTTTTTTTTTTTTTTTTTTTGGTTTTTCGAGACAGGGTTTCTCTGTAGCTACAGAGCCTGTCCTGGAACTAGCTCTTGTAGACCAGGCTGGAATCGAACTCACAAAGACCCACCTGTCTCTGCCTCCCAAGTGCTGGGATTAAGGCGTGCGCCACCACCGCCCAGCTGGAAAACTATTCTTATCTACTGTTTCAGTTCAGGTGGGGTTTGACCAATTAGGTTGATGTTTTAGAATTTTAGTACCTGCATTAGTTAGAGATTTTATTGCTAGGAAGAGACACCATGACCACTGCTATTCTTATAGAGGAAAACATTTAATTGTGGTGACTTGTCTATAGCTTCAGAGTTCAGTCTATGATCATCATTTCAGGGAGAATGGTGCCTGGAGCTCACAGTGATGCATCTTGTAGGCAATGGGAAGTCAGCTAAGACACTGGTCAGTATCCTGAGCAAAGAAATCATCAAAACTAGTCTCCATAGTGAGTGACATCTTTGACCAACAGGTCATACCCACTCCTACAAAGCCACACTCCTTAAGGGTATCTATCCCTATGACACCATGTATTCCAGTTACATTCAAACTATCATAGTCTTCAATATGGTGCAACTAACATGCGATATAAATTTAAGAGGAAATTTTCATTAAGATGTAGTTATTTGAGTAGAGGCAAAGATGACTGGCCCACACAAAATATGGCTAAAGAATTTGCCTTTGATTTGTACCAAATAAATCACATATTAAACAGTTAACTGTTTCTGTTATTTTTTCAGTTTTGTATGTGTGTAGGAGAAGAAAAAAATGTGTGTATGGTGTTAACCTACATGATTGGTCTATGTGTGCTAGTGCATATGTAGGCCCAAGTTTGATGTTAAGAACTGTCCATCATTTTTTAATTTATTCATGAAGGAGAGAGACTCTCAATGAAAGTCAGAACTAGTTGATATAGCCTGTTTTTAGCCAGTTTGTGCTGGTGTGCTTATTTCTTACCTATTCTGATGCTGGAACTACAGGTTCCTGAGCCACAAAACATTCATATGAGTGGTAGAAATCCAAACTCCCATTTTCACATTTATGTGGTAAGTACTTTATTCCCTGAGTTATCTCCACTGCCCCCAACCTAGTGACTTAAAAATTGTTGAATTATGTTCATATAACAGGGACATGTGTATAACATACTAAATTAATTTTACAATTTCAATGGTAAATATGCTACATAATTAATAAATATGAAATTATCATAACTAGGGGGAAAACTGGATAAACATAGGTGCCATTTATGTTTGGCACAGACTAGAATCAATTTGACATAATACTCTGTTATTTGTAATCAGAAAATGCTGAGATTCAATTTGCAACATGATGGGAATCAATAATACTGTTGCACAATACACTTTAATGGAAATAGAAAAGATTATTAAATATTTGTAATTAAGAAAAATAATTATTTGTTAAGATAGAAATGTTTCTTTGGGGGGAGTATTACTGGCTGTCACAGAAGCCTTAAATATCTTTTATTATCAGTTATAAGTCTGCAATAATCAATAACACTGTGCAGGAAGCTTCCTTGCACATAGCAATTGGAAGCAGCACAGACTATGGACATCCAAATGGTTTCTGGATGCAGTGCTAACCAACGACATTAACATGGTATCCAGGAGCAGCATGGAACACCAAGGTCTTTCGCGAAGATTTAGTATAGAACATGAATGTTCCTCATCGGGTTCGGTTGCTGCTCAGAGTCAGGGAATCATATGCTTAGGCAATTCCTGTTTCTGAGCAATACCTGAGAGAGCCCCATACTTCTGTGTACTACATAGTACCATCAGCCACCATGCTGGCACTCTGTTTGCAGCTCTTAGGTAGTTCTTCTGGCTTTCTTTCCTC
This sequence comes from Chionomys nivalis, assembly GCF_950005125.1. NCBI lineage: Eukaryota > Metazoa > Chordata > Mammalia > Rodentia > Cricetidae > Chionomys > Chionomys nivalis. Next base: position 81,581,117 of record NC_080086.1, read on the forward strand.
ACCATAGCAGGTTGAGCAGTGTTAGGAGCAGCAACAGTGGGGTTACATGCTGAGGGTAGAGTCTGATTTGGGCGCAAGCCTCCTGGCATCTCAAGAATCTGCCCATTTCAGCAAGGATACAAGTAAATCTAACTAGCTCAAGCATGGCAAACATGGATTTCTCAGGCTTTGCTTTTGCCCCCCCCCCATTTCCTCTGCCTCACAAAAAGACCAAAAACAGAAAATATTTGTTTTCCTAAAGATTGCCACCAAGGTCACTTCCCTTATTTAGTCACTTCTTTCTCCTGAGGCTACCAACATCAGTTATTAAAGTATTGAAGTCCTGGAATCTAAATTCTGCTTTGACTCACATAAAAAAACATGCCTAATTAAAACAAAACATGTTATCCTAACACAGGGTTTCGCCCTTTACTTTTATAAACCACCATTGCTATTTATCTATGGGCCATGTCTATCTCTGCTCTAACCAGAGGCAGTCCTTTATCCCTCTGGGACACCTACACCTCCCTCTGCATGTTCTCTCCCTTTCTCTCTCGACCTCTATGTTCTGTTTTTATTGTTATTATTCTTTGCCCTTCGTCCCTGTGGGGTATATAAATCTTCTTTGTGCTGAGAACTTGGTCTTGTGGTGTCTTGAGTCAACTCTCAGGTTCTCTGCAGACATGATCCTTTGTTGCAGAAGCTGGACTTCTATAACTTCCATTGTGAGTTCTATACTTCTCCTTTATTCCACCATGGTATTTTTTTCCAAATCATGAAAACCATTTTTAAAAGAATCATCCACTGTAATCTGCCTTTTCTTTAATTTTTTTTGGAGATACACCATTCTCTACAGGCTGTCGCATTTCCCTTCAAATCCTCTGCAGGTCTCAGTATCCTTGGAGCAGCCTTGAGGCCCTTGAGGTACAGGTGGCCACCTCCATTTTCCAATTAGAGCATCTTTGATTAACCACACAGGACACTCCAAAATATTGAGCCTATTAAAATTTCACCTAGACGAAAGAAAATGGTGAATCCTTAACTTTCACCAGAAATACCAGCCATTTCTACCTTACAAAACTGCATAATTCCCTGCAATTGACACATGCCAATGGTACATTAAATAGAACATTGACTAGAATGAAGATTCTGGTAATGCAGGTGTTGAGAATCATGAGACAAAGTGAGTTGTGTCTTTTTAATGAGTCACCCATCCTCCTGTAACCAATTTCCAAGATAGGAACCTTTAAAACGTTCCTATAAACTCATTTGTTCATCCAGATATGGATAGTACTACTTCTTTTCTCAGTTGCTGTTCTATATGGGACGAATAGACATTTCTGTGTATTTCTTCAGAGAATGTCTCCAGGAAGACATAAAAGTACCACCAGGCATTACTGTCCTCAATATTGGTGAAGTCCAAATAAGAGATCAATATATAACTGCATTATTGTCCTCTGTGGCCCTCACCTTGTCTTAAATAACACCTTCCTTTATCTTCAATCATTTTTCCTGCTATGAATCTGGTCACTAATTTTCTCTTCTTTTAAGGGAACCACTTATATTATGTTACAGATCACCAAAATGACCCAAACTGAATTATGTTTTTAAAAAACATACACACACACACACACAGTCACATTCTGAAATACTAGTGCATTTATCCTCAATAGAAGGCTCACAATTTTGGATGATCAATTCCTATTGAGATGTTCACTTTGATAGTTGATTAAGACAATGTCTGCCGTATTTTCTGCTGTACAGTTTCTGTTTTCCTTTATAGTAAGGAAGATTTACTTTACAGTCTTTAATACCTCACTAAGATTCTATTACTACTTAAACTATTACTCTAATTCAAAGATACTGATTTTAAAAGTCTTTAATTTGATCAATTTATACCTTCCCTTAGGAGGCTTCCTAGACCTGGATGGAGGGGGGAGGACCTTGGACTTTCCACAGGGCAGGGAACCCTGACTGCTCCTGGGACTGGAGAGGGAGGAGAAGAGGAGTGGGGGGAGGGGGAGAGGGGCGGGAGGAGGGGGAGGGAAATGGGAGGCGGGGAGGAGGCAGAAAATTTTTTTTCAATAAAAAAAAAAAAGAATTTCTTAGCTGAAAATTCTAGATGCAAAAATTGATGCCAATCCATGAGTTTTTCCTTTTCAATTTATGGAATTTAGAATTTTTGTGGTTTTGGGTGACTAAATAAGTCACTCCTTCTATACTAAGGAAAGTTGTTTATCTATGTGATTCGATCAACAACAATCTACACAGAGGCATATATTTGTATTTCTAGCAAAAAAGAAGAGGGTTGAATGTTAAATATTTCTAATGCTATTTTAAAAAGTCATACTTATTTAGATATCTCTTTTAATTCATTTATTTATTTATTTTTGGTTTTTCTAGACAGGGTTTCTCTGTAGCTTTGGAGCCTGTCCTGGAAATAGCTCTTGTAGACCACACTGGTCGCAAACTCACACAGATCCACCTGTCTGTCCCTGCCAACTTCTGGGAATAAAGGTGTGCATCACCACCACCACCAGGTTTAGCTATCTTCTTTATCCTGCTTTCCTAATATAAAATATCAATGCTATTATTTCCATTCCTTCATCTTTTTATTTGATCAATATGTATTCAACTCAATCACTATTTGTCATCATCTACACCTCTTTTGCAAACATCTTCAAATCCATACACATAGATGCTTTATATTGTTATCTGTCTGTGACATGCCTCAAGCAGTTTTAAAGTAACTAATATACAAAGGCAAACAGAGATATACAGAGATATTTCATGTTTTTTTATGTGCACTCATTACAGCTTACTGTCCTAACCAGACCCATTGAGAACCATGTTTTCTAGTATACATAAGCAATAAGAGCATGATAAAATATGTGTGTTTATAGGAAATAGTAGATTCAAATATACGAATGAGCAGATGTTAGAGGGCATCCACATCTGTAGACAATGGCTTGTATTACCTCTACATGGAGAACAGCAGCAGTAATCTGTGTCATCTAGGTATACTAGGCAGAGATGCACTCACTTTTAAGCAGAGAAAGATGGAGGCCCAGTTTCCCTACAGAGCAATATGGGGAAATCCTTACTCTGACTGCTCATGATGAAAGAAAGAAAATGGTGAAGGCATAGTTAGAATAAAGCATATTGCTTAGCTGAAGATCACAGTGATGAAGATTTAGTGATGGCAGAGCCTCTTACTTTGTGTAAATTATAGCTGTTGTCTTTTAGTTATTTTGGTTAATATCATGCTTCTGACTACCAGTATGTCTTGGAAATTGAGTAAAAGAAAAACATTTTGTCATCAACAGTCCATACAGCAAAATAAAAGAACACAAGGATTCTGTGAGACCTACTTATTTATTTATTTTTATATAATATTTTCTCATTTTACATAGCTATCCCCATTCCTTCTCCCTCCCTGCTTCCCACCTGGGACTTACCCCCACCTCACCACTCATCCAACTTTTCAGAAAGGGAAAGGATTCCCATTGCAAATCAACAAGGTCTGACACATCGCTTTGATGCAGGACCAAGAACCTTCTTGCAATATCTGGGCTGAGAAAGTTATTCCTCCAAGGAAAATGTGCTTCAATATGCCAGTTCAAGCACCAGGATTTCCTGGTCCCACTTCTAGTGGCTCCAAAGATTGCCCACGTCTCTGTAAGATTTTTTTGCTTCTGGCATTATACTTTGTGAACAATTCAAATCATACATGAAACTGTAGCATAGAAAAAATTCAGTATATCTGCATCTAATCACATTACAATAGCCCATTTTCACAGGGTAGTAATACTACTGTCTATTTGACCCAACAGATTCCTTATAGGAAAACTTACACATTCTTCATTTGGCATAGGACACTTGGGGATCTAGGCCTTTGCTGACTTCTTGTCATATAACAGCCTGGCAGTTTTGTCCAGTTTAGCCAAATCCTTGGGGACAGCCAAGTGCCAGAGTAGCACCCATTGATCTGAAAACTTCTTAGTAAGCTTCTCAAAACCATAGCAGGTGCCAGTGTCACAGAGAAACAAAAGTAAGGCATTATGGCTCCTGCTCATCTCGGATGGCTACTTCTGAGGTTCCTGTTTTTCTCCCAGATAAAGAAGGATGGCAGTGTGGTAACATTAGAGGGTCCTTTTTTTATCGCAGTCTCCCGGTTAGCTTACACCTGAAATAATCACTGTTTGGCCTATTAGCTTTAGTTTCTTATTGGCTAATTTTTACATCTTAATTTAACCCACTTCAATTATTCTGTGTATTGCCATGAGACTGTGGCTTACCGGCAAGTTTCTAACCAGCATCTGTCTCAGGCAGAATATTCATGGCACCTCTCACTCTGCCCTTCTTCCCAGCATTCAATTCTGTCTTCTCCCCCTACCTAAGTTCTGCCCTATCAGTCCCAAAGCAGTTTCTATATTCATTAACCAATGAAAGCAACACATGAACAGAAGAACCTCCTACACCAGCACAGAGTTTCCACTGCTGTCTAATTCTTCAGGTAAGTTCTCCCTTAGCATGATTTACAGAACATATTGGTGGTATATTCCCACATTTATGCAACTAAGGAGCCATAGAGCTTACTCAAACCCCATCACCTCTGTCTGCATCACTGGGAGACAGAGTCACCATCAACAGTCAAGCTTCTAGAGGCATTAGTGGTTATTTAAACTGGTCCCAGCAGAAAGCAGCGGATCAAAATGCCTGAACTATATTGCCTCCAACTTGGAAGTTGAGGTCCCACGGAAGTAAAGTGGCAGTGGATATGAGATAGGTATCAGTGTCAGCAACAGTAGCCTGGACACTGAAGTTCTTGCAGCTTATTTCTGTCAGCAGTGTGATGAGCTTCTTTACATGATGATACAAGTCATAACAAAAAACTCTAAAGAAGCTGGAAGTTGGAGTGTCTAGCAAATCCTATATACTTTTATCTCTTTTTAGTATTTTTTTTCAGATTCACCCAGGCTTTAAAGAACATTTTTAGATTTTAATAGACTCACCCATGATATCTCTTCACCTTTGTAAATCCTTCTCTGCCTCTGCAGCAAAACATTTCTGTCATTGTGAAATAGTATCAATTCATGAAAGTAAATGTCAGTTAAAATTCTACCTCCAATATTGCCAAAATCATTTTTCCATCAAGACAGGCAAAATCATTGTTTCTTTTTATTAAAAATTTTATCACAATTTCTCTATTGATTTTCAGGAGAAGGATGTGTCATATTACATATGTGATAGCTGGAAAACAACTTGTGGAAAATTTATTCTATTCTACCATGTCAGTTCCAAGGATTGAAACCAAGCTCTCAGACTTGGCAACAAATAGCTGCTGTATACACTGATCTGATTATTGGCCCCACTGTCTTATAAGTTGAATGCAAATGTTTGTCACAGAAGCCATTAAATTATGTCAAAGAACAATCCATGAAATTGAAGGCAGTGGATATAAAAGGCCTTTTGCCTTTTTTCTTGAGCTTCTCTTACAGTTACCTATATATCATTACTTTGATTGTGTACCAACACTGAATCTGAATCTACCTAGACTATCTAGGAACTCTTCTTACAAAGAAGAAAGGAGGGTAAATGCATGTGGTCTGCTCTAATCTACATATTCTGCTAACATGTTCCTGAGCATGAGTTGGAATAGCCTGGAGCTATTAGGTGGAGGGCTCTGGGTTAAGCCAGTTCTACACAATTCTATGCTATAGGTGTGTGGCTGATGGTCAATGCATATTCTTGAATGTATTCTCCACACTTAATGTGAGATAACAATATGAAAGTCTAAACATCAGCCTCCTTGTTCATCTTCAGAAGATTTCCGGTTCATGGTAAGCTAATTCCATGTATGGGAAATATGTGGGATCTGGATAAAATGAGGAATTCAAATTGAATCCATTAATGTTGAGCCTGACTAGGATACCAAGAAACAAAGCATATGTGTAAGAATTAATGGATTCAATTTGAATTCCTCATTTTATCCAGATCCCACATATTTCCCATACATGGAATTAGCTTACCATGAACCGGAAATCTTCTGAAGATGAACAAGGAGGCTGATGTTACTCACTATTTCACTTGCACCAGTACTAAATCCTTTCATATATACCTTAAGAAACAAACAAGTCAAAGAAGCCCTGAAGGATGTCATTAAAAAATGTACCTCAGCTACTTCAAAACAGTGACTTTGGCTTGACCTAAGTGTGTTAGTAAGATTACTGAAAATTATAGGCCATATCAGCTGTTTTGACTTATCTCTCTGGCTTTTGTATTGTGGTAGTTACTGAAGGTTACTTTTTCTAGATTTTATGTTTTTATTGGTGATATCTATATTCATGTTTTTTACTATATGTTGCTGGAATCAATTCATTCTTTTAATTTAATGCTATGAATCATTTGATTGATTACCAAAATATTCCACTATGAATTCCTTATGAAAGCATCATGTGTATATGATTTTCTAGCAAATATATATTTAAACAATATATTATTTAAGAACTGTTTTAATAATAACTTGTAGTCTATAAACCTCTAGGAACACTTTCTTCTGCTGTAGTTTATTAAAATATATTGTATTTTTGGAAAAAAAAAAAAAAAAAAAAAAAAAAAAAAGAAGTAAATTAGGAAGGCTATGATTCCAGAGTCTCTTTGATGCTAAACCACTAATGATCAGATTGGTGTTGAAGTATATGGATGAAAATCAATGACGATTTTCTTGGGCCCAGAACATCTGTACAATTTTATTGTTACATGTCCTCTTTTATTGCTTTATTGCAGACTAGGTTTCAGGTGAATGCACACTGACTTATTTCACTCAGCTAAAATAACACAGAAGCATGTTAAACGGAATTATAGTCATCCTCTTTGGAAGTGTACAGACTAAGGGGACTTTAAATCCACTTTTAATTTCTATTTACTTTGTTAATTGGCATCCATGAGTTTTAGAACTTCTCATTATGACGATTTCAAAGAAAATCTTATATCAAGGACTAAAAGTAATATAACAGATCTTATGTTTTATGTGTATGTTTAGTATAAATTCTCACTATTTTTCTTATTGATATCTTGTAAAACTTACAATTTTTCATTACAGGATACATTTTCTTTGAGGTGAAACTCTAAAGGCAATATGTAATGTTTACCATAGTTCTATTCGGATGATTTTCATAAAATATATATTATTATTTATAATTAAGGAGAAATCATTGTTCCTGGGATGTAAAATCAAATAATCCCTTTAACACATAGATTTTCCAATCTATATATTATAAATTTTACAATAGAGGATTTTTACTTCCTGAAATGATAGTTATTCTCTGTTCTTAGAAAACACTGCATTGTCTTATTATTTGGTATCATGTTGATAAGAAACAAGCATTTTACTACATGAAAAAAACCTAACAGCTAAGTTCTTCTTAGGTAAACATTCTCAAGGTGATATATAACCTGATGGTTATGATCACAAAGCAGGTAAGCATTGGGAATATGTTCAAATCCTAGGACTACACATGTCTTGGGCTATGTATACACAAATTGGCGCACATAAACCTCCCTGTTAATAATGTACTTTAGAATACTTTAACAGCCTAGAACACTCAGGTGAATATTATAACTGATGTAAGGAATAGGAATATATTTATTTCCTCAGGATCTCCGTCATAGAATTTTATTTCTAATCAACCTCATTCTTGAAAGCATGCTTTAAGACAGGACAATATATGAATCCACACTACATCACTTGAAGTTTGTACACAATAATAAATATGTCCTTATGGAGAATTCCCTATCTAACATATGCTGACAATGTATAATTGGGCATAGATAAGTTTAAAACAAGATGCATGTTAGCTTCTTGTACCTTCATAGGGATATCCTTCTTTAGGTTGGAAAAGTTTTTTCTATGATTTTGGTGAATATATTTTTTGTGCTTTTGAGCTGGAGTTCTTTTTCTTCTTCTATCTCTATTATTCTTATGTTTGTTTCTTTCATGGCATCCCAGATTTCCTGAATGTTTTGTATTAAGAGTATTTTGGATTAATCATATTCTTTGACCTATTTCCTCTATAATATCTTTAACACCTGAGATTCTCTCTTTCATTCTTTGTATTCTGTTGCTTATGCCTGCATCTGTAGTTTCTATTCACTTACTCAGATTTTCCCTTTCTAGAATTCTCTCAGTTTGTGTTTTCTTTATTGCCTCTATTTCAGTTTTTACGTCTTGAATTGTTTTAACTGTCTGCTTCACCTGTTTGATAGGGTATTTTTGCTTTTTTAAAGTGATTTATTAATTTTTTTCCCATTTTTAATATTTTCTTCCATTTCTTTCAGGGAATCTTTCATTTCTTCTTTAAAGGTCTCCATTATCCTCATAAAGTTACATTAAAAAATATTATCTTCTGCTTCATCTGAATTAGGATGATCAGGTCTTTCTGTTGTATGACCACTTTGTTCTAAAACAACATGCTGCTTTTTAGGTTGCTGAATAAATTCTTGGATTGTTGCCTAACCATTTTTTCTTTCTACTGGTGCAGGAGTTGTCTTTTGCTCTTCATCCAATACTTGTAGTTGCTGACCACAGCTTTGGTAACTGTTTTTTTTTTTTTTTGTTGTTGTTCAAGAAAACTGTAGTATATTTAATCTAGACTCTCTGTGTATATTGCATTTTTTAAAATATTTTTATTTATTTTTATTTTTTTATTGAAAAATTTCCGCCTCCTCCTCGCCTCCCATTTCCCTCCCCCTTTCCTCACTCTTCTCCCCCCACCCCCGGTAAATGTTCTTAGTCTGTTCTATACTGTCACTGTCTTTGTCTCTCGGAGCCACTCAGGTCTCTCTTGGCCTGCTCTCTTAATCCACTCTCTTATTCTGCTCCATTGATCTTCTCTTTTGGTCTGTTCTGTGCAGTTGTAGTCTGTAATTCAGAGTTATTCTCTTGGTCCATTCTGTGTAGTTGCAGTCTCATGGTTCTTAGGGGTTGAGGGAGAAAGATGGTAGAAATAAAGGTGGGGAGAAATGGGGGAGGGAAGAAAAGTTGAGGGAATAGGGTGATTGAAATAGGTGAATAACAGGGATAGAGAGCAAGAAAAGAAATACCTTGATTGAGGGAGCCATAATGGGGTTAGCAAGAAACCTGGACCTAGAGAAATTCCAAAGAATCTGCAAAGATGATCCCACTTAAGACCCTAAGCAATAGTGGGGAGAGTGCCTAAACTGGCCTTGGCCTGTAGTCAGACTATCTTAAATGTCACCATAGAAAACAGGTAGAGATCCACACAGAGTACTGAACTAAGCTATCAAAGTCCGAGTGAATAGTGGGATGAGTGAGAACATGAGCAAAGAGACAAAACTTTGATGTGGATACAGACTGAAACAGATTACCTGAGTTAATGGCAGTTCACCAACTCTGGTTAAATAGGGAAAGATCCAACCTAGGATCAAACTAAGCCCTCTGAATGTGCATGACAGTTGAAAAGCTGGGGCAAACTCTAGGGCCACTGGCAATAGGACCAGTATTTATCCCTACTGCTTATACTGGCTTTTTGGAAGCCATTCTTGTTGGCATATATTGCTTGTTCATTTCCCAGCTGCCCAGATCCAAATAATCACTCAGAAACTATATTAATTACAGCACTGTTAGCCTATTAGCAACTTCTAAAACTCTAAAATTGACAGAGACATTTCACTGCCTGGACAGTCACCAAAAGTTCTGTAACATTTTGGCATAGAATCTTTGGCCTACTGTCCCAAAGTATCCAGCAGACATTTCTATGAACTAGGAAATTTGAAAGACTGTTTTGCGTATATTGGCAGTTTGTCAATAACTATCTTCTGTGCCCTGCAGAATGTCTGGCAGACTCTTTCACAAAGCAGGGACCCAAAGGACCATCACACATTTAGGCAAGTACAGGAGTCATTTTTCTGTGTGCCCTGACTATCCAGTTCATATAGCATACCATAATGAGGTCTAGGCAAGGACATTTTCTTGCCCAAATGGCTAACAAACTCCATAAAGAGCCTCTTTGATGTTCATCATCCTCTTGAAGTAGATTGGTGCTGTCAGAAGCAGATGAGACTCTTTGTCATGAAAAGTTCTAAGCTGTTAATATGTTTAAAATGTCATATTTAATAGGTCTTTGAAAGGTTTGAAGATTCTCTATCTATCTGAAATACATCTTTATATATCTAGAAAACCTAACTAATATGACTACAAGCTTGAATATTATAAATGACTATCTATTAACCTATATTTCTTAATTATACATTATATTTTTATATGAACTGTGTAAACACAGTACTTTAATCAAGAGCAGTACTATACATATAGCAAATTTGACCTTAAATTTATATCAATAATCCAAGATCAATACAAATGCAAAGTATTCACCTTTATATCATATACCATGTTAAATGTAAAGAAACATTTATAAACAATAATTGGGAATTTTGGCATAGTTCTCTGCAAACTTCATTTTGCTTTTTGTTGGGTGAAGTAATTTTAGGGGTTTAAGAAGACCTTACAGGGGGTCTTGTTCCATAAAATCACATTAGCCTGGAAGGAATACACAGGTTCTCATCCTCTGTGGAAAGAAAAGCAGCACCTCTTTTTCAAAGCAACATATTCTTAGACCCAAATTTTGAAGTCAAGATACACTTAAAAAATGTTGACTTAGATTAGCAGTCCCCAGAATCAAATATCTCTCATAGTAAAAAAAAAAATTCAGTAAAAATGCAATAACATACATATTCCAAACTCTCTGTATATATTCCCTCTTTACAAAAGTTATTTTTCTTTACTCCTTTAATCTATGAGTGTCTGTACTATGTCTCTTTATAAACTTTATTTTAACAGCCATTTGCTTCCCTTTTAACTGTCTATATTATTTTTCTTCTCCCTCCCAAGCCTACATATATTTATCTAGCACTGTGATCCATTTAGGGATCTGTTTTATCTGAATCTGTCTTTATTGTGAATCTGGAATTATTTTCTGATCAGGAGAACTTTATTTTTTTTTTTAATTCTAAGCAGGCATGGTTAGGACCAACTCCATGGTCCAGCCTTCTTGCACAGTCCAAAGTGGCAGAAACATGTTCACTGCCACTGAGAGCCATTTTCTTTGCCCCAGATCCAGGGTCACAGTGGGTCTATGAAACCATTAAGCAGTTTTTAACACAGACTGATTGTTTGGTGAGATATGTTTGTCAAATGAACTTTCAACTTATAATATATCTGATCTATATGATCTTAATTGATGTATTCTTAGTATCAGATATAATATCTATGAATAGGGACAGAGTATATCTGTAGGAATTATCACACTATGTACTTTTGCATCTGTATTTAATGGCTTCTTATTGATGTTTCCTTATGTCTTGATAGCAAGAAGTGGAGTGTGTGTTCTGTTTTTACACATGTGTATCTGACATTATTACTTTTTTCTCTTATTAGGCAGAGTGAAGAACTCTCTAGGCTTTGAGTTTTTGTAAGTTTTTTTTTTCTTTTTCCTAGTGCTGTAGAATTTGTAGTGCAGTTTTCCTCTTGGCTCCAACTAGGTCTATTACCTATTATTCCAGCAGAGGGCAATATTAACACATGTTTGTTTATAATATACTTAGTGCTGAAACCACTTTAACACTATGAATAAGAGAAAGAGGTTGCTGGGCTCTTGATCGAATTAGGCATCCACAATGGTTCCAACCACTTCTCTAAGACTGCTCTGACCCCACTGACACAGCCTCTGGAATCTGGCAATTCTGAAAATTCACTGTTTCCAGAGAGGAAGAAGGTCTCCCTGATGTTCACTCCTGTTTATAACAACAGTCTTGGCTCAGGAGGATCAAATGTCTAAGCTCCTCTTAAAACCACTGTGAGGCAAATGGTGGGTTTATGATACATGCTACAAAATCAATATTCATGTTTCCTTCTTTTTCAGAAATGAGGATTTTATAGGATAAGACTTCTGTGGAAATACCCTTGAAAATACCTGAGTAGTAGAATACACACCAGCACACTGGATTTCTCAGAGAATTATGGGTTTTGAGCCAGTTGATTAGACTGGGATGAATGAGAAAAGCTTAACTGAGGAGCTCCCTCTTAATGAGGAGAAAAATTTGGGGACTGAGAATGTTCAATGTATAGTACAAAGAGTCATACTTAGCTGAACTTTAGAAAGGAAAAAAATAAACCCTACATACTGAAGAGCAGAACCAGTCATCCATGTAGGTCAAATTAAGACTGGTTATAAAAGTCTATATGGAGAATACTCTGGGCAAGTAGCAAGAAATACTGTAGAGAAAAATTAAAACAACACTCAGAGATTTTACTTTTTTTTAAATATCAACTTAAAGACTACAAGTTAGTGAACAGACACATTTATTTATGAGCCAAGGGTATCTAAGCGTACTCTCCGATTTTGTTTATTTACTCTTGAGCAACCACAGTTCAGACTTTCTTTTAAGAGAATAACTTTGAAAAGAAATATTTGCAGTCAGACATCATAATTTGTTTGCTGGTGCAAAATTATAAATTGCTGTTATTCAGTGTCTTAGGTTAGAAAGAGGAGAGGCCCAAAGCTGACACTCAGAATGTTTCCATACAGAAGTTTTACTTTTAAAGTAGCAACTATCCTTCCTTCCTTTCCTTGTTCTCCTCCTATACCTCTTTGTCATCATTTATTACTTCTTTGCAAAGTATGTAACACGAAAATATTCTGGAGTCCCATTTCCTACTAACATATCTCTTTTCATCTTTCCAACCATAGTATCAAATGGAGAAACTGTTCTCACCCAGTCTCCCAATTTCTTGGATGTTTCTCAGGGAGAAAGAGTCATTGTCACCTTTAGGTCCAGTTCAAGTGGCATCCTTGGTATCTTTTACTGGTATCAGTAGAAACCAGGAGTCTCTCCTAAGCTCCTGGTTCATGGTACATAAACCTGGCTTCTGGAGTTCAACTCCACTTCAGTGGTAGTGGGTCTGGAATGTCTTATCTCTCACAATCAACAGCATTTAGGCTGAAGATGCTGCCATTTATAACTTATAACACTTATAACACAGCAGAAGAGCTGTGTCCCATTATTCTACAAAGCACAGAAAAACACTTTAACCTTGTCAGGACAGAGTAAATGTTCTCTTAGAAGATGAAATACAGTCAAAAGTTTGAAGGATATATGACAGAATCTCCCAATATATCTTCCATGGAAGCAGGACTGAATTTCAGTCAAGGGCCTTAAGCAGCCACTTCTTGCAAAGACAAACAGAAATTGTGTAAATGGAAATAGTAGGGTAAAATAACCAACGTTTCCATCTTCTTTTTGGAATTTCTGTGCAGGGGAGTGTTTGAAAACTGTGATTTATATTTCCTGAACTGAAATATCTGATTCTGTGGGAATGTCATCGGGATTTTGAAAATAAATGCAGGGCTTTAGGATTTATATTATCTTTTCTTTATTTGGTTTTTTTTTTGTTGTTGTTATTTTTGGTTTTTCAAGATGAGATTTCTTAGTAGTTTTGGAGCCTGTCCTGGAACTTGCTCTTATAGACCAGGCTGACCATGAACTCGCAGAGATCTACCTGCCTTTGCCTCTTGAGCACTGGGATTAAAGGCATGCACTACTACCATCCAGCAGGATGTATATTTTCACAACTGTTTCCAATTTAGCAGGAAAAACAGCTCTGGCCCAGAGAAGCATTTTATTAGAGAATATGTCTCTGGGAGTAAGAAGTAAACATTAAAAGAAGACGTCTCTATTGCTTTTTCTTTGGATGGGGAATATTGATGAGAGCATCTTGCTGTATTTTTGTAGAATGTGCAGCACTGTGGAAATAGTTGTACCAAACAAACAACCACTAATGTGAAAAAGTTGTCAAATATAAGAAATTGTCTTCATTCCACTAAGTAAAGTGTAGATTGAGACATTGTATAATCTACTGTTAAAATTTTAGAGCCTAGAGGTATACACATGCATACCTATATTCACATACAAATATCACCATGTTTCTATATACAATGGTTCAAATGACTTAAATAAAAATTATTCCAAAGCATTATATTTGCAATAAAATCTTTCCTTCATATTTTAAATGGTCACCCTTTCCTGCCTTGTGGTTTAGATGCCAGTGCTTTTGTTTAACCCTGAATTGCTTCAGAAGTAACAACTCCCAAGCAGCCAGGTGACCACTGATCATTTACCATTATCCTCGAATGTAACATATTTTCTTGTCTATAGTTCATTTTAGAATTAGATCCTGACTTTATATTGAATGGCCATGCCACAATATGATCAAATACAAGTTCTAACCATATCTATGGTTAAGGTGATCTAAAAAATTCTATATAAACTATATTCTTGGCTAGTATTATTTCCAATCTACATGGTTCTCTCTGATGTGACTCATTTGTAGATTGTATGTGCACGTAGAAAGTAATAAATTCTTCACTACATTAACTTTTGCAACTATGTTTAATACATTTGGCATCAACATTTCCTAATCGGCTTCAAAATTAAATATTGTCCTTAAAAAGTCCCAGGTTCATAAAGCCCAAGCTGTACTGAAACATTTAGCTAAAGATGACATTGAACAGCTGGCATCTCTGATTCCTATTTCTAAGGAACAGACTATAGGAGTGTACATACAATCAGGCCCAGTGCATGCAGTACTGGTGATATGATCCAGGGTTATGTTTTCATTGTATCAATTAAGCTACATACCAGACCAATATTTTCTTTCTTTTTTTTTTTTTTTTTTTTTTTTGATTTTTCGAGACAGGGTTTCTCTGTAGCTTTTGGTTCCTATCCTGGAACTAGCTCTTGTAGACCAGACTGGCCTCGAACTCACAGAGATCCGCCTGCCTCTGCCTCCCGAGTGCTGGGATTAAAGGCGTGCGACACCACCGCCTGGCTTATTTTCTTATGTTCTTATATAAGTTATGCACTCCAATACTGTGGGGGAACTAAGAGGTGAGTGAATATCCACAGGGTGGGATGTCCCACTCTCTAGGACCTCCTCAGCAGAACAAAAGCACAGGTCCCTTCTCCAACACTCTAGGCTTTTCTAGTCATCCAGCTGGGAGTTTCCTGCTACTAGGCTTTCCCCCAACCTATCCAGTCCCTATCCAAATTACTAACTACACCCTGCCCCCAAACATGCCTATTCACCTGCAATATCAGTGGAACTTTGAAACACAGCTTGCACCAATACTGAGGGGACCTAAGAAGTGAGTGAACAGCCACATGGTGGAACACCCCACTCTCTAGGACCTCCTCAGCAGGACAAAACACCAGGCCCCTTCCCTAACTCCCTTGACTTTTCTAGCCAGTCAGTAGAGAGCTTCCTGCAGGTTGGCTCCACCCAAACCTATCCCCTGGAGCCCCCAAGCTACTAACCACACTAAGTGCTGAGAGCTGGCTATAATATTGAGGGGACCAAGAGCATGTTACAACACTGAGGTGATTAAGAGAGAGCACCAAGAAAGCAAAGCAGGAGAGAAGACCAAGAGAACAGCTGTATAGAGACTTCAGAGGCTTTCAGAAACAGAAATTGACAGTACAGAGCAGATCAAGAAACACTCCCAAATACTCAGACAGCCACAGCAAGGATTCGACCAAAACACAAAGACCCTGCCATCTTCATTTGGAGGAAGGAATGGATAGGCACCAATAAAAAAATTCCTCCAACAAACTAAAGAGCAACATGGTAACACAAGAACCCAGTGGTCACAGATCAGAAAGACTTGATCTTCCTAAACCAGAAGAAATAGAAAAAAACAACTTTAAACATAACTTTATGAAAATGATGGATACCTTTAAAGAGGAAGTGAAAAACTCCCTTTAGGAAATGTAAAAGAAGACAAACAAAGAATTGGAAGAAATTGATAAATCCCTTAAAGAAGCCCAGGAAAACCAAGAAAAAAAAAAACAAACAGGTGAAAGAAACAGTTTAAGACTTGAAGAATGAAATAGAAGGAATAAAGAAAACACAAACTGAGGAAATATGGATATAGAAAATCTGGGTAAACAAACAAGAACTACAGAAACAAGTATAACCAACAGAGTACACGAGATAGAAGAAAGAATCTCATGCACTGAAGATACTATAGAGAAAGTAAACTCATTGGTCAAAGAAAACATTAAATCCAGTGTGTGGGTGCACCCCTCGCCGTCCTGAGTTCCTTGCTCGTGCTCACTCTCCTTCTGCTCCTCCTTTGGATCGTGAGACTTCAGTCCAGTGCTCCAATGTTGGTCTCTGTCTCTGTCTTCTTTCATCGCCTGATGAAGGTTAATATTCAGGGGGATGCTTATATGTTTTTCTTTGGGTTCACCTTCTTATTTAGCTTCTCTAGAGTCACGAATTATAGTCTCAAAAGGAACTCAGGACGGCGAGGGGTGCACCCACACACTGAGGCAATGGGGATGATCTATCGGGAACTCACCAAGGCCAGCTGGCCGGGGACTGAAAAAGCATGGGACAAAACCAGTCTCGCTGAACATAATGGACAATGAGGACTACTGAGAACTGAAGAACAATGGCAATGGGTTCTTGATCCTATTGCATGTAATGGCTTTGTGGGAGCCCAGGTAGTTTGGATGCTCACCTTAATAGACCTGGATGGAGGTGGGTGGTCCTTGGACCTCCCACAGGGCAGAGAAACCTGCTTGCTCTTTGGGCTGAGGAGGAAGGAAGACTTGATTGGGGGAGGGGGAGGGAATGGGAGGTGGTGGCGGGGAAGAGGCAGAAATCTTTAATAATTAAATTAATTAATTAATAAAAAAAATCAGCAAGAAAAAAAAAAGAAAACATTAAATCCAACAAATTCTTTTTTTTAATTAATTAATTAATTTATTAAAGATTTCTGCCTTCTCCATGCCACCACCTCCCATTTCCCTCCCCCTCCCCCATCAAGTTCCCCTCCCTCATCATCCCTAAGAATAATCCGGGTTCCCTGCCCTGTGGGAAGTCCAAGGACCACCCACCTCCATCCAGGTCTAGTAAAGTGAGCATCCAAACTGCTTAGGCTCCCACAAAGCCAGTATGCGCAGTAGGATCAAAAACCAATTGCCATTGTTCTTGAGTTCTCAGTAGTCCTCATTGTCCATTATGTTCAGCAAGTCCGGTTTTATCCCATGCTTTTTCAGACCCAGTCCAGCTGGCCTTGGTGAGTTCCTGATAGAACATCCCCATTGTCTCAATGTGTGGGTGCACCCCTCGTGGTCCTGAGTTCCTTGCTCGTGCTCTGTCTCCTGCTCTTGATTTGGACCTTGAGATTTCAGTCCGGTGCTCCAATGTGGGTCTTTGTCTCTGTCTCCTTTCATCGCCTAAATGTTTTTCTTAGGGTTTACCTTCTTAATTAGCTTCTCTAGGATCACGCATAATAGGCTCAACGTCCCCTATTCATGGCTAGAAACCAAATATGAGTGAGTACATCCCATGTTCCTCTTTTTGGGTCTGGCTCACCTCACTCAGTATAGTGTTTTCTATTTCCGTCAATTTGCCTGCAAAATTCAGGAAGTCATTGTTTTTTACTGCTGAGTAATACTCTAATATGTATATATTCCATACTTTCTTCATCCATTCTTCCATTGAAGGGCATCTAGGTTGTTTCCAGGTTCTGGCTATTACAAACAATGCTGCTATGAACATAGTTGAGCATATACTTTTGTTGTATGATAGGGCATTTCTTGGGTATATTCCCAAGAGTGGTATTGCTGGGTCCAGGGGTAGGTGGATCCCGAAATTCCTGAGAAACTGCCATACTGTTTTGCAAAGTGGTTGCACAAGTTTGCATTCCCACCAGCAATGGATGAGTGTACCCCTTTCTCCACAACCTCTCCAGCAAAGGCTATCATTGGTGTTTTTTATTTTAGCCATTCTGACAGGTGTAAGATGGTATCTTAAAGTTGTCTTGATTTGCATTTCCCTGATCGCCAAGGAAGTTGAGCATGTCCTTAAATGTCTTTTGGACATTCGCACTTCTTCTGTTGAGAATTCTCTGTTCAGCTCAGTGCCCCATTTTTTAATTGGGTTGATTAGCCCTTTACGGTCTACTTTCTTGAGTTCTCTATATATTTTGGAGATCAGACCTTTGTCAGTTGCGGGGTTGGTGAAGATCTTCTCCCAGTCAGTGGGTTGCCTTTTTGTCTTAGTGACAGTGTCCTTTGCTTTACAGAAGCTTCTCAGTTTCAGGAGATCCCATTTATTCAATGATGCCTTTAATGTCTGTGCTGCTGGGGTTGTATGTAGGAAGTGTTCTCCTGTGCCCAGGTGTTGTAGAGTACTTCCTACTTTCTCTTCTATCAGGTTCAGTGTGTTCAGACTGATATTGAGGTCTTTAATCCATTTAGACTTGAGTTTTGAGCATGGTGATAGATATGGATCTATTTTCATTCATCTACAGGCTGACATCCAGTTTTGCCAGCACCATTTGTTAAAGATGCTCTCTTTTAGCTCCTTTATTAAAAATCAGGTGTTCATAGGTTTATAGGTTAAAGCTAGGGTCTTCTATTCGATTCCATTGGTCGACTTCTCTGTTTCTATGCCAATACCAAGCTGTTTTCAATACTGTAGCTCTGTAATAGAGTTTGAAGTCAGGGATGGTAATGCCTCCCGACAATCCTTTATTGTATAAGATTGTTTTGGCTATCCTGGGTTTTTTGTTTTTCCATATAAAGTTGATTATTGTCTTTTCCAGATCTGTGAAGAATTTTGATGGGATTTTGATGGGGATTGCGTTGAATCTATAGATTGCTTTTGGTAGAATTGCCATTTTTACTATGTTGATCCTCCCAATCCAAGAGCAAGGGAGATCCTTCCATTTTCTGGTGTCCTCATCGATTTCTTTCTTCAAAGACTTAAAGTTCTTGTAAAATAGATCTTTCACTTCCTTGGTTAGAGTTACCCCAAGATATTTTATGCTATTTGTGGTTATCGTGAAAGGTGATGCTTCTCTGATTTCCCTCTCTACTTCCTTATCCTTTGTGTATAGGAAGGCAACTGATTTTTTGAAGTTGATCTTCTATCCTGCCACATTCCCAAAGGTGTTTATCAGCTGTAGGAGTTCTTTGGTAGAGTTTTTTGGGTCGCTTATGTATACTATCATATCATCTGCAAATAACGAAAGCTTAACTTCTTCCTTTCCAATACGAATCCCCTTGATCCCCTTATGGTGTCTTATTGCTATTGCTAGAACTTCAAACACTATATTGAATAGGTATAGCGAGAGTGGACATCCTTGTCGTGTTCCTGATTTTAGTGGGATGGTTTTGAGTTTTTCTCCGTTTAATTTAATGTTGGCTGTCGGCTTGCTGTAGATAGCTTTTATTATATTTAGGTATGATCCTTTTATCCCTAATCTCTCCAAGACCTTCATCATAAAGGGGTGTTGAGTTTTGTCAAATGCTTTTTCAGCATCTAATGAAATGATCATATGGTTGTTTTCTTTCAGTTTATTTATATGGTGGATTACATTGATAGATTTGCGTATGTTGAACCAGCCCTGCATCTCTGGGATGAAGCCTACTTGATTATAATGGATAATTTTTCTGATGTGTTCTTGGATTCGGTTTGCCAGTATTTTATTGAGGATTTTTGCATCATTGTTCATGAGTGAGATAGGCCTGTAATTCTCTTTCTTGGTTGGGTCTTTGTGTGGTTTTGGTATCAGGGTAATTGTAGCTTCATAAAAGGAATTTGGTAATGACTCCTCTGTTTCTATATTGTGAAATACATTAAGAAGTGTAGGTATTAGCTCTTCTTGGAAGGTCTGGTAGAATTATGCATTGAAACCATCTGGTCCTGGGCTTTTTTTGGAAGGCAGATTTTTGATAACCGTTTCTAATTCTTTGCGACTAACCGGTCTATTTAGATCATTCACCTGTTCTTGGTTTAGCTTTGGTATATGGTACTTATCTAAAAAAATGTCCATTTCGTTTGCATTTTCCAGTTTTGTGGCATACAGGCTTTTGTAGTAAGATCTAATGATTCTCTGAATTTCCTCTGTGTCTGTGGTTATGTCCCCCTTTTCATTTCTAATCTTATTTATTTGCGTGTTCTCTCTCTGTCGTTTAATTAGTTTGGATAAGGGTTTGTCGATCTTGTTGATTTTTTGTTTCATTGATTCTTTGGACTGTTTTCTGTGTTTCTATTTTGTTGATTTCTGCCCTCAGTTTGATTATTTCCAGTCTTTTACTCCTCCTGGGCACGTCTGCTTCTTTTTTTTTCTAGAGCTTTCAGGTGTGCTGTTAAGTCCCCAATGTATGCTTTCTCCGTTTTCTTTAAGTTGGCACTTAGTGCTATGAACTTTCCTCTTAGCACTGCTTTCATCGTGTCCCATAGGTTTGAGTATGTTGTCTCTTTATTTTCATTAAATTCCAGGAAGACTTTAATTTCTTTCTTAATTTCTTCCTTGACCCAGGTGTGGTTCAGTAGGTGACTGTTCAGTTTCCATGAGTTTGTTGGCTTTCTGGGGGTAGCATTGTTGTTGCCTTCTAACTTTAATCCGTGGTGATCTGATAAGACACAGGTGGACACTGATTTTTTTCTGTATCTGTGGAGGTTTCCTTTGTTTCCAAGTATGTGGTCAATTTTCGAGAAGGTTCCATGAGCTGCAGAGAAGAAGGTATATTCTTTCCTATTTGGGTGGAGTGTTCTATAGATGTCTGTTAAGTCCATTTGTTTCATTGCCTCCAACAATTCTCTTAATTCTCTATTAGGTTTCTGTCTGATTGACCTGTCCATTGGTGAGAGAGGTGTGTTGAAGTCTCCTACTACTAGTGTGTGTGGTTTAATGTCTGCCTTAAGTTCTAGTAATATTTCTTTTACATATGTGGGTGCTTTTATATTAGGAGCGTAGATATTCAGGATTGAGACTTCATCGTGATGAATTGTTCCTGTTATGAGTATAAAGTGTCCATCTCGATCTCTTCTGATTGATTTTAGTTTGAAGTCCGTTTTGTTAGAAATTAGTATGGCCACACCTGCTTTGTTTTTTTTTAGGACCATTTGCTTGAAAAACCTTTTCCCAACCCTTTACTCTAAGTAGATGCCTGTCTTTGTGGTTGAGATGTGTTTCTTGCAAACAGCAAAATGTTGGATCCTGTTTTCGCATCCAATCTCTTAGCCTGTGCCTTTTTATAGGTGAATTGAGACCATTAATATTAAGTGATCTTAATGACCAGTGGTTGTTTGCTCCAGTTATTCTTATTGTTTTTGGTAGTAGAGTTTGTGTGACTCCCTTCTTTGAGTTGTGCTAATGAGGGGTCGCTAGATGCCTGAGTCATTGTAGGCAGTGTTAGCCATGTTGGATTCCTTGGGTTGTGATTTTCCTTCTATTACTTTCTGCAGGGCTGGATTTGTGGCTACGTATTGTTTAAATTTGTTCTTATCCTGGAATGTCTTGTTTTCTCCATTGATAGTGAACGATAGCTTGGCTGGGTATAGTAGTTTGGGTTTGCATCCGTGGTCTCTTAGTTTCTGCAGTACCTCTATCCAAGACCTTCTGGCTTTCACGGTTTCCATAGAGAAGTCAGGTGTAAGTCTGATTGGTTTACCTTTATAAGTTACGTGCCCTTTTTCCTTTGCAGTTCTTAATATTCTTTCTTTAATCTGTATATTTTGTGTTTTGATTATTATATGGCGAGGGGATGTTTTTCTTTGGTCCAGTCTGTTTGGTGTTCTGTATGCTTCTTGAATATTCAAAGGAATTTCATTCTTTAGGTTGGGAAAGTTTTCTTCCATAATTTTGTTAAAAATATTTTCTGTGCCTTTGAGTTGTGACTCTTCTCCTTCTTGTATCCCTATTATTTTTAGGTTTGGTCTTTTTATTGTGTCCCATAATTCCTGAATGTTTTGTGATGAGAATTTGTTGACTTTGCTGTTTTCTTTGCTCAGTGCATTTATTTTCTCTATGGTGTCCTCAGAATCTCAGATTCTTTCTTCTATCTCTTGTATTCTATTGATTATGCTTGATTCTGTAGTCTCTGCTCGTTGACCTAGATTTTCCATATCCAGCTGGTCCTCAGTTTGTGTTTTCTTCCTTGCTTCCATTTCAGTTTTCAATTCTTGAACTGTTTCCATTACTTGTTTGATCGTTTTTTCTTGGTTTCCCAGGGTATCATTCACATATTTACTCATTTCTTCAAACTTTTTGTTATACTTCTCATCCATTTCAATAAGGGCGTTTTTTACATGTTGTTTAAGGGACTCTATTGCTTTCATAAAGCCAATTTTTTCCACTTCTTCTGTGTTAGGGTGTTCAAGTCCTTCTGATGTAAGATCATTGGGTTCTGGTGTTTTCATGTTGTTTTTCAGATTGTTAGGTGAATTCCTGCCTTGGCGCCTGCCCATCTCCTCTTATCGATGCTATCTAATGGGTCTTTTAAAGCAGGATCAGGTTTCCCTGCTGGGCCAGGGGCCTCCCTTACAAGATGCCCTCGCTCCGTTTCCTGTCTCCCACCATTGGCCAAGATCCTTCTCACCACTCAGAAGGGTCTCCAGGAACAGGGCCAGGCTCCCAGTTCGCCAGGGATCCCGCCAACAAAAGACCCACCACTCTGTGGGCCAGCCACCAAAACAGAGAAACTCCCGCTGCCCTCTGTCCTGAGCTCCCGACCCAGAGCCCAAACAGGCCAAACTGGGTGATCCCACAGCCCTGCGCAAGGGATGGAGAGTGAAGGGGGCCCCCTGGGCGCAAGCTGGGATGGGCCAGGAAGAGAGAGGTAGCAGCAGAGGAGGTGCAGCGCCAGCAGAGGGGACCAGCCCTCAGACTAACCGAGGGGTCAAGGATGTCTGGGAATGCCCCCGCTCCACTTCCAGTGGCCCGCCGTGGGCTAAGTACACTCTCCCCACCCAGGAGTGTCTTCAGGGACAGGCCAGTGGATCTCGCCAATAAAAGGCCTCCCAATCTGCAGGTTAGGCCCCAAGAAACCTACTTGTTTTAATTGTAGTGGGACAATCTGCTCAGTGTGGGCCTCACTGTTTCATGCTTGGAGTATCCCACATCCGCCAGTCTCCGCCGCGTCTGCGCGCCGATCTGTCTCCGCCGCGTGCATAGGCCCGCCGGTCTGTCTCCGCCACGTGCGTAGTCCCGCCCTCCAACAAATTCTTAACACAAAAAATTCAGGAAATCTGGGATACTATGAAAAGACCAAACCTAAGAATAATAAGAGTAGAAGAAGGAGAAGAATTCTAACTCAAAGACACAGAAAATATATTCAGCAAAATTATATAAGAAAACTTTCTAAACCTAAAGAAGGATATCACTTTGAAGGTACAAGAATCTAACAGAACACCAACTACACTAGAAGAATATAACATCTCCTCATTATATAATAATCAAAACACAAAAGTTTCAAAATAAAGAAAAAAATATTAAGAGCTGCAAAGGAAAAAGGTCAAGTAACGTATAAAGGTAAAGCTATCAGAATTACACCTGACTTCTCAATGGAAGCCATGAAAACCAGAACATCCTGGATAGATGTGCTACAGACACTAAGAGACCATAGATGCAGGCCCAGACTACTATATCCAGCAAAGCTTTCATTCACTATTGATGGAGAAACAAGATATTTGATGACAAAAACAGATTTAAACAATATGTATTCACAAACCCACTTTTACAGAAAGTACTAGAAGAAAAACCCAAACCCAAGGAAGATAACTACACTCACAAAAACCAAAGACTTCTGATAACCCCCAACCAGCATAACCCAATGAAGGGAAACACAAAAAACACTACTACTGAAAAATAACCAGAGTTAACAACCACTGGTAATTAATATCGCTTAATATCAATGGTCTTAATTCACCTATAAAAAGACACAGGTTAAGAGAATGCATATGAAGACAGGATCCATTATTCTGCTGTTTACAAGAAACACACATCAACCTCAAAGACAGACACTACCTCAGAGTAAAAGGTTGGGAAGTAATTTTCCAAACAAATGGACATAAGAAACAGGCAGGTGTAGCTCAACCAAGAAAGCGAATTACAGACAGATGTCACTCATGAACATGGATGCAAAAATTCTCAATAAAATACTGGCAAACAGAATCCAAGAACACATCATACAATTCATCCATCATGATCAAGTAGGTTTCATCACAGAGATGCAGGGCTGGTTCAACATATAAAAATCTATCAGTTTAATCCATCACATAAATAAATAAACTGAAAGGAAAAAAACTATATGATAATTTCATTAGATACTGAAAAAGCATTTGAGAAAATCCAACACCCTTTCATGATAAAGGGATTTGAGATATCAGGGATACTAACATCATATCTAAATATAATAAAAGCAATATACAGCAAGCTGACAGCTATCATCAAATTAAATAAAGAGAAACTCAAAGTGATTCCACTAAAATCAGGAAAAAGACAAGGCTGTCCACTCTCTCCATATCTCTTCAACATAGTTCTTGAAATTTTAGCAATAGCAATAAGACAACAAAAGGAGATTAAGGGGATTCAAACTGGATAGGAAGAAGTCAAGCTTTCGTTATTTGCAGATGATATGACAGTATACATAAGTGACTACAAAAACTCTACCAGAGAATTCCTAAAGCAGATAAATACCTTCAGTGATGTAGCAGGATGGAAGATCACCTTAAAAAGTCAGTAGCCCTCCTATACACAAAGGATAAAGAAGCTGAGAAGGAAATCAGAGAAACATCACATTTCACAATTGCCACCAATAACACAAAATATCTGGAAGTAACACTAACCATGGAAGTGAAAGACCTATTTCACAAGAACTGTAAGTCTTTGAAGAAAGAAATTGAAAAAGATACCAGAAAATTAAAGACCTCCCATAGTCTCAAATGGGAAGGATCAACATATTAAAAATGGTAATTCTACCAAAAGCAATCTATAGATTAATCACAATTCCCATCAAAACCGCAACACATTTTTTTTCACAGACATTGAAAGAACAGCAATCAAGTTCATATGAAAAAAAACAAAAACCACAGTATAGCCAAAACAATCATGTACAATAAAGGAACTTCCAGAGGCATTACCATCCCTGACATCAAGCTCTATTACTGAGCTACAGTAATAAAATCAGCTTGCTATTGACATAAAAACAGAGATGTTGACCTGGAATTAAATTGAAGACCCAGATATTAATCCACACACCTATGACCACCTGATATTTTGACAAAGAAGCTAAAATTATACAATGGAAAAAAGAAAGCATTTTCAACAAATGATGCTGGCATAACGGGATGTCAACATGTAGAAGAATGAAAATAGATCCATATCTATCTCCATGGACAAAACTCAAGTCCAAATGGATTAAAAAACTCAATATAAATCCAACTAGAGTGAAGCTGATAGATGAGAAGGTGGGAAGTAGTCTTCAATGCATAGGCATGGGAGACTACTTCCTACATATAACCTCAGTAGCAGACAATAAGAGCAACAATGAATAAATGGGACCTCCTGAAACTGAGAAGCTTCTGTAAAGCAAAGGACACAGTCAATAAGACAAAAAAGCAGCCTACTGAATGGGAGAAGATCTTCACCACCTGCACATAAGACAAAGGACTGATGTTCAAAATATATAAAAAATACAAGAAATTAGACAGTAAAATTCTAAATTACCCAATTAAAAATGGAGTACTGAACTAAACAGAGAATTTCCAACAGAAGAATTTCAAATGGCCAAAAGATACTTAAGGAAATGTTTAACTTCCTTAGTTATCAGGAAGATACAAATCAAAACAACTCTGAGATATCAATCTTACACCTGTCAGAATGGCTAAGATCAAAACACTAATGATAGTTTATGTTGGAGAGGATTTGGAGTAAGGGGAACACTCATCCACTGCCTGTAGGAATGCAAACTGGTACAACCACTTTGGAAATCAGTATGGTGGTTTCTCAGAAAATTGGGAGTCAACCTACCTCAAGATCCAGCAATACCACTCTTGGGAATATACCCAAGAGATACCCAATCATACTATAAACACATTTGTTCAACTATGTTCACTGAAGCATTATTTTCAATAGTCAGAACCTGGATACAACCTATATGCCCCTCAACTGAAGAATGGATGAAGAAAGTGTGGCACATTTACCTATTAGGGTACTACTCAGTGGTTAAAAACAAAAAACAAAAAGCAATGACATCTTAAATTTTGCATGCAAATGAATGGAATTAGAACACACTATGCTGAGTGAAGTAACCTAGACCCCAAAAGATGAATATGGTATGTACTCACTCATAAGTGGATACTAACTATAAACAAAGGACATTGAGACTATAGTTCATAATCCTAGAGAAGCTAATTAAGAAGGTGAACCCCCCCCCCCAAAAAAAAACCATATATGGAACCACATGAGGGTTGGAGAAAGACAGGGTCGCCTGACAGGATTGGGAGCATGAAAGTGGGGGGGTTGTAGAGGGAGGGGAGGAGGAGGTCAGAAGTGGAAGGTTGTTGGAGATCTTGGGGGTATGGGATGGTTGATATGGGAGGACAGATATGATAGTGGAGAAAGAAATATCTTGATTTCGGGAGCCATTGTGGGGATGGTAGGAAGGGTGGCTCTGTAGAGTTTCCCAGGAGTCCACAGGTATGGCCCCAGCTAAGACCCTACACAATAGTGGAGAGGGTGCCCAAACTGGAATTGCCTTGTATTCAGATTGATGATTATCTGGAATATCACCATAGAATCTTTGTCTAGCAACACAAGGAAACAGAGGCTGAGTCCCACATGGAAGCACTCGACTGAGCTCCCAAGATTCAGTTGAAAAGTGTAAGGAATGAGAATATTAGCTAAGATGTCAAGACCATGAAGGGTACATCCACTGAAACAGTTTGCCTGAACTAATGGGAGCTCACCAACTTCAGCAGAACTGGGAAGGAACAAGCATAGTACCAAGATAATACCTCTGAATGTGGTTGACAGTTGTGTGGCTGGGGCAGACTAAGGGGATGCTGGCAGTGGCACTGGGATTTATCTCTGATGCATGTACTGGCTTTGGGGATCTTATTCTCTTTGGATGTATACCTTGCTCATTCTGGTTATAGTGGGGAGTGCCTTGGATCTTCTACAGGGCAGGGTGCCTTGCCCTCTCTTAGAATTGGAGGGGGTGGGGTAGCAGGGTGTGTGGAAGGAATGGGAGGAGGAGAGGGAGTAGGAATTTGGATTTGCTTTTTTTTAAAAAACATCTAATAAAAATAATAATAAAAAAGAAAAATAATAAGTTATGTGTGATATGTTGTACAATATTCTTAACGCTGCTGCTGGTTCACAGGAAAAAACAGTTCGATGTGTGGTTCATTAAGTTTGCTGAATACATTATAATTTGGCATCAATTATTGTTCCCTCTATCACACCCCAATTGGACAAAGAAGCAACCCAGTCTCCATTTTAACAATCTCTCCAGCAGGGGGAGGCAATAGTACATGTCTACCAATTCAACATTTCAAGTCTTTAGACAGCCACTCACTAGGGACAAGAGTAGTTTTTAGTTTCCATATCACTTGGCGTTCAGGGTTTTCTTCTAGTCCTTGCATATTTCTGTGAGAGTGGTCAGGGCACATATCACATTCACAGTTATTTCGTGAAGAATGGAGATCCTGACAACTCCTTTTGTGGCAGATAGAGTAAAGCTGGTATGACTCTGCCCCTGAATAATGAATTTCTTGGTTACCAGTATCAGGATCACTGCTGCTTCCTTTTCTATTCACCCATTGCAGTCCTGTTCAGAGCTGATGTAGTGTTGGTTTGTATATCCTTGTAATCCTAATAGAGGGTGCTTGCAAACATCCTAAAGGCCTTTCAAAGTTGAGAGTATAAAGTGCATAGGAAGATTCTAATAAATTATTATGAGAGAAAACATAAGACATATTAAATCTGGCATCCAATATCTCCAGCCTGATCTTGAAGGATTATAGTTGGAAGTGAAAAGTTTAGCAAGGTATGTCACTTCATCTGCTATTGAGAAATCATTTTTTGTACATTTTTTTCTGTCTCCAATATTGCTAATGCTATGAATCTATGCAAATAAATTCTTTCTCCCTGTGTGTTTTTCTTTTTTTCCTCTTTGGGAAACTCTCCACAGCTTTTTAAAAATGAAAATGTAGACCACAACTCTCCTATATACAGTGCCATGAAGAAACTGACTGTGAGCTGATGTGAGTCCCAAAGGCTCTTATCACTGTTGTGTAAAGGATCCAAGGGTTTTTACTTTCTCCAGACAAACAACACCTTATTGTGTGGTTTTCCACTGCCCTTCAGTAATCAATAAACAGACCAAACTCCAGAGATCTACCCCACAACATTAGACTTAGTGAAGCCCTTTTAATGATAATGTGCCTTTCCTATGAGTAATCCCAAAATGTCACACACATCTAACAAAAATATATTATGGATGCCATGGAGGTTTAGCTAGAAGTTCAAGAATTAGATTTTAGATAAACTCTATTGTTATTTGCTCTAAGACAATGTAGTGTGCTGGAAAATTGTTTTCCAGAGGAGTGTGAAAAAGGATTGCTGTAGGGCAGACAGGAACTGACCCACTTATATCCATTTATCACCATGTATCATGTCTTGTTTCTAATAATTAATGTAGATTGTTCTGAGAATGCAACTTCATGAAGGAGGTAAACATAGAAGTAACTAGCTGAAAAGTTCCTAGACACTGTCAATCCAACTGTAAAACAGATGTGTTGCCTTTGAAGCATTTATTCCCCCAAATAAACAAATGTTGGGTTTCTATGTAGACTCCCTCAAGTGTGCGGCAAATGCTGTTCACACAGACACTGTCCTCCATCAGGAGCATTCCTGACCATGGGACCTGGGTAAC
The DNA here is from genome assembly GCF_950005125.1 of Chionomys nivalis. NCBI lineage: Eukaryota > Metazoa > Chordata > Mammalia > Rodentia > Cricetidae > Chionomys > Chionomys nivalis. Next base: position 81,609,914 of record NC_080086.1, read on the forward strand.
AATGAATTCATTTCTGCCTGTCTTTAGAAAACAATTACACTCCATATAACTACTGTGTGTAAGTGTTCTGTGCCACACTTCTATGAAATTGTGGAATAAAATGTTATTTTTATTGACTATTATCATTAACACAATTTTATTGCTTAATCAAAACATACATATATTTTGGTGTTATTACATGAGATATACTCATATTAATGGATAAAATTAAAGGTGGGTTCATACTTTGGAAATCAGTGTGGCGATTTCTCAGGAAATTTGGGATCAACCTGCCCCAAGATCCAGTAATACCACTCTTGGGAATATACCCAAGAGATGCCCCATCATATGACAAAAGTATCTGTTCAACTATGTTCATAGCAGCATTGTTTTTAATAGCCAGAACCTGGAAACAACCTAGATGCCCTTCAATGGAGGAATGGATGAAGAAAGTGTGGAATATATACATATTAGAGTACTACTCAGCGGTAAAAAACAATGACTTCTCGAATTTTGCATGCAAATGGATGGAAATAGAAAATACTATCCTGAGTGAGGTATCCCAGACCCAAAGAGAGGAACTTGGGATGTACTCACTCATAATCGGTTTCTAGCCATAAATAAAGGACATTGAGCATATAATTTGTGATTCTAGAGAAGCTAAATAAGAAAGTGAACCCAAAGAAAATCGTATAGTCATCTGCCTGGAAAGGGGAAGTAGACAAGATTGCCAGGCAAAAACTGGGAACTAGCGGGTGAGGTGGCTTGGGGCTAAGGGGAAATGGGATGAGAAACGTGAGAAGGGGAGGATGGGAGGAGCTTGAGGGATTGGGATGGTTAGGATATAGGAAGGATGGATACGGGAGCAGCGAAGTATATATCCTAACTAAGGGAGCCATCTTAGGGTTGGCAAGAGACTTGACTCTAGAGGGGCTTGCAGGTGTCCAGGGAGATGTCCCCAGCTGGTACCTTGGGCAACTGAGGAGAGGGAACCTGAAATGATCCTATCCTATACTGATGAATATCTTACATATCACCTTAGAACCTTCATCTGGCGATGGATCGAGATAGAGACAGAGACTCAATTTGGAGCAACGGTCTGAGCTCTTAAGGTCCAAAGGAGGAGCAGAAGGAGGGAGAACATGAGCAAGGAAGTCAGGACCACGAGGGGTGCACCCACCCACTGTGACAGTGGAACTGATTTATTGGGAGCCCACCAAGGCCAGCTGGACTGGAACTGAATAAGCATGGGTTGAAACTGGACTCTCTGAACATGGCGGACAATGAAGGCTGATGAGAAGCCAAGGACAATGGCACTAGGTTTCGATCCTAATACATGAACTGGCTTTGTGGGAGCTTAGCCTGTTTGGATGCTCACCTTCCTGGACCTAGATAGAAGTGGGAGGACCTTGGTCTTCCCGCAGGGCAGGGAATTTGTACTGCTCTTCAGTATCGAGAGGAAGGGGGAATGGAGTGGGGGGAGGAGAAGAGGAGTGGGGATAGGGAAAGGGGAGTGGGGGGAGGGGCAATATTTGGGAGGAGGGGGAGGGAAATGGGGAACGGGGACAGGTGGAAATTTTAATTAAAAAAGAATAAAAATAATTTTAAAAAATGTTAAATAATCTTAAAATATTAAATAAAAAAATAAAGGTGGGTTCATACTTTGTATCTCTATTGCAGACTTCTTGAATGCAAGCACTATGACCATTTGCCTCAGAGTCACTGTTGTCATTGATTTTCAGGTCAATCATTTTCTGATTGCACCCACCTCCCTCTAGTTTCTGACACTTCTCCTGTGTTCATCATCATTTTCAGGCCCTGAATGGGTGTCCTTCTAACCCTGAGCAATATCTTTCTCTTATAGAATGGCTCTCTGCACATGTAATAGTCTTCCCATTCAATACCCCATGGAATCCCACACTAAACTTGGACAGCACTATGGCTATAGCACCCTATATGTAGTTTCTAACTTCCCTTGTTTACACGCTTCTCCCACCACACAGTATGTATCCCTCTGCCTTAAAATCAAGCTGCGAGGCATGTCCTCTTAGTATCTGGAAGAGAGATGATGTCTGGAACATATATAAGTTCAGAAACTGTTGTACATTAAGGACAATGAGTGACTACTTCTGAGAGAAAAACATATTCCTTAAAGACAATAATATGGTAAGAAGAGATTAAAGTCTGGTACCTTTATATGAAGACTCACAAGAAAATTGAACATGGATATAAACCTAGGATAATTTAGGAAGTGTTGTCATATACACAAATGGAAGGAGGAAAAATCCTATGGCCTTTTCTGACACAGGAGGTAGTAGTTCCTGAGTAGCCAAATTGTGACAAATAGAGCAAAGCAAGATTGTTTGTCTGAAAAAAGAAACCAAAAAAAATAAATAAATAAAAAATAATAAAAAAAGATTGTTTGTCTGAAAAGATATGCTAGTTATATAAGGTCTTGCCCTTCCTTCCAAGTTAGGCCTTTCAGTATTATTATATTGTTTTTCTGGGGAGTATTTGAACAAGAAGCTGCATGGCGAGTTGGGGAGCTTCCAGCAAAGGATACATCTACAAGAGGCTCAGGGAACTTTTAGGAATGAGGCAGAAAGACTGACAGAGTTAGAGGATCAGGAAGTTTGCTCTTAAATTTATTTTTTCTGGTAACAACAGAATCTATAACTACAAAGCTTCACTCAATTTTAAACTAAACAAGAAGGATACTAAAAATCACAGCAAAGTGGATAGAGAAAAGCCCATGAGGCTTCAATTCTATAAAAGAACTAGAGATGACTGGTAAACCTGAGAGTAGGGAAGAGCACATAATTGCTTGTCAAGTGTCAAATGATCAGCGCTGAAAGCATACATACAAGCAACATTATATGAACACAATAGGTAATATTTAGGAATAGGTATGTGTAAAGAAATACACAACTACATACAAAAACAATGAATGACAAAAGAAGCCATGAATTTGAGAAGGAGCGGGTACCTGTATTTGGGAGAATTTGGGAGGAGGAATGACAAACAAGAAATTTTATAATTAAAATTCAACCTCGGAAACATGAAAAAACAAAAGAATGTACATGACCTCAATAACATCTACAATAACCTACCCATGAAAATACATGGTAAGCATTTATGTACTGTCTATAACTGTACCATACCTGACAACTACTGCCATGGAGGGAAACATAACAAGGGATTTTTACATGAAACTTGACAGAAATCAAAATAAGGTGCAACTCATAGACTGGTGCTATTCTTTGGTTTCCAAAGAGCAGCACATTCCCTACAAATAAAACTATATGGTCTCTCTGATCTGAGATGTTGGAGGACAACCACAAACCAGTAATGAATTACTCTCTTGCCACTCCTATTGTGGTATCTGGTGATTGATGATTTGCATATGCCCAAACTACAACTCACTGCCTTGATATCTTCTTCATAGTCAGGTCACATCCAGTGCTGGAGTCAGCTCCACACAGGTAACAGCACAGACATGACAATCCCCACTCAGCTTCTGGGGTTGCTGTTGTTCTGGCTTACAGGTAAGGAGACAACATGGTAAAATTATTCAGTTGAGTGTGGTCACTGTTGATTGGTCTCAAGGAAAGTCCTCATCTAACAGTATTAAATATGTACAATTATTTTCCAATTTTTCAAACTCAGGTGCCAGATGTGACATTCAGATGACCCAGTCTCCATCCACCTTGTCTGCATCTTTGGGAGAAAGTGTCACCATCACATGCTTGGCAAGTCAGGACATTTTTGGGCATTTAGCATGGTATCAGCAGAAACCAGGGGAGTGTCCTAAGCTCCTGATCTATGGTACAAGCAGCTTGGCAGATGGGGTCTCACCAAGGTTCAGTGGAAGTAGATCTGGCTCACAGTATTCTTTTAAGATAGGGAGCCTGCAATCTGAAGATGCTGCAACTTACTACTGTCATCAGGGTGATAATACACCTCCCACAATGATTGATGTCATTATAGAAACCATCAAGGGAAGCAGAAGTGAAAGACCAGCCTGGCCCATTTGCTTCTTCTGGTGTCTGCTCTTCAATGTGTTCCAGCTGCTGAGGGGCTGGCATAACTTTCTTACACTTAGCACCTCAGGGTCAGATGTACCACCTGCTGCAGGGGGAAACAGGTAGGGGGAAAGCATCTCTCCCCTGCTCACATCACCATATGGCAGATGAGGGGAGGAAATACATTGTCCAAGGTCAAGATTTTGGGGCTGGTTCACCTGCACCCATGTCAATATGATCAGCTCCACTATGCTGCCCAGACAAGGTGAAGGAGCCACTTTCCCAATTGCTATAGCTGGTAAGGGGGAGGGTCTGATCCTTGGCCCAACACATGTGGTAGGTACAAGTAGAGGAGGGTATCTTTACGTTGCTCTTACCACCATAAGGCAGATGAGTGTGGTGGGGCCAATTGTCCCACATAAACATCACCAGGGCCAGCTCACCCTCATTTCCACCAGCTGGGTCATTTCTATTATGCTGCCCAGTCAAGCAGCAGGGATTGGTCTCCTGAATATTGAAGCTTCTAATTGGGGAGGGTCTACTCTCTTGTCTGTCATTGTTGGTGAGGGATGAAGGATAAGGAGGGTATCCCTCCCCTACCCATGCCTTTACATGACAGATTAGTAGTGGGGACAGCTCTCCTACACTCAGAATTTGGGGACTGGATCATCCTCAATTCCTGCAACAGGGTTGCTCTATTGTGCTGCCAGGCAAGGTGAAGGGACTGTTCTCCCAAGTGCTGTAGTGGGTGAGGGGCTGGACTAGCTCTACAGTTCTTACGACTTGAGAGTCAGCTCTCCCTCCCTCCTCAGGTACAGGGGCTAAGGAGGGAAGACATTACTTTCCCACCCTTGACACCATATGGCAGATGAGGGGTGTTCTTACCTTCATCATGATTTCACTAAGTACCAAAACAATCACTCGTATGGTACTACTCCTAACAAAGTCAACCTAACAAAATTTATACTTCAGATGGAGGTTAAATTCATTTAGGCATGGTCCATGAAAAATACTGCCTTTTGTATAACTGGCGGTCTGTAACTACAAGTACTCTTGTATGATAACATAAGAACATTTGCTTGATTATGTTCTTAGCAGCATTATTTGTAATAGCCAGAATCTGGAAGAAACCAATAAGCCCCTCAACTGAAGAAAAGATAAAATGTGATACATTTACACAATGAAGTACTTTTCAGTGGCAAAAATGACATGTTGGTTTTTGCATGCAAATGGATGGAACTCTAAAAACCCATCCTGAGTGAAGAAACCCAGACACAGAAAGATAAACACAGTAAGTACTCACTCATAAGTGGATATTAGATATAAAGCAATGCAAACTAGCCTACAGTCCACAACCCCAGAGAAGACAGAAAACAAAGAGAGCTCTAAGAGATACATACATGGATTTCCCCAGGAAGGGGAACTAGACAAGATTTCCTTAGTAAAATGGCAGCATGGGGGGTGAGGAGGGTGGTAAGAGAATAGGGTGGGGAGAAGTAATAAAGAGAGGAGAATAGGAGAGATCAGGAAGATCGAGTTGGGTAAAGGACAGAGAGAGGAAGCAAGGAAAGAGATAACTGGATAGAGGGAGCCTCTGTGGGAACTAGGGAAACTCTCACGAAATGCCATGCATTAATCCAGGTAAGAATCTAAGCAATAATGGGGAGAGTACCTAAATTGATCTTCTCCTGTAAACAGATTGATAACTACCTTACTTTCCATCATAGAAACTTCATCCAGTAACCATTGGAAGCAGATGCAGAGATCCACAGTTAAGCACTGAGCCAAACTCCTGGAGTCCAGTCAGAGAGAGGGAGAAGCAAGACTATGAGCAAAGGGGTCAAGACCATGGTTGGGATACACACAGAAATAGCTGACTTGGACTAATGGGAAATTACTGACCCTGGGCTGACAGCTAGGGAGCCAGCATAAGACTGAACTAGGTTCTCTGATTGTGAATGACAGCTGTGTGGTATGGACAGTTTTTGGAATCACTAGCAATGGAACCTGTATTTTATCCCTAGTGCATGAACTGGCTCTTTGGAGCTCATTCCCTAAGGGTTTGTCAATCTTGTGGATTTTCTCATAAAACTAGCTCTTTCTTTCACTGATTCTTTTTATTAATTTGTTTGTTTCTATTATATTGATTTCAGCCCTCAATTTAATTATTTTATCATCTACTCCTGGGTGATTCTGCTTTTTTTTGTTCTAGAGCTATCACATGTGCTGATAAAACACTAGTGTGAGATTTCTCCACTTTCTTTATATTGTCACTTAGTGATAAGATCTTTCCTCTTAGCACTGATTTCATAGTGTATCATAGGTTTGGGTATGCTGCGCCTTCATGTTTTTCGAATTCTTGGAAGTTGTTAATTTCTTCCTTTCTTCCTTTTCCCCTTCCTTCCTTCCTTCCTTCCTTCCTTCCTTCCTTCCTTCCTTCCTTCCTTCCTTCCTTCCTTCCTTCCTTCCTCCCTCCCTCCCTCCCTCCCTCCCTCCCTCCCTCCCTCCCTCTTTCTTTCTTTCTTTCTTTCTTTCTTTCTTTCTTTCTTTCTTTCTTTCTTTCTTTCTTTCTTTCTTTCTTTCTTTCTTTCTTAGGTTTGCTTTGTTTCTGAGTATGTGGTCAATTTTAGAAAAGATTCCAAGAGGTGCTGAGAAGAAGGTATATTATTTTGTGTTTGGGTAAATTGTTCTATAAATATTTGTTAAGTCTATTTGAATCATGATGTCTGTTAGCTTTCTTATTTCTCTCTTAAGCTTCTGTCTGGTTGACCTGTCCATTGGGGAGAGTTTGGTGTTAAAGTCTCCTAGTATTAGTGAGTGTGGCTTGATGTTTGATTTACACTTTAGTAATGCTAGTTTTACATATGTGGGTGCTCTTGTATTGGGGCACAGATGTTTAAAATTGAGACTTCATCTTGATGGATTTTTTTCTATGATGAGGATAAAATGTTCTTCATCTCCTCTGAATAATTTTAGTTTCAAGTCTATTTTGTTAGATATTAGGATGACTACATCTGCTTGTTTCTTAGGTCCATTTGGTTGGAAAATCTTTTTTCGGCTCCTTACTCTGAGGTAATGTCTGCCTGTGAAGTTGAGGTGTGTTTCATTTATCCAGCAGATTAGATCCTGTTTTTGTATTCATTCTGTTAGCCTCTGTCTTTTTATAGGTGAATTGAATCCATTGATACTAAGAGAATGACCTGTGATTTTTAATTCCTGCCATTTTTCAGTGGTAGTGTTTTTGTGTTCCCATCTTTGGGGTTTGTTGGTGAGAAATTATCAGTTGGTTATGTTTTTGTGGATGCAGTTAGCTTCCTTGGGTTGGAATTTTCTTACTAGTACTTTCTGTAGAGCTGGATTTGTGGACAGGTATTTTTGAAATCTGGTTTTGTCATGGAATATCTTGTTTTCCCTATGATGTTGATTGAAAGCTTTGCTGGGTAGAGTTTCTGTACGGATATCCATGGGCTCTTAGTGTATGGAGCACATCTGTCCAGAATTTCTGACTTCCATGCTTTTCATTGAGAAGTTGGGTATAATTCTGATAGGTCAATCCTTATATGTTACATAGACATTTTTTGCAGCTCTTAATATTCTTTCTTTATTATGTATGTTTTGTGTTTTGATTATTATATGACAAGGGGACTTTTTTTTTTTAATCCAGTCTATTTGGTCTTCAGTAAGCTTCTTGTACCTTTATAGTGATATCCTTCTTTACAACAGGAAAGTTTTCTTTTATGATATTGTTGGATATATTTTTTGTTCCTTTGAGCTGGAGTTCTTCTCCTTCTTCTATCCCTATTAGTCTTAGGCTTGGTGTTTTCATGTGGTCGCAGATTTCCTGGATATTTTGTGCTAAGAATTTGAATGAACTTACATTTTCTTTGATGAATGAATCTATTTCCTCTATAGTATCTTCAACACCTGAGGTTCTCTCTTCCATCTCTTTTATTTTGTTGGTTATGCTTGCATTTGTAGTTTCCATTCATTTACCCAGATCTTCAGTTACTGTTTTATTTCCTCTATTTCAGTTTTCAAGTCTTGAATTGTTTGTCCTGTTTGTTTCACCGGTTTGACTGTTTTTTCTTGGTTATAATGTGTTTCTTTAAGAGATTTATGGATTTATTTCCACTTTTTGTTTGCTTCTTCCTCCATTTCTTAAGTGAATTTTTAATTTTCTTTTTAAAGATTTCTATCATTATTCTAAAGTCACATTTAATATTGTTTTCTTCTGCTTCTTGGCTAGGATGATCAAGTCTGTTATTTGACCATGGGTTCTGGTGTTATCATATTGCTGTTTAGGTTATTGAAAAAATTCTTGCATTGGTGCCTACCCATCTCTTCCTCCAATTGGTGCTAGCAGTGTCTTTGCTTCTTAGTCTAATCCTTACAGTTGCTCTCTGTATCTTAGTAAGCTGTTCTTTGTCTGCTCTGTACTGTCATTTTCTGTGCCTCAGGGAGCTACTAAGATCACACTTGGCCTGCTGTCTTGGTCCATTCTCTTGGTCTGCTCTGTGCAATCATAGCCTGAGCTTCAGAGATCCTCTGAGGTCACAGAGAATAGATGGGCTTGGGGGCAGGGTGTGAATTGTAACTTACAAGGTTTGATCCATGGGATGGGTTGTTGGAGCTGCCTACTTGCAGGAAGCTTACCTGCTGTCTGGCTAGAGAATCTGAGGCAGGTGGAGGACATTCCCAGGACTTTGCCCTGGAAACAAGGGCATAGAGAGTGGGGTGTCTAGCTGAGTAGCTGATCACTTACCTCTTGGTTTCCTCTGTGCAGTCACATCCTGTGCTTCAGAGTTTCTCTGAGGTCGTAGTGTACAGGAGCATTTGAGGGTGGAGTGAGACTTGAAATTTACAAACGGGGTGGGGATGTTGGAGCAGCCTGTCTGTAGGAAACTTGCTTGCTTGCTGGCTAGAGAAGTTGAGGCAGATGGGGGAAGAGCCTGTGATTTTGCCCCAGAACCGAGGGCCTATAGTGCTTGGTGGGTAATCACTTACCTCTTGTTCTGCTCTGTACAGTTGTAGCCTGTGCTTATGGAGGAATTAGAAGATTTGGGGGCAGAGTGGAACTTGTAGTTTACAGAGTCCAATAGATGGAATGGGAGTCTTGGCGCAACCTACATGCAGGAAGCTTGTCTCTGGCTGCACCTTTAAAAAAATGCTAAGCTGGCATATCAAGGTCCAACTCAGCAGCCCTCCCTGTTTTCTCCACATCATCCAAAATGGTGGTTGTATGTTCACCACCTCTGTGAGCTGTGCTTACCACCCTTACTCCAGGGATACAGTGGGTCTATTTGGCCATTAAGCAATTTGTATCACTCTGCTCACAAACCCTATTTAAGTTCTCTGTAGCAGGAACTCTCAAAAGAGGCAGAGTCTGTCCTGGCATCACAAATCAGGAATGCTAATGCTTAGTCAGGAGGCCTCTTAAAGGAGCCATGCCTCTGCTTACCTCTAGCAAACATAGGCCACCCGAAAAAAAATGCTACTACCATGAAGCCATATTTAACTCTGTTTTTTTGTCTCTAGAATTCCTTCCCAAGCTCTCTCAGGTTATATATGAATGTAGTTACCCCACATTCGTGCCACTTTGTAAATGGAGACTGTTCTTTCATTTCCCAGAAGCCCAGACCCAAATAATCAAACAGAAACAATATAAATTACAACACTGTTCATTACTTAGGCATATTCCTACCTAGCCCTTATATCTTCAATTAATCCATTTCTATTCATCTGTGTGTTGCCATAAGGCTGTGGCTTACCGGGCAATGTTCTGGTATGTCTCCTTCAGCAGCTACATGGCATCTCTTTGACTCTGCTGACTTTCTCTATATATATCTGTTCACAGTTTTTGCCTGGTTTTACTCTGCTAAGCCATTGGCCAAAACATCTTTATGTATTATCCAATAAAATGAAAAAATATAAAAGGACATTCTACATCAAGCATTTAATTTGTGGGCTTAATTTCCCAGAAGTTTGGTCCATAACCAACATTGTTGGAAGAAGGAAGACTGCAACAGGCATACTGACATGGCCTTGGAGCAGTAGCTAAGAGCCTATCTTTCTGTCTGAACACGCAAGGCAGAGTCAGAGAGACCTAACTGGGAACATTACAACAATGCCACCAAGCTGCATACATACCAGTCTCCAAAACACAATAAGGTCATTCCAATCTATGATTTCACGACAGACTCTAGCATGGTCAAATCCACACAAAGATATATAACTAAGTATGGGTCATCAAATAATTCAGCCTAAAACTGACTTTGTGCAGCAAACAGTGTTTTTAAAATAACACTTTATGGATTTTTTTGTTTCTTATCTTATGTATATGCATTGTCTATCATGCATATAAAAACAAACAGATACATCACTAGAAAAGGATATGTGCATTCAAAAAATCGAATCAAAAACAGAAAATCATACATATTGTACCCCTCAGCAACCAATATGTCCTCCTTGTGGATGATGAACAGATGCTCCTAGAATTATCTATTGAGGAAATTACATGCAGGGATTTCTGTTATATTGCATTGTATCTGTCTTGCAATTCACTTTAATTCTGAATAAAATTGTTGATTTATTGTTAAAACAAAGGTCACAGTGAGGCATTCCTCTATTAGAAGAAAAGAGAATTATAACGTTATTTTTCTATTGGCAATCTATTTTAACTTTCCAATTGATTCTTACTTAGTTAATACAATCGTTCATTTTAAATCTGCTCTTAGATTCTAGGAAGTTTCTTTTTACTGATCTGAAGCTTGCTCAGTATATTGCAAAGGTTGCACATGAATAATATAAATATGTCCTCAAACACCAACATTCTTAAAATTCTGTGATTGCAACTACAGTTTGGTACCTAATTATTGTTAATGCCCAGGAACAAAACTATTGTACCAAAAGAGACTCAGATGGTTGCTTCTGATGCTGCAGTCAAGGCCATGGTTCCAAAATTCCCAGAAGTCACCTGGTGTTCGCCAAGGTCTCTCAGCAATCCAGGAAGTTGCTCTTAAATTCTGGGTGTCATTCAGACCTGCTTTGACAGAGGTTGCTTGCTTGGGGCTGCTCTTGCTGTGGTTGCTGCCTTGGGCCTGCTCTGGCAGAGGTGGCTGGCTCAGGCCTACTCACTCAGAGGTTGCTGAATCATGCTCAGTACCACAGAGGTCAGGCATCCTACCTCAGAAGGGACTCTTTTGCACCTGCTTCTGTAAAGGTGATTGCCTCAGGTCTGCTCCAGTAGAAGTCACTGGCTCAAGCTTGCTCTGGCAGAGGTCACTGGCTCAAGCCTGTTGCCACAGATGTCCTTGTCTTGGGTCTGCTTCTGAGTAGGATCCTGGGTTGGGCCCTATCCTACAGGGGTCTCTGGCTTGGGCCTGGTCCCTCTAGGGTCCCTGACTCATGCTTCGTTCCACAGAGGTCTCTGGCTTAGGCTTGCTCCTTCAGCAGTCACTCCCTTGTGCATGATCCTGTGGAGGTCACTGTCTCAGGCCTGCTCCAGCAGTGGTCGCTGGCTTAGGTCAGGGTCATGGTTACAGCTCTGGCAGGATTCCATCAGACTGATAATTCGTGGAGTGGGAGAGGGGTTGGTGTTCTTCCACTCATTACATTTACAGGACTCCTCTACCTCTACCATTGATCAGACTGAAGAGTCAATCCTCAGGCTGCCAAACTTCAGAGTCTCTTGTTTCCTTTTCTATTGGCACTCATTGTGATCCAATACAGAGCTGATAAAGCTGCAAGATTGAATAACCTCATAACCTGAATGTAGATTGCTGGTTAGCATCCCAAATAATTTACAAAGTTGAAAAACAAAGAGCATAGGAAAAACAAAACCATGCCAGTTTATGAGTCTGAAAGAAAATACAAGTTTGCATTCCCACCAGCAAAGGATGAGTGTTCCCGTTACTCCACATCCTCTCCAGAATAGGCTATCATTGGTGTTTTTGATTTTAGCCATTCTGACAGGTGTACGATGGTATCTCAAAATTGTTTTGATTTGCATTTCCCTGATTGCTAAGGAGGTTGAACCGGACCTTAAGTGTCTTTTGGCCATTTGAACTTCATCTGATGAGAATTCTCTTTTCAGTTCAGTACCTTGTTTTTTAATTGGGTTTATTAGAACTTTTATGTCCAGTTTCTTGAGTTCTTTATATATTTTGGAGATCAGACCTTTGTCTGATGCAGGTTTGGTGAACATCTTCTCCCATTCAGTAGGATGTCTTTTTGTCTAATGATAATGTCCTTTGCTTTACAGAAGTTTCTCAGTTTTAGGAGGTCCCATTATTCACTGTTGCTCTTGTTGTTTGTGCTACTGGGGTTATACATAGGAAGTGATCTCCTGTGCTCATGTGTTGCAGTCTACTTCCCACATTCTCTTCTATCAGGTTCAGTGTGGTCAGATTTATATTGAGGTCTTTGATCCATTTGGACTTGAGTTTTGTGCATGATGATAGACATGGATCTATTTTCATTCTTCTACAGGTTGACATCCAGTTATGCCAGCACCATTGGTTAAATACACTTTCTTTCATCCATTGTATTTGCATATCACCTCTATTTTTCATGGAAGTTGCTGTCAACTCAGAAATAAATTACCATTTTGATAAACCCTGTTTGTGAATATTATTGCTCAGTTTTAACATATAATATTATATATTTTTAGTACATGAAAGATATTTGTGTTAATGGAAACAAGAGAGCAGGGTATAATTTTTCTCTTTTACAAATTTTTTATATATTAGTGTAAAAATTGACCACGTATTTCAGAGTCACCCTTGTCATTGATTTTTCAAGTCAATCAGTTTCTGAACATATCTACCTACATATTCTCTCTGACACATATTCCATATCTACCATAATTTTTATTTCCTGAGTGAGCATCATTCTTAATCTGTTGAAATAGGAGCGGCGGGCTGTGTCCCGCCGCCCGGTTGTCCGCATGGCTAGCTTATGCCTGAAATAATTATATGAAAACTGTATTTTTTTAAACACTGCTGTTGTAATATGTGCGGCGGAGCTGCGTCCCCGGCACCCGGCCGCCCGCATGGCTAGCTTATGCCCCGAAATAATTACACGGAAACTGTATTCTTTTAATCACTGCCTGGCCCATTAGCTACAGCCTCTTATTGGCTAGCTCCTACATATTGATCTAACCCATTTCTAATATTCTGTGTAGTACCACGAGCTGGCTTACCAGGAAAGATCTTAACCTGTGTCTGTCTGGAGTGGGAGAATCATGGCGACTCCTTACTCGGCTTCTTTCTCCCAGCATCCTGTCTGTTTACTCCACCCACCTAAGGGCTGGCCTATAAATGGGCTAAGGCAGTTTTCTTTATTAGTTAACCAATGAAAGCAACAGATAAAATACAAGAACCACCTCCATCACACTGCTTGGCCCATGAGTTTTAGTCTCTTATTGGCTAGTTCTTACATATTAATCTAACCCATTTTTAATATTTTATACAGCACCATGAGCTGGCTTACCAGAAAAGTTCTTAGCCTGTGTCTGTCTAAAATGGAAAAATCATGGCGACTGCCTAACTCGGCTTCTTTAAGGTCAGTTTTGTTATATGTATATACATATTTCTAATCTTGATTAAGGTATTATGATTATGTATTTCACTTTAAAATTGTAATATATAATTAAAAAATATAGGTTACTAATGGATAATCATCAATAATAATAATAAAGCTTGTAGTCATGTTAATTAGATTTTCTAAACATATAGAGATACATTTCAATTAGATAGACATTCTTTATATCTTTCAAAGACTACAAAATATGACATTTAATGTTTTAATAATTTAGGATTTTTCATGACAATGAGACACGTCTGCTCCTGGCAGCACCAATCTACTTCAAGAGGAAGATGGACATCAAAGAGGCTCCATATGGAATTTGATAGCCATTTGGACAAGAAACTGCTCTTGCCTGGACTGTTACATAAACTGTACACAAAGAACCCACAGAGAAAAACTGCTAAACTTGCCTAAAGGTGAGATGGTCTTTCGGGGTTCCTGACTCATAAAAGAGTCTGTGAGACATTCTACAGGACACAGCAGATAATGACTAAACTGTCTTTAAAATTTCCTGCTTCATGGAAAAGTTTACTGGATACTATGGGCCTGTAGGCCAAAGATGGATGCCCCAACGGTTCAGAAAAACTTTGGATGACTGTCCAGAAAACAAGATGTCTCTGTCATTTCTAAAATTTTGGACTTCTTGTTTACTTAGGCATATTATATCCTTCTAGAGTCTTTGATAAAATTAAAAAATAAATAGATAATTATAGTTTTTCTCAATTATGATAAAAGATAAAATAAATATAAATATTATAACTATAATTCTTACTTTATAACTATATGCAATTGTACTATGTTAAAATAAAAGCCTTCTTTTTTGTTTAAACAGAAAAAGGGGAAATGATGGAGGTGGGTCTTGTATCTTATCTGTTGCTTTCATTGGTTAATAAAGAAAACTGCTTGGCCCTAATAGGACAAAAATTAGGATAGGCGGGAGTAGATAGAACAAAATACTGGGAGAAAGAAGCCGAGTCAGGCAGTCGTCATGATTCTCCCACTCCAGACAGACACAGGTTAAGATCTTTCCTGGTAAGCCAGCTCATGATGGAGGTGGGTCTTATATCTAATCTGCTGCTTTCACTGGTTAATTAATAAAGAAACTGCCTTGGCCCATTTGATAGGTCAACCCTTAGGTGGGTGGAGTAAACAAAACAAAATGCTGGGAAAAAGAAGCTGAATTAGGCAGTCGCCATGATTCTCCCACTCCAGACAGACGCAAGTTAAGATCTTTCCTGGTAAGCCAGCTCATGGTGCTACACAAAATATTAAAAATGGGTTAGATCAATATGTAAGAACTAGCCAATAAGAGGTTAAAACTAATGGGCCAAACAGTGTTTAAAAAAATACAGTTTCCGTGTAATTATTTCGGGGCATAAGCTAGCCATAAGGGCGGCCGGATGCCGGGGACGCAGCCCTGCCTCTCATACCACTACATTAATCTCCCTGGTAGCTAGCTCCTACAGAATGTTTGCTTTTCCATTCAACCCCACGTGGAAATTCACATTAAGCCCATCAAATTATTAGTTCAAATCGGCATAAACACTCTGGATGCCTTTGTGGTTAGGAATCCCCAAGTACAGTTTCTAACTTCACTTTTTTACTTGATTCTCTTACCACACAGCTTGAATCCCTCTGTCCTGTATCTAAACTTAGAAGCATGTTTTCTTAGAATCTGGAAAAGTTACAGTGTCATATCTAATTCAAGTTTATGAACAGTTTCTCATTCAAAAAATATGAATATTTTTTTCTGGAAGAAAACTCATATTTCTTAAAGACAGTATCTTGTGTTAAGAAAAGATTGAATTCAAATACAATAATCTGAAACCTCATTGGAAAAGTAAAAATAGATTAATCCTAGCCAAATCTAAAAAGAGAGCCCATATGCATAGATGGGAAGAAAAAAAAAAACACCCATGACCATGACTGGTCTTGATGGAAGTAGTTCTTGGCTAACTGAGCTGTGGAAAATAAAATAAAACAAGATTGTTTACCTGAAATGATTATTTAGACCACTAAGAACTCTGTCAGCCAGTAATTTTTAAGATAACAGACCACCTGATCATGGCCTCTTATACTATAAATGTCATCATAAAGCTTACACTCACTCTCTCTCCTGGAGAATTGAATTATATTCAATTCTGAGCTAGCGTGGGGTTATTTTATAACTTCCATCTTCAGTTTAATTACATGAGATCCTGAAGTTCTTTACAAGTCCTATTGTTGAGTGTTACTCTCTTCCTATTCTGTAAATCAATGTTAGCAAGAATGATTCCTGCTGAAATCCATGGTGAATTGTCATGTAAAATTACATAAATAAATCTACAAAAAAGTTCCATACTCCCAGGCTAAGAGAATATTTTTTAAAAAAATGCGAGGGTCATTAGATCAAGGAATTTGCTTTGAGATTCTGTTTCTTTATGATATCTGTAAAGTCTCATCAACATTACAGGCAATATGTGAGCTAAAGAAATAGTATTCAAAAATAATGATAAAGTGGATTGGTGAAAGTCCATGAAGTTTCAATTCTACAGAAAATCTACAAACACCTGAGTAAAGCTGTGTGCAGGAGAGGTGCTCCTCCTCATGGCAATCACATATGATTGGTTGTTCATAGTCAAATAGCCAATGCTAAGAACATACATACAGGTAACATTATATGTTCTTGACAATTTATATTTCGGAAGATATATGTGTATAAAATATATACTTGTATAAAATAACAGTCAATGTAAAAAATAACCATGAATTTAAAAGATAGGAAAGGATTATTTTTTTTTGTTTGTTTTTTGTTTTTTTTTGTTTTTTTTTATTCTTTTTAATTAAAATTTCCAACTGCTCCTCGTTTCCCATTTCCCTCCCCCTCCTCCCACATATTGCCCCCTCCCCCCACTCCCCTCCCCCATCCCCACTCCTCTTCTCCTCCCCCCAGTCCATTCCCCCTCCCTCTCGATACTGAAGAGCAGTCCAAATTCCCTGCCCTACAGGAAGACCAAGGTCCTCCCACTTCCATCCAGGCCCAGGAAGGTGAGCATCCAAACAGGCTAAGCTCCCACAAAGCCAGTTCATGTATTAGGATGGAAACCTAGTGCCATTGTCCTTGGCTTCTCATCAGCCTTCATTGTTCGCCATGTTCAGAGAGTCCAGTTTCAACCCATGCTTATTCAGTCCCAGTCCAGCTGGCCTTGGAGACCTCCCAATAGATCAGTTCCACTGTCACAGTGGGTGGGTGCACGCCTCGTGGTCCTGATTTCCTTGCTCATGTTCTCCCTCCTTCTGCTCCTCATTTGGACCTTAAGAGCTCAGACGGTTGATCCAAATTGGGTCTCTGTCTCTCTCTCGATCTATCGCCAGATGAAAGTTCCTGTGCCATTCTCCTTGGCCTCTCGTCAGCTCTCATTGTCCGCCACATTCAGAGAGTCCGGTTTTATCCCATGTTTTTTCAGTAGCAGTCCAGCTGGACTTGGTGAGCTCCCAATAGATCGGCCCCACTGTCTCAGTGGTTGGGTGCACCCCTCATGGTCCTGACCTCCTTGTTCATGTTCTCTCTCCTTCTGCTCCTCTTTATAACCTTGGGAGCTCAGTCCGGTGCTCCAGTGTGGGTCTCTGGCTCTATCTCCATCCATCGCTAGATGAAGGTTCTATGGCGATATGCAAGATATTCATCAGTATGATTATAGGATAGGTTCATTTCAGGTTCTCTATCCTCAGGTGCCCCAATGAACTAACTGGGGACATTGCCCTGGGCATCTGGTAGCCTTTCCAAGTTCAAGTCTCTTGCCAACCCTTAGGTGGCTCCCTTACCTAAGGAATGAGTTTCCCTGCTCCCCTATCCAACCTTCCTTTATCCCCAATCACCCCGATTCCCCCAGTTCCCCTCATCTTCTCCTTCACACTTTTCTCTCCCCATCACCCCTCATCCCCATCCCACCCCACCCCCAAGATTCCAATTTTTTGCCCATCAATCATGTCTATTTCCCATAGCTGGGAGGATATCTATATGTTTTTCCTTGGGTTTACCCTCTTGTTTAGCTTCTTTAGGATCACAAATTATAGACTCAGTGGCCCCTATCCATGGCTAGAAACCAATTATGAGTGAGTACATCCCATGTTCTTCTTTTTGGGTCTGGGTTACCTCACTCAGGATCATATTTTCTATTTCCATCCATTTGCATGCAAAATTCGAGAAGTCATTGTTTTTTACCGCAGAGTAGTACTCTAATGTGTATATATTCCACACTTTCTTCATCCACTCTTCCATTGAAGGGCATCTAGGTTGCTTCCAGGTTCTGGCTATTACAAATAATGCTGCTATGAACATAGTTGGACAAATGCTTTTGTCATATGCTAGGGCATCTCTTGGGTATATTCCCAAGAGTGCTATTGCTGGGTCCAGGGGTAGGTTGATCCCAATTTTTCTGAGAAACCGCCACACTGATTTCCAAAGTGGTTGCACAAGTTTGCAGTCCCACCAGCAATGGATGAGGGTACCCCTTTCTCCACAACCTCTCCAGCAAAGGCTATCCTTGGTGTTTTTGATTTTAGCCATTCTGACAGGTGTAAGATGATATCTCAAAGTTGTTTTGATTTGCATTTCTCTGATCGCTAAGGAGGTTGAGCATGACCTTAAGTATCTTTTGGCCATTTGAACTTCTTCTGTTGAGAATTCTCTGTTCAGTTCAGTGCCCCATTTTTTAATTGGGTTAATTATCCTTTTAAAGTCTAGTTTCTTGAGTTCTTTATATATTTTGGAGATCAGACCTTTGTCTGTTGCGGGGTTGGTGAAGATCTTCTCCCAGTCAGTAGGCTGCCTTTTTGTCTTAATGACAGTGTCCTTTGCTTTACAGAAGCTTCTCAGTTTCAGGAGGTCCCATTTATTCAATGTTGCCCTTAATGTCTGTGCTGCTGGGGTTATACATAGGAAGCGATCTCCTGAGCCCATATGTTGTAGGGTACTTCCCATTTTCTCTTCAAGATAGGAAAGGATTATATGAGAGAATTTGGAAGGAGGAAAACGGAAGGGTGAAATGTTTTAATTATAATTCAGTCTCAGAAATTACAAGTAAGAATAAAACACAACAAGCTGCATGGCATCAATAACATTTACAGTTTATCAGTATCACCAGTATCATTTACCTATGGAAGGATCTGTAAACAGTTATGTATACTCTAGAATGTACCATGTCTCACACCTTATCAAGGAGGGAAAATAACATGAAATATGAGAGAAATCAAAATAAGAGTCAACTCATAGAAATGGTGTTCTTTGTTTTCCAAAGCAGAATGAATGTCCTACAAATAAACCTGTATTACCTCTTGGATCTGACATGTAATTGAAACAGAGGCATTTATAGTCATGGACTTGATCCAGCCAATGAGTGAACCTACCCATTGTTGATTTGCATATGCCCAGAGCACAACCTACTGCCCTGAGGACTTCATAATCAGGTCAAACCCTGTGCTAAAGTCAGACTCCCACATGACACAGAACAAACATGAGAATCCTTACACAGTTCCTGGGATTGCTTCTCTGGCTTACAGGAAAGGAAGGCAACATTTGAACTGTGTTCACCTGATTGTAGTCAGTGTTGCCTGGTGTCTGCAAAAGTCCTCCTCTAAAAGGCTTAATTGTGTGGAAATTTATTTTCAATTTTTCAATCTCAAGTGCCAGATGTGATATCAAGATGACCCATTCTCCAGTCTCCCTCACTGCATCTCTGAGAGACAGTATCACCATCACATGCTGAGCAAGTCAGAGTATACTTTTTTTGCATGGTATCAGAAGAATCCATATTAAACACCCAAGTTCCCACTGAGTTTAAGTGGCAGTGGATCAGGTACACAGTATTCCTCAAAATCAGCAGCCTGAAGACATGGCAAGATATTACTGACAACATAGTGGTAGTACTCAACCCACATTTATTCAATGTTGGGATTTTCTTTATGATAAGTGTATATATATATATATATATATATATATATATACACACTTATACACACACACACATATATAGTCTGGTATTATAATATTTCTATCCCTTACTCTCCCACTTCAATTACCTTTATGTCCTTCTACCACCTCCTTTTAAATTTTTGATTTCTTCAACTACTATTGTTGCAAACCAACCCCTACACAGAAGGAGAAAGAGGAGGGAGGGAGGGAGAGAGACACAAAGAGAAAGATGATAAAGACATTTACATCCTTCTGAGTCAATTTGATATTTTTCATATTTATATGTGTTTAGAGGCAACCACTTGGTAATGTATACTTACTATAGAATCCCTTCCTGGAGAAGACTGATTTTCTCCCTATTAGCAGTCTTTAATTGCCTATAATTCTTCAAGTAGGAAATTTCCTTCATCCACACTACTCTGTCAAATGGTGATGGTATTGTTTTTGTTTGTTTAGGAAAAGGTAAAAATGGAAAAATAAGTTAAGGATGAAGAATTTAATTGTTATTGGGATAGAAAACACATAAATAGGAAATTTAAAAAGGGAAAGAGAGAAATTAAAAGTCAAAGAGACTCGCAAATTTATGAAGCATACAGTTCTAGGGTTCCATGAGAGCACAGAAAAAGAAAAACAGAAAAATAACCACAAGGCCCAAGTATTGTCCTTGATGAGCATAAACTTGACCATAGATCTTCTCAAACCCCTCCTTCTTCTTAATAGGTCTTCCCAGAGACCTCAAGGACAGTGGCACAGACATACAACTTAGTCCTTGCTATGTGTGAGACCTTGCTATATCTCTGAGTTCCCTCTTCTCTACAGCCAGGCCACACTGACAATCCCACATTATTGTTTTGATGTAATTAGAAAGATTATAAGTAAACCATATATGGCTGACTCAAAGTAAATTCATATAAAATACTTTGTTCCACTGTATTCCTTTCATGTCCTTTTATAATTATTTTGAAGCTAAACTTTGAAGAAGAATCCTAAGATAATTAAAAGTTGTTTTCTAATAAAACCTCAATATACTCTATCTTCATTGGAATCAACATAGTTTTCCACCAACAGAAGAATGGATCATAAAAATTTGATGTACATATGAATACTATCTAGCTTAAAAGAAAAATGGAATCACAAAATTCCATGAAAATGGATCAACTTACACTATATCATATTAACTGAAATCACATGACCGCAGATAGAAAATTTTCACATTCTCTTAGTTATGGAGAATATAGGCAATAGTATATGTAATTACGTAAACAAGTCTACTTGTATGCGTAGTGTCATATGTAGGTGAGAAAATAAAAAAAATATAATTTTAGGGGATGAGGAAAAACTGAATTCAGGTAATGGATATAAGTTATGAAAGAGAATATAAAGCTAATTGCCTAGTTTTAATTCCATTACAGATTTTTCACTTTTGGTAGAAGAATAATGTTTATAAACAGTGCTGTAGCTGTAGATTCTTTTTGATATGAATAACTTTGGGGATGGTGAATATTTTGCAATTTTATTTATAATAAAGTTCATTGAAATATACATATAAAATGTTTTTTCTGGACATATTTTAGGTGAACAATAATAGTATTTCCTAAATTATGACTGTTATGATCACTGTAGATAATGTAAATTTCCTTTTAAACAGAACTTCCTAATGTATAGTGGACTTACTATCTCAGGTTTCAACATGAATCACAGTAAGTGAAAAATGAGAGATGTATCTCCAGTTTTTGATCACTAATCTAGATTTTACCTCTCACAACACACTTCTCAGTGGCCACATTACACTATTATTTTCCCCAATGTTCACAAGTACATCCTTTATGTCTGTGGTAAATCTATTTGTCAGAAGCTTACAACTGGACATATGGACCAACTGGTTAACTAGCCTACATCATTTAAGAGTTAAAGCTATGAGACACTGCTAAGGATATAAACCAGGAAATTCAAGTTCTTTCTGTATCCACACTGTATTTTACATCTCTATCTCCCTCTCCTTCTTCCTTGCTTCCTTCCCCTCTATCATTTCCTTTCTTACCTATCCAACTATCTTCTATCTATCTATCTATCTATCTATCTATCTATCTATCTATCTATCTATCATCTATCTATCTATCTATCTATCTATCTATCTATCTATCTATCATCTATCTATCTATCTATTATCTATCTATCTATCTATCTATCTATCTATCTATCTATCATCTATCTATCTATTTATCTGTCTCCTCTTTCCACTTTCCTTCATCTCCCTCCTTCTGCTAAGTTTACTTTCCTTTACCAAAACAATATCAAAATCTGTTTTTTTCTAAAGAGAATTTACAGCAAGCATATGATAGTCAGAGACCTACTGTAGGAAGATAGTCATGGATTTACATGAAGACATGCTCTGTCCTCATCATCATCCTGAAAAAGTACACAGCCTCAGAAGGGTGTTAATGATCTAGACTTTAGCACTGACTATATTGATCATTTGTGGCATATTAAAACCTCTCAGTCTGTTTAAAATCTTTTCTAATTTTTTGAGAATTTCTTACATATATACACTATATTTTGAAAAAAGTGCTTGATGTACTTCATAAAAATGTAGTGACGAACCTCCCATTTTTGTGTATACTTTAAAACTCTCTCTGGATATTTTTAGGATTCTGAATTTCACAACTTCAAGGTATAAAAGATTGTTCCTATTGCAACCAGAAATCAACTCTGTTCCTCATTTCAAACCTTTTCACTCACCATTTTACCTAAATCCTATGCTCAAAACACTAAATTTAAAATATAAATTGAGGTGTGCGCCCACCCAGCCGGAGGAGAGTGCATGGCACCTCCAGCTCCTGCTGCAGGGGCTTCTTGGCTCCGCACAACCCTCCCCCGTCAAGTTCGCCCTTTAGTCTGCGGGGTCCTTTGACCTCCAAGAGTCCTGTCCCTGTGCTGAGGACAACCTTTCAGACCGAACCTTCATCTGGCGATGGATGGAGATAGAGACAGAGACCCACATTGGAACACTGGACTGAGCTCCCAAGGTCCAAATGAGGAGCAGAAGGAGGGAGAACATGAGCAAGGAAATCAGGACCTCGAGGGGTGCACCCACCCACAGAGACGGTGGGGCTGATCTAATGGGAGCTTACCAAGGCCAGCTGAACTGGGTCTGATGGAGCATGTGATCAAACCAGACTCTCTGAACGTGGCTGACAAGGAGGACTGACTGAGAAGCCAAGGACAGTGGCACTGGGTTTTGATCCTACTGTATGTACTGGTTTTGTAGGAGCCTAGTCTGTTTGGATGCTCACCCTCTAGACCTGGATGGAGGGGGGAGGTCCTTGGACTTCCCACAGGGCGAGGAACCCTGATTGCTCTTTGGACTAGAGAGGGAGGGGAAGGGGAGACGGGGGAGGGGGAGGGAAATGGGAAGAGGTGGAAATTTTTAATCTGCCAAAATTGTGGATTTAATACCGTAATTTTTTGATACTGAATTGAAAATGAATGTATCATTAGATATGTACTACCCGTTTACATGTTATTATATCCCTGTTACTTTCTCAGGGGTGTATTTTTCTCGTGGGCACAATAACATATGTGTACCCTCAAGTGATGAGGAGTGCAGTTGTGAAGCTTTTACCTGAATTATCAATAAGACATTATATGAAGGTATTTCCCATAGAAGAATAAGTTAGGGAAACTCAGATATATCAGAGGACGCTGGACACTTCATGGAACTTTATGGGTAGTCCACTACCATGTGGCGGTATGCAGATTAATAGAAATGGGCTAATTTAATATATAAGAGCTAACTAGCAATAAGTGATTGGCCAAACAGTGTTTTAATTACTATAGTTTTGTTGAATTATTTCGGGTCTGGTGTGAGCAGCTGGGAATGCATTCTAGCACCCAGCTGTAACTAATTACAAGGGAAATGCCTCAAATAAGCAATGGTTATTGTTCAATAGTATGTCAAATCATCGACGTCTCTTAGTACTTTACTATCTTGTTATCAGTAACCATATTAAATAAAAAGAAAAGAGAGCAGTTGATATAGCAGATTAAGTTAGCCATCATGAAGTATCTCTAAATGTAATCCATTTATTCTCTACTTTAAGGCTGTGTGTGTTTAGTAGAGACCAAACTTATTAAGAAAATCAAATTTCAGTTGAGAATAATGTTTTACAGTGATGGTCTTAGAAGCATATACATCTTTATTCATGATTTTTTCTCTATAAAAAAGAAGCAGTCAGGGAAAATACTCAGAAAAAGTGAAAAATCACATCAATGTATTATTCCAATATGCAATTTTAGCAAATAAAATTAGCATTGTAAACAATGTTATTTACATGTTATCCAATTATTTATTGCTAACTTCATCATCTTTTAAAAATTGCATTGGTGTTTTATTCTTGAAGTGGCTTACATGACATTGAGAATAATGTGTAATATAAATTTGGATAAAGCACAAATAAGCATGCTTAAATATAGTTTATTTTAAATTATTAGTTTCTCCAGATTTACTATCTTCTTATCTCTGATTAAAAAAAAACAAACTTATTTTCACAATTATGAGCTACTTGGTTCCTGAAAATTTTTTTCTGAATATATCCAATGGAAGCTTCAAAAAATTTTAACAGAATACCCAGTCTGTAATTAAGGTCAATTCCTAAGTAAAATGTAAATGTATTCAATATAATATTGATGAAGGTAGATACAACATAGTGATTTATTATGCAGTATTTCTACAAAGTTTTCAAGTTAAGGAGATTATTGAGTGCTGCTGTATAAACAATTGGTCATATGGAGTATGTAGATAAAATAATTTATTTCAGCTCTAATAACCTAAGGTGTTATAGATTAACTATGAGCTCACAAAGTCAATTGTTTTCATCAGCAGACTTTTTATCTTATAGTCTCATTTACTTTAATAGCCTGTGGAAAGTGTTAGCCATTTTAATAGATTATTCACCAATTTATGGAAACCCTAATATATCATCTTAATAATGTGCAATATTAATTTATTGTGATTTTAGCAAGAAATTGTAGAACTTTAATTAGATAAGTTTATATGTTAAAACTATAAACAGTAATAATAAGTCAGTGAGTGATTCAAAGAGTCAAAATTGATGTTATGTCTTGGAATTTTTTTTCTTTTTGGAATGTGAGAACATATGAATATGTTTAGTGAGTCTAAATTCAAGGTTTTGGCTTCTTACTCTATTAAATAATAAACCTGCCATACACTCCCTAGGGAAAAATATAAATTGAATTATTAAACACATAGCTATGCAAAATGTCTTTTAATCAAAGACTGATTTCCCATTTCCTAGCCACCAAGATCCAAATAATCACACAAAAACTATATTAACTACAACACAGTTTGGCCAATGGCTCTAGTGTATTCCAAGCTAGCTCTTATATTTTAAATTAACCCATTTGTATTAATCTGTCTATCACCATGAGGTGATGGAATTACCTCACTTTCAACATGTCTTGTTTTCTTGGCAGATGGCTGGACTTTTTCTTCTTTGGCTGATTCATGACATCAGTCTGACTCTGCCTTCTTTCTCCCTGCTCTATTCTTCCCTGCCATAGGCCAGAGCTGCTTCTTTATTAATCAATGAAAACAAAACACATTTACAGCATACAGAGGGGATTCCCATATCACCTCCCCTTTAATCTCTAAATAAAAAGGAAGGTCTTTAACATAGTAAAATTACTTACAACAAAACAGGCATCAAACAAGACTTATAGTGACAATATTTTTTTGTGAGTCTAAAGTTTCATATCTAATTCTTAACTAAGGAAAATTATCTGTGTAACTTTCTGTCTTCAACTTTATCAAAGACCCCAGAGGTATATAATATACCAAAGTAAACAGGAAGTGCACTGTAAGCAACTTCAAAACTCTAGAATTGACAGAGACATTTTGCTACCTGGACAGTTACTCAAAGTTATTCTGTAACATTGGGATATCTATCTTCAGGCTATAGATCCATAGTATCCAGCAGACATTTCCATGAAACAAGAAATTTGAAGATACTTTCAGCCTTGAATGAAAAAGTTCATCAGTGGATTACTTCTGTGAACTGCAGAATGTCTGACAGTTTCCTCTGTGAAGCAGGGAGCCTGAAGGACCCTCTCACCTTTTAGAACGTTCAGCAGTCACTTTTCTGTGGGTACTGAAGGTCCAGTTTGTACAGCACACCATCAAGCAGGCCAGCCATAAGCAGTTTCTTGCCTAAATGGCTAGCCTTGTCATATTGAAGGCAAATTCCTTAACAAGTTTGTTCAATGCCAATCAACCTCTCTTAAGTAATTGGTGCCCCCAAAATCAGATATGTCTCACTGTCATGAAAAGTTTATGTTCCTAAAACATTTTAAATGCCATATTCTATACATCTTTAATGTAATGAAAATTATCTAACTGAAATATATCTCTGTATATCTAAAAATTAACTAATATGGCTATAAGTTTGATTATTATGGATTGTTATCTATTAATCTGTATTTTAACTATACATTACCTTTTAGCTGCACAAACACCATAACTTATGAGCAGAAATACATATATATGGTATAACAAAATCAACCTTAAACTGTATCAATAGACCAGGATCCATACTAAGACAAAGTATTCATCTCTATATCATATCCCCACCTTTTTTTTAAATAAGCAAATTGACTGTGACCATTAATGCTTATAATTAACCTCCTTTAAAAGAAAACAAACATTTATAAACAATCCTTTTAGGGAATTTGAGCATTGTTCTCTCCAAATTGCTTACTGCTTTTTGTTGGACAAAGTATTTTTGGGCCTTCACAGAGACGATTCAGAAGATCTTGTTGCATCAAACCACATTAGCCTAGAAAGAATTCACAGATTCTCATTTTCTGTGTAAACAAAAAAGCAGACCCTCTTTTGCAAGGCAACATATACTTAGACCCAAATTTTGAAGTAAAGACACACACACACACACACACACACACACACACACACACACACACACACAGGTTTAGTAGCAGTACCCAGAATCGAATGTCTACCTGCAGTAAAAAAAAATCAAAGAAATACAAGAATATGTATAATCCAGACACTCTATGTATATTCCATCTTTACAAACGTTCTCTTTTCTCCTTTAATCTATGACTATCTGTGCTCTTTTACATTACTTTTACTATCTCTTTAATGACTTTGTTTTATTTTTTAAAACTATTTATTTCTTTTTCTAACTGTTATGCTCATTTTCTTCTCTCTACCGAGCCTACATACATTTTTAAACATACTATGACCAGTTTAGAAGCTTATTTTTGTCTGATTTTGTCTTTATTGCTTATCTGTTATCTTTTTCTGACCAGCAGCACTTTTAAAATGGTAAGAAGTTTGGTTGAAGTAGCCCTGAACACTTCCAATACCACTCTCAGTCTTTAAATATGGCAAAGATACATTAACCATTAGCTCTGGGACTTCTGGGTGGGAGCCATTCTCACTACCTCAACTCAGGTAAGCACTGTGAAACACATAAATCCTTTTTGTCTGAATAAAAGCTAAATCTGCCATGCATCACATTGTGTGGCATAGAAATATCTCCATGCATGGCAATAAGAACCTGTCATGTTTCATGCTCTTTTGCTTGTGCACTCCTAGCAGACCTGATGCCACTGACTGCCCAGGTGAAGAGCACAAAGCTATGTGTGGTTTCAGCTACATTTCTCCTGATTCCAAGTGGGCAACCTGAACCAAAGTGGGTGATGGGCTCTAGCCCTAAATATATGGGAACCATTTTGTAGGCAGGAAATGCTTGTTCATTAGCTGACCACCCTGACATGAATAATAACACAGGAACTATATTAATTACAACAATATTTGGTTTAGCTTAGGCATTTTTTAGCTAGCACTTACATCTTGAATTAACCCATTTCTATTAATCTATGTATTGCCATGTTGCTGTGACGTACCATAAAGTTTCTGGGTCTTTATCCTTTGATAGCTCCAAGGTGCTTCTTTGACTCTGCCTACTCTCTCTCACTCTATTTCTGTCTGATTTTCCACCTGGCTTTACTGTGCTAAACAATTAACCCAAACAGCTTTATTCATTAGCCAATAAAAACACATATAAAGAAGAACATCCCATATCATCCAGCCATTGGACCCTTGCTAAGTTTCTAAGTTAAACCAGCTCTATAGATATGTCCAGCCCTGCTCAGTCGCTGGAGATTTGCATATGCCCAGAATACAGTCCCTTACTATGACAAATTCTTTATTGGCTTCTCATACCTTGTGCAAGAGACAAATGTAATCAGGACACATCATGGCAATGAAGGGCCCTGCTGTCCAGGGGTACTTCTGGTCTGAATCACAAAAAAGTTAAGACCAAAACAGGAATTTACTTTGAGCACTGTGGTCAATGCTGTGAAGTTCTTTGTGTGCTCTTCCATATAACATAAATAACACATTTGTTCCATGTTTCTATTCTCAGTCATGAGGTATGACATCCAGATGACCTAGACACCATCATTCTTGTCTGCAAGGACAGTAAAAATTTTGGTGAGTATTTTTGTTTCAACAGAAACCAGTGAAGGCTCCTAGATAGCTCATCTATTATGTATCCACGTTGTAAACTAAAGTTCTAGCAAAGTTCAGTGGAAGTGAAACTCAGACAGATTATTCTCTCATAAATAACCTGGATCCTGAAGATGTTGCTATATGTTACTGTCTACAATATAATGAGTATCCTTCTACAGTCATGTGAGTCAAAACAACTCCCTCCCCCCCTGCGAAACCAAAATGTGCTATTAAGTCCAGCTGTTCTTCTGTGTATTTATGTCTGTTTGGAGCCTTTCTTAAATGTGGTCAGCCTTACAAGGTTTCTCAGAGATTTGGTAGAAGTATCTAGGGTAAATTTTTGCATCCTTAATATGTTCAGAATCGCATATAACTATGCCTCCACTTGAATTCCTTAAATATAGAAGTGATTGCACCTGAAACATCTGGGTTTGTTCATCAGTTGATATTCATATGTCAAAACAAAAGACACTATAAGTAATGCAAACAGGAACTTTTACTTTGGTAAATTACTTCTCTCCATGTACTAACTGACCGGAATAAAGAGATAAGTCTTCATAGAGGTGTACACTAGTACTACTAGCATTCATAGAGGTGTACAATAGTACTACTGCTTCTTTATAAGACAGAATACTCCTACCAATGAAAATATAAACTAACTAAACTACTTCCCAATGTTGAAAGGAGCTGTGGGCTGCATTCCTGCCACCCAGCTCCTGGCTGCCTAGCTAGCTTATGTCCCAAAATAACGACACACAAACTGTATTCATATAAACACTGCTTGGCCCATTTCTATTAATGTGTGTAGCACCCCAAGGTGCACTTACCAGGAAGATTCTAGCCTACATCCATCCTGGGTCGGAGCTTCATCGTGTCTGCCCCAGAGAGGAGAGGAAATGGCGTCTGTCTGAGGCGTCTTACCTCACTTCCTCTTCCTCCCAGCATTCTCTTCTGTTTACTCCACTCACCTAAGGGCTGGCCTATCAAATGGGCCAAGGCAGTTTCTTTATTAACCAATGACCTTCCTCCATCGTTTCCCCTTTTTCTGTTTAAACAAAAAAGTAAGACTTTAACTTTAACAGAGCAAAATTACATATAACAAAACAGTTATTAAGCAAGAATTACATTTACAATATTTACATTTACTTTATCTTTTATCATAACAAAGGAAAACAACTATAACTATCTATCTATTCTTCAACTCCATCAAAGACTCCAGAAGGATATAATATTACCTAAGTAAATGAGAAGTAAGCAACTTAAAAAACTGTAGAAATCACAGAGACATCTCACTGCCTGGACAGTCACCCAAAGTTCCTCTGTACCATTGGGGCATCCATCTTTGGCCTACAGGCCCATAGTTTTCAGCCTACATTTCCATGAAACAGGAAATTTCAAAGGCAGTTCAGTCACTATCTGCTGTGTCCTACAGAATGTTTTGAAGACTCTTTCATGAATCAGGAACCCCGAAAGATCATCTCACCTTTAGGCAAGTTCAGCAGTCCTCTCTCTGCAGGTTCTTTATGTCCAGTTTATGCAACAGTCCAGTTTCTTGCCCAAATGGTTAAACAACTCCATAAGGTGCCTCTTCAATGCCCATCTTCTTCTTGAAGTAGATTGGTGCTACCAGGAGCAGACATGTCTCATTGTCATGAAAAACCCTAAGTTATTAAAACATTAAATGTCATATTCTGTAGTCTCCAAAAGATATGAAGAATGCCTATCTTACTGAAATATATCTCTATATATCTAGAAAATCTAACTAACATGGCTACAAGCTTGACTATTATGGATGATTATCTATTAACAACCTATATACATTATATTTTTACATGAACTACACAATCACAATACCTTAATCAATATCAGAAATACATATACATATAACAAGATTGACCTTAAATTTATATCAATAAAGTCAAATCCATACCAATGCAAATTATTCATATCTCTATCATATCC
Organism: Chionomys nivalis; assembly: GCF_950005125.1. Taxonomy (NCBI): domain Eukaryota; kingdom Metazoa; phylum Chordata; class Mammalia; order Rodentia; family Cricetidae; genus Chionomys; species Chionomys nivalis. Next base: position 81,639,966 of record NC_080086.1, read on the forward strand.
CCCTTTAAATGTAAAAGAACATTTATAAACAATATTTGGAAATATGGGCATAGTTTTTTCTCTCCAAACTGCTTCCTGCTGAATGGGGTGCTGTTATTCAGGTCTTTCATGGTATAACCTGTGTGCTAGATTCATCTCAGTCAGCAGTCGAATGAAGTAATTTTTTGAAGGTGTTCACGGCAACCCTTCAGGGGGGTGTGGTCCATCATACCATATTGGGATAGAAGCGATCCACGGGGTCTCATCCTCTGTGAAAACAAAAGAAGAAACTCCTTTCCAAAGCATCATATCATTAGATCCAAATTTTAAAGTCAAGTTATTTTCAAAATATCTATGTTGGATTAGTTCAGCAGCATTTATAAACAAATATCTTTTAGCAGCTGTTGCTCTTTCCTCAGCATTTAAACAATTCAAAGAGAGCATAATAGCATACAGTATCAAGATTCTCTGTGTATTTTCCATCTTTGTGTGGCTTTATTTTAACCTCTATTTTGTTTATTTTTACTTTTATTTTTTGAGTCACGTTCTCTATATATCTTTGTCCTGGAATAACTTTGTAGACCAGGCTGTCCTTGAACTCTCAGAAATCAGCCTGTCTCTGCCTCTCAGGCATTGGGATTAAAGGCATGTGCTACTACACCTTGAAGTCTCAGAGGTCAATCTCCCTCTGCCTCCCAAGTGTTGGGATTAAAGGTGTGTACCGTACCACCACACCCAACTATTCTCTTTCTTTCTTTCCTTTTTAACTTTAAGAACTTTAACTTTTAGCCTGCATATATTTTTAACACTGTAAACCATTTAGATGCTTTCTTTGATTTTGAATATTTCTTTTACAGTATATGTCTCTTTTTTGACCACATGAGTCTTTTATTTAGCAAGCAATATCAGTAGGACTAAAGCCGTGGCTTTGACGGCTGGATCCAGCACATTCCTTAGGTCTCCAGCCTCATGACTGAGGTACTGGCTGTAGCCATTTTCATTGCCACAACTCTATGGCATCTCAAGGTCCCTGCCAGCAAACAAGCTACAACATTCAAACGCTCTCTCTGTAGCTGACCTCCTGCCTCAAAGAGTCAGAGTTTGCCCTGCCAGGACGGCCCACAAAGTCGGCATTTTACAACAACTCAGCTTTTGTCCTGCTACTGCTGAAAACCAACAGGCATTCAGCTGGCTTTTATCAACATCATTTAAGTGTTTTGTGGCAGGACCTCTTAATGAGCTGCACGGTTTTGCAGCTAAAGCTGAGTCAGGAAGCCTCTCTTAGATGAGACTGCTTGCTTGCCTCTAGCAAGCAGAGTAGATCTAAGAAATTGCTGCTACCAAGAAAACATGCTTTACTCTATTCTTTCCCAAGCTTTCTCAGGCTTTATGTGGATGCAGTTGTCCACATTGGGCGCCATTCTGTTGTGGAAGCTGCCGGCTGCATTCCTGCCACCCAGCTCCCGGCCGTATGCCCCAAAATAATAACACACAAACTGTATTCATATAAACACTGCTTGGCCCATTTCTCTTAATGTGTGTAGCACCACGAGGTGGTGACTCATCTTGCCTAACCCATATTTAATAATCTGTGTAGCACCCGTCTTACCAGGAAAGATTCAGCATGTCTGACCTGGTGGCTTGCTTCATCGTGTCTGCCCTGGAGAGCAGAAGCATGGCGTCTCTGAGGTGTCTTACCTCACTTCCCCTTCCTCCCAGTATTCTGTTCTGTTTACTCCACCCACCTAAGGGCTGGCCTATCAAATGGGCCAAGGCAGTTTCTTTATTAACCAATGACCTTCCACCATCATCCCAAGACATGTTCCATAAATCCAAGTACTGATTTCACAATTCTCACCTTTGGCCTTGTATCTGCCTGCATGAGTTTGTAGATGTATTTTTCCTGCTCTCAAATGGAACAAAATAAATAACAATGTCTCAAAATACTTCAAGAAATAAATAACATTATCTCAGTCAGATACATCATTAGAGAGACATTACTTCCCTGTTGTCTAGACAAAATCTTTTGCAATAAGACAGCAGAGATAAACTAATATAACTAAGAGGAAATAGATGTGCCAAAGAATTTGCAAATGATGTATGGAAAATGGGAAATGAAAGTTTCAAAGAGTATTTGCAGACGATGTATTCTTTTTTCTTTTTATTTTTTTATTTATATTTTAATTGAAAAACAGATGACGTATTCTTATACATAAGAAATCCTTAATAGACAAAGTAAAAACTCTAAAGCCTAACAAAAATTTTTAGTAACATGTTAGAACACAATGTTAAATAAGAAGTTGCAGCCATCCACACAACAAACATATTTGGAAAGAATTCCAAGAAACAAATTCATTCACAATAGTCTCAGTACTTACCATGATTAGCTGGAGAGGAAACTTAGCAGTGAAGAGTACTTACTGCTTTTGCAAATGACTCAAGTTCAGTTCCCAGCTCCTCACATGGTGTTTCACAATTATCCATAACTCCAGTTCCAAAGAACCTAACAACTTCTGACCTCTTTAGGCCCAAGGTACACACATGTTTTATATACAGATAGGCAGGAAATGCACAAAAACAAATAAAATAATATTTTGAAACTCCAAAATATAGATAAAATGTAATTTATGTGAGAGTATAAATAGCACAATAATGAATGATTTGTGTGTTTTACTTTTCTATATGTATGATAAATCTTCATGAAGAAGGCAAATAAATGAATTTATTGGAGCTTATGGTAACAGATGGTTAGAATGCATGATGGCAGAGTGAAGTCATGGTGGCATGAGCAGGAAACTGGTGCACAATATGAAAATAAACAAATCCGAGTAGTATATTACCTCCAGTTAAGTCACAGCACCTAAGCCTCCCCAAGTAGGACTGCCAACTGAGAAACAAGTATTCAAATATCTGAGCCTATGGAAGTTATTGTTCCTCTCTTCTGTTGTTTTATCTTGTTCTTCATCTTCTTAGTCTTCTTAGCCGCAAAAGGAGGATGCAAGACACAACAAAACTCACGTGGCGCGTGAGGTTTATTGCAGTGTGCAGGAGAGAAGGGGAAAAAGAGAGCGAACATATGGCGTTTCAGCCTTTTAAAGGGTCCCCCATGTGCGTGCGCCAAATGCCACATTCTGTGCCTGCACAGCCTTTGCGTGGAACGCTAGGGGCTCCTGGGAAATGTAGTTCCCCAGGTGAGCTATGCTCAGGGGCCTTCTGGGGAATAACATTCCCACCCTTTTTAATTTATTAAAAATCTGGGGGGTTGAGAGTCTTAATGGGTAGGGAATAGGGGCGTAGCCTGGTCTCTCATAACTGCTTCCTGCTGACTTTGGGCGTCGAGGGGTCTGGGGAGTATTGATTGTCCTGGTGATGTCCTGTTGATCATGTCCTGTCTGCTGACATTCTGAGGTGGCTGATTGAAGAAATCGCATCTGTCTGAGGGATCCGGAGAGTATCAATTGTCCTGGTGATGTCCTGTTGATCATGTCCTGTCTGCTGATGTTCTGAGGTGGCTGATTGAAGGAATCACATCTGTCTGGCTTTTGGGTAGCTGGGTAGTCATTAAGGTGCTGGAAAACAAAAGTCGCATTAGTAGAGAAGAAAATTAGTAGAGAAGAAAAGAGGAGGTTTGGGAAATTAAAGAGGAGATTTTGGGAAATTAAAGGGGAGATTTGGGGTGGGGGGGCTTTAGGAGGTTTGGGGTTAAGAATAATAAAAATTTGAATGGTACTTATTCCATTAATGATCCGTTTGGGCCTGCTTCATTTAGGTGGGTCGGGATGGCTTCTTGGAGCTTAAAGGAAATGTCTTAAAAGAAATAAATTCTTAACCATGTATGATGTTTTGGGCATTACCTTAACATCTGGGAGACACTGCTGCAGTCAGTGATGAACCTGTTGTGTCAAGGAACTTTGTTAAGAATTTGCTTACCACCTGAATCTTTGGCTCCATGAGCAGATGAGCGAGTGCCCGCCGCCCTGCCCAGCCCGCCGTGTCCTGCCCTCACTCGGCCCGCGCCCCCCTCCTGACCCACCCCTGCCCAGCAGCCTGCCTGGCAGCAAGACACGTGCGGCACGTGAACATGTAAGCGGAGGAGTGAAGGAGGGTGCCAGGGTAAGACGTCCTGCAAGAGAGGAAGGGGAACTCGGTGGGGCTTTGAAAGACCGAGGAGGTGGAATACGGTGGGAGGAGATGGGGAGGATGAATCTGAAGAGGCTTCTGATGACCTGTATGACCTACTATGAGGAGAGGGGGAGTGGGAGGAGGCGGAGCCTGAGGAGCCGGATGGAGACCTGCTGGCAAAAGAAGGGTATTTAAGTGAGACTCTTTTAGATCTGGAATAGGATTTGCGTGGGGTCTCCGGGGACCTAGAAGGAGAAAGGTGAGGTGAGGTTCTCTTATGCCTGGACCTGGAAGATTTACGTGGGACTTCCAGAGACCTACAACTGGAAGGTTTACGTGAGGTGTCATAGTGAGAAAGCTCAGGTGAGGGCTTTGTATGCCTGGAACAAACTTTGGAAGAAGAAGGCTTAGGTGAGGTGTCGCTTGACCGGGCAGAGCGGGAGGAGGTGGCTCTCCGAGACCGGGGGTGGTGGAGGTTCATCCGCGGGGTCCATGGCAGGAGCAGAGGGTTCCTGGAAGGATGGCATTGCTAAGAACATGTGGGCAGGTGAACAGTGAGCGGCAGCAGTGGGGTCAGATTTAAGGGCCATGTAAAAGAACGCCATTATATACATCATTTTTTTCCACTTAGCTGAATGGTGACAATAGTTAGCTAACTACCATAGAATATTGGGGTTGAAGGAGCCATGAGGAGGCTATTTGAAATTTCCATGTAACAAATATTTTGGCCATGTTTTTGAGCAGAGACGGATGAGTGTAGATAACTTATTCGAAGGAATTAGGGCATGAGGCTGAAGAGCTTCCAAAAGCTGTCCTAGGGGAGAGGATGGGGGAACTGTTTTGAAGGTTTAGCACCCATGGCTAGAACTGTGGAAACACCCACAAAAGGCACCCAAAAGATGCCATGAACACTGGCAAGCCCTGGACACAGGCATCCGAGTGACCAGGGGGCAGTGTTATAGCCTGACTGAATCGACTCTAGCCTCCGACGGGAGACGAAATCCTGGGCAGGAGGGAAACTGTCAGGCCAGGAGGCCGCCCATTGCAGCCAATGCGCTCACACCATAGTGAACCTGTACGTAAAGAGGATAGAAAAAGAGCAGAAAGAAGAGGCAAGAACTGGAAGCTATGAGCTTCCAGGTGCGGGTGAAAACATGGGTTCAGCTGAGGGTGAAAGGCCGGGGGGGGGGGGTGAGTGTTAGCACCCCTACCCAGGACACGCCAGAGAAAGCACGGGTTCAGCTGAGGGTGGAAGGCCAGGGGGGGATGGGGACACACCAGAGAAAGCACGGGTCCCACCGAGGGTGGAAGGCCGGGGGTGGTGGGGTGGGGAAACGCCAGAGAAAGCACGGGTTCAGCCGGACAATCTCCGGGTGAGAGGGGCTGTTCAGCTAGCCGAAAGGGAAAACTCACGATTGAGCTGGTGGTGGTCGTGGGGCCGCAGATGGACTATGTGGGTCTCATTGTGGAGTGGTCCTTGGTCCTGACTGTGCCCCGGAGCGAGGATGGAGCTCTGGGCAAAGCCGAAGCTCTGGCCCTGAGTGGAGATCCGGGGTGGGCAGGTCTCCCGAGTCGTTTGGCACCAATGTTCTTCTCTTCTGTTGTCTTGTCTTGTTCTTCATCTTCTTAGTCTTCTTATCCGCGAAAGGAGGACGCAAGACAAAACAAAACTCACCTGGCGCGTGAGGTTTATTGCGGTGTGCAGGAGAGAAGGGGAAAAAGAGAGCGAACAGATGGCGTTTCAGCCTTTTAAAGGGTCCCCCACGTGCGTGTGTCAAATGCCATGTTCTGCGCCTGCGCAGCCTTTGTGTGGACTGCTAGGGGCTCCTGGGAAATGTAGTTCCCCAGGTGAGCTATGCTCAGGGGCCTTCTGGGGAATAACAGTTATTCTTATTCAAACCACCATAAACTCTATATGAAAACTTTATAATGGTAAATTAAAAACTTAAAATACTAGGGGATGTAAGCATACTTACTCTCAAGTATTGGAAAGAATTATATACTGAATATGACTATACTACTGAAATCTATCTATAGAATACATGGAACTACCATAAAAATTTCAATACCATTCATCCTGAAAATAAAAGAAAAAATTGAAAAAAAAAACCATGTTGTTTAGGAAGCAAAAGCTCTCAGACAACCAGAACAGGCCTGAAGAAAATAAACAATGCTCCAGTCATTACCACATCAGCTCTCAAGTTGGAGTACAGTAGGATAAAAGCAAATCGAGATAGTATTGTCATAAAACACAAATAAATCAAGGAATGGAATGGAGGACTGGTTTGGGAAGTCCTTCTGTATATGTGATGCTTTTATTTGTTAATGAATAAAGAAGCTGCTTTGGCCTGTGATAGGGCAGAATAGAGCTATGCGGGGAAAACTAAATTGAATGCTATGAGAAAGAAGGTGGAGTCAGGGAGAAGCCATGTAGGAGAGTTATCCTCTGCTGGAGCCTTCCAAAACATTGCCAATAGGCCACAACATTATGGTGATGCATGGATTAATGGAGATGGGATAGGTTAGGACATAAGAGTCAGCTAGCAATATGCTTAAGCTATTGGCCAAATTGTATTGCAAACTATATAGTTTCTGTGTAATTTTTTTTGAGTCAGAGTGACTGAGAAATGCATCTGGGTGACAAGGAAATGAACAAGAATTCCTCCCCCAACATATTAGCACACTAACATGGGGTTGAATACATTCACGAAAAACCTGAGAAAGCTTGGAAAGGAATTCTAGACACAAAAGAACAGTTACGCATGGTGTCTTGGTAAGCAGCATTTTTCTTTTGGAAGGGCTCTGTTTGCTGGTGGTGTGCAGTTTCTAAATTGTGTCTTCCTCGTCCATGATGCCATCACAGACTCTGGCTCTTTAAGGAGGCCAAGCACTTGAATGGGGTTTGTAGGCAGTATGCTACAAGTTACTTGGTGGCAGCATGGGTCAACTGGTTACCAAAGTTGAGGTGGTGAGCGTGGTTTCCACCCAGCAATAACAGAGACAGTTAATGGACCTCTGCCATGTTGGACTGGGCAGAAACATAAAGAAGAGCAGCCCTAGTCCTAGCCAAACTGCTTTGCAGTTTAGGAAATGATTCTGGTCAGAAAAAGATAACAGATATGCAATAAAGACAGACTCAGATTTTAAAAAAAAGACTTCTAAGTGGGCCATAGTGTTGCATAAATGTATGTAGTCTTGGAAGAGAGAAGAAAAAGAGTATAGAGAATTGTAAAAAGAAGTAAATAGATTTTTAAATAATAAAACAAAGTCTTTAAAGAGACAGAGTAAACATATACAAAAATTAATACAGTAAGAAAAATAAATCACATAAAGATGGAATATAGAGAGTGAATCTGGATTATATTATATTATTTTATTTGAATTTTTGACTGTGATTGAGCTAAGTACAGAGAGAAATTTTATTGTTTGGGCTGTTAAGCTAAATACACACACACACACACACACACACATATATATATATTCTAAAGGCATCTTGACTTAAAAATTTGTGTCTGTGTTGCCTTGTAAAATTGGTTCTGCTTTTATTTCCACAGAAGTTAAAAAGCTGTGGATTCTTTACTTGCTAATATGGTTTGATGGACAAAATCTCCCTGAAAGGTCGCCATGAAAACCCAAAAATTACTTTGCCCAACAAAAAACAAGAAACAGTTTGGAGAGAAATTGGCACAGATTACTAAATATTGTTTATAAATGTTTGTTTACAGTTAAAGGAAAATATGCTATAAATACTTTGCATTGGTATGGATCTTTGTCTATTGATACAAGTTTTATATCAATTTTGTTATATATGTGTGTGTGTGTCTATATATATATATATATATATATATATATATATATATATATATATACTGTTAAGGTATTGTGTTTGTGCAGCTCATTTAAAAATGTAATGTATAATGAAGAACTACAGGTTAATAGCCATCTATAATAGTAAAGCTTGTAGTCATGTTAGTTATGTTTTTTAGATATATAGAAATATATTTCAGTTAGATAGGTATTCTTCAAATCTTTCAGAAACCTTCAGAATACGGCATTTCAAATTTTTAAGAACTTAAACTTTTCATGACACTGAGACATATCTGCTCCTGGCAGCACCGATCTACTTCAAGAAAATGATGGGCATCGAAGAGGTTCCTGAAAGTGTTTGCTAAGCATATGAGCAAGAACTGCACTTTCCTGGACTGCTTGATGTTATGCTGTATAAACTGGATATGCAGGACCCACAGAAAATGACTGCTGAAGTTGCCTAAAGGTGAGACAGTACTTCATGAAAGAGTCTGTCAGACATACTGCAGGACATAGAAGAAAGTGACTAATAAATTTTCAATACAGGCAAAACTGTCATTGAAATTTCTTGCTTCATGGAAAATTATGCTGGATACTATAGGCTGGCCGGCTGAAGATGACTGCCTGCAATGTTAATGAAAAACTTTGGGGGACTGTCCAGGCAATGAGATGTCTCTGTCAATTCTAGAGTTTTGGAAGTTGCTTACAATGCACTTTCTGTTTACTTAGGTAGTCTATGATGGTGTTGTAGATAGTCATATGTATAGTTTTCCTTAGCTATGATGGAAGATAAAGTAGATATAAATACTGAAGCTATAATTCTTGCTTGATAACTGTTTTGTTACATGCAAATTTACTATGTTAAAGTTAAAACCTTCCTTTTTGTTTGAACAGAGAAGGGAAATTTTGTGGGAAGTTCTTCTGTATATGTGTTGCTTTCATTGGTTAATGAAAAAAGTAGCATCTTTGGACTATGACAGGGCAGAATAGGATGGGCATGGGTGTTGTGGGAGCTGTGGGCCTGCTTTTCTCCCGCCCGGCTCCTGCATGGCTAGCTTTACACCGGAAATAACAACACACAAAGTGTATTCTTTTAAACACTGCCTGGCCCATGATATCTAGCCTTTTCTAGGCTAATTCTCACGTATTAATTTAGCCCATTTCTAATAATCTGCGTAGCACCACTAGGTGCGCTTACCGGAAAAGATTCAGCATGTCTGACCTGGCGGCTGGCTGCATCGCGCCTGGCTTTGTGAGGAGCTGCCCTGCATCTGAGCTCACTTCCTCTTCCTCCCAGCATTCTATTCTCTCTACTCCACCCACCTAAGGGATGGCCAATAAATGCGCCAAGGCAGTTTGTTTATTGATCAATGACCTTCCTCCATCATTTCCCCTTTTTCTGTTTAAACAAAAAAGGCTTTCACTTTAACATAGTAAAATCACACATAACAAAACCGTTATCAAGTAAGAATTACAGTTACAATATTTACATCTACTTTATCTTTTATCATAACTAAGGAAAACCATAACTATTTATATGTTCTTTAACTCCATCAAAGACTCCAGAAGGATATAATATTACCTAAGCAAACAAGAAGTCCAAAACTCTAGAAATCACAGAAACATCTCGTTGCCTGGACAGTTACCCAAAGTTTCTCTGTACCGTTGGGGCATCCATCTTCGGCCTACGGGCCCATAGTTTCCAGCAGACATTTTCATGAAGCAGGAAAATTCCAAAGACAGTTCAGTCACTTTCTGCTGTATCCTGCAGAATGTCTCGTAGACTCTTTCACGAATCAGGAACCCCGAAAGACCATCTCACCTTTAGGCAAGTTTAGCAGTCCTCTTTCTGTGGGTTCTTTGTGTCCAGTTTATGCATCAGTCCAGGTAAGAGCAGTTTCTTGCCCAAATGGCTAGCAGACTCCATAAGGATCCTCTTCGATGCCCATCTTCCTCTTGAAGTAGATTGGTGCTGCCAACAGCAGACATGTCTCATTGTCATAAAAAACCCTAAGTTATTAAAACATTAAATGTCATATTCTGTAGTCTCCAAAAGATATGAAGAATGCCTATCTAAAATATATCTATTACATCTAGAAAATCAAACTAACATGACTACAAGCTTGATTATTATTAATGACTATCCATTAACAACCTATATACATTACATTTTTAAGTGAACTACACAATCACAATACCTTAATCAAGATCAGAAATACATATACATATAACAAAGTTGACCTTAAATTTCTATCAATAAAGCAAAATCTATACTAATGCAAATTATTCATACCTATATCATATCCCCCTTTAAATGTAAAAGAACATTTATAAACAATATTTGGAAATATGGGCATAGTTTTTTCTGTCCAAACTGCTTTGTGCTGAATGGGGGTGCTGTTATTTAGATCTTTTATGGTATAACCTGTGTGCCAGGTTCATCTCAGTCAGCAGTTGAGCAAAGTAATTTTTTGAAGGTGTTCACAGCAACCTTTCAGGAGGGCATGGTCCATCATACCATATTGGGATAGAAGAAATCCACAGGGTCTCATCCTCTGTGAAAACAAAAGAAGAAACTCCTTTCCAGAGCATCATGTCCTTAGATCCAAATTTTAAAGTCAAGGTATTTTCAAAATATCTATGTTGAATTAGTTCAGCAGCATTTATAAACAAATATCTTTTAGCAGCTGTTGCCCTTTCCTCAGCATTCAAACAATTCAGAGCATAATAGCATACAGTATCAAGATTCTCTGTGTATTTTCCATCTTTGTGCAGCTTTATTTTAACCTCTATTTCATTTATTTTTATTTTAACTTTTTGCTTTTTGAGACAGGTTCTCTGCATATTTTTGTCCTGGAATAACTCTGTAGACCAGGCTGTCCTTGAACTGGACAGTCCCTCTCCAATTCCAAGCCTGTTAGTAAGAGAAAAACCCAGAGTTTCTGGAGTTTCTGTCTCATGTCAAGAGCCATGATATGGGACAGAAAGAAATATGAGTTTAGATGTTTAGAAAACATATTTGCTTTTCTTCATATCTATCATACTTTTCTTTTTTTAATTTTTATTCTTTTTTAATTAAAATTTCCACCTGCTTCCCATTTCCCATTTCCCTCCCCTCCTCCCAAATATTGCCCCCTCCCCCCACTCCCCTCCCCCTATCCCCACTCCTCTTCTCCTCCCCCCACACCATTCCCCCTCCCTCTGGATACTGAAGAGCAGTCCAAATTCTCTGCCCTGTGGGAAGACGAAGGTCTTCTATCTACGTCCAGGAAGGTGAGCGTCTAAACAGGCTAAGCTCCCACAAAGCCAGTTCATGTATTAGGATCGAAGCCTAGTGCCATCGTCCTTGGCTTCTCATCAGCTTTCATTGTCCGCCATGCTCAGAGAGTCCAGTTTCAACCCATGCTTATTCAGTCCCAGACCAGCTGGCCTTGGTGGGCTCCCAATAAATTAGTTCCACTGTCACAGTGGGTGGGTGCATCCCTCGTGGTCCTGATTTCCTTACTCATGTTCTCCCTCCTTCTGCTCCTCATTTGGACCTTAAGAGCTCAGACCGTTGCTCCAAATTGAGTCACTGTCTCTACCTCGATCCATCGCAGGTGTCCAGGGAGATGTCCCCAGCTGGTACCTTGGGCATCTGAGGAGAGGGAACCTGAAATGACCCTATCCTATACTGATGAATATCTTACATATCACCTTAGAACCTTCATCTGGCGATGGATCTATCATACTTTTCATTGAATATATCTATCATGCCTTTCATTGAATCTATCTATCTATCTATCTATCTATCTATCTATCTATCTATCTATCTATCTATGTCTATATGATTAATGTTTAAGTTTTTCACAATGAACAATGAGTCTTTCCTGAAGTGACATTTGAAGTTTTCAGGAAGAAGTTGGGGCCCCACAACAACAACTCCACTTGGTTGATATGACGTCATGATACTGATAGCACTACTACAAGACCTGTTTTGGGTACAAGCTGCACAAGACAGTTCCAACTTGGTTAGCTCAAATGGTGCTCATCTTGTACAACATTCTGGCCAGACCTCCACAAAATACTCAGAGACTATTTGCAATTTTAAAAGACATATCTTGAAATTTAACCATCATTTTACTTTCACAGGATCCCCCAGAAAGAACGTCACCCCCATGACAGCTGGAAGTAATTCTAGAGGACGACGTCCCCTCTCCCAGTAAAGCTTGCCCTTGGCTTCAGGGACATCATTTAGGGGTTGATTATAATTAGTATATGGTTGAGGGTTGGGGGAGAAATTTTATAAGCTCAGGGATCATTTGAAAAAAAAAGAGGGATAATGGGATGATGGGATAATAGATTGGTACTTGTTGGTACTTGTGAGTTATTGTTTTGAGACAAATATATTGGTATTGATTCTTATATATTGATACAAAGTGAAATTATATTGACTATTGTATGCATGCATGTTTCTACTTCTGTTTAAAACATTTTTATGTATCGACATATATTGTATTGATATATATTGTATATATTTACCATATTGCAGTGTACATTTCTACCTCTGATTAAGATACTTATATATTGTTTGTGTATTGATATATATTTACCATACTGCAATGTATATTTGTACATTGTTTATATTTGGAGGTCATTTGTCCTCATTTGTTTCACAGTCATTTATTGTCTTAGTCTTTAAGTTAGATAGGTATTGAGAATTATATAGATCAATAATATTCTCAGTTTGTCATTTATAATTAGACTAATCAGGTTCTTTAGATATATAGAGATTATACTCAGTATAGATAGATAATCTTCAACCTCTTCAAAGAGCTGTAGAAAATGGCCTTTAATCTAACTCAGAGTTTTGTGGTATTGAGACACAATTGCTCCTGGCAACACTGCTCTATTCCTGAGAGAATGTTGAGCACCAAAGACACTCCACCTGGAGCCTTTCTTTTTGGCAGAACTGGCCTTTGGGCAAAGAAACACCCATACCTCAACCACTGACAGAGATACAGAGTGAGTATCAATGGATAAAACAGGACTGTCATATCCTGCCAAGACAGGGTAAGATAGTTTTAACAAGTTTCTTGCCTTTGAAAATGGTATGTCAGTTATGTTAGGCCTTAGCCAAAGTTGGTTGTTTCAGCGCTGCAAACGTGACTTTGGGTGATTGCCCAGGTAGCTAGTTGTCTCTGTGATTTGTTGCATGTTTTGGAAGTTGTTTTACTGAACTTCCTAATTACCCAGGTAACATCATTTCCCTTCTCAGATCTTCGATGGGGTTGAAGACTATATAAATGTAGTTTCCTTTCTCTCATGACTTGGCCAAGTTATTTATTATACAAGACCTAAGCTAGTTATAATAGGATATTTGTACTTATTGCATATTAATTTCATAGTAGGTTTAGAGCTCTCTAACTTAAACAAAAGGTGGAGGTGTTGCGGGAGGTCCTTCCGCTCCTCCTGCCAATAGCCACTGAGATACCAGCCCATTGGGGCGTGGTCTCTCTCTTTAAAAAAGCGGCCTCTTCCCTCCTTGCTCTCTTTTACTTCCTGCTCCGCTTCTGGCGACTAGACTCCCTTCCTGATTGCGCAGATGGCTGTTGTCTGGGACGGTGATCTGTAAGCTTTATCCCTTTTAAATAAATAACCATTTTATTAATCATAATTCCAAACTGGTGTTTGTGACTTACGCCTTTGCCTTCACATGGATATATACAAAATGATAAAGAGAAACCATAAAAAATACTGGGAGACCATTCTACTGAATATTGAAATTGTCCATGTTTAATTTTCCGAGTATTATGTACCCCAATACAAAAGCGAGGAGAAGGTAAAGGAATTCTTAAACATGATTCAAAGGACAACTTGAACAGTCAATTGTTTTAACACTTTGACTCATCAAGTCATTAGCATTATGTTGTTTAGGTACTACAGCCACTCTACACCAAGTATCCCAAAGGCAACCACTCTGCGGATAACCACTTATTACAACAAAAAGGAGAAAAAGTACATTTAGATATCCTGAATATCTGTCAGGATAAAAATAGGTTCTAATTTTGGGCCTTCATAACCAGTTGAGATGGAGTCCTCATGTTTCTCATGTGATTTGATATAGAATTACATCAAAACAGGGTATGACTAGACTATTAAATTCTCGGTGAGTGAAATGAACACATGATAATCCACAGAGTATGTGTTCTCCAGTTTGTGCTGTGAGCTGATAATGAATTACATCAAGACAGAGTATGAATAGAATATTAAGAAGTTCTTAGTGTGTTTATACATGCTAATCCTCTGAGTATGTGTTCTCAAGTATGTGTTTGTCTATTCTTTTGTAGACCTTTTTGACATGCAATGTTTTGACCACAGTGAATACATTCATAGGGTTTCCCACCAATACAGGTTCTTTAATGTATTGAAAGACTATTGTGAAATGAAAGGCTGTAACAAACAACATGCATAGACTCTGTCCCCAGTATGTGTTCTTTTATGTCTTTGAAGACCATTGAGATACACAAAGGATTAAACACAATGATTACATTCATACTGTTTTTCTCCACTATGAGTTTTTTTTATTCATTTGAAGACTACTGTGGAATGCAGTGGTTTTATCACAGATTACAGTCATAGGGTTTCTCTCCAATATGCATTCTTTCATGCTTTTGGAGACTATTGTAAAATGCAAAGACTTTACCACACTGATTACATTCATAGGGTTTCTCTCTAGTATGTGTTCTTTTATGCCTTTGAAGATCACTGTGACATGCAAAGGCTTTGCCACACTGATTACATTCATAGGGTTTCTCTCTAGTATGTGTTCTTTCATGTATTTGGAGACTATTATGACATACAAGAGCTTTACTACCCTGATAACATTTATAGGGTTTCTCTCCAGTATGTTTTCTTTTATGCCTTTGAAGACCACTGTGATATGCAAAGGCTTTATCACACTGATTACATTCATAGGGTTTCTCTCCTGTATGTGATCGTTTATGCATTTGAAGATGAGCATTACATGCAAAGGCTTTACCACAATGATTACATACATAGGGTTTCTCTCCTGTGTGGGTTCTTTCGTGTGCTTGGAGACTATTGCGAGACACAAAGGCTTTACCACACTGAGTACATTCATAGGGTTTTTCTCCAGTATGTGTTCTCTTATGAACGTGAAGATAACCCTGACTTGCAAAGGCTTTACCACACTGCATGCATTCATAGGGTTTCTCTCCAGTATGTGTTCTTTTATGTATTTGAAGATGACTGTGACGTGCAAAGGCTTTACCACACTGATTACATTCAAAGGGTTTTTCTCCAGTGTGGGTTCTGTTATGCCTTTGAAGACCACTGTAACATGCAAATGCTTTACCACATTGAGTACATTCATAGGGTTTCTCTCCAGTATGTGTTCTTTTATGAATGTGAAGACGACCCTGACTTGCAAAACCTTTACCACACTGAGTACATTCATAGGGTTTCTCTCCAGTATGTGTTCTTTTATGTATTTGAAGATGACTGTGACGTGCAAAGGCTTTACCACAATGATTACATTCAAAGGGTTTCGCTCCAGTATGTGTTGTTTTATGCCTTTGAAGATCACCGTGACATGCAAATGCTTTACCACACCAAATACATTCATAAGGTTTCTCTCCAGTATGTGTTCTTTTATGTCTTTGAAGATCACTGTGATACACAAAGGCTTTACCACACTGAGTACATTCAAAGGGTTTCTTTCCAGTATATTTTCTTTTTTGTTTATGACGTCTTTTGGGACATGAAAAGAGCTTCACACATTGAATACATTCATATGGTTTCTTGCTAGGATGTTTTCTTTTATGTCTTTGAAGATGACTGTCACATGCAACGGCTTTAATACTTTGAGGGTACGTGGAAGTTTTTCCTCCAGTTTGATTTCTTTCATGCCTGTAAGGATAATGGCACATATATAAGTGTTACCACATTAAATACACAGCTGAATCGTTATAACTGTATCAAATAATTTTTAAATTTGTTCCATTTTTAAAGAGGAATTAGATCTTAAGGTTTTATCACTGTGCTTATACTTATGCTGTTTCCATTTACTAAGAATATTTTGCAACTTTAAAGATACCTTTGATGGTAACATCCTTTATTACATGAGTAGCATTTACAGAATCATTTTTCTATACATTTTTTTTCAAATATTTGAAGAAAACTGGAAAAGCTCGGACTTACTGGATTTAAAAACTTTCCTATACTATGAGAGATACTATATTTGCCAATTATTATTACTAGTACTCATGGAGATTTTCCACAATGTGCATTTTTTGATGTATTATTGTTGAAACAGGAAAACAAATTACTTGAATACTTGAATGATTTTCAACAAGCATACTCAACATGGGGACTGCTACATATCTTCTAATTATTCTTTTTAAAAAATATTTATTTATTTATTTATTATGTATACAACATTCTGTCTGTGTGCATATCTGCAGGCCAGAAGGGGACACCAGACCTCTTTACAGATGGTTGTGAGCCACCATGTGGTTGCTGGGAATTGAACTCAGGACCTTTGGAGGAGCAGGCGATGCTCTTAACCATTGAGCCATCTCTCCAACCCTCTTCTAATTATTCTGAGAGAGAAGAATGTTATGTCTTTCCATATCTCTATGCTCATAAGCCTTGTACCCAGAGTAACATATGATATACCCAGTAAAAGAAAAATAACAAATAAAAGGATTTCAATTAAATTCACAGAGTTTGACCCTCTGTCCTCTTAGACTCTTGGTATAGGAATTAAGGTTTGTCTACAACTACCTCTTCATTCTCTACTCTAATTGCACCCTCAATAAACTTAGTGCAGTCACATCAAATATATGAGTCACAAAAGCTTCAGCATGGACTATTTACATGTTAGAAAGTCCTGGAGACATACTTATCATCACTTCAATGTTTATAATTTTTGTAATATGATGGTGAGGAAGAAATTGAGTGACAATTCTACAGCACAGCTCTCATGATGCTATGATTCGAATGGTGATAATTGTTAAGACACTGTTTCCTTAGCTTCTTTCTTAAAAGCATACATTTGTATCAGCTTGCACAAGAAAATTACCTTTCATATCTTCTAGACCATTGAGAAGGCTTTTCAATATTATGGTCTTCCCAACTGTATCCTAAAATATAATATCAGAAAATATATGTAACATTGAAAATGATGCAAAATTTTAGTTGCTATCTTCTCTGAATCATTCATCCCATTGCTTTCCTTTCTTAATAAAATTAGAGAAGAACATCAATAACCAATCAACTGCTGTTCCCTTATTTTGAAACATAAAAGGAAATTCAGTCTTACCTATAATAGTGAGGTTTCTGTAGGTCTCCAGCATAACATCTTTGTAGAGATTCTTCTGGGAAGGATCCAGCAATGTCCATTCTTCCCAAGTGAAATCAACATGCACATCATCATAGGTCACTGCATTCTAAAATTTCCAATGTATACATACAATAGAAAACATGACAATGACAGTATAAATGTATACTTCTTTAATAGTATACTCACATAATTTTAGGGCTTCCCGCCCAATTATTCTATACCATATACATAACAATTTAGTCACCAAGTAACTTTTGAAGGAAACTAAATAGAAGGTTCAGCTCTATCATTTCTTTACCCCTTGAATGAGATATCATCTGCAATAGAAATGCCTATTAAAAAAACAGAGAGAGAGAGACAAGTAAACAGATCAGCAGTACAAAGGACACATAGGGATAAAAATGTATGAACAATTAATTACTGCCTACAAAAAATGAAGAAAAATATGGGCAGGCTAGGTATATTGGCTCCTGCCTCTAATTCCAGCACTCAGAAGGCAGAGGCCTCTGAACTGAATGCCAGACAAGTCTACCCAATCATGTCCAGGATAGTAAGAATTACATATCGAGAAACTGTTATCAATGCAAAAATTAGCCAAATCAAAACAAAACAAAACCCCAAAAATCATTTAAAAAATCACAGAGGTGTTTAGGTTTTTTTTTAATAATTAATTAATTTATTAAAGATTTCTGCCTCCTCCCCACCACCGCCTCCCATTTCCCTCTCCCTCCTCCAATCAAGTCCCCCTCCCTCATCAGCCCAAAGGGCAGTGAGGGTTCCCTGCCCTGTGGGAAGTCCAAGGACCACCCACCTCCTTCCAGGTCTAGTAAGGTGAGCATCCAAACTGCCTAGGCTCCCACAAAGCCAGTACGTGCAGTAGGATCAAAACCCAGTGACATTGTTCTTGACTTCTCAGCAGTCCTCACTGTCCACTATGTTCAGTGAGTCTGGTTTTATCCCATGCTTATTCAGACCCAGTCCAGGAAATGCAAATCAAGACAACTTTAAGATACCATCTTACACCTGTCAGAATGGCTAAAATCAAAAACACAGAGGTGTTTAGTTAAGTTCCTATAATGAGTTATGCATTAACTCCAGCTCTGTATTCATCTTCCAGAAACCTGAAGTATGCTAATTTAAACTGTTACATAAAAAAAACTTTATTAAAAGACACTGTATATTTAAAAACTTAAAATTCAGTGATGAAAACATTTATCAATAAACGCTATCACAAGTAATCAACACAGGGCAGGAAAGAAGGATCAAAATAAGGAGAACTCACTGGCTTGCATAGAGGTGGGCTCAATTGTCTGTACTAACAAGGGGGAATCACAACAACTCAGTATTCCATGGTCAGGGTTTCTGTGATCATGTTTTGAACACTGGGAGGAACAGGTACCCACATAGTGCATATATATGCATACAGGAAAATTCTCATATACAATAAGAAGTTCAAAACAAAATTATATCCAAGAAGAAGCTGATGTACCTGCAATCCAATTAATCAGGAGTCTCAGAATTTATTAATGTCATAAATAAATTTGGGGAAATAAAATGATACCCTCTTCTAAATTTTTATATTCCAGATATGGGGGAATCTTAGTATAAGAGCATATGTTTGACAGAGAGAAAACCATCAATCAATAATATAAAAAAAAGCAAGGAATGCTGGCCCACCTTTAATCATAGGATCTAGAGTCAGAGGATCTCTTAGACTAAAGCCAGCCTGGTGTACAGAACTAATTTTAGGACAGCTAGGTTTACATGGACAAATATTGTCTGCAAAAACTTAAAAACAAGAAGATTCAAACAACAGGATACTAAACTGCCTTATCACCGAATAGCAATAATTTATAGTGAATCTTATATAACTCTATTATAATGGTGGTGAAGGCATGACAGCAGAGGAAGTTTACTGTTTAGTATCAAACATAACACAGTAGACACAGAAGAGGAAATAGGTTGAGGAAATAGAGAATCATGTTACATCCCCAATGAGGAATTTCATCCAGAAAGCCTCCACCTACTAATGATTTCATAAGTAATCAGCAGAAAGTCACCAAGGAATGATACATGTTCAAATGCATCCTCCTATTTGGGGAGGTGTTCATTTTAATCAATTACAATATGACCTAGATCATTAAAGGCTCATGGTCATCCATGAAAAATATGCTTTAGTCACTTCAATGATCCCCATACTCTTAAAAAGCTCCTACAATGTTTAAATGTCCAAAGTCTTTTGTGACACTGAAGACAATCTCTTGACAGTGATGTCCTGTAAAATCAGAAAATGTGTTACATCTTTCTAACAAACAATGACACAGAATACCATTCATATTCCAAAACGGGAAAATGGAAACATACTGAGAGAAGATTGGACCAAGGTAAGACTGAAGTACAGCAGGAAAAAAAAATCAAATGATGATGCTCTATCTCAGATGCATGCAACTTCAGTTTCAAAAGACTGAGATAGCCCTATCCCTGGAACTTCTCATACATCTCTCTCTTTGATTACCTCCACTCCCTATAGACTGCTTGCTCTCATGGAAGATGTCTCATTGCTTAGGTATCTCAACATCTTGTGGTCTCAAAATGCTACCCAGGCTATTGCAAAATATTATTAAGATGTGTTATATTCCCTTATGATGTGGAATATTTTTCAATGATGCAAAGATTTGTTGCATTCTTTTATGTTAATTCTTTTAAATCTGTGAAGCTCTGATGCTTTGCCTGTCTTAAGTACCTGATTGTGCTAACAAGGAGATGAAAAGCCAGTACCTTATCAGGAAAAGAAATGAGGATCTGGAAGGCAGAGAGAATAGATGTGAGGAGAAATCTTGGAGGAAAATAGGAGGGAGAAACAAACAAAAAAAGATAGGACACCAGGGGCCAGCCACCCAGGTACATGCTAGAGAATAAGAAGTAAAGAAAGGTATACAGAATAGAAAAAGATAAAAGCTAGAGTCAAAAGGTTGATGGAATAATTTATGTTAAGAACAATGGCCAGAAACAAGTCAAGCTAATGCCCGAGATTTATAAGTCATAACAAAGCTCTGTGATGTTTTTTGGAAGTTGGGTGTCTTGTTTCCCAAAAGAGCAAAATCAAGTGAATTCATATTGATGCCAAATATGGGGCTCAAAACTTATGGCTCCTTTAAGAGTTTCTTCCTTAAAGAAGTCTTTGAGCAGGGAGTACATAAAAATTCTAACAACAACAACAAAAAAGTTTGTAGCAGCACAATAATCAGATTCCTAGTGATATGAAGGAAGAATGCAGGTCCTGAAACACACTTTCGACCTGACTGCAAGTTATTGCTTGGATTTCATGAAAAGAGAAGCAGAAGGAGCCCACAAAGTCACCAGTGGAGTTCAATGCTTTATAGCAGTTTAAAGGCTTATCTTGTCAAAAAAGGTGAAATGATATTCAGTTAAAGAGGCTCAGACTGAAAAAAATCTTAAAAAGTTTCCAGTGTATTCTACAATTTGTATCGGCTTAAGAAAGTGAAGAAAATACATATAGGCATTAATAGAAAGAAATAGTGTAGTAATATGAGCGGCGGGCTGCGTTCCTGGCGCCCGGCCGCCCGCACGGCTTTACCCAAATTAATTACACGGAAATTGTATTCTTTTAAACACTGCCTGGCCCATTAGTTCCAGCCTCTTATTGGCTAGCTCTTACATATTGATCTAACCCATTTCTAATATTCTGTGTAGTACCACGAGCTGACTTACCAGGAAAGATCTTAACCTGCGTCTGTCTGGAGTGGGAGAATCATGGCGACTCACTGACTCGGCTTCTTTCTCCCAGCATTCTGTTCTGTTTACTCCACACACCAAAGGGTTGGCCTAACAAATGGGCCTAGGCAGTTTCTTTATTAATTAACCAATGAAAGCAACAGATTAATACAAGACCCACCTCCATCATTTCCCCTTTTTCTGTTTAAATTAGACCTGTTTTTTGGTACCAACTACATGAAACAATTTCGAATGGGGCACATTTTTGACAACACTCTGGCCAAACCTTCTCAAAACGCTCTGAGACTAGTTACAGTTTTCTTAGGTCAAAGGTTAAATTGGGAATTTTACGTTAATTTAAGTTGTAACAGCTAGTTAGAAATAAGCCTAAGCTAACGGCTAAGTTTTCATAACCAAGGTAGGCGCTTTGTTTACGAACTACCCAACCTGCACGGAGATCTGATCTCGGCACCAGGAGAGACAGCAGTGGGGTGAGTTTGTGATCAGCGGCGGCGGAAGCAGCCCTGGACAGGGAACTCTGAAGTTCCTCATCCCCCTCCCTATACTCCCTGGGCTCCCTGCAGGGGCTCTACACCCCGCATACTGCCTCTCTCTTCTTGTCCCACCCAGCTTGCATCCAGAACCCTTCTTCCTTCTGCCCACTTTCCTCTTTGGGCACATAACACCATCCAGCTCAGTCTGTCTGGTGCTGGGGGCAAATCCTCAGGGCAAGTAGGCAGAGGAGACTTCCTTTGTTTACCGGCCTGCCTGCAACAAGCAAGGAGAGACATCACTGGAACACCAGGAGAGCTATCACTGAAGAGAGCCATCACTGGGAAGGTACATCAGTAGGCAAGGAAACCTGATCCGGTAAAAGAAGATCCATAGGGGAGCATTCGGAGAAAGAGATGGGCAGGTGCCAATGCAAGAATTCACCCAACAATCTGAAAAACTATATGAAACCACCAGAACCCAGCGACCTCCCAACAGGAGGACATGAACACCTTAATCATGAAGAAGTAGATAAAATTGACTTTATGAAAGTGATTGACGCCCTTAAACAACATGTAAAAAATGCCCTTATAGAAATGGATGAGAAGTATAACAGAAAGTTTGAAGAATTGAGTAAATCAGTGAATGATACCCTAGGAAACCAAGGAAAAACAATCAAACAGATAATGGAAACAGTTCAAGATTTAAAAACTGAAATGGAGGCAAAGAAGAAAACACAAACAGAAGGCCAGCTGGACAGGGAAAATCTAGGTAAACGAATAGAGACTACAGAAGCAAGCATAACCAACAGAATACAAGAGATAGAAGAAAGAATCTCAGATTCTGAAGATACCATAGAGAAAATAAACACGTTGATCAAAGAAAACAGCAAGGCCAACAAATTCTCATCACAAAACATTCAGGAAATATGGGACACAATAAAAAGACCAAACCTAAGAATAATAGGAATAGAAGAAGAAGAAGAGCAGCTCAACGGTCCAGAAAATATATTTAATAAAATTATAGAAGAAAACTTTCCCAACCTAAAGAAAGATATACCTATGAAGGTTCAAGAAGCATACAGAACACCGAATAGGCTGGATCAAAAAAAAACATCCTCTCGCCATATAATAATCAAAACACAAAGCATACAGAATAAAGAAAGAATACTAAGAGCAGCAAAGGAAAAAGGCCAAGTTACTTATAAAGGTAAACCTATCAAACTTACACCTGATTTCTCTATGGAAACCATGAAAGCCAGAAGGTCCTGGATAGATGTACTGCAGAAACTAAGAGACCATGGATGCAAGCCCAGACTACTATACCCAGCCAAGCTTTCGTTCACTATAAATGGAGAAAACAAAATTTTCCAGGATAAAAACAAATTTAAACAATACGTAGCCACAAATCCAGCCTTACAGAAAGTAATAGAAGGAAAATCACTAACCAAGGAGTCCAACAATGATCACAATATCTCAGACAACTAGAGACCCTTCACCAGCGCAACACAAAAAAGGGAAACACACAAAATTTACAACTTAAAAAATGACCGGAACTAACAACCACTGGTCATTAATATCACTTAATGTCAATGGACTCAACTCTCCTATAAAAAGGCACAGACTAACAGATTGGATACGAAAACAGGATCCAACATTCTGCTGTTTACAAGAAACACACCTCAACCACAAAGACAGGCACCTACTCAGAGTAAAGGGTGGGATAAGGCTTATCAAGTAAATGGACCTAAGAAACAAGCAGGTGTGGCCATACTAATTTCTAACAAAGTTGACTTCAAACTTAAATCAATCAGAAGAGATGAAGAGGGACATTTTCTACTCATAACAGGAACAATTCATCAGGATGAAGTCTCAATCCTGAATATCTATGCCCCTAATATAAAAGCACCCACGTACGTAAAAGAAACATTGTTAAAACTCAAGGCAGCCATCAAACCGCACACATTAATAGTAGGAGACTTTAACACTCCTCTCTCACCAAAGGACAGGTCAATTAGACAGAAACCTAACAGAGAAATAAGAGAATTAATGGAGGTAATGAATCAAATGGACTTAACAGACATCTATAGAATATTCCACCCAAATAAGAACGAATATACCTTCTTGTCTGCAGCTCATGGAACCTTCTCAAAAATCGACCACATACTCGGTAACAGAGCAAACTTACACAGTTACAAAAAATATTAATAACCACCTGTATCTTATCAGATCACCATGGATTAAAGCTAGAATTCAACAACAATGCTACCCCCAGAAAGCCTACAAACTCATGGAAACTGAATAGTCAACTACTGAACTATACCTGGATTAAGGAAGAAATAAAGAAAGAAATTAAACTCTTCCTTGAAGACAATGAAAATAAAGAAACAACATACTCAAACCTATGGGACACTATGAAAGCAGTCCTGAGAGGAAAGTTCATAGCACTAACTGCCCACTTAAAGAAAACAGAGAAAGCACACATTGGAGACTTAACAGCCCACCTGAAAGCTCTAGAAAAAAAAGAAGCAGACTCACCTAGAAGGGGTAGAAGACTGGAAATAATCAAACTGAGGGCTGAAATCAACAAAATAGAAACACAGAAAACAATTGAAAGAATCAATGAATCAAAAAGCTGGTTCCTGGAGAAAATCAACAAGATTGATAAACCCCTATCCAAACTAATCAAACGGCAGAGAGAGAATTTGCAAATTAATAAGATCAGAAATGAAAAGGGGGACATAACCACAGACACAGAGGAAATTCAGAGAATCATTAGATCTTACTACAAAAGCCTGTATGCCACAAAACTGGAAAATGTAAAAGAAATGGACGCTTTTTTATATAAATACCATATACCAAAGTTAAACCAGGACCAGGTGAACAACCTAAATAGACCTGTTAGTCGTGAACAATTAGAAGCTGTTATCAAAAACCTCCCTTCCAAAAAAAGTCCAGGACCAGATGGTTTCAATGCGGAATTCTACCAGAACTTCCAAGAAGACCTAATACCTATTCTCCTTAATGTATTTCACAATATAGAAAATGAAGAGTCATTGCCAAATTCCTTCTATGAAGCTACAGTAACCCTGATACCAAAACCACACAAAGACCCAACCAAGAAAGAGAATTACAGGCCAATCTCACTCATGAACATCGACGCAAAAATCCTCAACAAAATTCTGGCAAACCGAATCCAAGAACACATTAGAAAAATTATCCATTATGATCAAGTAGGCTTCATACCAGAGATGCAGGGCTGGTTTAACATACGCAAATCTATCAATGTAATCCATCATATAAATAAACTGAAAGAAAAAAACCATATGATCGTTTCATTAGATGCTGAAAAAGCATTTGACAAAATTCAACATCCCTTTATGATAAAAGTCTTGGAGAGATTAGGGATACAAGGGTCATACCTAAATATAATTAAAGCTATATACAGCAAGCCGACAGCTAATATCAAATTAAATGGAGAGAAACTTAAAGCCATCCCACTAAAATCAGGAACACGCCAAGGCTGTCCACTCTCTCCATACCTCTTCAATATAGTTCTCGAAGTTTTAGCAATAGCAATAAGACAACATAAGGGGATAAAGGGGATTCAAATTGGAAAGGAAGAAGTTAAACTTGCATTATTTGCAGATGATATGATAGTGTACATGAGCGACCCCAAAAACTCCTCCAAAGAACTACAGCTGATAAACGCCTTTAGTAATGTGGCAGGATACAAGATCAACTCCAAAAAATCAGTCGCCCTCTTATACACAAAGGATATGGAAGCAGAGAGGGAAATAAGAGAATCACCACCTTTCACGATAGCCACAAACAGCATAAAATATCTTGGGGTAACTCTAACCAAGGAAGTGAAAGATCTATTTGACAAAAACTTTAAGGCATTGAAGAAAGAAATTGAAGAGGATACCAGAAAATGGCAGGATCTCCCTTGCTCTTGGATTGGGAGAATCAACATAGTAAAAATGGCAATTCTACCAAGGGCAATTTATAGATTCAATGCAATCCCCATTAAAATCCCATCAAAATTCTTCACAGATCTTGAAAGGACAATAATCAACTTTATATGGAGAAACAAAAAACCCAGGATAGCCAAAACAATCTTATACAATAAAGGAACTTCTGGAGGCATTACCATCCCTGACTTCAAACTCTATTATAGAGCTACAGTAATGAAAACAGCGTGGTACTGGCATAAAAACAGAGAAGTCAACCAATGGAATCGTATAGAAGACCCGGATTTTAACCCACAAACCTATGAACAACTGATTTTCGATAAAGGAGCTAAAAGTATACAATGGAAGAAAGAAAGCATCTTCACCAAATGGTGCTGGCACAATTGGATGTCAACCTGTAGAAGAATGAAAATAGACCCATATCTATCACCATGCACAAAACTCAAGTCCAAATGGATCAAAGACCTCAATATCAATCTGAACAGACTCAACCTGATAGAAGAGAAAATGGGAAGTACCCTACAACATATGGGCACAGGAGATCGCTTCCTATGTATAACCCCAGCAGCACAGACATTAAGGGCAACATTGAATAAATGGGACCTCCTGAAACTGAGAAGCTTCTGTAAAGGAAAGGACACTGACATTAAGACAAAAAGGCAGCCTACTGACTGGGAGAAGATCTTCACCAACCCCGCAACAGACAAAGGTCTGATCTCCAAAATATATAAAGAACTCAAGAAACTAGACTTTAAAAGGATAATTAACCCAATTAAAAAATGGGGCACTGAACTGAACAGAGAATTCTCAACAGAAGAAGTTAAAATGGCCAAAAGATACTTAAGGTCATGCTCAACCTCCTTAGCGATCAGAGAAATGCAAATCAAAACATTTTTGAGATATCATCTTACACCTGTCAGAATGGCTAAAATCAAAAACACCAAGGATAGCCTTTGCTGGAGAGGTTGTGGAGAAAGGGGTACCCTCATCCATTGCTGTTGGGACTGCAAACTTGTGCAACCACTTTGGAAATCAGTGTGGCGGTTTCTCAGAAAAATTGGGATCAACCTATCCTTGGACCCAGCAATACCACTCTTGGGAATATACCCAAGAGATGCCCTATCATATGACAAAAGCATTTGTCCAACTATGTTCATAGCAGCATTATTTGTAATAGCCAGAACCTGGAAGCAACCTAGATGCCCTTTAATGGAAGAATGGATGAAGAAAGTGTGGAATATATACACATTAGAGTACTACTCTGCGGTAAAAAACAATGACTTCTCGAATTTTGCACGCAAATGGATGGAAATAGAAAATACGATCCTGAGTGAGGTAACCCAGACCCAAAAAGAAGAACATGGGATGTACTCACTCATAATTGGTTTCTAGCCATGGATAGGGGCCACTGAGTCTATAATTTGTGATCCTAAAGAAGCTAAACAAGAGGGTAAACCCAAGGAAAAACATATAGATATCCTCCCAGCTATGGGAAATAGACATGACTGATGGGCAAAAAATTGGAATCTTGGGGGTGGGGTGGGATGGGGATGAGGGGTGATGGGGAGAGAAAAATGTGAAGGAGAAGATGAGGGGAACTGGGGGAATCGGGGTGATTGGGGATAAAGGAAGGTTGGATAGGGGAGCAGGGAAACTCATACCTTAGGTAAGGGAGCCACCTAAGGGTTGGCAAGAGACTTGAACTTGGAATGGCTACCAGATGCCCAGGGCAATGTCCCCAGTTAGTTCATTGGGGCACCTGAGGATAGGGAACCTGAAATGAACCTATCCTATAATCATACTGTTGAATATCTTGCATATCGCCATAGAACCTTCATCTAGCGATGGATGGAGATAGAGCCAGAGACCCACACTGGAGCACCGGACTGAGCTCCCAAGGTTATAATGAGGAGCAGAAGGAGAGAGAACATGAACAAGGAAGTCAGGACCATGAGGGGTGCACCCAACCACTGGGACAGTGGGGCCGATCTATTGGGAGCTCACCAAGGCCAGCTGGACTGCTACTGAAAAAACATGAAATAAAACCGGACTCTCTGAATGTGGCGGACAATGAGAGCTGACGAGAGGCCAAGGAGAATGGCACAGGAACTTTCATCTGGCGATAGATCGAGAGAGAGACAGAGACCCAATTTGGATCAACCGTCTGAGCTCTTAAGGTCCAAATGAGGAGCAGAAGGAGGGAGAACATGAGCAAGGAAATCAGGACCACGAGGCATGCACCCACCCACTGTGACAGTGGAACTGATCTATTGGGAGCTCTCCAAGGCCAGCTGGACTGGGACTGAATAAGCATGGGTTGAAACTGGACTCTCTGAACATGGCGAACAATGAAGGCTGATGAGAAGCCAAGGACAATGGCACTAGGTTTCCATCCTAATACATGAACTGGCTTTGTGGGAGCTTAGCCTGTTTGGATGCTCACCTTCCTGGGCCTGGATGGAAGTATGAGGACCTTGGTCTTCCTGTAGGGCAGGGAATTTGGACTGCTCTTCAGTATCGAGAGGGAGGGGGAATGGACTGGGGGGAGGAAAAGAGGAGTGGGGATGGGGGAGGGGAGTGGGGGTGGGGGCAATGTGTGGGAGGAGGGGGAGGGGAATGGGAAAGGGGGAGCAGTTGGAAATTTTAATTAAAAAAGAAAAAACAAAAAAGAATATTAAGAGCTGCAAAGGAAAAAGGCCAAGTTACTTATAAAGGTAAACCAATCAGACTTACACCTGACTTCTCTATGGAAACCATGAAAGCCAGAAGGTCCTGGATAGATGTACTGCAGAAACTAAGAGACTGTGGATGAAAGC
Source organism: Chionomys nivalis (assembly GCF_950005125.1). Classification (NCBI taxonomy): domain Eukaryota; kingdom Metazoa; phylum Chordata; class Mammalia; order Rodentia; family Cricetidae; genus Chionomys; species Chionomys nivalis. The sequence goes on from NC_080086.1 coordinate 81,668,236, forward strand.
CCAGACTACTATACCCAGCCAAGCTTTCATTCACTATAAATGGAGAAAACAAAATTTTCCAGGATAAAAACAAATTTAAACAATACGTAGCCACAAATCCAGCCTTACAGAAAGTAATAGAAGGAAAATCACTAACCAAGGAGTCCAACATTGACCACAATACCTCAGACAACTAGAGACCCTTATCCAGAGCAACTCGAAGAAGGGAAACACACAAAATTTACTACTAAAAAATGACCGGAGTTAACAACCACTGGTCATTAATATCACTTAATGTCAATGGACTCAACTCACCTATAAAAAGGCACAGACTAAGAGATTGGATACGAAAACAGGATCCAACATTCTGCTGTTTACAAGAAACACACCCCAACCACAAAGACAGACATCCTACTCAGAGTAAAGGGTGGGATAAGGCTTATCAAGTAAATGGACCTAAGAAACAAGCAGGTGTGGCCGTACTAATTTCTAACAAAGTTGACTTCAAACTTAAATCAATCAGAAGAGATGAAGAGGGACATTTTCTACTCATAACAGGAACAATTCATCAGGATGAAGTCTCAATCCTGAATATCTATGCCCCTAATATAAAAGCACCCATGTACGTAAAAGAAACATTGCTAAATCACAAGGCAGCAATCAAACCGCACACATTAATAGTAGGAGACTTTAACACTCCTCTCTCACCAATGGACAGGTCAATTAGACAGAAGCCTAACAGAGAAATAAGAGGATTAAGGAAGGTAATGAATCAAATGGACTCAACAGACATCTATAGAATATTCCACCCAAATAGGGAAGAATATACCTTCTTGTCTGCAGCTCATGGAACCTTCTCGAAAATTGACCACATACTCGGTAACAAAGCAAACATCCACAGTTACAAAAAAATAGCTGTAACCACCTGTATCTTATCAGATCACCATGGATTAAAGCTAGAATTCAACAACAATGCTACCCCCAGAAAGCCTACAAACTCATGGAAACTGAACAGTCAACTACTGAACCATACCTGGATTAAGGAAGAAATAAAGAAGGAAATTAAACTCTTCCTTGAAGTCAATGAAAATAAAGAAACAACATACCCAAACCTATGGGACACTATGATAGCAGTCCTGAGAGGAAAGTTCATAGCACTAAGTGCCCACTTAAAGAAAACAGAGAAAGCACACATTGGAGACTTAACAGCCCACCTGAAAGCTCTAGAAAAAAAAGAAACAGACTCACCTAGAAGGAGTAGAAGACTGGAAATAATCAAACTAAGGACTGAAATCAACAAAATAGAAACACAGAAAACAATTGAAAGAGTCAATGAAACAAAAAGCTGGTTCCTGGAGAAAATCAACAAGATTGATGAACCCCTATCCAAACTAATCAAACGGCAGAGAGAGAATTTGCAAATTAATAAAATCAGAAAGGAAAAGGGGGACATAACCAGAGACATGAGGAAATTCAGAGAATCATTAGATCTTACTACAAAAGCCTGTATGCCACAAAACTGGAAAATGTAAAGAAATGAACACTTTTTTAGATGAATACCATATACCAAAGTTAAACCAGGACCAGGTGAACAACCTAAATAGACCTGTGAGCCGCGAAGAATTAGAAGCTGTTATCAAAAACCTCCCTTCCAAAAAAAGTCCAGGACCAGATGGTTTCAATGCAGAATTCTACCAGAACTTCCAAGAAGACCTAATACCTATACTCCTAAATGTTTTTCACAATATAGAAACAGAAGAGTCATTGCCAAATTCCTTCTATGAAGCTACAGTAACTCTGATACCAAAACCACACAAAGACTCAACCAAGAAAGAGAATTACAGGCCAATCTCACTCATGAACATCGATGCAAAAATCCTCAACAAAATACTGGCAAACCGAATCCAAGAACACATTAGAAAAATTATCCATTATGATCAAGTAGGCTTCATCCCAGAGATGCAGTGCTGGTTCAACATACGCAAATCTATCAATGTAATCCATCATATAAATAAACTGAAAGAAAAAACCATATGATACTTTCATCAGATGCTGAAAAAGCATTTGACAAAATTCAACATCCCTTTATGATAAAAGTCTTGGAGAGATTAGGGATACAAGGGTCATACCTAAATATAATTAAAGCTATTTACAGCAAGCCGTCAGCTAACATCAAATTAAATGGAGAGAAACTTACAGTCATCCCACTAAAATCAGGAACACGCCAAGGCTGTCCACTCTCTCCATACCTCTTTAATATAGTGCTTGAAGTCTTAGCAATAGCAATAAGACAACATAAGGGGATCAAGGGGATTCGAATTGGAAAGGAAGAAGTTAAACTTGCCTTATTTGCAGATGATATGATAGTGTACTTAGCGACCCAAAAAACTCCACCAAAGAACTTCTATAGCTGATAAATACCTTTAGTAATGTGGCAGGATACAAGGTCAACTCCAAAAAGTCAGTCGCCCTCTTATACACAAAGGATATGGAAGCAGAGAGGGAAATAAGAGAATCGTCACCTTTCACGATAGCCACAAACAGCATAAAATATCTTGGGGTAACTCTAACCAAGGAAGTGAAAGATCTATTTGACAAGAACTTTAAGTCTTTGAAGAAAGAAATTGAAGAGGATACCAGAAAATGGAAGGATCTCCCTTGCTCTTGGATTGGGAGGATCAACATAGTAAAAATGGCATTTCTACCAAAGGCAATCTATAGATTCAATGCAATCCCCATCAAGGTCCCATCAAAATTCTTCACAGATCTTGAGAGGACAATAATCAACCTTATATGGAAAAACAAAAAACCCAGGATAGCCAAAACAATCTTATACAATAAAGGAACTTCTGGAGGCATTACCATCCCTGACTTCAAACTCTATTACAGAGCTACAGTAATGAAAACAGCGTGGTACTGGCATAAAAACAGAGAAGTCGACCAATGGAATCATATAGAAGACCCGGATTTTAACCCACAAACCTATGAACACCTCATTTTCGATAAAGGAGCTAAAAGTGTACAATGGAAGAAAGAAAGCATCTTTACCAAATGGTGCTGGCAAAACTGGATGTCAACCTGTAGAAGAATGAAAATAGACCCATATCTATCACCATGCACAAAACTCAAGTCCAAATGGATCAAAGACCTCAATATCAATCTGAACAGACTCAACTTGATAGAAGAGAAAATGGGAAGTACCCTACAACATATGGGCACAGGAGATCGCTTCCTATGTATAACCCCAGCAGCACAGACATTAAGGGCAACATTGAATAAATGGGACCTCCAGAAACTGAGAAGCTTCTGTAAAGCAAAGGACACTGTCACTAAAACAAAACGGCACCCTACTGACTGGGAGAAGATCTTCACCAACCCTGCAACAGACAAAGGTCTGATCTCCAAAATATATAAAGAACTCAAGAAACTAGACGTTAAAATGTTAATTAACCCAATCAAAAAAATGGGGCACTGAACTGAACAGAGAATTCTCAACAGAAGAAGTTCAAATGGCCAAAAGATACTTAAGGTCATGCTCAACTTCCTTATCGATCAGAGAAATGCAAATCAAAACAACTTTGAGATATCATCTTACACCTGTCAGAATGGCTGAAATCAAAAACACCAAGGATAGCCTTTGCTGGAGAGGTTGTGGAGAAAGGGGTACCCTCATCCATTGCTGGTGGGAATGCAAACTTGTGCAACCACTTTGGAAATCAGTGTGGCGGTTTCTCAGAAAAATTGGGATTGACCTACGCCTGGACCCAGCAATATCACTCTTGGAAATATACCTAAGAGATCCCTTATTATATAAAAAAAGCATTTGTTCAACTATGTTCATAGCAGCATTATTTGTAATAGCCAGAACCTGGAAGCATCCTAGGTGTCCTTCAATGGAAGAATGGATGAAGAAAGTGTGGAATATATACACATTAGAGTACTACTCTGCGGTAAAAAACAATGACTTCTCGAATTTTGCATGTAAATGGATGGAAATAGAAAATAGTATCCTGAGTGAGGTAACCCAGACCCAAAAAGAAGATCATGGGATGTACTCACTCATCATTGGTTTCTAGCCATGGATAGGGGGCCACTGAGTCTATAATTTGTGGTCCCAAAGAAGTTAAACAAGAGGGCAAACCCAAGGAAAAACATATAGATATCCTCCTGGCTATGGGAAATAGACAAGATTGCCGGTCAAAAATTGGAATCTTGGGGGTGGGGTGGGATTGGGGTAAGGGGAGATGGAGAGAGAAAAGTGTGCAGGAGAGGTTGAGGGGAACTTGGGGAAATGGGATGATTGGGGATATAGGAAGGTTGAATAGGGGAGCAGAGAAACTCATCTTAGTTAAGGGAGCCACCTAAGGGTTGGCAAGAGACTTGAACTTGGAGTGGCTACCAGATGCCCAGGGCAATGTCCCCAGTTAGTTCCTTGGGCACCTGACGATAGGGAACCTGAAATGAACCTATCCTATAGCCATACTGATGAATATCTTGCATATCACCATAGAACCTTCAACTAGCAATGGATGGAGATAGAGACAGAGACCCACACTGGAGCATCGGACTGAGCTCCCAATGAGGAGGAGAAGGAGGGAGAACATGAACAACGAAGTCAGGACCACGAGGGGTGCACCCACCCACTGAGACAGTAGGGCTGATCTATTGGGAGCTCACCAAGGCCAGTTGGACTGTGACTGAAAAAGCATGGGATAAAACCGGACTCTCTGAACATGGTGGACAATGAGAGCTGACGAGAGGCCAAGGACAATGGCACGGGGTTTTGATCCTACTTCAGGTTCTGGCTTTGTGAGAGCCTAGACAGTTTTGATGTTCACCTTCCTAGATCTGGATGGAGGGGGGAGGACCTTGGACTTTCCACAGGGCAGGGAATTCTGACTGCTCCTGGGACTGGAGAGGGAGAAGAAGAGGAGTGGGGGGAGGGGGAGAGGGGCGGGGAGATGGGGAGGGAAATGGGAGGTGGGGAGGAGGCGGAAATTTTTTTCAATAAATAAATAAATAAATAAAATAAAAAAAAAAGATACAGATTATCCCTAAGTGAATGCAACAGGATTGTCTTATCCTGCCAAGACAGGGTAGGATAGTTCTAAGAATGGTATGTCAGTTATGTTAGGCCTTAGCCAAAGTAGGTTGACTCCACATTGCAAACGAGACTTTGGGTGATTGCCCAGGTAGTCAGTTGTCTCTGTCAATTGTTGCACATTTTGGATATCTCTCGTTTGTTAAGTAATATTTATTCCCTTCTCAGATCTTTGACGGAGTTGAAGATTATATAATTGTAGTTACTCTTTATGTTATTTAGACTCCTTGAGATAGAATGTTTACCAAAACTTTTGTTCTCAATATTGTTTGTTATATTTATTGTTATTAGTGTATATAGTTGTACTTGGTTTAGTTCTATTTTATTTAGACAAAAGGAGGAGATGTAGGGATATAACCCCACCCATTGGAGGCGTGCTCGCCTCAGGCTAATGTTTAAGGATAAATCTGCAGGGCGTGATCCCAGCAGCCCTTTTTCTCTGCTTTTCCTGTTCTCTGTGGGAACCTGTGGTCCTGTAAGTCTATTCCCTTATTAAAGCGGTATATATTTTTATAATCTGTCTGCATTCATTTACGCCGTCACAAAATAGCTTTGAAAAAATAGTAACTGCTGCAGGGCTTTCTTTCCTACACACGCACCCCCCCTCCCCCCAAGCCTGCCTTGTCTGTAAGGTCTTTTGCTGAGGAACAGCTTCCTGCTCCTACACTAAGGCTACCCACCCAGAGCAGTGAGTGCCTGCCTACCGGGCAGGGCTCAACAACCCCGAAAGGGAGCACAGGCACCTCCAGCCTGTGCTGCAGGGTCACCTGTGTTCTATTCGACCCCGACCTACCCCCTGCATTTGCTCTTTTGTCCGCGGGTCATTGGACTACCAGACATTCATGTTTTGATGTTGAGGAGTCCATCTGGAAGTGAACGGTTCCTGCCCCTACACTGAGGAGATACACCCAGAGAGTTAGTCACAGCAAAGACTGGACCAAGACACCAGGCCTCTCCTGGCTACATTTGAAGGAAAAGATGGGCAGGCGCCAATGCAAGAATTCCTCCAACAGCCTGAAAGGCAATGTGACATCACCAGAATCCAGGAATCCCGAAATAAGAAGAATTGTACACCCTATTCCAGAAGAATTAGAAGAATTCGACCCAAAAGTGAATTATATGAAAATAATAGAGGACCTTCAACAGGAGGTGAAAAACTGCCATATTCAATTAGAGATTACAAACAAAAAGGTAGAGGAAATGAATAAATCTCTCAAAGATACCCAAGAAAACCAAGAGAAACAAGAAAAAGTAATCAAACAGGTAAGGGAAACGGTTCAAGACTTGAAGAATGAAGTGGAAGTAATAAAGAAAACACAAACCGAGGGAAGGATGGAGATGGAAAATCTGGATAAATGAACAGGAACTACAGAGACAAGTACTACCAACAGATTACAGGAAATAGAAGAATCTCAGACACTGAAGATACCATAGAGAAAATAAACACACTGATCAAAGAAAACATCAAAACCAACAAATTCTCATCATAAAATATTCAGGAAATCTGGGACACAATAAAAAGACCAAACCTAAGAATAATAGGGATAGAAGAAGGAGAAGAAGTACAACTCAATGGTCCAGAAAATATATTTAATAAAATTATAGAAGAAAACTTTCCCAACCTTAAGAAAGATATTCCTTTGAAGGTCCAAAAAGCATACAGAACACTGAATCGACTGGATCAAAAAAAAAAAAAATCTCCTCGTCATATAATAATCAAAACACAAAACATACAGAATAAAGAAAGAATATTAAGAGCAGCAAAGGAAAAAGGTCAAGTTACCCATAAAGGTAAACCTATCAGACTTACACCTGACTTCTCTATGGAAACCATGAAAGCCAGAAGGTCCTGGATAGATGTACTGCAGAAACTAAGAGACCATGGATGCAAGCCCAGACTACTATACCCAGCCAAGCTTTCGTTCACTATAAATGGAGAAAACAAAATTTTCCAGGATAAAAACAAATTTAAACAATACGTAGCCACAAATCCAGCCTTACAGAAAGTAATAGAAGGAAAATCACAACCCAAGGAGTCCAACAATGCCCACAATAACTCAGACATCTAATGAACCTTCAGCAGCACAACTTGAAGAAGGGAAACACACAAACCGTACTACGAAAAGAAAGAAAGAAAGAAAGAAAGAAAGAAACAAAGAAAGAAAGAAAGAAACAAAGAAACAAAGAGCCACAAATAGCATAAAATACCTTGGGGTAACTCTGACCAAGGAAGTGAAAGATCTATTTGGCAAGAACTTTAAGTCTTAGCCGGGCGATGGTGGCGCACGCCTTTAATCCCAGCACTCGGGAGGCAGAGGCAGGCGGATCTCTGTGAGTTCGAGACCAGCCTGGTCTACAAGAGCTAGTTCCAGGACAGGCTCCAAAACCACAGAGAAACCCTGTCTCGAAAAAACCAAAAAAAAAAAAAAAAAAAAAAAAACCAAAAAAAAAAAAAAAAAAGAACTTTAAGTCTTTGAAGAAAGAAATTGAAGAGGACACCAGAAAATGGAAGGACCTCCCTTGCTCTTGGATTGGGAGGATCAACATAGTAAAAATGGCAATTCTACCAAAAGCAATCTATAGATTCAACGCAATCCCCATTAAAATCCCATCAAAATTCTTCACAGATCTCGAGAAGACAATAATCAACTTTATATGGAAAAACAAAAAACCCAGGATAGCCAAAACAATCTTATACAATAAAGGATCGTCTGGAGGCATTACCATCCCTGACTGCGAACTCTATTACAGAGCTACAGTACTGAAAACGGCTTGGTACTGGCATAAAAACAGAGAAGTCGACCAATGGAATAGAATAGAAGACCCTGACTTTAGCCCACAAACTATGAACACCTGATTTTCGATAAAGGAGCTAAAAGTATACAATGGAAAAAAGAGAGCATCTTCAGCAAATTGTGCTGGCAAAACTGGAAATCAATCTGTAGAAGAATGAAAATAGATCCATATCTATCACCATGCACAAAACTCAAGTCCAAATGGATTAAAGACCTCAATATCAGTCCAAACACACTGAACCTGATAGAAGAGAAAGTGGGAAGTACTCTACAACACATGGGCACAGGAGAACACTTCCTACGTATAACCCCAGCAGCACAAACACTAAGGACATCATTGAATAAATGGGACCTCCTGAGACTGAGAAGCTTCTGTAAAGCAAAGGACACTGTCACTAAGACAGAAAGGCAACCCACTGACTGGGAGAAGATCTTCACCAACGCCGCAACTGACAAAGGTCTGATATCCAAAATATACAAAGAACTCAAGAAATTAGACCGTAAAAGGTTAATCAATCCAATTATAAAATGGGGCACTGAGCTGAACAGAGACTTTTCAACAGAAGAAGTTCAAATGGCCAAAAGACACTTAAGATCGTGCTCAACTTCCTTAGCAATCAGGGAAATGCAAATCAAGACAACATTAAGATACCATCTTACACCGGTCAGAATGGCTAAAATCAAAAACACCAATGATAGCCTCTGCTGGAAAGGTTGTGGAGAAAGGGGCACTCTCATCCATTGCTGGTGGGAATGCAAACTTGTGCAACCACTTTGGAAAGCAGTGTGGCGGTTTCTCAGGAAAGTCGGGTTCAACCTACCTCTCGACCCAGCAATACCACTATTGGGAATATACCCAAGAGATGCCCAAACATACAACAAAAGTATATGCTCAACTATGTTCATAGCAGCATTGTTTGTAATAGCCAGAACCTGGAAACAACCTAGATGTCCTTCAATGGAAGAATGGATGAAGAAAGTATGGAATATATACATATTAGAGTACTACTCAGCAGTAAAAAACAATGCCTTCTTGAATTTTGCATACAAGTGGACGGAAATTGAAAACACTATCCTGAGTGAGGTAAGCCAGACCCAAAAAGAGGAACATGGGATGTACTCACTCATATTTGGTTTCTAGCCATAAATAAAGGACATTGAGACTATAATTCGTGATTCTAGAGAAGCTAAATAAGAAGGTGAACCCAAAGAAAAACATATAAGCATCCCCCTGAATATTAACCTTCATCAGGCGATGAAAGAAGACAGAGACAGAGACCAACATTGGAGCACTGGACTGAAGTCTCACGATCCAAAGGAGGAGCAGAAGGAGAGTGAGCACGAGCAAGGAACTCAGGACTGCGAGGGGTGCACCCACACACTGAGGTAATGGGGATGTTCTATCGGGAACTCACCAAGGCCAGCTGGCCGGGGACTGAAAAAGCATGGGACAAAACCGGTCTCGCTGAACATAATGGACAATGAGGACTACTGAGAACTGAAGAACAATGGCAATGGGTTCTTGATCCTATTGCACGTAATGGCTTTGTGGGAGCCCAGGTAGTTTGGATGCTCACCTTAATAGACCTGGATGGAGGTGGGTGGTCCTTGGACCTCTCACAGGGCAGAGAAACCTGCTTGCTCTTTGGGCTGAGGAGGAAGGAAGACTTGATTGGGGGAAGGGGAGGGAATGGGAGGTGGTGGCGGGGAAGAGGCAGAAATCTTTAATAATTAAATAAATTAATTAATAAAAAAAAAGAAAAAAAAGAAAGAAAGAAAGAAAGAAAGAAAGAAAGAAAGAAAGAAAGAAAGAAAGTAAGAAAGGAAAAATGACCGGAGTTAACAACCACTGGTCATTAATATCACTTAATATCAATGGACTCAACTCACCTATAAAGAGGCACAGGCTAATACTGGATACTAAAACAGGATCCAACATTGTGCTGTTTACAAGAAACACACCTAAATTACAAAGACAGACATCTACTCAGAGTAAAGGGCTGGGAAAAGGTTTATCAAGCAAACGGACCTAAGAAACAAGCAGGTTTGGCCACACTAATTTCTAACAAAGTTGACTTCAAACTAATATCAATCAGAAGAGATGGAGAGGGACATTTTTTACTCATAACAGGAACAATTCATCAGGATGAAGTTTCAATCCTGAATATCTATGCCTCTAATATAAAAGCACCCACTTACGTAAAAGAAACATTACTAAAACTCAAGGCAGTCATCAAACCACACACACTAATAGTAGGAGATTTCAACACTCCTCTCTCATCAATGGACAGGTCAACCAGACAGAAACCTAACAGAGAAATAAGAGGATTAAGGAAGGTAATGAATCAAATGGACTTAACAGACATATATAGAACATTCCACTCAAATAGGAAAGAATATACCTTCTTCTCTGCAGCGCATGGAACCTTCTCGAAAATAGACCACATACTCGGTAACAAAGCAAACTTACACAGTTACAAAAAAATATCAGTAACCACCTGTGTCTTATCAGATTACCATGGATTAAAGTTAGAATCTAACAACAATGCTATCTCCAGAAAGCCTACAAACTCATGGAAACTGGACAGTCAACTACTGAACCACACCTGGATCAAGGAAGAAATAAAGAAAGAAATTAAAGTCTTTCTTGAATTCAATGAAAACGAAGACTCAACATGCTCAAACCTATGGGACACTATGAAAGCAGTGCTAAGAGGAAAGTTCATAGCATTAAGTGCCCACTTAAAGAAAACGGAGAAAGCACACATTGGAGACTTAATAGCCCACCTGAAAGCTCTAGGAAAAAAAAGAAGCAGACTCACCTAGGAGAAGTAGAAGGCTGGAAATAATCAAACTGAGGGCTGAAATCAACAAAATAGAAACACAGAAAACAATCCAAAGAATCAATGAAACAAAAAGCTGGTTCTTGGAGAAAATCAATAAGATTGATAAACCCCTATCCAAACTAATCAAACAGTGGAGAGAGAATACGCAAATTAACGAGATCAGAAACAAAAAGGGAGACATAACCACAGACACAGAGGAAATTCAGAGAATCATTAGATCTTACTACAAAAACCTGTATGCCACAAAATTGGAAAATGTAAAAGAAATGGACACTTTTTTAGATAAGTACCATATACCAAAGTTAAACCAGGACCAGGTGAACAACCTAAATAGACCTGTTAGTCGCGAAGAATTAGAAGTTGTTATAAAAAAACTCCCTACCAAAAAAGCCCAGGTCCAGACGGCTTCAATGCAGAATTCTACCAGAACTTCCAAGAAGACCTAATACCTATACTCCTTAAGGTATTTCACAATATAGAAACAGAGAAGTCATTGCCAAATTCCTTTTATGAAGCTGCAGTTTCTTTGATACCAAAACCACACAAAGATACAACCAAGAAAGAAAACTACAGGCCAATCTCACTCATGAACATCGACGCAAAGATACTCAATAAAATACTGGCAAACCGAATCCAAGAACACATTAGAAAAATTATCCATTATGATCAAGTAGGCTTCATCCCAGACATGCAGGGCTGGTTCAACATACGAAAATCTATCAATGTAATCCATCATATAAATAAACTGAAAGAAACAAACCATATGATCATTTCATTAGATGCTGAAAAAGCATTTGACAAAATTCAACATCCCTTTATGATAAAGGTCTTAGAGAGATTAGGGATACAAGGGTCGTACCTAAGTATAATAAAAGCTATTTATAGCAAGCCGACAACTAACATCAAATTAAATGGAGAGAAACTCAAAGCTATTCCACTAAAATCAGGAACACGACAAGGCTGTCCACTCTCTCCATACCTCTTTAATATAGTGCTTGAAATTCTAGCGATAGCAATAAGACAACATAAGGGGATCAAAGGGATTCAAATTGGAAAGGAAGAAGTTAAACTTTCATTATTTGCAGACGATATGATAGTGTACATAAGCGACCCCAAAAACTCCAGCAAAGAACTCCTTCAGCTGATAAACACCTTTAGTAGCGTGGCAGGATACAAGATCAATTCCAAAAAATCAGTTGCCCTCCTATACACAGAGGATAAGGAAGAAGAGAGGGAAATCAGAGAAGCATCACCCTTCCCGATAGCCACAAATAGCATAAAATATCTTGGCGTAACCCTAACCAAGGAAGTGAAGGATCTATTTGACAAGAACTTTAAGTCTTTGAAGAAAGAAATTGAGGAGGATACCAGAAAATGGAAGGATCTCCCTTGTTCTTGGATTGGGAGGATCAACATAGTAAAAATGGCAATTCTACCAAGGGCAATTTATATATTCAATGCAATCCCCATCAAGGTCCCATCAAAATTCTTCACAGATCTTGAGAGGACATTAATCAACTTTATATGGAAAAACAAAAAACCCAGGATAGCCAAAACAATCTTATATAATAAAGGATCGTCTGGAGGCATTACCATCCCTGACTTCAAACTCTATTACAGAGCTTCAGTATTGAAAACAGTTTGGTATTGGCATAAAAACAGAGAAGTCGATCAATGGAACCGAGTAGAAGACCCTGATTTTAACCCACAAACATATGAACACCTGATTTTTGATAAAGGAGCTAAAAGTATTCGATGGAAAAAAGAGAGCATCTTCAACAAATGGTGCTGGCAGAACTGGTTGTCAACCTGTAGAAGAATGAAAATAGATCTATATCTATCGCCATGCACAAAACTCAAGTCCAAATGGATTAAAGACCTCAATATCAGTCTGAACACACTGAACCTGATAGAAGAAAAAGTGGGAAGTACTCTACAACATATGGGTACAGGAGATCACTTCCTACGTTTATCCCCACAGCTCAAACATTAAGGACAACATTGAATAAATGGAACCTCCTGAAACTGAGTAGCTTCTGTAAAGCAAAGGACACTGTCACTAAGACAAAAAGGCAACCCACTGACTGGGAGAAGATCTTCACCAACCCTGCAACAGACAAAGGTCTGATCTCCAAAATATATAAAGAACTCAAGAAACCAGACTTTAAAATGCTAATTAACCCAATTAAAAATGGGGCACTGAACTGAACAGAGAATTCTCAACAAAAGAAATTCAAATGGCCAAAAGACACTTAAGGTCATGCTCAACCTCCTTAGCGATAAGGGAACTGCAAATTAAACCAACTTTGAGATACCATCTTACACCTGTCAGAATGGCTAAAATCAAAAACACCAATGATAGCCTTTGCTGGAGAGGTTGTGGAGGAAGGGGCACACTGATCTATTGCTGGTGGGAATGCAAAGTTGTGCAACCACTTTGGAAATCAGTGTGGTGATTTCTCAGGAAATTTGGGATCAACCTACCCCAAGATCCAGTAATACCACTATTGGGAATACACCCAAGAGACGCCCTATCATATGACAAAAGTATCTGTTCAACTATGTTCATAGCAGCATTGTTTGTAATAGCCAGAACCTGGAAACAACCTAGATGCCCTTCAATGGAGGAATGGATGAAGAAAGTGTGGAATATATACATATTAGAGTACTACTCAGCGGTAAAAATCAATGACTTCTCGAATTTTGCATGCAAATGGATGGAAATAGAAAATACTATCCTGAGTGAGGTATCCCTGACCCAAAGAGAGGAACTTGAGATGTACTCACTCATAATTGGTTTCTAGCCATAAATAAAGGACATTGAACATATAATTTGTGATCCTAGAGAAGCTAAATAAGAAAGTGAACCCAGAGAAAATCGTATAGTCATCTGCCTGGAAAGGGGAAGTAGACAAGATTGCCAGGCAAAAACTGGGAACTAGCGGGTGAGGTGGCTTGTGGCTAAGGGGAAATGGGATGAGAAACGTGAGAAGGGGAGGATGGGAGGAGTTTGAGGGATTAAGATGGTTAGGATATAGGAAGGATAGATACGGGAGCAGCGAAGTATACATCCTAACTAAGGGAACCATCTTAGCGTTGGCAAGAGACTTGACTCTAGAGGGGCTTGCAGGTGTCCAGGGAGATGTCCCCAGCTGGTACCTTGGGCAACTGAGGAGAGGGAACCTGAAATGATTCTATCCTATACTGATGAGTATCTTACATATCACCTTAGAACCTTCATCTGGCGATGGATCGAGATAGAGACAGAGACTCAATTTGGAGCAACGGTCTGAGCTCTTAAGGTCCAAAGGAGGAGCAGAAGGAGGGAGAACATGAGCAAGGAAGTCAGGACCACGAGGGGTGCACCCACCCACTGTGACATTGGAACTGATTTATTGGGAGCCCACCAAGGCCAGCTGGACTGGGACTGAATAAGCATGGGTTGAAACTGGACTCTCTGAGCATGGCGGACAATGAAGGCTGATGAGAAGCCAAGGACAATGGCACTAGGTTTCGATCCTAATACATGAACTGGCTATGTGGGGGCTCAGCCTGTTTGGGCAATCACCTTCCTGGACCTAGATAGAAGTGGGAGGACCTTGGTCTTCCCGCAGGGCAGGGAATTTGTACTGCTCTTCAGTATCGAGAGGGAGGGGGAATGGAGTGGTGGGAGGAGAAGAGGAGTGGGTTATAGGGAAAGGGGAGTGGGGGGAGGGGCAATATTTGGGAGGAGGGGGAGGGAAATGGGAAACGGGCACAGGTGGAAATTTTAATTAAAAAAGAATAAAAAAAAAGAAAAAATAGTAAAAAGACATTAACAGTAATAGAATTTAAAAAGGCATGTAAAGATAAACAGGAAGTCAGGATTGTGTATAATATTATGTTGATTCTGAGGCAAGAGACAGCTGGTTGAGGACATGAGATGATAAACAGCACTGTAAAATTGAACCAATTTAGGTAATTTGGGCTATCTTTTTACTATTGATTTTATTGAGGTTTATGATTTTTCTCCACTTTCCACCCTTCTTCCTCTCTCTTCTTCTTCCCTTTTCTGTGACCCCCACACTCCTGATTTACTCAGAAGTTCTTTTCTTTTTTACCCTCCTATGTAGATTCATGTATGTCTTTCTTAGAATCTTCTGTTGTCTAGCTTCTCTGGGGTCTAGTTTTTTGTTTCTTTGTTTCTTTGGTTTTTTTTTTTCTTGCTTTTTGACTAAAAGCCACTTATGAGTGCTTACATATTGTATTTGTCTTTCTGGGTCTGGGTTACCTCACTCAATATGTTTTTTTCTAGATCTGCCATTTGCCTGCAAATTTCAAGATGTCATTATTTTTTACCTATGTGTAGTACTCCATTGTGTAAATGTATCATATTTTCTTTTATCTATTCTTCAGTTTAGGACCATCTAGGTATGTTGTTGGTGGCATATAGTTGGTTCCCAGCTGTTCAGTACCAAAATAAACACTCAGAAAACATATTATTTACAATACTATTTGGCCAATAGCTTAGGTGTATTTTTAGCTCACTCTTATCTCTTAAATTAACTCTAGCATGAGCAAGGTTGGGTCTGTTGGTTAGAATCTTTCTCCTCTGGCAGCTCCATGGCGTCTTTCTGATTCCACTGTATTTTCTCCCAGCATTTAGTTTAGTTTTCCTGCCTAGCTCTATTCTGTTAAGCCACTGGCAAAGTCAGCTTCTGTATTCACTAACCAACAAAAGCAACACATTTACAAAAGGACTTCCCACACCATAGGTTGTTTTCAGGTTCTGGTTATTACAAATAATGCTGCTATGAACATAGTTGAGCACATGTGCTTGTGGTATAATTGAATGTCATTTGGGTATATACCCAACAGGGGTATTACTGGATCCTGTGGTAGACTGCTTCCTAATTTTCTGAGAAATCACCATACTGATTTCCAAAGCAGTTGTACAAGTTTACAAGGCCACCAGTGGAAGAGTGTTGTCCTTACCCCATATCCACTCCAGCATAAGCTGTCATCAGTGTTTTTGTTCTTGGCCATTCTGACAGGTGTAAGATTGAATCTCACAGCTGTTTTGATTTGTATTTCTATGATAACTAAGCATGCTGAGAATTTACTTATGTGTTACTCAGCCCTTTGAGATTCATCTGCTGAAAGTTTCTGTTTAGGTGTGTACCCCATCTTTGTGAGGTTATTTGCTCTTTTATTGTCAAGTTATCTTAACTTTAGAAGTCAAACATATCTGTTAAATGAAAATAAAAATATTTTTTAAAAGAGATTTTGCTTTTGTTTCCACAGCAGACAAATGCTGTGGATTTCTTAAGGAATGACATTGATCAGGTTTGATCAGGGAAGACCTCCTAAATCTTGACAAGTGATGACAATCAGCAAAGATTATAGCTGTTCTTCCCAGGACTTAAACATTATCTCAAATTTTCTCAGGGAACCTACAGATGTCTTCACCCATATTCAGCAAGAAGTAATCTAGAGAACATGACACTCACATTTCCAGCAGATGAAATATGGTAGGCTTTTAGTTATTTGGTGGACTATAGATGCTTGTTATCATTTAGGGAAATATAGTATTCTGATAAATATTTAAGTTATTTTTGTTACAGTGAATATATATATACATATACATATTTCTATTCTTTAAGGTATTGTATTTATGCAAATCATTTAAAAGTGTAAGATAAAGTTCTAATTTTTGAAAGCTATTATTATAAACTATTTAGGATAATCAGGAAACTCAGGTTAGTAGATAGCCACTTATAACAATCAAATATGTTGATGTTAGGTATTTTTTCAAGGTCCTACAGAGATATATCCAGATAGACAAATGGTTTTCAAACACTTAAAAGATGTACAGAATATAGCACTTACTTGCTTAAGAAATGATGGGTATTGAAGAAACTCCATTGGTGTTGCTTTCATTCTGGTAAGGCTAATCACTGGGTGAAAAAAACCTGCTACTACCTTTGGTTGATCAACAGTGTGCTGTGCAGATTTTACATGCAGCAGCAACAGGAAAGTGATTGATGAACATTTTCAAAACAAGCAAGCCAGAAGAGTGCTTTGGGATTCCTGTTTCACAGAAGAGTCTGCCAGACATTCTGCAGGACACAAAGGAAAGTGACTGATGAGCTTTGCGAATACAGGGCAGAATAGTCCTTCAAATTTTCTACTTTAGAGAAAAGCCTTCCTGTATGCTGTAAATGGATGGCTCAATGTTGAAAAAAAAAAAAAAAACTTTGGGAGACTGTCCAGGCAGCTCAGTGTCTCTGTTGTTAGGGAATATTAATTCCATATCAGGTCTTGGATGAAGTTAAAGACTAAATAATTAGAGTTTCTCAACCCTATGCTAGAAAGTAAGTTAAGTATCAAAGTTTGGAGTCACTAATATGGCATGGACAATGGAGTGTTTTCTCTGTAATTTGTAAATATAAATGGACTGAATATTCTAAATGTAATTCTTACTTGGTAACTGCTTTTATCATACATAGTTTTAGTAAGTTAAAGTTAGAATATTTCATTTTGATTTAGACAAAAGGGGAGAAAGTCTGTGGAATATTATTGCATGATGCATTTTTTTTTATGTTGTGGAACATGTGTTTCAATGATGCAAAGATGTATCAGATTTGTTTAACTCTGTAAAGCTGTGATACTTTGCCTGTCTAAAATACCTAATTGGCTTAATAAAAAGCAGAACAACAAATATCTTGGCAGGAAGGATAAGAGGGTCTGGAAGGCAAAGAGAAGGAAAAAAGGAACAAGGAACAAAAAAAGAGAGGGTACCAGGAGTCAGCTACCTAATTACACAACAAGCCACAGAGTAAGAAGTAAAGAAAGACATGCAGAGTAGAGAAAGATAAAATTCCAGAAGCAAAATGTAGATGGGATAATTTAAGAAAAACTGGCTAGAAACAAGCCAAGATAAGGCCAGGAATTTATAAAAAAAAATAAATCTTCATGTGTGTCATTTATTTGGAAGCTTCATGGTATGCCCCCACAAGCATAAAGAAAGAGAGAGAGAGAAAAAATCAACACCAGGCTTCAGCCTCACAGTTCCATGGAATGAACTCTCAGTCTCTTCCCTGGGATTCTGATTATGCCAAGCATAGATGCCAGAAACACTGCTGAGCTGTAATCACAGACTAAGAACTCATTACATTAATTTTTACTATTTCTTGTTTGCAAGACCAGCACATGATGGGTAATACTGCAAAGTTAGACTTCTTTTTCTTTTGTTGTTGTTGTACTGTTTTTCAAGTGAAGGTTTCTCAGTAGCTTTGGAGCCTTTCCTGGAAACTAGCTCTTATAATCCAGGCTGTCCTGCAACTCACAGAAATCCATAAGTTTGACTTATTAACCCACATACCTAACATGCTTGGATCACAGGTACAACAGATTTTTAGGAAGCTGCTTCCTGGGAATAAAAAACACTTTCCTAACTTGTTGCAAGGAGGAGCCGCTTGTTCATCCCACCTATGCAGAATTGAAATAATCACACAAAAACTGTATTATTTAAGTCACTGCTTGGCCCATTACCTCTATCTTCTTATTGGCTAAATTTTATTTATTTAACCCATTTCTATTAATCTGCATATCACCATGGGGTCATGGCCTACCAGCAAAGTTTCAGCACGTCTACCTCTGGCAGCATCAGAAGCATGATGTCTCTCTGACTCTGCCCTTCTTTCTCCCAGCATTCAGTCCAGTCCTCCCAATCTTCCTAAGTTCTTCCCTATCAACAGGCTAAGGCAGCTTCTTTATTCATTAATAGTATTCACAGCACACCAAGGGTACTCCCATATCATTTACTCCTTCCATAAATTGAAGATTTATGTGGATGGAGTCCTACCCTTAGGGCACCTTGAAAAGTTTCCATTCCACAGGAAGAACCTTTTCTATAGTGGTGATAAACTCCTTGAAAATTGCCACCTGTTTCAGCAATTTACTGAATGATATGAAACTACCTTTTCATTTTCATTTATTTCTGCCTCACTTGTTACTTTCTTTTTATTGTCGACCTGAATGAGTCATTGGTAATAACCATTCAGCAGATTCATTATTCTATTTAAGGAATTAGCCTATTATTTTTAATTCTCCTGTACTAAATTTCAAGGGCATAGGCAGAATAAGAAAGATTTTGGGCTCAATAATCACACAAATGACCTCGAGTATAATTTTTTATGGTGTCTATTTTGGATGGAAATCCTATGATCTCAATCTGCACTTTTTGCTATTACTCTTAACATTTCCATCTTCCTAGTCCTACAGAAACAGTCTTTTAAATTTATGTACAACTTTCTATGGTTTTTTGCCACCTAAAGTCATGATATCTTTGACATTCTTACAAAAAAAACCTTCCAGGTTCTGCATAGAAAAACAAATCCCTTTTGGTGTTTCACTTTTGGTATAACTGTGTTTTTGCTGTACTGATTAAATCTGATAACCAGAAGCAGCCCAGGCAATGAATAGGTCTCTTTGACTGATTGTATCAAATACTCCATCATTTTGGGAACTTAAGAAAGAAACATAAGAATTAAAGGCAAAACCCATGGGCAATAATTGTTTCCTGGCTCTATCTCTTGCCTAGTCACTGTCTCATGTGAAAATATTTTCCATTTGTAGTTCAAGCCCACTTTTTAGGGATAATACCACCCTCAATGGAGGAACCTTTCCACATGGATCATCAATCAACAAAAGCTCTCAGAGATATAACAGTTTCTGGCTATTATGAATAAAGTCACTGTGAACATATTTGAGAAAGTGTCCTTCTGGAAGTATTGTTTGGATACATATCCAAGAGTGGTATAAGTGGATTTGGAGATAGACTGACTCAATTTCCTGAAGATTGAATATTGATTTCCATGGTGGCTGTATAAGTGTACACTTGCAAAAGCAATGTATCCCCTTGCTCATCTTCTTTACAGCATTAGTTTTCATTGGTGTTATGTACTTAATCATTTGGACATGATTAAGATGAAATCTCACAGTAGTTTTGATATGTATTTCCATGATGGCTAATGATGGTGAACATTTCTTCTATTGTTCCTCATCCACTTTAGATACATCTACTGAGAATTCTGTTTAGCAGTGTACACATTTATACTTGGATTATATGGTTTGTCATTGTCTCATTCCTTAAGTTCTTTATTTTCTTGAGCGAGGAAACCCAGAAGCACATAGACAAACATGTTATATACTTATAAGTGTAAGTTAGCAGTTAAGCAAAGTACAATCATAGTAATCACAGTTAATCTGAATAGAAGGTATAGATACACAGAGGCTTAGCAATGAGAACAGCTCTGGGGGAAATGAAGGGAACTCCCTGGGAAGAGAAACTATAATAGATTTTGTGATGCACTGAGAGTCAGTGGGAATGGGAACAGTTAGAGTCAGGTGAATGGAGAAACAGAGAGCGGGAGAAGACAGAGAGAGAGATGACAGGTACAGAAGAGCTTTTAGCAGGGGATGAAGAATTAGTGCAGTGAAAATATCTTAGAACCTATAACCCTAGTTAGGGTTGGTAGTGGTCAAGATTACAGAGGCTAAACAAGCCATCTTCTGTAACCCAATAAATTTCCCAGTGGGACTCGGTCACCAAGCCAGCCATAAAACATGTGACACACATATCTAGACTGCAATATATACAGGGTAAATGGTGGCTCGGAACTGCTATAGTAGGCAACCAATAACTGGTCCAATTTGAAGCCCAAACTTGAGAATAAGTGCACACCTGACACTGCCTAAATTGCTAGGAATGAGAATTTGAATGACTCAGAGAACTATAGTAGAAACAAATAAAGCTAAAGAAGAAAAAAATCAATGAATGGTTCCACCTATTTTTTGCTATAATCATAGATTGGCACTTAATCCAATATTTGTCAGAGAGGCTTCTTTCAGCAGCTCATGGAAGAACATGCACAGATCCCTACCCAAAAATTAGCTTGAGCTATAGAAATGCTTTTGAAGGAGGGGTTTAGAATTGTAGGATCCGGAGGGGTTGAGGAAAATCTTGGCCCACAAATCAACTAAGCAGGGCTCAAAGGGGTCAGAGAAACTTAAGTGGTAATCATCAGCCTTCAAGTCTCTGTGCCAGGTCCTTTGTACACATGCTATTTTTTTTAAGCTTAAGGTGTTTGTGGTTGTCCTAATTGTCTGTGACTCTACTTCCTGTTCTTGGCACCTTTTTACTCCTATTGCATTGTCTTGTACAGCCTTGATATAAGAGCTTGTGCTGGTCTTATTGTACCTTGATATGATGTGTTTGGCTGATATCCCTGGAAATCCTGCTCTTTTCTGAAGGAAAACAGTAGCAGTGGATCTGGGGGAATGTAGATTTGTTGTGGGTGAACAGGAAGCAGTGCAAGAAGGGTACACTGCAGCCAGGATGTACTGTATATGAGAGAAGAATAAATACAAAAAATAAAGAAAAAATGAAAATGCATTTTGTCTAAGTTCAATGATTCTCATAATATACAACAACCCAAACAAAACAAATGTCCAATGTCCCTTCTGACACTCAAGACAATCTTTTGACTTTCACATCTTGTAAAATCAAGAAATAAATGAGTGATTTTCAACATATAATTGCACAGTATACATTCCCATTCTGAAAAAGGGGATCCTATTCTCTTTGGATGTATACCTTCCTCAGCCTAGATATAGTAGGAAGGGCCTTGGACGTTAAACAAAGCATTGTGTCTTACCCTCTCTGAAGATTGGATGGGGGGTGTGGTGGGAAGGTGTATGGAAGGAATAGGAGAATAGAGGGAGTGGGAACTTGGACTGGTATTTTTTGAAAATCTAATAAAAAATGCATGAAAAATGTTTAAAGTTCATGTAATTATATAGAAAAACATTTCATAAGTATTAATTGAGACTACGAGTCTGAAATAAATGTCAAAAATATGTATACACTTGTAAAATACTAATAAAAGCATACATACAATGTGAAACTAAATGGAAACTGAAGGACTTCTGGAAATGAAAATCTAGGTTAACATACAGAACCTAAAGTGGCAAGCTTCAACAAAATAATATAAGACATGAAACAGAATTTCAGGCTTTGAAGGTATGATAGGAGAAATACATTTATTGATCATGGAAAATACTAAATCTAGAAATTTCCTGAATCTTAATATCCAAGATATCTGGAACACTATGAAATGTCAAAACATAAGAAAAATAAAGATTAAAGAAGAATCTCAGTGTAACATGAGGGGCCTGGCTTATTGGGGTTTCTGTCCTGCCCAATACTCCACAGCTGGCATGTCCCAAAGAAAATTACACAGAGAGTCTACATTACTTATAAACTAATTGGCCCATTAGCTTGGTCTTTTTATTAGCTCTTGTAGTTTATATTAACCCATTATTCTTATCTATGCTAGTCACACAGCTCGGTACCTTTCTCAGCCAGGCAGGTTACATGTTGCCTCTTTGGTGGTCTGGGCCGGACTCGGAGGAATGGGCTTCCTCCTTCCTAGCATTTTCCTGTTCTCATGGCCCCGTCTCTACTTCCTGTCTGGTTGACCCGCCTATACTTCCTGCCTGGCCAATTAGCGTTTATTGAAAACATGATTGACAGAATACAGACAATTCTCCCGCACCATTGGAGGTTAAGTAAAGCTGCATAGAGATGGAAAATACACAGAGAATCTTGATACTGTATGCTATTATGCTCTCTTTGAATTGTCTGAATGCTGAGGAAGGAGCAACAGCTGCTAAAATATATTTGCTTATAAATGCTGCTGAATTAATTCAAGATAGGTATTTTGAAAATACCTTGGCTTCAAAATTGAAGTCAAAAGGTATGTTACTTTGGAGAAGAGGATTTGCTTTTGTTTTCACAGGAAATGAGAGGCTATGGATTCATTCTGAGTTAAGAAAAATCAGGTTCAATCAAGGAAGACCACCTGAAAAATCTCTGGTAGGAACAGATGGCCCAGATGTCTAAGTTCTACATCCAGAACAGATTCAAGACTGCTGCCTGAGATGATCAAGACTCACAGGATACTCCAGTCAGGACTTGATGATAATTCTAAATTTTCTTTAGGTCCCCAAAAGATTACCAGCACCCCCAGCCAGCAAGAAGTAGCCTGTAATACTATGCCCACATTCCCAAAAAATGGACTATGGGTATTTTCCTTTGTTTAAAAAAAAGGGGGGGGGGAGTGGTATGGGAGAATGGTCTGTATTCTGTCAATCATGTTTTCAATAAACGCTAATTGGCCAGGCAGGAAGTATAGGCGGGTCAACCAGACAGGAAGTAGAGGCGGGGCCATGAGTACAGGAAAATGCTAGGAAGGAGGAAGCCCATTCCTCCGAGTCCAGCCCAGACCACCAAAGAGGCAACATGTGACCTGCCTGGCTGAGATAGGTACCGAGCTGTGTGACTAGCATAGATAAGAATAATGGGTTAATATAAACTACAAGAGCTAATAAAAAGACCAAGCTAATGGGCCAATTAGTTTATAAGTTTAGACTCTCTGTGTAATTTTCTTTGGGATATGCCGGCTGTGGGGTATTGGGCAGGACAGAAAACCCAACAAGCCGGCCCCCTCATGACCAAATGAAATATTTTCATGACCAAATGAAATATTTTCATGACCAAATGAAATATTTTCATGACCAAATGAAATATTTTCATGACCAAATGAAATATTTTCAACAAACTTCATAGTCAAAACTTTCCTAATTGGACAGAGGATGTAACACAGCCCAATGAATCAACTAAGTAGGCTCATAGGGGCTCACAGTGACTAAAACAGCAAAAACAGAGACTGCACGAGTCAACAGCAAGTTCTCCACAGGTATGTGATCTTTGTGTAACTTGGTGTCATTGTGTGACTCTTAAAAGTCGGAATGCAGGGATATCTCTGACTCTATTTCCTATTCTTTGAACCATTTTTTTCCTAGTAGGTTCCCTTGCCTTGCCTCAATGTGTTTATATCAAATCTTATTGTTACTTGTTATCCAGGGTTTTATTGCTATCCCTGGGATACTTGCCCAATTCTGAAGGGAAATCCATGACAAGTAAATCTGGTGAGAGGGGAGCATTGAAGAAGACTGAGAGGAGTAGAGGGAGAGAAAACTGTAAATGGGATACATTTTATGAGAAAAATAAATTTTAAAAAATAAAGAAAGAAATGTGAACATAGTGATGGAAGATTGGACCAAAGCTAGACTAACCTCAGTAAAGCAAACAAGTCCGAGAGATCTGTCTCAGACAGGCTTCATTCTCAAAGGGCTTAGATAGTTCTATCTATGAAAATTTTCATACATGTCTCTCCTTTGGTACTTCTACTCCCCATATCCAGCTTTCCATTGATGATGTCTCATACCTTGGGTATCTCAATGTCCAATAATCTCAAAATATAAGACTCTTTTAATCTTTACAGTTTCATGCAATGTAATCTCACAGTATCCTCACTGGTTTCTGACTCTAACAAACACAGATGGGTGAAACATTGCTGAAATGGTACTATAGAGGAAGAATCTATGACCTATAAATTTTCAGTCCTTCCTGTTTCCAGAATCAGTACAACATGGTTATCCCCACAAATGTGGCATCTAAGTCGTGATGGACACAACCACCAGAGTTACAGAAAGATCTGTATGAAGTGGCTTCTTCAAATTGGGAATCAAGTTGTCTATTCCTTCCAGAAACTGAAGGCTAAGATGGATGGATCTTACACTAGAGTACCTTCCTAGGCTTCAAATGACCAGAACAGCCTTCTCTTTAATGGTGCTAAACTTAATGAAATTTCCTGCTTCTGCTTGACCACATTTGAAACCACCACTTGAAACTACCTAGTCTCTTTTTCTCTATGAAAACTGACATTTCATTTCTTTCTACACCACTTGTTTCTTTTCCACTGTGGACCTGAATTAGTCATCAGTAATAAACACCCAATAGAATCAATATTTTGTCCAAAAAATCAGCCAATTACTTTTTAATTTTGCCTTACTCAGTTTCTCAGGGCATGTAGAAAATATGAATGATTAGGGGACAAAATTTTATACAAATGACTCTAGCTGAATTTTTCATGGATTCTATTTCCTAATGAAATACTATGACCTCAAGCTCCACTGTCTGAATAATTTTCATCACTCTAATATGTCTAGCCCTACATGAAAAGGCAATTAAGCTCTGTGTGCAGCTTTTTATGGCTTTTGCCAATTAAAGTCTTAATATCTTTCACATTCCTCCAAAAGAAAACATTCCCACATTCTACCCAGCAACAAAATCACTTATGGTGAACTATATTTTGACCCAATTTGCTTGTTTATTGCTGTGATTAAATTCTCTATCCAAAAGCATCTCAGGTAGTGAACAAATTTATTTGACTGATACTACCAGATCACATCCCACAACTGGGAGCTTAGGATAAAAACTCAAGCTAGAAATTTAAGGAAAAAATCACAGGGAAACATTGTTTTCTGGCTTTCTCTCTTGCTTAATTACTGTCTCGGACTCAGCTAGCTCTCTTGTCCACCTCAGGCCTATTTGCTTAGGGAACTGGAACGTCAATGGAAGAGGCTTCCCACACCAATCATCAATCAACACATTTTTTTTTTTTAAATAGTAACTAGCAGTTCTTATTGGGTCAAAGCCTCAATTGATGCTCCCTCAAATTACTCTAGGCTACATCATATTGACAGAGACCATAAAATATGAGAAGGTTTTTAAAAACACTAAACCAACATGTTAACCATATCAACCTCTTAAGCAACAAAAACACAAACATGAAGATAGCAACAACAGGATAACATAGATATACCAAGCAATGAGGAGAAGCGAGCCTCTAAGATCAAGAAGAGAAAACTAGAACTGTCTTTCCACAGAAACTTCCAAAGCCAACAAATGCACAAGGAACTCATAACATCATAATAGTAAATTTTCTGGATAAAAATGGTGAAGATACATATTTTTTTTAGAGAAACAACAATAAACTTAATGATAATAAAACATAGATTGATAACAAAACCAGCAACATAGATAACACCACTGGCAAAACAAAACACAAAGACAGACCTATAAATATATGGTCACTAAAATAAGAACAACAAGATTCTAATAAAAATTAAACCAGAAGAAAACACTAGTTGGGACCTTTTCTGTGCACTACATTGTGACTTTTTCCGATAACAGAAAATGGGTTGGACAAGAAGAGCTGTTCCACCAAAACTGGAGAGAGTCACTGGAAGATTTTTGATGCTTTATCTTTGTACAAAACAGTTTTGATTACTAAAAGAATGTCATTCACTTATATTTAATAAAAAATATTTGTTAAGATCACTTAGGCATCATTTTGTTTCCTGTGACAGATGATTGCCTATAAGTCTGCAGTGGAGTGAGGAAATAAAAACTTTTCCAAGCCTAAAGCAAGATAGCAGACTTTTAAAGAAAAAAAAGTACATAATTTATATTGTACACCTAAAGCAAAGTGTTTTGCTCTTATTGCTTTATGAGTCACAAGAACTTTTGAAAACAATTCCATCCCCACATTTTGTATATCTTTCTTTGTGTGAGAGAGAATGCCTTCCATGTATATACAAGTGACATACAGGGGAAGAGGTTGTCAAATTCCCTGGATCTGGAGTAGCAGGGGTTTACGGGCCTGAAAACTTGGGTATTTAGATATGAGCAGGCCTAAGAATTTCACGTCACTGAAAAATTCTTAAATTTTAGACTGGCGTGAGCTGAGGAACATTTCAATTACATCACTTTGGTTCTTGTATGGACAATAACTTTTACAAACTTACTTTTATAGTTACTATGAAAATCAAAAGGGTAGTTCCTCAGAAAACTAGGAATACATCTATCCTCAGGTTGCTACTATACTATTTTGGAGAGCACATGTCCAATGGATGCTCTATTCTGTAGTTTTTTTTTTTTTTCTTCCTTGCTCTTTTGGAGGCTCACCACCCAGTTCCCATATAAATCAAAAAGAGACTTATTCTTACCTATGGATACCCAGGCTGAGTTTGATTTCTTTCTATACAGCTTTTCTTAAATTATCTCATCAGCATTTCACCTATTATCTTTCATCTTTCTCTACTATAAATATTTTACGTCTTATTTTATGGCAGGCTGTGCAGCTGTGTCCTGGATGCCCTCCTATCCTCTTCCTCTTCCTCAATTCTTCTCTCTTTCACCTTCTATTTATTCTCTCTGCATGGAAGCCCTACATATCCCTCTCCTGCTTAGCTATTGGCCATCCAGATCTTCATTAGACAAATCAGGTATTTTAGGCAGGCAAAGTAACACAGCTTCATAGAATTAAATAAATGCAACATAAAAGAATGCAACATATTCTTGCATCATTAAACAAATATTCCGCAGTATAACTGAATGTAACACTTCAAACAATATTTCACAAGATTTCCCCCTTTGTCTAAATAAAAATGAATGGGTATAACTTTTAACTTTCCTTGTAGCTGTCATTTCCTTTTCATTAGCATTTGAAATATTTCAAGTAAATAAGCTGCAGTGTAATCAATCTCTGGGTATTTTAACTACCCCTTGATATTTATTAAGCATATTTTCTAGGGTGCTAGATAAAGTGTTAACTAATGAATCTTCTTCAAGAAAATACACGGATTCAGATATCAGGGGAAAGAACCTGAAAGATTAAGAGAAGCAGTGGAACAGTCACTGGTGGCTCAAACCTCTTCCATTCCTCCATCCACAAAAGGTCAATATCCTCTAACAGCCCTACCTTGCTACTTTATGTCTCTTATCTTTCCGCAGTATTGTAAACTCTATGGAATTTTTTTGTCAGCTAATAGTTATTTCCTTTCTCTGACTCCAAGCAAGCTTTATAATCAAAATATCACACAACATCCTGTAACTTCTCATATATTTTACTCTTTTGCAAGTTCTACTCCACATATGCAGCTCTCCATGGCAGATGTCTCATTGCTTGGGTATCTCAATATCCTGTGGTCTCAAATGCACAAAAGCTTCATGCAATAAACTCTCACATTCTCTTCCCCGGGGCTCTGACTCTGTCAAACATACATGGGTAAAATAGTGATCACAGAAGAAGAATCCATGACCTTTACATTTTATAGCTTTCTGGTTTCTAGAATCAGTACAACATATGTTATCCTGCCAAAACATAATGGGCACTACCAAGCCTAGACCAAATTTGGTGCTCTGTATGATGTTGCTGCTGGGACAAGGAATTAATTTGTGTACTCCTTCCATAAAATAAGGACTAAGCTGGATGGGACACCTTCTTAGGCTTCAAATGTAGATCATGGGTCCTCCCTTTAATGGAGCTAAAATCCTTGACAATCCCTGAATCTTTTTAGCATTGTACTGCCATCTGAAACTACTTAATGATGTTTTTCTCAAAAAAATGAAGACTTTTCTGATGTGGGGTATTTTGTATTCTGTGAATATGTGTTGCTTTGTATGGTTAATGAATAAAACTCTTTTGGTATATGGCAGTGCAGAATATAGCTAGGTAGAAAAAAAATCTACCAGAGATACAGAGAGAAAGATTGCAGAATAATGGAGACACCAAGAGCTACCAGAGAAGCAAGATGTAAGGAAATAAGCCAGGAACCAGGGCAAAGCTAGCCAGTAATAGTCTGAACCATTGGCCAAATATTTATAATTAATATAAGCCTCTGAGTGGTTACTCAAAAATTGGCAGGTGGGAGAGAAAATTTCAACTACACTTTTCATCTCTTTCTCCTTGTTTCCTTTTTCCTGTTGATGCAAATGTGTCATCAGTAATAACCATCCAACAGAAGAAATATTTAGTCTAAGAAATCAGACTGTTACTTTTTTAATAGTGCCTTACTCACTTTCTTGGGTCATGGAGAGAAAACAAAGGATTTGGGGCCAAAAATATCACACAAATGACCTTTCGCTAAATTTTTCATGAAGTCTTCTAAGTATCTGTGCTCACTTACCAATCAACTGATGGGACCCAGAGGAATAATCTCAGGCTTGAGCTGGAGTCACCACAGCAAGAGGATGCTATGACTGTTTTATGGAGATTTTTTATTGTTTTTTTATCAGAAACAGAAGATAATGTTAATTTCCTGGATAAATACAGTTTAGTTGCCATGATAAAATGAAGTCTGCAAGTCATATAGGGTACACAAAATTAATGTCTAAGAACAACTGTCCTATTAAACTTCTATGATTCCGTGACCACTAAGTGAAACACAAATTAGCCTGAGTGCTTCACTACCTGAGGGAATGTATCAATGTTTCAGGAACTGGAAAGCACATTCTGTCCAAGGAGCCATGGATATTCACGTAAAATTTTTTTGACACACATCTCTCAGGGCAGATAGGCCAGGTCAACTCTGTGGTTCCCTATAGAGCCTATTGTACACTATAACCTTTTGACCTTGACCACCACTGTCTATCATTACTCTCAACAATCCCATCTTCCAGGTTACCACATTTTCTGATCTAGGCACACTCTCATTTGGTGTTTCCTCAGATAAATCTAGGCTATGTCATATTGAAAGCTGAGGTTAATTAAGAAAAAGTGATAATAATATATTAGAAGGCTTTAAAGGTCCAAAGATAATCTACTAATCACATCAATCACTTTAAGAACAAAAACACAAACATGAAGATAGCAGCAACTATTGATGGAGGAAGGTCATTGGTTAAAAAATAAAGAAAATGGTTGGCCCTCCTAGGTTAGAACATAGGTGGGTGGAGTAAACAGAACAGAATGCTGGGAGGAAGAGGAAGTGAGCTCAGATGCAGGGCAGCTCCTCTCAGAGACAGAAGCCATGCAGCTCATTGCCAGGGCAGACGCGATGAAGCTCCGACCCAGGATGGATGTAGGCTAGAATCTCCTGGTAAGCGCACCTCAAGGTGCTACACACATGAATAGAAATGGGCCAGGCAGTGTTTAATAGAATACAGTTTGTATGTCGTTATTTTGGGGCATGAGCTAGCCAGGCAGCGGGGAGCTGGGAGCTGGGTGGCAGGAATGCCAGCCCACAGCTCCTACTACAAACTATAAAGCACAGATAGGACAGGTAATGGGAAGAGGCAAGTATTGAAGACCAAAAATAGAAACCTATTTCTACACAGAAACTTCCCAAACCAACAAATATTCAAGGAACTAATAAGAAAACTGCTGAATAAAAAATTGGTGAAAGACGATAACATTCCAGAAAATGAGCAATATAATTAGATAATTATTAATAAAATCAACAACAGAGATGGCGTCACTAATAAAATAAAATACTAGGACAGACCTACAAATATATTTTAAGGTCCCTTAAATAAGAACTACAAGATTCTAATCAAAATCAAACTCCAAGGAATTACATAACAGCCCTCATCCTATACACTCCAATTCTCTATTTAACCAATTTAAGGAACACAGCCAGCAGCTCCCACTACAGTGTTGGGTGAACAGGGCTGTTACACCAAAACAGGAGATTCACTTGAAGCTTTCTCAAGTTTTAACTTTGTAGAAAATAGTTTTGGCTACTAAAACAATCTTATGCTCTTATGACAAAGAAAAGGATGTCTCTTAGGATCACTTTGACGCTACTTTGTTTCCTATGATGAATGACAGCCCTGTAAGTCTGCATCAAACTGAGAAAATGAAAACTGTTTAAAACAAAATGCAAGACAACTGATATTTAAAGAAGCAGTGTACACCAAAGGTAACTTGTTTTACTCTATTTGCTTCATAAGTTGCAAACACTTTTGAAAACAAGTTTGCCGCTATTTTTTTCATGTTTGTACATGACTGAGAATATGTTCCATATACTTATGAGTGACATACAAAAAAGGATTTCAGATCCCCTGTGTCTGGAATAGTAAAAACAGAAAAGCCTCACAATTTGATTGTAGGTAATGGTACTCAGGTCATCCCACAAAAGAATATGTGCTGTGTCACATACCAAGACCCATAATACCTTCTGTCTAATAAACAAAAAGTCTTTCTCAGTTTAACAACGACAAGAAAAAGAAAGCCTAAATAAATAAAGAAGTGAATAAATGATCCTTGTGAGCATGTTGCAGTAAAATTAAGGTACTGTATATGGTAAATTTGCACCATAATATGAATTCAATAAAATGACAGTGCCCAACAATTTATAACAGGGAAGTCAATTACAAATCTACATTCACAGTGGAAACACTCAGAATGCTCAAAGGAATTATAAGAAAGTAGTACACAGATTGATATAATATAACTTCTATACTTACCACAAAGACATAACAATTAAAAATGTATACAATACTTATGAAAGAATAAAGGGGTATAGTGAAAAAGCCAAGAACAAAGACATAAAAATATTGTTAACTTTTAATCAGAAAACCAAAGGAAACTTAGCAAGGAATAGTGTGATTTTGACCCCAATGTATCTATGATCCTATTAGTACAGACATTAAATAAAGACTTCATACTTTCACAAAATTAGCACAAAGTGACCTTTAAATTGTTTCTGGCCCCTCTAGCTACTAACATTTCTTCCAAAGACAAAATCCCCATGTTCGAGACCTCTCTCTGCAAATGAAGGTGATCACTTGCTAAGGTTCTGCAGCCCTGTATACTTCCGTGTTGTTTAAGGAAAATGCAGTTCCTCCCCGCAACACTGGTGTCCAATTCCAAACAACATAGAAGAATAATTTAAAATCTACCTCTGGCAAACAAGATTTATGGAACGAAATTTGGATTACGACCTATCTACCTGCCCAACACCATGCACACCTGAGAAATCTCACAGATCAGAAACTCCTTTTGTCCTCTGGAACTAAACTTCACTGAATCACACCACTGTGGCTGGTGGAAAGAGAAAGTTAACAGTATTCTAGTCATGTATTGCTGAAAGATGATCCCATCACCATCTTTCTAATAGTTTCTAAACTACTTCTATCATTTATGAGACAAACCTAAGAGTGGAATGCCATATTCAGAACTTCTATAAACCAGACCTTCAGATTTCCAATTTGTCTCCCCTCTGCACACAAACAGCAGTGCTCATGTATGCACACTAGACAGAGTTATAACTACAAGCATCATATCCTCCCATTCCAGGGCTGCAGATTCTCCCACTTCCCAGGAAATCCATACACAGGGAGGCTCAGAGGACAAGGACCACTGTCCAAGAAACCACATATTCAGTCTGCCTCATGGTCCATCCAATACCCAGCAGAAATGACAGCAGAGGAGACCTGCTCTTAGCATGCCATACTCATCAAGGCATAGCTTGTTGTCTTTATTATTCACTACAGCAGAAGCATACTAAATCCCAGAAAGAACACAAAAACTATGTGTCACTAGTAATCCTGATTGCTCAGATTCCCCAAAGTTCCTCATGGGTTAGAGCCTCCCAGATATGCCTCAGAACTAGCACTCCCTTCCTGTGTGAGCCAAGATCAAATGACTCAGGCAACAGTCCTAGCTTTGTCCTTTCAGTGCAATAGACAGAACCTTATCTTCTACTCTCCTGAACACATCCTGTTCCTTATCCAAATCACATGGTTCTTTTTGTGCACATCACATTACATATGCAATGTCTAGTTCAGCCAACCCACTGCCATATACCTGGAAAATCCTGCTGATAAACAAAGGTCACAGTCAACTGTTATTAAAGAAAAAGAGGCCATGAATTAGAAGACAATGAGGGGTCATGGTAATCTTGGAGGCAGGAAAGAGAATATGGATATGATAGAGTTATAATCTCAAAATTAATTTTGAAATGTTGAAACAGACTTTATAGCAATGTGTTCCTGACAAGGGATTAGAGCATATCAAAGAGTTCTCAGACCTTTTCTCTAAAGATACACATCTTAAACAAGAAAAATAACAGACTTGTTAGGCAGGGTCACAACATTTTGCCAGATCTTTTATTTTGGTTGAGCTACTGTAACTATAGCAATTGTTTTCTTGATTAGGTCAGTCTTTTACACAGATTTTTGATTGCACTTGTCTGTATACCTTAAGAAATGGCCAATGAGGACATTTATGAAGCATCTCAAATTGACTATGTAATTCACATTACTAATCTCAACGACTATTGAAGTGGGAAAGCTCTCACCCTCCTACCTTCCTCTCCATTTCTGCACTCTTTGGGGACCAGCTTTGAAGTTTTCAAAGACTCAATTTGATCACATGTCTCTCTTCATATTTAAGTCCCCCCACCCCCCCAAAAAAGACAGAGAGACTAAAGGTCACCTATGAACTGGTCTAATTTTCCATCTCATTGGATAGTGAAGGCCCAGTCTATAAGGAGTTTGCAGAACTGTTTTCCCAGCACTGGGCAGAAGAGGCAAGGTTAGGTGTTCAAAAAATTCTCAGTTATAAAACATGAGACAAACTTAAGCTATAAAAGACATTGCTTTACACAAGAATCAATAACATGAATTGAGAGAAAAGGACTGAAGCTATTAATGACATAGAAACATTGGTAATGAGAAACAGAGATAAGGGCAGTAATGCACTTAAAGAAAATATTTAAAACTGATACCAAAAAATGATTTTTAAAATGATAAAAAATGTTGTATTTTTAAGATTAAAAAGCTTAGGTATACTAACTTTGAAAAACAGTAGGACTTTCCCTAGTAGAGGGAAAGTCATTAATAAGAGATAGACTGATTTGGCCCGTACATCTATGTTGTCTGCTGAGATCTGTAACCTGAAACATAGAGTTAAATTCAATAGACTGTTTCTCAAACCTCTGAGCTCACATAACTGTGTCAAGCAGGACTGAACATATCTGCATAGGATCTCTGCTTAATTATACCTTCAGTATTCATTGGCACAAGATAACCTTACCAAACTGTACACCCACACTGATCTGTGTTCATTCATATGACATGAATTAAAACATGCTGGGAAATTACAGAAACACTCCCCTGACCACAATCAAGTCCTTTATCATAATGGTAAGTCCAGGAGCTGGTTGCCTACCCTGTTTCCCCTGTAATGTACACAGTAAATTCTTCCTCCTATTTTGGTCAGAAGACAGAAGCAATGTTCCATATGTGGATCCCTTTTCTGTGACTGCACTGGATAGTTGACTAAATGACTCAAACAGATTATTTTAAAACAGATATAGAGGACAACACGGCCATTCTCTGGAGTACAACAGACTGGAATCAAGGCCACCCAAGTCAACCTAAGAGAGTTTGTCTCAAACACAGTTTTTCCAACAAGATGGAAAACAACAGTTCTAGAATTAATATGCCTTCCCTCTGAGAAATCGCTTCACACACAGGGAATTAACAAAGAAAAACTTTAATTTTACATTCCACATGTGCTGTCATCCTTATGTGTCTTTTAGGTTCATGTTCCATGTAGACTTTGAACACTTCAAAAGAGATAGGCAAGTTGTAGTTCTAGCCACTCAGGCAGATGGGAGGGTTAGACAGCAAAGATATTCCCAGAACACTTTCTTAAGTACACCTGTGGCATGAAACAGTGACAGGATCCTGTGGTGAAGGTCACAGTGGATGAGAAACATAAGGCAAGTAGAAGGTAGAGAAGATAAAAGCAGCTGAGCAGTGGTGGCACAGGCCTTTAATTCCAGCACTCTAGAGGCAGAGGCAGGCAGATCTCTGTGAGTTTGAAGCCAGCATGGTCTATAAGAACTAGTTCCAGGACATGTTCCAAAGCTACCGAGAAACCCTGTGTTGAAAACCCAAAGAAAGAAGAAAGAGAAAAGATAAAAGCTATGGTGGATATTTCTTACACATGATAAGTTCCATGCCAAGTAAGTTTCTTAAGAAGAATAGAATATTGTATCCAACTTCCAGGGGAAATGGAAGGAAATGAACAACTTTAATGAGGTCAGCAGAAACTGTCCTGCAGTAGTACAAATTCAAGGGGAGGCTAATCAAACAATGCTACACAAGGAGTCTTGGGTAATCATTACTGACTAAGACCACAAAGGCATTGGGACTTAAAACCATAGCTCTGAGGGGTTCTCAGAATCTAAAGCAATACTTCCACAGAGTCCCTGACCCCAGGCGATTACCAAAGTAGCTAAATTCAACTGTCAATATATTACACCCTAGAAAAGCTCCCAAATCCTAGGCCCCAGGCTGTTATTCTCCCTCCTCCCTGCTTGAGGGCTTAAATAAAAGCCTTAGTTGAACAGGCCAGTCAGTAAGAGAACAATGTTTTATTTTTAAGTAGATGCCACCTGGTGTCATATTGCCCATCAGGCTTTTCTCAAGTGGAAAACTGAAACTTGAATGGCACACCATGCCTTAAGCTTCTAGTGACCAAGTTATGCCCCCATGAGCAGCTTGGTATAGGCTTGTTCTTTTGTATGCAGATGGACCTACTGCCTGGTTGTAAACCAGGGAAGGCTTCTTTGTAAAGGCTTAGAGCCAAAAGTCTGAAAAATCCTGTTGAACAAATGTACATCCTAGCATCCTAATCTCTAACATGCCTGGTCAGCATACACGTATATTTTGAGGGGTTTTGAGGCAGTCTTCCATCAGTTAAATTCTGCTTTTTGAGACTTACTATTTCCTAATTGTTGGTAAATCTTTTGTATTACCAATTCCACTCTTCTACATCACGGCGTAGAAGTGGAGGGCTACCCAACATATGGATGATTTTACAACCTCCACAAAATTAACAATAAATGGTTCTCATACATAAAGGTGAAATGCACAGTGCTGAACATCTAGAAGATATTAGAGAAACTAGACCTCCATGAGTTTGGCAACCTGCTTTCCATGAACGGACTAAAAGTATGATGATGTTGCCTAGAAAGAGGTTTCTCCACACAGCTCCCTGCTCCCAGTGCCCTGAGCAGATTCAGCCCACAGTGCAAAGTTATTCGGAGGCCTGCCCTATTCAGGGAGTTGCAGGCATGGCATTGAACTTGAAAGGATGAGGAATCTGGCTGCAGTTTTCCAGGCAGATCTGGAGGGGTACCACTACACTAGTTCCCGCACCTCACCGTCTGCTCCTCCCATCCAGGGACAGCAGCCCCTCACTCACCATGTCGCGGTTTCCTAGCTTTCCCAAGCGCTCCACACAGGTCCCTTGAGGAGTTTTAGTTGAACAGCACACAGGGCTGGCTCAACTTCCACTTCACTGCCAAGCGGGAACCCGGAAAGGCCCTCCACCATTTCTGACTGGCAAGTTACCTGGAGGACCTGATTGGCTAATCATGTCTGAGTGACAAGTTCTCCTCCCATAAGGTTAGTCTGTTCTTAAAGACACAGCACAATGGTTCCTTACCCTGCCTTCCAAACCAAACAAAGACCTTTTCTAAATCAGCAGAGATGTGCATTTCAATAGCACTTGCCCTTGCATTCAGTGGCTTACTCTATTATCGTCCAGTAGGCACTTCTTCTTCCTCCTGGATACTAGGTGGTTAACTATCTTGCACAGTCCACTATATTTTGTGGATAGAATAATTCCTTGTCACACGTGTGGTGGGGGAAGTGACACAGGCCACAGGGCAATTGGCCCACGCGAGGAGGGGTGGAGAGCAGGGAATGGGAGACCCCGAGATGCAAAAGATCAGGACGAGGGTGTCAGTGCCTTCAGAGCATCCAGGGTGGAGCGCGGGGGCGGGTCCAACTGCAGGGCCCTGCAAGGCAGGGGTCTGATATCTGGGCACAGTGCGAGCAGCATCCAGCTCCGGGGGAGTCAGGAGAGTCACTGTGGCATCCAGCTGTGCAAACAGGAGGAGGGTCAAGGCGACCCAGGGGAGAGAGGCGGGAGTGCTGTTCCAGCCGCTGCTTCCTCAGCTCCGACAAAAGAAACCTGTTGCTCCAACAGGCGAGCGCGATTGCCCCTGGCCGCCAGTGGCCGAGTGGGTGGGCTGGCGAGAATTGGGGAAGGTTTGCAGTCACCATTGCGAACTGGTGGGCATAAGTGCGGTGCTGCAGGCGCAGATTGCGGCAGTGGAAGTCCTTTGTTGCAGCGCTTTCCCTGGCACAGCCCAAGTATCTCTGTGCAGCCCAGCGGAGCACTGTGAGCCACCCGCAGCCAGCGTCCCCTCCCTTCCGCCTGCCTGCTGGACCTGTGGCCCAGCTGCCCAAACCTCTGCAGCTGCGTGTCCCACAATGCCTGATGAGTAGCTGCCAGTCTTTGGATTGATGTGGGTAACATCGATCTGGGCTGGGTCAATGTGTTCTTCCTCTGGGAGCCCACTTAAATGCCCTGTGGGAGTGGCATGCCGGGATTTGGAGTCCAGACCAATGCAGCTCCCAGGCCAGGGGGCTGGGATGAATGCCGTGGGCTGGGGTTTCCCTCCTGACTTAACATTCCAGACTGCTTGGATATAGGGGTGACAGGAAGTTGAGATGATAATTATGACCAACATTTTAGGCTCTCGTAGAAAAAAAGAGTGTAGATTCAAGTCTGGTTACTTCCCGCGGGCATGGGACGATGTGGGAGAGGGGAGAGCTGAAATTTGGTGGGTTCATGCTCAGTGGGAGGTATGCCTGGAAAGTCATCTTGTTCACTGTCATTCTGGAGATGCCAGGTATCTGTTTCTCAAGGGAGATAAGAAGGCACATGTCTAAGAGAAAAAAAAAATATTGCTATTATTGGCCGAAATGAGACACAATAGCAGATGAAACCAGATATTAGTTGGCAGGTATCCTTGATCCAGAAGAGTCAGCAGGTGTCCTTGAACCAGGAGAGCTGGTACCAACAGTGAAGTCCCAGGAACTGGTACAGGTGCTTTTGGTGTTGTCCTGGGAGTGCTTTGTGGTTTGGTATTGACTTAGGCAGGAGGAGTAACCTGCAAAATATGGCTAGGGTTAAAAAATAAAACTTAAAAACAATGGCTTTTACTAGACCTGAATTTGATGTAGCAATAGAACTTTTCCAGGAATCTGTAAGAGAACTGGAACAGATTTTATATCTTGGTGTTATAGCAAAAGGCTATTACTTTAGGTTAGAAGGAATAATAAGAGAAATTGGGAACTCTGAACATCTGAAAATTGAAACCTGTTAATCCTGGACTATGAAGCCTGCTAAAGAACAGTACCTTGAGTTGTTAAATGCCTTTAGACAGATCTGGGAGGAACAGATGAGCAAAAAATGAGACAGTTTTTACCTAGCAGGCAACACCAAGTTCTCTCCTTGAACTTGGAGAACATCAGTCTTAGAAGCAGTATTTACCATTAGTTGTTAAGCGTGAGAATCCCAAAGATTTTTGCTGTGATGCGGAAGATTCAGCCTGACTGTCTTGTCAGGATGAGCAGATCAATTTCCCAGGTGAAGCATCCAGATGCCATATGTGTGTGTGTGTGTGTGTGTGTGTGTGTGTGGCTTTTGGCATTGCTGAGTCTTCAACAACATCCCGAAAAGCAAATGGGTCATCCAAAAACCCTACCCACATGCAGTTTAAAAGGGGGAACTCACCAAGTAAAGCCGAACTTGCCTGGTGGAGCGCATGTGCAGGAAGGCCATTTTCCAGCATGGCAAAGAAAGTGACATCAAAGCGGAACTTCTTGAAAAGGATTCTTCAAAAGCATTTTCTGCACAAACAGATCAGAGAAGATGCCAGCCTGGTGTCTGATGTTTCAGCTTCAACCACTCGAAGCAGAAAAGGCATAGTGGAATCTGGAATGGTGGCTGGTGAAGGCAAAATTAGAGCCACTGAGACAAAAAGAATTATTATCAATTATAAGTACGTAACATGAGATTACTCTCTGTATGCTATGAATATGTTTAATTACTATTGGTTATTAAAGAAGCTGTTTTTGCCAATGGCTTAGTAGAGTAAAGTCAAGTGGGAAATCTGTATAGAGATATAGAAAGTAGGCAGAGTCGAAGAGATGCCACGTAGCTGCCAAAGTAGAAAGGTACCAACCACTAGCAAGAATCTTACCAGTAGTCTACAGTCTCGTGGAGGTACACAGATGAATAGAAATGTTTAATTTAATATATAGGAATTAGCTAGAAATATACCTAAACTATTGGTCAAACATTGCAGTAATTAATATAGTTTCCATGTTATTATTTGAGAGTGGGAGGCCAGGAAACAAAAGCACCATCTCCACATAACTTCTGATATTTCTAGGAAATACAATCTCATTGCACACCTCCTGTTCCATGACCCTTATAATTTTTCCACCCCCTCTTTCTTAGTGATTCCCGTGTTTTCAGGGAATTAGCAGTTTTATAGATGTATCCATTGGCACTAGACTGCATTATTACATTTTAATTGGTTATAGTGTTTTGTAATGGTCATGGGTTGCAAAAATATTAGGGGTAAGGGGTACACTTTTGGGTATAAGGGCAAATATTTATAATGTAGTTATGGATTATGCTGTCTTAATAAAATGATTATAAATACTCTCCTACAACTATGACTTCACTAATCCTGAGTAGTTGTCTAGGTTTTTAGTACCAGGCATGATTTTTCTCTTATTGATCCTTTTATTTATATTATAATAACTTTTTGCCTTCAAATCTTTACTCAACTGGCAGTGTTTCCCAGTTTTTTTATTCTTGTGAAACAACAGGTTTTTAATAAATCAACAGATAATGTTGGAATGTATTTATGAAATTCAATATGACTTTAAATTTATTTCTTATTAATGA
The DNA here is from genome assembly GCF_950005125.1 of Chionomys nivalis. Lineage (NCBI taxonomy): Eukaryota > Metazoa > Chordata > Mammalia > Rodentia > Cricetidae > Chionomys > Chionomys nivalis. The sequence goes on from NC_080086.1 coordinate 81,707,483, forward strand.
TAATATTAAAAATGCTCTCTTAGCATAAGCTCTAATAAAGACTTTGTTTAGCAATTTTCTTTGTCTACTTTCAATAGTACAGTCTTAGCCTGTAACATGAATGTAGCAGGAAGGACAGAGCAGGCAGTGGCCTCAACAGGGTGCCAGAGACAAACATTTGATCTGATTTGCACCACACACCCAGTCTCATGCAGGTGTGCTCTGATGCACTACTAAAGGGTCTGCTGAATAAAGGGATAGCAAGGAATTAAACCTCTATCCAGCAAGTTCACTGACTGGAAACAAACTTGTTCCATTGTCTTATCTCTCTTAAGTTCTCTTCAGGGGAGCTTTTAAAATGCAGTTATTTTGTTCCTTTTGCTGGTAGCTATTAGATACACCAGATGCGTAGCAGGTGGCAATTATTATTCAGGTGTCAACCTACTAGATGAATAATTATCTGATGGGTGAACCTCATTAAAGATAGATTAATAGTCACTGACTGCAAATATTGTTTGCTTCTTTCTATATTTTCACATTTACAAGAACAGCCATGGAGAATTCCATATCATTGTATTGTATGTGTTTATCTCATGAATACATCTTGATCTACTGAGCATATTTATGTGTAAATTATCAGAAAGATGCTGTATAATTTTTGACACAGGTAGTTCCTATTAAGTTCCACTAAGAAGATTCTTTAATCACATGATAGATTTATGTTTTAGGAAAACAGTTGTGTCCAGACAGGTTCAAATTCCTTTAATCTTTATGCTGAGAACTGAAGTAATGGGTTTGTTTTACACCATTGCATGAAACAAAGTTCAGAAGAGCTTTTGATTGACAAAGATGCCTTGCTATTACAAGGTCACAACAGCTGACCTGCCTGTATTGGTTGTAAATACAAAGACAACACAATTATTGCTAGCTTGCAGTGATTAAATTCTTAGACCCATTTCTGACCTCAAATTGTGAAACTAAGTTCTGACTAGTGTAGAATACAGAAGATAGTTTGACTCTGCAGCCCCAAATGAAGGCTGCAGGTGTTCTTGGATAATTAAAAACCTTTTATTGCCTTATATATTTGGTGGGGATATATAAACTGAAAAAAAGAGAAAAGAACAACATGAATATTAGAGCACAATGGAAACCAACATGAGAAAAAGATAGATGTAACCATCAAGCAAGAGTGTGTTTTTTCCTATTTCCCCAAAAGCCTTCAGATTAAAAACAAAATCCCTAAAGCTCCACTACTCAGCAGCATTAACTTCACAACACTGCAACTATTTGTAAGCTAGTCTTGAAGTCTTCGGTATGCCCTAGTTGATGGGATTACACTTTGTGTAACAGGCTAGCCTCAAACTCACCAAGATCTGCCTGCCTAATTTTGAGATTAATTGAATCACCAGGCCCAGTCTTTTCTTCATTCTTGATTACAGGCTGTCTAGAACTCAAGCTCTCCTTTAAACTAAGCTTTTCAAGTGCTAAAATTAAGCAGGTGGATCAATGGGTTTGCTGTGAGATTGTGTTTCTTATAAGCCACACCTGTAATGTCTCATAATCATGAGTGTCTTAACAGGAACTGAGTAAGGGCAACAATAGATATGCTAATGTGGACAATCGAAAGACCAAAAGAATACACAGAGAAATACAAGCAAGGGTACAAGAAGGAGAAATAGTCCCTATTTAAATGTTCCTTGAGGGATGGAGGGTGCAAAATACATATATGGTTTGCATGTTTGCATTTTTCATGTGTGTGTATGTGCATTCAATAATGTTTGTACATTTTGCAGAAGTGGAAATAACTACCACTTCTAGATTCATAACTTCCCCCATTCCATTTTTTTGTGGATAGTCAAACTATTCTATTATTATTTGTTAGTTTCCATTTGTTCCTGTAAGAACGTTATAAAGCTCAATCACACTTGACAAGAAGTTGACAAAGCAGAGTAGAGTGTCTGAGAATGTGAATAAATTCTAGGCTATGTCTCATCTGAACCAACTTTGACAATCTCTGAAAGATTCTACTTTGCAGGAAACAGTTCTACAACTGGCCAGTGTCAGGATAATTTGGCAAATACAATCCAATGAAAGCATCCTCCACATGAGCAGGCCCAAGGATGTGACATGTGCAGAAGCAGGTATGAGGGACTGGTCGCCTAGAGAGCAGACCCAAGCCAGAAACTTCTACAGGAAAGGCTCAAGCCAGCAACCTCCATGGGAGCATGCCTGAGCCAGTGACCTTCTGATAAAAATGGTAGTGAAAGCCTAGTAAATGTGACAGAAGTCTCATTTCTTTTCACAAACTACATGTGACTTATTTTTGATGTCGTATAGTCAAATATAAATTGTTAGCATTATCCTTAACCTCATATAGTCAAATATAAATTGTTAGCATTATCCTCAACCTCATTCTTAAAATAAATGATTTTTAAATAATTTATTAGATTTTTAAAAAATAGCTATCCAAGTATCCACTTCCTCCCCTCCTTTCATTCTCTCCACACACCCTCCCACCCCACTCCCATCCAATCCTCAGAGAGGGTAAAACACATTACTTTATGGAAGGTCCAAGGCCCTCCCTACTATATCTATGCTTAACAAGGTATACATCCAAAGAGAATAGGTTACCAACAAGCCAGTACATGCAGTAGGAATAAATTTTGGTGCCACTGACAGTTGTCCTTCAGGCTGCTCTAGCCATGCAACTGTTAATCCCATACAGAGGGACTAGTTTGGTCCTATGCCTGTTCCTTCCCAGTCCATCTGGAGATGGTGAGCTCCCATTAACTCAGGCAGAATGTATCAGTTGGTGAACCCATCATGGTCTTAACCTCTTTGCTCATATTCTCATTCTTCTCACTCTTCAACTGTACTTTCAGTGCTCTGATGTATGTCTCTGTCTCTGTTTCATCAGTTGCTGGATGAAGGTTTCATGAAGATATTTAAGATATTCATCAGTCTGACTACAAGGCAAATCAAGATAGGGCACCCTCTTTTCTGTTGCTTATGGTCTTCTTTGTGGATTCCCAGGTATTTCTCTAGAACCAGGTTTCTGCTACCCAATATTGGCTTCCTCAATCAAGATATCTCTTTCCTTGCTCTCATCTTTAATATCGTAAACCCAAAGAAAAACATATATAGTTTCACCTGGAAATTGGAAAAAGAAAAGATCGCCTAACAAAATTGGAAGCACAGGTGTGTGCCCATATTTCGATTTGGCACAAAAGCCATTAGCCCGGTCTGAGCTGGTCACATAGCTCTGCAGACAAACTGTCTCTGCCTTAACAAAAGCCAGGATGTGCTGCTCCTAGTTTCTTTTGTTAAAATGTAGATTACCTAAAAAGAGATGTTGACCAAAGCTGATGGCTTAATGGTTTAGAGGTTCAGTGCTTTCCTTCTTTTGTAATTTGGAGGATGTCTTATAGAGATGCTAATTCATGGCCTACCTGACTGCTAGATGCAGATGTGACTTAAGCCCAGGCACCTGGTTGCCTAGGAGACAGCCTGTTGTGTTTTCCCCTGCTCAATTCAGGGGGGTATATAAGATGTTTAAAAAATAAAGAGTGATCTGGCTTTTTCCATGATGATCACGTAAGCTGTGTCAGTTTTATTCCTCGCAACTCTGTTCCAGCCGGGTTATAAAATCTGTGTTGGACCCACACGGGCCCCGACACACAGGGGGTGGGGGGAGAAAGGAGAGTAAAAGCGGCAGAGGAGGGGAGATGTGGAGGGGTGAGGAAAACTTGAGGGAATGGAGTATAAATGATTTTATAGCTAATGGCTACTACATCGCCTTTGTGGATTCAAAGGTACAGTCCAGCCACAGCATTTAGATCTTTGTCATTATTGAAGGACTTTCTCAGGATACTCTGAATTAATCCAGTCATGGAGGGGAAAATATGTGTTCTACATTCCATAGACATTATTTTTATTTTTAAAACTCAACACTTGACATTTCAAGTGCTCATTCCTCTTTTCACCAAAATATCAAGGAAATCAAAGATTTTTATCAAAAGATCTTTTATCTGATAGTAAATTAAAAACATATTTGATGAGTATAGGAGATATGGAGGTCCTTGTTCAAATAGAGAAGAACTAGGGGAAAAAGGAATGCTAAATACAGTCTGGAGCTTTAAAAAGAAGGGATGAAGAGCCTGCTATCTGCCTAGGTTTTGAAACCTGGTGACCATTTCAGAGTCTAAATTGCTAAAATGACACCGGATCCTTTCTCAAACCTTTAATGTGAGCTTGATTTTCTCAGTCAAATTACAGATCCCATATCTATGGAAGGTGTAACCACTTTGGAAAGCAGTGTGGCGGTTTCTCAGGAAAGTCGGGTTCAACCTACCTCTCGACCCAGCAATACCACTATTGGGAATATACCCAAGAGATGCCCAAACATACAACAAAAGTATATGCTCAACTATGTTCATAGCAGCATTGTTTGTAATAGCCAGAACCTGGAAACAACCTAGATGTCCTTCAATGGAAGAATGGATGAAGAAAGTATGGAATATATACATATTAGAGTACTACTCAGCAGTAAAAAACAATGCCTTCTTGAATTTTGCATACAAATGGACGGAAATTGAAAACACTATCCTGAGTGAGGTAAGCCAGACCCAAAAAGAGGAACATGGGATGTACTCACTCATATTTGGTTTCTAGCCATAAATAAAGGACATTGAGACTATAATTCGTGATTCTAGAGAAGCTAAATAAGAAGGTGAACCCAAAGAAAAACATATAAGCATCCCCCTGAATATTAACCTTCATCAGGCGATGAAAGAAGACAGAGACAGAGACCAACATTGGAGCACTGGACTGAAGTCTCACGATCCAAAGGAGGAACAGAAGGAGAGTGAGCACGAGCAAGGAACTCAGGACTGCGAGGGGTGCACCCACACACTGAGGTAATGGGGATGTTCTATCGGGAACTCACCAAGGCCAGCTGGCCGGGGACTGAAAAAGCATGGGACAAAACCGGTCTCGCTGAACATAATGGACAATGAGGACTACTGAGAACTGAAGAACAATGGCAATGGGTTCTTGATCCTATTGCACGTAATGGCTTTGTGGGAGCCCAGGTAGTTTGGATGCTCACCTTAATAGACCTGGATGGAGGTGGGTGGTCCTTGGACCTCCCACAGGGCAGAGAAACCTGCTTGCTCTTTGGGCTGAGGAGGAAGGCTTGATTGGGGGAGGGGGAGGGAATGGGAGGTGGTGGCGGGGAAGAGACAGAAATCTTTAATAATTAAATAAATTAATTAAAAAAAATTAAATCCAAAAAAAATAAAAAAATAAAAAAAATAAAAAATCCCAAATTAATAATTTCTCATTTAAAAAAAAAAGAATTTACATGCAGACTAGTTTTCTCTAGCTCATTGGCCATGTCAAGATTGCTGTATCTCAAAGGAAGATTTCCCTGAATGTAGCTCAATATTTGTAAAGTACATATCTTAAATGAGTTGACTTCTTTGCATTTTCTTATGTTTTCTATTGAAATGCTTAGATTGGGGTTTGTTCAACAACCCAGAGAAGAAATATACAGGGAAAGCTGCTTACTCCTACCAGGGATTTTTGTGTTCTGAAGTACAACACTTTGGGAAGATATTTTACACTTCATGTGTGGTAATGGACATTAATTTCCTTGCCTTTTACTCTTTTGATTTTTAGTTTGATTATCTTTTTCTGACCCATGGTCAATGAACCTGTCTGGGAATCCAGGGACCTGGCTGGAATCATATAGCATAATAGCTTTGAAAACTGACCTGACTTCTCAGAATCCAATAGTTATCTCCATTACTGTGTAAAGGTTCTCACTTTACCTGTAGAAGATGGGTGATGGTTCTTAAAGGGAGATTCACAAGGAGAGTGGAATCTGAATAATCACAATAACCTCAGTTGATCCTGAAATTAAAAAAATAAAATTGTTTAAATTTTTTTTTTTTTTTTTTTTTTTTTTGGTTTTTTGAGACAGGGTTTCTCTGTGGCTTCGGAGCCTGTCCTGGAACTAGCTCTGTAGACCAGGCTGGTCTCGAACTCACAGAGATCCGCCTGCCTCTTCCTCCTGAGTGCTGGGAGTAAAGGCGTGCACCAGCATTGCCCGGCCAAAATTGTTTAAATTTATTTGCAAATATTGCATGCTATTTAAATCATTTGTTTTTCTTCTTTTCAGGTTGAATACCTTTTCATGTTTATGATTCTAATTCATGCTCCAAAATATCTATTTTCAAAGGTTAATCCAAAGGATGAAAGGCATGAAAGGCTTTCTAAAATTCAATGACATGTTGGCTTCAGCAGCTTGCATACTGAGGTGAGACTCACACCCTTCCTCTTTATCCATGAGTCTTCCTAGAACACAGGCCCTTTGTTAGTTTTGTTCTTCTACAGTTTAAGAAGTCTAAAAACCACTTGCTCATTCTGAAGGACCATGGTGCATATTCTGCATGCAGACACAACTTTTATTTATAGCAGAGAATCTCCAAGCTTACCATCCTGCTTCATCTCCTTCCTCATCCATGTCCTTACTTGGGATCCAGAGCATTAGCTGTCATGGCAGGGGGGGGAGTCCTAGAGATGGGAGAAGACTGGAGAAGAGAATAATTAGAATTTGTTGTATGAACTTTTGAGACTGTCAAAGAATTATTGAAAGTCTTAAAGTAAAATCATACTCAAAGCTAATATTTGCATGGAATAACCATTCTTATTTCTACTGTCTTAGTGCAGGTGTGGTTTGACCAATTATGTTCATGTTTTAGAATTTTAGTACCTCTGTTAGCTAGAGATGTTATTGCTGTGAATAAACACCATGATCACTGCTATTCTTATAAAGGAAAGCATTTAATTGTGGTGACTTTTCTATGATCATCATGTAAGGGAGTATGTTGGCAGATTTTGTGCTGGAGCTCAGAGTGATGCATCTTGTATGCAATGGGAAATCAGCTAAGACACTGGTTGGTATCCTGAGCATAGGAAACATCAAACCAGCCTCCACAGTTAGTGGCATGCTTTGACCAACAAAGTCATACCCACTCCTACAAAGCCACACCCCTTAAAAGTATCTATCCCTATGACATTATGTATTCCAATTACATTCAAACTATCATAGTACTCAATGTGGTGCAACTAACATTGGGTAGAAATTTAAGGGAAAAATTTCTTTTCTTTTTTTTGTGTATAAATGGCATTTTTATTGAAGGCTTACTAGATATGGGTGTGGATGTAAGTATTATTACTCCAGAATCTTGGCATCCGAATTGGCCTCTTCAAGAGGTAGATGTTCAGTTCCTGGGAATTGGAACCCTATCCTATTTGGGTGCCTTCCAGGTTCTTCCTGTGCTTTCTGGCAGGGATACAGCATTGGATCTCCATCCACTTGCCTGTGGAATGGAAGCATGATGAAGAGGTGGGAAGAAGTCAGATAGAAGGACCATTGACTGCTTGGACCAGTCTGTGATCCAGCAGTGTGATCCCAATTGTAGAGCCAAGTAAGGTTCCTGGAAGTTGAACTGATCTGCAGACCCTCTAACGTCCATTTCCTGACGTAGACAGGAATATGGTCATAGAGTCCTCGTCAGTGGCTGTTCAGCACACATGGCCCTCAGCATCCTCGTCTTCTCTCTTGAACGCATCGGGGTTGAAGACAGCACCAGCAGCCATTACAGCCTCGCACAGCTCCTCTGTTCCCAGCACCTTCTTTGGCCAAAGGGCCAGCTTCTGCAGTGTCGCTACCCCCAGTCCTGTGGCTGTCCAGAGTCCAACCTCACAGACTGCCACAGTTCCTTCAGCCTGAAAAAAGGTGAGCAATGGGCCCAGGCTGCACAGCATCTCCTACTGTCCACCTGTTTCCATGCAGGGTCCCTGCAGGTCCCACATAGGCAGTTCCACCGTGAGGGCGGGGTCCAGAAGGACATTTTACAGTTGATCAATTGGCTGGTACTGAGCGCTTAGTGTGCACAGAGCAGTGTGATGGGCGTGGAGATAGTGTGGTAAAAGCGGCACTCAGAGAACAGTGTCTGCATACTGGGTTCTTAGTAAATGCCTGTTGGGTGAGGGGTTTTATGATTGCATGAGGGGTTTTATGATTGCGTGTAATTATCTCCTCTGCCAAGGGTCCCTAAACAACTTTTGCTTTTATGCACAAACACATTCCTTGGCCCAGGGATGCTTAAATTTAGGCCTCAAATGGAGCTGACCTCATCATTGCACACAGGTGCCGTTGTGGTCAACTGCTCTTGGTTCCTGTGCTCAGTTGGGGTTTTGTATTGCACATGCGCATTATCCTGGTGGTAGAGAGATTTTTCCCACTAGGCAGGGGGCGTGGCATGATGACAGAGTTTGATGATGTTATTTCCTGGTAGTGTGGCTGGCTGATAGTGGCACCTGTTTGTGCAGATGGGTGGACACACACACAATGATCAGAGATGAACTCAGCAAGTAACTGAGTTTGTGCTTGTACAAGTATGATTTGGTGTACATGGGTTTGAGTGTAGGGTTGTGGTTTCTGGGTATGTGCTTGAAAGCATAATAGAGTGGTGTGTGCCTTTGATCATTTGACACAGAAATGACTACAAACATATAACATTGCCATGTATACACACAATCACAGTCATACCTTTACATTCTTCATACATTACTACACATACTTACATATTCTGTGCTCGTTTTTGTCAGCTTAATGCAAACCTAGACATTAACTGAGAAAAAGAAATCTCAATGGAGGAGCTGTCTCTGTCAGTTTGGACTGTGGGCACATCTGTGAGGCATTTTCTTAGTTACTGTCAGGGAAGGAGGGACCAACCCACTGTGCATGGTGCTGTTGTTCTTAAGCACATGGGCCTGGTCTATATAAAAGAGGTAGCTGTGTACACCAGGAGAAGTGAGCCAGAGGAAGCAAGCCAGTGATCTCCTTTACTCCATGGTTTCTGCTTCCAGGTCTTGCTTTGTGTTCCTCCCTTGGCTTCCCTAACTGGCGGATTCTTTTTTTCAAAATTTGTTTTAGATTTTTTATTTTATTACTTAAAAAATACCAATCCAAATTCCCACTCCCTCCCCTCTTATCATTCCCCTCCCACTTCCTCCAAAGACCCTCCCACCACACCCCTTTCAATACTAAGAGAGAGCAATGTACCCTGCCCTGTGGAAAGTCCAAGGCCCTCCCTACTACATCTAGGTTGAGCAAGGTATATATCCTAAGAGAATAGGATCCCCAGAAGCTATTAAATGCTATAGAGACAAATCCCAGTGTCACTATCAGTGGCCACTCAGTCTGCCCAAATTGCTAACCACATTCAGAGGGACTAGTTTTTTCCCATGCTCATTCATTCCCAGTCCATTTGGAGATGGTGAGCTATCATTTGCTCAGGTAAACTGTTTCAGTGAATGAATCCCTCATGGTCTTGACTTCCTTGCTCACACTTTCACTCCTTCCACTCTTCAACTGAATCTTGTGAGCTCAGTCCAGTGTTCTAATGTGGGTCTCTGCCTCTGTTTCCATCTGTTGTTGGATGAAGTTTCTATGGTAATATATAAGATAATTATTAGTGTGACTACAGGGTAAGGTAAGTTCAGACATCCTGTCCTCTATTGCTTAGGGTCTTAGCTGGAGTCACCCTTGTGGATGCCTGGGCATTTTTCTAGAGCCAGGTTTTTTGCCAACCCCATAATGTCTCCATCAATCAAAATATCTCTTTCCTTGCTCTCATATAAAGGTCTTGGAGAGATTAGGGATACAAGGATCATATTTAAATATAATAAAAGCAATATACAGCAAGCTGACAGCTAACATCAAATTAAATGGAGAGAAACTCAAAGCAATTCCACTAAAATAAGGAACAAGACAAGGCTGTCCACTCTCTCCATATCTTCTCAACATTGTTTTTGAGGTTTTAGCAATACCATTAAAACAAAATAAGATCAAGGGGATTCAAATTGGAAAGGAAGAAATCAAACATTTGTTATTTGCAGATGATATGCTAGTGTACATAATTGTCAGGAGCCGTGTCCCCCCAAATTATTATAGGAAGCACCGCTGTGAGGAGTTTTGCAGAGAGCTCCACTTTTCAATTGTATTGAGAATAGTCTTATTGACCAAACCTATCTCACACCCAAATTAACTGTTAATAGAGAGCTATCTGTTAACGGAACCTGCCTCACATTCCAAACTATCTAGACAACTAGGTGTGTCAACTTGTGACTTCCCGACCAAGGAATCGTGACCTGACCGATCGTAACCTCTTGGACTACGTGACGGATATGGACCACGTGGCAAGATCCCGTGCCCCAGCCCCCCAAGCTCCTCATCCAGGGGCTATATAAGCTGTAACCATGACTCTAATAAACGGAGGCTTCGACAAATCTGCCTAGCCTCCTTCCCCTTATCAGCCTATGTCTTTCAGGTGGTGCCTCTCCGTGACCCTGGAATAACTGACCAGCCAGGCAGGTTACAAACCCTAGACAAAGTAACCCGCCAAGGTGGTCTACACATAATTGACCCCAAAAACTCTACCAGAGAACTCCTACAGCTGATAAATACCTTCAGTGAAGTGGCAGGATACAAGATCAACTTAAAATATTAGTAGCCCTCCTATATACAAAGGATAAAGAAGCTGAGAGGGAAATCAGAGAAACATTGTCTTTTATAATAGCCAAAAATCACATAAAATATTTTTGGGTAACACTAACCAAGGAAGTGAAAAACTTATTTGACAACAACTTTAAGTCTTTGAAGAAAGAAATTGAAGAGGATACCAGAAAATGGAAAGATCTCCCATGCTGTTGGATAGGAAGAATCAACATAGTAAAAATGGCAATCCTACCCAAAGCAATCTATATTCAAAGCAATCCCCATCAAAATCCCAACACAGTTCTTCACAGACCTTAAGAGAAAATTTGCATTAAGATATAGTTGTTTGGCTGGAGGCAAAGATGATTGGCCCACACAAAGTATGGCTAATGAATTTGCCTTTGATTTGTACCAAATAAATCACATATCAAACAGTAAACTGCTTTTGTTTTATTTTTCCAGTTTTATATGTATGTATGATGGGGGAGAGTCTTCTGTTTTGTGTTAATTTCATTGGTCAAATAAAGAGACTGCCTTGGCCCTTTGATAGGACAGAAAATTAGGTAGGTGGAGTAGACAGAACAGGATGCTGGAAGAAAGAAGCCAAGTCAGGCAGTCGCCATGATTCTCCCACCCAACACAGCCGCAGGTTAAGATCTTCCCTGGTAAGCCACCTCGTGGGCTACACAGATTATTATAAATGGGTTAGATCAATATGTAAGAGCTAGCCAATAAGAGGCTGGAACCAATGGGCCAGGCGTGTTTAAAAGAATACAGTTTCTGTGTAATTATTTTGGGTATAAAGCTAGCCGTGCGGGTGGCCAGGTGCCAGAAACATAGCCTGCCACTCCTATTACAACATATGTAGAAGAAAATATGTGTGCAGGGTGTGAACCTACATGATTGATCTATGTGTGACCACACACTTGTGGACATACATTCATGTGTGCCAGTGCACATGTAGGCCTAGGGTTGATGTTAAGAACTGTCCTTCATCATTTTTTCCATTTATTCATGAAGGAGACCGACTCTCAGTGAAAGCCAGAACTAGTTGATATAACTTGTTTTGTAGCTAATTTGTGCTGGTGTGTTTACTTCTTACCTATTCTGATGCTGGAACTACAGGTTCTTGACCCACAAAGCATTTATAGGAGTGGTAGAAATCCAACCACCTATTTTCACATTTATGTGGCAAGTACTTTATTCACTGAATTATCTCCTCAACTGAGTGACTTGAAAAAAATCATAAAATAAGAACATAAAGGTAACATACTAGAAATCATTTTGCAATTTCAATGGTAAATATACTACACAATTAGTAAATATGACATTATTATAACTAGGAAAAAATCTGAATAAATATAGGTGCCATTTATGTTGGACACAGGGTAGAATCAATTTGACATAGGCTCAGTTATTTGTAATCAGAAAATGCTAAAATTCAATTTGCAGTATGGTAGGAATCAATAATACTGTTGCACAATACACTTTAATAGAAATAGAAAAGATATTGAATCTTTGTAATTAAGAAAAATAATTATTTGTTAAAATATAAATGTTTCATTGTCAGGAGCCATGTCCCCCCAAATTATTATAGAAATCACCGCCATGAGGAATTTTGCAGAGAGCTCTACTTCTCAATTGTATTGAGAATAGTTTTATTGACAAAGCCTATCCCACACCCAAATTAACTGTTAATAGAAAGCTATCTGTTAGCGGAACCCGCCTCACATTCCAAACTATCTAGAGAACTAGGTGTGTCAACTTGTGACTTCCTGACCAAGGAATCGTGACCTGACCGATGGTAACCTCTTGGCCTACGTGATGGGCATGGACCACGTGGCAAGATCCCATGCCCCAGCCCCCCAAGCTCCTCATCCAGGGGCTATATAAGCTGTAACCATGACTCTAATAAACGGAGGCTTTGACAAGAATTATGCTTGGCCTATGTCTTTCAGGTGGTACCTCTCCGTGACCCTGGAATAACTGACCAGCCAGGCAGGTTACAGACCCTAGACAGAGTGACCCGCCAAGGCGGTCGACATTTCATTCTATTGAATCTTTTTAATTATGTGTGTTTATATGTATATCACTATATGTACATATATATGTATGTGGTTATATAAATCAATGGTTTCTAAATTGCTCAGTATTTGCAAGAAATACAGAAAGAAGACAGACAAGCAGGAAGGAAGTAATGAATGAAGTAATACAAAATGATTAAAAGACAAAATAAAAATCATACTGAGAATAAACATATATGCAAGAAATTAATGACTGGATTGTGTCCTTTTCTATGGAATGAGGTCAGTTATTACTGTGACAGCAAGTGATGTGTGACACACTCAATGGCGGAATGTAAGCTTCATATGTAATTTCAATGCAAAATATCTAAACTTGAACAAATAATGCTATCCATCCAATTTCTATTATTTATTTGTAATTTTATCCAGTGTCACTAACTCTATGCAATTTAGGTGACAGGTCATGATTTTATCAAGCAGATTGATTGCATTGTTAAATGAAAGAAAATACAACACATCTTTGTGTTTCTGAAGTCAATGGGAAGGGTTAAAATCAATGTGTTACTTGCTTACATTCAACAAATTGTGTCCTTTCATACATTTTGGACCTCCACGCAGTTATTCATATTATTTCAAGTGAGCATTCCTATTGAGCAGATGATTTCTGAATGTGGCTAACAGTGAAAATACCATACATATTACCCTGTCTGGTTATGAACAGTGAATTGGTGGTGACTGATCAGGATGCTATTATTAATTTAGTTCACAAGCAAGTGTCCCATAAATAATATGTACTCACATAATTGAAGGTATTATGATTCCCACTGCATATATAGACAAAACCTCCTAATACATCTGCCCATATATGTCCATTACCTACAACATGTCTTACTTTGAAACACCAGCTCACAAATAATGAGAAAGAAATTTCTTACTATTTAGGAAGCTTGGCCTTAGCTGAGGCTTTTTTCTCAACTCACTCTGAAAACCTAAATTAACCCATTTGTGTTAATCTATATTCTGCCATGTGGCTCATTACCTCTGCTCAGTACTGTATGTTCCTTCAGCTTCTAGATGGCAAATGCCCCACACCTCAGATTCTTTCCCTGGTCTCGTCTCTCTTCCCTGGAGGTCTTACCTATTCTTGGCAAGATTTTGGAATCAGCACTTTATTAAATCAGCTGGAAGGATCCTTAGGCAAATGAGGTAATATAGAGACATATCTCTACACAGTGTGATCAAATACTCTATAATAAATAAATATTTATGGAATTATAAAATTCATGAATTTCTCCTTATGTATCATAAATAAAATCACATGATTTCTTTCTTTTTTCTTTTTTTCTTTTTTTTCATTGAAAAAAAAATTTCCGCCTCCTCCCACCCTCCCATTTCCCTCCCCCTCCTCCCACCCCTCTCCCCCTTCTCCCACTCCTCTCCCCCTCCCTCTCCAGTCCGAAGAGCGGTCAGGGTTCCCTGCCCTGTGGAAAGTCCAAGGTCCTCCCCTCTCCATCCAGGTCTAGGAAGGTGAACATCCAAACTGGTTAGGCTCCCACAAAGCCAGAAGATGAAGTAGGAACAAAACCCCGTGCCATTGTCCTTGGCTTTTCATCAGCCCTCATTGTCCGCCATGTTCAGAGAATCAGGTTTTATCCCATGCTTTTTCAGTCACAGTCCAGCTGGCCTTGGTGAGCTCCCAAAAGATCAGCCCCACTGTCTCAGTGGGTGGGTGCACCCCTCGTAGTCCTGACTTCCTTGCTCATGTTCTCCCTCCTTCTGCTCCTCGTTGGGACCTTGGGAGCTCAGTCTGGTGCTCCAGTGTGGGTCTCTGTCTCTATCTCCATCCATCGCCAGATGAAGGTTTTATGGTGATATGTAAGATATTCATCAGTATGGCTATAGGATAGGGTTATTTCAGGTTCCCTATCCTCAGCTGCCCAAGGAACTAACTGGGGACATTGCCTGGGGCACCTGGGAGCCACTCTAGGTTCAAGTCTCTTGCCAACCCTAAGGTGGCTCCCTTAACTAAGATATGTGTTTCCCTGCTCCCCTATCCAACCTTCCCTTATCCCAATCATCCCATTTCCCCAAGTTGGCCCCATTCTCCCCTTCTCACTTTTCTCTCCCCATCTCCCCTTACCCATCAAGCCCCACCCCCAATATCCCAGTTTTTTGCCCGGCACTCTTGTCTACTTCCCATATCCAGGAGGATAACTATATGTTTCTCTTTGGGTTCACCTTCTAATTTAGCTTCTTTAGGATCACAAATTACAGACTCAGTGACCTTTATTTATGGCTAGAAACCAATTATGAGTGAGTACATCCCATGTTCAACTTTTTGGGTCCGGGTTACCTCACTCAGGATAGTGTTTTCTATTTCCATCCATTTGCATGCGAAATTCGAGAAGTCATTGTTTTTTTACCGCAGAGTAGTACTCTAATGTATATATATTCCACATTTTCTTCATCCATTCTTCCATTGAAGGGCATCTAGGTTGTTTCCAGGTTCTGGCTATTACAAATAATGCTGCTATGAACATAGTTGAACAAATGCTTTTGTCATATGATAGGGCATCTCTTGGGTATATTCCCAAGAGTGGTATTGCTGGGTCCAGGGGTAGGTTGATCCCGATTTTCCTGAGAAACTGCCATACTGTTTTCCAAAGTGGTTGCACAAGTTTGCATTCCCACCAGCAATGGATGAGGGTACCCCTTCCTCCGCAACCTCTCCAGCAAAGGCTATCATTGGTGTTTTTTATTTTAGCCATTCTGACAGGTGTAAGATGATATCTCAAAGTTGTTTTGATTTGCATTTCCCTGTTTGCTAAGGAGGTTGAGCATGACTTTAAGTGTCTTTTGGCCATTTGAAATTCTTCTGTTGAGAATTCTCTGTTCAGTTCAGTGCCCCATTTTTTAATTGGGTTATTTAGCATTTTAAATTATAGTTTCATGAGTTCTTTATATATTTTGGAGATTAGACCTTTGTCATTTGCGGGGTTGGTGAAGATTTTCTCCCAGTCAGTAGGTTGCCTTTTTGTCTTAGTGACAGTGTCCTTTGCTTTACAGAAGCTTCTCAGTTTCAGTAGGTCCCATTTATTCAATGTTGCCCTTAATGTCTATGCTGCTGGGGTTATACATAGGAAACGATCTCCTGTGCCCATATGTTGTAGGTTACTTCCCACTTTCTCTTCTATCTGGTCCAGTGTGTTCAGACTGATAATGAGGTCTTTGATCCATTTGGACTTGAGTTTTGTGCAAGATGATAGATATGGGTCTATTTTCATTCTTCTACAGGTTGACATCCAGTTGTGCCAGCATCATTTGTTGAAGATGCTTTCTTTCTTCCATTGTATACTTTTAGCTCCTTTATCGAAAATGAGGTGTTCATAGGTTTGTGGGTTAAAAACTGGGTCTTCTATAGGATTCCATTGGTCGACTTCTCTGTTTTTATGCCAGTACCACACTGTTTTCATTACTGTACCTCTGTAATAGAGTTTGAAGTCAGGGATGGTAATGCCTCCAGAAGTTCCTTTATTGTATAAGATTGTTATGGCTGTCCTGGGCTTTTTGTTTTTTCATATAAAGTTGATTATTGTTCTCTCAAGATCGGTGAAGAATTTTGAAGGGACCTTGATGGTGATTGCATTGAATCTATAAATTGCCTTTGGTAGAATTGCCATTTTTACTATGTTGATCCTCCCAATCCAAGAGCAAGGGAGATCCTTCCATTTTCTGGTATCCTCTTGAATTTCTTTCTTCAATGCCTTAAAGTTCTTGTCAAATAGATCTTTCACTTCCTTGGTTAGAGTTACCCCAAGATATTTTATGCTGTTTGTGGCTTTCGTGAAAGGAGATTCTTCGCTGATTTCCCTCTCTGCTTCCATATCCTTTGTGTATAAGAGGGAGACTGATTTTTTTGGAGTTGATCTTGTATCCTGCCACATTACTAAAGGTGTTTATCAGCTGTAGGAGTTCTTTGGTGAAGTTTTTGGGGTTGCTTATGTACAGTATCATATCATCTGTAAATAACGAAAGTTTAACTTCTTCCTTTCGAATTCGAATTCCCTTGATCCCCTTATGTTATTTTATTGCTATTGCTAAAACTTCAAGCACTATATTGAAGAGGTATGGAGAGAGTGGACAGCCTTGTTGTGTTCCTGATTTTAGTGGGATGGCTTTGAGTTTCTCTCTGTTTAATTTGATGTTAGCTGTCGGCTTGCTGTAAATAGCTTTTATTATATTTAGGTATGACCCTTGTATCCCTAATATCTCCAAACTTTTATCATAAAGGGATGTTGAATTTTGTAAATGCTTTTTCAGCATCTAATGAAAGGATCATATGGTTTTTTTCTTTCAGTTTATTTATATGATGGATTACATTGATAGATTTTCATATGTTGAACCAGCCCTGCATCTATGGTTTGAAACTTACTTGATCATAATGGATAATTTTTCTAATGTGTTCTTGGATTCGGTTTGCCAGTATTTTGTTGAGGATTTTTGCATCGATGTTCATGAGTGAGATTGGCCTACAATTCTCTTTCTTGGTTGAGTCTTTGTGTGGTTTTGGTATCAGAGTAACTGTAGCTTCATAAAAGGAATTTGGCAATGACTCTTCTGTTTCTATATTGTGAAAAACATTAAGGAGTATAGGTATTAGGTCTTCTTGGAAGTTCTGGTTGATTTCCGCATTGAAGCCATCTGGTCCTGGGCTTTTTTTGGAAGGGAGGTTTTTGATAACAGCTTCTAATTCTTCACGACTAACAGGTCTATTTAGGTTGTTCACCTGGTCCTGGTTTAACTTTGGTATATGGTATTTATCTAAAAAAGCGTCCATTTCTTTTACATTTTCCAGTTTTGTGGCATACAGGCTTTTGTAGTAAGATCTAATGATTTTCTGAATTTCCTCTGTGTCTGTGGTTATGTCCCCCTTTTCATTTCTGTTCTTATTAATTTGCAAATTCTCTCTCTGCCGTTTGATTAGTTTGGATAGGGGTTTATCAATCTTGTTGATTTTCTCCAGGAACCAGCTTTTTGTTTCATTGATTCTTTGGATTGTTTTCTCTGTTTCTATTGTTGATTTCAGCCCTCAGTTTGATTATTTCCAGTTTTCTACTCCTCCTAGGTGAGTCTGCTTCTTTTTTTTTCTAGAGCTTTCAGGTGGGCTGTTAAATCTCCAATGTGTGCTTTCTCTGTTTTCTTTAAGTGGGTACTTAGTGCTATGACCTTTCCTCTTAGGACTGCTTTCATAGTGTCCCATAAGTTTGAGTATGTTGTTTCTTTATTTTCATTGAATTCAAGGAAGACTTTAATTTCTTTCTTTATTTCTTCCTTAATCCAGGTATGGTTCAGTAGTTGACTGTTCAGTTTCCATGAGTTTGTAGGCTTTCTGGGGTAGCATTGTTGTTGAATTCTAACTTTAATCCATGGTGATCTGATAAGACACAGGTGGGTACTAAAATTTTTTTTGTAACTGTGTAAGTTTGCTTTGTTACCGAGTATGTGGTCAATTTTCAAGAAGGTTCCATGAGCTGCAGAGAAGATATATTCTTTCCTATTTGGGTGGAATATTCTATAGATGTTTGTTAAGTCCATTTGATTCATTACCTCCATTAATTCTCTTATTTCTCTGTTAGGTTTCTGTCTGATTGACCTGTCCATTGGTGAGAGAGGAGTGTTGAAGTCTCCTACTATTAGTGTGTGCAGTTTGATGGCTGCCTTGAGTTTTAGTAATGTTTCTTTTACATACGTGGGTGCTTTTATATTAGGGGCATAGATATTCAGAATTGAGACTTCATCCTGATGAATTGTTCCTGTTATAAGTATAAAATGTCCCTCTCCATCTCTTCTGATTGATTTAAGTTTGAAGTCAACTTTGTTAGAAATTAGAATGGCCACTCCTGCTTGTTTCTTAGGTCCATTTGTTTGATAAGCCTTTCCCAGCCCTTTACTCTGAGTAGGTGCCTGTCTTTGTGGTTGAGGTGTGTTACTTGTAAACAGCAGAATGTTGGATCCTTTTTTCGTATCCAATCTCTTAGTCTGTGCCTTTTTATAGGTGAGTTGAGTCCATTGACATTAAGTGATATTAATGACCAGTGGTTGTTAACTCCGGTCACTTTTTTAGTAGTAGAGTTTGTGTGTTTCCCTTCTTTGAGTTGCGCTGGTGAAGGGTATCTAGATGTCTGAGTTATTGTTGTCATTGTTGGACTCCTTGGTTAGTGATTTTCCTTCTATTACTTTCTGTAAAGCTGGATTTGTGGCTATGTATTGTTTAAATTTGTTTTTATCCTGGAATATTTTGTTTTCTCCATTCATAGTGGATGAAAGCTTGTTGGGTATAGTAGTCTGGGCTTGCATCCAAGGTCTCTTAGTTTCCGCAGTACATCTATCCAGGACCTTCTGGCTTTCATGGTTTCCATAGAGACTCAGGTGTAAGTCTGATAGGTTTACCTTTATAAGTAACTTGGCCTTTTTCCTTTGCAGCTCTTAATATTCTTTCTTTATTCTGTATGCTTTGTGTCTTGATTATTATATGGTGAGGGGATTTTTATTTGATACAGCCTATTCAGTGTTTTGTATGCTTCTTGAATCTTCATAGTATATCTTTCTTTAGGTTGAGAAAGTTTTCTTCTATAATTTTATTAAATATATTTTCTGGACCGTTGAGCTGTCTTCTTCTCCTTCTTCTACTCCTATAATACTTAGTTTTGGTCTTTTTATTGTGTCCCATATTTCCTGAATGTTTTGTGATGAGAGTTTGTTGGACTTGCTGTTTTCTTTGATCAGTGCGTTTATTTTCTCTATGGTATCTTCATAATCTGAGAATCTTTCTTCTATCTCTTGTATTCTGTTGGTTATGCTTGTTTCTGTAGTCTCTATTCGTTTACCTAGATTTTCCGTGTCCAGCCGGCCCTCTGTTTGTGTTTTTTTCTTTGCCTCCATTTCAATTTTCAAGTCTTGAACTGTTTCCATTATCTGTTTGATTGTTTTTCCTTGGTTTCCAAGGGTATCATTCACTGATTTATTCAATTCTTCAAACTTTCTTTTATACTTCTTATCCATTTCTATAAGGGCATTTTTTAACATGCGGTTTAAGTGTGTCAATCACTTTCATAAAGTCAATTTTTTCACTTCATCTTGATTAAGGTGTTCAATTCCCCCTTTTGTAAGGTCGCTGGGTTCTGGTGGTTTCATGTTGTTTTTCAGATTGTTGGGTGAATTCTTGCATTGGTGCCTGCCCATCTCTTCCTCTGAATGCTCCCCTATGGATCTTCTTTTACAGAATCAGGTCTCCTTGCCACTGATGTATCTTCCCAGTGATGGCAGTCCCCAGTGATAGCTCTCCCGGTGCTCCCGTGATGTCTTTCTTGGTGCCGAGATCAGATCTCCGTGCTGGTTGGGTAGCTACCATTGATGGCTCTCCTGGTGCTGAGATCAGATCTCTGTGCTGGTTGGGTAGCTCGTAAACAAAGCACCTGCCTTGCTTGCTGCAGGCAGGCTATTGAAACACAGGAACTCCTGCCAGCCCGGTTGCCCTCAGGATTCGGCCCCAGCGCCCAGACAGGCTGAGCTGGGAGATGTTATGTGCCCAAAGAGGGAAGGGAGGCAGAAGGTGGGAGGGTTCTGCATGCAAGCTGGGTGGGATAGGAAGAGAGAGGCAGTACGCGGGGAGTATAGGCCCTGCAGGAAGGCCAGGAAGTATAGGGGGGATGAGGAATGTCTGAGTTCCGTGTCCTGGGCTGCTGCCCCGGGTCAGAAACTCACCCCAGTGATGGCTCTCCTGGTGCCGAGATCAGACCTCCGTGCTGGTTGGGTAGCTCGTAAACAAAGACACGTGATTTCTTTCTTTTTAATTTGTTAATGAATGGGTACTTCTGTGATACATGAAATAGAGATTCTTCCGTTTGTACAATTTACTCAAAAGTTTTTAAGTTTCTAGAAAATTTTGCTCAAAAATATTTTTTATGCCAATGACCCAAATTAAATTGAATCTATCCCTGGTTATGAAACTTATTTAATTGCTGTGATAATGATACACAGGAGAATATTATTATTTTTAATAGTGTTCAATAAATTGTAGAATTTGTGACTACCCTCTCTAGTTTCTTTTCAAATGTTTCCAATGAGGAACTGCATTTTATTTTCTACTATATTTATGACATCCCTGAGTGTAAAATATTTCAATTTAAATTAGTATAATAAAGTAATTTGGTGTACATAGAAGAATGAAATTTATTCAACAATAAATAAAAAATAAAATTATTATAGCTGCAATCAAATGAAACAAGCTGGAAATTGTGATGGTAAGTAATTAACCCAGGGAGAACCACACAGTCAGTCTATAAAATGGGAAGAGAGACAAACACAAATATAAAGTTTGTAGCTTCTGTCTTCCTCCTATTCATCCCTGAGTACTGTAATAATTCCTATAGCTTTATATTTACAAAGCCATTTCCTATTATTTTCTTTCTTTTTTTTTTTTAATGGTGAAAAAGTGTATATTTAGAATTAGCCGGCTGGGCTCAGTTTAGATGATTCCAATTTTGTTGGCAACATCCGGAGCATCATAATCAGGAGCCAACCGAACATACACCTCCTTCTCTCCGTTGGGCCTTGTGAGGGTGTTGACTTTGGCCCCATCGATGTCATAGAGTTTCTTCACAGCCTGTTTGATTTGGTGCTTGTTGGCCTTGACGTTCACAATGAACACAAGTGTGTTGTTGTGTTCTATCTTCTTCATGGCTGACTCGGTGGTCAGGGGGAATTTGATGATGGCCTAGTGGTCAAGCTTGTTCCTCCTGGGCATGCTCTTGGGGAGGGGGTGTGGTATTTAGGCTGCCTTGGTAGCCGCAGGGTCTTGGGCCTCCGAAAGGTGGGCGATGTGCGGATCTTCGTCTTTTTCTGGCTGTGGATGCCTTTCAGCACTGCCCTTTTGACTTTAAAGGCCTTAGCTTTGCTTTTGGCTTTGGGAGGGGCAGGAGCTTCCTTCTTTGCTTTCAGCGCCATCTTGACGAAAAGCTCCTATTATTTTCATAAGGCCTAGAAGATTTTCATTTTTGGTTCAGATTTCAGGTAATGGTTACTTTTCCATTGCTCTGATCCTTCATTTCTGTTTCATTCCATAGTAGTGATTTTGTCACTGTTTGAAGGTTTCTGTTTTGTGAGTCTAACATGCCCATCAAATAAGAAAAAAATAATCACTTAATTTTCCAAATTCTCCTCTCCTTTCTCAGTCAGATGCTATGAAATTGGAACCTGAGATGTTCTACACATATTATCCAATAACAAATCTATGTATTTCATAAAAGAGAATTGTTGTGAAAGACCCCCTAAAAGGGTGTCTCACACCTTGGGGATCCCCCTACCCAAGAACCAAAACCAGTCCACTGGATGCAAAAGCAAGAGGCAGTTTAATATTTACACAGGCGCCTGCAGACGCTTCACCCAACTCAGCTGGATGAGCAGCTAGCTGAATGAGCGGCCGGGCTGAGAATACATCATGCATTTATAGGGTGTTCAGGGGTTACATAAGCAGCTACGTGTCAACAAGCATTTCATTGGTTCTTTACCTGGTGGGCTAGGGTCGAGCTTAGGACAGGGCTTAGGACAGGGCTGCTCATCCACCTGCAGGTTCATGGAAAAACCATAAAATCTAGATAAAGCTAAGTTCAGCTCTCTGGGTATTTTAACAGACTGTCACAGTGGTTAGCTGTCTTCTTGTCGGCCCAGTTTCTACAGAGCTAGCTGACCGCTGATATCCTGCTCAGCTGAGCCCTATCTGCTTCTCTAAAATTTGTTTTTCTAAGCTTATGTAGGTGACTTAATTTGAACCCTTGCTACAGGCTGGAACGGGGGTCTTTCAGTTGCCTAAGCAAAACATAGTCACCACTTACTTGTTGTTGTTGTTTGTTGTTTGTGTCAAAATATATAATATTTAAGAATTGGGGTTCTTATAACTCTTACAAAAAATCAAAAAGTCCAAAGTGCTATTTTTCTTGAGAGACCTAAGAAAGACAATCTGACCTCTGCATTCTCAACTGTTTTCTCACCCCTCCTTTATGGTCTGTTCCTTCATGGCCCCAACTTGAAATTTTATTGTCAAGGTTCCTTGTTGATTATGTGACTGCCTTCATTTTCATTATGTGGACCATTGCGAATTGAATGGTTTCACATTCAAACATAATCTTCTTTCTCTTAAATGCTTAGTATATTTCAATTTTTTATAGTTTGTAATTAATCCTAGGTATCTCCTGGGGGCATAACTCTGGATTTCTGTATGAACATTATATGTTCTTTTCCACTATTTTATTTTTAAGTGTGTGCAGGGGGAAGATGAAGACATGTGCATGTGCTCTGCCAAGAAGACCAGAAGAGAGCTGGGGCTATAGGCAGTTTTGAGCCATTCGGAATGGGTTCTGGGATAGGAATTTATTTCATCTACAAGTAGAGCACCTACTTGTAAGTGCTGAGTCATTTCTCCAGATCAAAAGTGAGAATATATTCTTTGGGTACTATATACCTGCTAACAAATTTTCTCAATCTGATTTATCTGTCCTTAGAATGAGTAAAAAACTTAATTGGTTTTATGAGTGGAAAGACTTGAAGGGAAAGTGGCTTAGTCTCCAGCATGAATAGCTAAGGGCAGGAAACTCATTCTGATGTGTGTAATGTAGACCTCAAAGGGTCCAGCTATTTGTTAGAATTACATGCAATTTTGTGTCCCAATGTAGAAAAACTACTGCAAATAGGACATCCACAAACTCATAATTCTACTGTTCTGAGTGATTTACATTACTAGTATTAGTGTGGAAGGTATGCTGTCACCTGGCAGTAAATAATAATTTTCAGCAACTTCAGACCCTAGGTAGCTGATCGTGAAAGAATAATCTGTCTCAGAATCACTGCAAGTAAACTCTAAATGGATTCCATATTGATCAGGAGCTTGAGACTGTTCCCTGCTTCCTGTGAATACTATGACATCCACATTCTGGTATCTTGACTTGCCTTGTAATTGATGGTGACTCTATTCAAGAGTTGCAGACAGAGAAGACAGTGACTGTGTTGTCTGGATATTAAACTGTATACCTGATATTGGAAAGCTTGAATCAGATTTCCTGGCAATTAGCATTTTTGAATGATGAAGTTGCACTGTCCGTAATGTTTAAGAAATTTTTAAGGTTAAATCTTTATACCATGGATCCAGAATAATAGCACACACAGAGACACATATCCATGCTATGTATAGACTTGGACTGACTAGATCTCAGGGTTAGAACAGCCTTTCAGAAGTCCTCCGAACAGTTTCTTTTTTCCTTTGTGTACGTGCAAATCTTCAAAATTCCAGATGAATCTGAAACACCTGCAAAAATGACTCTTCTTGATGACTATGTAAATGCCCGGTACCTGTAAAAGTACCCATTTTACCAGAGCATGGTTGATTTTCCCAAAAAGAACAGGCTTTTTTCTGGGTTGAGTCTCTCTAGTATCTATGATTGCCATAGTCTTTTGATTTCTTTCAATGCTTTAGCCGCTTCAATGATGCCCATAGTCTACAACAGCCCCTTCAATGTTTAAATGGCCAAAATATTTTGTGACACTGAAGGCAATCTCTTGACAATGACATCTTGTGAAATCAGAAAATGGTTACATCTTTCTAACATACAGTGGCATCAAATACCATTCCCATTCCAAAGGAGAAAAATGGAGACGTACTGAGTGAAAATTGGACCAAGTCAAGACTGAAGAACAGCGTGACAAACACCAAATCCTGATGCTCTTTCAGATGCATAAAACTTTAGTTTCAAAGGACTGAGATAGCCCTATCCCTAGAATTTCTCATACATGTCTCTCTTTGATCTCCTCCACTTCTTATAGACTACTTTCTCTCCATGAAAGATGTCTTATTGCTTAGGTATCTCTGTATCTTGTGGTCTCAAAATGCAACCCAGTCTGTTGTGGAATATTATCTTAAAATGTGTTATATTTAATTATTTTGTGCAACATTTCTTTCAATGATGCAAAGATCTGTTGCATTCTTTTATGTTGCATTTTTAACTCTGTGAAGCTCAGATGTTTCACCTGTCTTAAGTACCTGATGGTGCTAACAAAGAGAAGAACACTCAATATCCTAGCAATATGGGATTATAAGGTGTGTGTTGCCAGAAATTTCTGACCTGCCCAGTCCCACAGCTGTTCAGTCCCAAAGGAAAACACAGAGGTCTACATTAATCATAAACTGGTTGGCTTATTAGTTCAGGTTTCTTATTAACTCTTTCTTACATCTTACATTAATCCATGATTCTTGTCTGTGTTAGCAAGACATTCTCATTGTGCTTCCTCTCTGTCTGGGTGATAACTGCAGATAGAACCTTTTCTCTTCCCAGAATTCTACTGTTCTCATTGCCCTGCCTCTATTTTCTGTCTGCTTGCCATACCTGTATTTTTGACCTAGCTACAGGGTAACCAGCATTTTATTAAAATAGAAATGGGAGGATAAAAGACCATTGTCCCACAGCAGGTCTGTGGGAAAAAAATAAAAGTGAAGAGTAATCTGGGAGGAAAAAAGGAGGGAGGAACAAGAAAAGGATAAGACACCAGGGTCAGCCACCCAGCTACACAATAAGCTAGAGAGTAAGAAGAAAGGTATACAGAATAGAAAAAGACAAAATTATAGAGGCAAAAGGATGATGGAATAATTTATGTTAAGAAAAATGTCCAGAAACAAGTCAAACTAAGGCCAGAAATGTATAAGAATAATAAATTTCTGTTATTTATTTGGAAGTTGAGTGTCAGGTTCCCCAAAAGAACAAAATCAACTGAATACATTTTGGTGCCAATGTGGGGCTCAAAATTTATGACTCCTTTGAGAGTTTCTGCCTTACAAAAGTCCTTGAGCAGTGGGTACATAAAAATTCTAAGAGAAAAGGTCTGCAGAAGAACAAGAATGAGATTCTTATATATATGAACATAGAATGTAGTTCCTGAAACACAGTTCTGACCTGGCTGCAAGCTTAGTGCATGGCTTTCATGAACAGTGAAGCAGAAGAAGCCTGCAGCCAAAGTCACCAGTGAAGACCCATGTTTCATAGCAGTTTAAAGGCTTATGTTGTCAAAAATGCTAAATGTTATTCAGTAAAGCAAGCTCAGATTGAAAAACCCTGTAAAAAGTTTCCAATGTAGTTTTTCAATTTGCATAGGCTTAAGAAAGCAAAGAAAATAGGGATAGGCATGTATAGAAAGAAATAGTTTTAAAAAAGTAATCAAGACTTTAAAAAGACAGTAACAGTAATAGAAAAGAAAAAGACATGTAAAGATGGAAATACGCAAGAATAGTAGAAGACAGGAAATAATCAAATTGAGTACTGAAATCATCATCATCAACAACAACAACAAAAAAACATACAAAGAAATCAATACAAATAAATGAAACAAAGAGCTGGTTCTTTGAGAAAAATCAATGAGATACACAAATCCTTTTCCAAACTAATCAAAAGGCATAGAGAAAACATCCAAATTAACAAAATCAGAAATGAAAAGGGGTGCACACAGACACTGAGTAAATTCAGAGAATGATTAAGTCATGCTACAAAAACATGTACTCCACAAAATTGGAAAATGCAAAATGGACAGTTTTTTTTAGATAGATCCCATATGCAATTATTAAAACAAGACTAGGTGAGCAATTTAAATAAACTTATAAACTGCAAGGAAATATAAGCTGTCATCAAAACCTCCTAACTAAAAAAAAAAAAATCCCAAAGCCAGATGGTTTAAGTACAGAATTTTACCAGAACTTCCAAGAAGAGCTAATAACTATATTTCTCAAATTGTTCCACATGATAGAAACAGAAGAAGCATTGCCAAACACTTTTTATGAAGCTAGAGTTACCATGATACCAAAACCATACCAAGACTCAACAAAGAAACAAAATTATAGACCATTCTCACTCATGAATATAAATGCAAAAATATGCAATAAAATACTGGCAAACTGAATCCAAGAACACATCAAAAAAATCTTCAAATATGATCAAGTCAACTTCATCCCAGAGATGCAGAGCTGGTTCAACATATGAAAATATATCAATCTAATCCATCATATAAATAAAATGAAAGAAAAAAACATATGATCATTTCATTAGATGCTGAGTAAGCATTTGACAAAATCCAACACCCCTTCGTGATAAAGGTCTTGGAGAGATCACGGATAGAAGGAACATATCCAAACATAATGAAAGCAATATACAGCAAGCAGACGGTCAACATCAAATTAAATGGAGAGAAACTCAAAGCAATTCCATTGAAATTAGAAACAAGACAAGGCTGTACTCGCTCCATATCTCATCAACTTGTTTCTTGAAGTTTTTTTTTTCCTTTTTATTTATTTTTTATTCTTTTTTAATTAAAATTTCCACCTGCTCCCCGTTTCCCATTTCCCTCCCCTCCTCCCAAATATTGCCCCCTCCCCCCACTCCCCTCCCCCTATCCCCACTCCTCTTCTCCTCCCCCCACACCATTCCCCCTCCCTCTCGATACTGAAGAGCAGTCCAAATTCTCTGCCCTGCGGGAAGACGAAGGTCTTCTATCTACGTCCAGGAAGGTGAGCGTCCAAACAGGCTAAGCTCCCACGAATCCAGTTCATGTATTAGGATCGAAACCTAGTGCCATTGTCCTTGGGTTCTCATCTGCCTTCATTGTCCGCCATGCTCAGAGAGTCCAGAATCAACCCATGCTTATTCAGTCCCAGACCAGCTAGCCTTGGTGGGCTCCCAATAAATCAGTTCCACTGTCACAGTGGGTGGGTGCATCCCTCGTGGTCCTGATTTCCTTGCTCATGTTCTCCCTCCTTCTGCTCCTCATTTGGACCTTAAGAGCTCAGACCGTTGCTCCAAATTGAGTCTCTGTCTCTACCTCGATCCATCGCCAGATGAAGGTTCTAAGGTGATAGGTAAGACATTCATCAGTATAGGACAGGGTCATTTCAGGGTCCCTCTCCTCAGTTGCCCAAGGTACCAGCTGGGGACATCTCCTCAATATTGAAAACAGCTTGGTATTGGCATAAAAACAGAGAAGTCGATCAATGGAACCGAGTAGAAGACCCTGATTTTAACCCACAAACTTATGAACACCTAATTTTTGATAAAGGAGCTAAAAGTATTCAATGGAAAAAAGAGAGCATCTTCAACAAATGGTGCTGGCAAAACTGGTTGTCAACCTGTAGAAGAATGAAAATAGATCCATATCTATCACCATGCACAAAACTCAAGTCCAAATGGATTAAAGACCTCAATATTAGTCTGAACACACTGAACCTGATAGAAGAAAAAGTGGGAAGTACTCTACAACATATGGGTACAGGAGATCACTTCCTACGTTTATCCCCAGCAGCACAGATGTTAAGGACAACATTGAATAAATGGGACCTCCTGAAACTGAGTAGCTTCTGTAAAGCAAAGGACACTGTCACTAAGACAAAAAGGCAACCCACTGACTGGGAGAAGATCTTCACCAACCCTGCAACAGACAAAGGTCTGATCTCCAAAATATATAAAGAACTCAAGAAACTAGACTTTAAAATGCTAATGAACCCAATAAAAAAATGGGGCACTGATCTGAACAGAGAATTCTCAACAGAAGAAATTCAAATGGCCAAAAGACACTTAAGGTCATGCTCAACCTCCTTAGCAATAAGGGAAATGCAAATTAAAACAACTTTGAGATACCATCTTACACCTGTCAGAATGGCTAAAATCAAAAACACCAATGATAGCCTTTGCTGGCGAGGTTGTGGAGAAAGAGGCACACTCATTCATTGCTGGTGGAAATGCAAACTTGTGCAACCACTTTGGAAATCAGTGTGGCGATTTCTCAGGAAATTTGGGATCAACCTACCCCAAGATCCAGTAATACCACTATTGGGAATATACCCAAGAGATACCCCATCAAATGACAAAAGTATCTGTTCAACTATGTTTCTTGAAGTTTTAACAATAACAATAAGACAACAAATGGAGATCAAGGGGATTCAAGTTGGAAAGGAAGAAGCCAAACTTTCATTATTTGCAGATGATATGATAGTATATATAAGTTACCCCAAAAATTGTACCAGAGAACTCCAACATCTGATAGATATGATCAGTGATGTGGCAGGATACAGACCAACTCAAAAAAAAAAATCAGTAACCCTCCTATAAACAAAGGATAAAGAAGCTGAGCCGGAAATCAGAGAAATATCCCCTTTCACAATAGCCACAAATAACATAAAATGTCTTGGGGGCAGCACTAACCAAACAATTGAAAACCCGTTTGTCAAGAACATTATGTCTTTGAAGAAAGAAATTGAAGAAGATACCAGAAAATAGAGAGATCTCTTTTAATCTTGGATAGGTAAGATCAACATAGTAAAAATGGCAATCCTACCAAAAGCAATCAATAGATTCAATGCAATCACCATCAAAATTCCAACCCAATTCTTCACAGACCTTGAAAGAACAATAATCAACTTCCTTTTTTCTTCTTCTTCTTATTTATTTATTTATTAAAAATTTCCACCTCCTCCCATCCCCCCATTTCCTTCCAACTATCCCTCCCTCTCCCTCTCCAGTCCTAAGAGAAGTTAGGGTGCCCTGCCCTGTGGGAAGTCCAAGGCCCTCCTGCCTCTATCTGGGTCTAGGAAGGTGTGCATCCAAACAGACTAGACTCCCAAAAAGCCAGTACATTCAGTGGAATCAAAACCTGGTGTCATTATCATTGGATTCTCAGTCCACCCTCATTGTCAGCCACATTCAGGAGTACGGTTTGATCACATGCTCGTTCAGTCCCAGTCCAGTTGGCCTTGGCGAACTCCCATTAGATCAGTCCCACCGTCTCCATGGGTGGATGCACTCCTTGTGGTCCTGACTTCCTTGCTTATGTTCTCCCTCCTTCTGCTCTTCATCTGGGCATTTGGAGCTCAGTCCAGTGCTCCAATGTGGGTCTCTGTCTCTATCTCCATCCATCGACAGATGAAGTTTCTATGGTGATATGCAAGATATTCATCATTGTGGTTATGGAAGAAGGCCAGTTCAGGCACCCTCTCCTCTGCTGCCCAAGGATCTACTGGGGAAATTCCCTTGGACACCTGGGAAACCCTCTAAAGCCAAGTCTCTTACCAACCCTAGAATGGCTCCCTTAGTTAAGATATCTTCTCTGCTCCCATATTGACCCTTCCTCCATCTCAACCATCCCATTCCCCCGAGCTCTTCCCAATCCTCCCCTTCTCCTTTCTCTCTCCCCATATCCCCTTTCCAGACCCCCATTCCTGTGCTCCCAACTTTTGCTTGGTGATCTTATCTACATCCAATATCCAGGAGAATAAATATATGTTTTTCTTTGAGTTTACCTTCTTATTTAACTTCTCTAGGATCATGAACTATAGGCTCAATGTCCTTTGTTTATGGCTAGAATCCACTTATGAGTGAGTACATACCATATTCCTCTTTTTGGGACTGGGTTATCTCACTCAGTAAAGTGTTTTCTATTTCCATCCATTTGCATGCAACATTCAAGATGTCATTGTTTTTTACTGCTGAGTAGAACTCTAAAGTGTATATGTCCACACCTTCTTTATTCATTCTTCTATTGAGGGGCACCTAGGTTGTTTCCAGGTTCTGGCTATTACAAATAGTGCTGCTATGAACATAGTTGAACAAATGCTTTTGTAGTATGATTGGGCATCTTTTGGGTGTATTCTCAAGAGTGGAATTGCTAGGTCCTGAGGTAGGTTGACTCCCAGTTTCCTGAGAAACCGCCACACTGCTGTATACAAGAAACAAACCTCAAACTCAATGACAGACACTACCTCAGAGTAAAGAGTTGGGAAAAGGCTTTCCAATCAAATGGACCAATGAAACAAGCGGATATGGCTATACTAATATCTAACAAAATTGATTTCAAACTGAAATCAATCAGAAGAGATGGAAAAGGACACTTTATACTCATAACAGGAACAATTTATCAGGAGGAAGTCTCAATTCTGAATATCTATGCCCCTAATATAAAAGTACCCACATTGAAAGCAGTGTTAAGTGGAAAGTTCATAGCACTAATTGCCTACATAAAGAACATGGAAAAATCCCACACTAGTAAATTAACAGAACATATGAATACCTTAGAACAAAAAGAAGTGAACTCACTCAAGACAACTAGATGGCAGGGAATAATCAAATTGAGAGCAGAAATCCACTAAATAGAAACAAAGAAACAATACAAGGAATCAATGAAAGAAAGTGCTGGTTCTTTGAGAAAATAAGATTGACAAAACCTTATCCAGATTAATCAAAAGGTGGCAAGACAACATCCAAACTAACAAAATCAGAAATGAAAAGAGAGACAGGAACTAATAGGAAGTGTTTAGAGAGGATCTAAGCCCTATTGGATGGAAGAGCATAAAAGATAGGAGGTCACTGGTCATTTTCCTGCCAGTTCTCTGATCATTAAGTTGTGATCCCAATATCTGAGTACCAATATTTTATTGAAAAAGTATAATTAGATAAATGCATCAGGTAATGTTATAAGAATAAATGCCATGCTATTCATTCAGTATGTAAGACCTCTGAGAGCATCTATGGTTGTTTCACTCCATGATACAGAAAACAGAAGTTTAGGTACTTTGAAAACTAAAAATCTTTCTATCTTACTTCTTCTTCGTTCCTGATAGTGAAGGAATATTCTTCCCTATGCTCTGTCAACATTGAAAAAAGTATGAAAAGAAGAGATTACAAACTAAAGCAAACCTTTGCTTTTGTTATTTCATTATGCCAGGAATTTATTAAGTAGATATTTTATTTGCTAATAAAATACATCACTTTAATTAGCAACAGTCAGCAAACTATACATTTTTACAAAATGTAACAGAAACCTTTCAGAGAAAGAAATGGGGTCTATAAAAATAAATCATAAAGTAGTGAAACAGAAACTTTGTTCCTTTAATGGTAGACTCAGCTTCACTTGAATATGTGAATCTCCTGAAACTGCACAACCAAGCTGAAGAGAAGTTCTTTTTTTTTTCTCAGCATTTTAAGTTTTATTTTTGCTTGTACTATGCACATAACCAATAGAGGGTGTAGTTTGGGGGCTGATTAGTAAGTGTCTATTCATGAAACTCTTCTCATCAGTAACATGCATAGTGAGTAGAGTGTCATATTCATGCTTGGCATCATCAAACATGGTGTTATAGTCATGATTCCCCATGGAAATGCAATTTAAATTCTTAGAATGGTCACATGTTACACCCTCTACACATCACGTGTTCTGCATCCTAGTTTTTCTATTCATGATTGATTACAACCACTTTTTTCTCCCTCCCAGAACTAGTTTAGTAGTATTCTGAATTTGTCACCCCAAATAACAACAGTTAAGTGGATGTGAGTAGAAACACCCCATAGACTCATGTGTTTTAATGTTTAAACTTTAAGGAGTAACACTCTTAGAAGTTGAGGCCTTTTTGAATTAGGTGTGGTATTGGTGGATTATTGTTTCACTGGAATTAGTCTTTGAGATCTCAGATGTTCAAACCTCTTGCCTGGGGATCTATATGTAGGACTCTCAACCTCTTCTCCAGCATTTTTATGCCACCATGCTTTCTACCAAGAAGATAAATAAACCTCTAAATTCTAATCCAGCCCCAATTAAATGATTTTCTTTAAAAGAGTTGCCATTGTCATAGTGTCTCTTCCTAGCAACAGAGATCCTAGCAAAGACAAGTTGTTACCAGGGACTGGAGTATGATTGTGACAGGCTTGACCATGCTTTTGTTTGGAGGAATGTGGAGTTGGAATTTTAGATTAGAAAAACAGTTGAACACTTTAAGTGTGGATTAATGGACCATTTTAGTAGGGACATGGAAAACCGTGGTACTGATGGTACCTATAACGCACTGTAGGCGTCTGGCTCAAGAGGTTTCAGACAAGAACAATTTTATTATGTGGTCTAGGGTTTATTTTTCTGATATTTTGGCAAAGAATGTGGCTGCTATTTGCCTTTGTCTCTTTGCCTGAGGAAATCTGAAGACAACTTAATCTTGACTATCATATGTTTATAAATATTCATTCCCTTTTATGCAGACCTGTAATGAAAAGGAGCAAACTGGGAAAATAAAATTACAAAATGTACATACTGAGAATAAATGGGCAACAGAAAATGGAATGGAGATAAATTCTATATACAAGTAGGTAAACAGATGAAAGAAAACACTGATTTTATTTATTTATTTATTTTTCTGTTTCAAATGTCATTTTATTGCAAGATGGTATAACTAATTACAAGTTTAAACTATAACTTGGTAATTTTAGTCAGGCAGCAAGTTACTGCAAGTTACTTATTCAAAAGTGATCTTCAGTCAACTCCAGATACACAAAAAGGATCAGAAATACCTGACTGGACAATAGGGTTAAGTCACTAAATAAATGAATCTTGATCATTTCTCAGGAAAGGTACACTGTGATTTTAACAGACAGCAATACAGGAAGAGTTCTTCACACAGACTACTTCCCATTTCTCTCTGGCCATCTCAACTGAGATAGCTACATTCACATAACTGGCTGAGCTTGAGCCTTCTTAGCAAGCAGCTTTAGATCTGAAATGCACTTGGCAATGGTCTCCTTTTCCTGCTGTGCAGAAATGCTCTGCACCACATGCTTTTCCACCCAGTCTATCATGTGCTCTTGCTCCTTGCGACGCATCATGTTCTGTACAGAAATATGGTAGTCCAGGCGATTCTTTACCTCCTTATATGCTCTATGGAGCCGTTCCGGGTAGGTGACTTCCAAGGCCAAGGCAATATTATTCCTCTGAACATCGAAGAGGTAGTGGCGCTTCTGAACCAGAGTCTGCTGTGCTATCTCCATGTCAATTGCATCCTGGATTTGTTTGATAGTTGCTTGCTTTACTTCTTCTAGTTGAGCAATTTTTTCCTCATTAAGTTTATCAAGAAATTCTCCAATAGAAGCACCATATTTCTTAATCACATAGACAATCAACCCTACTACTGTTATGGTTGAGAAGGTCTCTGGGGTAATCACATATATTTCTTTGGACAGAAAATACAAGCTAAGCCCAGTTCCAAGCATGTAGGGTCCTGTTATGCCAGTTTTAGGGTAAAGGAACTGGAAAAATTCTTCAGGAATCAGCCCAAGACGTACTTTTCCTCCATATTCAGGAAGAGGTGGTACAGGGGCGAGACTTGGCTGTCCTGTGTGAAAGACCCTTGTCGCCTGTACTACCCCTGGTCCCAGGACAGCCGCGTTCTTCAGGCACGGGGCCGCTGCGGCGGCGGCAGAAAGTACCACCCGGGACAGCATGGTCTGCAAAGGTCCAGGCAGTGGACTTCACGTCCCTGTGACCCCAACCGGAGGCTGTCAGGGGCAGGAGCAAGAAGGCCCGAAAACCCTGATTTTAAATGAAATAAAGTAAGTGGTGATGTCAGGTCAAGATCCTATCCAGCTAAGTTTCTAACTTGTGAAAGCAGTTAAACAATAGTTTAGAGCATGTGTGGTGTTGAAGCCTTTAAATCCTCAAAGCCAGGGATCAGAGATGAGTGCCTTTCTGAGTTTGAGGTAAGTTCTTCCAACAGAGTAAGTTCTAAAATAGTAAAACTTAGGCTATTGGGGAAGCCATGGAAAACAGAAAATTGATGAAGATATATTTGAACAAAGGTGGCAAATTTCAACCCTAGAAAGCAGCAGAACTTGACATTTCACCTATGTGGTTCTGGTTTTAGAATAAAAGATAGAAAAAAGGGGTTATGTAATATTCCTCCTCAAATAGGGGAAGCTGCTGAGGCCACGTATGTCAGGGCTGTCACTTCATGGAGGCTTAGAAGCCATTAAACGAACCTGTGAAAATGAATCCTTGATAGCCTTGCAGATCTAAAGATTTTGTAGATTCCAGATTCATGAGCTACCTGCTGGGTAATGCTGTCCACAGAAAGTGAAACAAAACTGAATGGAACTGGAGATATGAAGAACACTCTTACATCAGACACAGAGATGTGGAATTTTGACTTTACTCAACGTGCTTGTCATCTTGGTTTGGCCTAGCATTTCTTCACCATGTTCTTTTAGCTGGCTTTTTTTTTTAAACAGTAATGTATATCTTATAATATTTGATGAGAGACACTTGTAATCTTGCTTTTCAGTTTGCTTTTTTATGGTATTACAATTAAGAATTTTATGAGCCCAGGGGTGCTAGGGAACAGAATGTGGTGATTTGAATAAAAATGCCCCCCACAGATTCATGTGTTGAAGAGCTTGATCCATAGGGAGTGACACTTTTAGAATACCTTATTGAAGTAGGTGTGGAATTTCTAGAGGAAATATGTCACTTGGGTCAGGCTATGGAGTTTCAGGTGCTTGAGCCTGGCCAGTGTTGCTGTTTCTTGCTGCTACTTGGGGATCCAGATACAGGAGCCTCAGCTACCTCTTCAGAACTATGTATTCCTGAGTGATACCAGGCTCCCAATCATGGAAATAATGAACCAATGGACTCTGAAACAGTAAGCCAGCCCCTATTAAATGTTTTCCTTTTTTTTGTTGATTTTTCTTGTTGTTGTTGTTTTGTTTTGTTTCAAACCAGTTTCTCTGTAGCTTTGGAGCCTGTCCTGGAACTAGCTCTTGTTGACCAGGCTGGCCTCAAATTCACAGAGATCCTCCTGCCTCTGACTGCCATGTCCTGGTATTAAAGGCATGTGCCACCACCGAGCGGCAAACATTTTCTTCTTTAATAGTTGCCATGGTCATGGAGTTCTTCACAGATAGAGACCATAACTAAGAAAGTGGATCTGATTCTATACGCCATGCCTTTCATCATGGTGATCAGTATTGTACAGAGTCAGATGACAGAGATTGAGACTTGAGACTCTATGTCTCAAAACAAGAATTTTTGTGTGCTGTAATGGGCATGACCCTAAAGATATTTATTGCAATTGATTTTTGAAAAATGATGCATGTTTGCTTGGAAAATTTATTAGAAGTATGTATCATCTTTAGGTGTGAGAAGGAAATTATTTGGTTTAAAAAGACATTTTTTTTTCTGCTTCTTGATACTATATCAAAGTACCTGTTACAAGGTGCTTTAAAAGAAAGGTGCTTATTTAGCTATCTATGAGAATGAGAAAGTAGAGCAATGAGCACCCAAATCTGTTTATCTTCTGCTGGAGTTACTTTGGATATATCACACAATATGCATATAAAAGACAACGAATGGGCTTTGTAAACAGAATAGTCATAAGGAGACAGAAAGCCTGAAAGTGGACAGACAGGCTGATGATTAAACCCACCCTCATGACAGTAATCCCTTGTAAAGAAAATGGTTCCCCAGAGCTAATTACCTTCTCCCAACCCCACCTCATAAAGGTTCTTCCACCTATTAGCAAAGACATAGGGAAAAGACCAATACCCAGGATATTACTGTTTGGGGAAATGCTGTGGGACAATGGTCTTTTATTCTGTCACTTGTATCATTTTTTAATAAAATGCTGATTGAACAGTAGCCAGGCAGAAAGTATAGGCTGGGCAATAAGAAGAGGAGAATTTCTTTGGGACTGAATGACTGCAGGATTGGGCAGAATAGAAACCTCAGTCAACAGGGAAATCTCCATTGAAAACACACAAAATGTTTTAATGATGGTTCAATTTTATTTTGACCAAAAAGATAAAACAAGGCAATAAAACAAAATTTTTTTGTAGAGATTTTGAGAATTGCTTTTGTTTTCTTTATTAATTGTAATTGAATTTAATTTCCAAAAAATGTATGGTCAACTACCTTTATTTCTTGATATTGAAGATATGATAAGCATATAATTTATTTATTTAGTTAAAATGTTAAGGTTCATTATTTTTTATTTCATGTGTGAGTATCTAATCTGAATGTATATGTGTGAAAAAGATATGTGCTTATTGTTTTAGAGGTCAGAGCAAGTCATCAGGTCCCCCTGAGCCATCCATCATAAAGGTGCTGGAAATTGAACACTGGACCTCTGCAAAAGTAACAAATGCTCTTAATCATTGAGCTTTCTTCCCAGACCCTGTTCATCTTATTTATGACTTTAATAAAGTCATATAATTGGGAAATCAGCATTAGTTTACCATCCTGCAAGAATATTTCTTTCTTTCATAACTGTGTCAGACATTTTCTTTTGTAATAAAATGGTCTTGCTCTACAGGCTATTGTTAGTGCCATGTATTTTTTTTTAATCTCTTTCATTCTAGAACAATTTTGAATTCTTCTGGAGAATTTCCCCTTCTTGTTAGTTTTAAACAAAGAATATCAATTACTTCATAAATTGAACTTATTTTGTAATACTTTTTCTCCTCATGATTAAACTGAGATAAATTAACATTGGGCCTATATTATTTTTCAAAGACTTTATAATGAAGTAGTACGGATTCAGTAGCTTAAGTATCAAACAATAATTTACCCACTTTGAGAAGAAAGTAATTTTGGTAACAGGTATCAGCAGGATTTTTCTCTTCTGACATCTCTTCTTGACTGAGATGACTCTTCCTGTGACATTAGTGGTGTATTTAATGATGGCTCTGAATCTTTATTTCCCTTAATATTATATCATTATGTAAATTAAAATAATAATACAATATTTTTGCTACTTCTTAGATAATGTCACTCAATAGAACTTTACCAAATTTATCCACATTCTTTGTAGTAACTTCCCCTAGGTCCTCCCCCACTTCCTGTCTTTTATATGGAATCTTTCTTTATTAATTAATACCTTCTTTAAAAATGATCCTACTCTTTCTTCCAACATATTGTCATATTATTAAATTGCAATTGTTAAAAAGCAAAAACTGAGTACAATGACAACCTCTAGAAGAACATCATGATTTAAATAGACAGTAGAAACAAAAATTTTTGTCTGTAATTACATGGTCATGGAAGAAAATAAAGCTCTGTATACAAGCCTCAAAAACCCACAACAAAGTCAACTGTGATGAGATTCTTGAAAGCACTCTAGAATTTGTAGCTCAGACCTTATCAAATGTTTGACGTGGAAAACTGACAATGTGTAGTCAACAAATTTAGAGTTATTTGTTTGTTTTTCTTATTTTAGTTTACATAGTGGTTCCAGACAGAGTTGTCTACCTGCACTTGGAACTTGGGGAAAAATCATAAAACTGATGCTGATTGCAAAATTTTTGTGACTTATAGGTAGTTGGGAATGATATTTTAAATCCATACTCTTACTGAATTCTATTTTCATTTCATTCAGACTAAATACTGGCATGGTTTAGTTTTTGTGCTGTGTTTTGTTTATAAAGAAGCATTTCTGGTTTGCTGGCAGTGGTATTGAACTCTTTGTAAAAGATGTCTGTTGGCCTAAAATTTTCAAGTGCCTGGAGATACAAATTCAATGACTTTGGATCGCTGTGAGTTCAAGGTCTACAGCCTGGTCTTCAAGAACTAGTTCCAGGACAGAGAAACACTGTCTCAAAAAAAAAAAAAAAAAAAAAAAAAAAAAAAAAAAAAACAAAAAAACAGAGAGAGAGAGAGAGAGAGAATATGAAAGGAAACAAATACCATGAAACATCCAGAGAATGCTATGTATGAACATGTGTAACTAAATTTAGAGAAAACAGCGTAAGGCACATATTTCTGAATGGAAGGTAGAATACTCTTAACTATAGGTTACAATGGCAGAGGGAAAGAGGCAAATCATCATTAATAAAAGAAAAGTTACTTAAAGCTACCAATTTAGACATTACAAATATGCCCTTCCTTATAAAGCATGATACTCATGGCTGCTTTGCACTTCAACTTCACAATGAGATTATGAAAGCACTGTACCAAAATGAAATACCATGTGATGTCAGTAAAACTAACCTGTGCCATATGGGAGGAGCTTGAAAATTAGGTTATTCTTTCTTGGATCATAGCATGAGGACAAAGTAAACACATTGGTTCAGAAAGATGTCAAAGCTACTCATACATAATAGATCCTGTTTTTCAGTCAGAAGATTCTCTGTGCTTCTGTTGTAGAAGTGGAGACATTTGGAGACTGTGGGCTTTTACAGAGATGAGTTGTTTCTAAACCTATGATCGGCTCTGCTTAGCTCCTGATGATTTGCATGTGATCAGAGGACAGCCCTCTTTCCTGTGCACTTTTAAAGAGCTGGTCAAACTCTCCAGAATGTAAGTTCAAATCAAAATACAGCATGGACATGAGGGTCTCTGCTCAATTACTCGGACTGCTGATATTCTGGCTCCCAAGTAAGGAGGGTTTCTTGGAAAATTTCTCAAAATATTATGATTAGTGTTGATTGATTTTTGAAGATAATCATTTCATGATATTATTAATTGCATGGGTGTTTTCTTCTAATATTCCAAATTCAGGTGCCAGATGTGACATCCAGGTTACACAGTCTCCATCCTCCTTATCTGCATCTCTGGGAGACAGAATCACCATTACTTGTAGAACAAGTCAAGGTGTTAGCAACTATATGTCTTGGTATCAACAGAAACCAGGGGAAGTTCCTAAGTTCTTGATCTATTATGCATCCACTTTGCAATCAGGAGTTCCTCAAAGGTTCAGTGGAAGTGGGTCTGGGACAGATTTTTCCTTTACCATCAGTCGCCTTGAGCCTGAAGATATTGCAACTTATTACTGTATGCAAGGTCAAGGTTGGAAACACAGTGATACATGTCATGACAAAAACCACTTGTAGTAGCAGAAGTGAGAGTGTAAACTTCCCCAGATATTCATGGTTTTTCTCTCACTTGTGGAGAGCATTTCTCAGATGCAACCAAGGCATGAGGGTCACTTGGAGAATTTTGTGAATGGCACAGCGAGACTACTTTGCACATACCTCACTACTGCATCACCACAATGTCTGAGATATGACAATGCTTCTCCTGAATCCTTAATAATAGAAGTTTACACAACTGATTCATCCATGTGAACTAGAGAGGCATAAAGGAAAGCAGAAGCCACCCTAATTATTCAAAGAAGTTATCCTCCCTATTAGGAATTAGTCTTACTCTAGTTATGTGATGTGAATTCTTTTTCTGAGAAGAGTCCCAACATTTTGTTATACACCATGCTGTTACATTTCAAAGATTTGTCAACAAAGAGACTGATAGATGAGGCAATAAAACTTTTGCATACTTGGCTTCTAACTCTTTGAATTAAGCAGATCTATTTTCTTAATCATGTACATAGCCATAGCTATTATGCAAAAACAGTAAGATAGATATTATACACAACTCTAGGACAAATATAATGAGACACAC
This sequence comes from Chionomys nivalis, assembly GCF_950005125.1. Lineage (NCBI taxonomy): Eukaryota > Metazoa > Chordata > Mammalia > Rodentia > Cricetidae > Chionomys > Chionomys nivalis. The sequence goes on from NC_080086.1 coordinate 81,747,335, forward strand.
AGAGTTGATTCTGTGCTTCCTTTTTTGAATCACACAAGATTCACTACAATATATTCTTAGGGTCTTGTATTATTCTCATTCTAGTGTAACACGCATTTAAAGACTCACCAACTCTTAACACAACCACAGTACAGAGTTTTTGTTGAGCAAATAATCACCTAAGGGGAAACTAGAAATGGAAGTAAAAGTGATGGTCTGGGTCATTTTAAAATGTTAATAATATCTTAAGTATGTTATTATTATTATTACAAATTTTCATATCCTCCCATTCCCTCCCCCTCCCCATATTCCCCCTCTCCCTCCCTTTCCAGTCCAAAGAGCAGGCAGGGTTCCCTGCCCTGTGGAAAGTCCACGGTCCTCCCTCCTCCATTCAGGTCTAGGAAGGTGAGGATCCAAACAGACTAGGTTCCCACAAAGCCAATACATGCAGTAGAATCAAAACCCAGTGCCATTGTCTTTGACTTCTCAGTCAGCCCTCCTTGTCAGCCATGTTCAGAGAGTCCGGTTTGATCACATGCTCCATCAGTCTCAGTTCCAGCTGGCCTTGGTGAGTTCCCATTAGATCAGCCCCACTATCATAGTGGATGGGCGCACCCCTCGTGGCCCTGACTTCCTTGCTCATGGTCTCTCTCTTTCTGCTCCTCATTAAAAGATAACAGATAGTTATCTTTTAAAGAATTAAATAATTAATTTAATCATATTAAATGGATGGTGTTAATCACATCATGAGAATTTTATTCACAACTGTGCTGCTTGGACTAAAAAGGAAAAAAGAGACTTAGGAGTGGAGGAAATTGTATGGGCATCAGAACATTAACTTCCAAGTCACTATAACAGTCTATTTGAGAAAAATATTGGCATTGGAAATAAGAACAGGTGCAGCAGAGGTTTCTGATGCATACTTCAGTTGTTTACATCATGGTTGTATTACTTTGGGAGGGATACAAGAATGCTTTTACAGAAATAAGAAGCAACATCTTCAGGATACAAGCTGCTAATGGTGTGAGTGGAATTGTTCCCGGGTCCACTGGCGCTGTACCTTGAAGGAAACCCATAGTCCAAATTCAGACTTCACGAGCTTTCCCTAGTTAACTAATACTAGGTTAATTAATTATCATTGCTCCCACTTATCCTGCAAGTAATCATTACTCTTTCTCCTAAGGATGCAGACAAGAAGGAGGAGATTGGGTCATTTGAATGGTACTCATCATGCCTATGATAGGAAACATACAACCCATATACACAGTTAATCATTAAAGAAATTACTTCTCTGATGAGAGCAAGGAAAGTGATAATTTGATTGAGGGAGCCATTATGGGACTAGCAAGAAACCTGACACTAGAGAAATTCCCAGAAATTCACAAGATGGCCCCAACTAAGACCCTAAATAATAAAGGAGAGGGTGCCAGAACTGGCCTTGCCCTGTAGTCAGATTGATGAATATCTTAAATATCACCATAGAATCTTCATGCAGCAACTTACAGAAACAGAGGTAGAAACCCTCAGCAGATCACTGGCCTGAGCTTCCAAAGTCCAGTTGAAGAGTGGAAGTAGTGAGAATATGAGCAAAAAGGTCAAGACCATGATGTGGACATGTTTACCTGAGAAAATGAGAGCTTACCAACTCCAGCTGGATGAGGAAGGAAACAGCATAGGTCCAAACTTGTCCCTCTGAATGTAGGTGACAGTTGTCTGGCTGGGGCAGACTGTGAAGTCACTGGTGGTGACACCAGGACTTATAGCTGCTGCTTTCACTGGCTTTTAGAGAACCTATTTTCTTTGGACAGATACCCTGCTCTGCCTAGATATAGTAGGGATGGTGTTGGACCTTCCCCCAAACAATGTGCCTTACCCTCTCTGAGAAGTGGATGGAGATTGAGATGGTGGGATTGATGGAGGAAATGGGAGAAGGGGAGAGAGAGGAAACTGGGGTTGTTATGTAAAATGAAAAAAGATAGTTTGTTTTCTTTTTAGAAAGGAAAAATAAAATATATTAAAAAATAAAAATAGATTCAGCAGGGAGCAGGGGCTTGGCTGCCATCCAAGCCTACAGTGGCTTGAACTGGGCCATGAGAAGATATTTAAGGCCCAGAAGCTAGGCAGTAGGTCTTTCCTGGAGAAGTACTGCTTAGACTTTCAGCAAGGCAAGCAAGGCATCCTTGGCACGCTGGAAGAATCTACCCATCAGGGGGACAGCACTGTGGCCTGGGAATCCCAACACACAAGGACTGTCTGGCAGGCAAGACAAAAGGAAACCCTGATAGGAACCCTTACCCAAATTTCAGGGACAGGCAGGAATTGGCCAGGGAAATGGGGTTGCCTGAGTACCACTTCCGGGTGTGGTTTCAGAACTGCAGCACTTGCAGAGGGGCTGTGAAGAAGCTAGTGTCTAGGCAGAGACCTGACCTGCCTGCACCAAGGCAAAGAGCACCCTCCCCTCTCAGATCACAGAAAGCTTCACCCCCAAATCAGCTTGTCACAGTTGATCCTGGTGCAAGCTTTTGAGAGGACCAATTTCCGGGCTTTCCTGCCTCAAATGAGCTCTCCAGAAGGACTGTTTTACCCCAAGACATGATCCACATATGTTTCAGAACAGAAGAGCACACTGCTATGACACTGGCGGGGCCAGAGTTCGAGGTCAAACCTCTCTGGCATCATCTATGACGAAGGGAGGCAGGGAGCCTGAACTTGGCCAGGACAGCTTGTTGACAGTGGTTCCTGCAGGAGACGGGGGTGTATAGACTTTGACCCAGACCTCCCCACCAACCTTCTCCAGAGGCTCCTTGCGTAAGCAGCACAGACCTCTCTGAACCAGACCACCCAGAGCTCGACGAAGTGGCATTGAGCATCTGCCCTTAGTCGTTCTTTCACTAAGAGCTGACAGAAATTCAAAGCTGACAAGCAGGCACAGGTCACCCTAGACCTGGATGACCAAGGGGGACAGAGAGCCCAAACACCTGAGACCTCTCTGGGCGAAGAGGAATATCAAGAACTGCTGGACCTGCTCAAGGCTTTATAATCACATTTGGGTGCTCTTGCCCAGAGGGCAAGACACTTACAGAAAACACCTACCAAGGACAATATGATCCCCGGCTTTTGTGCATGACAGCCATTAAGAGGAATAAACACAAAACTGTAAACACAACTCTTCTGGCTCCCGAACTGAACAGATCTCCAGAACCACATGGGGGACTTTGAGGGTGGGTGTATGGCCTTCCCATGAGTCCCAGGACTAGGAAATTCCCGTGACGTGATGTCTTCTCAAGATTAGAGGGAAATTTCACTGGTAATACCTCAGCTAAAAGCCAGACTGAGTAAAGTCTCAACAGTTGAAAGACCTGTATGAAAAGAACTTTAAGTGTTTGAGGAAAGAAATTGAAGAAGATATAAGAAAATGGAGCGTTCTCATATGCTTTTGGATAAGTAGGATAAACAGAATAAAAATGGCAATCTTGTCAAAAGCAATCTACAGATTCAATGCAATCCCCATCAAAATCCCAAAACAATTCTTCACAGACCTCAAAAGAACAACACTCAACTTCACATGGAAGAACAGAAAATACAATATAGCCAAAATAATCATGTGCAAGAAAGGAACCTCCAAAGGCATCGACATACCTGACTTCAAACTCTACTATAGAGCCATAGTAATGAAAACAGCTTAGTATTGGCATTGCTCCTTAGTTGAAGAATGGATAAAGAAAATGTGGTATATTTAAACAATGCAGTACTACTCAGCAGCAAAAAGCAATGACATCTTGAAATTTGCGTGCAAATAGAACTAGAAAAAAGCATACCAAGAGTTAAAGTAGACCCAGAAAACATGGTATGTACTCACTTATAAGTGGATATTAGACACAAAGCAAGGGATGAACAACCTATAGTTCACAGCCCTAGGGAAGCAAGGTAACAAGGTGACACCCAAGAGAGACATGCATAGATCCCCTTGGAAGGGAAATTAGATAAAATCTCTTGAAAAAATTGGAAGTGGAGGGAGGGAGAAAAAAGAAATGACTTCTCTGAAGTTCCTGTTGCCACTGGTTATAAATGGCCAAATGATTTCCCATAGTAGTCCTTCCTTACCTTGAATCTAGAACAGAAAGAACAACAAAAATTGAGATAGAAATAGAGATGACAGAGAGCCTTCATGTGTGTTCTGTGACATGATAATGACTGACATTTAGAGAGAGTATTACTTGACAATTCAGAGGTTCTGAGCAAGTGCAGTTCCCACGTGCTAATTATCGAAGCTGGGCCAGGGCACAGCACAGCTGCAGTGCTGTTTTATCTTAGTACCTGTGCTGTGCCAGTTACAGGTACGTAAAGTCAGGCAAGAATATTGCAGATTATTTCTGCCAATGATAGTTTTTATTATAAAAGTAATTTTGGCACACTTTTCAACATTGCAACGTATGTAAACCCAGATATGAAGTTCTTTTTTTTTCATTTTATTAATATTAGGTAGAACTCCATTGTTTCAAAAAGCCACAGTTAATACTAGAAAATGGCTTCACCTCTTCTTAATCATAAGTGTTAAAATTTTTCCTTTCTTTTCTTTCTTTCTTTTTTTTTTTTTGAGTCACGGTTTCTCTGAGGAGTGTCATTATTCTGAAACTCACTTTACAGACCAGGTTGACCTCAAACTTGGGGATCCACATACTTCTATCTCCCAAGTGCTGGAATTAAAGGTATGCACCATCACATGACTAAGAGTATTTTACTTAGAGCAAAGAGCACTTCTACAAGGAATTATTCCATTTGAAATAATTATTAAAACACATTTATTGGAAACACAAATAAATTTCAAATAATTTTTGATAAACTCTCACCATTATTTTGTATAATATACTAAAAATTTTCATGTCAATACAAAAATAGCATTACTTTTTAAAATTTTATTATTAAGGGATGGAGACATGACCGAGAAATTAAGAACACTTGTTGCTCTTATTTAGGAACCAGGGTGGTTTTTAGGAAAACAGGAAGCCGATAAGAGATATTTCTCAACATTACAGAAATTGTCATCAACGCAGTTTTATCATAGGAGTTTTAAGGGTCAAACTACTCAGTAGATGTAACTTTGCTTACAGGCTCAAATTAAGCCAGGCTTCACAGAAATATATGGGAATTATTCTCCATCAAATCAATGCAGCAAGAATGAGGAAAAGAAAAACAGAAAAATTTTCCTCACAGGTGTTATATCTATAAATAAGTATATATGCTTTTGCTTTAACTGGGGTTGTCCTAAATAAAAGACCACATGTGCTTATAAATGTAAAATAGCCGGACCTATATCTTGATATTTGCATACTTTATCCTCAGAAACCACAAATTTCTCACAGTTTGTTTTAAAGAGAGGTACTCATGAGAAGAGCAATACATAGCCTGAAACAGAGACTAGAAAACACAATGAATTATTGGGTGCACATTTTCAGCTTCCTGCTGATCAGTGCCACAGGTAAGATAGAGAAAGGACAATGAGCTCAGAATCTAAGATTATTTTCCCTGGGGAAGTTTGAGTCTAAGATAAACCACTTTTATTTTGTTTCTTCTAAATATTGGGGGGTACAGTGTTAACTTTGTTTCAATTTCTCCTGATCACAGTGTCCAAAGAAGAAATTGTCCTCATCCAGTCTCCAGCTTATATGACCGCATCTAGGGGGGAAAAGGTCCTCATCACCTGCAGAGCCAGCTCAAGTATAAACTCCAATTACTTGCACTGGTACCAGCAAAAGCCAGGAGCCTCCCCCAAACTCTTGATTTATAGCACATCCTACCTGGCTGCTGGAGTCCTAGATAGATTCAGTGGCAGTGGATCTGGGAACTCTTATTTTCTCACAATCAGTTGCATGCAGGATGAAGATGCTGGCACTTACTACTGTCAGCATGGGAGTAGTAGCCCACTCCACAGTGCTATAGACTGGAACAAAAACACTTTACCCTACTATGGCCCAGCTGTTTCCTCCTAGAGATAAAATGTGGCCAAGGGTTTGACAGATACATGACAGCATTTCCCAAAGTGTTGTAAGGTGGTGTTAGTATTTTTTAGACATGTATACATTTTCCTACTTTTAATGCTTCCAATTTCTAACATTTTAATATGAATCTGGTAGATTCTTTTATATCAGTAGGTTTTTTGTTTGTTTGTTTGGGTAGGGATCAAGGGAGACAAATATGGTTATCTGTGGGATTATTTTTAAATTATAATTTGCAGCACTAGTACTTACAAGAATCCAAGAGGCATTGGCTTCTAGGGTTGTGAATCTTGTTCACCTACCAGGATATGTGCCTTCTCAGACTTGTGAGTTTCCTGAGGCAGGTTTAGGGTAGGTATATCAGAGTGTATCCAACTGTGTGCCTATGTTGCTTCAGTGTTTCTTCATGGCTATGGAGAAATTGAAATTCTCCAGTCTTGGGGTAGAATAACAATACAAATAAAAAGTGAGAAGCAACCAATACTTATTATATAGATTTATGAAATTTGTGAAGGGTGCATAACTAAAAATACATTTTAAAATAAACTACCAGGAAAAGAATATAAAAGAATATGGAGAGCCTGGAAGTGGTGGTGTAGACCTTTAATCCCAACATTCAGGAAGCAGAGGCAGGCAGATCTTTGTGAGTTAGAGGCCAACTTGGTCCACAAGAGCTATTTCCAGGACTCCAAAGTTACAGAGAAATCCTGTCTCAAAACCCCTCCCAAAAAAGAAGATGGGGAAAGAACTAAAATATAATTATTATGATTATTTTTAGGTAAATGTCACTTTAAACTGAATTTAATCTTATATAAATCATTGAAGTTATTACTAAAATATATTCTTATTATTTGGGATGAGAAAAACTGTTGAGGAGAAATATTCACCAATATCACTAGGGATATGTATGTGCTCAAAGAAGCAAGATTCACCAGATAAGATACTACAGGAAGGTGAAAGTCTCACCTGCCAAAATGTGGGATTTGCTGATAGGTCCAGGGCCAGAATTCTACAGCCTCTATCAGATGTACACTGTGAGAAAAACATGTTCTTGTTTTTACAGAAATTACTTTCCTTAGCACCAAATATCCCCCCCCACACACACACACAAAGTTACCGCTTTAGGACTCCCACTCTTCACATGTAAAACTATTCCTGCTTGAAATGACTATACTGGCTTTTCGATTGTCACAGGAGGTCAAATAATGCTTGGCCTTGTAACCCATATCCTACCTAGTCTGTTATTATGCTGGAGAGTCATTATCATGTCTTTGTTTTGAGCTCAGCAGAAAGAAAATTAAGCAACAGCTGAAATTCCCTGACTCCATTTCCCATAATATCCCAGTGGCCTTCAAATCCTGACAGCAGCTGAGAAATGTCAGCAGGCAGGAAGATGAAAAGCAGCACATGAGGCCTCCTACTTTCTCGTTTCTGATTCCCTGGTGTGGGGGGTTATATTATGGCTTGTAACATTGTAAGAGGGTTACTATAATACTGTCCATGTTAATAAATGGCAGCATCTTCAGACTTGAGGCTGCTGTTTATGAGTGTGAATTGTATCCCAGATACAGTGTTATTGAAACTTGATGGGCCCCAGATTGCACATTGGATGAACTATATGTAAGTTCTAGCAATTTTCCATATTTCTACTGGTCCCTGAATAAACAGTTATGAATACTCTCACTTGCCCTTCAATTGGTGGTTCATCTGTCTCCTTGAGAATCACAGAGGAAAGAATTATACTGTGTTATCTGGATTCATATTTCATATATGGATGAAAAGCTTACAACAAATATAGTAAACTAATCAAGTTACCAGAAGACTCTGCTAAAGAGCACAATGAGCTATAAAATTGTTGATATTGTCCTTTCTTTCCTGGGAACAGAGCAGCAGCAACAGCCTTGGAGATCCTACTGAGACCTGCTACTAGACAGTGTGTGACTAGTCAATAGAAGTCTCCTGGGTGGTAGACTTAACATGGATGGTCAGTTTCATGATTAGTTGGGCTCAACTCAGGATTCCAGATGTCTCAGAATAACACAAATTGCCTGTCGAATACATGTTATTCCTTGGAGACTTTTGCTCCAAAAAGATATTCAGGTGGAAATATTCAGCTTGAATTGAACTTAGACCTAGTTGTGTAATTTAATTCATAATAAATATAGATATCTTACTTGTTTCCAAAGATGCACAGTAAATCTTAAAGAGTTTTGATCCATTGTGTTTCAAATTCCTATCAAGTATGTATGACTGAATTTACTGAAAATTTTATGCTATATTTATAACATTTCTGTAATTATTAAGTTGATTTAACTCATAAAAGTAAACTGATCACTTAAAATTTCTGCTTCTAATATCATCAAAATTCTTTTGCAACAGCCAGGAGCCAATTCATTGTTTCTCTTTTTATTAAAATTTTATCATTTCTCTACCTTGCCGTGAGGATGTGCCACTGTTTACAGGTGAAAGCTTGAAGACAATTTTTAGGAAGTTGGTTCTCTCATCAGTATGAATCCAAGTGTTTGACTCAGCAACAAATGCCTGTATACTCCGAGATGTCTCATAGTTCTCATTGTTCCTCTTTGAGATGTAAGAAAATTACTAATTATACACATGACAATGCAATTTTTCTTCAATGAATTTGTGATTCAGATTCAAAATTATCTATAGCTGCATTTTTTTTATACCCTAGAACTGAACAGATTTCTTGGTTTGGGAATGTCAATATTCTACCTTCCTTTCTGACATTTAGTAGTAGCAGTATTTTATATGGTTTATTAATACAGAGCATGATAGCTGTATAAAGACCCAAAGCTTCAATAAAAATCTTTCAAGGCAAATGAAAGTCATGGATCAGATTATCTTAGCTGGAATACTGGAGGAACTCAGTCTTCTCACTTTTGATTTTAATTAAGTGATAATTCTGATCTGAGGAACCGTGATATATTCAATGTGGGTGTTTTGAAGTCAGTGATGTTAGATAAGTATATATATAAGTAGTAAAGAGGGGTTCATACAAGTAACAAAGATTTTGCCTTCCAGAAATGGTGTGTCTCCTCTGTACTCAGATAAGATTGCTTCTTGCTTCCACTTGGTGTATTTTTGAAAAGAGAAGCAGAATATTTTACTGAATAAAAATACATAATAAACAGTTTCTTTTAGCTAAGCATTCTCTGGGTAATTTATAACCTGGTGAGCTCCTCTGACATCTGCATTTGAAAGTTTCCCAGGGTCAGTTCTCATAATCTCAGTGGAGCAGAGGGGGGGTGCCTTGGCAATGTTATTTATTTATTTATTTATTTATTTATTTATTTATTTATTTTTTTGGTGAGAGGGTGGATAAGTTTTTCAGAATAGCATATTACTTGGAATCATTGAGTCAGAAGGAAGGAAAAGGTCACAATAAATCAAAGTTCAGCCCAAACCACTATCTGTTCTGTGATGATCATGTAGAAAGAATGTATTGCAGGTCTTAAATATCTTCCTTGCCATTATTGTCCATGTGATTTTTTTGCAAGTTGTCTGCGTATTTTGAGGACTGGATACTTTCTCTCTAATATGCAGATTAAAGATATCCATGATCCCCAATGAATCATGACATTTTAATTACAAATGATGTCACACATTTTTCTATTTTAGATAACTTTTGATATTTTTGAGGTACAATGCTATCGGATATAATATTAGCCATATGTCACATTCAAAAGTCATCTGTTTTCTTTTTATAATTCCCATGTGTTCTATGCTTTCATTATAGAATTTAAACATTTCTTTCTCCCTCATAAAAACCTTTCATCTCTTCCAATATAGTTTGGAAAGTTGAGTAAAAGAAACAGGCATATCTGGGTCATCAGGTATTCAAATGAACATTTCAGTAATCCTTGGCTGGAGTTCATCATGGAAAATTAATTCCACAAAATGAAGGATAGAACCTGTCATTCCATATAGATCAAACTGAACCTAGCTATAAAAAAAGCCTATGAAAATAATTTTTCCAAAAAATGTACAACATGATAGAGAAAAAAAATCTGAGATCTTTGGGACTTTACTAAATTAAATACTACAAGGAAGTGAAAGTTCACATGTGTTTTTGAGCCAAGAACTTCCTCGCCTAAACCCTGATGTTTGCATATTTACTCCTCAGCAACCACAGGTTCCTCAGACTTGCTTTTAAGAGAATAAACATAGAGAAAAGAAATTTATAGTTAGAGACAGAGAATAGAAAACAAGATGGGTTTGCTGGTACAAACTCTCAACCTGATGCTACTCAGTGTAGAGGGTGAGAAAGAAGGGAAACTTGAACACAGCATCCTTTTCCTACTGTAAGTTTTAATTTAAAAGAATTTTTCTTCCTTCCTTCCTTCATTCTTTCTTTTCTTCCCCTCCCTTCCTCCCTCCCTCCCTCCCTCCCTCCCTCCCTCCCTCCCTCCCTCCCTCCCTCCCTCCCTCCCTCCCTCCCTCCCTCCCTCCCTCCTTTCTTTCTTTCTTTCTTTCTTTCTTTCTTTCTTTCTTTCTTTCTTTCTTTCTTTCCTTGCTATCTTCCTCCTCTTCTTCTTTTCTTTTTTTTTTGCACAGTATGTGGTTTGAATGCTAGAATTTTTATTACTAACTCCTATCTCTTTTTATCTTCACCCCTCCCATAACTTTGAATGGAGACATTGTTCTCACCAAATCTCCAGAATCAATGTCTGTTTCTCAAGGGAAGAAAGTTCCAAAGAACAGCTTAAGTGTTATTAAGTGTCATCTCTGATAACTTCCAGGGGTTCCATCCAAAGGTAGGAGCCACTCATAAGCTCTTGATTTGTAGCATATCCAACCTTGTTTTTGGAATCTTAGATCTCCTCAGTGGCAGTGGTTCTGGGTCACCTTACTCTCTCATAATCAGAAGCAGGGCAGCTAAAGATGCTGCCACTTCCTAACAGCCACAGAACAGTTCTCCCATTCACACATTTCTCCCAACCAGAAAATAAGTACCTTTCAAATTCTCAGAAACCATCTGAATCCCCCCTCAGATAATCAATCAAGCCGGTCAAGAGTTTCCCTAATAGGTAACAGAATACACCAATATTTCTAGAATGGATGTAGTTCTGAGTTTCCCTCAAGGGAGATAAGCAGCCCCTCCTTAAAAGAACAAGAGAAAATGTATAGATGGAGACAATAAGATAAGACAGTGAGAGAAGTCATCTTTGTGGCATTCTGTACACAGGAACATGTGACAGCTGAGATTCAGATTTTCTGAACTTCACTGTGATTCTGTAAAAGATGTCATTGGGCTTTTGAGAATATATCCATGAACTTAAGAATTCATATTTTCACAAATGCTTTTTTCTAATTTAGAATAGATCTTCATCAGAGACATTCTGTGTTTCAAGGGGGAAGATGTAAACAATGCAAACACAGTTTTTTCTAAGAATTCTTCCTGAGGTGGGCATTATGGATAAAAATATCTAACAACAAAAGCACAGTTTTCAATAACTTCTTCCTGAGGTGGGCAATATATACAAAAATATCTTAATGAATTTTTGTGGGACATGAAGCATAGTGGAAATGTGTGTTCCTAAAAAACAAACACAAGTACAAGAATGTAAAAGTTTCAAAGTATAACATGTAGTCTTCATTCTACTACCTAATTTTTAGTTTGAGAACTTTAAATTTTAGAGTTTGGTAATACGCGCGCGTACACACACACACACACACACACACACACACACACACTTACATATAAAATAAGCTTCTTGGAATAAACAACCTCTACAGCTACCCATGAAAGGACCGGTACTGTTTAAAGCTTATATATCTGACAGCCCCTCACACGGAGGAAAGCAGTAATAAGTTGCAACATCTCCAGACACCTGGTTGCTGATGGGAAGAGTGAAATTTTCAAGGAATCACTGTTATGGAATTCTAATGAGACCCCAGATTGCAAATGAAATTCATCATAAATGAGGGACTTAGGAATTTTTCCTGATTTCCTCTTGTGGCAGTGTAAGTTTATGTCAAAATCTTGACTTGTTTGGCATGTCACGGTGACACTATCTTAGAGATCCAAACTGAGAAGATAGAGCCTGAATGATCAGTATGTCACATCTAGCTCCTTAGGTTAGAAAATTAAAAGCAAATATCCCCCAATACATAATATTCTTACTTGATTCTCAAATACCAAGCAACAATGATCAATCTGACAGGAGAAATCCCTGAGTTGACCCTTTAGTTGATACTTAAAACCCAAAGCACCAGCAGTCCCAGATATTGAATGAAAACCTTTATGCCCATGCTGTGTCTTGATAGTAAATGACATCTGCACAGAATGTGCCCAGCTTATTCATGGAGTACTCTTGCAGTAGGTTGTGATCTGCAAACATGCAAATCAACAGGGACAGGGAGGAGAGGAGCAGAAAAGTCATCAAAGTGTGCTGCACATTCATCATAAGCTTCAAGATAAACTACAAGGTTTCATGTACTTTCTTCCTAAGCTGTAGGCATCTTCTTTTTTATTGATATTTACTGAGCTCTACATTTTTTCTGCTCCCCTCCCTGCCTCTCCCTCTGTTCAACACTCTCCCAAGGTCCCCATGCTCCCAATTTACTCAGGAGACCTTGTCTTTTTAATCTTCCCATGTATATTAGGTCCATGTTTGTCTCTCTTAGGGTTCTCATTGTTGTCTAGTTTCTCTGGGATTGTGATTTGTAGGCTGGTTTTCTTTGCTGTATGTTTAAAAACCAGTTACGAGTGAGTGCATATGATAATTATCTTTCTGGGTCTGGGTTACCGTACTCAAAATGATGTTTTCTGGCTCCATGCAATTACCTGCAGTTTTCAAAATGTTGTTATTTTTTCTGTTGTGTAATATTCCATTGTGTAAATGTACCATATTTTCCTTATCCATTCTTCAGTCGAGGGGCATTTAGGTTGTCTCCAGGTTCTGGCTATGGCAAACACTGCTGCTATGAATATAATTGAGCACATGTCCTTGTGGCACAGTTGAGCATCCTTTGGATATATACCCAAAAGTGGTATTACTGGGTTAAGGAAGATTGGTATTACTGGGTCTTAAGGAAGATTGTTCCTAATTTTCTAAGAAATCATCATGCTGACATCCAAAGAAGTCTAGAGAACTATTACTATGCCCAAATAGTGTTTAAAAATATTTCTTTTCATTAAAGGGGGATATAATATGCTAGAGAGATGAATAATTTGCAATGGTACAGATCTTGGTTTATTGATAAAAATTCTAGGTTAATTTTGTTTTATGTATATTTCTGCTCTTGATTAAGTTATTGTGCTATTTCAGATGTTGTTGGCTTCCTTGGCTTGACGTTTTACTTCTAGTACTTTCTGTAAGGCTAGGTTATTGGATATGTATTGTTTAAATGTTTTTGTTATGGAATATCTTGTTTTCTCCATCAATGGTGAAAGAAAACTTTCCTGGGTATAGTAGTCTGGGCTTGCATTCATCATCTCTTAGTGTCTGCAGCATGTCTATCCAAGACTTCTGGCTTTCATGGTTTCCATAGAGAAGTCAGGTGTAATTCTGATAAGTTTACCTTTATATGTTACTTGACCCTTTTCCTTTGCAGCTCTTAATATTCTTTCTTTATTGTGTATATTTTGTATTTTGATTGTTATATGATGAGGGGAATTTTTTGATCCAATCTATTTGGTGTTCTGTAAGCTTCTTGTACCTTCATAGGAACATCCTTCTTTAGGTTGGGAAAGTTTTCTTCTATAATTTTGTTGAATATTTTTTCTGGGCCTTTGATCTGAAGTTCTTCTTCTTCTACCCCTATTATTCTTAGGTTTGGTCTTTCCATGGTGTCCCAGATTTCCTGGACTTTTTGTGTTAATAATTTGTTGGATTTGATATTTTCTTTGATCAATGATTCTTTTTCCTCTTTAGTATCTTCAGCACCTGAGATTCTTCTCTTTTTTTTTTTTTTTTTTTTTTTTTGGTTTTTTGAGACAGGGTTTCTCTGTGGTTTTGGAGCCTGTCCTGGAATTTCTTCTATCTCTTGTATTCTGTTGGTTATACTTGTCTCTGTAGTTCCTGTTCATTTACTCAGATTTTCCATATCCAGCCATCCCTTGGTTTGTTTTCTTTATTACGACCATTTCGGTCTTCAAGTCTTGAACTTGAACTGTTTTCTTTACCTGTTTGCTGTTTCTTGGTTTTCTTGGTTATCTTTGAGGAGTTTATTAATTTTTTCTAACTTTTTGTTTGTCTTCTCTTTCATTTCTTTCTTTCTTTCTTTTTTTTTTTTTTTTTTTTTTTTGGTTTTTCGAGACAGGGTTTCTCTGTAGCTTTGGTGCCCGTCCCGGAACTAGCTCTTGTAGACCAGGCTGGCCTCCAACTCCCAGAGATTTGCCTGCCTCTGCCTCCCGAGTGCTGGGATTAAAGGCGTGCGCCACCACCGCCCGGCTTCTCTTTCATTTCTTTAAGGAAGTTTTTCACTTCCTGTTTAAGGGTCTCCATCATTTTCCTAAGGTTATGTTTACAGTCGATTTCTTCTACTTCTTCTAGGTTAGGATGTCCAAGTCTTTTTGTTGCATGTTTGCTGGATTCTGGTGTTACCATGTTGCTTTTCAAGATAAGGAGGATTTTTTTCATCTGCACCTGCCCATCTCTTCCTTTAAATGAGGCCAGCAGTGACTTGGCGTCTTTGTACAATCTTTGCTGTGTCTGACCGTGTACTTGGGAGTTTTTCTTGGTCTGCCCTCTCTTAGGTCCCCGCAGCACTGGAGCAGGCTCTCAGATCCCCTCTGCCCTGAAACAGACTGTGCTTCAAGGACCTCATAGATGAAAAGGTGAGTCAGGGTGGAATGGGGTAAAGAAAGCCAGCAATAGAGAACACACCCCACTTGATGGCCAAAAAATCTTAGGGAATTGGAGAGGACCTGGATTCCATCCCCTGGGACTGTCCCAGAGAGTGGCACTTCAGTCTGTCTGGCCCTGTGGCCACTTACTCCGGTGAGCAGGGTTTCTTGCAGGGTTCTAAGGACCTCACAGACAAAAGGGCAGGCTTAGCACAAGGGTGGGATGGTAGAAAGAAGTCCCAGTGGCAGGAACACTTCCCACTGGCTCTCCAGAGCCCTCAGCCCTGAAGCAGGCTGTATTGCAGGTTCCAAGGAGCTCGCAGATTAAAAGGTGGCTTGGGAGAAGGGTGGAATGGGATAAAGAAAGTCAGCAGCAGGGAACACCCTCTGCTGCATGGCCAGAAAAGCTTAGGGAATTGGAGCGGGCCTGGATTCCATCCCTCCCCCCCCCCCCCCCGGATTGCACTTCAGGCTTTCTGGCCCTGTGGCCACTAACTCACCTCTTCATATCCCCTGAACACGGGAGCCAATATATTGCATGTCTTAAAGATTTTCTTGGCATTATTGCCCAAGTAATTCTTTGCAATTTGCCTGTGTGTTTAGAGGACTGGATGCATTCTTTCTGATATGTATACTTAGGATATCCCTGATCTCCAATGAAGCATGATGTTTTAGTTACAAATGACATCACACATTTATTTCTATATTACAAAACTTTGGATATTTTAGAGTTGAGATTCTGTTGAAGTCACATGTTATTTTCAAAAGCCATCAGTTTTCTTTTTATAACTCCTGTGTGTTCAATGTTTTTATTATATAATTTCAAACATTTTCTTTTTACCTTTTAAAAATATTCCATCTCTTCATGCATAGCATTGGAAAGTTGACTAAAGACACTATACAGTGAAATAAAAATGCAACTTAAATTGAGGAATTTTCTTTCATCTGAGCCCAATTTTTATGTGTTTCCAAGGACTGTTATGGAAATTTACCAAGAACTTATGGTTTGATGCAAGAAGGATGTAAGCTCTTACAGTCCTTAATGTCAGAACTCTGGAACCAATTTCAGTCAGTCAACTTCAGGGGATGTAGGGTTGAGGACCTCTGCAGATATTACAAAGGAGAATCTAACCCTTGCCTCAGCTCTCAATTGATGTCTTTAGGAGTCTAATAAATGCATGGTTATTGAATGTGGTATTTTACATACAAATAAAATTTGAATGCATTTGGGAAAACAACATTTAAATTCTTTTGTAAAATATTAGAAGAGTATGCTACCATGTCTCACCTGTGCTATTTGATAAAGGCAATGATCTTAGCCAGTTATCAAGTTTATACTCTTATAAGTGCATGTATATCTATTATTAGTCAAACCACTCTTTATGACTTTGTTCGCCTCCATTCAGTGCTCAGTCATAAACTCAGTGGAGAAAACAGGAATAGGAAATTAGGGAAGATATAAGGCTAAGCAGAGACTTGTATTTCCAGCCATATTTTAAAAAAAGTAAAAATACATTTATGCTATTTTTTGCTAATTAAACACTTGAATTTTTATTTTAATGTTACATTTTCCTTGTGCTCATTCTTTTTTAATGAAAGTCAAGAAAGACAAAAGCTCATGTTCTCCACAAATTTTCTAGAAATTAAGATTATTATTATTTATTTACACTGATTTTTCTTATGGATATTCATTCATCCTATCCCAAATAATTTGATGATTCATCAATTCATTCAACTATATCTTGGTTGTATATTTATTTTGATATTACAAACCTTTGGATATTTTAGAGTTGAGATATTAGTCACATGTCATTTTCAAAGCCATCAGTTTAAGCTCTTGAATTTTTGAATGTTACATTTTCCCACTGTTTATGAATTTTGTCTTTTAGTGAAGTTTCAAAGTAAGCCAAAGGCCCATATTTCCACAAATTTTCTAGAAATTAACACAATTATTATTTATTTACACTGACTTTTTTATAGCTTTCAAAGTATATTTAATATAATTTTAGACTTGCAAAAAAAAAAACCCCACAAGTATAATGCAAAAAGAGTTCATAGGATCAGAATTTTCTTTGTCCCAAACCTCATTTCAAACATGCATGTGATTTTTCTAATGGATTTTCATTCACTCCTAACTATCCCTATTCCATATAGTTTGATGATTCATCAGTTCTTTAAATTTTCTATTTTGGTTGAACATATTTGTTTTCAAACACATGCAAATTTTCTCAGTTTCTTATGTAACTACTTACAAGAGGTAAACTGAATTTTTAAAATAATTTTTCAAAGGCTTACATCCTTAATAGAAGCTTTGTTTCAAATTGTAAATATCCATCCTTACTCCTGAGCAGTGTCAGCAATCCATAGGGCAAATCATCAGTATATTATCATGTACAATACATAATGAACAGAATGGAATATTCAACTGTGTTTTATTAAGTTGCTTTGTATTACATTATGCCATCCAACAGTACATTAACATAAGTTTCTGAACACATTTCAGCTTAGGCTTTAGGAAGATATATATGTCAAATGAACTTTTGATATAATATTTCTGATTGACATACTTTTACTTGCTATCTCCCCAATGTAAGAAATGATATCACTGAATAGGGACAGAATGTGTTCACAGGAATTTACACATTTTCCACACGTTTACATCTATATTTAAAACTTTCTTCTCAGTGTTTCCTTATTTCTTAGAAGCAAAACATGGAATAAATGTTTGTTTGTTTACACATAACAGTCTGACTTACTTGCACATTATTTTCTCTGATCATGTAGAGTAAGGAACATTACAGTCTTTGGTCCCTCACTTTTTTTCCCAATCACCCTACTATTTGCACTGACTATCCTAATTCTTTTAGTTTCCACTAGGCTCTGACTTGGTCTGTTACAGATCTCACCAGAAGAGGGTATGATTTACATTTGTATGGCCAAAGACAACACCATTCTGACAATGACATCATGAATTAGAGAAAGAGGACTCCAGGCTCTTGATCACTTAGATTCACAAATGTCACCAGGCCCTTGACCACTTCTGTGAGACTTGTCAGAGCACATTTCATTGGATCAGCCTATGGAATCTGTCAACACTGAGTATTTGCAGTTTTCAGAGAGGGAGCAAAGCTCCTCCTGGATGCTCACTCATTTTTATAAAAATCTTGGCCCATGAAGATCAGAAATCCAGTCTTCTTTTTTTTGATTTATTTATTTATTTATTTATTTATTTATTTATTTAAAATGTCTGCCTCCTCCCTGCCTCCCAATCCCCCCTCCCCGCACTTCTCTTCCCCATCCCCCCCCAGTCCAAAGAACAGTCTGGGTTCCCTGCACTGTGGGAAGTCCAAGGTCCTCACCCCTCCATCCAGGTCTAGGAAGGTGAGCATCCAAACAGGCTAGGCTCCCACAAAGCCAGTATATGCAGTAGGATGAAAACCCAGTGCCATTGTTTTTGGCTTCTCAGCAGGCTTCATTGTCTGCCATGCTTTTTCAGTCGCAGTCCAGCTGGCCTTGGTGAGCTCCCATTAAATCATCCCCACTGTCTCAGTAGGTGTCCTCGCAGTCCTGACTTCCTTGCTCATGTTCTCCCTCCTTCTTCTCCTCATTTGGATCTTGGGAGCTCAGTCCGGTGCTCCAAAGGGGGTCTCTGTCCCTATCTCCATTCATCACCAGATGAAGGTTCTATGGTGATATGCAAGATATTCATCAGTATGGCTATAGGATAGGGTCATTTTAGGCTTCCTCTCATCAGCTGCCCAAGGATCTAGCTGGGGCATCTCCCTGGACACCTGGGAATCCCTCTAGAGTCAAGTCTCTTGCCAACCCTAAAATGGCTCCCTTCATTAAGATATATACTTCCCTGCTCCAATATCCACACTTCCTTTATCCCAACCATCCCATTCCTCCAAGCTCTCCCCATCCTCCCCTTCTCACTTTTTTCTCCCCATTTCCCTTTACCCCCATCCCACCCCACCCCAAAGTTCCCAATTTTTGCCCTGCAATCTTGTCTACTTCCAATATCCAGGAGGATAACTATGTTTTTCTTTGGGTTCACCTTCTTATTTAGCTTCTCTAGGATCATGAATTATATAGGCTTAATGTCCTTTATTTAGGGTTAGAAACCCAATTATGAGTGAGTACATCCCATGTTCCTCTTTTTGGGTCTGGGTTACCTCACTCAGGATAGTGTTTTTTATTTCCATCCATTTGCATGCGAAATTCAAGATGTCATTGTTTTTGACCACTGAGTAGTACTCTAATTCCACACTTTCTTCATCCATTCTTCCACTGAAGGGCATCTAGGTTGTTTCCAGGTTCTGGCTATTACAAATAATGCTGCTATGAACATAGTTGAACAAATGCTTTTGTAATATGATAGGTCATCTCTTGGGTATATTCCCAAGAGTGGTATTGCTGGGTACAGGGGTAGGTTGATCCCGAATTTCCTGAGAAACCACAACACTGATTTCCAAAGTGGTTGTGCAAGTTTGCATTCTCACTAGCAATGGCTTAGTATACCCCTTACTCCACAACTTCTCCAGCAAAGACTATCATTGGTGTTTTTGATTTTAGCCATTCTGACAGGTGTAAGATGGTATCTCAGAGTTGTTTTGATTTGCATTTCCCAGATTGCTATGGAGGTAGAGCATGACCTTAAGTGTTTTGGCCATTTGAACTTCTTCTGTTGAGAATTCTCTGTTCAGTTCAGTGCCCCATTTTTTAATTGGGTTAATTAGGATTTTAAAGTCTAGTTTCTTGAGTTCTTTATATATTTTGGAGATCAGACCTTTGTCTGATGTGGGGTTGGTAAAGATCTTCTCCCAGTCAGTGGGTTGCCTTTTGTATTAATGACAGTGTCCTTTGCTTTACAGAAGCTTCTTATTTCAGGAGACCCCATTTATTCAATGTTGCCCTTAATGTCTGTGCTGCTGGGGTTATACCTAGGAAGTGGTCTCCTGTGCCCATATGTTGTAGAATACTTCTCAGTTTCTCTTCTATCAGGTTCAGTGTATTCACATTGATATTGAGGTCTTTAATCCATTTGGACTTGAGTTTTGTAGATGGTGATAGATATGGATCTATTTTCATTCTTCTACAGGTTGACATCCAATTATAGCAGCACCATTTGTTGAAGATGCTTTCTTTCTTCCATTGTATACTTTTATCTCCTTTATCGAAAATTAGGTGTTCATAGGTTTGTGCGTTAAAATCCGGATCTTCTATACAATTTCATTGGTCGACTTCCCTGTTTTTATGGCAATACCAAGCTGTTTTCAATACTGTAGCTCTGTAATAGAGTTTGAAGTCAGGGATGGTAATGCCTCCAGAAGTTCCTTTACTGTATAAGATTGTTTTGGCTATCCTGGGTTTTTTGTTTTTCCATATAAAGTTGATTATTGTTCTCTCAAGATTGGTGAGGAATTTTGATGGGACCTTGATGGGGATTGCATTGAATCTATAGATTGTCTTTGGTAGTATTGCCATTTTTACTATGTTGATCCTCCTAATCCAAGAGCAGGGGAGATCCTTCCATTTTCTGGTATTCTCTTCAATTTCTTTCTTCAAAGACTTAAAGTTCTTGTCAAATAGATCTTTCACTTCCTTGGTTAGCATTACCCCAAGATATTTTATGCTACTTGTGGCTATCGTGAAAGGTGATGCTTCTCTGATTTCCCTCTCTGCTTCCTTATCCTTTGTGTATAGGAGGGCAACTGATTTTTTGGAGTTGATGTTTTATCCTGCCACGTTACTAAAGGTGTTTATCAGCTGTAGGAGTTCTTTGGTGGAGTTTTGGGGTCGCTTATGTACACTATCATATCATCTGCAAATAACAAAAGTTTAACTTCTTCCTTTCCAATTCGTATCCCCTTGATCCCCTTATGTTGTCTTATTGCTATTGCTAGAACTTCAAGCACTATATTAAAGAGGTTTGGAGAGAGTGGACAGCCTTGTCGTGTTCCTGATTTTAGTGGGATGGCTTTGAGTTTCTCTCTGTTTAATTTGATGTTAGCTGTTGGCTTGCTGTTAATAGCTTTTATTATATTTAGCTATGACCCTTGTATCTCTAATCCCTCCAGGACCTTTATCATAAAAGCGTGTTGAATTTTGTCAAATGATCTTATGGTTTTTTTCTTTCAGTTTATTTATATGATGGATTACATTGATAGATTTGCGTATGTTGAACCAGCTCTGCCTCTCTGGGATAAAACCTACTTGATCATAATGTATAATTTTTCTAATGTGTTCTTGGATTTGGTTTGCCAGTATTTTATTGAGAATTCTTGCGTCGATATTCATGAGTGAGATTGGCCTGTAATTCTCTTTCTTGGTTGAGTCTTTGTGTGGTTTTGGTATAAGGGTAACTGAAGCTTCATAAAAGGAATTTGGCAATGACTCTTCTGTTTCTATATTGTGAAATACATTAAGGAGTATACGTATTGGGTCTTCTTGGAAGTTCTGGTCGAATTCTGCATTGAAACCATCTGATTCTGGGCTTTTTTTGGTAGGGAGGTTTTTTATAACAACTTCTAATTCTTCGCGACTAACAGGTGATCTGGGGACATGCAAATCAGCAATTGCTGGCCTTAACCACAGTTGTAAAACTGCTAATATGGAGGTAAATTGACCCAAGAGAGCCTTTTTTTTTTTTTTTTGCAGTCAACAAAGCTCAGTAGACCTGGAGATCTGAAAAATCTTTTGATATCTGTAGTGGGAGGTGCGGGCTGTGTTCCTGCCACCCCAGCTC
Source organism: Chionomys nivalis (assembly GCF_950005125.1). Classification (NCBI taxonomy): domain Eukaryota; kingdom Metazoa; phylum Chordata; class Mammalia; order Rodentia; family Cricetidae; genus Chionomys; species Chionomys nivalis. The sequence goes on from NC_080086.1 coordinate 81,768,870, forward strand.
CTGATCGCCTTGCTAGCTTATGCCCCGAAACAACAACACACAAACTATATTCTTTTAAACACTGCTTGGCCCATTTCTATTCATGTGTGTACCACCCCAAGGTGCCCTTACCAGGAAGATTCTAGTCTACCTCCATCCTGGGTCGGAGCTTCATTGCGCCTGCTCTGGAGAGGAGAGCATGGCGTCTGTCTCTCAGAGGAGCTGCCCTGCATCTGAGCTCACTTCCTCTTCCTCCCAGCATTCTATTCTGTTTACTCCACCCACCTAAAGGCTGACCTATCAAATGGGCCAAAGCAGTTTCTTCATTAGCCAATGACCTTCCTCCATCAGATATCTGACATGATCATACAGAGTTTGGCATTTTTTTCAGTTTGTTTTTGGTCTTGCTTTTGTCCAGTGTTTCCACACTGTGCTCTTTTTCATTCCTTTCAGAACAGTAATGTATATCTAGTGCCATTTTATGTTGGAAGTATGTGATCTATCTATCCAGTTTGTTTTTTCAAAGGGATACAGTTAAGAGATTGCAGAAATCTGGGAAGAGACTTTGGACTTTGCACTTTGAACCAAGGTTGAGACTGTTAAAGACTAGGGGAAATTTTGAAGTTGGACTGAATGCATTTCTGCACCATGGTATGTCTACAAGTGTATGGGGACAGGGGGAGGAATATGGTAGTTTGGAAAAAAAGTACACTCATAGAACCATGTTTGAAAGCTTGGCCCATAGGAAGTGGTACTACTAGGTGGCATAGATAAAATAGGCATGGCATTTCTGGAGGAAGTGTGTCACTTTGGACAGGATTTGAGGTCTCAGATGCTCAAGTGTGGCCAGTGTGTTACTGTCTCATGCTGTTGTCTCGAGATCCAGATGTTGTGGTCTTATCCTGCCTGCTATGATGTTTCCTGCCTTTACAATAATGGAATAAACCTTTGAAACAGTTATCTGACCCCAATTAAATGTTTTTCTTTGTTTTAGTGTTGCTATAGTTATGGTGTCTCTTCACAGCAATAATGACTATAACTAAGATAGTGAGCATGGTATCATAGGCCATATCTTACATCATGATCATTTACAATGTATTGAGCCTGGGAACAGTGAGTAAAAATTGAATTCTTGTGCCCCTAACTAAGAATTTTGGTGCTTTCTGAAGGAAATATCTAAAGAGAATCATTGTATTGATTCTTTAGAAAATGGATTATGTGCTTATGGAACATATTTTCAGAAATATGTATCATGTTTTGGTACGAGCAGTCATTATTTGGTTCAAAAAGATAGAAGATTATTTTGAGTCTTGGTGATATTACAATATTTCTGATATATGATTTGGGATTCCCCTCTGTAAATTTTGAATACCATTGGTTAATACAGAATCTTTCTTGGGCCTGGCAGGGCAGAATAGATACAAATATTATACCTGTAATTCTTGCTTGATACCTGTTTTGTTGTATGTAATTTTTCTGTGTTAAAGTTAAAACCTACTTTTGTATTTAAATAGTAAAGTGGAGGTGATGTGGGCTTCCCCTCTGTATGCTTGAATACCATTGGTTAATACCATTGGTTAATAAAGGGCAGAACAGAGCTAAGTAAATGCTGAGAGAAAGAAGGGAAGAGTGAGGGAGAAGCCCAGTAGTCCCAGTGACAGGTACTAGAACCTTACTGGTAAAGGTAAGCCTCATGGTAAAATATAAAATAATGGAGATGGGTTAATTTTAGACATAAGAGCTAGCTAGCAATACACTTCAGCAGTTGTCCAAGCAACGATTTTATTAATATAGTTTCTGTGTGATTATTTCAGGGTTGAGCAGCTATGAACCAACAAGCAGCCTATTACAACAGTCTATAGATGCTCATCACACACATCCTGAATTTAACTTTTCATTGATCCTGATCCTTACAATTACTCTCATTAGAAATGTGAGATATTACATCTTCTTTATTTCAAGTAGAAATATTGGTAATTTGTTACTATAGTCCCTGTCATCAATTAATAAAAGTTCCACAAAGAGAACAAAAAGCTTCTCTGATTGATTTTATTTCCTGGTCCAATTATCCCGACTGAAATCTCAAGGTCCAAATCAGGAGCAGAAGGAGAGAGAGCATGAGCAAGGAACTCAGGACTGCTAGGGGTGCACCCACACACTGAGACAATAGGGATGTTCTATCAGGAACTCACCAAGGCCAGCTGGCCTGGGTCTGAAAAAGCTTGGGATAAAACCGGACTTGCTGAAAGTAGCGGACAATGAGGACTACTGAGAACTCAAGAACAATGGCAATGGGTGTTTGATCCTACTGCACATACTGGCTTTGAGGGAGCCTAGGCAGTTTGGACCTTCACCTTACTAGACCTGGATTGAGGAGGGTAATCCTTGGATTTCCCACAGGGCAGGGAACCCTGATTGCTCTTAGGGCTGATGAGGGAGGGGGACTTGATTGGGGGAGGGGGAGGGAAATGGGAGGCGGTGGCGGGGAGGAGGCAGAAATCTTTAATAAATAAATAAATAAATATTTTTTTTTTTTAAAAAAGAAAATTCTGGCCACAACCTGTGCAGATATCAGTTACGATCAAGACACAGCACATTTATGTGGGTTTTAAATCAGTTACAGGGACTGTTGATTCTCTGGGTTCTATGTAAAAAGCACTGACTTTGGGCATTTATTCAATCATAGTGGTAATGGTTGATTGGAATTGAGGAAAATTATTTGGGAATATTATTTATTGTATTTGTATTTGAGTTGAATTTTCTAAACTAAGGAGGTACATGTGACATCTTGATGAAACAGTCTCCATCCTCACTGTTGACAGCTCTAGGATACATTCACCATCATATGTCAGGCAAATAGGGATATTAACGGTTACTTATACTGACACCAGAAGAAACCAGGAAATGTTCAAAGGTTGCAATCTATGAAGAATTCTTTTTGGCATCTTAGTTTCCCGTTAGGATTTAGTGGCAAAACACCTGGGACAAAAATTAATCTCTTCATCAGGAGCATGGTGCCAGAAGATGTAATTTGTTATTGTCCACAAAGCTATGATATCCTTTTCCAGCAATTCAAGGCATAACACAAACAACTCAGGGAAAAGAGTAAGGCTGGCACTCCAGCTGTTCCTCCTGTTATGCCTACATACTGTACACATCTCTCCTATGTACCCAGGATTTTGAGATGACTGAGAAATTTTGGTGGGAAGGCCCTAGGGGAATGAAATTTACCTGTTTGTACACCTAAACCTCAGTCTAAAATGAGCATATATTATAATGTCTCCCATGATTCTCTGAGAAGTAAAGATTTTGCATCTGAAGTATCTGGGTGTGATATATACAGGAAAACAAATGCCACTAAATATAGTCATGTAGTTATCATTTTAATTCCTGTAGTTGGAGTCTGAGTAATAGCTATGAATATACTAACAAGCTCATAGTTTCTTGAACATTTCTGCTTGAAACATTGGGTTTTGATTTCAGTTAAAAATACTGACTCAAATCTAGCTGCCCTGAAGGTGCAGTCCTCTAAAATGTGGTCTTTAGTCTTGCTAATCACCCCAGTATTATTTCTGAGTATTGACAATAATATCCAACTGTTGTTACTGTCATGGATTTATAGGGATGTTGATGCTTGAGGGCATATTTATATCATACATGTGCATCCTTTGAGGTCCCCTCAGCAAGTTTCAGCCTAGCATACCGAGAAATTTTATGGGATCACAGAACAGACTGAAAAGAAGCAATTTTATTAACTATGTAGGAGTCTTTGAGAAGTTCAAGAATAGACAGGTTATTAAAAATGGCGATACAAGTTTCTTTTCCTCTAATAGAGGAAAACCTCTGTGTGATCTATGTTGTAACAAGGTATCAAAAATTTTATTCAGAATTAAAGTGAACATCAGGACAGATACAATGCAACAGAACAAAAGCCCCTGCATGAAATGTACAACCCAGGAAAAGTTAGTATTCCACATGAGTCAAAAGAACAAAACCCCCACAATTTTAATGCTATCTAGGGCTGGGCAAAATATTTAGGACAGAAATGTTGATCTTGTCTCTATAGAAAACCATAACATAGACCCTAGCATCCTGCCAAAAAGAAAAGAGAAACACTCTCAGCATCTGCAGACACCACAGGAGCAATTAGGGCAGCCTAGGCTCTCACTTCTGCTTCCCCAGGTGGTTTATGTTATGACTTGAATCACTGTGTGAGGTACATTATTATACTGTAGACAATAATAGTTTGCCACATCTTCAGGCTGCAGGCTGCTGATCTTGAGAGAAAACTGTGTGCCAGATCCAGTGCCACTAAACCTTGATGAAACCCCTTCTGCCAAGCTTTTTGCATTATAGATCAGGAGCTTAGGAGAGTTCCCTGTTTTCTGCTGGTACCACGCTAACCAGCCACCAATGTTCTGACTTGCCTGGCATGTGATGGTGACACTCTCTCCCAGAGATGCAGACAGGGAGGCAGGAGACTGGGTCATCTGAATGTCACATTTGGTGCCTGAGATGGGAAAATTGAAAACAAATTCACAATTAATTCTGTTATAAGCGAACTTTTCTGAACACCAGACAGCAATGACTATACTCAGCTGAACAATTTTCATTTTCTTATGATGTATTCTTTACCTGTAAGCCAGAGCAGCAACAAGCCCAGGAGCTGGTTGGGGGCACTCATGCCTGAGCTATGTCCTGTGTGTGTGAGGGTGACTTCAGCACAGGGTGTGACCTGATTATGAAGAATTCCTCAGAGCAGGACTGTGACCTGAGCATATGCAAATCAGCAGGGGCTGGACAGAGACACAGGATTGGTCAAATGACTCAGTACAGGCCTGTGGTCCAATTGTGTCTCAAATCAGAGAGGCAGTACAGTTTTATTTGTAGGAATGTCCTCCTCTTTGAACAACAAAGAACATCATCTCACTATGAGTTACACCTTATTTTGATTTCTGTCATGTTCAATGTAGAAAAGTCTTATTATGCTTTCCTTTATGCCATGGTCTGTCAGATATGAGACAGTTCTAGAAAGCATGTAAATGGTTTCTGGTCCTTTCACAGGTAGGCACAGATGTTATTGAGGCCATGCAGCTTCTTTTATCCCCCTGTTTATTTGTTAGAATGTATTTTGATTTACAATATTTTAACATGTTTCTTCCTCCAAACCTTCTGAAATATCCCTCTTTCAAATTCTTGGCCTTTTTTCATTATATCTGATGAATATATGCCTTTGTAGATACATATATATTTGTGTATGTGTGTGTGTGTATTCCTAAACATAATCTGAGCTTGTATTTGTGCCTTAAGACTGCCCATGTGACTGGACAATCAGTACGGTCTTCTCTGAGTGCCTCTAACACTCACAGCTTTACTTGTAGCAATTTGTGTAGAAATGAGGCTTTGTGAGCTTTCCACTGTCCTGTTTCACATGTCTGCTGGTGTCTCCATTATCAGACCCCATTTGTTTGGTAATACTGGAGAGCCTTTACAGGTACAGCTTTGTGATGTTAAGAGGAGACACAGTCTCACAAGAAATTTCCTGATCCTATGGCTCTCACAATCTGTCCACACCTTTTCCAAAATGTTCCCTGTGCCTTAGTTTTTGAGCATTTCATACATGCATCCATTAGGACTGAGTTCCACAACTCACTATGCAACTTCTTGCTCATGATAATCTCCAGCAGAGTACTTGAATAATGCTGAGAGCCATGGCTTTTAAGGAAGCACAGGATCTCTCATAACTAACCAAGCTTTTCAGGTAAACAATCTTGTCTTACTCTGTTTTTCACAGCTCAGTAATTCATGAACTACTTTCACTAAGGCAAGACAAGATCATGTTTTTTTTTCTCCTTTCATCTGTGCATATGAGTTCCTTTTCTAAATAAAGCAGGGATTATATCTATACCTAATGTTCCTTTGAGGTTTCTGATTATAGCATCAATATGCATCCCCTTAAGCACAGGATATTGTCTTTAAGTTAGATGAGTTTTCTCTCAAAAACAATCATTTATGTCCTTGTACACAGTATTTTGTAAACTTGAATATGCTATGGGCACCGTATCTATTCCAGATACTAAGAAGATAAGTATCTTAGATTGGGTTTAGGAAAGAGGGGCTCTAGATATGTGTCAAGAGAAGCATGTAAAAAAGTTTAAGTAGTAGTTATACATGGGGAGTTGTATACATAGTAGGTTCTAGAGTCTGTTCTCATTGGGAGTAAAGATGTTGTGAACTTAGTGAGATTTTCCATGAGGCGTTTAATGGAAAGGATTTTACATGGGCAGTCAAACACTCTGTTGGAGAGAGTGTTAAGGCAGGGTGAGAAGGATACCCAATCAGGGACTGCAAATGGTGAAGGCCACAGGAGAAGTGACAGAAGGAACAGGTATGGAGATTTGTTCAACTTACTGACCTGCAAATCAATGATGCTGGTGTCTCTGAGATTTGTGATCATAGAGTTTGTGTTGAGGGTTATAACAAGTAAGCGATAAAAATAAAACTAATGTGCCCTGACATAATTCTATGCATTTATATGTGTATATCTCATATAGTGACACTATATATGTATGTTTTATTAATCAGTAGAATCATTTTCACAGAGGTCAAATAATGATAATTTATTTCACATCTGGAAACAACTGCCATAAAAAATAGAGCTGATTGCAAATGTTTTCTTTAGATTCTGTGCTGAAAATTACTGAAAAATTGTATTAAGTTTAAGAAAATTTAAAGTATATGAAAATTTTCCATGTGTATAACACATCTATATCTGAAACACAAAGAAGTCAGAAGAGGGTGATTCATCTCACTGTACTGAATAGGTTTCAAGTCATCATGCATGCAGGCACAGGGAACTGAACAAAGATCATCTGTAAGAAAAAGATGTGATCTTAACTGGTTGTTCAGCCATCTTTTCAAATAGTCCCTAAAAATTATTATTTTCATTGATGGCCATTGGCCTTTTTGCAAACATATATTCACATATATTATTTTTTCCTTTCAATTTTCTCTCTTTATATCTCTCCTTAACTACATACTCATTTTCACATTCTCTGATGCATTTCATAGAAGTATGGCACTGAACATTCACATATAGTGATTATATGGAATATATTTATTTTCTCTAGACTGACAGAAGATTATCCATTGTTACTCAGGTAAAAAAGGAGTAATGTTACTGTAGAAGACTGTAGTAGCATTTCAATTGTATTTTAATAGATAAAGTTTTCTTGAAGATCAGAAAAGTAAAAGAATCACACTGGCCAGCCTTACAGACCAGGCAGCAATGATAAACACTTTTAATCCCAGTAGCCTTACCAGCTTGCCATAGAAACCAGGAGGTAGTGATGCATACCCTTAATCCCAGAGCTAGAGAGGGTTATAAAACAGGAGGAGACAGCTCTCAGTCTAGTCTCATCCTGAGATATTTTTGGAGTCAGCTTTGCCATTTTGGTCTGAGGTAGAAGTAAGAGCTAGAGGCTGGCTGTTTTGCTTTTCTGACCTTCAGGTTGAACTTCAATTTCTGTATCTGAGTTTTTATTAATTGTGCTTCAAAAGACATTCTTTGCATGCTCCACCAGCTCCACACCTGAGTGAACAAACACAGAAACACATTTTCTGTCTTATTCACTGGGAAAACTTCACAAGGAACAGGTATTTTATGGTTGAATTGTCACAGCATCTAAGCTTCATTCTCAGAACTTTCTATATGAATTATTGGACAAAAGATATGATAAAATGGAGAGAAATTGGTCAGACTTTGACCACCATAAATTATTCTTTTTTCCACAGTCCTCTGGAAGTCAATTATCTTTGATCAAATAACATTGTGGTCATCTGTCATATAATTAATTCCTGAACTGCTGTTTAAACCTCCATGGTATCAATAATATATTAGCTACAAATGTAAGTAAAATGTTCTGAGAAACAGCCACACTGATTTCCAAAGTTGTTTCACAATTTTCCATTCCCACCAGCAATGGATGAGTGGTCCCCTTACTCCACATCCTCTCCAGCATAGGTTACCACTGGTGTTTTTACATTAGCCATTCTGACAGGTGTAACATGGTATCTCAAAGTTGTTTTGATGTGTTCAGTACTGCATTTTTTAATTTGTTCATTTAGAATTTAAAGTCTGGTTTCTTGAGTTCTTTATATATTTTGGAGATCAGTCCTTTGTCTGATGTGGGTTTGGCAAATATCTTCTACCATTCAGTAAGTTGTCTTTTTGTCTTTATGACTGTGTCCTTTGCTTTACAGAAGCTTCTCAGTTTCAGGAGGTCCCATTTATTCATTGTTGCTCTTATCGTCTGTGCTACTGGGGTTATACTTAGGAAATGATCTCCTATGAATGGATAAAGAAAGTGTGGCACAAGTGCAGGGCCCCTCCAGCTCCTGCTGCAGGGGCTTCTTTGTTCCACATGACCCCGCCCCGCCCTGAATTTCACCCTGTTGTCTGTGGTGTCCTTGGTCTTCCAGGAATTCCTGTTCTTGTGCTGAGGGGATCCAATAAGAAAGGTGAGTCTGTGCCATCTCGGGGTAGACAGTCCAGGAAAGGATCACAGGTCCCTTCCAACTCCTGCTGCAGGGGCTTCTTTGTTCCACATGACCCTGCCTCCCCCAAGCCTGCTCTATTTTCTGCGAGGTCCTTGGCCCGGGCACAGTTCCTTCTCCTTGCACTGAGGAGATAAACCCAAAGAGTCAGTCACAGCAAAGATTGGACCAATATGCCAAGACTCTCCTGGCTGCATTTGAAGGAAGAAATGGGCAGGTGCCAATGCAAGAATTCCTCCATCAACCTGAAAGGCAACATGACAACACCAGAATCCAGGGATCATGCAAAAAGAAGACTTGGACACCCTATTCCAGAAGAAGTAGAAGAAATCGACTTTAAACAGAACATTATGAAAATAATATAGGACATTAAAGGATGTGAAAAACTGCTTCAAAGGGGCTGGAGAGATGGCTCAGAGGTTAAGAGCATTGCCTGCTCTTCCAAAGGTCCTGAGTTCAATTCCCAACAACCACATGGTGGCTCACAACCATCTGTAATGGGGTCTGGTGCCCTCTTCTGGCCTTCAGGCATATACAAAGACAGAATACTGTATATATAATAAATAAATAATAAATAAATAAATATTTTCTTAAAAAAGAAAAACTGCTTTAAAGAAAAGGAGAAGACAAAAATGTAGAAGAAATGAATAAATCTCTCAAAGATACCCTAGAAAACCAAGAAAAAGCAATCAAACAGGAATTGGAAACAGTTTAGGACTTGAAAAATGAAATGGAGGCAATGAGGAAAGCATAAACCAAGGAAGGGTGGATATGGAAAATATGGATAAATGATCAGGAACTACGGAGACAAGTATAACCAACAGAATACAAGAGATAGAAGAATCTCAGATGCTGAAGATACTATACAGGAAATAAACTCATTGAAAAGTAAATAATAAATCCAACAAATCCTTAACACAAAACATCCAGGATGCACTAAGGCTACCAACCCAGATCAGTGAGTGCCTGACTAGAGGGCAGGCCTCAAGGTCCCCACCAGGGAATGTGGGCCCCTGCTGCTGGGGCTGCAGGATCTGCTGTGCTCTCCTGGACCCGCTCTGCCTGCCTCCTACTTCCCTTGGTCCCTGGCTCATTGGGGCTACCAGGAGTCCCTGTGTAGGTGCTGAGAAGTTCCATCTGGACGGGTGAGTGTGTGCTATCCTGGGGCGGACTGTCCCGGTAGAGAGCACAAACGCCCCTCCCCCAGCTCCTGCTGTAGGGCTTTCTTTCCTACACACGCGCCCCCACCCCCACCCCCAAGCCTGCCTTGTCTGCAAGGTCCTTTACTGTGGAACAGCTTCCTGCCCTTTCACTAAGGCTACCAACCCAGAGCAGTGAGTGCCTGACTAGAGGGCAGGCCTCAAGGTCCCTGACAGGGAACGCGGGCCCCTGCTGCTGGGGCTTCAGGGTCTGCTGTGCTCTCCTGGACCCACTCTGCCTGCCTCCTACTTCCCTTGGTCCCTGACTCATTGGGCTACCAGGAGTCCCTGTGTAGTGCTGAGAAGTTCCATCTGGACGGGTGAGTGTGTGCTATCCTGGGGCAGACTGTCCTGGTAGAGAGCACAAACCCCACTTCACTAAGGCTACCCAACCAGAGCAGTGAGTGCCTGCCTAGTGGGCAGGCCTCAACAACCCCTGAAAGGGAGCGCAGGCATCTCCAGCTTGTACTGCAGTGTTGCCTGTGTTCTACTCGACCCCGCCCTACCCCCTGCATTCGCCCTTTTTTCCGCGGGTCATTGGAATACCAGGCGTCCCTGTTTTGGTGTTGAGGAGTTCATCTGGAAGGGAGCGGTTCCTGCCCCTACACTGAGGAGATACACCCAGAGAGTTAGTCACAGCAAAGACTGGTCCAAGACACCAGGCCTCTCCTGGCTCCATTTGAAGGAAGAGATGGGCAGGCGCCAATGCAAGAATTCCCCCAACAACTTGAAAGGCAACATGACATCACCAGAATCCAGGAATCCCAAAATAAGAAGTGTACATGCTAATCCAGAAGAATTAGAAGAATTCGACTCAAAAGTGAATTATATGAAAATAATAGAGGACCTTAAACAGGAGGTGAAAAACTGCCATAATCAATTAGAGATTACAAACAAAAAGGTAGAGGAAATGAATAAATCTCTCAAAGATATCCAAGAAAACCAAGAGAAACAAGAAAAAGTAATCAAACAGGTAAGGGAAACGGTTCAAGACTTGAAGAATGAAGTGGAAATAATAAAGAAAACACAAACCGAGGGAAGGATGGAGATGGAAAATTTGGATAAATGAACAGGAACTACGGAGACAAGTACTACCAACAGATTACAAGAGATAGAAGAAAGAATCTCAGACACTGAAGATACCATAGAGAAAATAAACACTCTCATCAAAGAAAACAGCATAACCAACAAATTCTCATCACAAAACATTCAGGAAATCTGGGACACAATAAAAAGACCAAACCTAAGAATAATAGGGATAGAAGAAGGAGAAGAAGCACAACTCAATGGTCCAGAAAATATATTTAATAAAATTATAGAAGAAAACTTTCCCTTAAGAAAGATATTCCTTTGAAGGTCCAAGAAGCATACAGAACACCGAATTGACTGGATCAAAAAAAAAAAAAACAAAAACAAAAACAAAAAAAAACCCATCTCCTCGTCATATAATAATCAAAACACAAAACATACAGAATAAAGAAAGAATATTAAGAGCTGCAAAGGAAAAAGGTCAAGTTACCTATAAAGGTAAACCTATCAGACTTACACCTGATTTCTCTATGGAAACCATGAAAGCCAGAAGGTCCTGGATAGATGTACTGCAGAAACTAAGAGACCATGGATGGAAGCCCAGACTACTATACCAAGCCAAGCTTTCATTCACTATAAATGGAGAAAACAAAATTTTCCAGGATAAAAACAAATTTAAACAATACGTAGCCACAAATCCAGCCTTACAGAAAGTAATAGAAGGAAAATCACAAACCAAGGAGTCCAACAATGCCCACAATAACTCAGACATCTAATGACCCTTCACCAGTACAACTTGAAGAAGGGAAAAACACAAACTCTACTACCAAAAGAAAGAAAGAAAGAAAGAAAAAATGACCGGAGTTAACAACCACTGGTCATTAATATCACTTAATATCAATGGACTCAACTCACCTATAAAGAGGCATGGGCTAAGAGATTGGATACAAAAACAGGATCCAACATTCTGCTGCTTACAAGAAACACACCTCAACCACAAAGACAGACATCTACTCAGAGTAAAGGGCTGAGAAAAGGTTTATCAAGCAAACGGACCTAAGAAACAAGCAGGTGTGGCCATACTAATTTCTAAGAAAGTTGACTTCAAACTAAAATCAATCAAAAGAGATGGAGAGGGACATTTTTTTTCTCATAACAGGAACAATTCATCAGGATGAAGTCTCAGTCCTGAATATCTATGCCCCTAATATAAAAACACCCACTTATGTAAAAGAAACATTACTAAAACTCAAGGCAGTCATCAAACCACACACACTAATAGTAGGAGATTTCAACATTCCTCTCTCACCAATGGACAGGTCAATCAGACAGAAACCTAACAGAGAAATAAGAGGATTAAGGGAGGTAATGAATCAAATGGACTTAACAGACATCTATAGAACATTCCACTCAAATAGGAAAGAATATACCTTCTTCTCTGCAGCTCATGGAACCTTCTCGAAAATAGACCACATACTCGGTAACAAAGCAAACTTACACAGTTACAAAAAAATATCGGTAACCACCTGTGTCTTATCAGATCACCATGGATTAAAGTTAGTATTCAACAACAATGCTATCCCCAGAAAGCCTATGAACTCATGAAAACTGGACAGTCAACTACTGAACCACACCTGGATTAAGGAAGAAATAAAGAAAGAAATTAAAGTCTTTCTTGAATTCAATGAAAACGAAGACTCAACATACTCAAACCTATGGGACACTATGAAAGCAGTGCTAAGAGGAAAGTTCGTAGCATTAAGTGCCCACTTAAAGAAAACAGAGAAAGGGGCTGGAGAGATGGCTCAGTGGTTAAGAGCATTGCCTGCTCTTCCAAAGGTCCTGAGTTCAATTCCCAGCAACCACGTGGTGGCTCACAACCATCTGTAAAGAGGTCTGGCGCCCTCTTCTAGCCTGCAGGCATACAAGCAGACAAAATATTGTATAATAAATAAATAAATAAATAAATAAATATTTAAAAAAAAAAAGAAAACGGAGAAAGCACACATTGGAGACTTAATAGCCCACCTGAAAGCTTTAGAAAAAAAAGAAGCAGACTCACCTAGGAGAAGTAGAAGACTGGAAATAATCAAATTGAGGGCTGAAATCAACAAAATAGAAACACAGAAAACAATCCAAAGAATCAAGGAAACAAAAAGCTGGTTCTTGGAGAAAATCAATAACATTGATAAACCCCTTTCCAAACTAATCAAACGGCGGAGAGAGAATACGCAAATTAACAAAATCAGAAATGAAAAGGGAGACATAACGACAGACACAGAGGAAATTCAGAGAATCATTAGATCTTACTACAAAAACCTGTATGCCACAAAATTGGAAAATGTAAAAGAAATGGACACTTTTTAAGATAAGTACCATATACCAAAGTTAAACCAGGACCAGGTGAACAATCTAAATAGACCTGTTAGTCGCGAAGAATTAGAAGTTGTTATAAAAAACCTCCCCACCAAAAAAAGCCCAGGTCCAGACGGCTTCAATGCAGAATTGTACCAGAACTTCCAAGAAGACCTAATACCTATACTCCTTAATGTATTTCACAATATAGAAACAGAAGAGTCATTGCCAAATTCCTTTTATGAAGCTACAGTTACTCTGATACCAAAACCACACAAAGACACAACCAAGAAAGAGAACTACAGGCCAATCTCACTCATGAACATCGACGCAAAAATACTCAATAAAATACTGGCAAACTGAATCCAAGAACACATTAGAAAAATTATCCATTATGATCAAGTAGGCTTCATCCCAGAGATGCAGGGCTGGTTCAACATATGAAAATCTATCAATGTAATCCATCATATAAATAAACTGAAAAAAAAAACCATATGATCATTTAATTAGATGCTGAAAAAGCATTTGACAAAATTCAACATCCCTTTATGATAAAGGTCTTAGAGAGATTAGGGATACAAGGGTCGTACCTAAGTATAATAAAAGCTATTTATAGCAAGCCGACAGCTAACATCAAATTAAATGGAGTGAAACTCAAAGCTATTCCACTAAAATCAGGAACACGACAAGGTTGTCCACTCTCTCCATACCTCTTTAATATAGTGCTTGAAATTCTAGCAATAGCAATAAGACAACATAAGGGGATCAAAGGGATTCAAATTGGAAAGGAAGAAGATAAACTTTCATTATTTGCAGACGATATGATAGTGTACATAAGCGAACCAAAAACTCCAGCAAAGAACTCCTTCAGCTGATACACCTTTAGTAGCGTTGCAGGATACAAGATCAATTCCAAAAAATCAGTTGCTCTCCTATACACAAAGGATAAGGAAGCAGAGAGGGAAATCAGAGAAGCATCACCCTTCCCGATAGCCACAAATAGCATAAAATATCTTGGGGTAACTCTAACCAAGGAAGTGAAGGATCTATTTGACAAGAACTTTAAGTCTATGAAGAAAGAAATTGAGGAGGATACCAGAAAATGGAAGGATCTCCCTTGCTCTTGGATTGGGAGGATCAACATAGTAAAAATGGCAATTCTACTAAGGGCAATTTATAGATTCAATGCAATCCCCATTAAAATCTCATCAAAATTCTTCACAGATCTTGAGAGGACATTAATCAACTTTATATGGAGAAACAAAAAACCCAGGATAGCCAAAAAAATCTTATATAATAAAGGATCTTCTGGAGGCATTACCATCCCTGACCTCAAACTCTATTACAGAGCCTCAGTATTGAAAACAGCTTGGTATTGGCATAAAAACAGAGAAGTCGATCAATGGAACCGAGTAGAAGACCCTGATTTCACCACACAAACATATGAACACCTAATTTTTGATAAAGTAGCTAAAAGTATTCAATGGAAAAAAGAGAGCATCTTCAACAAATATTGCTGGCAGAACTGGTTGGCAACCTGTAGAAGAATGAAAATAGATCCATATCTATCGCCATGCACAAAACTCAAGTCCAAATGGATTAAAGACCTCAATATTAGTCTGAACACACTGAACCTGATAGAAGAAAAAGTGGGAAGTACTCTACAACATATGGGTACAGGAGATCACTTCCTACGTTTATCCCCAGCAGCACAGACACTAAGGACAACATTGAATACATGGGACCTCCTGAAACTGAGTAGCTTCTGTAAAGCAAAGGACACTGTCACTAAGACAAAAAGGCAACCCACTGACTGGGAGAAGATCTTCACCAACCCTGCAACAGACAATTCTTTAAATTGGATGTGATCTCTCATAGTTCTAAAAAGCATAACTGGAGAGTTAGGGGCCATTGTCAAAAATCAAAATGTGGGCAATCATGAAAAAGAAGTTTAAGGGAGACTTTTCCCCATTGACTCTTACAGTCTCTGTAGCTTTTACTTTTCCATGGCCATATCAATCTATGGTTTCATGCTCACATGCATCCTTTATGCCCATATTCTTCCATTATTAAGAAGGCTTATGATTGCGTTCTGTGCCCAATTATAAGATCAGCTTCCATCAGAATAGTGCTAAAACAATGACAAACCATTGAGGTAGCAACCTAGTAAAATAAAGCTCTTTCTATATGTACACTATATTATCACATTCCCCCAATGTCAAATATTCCATTCCTCTTCTTTCATCCATCTATTCTTCCTTTTCTCACTGTTTGCTTCCATTACCACAATGATATTAAAATCTCTTTACTTCCTGCGAAAATACACATCAGTTTGTAATACCCAGAGTGCTTCTGTGGGAATTTAGTTATGATATTACAGGACGACCCACTCTTTACCCAACATCATGGAGTAAAAAGAGTCTCCAGATGTGATTTTGAATAATTCTCTACCAGAATATTCACAGCCCATAAAAAATGTTAATGTGTTTAAAAACCTCTCAATGTGTTTCAAATTTCATGCTTGTCTATTCTAGGTTTTGACCAAAGTATACAAAGTATAGTTTTCAAAATGGAATAATTTACCTCCCTTTATAGTTTTACAGTTTAAAGTCTATTGTGTTTTAAATGGTTGAAAGTTGGATCTCCTTGGGAAAAGGAAATAAAATAGATTTTGAAGTTTGACTATAGGTAGTTGTGAATGGGAAAAGAAGGGATCAGGTGTGGGTGAGGGAGAACATTAGAAGAGTTGACTGGAAAAGGGGCATTTCTGGATAAGGTAGAAACTTAGTGCTGTGAAACTTCCAAGAAAATGCAGGGTTGACATGGGCAAAGATTCCTAATAATAGGGAATATGGAACCTGAACTGGACATCCCCTTTAATAGACAAGACATCTAGAGGATGGATTAGGACACCAACCCAGACACATAACATTTAACCTACAATTTTTCCTGCCTACAAGATTTGCTGGAGTAAAGGTGGCAAAAATACTGTTGAAATGGGCAAGCCTGAGACCAATGCTCTGAATGGGAACCCGTCTCTGACACTACCTGAAAGCCAGGATCCAGAGGTTAGAAAGCCCAGATATAGAGATTGCAGTCAAGCAAAACTGGCAAAAATAAAAATATTAAAATATGAACTTAAATGTGCCTCATGTTATTTTGCTGTACCCATTGATTGATGCCTGGTTCAATTGTCATCAAAGAGGTTTAATCAATCAGTTGATGGAAACAGATAAAGAGATCATAGGCAACCATGAAGTATAGTTCAGGGAAAACTAAGTAAGTGGGAGAGGTTGGATTATAGGAGCCAGAGGGTGTCAAAGATACCACAAGAAAAGCCAGAGAATCAACTAAACAGGACACATTGGGTTTCAAGGATACTGAACCAAATGCCAGGAAATCTGCCTGGTACTGACTTAAACCCTCTGCATAGATGTTACAGTTGTGTATCTTGGAAACTTCATCTGGCGATGGATTGAGATAGAGACAGAGACCCAAATTGGAGCAATGGACTGAGCTCCTAAAGTCCAAATGAGGAGCAGAAGGAGAGAGAACATGAGCAAGGAAGTCAGGACCATGACGGGTGCACCCACCCACTGTGACAGTGGAACTGATCTATTGGGAGCTCACCAAGGCCAGCTGAACTGGGACTGAATAAGCATGGGATGAAACCGGACTCTCTGAACATGGCGGACAATGAAGGCTGATGAGAAGTCAAGGACAATGGCACTAGGTTTCGATCCTAATACATGAACTGGCTTTGGGGGAGCCTAGCCTGTTTGGATGCTCACCTTCCTGGACCTGGATAGAAGTGGGAGGACCTTGGACTCCCCGCAGGGCAAGGAATCTGAACTGCTCTTCTGTCTTGAGAGGGATGGGGAATGAAGTGGGGGGAGGAAGTGAGGAGTGGGGAGAGGGCGTGATGTGTGGGAGGAGGGGGAGGGAAATGGGAAACGGGGAGGAGGCGGAAATTTTTTTCAACAACTAAAAAACAAACAAACAAACAAACAAACAAACAAACAAACAAAATAAGACTCCCAAAAGTGAGAGAAAGAGCTGTCTCTGACTTTTTTGCTAGCTTTTGGGACCCTATTCCTCATACTGGATTGCCTTGTACTAGAGTAGGTGCCTAGTCTTACTGCAATTTGATACGCCATGTTTGGTTGCTATCCATGGGTGGCTTGTACTTTTCTAAATAGAAATAAAAGCAGCATGGATGGGGAAGGCAGAGGGGTGATGGAGAGAGAGTCTGGGAAGAGAGAAGAAAGGAGCTACTGTGGTCAGTATAAAATAATAATAGTAACAATTATAATGAATTAAAATATAAAATAAAAAAACTTTTTTTATTTTTTGAGAACTTTATATAAGTATTCAGTGTAGATTTACAAGATTTAATAGTGGACCCTCCTTTACTTTTGTATAGGTTGAAAGCATCTGTTGATTTTCTCAGGGTCATATATCCATTTCCCTCATGGTAGAAATGGTTGCACCTTAACTCAACAAGAAACCTCTGTTCTTTCCTACTTTTAAACATTTTCATTCATGTAAGACAGAGTAGTGAGTGATTTGTGAAGGAAAGAAATTGTTTATAGCATGCAATTGATTACATTTGAACAGCTGTCATAGTTAAGTGCCCAGTGGTTTTTGTTTGGTTTTAATTTGTTTTGTATTTGTTTTTGTTTTTTTGGTTTATTTTTGTTTGGTTGGTGGTTTTTGGTTTGTGACTCGCAAATTGTGACTATATTGACAGTTCTAATTGAAGCATAAAACAGAATTAGCAAAGTTTTTCTGGATACTCCAACATCAGGAAAGTAGTCTAGCTTAATGTGAGACAGAAACCCAAACTGAATAAAAAACAACATGGACGGATATACATAAAATTCCCAAGTGCCATAGGGCATGGCATTCCTAGATACAAAGACAGAGGTTTTCATGGTGTGACATAGGATTGTTGAATGCACGGTTGATACTAATAACAACTTGAAATTCTGCGTTATTTTAGGAAAGAAATAAGTCTTTCATGATCTAAGAAAGAAAACTTCTAGTAGAATCAGAGAACAAAGGCCAGATCACAGCAGGGTGATCAGCTGAGTAATCACCCTTAAGCAAGGATGATAACAAGTGCTACAAAATTTATGTAGAGGATTGTCAGTACAAAGATAAATGAAATAGAGACTGTGGATTCACAGGGAAGCATGTGCTCCTCACAACCAGAGACATATAGCTGTTCATATGTACTTAAATGTACATATAAATATTAGGGGATATCTATGAATCAGAGAAAAAAATGAGAAAGGGGAGATGGAAAGAAAATGAATACAACAGGAATGAAGAACAAGTGATGAAACAAGGTCTCTGAAAAGAAATTCGAATAGAGATGAAGGAAGGAGGGGTGGGGAGAGGACTTTAAGAAAGAAATGCTCTTAAGTGCCAGAGAGATGGCTCTGAAGTTAGGAGTTATTTTGCTTTTGCAGTGTTCTGTGGTTAAGACCCCAAAACCTATGTTAAGTTGTTTATAACCATGTAAAACTCCAGGTCCAATGTATGTCCCTTTAATAAATACATGGAAAATTCAAGATGTCATTGTTTTTTACCACTGAGTAGTACTCTAATGTTTAAATGTGCCACATTTTCTTTATCCATTCTTCAGTTGAGGGGCATCTAGGTTGTTTCGAGGTTCTGGCTATTACAAATAATGCTGCTATGAACATAGTTAACAAATGCTTGTGTAGTATGATTAAGCACCTTTTGTGTATATTCCCAAGGATGGTATTGCTGGATCCTGAGGTACGTTGATTCCCAATTTCCTGAGAAACTGCCATACTGATTTCCAAAGTGGTTGTACAAGTTTGCATTCCCACCAGCAATGGGTGAGTGTTCCCCTTACTCCACATCTTCTCCAGCTAAATCATCATTGGTATTTTTGATTTTAGCCATTTTGACAGTTGTAAGATGGTATCTCACAGTTGTTTTGATTTGCAGTTCCATGATAGCTAAGGAAGTTGAACTTGTCCTTAAATATCTTTTGGCCATTTGAAAGTGTTCTGTTGAGAATTCTCTGCTTAGTTCAGTACCATTTTTTTTTAATTGGGTTATTTAGAATTTTAATGTCTGTAACTAGAAAACACTATTCCGAGTGTGGTAAACCAGACCAAAAAATGAATATGTTATGTATTCACTCATAAGTGAATAGTAGCTATAAACAAAGGACATTGAGCCTATAGTTCATGATCCTATAGAAGCTAAGCAATAAGGTGAACCCAAAGAAAAACTTATATAGACCCACCTAAAAATTGAAAACAGACAAGATCACCTGACAAAATTGAAATCATGGAGGCAAGGCACAGAAGTAAGGGGAGAAGGGGAAGGAAAGTGATAAGGGGAGGGCTGAGGAGAACTTGAGGGAATAGAATAGTTTAGATGTAGGAAGGACAGATATGATATCAAGAAAAAAGATATCAAAGATAGAGGGAGTCATTATGGGGTTAGCAAGAAACCAGACTCTAGAAAAATTCCCAGGAATCCACAGGGATTATACCAGCTAAGACCCTTAGCAACAAAGGAGAGGGTAAATGAACTGGCTTTGCCTTGTAGTCAGACTGATAATTATCTTAAGTATCACATTAGAACCTTCATCCAAGAACAGAAGAAATCAGAGGCAGAGACACACATTGGAGCACTGGACTGAGATCCAAATGTTCAGTTGAAGAGAAGAAGGAATGAGAATATAAGCAAAGAAGTCACTATCCACTGAAACAGTACCTGAGCTAATGGAAGCTCACTAACTCCATCTGAACTAGGAAGGAAAAAACACAGTACCAAACTAGTCCTTCTAAATGTGTTTGACAGTTGTTTGGCTGGGACAGACCGAGGGGCTACTGGCAGTGACACTGGGATTTATTTCTACTGCATGTACTAACTTTCCTATTCTCTTTAGATGGATAACTTGCTTAGCCTAGATGTAGTAGGGAGTGCCTTGGACCTTCCACAAAGCAAAGTGCTTTACCCTTATGATAAGAAGGGGGTGGGGTGGGAGACTGTGTGGAGGGAATGTTAAAAGGGGAGGGAGTGGGAATTTGAATTGGTATTATTTTAAAAAAAATTAATAAATTTAAAAAATACATGGAAGTGTTCACATGAGAACATTTTTCTTGGCATATCATAGTTCAATCATGGGATAAATTTTTAAATGACCAATATGGCAATCATTTGAATTAAAATATAGAAACCACTAGTGGTGTGGCAGGTCCTTCTAAAGATGTGTTGCTTTTATTGGTTAATGAATAAAGAAACTGTTTTGGCCTGTTGATATGGCAGGACTTAGGTAGGCCAGGAAAACTGGACTTATTGCTAGGAGAAGGAAGGTGGAGAGAGAAGCTCTGGAGCCCCCGCCAGAGTCAGACATGCCTAAACTTTGCTGGCAAGCCGCTGCCACATGGCAATACACAGATCAATAGAGACAGGTTAAATTAATATGTAAAAGTTAGCCAGTAAGAAGCTAGATCTAATGGGCCACACTGATTTATATAATATGGTTTCTGTGTAATTATTTCAGTTCTAAGCTAGCTGGGCAGCTGGGAACAAAGAAGTAGCCCTCCTTGAAATAAATTGGTACCAACGTGGTAGACTAAATCCATGTAAAACCTGAGAGGGCTTGAAAAGAAATTCTAAAGTCAAAAATACAGAGTTTAACACAGCTTCCTGTAATTTGCTGGTTGTATGCAGCAGTTTCTTTAAGAAAAGTTTTCCTAATTCAGTGGTAGCAAAAGAAAAAAAGCCACACCATTTTGAAATGCTGGCCATGCTTCCAGCATGAATGCTAAATCTTTATCTGGAGATCTGGCTATAAATCATTTGACAGGGGTTTGTGAGCAGACTGCTGCAGCTTGCTTAATGGCGGCATGGACTAGCTATGTGCCTGAGAATGCTCACGGCTCAGACACACTAGCACATGTGCCATGCTAGACTAAGCAGAGCTAGCAGGCAGTACAATATATAACATAAAAATGGTTCAGCTTGACTTTTAAGTAGTGCTTAGCATTTTTAAAAGTGCTCCTGGACAGTACATAATTGCAGATGTGCAATAAAGACAATTCTAGATGAGTATTGGATAAATGTACGTAGTCATACCTTACGTAGATGGTTACAGGCTGAATTAGTTGACTACCTATAATTATCTATATTTCTCTGGGTGGATGTGGTCAAATTAGAGGCTGCTATCAAGTCATAAGTTGGAATGACATGATTTCTTTGTAGGAGAGCAGGGATCTCTAGGATCATGAACTATAGGCTCAATGTCCTTTGTTTATGGCTAGAATCCACTTATGTGTGAGCACATATCACATTCCTCATTTTGGGTCTGGGTTATCTCATTCAGTAAAGTATTTTCTATTTTCTTACATTTGCATGCAAAATTCAAGATGTCATTGTTTTTTTTTGTTTGTTTTTTTTTTTTTTTTTACCACTGAGTAGAACTCTAAAGTGTATATGTGCCACACCTTCTTTATCCATTCTTTTTTTTTTCATGGGAATGCTGATTTATTGTCCCCAAATCTCAAAGAATACTATGCCAGAAATTTGAGAACACCAATAAACTTACTTTTTTCCACTGTATGATATTATAGTAAAATGTATCATTGTTGAATAAACATATGTTTTAATTTTTAAAATGAAACAGATTTGAGTAGCAAAAGTGTGTTTTGCTAAATCTTTTATTTTAAACTTTAATGTTTTACATATTCTTTGGCAGTATCATACATGTTTACAATGTTTCTTAATCATATCCAACCCAAATCCCCCTCACATACCACGGAACACCCCCCAGGACTTCCCTTTCCCACCATCTCATCATCAGCATCCTTCTTTCTCCTCCTCCTTTAATAGCTCACTAAGTCTGGTTAGTGTTTCCTGTGTGCATAGGGATGTAACACACCCGACCATCAGTGAGGAGGAGCTCCTCAGTTAGAAGGAGAGCCTCATAGGCCCGTTTCCACTCCCACTGGAATGTTGACTGCCTTGATCTTGTACAGGCTGTGGCTGCTATGAGTCGTGAGTACAACAGCCATGTCCTGACCCTGTCCAGAGGACATCGTTTTACAACTCTCTTCCTCATCCTCTGGCTCTTACATTCTTTCTGCTTTCTCTTCCATAATGCCCTTTCTCTTTTCATCTTATTTGTAATAATATATAAAAATGTTCCTAGCACAAGGAAACAAACAGTTGATGTATTTTTGCTAAAGTTAAGAGAATGCCAGAATGCCCACAAACTCTAAAATAGTTTTAATGAAAGTAAAGTAGGTTCATGTTTCAGTCTTACCATGATGATTAATTATAATATAGAACATACATGTGTTTAGTTTTTCCCCTCTCCTATCTCTTTTCCTTCTCATAGCCTAAAATTTAGTCCAGAAATTAATATAGCAACAGGAAAAAGAAATAAGTACTCTTTTTTTTTTTTTTTGAAGGTGGTATAAAGGTCACGTTGTGAGCACTCTAGATTCAGCCATGAAGAAGTGTCATTGGCAAAAGAACCCTGGTGCTAACAGAATGGGCATAATTAAAATAAAAAAATCACTAAGTATAACAAGTATAATATAATATAACATATAATGAAGTATCACAATCATGATAGTTGATAATCATCGCAAGGCTATAAAATTCCAGGCATATAGACTTTACAATTAATACGCCAAGGACTTTATAAGTACTTAGTGTAGTTGTAAATAATACATTATAATATTCTTGATAATTATATTAATAATCAAAATTATGGACAGTTGATTTGCTTATTAGTCTGTTATCAATATAATATATATGAGTAATGGTTCTTTTACACTTTTTCTTTATTTTATTCTTTTTTAATTAAAATTTCCGCCTCCTCCCCGTTTCCCATGTCCCTCCCCCTCCTCCCACACATTGCACCCTGCCCCCACTCCCCTCCCCCTCTCCCCAGTCCTCTCCCCCTCCCCCCCACTCCATTCCCACTCCCTCTCAAGACTAAAGAGCAGTCCAAATTCCCTGCCCTGCAGGAAGTCCAAGGTCCTCCCACTTCTATCTAGGTCCAGGAAGGTGAGCATCCAAACAGGCTAGGCTCCCCCAAAGCCAGTTCATGTATTAGGATCGAAACCTAGTGCCATTGTCCTTGGCTTCTCATCAGCCTTCATTGTCCGCCATGTTCAGAGAGTCTGGTTTCATCCCATGCTTATTCAGTCGCAGTCCAGCTGGCCTTGGTGAGCTCCCAATAGATCAGTTCCACTGTCACAGTGGGTGGGTGCACCCGTCATAGTCCTGACTTCCTTGCTCATGTTCTTCCTCCTTCTGCTCCTCATTTGGACCTTAAGAGCTCAGATGTTGCTCCAAATTGGGTCTCTGTCTCTATCTCGATCCAACGCCAGATGAAGGTTCTAAGGTGATATGCAAGATATTCATCAGTATAGGATAGGGTCATTTCAGGTTCCCTCTCCTCAGTTGCCCAAGGTACTAGCTGGGGACATCTCCCTGGACACCTGTGAGCCCCTCTAGAGTCAAGCCTCTTGCCAACCCTAAGATGGCTCTCTTAATTAGGATATATATTTCTCTGCTCCCATATCCACCCTTCCTATATCCCAACCATCCAATTCCCCCAAGCTCCCCCCATCCTCCCCTTCTCACGTTTCTCACCCCATTTCCACTTAGCCCCATGCCACCTCACCCGCAAGTTCCCAGTTTTTGCCCAGCAATCTTGTCTACTTCCCCTATCCAGGCGGACGACTATACGTTTTTCTTTGGGTTCACCTTCTTATTTAGCTTCTCTAGGATCACAAATTACAGACTCAGTGACCTTTATTTATGGCTAGAAACCAATTATGAGTGAGCACATCCCATGTTCCTCTTTTTGGGTCTGGGTTACCTCACTCAGGATAGTGTTTTCTATTTCCATCCATTTGCATGCAAAATTCACGATATCATTGTTTTTTACTGCTGAGTAGTACTCTAATATGTATATATTCCACACTTTCTTTATCCATTCTTCCATTGAAGGGCATCTAGGTTGTTTCCAGGTTCTGCCTATTACAAATAGTGCTGCTATAAACATGGTTAAACGAATGTTTTTGTAGTATGATTGGGCATCTCTTGAGTATATTCTCAAGAGTAGAATTGCTGGATCCTGAGGTAGGTTGACTCCCAGTTTCCTGAGAAACTGTCACACTGATTTCCAAAGTGGTTGCACAAGTATGCATTCTCACCAACAATGGACGAGTGTTCCCCTTACTCCACCTCCTCTCCAGCATAGGCTATCATTGGTGTTTTTGATTTTAGCCATTCTGACAGGTGTAAGATGGTATCTCAAAATTGTTTTGATTTGCATTTCCCTGTTTGCTAAGGAGGTTGAGCATGCCCTTAAGTGTGTTTTGGCCATTTGAACTTCTTCTATTGAGAATTCTCTGTTCAGTTCAGTACCCCATTTTTTAATTGGGTTAATTAGAGTTTTAATGTCTAGTTTCTTGAGTTCTTTATATATTTTGGAGATCGGACCTTTGTCTGTTGCAGGGTTGGTGAAGATCTTCTCCCATTCAGTAGGCTGCCTTTTTGTCATAATGACAGTGTCCTTTGCATTGCAGAAGCTTCTCAGTTTCAGGACGTCCCATTTATTCATTGTTGCTCTTATTTTCTGTGCTATTGGGGTTATATGTAGGAAGTGGTCTCCTGTGCCTATGTGTTGCAGAATACTTCCCACTTTCCCTTCTATCAGGTTCAGTGTGGTCAGGTTTTTATTGAGGTCTTTAATACATTTGAACTTGAGTTTTATGCATGGTGATAGATAGGGATCTATTTTCATTCTTCTACAGGTTGATATTCAGTTATGCCAGCACCATTTGTTAAAGATGCTTTCCTTCTTCCATTGTATAATTTTAGCTCCTTTGTTGAAAATCAGGTGTTCATAGGTTTGTGGGTTAATATCCTGGTCTTTGGTTCGATTCCATTGGTCAACATCTCTATTTTTATGCCAATACCAAGCTGTTTTCATTCCTGTAGCTCTGTAATAGAGTTTGAAGTCAGGGATGGTAATGCCCCTGGAAGTACTTTTATTGTATAAGATTGTTTTGTCTATCCTGGGTTTTTAATTTTTCCATATAAAGTTGATTATAGTTCTCTATAAGTCTGTAAAGAATTTTGATGGGATTTTGATGGGGATTGCATTGAATCTATAGATTGCTTTTGGTAGAATTACCATTTTTACTATGTTGATCCCATCCATCCAAGATTATGGGAGATCCTTCCATTTTCTGGTATCCTCTTCAATTTCTTTCTTCAATGCCTTAAAGTTTTTGTCAAATAGATCTTTCACTTCCTTGGTTAGAGTTACCCCAAGATACTTTATGCTATTTGTGGCTATCGTGAAAGGTGATGTTTCTCTGATTTCCCTCTCTGCTTCTTTGTTTTTTGTGTATAGGAGGGCAACTGATTTTTTGGAGTTGATCTTGTGTCCTGCCACACTACTAAAGGTGTTTATCAGCTGTGCATTTCAAGGCAAGAGACAATCAGAAACTTTCATGAGTTACATTAGAATTAGACATTTGAAGGTGTCATTTTAATGTCACATAAAGGTTATTGAAATTATCATTTTACTATATTGTCTGATGTCAATGTGTTTCAATGATTATTTTTAAAAAACAGTATTTTATACAATAAATGTTCTATAGAAAAATGATTATAAATATCAGTGCTATATTTTCTTAGAATCTAAAACTCCATTTTACATGCTCGTGTGTGAGATTCTTGTGTTTCTTATATCTCAATACTATGAATTCTATATCCAAATAAATATAGATATGAAATTTTCACCTGAACATAGCTATGAAAATCAGGCTTGCATTTAGTACTGATTTTAATCAATATCTACAAAATTCAAATCACAGGAAAAGGCTTCACTGACCCATTAAAACAAAGGATTCCTATCTTGCAAACAGAAAAAACTGTTAAATTGTGTCATTGTTTATGTCTATTCCACATACAGACCACTTAAGCAACTGAAATCCCCAAAATAAGTTAAAGCTAACAACCATGACAAAAGAAGTTTCTTCATATGGAGAAAAATACACTTGGATTGACCTCTCAAAACATGACTCAAAAATAAAGTAGATGAAATATTTCTAGTATATTGCGTCTTATAGTCCATGGAACATTCTTTAGTTATTTTTAAAATTTTGGTCTCCATGCATATGTGCACATAGCTATCATGTTGTAAGGTTGCTAAGAGATCAAATTGGAAAAGTGGATTCTGTGATTTTCAGGTATCAACCTCAGGTAATGAGACTTGGAGGCAAATGCTTTTGCCACAGGAGCCATTTTAATGGTCCCATCAGAATTGTTAATATTCTGACTTGTATGGCATAAACATATGGTGTGGATGTAAAAAAAGATAGCTATTAATACTAAATTGTGCTAATTCTTAGAAGAAATTTTATATTTACATTTTTAGTGAATTTTTTCCCTCTTTAAGATTGTGCATAAAGATGGATATTTATTAGGTTTAACTCTAAAGTTTGCACAAGGTTTTATTCCTCTTACTTTCTTGTCCTCACAATAATATAATAAATATTAATAGTATTACTTTTTCTTTCATGTTCCATGATCACCTCAGTAGCTTAAATTTCTGATACTGCTAAATAAAACCCTTGAACAATAATAGTACTAGAACAGATGTTAAATATCTAGAGCATCCTGGAGTAAACCAAGCCGTCAGCTCCTTCTCCAAATTTCTGACCAGAACACACACCTGCCTGAACTAAGGTCTGGGGTGCTAGCTTGGCATGAATGATCACATATATTCTCTTCATGCTGATCCAGCTTTCACAGTGCTTTCCATTTGTCCTCTGCTTCGGCAGCATAAACTCAATCTTTTTCTCAATAAACAGAGGTTACACCTAATGACTCTTCATTCTTATGGGTGGGCTTTTCCCTCCCCTTGGTATTTTTCACATAGTCATACCAACCTGGGGGTTTGATTATTACTTGTTGGGATGGACATTTTCTTGGAAGCCCAAGACAAAAGTTAGCCCTCTTTCTTTTTTGACTGTGTAGGATTTTTCATATCAAGTTTTCAGAATGAAGTTCTTTGGTCAGCTCTTTAGGTTGCTTGTGCTCTGAATCTCTGATGAGGAGAGTAAAAATGATAATAAAGGATAATATGGAAGAATTGGTTGCTGTGGGGTCCTGAGATGATTCATGTTCTGTCCAGATGTGAGATGTCCAGCCTTGTTCTCTAGCAGTAGGCATAGGAGATTCATAGGGTGAAAGGAGAAGAATCTGTAATCTTGTGGTAATGAAGACAAATAAAAATCTGGATAGGCCAGGTGATTTTTAAACAACCTCTGTGATTTTTCTGCATAAGTATTTTATGTGGAGTACTTTTAGAATACAAATGAAAGTCATGAAAACAATGAATAGGAAGTAAAGTAAGGAAAATCATTTTAAAGTTTCCTTTGTTTTTACAAGTGTTTAATTAGTGTTTTATTAAATGAATGAGCAACAGACTCTCTAAAACACAATAAATACAGAAACAAACACTGAAATAGACTTGAATATAAATTATGAAAATTTATGAATAATAGGAATTATAAACAACAGACCAACATCTGCATAATGCAAACAAACAGAATATACGGAGAAAGGGTTTCAACTGATATTTTTGGATATTTATGCTGGGGCAAGATCTTGGAGACCAGTTGAACAAGGGTGAACAAGGGTGGTACAAGTCTTCACAGCTTCTGATCTGTTGAACATCTAACTGTGGCACTGTAGTCCCAGACAGATTCAGATGCTGTGGATCAGAGACAGTCATCACACTGAAAATCAGTAGAGTAGAGGTTGAGCATGTAGATGTTTATTTTTTTCAGCAAGGTCTTGAGCATCCACCTAACAATAATGATTCAGCCCTAAACACAAACCTCTCAGCCAGCTCCTATATGTGTTCCATTTCTGAATAAAATCGTAGGAAATTCTCTAAGTTTATATGACAAAAAAACAAAAAAAAACCAGCTTGATGGAGGAAGGTCATTGGTTAATTAATAAAGAAACTACTTGGCCTAATAGGTTAGAACATAGGTGGGTGGAGTAAACAGAACAGAATGCTGGGAGGAAGAGGAAGTGAGCTAAGACGCCATGCTTCTGCTCTCCAGGGCAGACGCGAAGAAGCAAGCTGCCAGGTCAGACATGCTGAATATTTCCCAGTAAGACTGGTTCTACACAGATTATTAGAGATGGGTTGATAGGGATATAAGATTAGCCAGTAAGAGCTAGACCTAATGGGCCAATCAGTGTTTAAAAGAATACAGTTTGTGTGTTGTTATTTTGGGGCATAAGCTAGCCAGGTGACAAGGAGCTGGGCGGGAATGCTGCCCGCAGCTCCTTCAACACCAGCTGAAAAAATTCTTAGAGTACTTTATAGCTAAGTATTTACAATGGGGTGGACACTTTTTTTTACATTAGGTAACACCAGCCTGTTATTACTATTATTATTAACAATAATATTATTGAAAAAATTTCTGCCTCCTCCCCACCTTCCATTTCCTTCCCCCTCATCCCACTCCTCTCCCCCTCTACCCACTCCTTTTCCACTCCCTCTCCAGTCCAAAGAACAGTCAAGGTTCCCTGCCCTGTGGGAAGTCCAAGGTCCTCCCCCTTCCATCCAGGTATAGGAAGGTGAGCATCCAAACAGGCTAGGCTCCCACAAAGCCAGTACATGTAGTAGGATCAAAACCCAGTGCCATTGTCCTTGGCGTCTCATCAGCCCTCATTGTCTACCACGTTCAGAGAGTCTGGTTTTATCCCATGATTTTTCAGTCCCAGTCCAGCTGGCCTTGGTGAGCTCCCAATAGATCAGCCCCACTGTCTCAGTGGGTGGGTACACCCCTCACGGTCCTGACTTCCTTGCTCATGTTCTCCCTCCTTCTGCTCCTCATTTGGACCTTGGGAGCTCAGTCCAGTGGTCCAATGTGGGTCTCTGTCTCTATCTTCATCCATCGCCAGATGAAGGTTCTATGGTGATATGTAAGATATTTATCATTATGGCTATAGGTTAGGGCCATTTCAGATTCCCTCTCCTCAGCTGCCCAAGGAACTAACTGGGGACATCTCCCTGGACACCTGGGAGCCCCTCTAGGGTCAAGACTCTTGCCAACCCTAGGGTGGCTACCTTAATTAGGATATATATTTCCCTGCTTCCATATCCACCCTTCCTTTATCCCAACCATCCCATTCCCCCAAGCTCACCCCATCCTCCCCTTCTCTCTTTTCTCTCCCCATTTCCCCTTACCCCCATCCCACCTCACCCCCAAGTTCCCAATTTTTGCCGGGCAATCTTGTCTACTTCCAATATCCAGGAGGATAACTATATGTTTTTCTTTGGGTTCACCTTCTTATTTAGCTTCTCTAGGATCATGAATTATAGGCTCAATGTCCTTTATTTATGGCTAAAAACCAATTATGAGTGAGTACATCCCATGTTCATCTTTTTGGGTCTGGGTTACCTCACTCAGGATAGTGTTTTCTATTTCCATCCATTTGCATGCAAAATTCACGATGTCATTGTTTTTTACCACTGAGTAGTACTCTAATATGTATATTTTCCATACTTTCTTCATCCATTCTTCCATTGAAGAATATCTAGGCTGTTTCCAGTTTCTTCCTATTACAAATAATGCTGCTATGAACATAGTTAACAAATGCTTGTGTAATATGATAGGGCATCTCTTGGATATATTCCCAAGAGAGGTATTGCTGGGTCCTGGGGTAGGTTGATCCCGAATTTCCTGAGAAACTGCCACACTGCTTTCCAAAGTGGTTCACAAGTTTGCATTCCCATCAGCAATGGATGAGTGTTCCCTTTACTCCAGATCCTCTCCAGAAAAGGTTATCATTGGCGTTTTGGATTTTAGCCATTCTGACAGGTGTAAGATGGTATCTCAAAGTTGTTTTGATTTGCATTTCCCAGATTGCTATGGAGGTTGAGCATGACCTTAAATGTCATTTGGCCATTTGAACTTCTTCTGTTGATAATTCTCTGTTCAGTTCAGTGCCCCATTTTTCAATTGGGTTAATTATCATTTTAAAGTCTAGTTTCTTGAGTTCTTTATATATTTTGGAAATCAGACCTTTGTCTGTGGTGGGGTTGGTAAAGATCTTCTGCCAGTCAGTAAGTTGCCTTTTTGTCTTAGTGACAGTGTCCTTTGCTTTACAGAAGCTTCTCAGTTTCAGGAGGTCCCATTTATTCAATGTTGCCTTTAATGTCTATGCTGCTGGGGTTATATGTAGGAAGTGATCTCCTGTGCACATATGTTGCTCTTGGATTGGGAGGATCAATATAGTAAAAATGGCAATTCTACCAAAGGCAATTTATAGATTCAATGCAATCTCCATCAAGGTCCCATCAAAATTCTTCACAGACCTGGAGAGGACAATAATCAACATTTTGTATGGAAAAACAAAAAACCCAGGATAGCCAAAACAATCTTATACAATAAAGGACCTTCTGGGGGCATTACCATACCTGACTTCAAACTCTATTACAGAGCTACAGTATTGAAAACAGCTTGGCATTGGCACAAAAACAGAGAAGTTGACCAGTGGAATCAAATAGAAGACATGGATTTTAATCCTCAATCATATGAACACCTGATTTTCGATAAAGGAGCTAAAAGTATACAATGGAAGAAGGAAAGCATCTTTAACAAATGGTGCTGGCATAACTGGATATCAACCTGTAGAAGAATGAAAATAGATCCACATCTATCACCATGCACAAAACTCAAGTGCAAATGGATCAAAGATCTCAATATCCATCTGAACATATTGAACCTGATAGAAGAGAAAGTGGGAAGTACTCTACACCAGCCTGTTTTGACATTGTTTGTATAATATAAATAACTGGACAATGAAGAGAATCTTTTCAACATCTGTAGAAATGCAGGACTTATTTGTAGGGCATCTTGATGGTGTCAGTATGTATGGATGACTCTCATCATGAGTTATAGCCATATAATAGAATTTGAGACTGACATGTTAGCTAAAGTTATTTTTGAAGTTATTCTTGTTTATTTTGTGGCTGATAAGTTGTAAATACACACATAGCACCAAAGTATTAATATGGCTTCAATTGTCTTCTCTTCTACTCTAACACAGGTCCTTCTCCACTTGAAAATGAATAGACAAAAACTTACACCTTTTAAGGAAGTGGCCTAGGGACACTATTCATTTTTTGTTGTTATGTTTCAGGGAAGATTGCGGTGAATGTGCTCCAAGAAAAAAATGTTGTGTATCAGCAGAGGACTCTCACATTTTCAGTCATGATATAAGATGGAAATACAACATCCAAAGATGAATATTTGGAATAAAATGCAAATCTAGATTTATGAAATAACCAGCTGATAGACATTTTACTCAACAGAATGTGAATGAAGACAAGAACAACAATAAATATTTAGAATGCCAGGAGATTTTCATCTCAGAAAATGACTAGAGAATTGGGAAGAAATGTAATCATTCTAGTTTCCTCCCAGTAACAAG
The DNA here is from genome assembly GCF_950005125.1 of Chionomys nivalis. Taxonomy (NCBI): domain Eukaryota; kingdom Metazoa; phylum Chordata; class Mammalia; order Rodentia; family Cricetidae; genus Chionomys; species Chionomys nivalis. The sequence goes on from NC_080086.1 coordinate 81,800,534, forward strand.
AGAGCAGCACTGATGGCCATGCAGTAGTGTCCTGGTAAGTTTTGTGTTAACTTGATAGAGGGTGGAGTTGTTTGGAAGGAAAAAAAACTGAATTAGAAAAAATTCTCAGTTAGATCTAGTTATAAGGCATTTTCTTAATTGGTCATGGATGGGGATGTGTTAATTCCATTGTTGGTGCTTCCATCTCTTGGTTGTCCTGGTTTCTATAATAAAATAGGCTGATCAAGTTACAGTGGTCAGCCAGTAATCCACTCTCCTTCATGAGCTTTGTATCAGCTCCTGCCTTCAGGTTTCTTCCTTTGACAATGAACAATGATATTAAAAGTAAGCCATATAAACCCTTTCTTCCCCAAGTTGCTTTGGTTATGGCATTTCACTGGAGCAATGGTAACTGTAACTTAGACAGGTGACATCACACTCCAGCCATGAAATATAAATGTAAATGTAATAATAATAGTAATAATAATAATACAGCAGAAGCTGGCAAGAAAAATGTCAAAGTATCAGAAACAAGAGGACAATAGGACAACTTAAGATGGAAAGTCATCAGCGTTCAAACATTAAATTTTGGAAATTTGAGTGACAATGGAAACTTGAATGGAAAATTAGTCTACAAACAAACTTCTAAATCAATGAAATTAGAAAAATACAACTTTGTTGAAAGTAAATGAAGAAAATTTGAATTAGAAGTTTTAAGTGATAAATGCTATCAGGTAGAGTAAAGATTTCAAAATAGCCGGTATAGATTCCATACCTGGAAGAAAGAAATAAAAGAAGAAACAGTTGCTGAGTTCTGAGATGTGGTGAAAGCTACATCTAGAGACACTAATACAAGAGTTCCAGCAGGGCGGAGACACTGGCTTGTGGGCAGGCCCGGGTGGCAGAGACACCAGCGTGCAGGTAGGCACAGGCAGGCCAGGGTGGCCGAGACACCAGCACGCAGGTTTGTGCAGGGAGGCCCAGGCAACAGAGACACCGGCGTGCAGGCAGACACAGGCAGGCCCGGGCAGCAGAGACACCAGCGCGCATGCAGGCACAGGCAGGCCCAGGTGGCAGAGACACCGGCATGCAGGCAGGCCCAGGTGGCAGAGACACCACCGCATGGGCTAAGCGGTGGAGACACCAGCAAGCAGACTCGGAGGGGGTGGGATAGTCCAAGCATGAAACAGTGAAGCCCACACTGAGAGCAGCAGATCGCCCAATTACAACTAAATAAAACCCATTAGATAGCATTGATAAGAAGAGATGGGCAGACGCCAAGGCAAGAATTCACCCAACAATCTGAAAAACAACATGAAAACACCAGAACCCAATGATCTTACAACACAAGGACTTGAACACCCTAACACAGAAGAAGAGGGAAAAATTGACTTTATGAAAGCAATAGAGTCCCTTAAAAAACATGTAAAAACGTCCTCATAGAATTGGAAGAAAAGTATAATAAAAAGTTTGAAGAAATGAGCAAATACATAAATGATACCCTGGGAAACCAAGAAAAAACGATCAAACACGTAGTGGAAACAGTTCAAAAAAAAAAAAAAAGAATTGAAAACTGAAATGGAAGCAAGGAAGAAAACACAAACTGAGGACCAGCTGGATATGGAAAATCTAGGTCAACGAGCAGAGACTACAAAAACAAGCATAATCAATAGAATACAAGAGATAGAAGAAAGAATCTCAGATTCTGAAGACACCATAGAGAAAATAAACGGACTGATCAAAGAAAACACCAAAACCAACAAATTCTAATCACAAAACATACAGGAAATATGGGACACAATAAAAAGACCAAACCTAAGAATAATAGGGATAAAAGAAGGAGAAGAGTGACAGCTCAAAGGCCCAGAAAATATTTTTAACAAAATTATGGAAGAAAACTTTCCCAACATAAAGAAAGATATTCTTTTGAATATCCAAGAAGCATACAGAACACAAAACGGACTGAATCAAAAAAAAATCCCCTCACCATATAATAATCAAAACACAAAATATACAGATTAAAGAAAGAATATTAAGAGCTGCAAAGGAAAAAGGCCAAGTAACTTATAAAGGTAAACTGATCAGACTTACACCTGACTTCTCTATGGAAACCATGAAAGACAGAAGGTCCTGGATAGAAGTACTGCAGAAACTAAGAGACCATGGATGCAAACCCAAACTACTATACCCAGCCAAGTGATTGTTCACTATCAATGGAGAAAACAAGACATTCCAGGATAAGAACAAATTTAAACAATACGTAGCCACAAATCCAGCCCTACAGAAAGTAATAGAAGGAAAATCACAACCCAAGGAATCCAAAATTGCCAACACTGCCTACAATAACTCAGGCATCTAGCAACCCTTCAACAGCACAACTCAAAGAAGGGAAACACACAAACTCTACTACCAAAAGCAATAGGAATAACTGGAGTAAACAACCACTGGTAGTTAATATCACTTAATATTAATGGTCTCAATTCACCTATAAAAAGGCACAGGCTAAGAGATTGCATACGAAAAAAGGATCCAACATTCTGCTGTTTGCAAGAAACACATCTCAACCACAAAGACAGGCATCTACTCAGAGTAAAGGGATAGGAAAAGGTTTTTCAAGCATATGGTCCTAAGAAAAAAGCAGGTGTGGCCATACTAATTTCTAACAAAACTAACTTCAAACTAAAATCAATCAGAAGAGATCGAGATGGACACTTTATACTCATAACAGGAAAAATTCAGCAGGATGAAGTCTCAGTCCTGAATATCTACGCCCCTAATATAAAAGCACCCACTTATGTAAAAGAAATATTACTAAAACTCAAGGCAGACATCAAACCACACACACTAGTAGTAGGAGACTTCCACACACCTCTCTCTCCAATGGACAGGTCAATCAGACAGAAACCTAATAGAAAATTAAGAAAATTGTTGGAGGTAATGAAGCAAATGGACTTAACAGACATCTATAGAACATTCCACTCAAATAGGAAAGAATATACCTTCTTCTCTGCAGCTCATGGAACCTTCTCGAAAATTGACCACATACTCGGTAACAAAGCAAACATCCACAGATACAAAAAAGAATATCAGTGTCCACCTGTGTCTTATCAGATCACCACGGATTAAAGTTAGAAGGTAACAACAATGTTGCCCCCAGAAAGCCGACAAATGCATGGAAACTGAACAATCAACCACTAAACCACACCTGGGTCAAGGAAGAAATTAAGAAAGAAATTAAAGTCTTCCATGATTTTAATGAAAACAAAGAGACAACATACTCAAACCTATGGGACATGATGAAAGCAGTGCTAAGAGGAAAGTTCATAGCACTAAGTGCTCACTTAAAGAAAACGGAGAAAGCATACATTGGGGAATTAACAGCACACCTGAGAGCCCTAGAAAAAAAAGAACTAGGTGCGCCCAGGAGGAGTCGAAGACTGGAAATAATCAAACTGAGGGCTGAAATCAACAAATTAGAAACACAAAAAACTATCCAAAGAATCAATGAAACAAAAAGTTGGTTGTTGGAGAAAATCAGCAAGATCGACAAACCCCTATCCAAACTAATTAAACGACAGAGAGAAAACACGCAAATAAATAAGAGCAGAAATGAAAAGGGGGACATAACCACAGACACAGAGGAAATTCAGAGAATCATTAGATCTTACTACAAAAGCCACAAAACTGGAAAATGCAAAAGAAATGGACATTTTTTTTTTAGATAAGTACCATATACGAAAGCTAAACCAAGACCAGGTGAACGATGTAAACACACCTGTTAGTCACAAAGAATTAGAAACTGTTATCAAAAATCTCCCCTCCAAAAAAATGCCCAGGATCAGATGGTTTCAATGCAGAATTCTACCAGAACTTCCAAGAAGAGCTAATACCTATATTCCTTAATGTATTCCACAATATAGAAACAGAAGAGTCATTGCCAAACTCCTTTTATAAAGCTACAGTTACCCTGATACCAAAACCACACAAAGATCCAACCAAGAAAGAGAATTACAGGCCTATATCACTCATGAACATTGACACAAAAATTCTCAATAAAATACTGGCAAACCGAATCCAAGAACACATTAGAAAAATTATCCATTATGATCAAGTAGGCTTCATCCCAGAGAGGCAGGGCTGGTTCAACATACTGAAATCTATCAATGTAATCCACCATATAAATAAACTGAAAGAAAAAAAAAACATATGATCATTTCATTAGATGGTGAAAAAGAATTTGACAAAATTCAACACCCCTTTATGATAAAGGTCTTGGAGAGATTAGAGATACAAGAGTCATAACTAAATATAATAAAAACTATTTACAGCAAGCCGACAGCTAACATTAAATTAAACGGAGAAAAACTCAAAGCCATCCCACTAAAATCAGGAACACGACAAGGATGTCCACTCTCTCCATACCTCTTCAATATAGTGCTTGAAGTTCTAGCAATAGCAATAAGACAACATAAGGGGATCAAGGGGATTCGTATTGGTAAGGAAGAAGTTAAGCTTTCATTATTGCAGATGATATGATAGTATACATAAGTGACCCCAAAAATTCTACCAAAGAACTCCTACAGCTGATAAATACCTTTGCTAATGTTGCAGGATACAAGATCAACTCCAAAAAATCAGTTGCCTTCCTATACACTAAGGATAAGGAAGCAAAGAGGGAAATCAGAGAATCATCACCTTTCACGATAGCCACAAATAGCATAAAATATCTTGGGGTAACTCTAACCAAGGAAGTGAAAGATCTATTTGACAAGAACTTTACGTCTTTGAAGAAAGAAATTGAAGAGGACACCAGAAAATGGAAGGATCTCCCTTGCTCTTGGATTGAGAGGATCAACATAATAAACATGGCAATTCTACCAAAAGCAATCTATAGATTCAATGCAATCCCCATCAAAATCCCATCAAAATTCTTCACAGATCTGGAGGAGACAATAATCAACTTTATATGGAAAAACAAAAAACCCAGGATAGCCAAAACAATCTTATACAATAAAAGATCTTCTGGAGGCATTACCATCCCTGACTTCAAACTCTATTACAGAGCTACAGTATTGAAAACAGCTTGGTATTGGCATAAAAACAGAGAAGTTGACCAATGGAATTGAATAGAAGACCCTGAGTTTAGCCCACAAACCTATGAACACCTGATTTTTGAAAAAGGAGCTAAAAGTAAACAATGGAAAAAAAAGAGCATCTTCAACAAATTGTGCTGGCAAAACTGGATGTCAATCTGTAGAAGAATGAAAATAGATCCATATCTATCACCATGCACAAAACTCAAGTCCAAATGGATTAAAGACCTCAATATCAGTCCGAACACACTGAACCTGATAGAAGAGAAAGTGGGAAGTACTCCACAACACATGGGCACAGGAGAACACTTCCTACGTACAACCCCAGCAGCACAGACATTAAGGGCATCATTGAATAAATGGGACCTCCTTAGACCGAGAAGCTTCTGTAAAGCAAAAGACACTGTCACTAAGACAAAAAGGCAACCCACTGACTGGGAGAAGATCTTCACCAACCCCGCAACTGACAAAGGTCTGATCTCCAAAATATATAAAGAACTCAAGAAACTAGACCGTAAAAGGCTAATCAACCCAATTATAAAATGGGGCACTGAGCTAAACAGAGAATTCTCAACAGAAGAACTTCAAATGGCCAAAAGACACTTAAGATGATGCTCAACTTCCTTAGCGATCAGGGAAATGCAAATCAAGACAACATTAAGATACCATCTTACACCTGTCAGAATGACTAAAATAAGAAACACCAATGATAGCATTTGCTGGAGAGGTTGTGGAGAAAGGGATACACTCATCCATTGTTGGTGGGAATGCAAACTTGTGCAACCACTTTGGAAAGCATTTAAGCAGTTTCTCAGGAAATTCGGGATCAACCTACCCCTGGACCCAGCAATACCACTCTTGGGAATATACCCAAGTGATGCCTTATCATACAACAAAATATATGCTCAACTATGTTCATAGCAGCATTGTTTGTAATAGCCAGAACCTGGAAACAACCTAGATGCCCTTCAATGGAAGAATGGATGAAGAAAGTATGGAATATATACATATTAGATTACTACTCAGCAGTAAAAAACAATGACTACTTGAATTTTTAATACAAAGGGATGGAAATAGAAAACACTATCCTGAGTGAGGTAAGCCAGACCCAAAAAGAGGAACATGGAATGTAGTCACCCATATTTGGTTTCTAGTCATAAATAAAGGACATTGAGCCTATAATTTGTGATCCTAGAGAAGCTAAATAAGAAGGTGAACCCAAAGAAAAACATATAAGCATCCTCCTGAATATTAACCTTCATCAGGTGATGAAAGGAGACAGAGACAGAGACCCACATTGGAGCACCGGACTGAAATCTCAAGGTCGAAATCAGGAGCAGAAGGAGAGAGAGCACCAGCAAGGAACTCAGGACCATGAGTGGTGCACCCACACACTGAGACGATGGGGATGTTCTATCAGGAACTCATCAAGGCCAGGTGGCCTGGGTCTGAAAAAGCATGGGATAAAACTGGACTCGCTGAACATAGCGGACAATGAGGACTACTGAGAACTCAAGAACAATGGCAATGGGTTTTTGATCCCACTGCACATACTGGCTTTGTGGGAGCCTAAGCAATTTGGATGCTCACCTTACTAGACCTGGATGGAGGTGGGTGGTCCTTGGACTTCCTACAGGACAGGGAACCCTGATTGTTCTTTGGGCTGACGAGGGTGGGAGACTTGATGGGGGGAGGGGGAGGGAAATGTGAGGCGATTGCGGGGAAGAGGCAGAAATCTTTAAGAAATCAATCAACCAATCAATCAATCAATAAATAAATAAAAAAAGAGTCCCAGAAGATTGTGTGTCACTTTCCTGGTAGTAAGCAGTCTTTTAAAGAGAGACCTGGGTGTTTTTACACACTGTAGCAATCAATTCCAAAGTATAGTGGAATTTCATTTGTATTTTAATAACTATACGTTGCATGAGCATCAGAAAAGTAAAACACTCACACTGGCCATCCTTACAGACCAGGCAGCAATGATCCACACCCTTAATCCTGGTAGCTATACTAGCTTGCTTTAGGAACTAGGCAGTAATGGTGCATATCCTTAATAGAGAAGATTATAAAATGGGAGAAGACAGCTCCCCATCTCAGTCTCATCCTGAGGTTTCCTGGAGGCAGGATCACCATTTTTGGACTGAGGTTGAGGTAAGAGCCAGTGACTGGCTGGTTTGCTTTTCTGGTATTCAGAGTTAATTGCAATATCTGTCTCTGAGTTTTTATTTAATTATGCTTCACCAAGGATTTGAAATTTCCCCAGGAAGCCATTATTGGAATAAGGAAAAGACTTAAGTTTTGGGGACAACCATAGGAGAAAGACATTTTACATAGTTTTGACTTACTATCAGAGAATTTTGTGCAGTTCATGATAATTATGGGGAACAATAGATTAATAAATAGTGATAAGGAGTGATCTTGACAAAGACTCCCTAATTTTTTTCATTGTTTGCCCTTTATTTATACTTTAACCATTCTGTGAGATCTAGTTTGTGATTAACCCAAACAACCTCCAACAAACCAAAGCTCCCACACTGACTCCCACGCTGATTTGTCCAGCACCCCACAACCTGATGGCAGCCTGATGGTTTGAGTCTCCGAAATACACTTTTATCTATCCTCATATAGTGGTCTAGTGTGGTATTTTCATGAACCTTTGATTATACTTATTTATTTGTGCTCCCAAAGAGTCACACTTGGGAAAAACAAACAGACAACAAAATGAAACAAACAAAAATACCGTATCTCTTGGATTTTCACTATAAACTATCCTCTACATATTGTTGAATTTTTCTTTTATACTTGCATCCCAATCACAGTTTCCCCTCACAACTCTCCTCCCAGCCTCTTCCCCACCTTCACTTTTCCCCAGAACCACTCCTCTTCCCTTTCCCTTCAGAAAGGAGCAGGCCTCCCAGTGATATCAACTGTACATTGTATGACAAGTTAAAATAAGAGAATCATGTCAAGATTGGAGAAGGCAACCCAGAATGAGAAAAAAGGTTCACCAAAAGCAGGCAAAAGTATCAGATATAGAACTGATTCCCACTGTTAGGAGTCCAACAAGAACACCAAGTTACACAACTATAACCTATATGCAGAGGACATAACTTGGACCCACACTGGCTTCAAAATTATTGCTCCTGTCTCTGTGACCCTATGAGCTGTGCTTAACTAATTCTGTGAGCCATGATCTTATTGTGTCCTTGACCCTTCTTACTCCTACAATCCTTTGCCTCCCTGCTTCCATATGGTTGCCTAACTCTACCTAATGTTCAGCTATGGGTCTCTACATATGTTCCATCATTTACTGGATAAAACCTCTCTGATGAAGATTATATAGGGTCTGGCCTATGAGTTTAGCAGAAAATCATTAGGAATTATTGTAATGACTTTTTTTTTTCTCAAACATCTATCTTGGGTGTTTGCACTTTCCCACCTCTTTTTCTTGACCAATCAGGGGGTGTCAGGCACGGGTTACTTCTCCAATCCTGGTGTGATACTCAAATTGGACTACTCATTGGTTGGTCACACCCACAATTTCTGAGCAAACATTCCCCAAGGACATGTTTAAGACAGGACAGACTGTAGGTCAAAAGTTTTGTGACTGTGTTGATAATCCAGTCCCACCACTGGGACTTTTATCTGGTTGCCAAACATGGTAAGTTCAGTCTCCATATCCCCCATTACAATGAGTCTTCCCTAAAGTCCCCTTCATAAATTCCAGATAGTTTCCATTGCACAAGAATTATCTCCCAATTATGAGAGATTCTACCTCTGTCCCTCCAAAACTCTTATCCCTCCTTTTCCCATCCCCAGTGGCCACCAGTCCATTCAGAAATCTATTTGATTTCCTCTTAACAGAGAAATCCAGGAACCATCACCCCTTAATTCCTCCTTGGTATTTAGCCTCTCTGGGTATGTACTGTAACATTATTACCTTCAGTTAACAGTTGATATCCATAGATAAAACCATATACACTGAAACTAATAGAAGATGAAGTGGAATATAGCCTTTAACACATTGGCACAGGAGACAATTTCATGAATAGAACACAAACACCTCAGGCACTAAGATCAACAGGTAATAGATGGGAACTGATGAAGCTGAAATGTTTCTGTAAGTCACCGAACTCTGTGAATAGGGTAAAATGGCAGCCTACAGAATAGGAAATTTTTTTTCACCAACTCCACTTCTGAGAGAAGACTAATATAAAAATATGTAAAGAACTCAAGAAACTAGACATCACCAAACCAAATAATTCATTTTTAAAAATGGGGTACGGTTTTAAACAGAGCTTTCTCAATAGAGAAAATTTAAATGCTTGAGACAAACTTAAAGATATGGTCAACATCCTTAGTCATCAAGGGAATGCAAATCAATACTACTGTGTGATTTCACCTTACCTCTTTCAAAATGGCTAAGACAAAAACCATAAATGACAACTTACAGTGTTGATCTACCTAATATGAAATGAGGGAGCCAAGCTGGTGTCTCCTGCAAAAACAGTCTCTGACTTGGTCTATTACACATCTCTCCAGCAGAGGGAAAAACTAACATGCTCATTTTGTCTGTGAGCTTGGTCTGAGCAGATTTTATTGATGTAAACTCTCAAACCTGATGATCCTGAAAATTCAAAGTATTTAGAGTGAGAGAAATCTTCTCCCCCATGCTCACTGCAGTTTATAACAAGAGTTTTGCCTGAGTAGAATCAAAAGCTCAAAGTCCTCTAAAATTCAACTTGAGCCAGAAGAATAAATTCACGATAGATGCAGCAAAATCAACATTTCTGTTTTTTTCTTTTTCAAAAGTGGGGGTTTATCTCTGTGTGGCATTTGTGAAAATATCGTCAGATCTTAAATTGTACAACGGACTGGTTTTCCCTGAGATTTATATGCTCAGGGCTGATATATTACACTAGGATAAATGAACAAAGCCTTGGTTGAACAGCTGTCAGAAAAGCGAGATGGAAGATCTGGAGCCTCAAGTTTTCTGATGTACATTTAGTCATCTTAGCTGAACTTTATCATGAAAAAATAAATAAAACACACTGCAAATTAGTACCCATTATCCATGTAGCTCAAATCAAGCTTAGCTAAGAGGAACCATGTGAGGAATACCCTGGACCAGGAATGTGCAACACTTGAGAAAGAAAATTAAAGTTGGGTTAAAAACCATTAAGTTGGGTTTTAACCAAGATAAATATGAGAAATAAGTGAAAGGCCTTGTGTTTATGAACTAAGACCATCCTAAAGTACATGATGCTGTTTGCATATCTAGTTCTCAGAAACCACAGATGACTAAAGCTTCTCTTTTTTTTGAGAGATTAAACTTAGAAAAGAGAAATTTGTGGTTAGATACACAGGCTATACAGGAAAATGGTTTTGCTGATGCAAACTGTCAACTTGCTTATACTCTGTATCCTGGGTGGGAAACAGAGATTCCAAGTTCAAATATAGCATTCTTTTGCTTATGGATGTTTTCATTTAAAACAAGTATCTTTCCTTCCTTCCTTCTTTTTCTTTTCTCCTCTTCCTCCTTTCCTCATCGATTTCTTCTTTGTTTTTGTCTTTTATGCTTCCCAAAATGTATGTGTTGTAAATATATATTAGTATCTTGCTTCATTCTTTTCTTATTTCTTTTTTTCTTTCTAAACTTTCTTTCTTATTTATCACTTTGCTCCTCTTCCTCTTCCTTCTCATATTCTGCGTTTTCTTTGATGTCACCTTTATCTTCTTTACATATTATGTACTATAGAGATATTTTAAAATCTCATTTTTATTTATTTCTATATCTTTTTATATTTATTTCCATATTTTTGAATGAGGAAATTTTTCTCACCAAACCTTCAGTTTCCCTGGCTTTTTATCAAGGAGGGAGAGTCATTATTATCACCTACAGGGCCATTTCAGATGTCATTCCTGGGTAACTTCCACTAATACAAGTAAGTCCTAAACTCAGGATTTATGTCACATCAGTTATGACTTCTGGAGTCATTGGCAGTGAGTCTTGGATTATTACACTCTCACATTCAAAAGCATGGATATTTAAGATATTGACACCTACCATTTTCAACAGAAGAACAGTGTCTCATTCACAAGGTCTAAAAGCTAGAGAAAAAAAAATTTTCATCTTCTTGGGACCAAGCTGCTTTTACCTCAGAAGATACAATATGGTCAAGTATTTGATGATATGGGAAAGCATCTGTGAATACTTCTGTAATGAAATAGGACTGAGTTTTACTCAAGGACATTATGTAGTCTCTCTGTGCAAAGAAGACTATAAAATTTGTAGATGGAGATAATTAAATGAAACAACCAGACATCCCATCTTTGTGAAACCCTTTGGAGAGGAATATTAAAGTCCTATCCTTCAGATTTCTTGAACTGGGAAATGATCTTGAGGAGGACATTGTTAGACTTTGGAATACATATTTCCATTATTCTTTCCAATTTAGAGAGAACCAACAGCAGTCCTTCATCAAGACAGTCTTCAGTTGGAAGACCTAAACAATGAAAGCAGAATTCTTTATGAAATTTTCTTGGTGTGAATAATGTTAATTTTTATCTTATCTTCATTTTTGAAGAATGTGTATCACTGTGGAAATGTCACACATTTCATATATATGTACCTTAATATATTTCATATATGTACTTGAAAAGTAACCACTATTGTAAAACTGACATACGATCTCCATTATATGATCTAAAGTGAGTGTCAAGAAAATTGTATAATATAGTCTTGAAATTTTAGAATCTGAAAATACACGTTGTTTATATATATATTCACATATAGAGGTTACAACAATTTTCCTGCATAAAGTGATTCACCTGAATAGTTCAAAAATAGATTGCAAGCCATTACATATTCAAACAATCCTTCTTCCAGATTTAAAAATGTTTAACTCTTCATGGAATGGGATTGCGGGTGCTAGGAGTTTTCTCAACTATGAGCTACTGTTTGTGTGCCAGGAATAGAAGCAGCAAAGCCACTGTTTTCGTTATGACAGCCATGAGTGAAACAGTGGCTTTTCAACAGTGGTGAAACCAATATCATATAATGAACCAAGTTAACTAAGCTACATGAAAAAGTATACAATATGTTATAGAACTATGGAATACTTCAAATTGGATGGCTTTGCTACAATGCAACTAAATACAAGTTCTAATCACACACATGCTTAAGTATAAATTTTATTATTAGCTAATACTTGTCACAATCTACATGGTTTTATCTGATGTAACTCAAATGTATATTTGATGTGCTGCACTACATTAACTTTAAACTATATTTAGTACATTGTCATTAATATTTTACAAATGTTTTCTAAACTTAGAAGTTATTCTGATAAAGTCTGGGTCTCATGTAGCTCTGGCTGGCATTATATTGAGTGAATAATCACCTTGAAATTCAGGAACTGCTGCTTCAAGCTTCCAAGATCTGGAACTACAATAATGTCTCACCAACTCTAGTTTATGCAGTGCTGGGACTGTAATTCAGCACTCCCTGTGTTATAGTAGGCAAAAAACCATGATTAAGCTTCATCCAAACATAATATTTTGTTACTTCTTGGGAGCAAGAATAGTACTGATTATGTATCTGTTTCTGCACATATTCATGTACAATGGTCTGTGCATAATTCTTACTAAATCTATTGATAAATTCACAGGGAGAGACAGTTCCAAATTTGGTTCATTAGTTTTTGGTTAGTGCATTAAAATTTTCCACAAATCATTGTCACCTCTTTGTGTACCCTATTTGGACAAAACTCAGTTCTGTCCTATTTTAAAGTTCTTTCCAACAAGTGAGAAAATAACAAATGCTTATACATTTACAGTCACCAGCTTTTGCCTGCCAAACACTTAACCACCAAGGACAAGAAAAGATTCCATTTTTTGACTCATTTTGTTTAATTTTAATTATACCCTTGACCATTTATATGAGAGTAGTCCCAGCATGTTTCTTACCCACTGTTAATCAGTGAAAACTGGAGATCCTGACTATTCCTTTTGATGCAAATGGAGAAAAGCTTGTCCTAGACACCCAGCCCAGAAAAAAATGATGTACCTGGATAGGGGATCAGTGTGGCACCCACCTCCCTTTTCTGTCCCCTATGTAGTCCAGTGCATAGCTGATACAGGAACTGGATTTTGAGTTCTTATAAGCTGAATGGAAGGTGCTGATTAATACTCTAGACTTTCGAAAGGTTTGAGAACATAAACAGGATGAAATCTTGTCAGTACACCGGAAAGAAAACATTTTGACTTAATTCAGCTGGTTACAGATCGCCAACCTGACCTGAAAGGATCCTTATAGAGAGTGAGAAGACTCAAAAGACCTGAGATTTCAATGACTGTTAAAATATCTCTTTTGCCAATTATTCCAATGTTTCATATTGCTGATGGTATAAATCTATGAAAATGAACTCTTTTCTTGCTTGTAGGTTTCTTTCTCTTTTTAAGATTCTCCACAGTTTTTAAGCATTGAGACAGGGTATTTGTCTCAACATTACCCCTACAGGATATTTGGGGTAATGAAGAAACTGACTGTGGAACAATGTGACTTTGAATTTCATATATTATGCATACAATAACAAAATAATAAAAATTAACAAATTTTAAGCCATGAATTTTAAGGAAGTGAAGAAAAGTATAAGGCAGATTTGAATGGAGGGGATAATTGAATGAAGGAAAAGATTAGAGAAATGCCTTAACTAAAATGCAGTTTCACAAATAAATAGAAAAAAAGAAGTCACTGCATGGCCTATGTATCATTTACTGCTATGAAAAAACCCTTTGAAGTGTTTTTTTTTTCCCAAACAGTGTTTCTCTGTTTACAGTGACACTTTTAAGTTTTTATGTACTGCCTAGATTATACCATATTTTACATCCCTGCCATGAAGTGAAACAAGAAAATTGTATGTTGAACATGAAGAAATCAAAATAAAATATAGTTCTTATCTAGCACTGTTATTTGTTGTCCAAGGAGGAGAACATTCTCTACAAAGAAACATGTGTTGCCTTTATAATCTTAGATGTAAGTAGACCATGGGCCTTTAATAAGTCATCAACTTGGCCAGTTCTATGACTGTACTCAGTTATTGCTGATTTGCATGTGCCCAGAGCATGCCTACTTCCCTTCTTCATAATTAGGTCAGGTCTGTGCTGGAGTCAGTCTCAGACTGGACACAGCACAGACATGAGGGTTCCCACTAAGCTTCTTATCCTGCAGCTGCTCTGGCTTATAGGTAACAAATTTAATTTTTATAAAGAAATTTCCAAATACCTTTGAGTTTAGTCTGGTCAGTAGTTTGTTGTGTCTGTAAAAGCTATCTTAAAATTAATTGTAAAGAAATTTCTTTTCAATTTGCAATCTCAGGTGTCAGATGTGACATACAGATGACCCAATCTCCAGCCTCCCTGTCTGCATCTGTGGGAGAAAGTGTCACCATCACATGCCAGCCAAGTAAAAGCATTGGCTGGAGTTTAGCATGGTATCAGCAGAAACAAGGGAATCCTCCTAAACTCTTGATCAAAGCTGGAAATGAATTGGTAAATGGGGTCCCTTCCAGGTTCAGTGGCAGTAGATCTGACCCACAGTATTCTCTCAAGATTAGCAGCCTGCAGCCTGAAGATGTGGCAACTTATTATTGTCAACAGTATAGTGAGTTTCCTCCCACAGTGATACAAGTCATAACACAAACCCACAAGGAAGCAGAAGTATGTGCCATGGCTGTACCAGCTGTTCCTCCAGGTGGGCCACCGAATGAAACTGTTTCTCAGATGTTACAGTATATTGAGATTAACTCATGATGAGTCATTTTATGTTGTTAGGAGAGATTAACCAGTCCTCTCTGTAGTCTCTTATTTTTCTGCTTCATTTCCAACACTACAGAGTACAAACGTCTTTCCTGCCTTAACAGAGAACCCAATTGTTCTGTGTGATGAGCCTGAGTTGTATCATCAGTTGGGACTCATACAGAAGAGTGAATGCTTTTGAGTATATCCAGCACATGTTTTTATGTGCAGAAAACTAACTCTAAATGTCCATATTTAAAGGCCAGGGAATTATTTCTTAGAGAAAGTATTCCAGGTTTTCTCAGAAAAGCTGGAGCACATGTGTCAGAAAAAGAGAATGCTGCTTACCCATAATCCTCTGCTGTGTCTTGAAATTCAAGCAGTGTGTGTTTATGCTTTCACCTGTCTGCAACTCTTCACATAGGATTTTTCTGGCTTCTATGTCAATGGTCTTCCTACAAGTTCCAAACAGCATTGAACCACTCTAATATGACTTTTAATCCCACAGTATTAAATGGAACATAGACTTTTCTATATGAAATCAAAGAAAGAAAAGGACTGTCTAAAAATATGCTTGCATAAGTAATATTGATAAAATGTTGATATTCCAGGGCATACTTATAGGAACTGTTCAAGACATCAAAGCTACAAAAGTGATCTGTACTCTAATCCCTCTCTGTCTCTGTCTCTCTCTCTCCCTCTCTTTTAGTCTCTCTCTCAGATATATCATCTATTATGTATGAATAAATATATTTTCCATTTCTATTGTTGTTTTTTGAGACAAGGTTTTATTTTCCAACTTAATGAAGTCTTTCTTTTCTGCCTGTGTATATACAGTTCATAAAGACTTAATTACTGCGGATTTATATAAATAAAACAAATGCATCAGAAAATGTAATATCATATTTCTAAAATTTTCTTAATTATTCCTTTTAATAAATTGCTATATAAATTATAGACTGAGTTTATCAACTTTTGAAACTTCATGAATATTCATTGCATTACATAGAATTCACATGCCTATTTGAGAAAATATATTTTTAAATGTTTGACTGAGATTGAAAGAATGCTTCCCTATAAAGAGGAATTGTAGTACTTAAAGATGAACTTGGTTTGTTTCTCAGTACCCACCCAGCAACTGATAGCTATCTTTAACTTCAATTTCAGATATTCCAGTATCCTTTTCTAGTTTTTAAAGCCACAAGGAATGCACACTGCATACTAACATAAATGCAAACAAAACAGTCACTGAACGAGCATATGATCAAACCGGACTCTCTGAAAGTGGCGGTCAATGGGGGCTGACTGTGAAGCCAAGGACAATGGCAATGGGTTTTGATTATACAGCATGGACTGGCTTTTTGGAAACCTAGTCTGTTTGGATGCTCACCTTCCTTGACCTGGATGGAGGGAGGAGGTCCTTGGACTTCCCACAGGACAGGAAACCATGACTGCTCTTTGGACTGAAGAGGGAGGGGGAGAGGATGGGGGGGAAGGGGAAGGAAGTAAGAGGAGGGGGGGTGTGATAATTTTTAATAAAATTTTTAATAAAAAATGAATGTTCCCCGATAAAGAGGAATTTTAGTACTTGAAGATGAACTTGGTTTGTTTCTCAGCACCTACACAGCAACTGACAGCTATCTTTAACTTCAGTTTCTGATATTCCAGTATCCTTTTCTAGTTTTTAAAGCCACCAGGAATGTATACTGTATACTTACATAAATACAAACAAAACACTCATGAATTTAATAGTGATAAAATGGTTTACATTATGAACATAGATATATTCTCAGTTAATTTGTGTGCTCTCAAATGTATAAGGCCTATTCTACTATGTTTAGTGTATGTGGAATCTTTTTTTCCCTTTATTCTTTTCCCTTATGATATGTATTTACCACTTCCTCCTTTTTCTTCACTCTTCTCAGCAGGCCTCCAACTTTGTTTTTCCCCTGCCCTGATCTAATACTCATTCATTTCCATTCAGAAAAGAACAGAACTCACAAATTTCAAACAATGATCATGGAATAAGATGAAAAAAGACTAGGCTCAAACCTTTATATCAAGGCTGAATGAGGTCACCCAGTAGGAGGAAAGGGGACTCAAAACAAGAAAAACAGTCAGAGACATCTCCACTCTCCATTTTTAGGAATTCCACAAAATCCACAAGCTAAACAACCACAACATAATTGCAATGAACCTATCACAAACTCATGCAGCTGCCATGATTACTGCTTCAGTCTCTGTGAGACCTTATTGACCCTGCTTAGTTGATTCTATGTGCTGTGTTTTCTGGGTATCCTAAACACTCTGTTTCCCAAAATCTTTCCACTCTTTTCTACTTCAGAGGGGTTCCCTGAGCTCCACCTAATAAGTTTTGTTGTGGATCTCTGAATCTGCTTCAATCAGATGATAGAGGAAGCCTCTCTGATGAAAATTGGTCTAGGCACTTGTTTATGAGTTTAGGAGAATAGCACTAGGGGTCATTTCATTGACTTATTTTGCCATTCTGTTTGATTCATCTAGTTTCCAATTCCTGTTAATTTAAGCAGTGTCAAGCCTGGATGATTTCATGTGGCATGGACTTCAAATTGTCAATGATTTGTTGACCACTGCCACAAGCTCTGTACTACCATTGCCCCAGCACATTTTGTAGTCAGAACTAGTTGTAGTGGAAAGATTTGTGTCTGAATTGGTGTCACATTCTTGATACTGGAAGCCTTGCCCCATTACAAAAGATGGCATTGTCCGGTTCTATATTTTCCATCATTTGCTTTTCTTGCTAGTATCATCCTCCTAATTTTAAGAAAGTTTCTATTGCAGTAGGGTTCCACATCACCCTCCTGTACTTTCCCACCATCGCTCCCTCCTCTAGCTTATCCCTGCTGATTCTATCCACACCTGTACTCAATCCACCATAAAATATATTATATATCAAAAAAATATTATATATCTTATACTTAGGGCTATTAATGCACACTGTCACTAGAACCTTCCTTGTTATTTAATATTTCTTGGTCTGTGCATTCTAGCATGTTTATCATTTACTTAAGAGCTAATGGTCACTTATAAGTGAACATACAACATGTAACATATTTACTTTTGGATCTAAGTTACCTCCTTCAGAGTATCTTTTTAATTCCATCCATTTGCCTGCAAATTTTTTGTCATTTTCTTAATTTTTTTGGGTAACATCCCATTTTGTAAATGTACCACATTTTCCCTATTCTCTGTGCTCTAAAGGACTTCTAGATTTTTCAATTTCTGGCTCCCATGGATAAAGTCACTAAGAACATCTTTAAGTAAGTGATCTTTTTGTAAGATAAAGCATCTTTTGTGTATGCCCAAGACTAGTATATCTGGGTCTTTTTTTTATTATTTTTATTGTTTTTTAATTAAAATTTCCACCTGTCCCCGTTTCCCATTTCCCTCCCCCTCCTCCCAAATATTGCCCCCTCCCCCCACTCCCCTTTCCCTATCCCCACTCCTCTTCTCCTCCCCCCACTCCATTCCCCCTCCCTCTCCATACTGAAGCGCAGTACAAATTCCCTGCCCTGCGGGAAGACTAAGGTCCTCCCACTTCTATCTAGGTCCAGGAAGGTGATCGTCCAAACAGGCTAAGCTCCCACAAAGCCAGTTCATGTATTAGGATCGAAACCTAGTGCCATTGTCCTTGGCTTCTCATCAGCCTTCATTGTCCGCCATGTTCAGAGAGTCCAGTTTCAACCCATGCTTATTCAGTCCCAGTCCAGCTGGCCTTGGTGGGCTCCCAATAAATCAGTTCCACTGTCACAGTGGGTGGGTGCACCCCCGTGGTCCTGACTTCCTTGCTCATGTTCTCCCTCCTTCTGCTCCTCATTTGGACCTTAAGAGCTCAGATGTTGCTCCAAATTGAGTCTCTGTCTCTATCTCGATCCATCGCCAGATGAAGGTTCCAAGGTGATATGTAAGATATTCATCAGTATAGGATAGGATCATTTCAGGTTTACTCTCCTCAGTTGCCCAAGGTACCAGCTGGGGACATCTCCCTGGACACCTGCAAGCCCCTCCAGAGTCAAGTCTCTTGCCAACCCTAAGATGGCTCCCTTAGTTAGGATATATACTTCGCTGCTCCCATATCCACAATTTTCTGACATTGTGCCCTATTGATTTCCGTTTTGGTTGGACAAGCTTACACTCCCATCAGCAATGGAGGAGTGTTCCCATTGCTTCACATCCTTACCAGCAAGAACTGTCACTGGTGTCATGAATATTAGTCATTCTGACAGGAATAAGAAGGAATATTATTCGTTCTAAGGGGTGTAAGCTGGAGTTTCAGTCTTTTTGATTTGTATTAACCTGATTGCTAAGAGAAATATCCATTTCCTTAAGTGTGTTTCAGCCATTTTAGCTTTTTTTAAATAGAGAATTTTCTGTTTAGATAACATGGTCTAGTTTCTTGAATTTTTTATATATTTTGGAGAGTAGCCCTCTGTCAGATGTGAACTTGATGAAAATATTTGCCCATTCTGTAGGCTGTGATGTTGTACTATTGAAGCTTACATAAGATTTTCAGTTTCATCAGAACCTACTTATTAAATTTTGCTCATAATGCCTGCTCTTTCAGTGTTCTATTTAACAAGTTGTCTCTTGAGCCAATGCATTCGATGTCACCTCCTACAGTCTGTTCCTTCAAGTTCTGTATGGTGGGTTTATGTTGAGTTCTTTGATCCTGTTAAACTTGAGTTTTGTTCAGGTTGATAAATATGAGCAAAACCCAGAGTTTCTGTCTCATGTCAAGAGCCATGATATGGGACAGAAGGTTAAAAGAATTTAGAAAATGTCTTTGCTTTTCTTCATATCTATCATACCTTTCATTGAATATATATGTTTGTATATGTCTATATAAATAATGTTTAAGTTTTCTACAATGAACAATGAATTTTCCAGCAGTAATCTTTGAAGTTTCCAGGAAGAAGATGGGGCCCATCACAACAACTCTACCTGGTTGATATGATGTCATGATACTGATAACGCTACTATAAGACCTGTTTTGAATACCAGGTACACAAGATGGTTCCAACTTGGTTAGCTGAAATGGTGCACATTCTTTTACAAAATTCTGGCCCAAACTCCACAAAAATAATCAGATACTGTTTGCAATCTTACAAGACATTAATCTTGAAATTTAACCATCATTTTACTTTCACAGGATCCCCTAGAAAGAATGTCACCCCCATGACAGCTGGAAGGAATTCTAGAGGATGAAGTTCCCTTTCACAGCAAAATTTGTCCTTGGGTTTAGGGACATCATTTAAGGGTTGTTTATAATTGGTATATCGTTGAGGGTTGGGGGAAGAATTTTATAAGCGCAGTTATCTTTTTGAAAGAAAAAAGAGGGAAAATTGGATGATGGGATAATAGATTGGTTATTGAGTTATTGTTTATTACATTGGCATAGATTCTTATATATGGATCCAAAGTTAAATTATATTGAATATTGTATGTATGCATGCTTCTACCTCTGTTTAAAACATTTTATATATTGATATTATATATATAATATATAAATATATATATATATATATTTACCACATTGCAGTGCACATTTCTACCTCTGATTAAGATACTTATATATTGTTTATGTATTGATACTTGTACATTGTTCACATTTGGAGGTCATTGTCTTTATTTATTGAACAGATGTTTATTGTCTTAGTCTTTAAGTTAGATAGATATTAAGAATTTTAGATTAATAGTCATCTATAAATAGATAATCTTCAACCTCTTAAAAAAACTGTAGAAAATGGCATTTAATCTAACTTAGAGTTCTGTGGTAGCAAAACACAATCACTCCTGGCAATACCAATTTATTCCCAAGAGATTGTTGAACACCAAAGATACTCCACTTGGAGCTTGCCTTCTTCTTGGCAAAACTGGCCTCTGGGCAAGCAACTGCCCATACCTCAACTACTGACAAAACACATAGTATCGTGAAATGGATAAGCAGAACTGTCAAATCTTGTCAAGACAGGGTAAGATGGTTTTGAAAAGTTTCTTGCCTTTAAAAATAATCTGTCAGTTATTCTAGGCCTTAGCCAAAGTTGGTTGCTTCAATGCTGCAAATGTGACTTTGTGTGATTGCCTAGGTAGCCAGTTGTCTCTTTGATTCGTTGCATGTTTTAGAAGTTGTTTGTTTGCACTTCTTAATTACTCAGGTAAAATTATTTCCCTTCTCAGGTCTTTGATGGGGTTGAAGATTAGATAAATGTAATTACTTTCCTCTCATGACTTGGCCAGGTTATTTATTATACAAGACTTATGCTAGTTAGAATAGGATATTTGTTTTTATTGTACTTAATTTTGTAGTAGGTTTAGAACTCTCTTAAACAAAAGGGGGAGGTGCTGTGGGAGCTCCTTCTACTCCTTCTGCCAATAGCCTTTAAGATACCAGCTCGCTTGAGCATGGTCTCTTTGGCTTGAAAAAGCAGTGGTAGCCACCAACTCCCTCTCTTGCTTTGGACTCTGCTTCTGGCTATCAGACTTTTTTCCTGGTCATGCAGAGGGATGTTTTCTAGGGTGTTGATCTGTAAGTTTTTCCTTTAAATAAAGAACCCTTTTATTAATCATAATTCCAAACTGGTGTGGGATTGTTTTGTGACTTACTCTTTTATTTATCATTTATTTTGTTTGTATTTGAGTTAAATTTTCCAATCTAAGGAACCTAGATGTGTCTGTCATCTTGTTGAACTAGTCTCCATCCTCACTGTTGACATCTCTAGTATACATTCACCATCATATGTCAGGAAATCAAGAATTAACAGTTACTTTTACTGACACCAGAAGAAACTAGGAAATATTTTAAAGATTGCAATCTATGATGAATTCTTTGATGAATTCTTTTTGCCATCTTAGGTTCCCATCAGGATTCAGTGGCAATAATTCTTGGACAAAATTTACTCTCCCCATCATGAGTATGGTGCCAGAAGATGTTGTAATTTGTTATTGCCCACAAAGCTATGATATATTCCTCTAGCAATTCAAGTCATAACACAAATCCCTCAGGAAAAAGAGTGAGGCTGGCACTCCAGCTGTTCCTCCTGTTATACCAACCTACTGACAACGTTTCTCCTATGTGCCTAGAATTTTAAGATCACAAGGAACTTTTGGTGGGAAGCCCCCAGGAGACTAAAGTTTATCTAAGTTTGCACAACTAAACCGCAGCCTACAGTGAGCATATATAATAAAGTCTCTCATGATTCTCTAAAAAGTAAAGGTTTTGCATCTAAAGTATCTGGGTGTGATATATACAGGAAAACAAATGCCACTAAATATATTCATGTGTGATCATTTTAATGCTTGCAGTGGGAGTCTGAATAATAGCTATGAATTTATTAGCAAGCTCATAGTTTCATGAACATTTCTACTTGAAATATTGGGTTTCTAGGTTAAGAATACTGAGCTCAGAACTAGCTGCCCTGAAGGTACAGGCCTCTAACCATGTGGTCTTTAGACCTGCTCAATCATCCTAGTATTATTCCTAAATATTGGCAAAAAATCCAACTGTTGTTACTGTCATGGATTTACAGGGATGTTGATGCTTGAGTACATATTTATATCATACATATGAAACATTTGGGGTTCCCTCAGCAAGTTTCATTTTAGCATAAAGAGAAATTTCATAGGATCACAGGGAAGACTGAAAAAGAGCAATTTTGTTAACTATGTAGGAGTCTTTGAGAAGTTCATGAATAGATTGGTTATTAAAAATTACAATATAAAGTTCTTTTCTTCTAGTAGAGGAATGCCTCAGTGTGATCTATGCTGCAACAAGGTATCAAGGATTTTACTCAGAATTAAAGTGAACATCAGGAAATATACAATTCATCAGAACAAAAGCCCCTGCATGAAATCTACAACTCAATAAATGTTAGTATTCCATGTAAGTCAAGAGAACAATCCCCACAATTTTAATGCTATGTAGGGTTGGATAAGATATTTAGGACAGAAAAGTTTATCTGGTCTCTATACAAAACCATAACATAGACCATAGAATCTTGGAAAAAGAAAAGAGAAACACTCTCAGCATCTGCAGACACCACAAGGAGAAATTGGGGCAGCCTAGTCTCTCACTTCTGCTTCCCCAGGTGGTTTATACTATGACTTGAATCACTGTGGGAGGTAAACTATCACACTGTTGACAGTAATAGTTAGCCACATCTTCAGGCTGCAGGCTGCTGATCTTGAGAGTAAACTGTGTGCCAGATCTAGTGCCACTAAATCTTGATGGAATCCCTTCTGCCAAGCTGTTTGCATAATAGATCAGGAGCTTAGGAGGGCTCCCTGTTTTCTGCTGGTACCATGCTAACCTACTACCAATGTTCTGACTTGCTTGGCAGGTGATGGTGACACTCTCTCCCAGAGATGCAGACATGGAGGCAGGAGACTGGGTCATCTGAATGTCACATTTGGCACCTGAGATGGAAAAATGGAAAACAAATTCACAATTAATTCTATTATAAGAGAACTTTTCTGTACACCAGACAACACTGACCACACTCAGCTGAACGATTTTCATTTTCTAATGTCTTCCTTACCTGCAAGCCAGAGCAACAACAAGCCCAGGAGCTGATTGTGGGCCTTCATGTCTGTGCTGTGTTCTATGTGTGTAAGGCTGACTCCAGCACAGGGTATGACCTGACTATGAAGAATTCCTCAGGGTAGGACTGTGATCTGGGCATATGCAAATCAGCAAGGGCTGAACACAGACACAGGATTGGTCAAGTGAGTCAGCATAGGCCTGTGGTACTCTTTTTGAACAACAGAGAACACGATCTCACTATGAGTTGCACCTTATTTTGATTTCTGTCATGTTCAATGTAGAACAGGCTTGTTATGTTTTCCTTCAGGGCAGGGCCTGTCAGATATGGGACATATTGCCAATGGTAGGAGTTGCCTGGTTCTGATATCATGGGCTAGTTCCCTGGAGTATGACTTATGTATTGATGATTGAAGAGTACTGGGAAACCACATGTTATGGTGCTACTCACTTAGTGTAGATATGGTACTGCAAACCCTCATATCTTTCCCACAATACTATCAAAAGTTTTCATAGATATGAAGCTCACACTAACATTCATTCATAACCATTTTCTTCATGGCTCCAAATAAAGGGATGGTGTGGTCTATTTTCTCAATTCTAAGAAGTTTTGAACAGTCTCCCAAAGAGGAACATAAACAGGGAGAAAGTTAATTTGCCTACATTAATACCACTACCAATATTAAACATAGAAAGAAGGGTCTGTACCTGGGCAGAACACTAGAACAAATTCGGTTGTTGGAGATGCAGATGAGCTGAACCTGAGGACATGAGAGTAGGAGTGTTGACATCCCTATGTCCTCCTTTCTATTTCCCCTACAGCAATTGGGAGAGAGTGTCCTGCACCTCATTTGGGTAAAACAGTAGTGCCTGACCCTAGTACTACCAGTGCTTATGAGCTAGATCTTAGGACCTTAGAATGGGAGAATTGGCCCTTTCCCAAGCTGAAGCTGTACTGGGTAAGCTACCTGCCACAGGGATGGAGAGCTTGCCCCAGTAGTGGTGATGAGAAAAAGCTACCCACCCTGCTCAGCTACCACACAGTCCCAGACCCCAGGGCTATGAGTTAGTCCATCATAATACCCACTGCATCTATGAACTGGTGGAGCATATGAAGGGGAAAACCTACAATCAAAACTGCAGATCTCTATGACTCAGGACAACAGCAGGATATCCAAGACAGGGTTCATTATTGATAATGTAGCAGAAGCCTGAGGACTCGAACCAGACCAATGACATGTAGCAATGAACACTTACAAGTAAAGATGGAATGGAAAATGTCATGACTCAGTGGGCTACACTACAGTTGCCAGGACAAGATTCTGTTCCTTTCTTTTCTTTTATCGTTGTTTTTAGTTTACTTTTGTTTGGTTTGAATTTTTTTCTTTTAAACTTTGTTTTAGAGAGGAGGTTGCAAGAGCAGACGGCAGCTACATGGGGATAGGGAGATAAGTGGGATTGGGATGCATGATGTGAAATCCCTCAAATAAATAATAAAAGCCTTTTAAAAATGGACAAAAAAAGACTTTTCAGTAAAGTCATCCCTTACCTGTGTTTCACTTCCTATGATGATCTTTTCTGGACAGAATGGTGACAATGTATTTCAGCTGCATCATGTCAAATGTTTTCTCTCAGACTTTGTGACATGATTTATTTTCATTCCATTTTAGTTGGCAACTTTAAAAGCTCTTTAGCATAATAACCAGCAACTTCTGTACAGGTTATAAGAATACACAATTCAGCAGTTGAGCAGCTACACTGTACTGGAAGACAGAAGGTGCCAATTGAAAAAGAATCAAGAGCGACTCTAATCTTACTAACCACAAAGATTATTATTCAGGGCCAGACTTCTAGGACAGATTTTTCTAAATCAGCAACACAAGGAATTTTCAGGATCTCCAGTCTCCACTGACTAAGAGTTGGTATGAAACGTACCTAGACCACTCTGACAGAAAAGAACAGGTCCTAGGAGAAAGTTCTGGATGACAAGTGAATCAGCAACTAGAAACATTTTTTGTCCCTAGAGCTGCAAAGATAGGCAGTCCAAAGGTGGGTGGGTTGACAGGATAGAAATGTATTATTGCCTCCTACTGCAGCAAGGATTGTTAAAATTAAGACAGGGTTGCCTCTTTGTAAGTGCATCCTAGACAAATGTAGACGATGATAGGTGGCAAATTGCAATGCACTCAGAAAAAAAAGTTAATACACAATACTTACGTGATTTCTGCCTGAGGATGAATAGAAACAATAGGAAGAATTTTGTGTAGAATTATGTGCAGAATACATATTTACACAGTTCAATTCAGCTACTAAGAAGTAAAAGATACTATTGCACTGGAAAATACATTGTTATATTTATTTTCTAATATAAAAAAGAACCTTGGGTTAGAGACTCAGCATTGCAAGAACTTGGCCTGGAGCTGCACTCTTGCAGTCTCAGCTCATTGGAGTGGGGAACAGAGGTGCTAGAAGTTCAAGGTCATCTTTTCCTATACTTCTGAGGTCAGCTGTTGCTAGAGGAGATCAAGAATTTAACAAAAAAAGAAAATCTAATTTTGAAACAAGCTTTGAAGTATTGACAACAAAGTAAAAGTTAGTAGGGTAGAGAGCTTAATAGTTACTACACAAGCATTCAATGCACATTTAAGTTAGATCAGATTAAGTCATATAGATTGGAAATAATATTAGCCAAAAATACAGTCAATATAGCTATTCATTTTAATATCCTATATATACTAATATTTGGAAATATTGTGGCAATACTATCCAATATAAAACCATTCTATAGTTCTATAACAAATTGTATGCAGTTTATTGAAGCTTAGAAGTAAATAAAATACATTGAGGGGTTTTCTCAGTGGTCACCTGGTATCCTGGTTATTGCTGCTCTTACAGCACTTATAACTCAGAGTCAAGGAAAAATGCTGGCAGCCAATCCACAATGCAGACGAAGTAAACATTTAACATCTGAAAGAAGGATTATATTGAATGTGCAATGCTTTAGATTAAAAGTTTTAAAGATGATCCATTTGAATCATTGTATTTAGGACCATAGTTAGGGGATTCTTTCTGTATATATGTGCATCTACAATCTCTTAAATTTAAAGCCGGCATTAGATACAGTGTTCTCAAGCTATACTTTATGCATTAGAATGAAGACACTTTGCCAAATTTGAGTTACATCTTTCTTATATTAGTGCTTGTTTAATAGGCACACCCATTTCTACAGGGCTTTGTAGTCTGCTAATATGCAGAAAAATATTATCATTAATATTTCTGACCTCATGAAGAGATGATAGAGAATTCTGTTTTCAGTGTTTACTTCTCCCCACTGGAGACCAAGACGATCTCTAAATAAAGAACTGCTCCGGGGGAAGAACTATTGTTTGTGTTCAAATTGGAAACAGTTATGAAAATATGAGTCCTACAACACTGTATATCTTCTCAAAATCCCAATGACTTCATCTACAGACTCAGTACCCAGCCCTCACATATTCTTCTACACAGGGTGGCAAAAAGAGGTGGCCCCTAGTTGTCTTCACCCAGTATATCCATTTACACATTTTTTCAAGTTCTTTACCAGAAGAGGGGTTTAAGGCCTTCAACTGAAACTTAGCCTTCCTTCCATTGCTGAAATATTTGAAGAATTTTTTTGCCGAATATCAGTCAAAATCTCCACCATATGGTATCTTCTCAGCTACAATATCCCACACACCTGTTCAAAAATATTCTTTACATGTTTTCTCCTAGCTAGCATTAATTTGTTCAATCTAGCATGACAAGTTCTCTTTTTCAGTATGTGAGACTTATTTTTTTCTATGAAAAACTCAGCTGAGGACGACTCCAATGTATCTTGAAAATATTATGCCCATATCTGACTCCTCATTTATCTGGCAAGATGCTCAACTATGACTTACTTCATCCATCCCAGTCTAATCAAATGGATCTGAGCCCATGAGCATCCCTGATAAAACCATTTTGCCAGTATGTATTCTGGAACTTACATATTTTCAGGGAAATCCCCACAGGAGCCACACATGCTGATAACCCCCCATTTCTTAAACAGAATAAACCATGTATTGATTTTATACTACCTATCATGGTTCCAACACTCTGTCTCATGCTCTTTTTAGGAGTACCTTGAGCTTTTTTTTTTTTTTTTTTTTTTTTGGTTTTTCGAGACAGGGTCTCTCTGTAGCTTTGGTGCCCGTCCCGGAACTAGCTCTTGTAGACCAGGCTGGCCTCGAACTCCCAGAGATCCGCCTGCCTCTGCCGAGTGCTGGGATTAAAGGCATGCGCCACCACCGCCCGGCTACCTTGAGCTTCTTATCTTCCTGAGCCAGGCTTGTTATAAACAGGAATGAGATCCTGAGACAAGTTTTCCAGGGTCCCCAGCTTTAGTGAGTCTGTTAATGAAATATGCTTGAACCAATCTTACAGAAGGTATCAAAGGCCTAGAGACATTTGTGATTTTTTGTTTGTTTGTTTTGGTTTTGGTTTTTCATTTTTTCGAGACAGGGTTTCTCTGTAGCTTTGGAACCTGTCCTGGAACTAGCTAGTTCTTGTAGGCCAGGCTGGTCTCGAACTCACAGAGATCCACCTGTCTCTGCCTCCCAAGTGCTAAGATTAAAGGTGTTCACCACCACTGCCTGGCCTGGAAACCTCTTTAATACTAAGTATTAACATGGTTATCAGCACTAAGGCCAGTGAACTTGACTATAAAGTATGCTATTGCCCTCTGCTGGAGAGACGAGAAATAGGCCAAACTGGAGCCTAAAAGAAAACTTCAAAGAGTGCAAATCCTACTGTGCTTGGGGAATGGGTGGTTGGAGAGGAGGGACTCAAAAGAGCCAAAATCTGGAGATTTCCTCACAATGACTGATGTAACAAAAATGAGTAATTGTGCAAATGGGGTCAGATATACATTTTACACACACAATCATTTTCCCTATTTCTTACTATCAAGAAATAAGGGAATATAGAGAAGGCATTAAAGTAGTTGTGAAGATGTGTAAAGTGTGTGTACAAACACATTCTCTCCTTATTGACAGGCATTATTTATTATATTGGATCAAATAAAATTATGTGGATTAGAAAAATCATAATTCAAAAGTTCATTTACACACATATCAAATGTGCCCAAAAACTTACAGTGACATACAGAGGGACAGAATCACTTAATATAAAGCCATTTTATAACACACTGTTGAATATCCAATGTAATTCATTCTATATGGTACAGTGTAAGTGGACTGCTGCTTTCAGCTGCGAAATGCAGTCATTGCTCATCAGCAAATGTGGATATTTACAGTGTGAGATAAGGTTTCTATTGAGGATATAGGCTTTGTGAAAATTATAAAGATAAATTCACTATAAATATTCACATGGAAAATTTAGAATGGCATATATATGTTTGCAAATAAATGTGTGCCAACAAAATACAAATAAGTGTTGTCTAAATAGTTTCCTATTTATTACTATATAGGAGTATGGCTAGTTATGAATAAGTCAGTCACTGTTAGATGAAACAATGTAAATAAATAATAATTGTTTTAATTTCTGATAACACATAGGAAACACGATCTTTTGGCTTGCTTGGCAAACTTCACTAAAAGCCAAAAGGAATGAACACAGAGAAATTGTGACATTCAAATAAAAATTTAAGATTAAGCAGGAAATAACACAACTTTATAATAATTTCTATTGTTAAATATCTGAGAGAATATCAGACTATATTTAGCTTTGTGTTCTCCACTCTTCTTAGGCCAGTTCCCTTTGCTAGGTTTCTATTTTATAATTGGATGTCAGATGAAAAATGTCCTGAACAATGGGCTGCCTGAAAACAGATATAAACCTTATTATAGTGAGGATACAGGACTAATGAAACATGTGTACAATGTTGTTGGGAATGTCAGTCAGTGTGGCCTCTAGAAAAAATAGTAAGGAGTTTGCTTTGTAAGCTAAAAGTATTGACCCCATAAAATACAGATTCACATGCCTGGTCTTTAATGTATCTAAATCAATGTGTATAGAGACAATTTCATGCACATTCAGTTTGTCCACATTGGTTAATCAGACTAGATTTCTGACAACTTTAAATTAATAAATAATATATGGTATATTTACACACTTGTTGTTTTTTCAGCTATAAAAATGAACCAACTATATATGCAGGCAAAAAGTGACTTAACTGGAGATGATTAGGCTAGTCTAAGTAAGGGAGGATCAGAAAGAAATCTTAGAAGGTATGGGGAAAGGAGAGGCATAGACAATGTAGCTGTATTTTCATTTTAAAAAGTGAAACAACCTCAACAAAGAAAAAATATTTCAAGAAACAGAAGAGAAGGTAAGGAAGCCAACTAATGCTACACACCAGGGTGAGTTTAAGTCTCTTTCCCACTTTACTTGGTCTCAGCCTGAATGACAACAACTAAACTATCAGTGTGGATCACATTTTTCCTCTTCAAAGAGAATCAAAAAAATCTGTTTTGGAAACACAGATGAGAAACAGAAGAATAAAATAGTTCAGTTGCTATGGAAAAATCGAGATATTTAAAGGAATGCTATAAAGGATCTGTGAAGATATGCCAAAAACATCTAATTAGAGTATAGAGTTTTACAACCCTAAACATAGAAAGTCATCTGTGACCAGAAGTGAAATAAAAGGAAAATGAAGGTTGCAGTTTTCATAGACTGAGGCACTGAGCACAGAATTCCCACTGATGGAGATAGAGACAGAGACTCACATTGGTGCACTGGACTGAGATCCTAAGGTCCAGTTGAAAAGCAGAAAGAGGGAGAATAAGAGCTGTCACAAGGAGAGAGGTGCCCTTTGTTTTTTCTCAGCCACCTGGCTAGCTTACATGAGAAAATACCACACAGAAATTGTATTAATTAAATCACTGCCTGGCCTATTATCACTAGGCTCTTATTGACTAACTCTCATATTTCAGTTTAACCCATTTCTATTAATCTGTATATTGCCACATGGCTGTGGCTTACCGGCAAGATTCTAACCAGTGTCCATCTGAGGTGGAGGATCCATGACTTCTCTGTGACTCTGCATTCTTTCTCCCCGAATTCAGTCCTGTCTTCTCCTCCTACCTAAGTTCTGCCCTATCAACTAGGCCAAGGCAGTTTTCTTTATTTATTAACCAATGAAAACACCACACAAACAAAAGAGACTCCACACAATTTCTCCTTTTCTGTTTAAACAAAAAGGAAGGATTTAACATCGTAAAATTATGTGGGTCTCTGTCCCTGTTTCCATCTGTTGTTGAACAAAGGGTCTATGGTGATATTTAAGATAATCATCAATCTGCCTACAGGGCAAGGTCAGTTCAGGCAACCTCTCTTCTATTGCTTAGGGTCTTGGTTGAGGTCACCTAGGAATTTTTCTGTAGCCACGTTTCTTGCTAATCCCATATCCCTCAATCAAGATATCTCTTTCCTTGTTGTCATATCTGTCCTTCCTCCATCTTGACTATCCCATTCCCTCAAGTTCTCCTCAATCCTTCCTTTCTCCCCTTCCTTATACCCCTGCCCCAAGTCTCACAATTTTGTCAGGTGATCTTGTCTATTTCCAATTTCCAGAAGGGTCTACAAGTATCATAGCTAAATATAAAAAAGAAGTATACACCAAGCCAACAGCTAACATCAATGGAGAGAAAAATCAACAAAATCCAAATAAAATAAAGAACAAAACAAGGCTATTCACTCTCTCAATATCTCTTCAACATAGTTCTTGAAGTTTTAGCAATAGCAATAAGACAATAATGAGATCAAGAGGATTCAAATTGGAAAGGAAAAATACAAACTTTTATTATTTGCAGATGATATGATAGTGTACATAAGTGACCCCAAAAGCTCTACCAGATAACTTCTACAGCTGATAAATACCTTCAGTGATGTGGCAGGATACAAGATTAACTTAAAAAAAAATCAGTTGCCTTCCTATATACAAAGGGCAAAAAACCTGAGAGGGAAATCATAGAAATATCACCTTTCACAATATCCAAAAATAACATAAAATGTCTTTGGTAACACTAACCAATGAATTAAAAGATCTATTTGACAAGAACTTTAAGTCTTTGAAGAAAGAAATTTAAGAAAACACCAGAAAATTAAAAGATCTCCTATGCTCTTGGATTGGTAGGATCAACACAGTAAAAATGGCAATTTTACCAAAAGCAATCTATAGATTCAATGCAATGCCCATCTAAATTCCAACACAATTCTTCAAAGACCTCGAGAGAACAAGAATCAACTTCATATGGGAAAAATAATGGGATAGCCAAAACAATGCTGTACAACAAAAGAAATGGAGGCATTACTATCCCTGACATCAAGCTCTATTACAGTACTACACTAATGAAAACAGCTTGGTATTGGCATAAAAAGAGAGGTGTTTAGGAATAGAATTGAACTGAAGACCTGTTTTAAAATGCTGGCTTTCTGGTCTGTCCTGCCAGGGCAAACTCTGACTGTTTGAGGCAGGAGGGCCAGCTACAGAGAGAGTACTTGAGTGTTGTCTGTGGATATACTGTTGAAGCTTGCTTGCTGGCAGGGACCTTGAAACACCATAGAATTTCAGCAATAAAGATGGCTACAGCCAGTACCTCAGCCATGAGGCTGGAAAACTAAGGAATGGGCTGGATCCAGCCTCCAAAGCCACGGCTTTAATCCTACCCATATTGCTCAGTAATTTAAAGGCTCATGTGGTCAGAAAAAGAGAGATATACAGTAAAGAGAGATTCAAAGCCAAAGAAAACCTTTAAATGATTTACAGTGTGTTTAAAAATATATGCAGGCTAAAAGTTAAAGTTCTTAAAAGTAAAAAAGGAAGAAAGAAAGTAGTTGGGTGTGGTAGTACACACCTTTAATCCCAACACTTTGGAGGCAGAGGGAGATTGACCTCTGTGACTTCAAGATGTGGTAGCACATGCCTTTAATCCCAGTGCCTAAAAGGCAGAGACAAACAGATCTCTGTGAGTTCAAGGTGTAGTAGCATACACCTTTAATCCCAATGCCTGGGAGGCAGAGACAGGTGGATCTCTGAGAGGTCAAGGACAACCTGGTCTACAGAGTTATTCCAGGACAAAGATATACAGAGAACCTGTCTCAAAAAGCAAAAAATAAAAGTAAAAATAAACAAAATAGAGGTTAAAATAAAGCCCACAAAGTTGGAAAATACACAGAGAATTTTGATACTGTATGCTATTATGCTCTGTTTGAATTGTTTGAATGTTGAGGGAGGAGCAACAGATGCTAAAAGATATTTGTTTATAAATGCTACTGAACTAATCCAACATAGATATTTTGAAAATACCTTGACTTCAGAATTTGGATCTAAGGATATGATACTTTGGAAAAGAGTTTCTTCTTTTGTTTTCACAGAGGATGAGACTCTTTGGATTACTTCTATCACAATATGGTATGATAGCCTACGCCCTCCTGAAAGGTTGCTGTGAACACCTTCAAAAAATTACTTCACTCGATAAAGGGGGATATGATATAGGTATGAATAATTTGCATTGCTATAGATTTTAAGATCAATTTTGTTATAGGTTTATAACAATAGCTGTGCTGGAGTCAGTCTCAGACAGGTCACAGAACAGACATGTTCCCCACTAAACTCCTGGTTCTGCAGCTGCTCTGGCTTATAGGTAACAAATTTAATTTCTATAAAGAGATTTCCAAATAGCTTTGAGTTTATTCTGGTCAGTACTTGGTTGTGTCTGTGAAAGCTCTCTTATAATAGGATTAATTGTTTATGTATTTCTGATCTTGATTAAGGTATTATGATTGTGTAGTTCATGTAAAAATGTAATATATATATAATTTGTTAATGAATAATCATTAATAATAGTCAAGCTTGTAGTTATGTTAATTAAGATTTTCTAGAGGTACATAGATATATTTTAGGTAGGCATTTTTCGTATCTTTCAAAGATTATAGAATATGGCATTTTAAATGTTTTAATAACTTAGGACTTTTCATGACAATGAGACACTCTGCTCCTGGCAGCACCAATCTACTTCAAGAAGAAGATGGGCATTGAAGAGGATCCTTATGGAGTTTGAGAGCCATTTGGGCAAGAAACTGCTCTTGCCTGGACTGTTGCATAAACTGGACACAAAGAACCCACAGAGAGAGGACTGCTGACCTTGTCTAAAGGTGAGATGATCTTTCGGGGTTCCTGATTCATGAAAGAGTCTGCGAGGCATTCTGCACGATACAGCAGATAGTGACTGAACTGTCTTTGAAATTTCCTGCTTCATGGAAATGTCTCTGGATACCACAGGCCTTTAGGCCGAAGATGGATGCCCCAATGGTACAGAGGGACTTTGGATGACTGTCCAGGCAGCGAGATGTCTCTGTCATTTCTAGAGTTTTGTAAGTTGCTTACTTCTCATTTACTTAGGTAATATTATAGCCTTCTGGAGTCTTTGATGGAGTTGAAGAATAGATAGATAGTTATAGTTTTCCTTTGTTATGATAAAAGATAAAGTGGATGTAAATATTGTAACTGTAATTCTTGCTTGATAACTGTTTTGCTATATGTAATTTTGCTATGTTAAAGTTAAAGCCTTCCTTTTGTTGTTTAAACAGAAAAAGGGGAAATGATGGAGGAAGATCGTTGGGTAATAAAGAAACTGCCTTGGCCCACTTGATTGGCCAGCCTTTAGGTGGGTAGAGCAAACAGAACAGAATGCTGGGAGGAAGAGGAAGTCAGCTCAGACGTCATGCTCCCCTCTCCCGGGGCAGATGCGATGAAGCAAGCCACCAGGTCAGATATGCTGAATCTTTCCCAGTAAGACTGGTGCTACACAGATTACTAAAAATGGGTTAGTCAAAATATGAGAATTAGCCCATAAGAGGCTAGAGCTAGTGGGCCAAGCAGTGTTTAAAAGAATACAGTTTGTGTGTTGTTATTTTGGGGCATAAGCTACCTAGGTGACCAGGAGCTGGGGCGGCAGGAACACAGCCCACAGCTCCCACTACAGAAGAACCCAAAGAAAAACATATATAGACCCACCTGGAAGTTAATTTTATCTTAACTACATTTTTGTAGAATTTGTATCACTGCGGAAATGTCATACACTTCATGTATATGTACCTTAATATATTTCCTATATGTACCTAAAAAGCAACCACTATTGTAAAACTGTCAAATTATGACAAAGCATCTCCTTTATATGATCTATAGTGTGTGTTAATAAAATTGTATAATATAGCCTTTAAATTTTAGAATCTGGAAATATGTATTATTTATATATACTCACATACAGAGGTTACAACAATTTTCCTGCATAAAATGCTTTACCTGAATAATTCAAAAACACATTACAAGCCATTACACATTCAAACAATACTTCTTCCAGATTTATAAATGTTTATCTCTTCCTGGACTGGGATTTGTGGGTGCTAGTATTTTTCCTAACTAG
This sequence comes from Chionomys nivalis, assembly GCF_950005125.1. Classification (NCBI taxonomy): domain Eukaryota; kingdom Metazoa; phylum Chordata; class Mammalia; order Rodentia; family Cricetidae; genus Chionomys; species Chionomys nivalis. The sequence goes on from NC_080086.1 coordinate 81,835,426, forward strand.
GAGCTACTTCTTCTGCAGTAGGGGTAGAAGCAGCAAAGCCACTGTTTTTGCTATAACAGCCATATGAGAACAGTGGTAAAACCAGTATCCCACAATAAAGTAAATTAACTAAGCTACATGAAAAATCTTTAATTTGTTATAGAACTATGGAATGCCTTCAAATTGGATGGCCTTTCCACAATACAACTAAGATACAAGTTCTAATCACACATATGTTTAGAATGTTACAAGGATTAAGTTTAAACTGTATTATTAGCTAATACTTATCCCAATCTACATGGTTTTATCTGATGTAACTCAAATGTATATTGAATGTGTTTGAAGTAAAAAATTCTGCACTCCTTTAACTTTTGCAACTATATTTAATCCATTTCCATTATATTTTATAAATGTTTTCCAAAATTAAAAATTTTCCTTATAAAGGATGGGTCTCATGTAGCTCTGGCTGGCCTCAAAAAGTAGTGAATAATCACCTTGAAATTTAGGAACTGCTGCTCAAGGCTTCCAAGATCTAAAACTAAAATCATACATCACCAAGTCCCGTTCATACAGTGCTGTGACTATAATGCAGGATTCAGTTTTTTTTAGTAGGCAAGAAAACCATGATTAAGCTTCATCCAAGCATAGTATTTTGTTACTCTTTGGTAGCAAAAATTGTATTGCATATATATCTGTTTCTGTACATACTCATGGGCAATGACCCATGCATAATTCTTACTAAATCTGCTGATAAATTCACAGGGAGAAACAGTGCCAAATTTAGTTCATTAGTTTTTGCTGAGTGCACTGCAATTTTCAACAAATCATTATCACCTCTTTTGGTACTCCATTTGAACAAAACTTAGTCCTGTCCTTATGTTAATACTGTCTCTAACAAGGGAGAGAATAGTGAATGCTTATATATTCACAGTCACCAGCTTTTGACTTCCAAAAACTATACCACAAAGGACAAGAAAAGTTTATCTTTTCTGATTCACTTGGCTTACAACATTTTAATTCTAGCCCTACCCACTTATATGAGAGGAGTCCTAGCCGTTTTTCTTACCCACTGTTAGTCAGTCAAAACTGGAGATTCTGACAATTCTTTTTGATGCAAATGAGGAAAAGTTTGTCCTAGACATCTGGCCTTGAACAACGATCTTTCTGAATAGAGGGGCAGTCTGACACCCACCTCCTTTTCCTGTCACCCTATGTAGTTCAGTGCACAACTGATGCAGGCTGTTGAAAAATCTCATTTGCCCATTTTTCCAATCTTTAATATTGCTGATGGTATAAATCTATGAAAATGAACTCTTTCCTTGCTTGTAGGTTTCTTTCTCTTTTTAAGGTTCTCCATGCTTTTTTAAAGCATTGAGACAGGGTATTTATCTCAACAATATTATCCCGACAGGATATTTGGGATAATGAAGAAACTTACTATGGAACAATGTGATAGTGAACTTCATGATTTCCAAATGCTCTTGTCACTGTAGTGGGAAGGACATAAAGACCTGTATTTTCTCCACACTAAATTAGTGGCACTTTAATATATGGTTTTCCAGCCAAAATGTAGACAGTTCTCCAGGGACCATACACATGATATTAGAATTAGGCTAACTCTACTAATGATAATGTGCTTTTTCCATTGATGAAGTTCATAATTTTACACACTTTTATATATAATACATTATGGATGCCATGGAGGTTTAATTAGCATTCCAAGAATTAGAATGTAGTTTGACTGTATTCTTATTTTTTCTGTGGCAATGGCATGTGCTGGAAAATAGACTTCTACAGGGGTATGAGGATGACAGATTTGGCATGGATAGGGACTGAATCAGTTTTTTTAAAATCATATCTTGTGACTCATAGTAACTGTGGGATAGTCCTGCAATGCAACTTCATGAAAGGAGTAAAGATAGAGATAGCCACCTGAAAGCTGGTCAGACACTGTGCTAATCCCACCATGAAACAGATTTATTGCAAGTTATGTCTTAATTCCCAGAGAATAAGACAGAAGATATCCTTCTTCATTGATTTCCTTCAGGTGTAGGTCAGGTATAGCATACACAAAGATTGACATCCACCAGCTTTCTTGACATGGGCTGTGAATAACAACAAATTAAATTCTCTTTGTATGTAGAGAACACATACACTCAATATAAACATTTTGTGGGTAATGATCTGAGCCAAGGTTATGTGATGCAGCAAAAATTGTGAGGTGGTGTAAGTTCTAAGAACAGATAATAGGAAGGGGAGAATAGTATAAATGTGACTTTATGTTTGAAAAAGGGGTATAAATCAACAAAATATATAATATTCATAGACTGTTTGGAAAGATGGCTTAGCAGTTAAGAGCACTTATTGTTCTTGCAGAGAAATCATGCTTAATCCCCAGTAGTCACATGGTGGTTTGAAACAGTTCTAGTTCAGCTATGTTACCCTCTTCTTATCTCCATGTGAGAAGGACGTACTGGTATTGCACATGCAGCCAAATGGTCATTTACACAAAAGAAATCTTTAAAACTTTAATTTTAATTTTTAGAATTGTTCAGTTAAGAAACCAAATAAATGACATTGCCAGATCAACTTAATTTTTTCAAGGCAGTTGTTGCCAACTGTGAAATAAGTTACGACATTGATGAATTCACTATGTTAAATTAAACATACACTTACAATGTCAGTATGTGAAATATGTTCATGTTAATGCATGTTAATGCATAGAATTTGGGCAGAGTGCACTGATTTTATCTCTGTTTTAGACTCTGATATAGCCCTTGATGCAAATCTATGACCACATACAACAAAATGCTGTTGTCATTTATTTACAGGTCAATCAGTTTCAGACCATTCAATCTCTCATAAGTCTATCATATTACTCCTGCCTGATATTGACACTCTCTAGACCTTACTTGGGCTATAACTCCCTATGTTTGCCTCCAACATTCACTTTCTTATATGTTTTCCTCACCATGAAGCTTGTATTCCTCTGTACAAACCTATAGCTACACATCCTCTCAATATATGGAAGAAAAATGATGCCCACATCATGTGCAAGCAATAAACTATTTTACATTCAAGGACGTGAAGGGTAATTTCTTAGATAAATCTCATATTCCTTAAAGACAATAATTTGTTACAAGAAGGGAGAGTAGTCAGGTCCTATAATCTGAAGACTCACAGGAACTTTGGGCATAGATATAATCCCAATGTGATATGGGAAGAGAATTCATATGCACAGATGCAAGGGATGAAAATCCATGACCTTGATTTAAGTAGTTCCGGTGTAGTTGAAATGTGATAAATAAGGAAAATTAGAATGTCTACCTGAAAAGATGTGTTACTTACGGAGATCTTGCCCTTCTTTAAAAACCATGTATTTAAATAGAACTCTATTCCTCATGTGGGAATCTTTGTGGGCAAGAGACTGCATCATACTTTGTAGAGTTCAGTCCCAGTGGATGCATCTACACAATTTGCCGAAGCCAAAGGCTCCAGGAAAGTTTTTAAAAATGGGATGAAAATATTGTCAGTGGAGTTTTCTGAGAGATTTTGCTTTCTAATAACATTAGGAGATATACATACAAATTATCTGCAACATTACTAACAAAATATGAGTTTAACAGAGAGGACACTAAAATAATGCCAAACTAGATGGGCTCATGAGGTTCAATTTTGCACCAGGATTACAGACAATTGAGTACAGTTGGGATCAGGATAGGTGCTTCTCCTTGGAAAAGAGAACACCAGTTTGTTACCCAGGCCCAATGACCAACTATGAAAACATACGTACAAGTATCATTAACATTTAAAATTTAGGAATATTCTTTTATATATATATATATGCATACAATAACAAATAAATAAAAAATAATGAATTTTAAGTCATAGATTTTAAGGTAGTGAAGAAGAGTATAAGGGAGATTTGAATGGAGAAAATGATGAGAAAAATGTCTTAACTAAAATACAATCTCACAAATAAATAGAAAAACAGAAGTCACTGCATGGCTTGTATATCAGCTTCTGCTAACTATGGAAAGACCCATTATTTTTTTATTATTTATTTTATTTTTTGCTTTTTCATACAGGGTTTTATTGTAGCTTTACAGAAATGCTTTTAAATTTTTATGTACTTTTTAGAATTATGCCATATTTTACAGTCCCTACCATGATGGAAAACAACACAAAAATTGTATGTTGAACATGAAAAAAAATCAACATAAAACAAGTAGTTAGATGGACACTGTTATTTATTGTCCAAAGAGGAGCACATTTCCTACAAAGGAACATGTGTTGCCTTTCTAATCTGAGATGCAAGAACACCATGGTCCTTTAATAAGCCATCAACTTGGCCAGTTCTGTGACTGTACTCAGTTATTGCTGATTTGCATGTTCCCAGAGCATGCCTAGTGCCATTCTTCATAATCAGGTCACATATGTGCTGGAGTCAGTCTCAGACAGGTCACAGAACAGACATGTTCCCCACTAAACTCCTGGTTCTGCAGCTGCTCTGGCTTATAGGTAACAAATTTAATTTCTATAAAGAGATTTCCAAATAGCTTTGAGTTTATTCTGGTCAGTACTTGGTTGTGTCTGTGAAAGCTCTCTTATAATAGGATTAATTGTAAAGAAATTTCTTTTCAATTTCTGATCTCAGGTACCAAATGTGATATACAGATGACCCAGTCTCCATCCTACCTGTCTGCATCTGTGGGGGAAAGTGTCACTATCACATGCCAGCCAAGTAAAAGCATTGACTGGAGTTTAGCATGGCATCAGCAGAAAGAAGGGAAACCTACTAAACTCCTGATCTATGTTGCAAACAGGTTGGCAAATGGGGTCCCTTCCAGGTTCACTGGCAGTAGATCTGACCCACAGTATTCTCTCAAGATCAGCAGCCTGCAGCCTGAAGATGTGGCAACATACTACTGTCAACAAGGTTATGAGTATCCTCGCACAGTGACATAAGTCATAACACAAACTTTCAAGGAAGCAGAAGTATGTGGCTTGGCTGTACCAGCTGTTCCTTCACATAGACCATCCACTGAAACTGTTTCTCAGACGTTACAGTATTTTGAACACAACTCATGCTAAGTCATTTTATTTTGTTAGAAGAGGTTCACTAGTCCTCGCTGTAGCCTATTATTCTTCTCCTTAATCTCCAACACTACACAGTATGAATGTCTTTTCTGCCTTAACGGAGGACACAGTTGTTCCCTGTGATGAGAATGAGTTGTATCTTCAGTTGGGACTCATACAAAAGAGTGAATGCTTCTGGGAACAATCAGTACATGTTCTTTATGTATAGAAAATTAACTCTGTATGCTCATATTTAAAAGGCAGGGAATCATTTCTGAGAGAACGAAGTTTTTTTTTTTTTTTCAGAAAAGCAGGAGTACATGTGTCAGAGAAAGCGAAAGCTGATTACCCATAATCTTCTGCTGTGTCTTGAAATTGGAACAGTGTGTGTTTATGCTTTCACCTCTCTGCAACACATCACAAGAATTTTTATGACTTCTCTGTTCAATGGTCTGCTTCTAGGAATCAAACAATATTGAACCACCCTAATATGACTTTTAATCCCACAGTATTAAAAGAAGCATAGACATTTCTATATAAAATCAAAGTGAGTAAAGGACCTTCTTAAATATGATTCCAAAAGGATATTGATGAAGTCTTGATATTAAAGGGTATACTTTTAGGAATGGTACAAAACACCAAATCAACAAAAGTGAACTGTACAACATTCCCTCTCTCTCTGTCTCTGTTTGTGTCTCTTTCTCAAGAATATCATCTATCATGTGTGAATAAATATATTTTCCACCTCTTAATGATGTCCTGTTTATGTCTGTATATGTACAGTTCACAAAGACTTAATTACTACAGATTTATATAAATAAAACAAATGTGTCTGAAAATATAATACCATATTTCTAGAATTTTCTTAATTATTCCATCTAGTGGATTTCTATATAAATTATAGACTGAGTTTATCAACTTTTGAAACTCCAAGAATACTGATTGCATTACACTGCATTTGTGTACCTATTTGAAAAAAAATATATTTTAAGTGTTTCCCTGAGATAGAAAGAATGCCCCTGGTAAAAAAGGACTTGGAGAGGACCTTGGTTTGATTCTCAGCACCCACAAGGAAACTGATAGCTATCTTAACTTCAATTTCAGGGATTACACTATCCTCTTCTATTTTATTATTTTTTATTAATTGCAATGACACTTAATTCTAATATATTTTGAGTACAGGGGTATGTCAAGCATGTGATGTGGGGTTTAAATTTTTTATTGATTTTATTGAGCTATACTTTTTCTCTGCTCCTCTCCTTTCCTCTTCCCTTCCCTCCAACCCTCTCCCATGTCCCCATACTCCCAATTTACTAAGGAAATCTTGTCTTTTTCTACTTCTCATTTAGATTAGATCCATGTATGTCACTCCTATGGTTCTAATTGCTGTCTAGGTGCTCTGGGATTGTGATTTGTAGGCTGGTTTTCTTTGCTTTATATTTGTAAAACCTCTTATGTGGGTACATATTATAATTGTCTTTCTGGGTCTCGATTACTTACTCAATATGATGTTTTCTGGCTCCATCCATTTGAGGTCTGATCTTCAAAATATACAAAGAACTCAAGAAATAGGTCACCAAAAGAACAAATAAACTAATAAAAAATATAGAAAGCACTAAACAGAGAACTCTTAACAGAGGAATCTAAAATGGCTGAAAGACACTTAAGGAAATGCTCAACATCCTTAGCCTTCAGAGAAATGCAAATCAAAACAACTCTGAGATTCCATATTACACCTGTAAGAATGGCCAAGATCAAAAACACTGATGACAACTCATGATGGATAGGGTGTGGGGTAAAGGGAACATTCCTGCATTGCTGGTGGGAGCTCAATATGGCATAGCCCCTGTGGATATCAGTGTGGTGATTTCTTAGAAAATTGGGAAACAATCTTCCTCAATACCCAGTAATACCACATTACGAACATAGATGTATTTTTAGTTCATTTGTATGCTTTCAATTATATAAGGTCTATTCTGCTATCCTCAGTGTATGTGTACTCCTTTTTCTTTGTTCTTTATTCTTCTTCCTTACAATATATATCCTCCTTTTTCTCCTCTCCTCCCAACAGACTCCAAAGACCCTTCTCCCCCAGATCCAATGCTCCTTCATTTCCCTTCAGAAAAGAGCAGAACTCGGAGATTTCATCCAAACAACATGGAATAAGTTGAAATAAGACTAGGCACAAGTCTTTATATCAAGGCTGGATCAGGCAAGTAAAAGGGTCCCAAAACAAGGAAAAGAGTCAGAGACATCCACACACCCATTGTTAGGAATTCCACAAAATCCACAAACTAAACAACCACAACATAATAACATTGAACCTAGTACAAACTCATGCAGCTGTCATGATTGCTGCTTCAGTCTCTGTGAGACCCTATTAACTCTGCTTATTTGATTCTCTGGGCTGTGTTCTCTGGGTATCCTTGAAAACTCTGGTTTCTACAATCCTTCCACTCTTTCCTACTTCAGAGGTGTTTCTTGACCTTTATTTAATAAGTATTGTTTTGGGTCTCTGAATCTGCTCCAGTCAGCTGTTGGAGGAAACCTCTATGATAAAATTGGTCTAGCTACTGATATATGAGTATAGCAGAATAGCATTAGGAGTCATTTCACTGACTTATTTTGCTGTCATGTTTGATTCTATCTTTGGTCTCTGATCCATCCAGTTTCCAGTTCCTGATCATTCAGGCAGTAACAGGCCTGGGTGCTTTCATGTGGTGTGGCCATCAAATTATCACTCATTGTTTGGCCACTGCCACAAGCTCTGTACTACCATTGCCCCAACACATTTTGTAGTTGGGAATGGTTGTAGTGGAAGGATTTATGAATTGGTGTCACATTCCTGCCTCATTACAGAATATGACATGTTCAGGTTTTATATCCTCCATTAGTTGTTTTTCCTGCTAGTATCATCCTCCTAATTTTAGGGAAGTTTCAATGCACTAGAGTTCCACATCACCCTCCCGTACTCTCCCTTTATTCCTCTGTCCTCTGCCTGATCCCTTCTGTTCCTATCCACACCTGTGCCCAGTCCACTACAAAATATATTATATTTCCCCTTCTTAGGGCTATTGATGCACTGTCACTACACCCCTCCTTGTTATTTAATATCTTTTGGTCTATGAATTCTAGCATGTTTATCATTTACTTAAGAGATAATGGTCACTTATAAGTGAACATATACCATGTTTATTTTTCTGGTTATAAGATACCTCCCTCTGATATTTTTTTAAATTCGATCCATTTACCTGCAATTTTTTTGTCATTTTCTTAATTTTCTGAATAACATCTCTTTTTGTAAATGTACCATATTTTCTTAATTCTCTTTTCTTCAAAGGGACATCTAGATTTTTCAATTTCTGGCTCTCATAGTTAAGGCACTAAAAACTTCATTGAGCAAGTGATCTTTTGGTATGATGGAGCACCTTTTGGGTATGCCCAAGACCTGTATATCTGGGTCTTGAGGTAGATGATTTCCAGTTTTCTGACACTTTGCCATATTTAATTTCCATTTTGGTTGTAAAAGCTTACACTTCCATCAGCAATGGAGGAGTGTTCCCCATCATTTGCAACAGCAAGAACTGTCACTTGTGCCTCAGATCTTAGTTATTTTGACAGGGATAAGACGGAATCTTATTCATTCAGAGAGGTTTAAGATGGAGTTTCAGGATTTTTTTTTTTTGATTTGTATTTTTCTGATTGTTAAGGGAAATGTTCATTTTCTTAAGTGTGTCTCAGCTATTTCAGATTTCTTTATGGAGAATTTTCTGTTTAGATATCTAATTCATTTTTATTAGATTATTTAGTGTAGTTTCTTGAATTTTTGTATGTTTTGGTGAGTGGCCCTCTGTCAGATGCAGAGTTGATGAAAATATTTTACCATTCTGTAGGTTGCAATGTTGTCCCATTAAACAGTATCCTTTAACTTACACAAGCTTTTCAGTTTCAGCAGATCCCATTTATTAAATTTTGTTCCTAGTGCCTACACTTTCAGTGGTCTATTTAGGAAGTTGTCTCTTAAGCCAATGCATTCACTCCCTCCCTTCTCTTCTTTCAAGTTCAGTATGGTGAGTTTATGTTGAGGTCTTTGATCCAGGTGAACTTGAGTTTCGTTCAGTTTGATAAATATGGATCTATTTGCTTTCCTCTACATGCAGACATGCAGTCTAGCCAGTAATTTGTTGAAGATGCTTTCCTTTTTCCAGTGTGCATTTGTGCCTTCTTTATAAAAATATCATGGATCCAGAGATGTATGAATTTATGTCTTGTTCTTTGAATAGAGTCCATTGATCAATGTGTCTTTATTTTTGAAAACACCATTGTTTTTATTACTACAGGACTGTTTTCCAGCTTGAAATTAGGGATGTTGATACATCTCGAAGTTCTTTTATTGTTTAGAATTGTTTTATCTATATTTATTTTTGGTTTTCCATGAGCTGAATATTACCCTGTCAAGGTATGTAAAAAAACTGTGTGTAACTTTGTATGGGGTTGTCTCGAGTCTATAGATTAGTTTTGGTATGATGGCCACTTTTACTATGCTAATTCTATCAGTCCAAGCTCATGAGAGAAATTTTCATCTTCCGATATATTATTGGATTTCTCTTTTTAAACACTTGAAAAAATTTTCATACAAGTCTTTCACTTACTCAGTTAGGGTTACCCAAATATATTTTATATTGCTTGTGGCTATTGTCAAGGGTGTAATTTTACTGATTTCTTTCTCAGTATATTATCTTGTGTTTTTAAAATGGTAACTGACTTTTTTTTTACTTATTTATTTATTTTTATTCTTTTTTAATTAAAATTTCCACCTGCTCCCCATTTCCCATTTCCCTCCCCTCCTCCCAAATATTGCCCTCCCCCCACTTCCCTCCCCCTATCCCCACTCCTCTTCTCCTCCCCCCACTCCATTCCCCCTCCCTCTCGATACTGAAGAGCAGTCCAAATTCCCTGCCCTGCGGGAAGACCAAGGTCCTTCTATCTATGTCCAGAAAGGTGAGCGTTCAAACAGGCTAAGCTCCCACAAAGCCAGTTCATGTATTAGGATCGAAACCTAGTGCCATTGTCCTTGGCTTCTCATCAGTCTTCATTGACCGCCATGCTCAGAGAGTCCGGAATCAACCCATGCTTATTCAGTCCCAGACCAGCTGGCCTTGGTGGGCTCCCAATAAATCAGTTCCACTGTCACAGTGGGTGGGTGCATCCCTCGTGGTCCTGATTTTTTGCTCATAATCTTAGATTTATCCAACCACTTTTCTGAAATTATTTATCAGCTGTAGAAGTTCATTGATAGAAATTTTTGGATTGCTCATGTATACTATCATATCATCTACAAATAACAATACATCTATTTCTTCCTTGTAGTACTTTTATAGTCTTAAGCTCTAAGTATTTATGGTGAAATTCATTATTTACGAATTTGTGCACTAATTTTACTAAAAAATATTTTACTCCATAACTTTCTTTGGTCAGTTCACACTATATTTCTTGTATCTGTGCTATTGTTTTAGATACAAGTGGTGAGTAGATATTTTGGTCTGTTTTGTAACATGAGGCAATAAAACATTTAACATTTCATGACTGCATATTACGTATGCCTGAGGTTTATATACAACACATTACAGTAAAGTACTTTTATCACCATACTTTGCTTCCTGAGAGATTTATCATGAACTAAGGTTCCCCTGCTATCAGTCCAGTGTCAGTAAGTTCATAATAGCTCAAGTTAGCTGTTTCTATGGGTATCCCCATCAAGGTCTTGACATCTTTGCTTATAATATTGCTCCTCCCTCTCATGGACTGGAAACTTGGCCCAGTGCTTAGCTGTGAATCTCTGAATCTGCTACCATCAGTTGCTGGATGAAGGTTCTATGACAACAATTAAAGTAGTCATCAAATTAACTAGAAAGGATGACTGATTTAGGCACCTTTTCCACTATTGCCTAGATTCTTAGCTAAGGCCATCCTTGAGGATTCCTGGGAATTTCCCTGGTGCCTGATTTCACACTAGCCTCATAATGGCTCCTACAATCAAGATATCTCTTTTCTTGCTCTCCCTCTCTTTCCTTCCTCCATATTGACCATCCCATTCTCTCATATTCTCTTCCTCCCCTTTGCCCCTCTGCCTTACCTTCCAACTTTTCCTCTCCCCACACCATTCATATGTATCAATTAATTTTCCTAAGCTGATCTAAATATCCCACCTTGTACCTTACTCTTTAATTTCCAAGACTCTATGGGTTTTATCAAGCTATTGCGATGATGTTTTATCTACATATAAGCAAATGCATACTATATTTGTCTTGCTGTGCTTGGATTACCTCTCAGGAAGATTTTTTTCTCATTTCAACAATTTACCTGCAAATTTCAGGATTTCATTTTTGAATGGCTGAGTAGTAATTCATTGTGCAAATGTACCACATTTTATTCACACCTTATTCTAGTGAAGCTGGATCTTGGAACTTGGAACAATGTCCAGGACATAATGTGTGTGAGTAATAGGCAAGAGTCTCAAGTTGACTGTAAACACTCACACTATCTTCTTTTTATGTGTGAGGGCCTGGCAATACTTATACACATGTAGAAGCAATGAGTCTGTGATCCATGGTAATGCTCAGATTCCATCCAGGTTTTATTTTATTTATCTTGATTTTGAAGAAGAGAGTTGTGTGAAGATTAATTGCTATGACTGATGTAACAAAATATTGAATGGCTAAAAACTAGGCAGAAGAGTATAGGTGGTACTTCTGGGCAGATCTATAATTCTTGGAAGAAAAAAAGAAATTGCCAGCCAAATGCAAAAAAAAAAAATAGCACAGTATGGATAAGAGGCACCAAGCCTCATAGAAGAACATAGATTAAGAATTATGGATCAATTTAAAATTTAAGAATTAGTCAGAAAAAGTCTAAACGATTACAATATTAATATTCGTGTTATTATTCATAGGCTGTGGTCCTGATGAAAAAGTACAACTGCATTTGACATAAAATGTGCAGCAGATACATGGAATCCAGTGGTGTTGGTGTACAGAGGTATGGTTCATTTAAGAGACCTTGCTATAAGCAGCTATTGTTTTCTGTTCATTAGTCTTTAAAAAATAACTGTCAACAAAGCTCCATACAGTTTTTTAAGATTGCCATAGAGAAGGACATTCATTAGTTTTAACTGTAAAGAACAGGGTTTTATTTCACTTACTTTCTTTTGTTTTACTTGTTTCAAAAGAATATAATGTATATTAAGAACATAATTTTTTAATTCTCATTCAACACCACTTCAATTAGCTTAAGTCCATGGGGTTGCTAAATAAAATCTTTAAGCACTGTTATTACTGGAGAAAATGTTAAGTCTTTAGAATAACCTGGAGAAAGCCAAGAAAAATATTCATTCTCCAAAATTCATTCCAGAACAAACACCTCCATGTACTTTAGTTACCTGGTGCTAGCTTATCATGCCCAAGCACTATAGATCAAATATATCCTGTTTCACACAGATCCAGCTTTTAGAGTGAGGTCCATTTTCACTCTTCATAGGCAGCATGGACTCTATCAATTTCTCTACAAACAGTGGTGACACTTAATGCCACTACATTCGTAAGGGTGTGCTTCTTCCTCTCCTTGGTGTTTTTCACACAGCTGTACCAACCAGGGAATTTGCATATTGCTCCCTAGGGTGGTGCTCTCCTTGGAGGTCCAAGTTAAAACCTAGTCTCTCTTTCTATCTTGACTGTGTAGGACTCTTCATAATAAGTTCTCAGAATGACATATCCTTACCAACTCCTGGGACTGCTTGTGCTCTGGATCTCTGGTGAGGAGAGGAACAAAGATTTTGAAGGATAGTTGGAAAGAATTGGGTATTGGGAGGTCTTGTTGATGCGAATGTATGATCTGTCCTTGTGTGACAGTGTTACTGTTCTCCAGGATTGACCTTGTGAGGTTTAGAGGGTGACAGGAGGATAACCTGAATCCTTGTGCTAACTCTAAAACACATCAAAGTGATTAGTCCAGGCAATTTCTAGAGAGCGCCTGTGCTCTCTCTACATAGGTATTTTATGTGGAATATTTTTAGAATATAAATGACAGTCATGAACACAGTAAGTGAAAATAGAGGAAGGTAAATAATTTTAAAACTTAATTCTTTGAAGGCATAATTTTTCATTGTTCTTATTTCAGGAGCCAGTGGGGATATTGTGCTGACCCAGGATGCACACTCCATTCCTATAACTCCCGGAGAGTCAGTTTCCATCTCCTGCAGGTCTAGTAAGAGTCTCCTATATAGTGATGGCAAAACTTACTTACATTGGTACCGCCAGAAACCAGGGCAGTCTCCAGAACTTTTGATCTATCTAACATCTAACCGTGCTACTGGAGTCCCAGACAGGTTCCATGGCAGTGGGTCAGGGACAGATTTCACATTGAAAATCAGTAGAGTAGAGGTTGAGGATGTGGGTGTTTATTTTTGTCAGCAAGGTCTAGAATATCCTCCCACAATGTTATAGCCCTGAACACAAACCTCTCAGTCTGGGGAGGCCAGCTGCTACATGCGTTCTTAGTCTGGAAAACATCAAAGCAAATTCTCTAAGTATGTATGAAAAAGAAACAGCTAAAGAATTGCTTATAATTGTATATAACTGAAACTTTACAATGGGGTGATGCTTTTCTTCATATCAGGTATCACAAGTCTGCTTTGACATTGTTGGAATACTAAAATAACTGCAAAACAAAGATTTCTTTCAAAATAGAAAGAAATGGAGGACTGTTTTGCAGAGAATCTTCATTCTCTAGAACATGTCAATATGGATGTATAATTCTCATCATGAATCATAGTCAAAGAACAGAGTTTGAGATTGATGTGAGTTACCCATAGTTACTTTCCAAAAAAATTTTGCAGTTATTTTTGTTTGTTTTATGGCTGATACATGGTCAGTACAGAATGAAAATATTAAGATAACTTCTGTTTTTATTCCTTTCAACCTCGTCTTAACACAGGTCATTCTCCACTTGAAAATGAATATACAGAAATACTTCCACCTTCAAGAAAGTGGCTTAGGGCCACTATTCACTTTTGTTTTATATGCTTCAGGGAAGATCTTGGTAAATCTATACCACAAGCAAATGCCAATTGCCAGAGGATGCTCACATATGCAGTAATGGCATGGGAGGAAGATAAGACATTCGAAGGTGATCATTTGAAATAAAACATAAGCCTGGACTTATGAGATAACAGCATTATACATCTGCTTAACAAAAAGCGAGTGAATGAAATCAACAGCAGCAACAACAAATCCTCCCAAAGCCAGGAGATTATCATTCAAGAAAGTAAGAAGGGGAGTGGGAAAAAATGTAAAAAGAATCTAAACATGGTGATTTCCTCCCTGTGGCAAAAAAGAAGCATTAATTCCTCTGTTGTGGTGTCCTGGCTAGTATTGTGGCAATTAATATACAATTTGCAGTTGTCTGTAAGGATGAAACCTCAGTTAAGAAAATGCCTCAATATGATCCAGCAATAAGACATTTTCTTAATTAGTCATGCATGGGTAAAGGCTAAGCCCATTGTAGGTGGTTCCATCTCCGGGCTGGTGGTTCTGATTTCTATAAGAAAATAGGCTGACTAAACTACAGTGAGCAAGCCATTAAGCATCTCTCCTCCATGTTATCTGCATCTATTCTTGCCTTCAGGTTCTTTCCCTCTTTGACTTCCTTTGATAATGAACATTAATATTAAAATGTAAGCCTAAGGACCCTTTGTTCCCCAAGTTTCGTTGGTCATGGAGTTTCACTGTAGCAATAGTTAAGTGCAACTAAGACCGGTGGCATCACAACTCCAGTCAAGAAATCTAAATAAACAAACAAATAATAGCAGGAACTGGTCTGGAAAGAGTATCAGAAACAAGAGGACAATAACACAACAAGATGGAGAGTAAGTAGAATTCAAACAGTAGAGGAGAAAGGGAAATGAGAAGGTGCTTCAGAGAAATTTGACTGAAAATAGAAACTTAAATGAAAAAGTAATCTACAGCAAAAACTTCAAAATTGAAGAAATAGAATATGCAACTTTGTTCAAAGAAAATAATGGGAATTCGAATTAGAATTTTTAAATGGTAAAAAGGAATCAGGCAGAAGGAAAATTTCAACATATCAGGTTTATATTCCATACATACATGAAAAAAATCTGAGAAGAAACAAATCCTGGGTTCAGAGATCTGGTGAAACACCTTTTAGAGAAGCAATTACTAGAGTTCCAGCATATTCTGTATAGCTCCTTTGGCAGAAAACAGACTTTTAAAGAAAAATTATGTTCTATCACAATTTTAAACTTTGTAGCACAAGGTATTGAAACTTCCCCAGGAATCTCATTTTGGGGTAAGGAAAAGACTAAAAGCACAGATTACACAAGAATGGGACTTTTAACAAATCATCAGAGTATTTTGTGAAGGACATGATAATTATGGGACAATAAGGATTAATAAATAGTGGTAAGGACTGATCTTGACCAAGACTCCTTAATTTTGTTCATCTTTTCTCTTTATTTAGACTAACTTCCAAGTATTGTTAGGACTTAACTGTACTTCAAATATGGCAGTACTCCTGAAAATGTCCTAAATGGTTCAAGGGTCCTGTGCAAAGAGGGCTCTCACCTGGCAAATAGAATGATTAAAATCAGGCAAACAGAAATCTAAATTAGGCTTTCCTCTGAAACCTTGTAAGGTGTTTTGCTGCTTGTCTAAAGAGTTATTATTTCCCTTATCTTCCTCCAATAATCTACTAATTCAGGCTGAGGGCATTGAGCTCCTGATTATCCCAAACAGGCTCTAAAAAAAAAACCCAACATCTTCAAGCTGATTCCCAGGCTGCTCTGGCTTGCATCCCACAACCTGATGCTACCTTTCTCCAATAAAAATAGAGAGAGTATTCTCTTAGGCAGTCTGGTGGTTTGTGTCTCCAAAACACACATTTCTTTTTCACATATAATGGACTAGTTGCGTGGTTTTATGATTCTTTCTTATATTTATTTATTTGTCTTCCCAAAGAGCCACTCTGTGGAAAACAACAGATAACAAAACAGAGCAAACAAAATCCCCCTTAACTTTCTCTCTCTATTTTTAAAACTTTTAAGATTTTATTTTAAATTTATTTATTTTCTTTCATATATTATATCTGAATCATAGCTTCCCATTCTCCTATGCTCTGCTCCCCATCATCCCTCTACCTTAATCTTACCCAGACAAACTCCTTTTCTTTTTTTCCTTCATAAAAAAGCAGGCCTCCATGTGATATCAAATGAACTCAGCATTAGAAGTTATAGTAACAGTAGCACCATACCCTCATATCAAGGCTGGAGAAAGCAACCAAGAAGGAGCAAAAGAGGTCAAAAGTCAGACAAAAGCATTAAAATAGCCCTCATTTCTATGGTTATGAGTCTGAAAAGAACACTGAACTACATAATCACAACATGTATGCTTAGGATCTAACTCAGACTCATACAGGAACCTTAATTATTGCTTCTGTCTCTGTGAGACCTTATAAGCCCTTCTTAATTGATTCTGAAAACCATGATCAAACGAAGCCTTTACCATTTTGACTCCTACAATCTTTCCCTTTCTTCTTCTACAGCATTGCCTAACTCCACTGAATTTTCAAATGTGGGTCTCTATATACGGTCTTACCTCTGCTGGATGAAACCTGATAAATGTTATGATAGATTCTGGTCTATGAATAATACAACAGGAAATCATTAGTAATCCTTTCTTTCTGGCCACTCATTTTTGGGTCTATCCTAAGACTTTACACAATCATGCCTCTGGTGCCAGACTAACAAGGAAGTGTCAAGCATGGGTTACCTCTCCAATCCTGGTATGAGCCTCAGGTTGTACCAGTCATTGGTTGTCAATACTCACACTTTCTGAGCTACCATTACACAAGCACATGTTTAAGAAAGGACAAACTGTAGGTCAAAATTGTTGGTTCTGGATTGGTAATCCAGTTCCAACACATGGAACATTGTCTGGTTACCAAAGATGGCCAGTTCAGGCTATATATCCCCCTTAGCTAGGTGTCTTCATTATTGTCACCTTCATAAATCCCAAGTGGTATCCAATGCACAAGAATTGTCCCCAAATTCTGGTTGTCTCTTACTGTACCCTCTCCCTCCATCCCTCTCAACCCTTGACCCTTGCTGTTCCCAACACCAAAGGTCTCTAGGTCATTCTGAAAACTATCCTATTTTTTCAAGTGAAATCCACCACCCATTTAAGCTCTCCATGTTGCTTAGCCTCTTTGGGACTATATGTTAAACCTTATTACCTTAACAGGTTATATCCATGTATAAAGCCAGACATGTTGAACCTGATGGAAGACAAAGTGGTGAATAGCACTTTGACCACATTGGCACAGCAGATGATTTCCTCAACAGAAACTAATAGCTCAGGCAATAAGATCAACAGTTAATAAATGGAACCTCATAAAGATGAAATGTTTCTTTAAGCCAATGGATATTTTTTGTCCAGTAGGACAAAATGGCAGCATAAAAAATGGGAAAAGATTTTCACAAGCTCCACTTCTAATCGAGGATTAATATCTAAAATATGTAAAGAAATCAAGAAACTAGACCTCAACATACCAAATAATCCATTTTAAAAATGGATACAGACTTAAACAGAGATTTTCAATAGAGGAAATTCAAATGCTTGAGTCAAGCATAAAGAAATCCTCAAAATTCTTAGACATCAAGGAAATGCAAGTCAAAGCTAGTGTGAGATTTCACCTTATCCTTGTCAAAATGACTAAGATCAAAATCACAAGAAATGGCTTACAGTATTGATCTACTAAATATGAAATTTGGGAACCAAACTGCGTCTGCTACAAAACTAATACCTGCCATAAGCTTCTCGACCATCTGTCTTGCCCATTAATTGATATTTCACGTTTCTTTAAGTAAAATGCATTGAAATTAGTTCATTGAGGCTAGCTTGTTAGGGCTCTCACACCTCAGATTATTATTCTAAAAACTCTGGTAACAATCGGTCAAACATATACTCAAAGACTAGGTAAATAATTGCAGCATAACAGTTTGTACACAGATCCATTTACTCTCATGTTGTTTCTATAAGTTGAGGAAGTAGAAGAGCATCAACTATAAGGAAAACTGGGTAAAGAAGTAAGGTCAAAGTTGTAGTAGTTCTTTATTTTTAAGAACCAATGAAGAACTAATAGAAGTGGAAAGAAAGCAACACACTTGATGAAGAGATTTGTTACATTTTTCTAACATTTAAGTAATTTTAACCATTTTATCCGTCTCCTAAATACAATTTACAATAGAAATCTAGTTAACAGATGTATTTGTAAATAGCATATAATTTATCTCACTTAAAACTGTGTATGATAGCTCTCCTGATTCTAATTACTTTTCACACTGGGAGCTAATTATTCAACATTTAATGACATTACAAAATATTATTTGTGTCATATGTAATCATGTTTGCCATGAAGTAACTATCCTGTTAAACCATGTGAAGTTGATAAAATTTTCAAGTACTATTCAGTTAGCAATTAACATCATGAGTTTGAGTATGGAGAAATTAACATTTTCTTCCAATTTGGTGAAAGAACACAAGCTGACTCGTTTGTTGAGGAGCTCTGATCCACTACCATATTCCGTAGTGTCTATCTCCCATGGATCTGGGGGTCAGAAATGATTACCCTGAGGAACTAAACTTTCAGTCTATTTTCATTCACCTATAGTATAGGAGGTCTTTCTGTCTATGTGTTGCTTTCATTGGTTAATAAAGGAATTGCTTTGGTCCTATAGCAGAGCTGTGGGGAACAGAGTTAGGTAGGGAAAACTTAATGGCAGGCTGGAAGAAGGGAGGTAGAGAGAAGCCACCATGGAGCCTCGACCAGAGTGAAACATGACGAATCTTTGATGGTAAGCCACTGCCATGTGTGGATATATAGATGAATAGAAATGGCTTAAATTAATGTAAGAGTTAGCTAATAAGAATCTAGAGCTAATGGGCCAAACAGTGACTTAATGAATACAGTTTCTGTGTGGTTATTTCGGCGCTAAGCTAGCCAGGCCAGCAGGACAAACAAGCAGGCCCTCCTCCTACACACCTATGTGAAGTCTTCTATGAAATTGGATACTTTGTTACAAAAATGACACAGAACCCTATGTGGAGAAAGATTCTCATTCAAAACTAACAAGAATCTAACAGAATTTGTTTTTCCTTATAGAGAAAATTTCTGAATTGGGAGAGTATTTCTCAGCCTGTTTATGTAAAAAATATAAAATTGCACAAGTACATTCTTTCATGTATTTCTAACCTTGCCTTTCTCTTAAGAAACCTATTTTATTAATTGGGTATAGGAGCTATGCAATTACTCTGGAGGTCTCTCCTATATTGCTCTTTATGGTTGTGCTATATACCATGAGAAAAGTCAACTTGGGAAGAGAAGAGTTTAGTGGTGTGTGTAGTTCTGTTTCATAGTCCATCATTAAGGGAAGTCAGGGAACGGATGGAATCAGGGCAGGTATTGGAGGCAGGAACAGAAGCAGAGGCCATAGAAGAATGTTATTTACTTGACTACTGCCCATAGTTTTCTCACCCTGCTTTCTTATACCACCCACCACTACCTGCCCAGTATTAGCTCTATGTGTTGTTGAGGTGGGATTTCCATATCTGACCTCAATCAAGCCAATACTGCACAGACATGCTTAGAGGTGAATATCATAGAAGCATTTTCTCAGTTGAAGTTATCTCAATGCAGATATCACTATCTTGTATTAAGTTGATGAAAACATAACAAATAATAAATAAATAAACAAAACATGCAGGAAAAATTATTTCCTATCAGTTTAATAATCTGACATTGAGCTCCAAATTCTTTTTCCAAGGTATAAAAACTGTCCCTTCTCTTCACTTTGTGCATAATAGTTATTAGCTTTCTTTCTGTGAGAAAGATGTTTATTTTTTTATCAGTTTTAACTGATATATACTAATTGGTGTCATTTTGTGTGTAGGCAGACATATGTGTGTGCCAATAAAGGACAGAAAATGGATATTGGATTTCCTGGAGATAGATTACAGAAAGCAGTGAGCAGCTCCACATAGGTGCTAGTAATCAAACCCATGTGTTCTGGAAAAAAAGTAAGTGCTCTTAACTCCTGAGCCATCTATCAGTACCCCTTAAGAGAGTTCCTGTCAAAACATCATACTGAAATCATTTCACTGTTTGTTTGGTGAGATGTCTCAAAAAATAAAAGTGCCTGCCACCTAGCCAACAACTTGAGATTTTCTTATCCTAACAAGGTAGGAGAAAACTTACTTCAATCAATTGTTCTCTATGTTCTCTGTGTATGCTATTGAATGAACATGACTCTACATACATAGAGACAAACATAAAATAAATAAAAGTGACAGTTTCCTGCCATTTCACTAAGGCTACCAACCCAGAGCAGTGAGTCCCTGACCAGAGGGCAGGCCTCAAGGTCCCCGCCAGGGAAAGCGGGCCCCTGCTGCTGGGGCTGCAGTCTCTGCTGTGATCTGCTGGACCTGCTCTGCCTGCGCCCTACTTCCATTAGTCCCTGGCTCATTGGGGCATCCAGGAGTTCCTGTGTAGGTGCCGAGAAGTTTCATCGGGACGGGTGAGTGTGTGCTATCCTGGGGCGGACTGTCCCGGTAGAGAGCACAAACACCCCTCCCCCAGCTCCTGCTGCAGGGCTTGCTCTCCTACACACCCGCCCCCACCCCCACCCCCAAACCTGCCTTGTATGCAAGGTCCTTAGCTGTGGAACAGTTTCCTGCCATTTCACTAAGGCTACCAACCCAGAGCAGTGAGTCCCTGACCAGAGGGCAGGCCTCAAGGTCCCCGCCAGGGAAAGCGGGCCCCTGCTGCTGGGGCTGCAGTCTCTGCTGTGATCTGCTGGACCTGCTCTGCCTGCGCCCTACTTCCATTAGTCCCTGGCTCATTGGGGCATCCAGGAGTTCCTGTGTAGGTGCCAAGAAGTTTCATCGGGACGGGTGAGTGTGTACTATCCTGGGGCGGACGGTCCCGGTAGAGAGCACAAACGCCCCTACACTAAGGCTACCCAACCAGAGCAGCGGGCAGGCCTCAGCAACCCCCGAAAGGGAGCGCAGGCACCTCCAGCTTGTACTGCAGTGTCGCCTGTGTTCTACTGGACCCCGCCCGACCCCTTGCATTCGGCCTTCTTTACACGGGTCATTGGAATACCACGCATCCATGTTTTGGTGTTGAGGAGTTCACCTGGAAGGGAACGGTTCCTGCCCCTACACTGAGGAGATACACCTAGAGAGTTAGTCACAGCAAAGACTGGTCCAAGACATCAGGCCTCTCCTGGCTCCATTTGAAGGAAAAGATGGGCAGGCGCCAATGCAAGAATTCCCCCAACAACTTGAAAGGCAACGTGACATCACCAGGATCCAGGAATCCCGAAATGAGAAGTCTAAACCCTAATACAGAAGAATTAGAAGAATTCGACTCAAAAGTGAATTTTATGAAAATAATAGAGGACCTTAAACAGGAAGTGAAAAACTGCCACAACCAATTAGAGATTACAAACAAAAAGGTAGAGGAAATGAATAAATATCTCAAAGATACCCAAGAAAACCAAGAGAAACAAGAAAAAGTAATCAAACAGATAAGGGAAACGGTTCAAGACTTGAAGAACGAAGTGGAAGTAATAAAGAAAACACAAACTGAGGGAAGGATGGAGATGGAAAATTTGAATAAACGAACAGGAACTACAGAGACAAGTACCACCAACAGATTACAAGAGATAGAAGAAAGAATCTCAGACACTGAAGATACCATAGAGAAAATAAACACTCTCATCAAAGAAAACAGCATAACCAACAAATTCTCATCACAAAACATTCAGGAAATCTGGGACACAATAAAAAGACCAAACCTAAGAATAATAGGGATAGAAGAAGGAGAAGAAGTACAGCTCAATGGTCCAGAAAATATATTTAATAAAATTATAGAAGAAAACTTTCCCAACCTTAAGAAAGATATTCCTTTGAAGGTCCAAGAAGCATACAGAACACCAAATCGACTGGATCAAAAAAAAACATCTCCTCGTCATATAATAATCAAAACACAAAACATACAGAATAAAGAAAGAATATTAAGAGCTGCAAAGGAAAAAGGTCAAGTTACCTATAAAGGTAAACCTATCAGACTTACACCTGATTTCTCTATGGAAACCATGAAAGCCAGAAGGTCCTGGATAGATATACTGCAGAAACTACGAGACCATGGATGCAAGCCCAGACTACTATACCCAGCCAAGCTTTCGTTCACTATAAATGGAGAAAACAAAGTTTTCCAGGATAAAAACAAATTTAAACAATACGTAGCCACAAATCCAGCCCTTCAGAAAGTAATTGAAGGAAAATCACAAACCAAGGAGTCCAACAATGCCCACAATAACTCAGACATCTAAAGACCCTTCACCAGCACAACTTGAAGAAGGGAAACACACAAACTCTACTACCAAAGAAAAGAAAGAAAGAAAGGAAAAATGACCGGAGTTAACAACCACTGGTCATTAATATCACTTAATATCAATGGACTCAACTCACCTATAAAGAGGCACAGGCTAAGAGATTGGATACGAAAACAGGATCCAACATTCTGCTGCTTACAAGAAACACACCTCAACCACAAAGACAGACATCTACTCAGAGTAAAGGGCTGGGAAAAGGTTTATCAAGCAAACGGACCTAAGAAACAAGCAGGTGTGGCCATACTAATTTCTAAGAAAGTTGACTTCAAACTAAAATCAATCAAAAGAGATGGAGATGGACATTTTTTACTCATAACAGGAACAATTCACCAGGATGAAATCTCAATCCTGAATATATATGCCCCTAATATAAAAGCACCCACTTATGTAAAAGAAACGTTACTAAAACTCAAGGCAGTCATCAAACCACACACACTAATAGTAGGAGATTTCAACACTCCTCTCTCACCAATGGACAGGTCAATCAAACAGAAACCTAACAGAGAAATAAGAGGATTAAGGGAGGTAATGAATCAAATGGACTTAACAGACATCTATAGAACATTCCACCCAAATAGGAAAGAATATACCTTCTTCTCTGCAGCTCATGGAACCTTCTCGAAAATAGACCACATACTCGGTAACAAAGCAAACTTACACAGTTACAAAAAAATATCGGTAACCACCTGTGTCTTATCAGATCACCATGGATTAAAGTTAGAATTCAACAACAATGCTATCCCCAGAAAGCCTATGAACTCATGGAAACTGGACAGTCAACTACTGAACCTCACCTGGATCAAGGAAGAAATAAAGAAAGAAATTAAAGTCTTTCTTGAATTCAATGAAAACGAAGACTCAACATACTCAAACCTATGGGACACTATGAAAGCAGTGCTAAGAGGAAAATTCATAGCATTAAGTGCCCACTTAAAGAAAACGGAGAAAGCACACATTGGAGACTTAATAGCCCACCTGAAAGCTTTAGAAAAAAAAGAAGCAGACTCACCTAGGAGAAGTAGAAGACTGGAAATAATCAAATTGAGGGCTGAAATCAACAAAATAGAAACACAGAAAACAATCCAAAGAATCAATGAAACAAAAAGCTGGTTCATGGAGAAAATCAATAAGATTGATAAACCCCTATCCAAACTAATCAAACGGCGGAGAGAGAATACGCAAATTAACAAAATCAGAAACGAAAAGGGAGACATAACCACAGACTCAGAGGAAATTCAGAGAATCATTAGATCTTACTACAAAAATCTGTATGCCACAAAATTGGAAAATGTTATAGAAATGGACACTTTTTTAGATAAGTACCATATACCAAAGTTAAACCAGGACCAGGTGAACAATCTAAATAGACCTGTTAGTCGCGAAGAATTAGAAGTTGTTATAAAAAACCTCCCCACCAAAAAAAGCCCAGGTCCAGATGGCTTCAATGCAGAATTCTACCAGAACTTCCAAGAAGACCTAATACCTATACTCCTTAATGTATTTCACAATATTGAAACAGAGAAGTCATTGCCAAATTCCTTTTATGAAGCTGAAGTTACTCTGATACCAAAACCACACAAAGACACAACCAAGAAAGAGAACTACAGGCCAATCTCACTCATGAACATCGACGCAAAAATACTCAATAAAATACTGGCAAACCGAATCCAAGAACACATCAGAAAAATTATCCATTATGATCAAGTAGGCTTCATCCCAGAGATGCAGGGCTGGTTCAACATACGAAAATCTATCAATGTAATCCATCATATAAATAAACTGAAAGAAAAAAACCATATGATCATTTCATTAGATGCTGAAAAAGCATTTGACAAAATTCAACATCCCTTTATGATAAAGGTCTTAGAGAGATTAGGAATACAAGGGTCGTTCCTAACTATAATAAAAGCTATTTATAGCAAGCCGTCAGCTAACATCAAATTAAATGGAGAGAAACTCAAAGCTATACCACTAAAATCAGGAACACGACAAGGTTGTCCACTCTCTCCATACCTCTTTAATATAGTACTTGAAATTCTAGCAATAGCAATAAGACAACATAAGGGGATCAAAGGGATTCAAATCGGAAAGGAAGAAGTTAAACTTTCATTATTTGCAGACGATATGATAGTGTACATAAGCGACCCCAAAAACTCCAGCAAAGAACTCCTTCAGCTGATAAACACCTTTAGTAGCGTTGCAGGATACAAGATCAATTCCAAAAAATCAGTTGCCCTCCTATACACAAAGGATAAGGAAGCAGAGATGGAAATCAGAGAAGCATCACCCTTCACGATAGCCACAAATAGCATAAAATATCTTGGGGTAACTCTAACCAAGGAAGTAAAGGATCTATTTGACAAGAACTTTAAGTCAATGAAGAAAGAAATTGAGGAGGATACCAGAAAATGGAAGGATCTCCCTTGCTCTTGGATAGGGAGGATCAACATAGTAAAAATGGCAATTCTACCAAGGGCAATTTATAGATTCAATGCAATCCCCATCAAAATCCCATCAAAATTCTTCACAGATCTTGAGAGGACAATAATCAACTTTATATGGAGAAACAAAAAACCCAGGATAGCCAAAACAATCTTATATAATAAAGGATCGTCTGGAGGCATTACCATCCCTGACCTCAAACTCTATTACAGAGCCTCAGTATTGAAAACAGTTTGGTATTGGCATAAAAACAGAGAAGTCGACCAATGGAACCGAGTAGAAGACCCTGATTTTAACCCACAAACTTATGAACACCTAATTTTTGATAAAGGAGCTAAAAGTATTCAATGGAAAAAAGAGAGCATCTTCAACAAATGGTGCTGGCAGAACTGGTTGTCAACGTGTAGAAGAATGAAAATAGATCCATATCTATCACCATGCACAAAACTCAAGTCCAAATGGATTAAAGACCTCAATATTAGTCTGAACACACTGAACCTGATAGAAGAAAAAGTTGGAAGTACTCTACAACATATGGGTACAGGAAATCACTTCCTACGTTTATCCCCAGCAGCACAGACATTAAGGGCAACATTGAATAAATGGGACCTCCTGAAACTGAGTAGCTTCTGTAAAGCAAAGGACACTGTCACTAAGACAAAAAGGCAACCCACTGACTGGGAGAAGATCTTCACCAACCCTGCAACAGACAAAGGTCTGATCACCAAAATATATAAAGAACTCAAGAAACTAAACTTTAAAATGCTAATGAACCCAATAAAAAAATGGGGCACTGATCTGAACAGAGAATTCTCAACAGAAGAAATTCAAATGGCCAAAAGACACTTAAGGTCATGCTCAACCTCCTTAGCGATAAGGGAAATGCAAATTAAAACAACTTTGAGATACCATCTTACACCTGTCAGAATGGCTAAAATCAAGAACACCAATGATAGCCTTTGCTGGAGAGGTTGTGGAGAAAGAGGCACACTCATTCATTGCTGGTGGGAATGCAAACTTGTGCAACCACTTTGGAAATCAGTGTGGCGATTTCTCAGGAAATTTGGGATCAACCTACCCCAAGATCCAGTAATACCACTATTGGGAATATACCCAAGAGATGCCACATCAAATGACAAAAGTATCTGTTCAACTATGTTCATAGCAGCATTGTTTGTAATAGCCAAAACCTGGAAACAACCTAGATGCCCTTCAATGGAGGAATGGATGAAGAAAGTGTGGAATATATACATATTAGAGTACTACTCAGCAGTAAAAAACAATGACTTCTCGAATTTTGCGTGCAAATGGATGGAAATAGAAAACACTATCCTGAGTGAGGTATCCCAGACTCAAAAAGAGGAACATGGGATGTACTCACTCATAATCGGTTTCTAGCCATAAAATAAAAGACATTAAGCATATAATGTGTGATCCTATAGAAGCTAAATAAGAAAGTGAACCCAAAGAAAATCATATAGTCATCCGCATGGAGAGGGGGAAGTAGACAAGATTCCAGGGCAAAAACTGGGAACTTGCGGGTGAGGTGGCATGGGGCAAAGGGGAAATGGGATGAGAAATATGAGAAGGTGAGGATGGGAGGAGCTCGGAGGATTGGGATGGTTGGGATATAGGAAGGATGGATACGGGAGCAGCGAAGTATATATCCTATCTAAGGGAGCCATCTTAGGGTTGGCAAGAGACTTGACTCTTGAGGGGTTCGCAGGTGTCCAGGAATATGTCCCCAGCTGGTACCCTGGGCAACTAAGGAGAGGGAACCTGAAATGACCCTATCCTATACTGATGAATATCTTGCATATCACCTTAGAACCTTCATCTGGCGATGGATCGAGGTAGAGACAGAGTCTCAATTTGGAGCAACGGTCTGAGCTCTTAAGGTCCAAATGAGGAGCAGAAGGA
Organism: Chionomys nivalis; assembly: GCF_950005125.1. Classification (NCBI taxonomy): domain Eukaryota; kingdom Metazoa; phylum Chordata; class Mammalia; order Rodentia; family Cricetidae; genus Chionomys; species Chionomys nivalis. The sequence goes on from NC_080086.1 coordinate 81,862,376, forward strand.
GGGAGAACATGAGCAAAAAATCAGGACCACGAGGGATGCACCCACCCACTGTGACAGTGGAACTGATTTATTGGGAGCCCACCAAGGCCAGCTGGTCTGGGACTGAATAAGCATGGGTTGATTCCGGACTCTCTGAGCATGGCGGTCAATGAAGACTGATGAGAAGCCAAGGACAATGGCACTAGGTTTCGATCCTAATACATGAACTGGCTTTGTGGGAGCTTAGCCTGTTTGGACGCTCACCTTTCTGGACGTAGATAGAAGGACCTTGGTCTTCCCGCAGGGCAGGGAATTTGGACTGCTCTTCAGTATCGAGAGGGAGGGGGAATGGAGTGGGGGGAGGAGAAGAGGAGTGGGGATAGGGGGAGGGAAGTGGGGGGAGGGCAATATTTGGGAGGAGGGGAGGGAAATGGGAAATGGGGAGCAGGTGGAAATTTTAATTAAAAAAGAATAAAAATAAATAAATAAGTAAAAAAAAAAAAAAAAAAAAATAAAAGTAAAGAGATCATTTAATTAATGTATGATAACTACATAATAAGCAACATATATATTTAATTCATATAAAATTGAGTTGGAATACACCTGTGAAATATTTTATTCAAACACTAGCAGTCCATCAATTACTTCCAAAGTTTCCTCACACTTTATATCCCTGAAAAATTATTATCCATTTTATTTACATTTTCATAATAAATATTTAAGAAACACCTTCTTCCTTAGTGTTTTATTTTTTTATGCTCCCCCATTAGAAATATTCAGTGGAACACAGAAAAGACATCTCCTAAGTTCTACATTTATATTCTTAAAAGGAGAGATTTTTTCTGTAAAATTGTTAAAAGAAGAGTAAATACAGAAAGTTAATATAGAAAGTTAATACATACATATACCTTCAATTACACTTCTTTCTGTATTTCTGTAATATAGAAATTATTGTATGTCTGGTTTTGCCCAGATTGACAGTTTTCATCAGGCTACTTTTCATATCAAGCATCATATTTTGTTTTGCTACTGTCACCACTGACATAGGAGATATTATATTTGTTTTCTTCCAATCATGAGAAACCTGAACAACTCTTTCCTATATCTATAATGCAGCCCTAACCCCTGTCTTTGCATATGGCACCCTTGGGAGGACACACCCTTACCAGTCACAGATAAAAGCTCAGTTGTCATTTTGCAGTGACTGATAAGTCTCCTCAGACTGCTTCCTCAAAATGAAGTTGCCAGTTCAACTGTTGGTACTGCAGCTTTTCTGGATTCCTGGTGAGGAAAAAAGAAAGTGAGAGGGGAGGAAGGGTAGGGAGGATGAGCTTATGTGTTCTGTCCATGCATGAGCAGATGATTATTATCCTCCAGGATGGGGCCTGTGATATTCATATCTGGGACTTGGATATTCCACATGAGACCCTGTGCTATGATGAAGCTTATGACACAGATAGACAGGGATGGAATGAATTATGCCTATAATCATTTTTGTACTTTCAGTTCCCTTGATTTGATAAAGGGGAATTACAGTGCATAAAGTATTACATATGAAAATTAACATCTGGTGAAATAAATATAAAACTGTTGAAAACTGTAAATACAAAGATTGTTCAGAAAGTTTTGTCATAACTTTGCATTTTTATCATTTCAGCTTCCAAGAGTGATGTTCTGATGACCCAAACTCCAGCCTCCTTATCTGTAAGCCTTGGAGATCAAGTCTCTATCTCTTGCAGAGCTAGTCAGAGCCTTGTACATAGTAATGGAAATACCTATTTGTATTGGTGCCTGCAGAAGCCAGGCCAGTCTCCAAAGCCCCTGATCTATGAGGTTTCCAAGCGATATTCTGGGGTGCCAGACAGGTTCATTGGCAGTGGGTCAGGCACAGACTTCACACTCAAGATCAGCAGAGTGGAGCATGAGGACTTGGGGATTTATTACTGCATGCAATATACACATCTTCCTCCCACAGTGATTCAAGCCCTAACAAAAAGTCCTTGCTTGGAGTGGCCCAGCTGCTAAATATGTTATTCATCTGTGTCAAAAAATGTTGAGGAACTTCAGATTATTGATTGCAGCTGAAGGACTTCTAGCATGAGTTCCTTGAGGATAACTCCAAACTTATTAATTTCTGTCTTCAACAGCTGCAATAAAAATGATATTGTACCTGCCTTCAGAGAACGGTGAACAGGTGCTCTCTCAACTTTCAAAAATGATGTGGTAAGGCTGAGTGAAAACTGGATTTGATAAATCCATGTTTCAAGTGTTTTATTTAAGAGGTTATGAGTGGCTCTGGAAGTTATAAATAATTTAGACTTATAGGAAAACTGCAAAAGTAGAAACTACCGGAGTTTGCAAAACCCAGGAATAGATGTCTAGTGGAAGGAGAGGATGCGGGAGCATGGGTAAAGTCCCCTTTCCCTAGGGCCTGAACTAACAACAGAAGCCATCTTCACTGAAGCTTTCAGTGGAGGGAAAATGTGTATTGATCCCGAGGTGGTAATGAAAAATGAAAAGATAGTATGACCCAAGAAAAAACCAAATAACAAAAACTAGATGATGTCCTGTCACCAATCCATCACACTATATTAAACATTTTATTTCATTTAAAAATTATTTTTCTTAAAAAGGTTGTATGAGCTCTTTAGTTTCCCTTCAAAGACACAGGGCAGTAAGTGAGTCACGGGTTGTATGAAGTATCACATGAAATTTCTGATTATGTCCATGATACAATAACCATGATAAGATCAAGGGTCCCAGATCTAACCAGAAGCCTTGTGTTATGGCAGTGATAGTGATCATAGCATGACTTATTACTCTTACAAGCAGATATCCACTATTGTATGTTTGAAGTTCACAGCTGTACAGGAATTTTGATAACTTTCTTGCTCTAGCAATTCATAGAGCATATTTCTGAAGTATGAGAGTTGGACAGCCAGAAGAAGGCTTTAAGACAGATTCTACCATCATTTCTTAATGTTTTACAACCAAAACTCATTCTTTAGCAATAAGATTTATATCTTAGGGTTTTCTTAATTGTTTTGTTTTTGAAAGCAAGAAAACTGACAAAAGCCTGTGTTGTTTTGTGGTTTGAGTCCTCTCGCATAATAAGGGTTCCTATACATGAAAATATAATCTTTGTTTTATAACCCATGGTTTCTGGAGGAACTTTACCCACCATACACCTTGCTTCACTTTTTAAAAATAGAGTTAGAAAGTCTGCTTGATTTGACTGTAGGCAAAATACCTAGCAGTGTAGAAGGAGACTGCACTTTCATTTTCTGTCCACCTAGACCCAAATAATCACACAGAAACTGTATTAATCACAATACTGTTTGGCCAATGGTTCAGACATATTCCTATTACATTTTAAAATAAGCAATTTTTATTAATCTATGTATTGCCACAAGGCAATGACTTACTGGTTATATTCTGGCATTTTTCTCCTTTAGTGGCTACATGGCATCTCTTTGAGTCTGTCTACTCTCTCTCTACATTTCTGTTTGGAATTCTCACCCGATTTTACTTTGCTGAGTCATTGCTGAAATGGCTTTACTCTTTAACCAATAAAAGCAATACATATACAAAAGGACATTCCACATCCCCTCCCTTTTTCTGTCTAATTAAAAATAAAGATTTTAACTTTAACAAAGTAAAATTACATATACAAAACAGCTATTAAGCTAGAATTATAGTTACATTATTTAGTCCATTTACATTTGGCATAGTGAGGAAAGTACTCTATCACCTATCCTATGTTTGTGAGTATAAAGTTTTATATATAGATTATTTTTATCATAATCAAGGAAAACTATAAAACCCCAGAAGTATATATTACCTAAGTATGCAGGACGTGAATTGTAAGCAACTTTCAAAGTTCTAGAAATGAGAGACATATCTCACTGCCTGGGTAGTCACCCTAAGTTCTTTTGTAAAACTAGGACATCCATTTTCAGCCTACAGGCCCATAATATCTGGCAGACTTTTCAATAAAACTGGAAATTTGAAGATCTGTTCTGCTTTGTACTGACAAATTTCATTATTTGCTCTCTTCTGTATTCTACAGAATGTCTGTCAGTTTCTTATGTAAAGCAGAAACCTTGAAGTATCATCCCATCTTTTGGAAAGTTCAACAGTCACATTTCTGTGAGTCCTGTGTGTCCTGTTCAGGCATCATATCATGAAGTAGTCCAAGCATAAGCAGTTTATTTCCAAAAGAGCTAGCTTTGTCACATTGACTGTAAATTCTATAATGAGTTTCTTCAATGCCCACTAAACTCTATGAAGTAATTAGTACTGCCAGAAGCAGACATGTCTCACTGTTGAGACATGTCTAAGTTCTTCAAGTTTTATATGCCATATTTTATAAATCTTTGAAAGGTTTGAAGAATAGCTATTCGTCTAAAATATATCACTGTATATCTAGAAAACCTAACATGAGTATAAGTTTGACTATTATAGATGATTACCTATTAATTTATAATTTTAAATTACATATTACGCTTTTAAATAAGTTGTATAAATATAATACCTTAAGCAAGAATAAAAATAAACATCAAACGAAATTGACTTTAAATTTGTATTAATAAACCAAACTCCATACCAATGTAAAACACTCATTTCTGTATCATTTACCCTTTTTTGTTAGAAAGACTCTGATTGTAATTATAAACCATTCATAATCAACCCTCATTAAATGAAAACAAACATTTATGAACAATATTTGAGAATTTTAGTGTAGGTTTTTGCAAATATTTTATTTTATTTTATTTTATTTTTTTATTGAAAAAAAATTTTCTGCCTCCTCCCCACCTCCCATTTCCCTCCCCCTCCTCCCACCCCTCTCCCCCTCCCCCCACTCCTCTTCTCCTTCCTCTCCAGTCCCAGGAGCAGTCAGGGTTCCCTGCCCTGTGGAAAGTCCAAGGTCCTCCCCCCTCCATCCAGGTCTAGGAAGGTGAACATCCAAACTGTCTAGGCTCCCACAAAGCCAGAACCTGAAGTAGGATCAAAACCCCGTGCCATTGTCCTTGGCCTCTCGTCAGTTCTCATTGTCTGCCATGTTCAGAGAGTCCGGTTTTATCCCATGCTTTTTCAGTCAGAGTCCAGCTGGCCTTGGTGAGCTCCCAATAGATCGGCCCCACTGTCTCAGTGGGTGGGTGCACCCCTCGTGGTCCTGACTTCCTTGTTCATGTTCTCCCTCCTTCTGCTCCTCATTAGGACCTTGGGAGCTCAGTCCGGTGCTCCAGTGTGGGTCTCTGTCTCTATCTCCATCCATAGCTAGATGAAGGTTCAGCTTTTGTTGAGATGAACAAACTGATTCTGTCATTCGTGTGTAAATGTCAGATCAGAGTGATGCTTGACAGGGCTTACAAAGCAGTGCCATGTAGAATCAACAGCTCCTTTACCTGGAGACATTGAGGTATCTGTGACATCTAGAGATAGGAATTGGTTTTCTCCCTCTACTATGTGGGTCCTGGGATTGAACTTAGGTCATCAGATTTGATGGTAAGCATTTTACCTATGGAGCCATTTCTGGCCTAGTGCCATTGTCCTTGGCTTCTCATCAGCCTTCATTGTCCGCCATGTTCAGAGAGTCCAGTTTCAACCCATGCTTATTCAGTCCCAGACGAGCTGGCCTTGGTGGGCGCCCAATAAATCAGATTCACTGTCACAGTGGGTGGGTGCATCCCTCGTGGTCCTGATTTCCTTGCTCATGTTCTCCCTCCTTCTGCTCCTCATTTGGACCTTAAGAGCTCAGACCGTTGCTCCAAATTGAGTCAAGCTCTACATTTTTCTTTGCTTCCATTCCTGCCTCTTCACTCATCCCTTCAATCCTTCCCCAAGGTCCTCATGCTCCCAATTTACTCAGGAGATCTTGTATTTTTCTACTATCCATATAGATTAGATCTATGTAAGTCTCTCTTACTGTCCTCATTGCTGTCTTAAGTTCTCTCTGGGATTGTGGTTTGTCAGTTATTTTTTTTTTTTTTTGCTTTATGTTTAAAAAACCACCTATGATTGGGTACATGTAATAATTGTCTTTCTGTGTCTGGGATACCTCACTCAAAATAATGTTTTCTAGCTCAATCCATTTGCCTGCAAATTCAAGATGTTAGTCTTTCTGATGTGTAATACTCCATTGTATAAATGTACATATTTTCCTTATTCATTCTTCGGTTGAGGGACATTTAGATTGTTTCCAAGTTCTGGCTATGACAAACAATGCTGTTATGAACATAGTTGAGCACATGTCCTTGTGGCATGATTGAGCATCTTTTGGATATATACCCCAAATTGGTATTACTGGGTCTTGAGGAAGGTTGTTTTGTAATTTTCTGAGAAATTGCCATGTTGACATTCAAAGGGGTTATACAAACTTGCATTCCACCAATAATGCAGAAGCATTCCCTTTTTTCCACAACCACTCCAGCATAAGTTGTCATCAGTGTTTTTTATCTTGGCCATTCTTACAGGTATAAGATGGAATCTCAGAGTTGTTTTGATTTGCATTTCTCTGATGACTAAGGATGTTGCACATTTCCTTAAGTAAATTTCAGCCATTTTAGATTCCTCTGTTGAGAGTTCTCTGTTTAGATCTGTACTACATTTTTTTTATTGGATTATGTGTTCTTTATGCAATTGGTGACCAATTTCTTGAGTTCTTTGTATATTTTGAAGATCAGGCCTCTGTCTGATGTAGGGTTAGTGATGAACTTTTCCCATTTTGTAGGCTGTCATTTTGTCTTGTTGAAAGTATGTTGTAATAAGAGTGGAGGGGCTGCATCCCCAGCACCCGGCTGCCCGCATGGCTTTATCCAAAATAATTACACGGAAACTGTATTCTTTTAATTACTGCCTGGCTCATTAGTTCCAGCCTCTTATTGGCAAGCTCTTACATATTGATCTAACCCATTTCTAATATTCTGTGTAGTACCCTGAGCTGGCTTACCAGGAAAGATCTTAACCTGTGTCTGTCTGGAGTGGGAGAATCATGGTGACTCACTGACTCAGCTTCTTTCTCCCAGCATTCTGTTCTGTTTACTCCACCCACCTAAGGGTTGGCCTATAAAATGGGCCTAGGCAGTTTCTTTATTAATTAACCAATGAAAGCGACAGATAAATACAAGAACCACCTCCATCATTTCCCCTTTTTCTGTTTAAACAAAAAAGAAAGGCTTTAACTTTAACATAGTAAAATTACATATAACAAAAACAGTTATCAAGTAAGAATTACAGTTACAATATTTACATCTATTTTATCTCTTATCATAACTAAGGAAAACTATAACTATCTATCCATTCTTCAACTCCATCAAAGACTCCAGAAGGATATAATATTACCTAAGTAAACAAGAAATCCAAAACTCTAGAAATGACAGAGATATCTTGCTGCCTGGACAGTCACCCAAAGTTCTTTTGTACCATTGAGGCATCCATCTTCAGCCTTCAGGCCCATAGTATCCAGCAGACATTTTCATCAAGCAGGAAATTCCAAAGACAGTTCATTCACTTTCTGCTGTGTCCTGCAGAATGTCTTGCAGACTCTTTCATGAATCAGGAACCCCAAAGACCATCTCACCTTTAGGCAAGTTCAGCAGTCCTCTTTCTGCGGGTTCTTTGTGTCCAGTTTATGCAACAGTCCAGGCAAGAGCAGTTTCTTGCCCAAATGGCTATCAAACTCCATAAGGAGCCTCTTCGATGCCCATCTTCCTCTTGAAGTAGGTGGTGCTGCCAGGAGCAGACATGTCTCATTGCCATGAAAAACTCTAAATTATTAAAACATTTAAAATGCCATATTCTGTAGTCTTTGAAAGATATGAAGAATGCCTATCTAACTGAAATATATCTCTCTATATATAGAAAATCTAACTAACATGACTACAAGCTTTACTATTATTGATGATTATCCATTAACAACCTATATACGTTACATTTTTAAATGAACTATACAATCACAATACCTTAATCAAGATTAGAAATATGCTTATACATATAACAAAATTGACCTTCAAATCCACACCAATGCAAATTATTCATATCTATATCATATCCCCCTTTAAATGTAAAAGAACATTTATAAACAATATTTGGGAACATGGGCGCAGTTTTTTTCTCCAAACTGCTTCCTGCTGAATGGGGGCACTGTTATTCAGGTCTTTTATGGGATAATCTGTGTGCCAGGGTCATCTCAGTTGGCAGTTGAGTGAAGTAATTTTTTGAGGGTGTTCACAGTAACCTTTCAGGAGGGCGTGGTCTATCATACCATATTGGGATAGAAGAAATCCACAGGGTCGCATCCTCTGTGAAAACAAAAGAATACCCTCTCCAAAGCATCATATCCTTAGACCCATATTCTGAAATCATAATACCCTTATATCCATTCTGGTTTAGCTTGGCAGCCCATATAAATGTCTCTCTGCACTTAGCTCCTTTACAGTCAAAAATTTTAAAGAAAACACAATAATACAAAGAATCCAGACTCTCTGTGAATTTTCCATTTTTACGTGGCTTATTTTTCTTTATTTCTTTTAATCTATAACTATCTGTACTCTGTCTCTTTAAAGACTTTACCATTTTTTTTAAGACATTAACTTTATTTTATATATATATATATTTTTCTCTCTCTCAAGCCTACGTACATTTATCCAACAGTGTCTGAATCAGTTCTATTGTGAATCTGTAATTTTTTTACTATCCAGGAGCATTTCTTAAAATGTTAAGCATTTCTTAAAAACTTAAGTTGCACCATGTACAGATAATATGGTACCGCCTGTGTCCTACTCAGTCCAAACCTTAACTGCTCTGTTATTACAGTAATTATGGTAGTTCCTGCCTGAGACCAGCACAGTTCAACATAGCAGAGCTGAGCCCTCCTGCCTCAGAGCCATTTGGTGCCCCTGAGCCACACATAGTTCCAGGCACACAGCCATCCACATTGCCATCAAGCAAGCCATAGCAGTTTACTCCAAATGCTCCATTCAAAAGCTCTGTCTCCAGCAGGAGCCTGACAGAGATCGTGATGGAGGCACAGCCCAGAAAGCCGGCATTTTAAAACAGCCAGTTTTTTCCTGTTGCTGAGTCACGACAATTTCTTTGCCGCAGGCAACCCATAAACAGCAAAAAGCTGTCTTAAATTCTCTCTGTGTCCTTTTTAAGCCCTCTCAGGTTTTACGTGGAGTTCATTAACATGTTGGGTGCCACTCTGTAGTAATAAGAGTGGAGGGGCTGCATCCCCAGCACCCGGCTGCCCTCATAGCTTTACCCAAAATAATTACACGGAAACTGTATTTTTTTAATCACTGCCTGGCCCATTAGTTCCAGCCTCTTATTGGCTAGCTCTTACATATTGATCTAACCCATTTCTAATATTCTGTGTAGTACCCTGAGCTGGCTTACCAGGAAAGATCTTAACCTGTGTCTGTCTGGAGTGGGAGAATCATGGTGACTCACTGACTCAGCTTCTTTCTCCCAGCATTCTGTTCTGTTTGCTCCACCAACCTAAGGGTTGGCCTATAAAATGGGCCTAGGCAGTTTCTTTATTAATTAACCAATGAAAGCAACAGATAAATACAAGACCCACCTCCATCAAAAGTATCCTTTGCTTGTTTCTATGGTGGATTACATTGACAGATTTTCATATGTTGAACCATTCCTGTATCTCTGGGATGAAGCTGACTTGATTATGGTGGATCATGGTTCTAATGTGTTCTTGAATTCGATTTTCCACTATTTTATTTAGTAATTTCCATCAAAGTTCATGAGTGAGATTGTTCTGTAATTCTCTTTCTTAGTAATATCATTCTGTGGTTTGGGTATCCAGGTAATTGTAGCTTCATAACAAGAGTTTTGTAAATTTCCTTCTTTTTTATTGTGTGGAATTATTTGAGGCATATTGTTATTAGTTGTCATTTGAAGGTCTTATAGATTTCTGAGCTGAAACCATCTGTTCCTGGGCTATTTTTGTTTGAGAGACCTATGATGACTGTTTCTATTTCTTCAACAGTTATAGGTCTGTTTAATTTGCTTATCTGGTTTGGATTTAACTTTGGTATGGGATATTTGTCCAGAAAGTTGTCCATTTCCTTTAAGCTTTCCAATTCTGTGGAGTACAGGTTTTCAAAATATGCAATGGTGACTCTCTGTATTTCCTCCGTGTCTGTTGTTATTTCCGTATCTGTTGATATGTCCCCCTTTTCACTTCTGATTTTGTTAATTTGGATATTCTCTCTGCATTTTGGTTAGTTTGGATAAAGGTTTATCTGCTTTGTTAAATTTCTCAAAGAACCAACTCTTTGTCTCATTGACTCTTTTTATTGTTTTCCTTGTTTCTATTTTTTTTATTTCAGTTCTCAATTTGATTGCTTCTTACTGTCTAGTTTTATTAGGTGAGTTTGCTTCTTTTTGTTCTAAAGTTTTCAAATGTTCTGTTAATTCACTAGTGTGGGGTTTTTCCAGCTTCTTTATGTAGGTGTTTAGTGCTACGAACTTTCCTTTTAACATTGCTTTCATTGTGACCCACAAATTTGGGTATGTTATGTGGTCATTTTCATTGAATTTTAGGAAATCTTTAATTTCTCCTTTTATGTCTTCCTTGACCCATTGATGATTCAGGTGAGCACTGTTTAATTTCCATGTGCTTGTGTGTTTTCTGGAATTACTATTGCTGTTGACGTCTAGTTTTAAACCGTGGTGATCAGATAAGGTACATTGGGTTATTCCAATTTTTTGTATTTGCTGATTTCTTTTGTTTCTGAGTATGTGATCAATTAGTGAGAAGGTTCCATGAGATGCTGAGAAGAAGGTATATTCTTTTTTGTTTGGATGGAATATTCTATAGATACCTGTTAAGTCCATTTGAGTCATAACATCTCTTAGTTCTCTTATTTCTCTGTTATTTTTGTGTCTGACTGACCTGTCCAGTGGTAAAGAGGTAAGTGTTGAATTCTTCCATTAATAGTGTGGGGTTTAATGTATGACTTAAGCTTTAGAAATATTTCTTTTACATATGAGGGTGTTGTTGTATTGGGGGCATAGATGTTCAGTATTAAGATTTCCTCTTGGTGGATTTTTCCTGTGACTAATATAAAATGACCTTTTTTTTTATCTCTTTTGACTGACTTTAGCTTTAAGTCTATTTTGTTAGATATTAGGATAGCTACAACTGCTTGTTTCTTATGTCAATTTGATTAGTATATTTTCCCCAACCCTTTACTCTGAGATGATGTCTGTTTTTGAGGTTGCAATGTGTTTTGTATGCAGAAGAAGAATGGATTCTGTTTTCATATCCAATCTATTACCCTGTGCCTTTTTATAGGTAAGTTGAATCTATTTACATTATCTATTTCCAGTTAATTTAGTTTTCATTGTTGGTGATGTTAATTTGTGTATTTTTCCCTTCTTTGGGATTTGCTATTATGAGACCATCAATTGTGTATGTTTTTGTTGGTGTAGCCAACATCCTTGGATTGGAGTTTTCCTCCTAGCTTTTGTGTGTGTGTGTGTGTGTGTGTGTGTGTAGGGCTGGGTTTGTGGCTAGGTATTGGTTAAATTTTGTTTTGTCATGGAATATCTTGTTTTGTCCTTCTATGGTGATTGAAAGTTTTGCTGTGTATAGAAGTTTGGTCAGGCATCCATGGTCCATTAATACCACATGACAATGACCTTCTGGCTTTCATTGTCTCCAATGAAAAGTCAGGAGTAATTCTGATAGGTTTACAATTATATGTTACTTGGCCTTTTTCCTTTGCAACTCTTAATATTATTTCTTTGCTCTGTATGTTTAGTATTTTGATTATTATGTGGTGAGAGGACTTTTTTTTTGGATCCAGTCTATTTGGTATTCTGTAAGCTTCTTGTATCTTCATAGGCATAACTTTCTTTAGGTTTGGAAAGTTTTCTTCTATGATTTTGTTAAATCTATTTTCTGTGTTTTTGAGTTGAAATTCTTCTTTTTCTTCTATACCTCTTATTCTTATATTTGGCCTTTTCATGGTGTCCCATGTTTCCTGAATATTTTGGGTTAAGCTTTTGTTAGATTTAATGTTTTCTTTAACTGATGAGTCTATTTCCTTTATTGTATCTTCAGCACTTGAAATTCTCTCTTCCATCTCTTTTTTTTTATTGAAAAAAAATTTTCCGCCTCCTCCCCACCTCCCATTTCACTCCCCATCATCCCGCCCTCTCCCCCTCCCCCCACTCCTCTTCTCCTCCCTCTCCAGTCCCAGGAGCAGTCAGAGTTTCCTGCCCTGTGGAAAGTCCAAGGTCCTCCCCCCTCCATCCAGATCTAGGAAGGTAAACATCCAAACTGTCTAGGCTCCCACAAAGCCAGAACCTGAAGTAGGATCAAAACCCCGTGCCATTGTCCTTGGCCTCTCGTCAGCTCTCATTGTCCGCCATGTTCAGAGAGTCTGGTTTTATCCCATGCTTTTTCAGTCAGAGTCCAGCTGGCCTTGGTGAGCTCCCAATAGATCGGCCCCACTGTCTCAGTGGGTGGGTGCACCCCTCGTGGTCCTGACTTCCTTGTTCATGTTCTCCCTCCTTCTGCTCCTCATTAGGACCTTGGGAGCTCAGTCCGGTCCTCCAGTATGGGTCTCTGTCTCTATCTCCATCCATTGCTAGTTGAAGGTTCTATGGTGATATGCAAGATATTCATCAGTATGGCTATAGGATAGGTTCATTTCTGGTTCCCTATCGTCAGGTGCCCAAGGAACTAACTCGGGACATTGCCCTGGGCATCTGGTAGCCACTCCAAGTTCAAGTCTCTTGCCAACCCTTAGGTGGCTCCCTTAACTAAGATATGAGTTTCCCTGCTCCCCTATCCAACCTTCCTATATCCCCAATCATCCCGTTTCCCCAAGTTCCCCTCATCCTCTCCTTCACACTTTTCTCTCACCATCTCTCCTTACCCTCATCCCACCCCACCCCCAAGATTCCAATTTTTTGCCCGGCAATCTTGTCTATTTCACATAGCCAGGAGGATAACTATATGTTTTTCCTTGGTTTTGCCCTCTTGTTTAGCTTCTTTAGGACCACAAATTATAGACTCAGTGGCCCCCTATCCATGGCTAGAAACCAATTATGAGTGAGTACATCCCATGATCTTCTTTTTGGGTCTGGGTTACCTCACTCAGGATAGTATTTTCTATTTCCATCCATTTGCATGCAAAATTCAAGAAGTCATTGTTTTTTTACCGCAGAGTAGTACTCTAATGTGTATATATTCCACACTTTCTTCATCCATTCTTCCATTGAAGGACACCTAGGATGCTTCCAGGTTCTGGCTATTACAAATAATGCTGCTATGAAAATAGTTGAACAAATGCTTTTGTTATATGATAAGGGATCTCTTGGGTATATTCCCAAGAGTGGTATTACTTGGTCCCAGGGGTAGGTTGATCCCAATTTTTCTGAGAAACCGCCACACTGATTTCCAAAGTGGTTGCACAAGTTTGCAGTCCCACCAGCAATGGATGAGGGTACCCATTTCTCCACAACCTCTCCAGCAAAGACTATCTTTGGTGTTTTTGATTTTAGCCATTCTGACAGGTGTAAGATGATATCTCAAAGTTGTTTTGATTTGCATTTCTCTGATCGCTAAGGAGGTTGAGCATGACCTTAAGTATCATCTTTTGGCCATTTGAACTTCTTCTGTTGAGAATTCTCTGTTCAGTTCAGTGCCCCATTTTTTAATTGGGTTAATTATCATTTTAACATCTACTTTATATGTCAAAACAAAAAACCCAGGATAGCGAAAACAATCTTATACAATAAAGGAACTTCTGGAGGCATTACCATGCCTGACTTCAAACTCTATTACAGAGCTACAGTAATGAAAACAGCGTGGTACTGGCATAAAAACAGAGAAGTCGACCAATGGAATCGTATAGAAGACCCGGATTTTAACCCACAAACCTATGAACACCTCATTTTCGATAAAGGAGCTAAAAGCATGCAATGGAAGAAAGAAAGCATCTTCAACAAACGGTGCTGGCACAACTGGATGTCAACCTGTAGAAGAATGAAAATAGACCCATATCTATCACCATGCACAAAACTCAAGTCCAAATGAATCAAAGACCTCAATATCAATCTGAACACACTCAACCTGATAGAAGAGAAAATGGGAAGTACCCTACAACATATGGGCACAGGAGATCACTTCCTATGTATAACCCCAGCAGCACAGACATTAAGGGCAACATTGAATAAATGGGACCTCCTGAAACTGAGAAGCTTCTGTAAAGCAAAGGACACTGTCACTAAGACAAAAAGGCACCCTACTGACTGGGAGAAGATCTTCACAAACCCCGCAACAGACAAAGGTCTGATCTCCAAAATATTTAAACAATTTTTAAATTTTATTTTTTGTGTTTGAATATTTTACCTGAATTCATGTCTGTAAACCATGTGTGAGCCTTCTTGCCAAGAGTTGAGAAATTGCTGGATTCATCATAACTGGTGTTTTGAATAGTTGTAAATTATAATGTGCATGGCTTGAAACCAAGCATAGTTCATTTGAAAAATAAATAAATATTTTCAACTGATGATCTACCTCTTTAGCACTTGAAGGTAAGTTTTGAGAGTTATTTTGGATATATTTGTTTCCTGGGTTTCTTTTTAAATCTATTTGTTCTGAATAAAAAGGAAGACTGTGACTTTTCTTAGCTTTGTGTCCTACCACTTTGCTGAAATTTTTTATTTGACGTAAATTTTTTCAGTTTATTCCTTTAGGATCTCTTATGTATAAAACCATATCACCTACAAATACTTCCTTGACTCATCCATTTCTACTTTGTTTTTTTTGCAATATTTTTATTGATTTTTGTTGAGCTCTACATTTTTCTCTGCTCCCCTCCTTACCTCTCCCCTCCTCTCAACCCTCTTCCAAGGTCCCCATGCTCCCAATTTACTCAGGAGATCCTGTCTTTTTCTACTACCATAGATTAGATCTATGTCGATCTCTCTTAACGGTCCTCATTGTTGTCTAGGTTCTCTGGGATTGTGGTTTGTTTACTGATTTTCTTTGCTTTATGTTTAAAAACCACTGATGAGAGAGGGCATGTGATAATTGTCTTTCTGGGTCTGGGTTACCTCACTCAGAATGATGTTTTCTAGCTCCATCTATTTTCCTGCAAAATTCAAGATGTCAATATTTTTTTCTGCTGTGTAGTACTCCATTGTGTAAATGTATCACATTTTCTTTATCCATTCTTCAATCAAGGGGCATTTAGGTTGTTTCCAGGTTCTGGCTCTGACAAATAATGCTGCTATGAACATAGTTGAGCACATGTCTTTGTGGTACGATTGAGCATCCTTTGGATATATACCCCAAAGGGGCATTGCTGGGTGTTGAGCAAGATTGTTTCCTAATTTTCTGAGAAATCGCTGCACTGACAGACAAAGGGGATATACCAGCTTGCATTCCCAGCAGCAATGCAGAAATGTTCCCTTTATCCCACAACCTCTCCAGCACATGTTGTCATCAGTGTTTTTGGTCTTGGCCATTCTTACAGGTATAAGATGGAATCTCAGAGTTGTTTTGATTTGCATTTCTCTGATGACTAAGGCTGTTGAGCATTTCCTTAAGTGTCCTTCAGCCATTTTAGATTCCTCTGTTGAGAGTTCTCTGTTTATGTCTTTACTCCATTTTTTATTGGATTATTTGTTATTTTGGTGCTTTGTATCTTATTAGTTCAAATCTCCTCTCTTACTGTTGCATGAAATTTTCTAGAAGACAGGAAGTAATTTTCATCTCTAACAACCTATTTGTGACTCAAATTCTGTTGCTGATATCTAGATTGATACTGAGCAAATCCCCTTCACCTTGGGAAGTATGAGAGCAAGAAAAAAAGTGCAATATCTGCCAGACCTTGTAGGCAGATGCATGGATAAAGATAAGGACTATGAAATTACTATTATAGTGTTTCAGATTGAACACTAGCATCTTTTCCTTGGACTAATTAAAGAGACATCTTTCTGGATGTATAATATGTAGTCAAATTTTTATTGGCAAGTGAATCTGCTTTATAGGAAAGCAACAGAGATTTCACTATGACTAGTGTAGACCTTTGAGATCATTTATTATCACTTTATTACCATCAGTTAATAACTGTAGTGTAGTGTTATTTACCAAAGTTAAAGTTCCTGTTTTAGTATTATATAGAGACTTGTGTTTTGACACATAATCCCAATTGATGTAACTCAAATATTACAAATACAGTCACTTTCCTACTTAAGGAATTCAAGAGGAGGCACAATTATGTATTTTTAATTCATGTTGTGCATGTTTAGGCTGTAAAAATGTTTCTTTTATACTTGTTCCAAATCTCTGAGGAAACTTTGGAGCTTGACTTGACTATATGTAATAAATGCTCTTACCAGACAGAGCCACAGAAAAAAGAAGCCTGGTTAAGCCTCAAGATTTAGTTTCTCTAGAGGTTTATATTATGCCTTGTTTCCCTGTGGGAGGATGCTCATAATACTGTAGACAGTAATTCATTGCAATATCATCAGATTACAGGTTGCTGATAGTGAGAGAATAATTTGTCCTAGATCTACTACCACTGAACTTTGCTGGAACCCCAAGTAGCAAATTGGATGCATAATTGATCAACATGCTAGGGGTCTTCCCTGGTGTCTGTTGAACTAAGTTAAATATCTGTTAATACCTGTACTGGCCCTGCAGTTAATAGTAGCACAGTCTCCTCAAGATGCAGACATGAACAATGGGAACTTCGTCATCTGGATGTCACATCTCATACCTGAAAACAGAAACATAGAGATTCGTTATGTTATGTATATCACAGGGAAAATATACAAAGAACAAGGCAGCTCTGATCACAATAAGTATATCTCCAATATTGTCCTTTCTTACTCATCACCCAGAGCCACAATAGGCCCCTGAGTTCAGTAGAGGTCATCATATGACCTGATTGCAACTAACTCTTGCACAGGGTTTGGGATGGCTGTAAAACCTCTTCATAGTAGTTAGCTTTGCTCTGCGCATGCAAGTCTCTGGAGGCTGAGCAGGTTTAGGCACATCTGCAGGGCTGACACAACTTAGTAACTTAGCTCTCTCATCTCTGTCTCAGGCTTCATAATTCACATCATATTCATAATTCACACAAATCTTAAATCATGATTGTCAGCAAATATTTAATAAGTAAGTCCCCTTTAAGCAATTCTGAGCCATTGTTATTTCTTAAGAAGAAACATAGAAACAGCAGTCTGAAGTTTACCACGGTTCTTGGCTTATAAACCCATGTGTTCCTTTTATTAATATACAGAAGTTCTTTATGGTTAATATTTATTGAAACTTGACATACTTGAGAGGAGAAAATGTTAGTTGAGAAATTGTCTTCATTGGATTACAGTTTAGGTGTGTCCATTGATATACTTTCTTGATTTCTATTAAAGTATGAAGAGCCACATAACAGTGGGTGATGTCCTCCTTAGCAAGGTGGTCATTCACAGTACAAGAAAGTGATCTGAAAAGTCAAAAGCAGGGAGCCTGTAGTCAGTATCCCTCCATGCTTCTTCTCTATTTCAGTTACTTTTGCCAGGTTTCTGCTTTAATTCCCAACCTGGATTCTCTCATAATGAATTGTACCATGTAAGTTACAATAGCTCTCACATTCCTGAGGTAGTTTTGTTCATGGTTTATCAAAGCAACATAAAGCAAACTTGAACAAAATCATTTTGTAAAGAGTAAAAGTACTATTCCATTACCATGCCGTTCTGTTTTCTGTCATTTTGGTCATTGAATCATCTTCTAAAATTGTAAGCAAGTACCTAATTAAGTGCTTTTCTCTGCAAATTGTTATTGTCATGGTGTCTCTTCACAGCAATGCACAATAACAAGAGAGCATATAATAGAACCTTAAACCCTAGATATTTTTTTCAGATGACATCGTCATCCATCTCAGTCTAAACAGGTGATTTTGAACCTTCATGGTACTGGGAAAAAATAGCATTCATTTTGGAACCTGTATACCAGGTATATTCAGACTGAACAATTATTCCACCCAGAGGTCAAAAAGAAAAAGAAATCAGCCCTGTTCTCTAATATAGAAAAAACATCATTACTCCCTTCATGCTACTGTCATTTGTTTATCCAGTGTTCTTCCCTATGCTGGTTAGGGCTAGGGTTACTGTACATCAAGACTGACTCACAATAATTTGCTATCATGAACAATATGAGTAGTGTTCTCTTACTGAAATGCTGGACATTAATTCATATTATTATCTAAAAATGTAAGATATGATTTATTAAATTACCTTCTAATTATCAAGTGTAGCTGAAAAATCATGTAGGAACCTAATCAAGACATTTTAAAGGTTTTTGAAAAAATTTTACTTAGCTGTATAAGAAATATAGATTGTATTTCCAAGGGTTTTGAATATATATTCAAATGATTATATACATATTCAAAATATATTATACTGTATACATTAGTATATATATAAATATATAAATGAGTATACATCACATTTACAATTATATATACATACATCATGATGGAAACATGGACATTTCACTATTACTTCTGTAAGAGTTTCTGCCTTATTCATTATTTCATGAGCGATGTTTATGATCTTGGTCATTGGTTCCAAAAATTAGAAAAAAAAATCACTTGGGAAATTTTTGAGTACAAAATGCAATTCTGGATAGTTTGGTATTCTAAATCCTGATGTATCTATCTTCATTCTAATGGGTGTTTTCAAGAGCACTCAACTCTAAGAATATGGCACCTTCCATTTATTGATTAGAAGACAGACCATGGCCCTCTTCTTTTCTTCCTTATGTTGAAAATTTGGTTGTTAGCATTATTGTTATTCCTTCAAAATATGGCACACTACTCTTTGTTTAAGATATTTTCCTATTTCCCAGTGAAGATACTAAGTGTGATCTTATTCATACAGTAGAGCCTTACACAACCAAAAATTTTATAGTACTGTTGTAATTCACGGCACTATAATAGATAATAAAAGATATGCAGTTCACATAAAGTAGCTTCATATGTGTAAAGAAAAACAGAGGAATAGCTCAGTTGTTGCACTGGGAATTATCCTTTCGAATATCTGACTGTACTAACATGAATATGGAAATATTGTTCAAGATGGTTATTTGAATTGGGGAGTTATTTGAATGGAGTAGTTTTCTTAGTGATGCGATATATATATAATCACTAAGTTTCTATATCAAACTTCAACAATGAAGGAAATCAGGAAAATAACTCAACCCTGGCAGGAACTTGGAGGGAGGAACTGATGCATAGATTATGGGTGCTGCTTACTTAACTTGTTCCTCATAGCTCTCTCAGTCCACTTTCTTATAGGACCCAAGACTACAAGCCCAAGGATGTCACCAGGCACAATGGGTCTGGCCCATACCTCATCAGTAACTAATTAAGAAAATGCTCTATAGGTATACTTATAGTCTGATCTTAGGAAGACATTTTCTTAATTATTTGTTTCTTCTCTCAGATGCACTTCTGTGTCAAGTTGTCATAAAACTTGGTAATATGATGTCCAAACAGGAACATCATCACTTACTGACATAGCACTATGAAAGAAATGTATATGTGTTTAAAATTGCACACATGCCACAAACACAAACTCCACTTCTTACATTCAAGGAGTAAGGATCATTGATAACAAAAAATGACAAAAAACAGATGTAGAAGTGTGGAAAGTATTGGAATTCCTGTGAACATATTCTGTCCATAATCACAGATGCTCCTTGTCTACAATGAGGTTACAATTTCCTGAACTTCTGCAAATCAGAACTATGACAAGCAGGAAATCATATCAATAAATTAAAAAATATAATTACCTCAATGAATGTTAAAAAATTAGTGTGTTCAAAACATAAACTGTATTAGCTGCAAATTTTATATACATTTACAAATTTGCTCATTGAGAACTATGTTCCCTTGTGCACTTTATTAGTTTTGGTGACAGTGCAGACTTAGACAGCATGTGATGTTTAAGAGTAGAAATAAATAAATTGTAAAGAAACTCCTTAACTTTATTAGATAATAGCTTAGTTTAAGAGTAGGTAAAGAATCTCATTACTGGAAGCACCCAGGAAACATCTTGCATGAGTATTTGTAATTATGAACAGAGCTATGTATGTCACCTACAGGCTTTAGAGTCATACAACTTTGGCAAGCCATGATAAAATTAATGGGGCAACACAAGTGTAAATAGAGGAAATAGATTATTTAGACATGAAAGTTTAGGTGTAATAAATCCTTCCTTACAATCCATGTTACATATGACTTTCTTTCACACTTAAACTTGACAGTAAGGATATATAAAAATTGCAGCAAAGATAATTATTGATAACCATATAATACAAACCACTAAAAGAAAAGAGTTTTATAGTTTCTGTCCTTTTGAATTAGAAGTAACGGAACACATAGTGAACTCAAAAGAGATCAAAATTTTGTGGTGCTCAAAGACTCTAAATGCTGGTCTTTGGGACCCACAGGAAAGCACATTTTCTGTCAGGAAATCTGCTTGTCTGTTAAGAATGCAGAACCTTAGAGATTCACAGTTTATTGAGTAAAACATCTGCAGCTGTTCCAGCCTCCCAATAACTCCTAATGATTTGCATGTGGCCAGAGCAAAGCCCACTTCTCTGAGTACTTCTTGAAAGTCATACTTGGAGTGTCAGTACCACTCAGAACACAACATGAGCAGGAGAATCCTTGTTCAATTCCTTGGCCTTTATATATATATATATATTCATATGGTAAGGGGAAATGGACAAGACCTAACAAAATTGGGATCAGGTAGAAGAGGTATTGATTAGTTTTTCTATGCTCAGGGATTGGTCAATTTAGTTGATCAGGGGCAGAAACGGCTCTCATTTTATGACCAAACTGTATTTCTTTTTCTTTTTTTTTGGTTTTTCAAGACAGGGTTTCTCTGTGGCTTTGGAGCCTGTCCTGGAACTAGCTCTGTAGACCAGGCTGGTCTCGAACTCACAGAGATCCGCCTGCCTCTGCCTCCCGAGTGCTGGGATTAAAGGCGTGCGCCACCACCGCCCGGCCAAACTGTATTTCTTTCACTGATCCTTTTTCGCTTTTTTACTCTATTTCTAATCTTAGGCCTAGGACATATTTCTTTCACTAGCTCTGATTCTACAAATCAAGTGTTGTGCCCAGAGCACGCCCCCCACCCCAAGGAGTCCATCAGAAAGCGGAGTGGATCGGACCTCAAAATGCAAGGTTAACTCTTTTATTGTGAGCACAAGCAAGTACAGGCAATTACTGGCTGGCCAGGAACTTCCTCTTCATTATCCCTAAACAACAAGGTAGAGAGAAGTTAAAATTTCCTTTGCAGGGTTAGTTTTTTAAAAGTGCAGTCTACAAAGAGGCTTTTGGCAGGGGTGCAAGGCCTTCTGCTCCCTCCTATCCTGACAAGTCAGCTTTCTCCTTGTTATACTTGTTATCATTGGGTGGGTGGCTGACTAAGTGACCTTGTGCTTGGAATCTCCCCGGTAGTAGGGGGAAAGGAAAGCACTGCTAATCTGTGTTTCTAATTTTAAAACATTTTGCTAGAAAATTCTTGTCCCTTTGAAAATAAGGGGTGAGTGACTCTCGTGAGGGTCTCTCACAAAAGATGTTTTTTGACACTAGTTTCAGAGTCAGGGCATGATTCTTTGGTCCTGAGTCAAGCAATAAAGATGTTTCTTTCCCCAGCTCAAGTCTCAAATACAGGGTGTGTTTCTTTCACTGGCTCTGGGTTAAGAGTCAGGGTGCTCAGTGATTGGTTGGTTTCATGCTCCAGTTGTGCCTTTTACCCTACAGTAAGTATATTGTTGTTCACCTTCAAAACTGTTTCTGTGCCAGATTAGTATGTTTCCTTCAGAGGCCAGAAGAGTGGTTCAGATATCCTGGAACTGGAGATACAGGCAGTCCCTAGCGGTCATTTGTTTGCTAGGAATCAAATCCAACTCCTCTAGAAGAGCAACCAATGTCTTTTTTTATTTTTTAGATTTTTTTTTTTGAGACAGGTTTTCTCTGTGAAATAATCCTGGGAGTCATGAAACTCACTTTATAGGCCAGACTATCCTTGAAATCACAGAGATCCACTTGCCTCTGCCTCCTGAATGCTGAGATTAAAGGCATGCAGCCCCACTACCTGTCTGCACCCAGTGTTCTGATCACTAAGCCATTTTCTGAGCCTTCTTCCTTGGGACTTTAATGATATATTTAGGTAACAATATAATCACTAAGAATACTCCAGCTTGGTATGTATGCATACTTAGTTTTTTTTACTTTTGTTTTGTACATGTGAGTGTGTATTTTAACATGTATATTTTATGAATTTTAGCTGTTAACATAACTATGTTGCTCAGGAAAAGTTTTTTTTTTTTTCTTGGAAATAGTGAAAAGAATGCCTGTGATTTTTAATGCTTGTTTTTGGAAAGAGGACAGAGATTTATAACATAAAATTTCCTCTGATCTCTGTTCAAAAAAATCACATGGATGTTTATATCTTCACAAAGCAAAACTGTCCTAGCAGCTGGAGACCCCAGTATGAGCAATTTGAGCAGCAAGACTCTCACTTCTGCTTCCCGTAGTAGTTTGTGGCATGGCTTGCATCACTATGGGAGGGGTTCTGTAATATTGTTGACAATAATAAGTTGCAATATCTTCAGGCAGCAGACCACTGATGTTTTTTTTTTTTTTTTTTTTTTTGGTCTGCACCATTTTATTTGCATATAGTGTATTATGGTGACCTAATTTGTGCATCTGTCAAACCCATCACCAGGTGGATAGGGATGACAGAGCAGACCACTGATCTTGAGAGAATACTGTGTGCCAGATTCATTGCCACTGAACCTTGATGAGACTCCATTTGCCAAGTCACTTGCAGTATAAATCAGGAGCTTGGGAGATTTCCCTGGTTTCTGCTGATGCCACGCCAAACCGTGGTAAATGTTTTGACTGACCTGACATGTGATGGTGACACTGTTTCCCAGAGATACAGACAGGGTTGCTGGAGACTGGGTCATCTGGATGTCACATCTGGCACCTGAGGTTGGAAAATTGAAAACAAATTCCTTCATAATTAATCCTGTTATTTGAGGACTTTTGCAGAGAAAATGAAGAACTGACAATACTCTGCTGAATACATTGTCAATGCTCTCTTCCTACCTGTAAGTCAGAGTAACAGCAATCCCAGGAGATGAGTGGTGATCATCATTTCTGTGCTGTGACTTGTCTGAACTTGTGACTCTAGCACATGTTGTGACCTTTCTCCTTGTCTATGAAGAAGTCCTCAACAGAGTGGGTTGTGCTCTGGGAACATGTAAATCAGCAATGACTGAGTACAGCCACAAGATTGCTAAGTGATTCATTATAAGTGAGTGGTCCTCTTATGTCTCAGATCATACAAAGTATATGTTCATTTGTAGGGAATGTGCTCCTTTTTGGACGACAAAGAACAGCATGGAATTATAAGTTTATTTTGATTCCTGTTATGTATCATGTAGAATTTCCTTTTTATGTTTTCCTTTATGTCAGTGACTGTCAGATATGGTACAATTCTAGATTCTAGAAAGTACATAAATGGGGCTGGAGAGATGGCTCAGAAATTAAGAGCATTGCCTGCTCTTCCAAAAGTCCTGAGTTCAATTCCCAGGAACCACATCGTGGCTCACAACCATCTGTAATGGGGTCTGGTGCCTTCTTCTGGCCTGCAGGTATACACACAGACAGAATATTGTATACATAATAAATAAATAAATATTTTTTAAAAGAAATTACATAAATCATTAGAGGGTCTTTTCCTTGGTATATGTAGATATTATTGAGGTAAGGCAGTCACATTTTTTTCTATTTCTATATGAGATTGTATTTTAATTAAGGCATTTCTCCTTTCCTTTCTTCTCTTCAAATACTCCCATACACACCACTTTATTCTCCTTAAAATCCATGGTTATTTTTCATTACTTTATCATTTAATACATGTATGTATTTTTGTATACATAAATATTCATAAATATAAACTGTTGAATCCATATAATTTTACTTGTATGTAAGTTTTCAGGGCATATTATTTGGTTGCTAGCAATCGGTGTGCTCTTTCCTGGGAAGGAGAACCTTTCCTCCTCCTAGCATTACTTGGTTATCTTTAATTCTTCATGGAGAAGTGAGGCCTCTGTGGGCTTTACATCATCAAGTGTAGCAGCTTAAATGAAGGCATACAGAAATTGTAATAATATATACAGCTTTAATTGGGAAATAGACTTACAGAACAAGAGGTTCCAGCAGAGAACAGGAAAGCAGAAAGGAAGGCGAGGAGCATGCCCGCAATCATTATAAGAAAAAAAATATCCTCGGGGGACCCTGCCCTACAAGCAAGGTGATTGGTTGGGTCTCCCCTACATCTCCCCTTTTTGTCTAAATAAGATAGAGCCAAACCAAATACAACTATATACAATAGGAATCAATAATAAATACACTAAACATTTTATTCCAAGGAGTCTAAATAATGTAGAGAGTAACTACAATTATCTAATCTTTAACTCCGTCAAAGATCTGAGAAGGGAAACTAATATTACTTAACAAATGAGAGATATCCAAAATGTGCAACAAATGACATAGACAACTGACTACCTGGGCAATCACCCAAAGTCTTGTTTGCAATGTTGAGTCAACCAACTTTGGCTAAGGCCTAACATAACTGACATACCATTATTAAAGGCAAGGAACTTTCTTAGAACTATCCTACCCTGTCTTGGCAAGATAAGACAATCCTGTTTTATCCACTTATGGATATTTTGTATCTTTGTCAGTAGTTGAGGTATTGGTTTTTCTTAACCCAAAGGCCAGTTTTACCAAGAA
Source organism: Chionomys nivalis (assembly GCF_950005125.1). Taxonomy (NCBI): domain Eukaryota; kingdom Metazoa; phylum Chordata; class Mammalia; order Rodentia; family Cricetidae; genus Chionomys; species Chionomys nivalis. The sequence continues at coordinate 81,887,221 of NC_080086.1, forward strand.
GACAAGCTCCCAGTGGAGTGTCTTTGGTGCTCAACGTTCTCTCGGGTGTAGAGTGGTGTTGCCAGGAGTGATTGTGTCTCGTTGGCACAGAATTCTAGGTTAGATTAAAGGCCATTTTCTACAGCTCTTCGAAGAGGCTGAAGATTATACTATCTATACTAAATATAATCTCTATGTATCTAAAAAACCTGATTAACCTAAAAATAAATATGACAAACATATAATTCTCAATACCTATCTAACTTGAAGACTAAGAGAATAAACAACTGTGCAATATATGAAGACAATGATCTTCACCTGTAAACAATGTCATTACATATCAAATGTAAACAATGTTATTATATAAATAATATCAGAGGTAGAAATGTACATTGTAATATGGTAAATGTATCAATACAATATAGACAAAGTTATAAGCATACTCTTATACAAAAATAGAGGTAGGAACACTCACATTCAATATTTAATATATCAATATACAAGAAACAGTACCAATACAATTTTCTAAAAACAGTAATTTACAAATACCAATCATCCCATCAAACCAGTTAACCCCCCCCCCCCTTTTTTTGAAATCTGGGGCAGATGCGATGAAGCTCCGACCCAGGGTGGACGTAAGCTAGAATCTTCCCAGTAAGCGCACCTCGGTGCTACACACATTAATAGAAATGGGCCAGGCAACGTTTAAATAAATATAGTTTGTGTGTTGTTACTTCGGGGTATAAGCTATCCAAGCGGCTGGGAGCAGGGTGGCAGGAACGGCGCCCACAGCTCCTTCAACAATCAGGTTTAGCATGTTCTTTAGTATTTGCCCTGTTCCACTCTTATTTGGTTAATAATGTTGGTGAAACTTTACATGTGTATCTCCTTGTGTTGTTAGGAGACAAACATCTCATAGAAGACTCTTTGTTCCTATGGCCATTACAATCTGTTTACCCCATTCCAAAAATGTTCCCTGAGCCTTGTATATTGGAGTGTTGTATAGATGTATCTACTGGGACTGAACTCTACAACTTATCATACAGCTTCTTGTTCAAATTGATTACCATATGTGTAAGAGAATACTAATTTGACATAATTTGAAGGAAGGACAGGCTCTCATGTAATTAACACATTTTTTAGGTAAAGAATCTAATTTTAGTTATTTATGATCATTTCATTATGCAAGATGTAATTATATAAAGAGCACCCAAGGTCATGGAGTTTTTCCCCTTCCACTTTTGCATATGAATTTCCTTACTAGGTCCATCCATGCCCAATGTTCCTGTAAGGCTTCACATTATTGCTCCTGACTTCTAGCCCCACTTAACACAAGTTTTTGTCTTTAAAAATATGAGGTTTTTGAGATATTGTCAATCATTATCCTTGAATGTACAATGGTTACTAAACTTGGAAATATTTTGAGCATCATAACTTCCAGATACTAATAAGACATGTCTCTTAGTTTGATTTTAGGGCAAAGGGATACAAGCTATGTAGTAAGATAAGTATATAAGAAATTGAAGTTAGGAGCTACACATTGGGATTTAGAACCATAATGGGATTTAGAGTATATATACCATTTGGAAGTAAGGATATGATGTCCTCAGTGTGAGTTTCTATGAAGGGTTAGATGGTGGGATTTTCCATCTGCAAATAATGATTCTGAAACAGATAGAAAGCAGGCAGGATGAGAACACCCATTCAGTGCCTGATAATCATAATAAACACAGGAGAGGTCTTTGAAAGAATAGGTAGGTGGATATGTTAAGAAACAGACTAACCTGAAATCAGTGACTAGTGTGACCCTGAAGTATGTGGTAATAGCGTTTTCTTTAAGGGATTCATCAAGGAGACTGTAATAGAGATAAAAACTATGCACCATGTTCTAATTATGTCCATTAATTTTGATGCTTTACATGTATTGATACCATATATGTATATTTTTATTAAGCAACCAAGTCATGCTCAAGAACATATAGTTTAAAAAATGATAATTTGTTTCAAAATTGACAAAAACTGTTTTGAAAAAATACTTTTGATATACAAATGTTTGGGTAATAGCCTGAATATTACTAAAAATTATAATTAAGTTTTTAAAGATTTTCTTTTAATTTATGAGACTGCTATGTTTGCATAAACATCACATGTGTGGTTGAACTCATAGATGAGTTTATCAGATTGCCTGGAACTGGTGTGGTTTTAAGACACCATTTGAAAGCTGGGGTTGAACCTTGATCCTCTACAAGAACAAGAAATGATCTCAACTCTGAGCCACCTAAAATCCAACCCCTAAAAATTAATTTTAGGTGTATTATGACCCTATTTCACCCATACATTTTGATTTATAACTTCTCCACTTTCTACTAACTGTCCTTATAACTCACACCAACCAAATACTGACTTTCACATTCTTTGATTGTACAGAACATAGAACATTCAAGTGTACAGTGATTATACAGAGTAAAATTGTGCTCTATAGACAGGCAGAAGTAAATTCATTTTTACTCAGGAAAGATGCCGGTGTAAAACAATCTCTCTGTGTGCTGAACTGGCCCTAAGGTAACCAGCTGACTATTTTCCCAGTCTCCAGAAAGTAAGACTTCACTTACAACACATTAGTTTTATTGTGGAATTGAAACAGCGTCTGGACTCTTTTAGCTGACCACCTCTACCTTCACTTAGGTCATGAAGATTTATTCTCAGAACGTTCTAGTTATTATTGTACATAACACATGATACAATGGGGCAAACTATGTCAGTTCCTGGTCACCCTAATTAACTCATCTTTCACAGTACTATGGAAGCCCATTTTCCAACACACTCCATTGTTTTAAATCAACTAATACTACATTATATTTCAAATATCATTCGTGAAGTGATTATTAAACTCCCATAAAATCTATAATGTACTATCCATAGAAGTTTATAAAATGATGAGATTACTCATGAGAAAAGCATGTCAACAAGAGGGTTTGCCAAATTGTTTACAGCTCACTCACATAAGTGGGCAAAGATTAGAAGAAAATTCTGAATGTCAAGTGAATCAGAAGGGAGAAACTTGTTTTGTCACTAGTGTTACAGTGATTGGCAATCCAAAAATTAGAAAACTTTATTGGATGAACATATATCATTGTCATCCCACACTAATAAGATGGTTAAAATGAGGACAGGTTTGGACCTTTACTCAGGTTTATCCAGAAAAAAGTTGGACAATGATTAAAGGAAAATTATAGGGCACTAAACCAGAAACTAATGAACCAAACCTGAGACTCTTTCTTCATAATGATTATTAGCAGCATTAGGAATAATTCTGAATACCCTATCACACAAAAAGATTCAGGAATGCACACACATGCAGTCTAATTCTTGCTACTAAGAAGCGAAAAATATTGTGAAGATATAGCATAATCAGGGATATCTTTTCTAGTATTGAGAATTATGGATTAGAGTCCCGAGCATTACATGAACTAAGCTTTATGGACACCCTTGTAGTCCCAGCTCTTGAGACTTAAAGGGGTGTCAGAAGTCTAAAGTCATCCTCCACTACAAGTTTGGGGCCATAACCCTCTCTGAGGAGTGGATGGGGGATTGGAAGGTGGAGGAAATGTGAGTAGGGGAGAGACGGGGAACTGGGATTGGTATATAAAAAAAGATTGTTTTCATTTTTAAAAAGATAATAGAAAAAAGAGAAAAAAGCAATTTGAGGCCAGCCTAAACTGCATGAGACTCAGAATTATCTAAAAAAATAACTTTTCTAATCAAAAAATATTGATGACAATGAATTAAACATGTTTGCAAATGTTGAAGGAAGGGATAATTTGTTACTTCCAAAACACAGATTCAATCCCTTTTTAGTTATATCACATAAGACCACATAGGCTGGAAATAGTATTAGCCAAGTATACAGTTAATATGGCTAATCATTGGAATACTGATGTGGGAGTCTCCTCTGTGTGTTGCTTGTATAGGTTAATGAATAACGAAATTGTCTTGGCCTGATAGGGCAGAACCTAGGTAGGCAGAGAAGACAGAACTGAATTTTGGGAGGACGAAAGCAGAGACATGCCATGGATCCACCAGAGACAGATACTGGGAATTTTACCCTGTAAGCCACTGCCACATGGTGATATATAGATTAATAGAAATGGGGTAAATTAAGATGTAAGAATTATCCAATAAGAAGTTAGAGCTAATGGGTCAAACAGTGTTTTAATAAATACAATTTCTGTGTGGTTATTTCGGGGCTAAGCTAGTCAGGTGGCTGAGACAACCAAGTGGGCCCTCCTTACAACAATACACTAAGCATAGGTATCATTAGAACTCATATTTGGTTATATTGTGGCAATTGAATTAAATATACATTGTTTCATACCTCTATAATATGTTGTATAATATTTCATGCAGCTTGGTAAATGTGATACATATAATTGGTGTTTTCTAGCCATTTACCAGGGTGCCTAGTGTTTTCTGCTGTACACCTTAGCATCAAGCATAAACACTGGTATTGTAAACATTAATGCAGAAAATGATAAACCTTAAAATCTAGAAGAAATATTAAATATAAAATGATTTGAAATGTGTTTTTTAATTGTTCAGTTTAATCATTGTATGTAGGAACATATCTAGCTACTTAATGTATGTAACTATGTTTGTACCTCCAGACTCTGAAATTTAAAGGCTAGATTATATAGCAACTCTATCTACACTTTAGATAATAGAATGAAGTTCATGTGTCATAATTTGAATGTTCTGCACCATTTTTATAGTAGTACTTGATTGTTAGCGACACCCATTCCCACAATGCCCCACATTCTAAAAACACATTAAGATACTACCTCAATCTCTCCCCTACATGAAGAGTTAAGGAAGAATTCTGCTTTCATCATGTAGGTCTTCCCCTAGGGAAACAGAGAGTATCTGATGGAGTACTCTTCTGGGACAGGGTTGTTCATTTTTCCATAATTTGTAAATGAAAATTTGTGCAGTTTTAGCATGAATAATAAAAACCCAGAGACAGAAAGTGTAGTAGGAGACCACTCGTTTGTTTCCCAGCTGCCAAGACTCTCAAAATAACCACACAAAAACTGTATTAGTTAAATCACTGCTTGATGCATGAACTCTAGCTTCTTATTGGATAACTCTTACATCTTAATTTAACCCATTTCTAGTAATCTGTGTATAGCTATGTGGCTGTGGCTTATTGGGTAAATTTCTGTCTGGCTCTGGCAGAGCTACTTGGCTTCTTTCTGACTCTGCTCCTTTCTCCTAGCGTTCAGTTTAGTTTTCGCTGCCTAGCTAAAATCCTACCTTATCACAGGCCTAAAACAGTTTCTTTATTAACCAATGGTATTCACAGTACAAGGAGGGGATCCCACATCAATCAAACTATACATAAATTAATCATAAAAATACAAAGTAAAAGCACTTATCTCTAAATGAAAATCATAATTAATAACCTAGAAATTACTCTTTTTCAGTAATTTAGTGAATCAAAAAAATAAAGCAAATTGAGTCAAATATGTGCTACAGAGATACAGTGTGCTATGCTTCTTTTGGGATAAGCATCACATTTGACAGCTGGGACACCACAAGCGAGGAAGTTTTTGTTTGTGTCTTTCTCACTGTATGTGGATCATGAGTAGATTAGATACAGTAATGAACTGCAAGACCCTCAGCTTCCTCTCTATTGATTTGCAATGTGAAACTTGTCTCTAACTTACTCCTGCCAGACAGGGACCCCAGATTCCTGGTTGGAAGCTTCAAAGATAAGAAGCTGTAGGGACTTGCCTGGCTTTTGTAGGTACCAATTAAAATTGGTGTTGCTATAACTGCCTAAAATGATCTTTCTATACCTGCATGAGATGGAGGATGTCTATTCATGAGTGATCAGAAAGGAGCAGAAGTCTGGGTCATTATAACATAACTAATTGAAGCTGAAATAATAACAGAGGAGGACAAAATTGTGCGTAAAATTCATGAGAAATATTTAAGACTACCTTCATGTTATTTATTTCAACTGAAATACTTTCATGTTTTGGAAGAAATGCTTGTCTATATATCAAAAAAAATCTTGACACAAAATGTGAGAATATGATTCTGAAATGATTCTTAAGGTAATATAGATCAGCCTATCTAATTCTATCTGTGTCAAAATTTTCCCAGTCACAGATACTGTCCCACCTCATATTTTACTTTCGTGAACCTAAACTTCAAAAGTACATCCTGGTAGACAAGAACTGTCATCTCACACGTGGGCAAGAAAGTCTTAGACCACAACAACTCTATAGCTCACCTTCTCATTCCATTCTCCTTCTTCATTTCCTTTCTGTCCTTACCAGGAATCCAGAGCATTAGCAGCACTAGAAACTGAAGAGAGCTCTTTATTTTCAGAAGCTTATCTTAAGAGACTGAGCAGTGAGGGAAAGCTTACTGCTTGATACTGTCTGTAGCCAATGGATAAAATAAGCAGCAGAGGCAATATTAAACCCCAAGTAGACACAAGAGGAATGATACTGTGGATCACCTGACAAATTGGTGTCAGTGATGTATGCTTCTAATATGCACCATACTGGCCAGAAAGACGTTCCATTCATCATCTAAAGTGAATAAGATAATGTTCGCGATCTCCAAGCCTGGATATACTTGTACTAGCATTAAGCACAACTAATACTCCTTTTTTTTTTCCTACAAAGAAGAGTGACTCTATGTCTTGGGACATAAAAAATCCTCTGGAAAGAGTATATATGAAGAGTACCAAATGTAGTCTATGTGATGATCACACAAGCATTAATAACAGGCAATCATTTCATTTAGTTCTTGAGATTATGACCAGAAGCTAAACAAGAAAATCCTGTCTCTTGAAAGGAAACACTTGTGCCTAAAGTAAATACAATGAAGGTGAAGTCTGCCTCTCCTTCCTCACCAGAATCAGAGTAAAAGAAGAAAAAGTAGCAAAGATGTCCTATGTATAAGACAGGCCTTAAGATCATGACCTGACCCAGTAGAGTAAAGATGGTACACTGGTCTGAGCAGAATAACATCAGGCGCCAGAAATTCATTTTCTTAATATTTAGGAGGCTTGACAGTCCAGAATAAAGTACCAGCAGATTTATAAGATATATGTTAAAATCAGACTCGCTTACTATTTAGCTATCTCCATGTCTGATTCTCACAGAATCTCTTTTAATATCTGGCATCTGAGATACAAAGCCTATTGTTGACTCTTTTGCTCAGATAAATAATGCTTTGGGACTAGTTGACACCTGTAGCTTTCATCATAAACTTCATTTATCCTTAAAAAGATTCTTCAAATATACTCACATTGAAGGTAAGGATTCACCATATAAATCAGGAGACAAAATTTACTCTTTAAAATATTTATTTTAATTTTCATCTACTTGCATGTAAAATTCAAGATGTCATTGTTTTGTTTTGCCGCTGAGTAGAACTCTAATATGCCACACTTTCTTTACCCATTCTTCCACTGAGGGGCATCTAGGTTGTTTCCAGGTTCTGGCTATTACAAATAGTGCTGCTATGTAGTATGATTGGGCAACTCTTTGGTATATTCCCAAAAGTGGAATTGCTGGATCCTGAGGTAGATTGACTCCCAGTTTCCCGAGAAACCTCCACACCGATTTCCAAAGTGGGTTGCAAAAGTTGCATTTCCACCAGCAAGGGATGAGTGTTCCCCTTGCTCTACATCCTCTCCAGCATAGGTTATCATGGGTGTTTTTGATTTTAGCAATTCTGACAGGTGTAAGATGGTATCTCAAAGTTGTTTTGATTTGCATTTCCCTGATTGCTAAGGAAGTTGAACATGATCTTAAGAATCTTTTATTTGAACTTCTGTTGAAAATTCTCTGTTCAGGTCAGTACCCTATTTTTTATTTGGGTTAATTAGAGTTTTAGTGTCTAGTTTCTTGAGTTCTTTCTATATTTTGGAGATCAGGCCTTTGTCTGATGCAGGGTTGATGAAGAGCTTCTCCCATTCAGTAGGTTACCTTTTTGTCTTAATGACAGTGTCCTTCGCTTTACAGAACCTTCTCAGTTTCAAGGGGTCCCATTTATTCATTGTTTCTCTTATTGTCTGTGCTACTGGGTTTATACATAGTAAGTGGTCTCCTGTACCCATGTGTTGCAGACTACTTCCCACTTTCTCTTAAATCAGGTTCAGTGTGGTATGATTTATATTAAAATCTTTAATCCATGGACTTGAGTTTTGTGCATGGTGATAGATATGGATCTATTTTAATTTTTCTACATGTTGACATCCAGTTATGCCAGCACCATTTGCTAAAGATGATTTCTTTTTTCCATTGTATAATTTTAGCTCCTTTGTTGAAAATCAGATGTTCATAGGTTTGTGGATTAATATCCAGGTCTTTGATTTGATTCCATTGGTTAATGTCTCTGTTTTTATGCCAGTACCAAGCTGTTTTCATTACTGTAGCTCTGTAATAGAGTCTGAAGTCATGGAAATGGATGGAAATAGAAAACACTATACTGAGTGAGATAACCCAGACCCAAAAAGATGAATATGGTATGTACTTATTCATTAGTGGATTATAACCATAAACAAAGGACTTTGAGCCTATTGCTCGTGATCCTCGAGAAGTTGAATAATAAGAAGAAACCAAAGAAAAACATATACAGATCCTCCTGGAAATTGGAATCAGACAAGATCTCCAGACAAAAGTTGTGAGTATGGAGGAGGGGGTGGGATGGGGAGAAGAGGAAAGGGAGTGGAGAGAAGAGAGAAGGGAAGGGTTGGGGAGAGCTTTGGGGAGTGGGATGGTTGAGATGGAGGAAGAGTGGATATGGAAGCAGGGAAGAAGATATCTTAATTAAGGGAGCCATTTTAGTGTTGGCAAGAGACTTGGCTCTATAGCGGTTCCCAAGTGTTCAAGGCTATGTCCCCAGCTAGGTCCTTAGGCAGCTGAGGAGAGGATGCCTGAACTGGCTTTATCCCATAGCCACACTGATGAATAACTTGAATATCACCAAAAAACATTCATCTGGAGACGGATGGAGATAGAGACAGAGACCCACATTGGAGCACTGGACTGAGCTCCCCAGATCCAGTTGAAGAGCAGAAAGAGAGAGAAGATGAGCAATGAAGTCAGGACTGTGAGGGGTTCATCCATCCACTGAGATGGTGTGACTGATCAAATGGGAGCTCACCAAGGCCAGCTGGACTGGGACTGAACAAGCATGTGATCAAACCAGACTCTCCGAATGTGGCTGTCATTGACTGAAAAGTCAATGATAATGGCACCGGGATTTGATTCTACTGCATGTACTGGCTTTTTGGGATCCTAGTCTGTTTGAATGCACACCTTCCTAGGCCTGGATGGAGGTGGGAGGGCTTTAAACTTCCCACAGGGCAGGGTACCCTGCCCTCTCTTAGGACTGGAGCGGGATGGGGGAAGGTGAGTGGGGGAGTGGGAGGGAAATGGGAGGAGGGGAGGAGGTGGAAATTTTCAATGGTATTATTTATAAAGCAAAAAATAATAAAAAGTAAAATTAAAAAAATAAATAAAATATATATTTCAGAATCTGGAGAAGCCAGAAAAAGAAAGGCTCAAAAACAAGCTAATTATTCCAACGGTAGAATACAAAATATAGAATGAGTTTTCCTGTGGCGGAGCAAATGAATGTAGACAGATTATATAGATATATACAGCTTTAATAAGGAAATAGACTTACAGGACCACAGGTTCCCGCGGCGGAGCAAAAGACAAAAAAGGGCTGCTGGGCTCACGCCCGGCAGATTTATCCGTAAACATTAGCCCGAGGCAAACACGCCCCCAATGGGTGGGGCTATGTCCCTACATTTTCCTAATAATTTTGTACCCTAAACATTCTTCCATGTGTCTTTAGTCAGGGTTTAGACCCCGTTCAGTCTCAAAAACATAGTTGGACAGCACTTGATAATGCCACCCTAGCTTTCTCAGGAACCTAACATGACTAGTCTGCTTTTTGTGGGGTTTGTCTGCCATCTTCAGGTCTTTCTCTGTCAATACCAAATTATAATATAATTACATTATTTCTCTTTTCCTTTCCTTTTCTCCAAACCTTCCTGTATAACTAACTACTAGTTCTTTATTAAAGCCATGACTTTTATCCTTCTGTTGTTATATAAATGTATGTATGCACACATATGCATGTATACTAATATTAACATATATTCCTAAATAAATAATCACAACCTACAAAGTTTTTAGAATATTACTTGTTTGTATGTTTTCTGGAATAACCATTTGATTTTGCCTAATTAATTACTGTATTCTTCCCTGGGACGAATATTTCTCTCACAGTGAACATTCTTTAGCTGCTTGTGGTTCTTACACTGCATCAAATACAATTTTCTTTGAAATAGCAGCAAACCACAGCCAATGAAATTTCCAAGTTTTAAATCACTGACACAAGTGTGACATTCCAACACCCAAATTCTCAGAGGTCATTGCAGTAGATAGAGTAGAATCATTTCAAAAGCCAAAGGACAGGTAGTTTAGTGTGAGGTTCATTCCCCTAGGAGTGTTTGAAGCTATACCCACAAATGCTCACTAATATGACTGCCAAATTATGGATCATAAATTGGAAAACACAACAGGCATGCCAGTTTAAATTGGAAAAGCTCAAGAGACCTCAAAACTACACTGCTGTTTGTTTTAAAGAGCATCCCTTATGAACTACAGAGCAAACTGTTGAAGGGGCAGCTTCTTCCTTCCCAATGGATAACTTTGCAATATCTTTGAACTATAGTAGTTGAACCAGTTAAGTGATTATGTGAAATCATCCAAGCTTTCAGAAAGCCAGCTGGTGACTGCTCTGAACTGAGAATGATTAAAGTAACCTTTTAAACTATCAATGTTCCATATATTCTTCTGTAATGAATATGGGTCTATATGCACTATGAAGTAAAAAAGCCGTTGATCACAAGGTGTGCATGAGCACTGAGCAATTGAAGTGTTGCAAATGCAAGAGTAGTTTGATATTTAAAATTTAATCAAAATTTCTGCTGTTATTTGTGGCTAGTACTAAGGTCTTGGAACAACACTGATTTTACACCACTATTTAGTAGCTTTATCTGCTTCATCATGGCTACTAGGCTAGTAATTGTTGCACAGTGTCTACCTCATAATCACTATTCTAATAATCAATAGAGGTAGCTTCATGCCAATCATTTTTAGACCAAAATCGTTGAACTGAGGGGGCCCTGCTCTATTTTGTGAACACGTGAACAAATTGCACATGATTTGTTCTAATTGCAACACTATAAGTGATGTTTTTTCAGTGACTCTTTCCATTACATTTGCCTCTTATGTGATTGGAAGTCTTTCAACAAGGATGATATCTCAGTTTTTACAAAGTTGAAGGTCTTTTTGTACTCAGGAAAGAAGGCCTCCAATATAAATCTCACTTAGGAACTTTGCACTATATTACTATAAACTACATAGCAGTCTCTTGTAGAAAGGCTGCTAGTGTGTTCCCAGGTGCACTGACTTCATAAATAACCACTCACAGCTTGACCAATTATTAAGTGTATTTCTTGCTAGCTCTTACATCTAGAATCAACCCATTTCCATTATTTTATATTTTATCATGAGGCTTGTGACCTTCCAGCAAGGTTATGGTGTGTGTGTCTCTGGCAGCCACTTCAGAGTGGCTTCACTTCAGAGTTTCTCTCTGACTCTGCCTTCTTTTTTCCAGCATTCAGTTTAGTTTTCCCTGCTAACTCTGCTCTACCCTATCACAGCTCCAAAACACCTTCTTTATTAATCAATGGTATTCACAGCATACACAGGGGAATCCCATATCACCTCCCTTTTTCTGTTTAAATAAGGAAGGTTTTTACTTTAACATAGTAAAATTACATATAACAAATAGGGTATCAAGTAATAATTATAGTTACAACATTTGTATCTGCTTTATCTTTTATCATAATGAAGGAAAACTATATTATTACTATCTATTGTTCAACTTCATCAAAGACTCCAGAAGGATATATTACTACCTAAGTAAACAGAAGTGCATTGTAAGCAACTTCCAAAAATCTAGAAATGACAGACATCTTTCTGTCTGGACAGTCACCCAAAATTTTTCTGTACCATTGGGGCATCCAATCTTCAGCCCATAGGCCCATAGAATCCAGCAGACTTTTCCATGAAGCAGGTAATTTCAAAGACAGTTTAGCCTGTATTGGTAGTTTGTCCATGACATTTTTCTGTGTCCTGCAGAATATTTATCAGACTCTTTCGTGTAGCAAGAACCATGAAAGACAGTTTCACCTTTAGGCAAGTTCAACAGTCATTTCTCTGTGAGTCCTGCATGTCTAGTTCATCATGCAGTCAGGATAAGAGCAGTTTCTTTCCCAAATGGCTAAGAGACTCCATGAGGAGCCTCTTTAATGTCCATCTTTTTGGAGTAATTAGTGCTTCCAGGAGAAAATGTGTCTTATTGTCATAAAAAGTTCAAAATTTTTAAAACACCTTAAATGCCATATTCCGAAGGTTTTTGATAGATTTGAAGAATACCTATCTAACTGAAGTATATCTCTATATATCTAGAAAATGAAACTAAATCAATCTCTCAGGTTTTAAGTAGATTTTAGTTGGCCATGTTGGTACGTAGTATGGAGACTGCTGGTGTGTTTCTGTCTGTCCTGACTCCCAAAATTAGTACAGAAACTATATTATTTAAATTACTGCTTGGCTAATTACTTAAGCATATTGATAGCTAGCTCTTACATCTAGAATTAACCCATTTCCATTATTTTATATTTTACCATGAGATTCATGGTCTACTAGAAAGGTTACAGTGTGCCTTTCTCTGGCAGTGGCTCCATAGCTTCTCTCTGACTCTGCCTCCTTTCTCCCAGCATTCAGTTTAGTTTTCCCTGCCTAGACTTGCTCTACTTCATCACAGGTCCAAAAAAAGCTCTTTATTAACCAATGATATTCACAGCATACAGAGGGGAATCTCACATCAACACCACTTTGCCTTATCTGCCTTACATTATTTTAAATGTTTTATGTTTTCATTTTGTTCTGCATCACAGTATTTTACAGCTTCTTCCAGATTCCCTCTTCTGCCTCAGTTAATAATAATTGTGTGTATCTGTCTTTCTTTCATTGGTGTGGGAAGAACTATATATATCTATATATCTATATCTATATATATATATATAGTTTTTATTGGTTAGTTAATAAAGAAGCTGCTTTTGACCAATTACTTAAGAGAATATAGTCAGGCAGGAAAAGATATATACAGAGAGTAGGTGCACTTAAGCAGATTTCATAGAACTGCCAGAGGCTAAAGATGTGAGCTGTCAGCTAGAACCTTGCTGGTAGGCCATGACCTAAATGGGTTAATTCAAGATGTAAGATGTAGCTAGCAATACACTTCAGTGATTGGCCAAACAGTGATTTAAATAATATAGATTATGTGTGATTATTTTTGGGTATCTGTGAAGCCAGGGACAAACAAGTAATCTCCAACTATAGATTGGCACCCAGAGTTTTTCTGGCCTCCTTTTTCATTGCCTGGTAATTACATACCATTTACCAAAGATGAAAATATGAGAACCTCAGGTAATAAATTACAGGCTATTCAATTTGAAGACTTGAGTTTGTTCCCAAAGATGCATTTATGAACTTACATAGCACAGTGGCAAGATATTGCAACCTTAGCCATTGGAGAGATAGAGACTGGACAATCCAGGTGGATCACTAGCCAGTCCTTCTAGTTATAGTTATGCAGCAAGTTCCAGGCAAGTGAAAGTCTGTGTCAAAACAAAAAAGAAAGAAACTAAAATAAGGTAAATTTCCTCTGAGGATCATCATTGAGATTTGACCTGTGACCTCCCCATTTGCAGGTATATGTGCACACATGTATTCACAAGATCATCTCCATTATAGCCACATACATAGAAGATAGTTTTCATGTGTTCAAACCTTTTATGACTTTTTTTGTGATTTATAAATATTGTAGCTTAGAGAATATCCCATTTAATTTGAGAAAAATGTGTACTCTGTTCTTGAAGGTGGAGCGATTGATGACATCATTCATGTAAAAACTGAATCTCTTGAGGCAGGTGTCAGACCTAAATAGTCTACACTGTTAAAGGACCAATGATACCTCACCTTTTGTTACTTTTCTATTGTTTCATTACTGTTCTATTTTTCACATCTAAGTAAAATGATAAAAAATTACTATTATTATGTTGCTGATATATGTCTCTGATTGGTTATACCAATGCTTATTCTGAAAACTTCAGAATGCTGAGATTTGTTTCACAGATCCTCACAACTCTTCGATATTCCTGGTGACTAGATTTATGTTAGAAGCAGTGAAATACTTCTTGAATCAGGTCTTTTATCAGCTGTTAGCATACTCTGCTTTCCTTCCTTCTTTTCTTTTTAGCAGGGTCTCAGAATCCCAGTAGAACTCAAATTTACATGTCTCCAAATGCATCTCTCCTGCTGCTTTTCAGGCCATTGTTGCTTCTACATTTTTCCAGTTAAAGCATGAATTGGTCTTTGGATACCTACCACAAGAGATTGCTTCTCTATTGCTTAACTCTCATACAAGTTGTAGTAAGCAATCTTGTTTTCTGTTACAGCTAGTTTGTCTCATTTTTCTAACTCTTTGTAGTTTCTCTCCTGTTATTCAGGTCATAATTTCTGCTATAGTCTGGGAATCTGAACATTTACTCTGAAATTTATTGTATGTATTGCCTGTGGTTTTATTCAAAAGTGAAATGAGTTCACTTAGACTAGTTTTTCTTCTCTTTTATCTTTTGTTTTTCACCCACACAGGTGTTGGTATTATTTACATAACCTTAACATTTCTGTGACACTGTTCATTTTATTAGTTACATAATTTCTATTGATTTCTATGTAGTTTGAAGTGGAAAAAAATGTCTTCTAAATTATTGGATTGAGCTAGAGGTAATAACTGGTTATAGTTAACAAATGCTATGGTATTTATACAAAGCCCTTCTCTTTCCTCCTGTGTAAATACAATTAAATATCTATTGCTAAATATCTTGTGTTCTTCCCACCTAGGGTACATGTTTTCATGGCCACTATTACACCCTCAAGAAACTT
This sequence comes from Chionomys nivalis, assembly GCF_950005125.1. Taxonomy (NCBI): domain Eukaryota; kingdom Metazoa; phylum Chordata; class Mammalia; order Rodentia; family Cricetidae; genus Chionomys; species Chionomys nivalis. Next base: position 81,902,316 of record NC_080086.1, read on the forward strand.
ATATCCACAGTGTGTATTATGTGTTTTGATTGCAAGAGTAACCAGAGGTAAGAATCTCATTTTGATGTCCTCCTCATAGAAGCGGCCATGTGGGCTGAGATGATAGTCTAAATTTAAGAGGTTGCTTTTCTTTCTCCTGTTCATGCTTTAACTCCCTTTCTTGCAGACCTGATTATAGTCCCAACATCCTCACTGCCTTCTCAGATATGGAAGGACACACGTAATTAACCATGGGACCTGGGGCTTATCCTACCTGACCATTATATTTTCTCACTTTATTCTGTTCTCACCAATAATCCTGAACTATACAACATCACAAACATTAGAACAGGGAACTACATTTTGAGAAGGCAGACCAAGGAGACTGATCAGTCACATCACGATGACAACTGAGATTTTCTGTGAGACTAGCCAGGGTGGGTCCTCCCTAGGAAACAAAATGCACATGCCTAGGTTAGTGCTGAAGTGAATATAGAGGGAAGAGTCATGCATGCTTCTAATTTTGGAAGAATCATAGCTTGTATGTGAGGGATGACTATAATAAAACAAAATGTGATGCTTGGTGGGGGAAGAATATGCTAACAACTGTCAATTTAGATGATACCAGACATTCATTAAGTGCTGTATTACAGGGATACTGCAATAAGCAACAATGAAGATAAATGTATACAATCATTGTCTTTGAGTTGAATAAATATTAATTTTCCCTTCTCTTACAACTTTAAAGAAAAAAGGGTTGCCATTTTTAAGACTTTTAAATATAGATGTTAGAAGCTATATTACTTCTATTCCATTAAACTTATCTCCATGGTTGCACAAGAAAATACTGTGTTTCTTAACTGTTTATTGTGAAAATATAAAGGCAATGAATATTGAAATTAATATTTCTCAGAAATTTTGTTTGAAGAAACTTTGCAAGTGATAGTTTGGCCTGTGGTGTTCTGGAAAGTGAGTGACATGTCACATGTCAATTCCAACTCAATTGTTTTGTATGAATTAAATATTTAAAACATTTCATGTAACAATTCTACCTCAGTGAATTGATATTTTAACATTTACTAGTTAAATGGTGTGTGGGGTATGTGTAATCAATTCCTTTCTATGGCACACCTGTGAATTACAGAGGAAAAATTGAAACTTGCTACTTTTCTACCATTGTTGCTCAGGAAAAGCTTTTACATCTTGGAAATAATGAAGAATGCTCTGTTTTAATGTTTTTGTTTGGAAAGAGGACAGACTTATAACATAAAAATTCCTCTGATCTCTCTTCAAAAACATCACATGCCTTCTATATCTTCACAACGTAAAACTGTCGTAGTATTTCGAGATCCCAGAATGAACAGATTGAGCAGACTTGACTCTCACTTCTGCTTACAGCAGTAGTTTTTGTCATGGCTTGTATCACTGTGGGAGGAGTATTGCTATGCTGTTGACAGTAATAAACTGCAACATCTTCAGGCTGCAGGCCGCTGATCTTAAGAGAATACTGTGTGCCAGATCCACTGCCACTGAACCTTGATGGGACACCATTTGCCAAGCTGCTTGTAGATCAGGAGCTTTGGAGATTTCCCTGGTTTCTGCTGATACCATGCCAACCAACCGTTAATGTTTTGACTGGCCTGACATGTCATGGTGACAGTGTCTCCCAGAGACACAAACAGGGATCCTGGAGACTGGGTCATCTGAATGTCACATCTGGCACCTGAGGTTGGAAAATTAAAAACAAATTTCCACACAATTAATTACATCAAGAGAACTTTCCTTGAGACCAGGTATGACCAACCATACATTTTCTTACCTGTAAGGTAGAGCAGCAGCAACCCCAGGAGATGAATGACTGATCTCATGTCTGTGCTGTGACCTGTGTGAGGCTGACTCCTACACAGGGTGTGACCAGTTTATCAAGAAGTGTTCAGGACAGTGGGTTGTCCTCTGGGCCCATGCAAATCAGCAATGGCCGGGCACAGTCACAGGACTGCCCAAGTGATTCCTTATAGGTATATGTTCCTCTTATGTCTCAGATCAGAGAGGCAGTTTATGTTTATCTGTAGGAAGTATGTTCCTCTACAGAGTGCTACAAAGGATAGCACTAGTCTATGAAATGTGACTTTCCTGTTATGTATAATGTAGAAATTCCATTTTATGTTTCCCTCAATATCAAGGACTATCATATAGGATATAATTCTAGGAAGTACATAAATCATTACAAGGTCCTTTTATAGGTAGCTGGACATGTCATTGTGGCCATGCAGCTAATTTTTTACAAGTTATTTGCAAGATTCTATTTAAATTAAGGCATTTCTCTCTTCCTTTATGCCCTTCAAATCCCCCCATGTACTTCACTTTTCTCTCCTTCAAATCCAAGTTCTATTTTTTCATCCCTTTATTATTTTTTGCATGTATCTATTTGTATATACACAGATATCTCTAAATACAAACTGTGAAGTTCTTATAATGATACTTGCATTTTTATTTTCAGAGATTATCCTTTGGTCGTGGATAATCAATTGATGTGCTCTTCTTTGGGGGGGGAGTACCTCTCCTGCTTCCAGTGTGACTTGATTATCTTTAATTTGTCCCAAAGATTTGAAGTTTCATGGGCTTTCCCCTATCCAGTTTGACATGTTTTTGGTGTCTTCCCTGTTCAAGTCTCATTTGGTTAAAAAAAATGGTGAGACTTTACATCTGTATGTGCTGATATTACTAGGAGGCAAAATACCTCGCAGCAAAACCTTTTTCCCTATGGCTCTTACAATAATTTAACTACATTTTCAAAAGTTTTTTTTTTTTTAATTCTTGGGTATTGACATGTTGTGTGGATGCATCCATTGGGACTGAACTTCACAACTCACCATGCAGCCCCTGCCTCACAATGATTACCTAAAGAGCAAGAGAATTCTACTAGAAGACATAATTTGTAAGGAAGAAAAGGATCTCATGTAACTAACAAATATTTTCAGGTAAACATTCTATCTAACTTTACTTATTTATGCCTGATTAGTTACAGAAGAGTTACATCTCTCTAGAGAAGACAAGGTCATGGAGTTTCTCCCTTTTCATCTGTGCATATGGATTTCCTTTCTAGATTCTGCTGGGATTATATCTATGCTCTATATTCCCTTGAGACTTCAGATTATTGTATGTGACTTCAATCCCCCTTAACACAAGTTATTGTATTTAAGGAATGTGAGATTTCTCTCAGAAAGGCTCGTTCTTTGTCCTAAATGTACATGCTTCATAAAGTTGAAAATACTATGGTCACTATATCTTCCAAATACCAAGAAGACATGTACCTTAGTTTAGTTTTAAGGCAGTGAGATAAAAACTCCGTGGTAAGAAAAGTATGTAAGAAGGTGAAAGTAGAAGCCACACATGGGTATTTAGAACCATAATGATACTCAGAGTATATAAACTCATTGGAAATAATGACATTATGGTCTTAGTGTGAGTTTCCATGAGGGATTAAATGATGGTGTTTTACACATGCAAACAACCATCCTGTATTAGATAGAGATCATGCAGGATGAGAAAGCCACTCACTCAATGCCTGAAAATCATGATGAAGATGAAGACAGGAGAGTTGTTAAAAAGAACAGGTAGGTGGAGATATTAAGAAAATAATTAACCTGACATTCAATGACTAATGTGATCTTGAAGTATGTACTAATAGGTTTTTTGAGGGGTTCATCAAAGAGACTACAATAGACATAAAAAGTATGAACTATGGCCTAATTCTGTCCATTAGTATTGATTTATTTCATGTACTAACACTAGATATGAATATACACATTAGAGCTGGGCGGTGGTGGCGCACGCCTTTAATCCCAGCACTCGGGAGGCAGAGGCAGGCGGATCTCTGTGAGTTCGAGACCAGCCTGGTCTACAAGAGCTAGTTCCAGGACAGGCTCCAAAACCACAGAGAAACCCTGTCTCAAAAAACCAAAAAAAAAAAAAAAAAAAAAAAAGAAAAGAATATACACATTAGAGTACTACTCTGCGGTAAAAAACAATGACTTCTCGAATTTTGCATGCAAATGGATGGAAATAGAAAATACTATCCTGAGTGAGGTAACCCAGACCCAAAAAGAAGATCATGGGATGTACTCACTCATAATTGGTTTCTAGCTATGGATAGGGGGCCTCTGAGTCTATAATATGTGGTCCTAAAGAAACTAAACAAGAGGGCAAACCCAAGGAAAAACATATAGTTATCCTCCTGGCTATGGGAAGTAGACAAGAGTGCCGGGCAAAAAATTGGAATCTTGGGGGTAGGGTGGAATGGGGGTAAGGGGAGATGGAGAAAGAAAAGTGTGAAGGAGAGGATGAGGGGAACTTGGGGAAATGGGATGATTGGGGATATAGGAAGGTCGGATAGGGGAGCAGGGAAACTCATATCTTAGTTAAGGGAACCACATAAGGGTTGGCAAGAGATTTGAACTTGGTGTGGCTACCAGATGCCCAGGGCAATGTCCCGAGTTAGTTCCTTGGGCACCTGAGGATAGGGAACCTGAAATGATCCTATCCTATAGCCAGACTGATGAATATCTTGCATATCACCATAGAACCTTCATCTAGCGATGGATGGAGATAGAGACAGAGACCCACACTGGAGCACCAGACTGAGCTCCCAAGGTCCTAATGAAGAGCAGAAGGAGGGAGAACATGTACAACGAAGTCAGGACCACGAGGGGTGCACCCACCCACTGAGACAGTCGGACCGATCTATGGGGAGCTCACCAAGGCCAGCAGGACTGTGACTGAAAAAGCATGGGATAAAACCGGACTCTCTGAACATGGCGGACAATGAGAGCTGACAAGAGGCCAAGGACAATGGCACAGGGTGTTGATCCTACTTCAGGTTCTGGCTTTGTGGGAGCCTAGACAGTTTGGATGTTCACCTTCCTAGATCTGGATGGAGGGGGGAGGACCTTGGACTTTCCACAGGGCAGGAAACCCTGACTGCTCCTGGGACTGGAGAGGGAGGATAAAAGGAGTGGGGGGAAGGGGAAGAGGGGCGGGAGGAGGGGGAGGGAAATGGGAGGTGGGGAGGAGGCGGAAAATTTTTTTTTCAATAAAAAAAATAATAAAAAAATTTAAAAAAAAAGATTGATATGTTGAGAGTTATAAAACAAAATAGAAAAGTGTATAGAAATCACTAGGAGCTGAATCATATATAGAATTTTCATTAGAATTATAGGTTCTGACCCAGAACCATAAAGACAAATATTATATGTACTCATTAAAAAGTGGCTTTTAAACATAAAACAAACAAAAATCAGCCTACATTTTACAATCCCAGAGAACCTAGACAACAAAGAGGATGCTAAGAGACAAATATATGGAACTAATATACATGGGAAATAGAAAAAGACGAGATCTCCTGAGTAAATTGGGAACATGGGGGCGATAGGACATGGTAGAAGGGAAGGGGGAGGGAAGGAGGGGAGCAGGGAAAAATATATAGCTAAAAATTTTAAAAACTTTTGGTTCTGGGTGGCTTGTCAGTTGCCTAGTTTGAGACTGAAATATCTGCTACAGCCCAAATGTTGAATAATTGTTGCCCAGATTTTCAAAATAATTTTGAACCTTTGGAAAACTTTTGTTTATAATAAGTATCACAGCTCTCAGCAGGCAGATCTTGGTAAGTATATTGTCTAAATCCTTTAATACTCCGGTCTACTTCTATCATCATACTATGCTCACTGAGTAGCCATGGCATGAATTTCATTACATTATGAACTATAAGTCCTTAAAACATGATCTAAAATAAATATGCCATTTCTCACATTACATCTATCAGGTATTTGTCACAGCTGTGCAGAAACATCTCATGAAAGAAATTTACTATTTCAAAGAAGTTGTTGCTAGATATAGGGGATTTTCTGATGCTTCTTCAGAGTCCATCTTCCCCAAGGCAGAAGCTGCAGTGCCTGCTCTCCTTGGCATCAAGCAATCCAGAATTCAGTGAGGAGAACAAAATAACTACACTAAAGGATATTCTGGATAGCAGGTTGTAGGGATCTTCAAAATGAGATTTATTATTCTGGTTAGAAGGAAACTGTGGTATCTGTTATGGATCACAATGGGGAGTCTAAAATTTTTAGTATAAAAATCAGTATTTGGTCAGTAGACCCAACTCAAACAGACCAAAGAAACAAGCAGGTGTGGCATCCTAATATCTAAAAAAAAAATTAATTTCAATCTAAAATCGACCAGAAGTGATGGAGAAGAACACTTCATTCACATAAAAGTAACAATTCATCAAGATGAAGTATCAATCCTGATTATCTCTGCCCCTAATATAATTGCATCCACATATGTAAAAGAAACATTACTAAAACTTAAAACACACATCAAGCCATATACACTAATGGGAGATTTCCACACTCCTCTTTCACCAATGGAACAGTCAAGAGAAACAAGAGAACTAACAGATGTAATGAATCAAATGGACTTAACAGACAGCTATAGAACATTCCACTGAAATGAAAAAGAATATACCTTCTTCTCAGCACTTCATGGAACCTTCTCTAAAACTGATCACATACTCAGTAACAAGCAAACATCCACAGATACAAAAAAAAAATTGGAGTAACCACCCATGTCTTATCAAACCACCATGGAGTAAACTTAGATTTTAACAATAATATTACCCCCAGTAAGCCTACAAACTCATGGAACATGAACAGTCATCTACTGACCCACCCCAGCTCAAGGAAGAATAAAGAAAGAAATTAAAGTCTTCCTTGAATGAAATGAAGGTACAACATATCCAAACCTATGGGACACTATGAAAGCAGTGCTAAGAGGAAAGTTCATAGCACTAAGTGCCCACAAAAATGAGAGAGATAGATAGATAGATAGATAGATAGATAGATAGATAGAGATCACATTTAGTGACTTAACAGCTACCTAAAAGCTCTAGAAAGAAAAAATGACTCAGATTCACCCAGGAGAAGTAGAAGCCTGGAAATAATCAAACTGACAACTGAAATCAACAAAACAGAAACACAGAATATAATACAAAGAATCAATGAAACAAAGAGCTGGTTCTCTGAGAAAATCAACAAAATTGACAGACCCTCATACAAACTAATCAAAAGGTAGAGAGAGAACACCCAAATTAACAAAATCAGAAATGAAAAGGGGGACATAACAATAGGCATGAAGAAAATTCAGAGAATCATTAGGTCTTACTACAAAAGCTTGTGCTCCATAAAACTGGAAAGGGTAAATGAAGTGGACAATTTTTTAGATAGCTACCATATACCAAAATTAAATCAAGATCAGGTGAACAATTTAAGTAGACCTATAAGCATCGAGGAAATAGAAGCTGTCATCAAAAACCTCCCAACCAAAAGCCCTGGGCCAGGTTGTTTTAGTGCAGAATTCTACCAGAACTTTCAAGAAGAGCTAACAAACAGAAGGGTCATTGCCAAACTCTTTTTATGAAGCTACAGTTACCCTGATACCAAAACCATACAAAGACTCAACTAGGAAAGAAAATTACAGACCAATGTCACTCATGAAAATGGATGCAAAAATTCTCAATAAAATACTGGCAAAACAAATCTAAGAACAGGTCAAAAAAATTATCCATTATGATCAAATAGGCTTCTTCCCAGAGATTCAGGGTTGGTTTAACATATGAAAATCTATCAGTGTAATCCACCATATAAATATACTGAAAGAAAAAAATGTGATCATTTCATTAGATGCTGAAAAAGCATTTGAAAAAAATTCAATACCCCTTCATGATAAAGGTATTGGAAAGATTAGGGATACAAGGATCTTATCTAAATAAAATAAAATCAATATGAAGCAAGATGACAGCTAACATAAAATTAAATGGAAAGAAACTCAAAGTGATTCCACAAAAAGCAGGAACAAGGCAAGGCAGTGTACTCTCTCCATATCTCTTCAACACAGTACTTGAAGTTCTAGCAATAGCAATAAGACAGCAAAAGGAAATCAAGGTGATTCAAATTAGAAATGAAGAAGACAAACTTTTGTTATTTGCAGATGATGTGATAGTGTACATAAGTAAGCCCAAAAGCTCTAACAGAGAACTCCTACAACTGATAAATACCTTCAATGATGTGGCAGGATACAAGGTAAACTCTAAAAATTCAGAGCCCTCCTATACACAAAAGTTAAAGAAGCTGAGAGGGAAACCAAAGAAACATCAATTTCACAATAGTGACAAATAGCATAAAGTATCTTGGTGTAACTCTAAACAAGGAAGTGAAAGACCTATTTGACAAGAAAGTTAAGTCCTTGAAGAAAGAAATTGAAGAAGATACCAGAAAATAGAAAGATCTTCCATGCTTTGGATAGGAAGGATCAACATAGTAAAAAGGGCAATTTTACCAAAGGCAGTCTATAGATTCAATTCAATCCCCATCAAAATTACTTATAAAGAACCTTCATCTAGCGATGGATGGAGATAGAGACAGAGACCCACACTGGAGCACCGGACTGAGCTCCCAAGGTTATAATGAGGAGCAGAAGGAGAGAGAACATGAACAAGGAAGTCAGGACCATGAGGGGTGCACCCAACCACTGAGACAGTGGGGCCGATCTATTGGGAGCTCACCAAGGCCAGCTGGACTGCTACTGAAAAAACATGGGATAAAACCGGACTCTCTGAATGTGGGGGACAATGAGAGATGACGAGAGGCCAAGGAGAATGGCACGGGAACTTTCATCTGGCGATGGATCGAGAGAGAGACAGAGACCCAATTTGGAACAACGGTCTGAGCTCTTAAGGTCCAAATGAGGAGCAGAAGGAGGGAGAACATGAGCAAGGAAATCAGGATCACGAGGCGTGCACCCACCCACTGTGACAGTGGAACTGATCTATTGGGAGCTCTCCAAGGCCAGCTCGACTGGGACTGAATAAGCATGGGTTGAAACTGGACTCTCTGAACATGGCGGACAATGAAGGCTGATGAGAACCCAAGGACAATGGCACTAGGTTTCGATCCTAATACATGAACTGGCTTTGTGGGAGCTTAGCCTGTTTGGATGCTCACCTTCCTGGACCTAGATAGAAGGGGGAGTACCTTGGTCTTCCTGTAGGGCAGGGAATTTGGACTGCTCTTCAGTATGGAGAGGGAGGGGGAATGGACTGGGGGGAGGAGAAGAGGAGTGGGGATAGGGGGAGGGGAGCGGGGGGAGGGGGCAATATATGGGAGGAGGGGGAGGGAAATGGGAAACGGGGAGCAGTTGGAAATTTTAATTAAAAAAGAATAAAAAATAAATAAATAAATAAAATCCAACACAATTCTTTAGAGACCTTGAGCGAACAATAATCAACTTTATATGGAAAAACAAAAAACCTAGGATTGTCAAAACAATCTTATACCATAAAGGATCTTCCACAGGCATTACCACTACTGACATCAGACTCTATTACAGAGCTATAGTAATGAAAACAGCTTGGTATTAGCATAAAAACAGAGGCATTGACAAATGGAGTCAAATTGAAGACCCAGATTTTAGTCCACACACCTATGAACACCTGATTTTTGACAAAGAAGCTAAAATTATACAATGGAAAAAAAGAAGGCACCTTCAACAAATGGTGCTGACATAACTGGATGTCAACCTATAGAAGAACAAAAATAGATCCATATATATCACCATGGACAAAACTCCAAATTACAAATGGATTAAAGACATCAGTATAAATCTGACCACACTGAACTGATAAAGGAGAAAGTTGGAAGTAACCTTCAATGCATGGGCACAGGAGACCACTTTCTAGATATAACCCAAGTAACATAAAAAATAAGACCAACAGTGAATAAATGTTACTAAGTGAATACTAAGAAGCTTCTGTAAAGTAAAGGACACTGCCAATAATTTGAAAAGGCAACCTACTGAATGGGAAAAAAATCTTTACCAACCCCATATCAGACAAAGGGCTGATTTCCGAAATATATGAATAATTCAAGAAATTAGCCATTAAAAATCTAAATAACTCAATTAATATTGGAGTACTGAACTAAACAGAGAATTCTCAACAGAAGAATTTCAAGTCAAGAGATACTTAAGGACAAGTTCAGCTTCCTTAGCTATCAGGGAAATGCAAATCAAAACAACTTTGAGATACTATTTTATACCTGTCAGAATGGCTAAAATAAAAAAAAAACACCATTGATAGCTTATGCTGGAGAAGATGTGGAGTAAGGAGAACACTCATCAGTTGCTGGTAGGATGTCAAATTTGTGCAACTACTTTGGAAATGAGTGTGGTGGTTTCTCAGAAAATTGGGAGTCAACCTACCTCAGTATCTAGCAATATCACTCTTGGGAATTTACACAAAAGTTTCTCATAGTACAAAAGCATTTTTTTCAATTATGTTTATAAGCAGTATTATTTGTTATAGCCAGAACATGGAAACAACCTAGATGCCCTCAACAGAAGAATGGGTAAAGAAAGTATGGCACATCTACACATTAGAATACTACTCAACATAAAAAACAATGACATCTTGAATTTTGCATGCAAATGGATGGAATTAGAAACACTATCCTGAGTGTGATAACCCACACCCCAAAAATATGAATATGGTATGCACTCACTCATTAGTGGCTACTAGTCATAAACAAAGCACATTGAGCCTATAGTTCAGAATCCTAGAGAAGGTAAGTAATAAGGCGAACCCAAAGAAAAACATATATAGATCCATCTGGAAATAAGAAGCAGACAAAATTGCCTGAAAAAAATTGGAATCATGGGGTGGGGATAGAAAGAGGGAAAAAGTGAAAGAGGAGGGGAGAAGGGGAGGATTGCAGAGGGTTTGAGTAAATGGGATAGTTGAGATGGAGGAAGGATAGATATGAGAGCAAGAAAAGAGATATCTTGATTGAAGAAGCCATTTTGTGATAACAAGAAACCTGGCTCTAGAAAAAAATTCCAGGAATCCACAAGGAAGACCCCAGCTAAGACCCTAAGCAATGGAGAGGGTGCCTGAACTGTCCTTGCCCTGTATTCAGACTGATAATTATCTTAAATATCACCACAGAATCTTCATCTAACAACAGATGAAACAGAGACAGAGACCTACATTGAAACACTGGATTGAGCTCCCAAGGTCCAGTTCAAGAGCAGAAGGGGGGAAAATATGAGAAAGAAAGTCAAGACCATGAGGGAATCATCCACTGAGACAGTGTGCCTGAACTAATGGGAGCTCACCAACTCCAACTGGACTGAGAATGAGTGAGCATGGGATCAAACTAGTAGTCCCTCTGAATGTGGTTGACAGTTGGGGCAGACTGAGGGGCCAATATCAATGGCACTGGGATTTGTCTCTACTGTATGTACTGGCTTTTTGGGATCCTATTCTTTTTGGATATATATCTCACTCAATCTGGATGTAATGGGGAGGTCCTTGGACTTCCCACAGGGCAGGGTGCCTTGCCCTCTTTTACAATTGGATGGGATTGGGGATGAGGGTGTGTGGAGAGAGTGTGAAGGAAGTGAGAGTAAGGGAAGAAGTGGGAATTTGGATTGGTATTTTTTAAGTAATAAAATATAACAACAACAACAATAATAATAACAATAATAAAAAGAGAACACAAAGCAAATTAAAACTTAGGATAGTGTAATAGATACAAATAACCCACTTGAATATCAAAAGAATATGTTATAGGCATACACAAACATTAAAATAACAATCTATGGCTCTATGCTAAAATTTAATTAAAATAAACTATTCATAATAAATCAAATGATTTTATACAAATCAAAGAGAAAAAGTAATTGTTTCCCTTATATTTCATTCATACTTTGCCTAATACAGATTCAAAGTGAACATCACATACTAATGGAACAGACCAAAGTTTAGTAACATTAGTCTGAATGCAATGAGCAAAGGAGATATCCTGTTTTTTGCATATTTCTGCCCATTATGCAATGGGTTGTGTCGCTTCAAAATTACCATATTGACACTGTACCATGTAATCTGACAGATTGTGTACAGGTTTTTTGTTTTAATATGAATTAGTTTGAAAGTGATTTTAACCAGCATGACAAGTCTCCAACGAAGAGGATTTATGAAGCTTCTTTTGTGGTAGAGATGACCATTGAAGATAGCCACAGCTTGTCCAAATGCAGAAATCAACTGGCCAGAGGATACATTCAAAATACAAACATTAAGATTAGGACAGCATGGCAGAAGAGGTACAGAAGTAGTGTGAGAGCAAAAGGACCAGGTGTGATGCTGTGATAATCTTTTCTAAAAGGAAAATAAAAAACACAAGAAGTGGAGAGTGAGGTTAGGAGAAGTTGGGGCAAGGAATGGCAAATAAATTTGGTAAAGACATTTTGTGTGATAATATATAAGAATTAACAAAAATGCTATATTAAGTTTTAAATTAATGCAATAATAAAAATAGGAGAAGGAAATAATACTCAGAAATGCTATTAAAAAGACCATTAAATCCACAGGAGGAGTCATCTCGACCAAGAAGCAACTACAGAGAGAGTAACCCTACTGATGTCTGGAAACAAACTTAAAATTTTTCAAAGTGGAAAAATATAATTTGATGCTTAAGTTACTCAGCACCTCATGAAAAGTTTGATAAATTGACCACATACTTGGTAGCAAAGCAAACCTCAATAGCTCAAGAAAATTGAAGTAACCCCTGTATCTTATTGGATGACCTTAGTATAAAATTAGAATTTAACCACAACAATTATTGCAGAAAGCCTAAAAACTCACAAACTCATGGAAATTAAACAGTGCTCAAATAGACCACCCATGGATCAAGAAAGAAATAAGGAAAGAAATTAAAAACTTCCTAGAATTAAATGAAAATGAAGGCACAAGGTACCCAAACCTATGGGACACTATGAAAGCAGTGCTAAGAGGAAAGTTCAGAGCACTAATTGCCTACATAAAGAAAGTGGAGAAATCTTAAACTAGTGACTTAACAGCACACTTGAAAGATCTAGAACAGAAAAAAAACAGACTCAATCAGGAGTAGCATATAATCAAATTGATGGATGAAATCAATAACATAGTCACAAAGAAAACAGAACAAAGAATCAATGAATCAATGAACTGGTTCATTGAGAAAATCAACAAGATAGACAAACCTGTATTCAAATTAATCAAAAGACAGAGAGAAAACATCCAAATTAACAAAATCAGAAATGAAAAGAGGTAAAACAACAGACACAGAAAATACAGAGAACATTAGCTTATACTACAAAAACCTGTACTTCATAAAATTGGAAAATGTAAATGAAACGGACAATTTTCTGGAGAGGCATCACATACCAAATTAAATCAAGACCAGGTGAGCAATATAATAGAACTATAATCTGCAAGTAAATGAAAGCAGTCATCAAAAGCCTCCCAACCAATAAAAGCTCATGGTGGTTTCAATTCAGAATTCTACCCAAAATTCAAAGAAGAGCTAATACCTATACTCCCCAAAGTGTTTCACATAATAAAAACAGAAGAAACATTGGTAAACTCATTTTATGAGACTACAGATACCTGGATACCAAAACCACACAAATACCCAAACAAGAAAGAGAATTTCAGAACAATTTCACTCATGATCATAGATGCCAAAATAGTCAATAAAATACTGACAAACTGAATCCAAGAACACATACAAAAATCATTCGCCATGATCAAGTTAGCTTCATTCCAGAGGTTAAGGGATAGTTCAAGACACAAAAATCAATTAATATAAGCCCCCATATAAATAAAGTGAAAGAAATAAACATATGATCATCTCATTAGATGCTGAAAAAGCATTTGACAAAATACAACACCCCTTCATGATAAAGGCCATGGAGAGAGTCTGGGATCTAAGCAAGAAGACAGGGCTGATAACTTTCCATATCCCTTCAACATAATTCTTGAAGTTCTGGCTATATCAATAAGACAGCACAAAAAAGATAAAGGAAGAAGTCAAACTTTCATTATTTGCAGATGATATGATAGTGTACATAAGTGAAACAAAAAACCCTACCAGAGAACTTTTACAGCTGATAATTACCTATAGTAATATGGTAGGCAACACGGTCACCTCAAAACAATAAGTAGAAACAACAAATGATAAAGCTGAGAAAGAAATTAGAGAAACATCACCCCTTTCAATAACCACAAATAACACAAAATATCTTGGGGTAACACTAACCAAAGAAGTGAACAACCTGTTCCACAAAAACTTTAAGTCTTGAAGAAAGAAATTGAAAAAGATACCAAAAAATTGAAGGATACCCTATGCTCTTGAATAGATAGAATGAACACAACAAAAATGGCAATACTGCCCAAAGAAATCTATAGATTCAATGCAATACCAATCAAAATCCCAACACAATTCTTCACAGACCATGAAAGAACAATACTCAAATCTTGGGGTAACACTAACCAGAGAAGTGAATGACCTGTTTCACAAGAACTTTAAGTCTTTGAAGAACGAAATTGAAAAAGATACCAGAAAACTGAAGGATATCCTATGCTCTTCAATAGATAGAATGAACACAACAAAAATGACAATACTGCCAGAAGCAATCTATTGATTCAATGCAATACCAATCAAAATCCCAACACAATTCTTCACAGACCATGAAAGAACAATACTCAACTTCATATAGAAAAACAAAAAAACCTTGGATAGCCTAAACAATCTTGTACAATAAAGGAACTTCCAGAGGCATCAGCATTCCTGACATCAAACTCTACTATAGATCAATGGTAATGCAAACAGCTTGGTATTGGCAAAAAAAAAAAAAAAAAAGAAAAAAAAGAAAAGACTGGTTGAATAATAGAATCAAATTGAAGACCCAGATATTAATCCACACACATATGAACTTCTAATTTTTGACAAAGAAGCTAAAAATATATAATGGGAAAAAAGAAAGCATTTCTTCAACAAATGGTGATCACATAACTAGATGTCAACATGTAGAAGAATGCAAATAGATCTATATCTATCCCTATGCATAAAACTCAAGTGCAAATAGATTAAAGACTTCAATATAAATGTGACCATGCTGAACTTGATAGAAGAGAAAGTGGGAAGTAGCCTTCAATCCATAGGCATATGAAACCACTTCCTAAATATAACACCAGTAGCACAGATAATAAGAGCAATAATCAATACATGGGGTGGTGGAGGAGGGTCATCTGTCTATATGTTAATCTCATTGTTTAATAAAGAAACTGCCTTGGCTTTTTGATAGGGCAGGATTTAGATAGGTGGAGTAGACAGAACAGAATTCTGGGAGAAAGAAAGCAGAGTCAGGCAAACGCCATAAAGTCAACTGCCAGGTCAGACATGCTGAATCTTTCCTGGTAAGCCACCACCTCATGGTGCTACACAGATTATTAGAAATGGGTTAATCAAGATGTGAGAATTAGCCAATAAGAGGATAGAACTAACAGGCCAAGCAGTGTTTAAAAGAATACAGTTTCTGTGTAGTTATTTCGGCATAAGCTAGCCGTGCAGGAGCCGGGTGGTATGAAAAGCAGGCCTGCTCCTTTAAGAAGCTTCTATAAAGCAAAGGACACAGTCAATAAGACAAAAAGGCAGCCTACTGTATGGGAAAAGGTCTTTACCAACCCCACATCAGACAGAGGGCTGACTCCAAAAGATTTTTTAAAAACTCAAAAAAGTAGACATCAAAATTCTGAATAATTCAATTAAAAAATGGGGCACAAAACTAAATGCAGAATTGTCAACAGAAGAATCTCAAATGGATGAAAGGCACTTAGGGTAATGTTAAATATCCTTATCCATCAGGGAACCTGCAAATCAAAATGACTCTGAATTACAGTCTTACACCAATCAAAATGACTAAGATCAAAAACACCAATGATAGCTTATGCTGGAGAAGATGTGGAGTATGAGGAATACCTCTCCATTGGTGGCAGGAATCTATACTTATACAACCACTCTAGAAATCAGTATGGAAGTTTCTCAGAAAATTGGGAATCAACCTAACTCAAGAGTGGTATCAGCAATACCACTTTTGGGCATATACGCAAAGGATACTTAATCATACTACAAGGCATTTGTTCAACTATGCTAATAGCAGAATTATTTGCAATAGCCAGAACCTGGAAAAAAACCTAGATGCCCCTCAACTGAAGAATGGATAAAGAAAATGTGGCATATTTACAAATAAGAGTACTAATCAGCAGAAAAAAATGACATCTTGAAAATCGCATACAAATGAATAGAACTAGAAAAAAACCTACTTAATTAGGCAACCTAGACCCAGAAAGAGGAACATGGTATGTACCCACTCATAAGTAGATCCTAGTTGTAAAGCAAAAGATAATGAGCCTCTAGTTATAGTCCACGACCATAGAGAAGCTAAGTAACAAAGTGAACCCTAAAAAAACATATATAGATTCATCTTGGAAGGGTATATAGACAAAATCTTCTGACAAAATAGTGAGCATGGTGGTGGGGAGGAGAAAAAGGAGAACTGAATTGGAAGAGTGAAGGAGAGGCAGGAGGAGAACTTGAGGGAATGGGATAGTAGAGATAGAAAAAAGGACAGATAGGGAGAGCAAGGAAAGAGATATTTTTGATTTAGGGCGTCAATATGGTGCTAGCAAGAAACCTGGCACTAGAGAAACCCCAGGAATCCACAAAGATGATGCCACCTAAGACCTTTAGCAATCGACAAGAGAGTGATGGAACTGGCCTTGAACTATAGTCAGATTGATCAATATCTCAAATGTCACCATAAAACCTTCATCAAACAACTGCTGGAAACAGAAGCAGAAACCCACAACAAAGCACTGGGCTGATCTCCCGATGTCCTGCTGAAGAGTGGGAAGAGTTAGAATATGAACAACGAGGTCTAGACAATGATGGGAGAACCCACGGAAACAGCTTACCTGAGCTAATGGGAGCTCGCCAAATTCATTTGGACAGGGAGGGAACCAGCATAGGACCAAATTGGACCCTCTGAATCTGAATGCCACTTATATGGCTGGGACAGACTGTGAGGCCACAGGATTTATCCTTACTGCTTGTACTGGTTTTTGGAACTTATTATCTTTGGCTAGACACCTTGCTCAGCCTAGATACAGTAGGGAGGGCCTTGGCCCTTCCCCAAAGCAGTGTGCTTTACCCTCTCTGATGAGAGGATTGGGGGTGGGTTGGTGGGTTAGATGGAGGGGATGTGAGGAGGGAAGGGAGCAAGAACTGGAACATGAAAAAAGATAGTTTGTTTTACTTTTTATAAAAAGAAAAATTTGGACTTTATAGTTACAGACACTCATCCCAAGGACATTTTCCACAGTTCAGAAACTTGAAGGAAGAAAAAATCTGGATTGAAAAGATGTAGTTTGTTGATCCATGCTAACTTTTTTCTATATCTCACAGACTCAATATAATTGTATCATGTCATTGGTAAATTACTACCTCTTTGAATTCTTCCCAAGCTCAAACAGAGTTTTTGTTGATTTCAAAATTCAAGCAGCAGCAAATACTGTTTTGACTTGACCCTTGTACTTATTCTGACTGACCTCATCACTCATTTTATCTGTGATTTCTCTATACTTGTGCTTCTTAGGTTCTTGGTGTCTTATTCAAAGAAGGGAAGAACATGCATATAGTACAGAAGGAAAGAATTTTACTCAGGATCAAAGTGAAATATGGGACAGAAACATTGAAATAGGTCAAAGTCCCTATATGAAATTAACTCCATAGACAATTTATGCAGAAGGAGTTGGTATTGGTTTCTGAAAACTATGATGCATATGAATGTCTGTTTTGATTGGTAGGCTTTGATCAGAGCACATAGCCTTTTCCCCTGATACACCTGATTGTAATAATAGGCATTGTATGCCAAGTTATGCATAGGATAGTAAATAAAAGGTTTTCCATAAAATGTTATTTTAAGCATCCCCTTAAGTACATATAGTCAATTGTAGGCAACATTTGTTAACTAATCATGCTTTGTTCTAAATGTACCAAGCTACAGACTCATGTAAAGCCATGATTGGAATGAACTGCTTTCTCTGTTTAGAGAGAGGTGTCAATGAAGCTTTAGGAAATTATAACTCTAGTTGATAAATGTTTTGTTTGGAAAGGAATGAATTTTTAACTCATGCTCAGTGGAATCCAAGGGTCCTAACCTCTCCCTACACACACCTACCTCTCTCTGACTCATTCCTTCCATATAGGGGTTATGTTGTAATAAGAGCAGCGGGGCTGCGTCCCCGGCACCTGGCCGCCCGCATGGCTAGCTTATGCCCCGAAATGATTACACGGAAACTGTATTCTTTTAATCACTGCCTGGCCCATTAGTTCCAGCCTCTTATTGGCTAGCTCTTACATATTGATCTAACCCATTTTTAATATTTTGTGTAGTACCACAAGCTGGCTTATCAGGAAAGATCTTAACCTGCGTCTGTCTGGAGTGGGAGAATCATGGCGACTCCTTGACTCGGCTTTTTTCTCCCAGCATTCTGTTCTGTCTACTCCACCTACCTAATTTTCTGTCCTATTAAAGGGCTAAGGCAGTTTCTTTATTTAACCAATGAAATTAACTCTTCCATCAGGGTTATTTATTTATTTCAAGAAATTTGGCACTTGAAACTTGCTATGCTTATTTTGTTTGGAAACTAATATGTATTTAATGTATGTCCAGTGGAGCTTGTAGCTGTTTAGCAATTTTTAGACATACCTGCCCCTTTCTAACTCAGTCCTTCCCTTTTTTTATTTTTTTGGAAATTTTGGTCCTGAAACTTGCTATGGGGCTTTGAATGACAGTGTTCCCCCTAAGTTCACATATGTGAATGCTTGGTCACCAGTTTTGGGAACTCTTTAGAAAAGATTAATTATTGTATACTTATTGGAGGAGGTATGTTACTATGGGTGGGGTTTGAGATATCAAAAGCTTAAGCCATCCCCAATCATCTCTCTAACTTACTCTACATCTTACAGATAAAGATGAAAGCTATTAGGTATTGTTCCAATGCATGCCTTTCTTCATGGTGCCATGCTTACTACAATGTTAATAATGGAAATGCCAGACTTTAAAATAAATTATTTCTTTTATAAACTGTCTTGTTTATGGTGTCATGTCACAACAATAGAAAAGTAACTATTATACTTGCCTTCCTAGCAAGGAGAGAAAATAAAAAGAAAACAGTTAATGGAGAAATTTTCATATCATGCATATGAGAGTTGACACCATAAGTGAAGACCAAGTCCTCAAAAAGACTTGCTTTTAGTGAAAAAGAAAATGGACTCTAGGTTCTTAGAATACTCTGTTCCCAGTATCAGGCTGACAGACTGATCAAATTATAGGCCCCTACAATTTTTTTTTTTTCGTTTTTCGAGACAGGGTTTCTCTGTGGCTTTGGAGCCTGCCCTGGAACTAGCTCTGTAGACCAGGCTGGCCTCGAACTCACAGAGATCCGCCTGCCTCTGCCTCCTGAGTGCTGGGATTAAAGGCGTGTGCCACCATCGCCCGGCCCAAATTTTAAATACTTAAGGCATATTTATTTTTACTTTAACAATTTTGGTGTTTACTTTCATAAATGTTTGTGCACCAAATTAGTACAATGCCTCCAGAGGCCAGAAGCATGGTTCAGATATCCTGGAACTGGAGTTACAGACAGTCGCTAGCAGTCATGTTTGCTAGAAATTAAACAAGACTCCTCTAGAAGAGCATCCTCTGGCTTTTTCTTTTCTTTTCCTAGATTTCTTTTTTACTTTGAGACAGAGTTTCTTTGTGAAACAGTCCTGGTTGTCTTGGAACTCGCTTTATAGACCAAGATATCCTCCATCTCACAGAGATGCTTGCTTTCTGAGCACTGGGATTAAGGTGTGTGCCACCACCGCCTGGCTGCACCCAGTGTTCTGATCATTGAGCCATCTTCTGTGCCTTCTTCCTTGAGTTTTAATGATATATTTATACTATATATAATAATGGCCTCTCAATGATTACTCCAGCTTGGTTTTTATGCATATTTAGGTTTTTTGATTTTTATTGTGTGTGTGTGTGTGTTTTAACGTGTATATTTTATGAATTTTAGCTATTGGCATAACTATGCTGCACAGGAAAAGCCTTTTTGTCTTGGAAATAATAAAAATAATTCCTCTGTTTTTAATGCTTGTGTTTGGAAAGAAGACAGAGATTTAAGGGATGAAATTTCCTCTGATCTCTGTGCAGAAAAATCACATTGACTTTAAATATCAGCAAAAAATAAATAAAATAAAAGAGTCCCAGCTGCAGAAGACCACAGAAGAAACAATTTCAGTAGCCTTGACTCTTGCTTCTGCTTCCTGTGGAAGTTTATGTCAGGGCTTGTATCACTGTGGGAGGAGTACAAAAACCTTGTTAACAATAATAAGTTGCAACATCTTCAGGCTGCAGACCACTGATCTTAAGAGAATACTGAGTGCCAGATCCACTGCCACTGAACCTTGATGGAATCCCATCTGCCAATCTGTTTGTAGCATAGATCAGGAGCTTGAGAGCATTCCCTGGTTTCTGTTGACACCACGCTAAATAACTTTTAATGTTCTGACCAGCCTGGCATGTTATGGTGACACTGTCTCCCAGAGATGAAGACAGGGAGGCTGTAGACTGGGTCATCTGAATTTCACATCTGGCACCTGAGGTTGAAAAATTGAAAACAAATTCTTTCAAAATTAATTTTCTTATTTGAGGACTTTCACAGTAGCAATGAAGGACTGACCATACTCAGATGAATACCTTCTCAATGCTCTCTTCCTTACCTGCAAGCCAGAGTAGCAGCAACCCCAGAAGATGAGTGGTGATCATGATTTTTCTAAACCTGACTCCAGCACATGGTGTTTTTTGTCTTTTTATTCTTTTTTAATTAATATTTCCACCTGCTCCCCATTTCCCATTTCCCTCCCCTCCTCCCAAATATTGCCTCCTCCACCCACTCCCCTCCCCCTATCCCCACTCCTCTTCTCCTCCCCCCACACCATTCCCCCTCCCTCTCGATACTGAAGAGCAGTCCAAATTCTCAGCCCTGAGGGAAGACGAAGGTCTTCTATCTACATCCAGGAAGGCGAGCGTCTAAACAGGCTAAGCTCCCACAAAGCCAGTTCATGTATTAGGATCGAAACCTAGTGCCATTGTCCTTGGCTGACTATACGATTTTCTTTGGGTTCACTTTCTTATTTAGCTTCTCTGGGATCACAAATTACATGCTCAATGTCCTTTATTTATGGCTAGAAACCGATAATGAGTGAGTACATCCCATGTTCCTCTTGAAATTGAGGAGGATACCAGAAAATGGAAGGATCTCCCTTGCTCTTGGATTGGGAGGATCAACATAGTAAAAATGGCAATTCTACCAAGGGCAATTTATAGATTCAATGCAATCCTCATTAAAATCCCATCAAAATTCTTCACAGATCTTGAGAGGACAATAATCAACTTTATATGGAGACACAAAAAACCCAGGATAGCCAAAACAATCTTATATAATAAAGGATCGTCTGGAGGCATTACCATGCCTGACTTCAAACTCTATTACAGAGCTTCAGTATTGAAAACAGCTTGGTATTGGCATAAAAACAGAGAAGTCGATCAATGGAACCGAGTAGAAGACCCTGATTTTAACCCACAAACATATGAACACCTAATTTTTGTAAAGGAGCTAAAAGTATTCATGGAAAAAAGAGAGCATCTTTAGCAAATGGTGCTGGCAGAACTGGTTGGCAACGTGTAGAAGAATGAAAATAGATCCATATCTATCGCCATGCACAAAACTCAAGTCCAAATGGATTAAAGACCTCAATATTAGTCTGAACACACTGAACCTGATAGAAGAAAAAGTGGGAAGTACTCTACAACATATGGGTACAGGAGATCACTTCCTACGTTTATCCCGAGCAGCACAGACATTAAGGACAACATTGAATAAATAGGACCTCCTGAAACTGAGTAGCTTCTGTAAAGCAAAGGACACTGTCACTAAGACAAAAAGGCAACCCACTGACTGGGAGAAGATCTTCACCAACCCTGCAACAGCAAAGGTCTGATCTCCAAAATATATAAAGAACTCAAGAAACTAGACTTTAAAATGCTAATTAACCCAATAAAAAAAATGGGGCACTGAACTGAACAGAGAATTCTCAACAGAAGAAATTCAAATGGCCAAAAGACACTTAAGGTCATGCTCAACCTCCTTAGCGATAAGGGAAATGCAAATTAAAACAACTTTGAGATACCATCTTACACCTGTCAGAATGGCTAAAATTAAAAACATCAATGATAGCCTTTGCTGGAGAGGTTGTGGAGAAAGGGGCACACTCATCCATTGCTGGTGGGAATGCAAACTTGTGCAACCACTTTGGAAATCAGTGTGGCGATTTCTCAGGAAATTTGGGATCAACCTACCCCAAGATCCAGTAATACCACTCTTGGGAATATACCCAAGAGATGCCCTATCATATGACAAAAGTATCTGTTCAACTATGTTCATAGCAGCATTGTTTGTAATAGCCAGAACCTGGAAACAACCTAGATGCCCTTTAATGGAGGAATGGATGAAGAAAGTGTGGAATATATACATATTAGAGTACTACTCAGCGGTAAAAAACAATGACTTCTCGAATTTTGCGTGCAAATGGATGGAAATAGAAAACACTATCCTGAGTGAGGTATCTCAATTCTTAATATCTTAAATATCTTCTTTTGTTATTGACATTAAATCTTTAGATCAATGCCTAAGTGATTTGTTTTAGCTATAATACTTTACTAAGTTCTAGTAGCTGACCTAACTAAATGTATGCTTTGTTAGCTTGCTAAAATTTTACATAGTCCATATTTTAAGTAAATTTGTGTAACATAACATATAGATATATTAACTTGTATGTTAACAAATTGTCATTATGTTCCCTTAGTGTGCGATATTGCAAAATGTTTGTTTATAACATAAAGATATATTTCTGAGAAAGGCACCTTTTGATTAGTTTAGCAAAGAGCTAAATGGTCAATCGCAAAGCTGAAGATACTAGGTTGGACTTCCAGGCAGTGAGAACAAAACTGGAAAAAAAATCTATGCACACAATTTCAACAGCAGACTTGGAATAAGTTAAATGTGCCATATTAAGAAGAGATAACCAAGCCATGTAACAGAATGTGAGGTTTGAAGGGGAGGGAAGAGGCAGGGGGAGGAGCAGATAAAAAAATGTAGTGATCAGTAAAAATCAATAAAAAAGAAAAAAATTGCTCAGAGGAAAAACTTTATAGGTTAATTTAGCTATTAGACATAGTTGGGGAAAAGCCAGAGCTATGATTAAACTTCCATAATTAATACTAAGTCACCAGATAATTACTTGTGGGCTAGCAGTCCAGAGACAGTTCAATAAAAAAGCTTGCAACAGTGCTTTGATACATATGTATGGTGTGTGTGTGTGTGTGTGTGTGTATGTGTGAGTGTGTGTGTTTGTGAGTGTAGTTTTTGGAAATTTTATTTTCAATGTATTTGGTGAAATGGTGGTTATATTTAAAATCTGTTGCTTTTTGAATTGTTTTTATCAACTATTTATTTTGCTATGATTTTATGGATGGATACAGTGTTAGATAATATCCATGTAAATTAAAGTTGACAGAGGATTTTGTCCTACTCAGTCCTGCAGTCATTAAGTACCAAGAAACACAAAGAGGCCTACATTACTTATAAACTGGTTGTCTTATTAGCTCAAGATTTCTTATTAACTAATTCTTACATTAACCCATTTTTCTTTTCTGTGTCAGTCACATATTTTGTTTCCTTTTATCAGTGAAGCAATCTCATCCTGCTTCTTATTGTTCTGGGAAACAACTGCAGACTGAGCCTTTCTTCTTCGCAGAATTTTCCTCTTCTGGTTGCCCCACTTTTATTTCCTGCTTGGCTACTGTCTAATCAGCATTTTATTGAACAAGTACAAGAGATAAATCTTTGTGGGGTACAAGACCATTGTATCATAGCATTCCCCCCTTTTTTAAAATATAAGAACTCTGAATCTAATATCCTTTGTTTTGCATTTTTCATACCATTATCCATAACAACCTGTAACCAATACTCTAAACAAACAAACAAACAAACAAACAAACAAACAAACCAAAAACTATCCATAGTCCATTTTTGAGAAATGAGGGCTTAGTTTTCCAGTCTACTTCCTGCTGATTGGGGGTGCTGATATTCTTACGGGGACCAAAAAAAAAATTAAGACTATGGTCAAGTATTGACTGAAAGATTCTGTGAGGCTTGATAATCTCAGTAAACAGTTTTGAAGCTTTTCTGGACATAGAACTCAGATGAAACTCCAACAGAGGTCCTCTGAAATTTTGGATCATTTGGGCCATCTCTTCCTATCAGAGATTTTTCAGTGAGTCTTCCTTGGTCAAACCTGATTTTTCTTAACCCAGAGTGAATCCACAGTCTCTTATTTCCTGTGGAAACAAAGCAAAACATATTCTTGAAAGTAACAGGTCTTTTGACTTATATTTTGGAGCCAAGGCACTTTCAATATACATATGTTGGAATAATCCTGTAGCATTTATTATCAAATGTCTTTTAGCAGTTGTTGCTCCTTCCTCGGCTATCAAACAATTCAGAGACAACACAATAACACACAGTATCTAGATTCTCTGTGTATTTTCCATTTTTATGTGGCTTTGTTTTAAACTCTATTTCTTCTATTTTTATTTTTAATCTTTCTTACACAGAATTTTCCTCTGTATCTTTGGATGTCCTGGAATTCATTCTGTAGACCAGGCTGTCCTTAAACTCACAGAGATCTGCCTGCCTCTGCCTCCCCAATGCTGGGATTAAAAGTGTATGTGTGTGTGCTATCACACTCAACTTTTCTTTTGTTTTCTTTCTCTCTCTCTCTCTTTTTTTTTTGAGAAACTTTATCCTTTTTCTTTTCTCTCCCAAGCCTACATGTATTTTCAAACACACTGTAAACCATTTAAACTTTTTTTTGTTATGTCTGAATCTATCTTTACTGTATATCTCTCTTTTTCTGACCATATGAGTCTTTAATTTGTTAAGTGATTTGGCTAGGATTAAAGACCTGGGTTTGACGGCTGGATCCACCTCATTCTTTAGTTTAATTATAGTCTATCTTTGTGGCAGAGGTACTGGCAAGAGGCATATTTATTGCTGCGATGCTATGGAGTTTCAAGGTCCCTGAAACCACCAAGTAGCCTACTGACAGCTATTCATAAACACCATTTAAGTGTTTTGTGGTAGGGCCTCTCAAAAGAGCTGCAAGGTTTTACAGATAAAGCTGAGTCAAGAATGCTCTCTTAAGTGAGATGCATTTGCCTTTAACAAACAGAGCTCACCCTAGAAACGGTTGCTACCAAGAATTAATGTTTAACTCAGTCAGTTCTTTTGTGTCTAGAATCACTTCCCAATCTCTCTCAGGTTTAAACTTTTGTTTAGCATTTTGCCAGACAATTATCCATAACAACTTGTAACCAACACTTTAAATAAAGAAAAACATCCATAATCCATGTTTTTGGGGGGAATGTGGGCAAAGTTTTCCAGGCTACTTCCTGCTGATTGGGGATGCTGATATTCTTATGGGGACCTAAAGAAAAATTATAACTATGGTAAAGTCTGACTGAGGCTTAATTATATTAGCCAGCAGTTTTGAGGCTGTTCTGGATGTAGAACTCAGATGAAACTCCAACAGAGGTCCCCTGAAATGTTGGATCAAATTAATATTTTCATATTTAGGGACAAGATATATTCATGTTGATTAATAATTTTATATTACCAATTATCTTATATACATAAAAGATGTAATAACAAATTTTAAATAATAATAGACTTTTTCTGAATAATTCACAATCATTAAATACTCACGATAAGCTGAATAATTTTCTATGATTATCCTTCCATCTTAGTTACTTTTTGATTGGTGTAATAAGACACTACAACTGAGACAGTATATAAAGGAAAGACTTATTTTAGAGCTTATGGACACAGAGGGTGAATCTATGACCATCATGGTGGGGAACATAGTGGCAGTGAGACACTTCTGGTGCTGAAGGAGTAGCTCACACCTTTTGTACTAATCCATCTACATGAGGGAGAAAAAGCTAACTGGGAATGGCATGGTCTTTTGAAACGTCAAAGTCTAAGGCAAGTGACACATCTCCTATAACAAAATCCTCATTATAATCTTTGCTAAACAGTTCTTTCAAATGGGGATCATAGTCAAATGTATGAGCTTATGGGAACCACTGGCTTTGAAACCTCCACACCTGCTTATTGATCAAATGGGGACCGTAGTGAAATGTATGAGCTTATGGGAACCACTGGCTTTGAAACCTCCACACCTGCTTATTGATCAGAAAGAATGAAAACAGATTCTTTTTTTATGAATTTGCTGGATAATAATAAAAATCAAGGCATGATCTAGGAGAGTTCATTTACTTTTAAATTAGTGAATTTATTATTTTCAATGATCAAATAAAACCCTTACAACTTAAGCTACTAATCCTAATGAGTCAAATAATAATATGTTTAAAAAACCTTCTGGTGCTATATACAGTATGAAGAAAGTAAAAAAAAAATAATAGAGTTAAGTGGATATAGCCCTTGTAATATTATGTAGAATATAGACAGAAACCTTCAGTTAAAAAGAGGATTTGATAAGACAGAAAAGAGGAGTGATTTGGAGTGGAAAATATAGGTCTGTATTCAAAGGCTTTCAACAAGTGGACCTTTATGTTAGATCAAATAATATGGGAGATACTGAGAGAGTCAAGAAAATAGAATCAGTCAGTGACTTAGTGAACCTTCATCTTGTTTTGGTTTGGGTAAGGTGGGGTATATTTTTATGATCTGCTTTATGCTTTCAAAGAGTGAGAACATCAGAGTTCCTGCTGGAAATAGCTGGCATATTACAATTAGGATAAGTTTACTTTTGGTTATGTAAAAGGCTCTTCAGAATCGTGTTCAATGTGTAAACAACCCTTTCAAAGATAATTTAGTATCAAATACCTATGTTTGAGAGTTGCCTGTTAGATACATACTCTTATACTTGGAAAATGATTAAGTGGTTGAAAGCACTTGATAGTCAAGTCTAGTCTGATGAAGTGAGATTGGTCTTATGGGTGTTGGAAGCCACATTAAAAAATAGTATTTATTTGAGTATCTCTAGGGCGAAATAGAAAAATGGGACAGGAGAATCACTGGAATCTTCCAGGACAACCAACAATGAGTAAGAGTATCCATTTAACAACAGAAATAATAAATTCCTTATCTCGATACAGGACTGGAAGTAGACTTCCGACCTTCATATATTCTCTTTGGCATGCACATGCTTACCTTCATACTATACACATACTACATACTTCATACTACATAATACATACTTCATACTACATCACAAACTACACTACACTAGACACACACACACAAACACACACACATGTACACATATATACCAGCAAACATTCATATTTCTATAGGAATAATCAGAATAAAATGTTCAGAATGTCAAGGAAAAACATAATGTAGAGTATAAGTGAACATTCTTGTTTACCAGGGCAACGTTATCTGATACAACAGTAAGGAATTAAATCTGATCATTTGGAGGGACCACAACACAACTGAGGCTGTAAAAATTTTATAGACAGCAATAGAACCTTTTATAACTTTATCATAAACAGAATTTAATTGGATAATGGATCAATATAGTTGTAGATGACAGGAGACAAGAAAGTTCTCAAGGTATGCAGAGTATACAAAATTAATGTCTAAGATCAATTGTCCTGTCAAGCCTCCATGTTTTCTTGAAGTCCAAGGGACCATAAAGAAAAACACAAATTAGCCTGAATCCTTACAGGCCTGAAAAAGTTCACCAGCTTTTCAGCAACTGGAAAGCACATTGTGTCCCAGAAACCATGGTCTGTAACATGTTAAAGCTATGACACATGCCTTTCAAGGCAGCTAGGTCAGGATAACTCAGATATATGGATAGAGGTGAACATTATGAAATCACTACTATGGTTATCCAGTTAGGTCATCAGTACTATCTTGGACTACAGGGCTTCTATCAGGATACATCTTTGGTTAGTTCATATTTTCATTAGCAGGTTAATTCTGCCTTCCAGGAAAACAACAGAGTATTCTCTAATACTGGTGTATACCAATATGACCACTTGTTAACTCTTTATTTCAATCAGATAATGCCTGTAGTGTAGTCTAAATTCTCAAAGTGAAAGTTCCTGTTTGTATTATCTACAGGGACTGCTGTTCTGACACATAAGTCTCAATCGATGATATAACCTAGGTGTTTCATCTGTAGTCATCTCTGTATATAAGGAATCCAAGAGTAAGCATAATAATTACACTTGTGCTGATGATGCTGAACATGTTTCAGGCTACAATGAGCTTTCTTGTATGCTTCCACTAAATCTCAGAGATACTCTTTAAACCTGAATGTATCTTAGCAGGTAGAGATACAAAAAAAAAAAAAAAAAAAAAAAAAAAAAAGAACACCTGGTGTATATCAATTCTGCTTCCCTAGGGGTTTATGTTATTAATTTTACTAGTGTGGGAGGATATACATTATACAATAGACAGAAATATGTGTAATATCTACAAATGCCTGGTTGCTTATAAGTGAGAGAATAATCTGTCCCTGATCAAGAAACAGTGAAACTTGCTGGATCCACAGTTAATAATTTGGATACATATTTGACCAATATCCTTGGAGCGTTCCTTATTTTCTGTTGAAACCAAGTCAAATACTCATTAATAATACCCTAACTTCTATTGGACTTTCAGATGATTGCACGTTCTTCTAGATATGAAGACAGAAACTGTGGAATTGGGTCATCTGGATGTTTTATCTCACACCTAAAACAGATACATACAACAAAAATGTTATGTTTAACAGGAAAAACAAAGAAGCAGGCAGCACTGATCATAGTACTCTAATTAAATTCTCAATGTTGTACTTTTTACTTGTGAGCCAGAGCAGCAACAGCCCCAGAGCAGGGGCCCTCATATTCTTGGTGTGTCCTGTTTGCAACTGACTCCTGCACGGGGTATGTGAAGCCTATAAACATCCATAGTAGTAGTGCACTGTGCTGTAGGTACATGCGAATCTTCAGGTATTGAGCAGATTTTGCATATCTGCAAGACTGGTCAACTCAGTAACTTATCATATGAGTAAGAACTGTAGTTTGCTTCAGCAAAACTAGAGATGTTCGAATTTTTCTATGAATAATATGTGCTGTCTGGCTTCTATACTGGAAGTGTCCATTTTGTGCTCAGTAAATACCATCTAACTTTTATTAATTTGAGTGTCAACATGCTTTTGGATCCTCTTTCATCTAGGATGGGCACTGTTCATTTTGGAACAAACTCAGAATATAAACAAGTCACAGACTTCCTTCATTGGTACCTATCAATCTTCTTGTTCACTCATCTCTCTCTCAACCCCATCTTCCTGATATGCTTCATGTGAAATATAAGCAATAATAACAACCAGCACCAGAAAAATCACAGCGACCCATGGTTTCCAGAAAGTGCAATATTCTTCATTATCATCACCTCTTTTTCATTTTTTTTTTGCTACTAAGTACCTTCACACTCTTTCCATAGTGGTCAATCAATAGGAATTTCTTTCCTTATCACCTATTTTGCTGTTTATACACATCTAGTCCTCATGACTCCTAGATGGGACCTCTTTAAGAGCTGGTTTTCAATCCATGTATCTCTGAACTTCCCACAAATTCATCTGAATGACTGGTTGAGAGCAAAGATCACATAATTTGCAGAAATGCCTCATATTGTTCCTACCAGAGTTCTATTCTATCTAGTTGTGAGCCCACAGCAAAAGACATGTAAACTTTGTGAAACAACATAAATGACAACAGGTTCAGATAACCAGAGTCCCAAATCTAACCAAACTCATGTGAAATTTTATGTTTTTATTGGATCAATCCTTTTCCTTTTAGGGATTCCTATGAGTTTATAACATAATACCACACTGCATGAAAGATGGCTTTGGTTTTCTATAGTCTGTCATGTATAGTAGGTGAAGTCTGTTTGGCTGAGATTTAGAAAACTAATCATAATCCACTACATCTAAAGACAAGAAAGTTGTATTTCATACCATGATTTCCTAATATATCCGGTTAACTTAAAGTAAAAACCTGATTCCTAATTGTGAAAAAAAATTTTAGATGATAGTATTTTTGTCTTCAATATAGAAAACAAATAACTGGAAACTAGATTAAGGCTTCACCCACTTTTACATCTGCAATTTTATATTGATACTATTTTACCCATATGAATATGAGCAAGTTACAATTTTCAAAAGAAGGGGTTTTAGTTAAATACCAGTTCTCCTTGGGTAGAGTCTCTTGGAAAATTGATGGTAGGATTTAATTTTCTGTTATTCCTCATACATCCTCTAAGAGAGAGAGCCTGAAGAAGTTTTTGATAACACGCCTATTCTCATGTGAGTTAAATTGGAACAGAGAGCATAGAACTTAGATGAAACTCTGTTCATTTCTTACAAAGCTCTACTCCACTCCAGGCAATCTGTTGATCCTCTGAGGAGCCAATAACAGCAACTGTGAGGTGTGTGGGATTCCTGGTGGTGTTGTACAAATCAGATTCAGTTATAATTGAAATTATAGGGTTATACAGAAGACAAGTTCAGCATCCATTCTTCTTCAAGAGCAACATTATTAGATGAGGTAAATGAACTTTCTCTAAAACACAGAGCAACATGATTTACAGAGGACCATTAGCTAAACCAGAAAGGCTGGTAGCATCATCATATCCTTACTCACCCTAGAGACTGAGAATAAAATGGGTCGATGAATTCCATGAAAATCTTAGTGAAAAATACTTAGAGACACAAGAATAGAGTAAGGAGAATCATGTAGAAGGAGGTATAAGAAATAGAAGATATAAACAGGATGTCCCATGTGCATCTGGAGGAATAGCGACCACCAGAGACACAGGGCCCAGCTGCAGCTAAAGGAGGAAGGAATGGGTAAATGGTAGTATAAGAATACACTCAACAACATAAAGAACAGTATGACAGTACCCAAAACAAGTGATTCTATAACAACAAGGCCCAAACCATTCCAAAGCAGATGAAGCAGCAGAAAACGTGTAAAAAAGACAAGGTCTTGCAAAGGAATGCAGGTTTTCAGTTAAGTAGAATGGAATCCTGTGGTCAATTTATTTTGGCTCTTAAACATTATGTAGGTATATGTGCAGTGCTTGGACACGAGTCTCCTAGATATCATTATGCAGGTATAAAAATAGTAACATAACAGACAAAAATCTGTATTTTTATATATATATTTGTGCTGCTGTAAGTTCCTTGTATTTTATTCTAAAATATAACTTACAGATCAGGTCATCTAGTCAACTTTTGAACATTTACCTATTTAATGGTTTCATTTACTGGATTTTGTGTAGAAAAATATATATATTACACACACATACATGCATACATACTCCTATGTTTCATTTTGGCTATATCTCTTTCTTATTCCTTTGTTTGACACATATGACACACTGCCCAAGAAAAGGAACACAAATAGAGCTCAAAAGATCTTTTAGATTTTATTCTCTTATCCCGAAGAGAAGATGAGAGCAGGAAGGTATCTAAATCAAAAGCCTCTTAAACTTGACATCAAATAGGATGTCCAGATAGATCTCAGAATCTTTAGCAACTCTCAGGGAATACTTGGGCAATTGTGCTTTACAAATAGAAAAGTGAATATATAATCCAAGTTCAGGAGATACTGCTATTTCAGACCATATTCACTTTGTACCTCCATGAAGAGCCTTTTTCCAGTAAAATCAAGTATAAAACAAGTATAAATCTTACATGTTACAAAACCACCCAAAATATATCATAAGCTTTAATGCACATCAAAATACTATGAATTTCCTAGAATATAAAGAAGAAAATCATAATGACCTTCTATAGACGATAACCTAGTATATAAAATGCCAATGTCACAATATACTATAATGCAAATGAAATATGCTAGATATACTACATTAAAATTTACAATTTGAGAATAAAACAAAAATCACAATGCATTTATTTGCTATATTTAAATATTAAATAATTTGAATATACTATCAATGGCTCTCATTTCATAAAAAGGTATACTTCAAAATTTGACAAGAATAATTTTTTTAAACCCTCTAGTTATTTCTTTCTTCTATCTCACAAACATGCTGTCTGTGTCCTAAGCCTAAAACATGATCAGCACTTTTTGTGAGGATTTGTGCTGTACTGAAGAACTCTCTTTTGTTCATTACAACTAGCCTTTTAAATCATGTGAACTTAAGTCCTTTAAGGCCATGAAACTGTATATGACAAAACATATACATTCTAAAATCTTCATTACTGCAGGAATCTGAAAATTTAAATCCTTGTTTGTCATTTCTCTGATCCAGGAGATTTTGATGATATGTTTATTAAACATTTATCTAGTGTATCAGCATTACAAAGAAAATTTGGAAAATATGAATTTTGAGAAAGACATTGTCTTAATTTGAATATTCATAACGGCCTCATATTTGCTCTTGTTTATTTCAAGCATACATTTTAAAATTGCACAATATTTTAAGATTTTTTATTGATGCAATAAAAACCATGAGCATAAACAACTAAGGGAGGAAAGAGTTTATTTGCTTTCACTTCCACATTTCAGTCCATCTCAAAAGAAATCAGGAGAGAAATTTAAACAAAACATGAACCTTGAGGCAAGAATAGAAGAAATATCCACAGGGGAACACTTGCTCAACTTTCTTTCTTATACCACACAGGACCACCATCATTCCAAGGATCATACCATGCTTTTGAGAGCTGGACCCTTCCACATCGAATATCAATCAAGGAAATATACTACGGGCCAATGTTTTGGGAAAATTTTTTAAAATGTACCTCCCTCTTCTCAAATGACTCTAATTTGTGTAAAGCTGATATAAAAAGCCAGCATATGTACACTGTGAAAAATAAATATTATTATAGTATTTTCAATCTTATTCAAAGTAAAAGACATGGAGATATTCTCAATCTGTTACAATTAACACAGAAATAAGGCCAGTCTCTATTATGATTTGCTATATTTTGGAATAAGCTTCTTTTCTTTCTTAATAGTTCATAGCTAATACAGAAATGATTCTGGAAACAGGATGCGACAAAACTGGAAAACACTACTACTTTTTCTATCTCTCTGTCTGCACTTTTCTCTGTTCTTTGACAGAGGAAATGAGTTCAGTTGAATGAAATATAACCCCAATCAAATGCAGAATATTGGGAGATTATGTTATCTATTTTTCAGACCCTTGATGATAGTGCATTCTTACTCAGGGAATCAGCAGGGCCCTGAGATGAAAATGTTTGTGCTTCAGTTTGTATCATTGAGGGTGGGTAAATATTACCTTGTTGATAGCAGCAAATCTTCTTTTTCCATACTGCTGTTTGTGAGAGAGTAAGAGTTCCCAGACCCACTGTCACTCAAGTGAGCTGGAACTCCAGCAACCAAGTTTAATAATCTACAAATGAGGAGTTTAAGAGGATCTCCTGGCCTCTGCTCTTGCCCATGTGAGTAACTTGTGCTTACATTTGCACTGGCTCTACATGTGATGATGAACTTCTCTCCTTGTGAAGCGGGCCAGGAATGCTGAAGACCGGGATAGCAAAACTTCCGTACTAGATTCTGTCATAAGAAATGGGTGAAAAGATCAAGTAGAAATAGATGGAAGATAATTTCATGATTTACAATATTCTGAAAAATCAACAAGATCTGATCCAGAGTTAATGATTTCCTCAGGAACAAGAGTGGGATTGAACCACCTACCTAGGACAGAGTGGGCCTGTGGAAGGAAGCTCCACTAGAGTAGAAGCCAGGAGCAAGTACAGTCCCAAGAGCCAATCCAGTCCTGGGACACTGGAAGACCAGGACTGAGCCAGTGACCTGATCTAAAGTCAGCGATCTCCACCTCTCCACTGGAACAGGTAAAAGGGAGTAACTGCTGAACAAGTGAGCCAGAGCCAGAGACCACTGAGGATCCAGATGTAAATCTGGGACCTTCAAGGAAGGAGACACCTGTTAGTAAGGTGTGATTCTAGGACCTACCAGTAACGAGGCCTGAGCCAGGACCTTGGCTAGTCTGGTCATAAATCTGGAACCTCCGAAGGAGTAGGCAGGAACCAGAGATCTCTGCAGGTTCAGTTGTGAGTCTGGGACCTCAGAGGGTGTAGGCCTGAACTAGGACCACTGTGGGTCCCAGAATCGGTCTGGGACATCAAAGGAAATAGGCAGAAACCTGGAAACTCTGCGGCTATGAGCTTGAGTCTGGGACCTCTGAGGGAGTAAGCCTGGGCCAGGTCCTCTGTGGTTCTGGGCTCAACCAAGCTTGGGAACTCTGAGGCAGTAGACCAGATCCAGAAACCTTGGCAGGAAAACACCAAGCCAGGGACTTCTGCCAGAGGGGTTACATACCAGGATTTACAGAAACAGGTCAAAGTTGGTAACCTAGGCCAAAGTATACCTCAGACAGCAAACTCCAAGGAGCAGAGCAAAACAAAGCACAGGAGCACTGAGCTATTACCAGGAACACGGAGTAACCAATGGGGTAACTAGAACTGTGGCATTGACTGTACCATGAAGAACAACCATCTGAGCTTTAGATTCACTGGTACCTAGAAGATTATCCAACAGAATCTCAGACAGCACCAAACACATCTATTAGAAGAAAAAATGAGTAGAAAAGGTAAGAACACATGCAACACCACAAAGAGCAAACTCCAGTCTTGAAGACACACAGTCTATAAACTGAGGCCTCTTTGAGATTCAATGGAAGTGTGTCTGGGTCAAATTTCACTCCCACTAATTCTCTAATTCTTGGTGGTTTTCCTTAAAACAATAAATTAACTCTTAATGTTTCCATTCTAGTTCTCTCATTTTTGATGCCCGTTTTCTTCAAGCTCAATCTTGATGTTTTTCTGCTAACTCATTTTAATGCTATCTTTATTTTTTCATCACAGGTATATATCCAAGCAGAATCTTTCTGGCAACATAAAAAATTATGATGTTATTAAATTCTGTTTCTTAAGTAAATGATTACAATGAATGTAAGTAATAAAAAAAAGAATACAGCATGCTTTTCATTTCCCTTAACATGACTAAGCACATTTTTTTTTTACAGGTGAAAACAAATTATCCGAAGTACCCATATACATTCATACCCAAGCAATTTTTAATAGACTAACAGTATGTAAGCAAGGTATTCTTTTATTGACAGGCTGCTTGTTGTGGTTACAAAAAAAAACCACTCACTCTATTAGTTATATTGAAGGATAATCTTAGATGCAATCTTAAAAGAATCACAAATCTAAACTTTTATGCTTAAAAAAAGAAATGGACAGCTCAACTTTAAATCCTTAGGGTCCTTAGCCACTCACCAACAGTTTTTTTTTTTATTTATTTATTTCAGGAGATTGAGTGAAAAAAATGCTATAAGAGATTAATTATCAGCCTTGGTCATTAACCAACCCTCATTATGAGCTAGTGACAATTGGACTTCTTTGAATTTGTGACCTTAGCTATTTGTCCTTGTAAATTTTAGAATGTTTTCTGGGGCTTTTCATTTAAAAGCTA
The DNA here is from genome assembly GCF_950005125.1 of Chionomys nivalis. Classification (NCBI taxonomy): domain Eukaryota; kingdom Metazoa; phylum Chordata; class Mammalia; order Rodentia; family Cricetidae; genus Chionomys; species Chionomys nivalis. The sequence continues at coordinate 81,937,965 of NC_080086.1, forward strand.
TCATCAAGACATCTGATCTAATCTGAAGTTATTTTAAGGCCTTGTTTTAGTTAGTGATGCACACCAAAAACTGACAGCACTGATAGGGAACTTCAGCCAATCACATTCTGTTTAGAGTGTGTCCCTCTGGGGCCAAAGAAAAACAGATAAAACATCCAGGTATGCTGGCCTCTTCCCTTTTGTTCCCTGCACTCCTGAATTGCTGGAACCCTGGTTTTGTAAGTTCCATTTCTTCTGTTTATTAAAGCTGAATCTTTTATATTAAGCTAGTCTGGTTAATTCTAACTACCGATCGACCACACCCCTTTATTTGGTGACGGAACGTGAGGTTTTTTAGATACCAGCCTCTGCCTTCGAGCTTCGGGGTCACCCAGCAGCTGCTGGGAGCCAGTGGCCTCTCTCCTACGTGCACACCGCCCCCTCTTTGTTCTTGCCCCGCCCAGCTGCACATTGCCACTGCTGCTGCAGGCAACAGCACTGGCAGCACACCCAGCGTGGTCCGTGAGCACAGTGTCATTGTTCCCAGGGCTCCTGAATGCCCGCAGCAACTGCACCGTGCCCAGGGCTGCCCTCCATGCACACGATTGTTTCGCTGCCGCCTTATACTGCTACCACTGTGGAAGGGTGAGCTACTTGGCCGGAGCGACCCCTGCGGCTGCCCTACTCCCTCGGGCAATGCCCTCCCTGCTGTCCCGGCTGAGTCTGGCCTACGACATCACCCGCCTGTAGTTATAACCTACACAGCACACCATCTGTGAGTTTAACCTCTGGATTTGAGAATATATATTTCAGATTTTGTTTCTGGTTCTGACTACCTGGCCATGTGTATTCAGGTGCACCCCACCACCTACTGGCAGGGAACGGTCATTACAGGTAAGATTTCTTTCAATTAAAAAAATAATAAATAAATAAAAATAAATATAGGTTTGATTGAAAATGTTGGACAACATAACCGTTCAAGGTTTTCACAGCCTTTTAAATTATACCATGTCTGAGATTTTACAAGATGTTTATGATATTCCACTTGTTCGGCTATTTCTGGGGCTTATCATTTTAATTGTTTTTGGCAGCTTCTTTATAATATGGTTTGATAATAGAAAAATTATGCAGTTCTTACAGACTGAATCCAGGATTCTTAGGACAGAGGTCAAAAGCTTAAGGAAGGGCACAGCTGTTTTGAATGATAAGTTTCAGTTGGTTGAGATAATTTCAAAAACAATTCAGACTGACACCAACCTCCTCAAGAAAGAGTTTGGAGTTCTCAAGGAGGAGACTAGATCTTTTCTCAGTCAATTGAGAAAAATTTTGAGAAGGTGCAGTCTAATATTCATTTAAAGAGAGCTTTGCTGCTCTGGAGGAGGGAACAGCTGATTTAGCTCGTAATTTCAGTCCCTGTCTGTAGGTGCTGAAACATTATCTGACAGGATTCAAACCACTGAATATATTAATAGGACTTTATCAAAGGGGTGTGAAAAATTAATGAACAGAATTTCCATACAAGAAGGCACAATCCATGCCATGAGGATTATGTCCAAGGAAGAGATATTATCTCTAATGGACAAACTTCATACCTTAGAATCCTTAATGAAGGCTTTGGAGTATAATACTGGACAGGAGATTCTGGCATTACAGAAGGGAATGGTAAACAGATTTAAAAAGTTTGAGGAAATAAATAGACTCTGATGAACAGGAGCAAAAGGTAGAAAGGCAAAATTTAACTCCGCCAGTGAGTAAAACTCTCTGGGATACCTCCAAAGTTCTACCTACCTTTCCAGTAATAACATCAGAAAAGGCTCCAAAAACCCTAGAGTTATCAAGGAACATACATGGGAGCCCGTCCATATGAGTGATCTGAGAGAAATTATACAAGCTATTGTGAATTACAGACTACATTCCTCCTTTGTTACAGAGATGCTCAAAACCTGGCCTCTCAGTAACAAGGCCACACATCACGATTGGGCTCAATTAATATCAGCTGTTTTAGAAAGCAGACCTCTATTACATTGGAAATGCCTTTTCAAATAAGAGACCAGACTTTCAGAACAGCAGGAAAGAACAAAAGGAACTGAGATTTCCCTAGATCAAATTCTAGGTGACGGACTTTGCTCTGATCCTCAGAAACAAGCTATTTATGAGGACCACATCTTATACGTATGTACCTCAGCAGCTTTAAAGGCTTGGGACAGGGTTCAAGATCCAGGACAGAGAATGGAATCATATATCAGGGTTAAACAGGGTCAGAGAGAACACTTTAGTGACTTTTTACAAATGCTAACTAAGGCTATACAAATAGGGATACCTGACCCAGAAGCAAGACGTATAATAATTGAATCTTTTGCTTATGAGAATGAATGCCAACATAGAGTGCAAAAGGATCATGGGGCCTTTAAAGATCAGATCAGTGCCCTTGGAGGAATGGGTCTTGCATTCACTTAATGTTGATACATTTGACTATGACACTGAAGCATGGGTAGAAGAAGCAATTTCCAATGGTAAAAGAAGGCATCAGAATACCAAATGTTTTAATTGTGGTAAAATGGGGCATATGAAAAGGAATTGAAGACAACAGATTTCCAGAAATAATAATAATAATAATAATGCCTCTTCTAGGAATAACAGAAATAGGAGGACTCAGCCTTCAGGTTTATGTAGGAGATGTGTCAAAGGCAGGAATTGAATGAGTGAATGTAGATCAACAAGAGATAGACAAGGTAACCCATTACCATCGGGAAACACAATTAGGGGCCTCTTGCAGGCCCCCATGGCGAATGTGGCCCAGTCATTTCTGGTTACTTTAGAGAATGTGCCTTGTCAGGAAAATTAGACAGCCCCATGCCTGTTGTAAAAGCAATAATGGCCTGAAGGATGAGATACATATATTCTGGCAGACCTCTATAATTGAACAAAGACCAAAACTAAGACTGTGTGTAAATGGAATTTTTTATTACTGGCTTACTGGACACAGGTGTGGATGTAAGTATCATTACTCCAGAATCTTGGCATCTGAACTGGCCTCTTCAGGAGGTAGATGCATACAGTTCCTTGGAATTGGAACCCTCTCTCAAGTAAGACAAAGCACGAGATTGGTTGAATGCATAGGGCAAGAAGGGCAAATAGGAAAACTAAGGCCATATATAGCCAGTATTGCACTGAATTTATGGGGCCGTGACCTATTGCAGCATGGAATACCCAAATTAACATTCATATATATATATATATATATATATATATATATATATATATATATATATATCCTATATTTCTGAGGAAAATATTAAAAGATATTACAGACAGCAGAAATCGGCCGTTCGGGCTGTACAAGAACACAAAGCAATTGGTGGACCTTCAGAGGTACCAACAGCCTTGCCTCTAAAATGGTTGACTGAGAAACCAATATGGACCAAGCAATGGCCTTTAGCTGAGGAAAAGTTGTAGGCTTTAGAACAGCTGGTACAAGAGCAATTAGGTGCTCGACATATAGAAGAATTTACCAGCCCTTGGAATTCTCTTGTATTTGTTGTTAAGAAAAAATCTGGTAAATGGATAATGGTGACAGATCTTATGGCTATCAACAAGGTTATTAAACCTACGGGCCCTCTGCAATCTGGAATTCCTTTGCCCTCTCTATTACCAAAGGGATGGCCTCTTATTGTTGTTGATTTAAAGGATTGCTTCTTCACTATACCTTTACAAGAAAAAGATCAAGAAAAGTTTGCCTTCACAGTGCCTACTTATAATAACTCTCAGTCTACGAGGAGGTACCAGTGGACTATCCTCTCACAAGGTATGTTAAAAAGCCCCACCTTGTGTCAATATTTTGTAAGTCAACCATTGGAAATAGTATGCACACAATTTCCTAAGTCTATCATTTACCATTACAAGGAAGATACTTTGTTTTCTGATTCAAACATAGATATCTTAGAAAGACCGCTGAAAGAAGTAGTTTTACCTAAATGGGGATTGCAGATTGATCCTAAAAAGATACAGAGAGGAGATTCTGTTAATTATCTAGGTTATAAAATAGGTTTACAAAAAAATTAAGACACAAAAGGCACAAATTAGGAGAGACTGGCTACAGACTCTTAAAGACTTTCAAAGATCGTTAGGAGACATTTCCAGCCTATGACCAGTTGTTGGGATAACACCTGATCTAATAACTTATTTAAACAAAACCTGGGATTGATGCAGGAAGGTCATTTGTCAATAAACAAACTGCCTTGGCCCATTTGATAGGCTACCCCTTAGGTGGGTGGAGTGAACAGAATAGAATGCTGGGAGGAAGAGGAAGTGAGCTCAGACTCGACAGCTCTGCTCTCTGGAGCAGACGCCATGCTCTCCTCTCCAGAGCAGATGAGATGAAGCTCTGACCCAGGATGGACGTAGGCTAGAATCTTCCTGGTAAGCGCATCTTGGGGTGCTACATACATGAACAGAAATGGGCCAAGCAGTGTTTAAAATAATAGAGTTTGTGTGTCGTTATTTTGGGGCATAAGCTAGCCAGGCAAGCATGAGCCGGGCTGTGGGAAGAGGCCCGCAGCTCCCCACTACAGATGGCCCCCAACGTGTGGACAACTGAATCCACAGAAAGCTTGGGAAAGAATAGAGTAAAACACGTTTTCTTGGTAGCAGCAATTTCTTGGGTCTGCCCTGCTTGCTAGAAGCAAGCAAGCGCTCTCATCTAAGAGAGGCTTCCTGACTCAGCTTTAGCTGCAAAATCCTGCAGCTCATTAAGAGTTCCTGCCAAGAAACACTTAAACGGTATTGATAAAAGCTGACTGCATGCTTGTTTGTTTTCAGCCGTAGCAGGAAAAAAGTTGTGCTGTTTTAAAATGCCGGCTTTCTGGGCCGTCCTGCCAGGGCAAACTCTGATTCTTTGAGGCAGGAGGGCCAGCTACAGAGAGAGCATTTGAGTGTTGTAGCTTGTGTGCTGGCAAGGACCTTGAAACGCCACAGAGTTGTGGTGATAAACATGGCTACAGCCAGTACCCCAGCCATGAGGCTGGAAAGCTAAGGAATGTGCTGAATCCAGCCGTCAAAGCCACGGCTTTCGTCCTACTGATATTGCTTGGTAAATTAAAGACTCATGTGGTCAGAAAAAGAGAGATATACAGTAAAGAGAGATTCAAAGACAAAGAAAACTTTAAATGATTTACAGTGTTTTTAAAAATATATGCAGGCTGAAAGATAAAGTTCTTAAAAGTAAAAAAACAAAAATAAGGAAGTAGTTGGGTGTGGTAGTACACACCTTTAATCCCAACACTTGGGAGGCAGACGAAGATTGACCTCTGTGACTTCAAGGTGTGGTAGCACACGCCTTTAATCCCAATGCCTGGGAGGCAGAGACAGACAGATCTCTGAGAGTTCAAGGACAGCCTTGTCTAAAGAGTTATTCCAGGACGAAGATAAACAGAAAAAGTAAAAGTAAAAGTAAACAAAATAGAGTTAAAATAAAGCTGCACAAAGATGGAAATTACCCAGAGAATCTTGATACTGTATGCTATTATGCTCTCTTTGAATTGTTTGAATGCTGAGGAAGGAGCAACAGATGCTAAAAGATATTTGTTTATAAATGCTGCTGAACTAATCCAAGATAGATATTTTCAAAATACCTTGACTTCAGAATTTGGATCTAAGGATATGATACTTTGGAAAAGAGTTTCTTCTTTTGTTTTCACAGAAGATGAGACACTGTGGATTGCTTCTTTGATCACGATATGGTATGATAGACCACGCCCTCCTGAAGGGTTGCTGTGAACACCCTTAAAAAATTGCTTCGCTCAACTGCCAACTGAGATGAACCTAGCAGACAGGTTATCCCATAAAAGACCCGAATAACAGCGCCCCCATTCAGCAGGAAGCAGTTTGGAGAGAAAAAACTGCGCCCATGTTCCCATATATTGTTTATAAATGTTCTTTTACATTTAAAGGGGGAGATGATATAGATGTGAATAATTTGCATTGATATGAATCTTGGTTTACTGATATTAATTTAAGGTCAATTTTATTATATGTATATGTATTTCTGATATTGATTAAGGTATTGTGATTGTGTAGTTCACTTAAAAATGTAATGTCTATAGGTTGTTAATGGATAATTATCAATAATAGTCAAGTTTGTAGTCATGTTAGTTAGATTTTCTAGATGTGCATGCATATATTTCAGATAGGCATTCATCATATCTTTCAAAGGCTAGAGAATATGGTATTTTAAATGTTTTAATAACTTAGGGTTTTTCATGACAATGAGACACTCTGCTCCTGGCAGCACCAATCTACTTCAAGAAGAAGATGGGCATCGGAGAGGATCCTTATGGAGTTTGATAGCCATTTGGGCAAGAAACTGCTCTTGCCTGGACTATTTTATAAACTGGACACAAAGAACCCGCAGAGAGAGGACTGCTGAACTTGCCTAAAGGTGAGATGATCTTTCGGGGTTCCTGATTCATGAAAGAGTCTGCGAGACATTCTGCAGGACACAGCAGATAGTGACTGAACTGCCTTTAAATTTCCTGCTTCATGGAAACGTCTCTGGATACTATGGACCTTTAGGCCGAAGATGGATGCCCCAACGGTACAGAGGAACTTTGGGTGACTGTCCAGGCAGTGAGATGTCTCTGTCATTTCTAGAGTTTAGAAGTTGCTTACTTTTTGTTTGCTTAGGTAATATTGTATTCTTCTGGAGTCTTTGATGGAGTTGAATAATAGATAGATAGTTATAGTTATAGTTTTCCTTAGTTATGATAAAGATAAAATAGATGTAAATATTGTAATTTTTACTTGATAACTGTTATGTTATATGTAATTTTGCTATGTTAATGTTAAAGCCTTCCTTTTTTTTTTTTTTTGTTTAAACAGAAAAAAGGGAAATGATGCAGGAAGGTCATTTGTCAATAAACAAACTGCCTTGGCCCATTTGATAGGCTACCCCTTAGGTGGGTGGAGTGAACAGAATAGAATGCTGGGAGGAAGAGGAAGTGAGCTCAGACTCGACAGCTCTGCTCTCTGGAGCAGACGCCATGCTCTCCTCTCCAGAGCAGATGAGATGAAGCTCTGACCCAGGATGGACGTAGGCTAGAATCTTTCTGGTAAGCGCATCTTGGGGTGCTACATACATGAACAGAAATGGGCCAAGCAGTGTTTAAAATAATAGAGTTTGTGTGTCGTTATTTTGGGGCATAAGCTAGCCAGGCAAGCATGAGCCGGGCTGTGGGAAGAGGCCCGCAGCTCCCCACTACATGGGATGATGATAAAGACTTAAACAGTCCCAGAGAATTAACAGCTGAAGCAGAAAAGCAATAGACAATGATTGAGGAAAAATTACAAGAGGCACGTGTGGATAGGGTGAATCCAAAGCTCAGTTTTATTCTTGTCATATTGCCTTTCAGAATCTCTCCTACAGGAATACTAATGCAGAGAGATGATATTATCCTAGAATGGATCTTTTTACCACATAAACCAAGTAAAAAATTTAAAACTTATGTCTAAAAAGTCTCTGAATTAATTATAAAATGTAAATTTAGACTTTGTCAACTAGCAGGCATAGGCCCAGCAAAAATTATAGTGCCTTTCATTACTGATGAGATAAAAAAAAGTTATGGGAAGACAATGAACCATGGCAAAGAGCTTGTGCTAATTTTTTGGGAGAAATTAATAACAACTATTCCAAAAGCAATAGGCTTAACTTTATAAAGAGAACTTCTTGGATTCTTCCTCAAATCATCTATGATGCTCCAATAACTAGAGCCTGTACATTTTATACTGTTGCTAATAAATAAGGGAAAGCAGGTTACAAATCAGAAGAATTGAGTAAGGTGGAAAAAAGTCCTTATGATTCTGTCCAGAAGGCAGAATTATATGCCATTCTTATGGTGCTAAGAGATTTTAAAGAACCTCTTAATGTAGTTACTGAATCACTGTTGCAGGAGCTCCTTCTACTCCTTCAGCCAATAGACACTGAGATGTCAGCCCACTGAGGCGTGGTCTCTCTCCCTTTAAAAAAGTGGCCACTTCCCTCTGCTCTCACTCTGGCTTCCGGCTCCACTTCCAGCATGTAGGCTTCATTCCTGATTGTGCAGAGGACTGTTGTCTGGGACGGTGAGCTGTAAGTTTTTCCCCCTTAAAATAAATAACATCTCTAATAATCTAATTCCAAACTGATGTGGGATTGTTTGTGACTTATGCCTTCAATTGGCGCCTGAATGTGCGGCTTTTTGGCTATTCGCCTTCGAGCCTTTGGTTGCTGTGCGGCTGCCAGGAGCCGGTGACCTCTCTGCCGAGGACTCCTTCCCCCCTCTGCACAGCCCAGAGCTGCTCTCAGCAAGCGACCACTCCACCGCTGCCACCGCCGCCGCCACCGTGGAAAAAGCAAGCAAGCGAACAGAACTCAGAAAGGACAACTCAGCTCAACCTCCTCCCCCCAGCCCACCGCGGGCCGGCCCGCCTGCCATATTTGCCCACACCTAGCAGCAACAGCAGTGCAGCCAGTGCACAGCGTCACTCAGCACACAAGACTGCTCCTCGCCCTCTCCCCGCGCGCGGCTGAGTCCAACGTACACTGCCACCCACCTGTGGTTAAATAATTCACACAGCACATGGTCTGTGAGTTTAACTTCTGGATTTGAGTATATATTTCAGAATATTTTTTCTGGTTCTGACTCCTCTGCCACATGGATTCAGGTGCACCCCACCACCTATTGGCAGGCAACGGTCATTAGAGGTAAAATTTATTTTGATTAAATACAAATAATTACAGGCTTGCTTGAAAATGTCGGGCATTACCATTCAAGTTTTTCACAACTTTTCTAATTATACCATGGCTGAGATTTTACAAGAGGATATCCCACTGGTTTGGATATTCCTGGGGCTTATTATTCTACTTTTTTTTGGCGGCTTCTTTAAAATATGGTTTGATATTAGAAAAATGATACAGTCTTTACAGAATGAATCCAGGGTTTATAGGGCAGAACTTGAATGCTTAAGAAAGGGCACAACTGTTTTGAGTGACAACTTTCAGTTGGTTGAGGTAGTTTCAAAAACAAATCAGACTGACACCAACCTCCTCAAGAAAGAGTTTGAAATTCTCAAGGAGGAGAATAGATCTTTGTCTAATATAACTCATTCAACTGAGCAAAATTTAGGAAAGGTGCAGTCTAATATTAAAGAGAGCTTCACTGCTCTGGAGGAGGGGACAGCTGATTTGGCTCGTAAACTTCAGTCCCTGTTTGTAGGTGCTGAAATATTATCTGACAGAATTCAAACCACCTATAGGACTTTATCAAAGGGGTATGAAAAATTAATGGATAGGATTTCAATACAAGAAGGCGCAATTCATGCTTTGAAAATTATGTCCAAGGATGAAATATTATCTCTAACAAACAAACTTCATACCTTAGAATCCTCAGTGAAGGCTTTGGAGCATAATTCTGGACAGGAGATTCAGGCCTTACAGAAGGCAATGGTAAACAGACTTGAAAAGATTGAGAAAATTCTAAATTCTGATGAACAGGGGCAAATGGTAGAAAGGCAAATTTTAACTCCATCAGTGAGTAAAACTCTCTGGGGTAATTCCCATAAAACTCTACCTGCCTTTCCAGTAATAACAACAGAGAAGGTGACTGGTTCCAGAAACCCTAGGGACATCAAGGAACATACATGGGAACCTGTCCATATGAATGATCTGAAAGAAATTAAGCAGGCTGTTATGAGTTTTGGGCTACATTCCTCCTTTGTTAAAGAGATGCTAAAAACATGGTCTATCAGCAACAAGGTCACGCCCCACGATTGGATTCAGTTGGTTTCAGCCGTCCTAGAGATGCAATTGAATTGGAAATGCTTATTCAGGCAAGAGGCTAGAGTTTTAGAACAGCAGAAAAGAGCAAAGGGAATTGAGATTTCTCTAGATCAAATTCTAGGTGAAGGGCTCTTTTCCGACCCTCTGGAACAAGCTCATTATAATGAACACACCTTATCCATATGTACCACAGCAGCCTTAAAGGCTTGTGACAGGGTTCAAGACCCAGGACAGAGAATGGAATCATATATCAGAGTTAAACAGGGTCAGATAGAACTCTTTAGTGAATTTTTACAAAGACAAATACTGTACAAATAGGGATATCTGACCCAGAAGCACGAAGTATAATTATTGAGTCTTTGGCTTATGAGAATGCCAATATGGAGTGCAAAAGGATCTTGGGGCTATTAAAGATGAGATCAGTGCCCTTGAATGAATGGGTCTTGCATAGACTTAATGTTGATACATTTGACTATGGCACTGAAACATGGGTAGAAGAAGCAATTTCCAATGGTAAAAGAAGACATCAGAGTACCAAATGCTTTAATTGTGGTAAAATGGTGCATATGAAAAGGGATTGCAGACAACGGGTTTCCAGAAATAATAATAATAATAATGCCTCTTCTAGGAATAACAGAAATAGGACTCAGCCTTCAGGTTTATGTAGGAGACGTGTCAAAGGCAGGAATTGAATGAGTGAATGTAGATCAACAAGAGATAGACAAAGCAACCCGCTACCATTGGGAAACACAATTAGGGGCCTCTTGCAGACCCCCATGGCGAATGTGGTCCAGTCATTCCCAGTTACTATAGAGAACGTGCCTATATATTAGAAATTATAAATTAGAAAGCCCCATGTCTTCTGTTAAAAGCAATAACGGGCTGAAGGATGGGTTACATGTATCTTGGCAGACTTCTATAAATGAACAAAGACCAAAACTAAGACTGTGTAAATGGAATTTTTTATTACTGGATTACTGGACACAGGTGTGGATGTAAGTATCATTACTCCAGAATCTTGGCATCTGAACTGGCCTCTTCAGGAGGTAGATGTTCAGTTCCTGGGAATTGGAACCCTCTCTCGAGTAAGACAAAGCACGAGATGGGTTGAATGCATAGGGCTAGAAGGGCAAATAGGAAAACTAAGGCCATATGTAGCCTATATTTCAGTGAATTTATGGGGCCGTGACCTATTGCAGAAATGGAATACTCAAATTAACATTCTTGCTGCTTCTAGAGGCTATATTTTTGAGAAAAATATTAAAAGATATTACAGAAGCTGAATACTGGCTGTTTGGGCTGTACAAGAACACAAAGCAATTGATGGCCCTTTAAGCCCTTCCTCTTAAATAGTTGACTGAGAAGCCAATATGGATCAAACAATGGCCTTTAGCTGAGGAAAAGTTGCAGGCTTTAGAACAGCTGGCACAAGAGCAATTAGAGGATCGACATATAGAAGAATCTACCAGCCCTTGGAATCCTCCTGTATTTGTTGTTAAGAAAAAATCTGGTAAATGGATAGTGGTGACAGATCTCAGGGCTTTCAACAAGGCTATTCAACCTATGGGTCCTCTGCAATCTGGAATTCCTTTGCCCTCTTTATTTCCAAAAGGATGGCCTCTCATAGTTATTGATTTAAAGGATTGTTTCTTCACTATACCTTTTTAAGAAAAGGATAGAGAAAAGTTTGCCTTCACAGTGCCTACTTATAATAACTCTTAGCCTATGAGGATGTACCAGTGGACCATCCTCCCACAGGGCATGTTGAACAGTCCCAACTTTTGCCAATATTTTTAAATCAACCATTGCAAATAATAAGCAAGCAATTTCCCAAGTCTATCATTTATTATTACATGGATGATATTCTATTGTCTGATTCAAACAGACACCTTAGAAAGACTGAAAAAGTAAAGATAGTTTTACCTAAATGGGGATTGCAGATTGCTCCTGAAAAAAATACAGAGAGGAGATTTTGTTAATTATCTAGGTCATAAAATAGGTTTGCAAAAAATTAAAACGCAAACGGCACAAATTAGGAGAGACCAGTTACAGACTCTTAATGTCTTCCAAAGATTGTTAGGAGACATTTCCAGTCTACGACCAGCTGTTGGGATACCTGATCTAACAGTTCATTTAAACAAAACTTTAGATGGTGATAAAGATTTGAATAGTCCCAGACATCTGACAGCTGAAGCAGAAAAGGAACTGACAATGATTGAGGAAAAATTATAAGAGGCACATGTGGATAGGATGAACCTAAATCTTAGTTGCATTCTAGTCATATTGCCTTGCAGAATTTCTCCTACAGGAATTTTGATGCAGAGGGAAAATACTATTTTAGAATGGATCTTTTTACCACACAAACCAAGTAAAAAATTTAAAACTTATGTAGAAAAGCTCTCTGAATTAATTATAAAAGGTAAACTGAGACTTCATCAACTAGCAGGTGTAGACCCAGCAGAAATTATAGTACCTTTCACTACTGATGAAACAAAAAAGTTATGGGAAGACAATGAACCATGGCAAAGGGCTTATGCTAACTTTTTTGGAGAAATTAATAGCAACTATCCCAAAAGTGATAGACTTAACCTTCCTAGAATTGTACATAACGCTCCAATAACTGGAGCCCGTATGTGTAGTGGGAGCTGCCCCAGCTCCTGGTTGCCTGGCTAGCTTATGCCCCGAAATAACATCACACAAACTGTAGCATTTATAAACAAATATCTTTTAGCAGCTGTTGCTCCTTCCTCAGCATTCAAACAATTCAAACAGAGCATAATAGCATATAGTATCAAGATTCTCATTGTATTTTCCATCTTTTTGCGGCTTTGTTTTAATCTCTATTTTGTTTATTTTTACTTATATTTTATGCTTTTTGAGACAGGTTCTCTGTATCTTTGACCTGGAATAACTCTATAGACCAGGCTGTCCTTGACCTCTCAGAGAGCCACCTGTCTCTGCCTCCCAGGCATTGGGATTAAAGGTGTATGCTACTAAACTTTGAACTCACAGAGATCTGTTTGTCTCTGCCTTTTAGGCACTGGGATTAAAGGTGTATGCTACCACACCTTGAAGTCACAGAGGTCAATCTCCCTCTTCCTCCCAAGTGTTGGGATTAAAGATGTGTACTACCACACCCAACTACACACCCAACTACTTTCTTTCGTCCTTTTTTACTTTGAAGAACTTTAACATTTAGCCTGCATATATTTTTAAGCACACTGTAAATCATTTAAAGGTTTTCTTTGTCTTTGAATCTCTCTTTACTGTATCTCTCTCTTTTTCTGACCACACGAGCCTTTAAATTACTGAGCAATATGGGTAGGATTAAAGCTGTGGCTTTGCCAGCTAGATACAGCCCATTCCTTAGCTTTCCAGGCTCATGGCGGAGGTACCGGCTGTAGCCATGTTTATCACCACAACTCTGTGGCATTTCAAGGTCCCTGCCAGCAAGCAAGCTGTAACACTATATCCACAGACAACACTCATGTCCTCTCTCTGTAGTCGGCCCTCCTGCCTCAAACAGTCAGAGTTTGCCCTGGCAGGATGTACCAGAAAGCCAGCATTTTAAATAAAACAGCACAACTTCTTTCCTGCTATGGCTGAAAACAAACAAACATGCAGTCAGCTTCTATCAATTCCATTTAAGTGTTTCGTGGCAGGACCTCTTAATGAGCTGCAGGGTTTTGCAGCTAAAGCTGAGTCAGGAAGCCTCTCTTAGATGAGAGTGCTTGCTTGCCTCTAGCAAGCAGAGCAGACATGAGAAATTGCTGCTACCAAGAAAACATGCTTTACTCTTTCCCAAGCTTTCTCAGGCTTTCAGTGGATTCAGTTGTCAACACGTCTGGGTGCCATTCTGTAGTGGGAGCTGCGGGCTGTGTTCCTGCTTCCCCAGCTCCTGGTTGCCTGGCTAGCTTATGCCCTGAAATAACAACACACAAACTGTATTCTTTTAAACACTGCTTGGCCGATTAGCTCTAGCCCTTACTGGCTAATTCTCATATCCCGATCAACCCATCTCTAATAATCTGTGTAGCATCAGTCTTACCGGGAAAGATTCAACATGTCTGACCTGGCGGCTTGCTTCATTGCGTCTGCCTCAGAGAAGAGAGCTTTCGAGTCTGAGCTTACTTCCTCTTCCTCCCACCATTCTGTTCTGTTTACTCCACTCACCTATGTTCTAACCTATTAGGGCAAAGCAATTTCTTTTTTTTAGTTAACCAATGACCTTCCTCCATCACATACATATTATACTGATGCAAATAAATCAGGGAAAGCAGGTTACAAGTCAGATGAATTGAGTAAGGTGGAACAAACTCCTTATGATTCTGTCCAGAAGGCAGAATTATGTGCCATTCTTATGGTGCTAGGGGATTATAAATAACCTCTTAATATAGTTACAGATTCACAATATGCAGCAAGAGTTATCTTGCATATTGAAACGACTGAATTTATACAAGATGACACAGAGTTGACTTCATTGTTTATTCATGTACAAGACATAATCAGGAATAGACTTTGTCCGACGTACAAAACACACATCCGGTCCCATACGGGTCAGACTGGTCCTCTAGCACAAGGTAATGCTGAGATTGATCAATTATTGATTGGAAGTGTGTTGCAGGCCTCAGAATTTCATAAAAAGCATCATGTCAATAGTAAAGGCCTAAAGAAAGAATTTTCCATTACATAGCAACAAGCTAAGGACATTATAAAGAGATGTCCTACTTGTTCTTTCTATAATCAAACACCGTTGCCTGCAGGGAGTAAGCCAAAGGGTACTCAAAGGAATGAAATATCACAGATGGATATGTTCCACTTTATGGAATTTGGTAAATAAAATATGTACACCACACCATAGACACGTATTCAGGTTTTCAATGGGATACTGCTCTGAGCTCAGAAAAGGCTGATTCAGTAATCACACATTTATTGGAAGTTATGGCCATCATGGGTATACCTGCACAAATAAAGACAGACAATGGTCCAGCATATGTATCTAAGAAAATGAAATGCTTTTTTGATTATTATAATATAAAACACATTACAGGTATACCAAATAATCCTACAGGTCAGGCAGTTATAGAAAGATCAAATTGTACTATAAAGGATATACTGAACAAACAAAAAGGGACTGAAAATACCCCCCAAAATAGATTACACAATGCTTTATTAACCTTGAATTTTCTCAATGCTAATGAGAAAGGAAACAACAGCGGCAGAAAGACATTGGATAATGGAAAAGTCTGCTGAAATAAATCAACCAATTTATTTCAAAGATGTGCTGACCTCTCAATGGAAGCCAGGAGATGTGCTATGTTGGGGAAGGGGTTTTTCTCTTGTTTCCACAGGAGAAGAAAAATTGTGGATACCATCAAAATTAATAAAGTTTTGATTTGAAGAGGGGAAACCTTTGGAAAGGTGAAATGACAGCTCATCCACAATGATGATATTCATACTGGTGGTAAGAATAACATATAGAATGGCGGCATGGTTCTGTTCTTATCTCCACAGGAAAGCATTCATCTTTGAAATATTCAAGGGACCCTGGATGTTTGAAAAATGACAGATGGAAAAATAACTGTCCAAAAGGGACTATCAAGAAAACCGAATAGGTTCTGTAAATATAAAAATCTAAGATATACAAAATCATATTTCTAAATTTATAGAGCTGGTTTTGGAGATGGACTATGGCTCAGTCTCTCTCTAATTCCAAGCCTGTTGTTAACAGAAAAACCCAGAGTTTCTGGAGTTTCTGTCTCATGTCAAGAGCCATGATATGGGACAGAAAGAAATATGAGTTTAGAAAATATCTTTGCTTTTCTTCATATCTATCATACCTTTCATTGAATATATCTATCATGCCTTTCATTGAATATATGTATGTCTATATATGTCTATATGATTAATGTTTAAGTTTTTCACAGTGAATAATGAATTTTTCCTGCAGTGACATTTGAAGTTTCCAGGAAGAAGATGGGGCCCCGTAACAACAACTCCATCTGTTTAATATGACGTCATGATATTGATAGCATTACTACAAGACCTGTTTTTGGTACCAGCTGCACAAGACTGTTCCAACTTGGTTAGCTGAAATGGTGCACATCTTGTACAACGTTCTGACCAGACCTCCACAAAATACTCAGATATTGTTTGCAATTTTAAAAGACATTGCTCTTGAAGTTTAACCATGATTTTATTTTCACAGGATCCCCCAGAAAGAACGTCGCGCCCATGACAGCTTTAAGTAATTCTAGAGGATGATGTCCCCTCTCCCAATAAAGTTTGTCCTTGGGTTTAGGGACATCCATCATTTAGGGGTTGATTATAATTAGTATATTGTTGAGGGTTGGGGGAGGAATTTTATAAGCTCAGGAATCTTTTTGAAAAACAAAGAGCAATGATGGGATAATAGATTTGTAATTGTGAGTTACTGTTTTTAGACAAATATATTGGTATCAATTATTGTATATTGATACAAAGTTAAATTATGTTGACTATTGTATGCATGCATGCTTCTACCTCTATTTAAAACATTTTTTATGTATTGACATATATTGTATTGATATATATTGTATAAATTTACCATATTGCAGTGTACATTTCTACCTCTGATTAATATACTTATATATTGTTTAAGTATTGATATATATTTACCATATTGCATTGTATATTTGTACATTGTTTATATTTGGAGGTCATATTGTCCTCATCTATTGCACAGTTGTTCATTGTCTTAATCTTTAAGTTATATAGGTATTGAGAATTATATAGATCAATAATCATCTAAGTTTGTCATTTATAATTAGCCTAATCAGATTCTTTAGATACATAGAGATTATATTTAGTATAGATAGATAATCTTCAACCTCTTCAAAGAGCTGCAGAAAATGGCCTTTAATTTAACACAGAGTTTCGTGGTGGTGAGACACAATTGCTCCTGGCAACACTGATCTATTCCCGAGAGAATGTTAAGCACCAAAGACATTCCACCTGGAGCCTTTCTTTTTGGCAGACCTGGCCTTTGGGCAAAGAAATGCCCATGCCTCAACTACTGACAGAGATACAGTATATCCATACATGGATAAAACAGGACTGTCTTATCCTGCCAAGACAGGGTAAGATAGTTTTGAAAAGTTTCTTGCCTTTGAAAATGGTATGTCAGTTATGTTAGGCCTTAGCAAAAGTTGGTTGCTTCAATGCTACAAACGTGACCTTAGGTGATTGCCCAGGTAGCTAGTTGTCTCTGTGATTTGTTGCATAATACTATTTCCCTTCTCAGATCTTCGATGTGGTTGATGACTTGGCCAAGTTATTTATTATAGAAGACTTAAGCTAGTTAGAATAGGATATTTGTACTTAGTATATATTTTCATAGAAGGTTTAAAACTCTCTTACTTAAACAAAAGGGGGAGGTGTTGTGGGAGCTCCTTCCACTCCTTCAGCCAATAGCCACTGAGATGCCAGCCCACTGGGGCATGGTCTCTCTCTCTTTAAAAAGTGGCCACTTCCCTCTGCTCTCGCTCTGGCTTCCGGCTCAGCTTGGCGAGTAGGCTCCATTCCTGATTGTGCAGAGAGCTGTTGTCTGGGACAGTGATCTGTAAGTTTTTCCCCCTTAAAATAAATAACATCACTAATAATCTAATTCCAAACTGGTGCGGGATTGTTTGTGACTTACACCTTCAACTCACAATATGCAGAAAGAGTTATCTTGCATATTGAAACTGATGAGTTTATACCACATGATACAGAACTGACTTCATTGTTTATCCAGGTACAAGACATGATCAGGAACAGACTTTGTTCTATGTTTATAACATACATCCAATCCCATATGGATCTGCCAGGTCCTCTAGCACAAGATAATGCAGATACTGATCAATTGTTGATTGGTAGTGTGCTGCAGGCCTCTGAATTTCATAAAAAGAAAATCAAGTCAATACCAAAGGCTTGAAGAAGGAGTTTTCTATTACATGGCAGCAAGCTAAGAAGATTGTAAAGAAATGCCCTACTTGCTCTTTTTATAACCAAACACCATTGCCTGCAGGGACTAATTCAAAGGGTACTCAAAGGATTGAAATCTCACAGATGGATGTGTTCCACTTGGCAGAATTTGAAAAATTAAAATATGTACACCACACCATTGACACTTATTCAGGTTTTTGATGGGCAACTGTTTTAAGCTCAGAAAAAGCTGATTCAGTAATCACTCATTTATTAGAAGTTATGGCCATCATGAGTATATCTGCACAAATAAAGACGAATAATGGTCCAGCTTATGTCTCTAGGAAAATGAAACAGTTTTTTGCTTATTACAATATCAAACATGTTACAGGTATACCATACAATCCTACAGGTCAAGCAGTCATAGAAAGATCAAATCAGACTATAAATGATACGTTAAACAAACAGAAAGGGGTGGAAAATACCACCAGAAATAGGTTACATAATGCTTTATTAACCTTGACTTTTCTCAATGCTAATGAGAAGGGGACAAGGGCTGCAGAAAGACATCGGATAATGGAAAAGTCTGCTGAATTAAATCAACTAGTTTATTTCAAGGATGTGCTGACCTCTCAATGGTAGCCAGGAGATGTGCTGCCTTGGGGAAGGGGTTTTGCTATTATTTCCACAATAGAGGAAAAATTGTGGATACCATCAAAATTAATAAAGTTTCACTTTGAAGAGAAGAAGCCTCTTGGAAATGATAAATGACAATTCATCCACAATGATGACAATCAGACCAATGGTAAGAAAAATATATAGGATGGGGGCAAGGTTCTCTTCTTACCAGCGCAGGTAAACACTCATCTTCAAAGAATTCAAGGAACTCTGGATGTTTGAATATTGACTGATGGAAACTAGTTACAACCCAATAAGGATCAGCAATAAAACTAAATAGGTTCAGTAAGTATGAACATTTTAAAATATGTATTAATATTCATTTATTTATAAATATGTGAACCTGGTTTTGGAGTTGGACTCTGTCTCAGTTCCTCTCCAATTCCAAGCCTGTTGATAAGAGATATCTCACAGTTTCTGTCTCATGTCAGGAGCCATGATATGGGACATAATAATAATAATAATAATAATAATAATAATAATAATAATTGATAAACTTTCTTTGCCTTTCCTCATATATGTTTCTGTCTTTATTACACCTTTCATTGAATATATATGTCTGTATATGTCTTTGTAGATAAAGTTTAACTTTCCTATAACAAACAATAAATTTTCCTGCAGTAATCTTTGAAATTTTCAGGATGAAGATGGGGCCCCACAACATCAACTCCACCTGGTTACTATTACATCATGATGTTGATAATGCTAATATTAGATCTGTTTTTGGGTACCAGCTGCACAAGACAGTTCCAAATGGTGCACATTTTTGACAACACTCTGGTTGGACCTCCTCAAAACACTCAGAGACTATTTGCAATTTTCTCAGACCAAATATTAATCTTGGAATTTTACCATCATTTACTTTCACAGGAACCCCTAAGAAGAACGTGGCCCCCATGACAGCTGGAAGCAATCTTAGAGGACAATGTCCCCTCTCCCAGCAGAGTTTTCCCTCAGGTTTAGGAACATCATTTAGGGGTTGATATAGGGTTGAGGGAATGGAGGGGTATTTTATAGGCTCAGGGGTGTATATTGAAAAAAAAGGGGATTAATTGGTGATGGAATAATAATAATATTGGTATTTGTGAGTTATTGTTTTTAGAAAATTATATTGATATTGATTCTTGTATATTGATACAAAAGTTAAAGTATATTGAATATTGTATATGAGTATGCTTCTACCTCTGTTTAAAACATTTGTTATGTATTGATATATATATATATATATATATACATACATTGTATTGATATATATATATATACACACACACATATATATTTGCCATATTGCAGTGTACATTTCTACCTCTGATATTATTTATGTAATGATATACATTGTTTACATTTGGAGGTCATTGTCTTCATTTATTGCACAGTTGTTTATTCTCTTAGTCTTCAAGTTAGATAGGTATCAAGAATTATAAGTCAATAGTCATATATGTTTGTCATATTTATATTTAGGCTAATCAGGTTCTTTAGATCCATAGAGATTATATTTAGTATAGATAGTATAATCTTCAACCTCTTCAAAGTGTTGTGTAAAATGGCCTTTAGTCTAACCTAGAGTTCCATGCTAACGAGACACAATCACTCCTGGCAACACTGCTCTATTCCCTAGAGAACATTGAACATCAAAGACACTCCACTTGGAGCTTGTCTTCTTGGCAAACTGGCCTTTGGGCAAAAGAAAAGACCATACCTCGACTACTGACAGAGATACAGATTATCTGTAAATGGATAAAAACAGGATTGTCTTAACTTGCCAAGACAGGGTAAGATAGTTCTAAAAAGTTCCCTGTCTTTGAAAATGCCATTTCAGTTATATTAGGCCTTAGCCAAAGTTGGTTGCCTCAACATTGCAAACGAGAATTTGGGTGATTGCCCAGGTAGTCAGTTGTCTCTGTCATTTGTTGTACATTTTGGAAGTTTCTCATTTGTTCTTCCTGGTAGCTCAAGTAATATTACTTCCCTTCTCAGATCTTTGATGGAGTTGAAGATTAGATAATTGTAGTTAGCCTCTACATTATTTAGACTCCTTGAATTTGAATGTTTAGTAAAACTTTTGTTATATACTTCTTGCTTAGTATTGTTTGTTGTTTGTAATTTTATATTTGGTATCTGTTCCTACTGTATGTAGTTGTATTGGATTTTCTTTGATCTTGTTTAGACAAAGGGGGAGATGATGGGGAACTTCAGACAATCACATTCTGTTTAGGGTGTGTCCCCCTGGGGCCAAAGAAAAACAGATAAAACATCCCAGGTGCACTTGCCTCTTCCCATTTGTTCCCTGTGCTCCTGGATTGCTGGAACCCTGGTTTTGTAAGTCCCCTTTGTTTTATTTATTAAAGCTGAATCTTTTATATTAAGCTCGTCTGGTTAATTCTAACTACTGATCGACCACATCCCTTCACGGCATCTTAAAACATTAAGATTAAAGGAAATCATGCAAGCTTTGTTTCATGAACTAAATTGTTTTTCTTAATCATTAACTTGAGCTGTGATCTGTGTAGCTCCATAGGTAAAATTCATAGTCATTAACTATGTAACATATACCTGTATTTATTTTTATTCATTAAAACTCTGTATAAACTAACATTATTATTATTATCAATTAGACAATGCAGCTTAGCAAGGAATCATATATATATATATATATATATATATATATATATATATCTTGAGTATGTTTTTGCACACAAATGCATGCATGTGTAACAATAACAATTAAAGCACACATCATGAATTTTGAAGGAAGTGGTGAAAAGACATGAGAGATCTTGAAGTAGGAAGCGGTAGGAAATGATGAAAATACTGCACTATATATTTATAGACACTCCAAAAATGTCTCCATGTCTCAGAAACATGTAGGGAGGAAACATTTTGATTGAAAAACTACAGTTTGCTTGTAGAAGGAGGAGCAGGCTGCTTCCCGCTGCCAGCTCCTGGCTGTCTGGCTAGCTTATGCCCCAAAATAATTACACGGAAACTGTATTCTTTTAAACACTGCTTGGCCTATTAGTTTCAGCCTCTTATTGGCTAATTCTCACATATTGCTTTAACTCATATTTAGTAATTTGTGTAACACCATGAGGTGGTGGCTTACCAGGAAAGATCTTAACCTGCGTCCATCTCAGAGAGGAGAGTCATGGTGACTGCTTAACTCACTGCCTTCTTTCCATCATTCTGTTCTGTCTACTCCACCTATATAAATCCTGCCCTATAAAAAAGCCAAGGCAGTTTCTTTATTAACCAATGAAAGTAACAAATCGGCAGATGACCCTCCTCCACCATTTCCCCCTTTTCGGTTTAAACAAAAATGAAGGCTTTCATTTTAACATAATAAAATTATATATAGCAAAACAGTTATAAAGCAAGAATTCCAGTTACAATATTTATCTTTATCATAACAATGGAAAACTGTAACTATAACTAACCATTCTTCAACTCCATCAAAGACTCCAGAAGGATATAATATTACCTAAGCAAACAAGAAGTCCAAAACTCTAGAAATGACAGAGACATCTCACTGTATGGACAGTCACCCAAAGTTCTTTTCTGCCATTGGGCCATCCATCTTCAGCCTACAGGCCCATAGTATCAAGCAGACATTTCCATAAAGCAGGAAATTCCAAAGACAGTTCAGTTACTATCTGCTGTGTACTTCAGAATGTCTTGCAGACACTTTCACGAATCAGGAACTTTGGAGACCATCTTCGGCAAGTTCAGCAGTCCTCTTTCTGCGGGTTTGCCGTGTCCAGTTTATTCAACAGTCCAGGCAAGAGCAGTTTCTTGCCCAAATGGCTATCAAACTCCATAAGGAGCCTCTTCAGTGCCCATCTTCCACTTGAAGTAGTTGGTGCTGCCAAGAGCAGACATATCTCATTGTCATGAAAAACCCTAAGTTATTTAAACATTAAATGCCATATTCTTTGAAAGATATGAATAATGCCTACCTAATTGAAATATATCTCTATATATCTAGAAAATCTAACTATCTTGACTACAAGCTTGACTATTATTTATGATTATCCTTCAACAACCTACATTTCCTAAATACACATTACATTTTTAAAATGAATTACACAATCACCATACCTTAATCAAGATCAGAAATACATACACATATAACAAAATTGACCTTAAAATCCACACCAATGCAATTTATTCATATTTATATCATTTGCTGATTCATGTTAACTTTTCCCCCTATCTCACAGATTCAATAAAATTGTATTATGTAATTGATAAAGTTTGCATCCTCCTAAACTCAAATAGAGTACTTGTTCATTTCAAATTTTAAAATTCTGGAAGCAGAAAATATTGTTTTGCCTTGATCCTTGTTTATTTCTTTCCACTGCCGTCACTCATGTTTCCTGTGATTTGTTTGTACCAGTGGCTCTTAGGTTCTTGATGTCTTATTCAAAGAAAGGAAGAAGCACAATATAGTAAAGCAGGAAATCATCCTATTCATAAGAAAATTGAAGCACAGGAAAAAAAAAACACTGACATAGGGTAGGAGAGCCTGCATAAAATTTTCTCAATAGATAATTTATCCAGAAAGAGAGGGTATTGGTTGCTGAAAAGTCTGATGTATATAGTTGTCTGTATCTAATGAATTGTTTTGTTCTGTGTTAATGTCCTTTTTATCTGATACATTTGATTGTAATAATATGCATGATAAACCATGCATATGAATTGGATAATATATAAGATGTTTTCCATAAAATGGAGAGAAACTCAGCAGTTAAGAACATGGCCTACTGTTCTCAAGGTCTTGAGTTCAATTCCCAGCAACTACACTGTGACTAACAACCATCTGTAATGAGATCTGGAGCACTCTTGATGAAAAGACCTGGTTAGTCATCCTCATCAACTTAGACCATGAAAACCAATATAGACAAGTTCATCAAAACTGACATATACAGGCTTCACTTGTGTGCTTCAGCATTGCAAAGGTATCTTTTTTTCCAAATTTTATCCTTACTACACAAAGTCAGTTGTAGGCTACATTGGTTAACTGCTCATATTTTGTTCTCTCTTTCTTGATGTACTTGGCCATACTTGAGGCTCTTATGAAGGCATGGTTGGAATGAATTGCTTTCTTTGTTTAGAGAGTGGTATAAATGAAACTTTATGAAATTATAGCGCTAGTTGATAACTGTTTTGTTTGGAAAGGAATGTGCTTGTAAATCTTTCCCAGTGGGGTCCATGTGTGCTAAGCTACCCCTACACATACCTGCCCATTTGACTCAATCTTTTCTTAAAGATTTTTCTTTAATTTTCTTCATAATTTGAGGCTTGAAATTTGCTATGGTCCTTGAAGTGAAAATATTGCTTATAGGTATACACATTTGACTTGGTCTCCATGATTTGAAACCTTACAAGAAACATTAAAAGTTGTGTCTTTGTTGGAGGAGGTAGGTCACTAGGCGTATGCTTAGAGATTTTCAAGTTCAAGCCAGTTACCTCTCTGTCTTGATCTGACTCTTACTTACAGATAAAGAGGTAAACTTTTACCTACTGCTCCAGAGCCCTGCCTTTCAGCCTATAGCCATGCTTACTACAATGTTGGTCTTGGGCTAACATTCTGGAAAGGAAAGTACTCAAAATGAATTATTTCTTTTATAAATATACTTGGTCTTGTTGTCATGTCACAACAATAGAAAAGTAACTAAGACACCTGCCCTCCTAACAAGAAGAGCAAGGAAACAAACAGGTAAAGAGGAAAGCCTCCTCCTTTCCATGCATATAATATGAGATTTGACACCGTAGCCAAGAATCAAGTACTCAGAAAGAATTGTTTTCAGGAAAAAAATGGAGTATAGCTTCTGAGAATAGTCTGTTTCCAGTATCATTTTAACCAAATAGTCTTTTGGTGTTTTTCAAATATTTAAGACTTATTTATTTTTATTTTATGTATATTGTTTTTAACCATTATATATGTTTGTGTACCATATTACTACAATGCCATTGGAGGCCATAAGAGGGTCTCCAAAACCCCTGAACTGTTGTTATAGGCAGTTGCTGTGATTAATTTGGCTGTTGGAAATCAAACCCAGCTCCTCAAGAAAAGCACCCATTGCTCTTAACCAATAAGCCAGCATCTGAGCCTTCTTCCTTGGGATTTTAACATGGTTTGATTTTACCATAGTTAGATAATAATATCCTTGCAAAGATTATCCCAGCTGCATGTGCTTGTATGTTTATGATTTTGTGTGTGTGTGCATGTGTGTGTGCACGCATGTGTGTGTATTAACATCTCTATTGCATGAATTTTAGCTGTTTATATTTTTCTGTTACTCGGGATAAGTTTTTTCTATTTTAATGGAGGTAATGAAAAGAAGACCTGTGATTTTATTGCTCATGTTTGGAAAAAGGACAGAAATTTATGTCATAGGAAAATTCCTTTGAGCCCTGCACAAATCATCACATTGACCTTAATAACTCAGAAAAGAAAAATAGAATCAGCAACTGAAGACCGTAGAAGGAAAATTTTGGTCATCCTGTCCTCTCATTTCTGTTTTCCTGGGTGATTTATGTCATGACTTCAATCACTGAGGGAAACTGCTAAGCTGTTGACAGTAATAATTTGCACGTCTTCAGACTGCAGGCCACTGATTTTGAGAAAATACTGTGTGCCAGATCCACTGCCGCTGAACCTCACTCGGATCCCATTGGCCAAGCTGTTTGCATCATAGATCAGGAGCTTGGGAGGATTCCCTGGTTTCTGCTGATACCATGCTAAATAACTGTAACTGTTTTGACTGGCCTGGCATGTGATGGTGACACTGTCACCCAGAGATGCAGAAAGGGAGACTGGAGACTGGTTTATTTGGATGTCACATCTGGCACCTGAGTTTGGAAATTGAAAACAAATTTCCCACACAACGAATTATGCTAAGAAAACTTTCACAGAGGCAATGAAGGACTGACCACACTCGAATGAATAGATTTCCAATGCTGCCTTTCTTAACTGAAAGCCAGAGCAGCATCAACCCCAGGAGAGAAGTGGAGATCATGATGTCTGTGTGTGATGAGTCTGAGGCTGAGTCCAGGACAGGGTACGACCTGTCTATGAAGAAGTTATCGGTACAGTGGGCTGTGCTCTGGGCACTTGCAAATCAGCAATGGTGGGGCATAACCACAGGACTGCCTAAGAGATTCATTATAGGCCTGAGGTTGTCTTATGTCTCAGATCAGAGGGGCAGTATATGTATTTATAGGGAAAGAACTCATCTTTGTACAACGAAGAACAGCATTAGTCTATTATTTGAACTTTATTTTAATTCCTGTTTTATATAATGTAAAATTTGCTTGTTATGTTACCCTTGATGTCAGGGTCTGTCAGATACAGTACAATACTAGAAAGAACATAAATCATTACAGGGTTATTTTGTAGGTAATTGTATATATTAATGAGCCAAGGTGGCTACATCTTTTTTTATATTTATATATGAGATTGTATTTTAATTAAGGTATTTATCTCTCCCATTTCTTTCTTTAAATCCTCCCTACACCAATTTTCATTATTTTTCAAATCCATGGTCTATTTTTCATTACTTTATCATTTTATGTATGTATGTACTTGTGGATACATAAACATCCCTAAATACAAGCTGTTAAATCCATTTAATTTTACTTGTATGTATGTTTTCAGGGCTCATCATTTGGCCATGGGAAATCAATTGGTGTGGTTTTTCCTTGGGAGTAGTACCTCTATTTCTCCAGCATTTCTCTGATATCTTTAATTTTTTGTGGAGAACTGGGGACTCGCAGACTTTCCGTATTCAGTTTGGCATGTTCTTGGTGTCTTCCTTGCTTAGTTCACATTTGGTTAATAATGTTGGTGATATTGTACATGTATTTCTCTTGAAGTTACTAGGAGGCAAAAATTTCACAGTAGACTCTGTGATCTTATGACTTGCACAATCTCTTCACTAGCATTTCCAGAAATGTTTTGTGAGGCTTAAGTATTGTAGTGCTGTGTTGATATATCCATTGAGCTCCACAACTCGCCATGCAGTTTCTGGCTCACAATGATTCTCACAAGAGTAATAGGATATTACTTGAAGATGTGATTTGTCAGGAAGACCAGAATCTCTTATATCTAAAAAATTTTTTCAAGTAAGCAATGTAATTTTACTTATTTATGACCACTCAACTACAAAAAAATTACTTACATCAAGAGTATCCAAGGTCATGGTGTTTCTTCCTTCCATCTGTGCATAAAAATTTCCTTCATAGATTCAGTAATTCTAGGATTATATTGATACTGAATGTTCCTCTGAGTCTTCCAATTTTTAACTGACTCCTCTTAACAAGAATTACTGTCTTTAAAAATATGAGTTTCTCTCAGAATTGTCATTCATTGTCCTTGAGTGTACAATGGTTCCTAAACTTGGA
The DNA here is from genome assembly GCF_950005125.1 of Chionomys nivalis. Lineage (NCBI taxonomy): Eukaryota > Metazoa > Chordata > Mammalia > Rodentia > Cricetidae > Chionomys > Chionomys nivalis. Next base: position 81,964,780 of record NC_080086.1, read on the forward strand.
AATGCTGTGAGCACCAAATCTTTCACTGACCTCACTAAGATTTCCTGTGATTTGTTTGTACCTGTGGCTCTTAGGTTCTTGGTGTCTTATTCAAAGAAAGGAAGAAGCACACATATAGTAGAGCAAGAATGAATTCTATTCATAATCAAAATCAAGAACAGGAGAAAAACACTGTCACAGGGAGCAGAGTCTGTATAAAGTTTTCTCAATAGATTATTTATCCAGAAGGAGGTAGTATTGGTTGCTGAAAAACCTGATGTATATATGGTTGTCTGTTTTTAATGAATTGTTTTGTTCAGTGTTGATGTCCTTTTTCCCTGATGCATTTGATTGTAATAATATGCATAATAAACCATACATATGAATAGTACAATATATAAGATGTTATCCATAATATGAAGAGATAGCTCAGCAGTTAAGGACATAGCCTGCTGTTCTTAAGGTCCTGACTTCAATTCCCAGCAACTGCATTGTGACTAACTACCATCTGTAATGAGATCTGGTGAACTCTTGAGGAAGAGACCTGGTTACGTATCCTCATCAATTTAGACCTTGAAACCCAATATAGACAAGTTCAACAAAACTGCCCAGATACAGGCTTCACCTGTGTGCTCTAGCATTGCAAGGGCATCTTTTTTTTTTGTTTTTGTTTTTTTGTCCAAGGATTTATTTATTTATTTAATTTTTATTTATTTATTTATTTTTATTGAAAACATTTCCACTTCCTCCCCGCCTCCCATTTCCCTCCCCCTCCCCCACTCCTCTACTCCTCCCCCACTCCTCTACCCCTCCCCCCACTCCTCTCCCCCTTCCCCTACTCCTTTCCCTCTTCCTCTACAGTCTGAAGAGCAGTCAGTGTTCTCTGCCCTATGGGAAGTCCAAGGTCCTCCCCCTCTATCCAGGTCTAGGAAGGTGAGCATCCAAATAGGCTAGGCTCCCACAAAGCCAGTTCATGCAGTAGGATCAAAACCCAGTGCTATTGTCCTTGGTTTCTCATCAGCCCTCATTCTGCATCATGTTCAGAGAGTCCGGTTTTATCCCATGCTTTTTCAGTCCCAATCCAGCCGGCCTTGGTGAGCTCCCAATAGTTCAGCCCCACTGTTGCAGTGAGTGGGTGCACCCCGCGCGGTACTGGTTTCCTTGCTCATGTTCTCCCTCCTTCTGCTCCTCATTTGGACCTTGGGAGCTCAGTCTGACGTCAGAATGGCTAAAATCAAAAACACCAATGATAGCCTTTGCTGGAGAGGTTGTGGAGTAAGGGGTACAGTCATCCATTGCTGGTGGCAATGCAAACTTGTACAACCACTTTGGATATCAGTGTGGTGATTTCTCAGAAATTTCGGGATCAACCTACCCCAGACCCAGCAATACCACTCTTGGGAATATACCCAAGAGATGCCCTATCATATGACAAAAGCATTTGTTCAACTATGTTCATAGCAGCATTATTTGTAATAGCCAGAACCTGGAAACAGCCTAGATGCCCTTCAATGGAAGAAAGGATGAAGAAAGTGTGGAATATATACATATTAGAGTACTACTCAGCAGCATCTTTTTTTTTCCAAATTTTATCCTTACTACACAAAGTCAGTTGTAGGCTAGATTTGTTAACTGCTCATATTTTGTTCTCTCTTTCTTGATGTACTTGTCCATACTTAGGCTCTTATGAAGGCAAAATTGGAATGAATAGTTTGTTTAGAGAGTGGTGTGAATGAAACTTTATGAAATTATAGCTCTAGTTGATAACTGTTTTGTTTGGAAAGGAATGTGCTTCCAAATCATTCCCACTGGGATCCATGTGTGCTAAGCTACCCCTACACATCCCTGTCCATTTTGACTCAGTCTTTTCTTAAAGTGTTTCTTATCTAATCTTTGCTTTTCTTTGTAATCTGTGGACTGAAACTTGCTATGGTCCTTGAAATGAAAATATTGCCCATAGATATACACATTTAACTTGGTCCCTATGTTTTGGAACCATACAAGAAAGACTAAAAGTTGTGTCTTTTTGGAGTAGGTATGTTACTTGGTGTGTGCTTTGAGACTTCCAAAGCACAAGCCATCCCCAGTTTTCTTTGTCTTGCTCTGACTCTTACAGTTAAGAAGAATACAGTTACCTACTGCTCCAGAGCCTGCCCTGCCTTTCTTCCTGATGCCATGTTTATTACAGTGTTGGTCCTGGGATAACATTCGAGAAATGAAAAACCCAAAATGAATTATTTCTTTTATAAATAGACTTGGTCTTGGTGTCATGTCACACCAATAGAAATGTAACTAAGACTCTTGTCCTCCTTGCAAGGAGAGAAAAGAAACAAACAAGGAAAGAAGGAAAGCTCCTCCCTTCCGTTCATAGGATATGAGATTTGACATCATATCCGAGAAACATGTACTCAGAAAGACTTGTTTTCAGAAAAAAAATGGAGTATAGGTTCTGAGAATAATCTGTTTCCAGTATCATTTTAACCAAATTCTAGTCCTTTGGAGTTTTTCAAATATTTACGACTTATTTTTATTTTATGTATATTGTTTTTAACCATTATATATGTTTGTGTACCATATTACTACAATGCTGTTGGAGGCCAGAAGAGGGTCTACGATGCCTCTGAATTGTTACATTCAGTTTCTGCCATTAATGTGCCTATTGGAAATCAAAACTAGCTCCTCAAGAAAAGTACCCAGTGCTCTTAACCAATAAACCAGCATCTGAGCCTTCTTCCTTGGGATTTTAACTTAGTTTGATTATAACATAGTTAGATAATAATATCCTTGCAAAGGTTACCCCAGCTGCATGTGATTGTATGCTTATAATTGTGTGTATGGGTGTATTAACATCTCTATTGGATGAATTTTAGCTGTTCATATTTTTCTGTTACTCAGTAAAACATTTTTTTTTCTATTTTTTATGGAGGTAATGGAAAGAAGACCTGTGATTTTAGTGTTCGTGTTTGGAAAGGGGACAGAGATTTATATCATAGAAAAATTCCTCTGACCCCTGCACAAAACATCACACTGACCTGAATAACTTAATAAACAGAATCAGCAGCTGCAGAAACAAGAAGGAACAATTTCTTCAGCCTGGGCTCTCACTTCTGTTTTCTTGGGTGATTTTTGTCATGACTTGAATCACTGTGGGTGGGTAACTGCTATACTGTTGACAGTAATAAGTTGCAACATCTTCAGACTTCAAGCCACTGATCTTGAGAGAATACTGTGTGCCAGATCCACTGCCACTGAACCTCGTTGGGACCCCATCGGCCAAGCTGTTTGCACTATAGATCAGGAGCTTGGGAGGATTCCCTGGTTTCTGCTGATACCATGCTAAATAACCGTAAATGTTTTGACTGGCCTGGCATGTGATGGTGACACTGTCTCCCAGAGACACAGGAAGGGAGGCTTGAGGCTGGGTCATCTGGATGTCACATCTGGCACCTGAGTTTGGAAATTGAAAACAAATTTCCCACACATTGAATTATGCTAAGAAAACTTTCACAGAGACAATGGAGGGCTGACCACACTCAAATGAATGTTGTCTTCCTTACCTGAAAGCCAAAGCAACAGCAACCCCAGGAGAGGATTGGGGATCATCATGTCTGTGTGTGATGAGTCTGAGGCTGAGTCAAGGACAGGGTGTGATCTGTCTATGAAGAAGTTATCTGTACAGTGGGCTGTGCTCTGGTCATATGCAAATAAGCAATGTTATGGCATAGCCACAGGACTGCCCAAGAGATTCATTATAGGCCGGTGATTGTCTTATATCTCAGATCAAAGGGACAGCCTATATTTATTTATTGGAAAAGAACTCATCTATGGACAACAAAGAACAGCACTAGTCTATTAATTGAACTGTGTTTTGATTCCTGTTTTAGATGATGTAGAGTTTCCTTGTTATGTTACCCTTGATGTCAGGGTCTGTCAGATATAGTACAATACTAGAAAGAACATAAATAATTATATGGTCATTTTATAGGTAATTATAGGTATTAATGAGCCATGGTAACTACTTATTTTTTTTCTATTTATACATGGGATTGCATTTATATAAAGCATTTATCTCTCCCTTTCCTTTCTTTCAATCTTCCCTACAAACCCCTTTATTCTTTTTCAAATCCATGATTTATTTTTCGTTACTTTTTGTGTTTTTTGTTACAGGGTTTCTCTATAACTTTGGAGACTGTCCTCCATTAGATCTTGTAGACCAGGCTGGCTGGAAACTCACAGAGATGCGCCTGCCTCTGCCTCCCAAGTGCTGGGATTAAAGGTGTGTGCCTCCACCACCCAGCTACAATATTATTTTATGGATGTAGATATTGTGGATATGTTAACATCCATAAATACAAACTGATAAATCCATTTAATTTTACTTGTATGTATGTTTTTAGGGCTGATCATTTGGCCATGGGAAATCAATTGGTGTGGTCTTTCTTTGGGAGTAGTACCTCTACTTCTGCAAGCATTACTCTCTATCTTTAATTCTTTGTGGAGAACTAGGGTCTCATGGACTTTCCATATTCAGTTTGGCATGTTCTTGGTGTCTTCTCTGTTCAGTTCCTATTTGGTTAATAATGTTGGTGATACCTTACATGTATTTCTCCTGAAGTTACCAAGAGGCAAAATCTCAAAGCAGATTCTGTGATCTTATGGCTCTCACAATCTCTTCACCAGCATTTACAGAAATGTTTCCTGATCCTTGGGTATTGGAGTGCTGTGTTGATGTATCCACTGAGCTCCACAACTTGAAATGCAGTTTCTTGCTCATAATGATTCTCAAGAAAGTTTTGGAATATATCTTGAAGATGTTATTTGTCAGGAAGACCAGAATCTCTTATATTTAAAACATCCTTTTTGGTAATCAATGTAATTTTACTTATTTATGACCACTCAACTATACAGAAATTACTTATATCAAGAGTATCCAAGGTCATGGAGTTTCTTCCTTTCCATTTGTGCATATAAATTTCCTTCCTAGATTCAGGAATTGTATCTAGGATTATATCGATACTGAATGTTCCTCTAAGTTTTCCTATTTTTTAACTGACTCCTCTTAACAAGGGTTACTGTCTTTAAAAATACGAGTTTCTCTCAGAATTGTCATTCATTGTCCTTGAATGTACAATGGTTCCTTAACTTAGAAATACTGTGAGCACCAAATCTTTCAGATAATGATTTGATATGTCTCTTAGTTTAGTTTTATTGCAGAGTGATATCAGCTGTTTGTTAAAAGAAGCATATAAGACAGTGAAGCTTGAAGCCACTCAAGGAGATTTAGAATCATAATGTGATTCAGAGTATGTATATATCAATGAAATAATGGCCTTAGTGTAAGTTTTTATGGGGATAGTAGGGTTTTACAAGCACTGACAACCATTCTGTAAGTGATAGAAATCAGGCATGGTTAAAATGAGATCCATTCAGTACCGGATAATCATGACAGACAGATCAAGAGATGTGTTAGAAAGAATAGGAACGTGGAAATATTAAGAAAATGATTAACCTGAAAATCAATGACAAACATGACCCTAAATTATGTGGTAATAATATTTTCTTTGAGGGAGTCATCAGAAAGACCACAAAAGAGATTAAAAAGAATGTATTATGCTTCAATTCTGTACACTAATACTGGAAGAAGTATTAAATATATGATGCTTTGAAATATGATATTTTATTTTTTCCATTGAACCACTGTATATAGGAGCTTATCCAGGTATGTAAATGTATGTATGTATGTTTTTTTCTCCATACTCTGAAATTCAAAACTAGATTATATAATATAACATTGTAGTATCAGGGTGCAGGCCACATCCTGCTACCTGGTTAGCTTATACCCGAAATCAGCTTTTATTTGATATTAGTTAACCACGATGGATGCCACTCTGTAGTATGAGGGGAGTGAGCCACATCCCGATGCCCAGGTAGCTTATATCCAAAATAACCACATAAAAATTGTATTAATTTAATTAGTGTTTGGCCCATTATTTTTAGCCTCTTATTCGTCAACTCTCAAATCTTGATCTAACCAATTTTTAATAATCTGTGTAGCACCATGAGGTCGAGGTCGTGGCTTTCAAGGAAAGATTCTAACCTATGTCCATCTCAGGCTGGAAGGCTGGAGTTTCATGGCATTGCCACATTTTTCTTCTTCCCATCATTCTGTTCTGTCTACTTCACCCAACTAAGGGATGTCCTTTCAAAACATCAAGACAGTCTTTTTTTTTTTTTTTTTTTTTGGTTTTTCGAGACAGGGTTTCTCTGTAGTTTTGGAGCCTATCCTGGAACTAGCTCTTGTAGACCAGGCTGGTCTCGAACTCAAGACAGTCTTTTTTTTTTTTAACCAATGAAAGAAGCACAAATACAGAAGATTCTCCTACACCATAACATCTCCATCTACTCCTTAGGTAGTAGAATGAAGTCCATTTGTCATAATTTGAACATTTGACAGCTTTCTTATTTTAATGCATATTTGTTAGGCAAACTCATTCCCATAGTTCATCATATTCTAAAAAAATGCATTAAGATACTATATTAATATTCAACAATCTAAAAAGTGATTGAGAATTCTGCTTTCATTATGTAGACATTTCCCTAGAGACACATAGATCCTCTGATGGAGGACTCTTCTGTGTAACATAAGGGCCTGCTTATTGGGGATTTTGTTCTGCCCAGTTCCCTAAGTGTTGTGGGAACTGGTGGTTGCATTTCTGCCACCCTGCTCCTGGCTGCCTGGCTAGCTCATGCCCCAAAATAACAACACACAAACTGTATTCTTTTAAACACTGCTTGGACTAGCCTATTTCTAATAATGTGTGTAGCACCCCAAGGTGCGCTTATCAGGAAGATTATAGCCTACGTCCATCCTGGGTTGGAGCTTCATCGTGTCTACCCTGGAGAAGAGTGGCTTCGCGTCTGAGCTCACTTCCTCTTCCTCCCAGCATTCTGTTCTGTTTACTCCGCCTATCTAAATTCTTCTCTATCAGATGGGCCAAGGCAGTTTCTTTATTAGTTAACCAATGACTTTCCTCCATCACCTAAGCCATTTAGTCCCTAAGAAAATTACACAGAGGTATCCATAAGTTATAAACTTATTGGCCCATTAGCTCAGGCTTCTTATTAACTCTTATAAATTATATAGCCTATTATTCTGGTCTATGTTAGCCACATGTCTTGGTTCCTTTTTCAGCAGTGCAGGTCACATCTTTTTTCTTCAGTGTCTGGACAAGACTGGTGAGGAATGGGCTACCTCCTTCCCAGAATTCTCCTGTTCTCATTGACCTACCTCTACTTCTGTCTGGATATCCCACCTATACTTCCTGTTGGGCTACTGGCCAATCAGTATTTATATAAAATATAATTTACAGAATACAGATCATTTTCTACACCACTTCCCCCTCTTTTTTTAAACAAAGGAAAATATCCATAGTCCATTTTTTGGGAATCTTGGCATACTGTTTTAGGCTACTTCCTGCTGATTGGGGCACTGATAATCTTATGGGGACCTAAAGAAAATTTAGTATTATGATCAAGTACTGACTGGAATATCCTGTGAGTCCTGATCATCTGAGGCAGCATTCTTGAACCTGTTCTGAATGTAGAGCTCAGAAATCTGGGCCATCTGTTCCTACCAGAGATTTCTCAGGTGGTCTTCCTTGATTAAATCTGATTTTCTTAACTCAGAATGAATCCACAGCCTCTCATTTCCTGTGAAAACAAAAGCAAATTCTCTTCTCCACAGTAACATATATTTTGACATCAATTTTGAAGTCAAGGTATTTTCAAAATACCTATCTTGGATTAGTATACCAGCACTTATAACCAAATATCTTTTAGCAGCTGATGCTCCTTTCTCAGCATTCAAACAATTCAAAGAGAGCATGATAACATATAGTATCCAGACTTTCTGTGTATTTTCCATTTTTATATGGCTTTACTTTAACCTCTATTTTTTATTTTTACTTTTAAATCTTGAGACTGACTCTGAAGTACTAGGATTAAAGATGTATGCCACCACACCTTGAACTCACAGAGGACTGTCTGCATCTGTCTTCAAAGCATTGGGATTAAAGACTTGTGCCACCATGCCTTGAACTTATAGAGGTATGCCTGCCTCTGTCTACCAAGTGTTGAGATTAAAGGTGTGTACCACCACACCGAAATACTCTCTTTTTTATTGTAAGGACTTTAACCTTTAGTTTGCATATATTTTTAACATAATGTAAAACATTTAGAGGTTTTCTTCAACTTAGAATTTTTCTTTTCTTATATAGCTCTCTTTTTCTGACCGCATGAGTCTTGATTTGCTAAACAATATGGAGAATATTAAAACTGTGGGTTTGACGGCTGGATCCATCCCATTCCTTAGCTATCTGAGATTTCAGCCTCATGGTGGAGGTATTGGCTGTAGCCAGGTTTATTGCCACAACTATATAGTGTTTCAAGTTTCCTGTCAATAAAGCAGCTGCAGCAACATGCTCACAACCCACACTTAAATGCTCTGTAGTCAGACTGCCTGCCTGAAAAAGTCAGAGTTTGCCTTGGCAGGATGGCCCAGAAAGCTAGCATTATAAAACAGCATGGCTTTTTTCCAGCTATGGCTAAAAACCAAAAACATGCTGGCAGCTTTTATCAGCACCATTTAAGTGTTTTGTGGAAGGACCTCTTAAAGAGATGCAAGGTTTTGCAGCTAATGCTAAGTCAGGAAGCCTCTCTTAAATGAGAGTGTTTGCCTCTAGCAAGAAGACCCCCCAGACAAATTTATGCTATCAATAAGCCATGCTTTACTCAATTCTTTTCTCTTTAGAATTACTTCCCAAGCTAATTTGCAATATGTGGATGCATTTGTCCACATGTTGGTGCCATTTGTAACACAAGGGCCTGGTTGTTGGGGATTCTGTCCTACCACCAGGTCCCTCAGCTGTCTAGCCTCAAGGAAAACCACACAGAGGTCTCCATAAGTTAAAAACTGATTGACCCATTAGCTCAGGCTTTTTATTAACTCTTAATAACTTACATAGCCCATTATTCTGGTCTATGTTAATCACATAGCTCAGTACCTTTTTCAGCGGGGCAAGTCACATCTTTCTTATTTGGTGTCTGAACAGGACTGGTGAGGAATGGGCTTCCTACTTTCCAGAATTCTCCTGTTCTCATTGACCGCCTCTACATCCTATCATCTTGTCCCACCTATACTTCCTGCCTGGCTACTGTCCATTCAGCATTTATTTAAAATATATTTGACAGAATACAGAACTTTGTCCCACACCACTTCTGGGACAGAAGCTGTTCATTCTTCATAATTTGGAATTGCAAATTTGTACAGTTGTAGCTGAATAATGAAAATCCAGAGACAAAAAGGGCAAGCTTTACTTATTAAAAATAAATAAAATATCACTATATACAGTCACTTTGCAAATCAATGACATGTTTTATCATAAAATTTGCAATCAATCTACTTCAAGACCCAGTGATACAACCATTGGGCATATGCCCAAAGGATTCCTAATCATACTATAAGGATACTTGCTCAACTATGTTCATAGCAATTTTATTTGTAGTAGCCAGAACATGTATACAACCTAGATGTCCCTCAACTGAAGAATGGATAAATAAAATATTGTACATTTCACAGTGTAGTATTATTTAAATATTATAAAAATGACATCAGGAAATTTGAAGACAAATGATTGGAACTTGGAAAAATCATCTTATGTGATATAATCCAGAGCCAGGAAGACAAACATGATATTTACTTACTCATAGGTGGATAGTTGCTGAAAAGTAAAGGATAACCATGTTACAATTCACAGCCCCAGAGAGGCTAGGTAAGAAGAAAACCCCATGTGGTGGTGGGAACACATGAATCTCAATAGGAAGGAGAAATAGAAGGGAACTCCTGGACGGATTGGGGGTAGTTGGGATGGAAATTTTAGCAATTGCATTGGCATCATCAATGGTGAAGAGATGACTATAAACAGGGGGCATTAATGGGTCAGATAGAAACATAATGCAAGGGAAATTCCCAGGAATCTACAAACATGACCCTAGCTAAAACTCCTTGCAATAATGGATTGGTACCCTGAACTGGTCATCTCTTGTAATTAGAGTGGTGACTACCACAATTGTCAACCGAGAACCCTCACCCAGTAACTTATGGGAAAATATGCAGAGACCTACTTTAGGCTGAACTCAAGAAAACCTGAGGAAGAAAAAGAGAAAGAATTTTAAGAGCCAGAGGTGTCAAGGACTTCACAATAAAACACAAAAACAATTAAAATAGCTCACAGGAACTCACAGTGCCTGAACCAACAACCAAGGAGCCTATATGGGACCCGGGGTGGGCTTAGTCTTACTGCAACTTGTTATCATGATTTACTGATACACATGAGAGGCCAGCACTTTTCAGAGCAGTTTCTTTATTAGCCAATGAAAGTAACACATAGACAGAAGGCCCACCTACATCAATGATTTGTTCTAATTGCAACACTACAAGGGATATTTTCTTTCAGTGACTTTTCCTCTTATGCAATGGGATGTCTTGCAGCAAAGATGATATCTCAGTTTTTACCAAGTTAAAGGTCTTTTCTTTCAGGAAGGAGGGCCTCCATGCTGAATCTCACATAGGAACTTTACACTGTATTAAGATAAACTTCATAAAAGCCCTTTGCTTTATCTTCATTCCATTATTTTTAATGTTTTGTGTTTTTATTTTGTTCTGCATTATAATATTTTACAGCTTCTTTTTTGACTTCCTCATCTGCCCCATTTATAATAAATGTGTGTGTGTCTTTCTGACATATTTATGAGTTTTTTAGGCCTCCTTTTTCCTTGATTATGTATTTACATACCATTTTACCAAAGAGAACCTCAGGTAATAAATTACTGGCCATTCAATTTGACAACATGAGTTTGATCCCAAGGACTCATTGCATGGTCAAGTGGCAATAGATTGTAACACTAGTTATTCAAGAGGCAGAGACCCGTCAATCAATGTGCATCACTAGCCAATACTTCTTACTTAGCCAGCAAACTCCATGAAAGTAAAAGTATCTGGATCAAAAAAGAACACAAAACTAAAATAAGGTATATATCCTCTCAGTATCATCACCCAAAGTTGACATGTGACCTCCACATTTGCAGGCACAGTCACATATGTGCACACACATATTTATAAAATCCTTCCCCACTATGTCCAAATGAAAAGAAGATAATTTGCATGTTTTCAGTCTTTTAAACATTTTATGACTTTTTTTTGTGAATTATGTGGAGGCTCAAAGAGACCAAAGTTCAGAGAGTTTGGGACTTATTTTCAGTTCATTCAAGTTATTGTGTTTCTTACTCAAAGGTCTCACATAGTTGTAAATCAGAGTTCTGCTCTCTCAAGGCTATTGTCAACAGGTGTAGCTAGTTGCCAGACTCTCTGCTACTGAAATAGGGAAGGAGTTTGTTCCTATATAAAACAAAAGTCTGAGGATCCAACTAAGTTCCAGTTCCCTTTATGGAAATAACTTGGGTATCCACCCAGGAAGTGGTTTGCCTTCAGAGTGTTTAGAATAGGGCATGAGTCAATGGCATGAGTAATGAATGTACCAGGTAATTTTCAATTTGTCCATTGAAGAAGTTTTGTTTCACTCCTACCTTTTGAGGTCAGAGGTATGTTAACTAGTTGAGGGTAATTTTCAATACTCACTGAGAAATTCCCTCTCAATACTATCCGATATGTTTCTGCATTTATTATTTTCATCCACGTCTTTGTTTCCTTTACTCTATTTCTAAATTGTCATACTTCCACTCTGGAAAAAGGTATTTTTGTGAGTGGCTGGCCCCGACAGAGTTATACATACTGGAGCTTAGAGAATCTCATGTGCTTGAGAGAAAAATGTGCACTTTGTTCTTAGAGGTGGAGTGTTTGATGACATTCATGTGAAAGAGAACTGAATCTCTTGAGGTAGGTGTTAAATCTAAATGGAGAACACAGTTAAAGAACTATTGATACCCCACTTTCCACTACTTTTGTATTGTTCAATACTGTTCTGTTTTCACTTCTAAGTAAAATAATTAAATTTACTACTATTATTATATTACTGCATATGTCTCTGCTTAGTTATCCCAATGTGAGGAATAAACATTCCTCACACTTCAGAGGTTCACAGATCTTCTCAACTCTTTGTTATTCCAGGAGAATAATTTTATTTTAGAAGCAGTGAAATCTTGTTGAATCAAGATTTTTAATCAGTTGTTGACATACTCTTCTTTTTTTGTCTTTTCTTTTTAGCAGGGTCTAATATTCTAGTAGAACTCTAATTTACACTTCCCAAATGCTTCTCTCATGCACTTCCTCAGGCCATTGTTGCTTCTGTAATCTTCTCAAGGGCCTGATCTTTGGACACCTGCCCCAAGAGACTGCTTTTCCTTCACTTGACTGTTCTATAAGTTGTAGTAAAAAAATTACTGCTTCCTGTCCAAGTTATTTTGTCTCAAACATTTTCAAACACTTTGTTGTTTTTCCCCTGTGATTCAGGTCATGATTTCTGCTGTATTCTGGGAGTCCAAAAGATTTACTCTTGAGTTTCTTGTATGTCTTGCTTCTGTAATATATTAAAAAAGGAAATGACTTCACTTAGAACTAGTGTTTCATCTTTTTCTTGTTTTTTACCCAAACAGGTGTTGGCATTGTTTACATAACCTTAATATTTCTGCGGCACTGTTCTTTTTATTAGTTACATAATTTGTATTGTTTTTTTCTTCTTAGTGGTAAAATATTGTCAGTGTATCTCTTTTAAATTATTGGGATCAGTTTTAGGTAGTAACTGATTATAGTTAACACACAGTGCAGCAGCTGTGTCCTTTTCCTCTTGTCTAAATGTAATCAAGTGTCTATTGGTAAACATTGTCCATTCTTTCCACCTAGGGATTCTGTTTTGGTGATCAATATTGCACCCTTAAGAAACTCATAGCCGGTAGGTGCCGAGAAGTTTCATCGGGACGGAACCTTCATCTGGCGATGGATCGAGGTAGAGACAGAGTCTCAATTTGGAGCAACGGTCTGAGCTCTTAAGGTCCAAATGAGGAGCAGAAGGAGGGAGAACATGAGCAAAAAATCAGGACCACGAGGGATGCACCCACCCACTGTGACAGTGGAACTGATTTATTGGGAGCCCACCAAGGACAGCTGGTCTGGGACTGAATAAGCATGGGTTGATTCCGGACTCTCTGAGCATGGCGGTCAATGAAGACTGATGAGAAGCCAAGGACAATGGCACTAGGTTTCGATCCTAATACATGAACTGGCTTTGTGGGAGCTTAGCCTGTTTGGACGCTCACCTTTCTGGACGTAGATAGAAGGACCTTGGTCTTCCCGCAGGGCAGGGAATTTGGACTGCTCTTCAGTATCGAGAGGGAGGGGGAATGGAGTGGGGGGAGGAGAAGAGGAGTGGGGATAGGGGGAGGGAAGTGGGGGGAGGGCAATATTTGGGAGGAGGGGAGGGAAATGGGAAATGGGGAGCAGGTGGAAATTTTAATTAAAAAAGAATAAAAATAAATAAATAAGTAAAAAAAAAAAAGAAACTCATAGCCACAGCATATATCATGTACCTTGAGTGCAAGAATAATTAGAAGTGCAATCCTGTTTTGATTTCCTCCTTGAAGAAGTAGTCCTGTGGGCTGAGATGACAGTTTAAACTTAGGAGGTTGCTGTTCTTTCTCTTTCTCCTGCTCAAACTCTTTCTCCTGTAAAAACCTATTGATGGTCCCAGTATCCTCACTATCTTCTCAGATATGGTGGGAACACACACGATTAACAGTGTGTTAATCTTACCTGAGCATTCTCTGTTCTTACCCCCTTTACTCTTATCAGGAATCCTGACTTTACAACAGCACAAAAACTAGAACAGGAAACTTCATTTTGAGGAGGCAGTCCAAGGAGAATGATAGGAAACTGAAAGCTGATAACTGAACTTTTATGTGATACTAGCTGGAGTGGGTTCCTCCTGGGGAATGATATGCAAATATCTGGTTTAGTGCTGAAGTATAGAAAAAGAGAAGAGTCATGGAGGGTTCTCATATTTGAAAAATCATATAAAATATCTTGTATGTCAGGTGCAGCAACAATAATAAAACAAAATGTGGTACTTGATGGGGAAGGAATATGTTAAAAAGGGTCAATTTAGCTGATACCAGACTTCCATTAAGTGCGGCATTACAATACAGAAAGGAGTGACAGCAAAGATATATATACAATCACTGTCTTTGACTTAAATAACTAAGCCTTTCCTCTTCTTTGAACAACTTTATAGAAAAAAACTTATTATTTTTAAGAATTTGTCCCCATGAAAAACAAGAAAATACAAATACTAGCAAGGTGCTTCTGTAGTGTTTATTATGAAAATGTAGGGAGAATAAATATTAAAATTAATGTTCCACAGAAATTTAGTTTGAGGAGACATTTAAAGTATTGTTTTGGGCTCTGGTGTTTTGTTTTTTATTTCACTAGTCAAATTCCACACGTCAAGTCCAACTCAATTGTTTTACATGAATTAAATATGTGTAACATTTCTTTTTTTTAATTTTTATAGGTTAACTTTATTTGAATTAGTATTCAATTCAGTGGTAACAAGTTTACAAAACCAGTTTGTCCTTAAGTTTTTTAATTTAGCATATAAATGTTATTATTCTATTTGTAAGTTTAACAAATTCAAGTGATTACCTTTAAGGAAGCCTTTAATTTAATCTCATTTAAAAATTTAGTTAAACAAAATCAGACTTTCAAATTGTTTCTATAAATTTAATACATCTCATTTCTGTTTAATTATTTCAATTGTTGGATGACCCTTAATAAGAAGTTATATGATGTATATATGTTCCATGAAAACAGTTCTTAAATATAATTATATTTCCTTTTTTTTATTAAAAAGTTCCTCTTCCTACCCGCCTCCCATTTCCCTCCCCCTATCACCACTCCTCTCCCCCTCCCTCTAGAGTCCAAAGAGCAGTCAGGGTTTCCTCCCTGTGGTAAGTCCAAGGTCCTCCCCCATCCATCCAGGTCAAGGAAGGTCAGCATACAAACAGGCTAGGCTCCCATAAAGGGAGTACATGCAGTAGGATCAAAACACAGTGCCATTGTCCTAGGCTTCTCATCAGCCCTCATTTTCCACCATGTTCAGAGAGTACATTTTTATCCCATGGTTTTCAGTCCCAGTCCAGATGGCTTTGGTGAACTCCCAATAGAACAGCCCCACTGTCTCAGTGGGTGGGTGCACCCCTTGCAGTCTTGGTTTCCTTGCTCATGTTCTCCCTCCTTCTGCTCCTCATTTGGACCTTGGGAGCTCAGTCCAGTGCTCCAGTGTGGGTCTCTGGACCTATCTCCATCCATTGCCAGATGAGGGTTCTATGGTGATATGCAAGATATTCATCAGTATGGCTATAGGATAGGGTCATTTCAGGCTCCCCCTCCTCAGCTGCCCAACAAAATAGCTGGGGGCATCTCCCCGGACACCTAGGAACCCCTCTAGAGTCAAGTCTCGTGCCAACCCTAAAATGGCTCCATTAATTAAGACATACTTCGCTGCTCCCATATCCACCCTTTCTTTATCACAACCATCCCATTTCCCCCAAGCTCTCCCCATCCTCCCCTTCTCACTTTTCTCACCTCATTTCCCCTTACCCCCATCCCACCCAACCCCCAAGTTCCCAATTTTTGCCAGGCAATCTTGTCTACTTCCAATATCCAGGAGGATAACTATATGTTTTTCTTTGGGTTCACCTTCTTATTTAGCTTCTCTAGGATCACGAATTATAGGCTCGATGTCCTATATTTATGGCTAGAACCATTTATGAGTGAGTACATCCCATGTTCATCTTTTTTGGTCTGGGTTACCTCATTCAGAATAGTGTTTTCTATTTCCATCCATTTGCATGCAAAATTCAAGATGTCATTGTTTTTTTTTCCATTGAGTAGTACTCTAATATGTATATATTCCACACTTTCTTCATCCATTCTTCCATTGAAGGGCATCTAGGTTGTTTCCAGGTTCTGGCTATTACAAATAATGCTGCTATGAACATAGTTGAACAAATGCTTTTGTAAAATGATGCCACGGACTGACTCTCTTGAAGATCGAAGACCGAGGGAGAATAGGGGTGAAGACTTAGGAGAACCCAGGATTCGGTGAACGACAGACAGACACAACTCTAATGAGATTTGAATCTGCTGCAACTTTACTAAAATTCAAGCATCACTTTTAAGAGATTACAGATGGAAGTTGGCAGACATAAAAGTTTCCATAGAAAAATGATTACAAACAATTAATTATTCTCAGCAAGTCTTGTGGTCAGGGCCAGGTGGGCAGAGCTTTTCTTTGAAATTCGTCTCACACCACTAACTGTGCTTTCTCATGGCCCTAAATCATATCTGCCCTCAAGGTAACCAAGGTGACCCAAACACCATTCTTCAGGATTCCACCCCCAGGGTTTGTTCAAATATTGAATGACTGACTTCATGTTATCAAGAATAGCCTGCCTTTCTTTCCTATCTAATATGTACCAGGGGTTTCTCATTCTGGCTAGCCTCTCCATAAATGGTAACTCATGCCATTCCATACATTTTCCTTCATAATTTACCCATCTTCTACCAAATCTCCTATCATGAGCTCTTTCTGTTCTAGGGTATCTATAAATTCCCCCAGAGAGCGAACTGGAGTTTTAATCATAACATTAATGGCCTGAATCAAGGGAGGGAACTGACGCATCAGTTCCTCCATATTCAAGGAGCTGTTGGAAATGCTTCCTGGTTCCTTGAACAGATTAAGTTTTTGTCAAGAGAAAAATAGAACAGAAGCAGAGTCAATGCAAGAAACCATCGCCAAGAACAAAGTGAACGAGATCGTTGAGGCTGATCAGGTACCTCAACTCGAGCAGACTGCCAGGGAACCACCGGGGACCAAGCTCCGGGAAGCACGAGCCCCTCATTTTGAGATGGCCACCACCTGAGAGGCATTTTGTCACACAGGCGGGACAGCCGTGGATGTGGCAAAATGATAGGGCATCTCTTGGGTAAATTCCCAAGAGTGCTATTGCTGGGTCCTGAGGTAGGTTGATCCCGAATTTCCTGAGAAACCACCACATTGATTTCCAAAGTGGTTGTACAAGTTTGCATTCCCACCAGCAATGGATGACTGTACCCCTTACTCTACATCCTCTCCAGCAAAGGCTATCATTGGTGTTTTTGATTTTAGCCATTCTGACAGGTGTAAGATAGTATCTCAGAGTTGTTTTGATTTGCATTTTCCTGATCGCTAAGGAGGTTGAGCATGACCTTAAGTGTCTTTTGGCCATTTGAACTTCTTCTGTTAAGTATTCTCTGTTCAGTTCAGTGCCCCAATTTTTAATTGGGTTAATTAGCATTTTAAAGTCTAGTTTCTTGAGTTCTTTATATATTTTGGAGATCAGACCTTTTTCTGTTGTGGGGTTGGTGAATATCTTCCTCCAGTCAGTAGGTTGCCTTTTTGTCTTAGTGACAGTGTCCTTTGCTTTACAGAAGCTTCTCAGTTTCAGGAGTTCCTATTTATTCAAGGTTGCCCTTAATGTCTGTGCTGCTGGGGTAATATGTAGCAAGCTGTCTCCTGTGCCCATGTTTTATAGAGTACTTCCCACTTTCTCTTCTATCAAGATCAGTGTGTTCAGATTGATATTGAGGTCTTGAATCCATTTGGACTTGAGTTTTGTGAATGGTGATAGATATAGATCTATTTTCGTTTTTCTACAGGTTGACATCCAGTTATGCCAGAACCATTTGTTGAAAATGCTTTCTTTCTTCCATTGTATACTTTTAGCTCTCTTGTCGAAAATCAAGTGTTCATAGGTTTGTGGGTTAATATCTGGGTCTTCTATTTGATTCCATATGTAATCTTCTCTGTTTTGATGCCAATACCAAACTGTTTTCATTACTGTAGCTCTGTAATAGAGTTTGAAGTCAGGGAGGTAATGCCTCCAGAAATTCCTTTATTGTATAAGATTGTTTTGGCTATCCTGGGTTTTTTGTTTTTCCATATGAAGTTGATTATTGTTCTCTCAAGGTCTGTGAAGAATTTTGATGGGATTTGATGGGGATTGCATTGAATCTATAGATTGCTTTTGGTAAAATTGCCATTTTTACTATGTTAATCCTGTCAATCCAAGAGCAAGGAAGATCCTTCCATTTTCTGGTATCCTCTTCAATTACTTTTTTCAAAGACTTACAGTTCTTGTCAAAAAGATCTTTCACTTCCTTGGTTAGAGTTACCCCAAGATACTTTATAATATTTGTGGCTATCGTGAAAGGTGATGCTTCTTTGATTTCCCTCTCTGCTTCTTTATCCTTTGTATGTAGAATGGCAACTGATTTTTTTGTTGGCTTGCTGTAAGTAGCTTTTATTATATTTAGATATGAGCCTTGTATCCCTAAACTCTCCAAGACCTTTATCATAAAGGAATGTTTAATTTTGTCAAAGGCTTTTTCAGCATCTAATGAAATGATTATAGGGTTTTTTTCCTTCAGTTTATTTATATGATGGATTACACTGATATATTTTCATATGTTGAACCAGCCCTGCATCTCTGGGATGAAGCCTACTGATCATAATGGATAATTTTTCTAATGTCTTCTTGCATTCAGTTTGCCAGTATTTTATTGAGAATTTTTGCATCGATGTTCATCAGTGAGATTGGCCTGTAATTCTCTTTCTTGGTTGAGGCTTTGTGTGGTTTTGTTTTCATGGTAACTGTAGCTTCAGAAAAGGAATTTGGCAATGACTCTTCTGTTTCTATGTTGTGAAATACACTAAGGAGTATAGGTATTAGGTCTTCTTGGAAGTTCTGGTAGAATTCTGCATTAAAACCATCTGGTCCTGGGCTTTTTTTGGCAGGGAGGTTTTTGATAAGAGGTTCTTGTTGTAATAAGAGCGGCAGGGCTGCGTCCCCGGCACCCGGCCGCCCGCATGGCTAGCTTATGCCCCGAAATAATTACACGAAAACTGTATTCTTTTAATCACTGCCTGGCCCATTAGTTCCAGTCTCTTATTGGCTAGCTCTTACATATTGATCTAACCCATTTCTAATATTCTGTGTAGCACAACGAGTTGGCTTATCAGGGAAGATCTTAACCTGCGTCTGTCTGGAGTGGGAGAATCATGGCGACTCCTTTTCTCGGCTTCTTTCTCCCAGCATTCTGTCTGTTTACTCCACCTACCTAAGGGCTGGCCTATAAATGGGCCAAGGCAGTTTCTTTATTACTTAACCAATGAAATAACAGATAGAAAGATGACCCACCTCCATCATTTCCCCTTTTTCTGTTTAAACAAAAAAGAAAGGCGTTCACTTTGACATAGTAAAATTACATATAACAAAACAGTTATCAAGCAAGAATTACAGTTACAATATTTATATCTATTTTATCTTTTATCATAAGTAAAGAAAACTATAACTATAACTAACCATTCTTCAACTCCATCAAAGACTCCAGAAGGATATAATATTACCTAAGTAAACAAGAAATAAGAAACTTCAAACTTTAGAAATGACAGAGACATCTCGCTGCCTAGACAGTCACCCAAAGTTCTTTTGTACTGTTGGGGCATCCATCTTCAGCCTTCAGGCCCATAGTATCCAGCAGACATTTTCATAAAGCAGGAAATTCCAAAGACAGTTCAGTCACTTTTTGCTGTGTCCTGCAGAATGTCTCGCAGACTCTTTCATGAATCAGGAACCCCGAAAGACCATCTCACCTTTAGGCAAGTTCAGCAGTCCTCTCTCTGCGGGTTCTTTGTGTCCAGTTTATGCATCAGTCCAGGCAAGAGCAGTTTCTTGCCCAAATGGCTATCAAACTCCTTAAGGAGCCTCTTCGGTGCCCATCTTCCTCTTGAAGTAGATTGGTGCTGCCAGGAGCAGACGTGTCTCATTATCATGAAAAGCCCTAAGTTATTAAAACATTAAATGCCATATTCTGCAGTCTTTGAAAGATATGAAGAATGCCTATCTAGCTGAAATATATCTATGTACATCTAGAAAATCTAACTCACATGACTAAAAGCTTGACAATTATCGATGATTATCCATTAACAACCTATATTTCCTAATTATACATTACATTTTTAAATGAACTACACAACCACAATACCTTAATCAAGATCAGAAATACATATACATATAACAAAATTGACCTTAAAATCTATACCAATGCAAATTATTCATATCTATATCATATCCCCCTTTAAATGTAGAAGAACATTTATAAACCATATTTGGGAACATGGGCGCAGTTTGTTCTCTCCAAACTGCTTCCTGCTGAATGGGGGCGTCGTTAATTAGGTCTTTCATGGTATAACCTGGGTGCCAGGGTCATCTCAGTTGACAGTTGAGTGAAGTAATTTTTTGAGGGCGTTCACAGTAACCTTTCAGGAGGGCGTGGTCTATCATACCATATTGGGATAGAAGAAATCCACAGGGTCGCATCCTCTGTGAAAACAAAAGAAGACCCTCTCCAAAGCATCATATCCTTAGACCCATATTCTGAAATCATAATACCCTTATATCCATTCTGGTTTAGCTTGGCAGCCCATATAATGAAATGTCTCTCTGTACTTAGCTCCTTCACAGTCAAAAATTTTAAAGAAAACACAATAATACAAATAATCCAGACTCTCTGTGAATTTTCCATTTTTACGTGGCTTATTTTTCTTTATTTCTTTTAATCTATAACTATCTGTACTCTGTCTCTTTAAAGACTTTACCCGTTTTTTTTTTTAAGACATTAACTTTATTCTTTATATATATTTTTTTCTCTCTCAAGCCTACGTACATTCATTCAACACTGTGATCCATTTATAGGTCTGAATCTGTCCTATTGTGAATCTGTAATTTTTTTACTATCCAGGAGCATTTCTTAAAATATTAAGCATTTCTTAAAAAATTAAGTTGCACCATGTACAGGTAATACGGTACCGCCTGTGTCCTGCTCAGTTTAAACCTTAACTGAGCTGTTATTATGGTAATTACGGTAGTTACTGCCTGAGACCAGCATAGTTCAGCATGGCGGAGTTGAGCCGCTCCTGCGTCAGAGCCATTTGGTGCCCCTGAGCCACACACAGTTCCAGGCACACAGCATTCCCCATTGCCATCAAGCAAGCCGTAGCACTTTACTCCAAATGCTCCATTCAAAAGCTCTGTCTCCCACAGGAGCCAGACAGAGATCGTAATGGCGGCACAGCCCAGAAAGCCGGCATTTTAAAACAGCCAGTTTTTTCCTGTTGCTGAGTCAGGACAATTTCTTTGCAGCACGCAACCCACAAACAGCAAAAATCTGTCTTAAATTCTCTCTGTGTCCTTTTAAAGCCCTCTCAGGTTTTACGTTCCATGTCTGGGCGCCACTCTCTTGTAATAGGAGCGGCAGGGCTGCGTCCCCGGCACCCAGCCGCCCACATGGCTAGCTTATGCCCCGAAATAATTACACGAAAACTGTATTCTTTTAATCACTGCCTGGCCCATTAGTTCCAGTCTCTTATTGGCTAGCTCTTACATATTGATCTAACCCATTTCTAATATTCTGTGTAGCACAACGAGTTGGCTTACCAGGGAAGATCT
The DNA here is from genome assembly GCF_950005125.1 of Chionomys nivalis. NCBI lineage: Eukaryota > Metazoa > Chordata > Mammalia > Rodentia > Cricetidae > Chionomys > Chionomys nivalis. The sequence continues at coordinate 81,986,377 of NC_080086.1, forward strand.
TAACCTGCGTCTGTCTGGAGTGGGAGAATCATGGCGACTCCTTTTCTCGGCTTCTTTCTCCCAGCATTCTGTCTGTTTACTCCACCCACCTATGGGCTGGCCTATAAATGGGCTAAGGCAGTTTCTTTATTACTTAACCAATGAAATAACAGATAGAAAGATGACCCACCTCCATCAGGTTCTAATTCTTTGCAACTAACAAGTCTATTTAGATTGTTCACCTGCCCTTGGTTTAACTTTGGTATATGGTACATATCTAAAAAAATATCCATTTCTTTTACATTTCCCAATTTTGTGGCATACAGGCTTTTGTAGTAAGATCTAATGATTCTCTGAATTTCCTCAGTGTTTGTGGTTATGTCCCCCTTTTCATTTCTGATCTTATTAATTTGCGTGTTCTCTCTCTGCTGTTTGGTTATTTTGGATAGAGGTTTGTCAGTCTTGTTGATTTTCTCCAAGAACCAGCTGTTTGTTTCATTGATTCTTTGGATTGTTTTCTGTTTTTATTTTGTTGATTTCAGTCCTCAGTTTGCTTATTTACAGTCTTTTTCTCCTCCTCTGTAAGTCTGCTTCTTTTTTTTTTCTAGAGCTTTCAGGTGTTCTGTTAAGTCTCCAAGGTGTGCCTTCTCCATTTTCTTTAAGTGGGCACTTAGTGCTATGAATTTTCCTCTTAGTATACTTTCATAATGTCCCATAGGTTTGAGTATGTTGAGTCTTTGTTTTCATTGAATTTAAGAAAGACTTTAATTTCTTTCTTTATTTCTTCCTTGACTCAGGTGTGGTTCAGTAGTTGACTGTTCAGTTTCCATGAGTTTGTAGGCTTTCTGGGGATAGCATTGTTGTTGGAGTCTAACTTTAATCCATGGTGATCTGATAAGACACAGGTGGTTACTAATATTTTTTTTGTAACTGTGGAAGTTTGCTTTGTTACCTATTATGTGTTCAATTTTTGAGAAGGTTCCATGAGCTGCAGAGAAGAAGATATATTCTTTCCTATTTCGTTGGAATATTCTATAGATGTCTGTTAGGTCCATTTGTTTCATTATCTTCATTAATTCTCTTATTTCTCTGTTAGGTTTCTGTCTGACCTGTCCATTGGTGAGAGAGGAGGTTTGAAGTCCCCTACTATTAGTGTGTGTTGTTTGATGACTGCCTTGAGTTCTAGTAATGTTTCTTTTACATAAGTGGGTGCTTTTATATTAGGTACGTAGATATTCAGGATTGAGACTTCAACCTGATGAATTGTTCCTGTAATGAGTCCATCTCCATCTCTTCTGATTGATTTTGGTTTGTTAGAAATTAGTATGGCCATACCCACTTGTTTCTTATATCCAGTTGCTTGATAAGCCTTTTCCCAACCCTTTACTCTGAGTAGATATCTGTCTTTGTGGTTGAGGTGTGTTTCTTGTAAACAGCAGAATGTTCAATCCTGTTTTCGTATACAATCTCTTAGTCTGTGCCTTTTTATAGGTGAATTGAGTCCATTGATATCCAGTGATATTAATGACCAGTTGTTGTTGACTCTGGTTACTTTTTTTATTTTTTATTTTTTTTGGGGGGGGGGTAGTAGAGTTTGTGCGTTTCCCTTCTTTGAGTTGTGCTTGTGAAGGGTTGCTAGATATCTGAGTTATTGTGGGCAGTGTTGGCAATGTTGGATTTCTTCGGTTGTGATTTTCCTTCTATTACTTTCTGTAAGGCTGGATTTGTGGCCACATATTGTTTAAATTTGTTTTTATGCTGGAATATTTTGTTTTCTCCATTGATAGTGAACAATAGCTTGGCTAGGTATAGTAGTCTGGGTTTGCATCCATGGTCTCTTAGTTTCTGCAGTACCTCTATCCAGGACCTTCTTGCTTTCATGGTTTCCATAGAGAAATCCGGTGTAAGTCTGATAGGTTTATCTTTATAAGTTAATTGACCCTTTTCCTTTGCAGCTCTTTATATTCTTTCCTTAATCTGTATGATTTGTGTTTTGATAATTATATGGCAAGAGGATTTTTTTTTATCCAGTCTATGCAGTGTTCTGCATGCTTCTTGAACCTTCATAGGAATATCTTTCTTTATGTTGGGAAAGTTTTCTTCTATAATTTTGTTGAATATATTTTCTGGACCTTTGATCTGTAATTCTTCTCCCTCTCCTACCCCTATTATTCTTATGTTTGTTTTTTTTTATTGTGTCCCAGATTTCCTGAATGTTTTGTGATGAGAATTTGTTAGATTTGCTATTTTCTTTTATCAGTGCATTTATTTTCTCTACGATGTCTTCAGAATCTGAGGTTCTGTCTTCTATCTCTTGTATTCTATTGGTTATTCTTGTTTCTGTAGTCTCTGTTGGTTGAACTAGATTTTCCATATCCAGCTGGCCCTTGGTTTGTGTTTTCTTCCTTGTCTCCATTTTAGTTTTTAATTCTTGAACTGTTTCCATTACCTGTTTGATTGCTTTTTCTTGGTTTTCCAGGGTACCATTTACGGATTTATTCATTTCTTCAAACTTTTGCTATACTTCTCATCTATTTCTTTAAGGGAGTTTTTCATATCCTGTTTAAGGGACTCTATCACTTTCATAATGTCAATTTTTTCCACTTCTTCTGGATTAGGGTGTTCAAGTCCTTCTGTTGTAAGATTGCTGGATTCTGGTGTTTTCATGTTGTTTTTCAGATTGTTGGAGGAATTCTTGCCTTGGCACCTGTCCATCTCTTCCTTCAAATGCTCTCTGATGGTTCTTCTGGTACAGGATCAAAGTCTCTTTCTGGCCAGGTACCCCTCTGATGGGTCTTCTGTTACAGGATAAGGGTTCGTTGCTGGTCAGGTACCTCGCAGACAAAAGACCTAGCTTGCCACCAGCAAACTGAGTGAAACAAAGGAACTCCCACCAATCACCACCGGGTCCCAGTCCCAATATGGGCTTAGCTGGTGGGTCTTGTTGTCCCGAAGGAGGGAGGGAGTGCCTTAGGTAAGCTGGGATGGCATGGGAAGAGAATGGCTGTAGCTGCAGGGAGAAGGCCCTGCAGAATGACTGGAAAGATTAGGGGCTCGAGGAATGTCTGTGCTCCGTGACCTGGGCTTCTGCAACCCACAGGTCAGAAACATACTCACCCGTCCGATGGATCTTCTGTTACAGGATAAGGGCTCCTTGCTGGGCAGGAACCTTGCAGACAAAATGCCTAGGTTGCCACCAGCAAGCTGAGTGAAACAAAGGAATTCCTGCCACTCACCACCAGGTCCCAGCACCAATATGGGCTCAGCTGGGGGATAGCCTACTGTTCTTAAGGTCCTGACTTCAATTCCCAGCAACCACACTGTGACTAACAACCATCTGCAATGAGATCTGGTGCAATCTTGAGGAAGTGAACTGGTCAGTCATCCTCATCAATTTAGAACTTGAATCCCAATATAGACAAGTTTGACAAACCTGCCATATACAGGCTTCCTATGTATGCTTCAGCATTGCAAGGACATCTTTTTATTTTTCAAATTTTATTTTTACTACACAAAGTCAGTTGTAGCCTAGATTGGTTAACTACTCCTATTTTGGTTTCTCTTTCTTGATGTACTTGGCCATACTTGAGGCTATTTTGAAGGCAAGATTGGAATGAATTGTTTTCTTTGTTTAGAGAGTGGTGTGAATGAAATGTTATGAAATTATAGCTCTAGCAGATAACTGTTTTATTTGGAAAAGAATGTGCTTGCAAATCTTTCCCAGTGGGGTCCATGTGTGCTAAGCTACCCCTACACATACCTGGTGGTTTTGACTCAGTCTTTTCTTAAAGCTTTTCTTATATAATCTTTGCTTTTCTTTATAATTTGGGGCTTGAAATTTGCTATGGTGCTATAAATGAAAATATTGCCCATAGGTAAACACATTTAACTTGGTCCCCATGTTTTGGAACCTTACAAGTAAGATTAAATTGGAGCAACGGTCTGAGCTCTTAAGGTCCAAATGAGGAGCAGAAGGAGGGAGAACATGAGCAAGGAAATCAGGACCACGAGGCGTGCATCCACCCACTGTGACAGTGGAAATGATCTCTTGGGAGCTCTTCAAGGCCAGCTGGACTGGGACTGAATAAGCATGGGTTGAAACTGGACTCTCTGAACATGGCGGACAATGAAGGCTGATGAGAAGCCAAGGACAATGGCACTAGGTTTCGATCCTAATACATGAACTGGCTTTGTGGGAGCTTAGCCTGTTTGGATGCTCACCTTCCTGGGCCTGGATGGAAGTGGGAGGACCTTGGTCTTCCTGTAGGGCAGGGAATTTGGACTGCTCTTCAGTATCAAGAGGGAGGGGGAATGGACTGGGGGGAGGAGAATAGGAGTGGGGATGGGGGAGGGGAGTGGGGGGAGGGGGCAATGTGTGGGAGGAGGGGAGGGAAATGGGAAACGGGGAGCAGTTGGAAATTTTAATTAAAAAAGAATAAAAAAAAAAAGAAAAAGAAAAAAAAAGTTGTGTCTTTTTGGAGTAGGTATGTCACTTGGTGTGTGCTTTGAGACATCCAAAACACAAGATATCCCCATTTATCTCTCTGTGTTGCACCGACTCTTACTTACAGATAAAGAAGTATACAGCTACCTATTGCTCCAGAGTTCTGCCTTTCTGCCTGATGCCATGATTATTACATTGTTAGTCCTGGGCTAACATTCTAGAAATGAAAGACCCAAAAATGAATTATTTCTTTTAAAAATAGACTTGGTCTTGGTGTCATGTCACAACAAGAGAAAAGTAACTAAGACACCTGCCCTCCTCACAAAAAGAGAAAAGAAACAAACAGGTAAAGAAGGAAAACTCCTCCCTCCCATTCATATTATATGAGATTTGACACCATAGCCGAGAGCCATGTTTTCAGAAAGACTTGATTTCAGAAAAAAAAAAATGGAGTATAAATTCTGAGAATAGTCTGTTTCCAGTATCATTTTAATCAAATGCTAGTCCTTTGGAGTTTTTCAAATATTTAAAACTTATTTATTTTTATTTTATGTATATATGTTTTATTACCATTATATATGTTTGTGTACTATATTACTACAATGCTGTTGGAGGCTAGAAGAGGGTCTCCGATACATCTGAACTGTTGTTACATTCAGTTTCTTGTATTAATGTGGCTGTTGGAAATCAAACCCAGCTCCTAAAGAAAAATACCTAGTGCACTTAACCAATAAGCCAGAATCGGAGCCTTCTTCCTTGGGATTTTAACATAGTTTGATTATTACATAATTAGATAATAATATCCTTGCAAAGATTACCCCAGCTGAATGTGATTATATATTTATGATTCTGTGTGTGTGCGTGTGTGTGTGTGTGCATGTGTGTGTAAACATCTCTACTTGATGAATTTTAGCTGTTCATATTTTTCTGTTACTCAGGAAAACATTTTTTTTCTATTTTTTTTATGGACGTAATGAAAAGAAGCCCTGTGATTTTAGTGTTTGAGTTTGGAAATAGGACAGAGATTTATGTCATAAAAAATTCCTTTGACCCCTGCAAAAAAATATAACATTGACCTTAATAGCTTAATAAACAGAATCAGCAGCTGCAGAAAAAAGAAGTAACAATTTGGTCAGCCTGGGCTCTCACTTCTGTTTTCCTGGGTGATTTTTGTCATGGCTTGAATCACTGTGGGTGGGTAACTGCTATACTGTTGACAGTAATAAGTTGCAACATCTTCAGACTTCAGGCCACTGATCTTGAGAGAAAACTGTGTCCCAGATCCACTGCCACTGAACCTCGTTGGGACCCCATTGGCAAGACTGTTTGCATTATAAATCAGAAACTTGGGAGGATTCCCTGGTTTCTGCTGATACCATGCCAGATTACTGTAAATGTTTTGACTGGCCTGGCATGTGATGGTGACACTGTCTCCCAGAGACACAGGAAGGGAATCTGGAGACTGGGTCATCTGGATGTCACATCTGGCACCTGGGGTTAGAAATTGAAAACAAATTTCCCATACAATTAATTATGCTAAGAGAACTTTCACAGAGACAATGGACTGACCACACTCAAATGAATAGATTTCCAGTATTGTCTTCCTTACCTGAAAGCCAAATCAATAGCAACCCCAGGAGAGGTGTGGAGATCATCATGTCTGTGTGTGATGAATCTGAGGCTGAGTCCAGCACAGGGTGTGACCTGTCTATGAAGAAGTTATTGGTACAGTGGGCTGTGCTTTGGGCACATGCAAATCAGCAATGGTGGGGCATAGCCACAGGACTGCCCAAGAGATTCATTATAGGCCTGTTGTCTTAGGTCTCAGATCAGAGGGGCAGTACATGTTAATTTCAGGGAAAGAACACATCTTGGGACAACAAAGAACAGCACTAGTCTATTACTTGAACTTTATTTTGATTCCTGTTTTATATGATGTAGAATTTCCTTGTTATGATACCCTTGATGGTAGGGGCTGTCAAATATAGTACATTTCTGAAAAGAACATAAATCATTACAGGGTCATTTTATAGGTAATTGTAGGTAATAATGAGCTAAGGTAGCTACTTATTTTTTTTTTCTATTTATATATGGGTTTGTATTTTAATTAATGCATTTATCTCTCCCTTTTCTTTCTTTGAATCCTCCCTACAACCCCCTTTATTCATTTTCAAATCTTTGGTTTATTCTTCATTGCAATTTTTGTCATTTTTTGTTACAGGGTTTATCTGTCGCTTTAGAGACTGTCCTCCACTAGCTCTTGTAGACCATGCTGGCTGCGAACTCACAGAGATACGCCTGCCTCAGCCTACCAACTGCTGGGATTACAGGCGTGTTCCACCACCACCTGGCTACAATATCATTTTATGTATGTAGGTATTGTGGCTACGTAAACATCCATCAATACAAATGGATAAATCCATTTAATTTTACTTGCATGTATGTTTTTAGGGCTGATCATTTGGCCATGGGAAATCAATTGGTGTGCTCTTTCCTGGGGAATAGTACCTCTACTTCTGCCAGGATTACTCTGTATCTTTAATTCTTTGAGGAGAACTAGTGCCTCGTGGACTTTCCATATTCAGTTTGGCATGTTCTTGGTGTCATCCCTGTTCAGTTAATATTTGGCTAATAATGTTGGTGATACCTTACATGTATTTCTCCTGAAATTACCAAAAGGCAAAATCTCACAGCAGACTCTGTGATCTTATGGCTCCCACAATCTCTTCACCAGCATTTCCAGAAATGTTTCCTGAGCCTTGGGTATTGGAGTGCTGTGTATGTACCCACTGAGTTCCACAACTTGCCATGCAATTTCTTGCTCATAATCATTCTCACAAAAGTTAAGGAATACATCTTGAAGATGTTATTTGTCAGGAAGACCAGAATCTCTTATATATATTTTTTATATTTATTTATTTATTATGTATACAATATTTTGTCTGTGTATGCCTGCAGGCCAGAAGAGGGCACCAGGCCTCATTACAGATGGTTGTGAGCCACCATGTGGTTGCTGCGAATTGAACTCAGGACCTTTGGAAAAGCAGTCAGTGCTCTTAACTGCTGAGCCATCTCTCCAGCCCCCAGAATCTCTTATATTTAAAACATCCTTTTTGGTAATCAATGTAATTTAACTTATTTATGACCACTCAACTATATAGAAATTACTTATATTAAGAATATCCAAGGTTATGGAGTTTTTTCCTTTCCATTTGTGCATATAAATTTCCTTTCTAGATTCAGGAATTGTATCTAGGATTATATCGATACTTAATGTTCTTCTGAGACTTCTGATTTTTTTAACAAGAATTAGCAAGAGTTACTGTCTTTAAAATATGAGTTTGTCTCAGAATTGTCATTCATTGTCCTTGAATGTACAATGGTTCCCAAACTTGGAAATACTGTGAGCACCAAGTATTTCAGATAATGATGAGATATGCCTTTTAGTTTAGTTTTATGGCAGAGTGATATCAGCTGTTTGTTAAGAGAAGCATATAAGCCAATGAAGCTAGAAGCCACACAAGGGGATTTAGAACTATAATGTGATTCAGAATATGTATATATCAATGAAATAATGGCCTTAGTGTGAGTTTTTATGGGAGGGGTGGTAAGGTTTTAAAGCATAGACAACCATTCTGTAAGTGATAGAAATCAGGCATGGTTAAAATGAGATCCAATCGGTACCAGATAATCATGACAGACACAAGAGATATGTTAGAAAGAGTAGGAACATGGAAATATTAAGAAAATGATTAACCTGAAAATCAATGACAAGCTTGACCTTAAATTATGTAGTAATAGTATTTTCTTTGAAGGAGTCATCAAAAAGACTACAAGAGAGATTAAAATAAATGCACAATGCTTTAATTCTGTCCACTAATACTGGGAGAATTATTAAATATATGATGCTTTGAAATATGATTTTTTTCCTTTGAACCACTGTATATAGGAGCATATCCGGGTATGTAAATGTATGTATGTATGTTTGTACCTCCAGACTCTAAAACTTAAGACTAGATTATATAACATTGTAGTATGAGGGGAGCAGGCAGCATCCTGCCGCCCAGCTAGCTTATACCCAAAATAACCAAATAGAAATTGTTTTAATTTAATTACTGCCTGGCCCATTATTTTTAGCCTCTTATTGGCCAACTATCACATCTTGTTCTAACCAATATTTAATCATCTGTGTAGCACCATGAGATTGAGGTCATGGCTTACCAAGGAAGATTCTAACCTATGTCCATCTCAGGCTGGAGCTGATATGGCATCTGCCACATTTTTCTTCTTCCCATCCTTCCATTCTGTCTACTCTGCCCACCTAAGGGCTGTCCTATCAAAACATCAAGGCAGTCTTTTTATTTAATCAATGAAAGCAACACAAATACAGAAGAATCTCCTACACCATAACATCTCAATCTACTCCTTAGATAGTAGAATGAAGTCCATTTGTCATAATTTGAATGTTTGACAGTTTTCTTATTTTAATGCTTATTTGTTAGGCACACTCATTTCCACAGTGCATCATATTATAAAAAAATGCATTAAGATACTATCTCAATATCCACCAATCTAAAAAGTGATTGAGAATTCTGCTTTCATTGTGTAGATCTTTCTTAAGAGACACATAGAGCCTCTGATGGACGACTCTTCTGTGTATCATGAGGGCCTGCTTGTTGGGGATTCTATCATGCCCACTTCTCTCAGTCATTTAGTCCCAAAGAAAATTACACAGAGGTCTTCATAAGTTATAAACTTATTGGCCCATTAGCTCAGGCTTCTTATTAACTCTTATAACTTATATAGCCCATTATTCTGGTCTATGTTAGCCACATGGCTTGGTTCCTTTTTCAGCAGGGCAGGTCACATCTTCCTTCTTTGGTGTCTGGACAGGACTGGTGAGGAATGAGCTCCCTCCTTCCCAGAATTCTCCTGTTCTCATAGACCCACCTCTACTTCCTGTCTGAATGGCCCACCTATACTTCCTGTTTGGCTACTGGCCAATCAGCATTTATTTAAAACATAATTGACAGAATACAGACCATTGTCCCACACCACTTCTGGGACAGAAGTGAAGGCGCAAGTCATAAACAATCCCACACCAGTTTGGAATTGTGATTAATAGGGTGGTATTTATTTAAAGGGGAATAAACTTACAGATCACGGTCCCAGACAACAGCCCTCTGCGCACGCAATTGGGAAGAAGTCTAGTCGCCGGAACCGGAGCAGGAAGTAAAGAGAGAGAGGAGGGAAGTGGCCGCTTTTTTTAAAGGGAAAGATACCACGCCCCAATGGGCTGGTATCTTGGTGGCTATTGGCTGGAGGAGCGGAAGGACCTCCCGCAACACAGAAGCTGTTCATTCTCTTTTATTAGCAAATGCAAATTTATATAGTTGTAGCTGAATAATAAATATTTAGAGACAAAAAAGGGCAAGCTTTACTTATTAAACATAAATAAAATATCACTATACGTAATCACTTTACAAATCAATGACATGTTTTATCAGAAAATTTGCAACCAATCTACCTAAAGACCCAGTGATTCAACTCTTGGGCATATGCCCAAATTATACCTAATCATACTATAAGGACACTTCCTCAACTATGTTCATAGCAACTTTATTTGTAGTAGCCAGAACATGGATACAAACTAGATGTTCCTCAATTGAAGAATGGATAAATAAAATATTATACATTTGACAATGTAGTATTATTTAAATATTAAAAAAATGACATCAGGAAATTTGTAGACAAATGATTGGAACTGGGAAAAATCATCTTACATGGTATAATCCAGAGCCAGAAAGACAAACATGATATGTACTTACTCATCGGTGTATATTAGCTGAAAAGTAAAGGATAACTATGTTACAATTCCCAGCCCCAGAGACGCTAGGTAGGAAGAAAACCCAGTGTGGTGGGGGGAACACATAAATCTCCATAGGAAGCAGAAATTGAAGGGAATTCCTGGATGGATTGGGGGTAGTTGGGGATTGAAATTTTAGCAGTTGCATTGGTGTCATCATTGAAGAAAAGATGACTGTAAACAGGGGGCCTTAAGGGGTCAGATAGAAACACAATGCAAGGGAAATTCCCAGGAATCTACAATGACGACCCCAGCTTGCCACATCCACGGCTGTCCTGCCTGTGTGACAAAATGCCTCTCAGGTGGTGGCTGTCTCAAAATGAGGGGCTCGTGCTTCCCGGAGCTTGGCCCCCGGCGGTTCCCTGGCAGTCTGCTCGAGTTGAGGTGCCTGATCAGCCTCAACGATCAGTTAAAATGAATGAAATGATGTCCTGTGTCTACAAGCTTGAATTTTCTTCTGCTAGCATGAAGCACTCATAATTTCATTTGGCCCTATAAAGAACAGTGACCCTGCATCATGAGATATGAAAAAGCCACTGGAAACAGTGGGCATGCAAGAGCTCCTACTGCAGTCTATGTGATAACATGAACATTTGTGTGATCTACAATGCAATCTTTTCATTCATTTCATTTCATTATTATCAGAAGCTAAACAAGAAAACACCCTCTCTTAGAAGGAAACACTTGTGACTAAAGTAAACACAGTGAGAATGAAGCCCTTCCCTCCTTTCTCACCAAGGTCAGAGTGAAAGAAGAAAAATTGGCAAAGATGTTCTAATGAACAAGTGCGACCTTCTGGTCCTAATCTGGATGAGGTGATTTAAGATGATACACTAGTCTGAACAGAGCATCGGAACCCAGAGGATTAAATTACACAAATTCATTTTCTTAGTCTATAGGAACCTTAACAGTCCAGATGAAGTACTAGAAGATTTTCATGATATAGGTATGAATCAGACCCTCAAAGTAGTTAGCTATTCCATGCCTGATTCTCACAAAATCTTTCATAATACCTGGCATCAGTGACACAGAGATTGTTGTGGACTGTTTTGTTCACATCACTAATAATGTGGGGTTAATTGACACCTGTAGCATTCATCATGAACATCATTCCTTTTTAAATAGCTTTTCCAAATATACTCACATTGAAGGTAAAGATTAAGCATATATACGAGGAGACATAATTTAGTTTACACACACACACACACACACACACACACACACACACACACTTAGCAATCCAGAAAAGCCAGAGGAGAGAAAGGTTCAAAATTAACCTACTATTTCCAACAGTAAAGTACAAAATAAAGAATGAGATTTTAAAAAATCTTAGCACTTAAATATCCCTCTATGTGGCTCTGGTGAAACTGCAGACCCTATTCAGTCTCATGAAACTAATTGGGGAGAAGTTGTCAATACCACATTGATGTAGGATTCCCCTCTGTATACTGTTAATACCATTAATGTGTAAAGAAACTGCTTTGGGCCTATAGCAGAGTTATAGGGGAACAGAGCTAGGTGGGGAAAACTAAACTGAATAATGGGAGAAAGGTGGTGAAGTCAGAGAGAAGCCATGTAGCCCCACAGGAGACAGAATTTAGCTGGTAAGCCACAGCCACGTGGCGATACACAGATTAATGGAGATGGGTTAAATTAATATGTAAGAGTTAACCAATACAAAACTAGAACTCTCATATTTTTGGAGTACTACACAGCAGAAAAATATAACGACATCTTGAATTTTGCAGACAAATGGATGGAGCTAGAAAACATCATTTTGTGGGAAATAACCCAGACACAGAAAGAGAATTATCACATGTACTCACTCATAAGTGATTTTTAAACATAAAGTAAAGAAAAACAGTTAACAAATCACAATCCCAGAAATTCTAGACAAAAATGAGGACACTAAGAGAGACAAATATAGATCTAATCTACATGGGAAGTAGAAAAAGACAAGATCTCTTCAGTAAACTGGGAGCATGATAACTTTGAGAGAGAATTGAAGGAGAGGGACAGGAAAGAAGGGAAGCAGAGAAAAATGTAGAGCTCAATAAAAACGAGTTTAAAACAAAAGAAGCTAGAGCTAATGGGCCAAGCAATATTTTAATAATATAGCTTCTGTGTGATTATTTCCAAGCCTCCTCCAGCACCACTTAGTTTTCTTAGGTACCTAACATGGATATTCCACTTTTAGTAGGGTTTGCCTGCCATCTGCAGGACTTTCACTGTCATTGCCAAATTATATTATAATACAGTATTTCTCCTTTCCCTTCCTTTCCTCTAAACTCTCCTGTATAATTTCTTGTTCTTTATTAAAGCCACCACCTTTATTCTTCTATTGTTATAAAAATGTATGTGTGCGTACATGTGCATATATACTAATATTGACATATATTCCTAAATACATAAGCATAACCTGCACAGTCTTTATCATATTTCTTTTGTGGATAGTTTTGGAATGATCATTTGATATTACCTAACTAATTGCAGTATTCTTCCTTGGGAAGAGAATTTCTCCCACAGGGAACATTCCTTAGCTGTTTATGGTTCTTACCTTGCATCAAGGACAAACTTCTTTGAAACAGAGGGAGACATTAACAGAAACCTATAACCAATTAAAATTCAAAGTTGTAAAACACAGACTCAAAGTGTTACTCTCCAACACCCAAAGTCTCAGAGGTCATTGCAGTAGAGAGAGTAGAATGATTGCAATATTAAAGGATAGGAAGCTTATTGTGAGGTTTCTTCTCTGAGTTTTTGTAGTTACACCACATATGCTCATCAATCTGACTGCTAAATTAGGGGACATAAATTGAAAAACAACAATAGACATTGTTAACTTGAATTGTGAAAGTTCCCAAAGCCCCAAACCTATACTGTTCTTTGTTATAGAGAATATTTGTTATGAACTACAGAGCAAACTTCAGGAGGGGTTTGTGTATGAATCAGTGATTTCTGGATTATGTTTATTGGGGTAGCCCCATTCCTCTCAATAGACAACTTTGCAGTAGCCAACTCTTTGAACCACAGTAGCTGAACAAGTTAAGTGATCATTTGAAATCACCCAGTCTTTTACAAAGCTAGCTGGTGATTTTGTGCTCTGAACTTATAATGATCAAAGTAACCTTTTAAACTATCACTGCTTCATATACTCTTCTTAATTAAAAATCCATTAATCACAAGGTGTGCATGAGCATTGAGTGATTGAAATATAGCAAATGCAAGGAAAGTTTGATATTTACAATGTAATCAAATTTCCTAATGTTATGTGTGGTAAAACACTGATTTTACAACATTATTTAGTAGCTTCATTTGTTTCATTGAGGCAACTAGATTGGTAATTGTTCCACAGGTTTACCTCATAATCACAGCTCTAATAACCAGTAGAGGCAACTTAAGACCCCATTACTTTAAGACCTGAACTGAGTGGGACACTGCTATATTTTGTGAACACATGGTAAGATTTAATTGCATATTATTTGTTCTAATTACAACACTAAAACAGATCTTTTCTTTCAGTGACTCTTTCCCTTACAGTGGCCTCTTATGTAATGGGAAGTCTTGCAGCAAGAATGATATCTCAGGTTTTACCAAGTTAAAGGTCTTTTTTTTTTTCTTTCAGGAAGGAGGGCCTCCAAGCTTAATCTCACTTAGGAACTTTGCATTGTATTAAGATAGTCTTTATAACATCCCTTTGCTTTATCTGCATTCCATTATTTTTAATGTTTTGTGTTTTCATTTTGTTATGCATTACAATATTTTACAGATTCTTTTTTGACTTCTTCATCTGACCCATTTAATAATAAATGCGTGTATATTTCTGTCATATTTATGAGTTATTGAGGCCTCTTTCTGCTTTGACTTGTAATTACATACCTGCAGAAATTATTGAGGAGGTCAGCTATATCTTTTTTTCTATTTATATATAAGATTGTATTTTAATTAGGGAATTTCTTCTCTCCTTTACTCTTTTCAAATACTCACATATATGCCACTTCACTCTCCTTCAAATTCTTGGTTCGTTTTTTCCATTGCTTTATCATTTAATGCATGGATGTATTTTTGTATACATAATATCCATAGGAAAAAAAAACTTTTGAATCAATATTATTTTCCTTGTAACTTTCCTGGGCAGATTGCCAAAAGGCAGTCAATTGATGTGCTCTTTCCTGGGGATTAGAACCTTTCCTCCTCCCAACATTACTTGGTTATCTTTAATTCTCTGTGGAGAAGTGATTCCTCTGTTTGCTTTCCCCTCCCCATTCACTTTGGTATGTTTTTTTTTTCTTCCCTGTTTAGCTCTCATTTGGTTAATAATGTTCATGAGACTTTACATGTATATCTCCTGATGTTACTAGGAGGCAAAAATATCACAGCAGACTCTCTGATCCTATGGCCCTTACAAACTATTCACCCCTTTTCCAAAACTGTTCACTGAGTGTTGGGTATTGGAGTGTTGTGTAGATGTATCCATTGGGACTGAACTCCACAACTTACCATGCAGCTTCTTGCTTACAGTGATTACCATATGTGCAACAGAATACTACTTGAAGACATAAATTGAAAGAAGGACAGGTTCTCATGTAGCTAACATATTCTTTCAGGTAAATAATGTGATTTTGTTTATTTATGACAACTCCATTACACAGAGATAATTATATCAAGAACTCACAATTTTATGGAGTTTCTCCACTTCCTCCTGTGCCTATGAATTTCCTTTCTAGACTCAGGAATTATATCTGGTATTATATCAGTGCCCAATGTTCCTCTAAGGCTTCAGATTATTGTATCTGATTTCTAATGTAATTTAGCACAAGTTATTATCTTTAAAAATGGGAGTTTTCTCTCAGAAATGGTCATTCATTATCATTGAATTTTCAATGGTTCCTAAACTTGGAAATACAATGAGTACCATAACTTCCAGATACTAAGAAGACAAGTCTATTAGTTTCGTTTTAGGTAGAACCTACATGTTTGAGTTTAGAATGATAATGGAATTCATAATGTATATACCAATTGAGAGTAATGATATGATAGCCATAGTGTGAATTTCCATGAAGGGTTATTTGGTGGGGTTTTCCTTGCACAGGCAACTATTCTCAAAGACCTTGAAATCAGGTGGGGTGAGAATGAAACAAATTTAGTGCCTGAAGATCATAATGGATGTAGGAGAGGAGTTTCAAAAAATAGGTAGGTTGATATGTTGAGAAACCAATTAACCTGAAATCAGTGACTAGTGTGACTTAGAAATATGTTGCAATAATTTTTTCTCTGACAGATTCATCAAACAGACTAAAACAGAGATAAAAACTATACACCATGCCCAAATTATGTCCATTAATATTGATGTATTTCATGCCCTGACACCATAGAAGCATGTTTTCATTAGGTAACAAACCCATGCTCACAAACAGAATATTACTTTATTTCACAATGGACAACAGATGTCTTAAAAAAATACTTTGATTTGCAAATGTTTTTCATTTGGGTATTATCCTGAATGTTGGTGAAAATTATAATAAAATCTTTAATTTTTTTAAGTAGATGTGACTCTGCCTGCATGAGCAACACATGTGTGGTTGCACCCATAGATGAGTTCATAGGATCACCAGGAAATGGCATTGTTTCAAGCCAACATGTGGAAGCTGGTATTGAACCTAGATCCTCTACGAGATCAATAAATGATCTGAACTGCTCAGTTTCCTAAAATCCATCCTCTAAAAATTTTAAGTTTAGGTGTGTCATGGCCCTTTGCACCCATACAATTTCATTTACATTTTCTCCACTTTCCATTAAATGCCCATACAACTCTTACAACTCACACCTACCACATACTGACTTTCACATTCTCTGATGCATTACACAGAAGCATAAAATGCTCACATGGACAGTGATTATATTGAGTCTATTTCTTCTTTACAGATAGACAGAAGTGAATTCATTGTTATCATTTTCAAGATTACGAAATTTTCTGGTGAAAGTCAGTTTCTGTGTGTGTCTACAGTGACCACACACCTGAGGAAATAAGCAGATTGCTTTCATAATCTCCAGAAAGTAAGACTTCACTTGCAACACATTGGTTTTATTGTTCGTTTTGAAACAGTATCTGAACTCTTTTAGCTGGCTACCTCTCCCTTCTCTTACTTTATGAAGATTTATTCCCTTATTTATTCAGAATATGCTACAGTTATTATTGTACAAAAACATGATACAGTCGATAAAACTGTGTCAGCTCTAAGTAACCCTAAATCACTGATATTTCACAATACTCTGGATGCCCATTTTCCAGTGCCCTCCATTATCTTAAATCAAATAACACTACATTACATCTACAATTTAATTCATGGAGTGATTATTAAACCTCCATTGGATTTACAATGTACTATCCATAGAAGTGTGTGAAATGATGAGATTCCTCATATGAAAACATGTTCTCAAAAAGAGGGCTTGCCAAATTTTAGTATAGTTAGCTAAAGCCCTGGGGTGTGGTGTATGAACTGACTCCTTAATAAAATCAAAAAGCTATACATTAAGGTGTTATTCATTTAGTGTAGAGACACTGCAACACCTCAGATCTTTTTTAGAACTGTTAAAAGTACTCATGGTGATATGAAGTTCACACTCATATTGGTACACATCTAGTTTCTTCATATCCCCCAAAATAAGATTGCTATGGTGTTGTGTCTTAGTAGTTTAGTTGCATACAATCAAACCATTAGCAATATTAAAGACTGAGAAAAATGCACAAAAGGACTTCTTAATAGCCACTGTAATGTCTTGCTAGTCTTTTTAAATTTTTTATATATTTTTTTTATCAAAAATTTCCACCTCCTCCCCTCCTCCTACTTCCCTTCCCTCTCCTCACTCCCCCACCCACTCCCTTTCCAGGCCAAAAAGCAGTCATGGTTCCCTACCCTGTGGGAAGACCAAGGTCCTCCTCAATCCCCCCAGTTCCAGGAAGGTGAACATCCAAACAGACAAGGCTCCCACAAAGCCAGTACATGCAGTAGAATCAAAACCCAGTGCCATTGTCCTTGACTTCACAGTCAGCCTCCACCATCAGCCATATTCAATTCAGAGAGTCCAGTTTGATCATATGCTCCATGAATCCCATTCCAACTGGCCTTGGTGATCTCCCATTAGATCAGTACCACTGTCTCAGTGGGTGGATGCACCCTTCGCAGTCCTGACTTCTTTACTCATGTTCTCCCTCCTTCTGCTCCTCATTTGGACCTTGGGAGCTCAATTCCATGCTCCAATGTGGGTCTCTGTTTCTACCTCCACCCATCGCCATATGAATATTCTATGGTGATATGTAAGATATTCATCAGTGTGGCTATAGGACAAGGCCAGTTCAGGCACCGTCTTCTCTGCTGCTCAAGGAACAAGCTGGGGATATCTCCTTGGACACCTGGGAACCACTCTAGAGTCAAGTCTCTTGCCAACCTTAAAATGGCTCCCTTAATTAAGATAAATACTTTCCTGCTCCCTCATCTAAACCTCCTCCATCCCAACCATCCCACTCCCTCAAGCTTTCCCCATCCTCCCCTTCTCCATTCTCTCTCCCCATCTCCTTTTATCCCCACCCCACCCCACCGCTGTGCTCCCAACCCCTGCCTGGCAATCTTGTCTACTTCCCATATCCAGGAGGAAAACTATATGTTTTTCTTTGGGTTCATTTTCTTATTTAGATTCTCCAGGATCACGAATTATAGGCTCAGTGTCCTTTATTTATGGCTAGAATCCACTTATGAGTGAGTACATACCATATTCATCTTTTTGGGTCAGGGTTACCTCATTCAGTAAAGTGTTTTCTATTTCCATCCATTTGCATGCAAAATTCAAGATGTCATTGATTTTTACTGCTGAGTAGAACTTTAAAGTGTATATGTGCCACACCTTCCTTATCCATTCTTCTATTGAAGGGCATCTAGGTGGTTCCCAGGTTCTGGCTATTACAAATAGTGCTGCTATGAACATAGTTGAACAAATGCTTTTGTAGTATGATTGGGCATCTTTTGGGTATATTCCCAAGAGTGCCACTGATGGGTCCTGAGGTAGGTTGACCCCTAGTTTCCTGAGAAACTGCCACACTGATTTACAAAGTGGTTTCACAAGTTTGCATTCCCATCAACAATGGATGTGTGTTCCCCTTACTCCACATCCTCTCCAACATAGGCTATCATTAGTGTTTTTGATTTTAGCTACTCTGACAGGTGTAAGATGGTATCTCAGAGTTGTTTTGATTTGCACTTCCTTGATTGCTAAGGAGGTTGAGCATGACCTTCAGTGTCTTTTGGCCATTTGAACTTCTTTTGTTGAGAATTCTCTGTTCAGTTCAGTACCCCATTTTTTATGGGTTAATTAGAATTTTAATGCCCCTGTATGCCACAAAATTGGAAAATGTGAAAAAGTGGACACATTTTTAGATAAGTACCATATACCAAAATTAAATCAAGACCAGGTGAACAATTTAAATAGAACTGTAAGTCGCAAGGAATTAGAAGCTGTCATCAGAAACTTCACTACCAAAAAAAGTCCTGGACCAGATGGTTTCAATGCAGAATTCTACCAGAACTTCCAAGAGGTGCTAATACCTATACCCCTTAATGTGTTTCACAAAATAGAAACAGAAGAGTCATTGCCAAACTAATTTTATGAAGCTACAGTCACCCAGATACCAAAACCACATGGAGACTTAACAAAGAAAAGGAATTACAGACCAATCTCGCTCATGAACATCGATGCAATAATTCTCAATAAAATACTGGCAAACTGAATTCAAGAACACATACAAAAACTTATCCATTAAGATGAGTAGACTTCCTCCCAGAGATGCAAGGCTGGTTCAACATACAAAAATTTATCAATGTAATCCATCATATAAATAAACTGAAGGGAAAAAACCATATGATCACATCATTAGATGCTGAAAAAAATTTGAAAATATTCAACACCCTTTATGATAAAGGTCTTGGAGAGATTAGGGATACAAGGTTCATACTTAAGTATAATAAAATCAAAATACAGCAAGCCGACGGCTAACATCAAATTAAATGGAGAGAAACTCAAAGCCATTCCACTAAAATCAGGAACACGACAAAGCTGTCCACTCTCTCCATACCTCTTCAATATAGTGCTTGAAGTTCTAGCAATAGCAATAAGACAACATAAGGGGACCAAGGGGATTCAAATTGGAAAAGAAGAAGTTAAACTTTGTTATTTGCAGATCATATGATAGTGTACATAAGCAACTCCAAAAACACTACCAAAGAAATCCTACAGCCAATGAACACCTTTAGTAATGTGGCAGGATACAAGATAAACTAAAAAAAATTAGTTTCCCTCCTATACACAAAGAACAAAGAAACAGGGAAATCAGAAAAGCATTACCTTTCCTGATAGCCACAAATAGCATAAAATATCTTGGGGTAACTCTAACCAAGGAAGGGAAAGATCTATTTGACAAGAACTTTAAGTCTTTGAAGAAAGAATTGAAGAGGATACCAGAAAATGGAAGGATCTCCCATTCCCTTGGATTGGGAGGATCAACAGAGTAAAAATGGCAATTCTACCAGAAGCAATCTGTAGATTCAATGCAATCCCCATCAAAATCCCAACAAAATTTTTCCCAGACCTTGAGAGGACAATTATCAACTTTATATGGAAAAACAAAAAACCCAGGATAGCCAAAACAATCCTATACAATAAAAGTACTTCTGGAGGCATTACTATCCCTGACTTCAGACTCTAATACAAAGCTACAGTAATGAAAACAGCTTTGTATTGGCACAAAAACAGTGATAACGACCAATGGAATCAAATCCAAGACCCAGATATTAATCCATAAACCTATGAACAGCTGATTTTCGACAAAGGAGCTTAAATTATACAATGGAAGAAAGAAAGCACCTTTAACAAATGGTGCTGGCATAACTGGATGTCAACGTGCAGAATAATGAAAATCGATCCACTTCTCTCACCATGCACAAAACTCAAGTCCAAACAGATTAAAGACCTCAAAATTAATCTTACCACACTGAACCTGATAGAAGAAAAAGTGGGAAGCAATCTACAACACATGGGCAAAAGAGACCACTTCCTACGTAGAATCCTAGTAGCACAGACAATAAGAGCAACAATGAATAAATGGGACCTCCTGAAACTGAGAAACTTCTGTAAAGCAAAGGACACTGTCATTAAGACAAAAAGGCAACTTATTGACTGGGAGAAGATCTTCACCAACCCGACATCAGACAAAGGTCTGATCTCCAACGTATATAAAGAACTCAAGAGATTTGCTGATTTCTGTTGGCACACACTCCTGATGGTTTTGCAATAGCTTTCTGCTATTCTGCTGATTTTGCAATATTTGTATAATAATAGATATTTTGGGAACCCGCAGCAGGAGCCCAGAAAGGGAGCACAGACATTCCTCTACCACCTTAAATCCCTGGTCCTTCTGCAGGGGCTGCTCCCCTCTTCTAAGGCCTCTCTTCCTAACACATCCTAGCTTGCTCCCAGGAACCCCCTCCCTTCTTCCTCCCTTCCTCAGAGCTATGAGATTCCCCCAGCCCAGCCTGTTTGAACGCTGGGACCTGGTAGTGAGTACAACCAGGCAGGAGGGAGTTTCTTTATTTCAATGGCCTGCAAGCAGCAAGGTAGGCCTTTTGTCAGCAAGGTTCTTGCCAGCCAGGGACCCTGATCCTGTTCCGGAAGATCCATCAGAGGGGTGAGTATGTTCTTGACCCACGGCAGGAAACAGGAAAGGGAGCACAGGCATTCCCCGACCCCCTTAACTCTCTGGTCCTTCTATAGGGGCTGCTCCCCTCTGCTAAGGCCTCTCACTTCCTAACCCATCCCAGCTTGCTCCCAGTATTCCCTCCCTTCTTCCTCCCTTCCTGGGGGCCATAAGATTACACCAGCTCAGCCTGTTTGGGCACTGGGATGGAGTACTGAGTACAACCGGACAGGCAGGAGTTCCTTTGTTTCAGTAGCCTGCCAGCTAGCGGTAAGACATGCCTTTTGTCAGCGAGGTCCCTGGCCAGCAAGGGAACCTGATCCTGTACCGAAGATCCATTGGATAGCATTTGAAAGAAGACATGGGCAGGCGCAAAGGCAAGAATACCTCCATCAATCTGAAAAACAACATGAAAACACTAGGACCTTACAACAGAAGGCCTTGAACACCCTAATCCAGAAGAAGTGGAAAAATTTGACGTTATGAAAGCAATAGAGTCCCTTAAACAGCATATGAAAAATGCCCTTATAGAAATGGATGAGAAGTATAACAAAAAGTTTGAAGAAATGAATAAATCCATAAATGATACCCTGGGAAACCAAGAAAAAAAAAATCAAACAGGTAACGGAAAGAGTTCAAGAATTGAAAACTGAAACGGAGACAAGGAAGAAAACAGAAACCAAGGGCTTCTTTAAACAAACAGAGACTACAGAAACAAGAATAACCAATAGAATACAAGAGATAGAAGAAAGAATCTCAGATGCTGAAGACACCATAGAGAAAATAAATGCACTGATCAAAGGAAACAGCAAATCCAACAAATTCTTATCACAAAACATTCAGGAAATATGGGACACAATAAAAAGACCAAACCTAAGAATAATAGGGATAGAGGAAGGAGAATTACAGCTAAAATTTAGCAAAATTATGGAAAAAACTTTCCCAACATAAAGATATTCTTATGAATATTCAAGAAGCATACAGAACACCAAATAGATTGGATCAAAAAAAATCCCCTCACCATATAATAATCAAACCATAAAACACACAGATTAAAGAAAGAATATTAAGAGCTGCAAAGGAAAAAGGTCAAGTAACTTGTAAAGGTAAACCTATCAGACTTACATCGGACTTCTCTATGGAAACCATGAAAGCAAGAAGGTCCTTGATAGAGGTACTGCAGAATCTAAGAGACCATGGATGCAAGCCCAGACTACTATACCCAACCAAGCTATCGTTTACTATCAATAGAGAAAACAAAATATTCCAGGATAAGAACAAATTTAAACAATACGTAGCCACAAACCCAACCCTACAGAAAGGAATAGAAGGAAAATCACAACCCAAGGAATCCAACATTGAAAACACTCCCTACAATAACTCAGACATCTGGCGATCCTTCACAAGCACAACACAAAGAAGGGAAAGACACAAACTCTACTACCCCCCAAAAAATAAAAAGTAAAAAAAAAAAAAAACAACCAGAGTCCACAACCATTGGTCATTAATATCACTTAATATCAGTGGACTCAACTCACATATAAAAAGGCAAAGACTAAGCAATTGTATACGAAAACAGGATTGAACATTCTGCTGTTTGCAAGAAACACACCTCAACCACAAAGACAGACATCTACTCAGAGTAAATGGTTGGGAAAAGGTTTTTCAAGCAAATGGACCTAAGAAATAAGCAGGTGTGGCCATACGAATTTCTAACAAAATTGACTTCAAACTGAAATAAATCAGAAGAGATGGATATGGACATTTTATACTCATAACAGGAACAATTCATCAATATGAAGTCTCAATTCTGAATATCTATGCCCCTAATATAAAAGCACCCACTTATGTAAAAGCAACACTACTAGAACTTAAGCCAGACATCAAACCACACACACTAATAGGAGACTTCAACACACCTCTCTCACCAATGGACAGGTCAATCAGACAGAAACCTAACAGAGAAATAAGAGAATTAATGGAGGTAATGAATCAAATGGACCTAACAGACATCTATAGAACATTCCACCCAAATAGGAAAGAATACACCTTCTTCTCTGCAGCTCATGGAACCTTCTCGAAAATTGACTACATACTTGGCAACAAAGCAAACTTCCACAGATACAAAAAAAAAAAATAGTAACCACCTGTGTGTTGTTGGATCACCATAGATTAAAGTTAGAATTCAACAGCAATGCTACCCCCAGAAAGTCGACAAAGTCATGGAAACTGAACAGTCAACTACTGAACCACACCTGAGTCAAGGAAGAAATAAAGAAAGAAATTCAAGTCTTCCTTGAATTTAATGAAAATAAAGACACAACATACTCAAACCTATGGGACACCATGAAAGTAGTGCTAAGAGAAAAGTTCATAGCACTAAGTGCCCATTTAAAGAAAACAGAGAAAGCCCTCATTGGAGACTTAATAGCACAACTGAAAGCTCTAGAAACAAAAAGAAGCAGACTCACGTAGGAGGAGTAGAAGACAGGAAATCATAAAACTGAGGGCTGAAATCAACAAAATAGAAACACAGAAAACAATTCAAAGAAACAATGGAAAAAAGCTGGTTCTTGGAGAAAATCAACAAGATTGACAAACCCCTATCCAAAATAGTCAAACGGCAGAGTGAACACGCAAATTAATAAGATCAGAAATGAAAAGGGGAACATAACCACAAACACTGAGGTAATTCAAAAATCATTTGATCTTACTACAAAAGCCTGTATGCCACGAAATTGGAAAATGTAAAAAAAAATGGACATTTTTTTTTGTTAAGTACCATATACCAAAGTTAAACCAAGACCAGGTGCTCAATCTAAATAGACTTTTTAGTCACGAAGAATTAGAACCTGTTATCAAAAAACTCCCTGCCAAAAAAAGCCTAGGACCAGATGGTTTCAATGCAGAATTCTATCAGAACTTCCAAGCAGATCTAATACCTATACTCCTTAATGTATTTCAGAACATAGAAACAGAAGAGTCAGTGCAAAATTCCTTTAATGAAGCTACAGTTACCCTGATACCAAAACCACACAAAGCCTCAACCAAGAAAAGGAAATATAGGCCAATCTCACTGATGAACATCGATGCAAAAATTCTCAATAAAATACCGGCAAACCGAATCCAAGAACACATACAAAAACTTATCCATTATGATCAGTAGACTTCATCCCAGAGATGCAGGACTGGTTCAACATATGAAAATCTATCAATGTAATCCATCATATAAATAAACTGAGGGAAAAAAACCCTATGATCATTTCATTAGATGCTGAAAAAACATTTGACAAAATTCAACGCCTCTTATGATAAAGGTTTTGGAGAGATTAGGGATACAAGGGTCATACCTAAATATAATAAAAGCTATTTATAGCAAGCCAACAGCTAACATCAAATTAAATGGAGAGAATATAAATCATCACACAGTGGCTTTTCTTGCTGCAGTTCTTTATATTTTCCCTTTAGACACCTCAGATTGACTTTAAGTCCCCATGCAGCCTATCCTTTGTCTCCCCATGTGGATTTAAACTCCACAGGACTGCGTAGTCTCTGTCCACGTGGTTTGCTCTTTTCTGAGTCATTTTCAAATCTCCCTTGCAAGCACAGCTCTTAAGCGATGCAAACTAGAGCACAAGGTTACTGGTTGCCGAAAGCTGCAACCCCTTGGGACGACTCTGTCACATGGAGGCATACATGGCTTCTGGGTTACTCTTCTCTACCCCTGGATTCTGGGTTTATGGTTCCTTGTACGGAATTGGTTTAATTACATTTACTTTGTTGAGCAACTTGCATTTCCCAATTTTTAACAAATATTATTGGACAATGAAACAGGATCCCATTTTCGTCACGACTTGGCAACAGCACCACCTGCTGGATAATATGGCAGTTTTCATTTCCAACACGAATTTTACTGTTATGGTTACCAAAACAATGGGTTATATCATGCAAGGTTTATATGACTACGGGGATAACTTAATTTTCTGGTTACTAGGTTTCAGTATTTTTTCACATATTCTATCATTTAGGAAGATTATGGCACTCCTAAGAGCCATACAATCTTTACTAGAAACCCATGAAGGTCAGGAGATTCAGGATTCAAAAGCTTTGGAATCACAGGTACAGGATGGGGACCAAAAAAATGATACCTCAGTGAAATCACTAGAAACACATGCAGGTCAGGAGATTCAGGATTTAAGAGAGACAATAATAAAAAGGCTTGAAATTATTGAAGAAATTATTGGAGCTGGTGAACAGAGTAAGAAGGCACAAGGACAGGATACAATGCCACCACCAGCTTTTAGAACTGGCTTACCCAGGGTTTTAGCGACATACCCTGAATTCATTCTGACAAAGCATCAACTTCTAAAGGCTCAAAGGGAGTCAGAGAAGCTAGATGGATGCCAATAGCAATGAATGATCTAAAAGAAATTAAGCAAGCTATAGTTAACGTTGGCTTGCACTCTGCATATGGTAAGGAAATGATAAGGACTTGGGCTTCTAATGCTAGAGGTACCCCCCACTATTTCCATCAGTTAGTGTCTGCAGTTTTAGATAATGGACCTTCCTTGATGTTTGCAATCTATTTCAGAGAAGAATCCAAACATATGGAACAGCAAGGAAGAGCAAACTCTGTGGAGGTTTCCCAAGATCAAATTCTTGGTGCAGGAGAATATGTTAATCCACAGGTCCAAGCTCTTTATGATGATGAAGTACTGTGTCTATGTCACCAAGCAGCTTTAAATGCTTGGAATAGGCTAAAAGATCCAGCAAAAAGGGTTGAGTCATATACCAGAATTAGGCAGGGACAGAGAGAACCATTTATTGACTTTTTGCAAAGATTAATTAAGACTCTGGACATAGGGGTAACAGACCAAGAAGCTAGACAAATACTTTTTGAATCTCTAGCCTTTGAGAATGCAAACATAGAATGCAAAAAGATAATTGGGCCTTTAAAGTTTAGATCAGCACCTATGGATGAATGGATTCAGCATACAATGAATGTTGAAATGTTTAGCTATAATGATGAATCTTGGGTAGAAGAAGCAATTTCCAAAGCAATGAGGAGACATCAAACTGCCAGGTGTTTTAATTGTGGTAAATTCGGACATCTGAAAAGGGATTGCAGGCAAAGAATTTCTAGGAATAATATCTCCTCTGGGAATGACAAAAATAGGAGAGCTTGGCCCTCAGGTATATGTAGGAGATGTGGTAAAGGCTGACATTGGTCCAACGAATGCAGGTCAACAACAGACAGACAAGGCAACCCAATACCATTGGGAAACTCCTCGAGGGGCCTCTCCCAGGCCCCCAAGTTGGCAGTGGCCCAGTCACTCCCAGTCACAGTGGAGAATGTGCCTTACCAAGAAAATGAAAAGCTCCAATTTCTGCTGTAAAAAGTAATACTGGTCTAAATTATGAATTATGCGTGGAGGATGGGTCAAAAAACCCAGTAGGACAGAGTAAACGTATATTTTGGCAGACTTCTATTAACAACCAAAGATCAAAGCTAAGAGTCTGTATAAATGGCACTTTTATTGAAGGCTTATTAGACACAGATGCAGATGTTAGTATCATTACTCCAGAATCTTGGCATCCGAATTGGCCTCTTCAAGAGGTAGATGTTCAGTTCCTGGGAATTGGAACCCTATCTCGTGTAAAACAAAGTACAAGATGGGTTGAATGCTTAGGGTCTGAAGGGCAAATAGGAAGACTAAGGTCATATATAGCCAATATTGTGTTGTAATAAGAGCGGCGGGGCTGCATCCCCGGCACCCGGCTGCCCGCAAGGCTAGCTTATGCCCCGAAATAATTACACGGAAACTGTATTCTTTTGAACACTGCCTAGCCCATTAGTTCCAGCCTCTTATTGGATAGCTCTTACATATTGATCTAACCCATTTCTAATATTCTGTGTAGCACCATGTGCTGGCTTACCAGGGAAGATCTTAACCTGCGTCTGTCTGGACTGGGAGAATCATGGTGACTCCTTGACTCGGCTTCTTTCTCCCAGCATTCTGTTCTGTTTACTCCACCCACCTAAGGGTTGGCCTATCAAATGGGCCTAGGCAGTTTCTTTATTAATTAACCAATGAAAGCAACAGATTAATACAAGACCCACCTCCATCAATATTGCAATAAATTTATGGAGCCGTGACCTGCTACAGCAATGGAATACCCAGATTAACATTCCTGTAGTTCCAGAAACTCATAATTCTGGGAAGGATAGGATGAGGTATTATGGAAAAAGGTCACCAGCCATTCAGGCTGTACAAGTACATACAGCAAATACCAAATCTATTGAAGTACCAACAGCCCTACATTTAAAATGGCTAGCTGAGAAGCCAATATGGATCAAACAATGGCCTCTAGCTGATGATGGAGGTGGCTCTTGTATTAATCTGTTAATTTCATTGGTTAAATAAAGAAACTGCCTTAGCCCTTTAATAGGACAGAAAATTAGGTAGGCGGAGTAGACAGAACAGGATGCTGGGAGAAAGAAGCCGAGTCAGTGAGTCGCCATGATTCTCCCATTCCAGACAGACGCAGGTTAATATCTTTCCTGGTAAGCCAGCTCATGGTGCTACACAGAATATTAGAAATGGGTTAGATCAATATATAAGAGCTACCAAAAAGAGGCTGGAACTAATGGGCCAGGCAGTGATTAAAAGAATACAGTTTCCGTGTAATTATTTTGGGGCATAAGCTAGCCATGCGGGCGGCTAGGTGCCGGGGACACAGCCCTGCCGCTCAT
Organism: Chionomys nivalis; assembly: GCF_950005125.1. Lineage (NCBI taxonomy): Eukaryota > Metazoa > Chordata > Mammalia > Rodentia > Cricetidae > Chionomys > Chionomys nivalis. The sequence continues at coordinate 82,014,164 of NC_080086.1, forward strand.
ATTACAACAGAGTGGCACCCAACGTGCTAATGAACTCCACGTAAAACCTGAGAGGGCTTAAAAAGGACACAGAGAGAATTTAAGACAGCTTTTTGCTGTTTGTGGGTTGCGTGCTGCAAAGAAATTGTCCTGACTCAGCAACAGGAAAAAACTGGCTGTTTTAAAATGCCGGCTTTCTGGGCTGTGCCGCCGTTGCAATCTCTGTCTGGCTCCTGCGGGAGACAGAGCTTTTGAATGGATCATTTGGAGTAAAGTGTTATGGCTTGCTTGATGTCAATGTGGACTGCTGTGTGCCTGGAACTGTGTGTGGCTCAGGGGCACCAAATGGCTCTGAGGCAGGAGCTGCTCAACTCCACCATGCTGAACTGTGGTGGTCTCAGGCAGGAACTACCGTAATTACCATAATAACAGCGCAGTTAAGGGTTAGACTGAGCCGGACACAGGTGGTACCGTATTATCTGTACATGGTGCAACTTAAGTTTTTAAGAAGTGCTTAACATTTTAGGAAATGCTCCTGGATAGTAAAAAAATTACAGATTCACAATAAAACAGATTCAGACATAAAAGACCACTAAATGAGTCACAGTGTTGGATGAATGTACGTAGGCTTGAGAGAGAAAAAAAATAGAGAGAGAGAGAGAATAAAGTTAATGCCCTTAAAAAGGGGGGATAAAGTCTTTAAAGAGACAGAGTACAGATAGTTATAGATTAAAAGAAATAAAGAAAAATAAGCCACGTAAAAATGGAAAATTCACAGAGAGTCTGGATTCTTTGTATTATTGTGTTTTCTTTAAAATTTTTGACTGTAAAGGAGCTAAGTACAGAGAGACATTTCATTATATGGGCTGCCAAGCTAAACCAGAATGGATATAAGGGTATTATGATTTCAGAATATGGGTCTAAGGATATGATGCTTTGGAGAGGGTCTTCTTTTGTTTTCACAGAGGATGCGACCCTGTGGATTTCTTCTATCCCAGTATGGTATGATAGACCACGCCCTCCTGAAAGGTTGCTGTAAACACCTTCAGAAAATTACTTCATTCAACTGCCAACTGAGATGACTCTGGCACACAGGTTACACCATGAAAGACCTAATTAATGATGCCCCCATTCAGCAGGAAGCAGTTTGGAGAGAACAAACTGTGCCCATGTTCCCAAATAAGGTTTATAAATGTTCTTTTACATTTAAAGGGGGATATGATATAGATATGAATAATTTGCATTGGTATGGATTTTAAGGTCAATTTTGTTATATGTATATGCTCTTGATTAATGTAATGTATAATTAGGAAATATAGGTTGTTAGTGGATAATCATCTATAATAGTCAAGCTTGTAGTCATGTTAGTTAGATTTTCTAGATATATAGAGATATATTTCAATTAGGCATTCTTCATATCTTTCAAAGACTACAGAACATGGCATTTAATGTTTTAATAACTTAGGGCTTTTCATGACAATGAGACACGTCTGCTCCTGGCAGCACCAATCTACTTCAAGAGGAAGATGGGCATTGAAGAGGCTCCTTATGGAGTTTGATAGCCATTTGGGCATGAAACTGCTCATGCCTGGACTGTTGCATGAACTGGACACAAAGAACTCACAGAAAAAGGACTGCTGAACTTTCCTAAAGGTGAGATGGTCTTTCGGGGTTCCTGACTCATGAAAGAGTCTGCGAGACATTCTGCAGGAAACAGCAGAAAGTGACTCAACTGTCTTTGAATTTTCCTGCTTCATGGAAATGTCTGCTGGATTCTATGGGCCTGTAGGCCGAAGATGGATGCCCCAACGGTACAGAGGAACTTTGGATGACTATCCAGGCAGCGAGATGTCTCTGTCATTTCTAGAGCTTTGGACTTCTTGTTTGCTTAGGTAATATTATATCCTTCTGGAGTCTTTGATGGAGTTGAAGAATAAATAGATAGTTATAGTTTTCCTTAGTTATGATAAGAGATAAAATAGATATAAATATTGTAACTGTAATTCTTACTTTTGTTATATGTAATTTTACTATGTTAAAATGAAAACCTTCTTTTTTTAAACAGAAAAAGGGGAAATGATGGAGGTGGGTCTTGTATTAATCTGTTAATTTCATTGGTTAAATAAAGAAACTGCCTTAGCCCTTTAATAGGACAGAAAATTAGGTAGGTGGAGTAGACAGAACAGGATGCTGGGAGAAAGAAGCCGAGTCAGTGAGTCGCCATGATTCTCCCATTCCAGATAGACGCAGGTTAATATCTTTCCTGGTAAGCCAGCTCATGGTGCTACACAGAATATTAGAAATGGGTTAGATCAATATGTAAGAGCTAGCCAAAAAGAGGCTGGAGCTAAAGGGCCAGGCAGTGATTAAAAGAATACAGTTTCCATGTAATTATTTTGGGGCATAAGCTAGCCATGCGGGCGGCTGGGTGCCGGGGACACAGCCCTGCCGCTCATATTACAACAAGCTGAAGATAAATTACAGACATTGGAACAGCTGGTACAAGAGCAACTAGATGCTCACCATATTGAAGAATCAAGCAGCCCTTGGAATTCTCCTGTGTTTGTTGTAAAAAAGAAATTTGGTAAATGGAGAATGGTGACAGATTTAAGAGCCGTCAACAAGGTAATTCAACCTATGGGCCCACTACAATCTGGAATTCCTTTGCCTTCTCTATTACCAAAAGGATGGCCTCTTACAGTTATTGATTTGAAAGATTGTTTTTTCACTATACTGTTACAAGAAAAGGATAGAGAAAAATTTGCCTTCACAGTGCCTACTTATAATAATTCTCAGCCTCATAGGAGATATCAATGGACTATCCTCCCACAGGGTATGCTCAACAGTCCTACATTGTGCCAATATTTTGTAAGTAAGCCATTGGAAATAATTCGTAAACAATTCCCCAAGTCTATAATTTATCATTACATGGAAGACATCTTGTTATCTGATTCCAATAAAGATACACTAGAAAGGATGTTTGAAGAAGTAAAGAAAGTCTTGCCTAGGTGGGGATTACAAATTGCCCCTGAAAAGACTCAAAGAGGAAATTCTATTAATTACCTAGGTTACAGAATAGGGTTAGAGAAAATTAAAATGCAAAAGGCACAAATTAGGTGAGACCGGTTAAAGACTCTTAATGACTTCCAAAGATTGTTAGGAGACATTTCCAGTCTACGACCAGCTGTTGGGATAACACCTGATCTAATAGTTCATTTAAACAAAACCTTAGATGGTGATAAAGATTTGAATAGTCCAAGAAACTGACAGCTGAAGCAGAAAAGGAACTGACAATGATTGAGGAAAAATTACAGGAGGCACATGTGGATAGGGTGAACCCAAATCTTAGCTGCATCCTAGTCATATTGCCTTCCAGAATTTCTCCTACAGGGATTCTAATGCAGAGGGAAGATATTATTTCAGAGTGGATATTTATACCTAATAAACCAAATAAAAAATTAAAAATTTATGTGGAAAATGTCTCTGAATTAATTATAAAAGGTAAGCTGGGACTTTGTCAACTAGCAGGTATAGACCCAGCAGAAATTATAGTAACATTTACTACTGAAGAAATAAGAAAGTTATGGGAAGACAATGAACTGTGGCAAAAAGCTTGTGCTAATATTTGGAAGAAATTAATAGCAACTATCCCAAAAGTGGTAGACTTAACCTCATAAAGAGAACTTCATGGATTCTTCCTAGAATTGTACGTGATGCTCCAATAACTGGAGCCCATACATTCTATACTGATGCAAATAAATCAGGGAAAGCAGGTTACAAGTCAGATGAATTGAGTAAGGTGTAACAAAGCCCTTATAATTCTGTCCAGAAGGCAGAATTATACGCCATTCTTATGGTGCTAAGGGATTTTAAAGAACCTCTTAATATAGTTACAGATTTGCAATATGCAGAAAGAGTTATTTTGCATATTAAACCACTGAATTTATACCGGATGACACAAAGTTGACTTCATTGTTTATCCAGATACAAGACATAATCAGGAACAGGCTTTGTCCAATGTACATAACACATATCCAGTCCCATACAGGTCTGCCTGGTCCTCCAGCACAAGGCAACGCTGAGATTGATCAATTATTGATTGGAAGCATGTTGCAGGTCTCAGAATTTCGTAAGAAGCATCATCTCAATAGTAAAGGCCTAAAGAAAGAATTTTCCATTACATGGCAACAAGCTAAGGACATTATAAAGAGATGTCCTACTTGTTCTTTCTATAATCAAACACCATTGCCTGCAGGGAGTAACCCAAAGGGTACTAAGAGAAATGAAATCTGGCAGATGGATGTGTTCTACTTTATTGAATTTGGTAAATTAAAATATGTACACCACACCATAGACACGTATTCAGGTTTTCAATGGGCTACTGCCCTGAGCTCAGAAAAGGCTGATTCAGTAATCACACATCTCTTGGAAGTTATAGCCATCATGGGAATACCTGCACAAAGAGAGACAATGGTCCAGCATATGTATCTAAGAAAATGAAATGCTTTTTTGCTTATTATAATATAAAACACATTACAGGTATACCACATAATCCCACAGGTCAGGCAGTTATATTAAGAACAAATCGTACTATAAAGGATATGCTGAACAAACAGAAAGGGATCAAAAATACCCCCAGAAATAGATTACATAATGCTTTATTGACCTTGAATTTTCTTAACACCAATGAGAAAGGAACGACAGCAGCAGAAAGACATTGGATAATGGAAAAGTCTGCTGAACTAAATCAACCAATTTATTTCAAAGATGTGCTGACCTCTCAATGGAAGCCAGGAGATGTGCTACGTTGGGGATGGGGTTTTGCTCTTGTTTCCACAGGAGAAGAAAAATGTGGATACCATCAAAATTAATAAAGGTTCGATTTGAAGAGGAGAAACCTCTTGGAAAGGAGAAATGACAGTTCATCTACAATGATGATATTCATACAGGCGGTAAGAGAAACATATAGATTGGGGGCAGGGTTCTGTTTTTATCTCCACAGGAAAACACTCATCTTTGAAAAATTCAAGGGACCCTGGATGTTTGGATACTGACAGATGGAAAAATACCTGACCAATAGGAACTATCAAGAAAACTGAATAGGTAGTGTAAGTAAAATATATTAAACCATATTTCTAAATTTATAGAGCTGGTTTTGAAGTTGGACTCTGGCTCAGTACCTCTCCAATTCCAAGCCTGTTGCTAAGAGAAAAACCCAGAGTTTCTGGAGTTTCTGTCTCATGTCAAGAGCCATGATAGGGGACAGAAAGAAATATGAGTTTAGAAAACATCTTTGCTTTTCTTCATATCTATCATACATTTCATTGAATATATCTATCATGCCTTTTATTGAATATATATATATATGTCTATATAATTAATGTTTAAGTTTTTCACAATGAACAATGAGTTTTTCCTGAAGTGACATTTGAAGTTTCCAGGAAGATGGGGCCCCATAACAACAACTCCACCTGGTTGATATGACGTCATGATACTGATAGCACTACTACAAGACCTGTTTTGGGTACCAGCTTTACAAGACAGTTCCAACTTGGTTAGCTGAAACGGTGCACATCTTATACAACATTTTGGCCAGACCAGCACAAAATACTCAGAGACTATTTGCAATTTTAAAAGATCTTGAAATTTAACCATCATTTTACTTTCACAGGATCCCCCAGAAAGAACGTCACCCCCATGACAGCTGGAAGTAACTCTAGAGGATGACATCCCCTTTCCCAGTATAGTTTTCCCTTGGTTTTAGGGAAATCATTTAGGGGTTGATTATAATTGGTGTACGGTTGAGGGTTGGGGAAGGAATTTTATAAGCTCAGGGATCATTTGAAAAAAAAGAGGGATAATGGGATGATGGGATAACAGATTGGTACTTGTTGGTACTTGTGAGTTATTGTTTTGAGACAAATATATTGATATCGATTCTTATATATTGATACAAACTGAAATTATATTGACTAATGTATGCATGCATGTTTCTACCTCTGTTTAAAAACATTTTTTATGTATTGACATATATTGTGTTGATATTATATTGTATATATTTACCATATTGCAGTGTACATTTCTACCTCTGATTAAGATACTTACATATTGTTTGTGTATTGATATATATTTACCATACTGCAATGTATATTTGTACATTGTTTACATTTGGAGGTCATTGTCCTCATTAGTTTCACAGTCGTTTATTGTGTTAGTCTTTAAGTTAGATAGGTATTGAGAATTATATAGATCAATAGTATTCTAAGTTTGTCATTTATAATTAGACTAATCAGGTTCTTTAGATACATAGAGATTATACTCAGTATAGATAATCTTCAATCTCTTCAAAGAGCTGTAGAAAATGGCCTTTAATCTAACTCAGAGTTTTGTGGTAGTGAGACACAATTGCTCCTGGCAACACCGCTCTATTCCCAAGAGAATGTTGAGCACCAAAGACATTCCACCTGGAGCCTTTCTTCTTGGCTGAACTGGCCTTTGGGCAAAGAAATGCCCATACCTCAACTGTTGTGGGAGCTGCGGGTCTCTTCCCGTAGCCCGGCTCATGGCTGCCTGCACGGCTAGCTTTATACCCGAAATAATTACACGGAAACTGTATTCTTTTAAACACTGCCTGGCCCATTAGTTCCAGCCTCTTATTGGCTAGCTCTTACATTTTGATCTAACCCATTTCTAATATTCTGTGTAGCACCACGAGCTGGCTTACCAGGAAAGATCTTAACCTGCATCTGTCTGGAGTGAGAGAATCATGGCGACTCACTGACTCGGCTACTTTCTCCCAGTATTCTGTTCTGTTTACTCCACCCACCTAAGAGTTGGCCTATCAAATGGGCCTAGGCAGTTTCTTTATTTAACCAATGAAATTAACTCCTCCATCACTCAACCACTGACAGAAATACAGAGTATCTGTGAATGGAAAAAAACAGGACTGTCATATCCTGCCAAGACAGGGTAAGATAGTTTTGACAAGTTTCTTGCCTTTGAAAATGGTATGTCAGTTATGTTAGTCCTTAGCCAAAGTTGGTTGCTTCAACGCTGCAAACGTGACCTTGGGAGATTGCCCAGGTAGCTAGTTGTCTCTATGATTTGTTGCATGTTTTGGAAGTTGTTTGATTGCACTTCCTAATTACTCAGGTAACATTATTTCCCTTCTCAGATCTTCAATGGGATTGAAGACTATGTAAATGTAGTTATTTTCCACTCATGACTTGGCCAAGCTATTTATTATACAAGAACTAAGCTAGTTAGAATAGGATATTTGTACTTATGTATATAATTTCATAGTAGGTTTAGAACTCTCTTACTTAAACAAAAGGGGGAGGTGTTGCGGTAGGTCCTTCCACTCCTCTAGCCAGTAGCCACTGAGATACCAGCCCATTGGGGCATGGTCTATTTCCCTTTAAAAGAGCAGCTACTTCCCTCCTCGCTCTCTCTTACTTCCTGTTCCTCTTCCGGTGACTAGACTGCCTTCCTGATTGTGCAGAGGGCTGTTGTCTGGGACGGTGATCTGTAAGTTTTTCCCCTTTAAATAAATAACCATTATATTAATCATAATTCCAAACTAGCGTGGGATTGTTTGTGACTTACGCCTTCTCCTTCAGGCATCATTGAATAAATGGGACTTCCTGAAACTGAGAAGCTCCTGTAAAGCAAAGGACACTGTCACTAAGACAAAAAGGCAACCTACAGACTGGGAGAAGATCTTAACCAACCATGTAACTGACAAAGGTCTGATCTCCAAAATATATAAAGAACTCAAGAAACTAGACTTTAAAATGATAATTAACCCAATTAAAAATTGGATCACCGAACTGAACAGAGAATTCTCAACAGAAGTTCAAATGGCCAAAGGACACTGAAGGTCATGCTCAACCTCCTTAGTGATCAGGGAAATGCAAATCACATCAACTCTGAGATACCATCTTACACCTGTCAGAATGGCTAAAATCAAAAACACCAGTGATAGCCGTTGTTGGAGAGTTTGTGGAGTAAGGGGTACAGTCATCCATTGCTAGTGGAAATGCAAATATGTGCAACCACTTTGGAAATCAGTGTGGTGGTTTCTCAGGAAATTTGGGATCAATCTACGCCAGGACCCAGCAATAGCACTCTTGGAAATATACCCAGGAGATGCCCTATCATACTACAAAAACATTTTTTAACTATGTTCATAGCAGCATTTTTTTGTAATAGCCAAAACCTGGAAACAACCTAGATGCCCTTCAATGGAAGAATGGATGAAGAAAGTGTGGAATATACACATATTAGATTACTACTCAGCGGAAAAAAAAATGACATCTTGAATTTTGCATGCAAATGGATGGAAATAGAACACACTATCCTGAATGAGGTAACCCAGACCCAAAAAGATAAACATGGGGTGGACTCACTCATAATTCATTTCTTGCCATAAACAAAGAGCTTTGAGCCCATAATTCGTGATCCTAGAGAAGCTAAAGAAGACCGTGAACCCAAAGAAAAACATATAGTTATCTTCCTGGATATTGGAAGTAGACAAGATTGCCGGGCAAACATTGAAAACTTGGGGGTGGGGTGGAATGGGGGTAAGGGGAGATGGGTAGAGAAAAGTGAGAAGGGGAGTATGGGGAGAGCTTGGGGGAATGGGATGGTTGGGATAAAGGAAGGGTGGTTATGGGAGCAGCGAAGTATATATCTTAATTAATTGAGCCATTTTAGGGTTGCAAGAGACTTGACTCTAGAGGGGTTCCCAGGTGTCCAGGGATGTAGGTGGCATAATAACCAGGCTAGCTTAATATGAAGTAGCAAATTTTAATGAAGGGATATCTTACAATACCAGCGATCCAGCAGTGATCAGGAAATAAAAAAAAGAGACCGGCATGGCTCATGCTCGCCAGATTTATATGTAAACATTAACCTGAGGCAAACACACCCCCTAATGGGCTGGACTTATCCCTACATCTCCCCCTTTTGTCTAAATAAGACAGAACTAAACCAAATACAACTATATACAATAATAACAAATAATAATTATAACAAACAATATTGCGAACAAAAGTTTTGCTAAACATTCTATCTCAAGGAATCTAAATAATGTAGAGAGTAACTATAATTATATAATCTTCAACTCCGTCAAAGATCTGAGAAGGGATTTAATATTACTTAACAAACGAGAGATATCCAAAATGTGCAACAAATGACAGAGACAACTGACTACCTGGGCAATCACCCAAAGTCTTGTTTGCAATGTTGAGTCAACCAACTTTGGCTAAGGCCTAACATAACTGACATACCATTATTAAAGACAAGAAACTTTCTTAGAACTATCCTACCCTGTCTTGGCAAGATAAGACAATCCTGTTTCATCCACTTATGGACATTCTGTATCTTTGTCAGTAGTTGATGTATGGACTTTTGTTAACCCAAAGGCCAGTTCTGCCAAGAAGACAAGCTCCCAGTGGAGTGTCTTTGGTGCTCAACATTCTCTTGGTAGTAGAGTGGCGTTGCCAGAAGTAATTGTGTCTCATTGGCACAGAATTCTAGGTTAGATTAAAGGCCATTTTCTACAGCTCTTCGAAGAGGCTGAAGATCATACTATCTATACTAAATATAATCTCTGTGTATTTAAAAAACCTGATTAACCTAAAAATAAATATGACAAACATATAATTCTCAATACCTATCTAACTTGAAGACTAAGAGAATAAACAACCGTGCAATATATGAAGACAATGATCTTCAATGGTAAACAATGTCATTACATATCAAATGTAAACAATGTTATTATATAAATAATATCAGAGGTAGAAATGTACATTGTAATATGGTAAATGTATCAATACAATATAGACAAAGTTATAAGCATACTCTTATACAAAAATAGAGGTAGGAACACTCACATTCAATATTCAATATATCAATATACAAGAAACAGTACCAATACAATTTTCTAAAAACAGAATTCACAAATACTAATCATACCATCAAACAAGTTAATCCCTCCTCTTTTTTTTGAATATACCCCTAATTCCATAAAATATCTCCCTATCCCCTCAACCCTAAATCAACCACTAAAAGATGTCCCTAACCCTGAGGGCAAACTCTGTTGGGAGAGGGGACATCGTCCTCTAAGATTGCTTCTAGCTGACATGGGGGCAACGTTATCCTTAGGGGATCCTGTGAAAGCAAATGATGGTAAATTTCCCAAATTAACCTTTGACCTAAGAAAATTGTAACTAGTCTCTGAGTGTTTTGAGAAGGTCCAGCCAGAGTGTTGTCAAAAATGTGCACCATTCGAAATTGTCTCGTGCAGTTGGTACCAAAAAACAGGTCTAATTTTAGCACTTAAAAAAATATTCATGACGTCATAATAACAAGATTGAGTTGATGTCGTGGGGTCCCATCTTCATCCTGGAAACTTCAAAGATTACTGTAGGAAAATTTGTTGCTTGTTATGGGAAATTTAAACATTAACAACAAAGACATATACTGACATATAAAGAAAGACACAGATACGAGGAAAGGCAAAGAAAGTTTATCAAGTACATAATTATCCTTATTCTGTCCCATTTCATGGCTCCTGACCTGAGACAGAAACTCTGAGATATCTATTATCAACAGGCTTGGTATTAAAGATGGACTGAGCCATAAGAAAGTAGTTGGGTGTGGTAGTACACACCTTTAATCCCAACACTTGGGAGGCAGAGGTCCTCAGAGTTGAACTCTGTGACTTCAAGGTGTGGTAGCATACACCTTTAATCCCAATGCCTGGAGGCAGAGACAGGCAGATCTCTGAGAGTTCAAGGACAGCCTGATCTACAGAGTTATTCCAGGATAAATATATATAGAGAAGGCGTATCAAAAAAATAAATAAATAAAGTAAAAATAAATGAAATAGAGTTAAAATAAAGGTGCACAAAGATGGAAAATACACAGAGAATCTTGATACTGTACGCTATTGTGCTCTCTTTGAATTGTTTGAATGCTGAGGAAGGAGCAACATCTACTAAAAGATATTTGTTTATAAATGCTGCTGAACTAATCCAACATAGATATTTTGAAAGTACCTTGACTTTAAAATTTGGATCTAAGGATATGATACTTTGGAAAAGAGTTTCTTCTTTTGTGTTCACAGAGGATGAGACCCTGTGGATTTCTTCTATCCCAGTATGGTATGATAGACCACGCCCTCCTGAAAGGTTTTGTGAACACCTTCAAAAAATCATTTCACTCAACTGCCGAATGAGACTGAGATGAATCTAGCACACAGGTTATACCATGAAAGACCTAAATAACAGCACCCCCATACAGCAGGAAGCAGTTTGGAGAGAAAAAACTGTGCCCATATTTCCAAATATTGTTTATATATGTATATATATTTCTGATATTGATTAAGGTATTGTTATTGTATAGTTCATTTAAAAATGTAATGTATATAGATTGTTAATGGATAATCAATAATAGTCAAGCTTGTAGTCATGTTAGTTAAGATTTTCTAGATGTACATAGATATATTTTAGGTAGGCATTCTTCATATCTTTCAAAGATTATAGAATATGGCATTTTAAATGTTTTAATAACAGGGTTTTTCATGACAATGAGACTCGTCTGCTCCTGGCAGCACCAATCTACTTCAAGAAGAAAATGGGCATCGAAGAGGCACCTTATGAAGTTTGAGAGCCATTTCGGCAAGAAACTGCTCTTGCCTGGACTATTGTATAAACTGGACACAGAGAAGCCGCAGAAGAGGACTGCTGAACTTGCCTAAAGATGAGATGATCTTTCGGGGTTCCTGTTTCATGAAAGAGTCTGCGAGACATTCTGCAGGACACAGCAGATAGTGACTGAACTGACTTTGAAATTCCCTGCTTCATGGAAATGTCTCTGAATACTATGGGCCTGTAGGCCGAAGATGGATGCCCCAATGGTACAGAGGAACTTTGGGTGACTGTCCAGGCAGCGAGATGTCTCTGTCATTTCTAGAGTTTATAAGTCACTTATTTCTTGTTTGCTTAGGTAATATTGTATCTTTCTGGTGTCTTTGATGGAGTTGAAGAATAGTTAGTTATAGTTATAGTTTTCCTTAGTTACGATAAAGATAAAATAGATGTAAATATTGTAATTTTTACCTGATAACTGTTTTGTTATATGTAATTTTGCTATGTTAAAGTTAAAAACCTTCCTTTTTTGTTTAAACAGAAAAAGGGGAAATGATGGAGGAAGGTCATTGGTTAATTAATAAAGAAACTGCTTGGCCCTGATAGGTTAGAACATAAGTGGGTGGAGTAAACAGAACAGAATGCTGGGAGGAAGTGGAAGTGAGCTCAGACGCCATGCTCCCCTCTCCCTGCCAGACGCGATGCTCAGAGGCAGATGCGATGAAGCAAGCCACCAGGTCAGACATGCTGAATCTTTTCCAGTAAGCACACCTAGCAGTGCTACACAGATTATTAGAAATAGGCTAAATTAATAAGTGAGAATTAGCCTAGAGGAGGCTAGATATAATGGGCCAGGCAGTGTTTAAAAGAATACAGTTTGTGTGTTGTTATTTTGGGGCATAAGCTAGCCAGGCAACTGGGAGCTGGGGAAGCAGGAACACAGCCTGCAGCTCCTTCAACACAGGGAGATGTTCCCAGCTAGTTCCTTGGGCAGCTGAGGAGAAGGAGCCTGAAATGTCCCTATCCTATAGCCATATTGATGAATATCTTGCATATCACTATAGAACCCTCATCTGGCAATGGATGGAGATAGGGCCAGAGACCCACATTGAGCTCCCAAGGTCTAAATGAGGAGCAGAAGGAGGGAGAACATAAGCAAGGAAGTCAGGACCAGGAGAGGTACACCCACCCACTGAGAAGGTGGATTTGATCTAATGGGAGCTCACCAAGGCCAGCTGGACTGGGACTGAAAAAAGCATTGGAAAATCCCCACTCTCTGAACTCGACGGACAATGAGGGCTGCTGAGAATCCAAGGACAATGACACTGGGTTTTGATCCTACTGCATGTACTGGCTTTGTGGGAGCCAAGCCTGTTTGGATGCTCACCTTCCTAGACCTGGATGGAGGGGGGAAGACCTTGGACTTCCCACAGGGCAGGGAATCCTGACAGCTCCTAGGATTGGAGAGGGAGGGGGAGGGGAGTGGGGAGAGGGGGAGGTAAATAGGAGGCGGGGAGGAGACAGAAATTTTTAATTCAAAAATAAATAAATCATTAAAGGAAACTAAAAAAAGAAATCAAGAAACTTGCTAGTATTTTTAATCCTATAATAAACCTGAATCAGGTTGGAAATTTGAATGTCAGTTTTATTATGTAAAAAAACATCTCTCAGACTTAGTCTTGTGATTTCTTCCAGTGACTTCTATGTTCTCAACTTTGGGAACTATTTATGATGTTAACTAGCACCTGCTATTCATGTTGTAAGGACATGCAATCATCAGCACTGCACTGGACTCTAGTGGGTGAACTAAAAAAAAAAACTGTTTTGAGATTAATACTCTTAACCAGGGTTGATAATTGTTTAGGGCCAGAAGCCTAGGACAAAATTATCTCCATTTGCTCCGTAAGGAAATGTCAGGCTTCAGAGTTTCCACTGACTAACTATGACTACTAAGTGTTTGCAGCCAACCCTCACAAAAGTGGGCAAAGTCTAGAAGAAAATTCTGAATGTAAAGTGAATCAGAATGGAGATTTTCCTTTGTCACTAGTGTTACAGAGATTGGTAGTCGGAATCACTGGCGCGCAGGCAGGCCCAGGAGGCGGAGGCACTGGCAGGCAGGCCTAGGCGGCGGAGGCATCAGCAGGCAGGCAAGACCAGGCGGCGGAGGCACCGGCGCGCAGGCAGGCCCAGGTGGCGGAGGCACCGGCAGGCAGGCCTAGGCGGCAGAAGCACCGGCACGCAGACAGGCCCGGGCGGCGGAGGCACCGGCAGGCAGGCCCGGGTGGCGGAGGCATCGGCAGGCAGGCCTAGGCGGCAGAAGCACCGGCACGCAGGCAGGCCCGGGTGGCGGAGGCACTGGCAGGCAGGCAAGTCCGGGCGGGGGAGGCACCTGCAGACAGGCCTAGGCGGCGGAAGCACCGGCGGGCAGGCGGGCCCAGGTGGCGGAGGCACTGGATGCGAAATAGTGCAGGCAAGAAACAGTGAAGCCCACACTGAGAGCAGATTGCCCCGCTACAATTAAATCAAACCCAATAGATAGCATCGATAAGCGGAGATGGGCAGACGCCAAGGCAAGAATTCACCCAACAATCTGAAAAACAACATGAAAACACCAGAACCCAGTGATCTTGCAACACAAGGACTTGAATACGCTAACACAGGAGAAGAGGAAAAAAATGACTTTTTGAAAGCAATAGAGTCCCTTAAACAACATGTAAAAAACGCCCTCATAGAAATGGATGAGAAGTATAACAAAAAGTTTGAAGAAATGAGTAAATACGTAAATGATACCCTGGGAAGCCAAGAAAAAACAATCAAACAGGTAATGGAAACAGTCCAAGAATTGAAAACTGAAATGGAAGCAAGGAAGAAAACACTACTGAGGACCAGCTGGATATGGCAAATATAGGTCAATGAGCAGAGACTACAGAAACAACCATAATCAATAGAATACAAGAGATAGAAGAAAGAATCTCAGATTCTGAAGACACCATAGAGAAAATAAACGAACTGATCAAAGAAAACACCAAAACCAACAAATTCTCATCACAAAACATTCAGGAAATATGGGACACAATAAAAAGACCAAACCTAAGAATAATAGGGATAGAAGAAGGAGAAGAGGCACAGCTCAAAGGTCCAGAAAATATTTTTAACAAAATTATGGAAGAAAACTTTCCCAACATAAAGAAAGATATTCCTTTGAATATTCAAGAAGCATACAGAACACCAAACAGACTGGATCAAAAAAAAGAAACGTCCCCTCGCCATATAATTATCAAAACACAAAATATACAGATTAAATAAAGAATATTAAGAGCTGCAAAGGAAAAAGGCCAAGTAACTTACAAAGGCAAACCTATCAGACTTACACCTGACTTCTCGATGGAAACCATGAAAGCCAGAAGGTCCTGGAAAGAGGTACTATAGAAACTAAGAGACCATGGATGCAAACCCAAACTACTATACCCAGCCAAGCTATCGTTCACTATCAATGGAGAAAACAAGACATTCCAGGATAAGAACAAATTTAAACAATACATTGCCACAAATCCAGCCCTACAGAAAGTAATAGAAGGAAAATCACAACCCAAGGAATCCAACATTGCCAACACTGCCTACAATAACCCAGGCATCTAGTGACCCTTCAACAGCACAACTCAAAGAAGGGAGACACACAAACTCTTCTACCAAAAGCAATAAGAATAACCGGAGTTAACAACCACTGGTCATTAATATCACTTAATATTAATGGTCTCAATTCACCAATAAAAAGGCACAGGCTAAGAGATTGGATACGAAAACAGGATCCAACAGTCTGCTGTTTGCAAGAAACTCATCTCAACCACAAAGACAGGCATCTACTCAGAGTAAAGGGTTGGGAAAAGGTTTTTCAAGCAAATGGTCCTAAGAAAAAAGCAGGTGTGGCCATACTAATTTCTAACAAAACTGACTTCAAACTAAAATCAATCAGAAGAGATTGAGAGGGACACTTTATACTCATAACAGGAACAATTCAGCAGGATGAAGTCTCAATCCTGAATATCTATGCCCCTAATATAAAAGCACCCACTTATGTAAAAGAAATATTGCTAAAACTCAAGGCAGACATCAAATCACACACACTAGTAGTAGGAGACTTCAACATACCTCTCTCACCAATGGACAGGTCAATCAGACAGAAAACTAATAGAGAATTAAGAGAATTGTTGGAGGTAATGAATCAAATGGACTTAACAGACATCTATAGAACACTACACCCAAATAGGAAAGAATATACCTTCTTCTCTGCAGCTCAAGGAACCTTCTCGAAAATTGACCACATGTTTGGAAACAAAGGAAACCTCCACAGATACAAAAAAATATCAGTGTCCACCTGTGTCTTTCTTCAATGCCTTAAAGTTCTTGTCAAATAGATCTTTCACTTCCTTGGTTAGAGTTACCCCAAGATATTTTATGCTGTTTGTGGCTATCGTGAAAGGTGATGATTCTCTTATTTCCCCCTCTGCTTCCATATCCTTTGTGTATAAGAGGGCGACTGATTTTTTGGAGTTGATCTTGTATCCTGCCACATTACTAAAGGCGTTTATCAGCTGTAGGAGTTCTTTGGTGGAGTTTTTGGGGTCGCTCATGTACACTATCATATCATCTGCAAATAATGCAAGTTTAACTTCTTCCTTTCCAATTTGAATCCCCTTTATCCCCTTATGTTGTCTTATTGCTATTGCTAAAACTTCGAGAACTATATTGAAGAGGTATGGAGAGAGTGGACAGCCTTGGCGTGTTCCTGATTTTAGTGGGATGGCTTTAAGTTTCTCTCCATTTAATTTGATATTAGCTGTCGGCTTGCTGTATATAGCTTTAATTAAATTTAGGTATGACCCTTGTATCCCTAATCTCTCCAAGACATTTATCATAAAGGGATGTTGAATTTTGTCAAATGCTTTTTCAGCGTCTAATGAAACGATCATATGGTTTTTTTCTTTCAGTTTATTTATATGATGGATTACATTGATAGATTTGCGTATGTTAAACCAGCCCTGCATCTCTGGTATGAAGCCTACTTGATCATAATGGATAATTTTTCTAATGTGTTCTTGGATTCGGTTTGTCAGAATTTTGTTGAGGATTTTTGCGTCGATGTTCATGAGTAAGATTGGCCTGTAATTTTCTTTCTTGGTTGGGTCTTTGTGTGGTTTTGGTATCAGAGTTACTGTAGCTTCATAAAAGGAATTTGGCAATGACTCTTCTGTTTCTATATTGTGAAAGACCTTAAGGAGTATAGGTATTAGGTCTTCTTGGAAGTTCTGGTAGAATTCCGCATTGAAACCATCTGGTCCTGGACTTTTTTTGGAAGGGAGGTTTTTGATAACCGCTTCTAATTCTTCACGACTAACAGGTCTATTTAGGTTGTTCACCTGGTCCTGGTTTAACTTTGGTATATGGTACTTATCTAAAAAAGTGTCCATTTCTTTTATATTTTCCAGTTTTGTGGCATACAGGCTTTTGTAGTAAGATCTAATGATTCTCTGAATTTCCTCTGTGTCTGTGGTTATGTCTCCCTTTTCATTTCTGATCTTATTAATTTGCAGATTCTCTCTCTGCCGTTTGATTAGTTTGGATAGGGGTTTATCAATCTTGTTGATTTTCTCCAGGAACCAGCTTTTTGATTTATTGATTCTTTCAATTGTTTTCTGTGTTTCTATTTTGTTGATTTCAGCCCTCAGTTTGATTATTTCCAGTCTTCTACCCCTTCTAGGTGAGTCTGCTTCTTTTTTTTCTAGAGCTTTCAGGTGGGCTGTTAAGTCTCCAATGTGTGCTTTCTCTGTTTTCTTTAAGTGGGCAGTTAGTGCTATGATCTTTCCTCTCAGGACTGCTTTCATAGTGTCCCATAGGTTTGAGTATGTTGTTTCTTTATTTTCATTGTCTTCAAGGAAGACTTTAATTTCTTTCTTTATTTCTTCCTTAATCCAGGTATGTTTCAGTAGTTGACTATTCAGTTTCCATGAGTTTGTAGGCTTTCTGGGGGTAGCATTGTTGCTGAATTCTAGCTTTAATCCATGGTGATCTGATAAGATACAGGTGGTTATTAATATTTTTTTGTAACTGTGGATGTTTGCTTTGTTACCGAGTATGTGGTCGATTTTTGAGAAGGTTCCATGAGCTGCAGAGAAGAAGGTATATTCTTTCCTATTTGGGTGGAATATTCTATAGATGTCTGTTAAGTCCATTTGATTCATTACCTCCATTAATTCTCTTATTTCTCTGTTAGGTTTCTGTCTAATTGACCTGTCCATTGGTGAGAGAGGAGTATTAAAGTCTCCTACTATTAATGTGTGCGGTTTGATGGCTGCCTTGAGTTTTAACAATGTTTCTTTTACGTATGTGGGTGCTTTTATATTAGGGGCATAGATATTCAGGATTGAGACTTCATCCTGATGAATTGTTCCTGTTATGAGTAGAAAATGTCCCTCTCCATCTCTTCTGATTGATTTAAGTTTGAAGTCAACTTTGTTAGAAATTAGTATGGCCACACCTGCTTGTTTCCTAGGTCCATTTACTTGATAAGCCTTATCCCAGCCCTTTACTCTGAGTAGGTGCCTGTCTTTGTGGTTGAGGTGTGTTTCTTGTAAACAGCAGAATATTGGATCCTGTTTTCGTATCCAATCTCTTAGTCTGTGCCTTTTTATAGGTGAATTGAGTCCATTGACATTAAGTGATACTAATGACCAGTGGTTGTTAACTCCGGTCATTTTTTTTCATGGTAGATTTTGTGTGTTTC
Organism: Chionomys nivalis; assembly: GCF_950005125.1. Classification (NCBI taxonomy): domain Eukaryota; kingdom Metazoa; phylum Chordata; class Mammalia; order Rodentia; family Cricetidae; genus Chionomys; species Chionomys nivalis. Next base: position 82,032,578 of record NC_080086.1, read on the forward strand.
CCTTCTTTGAGATGTGCTGGTAAAGGGTCTCTAGATGTCTGAGTTACTGTGGTCATTGTTGGACTCCTTGATTAATGATTTTCCTTCTATTACTTTCTGTAAGGCTGGATTTGTGGCTACGTATTGTTTAAATTTGTTTTTATCCTGGAAAATTTTGTTTTCTCCATTTATAGTGAACGAGAGCTTGGCTGGGTATAGTAGTCTGGGCTTGCATCCATGGTCTCGTAGTTTCTGCAGTACATCTATCCAGGACCTTCTGGCTTTCATGGTTTCCATAGAGAAGTCAGGTGTAAGTCTGATAGGTTTACCTTTATAAGTAACTTGGCCTTTTTCCTTTGCTGCTTTTAGTATTCTTTCTTTATTCTGTATGCTTTGTGTTTTGATTATTATATGGCGAGAGGATGTTTTTTTTTTTTTTTGATCCAGCCTATTCGGTGTTCTGTATGCTTCTTGAACCTTCATAGGTATATCTTTCTTTAGGTTGGGAAAGTTTTCTTCTATAATTTTATTAAATATATTTTCTGGACCATTGAGCTGCGCTTCTTCTCCTTCTTCTATTCCTATTATTCTTAGGTTTGGTCTTTTTATTGTGTCCCATATTTCCTGAATGTTTTGTAATGAAAATTTGTTGGCCTTGCAGTTTTCTTTGATCAGCGTGTTTATTTTCTCTATGGTATCTTCAGAATCTGAGATTCTTTCTTCTATCTCTTGTATTCTGTTGGTTATGCTTGCTTCTGTAGTCCCTATTTGTTTACCTAGATTTTCCCTGTCCAGCTGGCCTTCTGTTTGTGTTTTCTTCTTTGCCTCCATTTCAGTTTTTAAGTCTTGAACTGTTTCCATTATCTGTTTGATTGTTTTTCCTTGGTTTCCTAGGGTATCATTCACTGATTTACTCAGTTCTTCAAACTTTCTGTTATACTTCTCATCCATTTCTATAAGGGCATTTTTTACATGTTGTTTAAGGGCGTCAATCACTTTCATAAAGTCAATTTTATCTACTTCATGATTAAGGTGTTCATGTCCTCCTGTTGTGAGGTCGCTGGGTTCTGGTGGTTTCATATAGTTTTTCAGATTGTTGGGTGAATTCTTGCATTGGTGCCTGCCCATCTCTTTCTCCGAATGCTCCCCTATGTATCTTCTTTTACCGGATCAGGTCTCCTTGCCTACTGATGTACCTTCCCAGTGATGGCACCCTGCAGTGATAGCTCTCCTGGTGCTCCAGTGATGTCTCTCCTGGTACCAATATCAGATCTCCGTGCCCAAAGACGGCTCTCCTGGTACCCAGATTAGCTCTCCCACTGATGGCTCTCCTGGTGCCAAGATCAGATCTCTGTGCAGGTTGGGTAGTTCATAAACAAAGCTCCTACCTTGCTTGGTGCAGGCAGGCCAGTGAACCAAAGGAAGTCTCGCCTGCCTACTTGCACTGAGGATTTGCCCCCAGTGCCAGACAGACTGAGCTGGATGGTGTTATGTGCCCAAAGAGGAAAGGGGGCAGAAGGAAGAAGGGTTCTGGATGCAAGCTGGGTGGGACAAGAAGAGAGAGGCAGTATGCAGGGTGTAGAGCCCCTGCAGGGAGCCCAGGGAGTATAGGGTGGGGGATGAGGAACTTCAGAGTTCCCTGTCCAGGGCTGCTTCCGCCGCAGCTGGTCACAAACTCACCCGGCTGCTGTCTCTCCTGGTGCCTAGATCAGATCTCCCTGCAGGTTGGGTAGTTTGTAAACAAAGCCCTTACCTTCTTGTTGCAGGCAGGCCAGTGAGACAAAGGAAGTCTCGCCTGCCTACTTGCCCTGAGGATTTGCCCCCAGCGCCAGACAGACTGAGCTGGATGGTGTTATGTGCCCAAAGAGGAAAGGGGGCAGAAGGAAGAAGGGTTCTGGATGCAAGCTGGGTGGGACAAGAAGAGAGAGGCAGTATGCAGGGTGTAGAGCCCCTGCAGGGAGCCCAGGGAGTATAGGGTGGGGGATGAGGAACTTCAGAGTTCCCTGTCCAGGGCTGCTTCCGCCGCTGCTGGTCACAAACTCACCCGGCTGCTGTCTCTCCTGGTGCCTAGATCAGATCTCCCTGCAGGTTGGGTAGTTTGTAAACAAAGCCCTTACCTTCTTGTTGCAGGCAGGCCAGTGAGACAAAGGAAGTCTCGCCTGCCTACTTGCCCTGAGGATTTGCCCCCAGCGCCAGACAGACTGAGCTGGATGGTGTTATGTGCCCAAAGAGGAAAGGGGGCAGAAGGAAGAAGGGTTCTGGATGCAAGCTGGGTGGGACAAGAAGAGAGAGGCAGTATGCAGGGTGTAGAGCCCCTGCAGGGAGCCCAGGGAGTATAGGGTGGGGGATGAGGAACTTCAGAGTTCCTTGTCCAGGGCTGCTTCTGCCACCACTGGTCACAAACTCACCTGGCTGCTGTCTCTCCTGGTGCCTAGATCAGATCTCCCTGCAGGTTGGGTAGTTTGTAAACAAAGCCCTTACCTTCTTGTTGCAGGCAGGCCAGTGAGACAAAGGAAGTCTCACCTGCCTACTTGCCCTGAGGATTTGCCCCCAGCGCCAGACAGACTGAGCTGGATGGTGTTATGTGCCCAAAGAGGAAAGGGCCCACCTGTGTCTTATCAGATCACCACGGATTAAAGTTAGAAGGCAACAACAATGCTACCCCCAGAAAGCTGAAAATCTCATGGAAACTTAACAGTCAACTACTGAACCACACCTGGGTCAAGGAAGAAATTAAGAAAGAAATTAAAGTCTTCCTTGAATTTAATGAAAACAAAGAGACAACATACTCAAACCTATGGGACACGATGAAAGCAGTGCTAAGAGGAAAGTTCATAGCACTAAGTGCCCACTTAAAGAAAACGGAGAAAGCATACATTGGGGACTTAACAGCACACCTGAAAGCTCTAGAAAGAAAAAGAAGCAGACACACCCAGGAGGAGTAGAAGACTGGAAATAATCAAACTGAGGGCAGAAATCAACAAAATAGAAACACAGAAAACAGTCCAAAGAATCAATGAAACAAAAGTTGGTTCTTGGAGAAAATCAACAAGATTGACAAACCCCTATCCAAACTAATTAAACGACAGAGAGAGAACACGCAAATATATAAGATCAGAAATGAAAAGGGGGACATAATCACAGACACAGAGGAAATTCAGAGAATCATTAGATCTTACTACAAAAGCCTGTATGCCACAAAACTGGAAAATGCAAAAGAAATGGACACTTTTTTTAGATAAGTACCATATTCCAAACCTAAACCAAGACCAGGTGAACGATCTAAATAGACCTGTTAGTCGCGAAGAATTAGAAACAGTTATCAAAAATCTCCCTTCCAAAAAAAGCCCAGGACCAGATGGTTTCAATGCAGAATTCTACCAGAACTTCCAAGAAGAGCTAATACCTATACTCCTTAATGTATTTCACAATATAGAAACAGAAGAGTCATTGCCAAATTCCTTTTATGAAGCTACAGTTACCCTGATACCAAAACCACACAAAGACCCAACCAAGAAAGAGAATTACAGGCCTATCTCACTCATGAACATCGATGCAAAAATTCTCAATAAAATACTGGCAAACCGATTCCAGGAACACATTAGAAAATTTATCCATTATGATCAAGTAGGCTTCATTCCAGAGATGCAGGGCTGGTTCAACATACGCAAATCTATCAATGTAATCAACCATATAAATAAATTGAAAGAAAAAAACCATATGATCATTTCATTAGATGCTGAAAAAGCATTCGACAAAATTCAACACCCCTTTATGATAAAGGTCTTGGAGAGATTAGGGATACAAGGGTCATACCTAAATATAATAAAAGCTATTTACAGCAAGCCGACAGCTAACATTAAATTAAATGGAGAAAAACTCAAAGCCATCCCACTAAAATCAGGAACACGACAAGGATGTGCACTCTCTCCATACCTCTTCAACATAGTCCTTGAAGTTCTAGCAATAGCAATAAGACAACATAAGGGGATCAAGGGGATCCATATTGGAAAGGAAGTAGTTAAGCTTTCATTATTTGCAGATGATATGATAGTATACATAAGCGACCCCAAAAACTCTAGTAAAGAACTCCTACAGCTGATAAACACCTTTGGTAATGTGGCAGGTTACAAAATCAACTCCAAAAAAATCAGTTGCCTTCCTATACACTAAGGATAAGGAAGCAGAGAGGGAAATCAGAGAAGCATCACCTTTCATGATAGCCACAAATAGCATAAAATATCTTGGGGTAACTCTGACCAAGGAAGTGAAAGATCTATTTGGCAAGAACTTTAAGTCTTTGAAGAAAGAAATTGAAGAGGACACCAGAAAATGGAAGGATCTCCCTTGCTCTTGGATTGGGAGGATCAACATAGTAAAAATGGCAGTTCTACCAAAAGCAATCTATAGATTCAATGCAATCCCCATCAAGGTCCCATCAAAATTCTTCACAGATTTGGAGAAGACAATAATCAACTTTATATGAAAAAACAAAAACCCAGGATAGCTAAAACAATCTTATACAATAAAGGATCATCTGGAGACATTCTTATTCTTAAAATGTTTCCCGAGGCGGGCCGGCGGAGCCAGCGATTAGCGGCGACAGTTTCCCACCAGCGGGAGGGCACGCACCGTGCGGCCTGTGGTGGCACCCGGCAGGCTCACGGAGCAGCAAGCTCCGGTGGGTCCCGCAGAGTTCCCAATGTGCGGTGGTTGTGAGCAGACCCATGGACACAGAAAGTAGCCATAAAAGCATTTATTAAAAGCGGAGAAAGGGAAGGAGGGGGAGAGAGGGAGAGAGAGAGAGAGAGAGAGAGAGAGAGAGAGAGAGAGAGAGAGAGAGAGAGAAAGAGAAGGAAAGAGAGAGAGAGAGGGCAAAGAACCAGAGAGAGCGAGGCCACGCTGAAGAAACAGAAGGAGAGACAAGATGGCGCGGGCAGGTCAGAGGTAATGGGAGTGGGTGTGGCTTGTCCCTTAAAGGGAAAGGAAAGCACAACAGGCATTACCATCCCTGACTTCAAACTCTATTACAGAGCTACAGTATTGAAAACAGCTTGGTACTGGCATAAAAACAGAGAAGTCGACCAATGGAATCAAATAGAAGACGCTGACTTTAGCCCACAAACCTATGAACACCTGATTTTCGATAAAGGAGCTAAAAGTATACAATGGAAAAAAGAGAGCATCTTCAACAAATTGTGCTGGCAAAACTGGATGTCAATCTGTAGAAAAATGAAAATAGATCCATATCTATCACCATGCACAAAACTCAAGTCCAAATGGATTAAAGACCTCAATATCAGTCCAAACACACTGAACCTGATAGAAGAGAAAGTGGGAAGTACTCTACAACACATGGGCACAGGAGAACACTTCCTACGTATAATCCCAGCAGCACAAACACTAAGGACATCATTGAATAAATGGGACCTCCTGAGACTGAGAAGCTTCTGTAAAGCAAAGGACACTGTCACTAAGACATAAAGGCAACCCACTGACTGGGAGAAGATCTTCACCAACCCCGCAACTGACAAAGGTCTGATCTCCAAAATATATAAAGAACTCAAGAAATTAGACCGTAAAAGGTTAATCAATCCAATTATAAAATGGGGCACTGAGCTAACCAGAGACTTTTCAACAGAAGAAGTTCAAATGGCCAAAAGACACTTAAGATCATGCTCAACTTCCTTAGCAATCAGGGAAATGCAAATCAAGACAACATTAAGATACCATCTTACACCTGTCAGAATGGCTAAAATCAAAAACACCAATGATAGCCTCTGCTGGAGAGGTTGTGGAGAAAGGGGCACACTCATCCATTGCTGGTGGGAATGCAAACTGGTGCAACCACTTTGGAAAGCAGTGTGGCGGTTTCTCAGGAAAGTCGTGTTCAACCTACCTCTCGACCCAGCAATACCACTCTTGGGAATATACCCAAGAGATGCCCTAACATACAACAAAAGTATATGCTCAACTATGTTCATAGCAGCATTGTTTGTAATAGCCAGAACCTGGAAACAACATAGTTGCCCTTCAATGGAAGAATGGATGAAGAAAGTATGGAATATATACATATTAGAGTACTACTCAGCAGTAAAAGACAATGACTTCTTGAATTTTCCAAACAAATGGATGGAAATTGAAAACACTATCCTGAGTGAGGTAAGCCAGACCCAAAAAGAGGAACACGGAATGTACTCACTCATATTTGGTTTCTAGCCATAAATAAAGGACATTGAGACTATAATTCGTGATTCTAGAGAAGCTAAATAAGAAGGTGAACCCAAGGAAAAACATATAAGCATCATCCTGAATATTAACCTTCATCAGGCGATAAAAGAAGGCAGAGACAGAGACCAACATTGGAGTACTGGACTGAAGTCTCACGTTCCAAAGGAGGAGCAGAAGGAGAGAGAGCACGAGCAAGGAACTCAGGACCGCGAGGGGTGCACCCACACACTGAGGCAATGGGGATGTTCTATCGGGAACTCACCAAGGCCAACTGGCCGGGGTCTGAAAAAGCATGGGACAAAACCGGTCTCGCTGAACATAACGGACAATGAGGACTACTGAGAACTGAAGAACAATGGCAATGGGTTCTTGTTCCTATTGCACGTAATGGCTTTGTGGGAGCCTAGGTAGTTTGGATGCTCACCTTAATAGACCTGGATGGAGGTGGGTGGTCCTTGGACCTCCCACATGGCAGGGAAACCTGCTTGCTCTTTGGGCTGAGGAGGGAGGAAGACTTGATTGGGGGAGGGGGTGTAATGGGAGGTGGTGGCGGGGAAGAGGCAGAAATCTTTAATAATTAAATAAATTAATTAATAAAAAAAAGAAAAAAAAAGGTTACTTTCTTGCTTTGTTTATTCACCTCTTCTTTGATTATCAAGAGGTAGTTCAAGGTGCTTATCGAAGTGGTTTCACTTACAGTGTGTGTCACATGCTTTCTTACTTTCATTAGTTATTATATTTCTTTTGACGGCAATTAACTAAATTTTCAAAATAAAATTACATGACAAATATAACATGTATTATATAAACATAAGGGAAATTTTACTTTCTTCCTAGTATCTATAACTCTCCAGTCACAAGTTCTTGCTCCCAATAAATGTGTCAGGTAAGACTCTTATGAAAGAGTACTTAAGTCCAATATTTGGTTATACTCATCATATTTTAGCCAGTACTGTTTGCCACTATTGTAGCACTGGGTCTGTTTTATAAGACTCATCATTATTTAGTGATGAGTTAAACCAGATGAGTTCACAGTGCAAACAGAATGTAAGATGTTATTTAAGTTTTCCTATATTGTTGAGATATTATCTGTGTCCTAATGTGTCTAATTTTGAAGAAAGTTTTATCGGCTGCTGAGCAGGTTTATTCATTTCTGTTAAGTTGGAATATTCTGTAGATTGTCATTATGTCAATTTATGTTAATTATGTTTGTTTTATTGGAATTATTCTCTGGTAATCAAAACACTGCATATTATTAAGTTAAGGGAATCAATGGACTGTAGGTCTATGGCATAGATATTGCTAATATTTATCATTGTTAAAAATATTAATATAGGCTACACCTTGTACCCAACCTGAAGCCAATTATATTTAGTGTACTCATAGTACATCAAAAAAAAGTTTCCACAAGAAAAATTTTCATTATGAATACTAATCAACACAGTTAACTAAGTGACATTTCTATCATATCAATAGATATCAAACCATAGACAAAATAATAATTAAAATATGAGGTAGAAGTATATATTTCTGAAAGAAAATCATAATTCAAAATCTTAAAATGACTCTTTTTCAATACTTCAGCCAAGCTTAGACAAAAAATAGTAGAAATTGAGATAAAAATAAAATACTACAGAGATGCAATGTGCTGTGCTTATTTAGGAAAAGCAACACATTTGACAGTTGGGGCACCACAAGCAATGAAGTTTTTGCTTGTGTCTTTCTCACTGTATGTAGAACATGAGTAACATAGATTGAGTAATTAACTGCAAGAATCTCAGCTTCCTCTCTGCTGACTTTCAGTGTGAAACATGTCTTTGACTCTCACTAATCCAGACAGGAACCCTAGATTCCTGGTTTGAAACCTCATAGACAAGGAGCCATGGTGACTTTCCTGGCTTCTGTAGGTATCAATTAAAATTGGTGTTGCAGTAACTGTCTAAAAGTTTCTAACTAGACCTGCACGAGATTATGGCTGTCTCTTTATGAAGAATCATCAAGGAAAAGGAAGTCTGGGTCACCACAAACATCACTAATTGGAGCTGAAATAATAAGAGAGGACAAAATCTTATGAAAAATTTATGAAAAATTGTTAAGACTACTTTTATGTTATTTATTTCAAATGAAATGCTTTCATAGTTTGGATGAAATGTTTGTCTATATATCCAAAAAACTCTTGACACAAAATGTGAGAATATGATTCTTAAGGGATTCTTAAGGTAGTATAGAACAGCCCATCCAATTGGGTCTGGGTCAAAATCTTTCCAGTGTCAGAGATACTGTCCCATCTGGCATCTTACTTTCACGGATCTAAATCTCACAAGTGGTAGACAAGACCTGCCATTTCACATTAGGGTGGAAAAGTGTAAGACCACTGCAAACCTATAGCTCACCCTCTCTGCATTCTCCTTCCCCATTTCCTTTCTGTCCTTACCAGGAATCCAAAACATTAGCAGCTTCAGGAACTGAATTGACAGCCTTAATTTGAGAACATAAGCTTAGGAGACTTAGAAGTCATGGAAAGCTTACTTCTTGAGTCTCTCTGTACCTAATGAGTAAGACAAGCAGTAGGGGCAATATTAAAACACCAGTGGATAGAAGAGGACTGATACCATGGGTTGTCTGGCAAGTTGGTGTCAGAGATGCATGTTTCTAGGATGCACCATCCTAGCCAGGAAGGCGCTCTGTTCATCAGTTAGAATAAATGAAATGATGTTCTGCGTCTGTAAGTCTGAATTTTCTTGTGCTAGCATTAAGCACCAGTAATATTCTTTTTTTGCCATACAAACGGAAGTGACAGTGCATCATGGGACATAGAAAAAGCCACAGGATTGTGTGTGCATGGAAGAGTGACCCAACTGTAGTCTATGTGATGATCACACGAACATTTGTGTGATCAACAATGTAATCATTTCATTCAGTTCATGTGATTACGATCGGAGGTTAAACAAGAAAACACCCTCTCTTGGAAGGAAACACTTGTGACTAAAGTAAATACAGTGAGAATGAAGCCCTTCCCTCCTTTCTTACCAAGGTCAGAGTGAAAGAAGAAAAATTGGCAAAGATATTCTAATGAACAAGAGGGACCTTTTGGTGCTAATCTGAACAAGGTGATTTAAGATGATACACTAGTCTGAACAGAAGATTGGAACCCAGACACTTAAATAAGACAAATTCATTTTCTTAGTACATAGGAACCGTAACAGTACAGAAAGAAGTACTAGCAAATTTTTATGATATATGTGTGAATCAGAAGCTCATAGTGGTTAGCTGTTTCATGCCTGTTTCTCACAGAATCTTTCCTAATACTTGACATCAGTGACACAGAGATTGTTGTGGACTCTTTTGTTCACATCACTAATAATGTGGGGTTAGTTAACACCTGTAGCATCCATCATGAACATCATTCCTTCTTAAATAGTTTTTCAAAATATACTCACATTGAAGGTAAGAGTTCAGCATAAAAATGAGGAGGCATAATTTAGTTATATATATACACAAATATACATACATTTAGCAATCCAGAGAAGTCAGAGAAGAGAAAGATTCAAAATCAAACTACAGTAAAGAACAAAATAATGAGATTTTTAAAAATCTTAGTCACTTAAATATTCCTCTATGTGGCTCTGGTGAAACTGCAGACCCTATTCAGTCTCATGAAACTAATTGGGGAGCAGTTGTCAATGCCATGTTGATGTAGGATTTCCCTCTGTATGCTGTGATTACCATTAATGAGTAAAGAAACTGCTTTGGGCCTATAGCTGAGCTATAGAGGAACAGAGCTAGGTGGGGAAAACTAAACTGAATAATGGAAGAAAAATGGTGAAGTCAGAGAGAAGCCATGTAGCCCTGCAGGAGACAGAATTTAGCTGGTAAACCACAGCCACGTGGAGATACACAAATTAATGGAGATGGGTTAAACTAATATGTAAGAGTTAACCAATACAAAGCTAGAGCTCTTATATTTTTGGAGTACTACACAGCAGAAAAAAATAATGAGATCTTGAATTTTGCAGACAAATGGAAGGAGCTAGAAAACACCATTTTGTGTGAAGTAACCCTGAAACAAAAAGAGAATTATAACATGTACTCACTCAAAAGTGATTTTTAAACATAAAGAAAACCAGTTCACAAATCACAATCCCAGAAATTCTAGACAAAAATGAGGACACTAAGAGAGACATATATAGATCTAATCTACATGGGAAGTAGAAAAAGGCAAGATCTCCTGAGTAAACTGAGAGCATAGTGACCTTGAGAGAGAATTGAATGGGAGGGACAGGAAAGGAGGGAAGCAGAGAAAAATGTAGAGCTCTGTAAAAACCAATTTAAAACAAAAGAAGCTAGAGCTAATGGGCCAAGCAATGTTTTAAATAATGTAGCTTCTGTGTGATTATTTCCAGGCTGAGCAACAGGGAACCAACAAGCCTCCTCCTCCAGCACCACTTAGTTTTCTCAGGTACCTAACATGGATATTCCTCTTTTAGTAGGGTTTGTCTGCCATCTGCAGGTCTTTCACTCTCATTGCCAAATTATAATATAATTACAATATTTCTCCTTTCCCTTCCTTTCCTCTAAACTCTCCTGTATAACTCCTTGCTCTTTATTGAAGCCACCACCTTTATTCTTCTATTGTTATAATAATATATGTGTGCATACATGTGCATATATACGAATATTAACATATATTCCTAAATACATAAGCATAACCTGCACAGTCTTTATCATATTTCTTTTGTGGATAGTTTTGGAATGATCATTTGATATTACCTAACTAATTGCAGTATTCTTCCTTGGGAAGAGAATTTCTCCCACAGGGAACATTCCTTAGCTGTTTATGGTTCTTACCCTGCATCAAGGACAAACTTCTTTGAAACAGAATTTTAACAGAAACCTACAACCAATTAAAATTCAAAGTTGTAAAACACAGACTCAAAGTGTTACTCTCCAACACCCAATGTCTCAGAGGTCATAGCAGTAGGGAGAGTAGAATGATTGCAAAATTAAAGGATAGGAAGTTTATTGTGAGGTTACTTCTTCTCTGAGTGTTAGAAGTTACACCACATATGCTCATCAATCTGACTGCTAAATTAGGGGACATAAATTGAAAAATGACAATAGACATGTTAATTTGAATTGTGAAAGTTCCCAAAGTCCCAAACCTATACAGCTCTTTGTTTTAGACAACATTTCTTATGAACTACAGAGCAAACTTCAGGAGTGGTTTGTGTATGAATCAGTGATTTCTGGATTATGTTTATTGGGGCAGCCTCATTCCTCCTAATAGACAACTTTGCAGTAGCCAACTCTTTGAACCACAGTAGCTGAACAAGTTAAGTGATCATTTGAAATCACCCAGTCTTTTACAATCCAGCTGGTGATTTTGTGCTCTGAACTTATAATGATCAAAGTAACCCTTTAAACTATCACTGCTTCATATACTCTTCTTAATTAAAAATCCATTAATTACAAGGTGTGCATGAGCATTGAGTGATTGAAATATAGCAAATGCAAGGAAAGTTTGATATTTACAATGTAATCAAAATTCATAATGTTACATGCGGAAAAACACTGATTTTACAACATTATTTAATAGCGTCATATGTTTCATTGAGACAACTAGATTGGTAATTGTTCCACAGGTTTACCTCATAATCACAGCTCTAATAATCAGTAGTGGCAACTTAAGGCCCCATTACTTTAAGGCCTGAACTGAGTGGGACACTGCTATATTTTGTGAACACATGGTAAGATTTAATTGCATATGATTGTTTTTCTTAATCCTTAACTTGAGCTGTGATCTCTGCAGCTCTATAGGTGAAATTCATAAGCATTAACTGTGCAACATAAACTTATGTTTATTTTTATTCATCAAAACTCTGTATAAACTAACATTTTCAATTAGACAATGTAGCTTAGGAAGGAATCATCTTCATATTAAGGGACAGTAAAAATTCCCAGGGGAATGAGATGTTTCCAAATGATATACATATTTCATTACAGGCAGTGATTACCTCTTTACTCCCATTCATACCATGCCAGTCACCAGAGAAAGATAGCAGCTGCAAACATGTAAATACACAGCAGAACCAAAATCCATTCTGAAATCTGTGGTCTCAAGTTCTTTCCTATCCAATATTCACCCATGATGGATTTGCTTTCTGGTGGACTAACACCCAGAAGTCAACTGCCATCTGCTGCTACACTGATATGACCATGGGCATCTTCAGAAGCATATATATCTTGAGTATGCTTTTGCACATCATGAATTTTAAGGAAGTGGTGGAAAGACATGAGAGTTCCTGAAGTGGGAAGAGGTAGCAAATGATGAAAATACTGCACTATATATTTATAGACACTCCAAAAAAGTCTCCATATCTCAGAAACATGTAGGAAGGAAACATCTGGATTGAAAAGACAGTTTGCTGATTCATGTTAACTTTTCCTTCTGTCTCACAGACTCAATATAATTGTATCATAGCATTGGTAAAATACCACCTCTTTGCATTCTCCTAGCTCAAATAGAATACTTGTTTGTTAGAAATTTAAAATTTTAAAATTCTGGAGGCAGAAAATACTGTTTTGCCTTGATCCTTGTTTACCTCTTTCCACTGCCCTCACTAATATTTCCTGTGATTTATTTGTACCTGTGGCTTGTAGGTTCTTGGTGTCTTATTCAAAGAAAAGAAGAAGCACACATATAGCAAAGCAAGAATGAATTCTAATCATAATCAAAATGAAGAACAGGAGAAAAACACTGTCACAGGGTGCAGAGTTTGCATAAAATTTTCTCAATGATTATTTATCCAGAATGAGGTGGTATTGGCTGCTGAAAAGTCTGATATATATGGTTGTCTGTTTTTAATAAATTGCTTTGTTCAGTGATAATGTCCTTTTTCTCTGATGCATTTGATTGTAATAATATTCATGATAAGCCATGCATATGAATAGGACAATATATAAGATGATTTCCATAAAATGGAGAGGTAGCTCAGCAGTTAAGGGCATAGCCCGCTGCTCTTAATGTCCTGAGTTCAATTCCCAGCAAACACACTGTGACTAACAATCATATATAATGAGATCTGGTGAACTCTTGAGGAAGTGACCTGGTTAGTCATCCTCATCAATTTAGACCTTGAAACCCAATATAGACAAGTTAACCAAAACTGCCATATACAAGCTTCCCATGTATGCATAAGCATTGCAAGGGCATCTTTTTTTTTTCAAATTTTATTTTTACTACACAAAGTCAGTTGTAGCCTAGATTGGTTAACTACTCCTATTCTGGTCTCTCTTTCTTGATGTACTTGGCCATACTTTAGGCTATTATGAAGGCAAGATTGGAATGAATTGTTTTCTTTGTTTAGAGAATGGAGTGAATGAAACTTTATGAAATTATAGCCCTAGTTGATAACTGTTTTGTTTGGAAAGGAATATGCTTGCAAATCTTTCCCAGTGGGGTCCATGTGTGCTAAGCTACCACCTACACATACCTGGTGGTTTTGACTCAGTCTTTTCTTAAAGTTTTTCTTATCTTTTTTTTATAATTTGGGGCTTGAAATTTGTTACAGTGCCTTAAATGAAAATATTGCCCTTAGGTACATACATTTAACTTGATCCCAATGTTTTGGAACCTTATAAGTAAGATTAAAAGTTGTGTCTTTTTGGAGTAGATATGTCACTTGGTGTGTGCTTTGAGACATCCAAAGCACAAGATATCCCCATTTATCTCTCTGTCTTGCACCGACTCTTACTTACAGATAAAGAAGTATACAGTTACCTACTGCTCTAGAGCCCTGCCTTTCTTCCTGATGCCATGCTTATTACAATGTTGGTCCTGGGCTAACATTCTAGAAATGAAAGACCCAAAAATGAATTATTTCTTTTATAAATAGTCTTTGTATTGGTGTCATGTCACAACAACAGAAAAGTAACTAAGACTCCTGCCCTCCTCACAGAGAGAGAAAAGAAACAAACAAGTTAAGAAGGAAAGCTCCTCCCTTCTGTTCATATGATATGAGATTTGACACCATAAACAAGAACCATGTACTCAGAAAGACTTGTTTTCAGAAAAAAAAATGGAGTATAGATTCTGAGAATAGTCTGTTTCTAGTATCATTTTAACCAAATGCTAGTCCTTTGAAGTTTTTCAAATAGTTAAAATTATTTATTTTTATTTTATGTATATTATTTATTACCATTATAAATCTTTGTGTACCATACTACTTCAATGCCGTTGGAGGCCAGAAGAGGGTCTCTGATACCTCTGACCTGTTGTTACATTCAGTTTCTGGCATTAATGTGGCTGTTGGAAATCAAACTCAGCTCCTAAAGAAAAGTACTCAGTGCTCTTTACCAATAAGTCAGCATCTGAGCCTTCTTCCTTGGGATTTTAACATAGTTTGATTGTAACATAGTTAGATAATAATATGGTTGCAAAGATTACCCCAGCAGCATGCGATTGTATGTTTATGATTGTGTGTGTGTGTGTGTGTGTGCATGTGTGTATTAACATCTCTATTGGATCAATTTTAGCTGTTTATATTTTTTGTTACTCAGGAAAACATTTTTGTTCTATTTTCTTAAGGAGGTGATGAAAAGAAGACCTGTGATTTTAGTGTTTGAATTTGGAAAGAGGACAGAGATTTATGTCATAGAAAAATTCCTCTGACCCCTGCAAAAAATATCACATTGACCTTAATAACTTAATAAACAGAATCTGCAGCTGCATAAACAAAAGGAACAATTTGGTCAGCCTTGGCTCTCACTTCTGTTTTCCTGGGTGATTTTTGTCATGACTTGAATCACTGTGGGTGGATAACTGATATACTGTTGACAGTAATAAGTTGCAACATCTTCAGACTTCAGGCCACTGATCTTGAGAGAATACTGTGTGCCAGATCCACTGCCACTGAACCTCGTTGGGACCCCATTAGCCAAGCTTTTTGCTTCATAGATCAGGAGCTTGGGAGGATTCCCTGGTTTCTGCTGATACCATGCTAAACTACTGTAAATATTTTGACTGGCCTGGCATGTCATGGTGACGGTGTCTCCCAGAGACACAGGAAGGGATGCTGGAGACTGGGTCATCTGGATGTCGCATCTGGCAACTGAGGTTGGAAATTGAAAACGAATTTCCCACACAATTAATTATGCTTAGAAAACTTTCACAGCAACAATAAAGACTGATCACACTCAAATGAATAGATTTCCAGTGTTGTCTTTCTTACCTGAAAGCCAGAGCAACAGCAACCCCAGTAGAGGTATGGAGATCATCATGTCTGTGTATGATGAGTCTCAGGCTGATTCCAGCATAGGGTGTGACCTGTCTATGAAGAAGTTATTGGTATAGTGGGCTGTGTTCTGGGCATATGCAAATCAGCAATGGTGGGGCATAGCCACAGGACTGCCCAAGAGATTCATTATAGGCCTGTGGTTGTCTTATGTTTCAGATCAGAGGGGCAGTATATGTGTCTTTATAGTGAAAGAACTTATCTATGGACAACAAAAAACAGCACTAGTCTATTACTTAAACTTTATTTTGATTCCTGTTTTATATAATGTAGAATATACTTGTTATGTGACCCTTGATGGCAGGGACTGTCAAATATAGTACAATTCTAGAAAGAACATAAATCATTACAGGGTTATTTTTAGGTAATTGTAGGTATTAATGAGCCAAGGTAGCTACTTATTTTTTTCTATTTATATATGGGATTGTATTTTAATTAAGGCATTTATCTCTCCCTTTTCTTTCTTTGAATCCTCCCTACAACACCCTTTATTTGTAGGGACATAGCCCCACCCATTGGGGGCGTGTTCGCCTCGGGCTAATGTTTACGGATAAATCTGCCGGGCGTGAGCCCAGCAGCCCTTTTTTGTCTTTTGCTCCGCCGCGGGAACCTGTGGTCCTGTAAGTCTATTTCCTTATTAAAGCTGTATATATCTATATAATCTGTCTACATTCATTTGCTCCGCCACATTTGGCGTCCCAACGTCGGGCTATTTTGCCCCCGACCCGGCACAGGGGGGGCGCAAGCTCCACCTTTCCCGGCTAGTTGCCTGAGCTCAGGAAGGCGATTTACAGCGTGCTCCCTGCTCGCTTTCCCTTCCCCCACTCCAGGCCACTACGGTCGCAGAGCAGCAACCCCCACAGAGCAGTTAATAGCTCCCTGTTTCTTCCAAACCTTCACTGCCTGATTTAAGTGAAGCACCCGCGGTTTTGAAATAAAAGCCACCAACCCCTTTCCTTAACAGGCAGTACAATAATTTTTGTTTTGAGTTAATTGTTTCAGACCGGCTCTGGCTTAGACCACGTGGACTCAGGTGCATTTCTTTAGCCACCACTGGCAGGAAAACTTCATTACAGGTACATAATTTTCTTTTATAAATAAGAAAAATGTCTGAAAACATTACCATTCAAGACTTTAACAGCCTTTTCAGTTGTACCATGTGGGAGATTTTACAAGAAGTGTCTGTCAGCCCACAGATATGGATCTTTCTGGGATTCGTAGTTTTCCTTGGTACTGTATGGTTTGATAATAGAAATATGATAAAGTCTTTACGAGACGAGGTTGAACGCTTAAAAATAATTGAGAATGACAACAATCTTCTCAAAAATCAGTTTGAAGTTCTCCAGACAGAGAACAGATCTTTGTTTAACACAACTCGACAAACTGAAAAACGCTTAAAAACAATTGAGAATGACAACAATCTTCTCAAAAATCAGTTTGAAGTTCTCCAGGCAGAGAACAGATCTTTGTTTAACACAACTCGACAAACTGAAAAAAATTTAGAAGAGGTACAGGCTGATGTTAAGGAGAAATTCATTACTATGGAAGAGGGAACAGCTGATTTGAGTTGTAAGCTTCAGTCCCTTTCAGTAGGAACTGAAATATTAACGGCTGATATTAAGGAGAAATTCATTACTATGGAAGAAGGAACAGCTGATTTGGATCGTAAGCTACAGTCCCTTTCAGTAGGAACAGAAACATTAACTGAGAGAATCAAAACTGCTGAATGTGACAATCGGATTTTGTCTAAAGCTTATGACAGATTGACAGAAAGATTATCTGTACAAGAAGGCACGGTATATGCTATAAAACTTATGTCCAAAGATGAGACATTATCTCTAATGGACAAACTTCACACTTTAGAATCCTCAATGAAGGCTTTAGAACATAATTCTGGACAGGAGATTCAGACATTAAAGAAGGCAATGGTGAATAGAATTGAAATGATTGAGGAATTTCTAAATTCTGAGGAAGAAGAGCAAGAGGTAGAAAAGCATATTTTAACTAAATCTGTGGGTAAATCCCTCCGGGACAATTCCCACAAAGCTCTACCTACAGTTCTACCTGCCTTTCCAGTTGTAACAACTGAGAAAGTAGTTGGTTCCAGAAACCCTAGGTTCATCAAGGAAGATACATGGGAACCTGTCCGTATGAATGATCTCAAAGAAATTAAACAGGCTGTAATGACTTTTGGAATGAATGCCTCTTTTGTTAAAGAGATGCTAAGGTCTTGGGCCACCACGAACAAGGTCACGCCCTCTGACTGGTTTCAGCTGAGCTCTGCTGTCCTTGAGAGTGGAACGCAATTAAAATGGAAATGCTTATTCAGGCAAGAGGCTAGACTTTTAGAACAGCAAGAAAGAGCAAAGGGAACTGAGATTTCCATAGATCAAATTTTGGGAGAGGGGCTATTTTCTGAGCCTCAGGAACAAGCTAATTTGGATGAAAACATACTCTCCGTGTGTACTACAGCAGCCTTAAGGGCTTGGGACAGGGTGCAAGACCCAGGACAGAGGATGGAATCATTTGTCAGAGTTAAACAGGGTCAGAGAGAACCCTTTAGTGACTTTTTACAAAGAATAACTAAAGCTGTACAAATAGGGATATCTGACCCAGAAGTAAGACGTATAATGATCGAGACTTTGGCTTATGAAAATGCAAATGTGGAATGCAAAAGGATTTTGGGACCTTTAAAGCTCAGATCAGCGCCATTAGAAGAATGGGTCTTGCATACACTAGATGTTGATACATTTGACTATGGCACTGAAGCATGGGTAGAAGAAGCAATTTCCAATGGTAAAAGGAGACATCAGAATACCAAATGTTTTAATTGTGGCAAAATGGGTCATATGAAAAGGAATTGTAGACAACGGATTTTCAGGAATAATAATAATGCATCTTCTAGAAATAACAGAAATAGGAGGACTCAGCCTTCAGGTTTATGTAGAAGATGTGGAAAGGGCAGACACTGGACGAATGAGTGCAGGTCTACAAGAGATAGACAAGGCAACCTGATACAGACGGGAAACGTGAGAGGGGGGGCCTCACAGGCCCCCATGGCAAACATGGTTCAGTCATTTCCAGTTACTACAGAGAACGTGACTCGTCAGGACAATTAGAAAGCCCCATGCCTACTGTTACAAGCAATAATGATCAGAAAGATGAGTTCCGTGTGTTTTGGCAAACTTCTATAAATGACCAAAGACCAAAGCTGAGAGTGTGTGTAAATGGCATTTTTATTACTGGCCTGCTGGACACAGGTGCGGATGTAAGTATCATTACCCCAGAATCTTGGCATCCATATTGGCCTCTTCAGAATGTAAATGTTCAGCTCCTGGGAATTGGAACCCTATCTCGAGTAAGGCAGAGCACGAGATGGGTTGAATGTATAGGTCCAGAGGGACAAATAGGAAAATTAAGGCCATATGTAGCCAATATTGCAATGAATTTATGGGGTCGTGACCTATTACAACAATGGAATACCCAAATTAACATCCCTGCTACTTCTAGAGCCTATATTTCTGGGGATAATATTAAAAGATATTACAAACGGAGAAAACCGGCCATTCGGGCTGTACAAGAACAAGCAATTGATGTCCCTTCAGAGATACCAACAGCCTTGCCTTTAAAATGGTTGACTGAGAAACCAATATGGACAAAGCAATGGCCTTTAGCTGAGGAAAAGTTACAGGCTTTAGAACAGTTGGTACAAGAGCAATTAGATGCTGGACATATAGAAGAATCTACCAGCCCTTGGAATTCTCCTGTATTTGTGGTTAAGAAAAAATCAGGTAAATGGAGAATGGTGACAGATCTCAGGGCTATCAACAAGGTTATTCAACCTATGGGCCCTCTGCAATCTGGAATTCCTTTGCCCTCTTTATTGCCAAAAGGATGGCCTCTCATAGTTATTGATTTAAAGGATTGTTTTTTCACTATACCTTTACAAAAAGAAGATAGAGAAAAATTTGCCTTCACAGTGCCTACTTATAATAATTCTCAACCTTCGAGGAGGTACCACTGGACCGTCCTCCCCCAGGGTATGTTAAATAGCCCCTCCCTGTGCCAATATTTTGTGAATCAACCATTGCAAATAATACGCAAGAAATTTCCCAAATCGATAGTATATCACTACATGGACGACATTTTGTTATCCGATTCAAACATGGATACCTTGAACAGACTGTTTGAAGAAATAAAAATACTTTTACCAAAATGGGGATTGCAAATTGCTCCTGAAAAGATTCAGAAGGGAGATTCTGTTAATTATTTAGGTTATAAAATAGGTTTACAAAAAATTAAGACACAAAAGGCACAAATTCGGAGAGATCGCCTACGGACTCTTAATGACTTTCAAAGACTATTAGGGGACATTTCCAGTCTACGGCCAGCTATTGGGATAACACCTGATCTAATAATTCATTTGAACAAAACCTTGGATGGTGACAAAGATTTAAACAGTCCCAGAGAATTAACAGCTGAAGCAGAAAAGGAACTGACAATGATTGAGGAAAAATTACAACAGGCGCATGTGGACAGGGTAAATCCAGAGCTCGACTGTATTCTCGTCATACTACCATCAAAAATTTCCCCTACAGGAATTTTAATGCAGAGAGATGATATTATCTTGGAATGGATCTTTTTACCACATAAACCAAGTAAGAAACTGAAAACTTATGTAGAAAAAGTCTCTGAGTTAATTATAAAAGGCAAGTTGAGACTTCGTCAACTAGCAGGCATAGACCCAGCAGAAATTATAGTGCCTTTCACTGCTGATGAACTAAAGAAATTATGGGAAGATAATGAACCATGGCAAAGAGCTTGTGCTAATTTCTTGGGAGACATTAATAACAACTATCCAAAAAGCAAGAGGCTTAACTTCATAAAGAGAACTTCTTGGATCCTTCCTCGAATCGTCCGTGATACTCCAATAACTGGAGCCCGTACGTTCTATACTGATGCCAATAAATCAGGGAAGGCAGGTTACAAATCAGAAGACTTGGGTAAGGTGGAACAAAGTCCTTATGATTCTGTCCAGAAGGCAGAATTATATGCCATTCTTATGGTGCTAAGGGATTTTAAAGAACCTATTAATATAGTTACTGATTCACAATATGCAGAAAGAGTTATTTTACATATTGAAACTGCTGAATTTATACCTGATGATACAGAACTAACCTCTTTGTTTATCCAGGTGCAAGATTTGATTAGGAACAGGCTTTGCCCTATGTACATAACACACATCCGATCCCATACGGGTCTGCCAGGTCCTCTAGCACAAGGTAATGCAGAAATTGATCAATTATTGATTGGTAGTGTGCTACAAGCCTCTGAATTTCATAAAAAACATCATGTTAATAGCAAAGGTTTGAAGAAAGAGTTTTCTATTACATGGCAACAAGCTAGGGAGATTGTAAAGAAATGCCCTACTTGCTCTTTCTATAACCAAACGCCACTGCCTGCAGGGGATAATCCAAAGGGCACCCAAAGGAATGAAATCTGGCAGATGGATGTGTTCCACTTTGCAGAATTTGGCAAATTAAAATATGTTCATCACACCATTGACACGTATTCAGGCTTTCAGTGGGCAACGGCTTTAAGTTCAGAAAAAGCTGATTCAGTTATCACTCATTTATTAGAAGTCATGGCTATTATGGGTATACCTACACAAATAAAGACAGATAATGGTCCTGCTTATGTCTCTAGAAAAATGAAACGGTTTTTTGATTATTACAATATCAAGCATGTTACAGGTATACCATACAATCCTACAGGTCAAGCAGTCATAGAAAGATCAAATCGAACTATAAAGGATATGTTGAACAAACAGAAAGGGGTGGAAAACACCCCCAGAAATAGGTTACATAATGCTTTGTTAACCTTGAATTTCCTCAACGCTAATGAGAAGGGAACATCGGCTGCAGAAAGACATTGGATAATGGAAAAGTCTACTGAACTAAATCAACCAGTTTATTTCAAGGATGTGCTGACCTCACAATGGAAGCCAGGAGATGTGCTGCGTTGGGGAAGGGGATTTGCTCTTGTCTCCACAGGTGAGGAAAAATTGTGGATTCCAACAAAATTGATAAAGGTTCGTTTTGATGAAGAGAAGCCAGTTGGGAAAGATAAATAACAATTCAATCACATGGATGGCAATCATACTGATGGTAAGTAATACAAATAGGTTGGGGGCAGGGTTCTCTTCTTATCTCCACAGGAAAATACCCATCTTCAAAGAATTTAAGGTACCCCTAATATTTAATTACTGATGGAGGGACTTGTTCTGTAAGTATTAATTTATATATATATATATATATGTCTTAAACTTTCTTTGCTTTTCCTCATATCTGTGTCTTTCTTTATATGTCAGTATATGTCCTTGTTGTTAATGTTTAAATTTCCCATAACAAGCAACAAATTTTCCTACAGTAATCTTTGAAGTTTCCAGGATGAAGATGGGGCCCCACAACATCAACTCCATCTGGTTTTTATGACGTCATGATTTTTTTTTTTAAAAAAAGCGCTAATATTAGACCTGTTTTTTGGTACCAACTACAAGAGACAATTTCGAATGGTGCACATTTTTGACAACACTCTGGTCGGACCTTCTCAAAATGCTCTGAGACTAGTTACAATTTTCTTAGGTCAAAGGTTAATTTGGGAATTTTACCATCATTTGCTTTCACAGGACCCCCTAAGAAGAACGTCGCCCCCATGTCAGCTAGAAGCAATCTTAGAGGACGACGTCCCCTCTCCCAACAGAGTTTGCTCTCAGGGTTGGGGACATCTTTTAGTGGTTGGTTTAGGGTTGAGGGGATGGGGTGATAATTTTTAAAAAAAAAAAAAAAAAAAAAGAGAGAAGAGGAAGAAGAAGGGGGATTAACTGGTTTTTTGGGATGATTGGTATTTGTGAATTACTGTTTATAGAAAATTGTACTGGTACTGTTTCTTGTATACTGATATGTTGAATATTGAATGTGAGTGTTCCTACCTCTATTTTTGTATGAGTATGCTTATAACTTTGTCTATATTGTATTGATACTTCTACCATATTACATTGTACATTTCTACCTCTGATACTATGACATTGTTTACAGTTGAAGATCATTGTCTTCATATATTGCACAGTTGTTTATTCTTTTAGTCTTCAAAGTTAGATAGGTATTGAGAATTATATGTTTGTCATATTTATTTTTAAGTTTATCAGGTCTTTTAGTTACATAGAGATTATATTTAGTATAGATAGTATGATCTTCAGCCTCTTCGAAGAGCTGTAGAAAATGGCCTTTAATCTAACCTAAAATTTCTATGCCAAAGAGACACAATTACTCCTGGCAACACCACTCTACTCCCGAGAGAACGTTGAGCACCAAAGACACTCCACTGGGAGTTTGTCTTCTTGGCAGAACTGGCCTTTGGGTTAAGAAAAGCCCATACCTCAACTTCTGACAAAGATACAGAATATCCCTAAGTGGATGAAACAGGATTGTCTTATCTTGCCAAGACAGGGTAGGATAGTCCTAAGAAAGTTCCTTGCCTTTAATAATGGTATGCCAGTTATGTTAGGCCTTAGCCAAAGTTGGTTGACTCAACATTGCAAACGAGACTTTGGGTGATTGCCCAGGTAGTCAGTTGTCTCTGTCAATTGTTGCACATTTTGGATATCTCTCGATTGTTAAGTAATCTTTATTCCCTTCTCAGATCTTTGACGGAGTTGAAGATTATATAATTGTAGTTACTCTCTATGTTATTTAGACTCCTTGAGATAGAATGTTTAGCAAAAGTTTTGTTCTCAATATTGTTTGTTATATTTATTATTTGTTATTATTGTATATAGTTGTATTTGGTTTGGTTCTATCTTATTTAGACAAAAGGGGGAGATGTAGGGACATAGCCCCACCCATTGGGGGCGTGTTCGCCTCGGGCTAATGTTTACGGATAAATCTGCCGGGTGTGAGCCCAGCAGCCCTTTTTTGTCTTTTGCTCCGCCGCGGGAACCTGTGGTCCTGTAAGTCTATTTCCTTATTAAAGCTGTATATATCTATATAATCTGTCTACATTCATTTGCTCCGCCACATTTATTATTTCAAATCCATTGTTTATTTTTCATCATTTTTTGTGTTTTTTTTGAGACAGGGTTTCTCTGTAGCTTTGGAGACTGTTCTCCACTAGCTCTTATAGACCAGGCTGGCCATGAACTCACAGAGATCTGCCTGCCTCTGCCTCCCAAGTGCTAAGATTAAAGGCGTGTGCCACCATCACCCAGCTACATTATCATTTTATGTATGTAGGTATTGTATATATGTAAATATCCATAAATACAAACTGATAAATCCATTTAATTTTACTTGCATATATGTTTTTAGGGCTGAAAATTTGAAAATCTTTTCTGCCTTGTAATGGCAGAATCCATCAGTTTCTTTCTCCTGTGTCTTGCAGAATGTCTGGCAAACACTTTCATGAAGCAGGAATCTTGAAGGACTGTCTCACTCTCTTTAGGTGAATTTAGTAGTAATTTTTTGTGGATCCTGCTTGTCCAATTCATAGAGCATAAAATCAAGCAGTTCAGGCAAGGGCAGCTCCTTGCTCAAATGGCTAACCAATTCTCTAAGAAGCCTCTTCAATGCCCATTATCCCCTTGAAGTAATTGTTGCTGCCAGGAGCAGATGTGTCTCATTGTCATGAAAATCCTAAGTTATTAAAACATTTTATTTTTATTTTTATTTAAGATTTTATTTTTTTTTATTTATTTTTTTTATTTTTTTATTGAAAAAAAATGTTCTGCGTCCTCCCAGCCTCCCATTTCCCTCCCCCTCCTCCCGCCCCTCTCCCCCCACTCCTCTTCTCCTCCCTCTCCAGCCCCAAGAGCATTTTAAATGCCATTTTCTGAAGGTCTCTGAAAGATTTAAAAAATACCTATCTAACTGAATATATATATATATATGTATATATCTAGAAAACTAAACTAACGACTACAAGCTTGACTATTGATTATAAATGACTCTCTATTAAACAATGTTTTTAAATTATACATTATATTTTTAAAAGAGCTGCACAAACACAATACTTTTTTGTTTTGTTTTTTGATATTTATTTACTTATTTATTAAAGATTTCTGCCTCCTCCCCGCCACCGCCTCCCATTTCCCTCCCCATCCCCCATGAAGTCCCTCTCCCTCGTCAACCCTAAGAGCAATCGTTCCTTGCCCTGTGGGAAGTCCAAGGACCACCCACCTCCATCCAGGTCTAGCAAGGTGAGCATCCAAACTGCCTAGGCTCCCACAAAGCCAGTATGTGAAGTAGGATCAAAAACCCATTGCCATTGTTCTTGAGTTCTCAGTAGTCCTCATTGTCCGCTATGTTCAGCGAGTCTGATTTTATCCCATGCTTTTTCAGATCCAGGTCAGCTAGCCTTGGTGAGTTCCTGATAGAACATCCCCATTGACTCAGTATGACAAACACAATACTTTAAAAGCAGAAATGTACATACAACAAAATTGATCTAAAATTTTTATCAATAAGCCAAGGTCCATACAATGCAAAGTATTTGTCTCTATAGCATATCCCCCTTTAAATGTAAACAGACATTTGTAAACAATATTTGGGACTTAGGATGTAGTTCTCTCCAAACTAATTCCTGCTGTTTATTGGGTGAAAAAATTTTGGGCATTTTCACAGCAACCTTTCACGGGGGGTCTTGGTCCATCAAATCACATTAGTCTACAAGGATTCCACAGGTTCTCATCCTCTGTGGAAATATCTTCTTTTCCAAAGTAACATATCATTAGGCCCATATTTTAGAATCAGGAATATATAGGTTCGTTTAGTTTAGCAGCCCATACAATGACATGTATCTCTGTACTTAGCTCCTTCACAGTCAAAAAAACCAAAAACACAATAATACACATAATCCAGACTCTCTGTATATATTTCATATTCACATGGCTTATTTTTCTTACTCTATTACTTTTTTACAGGTTTAATATTTTTTTTATTATCCTAACTCTTTTAAGCTATGACTTTCTGTATTATTTTATATTACATTTACAATTTCTTTACTCTTTTTCTTTTCTATCCCAAGCCTTTTCACACTTTTTAAACACACCGTATCTTATTTAGAGGTCTTTTATGTCTAAATCTGTTGTATTGTTTATCTGAAATCCTCTCTGTTCAGGAGAGCTTCTTAAAATGCAAAACAGTTTAACGAGGACTAAGACTGCCTTGCCTTTTGGTTCTACCCAGTCCAACATGTTGGAGGTCTATTTACTGCCCTGAGAACCATTCTCTCTGCCTGGTCACAGCACATCTGTGTTGCCATTGAACAAGTTGTACCACTCTGCTCACAAACCCCATTTTAACATTCTGATGTTGGACCTCCAGAAACAGTCAGAGCTTGTGTTATCAGCACAGCCCAGGAAGCTACTATTTCAAAACCATGTTTTTTTTTTCTACTACTGCTGAACCAGGAAGACTTCTTTTAAAGGAATCAAGCTACTGCTTGCTTCTAGCAAACAGATCAAGAAGTTCTGTTAATCTCTATTTATTGTGTGTCTAGATATCCTTTTCAAGTTCTCTCAGGTTTTTATGTGGATGCAGTTACCCGCATTGGTGTGCCAATTTGTTGTCTATGGTTTCTGTCCCATCTGGTCTCACAGCCATTCAGTCCCAAAGAAACACACAGATGCTTAGACTAATTATAAACTGGTTGGCCTGTTAGCTTAGGCTTCTCATTAACTCTTTCATCTTACATTAACCCATAATTCTTGTCTGTTTCAGCCACATGGCTTTGTAACATTTATCAGTGAAGCATTCTCATCATGCATCTGGGTGATGAGTGCAGACTGAGCCTTTCCTCATCTTAGAATTCTCCTGTTCAAGTCACCTGTTTGTGACTGTGGATGATATAGCTGGCTTGGTGTTTAAAATGATGTTGTTTAGGAATATAATACCATAGAGTTTAAGCTTCAATGTTAGGGATAAAAGTTGCCTGTCTCCCCAGTAATGGTTTGATGTTTTCCTGCTAACTCATTTTAATGCTATATTTTTTTCATCACAGTTTATATATTCAAGCAGAATCTTTCAGGCAACAGAAAAATTATGATGTTATTACATACTGATTTTCAAGTAGATGATTACAATGAATGCAAGTAAAAAAAGGCATTGTTTTCATTTCCTTAACATGATTAATTATATTACATTTACAGGTGAAAATTAACTATCCCAAAAACCCATATACATTCATACCCAAGCAATTTTTAATAGACTAACAGTAGGCAAGCTAGGGATTTTTTTTGACAGGCTGCATGTTGTGGTTACAAAGAAAGGACCAGTCACTCTATTAGTTATTGTGAAGAATAATCTTAAATGTAATAATAAAAGAATCACAAATCTAAATTTTTATGAATAAAAAAGAAATTAGCAGCTTAACTTTAAGTTCTTAGGGTCCTTACCCACTCATCAATAAGTTTTCTTTGTATTTCAGGAGATGAGTGCAAAAATGGTATAAGTGATTAATCATTACCTTTGATCATTAACCAACCCTAGATATGAGCTAATAACAATTGGACTTTTTTGAATTTGTGACCTTAGCTACATTTAGAGTGTTTTCAAAGGATTTTCATTTCAAAGCTATCATCAAAACATCTGTTCTAACGTGAAGTTATTTTAAGGCCTTGTTTTAGTTGGTGATGCACAACAAAATCTGTGACTTCATCTTTCAGCATTAAGATGAAGGAAATAGTGGCAAGTCTTGTTCCAGGGACTAAATTGTTTTTCTTAACCATTAACTGAGCTGTGATCTAAGCAACTCCAGAGGTGAAATTCATAGGCATTATCTGTGTATCATATACTTGTATTTATTTTTATTCATAAAAACTCTATATAAACCATCATTATTATTATCAATTAAACAGTGCAGCTTAGGAGAGAATCATCTTCGTGTTAATGGGCAGCAAAAATTCCTAGGAGAATGGGGTGTTTCCAAAAAATAAACATACTATATTATAGGGAATAAGAATCTCTTCACTCCTATTCATACCTTGTGAGACATAAGAGAAAGATAGCAGCAGCAAACATGTGAATGCACAGCACAAGGAAAAGCCATTCTGAACTCTGGGGTCTCAAGTTCTTTCCTCTCCAAAATTTCCCCATCATGGATTTGCTTCATGGTTGATTGACACCCGGAAGTCAACTGCCGTCTGCTGAATTTTGAAGGAAATCATGCAAAGACATGAGAGTTCTTGAAGTGGGAAGGCGTAGGAAATGATGAAAATACTGGACTATATATTTATATAGTCCAAAAAATGCCTCCATATCTCAGAAACATGGAGGAAGGGAACATCTGGATTCAAAAGCTACAGTTTGCTGATTCATGCTATCTTTTCTCACTACCTCAAGACTCAATATAATTGTATTATCTCATTGTTAATATATCACCTTTTTGAATCCTCCCAAGCACAAATAGAATACTTGTTCATTTCAAATTTCAAAACTCAGGAAGCAGCAAATACTGTTTTACCTTGATCCTTGTTTACTTCTTCTCACTACCCTCACTCAGGTTTCATGTGGTCTTTACCTGTGGCTCTTAGGTTCTTGGTGTCTTATTCAAAGAAAGGAAAGAGCACACATATAGTAAAGCAGTAATGGATTCTATTCATAATCAAAATGAATTACAAGAGAAAAACACTGATATAGGGCAGCAAAGCCATTATAAAATTTGCTCAATAGATAATTTATCCAGAAGAAGATGATATTGGTTGCTGAAAAGTCTCATGTATATGGTTGTCTGTTTCTATTGAATTGCTTTGTTCAATGTTAATGTCTTTTTCCCCTGATGCATTTGATTGTAATAATATGTATGATATACCATGCATATAAAAAGGACAGTATATAAGACATTTTTCATAAAATGGAAAGATAGCTCAGCAGTTTAGAGCATGGCCTGCTGTTCTCAAGGTCCTGAGTTCAATTCCCAGCAACCATACCATAACTAACAACTATATGTAATGAGATCTGGTGCACTCTTGAGAAAGAGCCCTGGTCAGTTGTCCTGATCAAGTTACACCATGAAACCCAATATAGACAGGTTCAAAAAAACCGCCACATACAGCTTGCCCATGTATGCTTCACCATTGCAAGGGCATAAATTTTATGTTCAAATTTTATCCTTACTACCCAAAGTCAGTTGTGGGATAGATTGGTTAACTATTCTTGCATTGTTCTCTCTTTCTAGATGTACTTGCCCATTCTAGAGGCTACTATGAAGCCATGGTTAGAATGAACTTCTTTCTTTGTTCAGAGTGTTGCAAATGAAACTTTTAAAATCATAATTCTAGTTGATAACTGTTTTATTTGAAAAGGAATATGCTTGTAAATTATACCCAGTGGAGACCATGTGTGCTAAGCTACCCATACACCTACTTGCCCCATGTGTGTGTCTGTGTGTATGTTAACTTCTGTTGCATGAATTTTAGTTGTTCACATATCTCAGTTACTCAGGAAAATATTTTCTTTTTTTTTTAATGGAGGTAATGAAAAGAACACCTGTGATTTTAGTGCTTATGTTTGAAAAGAGGACAGAGATTTATGTCATAGAAAAATTCCTCTGATCCCTGCACAAAATATAATATTGACATTAATAACTCAGAAAAGAAAAAACAGTCTCAGTAACTGGAGACCCAAGAAGGAACAACTTGGGCAGCCTAGGTTTCTCTTCTATTTCCCTGGGTGGGTTTATATCATGTCTTGAATCACAGTGGGACGGAAACTGAGACCCTGTTGACAGTAATATGTTGTAGCATTTTCAGATTGCAGGTTGCTGATCTTGAGAGAAAACTGTGTGCCAGATCCACTGCCACTGAATCTCGTTGGGACCCCATCTTCCAATCCGTTTGCACCATAGATCAGAAGCTTGGAAGGATTCCCTGGTTTCTGCTGATACCATGTTAAACTACTGTAAATGTTTTCACCGGCCTGGCATATGATGGTGACAGTGTCTCCCAGAGACGCAAAAAGGGACAGTGGGGACTGTGTCATCTGAATGTTGCATCTGGCACCTGAGGTTGGAAATTGAAAACAAATTTCTTACACAATTAATTATGTTTAGAAGACTTTCACAGAGACAATGAAGGACTGACCACACTCAGATAAATAGTTTTCCAATGCTGTCTTTCTTACCTGAAAGCAAGAGCAGTAGCAACCCCAGGAGAGGAGTGGGGATCATCATGTTTGTGTGTGATGAGTCTGAGGCTGAGTCCAGCACAGGGTATGACATGTTTATGAAGAAGTTATTGGTATAGTGGGCTGTGCTCTGGGCACATGCAAATCAGCAATGTTGGGGCATAGCCACAGGACTGCCTAAAAGATTCATTACAGGCCTGTGATTATCTTATGTCTCAGATCAGAGAATCAGTATATGTCTATTTGTAGGGAAAGAACACATCTTTGAACATCAAAGAACAGCACTAGTCTATTACTTGAACTTTATTTTGTTTCCTGTTTTATATAATGAAGAATTTCCCTGTTATGTTATCTTTGATGGCAGGGGCTGTCAGATATGGTACAATTCTAGAAATAACATAAATCCTTAACAGGGTTATTTTATAGGTAATTTTAGATATTAATGAGACAAGGTAGTTACTTCTTTTTTCTATCTATATATGGGATTGTATTTTAATTAAGGCATTTATCTCTCCCTTTCCTTTCTTTAAATCCTCCCAACACCCTTCTTCACTGTTTAATCCATGTTCTATTTTTCCATTAAGTTATTATTTTATGTATATTTATACTTGTGGATAAATAAATATCCCTAAATACAAACTGTTAAATCCATTTAATTCTACTTGTATGTATGTTTTCAGGACTGATCATTTGGCCATGGGAAATCAATTGGTGTGTTCTTTCCCGGGGAGTAGTACTTCTCCTACTCCAAGGATTACTTGGATATAGTTAATTTTTTGTGGAGAACTGGAGCCTTGTCGACTTTTCTTTATTTAGTTTGGCATGTTCTTGGTGTCTTCCCTGTTAAGTTGATTTGAATAATAATGTTGTTGAAACTTTACATGTATTTCTCCTGAAGTTACTAGAAGGCAAAAATCTCACAGCAGACTCTGAATTTATGGCTCCCACAATCTCTTCCCTAGCATTTCCAGAATGCTTCCTGAGCCTTGGGTATTGGAGTGTTTTGTTGATGTATTCATTGAGCTCCACAACTTGCCATGCAGTTTCCTACTAACAATGATTCTCACAAGAGTAATGGAAAACTACTTGAAGATGTTATTTGTTAGGCATGCCAGGATCTCTTCTATCTAAAGCATCCTTTTGGGTAAACAAATCAGTGTTTAATTGACATCCACTCAGTACCTGATAAACATGATGGACAGAGGAGATGTGTTAGAAAAAAATAAGTATATGCAAATATTAAGAAAATGATTAGCCTGAAAATCAATGACTAGTGTGACCCTGGAGTATGTGGTAATAGTATTCTTTGAGGGATCCATCAAAGAGACTAAAAATAGAAATTAAAAAGAATGCACAATGCCCAAATTTTGTCCATTAATAGTGACGAATTTCATTTACTAACATGATATTACTTGCTCAGTCTAGATATGGTAGGGAAAGTCTTGAATAATCACATTCTCTGATGCATTACACAGGTGCTTAGAATATTCATATGAACAAAAATAATATGGAGTACATTTGTTCTCTACAGACAGGTAGAAGTGAATTCATTATCATCCTGGACCCAGATCAGGAAAGTTGCTGGTGGAAGACAGTCACTGGGTATGGTTAACATGCCCCAAGCATAAAAAAATCAGCAGATTACTTTTTTTTTCATTTTTTATTGATTTTATTGAGCTATACATTTTTCATCTCTTTTATTTTATGTTTTTCACCTGCACAGGTGTTGGTATTATTTACATTACTTTAACATTTCTGAGGCACTGCTCTTTTTTGTCGGTTCCAAAATTTGTATTGATCTATTCTTAGCTCTCAATGGTAAAAAAAAAATGTCACAGTCTATCTTTTAAATTATTGGGATCAGTTATAGGTAATACGTGTTTATAGTTAACACACTGTGCACTAGTTATGCAGCTCCCTTTCCTTTCCTCCTGTCTAAATGCAATCAAGTGTATACTGGTAAATATTCTGTATTCTTCCCACCTAGGGAACTTGTTTTGATGATCAATATTACACCCTCAAGAAACTCATATCCAGAGCATATATTACGTGTTTTGATTGCAAGAATAAATAGAAGTAAGAATCCTATTTTGATGTCTTCCTCAAAGAAGCAGTCCTGTTGGATGAAATGACAATTTAAACTTAGGAGGTTGCTGTTCTTTCTCTTGCTCCTGTTCAAAACTCTCTCCCACAGAGACCTGATGATGTTTCTAGCACCCTCACTGTCTTCTCAAATATGGGAGGACACATGTGATTAGTGGTGGGACCTGGGACTCATGCTACTTAACCACTCTCCTTCCTCACTTCCTTCTGTTCTCACCAGGAGTCTTGAACTGTACAACAGCACAAACATTAGAACAGGAAAGTTCATTTTGATGACATAGTCCAAGGAGACTGATCAGTAACTGCAAGATGACAACTGAGCTTTTATGTACTAGCCAGGGTGGGTCCTCCCTAGGTAACCATATGCACAAATGTCAGGGATAGTGCTGAAGTATAGAGGAAATAGTCATGCAGGATTCTTTTTTTTGGTTTTGTTTTGTTTGTTTGTTTGTTTGTTTGATTGTTTGTTTGATTTTTCGAGACAGGGTTTCTCTGTAGCTTTGGAGCCTGTCCTGGAACTCCCTTTGTAGACCAGACTGGCCCTGAACTCACAGAGATCCGCCTGCCCCTGCCTCCCGAGTGCTGGGATTAAAGGCGTGCACCACCACTGCCCGGCATGCAGGATTCTTATATTTTAAAAATCATATAAAATATTTTCTGTGTCGGGGGTGGTGACAATAATAAAACAAAATGTGGTGCTTGATGGGGAAAGAATATGCTAAAATCTGTCAATTTAGATAATACCAGACATCCCTTAAGTGCTGTATTACAGTGAATAAATGTAGAAGTTGGAAGCTATATTTCCTCTGTTCCATTAAAATTCTCTCCATGGAAACACAAGAAAATACAAATACTAGCAAGGTGTTTCTTAAGTGTTTATTATGAAAATGTAGGAGCAATGGATATTAAAATTAATATTTCTCAGAAATTTGGCTTGGGGAGATTTTACAAGGATGTTTTGTGCTCTGGTGTTTTTGGAAAGTGAAATTTCACATGGCAATTCCAACTCAATTGTCTTATATGAATTAAAACTATTTCATGTTATTATTCCTCAGTGAGGTGAATTGATCTTTTTACATAAGTTAGTTTAGTAGTGTGTAGGTGTGCAGGCATGCATGAAAACGTGTAGTCAATTTCTTTCCATTAAATTACAGAGACAAAAAAAATTACAGAGACCAATTTGGGACCATGTTGGTCTTGGAAAATCTCAAGTTGGTAGCTTGGTGGCCGACACTTTTACTTGCTGAAACACTCTTGTAAGATGTTTAATGACACTGTGTGAAGACATGTTGCTGTCCTTCTTACCCTCTCTAAGGCACCTTCTGATGGCTTTAATGAAGTGATGAATAACAACTAAACAGCAGAGGATAGAAATGACTTTTGGATAGAAAAAGTTAACCTGGAAAAGAAACTGAGAGGTAGGGTTTCACCAGCAAAATGCAGAGAAATTTATATGTATAGTATGGGAGAAAGGTAATGAACCACAAAACAACAGAGACTAATATAAACAGGTTAACTTAAGCTTTATGAGTTAGCTTGGAACAAACCTAAACTAATATAAAGATTTCACACTTGATGAAAAATATGTCACTGTAATTATTTGGGACCTGGTGATCAAAACATCTCTCCAGCTCATACAGTGTAAAGATTTTAACATGATGTTTTGACAGAAAAATTCTCTCATGGGCTTGGTAGATGCACCAGCAGTTAGAATTTCTTGATGCTCTTCCAGAGGACCTGAGTTAAGTAACTAGCACTTATGTGGAGCTGCTAATTATTACATGCAATTCAACTCCAGGGAATTCAGCACTGATTTTTGTCCTCTGTGGCTACCTGCATGTATGTGTACTTATAAACAGAGACACTAAAAAGTGGATATCAACTGAAGAAGAAAAACTTGAGTCTCCTTCTCACAGATAGAAAGCTAAAAGCTGTGTACACATAAAATAGGAAGGATTTTGTTATGTTTCATAATTAAGAGATGAATACAATGTGAGGTGTTATTGCAATCGGATCAAATCCCTTCTTTTGATTTTTATATGGTGAGTGAATTTTTTTTTTTGTCAATTTCTATTTGGTGTTCTGTAAGCTTCTTATACCTTCATAGGTATATCCTTCTTTAGGTTGGGAAAGTTTTCTTCTATAATTTTGTTGAATATATTTTCTGTGCCTTTGATCTGAAAATTTTCTTTTTCTTCTACTCCTATTATTCTTATGTTTGGTCTTTTCATGGGGTCCCCGAGACCCTTCATGTTTTGTGCTAAGAATTTGTTGGATTTAATGGTTTCTTTGACCAATGAGTCTATTTCCTTAATAATATCTTCATTGCAGAACTGATGCAGATGCTGGATTATATATCCTTACAACCTTAATGGGGGGGTTCTAGCTAGCACCCTAAAAAGTTTCCAAAGTTGAAAACATAAAGGACATATGAAGAAATCACAAAAGTAAGTCTGAGAGGAAATATTTTGTCTAATGAATCAGACATCAATATCTCCAGCATGGTCTCATAGTCATTTTAAAAGTGAAAGACTGGCAAGGAGCAGTATTACATTGATTAGTGAGACATCTCATTTTTATTTTCTGTATTGGTCAGTCTTGAATATTGCTAATGGTATGAAAATGACCTTTTGAGACACTAGACCAAAGCAATCCTATATTTAAGACCAAGAAGAAATTGGATGTGAATCAATGTTAGTGTGAACTTCATACCTCAAAGCCTCCTTTAGCAGTTTTGGGAAAGATCTGAGAACTTGTACTGTTTTTACACTAAATGTGCTCATCAGGAGTAAGTCCATATACCACACTCAAGGGCACTAGTCTACTATATTAAAGTTAGGCAAGCCCTTTTGTTGAAAATGTGTTTTTTTGTGAGTAGTCTTATCATTTTGTACAGTTCTATAGAGCACACTTTATAGATACTATGAAGGTTTAATGATCACTCTATGAATAGGATTTTAGTTGGAATGTAATGTTATTTGATTTAAGATAATGGAAAATGGGCTTCAAAAGTACTGTGAAGGATGAGTGATGGGGTGACTAAAAAAGGATATTTTGTGTTAATAATAACTGCAGAATGTTCTCTGAATAAATCTTAGTGAAGGAACTAAAATAGAGATAGCCAGCTAAAAGGTCCAGGAACTGTCAGTCCAACAGGAAAACCAACATGTTGTAAATGAAGCTTTACTTTCTGGAGATTAAGAAAGTATTTTGTTTTAGTGGCATTTCAATTGTATTTTAAAAAATAACGACTGACTGAAAATATGAGAGTAAAAATGGTTCCACTGGTCAGCCTAATAGATCAGGTTATTGTAATATACACCTTTGTTTCCAGTAGTCACAAAGAAATGCACCTTTAATTCCAGTAACCACACTATCTGCCATAGAAAATGGGTGGTGTGTGCCTTTAATCTCAGTGGTGCACACCTTTAATCCCATCCCTAGAGG
Organism: Chionomys nivalis; assembly: GCF_950005125.1. Classification (NCBI taxonomy): domain Eukaryota; kingdom Metazoa; phylum Chordata; class Mammalia; order Rodentia; family Cricetidae; genus Chionomys; species Chionomys nivalis. Next base: position 82,067,808 of record NC_080086.1, read on the forward strand.
GGAATATAAGATGGAACACGACAACTCTCAGACACAGTCTCATTCTGAGATTTCAGAGGCAGGATTTCCCATTCAGACTGAAGTCAAGGAAAGAGCCAGTGGCTTGCTGCTTTGCTTTCCAGATCTTAAGGTCAAACCCCAATTTCTCCCTCTGAGTTTTATTAATTGTGCCTCATTTTGTTTAATTCCACTGGTGTGAAGCTGGTGCAGAAGACACAAAGACTGTTGTCAACCAGGCACTTTCCTGATCTGGTACCTGGGTAACAATGAATTCACTTCTGCCTATCTGTAGAAAACAAATGCACTCCATATAATCATTGTCCATATGAATCTTCTATGACTTTGTAAAGCATCAGAGAATGTGAAAATCAGTATGTCGTTGGTGTGAGTGATAGGGACTCACACCATTGAAAGTGGAAATATTATAAATGAAATTTTATGGGTGGACATAAACCACCAAGAGTTAAAATATTCATTGGATTTTAGGAGGCTCACCAGTTCAGACCATTTCTTGTAGAGCATGCAGTTTCTATACAAACTTCCACACAGTGGCTTGAAACCACACCAGTTCCAGGGGTGAAAATGATAAACTCATCTTGGGTTCAGCCACAAATATTGTCACACCACATGCAGTCATACCAGTCACTTACAATAAAAATAAAACCTTAAAAACTTAAGTATAATTTTCAATAATATACGGAATAGTACACAAATGGAAAACATTTGAATATGAAATGTATTTTTTCAAGGCAGATTCTATCAAATGTGAAATAAATTAAAATTTTTTATAAACTCTTAATACTTGTGAGCAAGACTTTGTTCACTAATAAAACATATGCATATGGTGTCAGTACATGAAATACATCAATATTAACGTACAGAATTAGGGCATTTGAACACTTTTTATGTCTATTGCAGTCTCTTCGATGATCCACTCAAAGAAAACTCTATTATAATATAATTCAAGGTCACACTAGCCATTGGGTTTCACACTAATAAATTTCTAAATATGTCCACCCACCTCTTTTTTCTAACAACTCTCCATATTATGTGGCACTAGTGGGTAGCATTCTTATTCTCCCTGATCTCTATCTCATCCAGGATGGTGTTTGCACACACAAAACCCAATCATTTAATTCCTTCATGGAAACTTAGGTCATCATATAATTACTTCCAATGAGTTTATACACTCTGAGTTCCATTATGGTTCTAAATCCCTGTGTGTGGCTTCTAAAATTACTTTTTTACATGCTACTCTTACCACACAGATTATATCTTTTTGCCCTATAACTAAACTAAGGGACATGTCCTTTTAGTATCTGGAAGATACAGAGATCATAGTATTTTTAACTTTAGGGAGCATGTACATTCAATGACAATGAATGATCATCTCTGAGAGAAAGCTCACACTTCTTTATGATTATAACTTGTGTTAAGAGGAGACTGAATTCATGTACAGTAATCAGAAGGCTCACAGGAACATTGGGTGTTTATTTATTTCCAAACTAATCTAGGGAAGAAATTCATATGCACAGATAGAAAGGGAGAAACTCCATTACCTTCTCTGTTCTTGATAGATATAGGTATTATGTAGATCATGTCATAAATAAGGAAAGTTAGATAGATTTGTTTATCTGAAAAGTTATGTTAGTTATGAGATCTTTTCCTTCCTTATAATTTATGTCTTCTAGTAGAATTCTATTGCTCTTTTGGTAATCATTGGGAGAGAGACCACATGATGAGTTGTGGAGTCTAGGCCCAGTGGATATACATCTACATAGCACTCCAATTCCCAAGATTCAGGGAACATTTTGAAAATAGGGTGAAAATATTTTAAGAGCTATAAGAAAAGGGGTTTTGCATGAGTTTTTTTTCTACTAGTAATATCAGTGGTTACAAATGTAAAATCCTACTAGCATTATAACCAAATATGAACTGAAGAGGGAGGACATTAAAGGATACACCAAACTGGATGGGGGAAAGCCCATGAGACTTCAATTTTCTGCAAAAGTTACAGAGAACCAAGTCACTGTGGGAGCAGGAGAGGTACTCCTCCCCAAAGAAGAGTACACATGAACAAAGAATTTTCCCAGAAAATATACATACAAGTAACACTATATGAACTTCACAACTTGTTTTAGGGTTAATTTATGTATACTCAAACACATATATGCATAAAATGATGGGTAATAAAAAATATACCATGGATTGAAGGAGAGTGTAATGGGGTATATGGGAGGATTTGAAATTCAAATAGGAAGAAAAAATGCCTTAATTAAAATAGAATCTTGCAAATAAATTGAAAAAAGAAGTAGCTGCCTGACCACAATGACATCTACAGCTACCTATAAAAGGACCCTGTAAAGATTTATATAATTTCTAGAATTGTATCATATCTGACAGTTCTTGTCAATGAAGGAAACATAAAAATGAAATTCTACGTTAGACATAATAGGAATCAAAGGAAAGTGCAGTTCATAGACTAGTGTTCTTCCTTCTTGTCTAAAGGGGAGTATATTCCTTACAAATAAACATAGACTACATCTCTGACCTGAAACATAAGAGAACCACAGGCCTATAATTAATCACGTGGCCAGTCCTGTGACTGTATCCAGCCATTACTGATTTGCATGTGCCTATAGAACAGCCCACTGTCCTGAGGACTTCTTCATAGACTGGTCAAATGCTGTGTTTATGCCAGCCTCACACAGGTCACAACATAGACATGAGGTCAGTCACATATCTCCTGGGGTTGTTGCTGCTCTGGCTTACAGGTAAGGAAGACATCATTGGAAAAGTATACAGCTTAGTATGGTTGATCATGCCTGGTCTCAATGAAAGCTCTCTTAATGTAATTAATTGTGTGTAAATTTGTTTTCAATTTTCCAACCTCAGGTGCCTGATGTGAAATCCAGATGACCCAGTCTCCAGGATCCCTGTCTGCATCTCTGGGAGACAGTGTCAACATCGTGTTTCAAGCATGTCAGGACATTTACAATCATTTAGCATGGCATCAACAGAAAAGAGGAAAATCTCCCAAGACCCTGATCTATGCTTCAAAGAGCGTGGCAGATGAGGTCCCATTGAGGTTCAGTGGCAGTAGCTTAAATGTTCTTCCATATGGCTCTGTTCAGACTCCAGACTCTATGCCATTTCACAAAGCTAACAGAAGAGCACTTAACAATGACACTTTAGCTTTCTCAGGAACATAACATAGCTATTCCTCATTTTGTGGGGCTTTTCTGCCATCTTCAGTTCTTTCTCTGTCATTGTCAAATTATAATATAATTTTATTATTTCTCCATTCCCTTTCTTCTCTCGAACACCTTCTGTAAAACTTCTTGTTCTTTATCAAATCCATCACTCCTTTCCTTCTATTGTTATATAAATGCATGTGTGCATACTTGTGCTTATATCCCAATATTGATATATATCCTTAAGTGCATAAATGCAATCTGCACCATCTTTATAATATTACTTGTGTTTATATTTTTCAGGATGAACTTTATTATTGCAAAACCAATTGCCGCATTATTCTCCGGGAAAATGTATTTCTCCCATAATGAGCATTCTTTAGCTGCTTGTGATTCTTACCCTGCATCAAGAACAATTCCCTTTGCAACAATGGTAGACCATAACAAAAAATCACAACCAATTAAAATTCAAAGTTTTAAAGCCCAGACACAAGTGTTACGTCTACTATACAAATCCCACACCAAAGAATCAGAGATGACAGAAGAGATTAATGATTGCAAAAGCCAGAATATCAGGGATTTTGTTGAAAACTTCTGGTAGTGATGAATTTACCAGAGTCCATAAGAATATACAGTAGATGACAAATTGATAGTTCAGGTGTTAACGCACCAGAAGAATAATTCTCTAATGGGGGAATCTCATTAAGTAAGGTTTATGGGACCACAGACTCTGGACTGGTTGATTCTATCTTTAATTTTCTCATGTTCCACTTCATTGCTTCCCTAAAAACAGCTATAGGTAATTTTTCCACAGTTTGTGTGTTTATCTCATGAATATATTCCATCATTTGGAAACACAAGAAGCTTTGAATGATTAGGAAGCTGATTTCTGCTTAATCTGTGCAATTTTGATGAAAAGAAAAAAATACTAGGATAATTTTATAGCTGAAACTGACATAGGAAAATGATAGTATTCCCTGTTCCAAAGACAGCCTTTTATAGGTTTTGCTGATTTTATAGTTCAGAACAAATTCAAAATATGTCTATTTGTATAGCAAAAATAAAGTATCATTGTAGACATTGCAAACACAGGTTGGACTAAAAAGGGTAATTTCAATATACAGTAGAGCTATTGATTGTTTATGAGGAGGTGGAAAGTGGTCACAAGGGGGGGTTGATACTTAAGACAGAGAACAGTATGCTGTTTATTTAGAAACCAGATCTCAACTGATCATGAACAATGGTCTAAGCATATGGTCCCAAGCACTTTTTCAATAACACAGTGTTATTGTTCTGTTTCTCCCATCTGCTTGTAACTTTATTCTGCTTCTTTTGTAGTTCTTGCTCTATCCATGCACATACCTGTAAGTGATAAAGGATTTAACAACTTATCTTATATATCTTACAGGTAGATCCCTAATTGATTAATTATATGAGTAACTACAGATGTTAAAACAGTTATTTGTCGAGTTGAGTATAGAAGTCTCAAGCAGTATTTTGATAGAGATGATCATTAGGAATAGAAAATAAAAGACTGAGGAGATTTGTCAGTGTACATTAATGCATATTATACAAGAATTGGAACTTGACATCAAATTTCTAAGACCTATACATAGGCCAGTAACATTGTTGTTGTGTGTCCAATATGCATGTAGTTTACTGGCTACATATGGCCCTGGATCCTGAATCAATGAGAGAACTTGTCTCAAGAGAACAAGGTAGAGAGTGATAGATTAAAAAAAAAAAACTGACATTCTCCTATTATCTCTGTGCATGGACTGATGAAGACACATTCATATACACTTTCACATATACATACACACATATTCAAAAGAAAGGAAAGAAAAAATAATACCATTGCTTGGAGGTTGTCTTCCCTATCTATGCCAGTATTTTGACTACCAACATCTTATGTAGTGTTTTGCAGAGGACACCTGCAGTCATGAGTTCATGAATGCAATAGGAAAATTATACCCATATAACACCATTTCATAACATACTTCCCATTTTCTGATTTTTACATTTGTTCTGTCCTATTTCCATCATAGTTTCTCACCCTTGGTTTTGGAGGTTTCTTTAGATGTCTCAGTTTGACCTAAGCTCCCAGTTCCTTTTTTTAGTCATCATTCTGATTATTTATGTGTTTCTCCATTCACTTCTGTCCAATAAAAATGAGGCTTACTGATAAAAGTAGACAAGAAACAAACAAAACCAACTACCTGGAATGTTGTATGTTTACATGTACATATTCCTTTCCATTTTTAGGGAGTATTCCATTTTTATAAAATGTTATCATATTAAAATATAATATGTATGTTTTAGTCAATTGTAATCTGTCATTAGAAATATATTTGTCATTAGAAATATATATATAAATATACTAACCTGATTTCTTCACGCATCATGTCTTGTGTCCTATGTCTAAAGTATATATTTTCTTATTAATATTGTCTTGCTATCAAATTCTCTTTGGAATCTAATAGCAATATCAATATGTTGTATTGCTTTGAAGGTCTCTATTTTCAAATCATGTTACATAGAAGACAAATCTGTCAGGAACATACATCACAGAATGTGATGATCTGTGGACCTTCTGGCAACTTCCTTTTAAAGCGTAATAGGAACTCATTCTTCTTACACTTAGTATCCTTTGAAGCAAGGAGAAACATAAAGTACAGAGTTAAGAATATAATCCTGTGTTGCTAACCACTTGCTATTTTATAACTCATTGGCTTGTCTACTCCAAATAAGACCATTTCTTCCAGGCTTAGAATTTAAACTTCATTCTTAGTTTTTTGTTTATGGTGGATTTCCTTCAAACTTTCCCATGTCTATGTTTGTAAGTACATTGGTGTCATCATTGTGCAAATCTTTTTAGGCAGTTGCTATTAGGTCTCATGTAGACCCCCAGATGTTTCTAGAAAGCACAATCCCAAAGCAAACTGCCTATTCATATGACTTTTATATTACCATTTTGTCTATTTTAATTATCCCTGAGCAATATGTGCAGGCATTTTATTGCAGATGTGTCAGTTGGAACTGAACACTACACGATCCCCTGATCTGCATTTTGGTAAGTAATTTCTGTAATGATCTGTATGTGTTACAAATTTAAGTTACATATTATATAGGGAACACTATATGGAGTAAAGACATTGTGTTTATAGACTTGGGAATATGACAAAGAAAAATAGGAAATGTATCTGAGAAAGAGAAAGTAAAGTACATGGCAGTATTTGGAAGAGGTAAAAGAACTGGCAAAGTCTTGTGAATATATTATAACTTAAAAAGATGAAAGAATTATTTTAAAAATCCAAACTAATTCTTACATCTGATTCAAGATAAAAATAATGAGAAAAATTAACACTAAAATAATTAAAGAGATTCATATTTAAATTGAAAAAATTCATATTGATTGTAGACAATTTGTCTCTCATCTGGGAATCCAAATATAGCAACTCTGGTAGATGAGGCATCTATAAAGAACATGGTCAGTTGGAGATGAAATGATGCCAACAGCCAGCAGAGACCGCTTTCAATTTTTCTTCATATGACAGTAGTGTGCCTAGAAGTAAACAGTAAACCCAACAGAATGGAAATTTCCCTCTTAATCCTAGATACTTAGAATTGAGTGTCACTGAAAGTCAGGATGACATATGGATTAACCAGATGATACAAAGAGCTGTACCTCTTTAGAGTAATCTATATATCTATCCTTGAATAACATAGAATGAAGATGCTGTGCAAACTACTGCAATTCAAATTCCATTTTTTATAAAAGTCATCAACCTTCAGTCAACAACACTCTGTGTCTTATTGTCCTCTGTGGAATTTCATGGGTCTGCACTTAACGTGGTGTTTTATTAAGTGTTTCATCTGAGTAACGTTTTCAATCATAAGGGACCTAAACACTGCATTTTTAATAGAAAGTTTAATTCACATCATTAAGTATTTGCATTTCATCCGGGCGGTGGTGGCACACGCCTTTAATCCCAGCACTTGGGAGGCAGAGGCAGGCAGATCTCTGTGAGTTCGAGACCAGCCTGGTCTACAAGAGCTAGTTCTAGGACAGTCTCCAAAACCACAGAGAAATCCTGTCTCGAAAAATTAAAAAAAAAAAAAGTATTTGCATTTCACTACATTGTGGTGTGGCAACGGTATTTTTCCCTTTACATTGAGCCATGACATCTTAAACTCACATGAAGTTACTTGATCAAAAAAAGAAACAGCAACATCCCTAGTGTGTCATTCTTTTAAAACTGTGTAATATATTTTAAATTGTAATATTAAGGATTTATATTAAAACGTTAGGTACTTTGTTGCTATAATTAAGTCCTATAATTTCATCTGGTTGTAACCTCATTATCAGAAAGGGACTACAGAATATGTAAGAATATGAACTTATTGAGCACAAAAGAACACAAGCCCTTTAAAATATTTTCCAGTTGTGTTCAACAATTACTCAGTAGTGTATCTATATTTCATAATGCCATGGACTATATGGACATGTGTGTGACTTTGTGCACATTATTCTTCCTTATGTCTCTAACTACTTAGAGGAAATAACAGTTCCATTCTTTAGTTTTCAACAAAAGATTTTTTTCTAAGTTCACTAGTATTCAGCATTGATCACTGTTAATGCTCCTTTACTACTCCATTGCAAAATGGACGATACACAACAACGAACATTCTCTTTATTTTGGACATGTTACCAGAACAGAGCACTACTAATGCATTTTCTATCCAGGTAATATCACCATCCTTAGAAGTAAAATAACTGTCACACTAGAAAACGAGAAGTCCCTAAGTTCTTGATCCTCGTGGCCCCAGAAAGATCTCCATGGCTTTGCTTACATTGTATAGAGTTGTCATGACACTGATCATATGCACAATTAGTCCAGTGCACCTGGATATCCAGCAAGTCCAGGGTCTTCAGAAGAGTTGAAAAAGCCTCTACCAGGGGTGCCATCTAGAAACAGTCTTTCCTGATTCAGCATGATCCTTTTTCTCTGTCAATTTGTTGTATTTCATAATACCAGATCGGTTTGAAGGGAAATGAGTTAAGATTGGATATGTGAACAAGGTTTCAGCTGAGGAGCTTCAAGGAAAATAGAGAAGCATATAATTATAATTTGTCTAAATGTTCTCTGAGTACATTTAAACAATCATCCTCAATACCCCATTATCATGGAGAAAATATGCCTAGAACTGCTAACTAGCACTTTCCTTGCTTAGAGGACCAAATTAAGTGAGACTTCACAGAAACACTCTGGCAATACTCATAATCAGAACTCTCTATCACAAGAAAGGAGACAAAATACAGAAATATGCTTCCTTTTCAATGTACCCATAAATAAGCAGATACAGTTCTGAATTACACAGGATTACCTTAAATAAAAGACTACATTCATATATAAAGCCAAGAACTGCCTAGGCCATATCTTGTTATTTGCATATACCAACCTCAGAAACCACAAATGTCTTACAGCTGCTTTAAAGTAATGTGCTTTTCTGAAAATTAGCAAGCAGCCCAAGATTGAGAATGGAAAAGACAATGGAATTTTGGGTGAAGATTTTCAGCTTCATGCTGATCACTGTCACAGGTAAGACAGGCTCTTTAGTTCAGAATGCAGCATTATTTTCCCTGGAGAAGTTTAAGTCTAAGATAAACTACTTGTCATTTTGTTTCTTCTAAATGTTGGATAGCGTCAAATTATTTGTGTATCTCTATGCCTACTAAGCTCTATCTCTCTTTTCTTCTTTTTCCTGATAATAGCATCCTGGGGACAAGTTGTGCTCACCCAGTCTCCAACATCCATGGCTGCATCTCAAGGGGAGAAGGTCATCATCTCCTGCATCTCAAGTGTAAGCACTAGTTACTTACAATGGTACCAACAGAAGCCAAAAGCTTCCCCTAAACTCCTGATTTATGAAGTAACCAACCTGGCTTCTGGAGTCCCAGCTCGCTTTAGTGGCAGTAGGTCTGGGAGTTCTTACTCTCTCACAATCAGCAGCGTAGAGGCTGAAGATGCTGCCACTTACTACTGTCAGCAGGGATCTAGTTACCCATTCACACAGTGATACAGACAGGACCAAAAACCTTTTATCTAGTGTTTAGCTGCTTCCTCCTAGAGATGAAATATGTCCAAGGGTTTTAGTGATGTGTGGCAGAATCTCTCAGATTTTCTTCAATGGAGTTTATATATATATATCATATGTATGTGCACCCACAAATGCGTGCACGCGTGCGCACACACACCCACACCTTTTTTTTATTTTTAACATTTTTTATATTGAAACTTTTCATGCAAATATGGTAAGAACAGTATCAATCATACTCTCGGGGATGAACAAGCCTCAACTGCACTTTAACCTCAAACCTTTGCAGTACTGGTTTAGAAAAAGTTGGTTGACAGACCTATCAAGCAACCTGCTAGACATGTGAACCAGGTGTACTTTCCACTTCATTATCAACCATTCTGTGAAAATATACATATTTAAGCCAGGTATCCAAGTTACATGAATTACAATAGGCTGTCAGTTTGATAATCCCAAAGTAAACAGCATTTGGAAACTCCGAGAAGTTGTAGTGAAGTTCATCTGTCTGACTCCATCTTAACTCTTGACCATGATCAAAATTAGAGACACATTATAGGGACTGCTTAGTTTTCTACCTTGAGAAAGACAACGTTACTTATCACCCTCTGTGAAACATTATGGTGTCCAGTGTGATGTGAACTTATGTGAGCCCATGTCAGTTTATTGTGCTGGCCTCAGCACAGATCATTAGTCAATGAACAAAAGAGAACATTTCAGACTAGAAATTCCAGTGTCCTGTAGATAGTTAATTAGTACCAATTTTTCATTTATTCCAAGTCTCCATAATACATATTAGGGGTGTGAGATCCTTCTGTTTCTCACAAGTACCAAAAGTTCCAAGGTCTAGCTGATATTTATCTGAACTTAGCTCCTCTGCATAGTTCAGACTCCTTAGAGAAGCACCTATTTTAATCAAAATCAAGAATAAACAAATCAAGGGCAAAGACTGGAGTGACTCATTAAAATAATGGATTGTATTCTTGCTATTGTAATGCAAAGAAATCACTGTAAGACTGTGCTACTTAGTCTTATCTGCTCTACATACATATCACATAAACAATTGACATGCCCACAAAGAGGAAGTTAAAGCTAATAACTCTGAAAGAAGGAACTAGATTCTTTAAATGGAGGAAAAATACAGACTTCGAAAGAGTTCTCAAAACACTACCTAAAAACAAATTAGATGAAATTGTATTGATCGCATGTAATTTCAATATCCCAGGGTTGTTCTTTAATAAAAAATGTCATTTCTTTAGTGTGTGTGTGTGTGTGTGTGTGTGTGTGAACATGAGTATGTGTGCATGCTTGACATAATACAAGCATACTCAAAGGACATTGTGGTAGTTGATTTCATGAGTTCTGGAAATCAAACTCTGGTTATCATGTTTGGTAGCAAATGCATTGACCATGTGAGACATGACATACACAGGTAATGTTATTTTGCGATAGAATATTCATTGGCAATATATTGTTTACTTTGTGGTAATTAACTTTCATATTCATATTCTAAGGAAAACAATTCTCCCTATTTCATTTTGTTGCATTGAAGGCCATTAGGTTTCACTGCAAATGACAAGGTTTTGTTTTACTCACTTTCTAGTCTATTCTTGTTTGTCCTTATACTCATGAATGTCTTTACTCTAACTCAAAGACCCCATTCAACTATCTGAATTCCCTTTGACAATAATACCACTAGGACAGATTTTCAGTCCTTCTTTAGAATAGCCTGGAGAGGCTCCCCATTCTCTTCCGAAGTGCTGACCAGGAAACACACCAGCATGAAATTTAGGTTTGCAGTAATATCTTGGCATACTCTTGCCTCGCAGATCACGAATGTATCCATTTTCAGAAATGAAGCTTTACACAGGGGAGACCAACTGTCCCCTGCTATAGACATCATGGACTGTAGCTACTTTATTACAATCAAAAGAAACACTTATGTCATTTCACTTTTAAGATTAGAATTTAAAGGCATTCCATAGTATTTTATACATAGCTGTACGAACTATGGGATTTACATATTGCTCTGCTCCTTAGGGAGGACCTCTTTCTGTAAGTCCAGGACAAAACTAACCAGTCTTCTTCCTACCTTGACTACACGGGACTCTTCATAATGAATTCTCAGAATGAGGTTTCCTGCTCAGCTCTTGGGGCTGATTTTTCTCTGAATTACTGATATGGAGAGAAACTATGATGAAGAAGAATGTAGAGGAATGGGGTTTCCTGGGCCTCTGCTGATTCAAATGCGTGTTCTTTCCACATGTGAGACTATTAGGTCTTGTTCTTCAGGAATGGGCCTGTGAAGTTTAGAGGGTGAAAGAAAGAGAAACCATGTGCTTGTGCCAAGTACCAAAATGGACAGTCTAGGTGATTTCTATCTAAGGAGGCTCCAAGTTCTCTTTACATATGTCTTTCATGTTGAACACTTTAGATTATAAAAGAAAGTCATGAATAGGATAAGTATGAAATAAATGATGAAGAAAAATTATTTTAAAGTATTATTAAGTTTGTATATGACCTTTTCTCTCTGTTATGTAAAGGGCCACTAGGTATATTGTGATCACTGAGTCTTCACTCTCCATTCCTGTCACTCCTGAACTGTCAGCTTTCTTCTCCTGCAGGTGTAGCAAGAGTCTGCTACACAATGATGGGAATACTTACTTGCAATGATTTCCACACAGGTGAACCAACTCTCAGCAGCTCCTGATCTATTTGGTTTCTAAACAATTTAATAGCATCCCAGATTTCACACTGAAAATGAGTACAACAAAGTCTGAGGATATGGATAGGTGTTTATTACTGTCAGAAATAGGTAGAGTATTCTCCCACAGTCATACAATCTCAAACAAAACTTCCCTTCTGGGAGTGTCAATGCAGCCTCATTAATTTCCTGTTTTGAGTTCAACATGGTATAACTTGTGTAGCAAATTGAATATATTCTTAAGAGACACTTTTTCCCTCTGAGTTTCACCTATTACAATAGTAAGCCTCAAATAAATAGGTTTTTCTCACAAAATTCTTACTCATGAGTGGCACAAGCTCCTCTACAGCCAGGAGATTTCACAGTGAAATAGAAGTTGGGAAAAGTACAGCAAACTATGTCAATGGTAGGTAAATCTACATCTTGAACAGCAATGATTCAATGTACATATTTCTGTATTAAATATTTAATCTCATTCCAGGACTACAGAAGACTCATGTAGAACTTTGTATATATTTGTCACTTTGTCATGTGACAACCTTGAATCAAGTTTTAATTTTGATTTTTACTTTCAAAATGGCTGATTGAGGACAGTTTCCCAGGCCAGTGTTGGGGCACAGTATGTGACCTCAAGTTCTGTAGAATGGGAGACTTCCTGAGATTTTGTAAGAAGGTGCTGAACATTTGAAAATGATGAGCATCTCAGTCCTGAGAACAAGTGGCACCTATGCATTCCATGAGAAATTATTACCTAAAATACATACAGAACTAAAAGTATAACCAAACTAAACAAGTAATCTAAAAACATCAAAAAATGGGCTAATAAAAGAACAAATAGTTCTCACAAAATAAAATACCATAGAAAAGTACACAACCTCTGGCTCATACAATCTGTCTGCCTCCTCTGCTGTAAAGACATCTGAGCCTTGGTAATAAAATGTATTGTAGATACCTGATTTGTGGCTGAACACAGCACTCATACTTATTCTCAACGCTTAGGTATTTATGAGTCTCTATACTAGCCATGATGCATTGCACAAACTAATGCCAACTAAGAGCTGTACTAATCTATGTTTGAAAAGAAACTATTTTATAGAGTAGCTTGACACTGAATTCATTTAGCAAGATAATAACAGTATGTTGGTTCCTGGGAGCTGTCAACTCCTCAATTTTTGGTTTTAGGTTATACCAGCAGCATGAGGAATGAGTTCCTTACTTAGAAGTTTTCACTAAGCATAATTTTGAAAAGCTGTTTTTTTTTTTTTTTAACTTCATAACATCTGTGCCACTCTTTGTCATATAATCTTATATTACATTCAAGGTCACTGTTGTGGGTCACATTGTCTAAAGTCTTGTAAGTCTCTTCATGTTTATTACCTCATGTTATTACATAACACCTTTCAGTCATCGGGGCTTCCTTCCCCCTGGCCAATACTGACTTGATTTTTCTACATCCTTTGGAAAATATGTGTAGAGTATTTAGAAATAGCATCTCAACACCATAATTTCTGATGAGGAACTGTGTTAGTCTTCTTCTGTTATGTAAAATTCATGACCACAAACATTATTTATTCTTTCTTCTTCCTTATAGATGTTTATTTTGATTATGGTTCCAGATGGTAAAAGTTCATGAGAGTAGAGAGAAGGCATGTTAGCTGGAGTAGCAGCTGAGAGGTCATATCTTGAACTACAAGCATAAAGTAAACAACAAAAATGGGATTGTACATAGCTTTTAAATCTCAATGCTTACCCCCAGTAACATAATTCTTTCAGCAAACTCACACATCCAATTTGTACATTAACAACTGAGGATCAAATATTCAAATATTTGGTTTGATGGAGTACATTCACATTCAAATCACTATAGTAACTAAGAACATCCTTTCTTAGATTGTGCCATTAGGTTTAACTGTAAAGTATAAGGATTTGTTACATTTACTTTTATTTGTCTTGCTTGCCCTCACAGAATTTAATTTTCCTAAATATCATTCAAAGGTTCTTCTTCAACTATCTCACATCCCCAACATTATTAAGTAACACCCTTGAGTATTAGTAATACTGGGTGAAATGTTAAGTCCTTCTCCAGAAGAGCCTGAAGGAATACAAGGAAATTGCCCACCCTCTTCTCAAGGGCTCTCCAGAACACACACCAGCATGAATTTAAGGTTTGTGATGCTATCTAAGCATGCTTGGGCTTTGTAGATCATGAACATTTCTGTTTACAGGCATGCAGTCTTCACAGTAGAGTCTCACTGCCCACTGCTATAGATAGAATGGACTCCATGTATTTTATTACAAATATAGGAGACACTTTATGTCACTTCCCTTTTTAGAGTGGAATTTTCCATCCCCTTGATACTTTTCATACAGCTGTGCCAACCATGTGCTTTGCATATTGCTCCCTAGGGTGAACCACTCCTCGCAAGTCTAAGACAAAAGCTAACCCTTGACTACTCAGGACATTTTATATCTAGTTCTAAGAATGAGGTGCACTGCTCAGCTGCTAGAGCAATTGTGTTATGAATCCCTGTTAAGAGTAAAACAATGAAGAACTGCAGTGTGCAGGGTCGGGTATTTTGATGGTCGGGCTGATGCATATGCTCTGTTCATGTATGAGATTATCAGTCTTATTCTCCATTAATGTGCTTGTGAGGCTTAGAGGGTATAGGGAGAATTCATTCTCTCATGGCAGCTCTAACAATTACCAAAGCGGATGTTCCAGGTGATTTCTAGAGAACATCCATCTTCTCTTTACACAGATATTTTTATGATGAACATTTTTAGAAATGAATGAAAGTCGTGAACACAATGTGTAGGAAATAAATAAATAAAGTAAAAATCTTTGGAAAATAGCGTCTGTTTGTGTATTAACTTTCATTTTTCTTATTTCAGGAGCCAGTGATGATATTGTGATGATCAAGGCTTCATTCTCTGTACCTGGCACTCTACGAGAATGATAGTCTATCTTCTGCATGTCTAATAAAAGGTTCCTACTTTGTGATGATAACAGTTACTTGAATTATCTCCTACAGAAACCAGGGCAGTCTCCTCATCTTCTGGTCTACATGGTTTTCAAATGATTTTCTGAAGTCCCAGACAGGTTCATTGGCAGTAGTTCAGTGACAGACTTTATAGTCAAGGTCACTAGAGCAAAGATTTAGGATGTGGATTTTTATTTATGATGGCCCAAGGATACAGTCCTGAAGAAAATACTCCCATCTTGGGAAGTCCCTGCTACCAGAAGTGTTCCTTAACTGGAGAAATTCTCTAACTTTGTATGAAAACCAAGACATAAACAAACAAAAATCAGATGTAATATTTAGAATAGTCTAAAGCTGAGACCTTAGAATATGGTGAGAGTGGGGTACTATTTTCTACCTTAAGTTCCACCCATCTACCTTGACATTTTGGTATAAGTAACATGAAAAGGAAAACAGTTAAAACATGGAGTAGGGAATGTTGAGTGTCATAAGACCCAGGCATGAGGCACAGTGTAGCTTCCTAAGCCTGACTTGAGTTTGGTGAGGCCTAGCGTAACTTCCTGAGCCTAGCT
The DNA here is from genome assembly GCF_950005125.1 of Chionomys nivalis. Classification (NCBI taxonomy): domain Eukaryota; kingdom Metazoa; phylum Chordata; class Mammalia; order Rodentia; family Cricetidae; genus Chionomys; species Chionomys nivalis. The sequence continues at coordinate 82,083,355 of NC_080086.1, forward strand.
TGAGTTTGGAGACCTGTCTTTGGCCATGACTTCCACCTATGAGTGACTATGAGCATCCCAACCTAGATCCACCTCTGCTCAGCCATGAATAGTGTAACATAATACTTTTGGCCCTTGTTCCTACTCCGCCTCAATCCATCCCAAGCTTCTCCATCCCCATCACAACCCAATATATGTTCCTGCCTGATACCATTAAATGAGATCTTGCTTTGACATACTCCCAGTTCAGTGTGTGTGTTTCTCCCTGTAGCCAGGAAAGAGAGCTGGGTCATTCAACATTCACCATCCCATTCAACCCCAGGGAGAGTCCAGTGGGTCTGGCTCTGGTCTCCCCCTCACGTTCTGCCAGGGAACTCAGCAAGGAAAAGCAGCACTGAATGAAAATGAGCTTTTCTTCATTAATGGACGATTTTTATCATCAACTGTAGTCACATAACAGAATTTGAATCTAAATTGTATCCCCCCAATCTTATTATTTAAAGTTCTTATTTCTTTACTGAAATAATTTTTGCTGTTTGGCTGGTACATTGCCAGTATGTCTGCAGCAGAAAACGTTTGATAATGTTAAGATAGTTTCTGTCTCCTTCTTCTCAACCCTTCTTTAATATATTTCCTTCTCCAGTATAGCAGGAAAGGAACAAACAGGGAGACTTCCACCCTTAAGGAAGTGACCTAGGGGCACTACTCACTTTTGTTCTTCTAATCCAGTGAGGTAAATGTACATCAAAATTCAAAACCATGTTAGATTACTCTCACAGTGTCAGTCATACCATGTGATGAAGATAGGAAACCTCAAGAGTCCTAAAGATGAAGATTTAATATAAAACAAAAGTCTGGAATAGTGAGAATACATAGGGAAATATATCTTGTGTGATTGTCTTTGCAGAGAGTGGATAGGAGAGTGGACATAAATGTGAAGCGAGACTAAGCATCTTGGTTTCCTTCCTTTGGCACGAGAACAGTTCTGATTTTTGCCATGATGGCATTACACTCCTGAAATGGATTAAAATTAATAATAGATAGATGGGTGATAGATAGAAAGAGAGAGAGAGAGAGAGAGAGAGAGAGAGAGAGAGAGAGAGAGAGAGAGAGAGAGAGAGAAACAACTGGAGCTGACCAGGCAAAGTGAAAGGGTCAAATTACCAGTAATAAGAGAATAGCAGAATAACTGTGGTTGGAAAGACAAAAGAGAAAATAAACAGAGTGCAAACATGGAAGAGACATGAAGCTAAGAATTTGAGGTATGGATATCTGAGTGATCAAGGAAACTTGAAGAGGTAATTAAAATCAAAATCAAGAGCATCTAAATCAAATAATAAATAAAACACTTTTACTGAATGCAAATAATGGAAATTTGACTTAGAAATATTATAAGATAAAGGATGAATCAAGTTGAAGGAAAATATCAACATAGAAAGTGTAGATTTTATATATCCAAGAAAGAAATCAGAGAAGAAACAAATACTGAGGTTTGAGAACAGAGGAAAACACCCTTACAGAGTCAGCTACACTGGAGCCTCAGAAGATTCTGTGCCATTCCCTTGACAGGCAAACTCTTTTAAAGGGAGACATTGGTGCAATCATATTATTTAATAATGGATCCCAAGGAATTGGAACTTCCAAAGAAAGACAATGCTTGGGGGGGGGGGAGAAAAAGAGTGAATACCTATTCCCAGACAGAGGAAGAAGAAAGTTCGTATCATTATGAAAAATTACCAGGTGATTAAGCACAGGACATAAAAGTTATGGGTAAATGAAAGGTTAGTTGTGCTAAGGACTAACCTTGACTGGGATTCTTCAGTTTTTGCTTACCTCTTGTCCTCTATACATTATCCTTCTTTGAGCACTTGTGTCTGTGTGTCACTAGACTTTTTTATCGTTAGGTCAAATGCAGCCCCCCCCAAATGGCAATGCTGCTGCTGATGTTCTAAATGATGGTATAGGAAAATGCCACACAGTGCTCTGACCAGGCAAACAGAAAGATTGTTCTCAGATAAACAGAAGCCTAAACTCAGTATTCCTCAGAAATCTTGTGAACTTGGTTTCTGTTATGGAAGTCAACAGCATTCAGCTACTTTGGTCAAAGACATCTAACTCCCAATTAACCAAAACTAGAAGTCAGCAGCAATACTAATTCCAGAAAGCCCACAAACCCATGGAAATTACACAATGCTCACCTGAATCATCAATGGGTCAAGGAAGAAATAGAGAAAGACTTCCTAAAATTGAGTGAAAATGACCACACAATATACCAAAATTTATGGGACACAATGAAAGCAGTGTTAAGAGGAAAGTTCATAGTACTAAATGCCTACATAAAAAAGCTGGAAAAATCCCACAGTAGTGAATTAACAGAACATTTGAAAATGTTAGAACAAAAAGAATCAAACACATCCAAGAGAATTAGATGGCAGTTAATCATGCTTATAGCTTTATATTAATTGGTTTTACAATATGACAGTATTTTACAAAGCACAAAAATCTTACAGTATACTTTAAAAATAGTGCTTTTAGAGCTGATTCTCTTTTAATTCTTTTGTATTCTTTTTAAGAATCATATATGTGTATGTGTGAGTCATCTTATTACTACTACTATGTGTACCCAATGCCTGAAGTAACCAGAAGACAATGTCATATTTCTGGAAACAAAAGGACCAGGCAGTTGTAAGTCTCCCAGTGTAAATGCTGGAAACTTAACTAGCTCTCTGCAGGAGCAACAGCAGGATCTTTCTAAGATCTAAACAGTTATCTTAACCCACAAGGATGCTTCTATGTAGAAGACATCACAACACAGTTCCAACTTCTGGTTATTTCTGGAATCAAAACCATTAATATAAAGTGTGGGTATGAGTTTCTTGAGAGTGTAATGGTGGTCATCAAAGCAGGTTCCCAAGGTGGGAAGAATGAATAATGTTTGTCAAAGTTAATTTATTACACTTAGACATCAGGAAACAGAAAGACTCTGCATAGCTACTGCACAGTGTGTTAACTACTGACACTTATTACTTATATCTGATCTCAATAATTTAAAAGGTTAGACATTTTTTTGTCACTGAGAACTAAAAATAGATCAATAGAAATTATGTAACCAATAAAAAAACAGTACCTCAGAAATAATAAATTTATGTACATAATATTAACTCCTTCATAGAAAAAAAAAAAACAAAATACATGAGTGAAAAGAGAGGAAAAATTCCTGCAAGTGAAATCATTTTCTTTTCAAATATAGCACAGAGGTAAGTCATACAAAAAATTCAAGGGTAAGTCTTTCAGATTCCCAGGCCATATCAGAAATTGTGACCAGAATCACAGGGAAAAAACAAAAAAAAGAGTTTGAAAATGGTTGAATCAAACTAGATAGAATAGAAAAAAATGATTTAGTACAACTTACATGACAGATAAGTGAAGAAGAAGCAATATCTGTGGCAGGTTACAAAGAGCAGTCCAGTGGGAACATAATAGAAACAACAATGACCAGAGATGGAGAAGGAGAGAGGCCTTTGGAGCTCTGTCCTTTGAACTTTTGAGGTCAACTGGGTTATTGAGACCCTGTTAAAAACAAAAGAGGAAAAGAAAGCAGAGAAAGTCAAGAACTGATAAGAGATCCAATTCAATGATATTTAACAGCTCCAAACATAAAGTTACTTACCAGGTAAGTAGAATAACTGTGAGGATCTATGAATCAAATGGAAAATTCTAAAGTATATGGAGTAAGTACTATGATAAGTAAGCAGAGACATATGCAACATAGAAGTATTAGAGAATTTCAGAATTTTCATTAGAAGTACATAGAATTGAACAATAATGAAAAGTGGGACATCATTAATTCTAAAACATTGAAGATCATTTAGATTGGTTCTCCACACAAATGTCATCAAACTGTCCACATCCAAGAAAAAATGCATTTTTTTCAAAAACAATGCAATATTTCTAAGATGCAATATATTTCATCTACAAAAAGAAAGTCCTAAAATGTTTGAAAGGCTGAAAACACTCATTATCTTCTTGCCATTTTTATATGAAGGTTAGGTATTTTGTGAATATGTGGGTGTACATTTGTGGTTGTGCTGGCAAGTATTGAAGTCACAGATAAACCTTGACTAATGATCATCAGAACAATTTAATTTTGTTTTGTCTTACATTTAGAGACAGGGACTTTAACTTACCTGGAGCTTGCTGAGTAAGCTAGATGGACTCTCTAGAGAGATCCCTGGATTGACCTGTCTCTGCCTTTCCAAGGGCTGGGATCACAGTCACTTGCCATAGTTCTTTGAATAATTTGACATGTGTTCTTGAATAAAACTCGTGTCTTCAAGTTGAACAGCCAATAATTTATGACTTGAGCTTCTCAAATTTTCATCTTTGATGAAAGTGTTATAAATCTTAACAAAAGGAGTCCTGAAAAACTCATAAATAAGACAGAAAGATATACAGTTTTATTATTAAATGGGGCAGAAGAAAATATCAGAAAGGAAACTGTAAATTATTATAATACAGAAGAATATGCAAACACAAAACATTAAGACCAAATGGAATGCAGTCAAAAGCAAATGACTGCTATGAAATTTATATTAATATAGAGCAAAGTTTTTAGGTGAGATTCAGATTTGGAGACCCTTCTTCTAGAAAAATAGACCTTCAACTTGGTAAAAATCTGAGGTACTGTCCTCATTGCAAGATTTCCTATCTCATAAGAGAACAATCTAAGGGAAAAGGTCATGGCAGAAAAGTCTACTTGTAGTAGTACAATTAGAGAACAAGTCAAGCAGGACTAAAAACTTATCAAGTGTCCACAAAATGGAGAAGGATTCCTTTGATTTCAATAATTTTAGGTGTAAATATGATGGGACCTAATTATTACAGTAGTGACTATAAGATAGACCCTTAGCAGCCTGGCTACCATAATAAAGATGGTAAATCAATATTGCACCAAAAAGTTAATACTAATCACACATAACGATATGCAATTTAATTGAATTATAAATTAAAATCTTTAGTTGCATTTGCTACACTTCATGTGTTCTGTCCCATGTACACTTTGTGATTGATGGCTGTTGTATTATACAATACACATGAAATTTTCATTAAAAAAGAGTCTATAGGATAGTCATAGTTTAAACGGTTACATTGATCATTCTAATTTCAGAACACAAAGTCACCAACTGTTATTTTACCAGCCTATGTGATACCACATGATCTATCAACTGGTTCATCTACTGTGGTTCACAGCAGTTAATGCAAAATTCTTTGGATTGGGATGGATGTAGCTGCCCTGATAGATATAATGCAGAAATTGCTGATTCCTTTTCTAACCTCTGCCAGTTAGTCCTATAGTTCATAATGAATGCTCTCTTTACAAAACAAAACAAAACAAAAAACCGAAAAACAAAAAGCAAAAACAATAAAAACAAAGCAGTATAAGTTTGAGACCTCTTGGACTTATATCCATTCATATTAACATGTATGTTTTGTTGTCCAAATAATTACAATAATAAAAGTATCATGTGAGAATTCCTGGGTGTATCTTCTAACATTCCTAGGAAATAAAACCTCACACTAAACTCTATTGCTAACTGGAAGCAAGGTTCCTCCAGCCCAGTTGATGATGATGATGATGATGATGATAATGATGATGATGATGATGATGATAATAATAATAATAATACTATCAGTGCTGTGAGTACTAAACTTTTCTATCTGTGGGGCAAATAAGGAAGCATATACTTTCTGATGGTAAACTTTCTTTTTTACTTCATCTAAAACCATCTCTTTCTGGCAATCTCTCTGTCTCCATCAGCTACATTCTTTAATACAGGTATACGTTTCTCTTTACATACATACATCTCTTTCCAGCACAGCCTCATATTTCTACACTCCACTATATCTTTGCATACCTCCACATCTCTATCTACACATGTCTCTCTTCTATATGCTTTTTCTTACACACACATTTACTCAACTACTGTTCCATTTTTTTTGAATCTTTTTTTATTAATTAATTTATTTAATTATTAAAGATTTCTGCCTCTTCCCCACCACCACTTCCCATTCCCTCCCCCTCCCCCAATCAAGTCTTCCTTCCTCCTCAGCCCAAAGAGCAAGCAGGTTTCTCTGCCCTGTGGGAGGTCCAAGGACCACCCACCTCCAACCAGGTCTATTAAGGTGAGCATCCAAACTACCTGGGCTCCCACAAAGCCATTACGTGCAATAGGATCAAGAACCCATTGCCATTGTTCTTCAGTTCTCAGTAGTCCTCATTGTCCATTATGTTCAGCGAGACCGGTTTTGTCCCATGCTTTTTCAGTCCCCGGCCAGCTGGCCTTGGTGAGTTCCCGATAGAACATCCCCATTGCCTCAGTGTGTGGGTGCACCCCTCACAGTCCTGAGTTCCTTGCTCGTGCTCACTCTCCTTCTGCTCCTCCTTTGGATCGTGAGACTTCAGTCCAGTGCTCCAATGTTGGTCTCTGTCTCTGTCTTCTTTCATCGCCTGATGAAGGTTAATATTCAGGAGGATGCTTATATGTTTTTCTTTGGGTTCACCTTCTTATTTAGCTTCTCTAGAATCACGAATTATAGTCTCAATGTCCTTTATTTATGGCTAGAAACCAAATATGAGTGAGTACATCCCACGTTCCTCTTTTTGGGTATGGCTTAACTCACTCAGGATAGTGTTTTCAATTTCCATCCATTTGTATGCAAAATTCAAGAAGTCGTTGTTTTTTACTGCTGAGTAGTACTCTAATATGTATATATTCCATACTTTCTTCATCCATTCTTCCATTGAAGAGCAAGGAACTCAGGACCGCGAGGGGTGCACCCACACACTGAGGCAATGGGGATGTTCTATCGGGAACTCACCAAGGCCAGCTGGCCGGGGTCTGAAAAAGCATGGGACAAAACTGGTCTCGCTGAACATAACGGACAATGAGGACTACTGAGAACTGAAGAACAATGGCAATGGGTTCTTGATCCTATTGCACGTAATGGCTTTGTGGGAGCCTAGGTAGTTTGGATGCTCACCTTAATAGACCTGGATGGAGGTGGGTGGTCCTTGGACCTCCCACAGGGCAGGGAAACCTGCTTGCTCTTTGGGCTGAGGAGGGAGGAAGACTTGATTGGGGGAGGGGGGGATGGGAGGTGGTGGTGGGGAAGAGGCAGAAATCTTTAATAATTAAATAAATAAATTAATTAATAATAAAAAAAGAAAAAAATTATTTCATTAACAAAGATGTTCATTTATAAGCATAAAGTCAGTAGTTGAGAGCTAAACCTCAGGAAGAGACACCATTGATAATCAAGTACACGACACAATCTGTTCACAGATCTTCAAATATCTTCCTTAATATGGGACCTCTAAGAGGAGTGGCAGGTGCACAGGAAGCAAAAGATGAGCACATAGCATTCAAAGTTGTATGAACACTTGTTATGAAACGACTTCTGTTTCTGAAAGACAACAGCCCTTATTAAGAGGGGATAGAGACTTTTGACAGTCTTGATCTCATGGGGAGGGTTGTATGTAAATACAGCTGTTATGCCTTCATGAGGAAACATCCATGTATTGTCCAGAAGAAAGCATTTCATAGTTCTTCTCACCATTTTGTCTCTAAACATCTTTCTGCATACTAGTTTGAGATATATTCTGAAATTTGTGAAGAGTAGGATAACCGAAGACTCTTATAAGGTCCAACCCATTGAAAAGGAACTATTGCAGTTGATGGCTATTAGGGGAATAATAGTCATTTACCTTAGGAGGTATAGTCACTGGTGAGTTACTTAAATTCCAAAAGATCATCTCTATGCAGCAATACCTAGATAGTGAAAGCTATAAGTCTTTAAAAAGGGCAATTTCATGATAGGCACAAATGGAGAGATAGTTCAATGGTAAAAAGCACACCCTGCTCTATCAGAAGACTCAAGTTTTTCTAAGCACCACAATGGGTAGCTCACAACTCACTGAATAATTAGTTCTTGAGAATTGACTCCTCTTGCTCCTCTGGGCACCTCCACTCACAACTACCTACCATAAAACTGACACTTACACATATATACTTAAAAAAGATAAATAAATGAACCAAACAAAAAGACAAGAAATTATGAATGAGAATATGCTTTATGACATTCAGGATAGTGGTTTCATATAGGAATGGAGATAGATAGGTCCATAACACATGGTATACATGTGTGCAATTCCCAGCAAGTAAATATAATTGTTTTTGTAACCCAGAGACACAGAGCATGAGCAGTAGTTAGGGGATTATAAGGAACACCAGGTATGGATAGTTGCTACTACAAAATAGTACAGGGAAAATTATATTATTAAGATGGTAGTGAGAAATTGTTTAATATTGGTTCTACTAACTGGGAAAAGCATTGATAAAATCAAAAATAAAGACAGCTTAGCTAGAGGTGACTGAACTGCTTTTTCCATGTAAATATTGTTTTACTTCTTCAATTCACTTCAGCCATAGCAGGAAAAAAACAGCAACTTTTCTTTAATTAAAAATTTCAAAAATTCCTAAAGTAAGCAAAGGCAGTAAGTATAGGTTTCCCTCAGGTGTTTGATACTATTTCACAAAAATAGTTTCTGACCTTCAGGGAAATGTAGTGGAAATACAAAAGCACCTACAGGAACAGGGAGTGATAAAAAATTTACTGCCACAAGATCCTATGCCAATGTTGTTCTTTTGCCCACAGATATGAATGCCCCTGTAAGTAAATGTGTGCTGCACTGGTCTATCTTGAAAACCTGGAAACATGTGAGCCTGCACTGAACCACAAAGTCAAAGCTCAGACAGTTGTAGAGTCATGTCAAAGTGTATACAGCCCCCTTGATAATTTGTATATTATCAGAGCACAGCTTATTGGCCCACAGCCTTCTTCATAGATTGAACCAAAACCAAGATGCAGATAGACAGAGATCAATACCCCTCCTTATTTCCTGGGTTTCCGGTCACTTTTGTTTTCACAAAAGATGATGGCACTGCATCGGTCTAGCCCATCCTGATCAAAGATGGATTTTCAGGGAAATCATTTTGCAAAAAAAATTACACAATGTACACAATGTATATTTGCTGTATGCTTCCACTCTGAGGTGTGAGATATGGCATTCTGTTTTCTCATCCTTTTGCCAATATTTTTGTGAGAAACAACCAGATTCATTTGCCAGATCAGTCATGGAATTAGTATTTTTTTTAGGCTGGAACCCTAAACTGCAGAAATCAGAGAATGCTTCCAAGCTCTGGTCCGTAAGACACACAATCTGTAAACTGAGGTCTCCTTGAGGTTCAGTGGAAGATGATCTGGCTCAAATTTCACTCCCACTACTCCCACTATTGGTATCCTCCAGTCTACAAATGTTGTATCTTTTTATTATGAATTGTGTGATTATCACTTCCACAGTAATAAGGAATAATGTATGTAAGCCCCATGAAAGCCAAAATTGGTGGATGAGTTGGCCATCTATTGCTATTGGTGATTCTGATGACAGTCATTTCAGGTGAACTTGATTCAAGGAGGTCAGAGTAAGGTTATGGTAAAAAAAAAAATAAGTCATATAGGTTGATCTGTATTCTCTCTTTTCTTCCCTTAAATCTCAGAGAAGCTACAGCCTTTATAACCAGAAAATGGCAAAGGGAAGAGACCTTCCTAAAAACTCTGGATAAAGGTCAGCTCATGGAATGTGATTGTAGCATTCTATCATCCAATGGGAGATCCCACGTGTTGCTATTGTTGTAAATCAATTTTTAAAAAATTATTACTACATCTCTTGTTAACTAACACAATTGATTAGAAGAAAACTTGTGATGAAACCCATACTCTGGTTGTCTTTAGTCTCAACATTCAACTTCCAAATGTCATAAAGAAATGCATTCTTGAAAATTTGTATAGTAGAAAAAAAGCATATTAATGCACATTGTATATATTATGGTAAAGGTAATTTCAGAGTAAATCCAAATAACTTTCTAATGAAAATCACATCATATCTGAAGCATATGTGAAATCTGCCTGCTACTCAAGTCATCTGTTTAATGACTAGATACCACACAAATATACATTCTTCACATCTAGGGTAATCCATAACACATGCTAACATATGCACATAATATGAACACATGCACTAAAATATTGCAAATTTAATAGAAAGAAATAAAATCTGGTTAATAATGCCATGTTTAGGATCCTCATTCTTAGACAAAAAAAATGCCTTTTATGTATTATAAGACAAGAACACTTAGTGGATGCTTGTCACCGATCTTGCAGGATCTGCAGTATGAGGACCATAAGCCTAAGTCTTCCAGTACACCCAGGCGGTGGGTACTCATCTACATCTCATCAGAACAAGTGATCATATGCTTCTCCAACTGTTTGATGATAGTTCAAGATAAAAAAAAAAAAAAAAAAAAAAAAAAAAAAAAAAAAAAAAAAAAAAAAAAAACAGTGGGAAGACCAAGATGCTGCAGAAAATACCCTTCTCAACCTCGAGGAAAATCCTAGGAATGTGGTGGTATGTCTTTTTCAGAAGCACTGAGATGGGAAGTCAATAAGAAATTTAGGAAGCACAAATTGGCAGACTGTGCATTTTCCTGAGCCTCCATTAATTTACATTTACTAGTGATGCTGTGTTTATTAAAATTTTCTGTATGATTTCATATATGGATTTTACTACCTAAATACTTTTTTATTTTTTTTATTTTTTTTTATTTTTATTTTATTTTTTTTTTGGTTTTTCGAGACAGGGTTTCTCTGTGGTTTTGGAGCCTGTCCTGGAACTAGCTCTTGTAGACCAGGCTGGTCTCGAACTCACAGAGATCCGCCTGCCTCTGCCTCCCGAGTGCTGGGATTAAAGGCGTGCGCCACCACCGCCCGGCTACTACCTAAATACTTAATTAAAATATTTGTTCAGTTTGCCATTCTTATAGTTTCTACAAAAGAGATAGCCACTTTACTCTTCCTGTTTAGTTGTAATGAATTTGAGAATCTCAGTTGGTACCACATGGGAAAAGAATATTCATTTATTCAGACAGAATCAGCTCTTCAAGGAGTCAATAGCATCTATATTTAGGTTCCTCGGGTGGCTGATCTCTATCCAAAATTCTGCCTTTGCGCCTTGGGAAATCCACTTTTTTTTTAAAAATAAACATTAGGTCTAAATTATTTTAAAAAACAGACTGTGTACAGCAAGGTAAAAGATCATTCAGAGTAATTCCCAATGATTTTCCACTGAAAATGATATCTGAAACCTGTGTAAATTCTCAGCAAGTAAATTTTTCTGCTGTTCAAGCCTGATGATTTGAGTCTGAACCCAGGCACCATGTCATTGTAGAAGAAAAGGCTACTGAGATTATCTGAGGCAAGGACCATGCTCTTGCTGAACTTGGCTACCTATAATGGCACCACCTTGGGACTAAAGCATTTACATAAACAGTAGGTCCTCACTGTGGGAGCTTTTACCCACTTATATCTACTTTATTTGTTGAAGAATCACAAATAAGAATCGAAGGAATAGAGGACCATGTGATCAAGTGGCACAGGGTATTGGTCAGAGGTGGGGAAACTGTGTTTTTGTTGAAAGACCTGGTTTTATAGCTCCCCCACGACTAATGCTTGCCAAATGAGATTATGTAGCCAGCAATCAAAAACATATTATAAAAATGTACTGCTCAAGCACATTTGTATATTTATAATAACCAGAACCTGAAAACAACCTAGGTGCAACTCAGTAGAAGAATGGATAAAGAATGGATAAAGAAGGTGTGGCACTTTAGAGAACTTTAGAGTTCTACTTGGTGGTAAAAAACAATGACATCTTGAATTTTTCATGCAAATGAATGGAAATAGAAAACACTTTACTGAGTGAGATAACCCAGACCCAAAAAGATGAATATGGTATGTACTCACTCATTAGTGGATTCTAGCCATAATCCAAGGACATTGAGCCTATAATTCGTGATCCTAGAGAAGCTAAATAAGACGGTGAACCCAAAGAAAAACATATAGTTATCCTCCTGGATACTGGAAGTGGACAAGATTGCCAGACAGGAGTTGAGAGCACCGGAGTGGGGGTGGGGTGGGGATAAATGGAGATGGGGAGAGAAAAGGGAAAAGGGGAGGATGGGGAGAGCTTGAGGGAATGGGATGGTTGGAATGGGGGAGGGGTGGATGTGGGAGCAGGGAAGTAGATATCTTAATTAAGGAAGCCATTTTAGGGTTGGCAAGAGACTTGACTCTCGAGGAGTTTCCAGGTTTCCAAGGAGATGTCTCCAGCTTGTTCCTTGGGCAGCAGAGGAGAGGGTGCCTGAACTGGTCTTATCCTATAGCCACATTGGTGAATATCTGGCATATCACCATAGACCATTCATCTGGCATTGGATGGAGATAGAGACAGAGACCCACATTGGAGCACTAAACTGAGCTCCCAAAGTCCAAATGAGGAGCAGCAGGAGGGAAAAACATGAGCAAGGAAGTCAGGACCTTGAGGGGTGTGTCTACCCACTGAGAAGGTGGGACTGATCTAATCGGAGATCACCAAGGCCAGTTGGACTGGGACTGATGGAGCATGTGGTCAAACTGGAATCTCTGAATGTGGCTGATGGTGGAGGCTGACTGAGAAGCCAAGGACAAAGGCACTGGGTTTTGATTCTACTGCATGGACTAGCTTTGTGGGAGCCTAGTCTGTTTGGATGCTCACTGGATGGAGGGGGAGTGGGGGTAGGGGGAGGGGAGGGAAGTGAGAGGAAGGGAGGTGGAAATTTTCAATATAAAATGTACTGCTCAATAAAAATTAATAAAATACTTCAAAAAATTTATTGTCAATTCTTTTTTAAATTTAATTTAATTTTATTTTATTCTTTTTTAATTAAAATTTCAGGCCTCCTCCCCGTTTCCCATTTCCCTCCCCCTCATCCCACATATTACCCCCTCCCCCTACTCCCCTCCCTCTATCCCCACTCCTCTTCTCTTCCCCCCACTCCATTCCCCCTTCCTCTTGATACTGAAGAGCAGTCCAAATTCCCTGCCCTGCGGGAAGACCAAGGTCCTCCCACTTCTGTCTAGGTCAGGAAGTTGAGCATCCAAACAGGCTAAGCTCCCACAAAGCCAGTTCATGTATTAGGATCGAAACCTAGTGCCATTGTCCTTGGCTTCTCATCAGCCTTCCTATACTGATGAATATCTTGCATATCACCTTAGAACTTTCATCTGGCGATGAATCGAGATAGAGACAGAGACCCAATTTGAAGCAATGGACTGAGCTCTTAAGGTCCAAATGAGGAGTAGAAGGAGGGAGAACATGAGCGAGGAAATCAGGACCACGAGGGGTGCACCCACCCACTGAGACAGTGGGGCCGATCTATTGGGAGCCCACCAAGGCCAGCTGGACTGGGACTGAATAAGCATGTGTTGAAACCGGACTCTCTGAACACGGCAGACAATGAAGGCTTATTGTCAGTTCTTTAAGGAAGGACCACCTTTATCACTTGCTTGCTTCACTGTATCTGCCCTTGCTGTTCCTTTCCTGGAAAGGACACCCTGTTCTGAGACTTGGCCACAGTTCTGCTGTCTCTAAACATTTTTGTTACATTGGCTATGATCTAGTACCAAATATCTGGGATCCCTGACAATGCTCTGTACCCCACATGTCACTGTGCTGTGACTGTAACCCAGGCTCCCCAAAAGTGATCTCTGCTAGTCCAGCTACTGACTATACAGCTGTCATACTGTGCCTAGATTCCTTTTTACTTCACTGGATTAGTTAAATGCTTGGGTTGCAGCTCTTATTCTTCAGAGTTACTAATTTGCTTTGGTGATTTAACTATGTTTTAGTTCATTGGTGCTCTAGGGAGAAATATAGGTAGTAAAGTAAAAGTTTTAGATTGGCTTTTGTTTTTGTAATTTTTTGTTTCTATCCAATGTCACAATGCCCCAAAATAATCTAGTACTTTCTAACTTGATGTGTGCCCCAGCATTCCAAAAGAATTTCTTCTCTTTCAGAGAGTGATTTGTCTTATCCCGTTCTTTGCCCACCCTGGTGATGGGTCTTAATTTCTACTGTTTCTGTATATAGCAAGTTTCTTCAGTTATTCTCAAGTTATTCCCTGACATCTCACCTCAAGTCTATGGGTCTGCCTTAGACTTCTGCTCTGTGGAATGTAACATTGCTCTTACTTTTTATACATGCACATCATCCTAGAGTTATATAGCCATGAAGATTGTCCAGGATGCAGTTGCACACTGGGCTGAGCTGACACAGACATTCTAATGAACAAATGTAAACCCAGTAGTCAGAAAATCTTATTAGAAACTTTTCTAGGGACTTGTAAGGAAAAGACCTTGGGAGATAGCTCTGTTCCCTACCACACCTCCTCCCTTTAACTAGAATGTTCACCTGAACTTCCAGAATGAGAAAGTCCTTTAAAAACAAGAAAAAATGAACTGTTAAAAATCATTGAGTAGTTAGATTGTTGGGTATATTTCTAGAGGACCTGGTATTATCAGTTCACTTATTGGAGCAATTGGCAGAAAAACCTAAAACATATCATCAATCATCTTAACTAACTGTCCTAATAACCCCTATCTTTTAGGATGACCCAGAAAGTTTAATCAAAACATAGATTTAAACAAGCATCATTGCTCTTATAAAAATCATCTTTGTTATTATCTGCAAGTAAATTGCACAAGGAGGAGAGGAGATCTTTTATGAAATAATCACTTTGTATTAGATACAGTGGTATCTGTTAACATAACAATCCCACCAAGCCAAATACAGGAGGAATATGGCAGCAGCTAGCAGGAGGAAGCACATTATTTAAATTGGAACAATTGAGTATAGAAGTGATGAGAATAAAGGATTTTATACTTGTGTTAATTTCTTTTGGCCTACTGAAAAAATTATCAAAACACTTTTTGTAATAAACTATAACATTAACAAAAACAGTGTTTAGTAAAATCTGAAACATTTTGGTCTAGCTTGGGACACCTGCACCTCAATCAGCTGAGTTACTAAGATAAAGCATCCCTGCATCTGTGCTCAGCTCTGCCCAGGCCCTGGTGATTTGCATTTGTTCACTCACATCTTCTTAAAAGCATGGTCATACCCTGTCTAAGATTCAGTCAATAACACAATACAGCATAGACATGAATCCTTCTCAGCTTTTGGTGTTCCTGCTGTTCTGGATCCCAGGTAAGGAATGACAACTATGTTAATTTGTTTATCTTTTTGTAATCATTGCAGCTGGAACTTCACAGAAGTCATTTCTATCATGACTAACCAAGAATATTATTTGTATGTTTCCACTCACAGGCATAATATGTGACATCCAGATGACCCAGTCTCCATCCTTGTCTGCATCTCTAGGAGACAGAGTCAGCATTACTTGCAGGGCAAGTGAAAGCATTAGTAATTGGTTAGCCTGGTATCAGCAAAAACCAGGCAGTTCTCCTAAACTCCTCATATACAATGCAGCCAGTTTGGAGTCTGGGGTTCCTTCAAGGTTCAGTGGCAGTGGATCTGGGACAGATTTTACTCTCACCATTAGCAGCCTGCAGCCTGAAGATGTTGC
Organism: Chionomys nivalis; assembly: GCF_950005125.1. Classification (NCBI taxonomy): domain Eukaryota; kingdom Metazoa; phylum Chordata; class Mammalia; order Rodentia; family Cricetidae; genus Chionomys; species Chionomys nivalis. Next base: position 82,098,912 of record NC_080086.1, read on the forward strand.
TACTTATTACTGTCAACAGTATTGGAATACTCCTCCCACAGTGATACAAGCCATGACATAAACCCCTGAATGATGTAGCAGAGTCACCAGATGTCTCTCTTATTGTTTCCATCTGCTGATATATTTTTGCAAAGACAATCAGACTGAGAAAGTCACAGTGACATTAAGGTACAGCTGCCTATAGAGTTTCCTTTCCCCAAATGTCTTTCTTCCTCTTTAGTCCCATCTATAAATTTTCAAAAGAAATTATCATGTGTTTAAGATCAATATGTTGAGAGTAATAAAACTAAATAAAAAACTCTATAGATGTGAGTTCAAGGCCAGCCTGGTCTACAAGAACTAGTTCCAGGACAGGAACCAAAAGCTATGGAGAAACCCTGTCTCGAAAAAAAAAAAAAAAAAAAAAAAAACTCTATAGAGATCCCTCAGAACTGGTTTTTTTGTTGTTTTTATTAATATTATTATTTATTTATTAAAGATTTCTGTCTCTTCCCTGCCACCGCCTCCCATATCACTCCCCCTCCCCCAATCAACTCCCACTCTCTCATCAATCTGAAGAGCAGACCAGGTTCCTTGCCCTGTGGGGAGTCCAAGTACCTCCCACCTCCTTCCAGGTCTAGTAAGGGGAACATCCAAACAGCCTAGGCTCTCACAAAGCCAGTGTGAAGTAGGATCAAAACCCAGTGCCATTGTTCTTGACTTCTCAGCAGTCCTCATTGTCTGCTATGTTCAGCGAGTCCAGTTTTATCCCATGCTTTTTCAGACCCAGTCCAGCTGGCCTTGGTGAGTTCCCGATAGAACATCCTCATTGTCTCAGTGTGTGGGTGCACCCCTCGCGGTCCTGAGTTCCTTGCTCGTGCTCTCTCTCCTTCTGTTCCTGATTTGGACCTTGGGGGTTGTAGTCCGGTGCTGCAGTGTGGGACTCTGTCTCTGCCTGATGAAGGTTAATATCCAGGAGGATGACTATATGTTTTTCTTTGTCATCAGAATTATAGGTTCTTACTCAGAACCAGAAAGACAAATATAATATGTACTCATTCATAAGTGACTTTTATACATGAAACAAATAAAAATCAGCCTATGTTTCACAATCCCAGAGAACCTCGACAACAAAGAGAACCCTAAGGGAGACATATACAGATATAATCTACATGGGAAATAGAAAAAGACATCTCCTGAGTGAATTCGGAGCATAGGAATCATGTCATTTCTCACATTCCATATATTAGGTATGTGTCACAGCTTTGCGGAAATAACTAATGTAAGAAGTTTGGTATTTCAAAGAAATTGATATAGGGGATTTTCTTTTTTTTTTCTTTTTTCTTTTTGTAGCAGTCAGCTCACTCCTTTTAATAATAACTTTAAATAGTAATTGCCTCAACTATCCAGTAAAAAGATACAGATTAATTAAAGAAACAAAATCTATCTTTTAGTCATATTTCAGGAACTCATTTTTTCCTATAGAGATATGAACCACCTTACAATGAAAAGATAACAAAAGTATCAAAGCAAATGAGAGGTACAAGAAACAGGTGACACTTAATGATAGACAAAATAGAGTTAAAATAAAAGTTAATGAGATTAGATAAAGAAGAATATTTCTTCCTCATTTAATAATACAGAGGGACAAAAATTTCATGTTCAATCGACTTCTGTTAAATTAGGTTTTTTCTTTTCTAAGTACTAAGCAAAATCAGTAGTTTTCAAAAGGGATAACTTGCACAAAACTGCAATGCTTATATTTCAAATTGATTTTTATGCTATTTTAAAGTCATCAAATTTTGTATAAGTGTATTTAGTAATGTTCTACATTATACAACATAAGGCATGAAAATAAATTAAGAAAATACAGAAGCTGCTGACTATTCTCTTTCTTTTGCAAAGGGCAGCAGGAGAAATAGGAAGAGGGATTTTAGCAGGAAGGATTTGGAATTATTTCCTGTCAACACAGGCACTAAAATATATGCTTTTTTGATTGAACGATAAACTTCAGTAATAAAGCAGTGAAAAATCCAATAGCACCTGATTAAAAAAATATTTTACGTCCTGTTAGTCAATACCCAATTTAGGGAAAAACAAAACCACAAAGTTTACTATACCTTAGGTTAAATACTTTGACCATTACACTCACGATGAATTTCACACCAGTAATTGTTAATTACAGTGTAAAACAGCCTTTACAGGGCTTTAAGTCATTTTATTTAGTTTGGGGGCAAGCAATACCCAGAAGTGAATTTATAGTGTAATTCTTCTATAAACTTTTCATTAAAATTGATGCCAAATCTATATCTGAGATAAAGCACTTAGCAATAAACTTTCATTTACACAATCATTCTTTCCATTAGAGAACTGAAAGATGTTTTCTGTAATTATCTGATTGTTTGTTTTGTATTTGAACATAACTTACACTCACTAACTCAAAAAACAAGGCCCTCTGTTTTCTGTGGCCTTCCAGGGAAAAACTAATCTAATGAAATAAAGTGGATAAGAAAATAAGTTTTGTGTTAACATGCCTCAAGAAGAAGAAAGCTATTTAATTATTATGGTAAACAATCTTCAAATGTATACACTGGTGATGGGATTCAAAATACAATTAAAGATTCATGTTTTGTTATGGTAATATCCTCCTTGAGGAGGCTACTTTGTTAAACTACTGACTGTAACAATCTATAAAGGTTCAAGTTTTGTAAGGATTTTCAAGCTGTTAATTGTGTGCTTACATTTAATTATATATTTGTCTATAGTATCTCATAAGTTAAATGTTTATGACACATGTAACCTCTTTTCAAGGTAATTACTTTTTTTTATTGAAAAAAAATTCCGCCTCCTCCCAGCCTCCCATTTCCCTCCCCCTCCTCCCACTCTCTCCCATCACCCCATTCCTCTCCCCCTCCCTCTCCAGTCCTAAGAAGAGTCAGGGTTTCCTGCCCATGGAAAGTCCAAGGTCCTCCCCCCTCCATCCAGGTCTAGGAAGGTGAGCATCCAAACTGGATAGGCTCCCACAAAGCCAGAACATGAAGTAGGATCAAAACTCAGTGCCATTGTCCTTGGAATCTCATCAGCCCTCATTGTCTGCCATGTTCAGAGAGTCCGGGTTTATCCCATGCTTTTTCAGTCCCAGTCCAGCTGGCCTTGGTGAACTCCCAATAGATCAGCACCACTGTCTCAGTGGGTGGGTGCACCCGTCGCGGTCCTGACTTCCTTGCTCATGTTCTCCCTCCCTGTGCTCCTCATTGGGACCTTGGGAGCTCATTGCAGTGCTCCAATGTGGGTCTCTGTCTCTATTTCCATACATCACCAGACGAAGGTTTTTTGGTGATATGTAAGATATTCATTAGTATGGCTATAGCATAGGGCCATTTCAGGTTCCCTATCCTCAACTGCCCAAGGAACTAACTGGGGACATAGCCCTGGGCACCTGGGAGCCCCTATAGGTTCAAGTCTCTTGCCAACCCTAAGATGGCTCCCTTAATTAAGATATATACTTCCCTGCTCCCATATCCACCCTTCCTTTATCCCAACCATCCCATTTCCCCAAGTTCCCCCCATCCTCCCCATCTCACTTTTCTATCCCCATCTCCACTTACCGCCACCCCACCCCACCCTCAAGTTCCCAATTTTTTGCCCGGCAACCATGTCTACTTCCCATATCCAAGAGGATAACTATATGTTTTTCTTTGGGTTCATCTTCTTATTTAGCTTCTTTAGGATCACAAATTATATAGACTCAATGTCCTTTATTTATGCCTAGAAAGCAATTATGAGTAAGTACATCCCATGTTCATCTTTTTGGGTCTGGGTTACCTCACTCAGGATAGTGTTTTCTATTTTCATTGATTTGCATACAAAATTCAGGAGGTCATTGTTTTTTACCTCTGAGTAGTACTCTAATATGTATATATTCCACACTTTCTTCATCCATTCTTCCACTGAAGGACATCTAGGTTGGTTCCAAGTTCTGGCTATTACAAATAATGCTGCTATGAACATAGTTGGACAAATGCTTTTGTCATATGATAGGGCATCTCTTGGATACATTCCCAAGAGTGGCATTGCTGCGTCCTGGGATAGGTTGATCCCGAATTTCCTGAGAATCCGCCACACTAATTTCCAAAGGGGCTGCACAAGTTTGCATTCACACCAGCAATGGATGAGGGTACCCCTTCCTCCACAACCTTTCTAGCAAAGGATATCATTGGTGTTTTTGATTTTAGCCATTCTGACAGGTGTAAAATGATATCTCAAAGTTGTTTTGATTTGCATTTCCCTGATTGCTAAGGACGTTGAGCATGACCTTAAGTGTCTTTTGGCCATTTGAAATTCTTCTGTTGTGAATTCTCTGTTCAGTTCAGTGCCCCATTTTTTAATTGGGTTAATTAGCTTTTTAAAGTCTAGTTTTTTGAGTTCTTTATATATTTTGGAGATAAGACCTTTGTCTGTTGCAGAGTTGGTGAAGAAATTCTCCCACTCAGTAGGTTGCCTTTTTGTCTTAGTGACAGTGTCTTTTGCTTTACAGAAGCTTCTCAGTTTCAGGAGGTCCCATTTATTCAATGTTGCTTTTAATGTCTGTGCTGCTGGGGTTATACATAGGAAGTGGTCTCCTGTGCCCATATGTTGTAGGGTACTTCCCACTTTCTCTTCTATCAGGTTTAGTGTGTTCAGATTGATATTGAGGTCTTTGATCCATTTGAACTGAGTTTTGTTCATGGTGATTGATATGGATCTATTTTCATTCTTCTACAGTTTGACATCCAGTTGTGCCAGCACCATTTGTTGAAGATGCTTTCTTTCTTCCACTGTATACTTTTAGCTCCTTTATCGAAAATGAGGTGTTCATAGGTTTGTGGGTTAAAATCCAGGTCTTTATTCGATTCCATTCGTGGACTTCTCTGTTTATATAGCAATACTACGCTGTTTTCATTATTGTACCCCTGTAATAGAGTTTGAAGACAGCGATGGTAATGCCTCCAGAAGTTCCTTTATTGTATTGAATTGTTTTGGCTATCCTGGCTTTTCGGTTTTCCATATGAAGTTCATTATTGTCCTCTCAAGATCTGTGAAGAATTTTGATGGGACCTTGATGGGGATTTCATTGAATCTATCAATTGCCTTTGGTAGAATTGCCATTTTTAATATGTTGATCCTCCCAATCCAAGAGCAAGGAAGATCCTTCCATTTTCTGGTATCCTCTTCAATTTCTTCCTTCAAAGACTTAAAGTTCTTGTCAAATAGATCTTTCACTTCCTTGGTTAGAGTTACCCCAAGATATTTTACGCTGTTTGTGACTATCGTGAAAGGTGATGCTTCTCTGATTTCCCTCTCTGCTTCCTTATCCTTTGTGTATAGGAGGGCAACTGATTTTTTGGAGTTGATCTTGTATCCTCCCATATTACTAAAGGTGTTTATCAGCTGTAGGAGTTCTTTGGTAGAATTTTTGGGGTCGCTTATGTACACTATCATATCATCTGTAAATAACGAAAGTTTAACTTCTTTCTTTCCAGTTCAAATCCTTTCTATCCCCTTATGTTGTCTTATTGCTATTGTTAGAACTTCAAGCACTATATTTAAGAGGTATGGAGAGAGTGGACAGCCTTGTCATGTTCCTGATTTTAGTGGGATGGCTTTGAGTTTCCTCTCCATTTAATTTGATGTTAGCTGTCAGCTTGCTGTAAATAGCTTTTAATATATTTAGGTATGACTCTTTTATCTCTAATCTCCCCAAGACTTTTATCATAAAGGGATGTTGAATTTTGTCAAATGCTTTTTCAGCATCTAATGAAATGATCATAGGTTTTTTTTTCTTTCAGTTTATTTATATGACGGATTACATTGATAGATTTTCATATGTTGAACCAGCCCTGCATCCCTGGGATGAAGCCTACTTGATCATAATGGATAATTTTTCTAATGTGTTCTTGGATTCTGTTTGCCAGTATTTTATTGAGGATTTTTGGGTCGATGTTCATGAGTGAGATGGGCCTGTAATTCTCTTTCTTGTTTGAGTCTTTGTGTGATTTTGGAATCAGGGTAACTGTAGCTTCATAAAAGGAATTTGGCAATGATTTCTCTGTTTCTATATTGTGAAATACATTAAGGAGTATAGGTATTAGGTCTTCTTGGAAGTTCTGGTAGAATTCTGCATTGAAGCCATCTGGTCCTGCCTTTTTCTGGTAGGGAGGTTTTTGATAACAGCTTCTAATTCTTCGCGACTAACAGGTCTATTTAGATTGTTTACCTGGTACTGGTTTAACTTTGGTATATGGTATTTATCTAAAAAACTGTCCATTTCTTTTGCATTTTCTAGTTTTGTGGCATACAGGCTTTTTTAGTAAGATCTAATGATTCTCTGAATTTCCTCTGTGTCTGTGGTTATGTCCCCCTTTCATTTCTGATCTTATTAATTTGCATATTCTCTCTCTGCCTTTCGATTAGTTTGGATAGGGGTTTATCAATCTTGTTGATTTTCTCCAGGAACCAGCTTTTTGTTTCATTGATTCTTTGGATTCATTTTTGTGTTTCTATTTTCTTGATTTCAGCCCTCAGTTTGATTATTTCCAGTCTTCTACTCCTCCTGGGTGCATCTGCTTCTTTTTTTTTCTAGAAATTTCAGGTGTGCTGTTAAGTCCCCAAAGTATGCTTTCTCTGTTTTCTTTAAGTGGGTACTTAGTACTATGAACTTTCCTCTTAGGACTGCTTTCATAGTTTCCCATAGGTTTGAGTATGTTGTCTCTTTATTTTCATTGAATTCAAGGAAGACTTTAATTTCTTTCTTTATTTCTTCCTTGATCCAGGTGTGGTTCAGTAGTTGACTGTCCAGTTTCTATGAGTTTGTAGGCTCTCTGGGGGTAGCATTGTTGTTGAATTCTAGCTTTAATCCATGGTGGTCTGATAAGAGACAGGTGGTTACTAATATTTTTTGTAACTGTGGAAGTTTGCTTTATTACTGACTATGTGGTCAATATTCGAGAATGTTTCTTGAGCTGCAGAGAAGAAGGAATATTCTTTCCTATTTTGGTGGAATGTTCTATAGATGTTGTTAAGTCCATTTGCTTCATTACCTCCATTAATTCTCTTATTTCTCTGTTAGGTTTCTGTCTGATTCACCTGTCCATTGGTGAGAGAGGAGTGTTGAAGTCTCCTACTATTAGTGTGTGTAGTTTGATGACTGCCTTGAGTTTTAGTAATGTTTCTTTTGTGTAAGTGGGTGCTTTTATATTAGGGGTGTAGATATTCAAGATTGAGACTTCATATGATGAATTGTTCCTGTTATGAGTATAAAATATTTCTCTCCATCTCTTCTGAGTGATTTTAGTTTGAAGTCAACTTTGTTAGAAATTAGTATGGCCACACCTGCTTGTTTCTTAGGTCCATTTGTTTGATAAGCCTTTTCCCTGCCCTTTACGCTGAGTAGATGCCTGTCTTTGTGGTTGAGGTGTGTTTCTTGTAAAGAGCTGAATGTTGAATCCTGTTTTCATATCCAATCTCTTAGCCTGTGCTCTTTTATAGGTGAGTTCAGTCCATTGTTATTAAGTGATATTAAGTGGTTCTTAATTCCGGTCATTTTTTTTGTAGTAGAGTTTGTGTATTTCCCTTCTTCGAGTTGTGCTAGTGAAGGGTCATTAGATGTCTGAGTTATTGTGGGCATTGTTGGACTCCTTGGTTTGTGATTTTCCTTCTATTATTTTCTGTAAGGCTGGATTTGTGGCTATGTATTGTTTAAATTTGTTTTTATCCTGGAAAATTTTGTTTTCTCCATTTATAGTGACCAAAAGCTTGGTTGAGTATAGTAGTCTGGGCTTGCATCCATGGTCTCTTAGTTTCTGCAGTACCTCTATCCAGGACCTTCTGGCTTTCATGGTTTCCATAGAGAAGTCAGGTGTAATTCTGATAGGTTTACCTTTATAAGTAACTTGACCATTTTCCTTTGCAGCTCTTAATATTCTTTCTTTATTCTGTATGTTTTGTGTTTTCATTATTATATGGTGAGGGATTTTTTTTTGATCCAGCCTATTCGGTGTTCTGTATGCTTCTTGAACCTTCATAGGTATACCTTTCTTTAGGTTGGGAACGTTTTCTTCTATAATTTTATTAAATATATTTTCTGGACCATTGAGCTGCACTTTTTCTCCTTCTACTCCTATTAATCTTAGGTTTGGTCCTTTTATTGTGTCCCAGATTTCCTGAATGTTTTGTGATGAGCGTTTGTTGGATTTGCTGTTTTCATGGATCAGTGCTATTATTTTCTCTATAGTATCTTCAGAACCTAAGATTCTTTCTTCTATCTCTTGTATTCAGTTGGTTATGCTTGTTTTTGTAGTCTCTATTCATTTACCTAGATATTCCATGTACAGCCGGTCCTCTGTGTTTTCTTTCCTGCCTCCATTTGAGTTTTCAAGTCTTGAACTGTTTCCATTATCTGTTTGATTGTTTTTTGTCAGAGCCCACGTGGGTCCAACTTAGATTCCCTAACCCGGCTGAAATGGAGTCGCGAGGAATAAAACCGACACAGCTTACAAGGTCATCTTGGAAAAGGCCAGAACGACTCTTTATTCTCGGAACATCTTATATCTACATTCAGTGGGGGAAAACACATTAGGCTGTCTCAAAGGCAACCAGGTGCCTGGGCTTAGGTCACGTCGGCATCTAGCAGTCAGGTAGGCCATGAATTAGCATCTCTATAAGACATCCTCTTAGTCACAAAAGGAAGGAAGCACCGAACCTCTGAAACTCTTGAGTCATCAGCCTTAGCCAACATCTCTCCTCAGGTAATCCACATTCTAACAAAAGAAACTAGGAGCAGCACATCCTGACTTTTTTAAGGAGGCGACAGCTTGTCTGCAGAGCTATGTGCCTAGCTCAGACCAGGCTAATGGCTACTGTGCCAAACCGAAATATGGGCCCACAGTTTTTCCTTGGTTTCCTAGGATATCATTCACAGATTTACTCAATTCTTCAAACTTTCTTTTATTCTTCTCACCCATTTCTTTAAGGGAGTTTTTACCACCTGTTTAAGGGCTTCTATCACTTTCATAAAGTCAATTTTTTCCATTTCTTCTTGATTAAGGTGTTCATGTCCTCCTGTTGTACGGTTGCTCGGTACTGGTGGTTTCATGTTGTTTTTCATATTGTTGGGTGAATTCTTGCATTGGTGCCTGCCCATCTCTTCCTCTGAATGATCCTCTATGGATCTTCTTTTAAAGAATCAGGTCTCCTTGCCCACTGATGTACCTTTTGGTGCTGAGTTCAGATCTCCTTGCTGGCCAGGTAGCTCACAAACAAAGGGCCTACCTTGTTTGCTGCAGGCAGGCTATTGAGACAAATGAACTACCACCTGCCTGGTTGCACTCACAACTCGGTCCCAGCGCCCAAACAGGCTGAGCTGGGTGATGTTATGTGCCCAAAGAGGGGAGGGAGGCAGAAGGGGGAGTGTTCTGGATGCAAGCTGGGTGGGATAAGAAGAGAGAGGCAGTATCTGGGGAGTATAGCCCCTGCAGGAAGACCAGGAAGTATAGGGGGATGAGGAACATCTGTGTTCCATGTCCTCGGCAGCTGCTGTAGGTCAGAAACTCACTCACCCCAGTGATGGCTCTTCTGGTGCCAAGATCAGATCTCCATGCTGGTCAGGTAGCTCGTAAACAAAGGGCCTATCTTGCTTGCTGCAGGCAGGCTATTGAGACAAAGGAACTACCACCCACCTGTTGCCCTCATGATTTGGTCCCAGCGTGCAAATAGGCTGAGCTGGGTGATGTTATGTGCCCAAAGAGTGGAGGAAGGCAGAAGTGGGGTGGGGGGTTGTGGAGGCAAGCTGGGTGGGATAGGAAAAGAGAGGCAATATCCGGGGAATATAGCCTCTGCAGGAAGACCAGGAAGTATAGGGGGCCGAGGAACGTCTGTGTTCCCTGTCCCGGGCTGCTGCCACCTAGGGGACTTTCTGATGCTTCTTCAGAGTACAACTTCCCCACGGCAGAAGCTGCAGTGCCTGCTCTCCTAGAGCACTTGGAACTGAGTAATCCAGAATTCAGTGAGAACAAAACAACTACAGAGAAAGATACTCTGGTAAGGATCTAAAAATGGTGAGATTTATAATTCTGGTTAGAAAGAGACTTTGGTATCTCTTATAGATCACAATGCTGAGTTTATAATATTTTAGTATGAAAATCAGTATGTAGTCAGTTGACCTAATTCAAAATTGATGTGAAGATTAATGGAAAAAAATAATGCTGATTCACAAGTGTTTTTGATTGGTTGTTTAGAGATGTGGAAAAATGTCATTGGTAGGAAACTTAAAAAGTTTGAAAGGTGTAGCCACCATATCCTTACCTTATTCTCAGATGACTCTAGTTGATATAGCAGCTTTGTGTTATTTAATTTATAAGAATGTAAATCTTTAAGAAAGATAATGAACAATCAGTTTCAAAAGCACACCTTAACCCAGAAGAAATTGACTTTAAATGTAATATGAAAATGATGGAGACCCTTAAACAGGAAGTGAAAAACTCCCTTAAAGAAATGGAAGAAAAGACTAACAAAAAATTAGAAGAAATTAATGAATCTCTCAAAGATACCAAAGAAAACCAACAAAAAACAATCAAACAGGTAAAGGAAACAGTTAAAGACTTGAAGACTGAAATGGAGATAATAAAGAAAGCACAAACTGAGGGATGGCTGGATATGGAAAACCTGGGTTAACAAATAGGAACTACAGAGACATACATAAACAACAGAATACAAGAGATAGAAAAAAGAATCTCAAGTGCTGACGATACTATAGAGGAATAAACACACAAAGATTCAAACAAGAAAGGAAATTACAGATCAATCTCATTCATGAACACAAATGCCAAAATTCTCAATGAAATACTGGCATACCGAATCCAAGAACACATCAAAAAGTCATCCATTATGATCAAGTAGGCTTCATTGCAGAGGTATAGGGCTGGTTGAACATACAAAAATCTATCAATGTAATCTATCATATAAATCAACTCAGGAAATTCGGGATCAACCTACCCCTGGACCCAGCAATACCACTCTTGGGAATATACCCAGGAGATGCCCTATCATACAACAAAAGTATATGCTCAACTATGTTCATAGCAGCATTGCATTGGCATTGGTTGTAATAGCCAGAACCTGGAAACAACCTAGATGCCCTTCAATGGAAGAATGGATGAAGAAAGTATGGAATATATACATATTAGAGTACTACTCAGCAGTAAAAAACAATGACTTCTTGAAATTTGCATGCAAATAGACAGAAATAGAAAACACTATCCTGAGTGAGGTAGGTCAGACCCAAAAAGAGGAACATGGGATACACTCACTCACATTTGGTTTCTAGCCATAAATAAAGGGCATTGAGCCTATAATTCGTGATCCTAGAGAAGCTAAATAAGAAGGTGAACCCAAAGAAAAACATATAGTCATCCTCCTGGATATTAACTTTCATCAGGCGATGAAAGGAAACAGAGACAGAGTCCCACATTGGAGCACCGGACTACAACCCCAAGGTCCAAATCAGGAGCAGAAGGAGAGAGAGCACGAGCAAGGAACTCAGGACTGCGAGGGGTGCACCCACACACTGAGACAATGAGGGTGTTCTATCGGGAACTCACCAAGGCCAGCTGGACTGGGTCTGAAAAAGCATGGGATAAAACTGGATTCACTGAACATAGCAGACAATGAAGACTGCTGAGAAGTCAAGAACAATGGCACTGGGTTGTGATCCTACTGCACGTACTGGCTTTGTGAGAGCCTAGGCTGTTTGGATGTTCGCCTTACTAGACCTGGAAGGAGGTGGGAGGTCCTTAGACTTCCCACAGGGCAGGGAACCTGGTCTGCTCTTCGGGCTGATGAGAGGGGGGAGTTGACTGGGGGAGGGGGAGTGATATGGGAGGCGGTGGCAGGGAAGAGACAGAAATTTTTAATTAGTAATAATAATAATAAAATCATATGATCATTTCATTAGATGCTGAAAAAGCATTTGACAAAATTTAAGACCCCTTTATGATAAAGGTCTTGGAGGGATTAGGGATACAAGAATCATACCTAAATATAATAAAAACTATACATAGCAAGTTGACAGAAACATCAAATTAAATGGAGAGAAACTCAAAGTGATTCCACTAAAAATAGGAACAAGACAAGGCTGTCCACTCCCTCCATATCTCTTCAATATAGTACTTGAAGTTCTAGCAATAACAATAAGACGACATAAGGAGATCAAGGGGAATCAAATTGGAAAAGAAGTCAAACTTTCATTCTTTGTAGATGATATGATAGTGTACATAAGTAACCAAAAAAAAAAAAACCTCTATAAAAGAACTCCTACGGTAAATAAATACCTTCAGTGATGTAGCAGGATACAATATTAACTCAAAAATATCAGTAGCCTTCATATACAAAAAGGATAAAGAAGCAGAGAGGGAAATCAGAGAAACATCACCTTTCACGCTAGCCACAAAGTGCATAAAGTACTTTGGTGTAACACTAAACAAGGAATTGAAAGATCTGTTTGACAAGAACTTTAAGTCTTTGAAGAAAGAAATTGAAGAGGATACCAGAAAATGGAAGGATCTTCCATGCTCTTGGATTTTTAGGATCAACATAATAAAAATGGTAATTCTACCAAAGGCATTCTATAGATTCAATGAAATCACCATCAAAATCCCAACAAAATTCTTCAGTGATCTTGAGATAACAATAAACAACTTTATATGAAAAAACAAAAAACCCAGGATAACCAAAACAATTCAATACAATAAAGGAACTTCTGGAGGTATTACCATCCCTGATTTCAAACACTATTACAGAGGTAGAGTAATGAAAACAGCTTGGTATTGGCATAAAAACAGAGATGTTGACCAATGGAATTAAAGACCCAGATATTAATCCACAAACTATGAACACCTGATTTTTGACAAAGGAACTAAAAGTATACAATGGAAGAAAAAAAGCATCTTTAACAAATGGTGCTGCCATAACTGGATGTCAACATGTAGAAGAATGAAAATAGATCCATATCTATCACCATGCACAAAACTCAAGTCCAAATGGATTAAAGACCTCAATATAATTCTTTTTTTTTACTTATTTATTTATTTTTATTCTTTTTTAATTAAAATTTCCACCTGCTCCCCATTTCCCATTTCCCTCCCCTCCTCCCAAATATTGCCCTCCCCCCACTTCCCTCCCCCTATCCCCACTCCTCTTCTCCTCCCCCCACTCCATTCCCCCTCCCTCTCGATACTGAAGAGCAGTCCAAATTCCCTGCCCTGCGGGAAGACCAAGGTCCTTCTATCTACGTCCAGAAAGGTGAGCGTCCAAACAGGCTAAGCTCCCACAAAGCCAGTTCATGTATTAGGATCGAAACCTAGTGCCATTGTCCTTGGCTTCTCATCAGTCTTCATTGACCGCCATGGTCAGAGAGTCCGGAATCAACCCATGCTTATTCAGTCCCAGACCAGCTGTCCTTGGTGGGCTCCCAATAAATCAGTTCCACTGTCACAGTGGGTGGGTGCATCCCTCGTGGTCCTGATTTTTTGCTCATGTTCTCCCTCCTTCTGCTCCTCATTTGGACCTTAAGAGCTCAGACCGTTGCTCCAAATTGAGACTCTGTCTCTACCTCGATCCATCGCCAGATGAAGGTTCTAAGGTGATATGCAAGATATTCATCAGTATAGGATAGGGTCATTTCAGGTTCCCTCTCCTTAGTTGCCCAAGGTACCAGCTGGGGACATATTCCTGGACACCTGCGAACCCCTCAAGAGTCAAGTCTCTTGCCAACCCTAAGATGGCTCCCTTAGATAGGATATATACTTCGCTGCTCCCGTATCCATCCTTCCTATATCCCAACCATCCCAATCCTCCGAGCTCCTCCCATCCTCCCCTTCTCATATTTCTCATCCCATTTCCCCTTTGCCCCATGCCACCTCACCCGCAAGTTCCCAGTTTTTGCCCTGGAATCTTGTCTACTTCCCCCTCTCCATGCGGATGACTATATGATTTTCTTTGGGTTCACTTTCTTATTTAGCTTCTATAGGATCACACATTATATGCTTAATGTCTTTTATTTTATGGCTAGAAACCGATTATGAGTGAGTACATCCCATGTTCCTCTTTTTGAGTCTGGGATACCTCACTCAGGATAGTGTTTTCTATTTCCATCCATTTGCACGCAAAATTCGAGAAGTCATTGTTTTTTACTGCTGAGTAGTACTCTAATATGTATATATTCCACACTTTCTTCATCCATTCCTCCATTGAAGGGCATCTAGGTTGTTTCCAGGTTTTGGCTATTACAAACAATGCTGCTATGAACATAGTTGAACAGATACTTTTGTCATTTGATGTGGCATCTCTTGGGTATATTCCCAATAGTGGTATTACTCGATCTTGGGGTAGGTTGATCTCAAATTTCCTGAGAAATCGCCACACTGATTTCCAAAGTGGTTGCACAAGTTTGCATTCCCACCAGCAATGAATGAGTGTGCCTCTTTCTCCACAACCTCTCCAGCAAAGGCTATCATTGGTGTTCTTGATTTTAGCCATTCTGACAGGTGTAAGATGGTATCTCAAAGTTGTTTTAATTTGCATTTCCCTTATCGCTAAAGAGGTTGAGCATGACCTTAGGTGTCTTTTGGCCATTTGAATTTCTTCTGTTGAGAATTCTCTGTTCAGATCAGTGCCCCATTTTTTTTATTGGGTTCATTAGCATTTTAAAGTTTAGTTTCTTGAGTTCTTTATATATTTTGGTGATCAGACCTTTGTCTGTTGCAGGGTTGGTGAAGATCTTCTCCCAGTCAGTGGGTTGCCTTTTTGTCTTAGTGACAGTGTCCTTTGCTTTACAGAAGCTACTCAGTTTCAGGAGGTCCCATTTATTCAATGTTGCCCTTAATGTCTGTGCTGCTGGGGATAAACGTAGGAAGTGATCTCCTGTACCCATATGTTGCCTCAATATAATTCTGATCGCACTGAACATGATAGAAGAGAAATTGGGAAGTAGCCTGCAATACATGGGCACAGGAGACCACATCATACGTATAACCCCAGTAGCACAGACAATAAGAGCAACAATGAATAAATGGGACTTCCTGAAACTGAGAAGCTTCTGTAAAGCAAAGGACACTGTCATTAAGATAAAAAGGCATCCTACTGAATGGGAGAAGATCTTCACCAACCCCACATCAGACAAAGGTCTGATCTCCAAAATAACAAAGAACTCAAAAAAAAAAACTAGACATTAAAATTCTAAATAATAGGGTACTGAACTGAACAGAGAATTCTCAACAGAAGAAGTTCAAATGGCCAAAAGATTCTGAAGCTCATGTTTAACTTCCTTAGCGATCAGGGAGATGCAATCAAAACAACCTTGAGATACCATATTACACCTGTCAGAATGGGTAAATTCAAAAACACCAGTGATAGGCTTTGCTAGAGAGGATATGGAGTAAGGGGAACACTCATCCATTGCTGGTGGGAATGCAAACTTGTGCAACCACTTTGGAAATCAATGTGGTGGTTTTTCAGACTGTTGGGTGTCAACCTACCTCAAGATCCAGCAATATCACTCTTATGAATATACCTAAGAGATGCCCAATCATACTACAAAAGCATTTGTTCAACTATGTTCATAGTAGCATTATTTGTAATAACCAGAACCTGGAAACCACCTAGATACCCCTCAATGGAAAAAATGGATAAAGAAAGTGTGGCACATATACCCATTAGAGTATTACTCAGCGATAAAAAAACAATGACATCTTGAATTTTGCATGCAAATGGATGGAAATAGAAAATCCTATCCTGAGTGAGATAACCCAGATACAAAAAATATGAATATGATATGTACTCACTCATTAGTGGACTCTAGCCATAAACAAAGGACATTGAGCCTATAGTTCGCAATCCTAGGGAAGCTAAATAATAAGGTGAACCCAAAGAATAACATATATAGATCCTCCTGGAAATTGGTAGAAGACAAGATTGCCAGGCAAAAGTTGGGATCATGGGGCTGGGGGTGTGGTGGGGGAAAGGGGAGAGGGGGAGAGAGAAGGGAGAAGGGGAGGATTTGGGAGAGCTTGGGGGAATGGAACGGTTGAGAATGAGGATGTGCAGATATGGGAGCAGGGAAGAAGATATCTATATTATGGGAACCATTTTAAGGTTGGCAAGAGACTTGGCTCTAGTTGGGTTCCCAATTGTCCAAGGGGATGTCCCCAGCTAGGTCCTTGGGCAGTAGAGGAGAGGTCCCTGTACTCTTCTTATCTCATAGTCACACTGATGAATATCTTGCATATCACCATAGAATCTTCATCTTGCGATGGATGGGTATAGAGACAGAGTTCCACATCTGAGCACTGGACTGAGCTCCCATGGTCCAGTTTAAGAGCAGTAGGAGGAAAAAGATGATCAAGGAAGTCAGGATCGTGAGGCGTTTGTCCACCCACTGAGACAGTGTGCCTGATCTAGTGGGAGCTCACCAAAGCCAGCTCAAATGGGTCTGAATGAGCATGTGATCAGACTGGACTCTCTGAATGTGGATGACAATGAGGGCTGACTGAGAAGCCATTGATAATGGCACTGTGATTTGTCTCTAGTGCATGTACTAGCTTTTGGGGATCCTAGTCTGTTTGGATGCACACCTTCCTAGGCCTGGATGGATGGAGGAGGGCCTTGGACTTCACACAGGGTAGGGTACCCTGCCCTCTCTTATGACTGGGGGGAGGGAGGGTGAGTGGGGTTGTGGGAGGGTAATGGGAGGAGTAGAGGAAGTGGAAATTTTGAATGGTTTTATTTATAAAGCAATAAAAATTTAAAAAAATCAAAACTAATAAAGTGCAAAGAAGACACATTTCCTTAATTTATATTTAGTTAACTGCCTCATATTTGCCCTTGTTTATTCCATACATATACTTTAAAATGATGCAAAATCTTAAGTTTTTTATTGCTGTGATGAAAAAACATGAGAATAAACAACTCTGGGAAGAAAGTATTTATACACATTTAACCCTTATGGTTTCTAGATGCTCCAAATCTTTCTTCTGCTCTTTATTCAGTGCTAATTCAAAGAATAATCTTTTGAACAAGAAGTCTTCACACAAACAGTATATGTCCATACTATTGCTCTCATGGTACTATGCACGAGTACTTCTTGCATCCTGTATATGTGTTGGTAACAGTTAAGACACAATATAGGTGTGGGGGTTTCCTGTTAATTCCTGGATGATGCTGTTGCTCTGGCTTCTATGGTAGTCCTTCTTCGACTTAAAGGAAAATCCTGAAGAATAACATTTACTTTGTCTATATTTTCTTTTACTTTCCCAATCTAAGGAGCTAGATGAGACATCCTGATGGTCCAGTCTCCATTCTTTTTCTTGGCATCTCTAGGAGAGAATCACCATGCATGCCAGAAACATCAGGATATTAACATTCATTTAGGTTGGCATCCGAGGAAACCAGGAAAAGTTCCTAAGTTCCTGATTAATGATGTGTTCCATTTGTTACCTTGGCTCCAATAAGCATTCAGTGGCAGTAATTCTGCAACAAAATTTACCCTCAATATCAGCAGTCTGATTCCTAAATATGTTGCAATGTGTTATTGTCCAGAAATCTATGATGCTCCTCCCACAGAGATTCAAGTCATAACATAAGACCCTCAGGACAGAAGAGTCAGAGTGGGCTGCTTTAACTGTTATTCTTGATATCCCCATCTGCTGACAGATTCTCTCATATGTAGCCATGTTTTGAAAATCTCTGGAAGTTTTGGTAGAAGAGAACCAAAAGATTGAAGTTGAGATAAATCTGCAACAGCTCAGTCCCAACTACAAATACATAGCACTGTCTCTCATGTTTCTCTAAGAAGAGAAGTTTGTGCATCTGAAGTTCTAGGTAAGTATCAGATGTGATTCATCCAGGAAAACAAAAGCCAATATATATATATTCATGTAATGATTGTTTCAATACATGTGATAGGAGCCTGAGTAACATCTATGAATTGACTTACAAGTTAGTAATTAATATTTTTAACATTTTATTTAAAAGATTGGATTCCCTTGTGCTGTTATGAAATCAAAGCTTTCTAACATGTAGGTATAACCTACCTAACCATGCTGTGCTTAGACCTCCCCAGGAACTCTGGTATTATTCCTGAGTTTTGGCAATAAAAAGCCAACTGTGATTACTGTCATGGAATTGTCAGAATTTTGATTATTGGTGGCATATTTATAATATGTATGTTTGACATTTGAAATATCTTCTGCAAGATTCAGATCAACAAAAGAGAAACATTTAAAAATTAATAGGAAATAAACAATTGAATTAAGTATGTGGGAGTTTGGGGGAATTTAATGAGTAGATTGGCTATAGAAAAATGAAGAAGTTGCTCTCTTTTCTCTTAATGGAAGAATGTCTTATTCATATTGTAACAAAAGATGAAGAATCCACAGTCGATTAGGAAGTTCTGTTTCAAAAGTAATTTACATTATCTACAGTTATCATAGCAATCACAATTTAGACAATTCTGTTATTATTTACCTAAAATAAGTCTAGAAAAACAATTTTGTTAAGAACATTTTTAGTAAAATTCATCATAAATAAAATTTCAAGAAAAGTTACAGACCAATGTTAAGCCACTCACAAAATCTACCTATGTAAATTAACAGCTACAGTTAGAGCATCCATTAGGAATGGAAGCTGTGGAGCTTTACATAAGATAGTACACATTAGCTATTAAATATATTTGTAAGGATAATTCTACCACCAAAAATGAAAAAAATATGTAATGGAATTAGAACTAGACAGTTAGCTTTAAATGTTATTGCATAGTTCAGGCCCATTACCTGGATTCAGACCAAATTCATAACCTAATTTATTATTTATTTTCTCTTTTTTATATATGACACTATATACACATGTACACTTTTTACATACACACATATTTTCCTAAGAAGGAGAAAGTGAGATCTTTCCTTATGAGATAATGTAACCTAAATTAATATTAAATACTGTAAGTGACCATTTTTTTCTGAAATTTTGTGATTTCAATTTTGTTTTGAACTAGATAGTGTTCATATATATGAGTATATATACATATACATATATATGTATATATATACATACATGAACCATTCTTGTGCTTGTAGTGCTTATAGACAACTATGTCAATTCCAAAAGATACAAGATATTGAGGCTTCATCAGAAAAGAGCTTTTAATTCTCTTAGCAGTCTTGTTTGAAGCCTAGCTGGTAATTAATAATAAAAGACAAGTAATGATTACAATGAAACAGGGCATTTTATTTGATTTTACCTTTTTGTCAGTCATATATGGTAACTTAAAATGTTACTGGCTCTATCAAAACCATAATGTAGGATTCTAAATATGACCTGGTTGTGGAGAAGAGAGCACTCAGAAGATGTAGCAAGATCTCATTTAAGTGTTTTGACAAGGGTTAAGCCACATGACTGGGTCTCATTTCCTCAGGTCTCTGGGAAGGCATATTACGCAGGATGGGTTGTGGGAAAGATATAATGAGGTTTATGCTTATTCACATACAATACTTAACACTTGTGAATATTTTCCATTTTTCTTTTCCCTACCTCTCATGGAACCATAGGAATCTCTTTCTTTCTCTTAATTGTCAGATTCAAAATAGGTCTCCCATGTCCTGCTCTAAAGTTATTTTTTAGATGAATTATGACACTTTGTGGTGAGCACTGTGTTCTGTATGTTTCAGAATTTCATCTAAACATCATATAAATATACTGAAACAAATAACACAGAGAGAGAGAGAAACACATGGATACACATAACACACACACACACACAGAGTAAGCTTAAAATAGCATATTTCCTTACAGCTTTTCCAAACATGTTTATTGTTATGTATCACTCCTTTGTTAGTTTTGTACTTGCTCATTTTCAATCTTAATACCCATCAAATTCATCTTCCTCAAACTACTACTTTTCTATCTTTCCCTTTTCAAAAAAAAAAAAAACCAACAACAAAACAACAAAGTGACAAAACCAGTTGACAGGTCAGTGTAGATGAGGAAAATATTTAATGGCTGCTAATAAAAAAAAATCAGTTGTTTCCAGAAATGAATCATTTAGAGAGTATCCAATTCCAAGTGGTCACCTCCAAACACATGTGAATATGGGCAATGTAAAATGGACTCATCAGGAGCTGTATATAAATGTCTCTATCATCTTTCTTTCTGTATCTCTCTTACTTGTTCGTTTCTCTCTTCTGTGTGGGGGGAGTTGTGAGTATGTAACAATAATAATTGAAGGAGACATTGAGAATTTAAGAGGATATGATGGAAAGACCACGGGGATAATTAAAGTGGGAAGAGGAAGAAGTAGAAATGATATAAAAACAGGACTTTATCCAAATAAACACTTATCCCAAATAAAATCCCAACAGCTCATAAACATGGTGAAAATACACATATAGATTGGAAAGGCAAAACTTAAATGTCCCAGTTTTTACTTCCTGGCACCCCATTCTCTCAATCTATTTCCATAATTTCATTTGTAAAATACTATGTTTTTGTCTCCTCCCAAGGTTCAAACAGATTTTTTGTTTGTTAGTTTCTTTCATATTTAAAGTAGTACTAAATAATATTTTCCCTGATCCTTGTTCATTTATTTCTACTACTCTCATTTATTTTCCTGCTTCCTGTCTATTCGTCTGCTTTCGCAGGTTTTGGGGTAGTATTTAAGGTATTAAGAAGCAAACATAGTGAATCAGAAAAGGATTTTATTCAGGATCAATGTGATGTAAAGGACATATACACTACAATAGAGCATCATTCCCTACATAAAATTTACTCAAGGAATAATTCCAGGAGCTTTTTTTTTTGTCATCCACAAAGAAGATGGTTTCTGAAAGACCTAATTTATATAAACTTACATTTCAATTTACATATTCTTTACCAATGATACATATTACAATAATATGAATGCTAGACTTTGTACATGCGTAAGATAGTAAATAAATATTTTACATAAAATGTTATTTTAAGAATAATTTTTTTGGTACACAATGTCAGTTGTAGACAGGATAGGTTGAATATTCCCACTCTATTTATCTTCATGGGTATTTTTTGTCTACATTGGAGTATTCATATAAACCATAGGTTGGAATGGTTTGATTGTTTTCTTTGGAGAGGAATGTGTTAATGAAATGCTCTTATCCATCCCTCAGTCCCATTGGACCAATTTCTCAGTGTCCACTTTTTCTCAAATAATTATTCAGAGGATTAAAATCAATCACATTTTTGGTCAGTAGTTCAGGCCTCTTTTTTGGCTAGTTCTAACTATAAATTAACCTATTTCTATTAGTTTATATTTTACCATGTGGCTCCTGGCTTGTTACCTCATGTCTTGCTTCTGAGAACATCTCCTTGACTCCACCTACTCTCTATCTCTATCTCTATTTGGACTTTCTGCCTAACTTTACTATGCTAAGCCACTGGCAAAAACAGTTTTATTCAAAAACCAATAAAAGCAACACATATTCACAGCATACAGAAGATCATTTCACATCATCTCCCCCTTTCTGTGTAATTAGAAAGAAAAGTTTTAACTTTAACATAATAAAATTACATATAAGAAAACATTTATCAAGCAAGAATTATAGTTACAAAGTTTAGTCTATGTATATTAGTTAAAATCAAAGAAAACACTCTATCACCTATCTTATCTTTGTAAGTCTAAGGTTTTGCATCTAATTTATCTTTTATTGTAACTAAAGAAAACTATAATTTTAACTATCCTTCTATTCTTCAAATCCATCAAAGACTCCAGAAGAATATAATATTACCCAAATAAGCAGTCAATACATTGTAAGCAACTTCCAAAGCTTTAGAATTTACAAGAGACTGCCTGAACAGTCATCCAACATTCTTTGGCAACTTTGGGAAATCCATCTTCAGTCTATAGGGACATAGTGTCTGGCATACATTTTAATGAATCAGGAAATTTGAAGATCTGTTCTACCTTGTTTGGTAAATTTTCTCAGTTGTTTTCTTCTGTGTAGTGCAGAATGTCTAGCAGTTTCCTCTATGAAGCAGGAATCCTGAAGGACAGTAAGGTCTTATCTTAGCAAGTCTGGCAGACACTCTCCTGTGGGTCCTGTAAAACAAGTTTATACAGCAAACTATTAAGTCATTCAGGCAAGAGCAGTTTCTTGCCTAAATGACTAGTCTTGTCACATAAAAGAAAAATTCCATAATAAGTTTCTTCAATGCCCATCATCCTCCCTGAAGTAATTGATGCTGTCAGAAACAGACATGTCTCATTGTTGAGAAAAGATTAAGTTCTTAAAACATTTTGAATGCCATATTTTGTAGGTCTTTGAAGTGTTGAAGATTATTTATCTTTCTGAAATACATCTCTGTATTTGTAGAAAACTTAATATGACTCATAATGATAGTGTGCTCTACTCATAGATTGCTGCATTATTCAGCCATCTTCAGAGAGGCTTGCTTTTGCAGTAGGTGAAAACAAATAGTGATTCCAATAGCTAGACATTATTCAGAGGTGATTAGAGACCTGGGAACATAAAGTACATGGAATGTCTCCATCAAATCTCTCCCCCTGAGATCAGGGAACACTATAGAAGAGAAGGCAGAAGATATGGAGAGAGACAGAATGGAAGGAGAACACCAGGAGAACAAATCCTCTACAACAAGGGAGCAAAGTTGATATGAATTGACAGAGACTGAAGCAGCATAGAGCCTACCTGTGTCTGCATAAGGTCCTCTATATATGTGCATAAGGTCCTCTACATATGTGTTTTCAGTTTAATTCTTTTATGTGACTCCTCAATGTGTAAACAAATGGAGCTCTGATTCTTGGAACTCTTGTCTTTCTCTTGGATTGTCCTGTCCAACTCCAATATGTCAATTTTATTATATTTTATTTTGTTGTTATCTTCTAGACGTGTGCTCTTTTCCAATGAGATATTGAAATGAAGTAGATCTGGAAGAAACAGGAGATGGAGAGAAACTGAGAGTAACAAAGGTGATGGAGGAAGGTCATTGGTTAAATAATAAAGAAACTGCTTGGTCCTCATAGGTTAGAACATATGTGGGTGGAGTAAACAGAATGCTGGGAGGAAGAGGAAGTGAGCTCAGACTCGATAGCTCTCCTCTTGGGGGCAGACTCCATGCTCCCCTCTCAAATACAGTTTGTGTGTTGTTATTTCTGGTGTAAAGCTAGCCATGCAGGAGCCAGGCAGGACGAAAAGCAGGCTCACAGCTCCACACTACACAAAGGGAAGGAAAACTCTATTCATATAAAAATATAAACACAAAAAGTAAAGCAAACTGAGCAAACCGTACTGAATAAGTCAATCTTCCATTGTCACTACATTAGCTCCTGTCTTCTGGTTCCAGTCCTGCTTGAGTTCCCCATCTGACTTCCTTCAGTTTTGGACTATAATGGGGAAGTGTGAGCCAGATAAAGACTCCTCTGACAAAACAAAGAAAGAAAGAGTAAGAGAGTGATAGAGAAAAAGACAGAGAAAAGAAAACTAAGACAATTCCTTCTAGCAAAGAGAGAAGTGAACAAACAGTTAATGGAGGAAACTTCTTCCCCTCCATGCATATGATACAATAGTTGACACCCTATCTGATGACCATACGGTTAGAAAGACTTAATTACATTGTGAAGATAATCTCTCCCCGAGGATGAGTTTGTCAGGATACTAGTCACCTAGGATTTTTCAAATATTTAATGCTTATTTATTTTTATTTTATCTTTACTGGTGTTTTGGCTGCATATTTGTTGGTATACCATATGAGTGTAATATCTAAGAGGCTAGAAGAAGGAAATGTCTAAAATACTCTGGAATGGTGTGATAAAGATTTGCTAGCAGTCATACATATGCTGGGAATCAAATCTAGGTTCTGTAAAATAGCAGCTAATTTTCTAAATTACAAAACCGTCTACCTGCATCCTTATGATTTTTTTTATTATTTTTTATTCTTTTTTAATTAAAATTTCCAACTGCTCCCCGTTTCCCATTTCCCTCCCCCTCCTCCCACACATTGCCCCCTCCCCCCACTCCCCTCCCCCATCCCCACTCCTCTCCCCCTCCCCCAGTCCATTCCCCCTCCCTCTCAATACAGTCCAAATTCCCTGCCCTACAGGAAGACCAAGGTCCTCCCACTTCCATCCAGGCCCAGGAAGGTGAGCATCCAAACAGGCTAAGCTCCCAGAAAGCCAGTTCATGTATTAGGATCGAAACCTAGTGCCATTGCCCTTGGCTTCTCATCAGCCTTCATTGTCCGCCATGTTCAGAGAGTCCAGTTTCAACCCATGCTTATTCAGTCCCAGTCCAGCTGGCCTTGGAGAGCTCCCAATAGATCAGTTCCACTGTCACAGTGGGTGGATGCACGCCTCGTGGTCCTGATTTCCTTGCTCATGTTCTCCCTCCATCTGCTTCTCATTTGGACCTTAAGAGCTCAGACCGTTGCTCCAATTTGGGTCTCTGTCTCTCTCTCGATCTATCGCCAGATGAAAGTTCCTGTGCCATTCTCCTTGGCCTCTCGTCAGCTCTCATTGTCCGCCACATTCTGAGGGTCCGGTTTTATCCTATGTTTTTTCAGTAGCAGTCCAGCTGGCCTTGGTGAGCTCCCAATAGATCGGCCCCACTGTCTCAGTGGTTGGGTGCACCCCTCATGGTCCTGACTTCCTTGTTCATGTTCTCTCTCCTTCTGCTCCTCATTATAACCTTGGGAGCTCAGTCCGGTGCTCCAGTGTGGGTCTCTGGCTCTATCTCCATCCATCGCTAGATGAAGGTTCTATGGCGATATGCAAGATATTCATCAGTATGATTATAGGATGGGTTCATTTCAGGTTCCCTATCCTCAGGTGCCCCAGTGAACTAACTGGGGACATTGCCCTGGGCATCTGGTAGCCATTCCAAGTTCAAGTCTCTTGCCCACCCTTAGGTGGCTCCCTTACCTAAGGTATGAGTTTCCCTGCTCCCCTATCCAACCTTCCTTTAACCCCAATCACCCCGATTCCCCCAGTTCCCCTCATCCTCTCCTTCACACTTTACTCTCCCCATCACCCCACATCCCCATCCCACCCCACCCCGAAGATTCCAATTTTTTGCCCATCAGTCATGTCTATTTCCCATAGCTGGGAGGATATCTATATGTTTTTCCTTGGGTTTACCCTCTTGTTTAGCTTCTTTAGGATCACAAATTGTAGACTCAGTGGCCCCTATCCATGGCTAGAAACCAATTATGAGTGAGTACATCCCATGTTCTTCTTTTTGGGTCTGGGTTACCTCACTCAGGATCGTATTTTCTATTTCCATCCATTTGCATGCAAAATTCGAGAAGTCATTGTTTTTTACCGCAGAGTAGTACTCTAATGTGTATATATTCCACACTTTCTTCATCCATTCTTCCATTGAAGGGCATCTAGGTTGCTTCCAGGTTCTGGCTATTACAAATAATGCTGCTATGAACATAGTTGGACAAATGCTTTTGTCATATGATAGGGCATCTCTTGGGTATATTCCCAAGAGTGGTATTGCTGGGTCCAGGGGTAGGTTGATCCCAATTTTTCTGAGAAACCGCCACACTGATTTCCAAAGTGGTTGCACAAGTTTGCAGTCCCACCAGCAATGGATGAGGGTACCCCTTTCTCCACAACCTCTCCAGCAAAGGCTATCCTTGGTGTTTTTGATTTTAGCCATTCTGACAGGTGTAAGATGATATCTCAAAGTTGTTTTGATTTGCATTTCTCTGATCGCTAAGGAGGTTGAGCATGACCTTAAGTATCTTTTGGCCATTTTAACTTCTTCTGTTGAGAATTCTCTGTTCAGTTCAGTGCCCCATTTTTTAATTGGGTTAATTATCCTTTTAAAGTCTAGTTTCTTGAGTTCTTTATATATTTTGGAGATCAGACCTTTGTCTGTTGCGGGGTTGGTGAAGATCTTCTCCCAGTCAGTAGGCTGTCTTTTTGTCTTAATGACAGTGTCCTTTGCTTTACAGAAGCTTCTCAGTTCCAGGAGGTCGCATTTATTCAATGTTGCCCTTAATGTCTGTGCTGCTGGGGTTATACATAGGAAGCGATCTCCTGTGCCCATATGTTGTAGGGTACTTCCCATTTTCTCTTCTATCAGGTTCAGTGTGTTCAGATTGATATTGAGGTCTTTGATCCATTTGGACTTGAGTTTTGTGCATGGTGATAGATATGGGTCTATTTTCATTCTTCTACAGGTTGACATCCAATTGTGCCAGCACCATTTGTTGAAGATGCTTTCTTTCTTCCATTGTATACTTTTAGCTCCTTTATCGAAAATCAGTTGTTCATAGGTTTGTGGGTTAAAATCCGGGTCTTCTATACGATTCCATTGGTCGACTTCTCTGTTTTTATGCCAGTACCATGCTGTTTTCATTACTGTAGCTCTGTAATAGAGTTTGAAGTCAGGGATGGTAATGCCTCCAGAAGTTCCTTTATTGTATAAGATTGTTTTGGCTATCCTGGGTTTTTTGTTTCTCCATATAAAGTTGATTATTGTCCTTTCAAGATCTGTGAAGAATTTTGGTGGGATTTTAATGGGGATTGCATTGAATCTATAAATTGCCTTTGGTAGAATTGCCATTTTTACTATGTTGATTCTCCCAATCTAGGAGCAAGGGAGATCCTTCCATTTTCTGGTATCCTCTTCAATTTCTTTCTTCAATGCCTTAAAGTTTTTGTCAAATAGATCTTTCACTTCCTTGGTTAGAGTTACCCCAAGATATTTTATGCTGTTTGTGGCTATCGTGAAAGGTGATGATTCTCTTATTTCTCTCTCTGCTTCCATATCCTTTGGGTATAAGAGGGCGACTGATTTTTTGGAGTTGATCTTGTATCCTGCCACATTACTAAAGGCGTTTATCAGCTGTAGGATCTTCTATTCTATTCCATTGGTCAACTTCTCTGTTTTTATGCCAGTACCAAGTCGTTTTCAGTACTGTAGCTCTGTAATAGAGTTTGAAGTCAGGGATGGTAATGCCTCCAGACGATCCTTTATTGTATAAGATTGTTTTGGCTATCCTGGGTTTTTTGTTTTTCCATATAAAGTTGATTATTGTCTTCTCCAGATCTGTGAAGAATTTTGATGGGATTTTGATGGGGATTGCGTTGAATCTATAGATTGCTTTTGGTAGAATTGCCATTTTTACTATGTTGATCTTCCCAATCCAAGAGCAAGGGAGGTCCTTCCATTTTCTGGTGTCCTCTTCATTTTCTTTCTTCAAAGACTTAAAGTAGAAGACCCTGATTTTAGCCCACAAACCTATGAACACCTGATTTTCGATAAAGGAGCTAAAAGTATACAATGGAAAAAAGAGAGCATCTTCAACAAATTGTGCTGGCAGAACTGGAAGTCAATCTGTAGAAGAATGAAAATAGATCCATATCTATCACCATGCACAAAACTCAAGTCCAAATGGATTAAAGACCTCAATATCAGTCCAAACACACTGAACCTGATAGAAGAGAAAGTGGGAAGTACTCAACAACAAATGGGCACAGGAGAACACTTCCTACGTATAACCCCAGCAGCACAAACACTAAGGACATCATTGAATAAATGGGACCTCCTGAGACTGAGAAGCTTCTGTAAAGCAAAGGACACTGTCACTAAGACATAAAGGCAACCCACTGACTGGGAGAAGATCTTCACCAACCCCGCAACTGACAAAGGTCTGATATCCAAAATATACAAAGAACTCAAGAAATTAGACCGTAAAAGGCTAATCAATCCAATTATAAAATGGGACACTGAGCTGAACAGAGACTTTTCAACAG
Organism: Chionomys nivalis; assembly: GCF_950005125.1. Classification (NCBI taxonomy): domain Eukaryota; kingdom Metazoa; phylum Chordata; class Mammalia; order Rodentia; family Cricetidae; genus Chionomys; species Chionomys nivalis. Next base: position 82,126,735 of record NC_080086.1, read on the forward strand.
AAGAAGTTCAAATGGCCAAAAGACACTTAAGATCGTGCTCAACTTCCTTAGCAATCAGGGAAATGCAAATCAAGACAACATTAAGATACCATCTTACACCTGTCAGAATATCAGCTGTAGGAGTTCTTTGGAGGAGTTTTTGGGGTCGCTCATGTACACTATCATATCATCTGCAAATAATGCAAGTTTAACTTCTTCCTTTCCAATTTGAATCCCCTTTATCCCCTTATGTTGTCTTATTGCTATTGCTAAAACTTCGAGAACTATATTGAAGAGGTATGGAGAGAGTGGACAGCCTTGGCGTATTCCTGATTTTAGTGGGATGGCTTTAAGTTTCTCTCCATTTAATTTGATATTAGCTGTCGGCTTGCTGTATATAGCTTTAATAATATTTAGGTATGACCCTTGTATCCCTAATCTCTCCAAGACTTTTATCATAAAGGGATGTTGAATTTTGTCAAATGCTTTTTCAGCATCTAATGAAACGATCATATGGTTTTTTTCTTTCAGTTTATTTATATGATGGATTACATTGATCGATTTGCGTATGTTAAACCAGCCCTGCATCTCTGGTATGAAGCCTACTTGATCATAACGGATAATTTTTCTAATGTGTTCTTGGATACGGTTTGCCAGAATTTTGTTGAGGATTTTTGCGTCGATGTTCATGAGTGAGATTGGCCTGTAATTCTCTTTCTTGGTTGGGTCTTTGTGTGGTTTTGGTATCAGAGTTACTGTAGCTTCATAAAAGGAATTTGGCAATGACTCTTCTGTTTCTATATTGTGAAATACATTAAGGAGAATAGGTATTAGGTCTTCTTGGAAGTTCTGGTAGAATTCCGCATTGAAACCATCTGGTCCTGGACTTTTTTTGGAAGGGAGGTTTTTGATAACAGCTTCTAATTCTTCACGACTATCAGGTCTATTTAGATTGTTCACCTGGTCCTGGTTTAACTTTGGTATATGGTATTTATCTAAAAAAGCGTTCATTTCTTTTACATTTTCCAGTTTTGTGGCATACAGGCTTTTGTAGTAAGATCTAATGATTCTCTGAATTTCCTCTGTGTCTGTGGTTATGTCACCCTTTTCATTTCTGATCTTATTAATTTGCAAATTCTCTCTCTGCCGTTTGATTAGTTTGGATAGGGGTTTATCAATCTTGTTGATTTTCTCCAGGAACCAGCTTTTTGATTCATTGATTCTTTCAATTGTTTTCTGTGTTTCTATTTTGTTGATTTCAGCCCTCAGTTTGATTATTTCCAGTCTTCTACCCCTTCTAGGTGAGTCTGCTTCTTTTTTTTCTAGAGCTTTCAGGTGGGCTGTTAAGTCTCCAATGTGTGCTTTCTCTGTTTTCTTTAAGTGGGCAGTCAGTGCTATGAACTTTCCTCTCAGGACTGCTTTCATAGTGTCCCATAGGTTTGAGTATGTTGTTTCTTTATTTTCATTGTCTTCAAGGAAGAGTTTAATTTCTTTCTTTATTTCTTCCTTAATCCAGGTATGGTTCAGTAGTTGGCTATTCAGTTTCCATGAGTTTGTAGGCTTTCTGGGGGTAGCATTGTTGCTGAATTCTAGCTTTATTCCATGGTGATCTGATAAGATACAGGTGGTTATTAATATTTTTTTGTAACTGTGGATGTTTGCTTTGTTACCGAGTATGTGGTCGATTTTTGAGAAGGTTCCATGAGCTGCAGAGAAGAAGGTATATTCTTTCCTATTTGGGTGGAATATTCTATAGATGTCTGTTAAGTCCATTTGATTCATTACCTCCATTAATTCTCTTATTTCTCTGTTAGGTTTCTGTCTAATTGACCTGTCCATTGGTGAGAGAGGAGTATTAAAGTCTCCTACTATTAATGTGTGCGGTTTGATGGCTGCCTTGAGTTTTAACAATGTTTCTTTTACGTACGTGGGTGCTTTTATATTAGGGGCATAGATATTCAGGATTGAGACTTCATCCTGATGAATTGTTCCTGTTATGAGTAGAAAATGTCCCTCTCCATCTCTCCTGATTGATTTAAGTTTGAAGTCAACTTTGTTAGAAATTAGTATGGCCACCCCTGCTTGTTTCTTAGGTCCATTTACTTGATAAGCCTTATCCCAACCCTTTACATCCTTATGATTTTAATATAATTAGATAGAAATTATCTTTCCAAGATAATATCAATTATAGGTTTGTTACGTCTTGGAGATTCTTGTGGTTTTGTGTCATGAGTTCAGTGAAGTGAGGAAAAGTAATTGTTTCTTTATAATCTGGCAGATTTTCCAAGGCACTCAGTACTTCCTAAACTTATGTCCTATTTTAAAAATGATCTCAGACATGATGCATTCTCTGGTTAGAGCCTTTGGCATCCTGGGGCATCCTTGTGACTCTACTTAACAGAAAACATACCTCATTATCAAAAATAGTATTACTCTTTTCAACCATCAAAAGAGGAAAATAGTTCCCCCCATTCTTCAGTTGCATAGCCAAGACATGACATGCTCCATCTTCATGAAATTAAAGAAGGCATTTAATATGCCCAAGAAATTGGATTTATGATAAAACTTATTTTTTACACACATAATTATAACCAATTGTCATTGGGAGAAATTATATAAATCGTTAATATTAGAATCTAAATTCTTGATGTCCAAAGTCTTGGTCAATTTATGAAGAGATATTCAATCAAAGGTTGGGTGATTCTCCTGTGTTTCCCTAGAAGACAGAACTTACCTGTTAGATATGTGTGGTATTTCCCTGGGTGCTTTTCTAGTCTTTTTTTCTGTTCATGTATGCCTATATGTGTCAATGAACATCTTTTCCCCCTTTTCCTACTTTATATCTCTTTGGAGGGTTATTCATTTAACATGTCTATAGGAAATCAAAGAAAGGAAAGACACATTGACAACAGGGCTTCTTGAAGCCATGACAATGAATGGGGAAATGGGGGAATTGACTGTTGTATCTCTGTTGGCCCAGAACTTGGAGTTTCCCCAATTAGTGCACAGTACTAGTAAATACTGCACAGATTTCCACAATATATCTGTAGGTTTCTTTGTTCTATTCTATTGCCATTGGAGACACCATGACCATGTATAAAGAAAATCAACTAGATGAGCTTTCTTAAAGTTTGGTTCACTATCTTCATGTTGGAGAGCATGGCTGCACACAGGCAGACATGATAGATGAGAGTTCTACTTTTGGATCAGCAAGATGCAGAAGGATAGAGATGCCAGATCTGGCCTGGGTTTTTGAATCCTCAAAAATTACCTGCAATAACACATTTCTTCCAGCAAGGCCACACCTCCTAATCCTTTCAAATGGTGCCATTTCATAAGCATGAAAATATATGCACCTATGGGGAATCACAACAGTAGGTATAACACTAGCCAGAAATAAACCCCAAACACTATTTTCCTTGTATTGGTGTAATAACACAAATAGGAAACAAAATTCTTTGTTTGAAAGATTTTTTGGGGTAGTGTGTCCCTGTGCAGTAAACATTGCTCTTAAGTTCATTTTGGCAGAATTCCTGCTGGCCTGGTTCCAGAGAGTTAACATCTAGCCCTAAACTCCACTGGGCTACTCCTGGCCTTGCTCTGGAGTTAGCATCTAGCCATAATCTATCCTTTGTTTAGCAGATATCTTTTGTTGCCTTAAAATAATCTTGTCTGATAGTTTCCCAAGGATACAAATGGCCTATGCAAACCCTGTTTTGGGGAAACTCTGAAAACTGTGTGATATGATCAATCAAGAATTTACACTTGGCATTGTATTTTTGGAAGCTGCATTCAGGCTCTTGTGAGCATATGGAAATCAAATGTCCTAATTGTAAATATGGAGAAAAATAAAAATGCTCTGGGCAAAGGAAAGCATTTCTATCCATCAAGCATAAATGCCCCTTTAGCTGTGGAAAACTAAGTTCATTCTTAAAGTGTCTCTGAACAGTCTTTCAATAGACTCTCATGAATGCACATACATGGCATATGTGATATTTTACTGCCCAAGGTGTGGCTTGAATGAGAACAGACCTACTGAAGGAGAACAGAGAAGTTGGACACTTTGAAAATTGGAAGAAAATTACCCTCAGAGTAAGGGAGGCTCCAGGATTAGCAGCATCATGGAAAACTTCCCATCTTAAGAACAGTGGTACATGTAGTTATTAAAATTCCTGTTAAAAGGAAATAGAGTGAAATGGAAGGTTAAATGGCTTACAGAGCTTTTTGTATTAATTAAATGGCATTGTCATTGGTTTCACGCAACTCCTCATATTCAAGTGAACCTGAAAGTATGGAAGCAAGTTATGAGAGCTTTGAGGAGAGCTCGTCAGAATGGAGAGTCAATACTGTTAAGCGGAGGATAATATTCTTTCACAGGTTGATAGAAACATTGTTTCAGAGGACAGAGTTGTCAATCATAACTCTAGGTGACCCGAGGCCAGTCCCACAAGGGATGGCAGTGGGTTACCAAGGCCTTGTATTTCCCCTGCTGGGTGGCCTGTGGAGAGATTCTGGGCATTGGGTTTAATTAGTAGTTAAGGGGATTATGGAGTGGAGGGAAGAGAGAGAGAGAGAGAGAGAGAGAGAGAGAGAGAGAGAGAGAGAGAGAGAGAGAGAGAGAGCATAAGCAAAGGGGGAAGCAGGGAGGGAGAGGCAATAATTACCTTTTTAGAAGAGGAACTAACAGAGAGGGATAGAGAGGAAGCAAGAGATCAGGAGATCACTTGCCTAGGTGGGAAGTGCGGGATTAGTAGTGGGTGGGACATGGTACCCTTGTGACAGGCTAGATCAGCAGATTACAACGACAGCAAAAGTGAGGAAACCCAGGACACCAAAGATGGCTATCCTCCTTCTTCATCAGATGAAACAGATTTAGAAATAAGAAAAGCTAAAATCACCATGTTAAGAGACAGAAGTCTGATCTCCAAAATATACAAAGAACTCAAGAAATTAGTCATAGAAAGAGCAAATAATCAAATAAAAAAATGGAGTACAATTTGAAACAGAGAATTCTCAACAGGAGTATCCAAAATGTAAATGTTCAACATCCTTAGTCATCAGAGAAAGGCAAATCAAAACAACCATGTGATTCCATGTTACACCTATAAGAATGGCCAAGATCAAAAACACTGATAACAATTTATGCTAGAGTGGTTTTGTGGCAAAGGGATCAATTCTGCGTTACTGGTGGGAATGCAAGCTTGTACAGCCCCTTTGGATGTCATTGTGGTAATTTCTCAGAAAATTAGGAAACAACCTTCCTTAAGACCCAGTAATACCACTTTTGGGTATATATCCAATTGAGCCACAAAGAAATTTGCTCAACTATGTTAATAGCAGCATTGCTTGTCATAACAAGAAACTGAAAAAAAAAATGACACCTAAATGCTGTTTGGCTTAAGAATGGATAAGGAAAATGTGGTACATTTACACAATGGAATATACACAGCAGAAAAAAATAATGACATCTTGAATTTTGCAGGAAAATGGATGGAGCTAGAAAATATCATTTTGAGTGAGGTAACCCAGATACAGAAAGACAATTATCACATGTACTCACTCATAGGTGGTTTTCACATAAAACAAAGAAAAGCAGCCCACAAATCGCAATCTCAGAGAATCTAGACAACAATGAGGAACCTTAAGAGAAACATACATAGATCTAAACTACATGGGTAGTAGAAAAAGATAAGATCTCCTGACTAAATTGGGAGCATGGGAGAGGGTTGAAGAGGAGGGGAGAGGCAGGGAGGGGAGCAGAGACAAATGTAGAGCTCAATAAAAAACAGTTTTTTTTTTCTCTTTTGGTGTTTTGAGACAGGGTTTCTCTGTGGTTTTGGAGCCTGTCCTGGAGCTAGATCTTGTAGACCAGGTTGGTCCTGAACTCACAGAGATCCACCTGCCTCTGCCTCCCGAGTGCTGGGATTAAAGGCGTGCGCCACCACCGCCCGACTAAAAAACAGTTTTTTTTTTTTAAAGAGTAGGAGCTTAAAGAAAAAAAAAGCTCTATTACTTGGCAACAAGCTAAGAAAATTATGTAAAAGCTGTGTGCTGCTTGTTCTTTTTATAACCAAGCTCCTTTACCTGCTAATCTTACAGGTATACAAAAAAATTTGATAATGGATGGTGTAGGTGGTCCTTCTGTTTATGTCTTGCTTTCATTGGTTTAATAAAGAAACTGCCTTAGCCTTTTGATAGGGCAGAACTTAGATAGGTGGAGTAGACCAAACTGAATGCTGGGAAGAAGGGCAGTGTGGCACACACCATGAAGCTCCTCCCTGAGACTGATGCTGGTTAGAATCTTTCCTGGTAAGCCATGACCCTGTGGTGATACACAGATTATTAGAAATGGGCTAAATCAAGATGTGAGAGCTAGCCAATAAGAGATTAGAACTAATGGGCCAGGCAGTGTTTAAATAAATACAGTTTCTGTGTGATTATTTCAGGGGTTAAGCTAGCTAGGCGGTGGGATGCAGCCTGCTCCTCAATACTACAAATTGATGTATTTCTTTTAGCAGACTTTTTTTTTTTGGTTTTTCGAGACAGGGTTTCTCTGTGGTTTTGGAGCCTGTCCTGGAACTAGCTGTTGTAGACCAGGCTGGTCTCGAACTCACAGAGATCCGCCTGCCTCTGCCTCCCAAGTGCTGGGATTAAAGGCGTGCGCCACCACCGCCCGGCTCTTTTAGCAGACTTTGAAAATTTTAATTACATTCATCACATCATTGGTATATATTCTCTTTTTCTTTGGATATTTGCCTTAAATTCTGAAAGAACAGATTCTTTAATTAAGCGTTTTTTAGAAATAATTGCTGTAAATGGCATACCAGCATAAATTAAGACTGATAATGCACCTGCTTATATTTTCAGTAAAATGAAATATTTTTCTGTGTTACAACATCAGCCACCTTTTAAGGATACCATGTAATCTTACAGGACAAACAACTGTTGAGAGATCTAACGTCAAGAAATAAGATTGTAGATGCAAAAAAAGATGCTTGCTAAACAGAAGGGGTATATGAGAACTACCAAAGATATACTGCATAATGCCTTACTAACCTTAAATTTTCTAAATGTTAGTAAAAACAGGGACAGCAAGAGCAGACAGGCTTTGGATCATAAAAAGAAGAAAAAAAACCTGTTGATTTATATCAACCTGTATATTAAAAAGATGCCATGACATCTGCTTGGAGAATGGGAGAGGTATTATGATGGGGCTGGGATTATGCTTAGGCTTCTATAGGAGATAATAGATTGTGAATCCCATCAGAACTGATAAAAGTCCAGCATGAACAAGAGACGTGTCCCAGATGCTGCAGATGTAGAGATGTCTTTTCCAAATTCAAGACACAGGAGGTCTTTTCAGCAAACAACTATTCCTCCTAACTGGGGACAGCTTAAGAATTAGAGTGACAGGAGAGGTCCTAATTCACATGACTCACAAACCTCTAAATTCTATGATCTATTTCTTGTCATGTTTTTTATGATAAAAGTGCAGGTAAAAGAAATGGATCATAACTATTGAACTTTTATTCCCAACCCAATAATTAGCATAGCAGCAAGTTGGGGAGATATGGATATTTCTGTAGTGGTTGATGAATCTTCATAGCTACCTGTTCTTTATGAAAACAGAGGTCATGCTCAGCCAATGGATGAGGTTAGAGTGATTGACAATTACTCTGTGGGAGTACAAGGATTTCAAATTCACACAGAAAATAGAAATCAATGCCTAACTATAACCTCTCAAAACTATCCATAGTCAAAACTAAAAAAAAAAAAATAGCTGTAACAAGTTTTTTTTCTCTGTTATTTTTTTTATTCTTTTTTAATAAAATTTCCAACTGCTTGCCGTTTCCCATTTCCCTCCCCCTCCTCCCACACATTGAACCCTCCCCCCACTCCCCTCCCCCATCTCCCCTCCTCTTCTCCTCCCCCCAGTCCATTCCCCCTCCCTCTCGATACTGAAGAGCAGTCCAAATTCCCTGCCCTACAGGAAGACCAAGGTCCTCCCACTTCCATCCAGGCCCAGGAAGGTGAGCATCCAAACAGGCTAAGCTCCCACAAAGCCAGTTCATGTATTAGGATCGAAACCTAGTGCCATTGTCCTTGGCTTCTCATCAGCCTTCATTGTCCGCCATGTTCAGAGAGTCCAGTTTCAACCCATGCTTATTCAGTCCTAGTCCAGCTGGCCTTGGAGAGCTCCCAATAGATCAGTTCCACTGTCACAGTGGGTGGATGCACGCCTCGTGGTCCTGATTTCCTTGCTCATGTTCTCCCTCCTTCTGCTCCTCATTTGGACCTTAAGAGCTCAGACCGTTGCTCCAATTTGGGTCTCTGTCTCTCTCTCGATCCATCGCCAGATGAAAGTTCCTGTGCCATTCTCCTTGGCCTCTCATCAGCTCTCATTGTCCGCCACATTCAGAGAGTCCGGTTTTATCCCATGTTTTTTCAGTAGCAGTCCAGCTGGCCTTGGTGAGCTCCCAATAGATCGGCCCCACTGTCTCAGTGGTTGGGTGCACCCCTCATGGTACTGACTTCCTTGTTCATGTTCTCTCTCCTTCTGCTCCTCATTATAACCTTGGGAGCTCAGTCCGGTGCTCCAGTGTGGTTCTCTGGCTCTATCTCCATCCATCGCTAGATGAAGGTTCTATGGCGATATGCAAGATATTCATCAGTATGATTATAGGATAGGTTCATTTCAGGTTCCCTATCCTCAGGTGCCCCAATGAACTAACTGGGGACATTGCCCTGGGCATCTGGTAGCCATTCCAAGTTCAAGTCTCTTGCCAACCCTTAGGTGGCTCCCTTACCTAAGGTATGAGTTTCCCTGCTCCCCTATTGAAACTTCCTTTATCCCCATTCACCCCGATTCCCCCAGTTCCCCTCATCCTCTCCTTCACACTTTTCTCTCCCCATCACCCCTCATCCCCATCCCACCCCACCCCCAAGATTCCCATTTTTTGCCCATCAGTCATGTCTATTTCCCATAGCTGGGAGGATATCTATATGTTTTTCCTTGGGTTTACCCTCTTGTTTAGCTTCTTTAGGATCACAAATTATAGACTCAGTGGCCCCTATCCATGGCTAGAAACCAATTATGAGTGAGTATATCCCATGTTCTTCTTTTTGGGTCTGGGTTACCTCACTCAGGATCGTATTTTCTATTTCCATCCATTTGCATGCAAAATTCGAGAAGTCATTGATTTTACCGCAGAGTAGTACTCTAATGTGTATATATTCCACACTTTCTTCATCCATTCTTCCATTGAAGGGCATCTAGGTTGCTTCCAGGTTCTGGCTATTACAAATAATGCTGCTATGAACATAGTTGGACAAATGCTTTTGTCATATGATAGGGCATCTCTTGGGTATATTCCCAAGAGTGGTATTGCTGGGTCCAGGGGTAGGTTGATCCCAATTTTTCTGAGAAACCGCCACACTGATTTCCAAAGTGGTTGCACAAGTTTGCAGTCCCACCAGCAATGGATGAGGGTACCCCTTTCTCCACAACCTCTCCAGCAAAGGCTATCCTTGGTGTTTTTGATTTTAGCCATTCTGACAGGTGTAAGATGATATCTCAAAGTTGTTTTGATTTGCATTTCTCTGATCGCTAAGGAGGTTGAGCATGACCTTAAGTATCTTTTGGCCATTTTAACTTCTTCTGTTGAGAATTCTCTGTTCAGTTCAGTGCCCCATTTTTTAATTGGGTTAATTATCCTTTTAAAGTCTAGTTTCTTGAGTTCTTTATATATTTTGGAGATCAGACCTTTGTCTGTTGCGGGGTTGGTGAAGATCTTCTCCCAGTCAGTAGGCTGTCTTTTTGTCTTAATGACAGTGTCCTTTGCTTTACAGAAGCTTCTCAGTTCCAGGAGGTCGCATTTATTCAATGTTGCCCTTAATGTCTGTGCTGCTGGGGTTATACATAGGAAGCGATCTCCTGTGCCCATATGTTGTAGGGTACTTCCCATTTTCTCTATCAGGTTCAGTGTGTTCAGATTGATATTGAGGTCTTTGATCCATTTGGACTTGAGTTTTGTGCATGGTGATATGGGTCTATTTTCATTCTTCTACAGGTTGACATCCAATTGTGCCAGCACCATTTGTTGAAGATGCTTTCTTTCTTCCATTGTAAACTTTTAGCTCCTTTATCGAAAATCAGTTGTTCATAGGTTTGTGGGTTAAAATCCGGGTCTTCTATACGATTCCATTGGTCGACTTCTCTGTTTTTATGCCAGTACCATGCTGTTTTCATTACTGTAGCTCTGTAATAGAGTTTGAAGTCAGGGATGGTAATGCCTCCAGAAGTTCCTTTATTGTATAAGATTGTTTTGGCTATCCTGGGTTTTTTGTTTCTCCATATAAAGTTGATTATTGTCCTTTCAAGATCTGTGAAGAATTTTGATGGGATTTTAATGGGGATTTCATTGAATCTATAAATTGCCCTTGGTAGAATTGCCATTTTTACTATGTTGATTCTCCCAATCCAAGAGCAAGGGATATCCTTCCATTTTCTGGTATCCTCTTCAATTTGTTTCTTCAAAGCCTTAAAGTTTTTGTCAAATAGATCTTTCACTTCCTTGGTTAGAGTTACCCCAAGATATTTTATGCTGTTTGTGGCTATCGTGAAAGGTGATGATTCTCTTATTTCTCTCTCTGCTTCCATATCCTTTGTGTATAAGAGGGCGACTGATTTTTTGGAGTTGACCTTGTATCCTGCCACATTGCTAAAGGCGTTTATCAGCTGTAGGAGTTCTTTGGAGGAGTTTTTGGGGTTGCTCATGTATACTATCATATCATCTGCAAATAATGCAAGTTTAACTTCTTCCTTTCCAATTTGAATCCCTTTTATCCCCTTATGTTGTCTTATTGCTATTGCTAAAACTTCGAGAACTATATTGAAGAGGTATGGAGAGAGTGGACAGCCTTGGCGTATTCCCGATTTTAGTGGGATGGCTTTAAGTTTCTCTCCATTTAATTTGATATTAGCTGTCGGCTTGCTGTATATAGCTTTAATTATATTTAGGTATGACCCTTGTATCCCTAATCTCTCCAAGACTTTTATCATAAAGGGATGTTGAATTTTGTCAAATGCTTTTTCAGCATCTAATGAAACGATCATATGGTTTTTTTCTTTCAGTTTATTTATATGATGGATTACATTGATAGATTTGCGTATGTTAAACCAGCCCTGCATCTCTGGGATGAAGCCTACTTGATCATAATGGATAATTTTTCTAATGTGTTCTTGGATTCGGTTTGCCAGAATTTTGTTGAGGATTTTTGCGTCGATGTTCATGAGTGAGATTGGCCTGTAATTCTCTTTCTTGGTTGGGTCTTTGTGTGGTTTTGGTATCAGAGTTACTGTAGCTTCATAAAAGGAATTTGGCAATGACTCTTCTGTTTCTATATTGTGAAATACATTAAGGAGAATAGGTATTAGGTCTTCTTGGAAGTTCTGGTAGAATTCCGCATTGAAACCATCTGGTTCTGGACTTTTTTTGGAAGGGAGGTTTTTGATAACAGCTTCTAATTCTTCACGACTAACAGGTCTATTTAGGTTGTTCACCTGGTCCTGGTTTAACTTTGGTATATGGTATTTATCTAAAAAGCGTCCATTTCTTTTACATTTTCCAGTTTTGTGGCATACAGGCTTTTGTAGTAAGATCTAATGATTTTCTGAATTTCCTCTGTGTCTGTGGTTATGTCCCCCTTTTTATTTCTGATCTTATTAATTTGCAAATTCTCTCTCTGCCGTTTGATTAGTTTGGATAGGGGTTTATCAATCTTGTTGATTTTCTCCAGGAACCAGCTTTTTGATTCATTGATTCTTTCAATTGTTTTCTGTGTTTCTATTTTGTTGATTTCAGCCCTCAGTTTGATTATTTCCAGTCTTCTACCCCTTCTAGGTGAGTCTGCTTCTTTTTTTTCTAGAGCTTTCAGGTGGGCTGTTAAGTCTCCAATGTGTGCTTTCTCTGTTTTCTTTAAGTGGGCAGTCAGTGCTATGAACTTTCCTCTCAGGACTGCTTTCATAGTGTCCCATAGGTTTGAGTATGTTGTTTCTTTATTTTCATTGTCTTCAAGGAAGAGTTTAATTTCTTTCTTTATTTCTTCCTTAATCCAGGTATGGTTCAGTAGTTGGCTATTCAGTTTCCATGAGTTTGTAGGCTTTCTGGGGGTAGCATTGTTGCTGAATTCTAGCTTTATTCCATGGTGATCTGATAAGATACAGGTGGTTATTAATATTTTTTTGTAACTGTGGATGTTTGCTTTGTTACCGAGTATGTGGTCGATTTTTGAGAAGGTTCCATGAGCTGCAGAGAAGAAGGTATATTCTTTCCTATTTGGGTGGAATATTCTATAGATGTCTGTTAAGTCCATTTGATTCATTACCTCCATTAATTCTCTTATTTCTCTGTTAGGTTTCTGTCTAATTGACCTGTCCATTGGTGAGAGAGGAGTATTAAAGTCTCCTACTATTAATGTGTGCGGTTTGATGGCTGCCTTGAGTTTTAACAATGTTTCTTTTACGTATGTGGGTGCTTTTATATTGGGGCATAGATATTCAGGATTGAGACTTCATCCTGATGAATTGTTCCTGTTATGAGTAGAAAATGTCCCTCTCCATCTCTCCTGATTGATTTAAGTTTGAAGTCAACTTTGTTAGAAATTAGTATGGCCACCCCTGCTTGTTTCTTAGGTCCATTTACTTGATAAGCATTATCCCAACCCTTTACTCTGAGTAGGTGACTGTCTTTGTGGTTGAGGTGTGTTTCTTGTAAACAGCAGAATGTTGGATCCTGTTTTCGTATCCAATCTCTTAGTCTGTGACTTTTTATACGAGAGTTGAGTCCATTGACATTAAGTGATATTAATGACCAGTGATTGTTAACTCCGGTCATTTTTTAAGTTGTAAATTTTGTGTGTTCCCCTTCTTTGTGTTGCGCTGGTGAAGGGTCTCTAGTTGTCTGAGATATTGTGGTCATTGTTGGACTCCTTGGTTAGTGATTTTCCTTCTATTACTTTCTGTAAGGCTGGATTTGTGGCTACGTATTGTTTAAATTTGTTTTTTTATCCTGGAAAATTTTGTTTTCTCCATTTATAGTGAACGAAAGCTTGGCTGGGTATAGTAGTCTGGGCTTGCATCCATGGTCTCTTAGTTTCTGCAGTACATCTATCCAGGACATTCTGGCTTTCATGGTTTCCATAGAGAAGTCAGGTGTAAGTCTGATAGGTTTACCTTTATAAGTAACTTGGCCTTTTTCCTTTGCTGCTCTTAGTATTCTTTCTTTATTCTGTATGCTTTGTGTTTTGATTATTATATGGCGAGAGGATGTTTTTTTTTGATCCAGCCTATTCGGTGTTCTGTATGCTTCTTGAACCTTCATAGGTATATCTTTCTTTAGGTTGGGAAAGTTTTCTTCTATAATTTTATTAAATATATTTTCTGGACCGTTGAGCTGCGCTTCTTCTCCTTCTTCTATTCCTATTATTCTTAGGTTTGGTCTTTTTATTGTGTCCCATATTTCCTGAATGTTTTGTGATGAGAATTTGTTGGCCTTGCTGTTTTCTTTGATCAGCGTGTTTATTTTCTCGATGTTATCTTCAGAATCTGAGATTCTTTCTTCTATCTCTTGTATTCTGTTGGTTATGCTTGCTTCTGTAGTCTCTATTCGTTTACCTAGATTTTCCCTGTCCCACTGGCCTTCTGTTTGTGTTTTCTTCTTTGCCTCCATTTCAGTTTTTAAGTCTTGAGCTGTTTCCATTATCTGTTTGATTGTTTTTCCTTGGTTTCCTAGGGCATCATTCACTGATTTACTCAATTCTTCAAACTTTCTGTTATACTTCTCATCCATTTCTATAAGGGCATTTTTTACATGTTGTTTAAGGGCGTCAATCACTTTCATAAAGTCAATTTTATCTACTTCTTCGTGATTAAGGTGTTCATGTCCTCCTGTTGTGAGGTTGCTGGGTTCTGGTGGTTTCATATAGTTTTTCAGATTGTTAGGTGAATTCTTGCATTGGCGCCTGCCCATCTCTTTCTCCGAATGCTCCCCTATGGATCTTCTTTTACCGGATCAGGTCTCCTTGCCTACTGATGTACCTTCCCAGTGATGGCTCTCTGCAGTGATAGCTCTCCTGGTGCTCTAGTGATGTCTCTCCTTGCTTGTTGCAGGCAGGCCAGTGAAACAAAGGAAGTCTCCTCTGCCTACTTGCCCTGAGGATTTGCCCCAGCACCAGAGAGACTGAGATGGATGGTGTTATGTGCCTAAAGAGGAAAGAGGGCAGAAGGAAGAAGGGTTCTGGATGCAAGCTGGGTGGGACAAGGAGAGGCAGTATGCGGAGTATAGAGCCCCTGCAGGGAGCCCAGGGAGTATAGGGAGGGGGATGAGGATCTTCAGAGTTCCCTGTCCAGGGCTGCTTCCACCGCCGCTGGTCACAAACTCACCCCACTGCTGTCTCTCCTGGTGTCGAGATCAGATCCCCATGCAGGCTGGGCAGTTCGTAAACAAAGCGCCCACCTTGGTTGGTGCAGGCGGGCCAGTGAAACAAAGGAAGTCTCGCCTGCCTACTTGCCCTGAGAATTTGCCCCCAGCACCAGACAGACTGAGCTGGATGGTGTTATGTGCCCAAAGAGGAAAGGGGGTAGAAGGAAGAAGGGTTCCAGATGCAAGCTGGGTGGGACAAGAAGAGAGAGGCAGTATGCAGGGTGTAGTGCCCCTGCAGGGAGCCCAGGGAGTATAGGGAGGGAGATGAGGAACTTCAGAGTTCCCTGTCCAGGGCTGCTTCCGCCGCTGCTGGTCACAAACTCACCCTCTGCTGTCTCTCCTGGTGCCGAGATCAGATCTCCGTGCAGGTTGGGTAGTTCGTAAACAAAGCGCCTACCTTGGTTGGTGCAGGCAGGCCAATGAAACAAAGGAGGTCTCGCCTGCCTACTTGCCCTGAGGATTTGCCCCCAGCGCCAGACAGACTGAGCTGGATGGTGTTATGTGCCCAAAGAGGAAAGGGGACAGAAGGAAGAAGGGTTCTGGATGCAAGCTGCTGTAACAAGTTTTATATGCTTCAAGCATCTGGTTTTGAAGGGCAGAAGGTTAAAACTACAAGTTCGGTAAATCTACCTTTCTGTAAGTTGTGGGTTACCAACAAGGACTCAGACTGGATGCACTGGCAACAATGCTATAGTGAGAGACCTTGAGTGCTAATTAATATTTCCCAAGAAATTATGTCCAGTAAAAGAATGCAGGTAGGCCAGAAGAAGGCATCAGATGACCTGAGTCTGGAGTTGTGGGCCATCATGGGAAAGCTTGGAATAAACCTCGGTCTCTTGAATGACCATCAAGTACCCTTAAGCACAGATACCACTCCAGCTATACAACTTCCTTTATATTAAAAATATAATATTTCTGTGATAATATAAATATAATAATAGTTTTTAGAAATTTTAGGAATCACATAGATACAGCAATTGTTTCTGTACAATTAATAATTAGACATATTTATTAAAAGTCAGTATTATAAAATTGTATTATTACATTATGATGTGAGTTATTAGTAGTACAAAGAGACCATCCAAAAAGATGATGTTTAGTAGCTTTATTTTTAAATGAATACCTCAAATTTTTGTCGGAAAACTCAAATTTATCTTAATATTCCCAAAACAAGTGTTTGTTATTACTTTCCTAACTTGACATAATTTCTTCATTTACTGTTTTATTCTGTGATTTTATTATTGACTTACTCTGCTTTGTTTCTGTTTTGAACATTCTTCAGTTTCCTTCTGTGGACAAAAATCAAACAAGGAATCTGTTAGAACTGGAACCAAAGACACTACACACCAATCACATATCAATACTTCATTATCACAACATCTAAAAGCATATTTCTCAAAAAAATTTTTTTTCTATAAATTTCTATGCAAATTATTAATTAAGCATCCATGGGATTAAAGGTTTAAAGATTGTTACATAATTATTGAGATATTCAGGCAGGAGTGTATTGATAGAGGCGATGGTTGAGTTTATGAGAAAACATGAATAGCCATATTATTGATTTTCTGCACCCTACTGAAAATCACATGATCAAATTATCAAGTAGAAGGTGGATTCTGGGTGGCAAGGAGATTCTGAGAAAATGTTCCTATTAATAGTTGATCTGACTTTAGGGATTCAGGATTTTGGAAGCTGTAGTTAGATAATAAGTTTACTAGAATAGCTACACGTGTTTTTATGTGTATGTGTGTTGTCAACCATGTTTCATGAATCTCATTTCTTTCAAAAATCTACTCTCTGCAAAAGATATTTTTTATATAAGTCATTAGATGCATTGTCTTGTTTTTAATGTTTGCCCTTGGGGACCAGGACAGAGATTTAAGACACAGAACATTTTCTCTGATCTTTATATAAAAACATCACATTGGCTTTTAACTCCTGGAAAAGAGAAACACTCTCAACATCTGGAAACACCAGAAAGAGCAATTAGGGAAGCCTGGCCTGGAGTATCGCTTCTGCTTTGCTGGGTGGTTTATGTCATGACTTGATTCAGTGTGGGAGGTGAACTCTTACTCTGTAGACAGTAATAAGTGGCAGCATCTTCAGACTGCACACTGCTGATCTTGAGAGAATAGTCTCTAGCATCTCCACTGCCCATGAACCTTGATTGTACACCATCTGCCAACCTTCTGGCATCATAGATTAGGAACTTCAGAGATTTCCCTGGTTTCTGCTGATACCATGCTAAAGCACCATACGTATAGTCACTTGCTTGGCATGTGATAGTAACACATTCTCCCAGAGATGCAGACAAGGAGACTGGAGACTGGGTCAATTGGATGTCACATCTGGCACCTGAGATGGGAAAATTTAAAGCAAATTTTCACACAGTTAATTTTAATAGATGAAGAAATTCGCAGAGACAAATCAGCATTGACCATAGTCAGATGAATAAATTTCAGTGTTGCCATCCTTACCTATAAGGCATATCATTAGGAATCCCAGCAGCTGAGTTGGGGCCCTCATGTCTGTGATGCCACCTGTGTGAGGTTGAGACAAGCACAGGATATGACCTGATTATGAAGACATCCTTGAAGCTATAGACTGTGCTCTAAGCACATGCAAATCAGCAAAGGCTGGGCAAAGCCAAATGACTGGCCAAGTGATCCATTATAGACCTGTGTCCTCTTATGTCTCAAAAGAGAAAGGCAGTACAGGTTTATTTGTATGGAATATGCTCCTCTTTACACAAGAACTGCACCAGTCTATGAGTTGCATCTGATTCTGATTTGTCATAGTCAATGTTGAATTTCCTTGCTATTTGTTCCTCCATTGCAAGGAATGTACAGTTTTATAGTACATAAATCATAAATCGTTCTTTCACCGGTAACAGTAGATGTTATTGAAGCCAAGGAGCTTATTGATTTTTTTCTTTCCTGCTTTTTGTAAAACTGGATTTATTCTCACCATTTCTCCCTTCCCCCAAAACCCTCCCATAGAACCCTCTCCACTCTCATTTAAATTATTAATTATTAATTCATTCATATGTATATTTGTATATACATATATATTCCTGATACAATCTGTTGAGAACACATAATGTTGCTTACATATATGTTTTCAGGGCTGAACATTTCACAAAGGAAAAGTGTATGCTCTTCCCTAGTCCTTAAGATAACAGTGCCAAGAGGCTTTGAAAATATGAAGTTCATACTCAATTTGTTCACAAGCAGTTTTTTATCACAACACCAAATATAGTGGTGATATGTTTTAGTGTCTCAATACAAAGAACCTTTGGACAGTCCTTTCAAAGGAGAAAAAGAACACACAGAGAGAAATGCATAATTTGCATACATTTATACCATTCTCAGTCATCAAGATTGAAAAATTGGACAGAAGAGATGTTTCTTTTTTATTGTGTTTATTGAGGTGAGTATCTTTCTATACTCCCATTCCTTCCTCCTACCTACCCTTCTACCTTTTTTCATGATCTCCACACTCCCCAATTTACTTAGAAAATCTTGTCTTTTTCTGTTACCTATGTAGATTAGATCCATGTATGTTTCTATTAGGGTCCTTTACAATAGCCAGTGAAATGTTAAACCTTACCAGACTTTTTTAAAATATTTATTCCTTTATTATGTATACAATGTTCTGTCTGTGTATATTCCTACAGGCCAGAAGAGGGCACCAGACCTCATTGCAGATGGTTGTGAGCCACCATGTGGTTGCTGGGAATTGAACTCAGGACCTTTGGAAGAGCAGGCAATGCCCTTAACCTCTAAGCCATCTCTCCAGCCCCTCGCCAGACTTTTAATATTCTATAAATATCCAAGCTAGAGATTTCAGTATTAGTTGCACTAGATAAAATGGTTTCTTGTAGAGAGCTGTGTGGAGTCACACCTGATGGCTTTGTGTAGAGAGCTGCTTGGAGCCGCAACTGATGGTGCTGGCTCCTGCCCTCCGCGATCCCGAAAGCGAGTGCTCTCTGTGATAATCAACTCCTAATATCAACTAGGCCTGACTTATCACACAATGATTGTCAGCTGCTTGCATATGCGTGGACCTATGGGCAGTGCCCACCTGGCAATCCGGGGTTGGTTGCCCATGCCTACTTAAGGGCTGGGAGAGGTTTGCCTGGAGAGAGAGGAAAAGAGGAGAGAGTGAGAGAGTGAGAGTGAGTGAGTGAGTGAGTGAGTGAGAGAAAGAGGGAGAGAGTGAGAGATTTTACAATTATCAAAAGGTCCTGAATAAAACTGCAGTGAGAAGAGCTCCAGTGGTCACGTCATCCTTGCGGGACAAGGATGACCGTGAGAGTTTCTCTCAGACATACTGACAAATTTTTTTTCTATAGACTTTTTTTTTCTCAAATTTTGAAATACTTTAAGATGCCAAGCAGAACTTCCCAATCCAGTTATGGTGTTTTTCAGTCCAGCTGCTGCACCAGCTCTGGACTGGATTGCAGTGAGTGCCAATGGAAAAGGAACAGGTGTGATACTCACCTGCCTATCTCAGAAGATCATCATTTAGGGTCAGAGCTCTAAAACATGCTTTTCGGCAACTTTAACACAGGAATTGTCAGAATCTTTAGTCTGCACTGAGTAACTGCGGGTGAGAAATGTAACATTCACAGGAGTGGAAAGTGACTATAGAAAATGCTGGGAACCAAGTTTATCAAAAACTAAAAGATTCTCTTGCCCCCACTATTACAAGACTGGTTGTTTAAAGATTTGTGATCTTGATTGAATAAGCATATATTTTTGTCTCTAACTGCTTGAGTGACTCTTAAAATGAGAAAAAGCTTGGGTTTTTGTCCAAGAAGAATCCAGCAACAGCTGTACAATAATTCTTGGCAAGTTGTAATTTTCTAAGAAATACTAATGAACCAAACTTGGAGTACTTAATCTTGTGAATAATCATCAATATTGAGAAGAATTATTCATAGGTTATCAGATATAAATATATGAAGAACACAATCTAATTCTGGCTCCTAGTCAGTAGGAGAATATAGGGCTGAGCATCTGATTAATCATTGAAATTTTGCCTATTGGGATAAATGAACCTTGACTTAGAACCCCAGAATTGAATGGGCATGATGGTGCACTCCTATGGTCCAAGTTCTTGGGAGTAGGAAGCAGGAATTCCAGTAAGGGCTACAAGAGACCTGGATTTTATCAGAAAAAAAATCTAATTTTTCTAACTCTTAGGAAATACTGATGATAATATATTAAACATAGCTGCATAAGTTAATGGAATAGAGAATGTATTACTTTTGAAACACGTATTCAGTATACATTTGAGTTGTAGCAGATAAGAGTATGTAGATTGGAAAAAGTATTTAGTGAAGAATAAGATAATATACCTGCTCTTTGGAAAACCCTAAGCATATGTAAATCAGAAGTTATATTTAGTAATATTGTGGCAAAACAAACCATTCTGAAGCTATTCCATTCTGCAATAACAAATTGTAGGCTATTTCATGTAGCTTAGTTAATATGGTTCAGTGTGGGATATTGGTCTTTCTTTATTGGTCACCTCTCAGATTCTGCCTCATTGCCCTAGCTAAAACTTCAAGCACTATATTGAATAGTATGGAGAAAGTGAACAACCATGAACTGTTTCAAATTTTAGTAGAATCTCTTCGAGTTTCTCTCCACATGATGTTTTTTTTGGTCACAGGATTGTTGTAAATTAATTTTATTATGCATAGGCATGTCTCTTGTACCACCAATTTCTCCAGGACTTTTATTATGAAGGGGCTGTTTGACTTTTTCAGAGGCCTTTTTTGCATCTAAGAGAGGATCATGTAGATTTTATCTTTCAGTTTACTTATGTAATAAATAACATTGACTGATTTTCAAATACTGAGGTATTCCTGCTCTTCTGGGATGAACCTACTTGATTATGGTTGATGGCCTTTTTAATTTTTTTGATTCATATTGCAAGTATGTTACTGAGTACTTTTGCATCTATGTGCATGAAGGAAACTGGTCTATAATTCTTTTTTTTGTGTTGAGTCGTCATGTGGTTTGTGTATCTGTGTAAATGTGCATTATAAGATGAATGGAGCAATATTCTGTCTGTTTCTTTTTTGTAGAAAGATTTGTAGACTATCGATGATAACTCTTCCTTTCATGTCTTGTAAGATTCTGTTGCTGGAGCTCCTTCCACTCCTTCAGCCAATAGCCGCTAAGATACCAGCCCATTGGGGTGTGATCTCTCTCCCTTTAAAAAAACGGCCACTTCCCTCTCCTCTCTCTCTGGCTTCCGGCTCAGCTTCTGGAGACTAGGCTCCTTTCCTGATTGTGCAGAGGGCTGTTGTCTGGGACAGTGATCTGTAAGTTTTCCCCTTTAAATAAATAACCATTCTATTAATCATAATTCCAAACTGGTGTGGGATTGTTTGTGACTTACGCCTTCATTTGGTGCCCGAACATTTGGTTTTAGGACCCCTCCCTCCCCCACCCCACCCCTGCCGGGCCGCCTGTCACCAGCTTGGTTTGGCATGAGCCCTTCCTCAGCCGCAGCCTGTGCCCTGCCACCCCACATGGATTTAAACTCCACAGGCCCCCTAGTCTCTACCCACCTGGTTTGCTCTTTTCTGAGTCGTTTTTAAATCTCCCTTGTAAATGCAGCGCTTAAGTGGTGCAAACCAGAGTGCAAGCAGTTGCCAAAAGCTGCAACCCCTTGGGGCGACTCTGTCACGTGGAGGCATAAGCGGTTTCCAGGTTGCTCTTCTCTACCCCTGGATTCTGGGTTTCTGGTTCTGTGTATGAAATTGATTTAATAACATTTACTTTGCTGAGAAACTTGCATTTCCCAGTTTTTAACAACTACTAAGGAGGACACTGAAACAGGACCCCGTTTTCGTCACCTTTGCAGCAGTTCTAGTCGCGACTCGGCAACAGCGCCACTTGCTGGATAATAGGTAATATAGCAGTTTTTGTTTCCATTGCAAATTTTACTGCTTTTTTTTTACTAATACAATGGATTTTATCATGCAAGGTTTATATGATTATGGAAATACCTTAATTTACTTGTTACTAGGTTTCAGTTTTCTTTTCCATATTCTAACATTAAGGAAGAATAAGGCAATCCTAATAACAATAGAATCTTTATGGACTAATAATGAACAACTAGTTGAAAGGATTAAAATTATTGAAAATCAGAGGTTATCTGAACAAGTGGATACTATGATAGACAAAATTGACTCCATATCCAAAGGTAGTAGAAAGTTACCTGAAAGGGTTCAGGCTGTTGAATTTGACGTTCAAATGTTATCACAAAGTTTTGATAAGGTAACAGACAGAATGTACCTCCAAGATGGGAACCTACATGATATACAAGAAAAGTTTAAGGAGGACATGTTATTTTTGAAGGAAAAAAATCAAAGCTTTGGAAACACAGGTGCAGTATGGGGACCAAAAAATTGATACCTTAGTGAAATCACTAGAAACTCGTGCAGGTCAGGAGATTCAGGATTTAAGAGAGACAATAATAAAAAGATTTGAAAAGATTGAAGAAATTATTGGAGCTGGTAAACAGAGTAAGGAGGCACAAGGACAGGATACAATGCTGCCACCAGCTATTAGAACTGGCTTACTCAGGGTTTTAGCGACATACCCTGTAATTCATTCTGACAAAGCGTCAACTTCTGCAGGCTCAAAGGGAGTCAAAGAAGCTAGATGGACGCCAATAACAATGAATGATCTAAAAGAAATTAAGCAAGCTATTGTTAATTATGGTTTGCACTCTACATTTTTTAAGGAAATGATAAAGACTTGGGCTTCTAATGCCAGAGCTACCCCCCCCCCCCGTGATTTCTTTCAGTTAGTGTCTGCAGTTTTAGATGATCGACCTTCCTTGATGCTTGGAATCTATTTCAGAGAAGAATCCAAACATATGGAACAGCAAGGAAGAGCAAAAGGTGTGGAGGATCAAATTCTTGGTGCAGGAGCAAATGCTGATCCACAGGCCCAAGCTCTTTATGACAAAGAAGTATTGTGTCTATGTCAACAAGCAGATTTAAATGCTTGGAATAGGATACAAGATCCAGCAAAAAGGGTTGAATCATATACCAGGATTAGGCAGGGACAGAAAGAACCGTTTACTGACTTTTTGCAAAGATTAATTAAGGCTCTGGACATAGGGGTAACAGACACAGAAGCTAGACGAATACTTCTTGAATCTCTAGCTTTTGAGAATGCAAACATAGAATGCAAAAAGATAACTGGGCCTTTAAAATCTAGATCAGCACTTATGGATGAATGGATTCAACATACAATGAACATTGAGACGTTTGGCTATAATGATGAATCTTGGGTAGGAGAATAAATTTCCAAAGCAACGAGGAGACATCCAACGTCTAGGTGTTTTAATTGTGGTAAATTAGGACATTTGCAAAGGGATTGCATGCAAAGAATTTCTAGGAATAATATCTCCTCTGGAAATGACAAAAATAGGAGACCTTGGCCTTCAGGTATATGTAGGAGATGTGGTAAAGGCCTGTGTTAGTCCAATGAATGCAGGTCAACAACAGACAGACAGGGCAACCCGATATAATCAGGAAACTTCTTGAGGGGCCTCTTGCAGGCCCCCAAGCCAACAGTGGCCCAGTCATTCCCAGTCACAGTGGAGAACGTGCCTCACCAAGAAAATTAAAAGCTCCAATTTCTGCTGTAAAAAGTAATATTGGTCTAAATGATGAATTACATATGGAGAATGAGTCAAAAAATCCATTAGGACAGAGGAAACGTATATTTTGGCAGACTTCTATTAACGATCAAAGACCAAAGCTAAGAGTCTGTATAAATGGCATTTTTATTGATGGCTTATTAGACACAGGTGTGGATGTAAGTATCATTACTCCAGAATCATGGCATCCAAGTTGGCCTCTTCAAGAGGTGGATGTTCAGTTCCTGGCAATTGAAACCCTATCTCGTGTAAAAACAAAGAAAGGGTGGGTTGAATGCACAGGGCCTGAAGGGCAAATAGGAAGACTAAGGCCTTATATAGCCAATATTGTAATAAATTCATGGGGCCGTGACCTGCTACGGCAATGGAATACCCAGATTAACATTCCTGTAGTTCCTGGAACTCATAATTCTGGGAAGGATATAATGAGGTATTATGGAAAATGCCCACCAGCCATTCAGGCTGTACAAAAACATATAGCAAATAACAAACCTTTAGAGGTACCAACATTCCTACCTTTAAAATGGCTAACTGAGAAGCCAATATGGATCAAACAGTGGCCGCTAGCTGAAGATAAATTACAGACATTGGAACAGTTGATGCAAGAGCAACTAGATGCTCACCATATTGAAAAATTAACCAGCCCTTGGAATTCTCCTGTGTTTGTTGTAAAAAAGAAATTTGGTAAATGGAGAATGGTGACAGATCTAAGAGCTGTCAACAAGGTAATTCAACCTATGGACCCACTACAATCTGGAATTCCTTTGCTGGGAAAAGGTTTATCAAGCAAATGGACCTAAGAAACAAGCAGGTGTGACCATACTAATTTCTAACAAAGTTGACTTCAAACTAAAATCAATCAGAAGAGATGGAAAGGGACAATTTACAATCATAACAGGAACAATTCATCAAGATGAAGTCTCAATCCTAAATATCTATGCCCCTAATATAAAAACACCCACTTATGTAAAAGAAACAACTAGAACTCAAGGCAGGCATCAAACCACACTCACTAATAGTAGGAGACGTCAACACTCTTCTCTCACCAATGGACGGGTCAATCAGACAGAAACCTAACAGAGAAATAAGAGAATTAATGGAGGTAATGAATCAAATGGACTTAACAGACATCTATAAAACATTCCACCCAAATATTAAAGAATATACCTTCTTCCCTGCAGCCCATGGAACCTTCTGGAAAATTGACCAAATATTCATTAACAAAGCAAACTTCCACAGTTACAAAAAAAAATATTAGTAACCACCTGTGTCTAATCAGATCACCGTGGATTAAACTTAGAAGGCAACAACAATGCTACCTCAAAAAAGCCTACAAACTCATGGAAACTGAACAGTTAACTTCTGAAACACACCTGGGTCAAGGAAGAAATAAAGAAAAAAATAAAGTCTTCCTTGAATTTAATGAAAATAAAGACAGAACATACTCAAACCTATGGGACACTATGAAAGCAGTGCTAAGAGGAAAGTTCATAGCACTATGTGCCCACTTAAAGAAAACATAGAAAGTACACATTGGAGACTTAACAGCCCACCTGAAAGCTCTAGAAAAAAAAGTAGCAGACTCACCTAGGAGGAGTAGAAGACTGGAAATAATCAGACTGAGGGCTGAAATCAACAAAATAGAAAAACAGAAAACAATCCAAAGAACCAAAGAAACAAAAACCTGGTTCTAGGAGAAAATCAACAAGATTGATAAACCCCTATCCAAACTAATCAAATGGCAGAGAGAGAACACACAAATTAATAAGATCAGAAATAAAAAGGGGGACATAACCACAAAAACACATGAAATTCAGAGAATCATTAGATCTTACTACAAATGCCTGTATGCCACAAAATTGGAAAATGTAAAAGAAATGGACATTTTTTTAGGTAAGTACCATATACTAAAGTTAAACCAGGACCAGGTGAACAATGTAAATAGACCTGTTAGTCGCGAAGAATTAGAAGCTGTTATCAAAAACCTCCCTACCAAAAAAAGCCCAGGACCAGAAGGTTTCAATGCAGAATTCCAACAGAACTTCCAAGAAGACCTAATACCTATACTCCTTATTGTATTTCACAATATAGAAACAGAAGAGTCATTGCCAAATTCCTTTTATGAAGCTACCATTACCCTGATACCAAAACCACACAAAGACTCAACCAAGAAAGAGAGTTACAAGACAATCTCACTCATGAACATCAATGCAAAAATTCTCAATAAAATACTGGCAAACGGAATCCAAGAACAGATTAGAAAAATTATCCATTATGATCAAGTAGGCTTCATCCCAGAGATGCAGGGCTGGTTCAACATATACAAATCTATCAATGTAATCCATCATACAAATAAACTGAAAGAAAAAAAAAACATATGATCATTTCATTAGATGCTGAAAAAGCATTAGACAAAATTCAACATTCCTTTATGATAAAGGTTTTGGAGAGATTAGGGATACAAGGGTCATACCTAAATATAATAAAAGCTATTTACATCAAGCCAACAGCTACCATCAAATTAAGTGAGGAGAAAAACAAAGCCATTTTGTTATAATCAGGAACAAGACAAGGCTGTCCACTCTCTCCATAGCTCTACAATATAGTGCTTGAAGTTCTAACAATAGCAATAAGACAACATAAGGGGATCAAGGGGATTCGAATTGGAAAGAAAGAAGTTAAACTTTCATTATTCACAGATGATATGATAGTGTACATAAACGACCCCAAAAACTCCACCAACGAACTCCTACAGCTAATAAACACCTTTAGTAACACGGCAGGATACAAGATCAACTCCAAAAAATAAGTTGCCCTTCTATACACAAAGGATAAAAAAGCAGAGAGGGAAATCAAAGAACCATCATGTTTCACAATAGTCACAAATAGCATAAAATATCTTGGGGTAACTCTAACCGAGGAAGTGAAAGATCTATTTGACAAGAACATTAAGTCTTTGAAGAATGAAACTGAAGAGGATACAAGAAAATGGAAGGATCTCCCTTGCTCTTGGATTGGGAAGATCAATGTAAAAAAAAATGGCAATTCTACCAAAGGCAATTTATAAATTCAATGTATAAATCCCCATCAAGGTTCCATCAAAATTCTTCACAGATCTTGATAGAACATTAATCAACTTTATATGGAAAAACCAAATACCCAGGATAGCCAAAACAATCTTATACAATAAAGGAACTTCTGGAGGCATTACCATCCCTGACTTCAAACTCTATTACAGAGCTACAGTAATGAAAACAGCTTGGTATTTGCATGAAAACAGAGAAGTTGACCAATGGAATCGAATAGAAGACCCAGATTTTAACCCTCAATCCTATGAACACCTGATTTTTGATAAAGGATCTAAAAGTATACAATGGAAGGAAGAAAGCATCTGCAACAAATGGTGCAGGCATAACTGGATGTCAACCTGTAGAAGAATGAAAATAGATCCATATCTATCACCATGCACAAAATTCAAGTCCAAATGGATCAAAGACCTCAATATCAATCTGAACACACTGAACCTGATAGAAGAAAAAGTGGAAAGTACCCTACAACATATGGGCACAGGAGATCGCTGAGGAGAGGGAACCTGAATTGGCCCTATTCTATAGCCATACTGATGAATATCTTCCATGTCAGCATAGAACCTTCATCTGGCAATGGATGGAGATAGAGACAGAGACCCACACTGGAGCACCGGACTGAGCTCCCAAAGTCCAAATGAGGAGCAGAAGGAGGGAGAACATGAGCAAGAAGTAAGGATCGCCAGGGGTGCACCCACTCACTGAGACAGGGGGGCTAATCTATTGGAAGCTCACTAAGGCCAGCTGGACTGGGACTCAAAAAGCAGGGGAAAAAAACGGACTCTCTGAACATGGAGGACAATGAGGGCTGATGAGAAGCCAAAGACAATGGCACTGGGTTTTGATCCTATTGCATGAACTGACTTTGTGGGAACCTAGCCTGTTTGGATGCTCACCTTCCTAGATCTGGAAGGAGGGGGAGGTCCTTGAACTTCCCACAGGGCAGTGAATCCTGACTGTTCTTTGGACTGGAGAGGGAGAGGGAAAGGAATGGGGGAAGGGGAAATGATTGGGAGGAGGGTAGAGAGTGGGGGGAAGGGGAGGGAATTTGGAGTCGGGAAGGAGGCGGAATTTTTTTCAGTAAAAAAAACAAATAATATAATATATATAATATATATTACATATATATATGGATATATATATATACGTATATATATGTATATACATACACATATATACATATATACATATATATATATGTGTGTGTATATATATATATATATATATATATATATCCAAAAAAGAAAGTAAGTTCAAGAAATGGCTTAATGTGACAAGAAAATGAAAATATATGTAGATGCCAAAGTTTTTGATTCATGACCAAAGCCAAGAAGATACTGACCTTCTGCATGTTCTTTTTTTAACATTTATTTATTTGTTATGTATACAGTGCTTTGCTTGCCTGCATGCTTGCATGCCAGAAGAGGACACATTTCTCATTATATGATGGGTGTAAAGTCATTGAGTTGTTTTTGGGAACTGAACTCAGGACCTCTGAAAGAGCAGCCAGCATTCTTAAACTCTGAGCCACTTCTCCAGCCCCTTTTGTATGTTCTACAGATATCAATGCGAACAGTGACTTGTTAGAGAATTCTTTGACTTTGTGTTCCAGATAAAAGTATTGCTGCCTAATTACAGCACAGTGTAATCATATTACACAATTTATTTGTTAAGAGTTTTCTGGTTTTATTTCTCATGAAAAATAATTTCTAGGGCTGGAGAGATGGCTCAGAGGTTAAGAGCAGTGGCTGCTCTTCCAGAGTTCCTGAGTTCAATTCCCAACACCCACATGGTGGATCACAACCATCTGTAATGAGGTCTGGCACCATCTTCCTGAGTGCAGGCATACATGCAGAGTGAGCATTATATACTAAATAAATAAATAAATAAATCTTTAAAAAAGGAAAAATAATTTTTACCTAATTAAAAATTTGAAAAAAAATACTTTATAATAAATCATCTAAGTAGATCTTTGGTGAACACTGTCTGATATAGTTCCAGATTCATTTCTTAGAAGAAGAGTCTGGTCATGTAAATGTTTTTTGTTTGAATAGGTATTGAAGAATAAAAGTAACAAAAATTTGTAGGGACATTTCATTTGTATTTTGATAAATAAAGCTTGTCTGAGGATCAGAAAAGTAAAACAGCCACACTGGCCAGCCTTATAGATTAAGCAGCAATGACACAAACCTTTAATAACAGTAGCCGCAATGACACACACTGTTAGTGCCAGTAGTCACACTAGTTTTCCAAAGAAATTATTTTGTAGTGATGCATGCCCTTAATACCAGTACTAGAGAGGATTATGAAACAGGAGGATACAGGTCTCAGTCTCATTCTCAGATTCCTAAAGGTAGGATCACCACTTCTGACTGAGGTCAAGGTAAGAGCAATTGGCTGGCTACTATGGTTTTCTGGTCTTCGAGTTTAAACCCAATTTCTCTCTCTGAGTTTTTATTAATTGTGCTTCACTTGGCGCCTAACTTTTGAGGCACAATTTACAAAAAAGTTGTTTGCCAGAGGTTTTTTTTTTTTTTTTTTTTTTTTTCTTCCACCAGTCCTGGCCAAAGCTGGTATTGGAATTCCAGATCTAGGAATTGGAACCCTAACCTAGCCACCTAGGCTTGGGAAAAAAGTTGTGCTCCCAGCTCCCATTCACCCTAGTTTAGCATCCATGTAAAAAAGGAAAATACAAAGAGAATCTGGAGAGTGTATGTTATTTGTCGGGGCCCATGTGGGTCCAACATAGATTCCCTAACTGGACTGGAATGGAGTTGCGAGGAATAATCAGACGCAGCTTACACGGTCATCATGGAAGGGCAAGATCTCTCTCCAAAGATCTCTCATTTATTCTCCAAAGACCTTATATATCATCACATAAATTGAGCAGGAAAACACATTAGGCTGTCTTTTAGGCAACCAGGTGCCTGGGCTCAAGTCATGTCTGCATCTAGCAGTCAGATAGGCCATGAATTAGCATCTCTATAAGACATCCTCCAAATTACAAAGGAAGGAAGCACCAAACATCCTGACCAGTTTCAGTCAACACCTCTCCTCAGGAGATCTACATTTCTAACAAGTACATCCTTGCTATTGTTAGGCAGAGACAGCTTGTCTGCAGAGCTATGTGATCAGCTCAGACTGGGCCTATGGCTTTTGTGCCATACAGAAATATGGGCCTACAGTTACTGTGTTTTCTTTTGTTTGACTGCTGAGGAGCAAGAGCTGCTAAAAGACATTTGATTATAAGTGCTGCTGAATTAATTCAACCTATTATATATTTTGAAAATGCTTTGACTTCAAAATTTATGTCGAAAGGTATGTTACTTTCAAGAAGTTTTACTTTTGTTTCCACAGGAAGTGAGAGGCTTTGGATTCATTATGGCTTAAGAAAAGTAATGTTTGGTCAAGGAAAATGCCCTGAAATTTTTCCAATAGGAGTGCATGGCCCAGAGGATCCAATCTTTTAGAGCAGCTCTGTTACAGTTTCCTTTGAGTTCTAAATCCAGAATATCTTCAAGACTGCTGGCTGAGATGATCCAGCCTCATAGAATACTCCAGTAAGGACTTGACCATAATCATAAATTTTCTTTGGGTCCCCGTATTAATGCCCCCAGTCAGCAGGAATTAGCCCAGAAAGCTATGCCCACATTCCCCCCAAAAGTGGATTATGGATATTTGTCTTTTTTAATGTGTTGATTACAAGTTGTTATGGGTAAAGATCAGGAATAAAAGCTAAGCAAAGAAAATTAGATTCAAGATTCTTGTTTTGAAAAGAAAAAAGTGAATATATATGATAGAATAAAAGAGCAGATTATTGAATCTACCCTGAAAAGAAAACAGGTATGCTCCTGTTTTGAAAAGAATAAAAGGGGCATATAAATAGGATAAAAAGGTAGATTAACGTATCTACTCTGAAAAGAATAAAGGAAGATATGTACACATATGTAATACATATGTTTATATATGCATACATATATATATGAGATAAAAAGGTAGATTATTGAGTCTACTTTTTAAAAGCCACTACTAGTTTTAAATGTTTTATATTGGATTATTTTGTATATTAAATACAAATTTTGTATATTGAGATTAATTTTTAGAACATATTATACATGCATTTCTATTCTTGCTCATGATACTGTACCTAGATAACTCAATAAATGATCTAATACAAATTTCTAGTGTTTGAAAATTATTGTTTACATCTGTTTTAGGAAACAGTACTAGAGAGGATTATGAAACTATCTATAAGAAAATATAGATAGTATAATCAAACTTTGTAGTCACATTAGGTATGTTTTCAAGATCAAACAAATAAATATTTTAGACAGGTCATCTTTAAACACTTCAGAGATTTACAGAATATGGCATTTAAAATGTTTTAATAACTTACATTCTTCCTTTTTATGACAATGAAACATGACTGTTCCTGGAAGCACAAATCTACTTTAGAGAAGATAATGGGCATTAAAGAAGCTCCATATGGAGTTTATTTCCTTCATGACAAAAGTAAGTCACTGCACAAGAAAATGCCCTTACTTCAACTGCTGAGAGTATGCTCTATTAATTTAACAAACAGGACACAAAAGAAAGTGATTGCAAAACATTGTCCTTCAGAACATCCTGCTTCACAGAAGTCTGTCAGATATGCTAGTCCTGTAGGCCAAGGATAGATGTCCCAATGTTACAGAGGAACTTTGGGTATCTATCCAGGCACTCAGCAATTTCTGTCATTTCTCACATTTTTTGGAATTCACTTGCTTCCACTGTCTGCTTACTAAGTTAATTTTATTTTCTCCTTGGGTTCATGAGAGAGGTGAACACTAGATAGCTATAGTTAGAATTTCCCTTGTTTATCTGACATAGAAAGCAAGTCATGATAGGAAGTTAATTAGGTATAAGACTTTGGACTCACCAAGATAGAATAGATATGGAATATTTTCTCTAAATTAGTCAAATACAAATAGACTAGATATTGTTTATTATTTTTTGCCTGTATATATTGCATATAGTTATTGTACTTATTGTATATAGTTTTTCTTATATTAGTTATAGCCTTTTTTTTATTTTAGACAAAAGGCAGAAATATAGTAGTATTTCATTCATATTTTAATAAATAAAACTTGCCTGAGGATCAGAAATGTAAAATAACCATATTAGCCAGCCTTACAGAAAAGGCAATGATATCAAACACCTTTTACCTTCGTAACTAGAATGACAGACACCTTTAATACCAGTAGCCACACAATCTTGCACTAGAAACCAGGTGGTAGTGGTGAATACCCTTAGTCCCAGAACTAGAGAAGAATATAAAACAGGAAGAGATAAATCTCAGTCTCATTCTCATTCTGAGGTTTCTTGGAGGAAGGATCACCATTTTTGGACTGAGGTCAAGGTAAGAGACAATGGCTGGCTGTTTTGCCTCTCTAGTCTTCAGGTTGTCTCTGAGTTTTTATTAATTGTGCTTTAAGACATAATTCTAAATATACCCTCAAAGTATTTGGCTTTGATTGTTGTGTTACTTTGAATCCTTCAAATATAAAGCTTTCTTTGAAAATGGCATAAGGAGGAGGTATAAAATTCCTTGCAAGAAAAGTGACAAATTGAATAAAACCAAAATAAGGAATTAATGTCTCTTTATCCTGTAAATTTCCAAAGAAAATGTCCAGAATTGAAGTTTAGAATGCTTCCGAGTTATTCCAGGTGAGTGAAGTGAGTAAGCAGGACATTCATTCACCTGAAACTTGATCTGCACAGGGCAATTGGAATCAAAATGCACTGATATTTTGAACCTAGACAAACATCACTGAGATTAGTGCATAAACTGCAATGCTCATTTTATAGACAAGTACCATTTACCTGGAGTCACCACGATTCATAGAACACTTGTTAAAGGCACAACTTATTGCAATTCCCTGACAGTTAATTCTGGCTATGACATTGGCAATGAAAGCATACATGTAAGAATCAAAGGATTCAACTCTCAATCCTAATTATATCCAGACTCCATATCTATTCCCTGTACATAGCTTTACATTAACAGGAAAGAAGCCCTCTCTAGAATATGGGTAAAGAGGCTGATGTATAGGCTTTGGAAATGTATTGAGAGAGAGGAATACAACATGTAAGGTGTATGCAGGTTCAAGAACTGATCAGCAACCACACATCCCCAGCAAAGAATGTGTGCATAGCTGGCTAAACTCAGGGTCTTCCACATAACAGCTCCGGTCATATTCTTTGTCGTGGTCAGAAACACGCTGGCAGAGAGTGCAACTTAGGGAGCAGACAGAATGTCTTTACTCTCCTTTATTCCTTGTACAAAGAGATCCTAGATATTCAAGACAGGGC
Organism: Chionomys nivalis; assembly: GCF_950005125.1. Taxonomy (NCBI): domain Eukaryota; kingdom Metazoa; phylum Chordata; class Mammalia; order Rodentia; family Cricetidae; genus Chionomys; species Chionomys nivalis. Next base: position 82,159,328 of record NC_080086.1, read on the forward strand.
ACATGGCATGTTTAGCATATGCCAGGCTGCGAGAGTTGAAGTGACATAGAAAGATTTTTGTGGTGGCCTTGAAATCTTACATAGCTAATCATGTTCAATATTCATAAACCATGCAAGATATTACTAAATGTCAGAAAACAATGTAGATATTGACACCCCCAAGCAAAGGGGTGTCTAAAATTTATTTAGTTTTGTGATGCTAAAAAAAAAAACATGCAGCTTTAGATAATTTTTGACATCTGGGTAACAAATACATTGAAGAACCAGGCATTTTCATTTGTATGCTAAGTAATTTTTTATATTTTAAAGAGTAATGGTTGTATCTACGAGACAGCCCAGAGTATACAGGCATTGGTTGCCAAACTCTAGAACTTTTCTTCCATTCTGGGTACTGACATTGGAGGAGAGAACCAACTTCCTATAACTTGTCTCCATGCCTTCACATTTGTACCATGACACAACCTTCTCCAAAATAAATGGAAAAATGTGGTAAAACTTTAAGAAAAATAGAAAGAGTGGCTTAAACTTTTGCCATTTCAAAGTCATTTTGATGATATTAGAAGCAGTCTTTTTGAGTTTTTAGGTTACTTTTATAAATTGAAATATTAAACATTTAAACTTTTATTCATTTAGCTAGAAATATGAACAAGTGTCTCTGTGTGGATTTGTGTGAACAGAGTAGAGATAGGTAATTTCTTATAGAATGGAAGGAATGACTTGTCTAGTCACCCAAAGCATGCAAAAACTCTAAATTGAAAACAAATCATTCATTTTTATATGAATGTCAATCTCAAATATAGAATTTTCAATGAAGAAGCTCTTTAAGAGTGAGGGGATCAGAGGATCACAAAGACAATTTGATTGAAGACAATTTGATGAGCCATCAACTGATCAAACCTGAAAACATTGGACAATACAATAATTAGCATGATCTACAAAGGGATGAAAATAGGAATATTTAAATTAGGCTAATATTTCAGATATTAACAGAAATCTAATAATTTATCAAATACTTTTACATAATCCCCATTTATATAAAAGGGAAATATAACTGTGTAGCAGCAAATTTTGCTAGGTGCCATCTTATATCTTAACCAAGTACCAATGTGGACATCTCAAAGGGATTAGATCACTTGAAGTCATGAGTCCTCTGTTGAGGATAAACCACCAGCACTTCAGAATGTGATTCTGTAGCACAAATTCTAATTGGTACTACTAATAAAAACCCAGAGTCAGGTACAGGGGTTAATGCTGAAGATCAGAGAAGCAGAACAGTTAGCTACTAGAGAGTTCTTACTTCTACCAAAGCTGAGACAAAAAGGGTGATCCTATCCTCAGATTGCCTCCTCAGACTGACCTTAGATGATTGTCTCAGACTACACTGTTCCTCAGACTGCATCCTTAGACTGTATCCTCATACTGCTATGAGCTCCTGTCTCCTCCTGCCTTATCCCTTTCTCCTCCCAGTAATATCATTTCTGTCTCCACCTCCTTAGTGCTGGGATCAACTTTGTCTGAGCTCTGTTTCTATTTAAGAATCTTGTGTAGGCCAGGGTAACCTTGAACTGACAGAGATCCATCTGCCTCTATCACCCCAGTGCTGGGAATAAAGGTGTGTAACAACACTGCCTGGCCTCTACGGCTAACAAGTGTTTTACCACTGCAGTCTGATATTCAGGAAAACTTCATTTGTTATGATGTAAATAAAGCATCACCACATGACTCTGCTTGGACAAAGGTGTTTAATTAAAGACATAATTCTCTTGGTGTCATTTTGTTGATTCTTATGTGAATGTAAATTGTGCCCTATATTGTTAAATAGAGAATTTTAGTAAACATAGGTATAATGGGAAAGAACATTGAAGGATTGAAGGCATAGTTCTATAAGTCAAGGTGGGAGGTCTCAGAGGAGAATAATGTGGATATCTCAATGTCACCAATATTGGTCCTTGAAATGCCTTCAGTTTATCTGCACTTCTTTTATGTAAGATCTGCTGTACTACTTCTGTCATGAACAGACAATGTTAGTGATGACCTCAATTCAAATGTAAAGAGAATGGACTTCCATCATTGCTCTGATTCTAAATGCACATATTTCACTGTCTAATAATAAAAATAAATAAAAAATAAATAATAATAGAATCTTATTTACTTTCAAAGGTGTTCCACTACTGTGAGCAAGGTTTCTCAGTACCCTTGCTTAGATGATTTCTTCACATGTTTTGAGTGTGATTTCTTTTTTTTATATTAATTAATTTATTTAATTATTAAAGATTTCTGCCTCTTCCCCGCCACCACCTTCCATCCCCCCCCCAATCAAGTCTTCCTCCCTCCTCAGCCCAAAGAGCAAGCAGGTTTCCCTGCCCTGTGGGAGGTCCAAGGACCACCCACCTCCATCCAGGTCTATTAAGGTAAGCATCCAAACTACCTGGGCTCCCACAAAGCCATTACGTGCAATAGGATCAAGAACCCATTGCCATTGTTCTTCAGTTCTCAGTAGTCCTCATTGTCCGATATGTTCAGTGAGACCGGTTTTGTCCCATGCTTTTTCAGACCCCAGCCAGCTGGCCTTGGTGAGTTCCCGATAGAACATCCCCATTGCCTCAGTGTGTGGGTGCAACCCTCGCGGTCCTGAGTTCCTTGCTCGTGCTCTCTCTCCTTCTGCTCCTCCTTTGGATCGTGAGAGTACTACTCAGCAGTAAAAAACAATGACTTCTTGAATTTTGCATACAAATGGACGGAAATAGAAAACACTATCCTGAGTGAGTTAAGCCAGACCCAAAAAGAGGAACATGGGATGTACTCACTCATATTTGGTTTCTAGCCATAAATAAAGGACATTGAGACTATAATTCGTGATTCTAGAGAAGCTAAATAAGGAGGTGCACCCAAAGAAAAACATATAAGCATCCTCCTGAATATTAACCTTCATCAGGCGATGAAAGAAGACAGAGACAGAGACCAATATTGGAGCACTGGATTGAGTGTGATTTCTAAACAGAATAACAGTGCTTTTCTTGGAAAGTACTTTTCTTTTTACAGACTTTGTCTCTATAGTCTAAGCTGGGGGACTCAGAACTATCATGCAATGTCCCTTTTATATCGTCCTGAAACTCTCCTGTGGCTGCAACCTCCCACAAAAAATTTTCAGTTCATTCCTGCATAGTTGTTCATTTATCTTCTTTATACCATGAAAGACAATCAGTGTCAATAAATGTCAAGACTGAGATATAAGAGATAAAAATTTTTGAATGGGAAAGGAAAGTAATTGAATAGTAAATTTATATATATATATATATATTGAATCATGGAATTATGTCAGAGGGAAAATACATTTCTAAGACCTCTTTTAACTTTCAAGGAGTTAGAATATCACAGTTCTATCTGGAAAAATCCGGCTAATTCCAACGACAATAACGTGAGTTCTGGTTTTATACAAAGAGTCTCATAATTGAACTCATTATGTATACAACCCTCTAAATTGTATTTAGGTGTCAAATATATAGGACTGGCATAGTTCAGTTAAATATATACACTTCTACTCTGGAAGATGGCTCGGTAGTTTAAAACAATTCAGTCTAGCCTGGTAAGTAACCTGAGATCAATCCCTTTGATCTATGGAACTGCCTTAAAAAGCTGGATACAAGAGTGATGTTCCTTTAGGTATAACTAAGATGAAATAAGGAACATACAGGAAAATCACTGGAAGGTTGCAGGCCAGGCCAGTTAACATAGAGTAAGATTACCAAGCAAAGCAGCAGGAGTAATGTGGTCCTTGTCTGTATACAAGATGGAATGTTGACTTGTGACATCCATATATGCTCTATAATATGTACATGTCCAACTTCATACATAGACATCAAACACATGCACACACACACACACACACACACACATACTAAAATTTGATCATACTCTGTAGCATGAATAATAAACACCAAAAGACAAATATTGGAGTTCATAGTGAATATCAGTAAAGCAAAATAGCCAAGCAACTAGAAAGTACTTACCTCTGTTAAATGTTCAGACTGAAAAAGAGAGTTTCTTTCTACCCCACTTTACATTTCTTTCTAATGCCGGGATTAAAGATGTGCATCATCACTGGTGGCTTGGCCTCTGTGACTAATCAGTGTGGCCGCTAGGATTAAACTTGTGTACCACAACTGCCTGGCCTGTATGGTTTACTATTTTGGCTGTTTTGCGTTCTGCTTTTATTAAAATACAAATGAAATATCACCACAATATTCTCCCCCATTATCTTCCCTTATTCTCTCCTGTTATTGACATTCCCTTTCTTCTTCCACACAATTCTTCCTATTTCCATGTTTTCATTTCTTTATTTAGAGCCTTTAATTAGGGTTGCCTGTAAGAGCTCGGCAGTGGCATATTTAATTATGTAAGAATACTCTACTAGTAACAACACCACAAAAGGATTATATCTTCTCTTAAACCTAGCAATTAATAACTGCCTATGGATTCTCAGGAATGAAGAGGGCTTTATGATTCCCTCTTCCATATTGATTTAATTGTGTGTGAGGATATTCCTTAGGCAAGATACCCTAGGTTGTATAAAATAGAAAGAGGCAACTAAGAGTTTGCATCTCTTGTTTTCTTTCTCTGTCCTGAGTATAGAATTATTGTTACCAGATTCTGTACCCTGATGCACAGGTGGCTTCCTTCTCATGATAATTTTTTTTTCTTTTCCAAAACATATTTTTATATGTATAGGAGTTTTCGCTTACGTATTTGTCTGTGTACCTCATGTGTGACTGATGCATTAAAAGTAGAGAATAAAGCATCAAATCCATTAGTGTTGCATTACAGAGAGTTGAGAGCCTCCATGCTAGTGCAGAGAATTGAATATATGTCCTCTAGAAAAGCAGCTAGTGTTCTTATCTCATGAGCTATCATTTCCAGGTATTGAAATATATTCTTTAACTGTGAGCCAGAATAAATTTTCCATTGCTTTTGTGATGGCATCTTATCAGCAACAGGAGAAGTAACTAATTTAAGGAGACCATAGGGTAAATACATAGAAAGAGATGAGCTTTGACAGCTTATTACACTGAAGATGCTTTTTTTCCTTGAACTTCTAAGCATGAGAATCCTTTCTTCATAGCAAATCTCCTGATCACCAATCTTGAACATTCAATTTCATAACACCAGTGTAGGCACATCTTACCGACTCTACTCCAGTCTCATCTCCTAAATGTTCATCTATCACATCCATTCCTATGTGCTTTTCACTTCTCTGTACTTGCTCTCCCACTGACCTAAATTCAGTTGTGAAAACAGTGCTCTTTTTGAAGTTCGGTCAGATTTGGTAATGGTAGCATATGACAGAGAACACAGAACTTTCATGAGTTAAATGAGCATTTCTAAGGGTGTTGATTTCCAGTTTTGAAAAGGATGGGCTATATGAAAAGAGTAGATAAAAATAGGCTTAGTATCTTAAAGCATCCAAATGATATCATGAAATATGTACCCTCTACAATGAGATATTAAGAGATACAGAAAAGTGAGATTTTTGATATTGGATGGCTTTGATTAAAGTAACTTATCAAAGTATTAATGAATGGAGGAACCAAATATTGCTTATGTGGTGTTTTAACTCTTTTTTAATGTTCACTTCAAAAGCAGTACCAGATGAAAACTGAAGGAGTAAAACAGACACAACTCAGGAATATAAAAAAAGAATATAAAACTAATTTTTTTTCTAATTCTGTAAGGGACCTTTTGATTCAGGTGATGGATATGTACATGAAATACTTTTGAAAGTGTAAAATCTAATACAAAATTTTACTCATTTCCATTCTAACTCTGTAGAAGCTCATTGAGTTGTATAGACATTTTTATTGCTGACTTTGATGGACAATGTTATTTTTCTGCAAATTTTATGATAAAGTTTAAAATTACTCTTTAAATGTATATTAATATATAAGGCTTCTTTAACTTTCTGCAATTCTTTCAGAAGGTCAATCACCATCTTTAATAAGAATGTACCCACAAACAAGTATGGAGTAGTGAAGGGAGTGATAAAAAACAACACAGCACTAGACTGAAACTGTTCTTTGACACACAGAAAGAAACATCTTATCTGAATACAGATCTGGTCTACTCTTCTCTCTTTTGAATACTTGAACATACTTGTTCTTATGCTGAGTTCATAAAATGAGCCCAGCTTATCCTGCAGATGGCACCAGTCCTACATACCATTGTAGATTTGCATGTGGCCAGAGCACAGGCCACAACTAAGGATTTCTTAAGCAGCCATTGACACCCTGTGCAAAAGTCATTCTCAGTGAAGATACAGAATCAATATGATGGTCCTTGCTAAGTTCCTAGGGCTGCTACTTCTCTGGTTTTTAGGTAAGGAAGACAGAAATGAGGGAGCAGTGTGGTGAGTGCTGCCTTGTTTTTTATGTAAGTTTTCCTATAACATGGTTAACATCACATATTTGTGTATATTTCTACCCTCAGGTGTGAGATGTGATATCCAGATGACCCAGTCACCATCCACGCTGTCTGCATCTCTGGGAGAAAGTGTTACTATCACTTGCCATGCCAGCCAGAATATTAACAGTTGGTTATCCTGGCACCAACAGAAACCAGGGCATGCTCCTAATCTCTTGATCTATAAAACATCCAACTTGCATACGGGAGTCCCATCGAGGTTCAGTGGCAGTGGATCAGGGACACATTATTCTCTCACCATCAGCAACTTGCAGCCTGAAGATACTGCCACTTGTTATTGTCAGCAGGATCAAAGTGTTCCTTTCACAGTGATACAAGTCATCACAAAAACCTCCCACAAGTGCAATGGAGTAAGAAAAACTTGCCTCAGATGCTCCTTGTAGTGCCTGCACCTGCTAATATTTTGTTATAAGACTTGCCTAAGCTTTGAAGGTCATTGGGAGGATTGCAGAAAACTGCCAGTGTAACTCTTTTACTTTTAACTCTTCTCTTCTCTGTCCCCAAAACACAAAATGATAAAATATTTCAAAATTTACTTAAAAGCAGTTTCTTTTATGTTTGAATGATCCTAGCTCTTCTATCCTTGCAATTTATACAGCAATGAGATATCATTACATGATACCTCCAGGGAGATTATTTTAATTCCGGGAACTAATGGTCTGTGATGTGCTAGATTTGATACTATACTATCTACCAAAGTTTGATATTTAAATACTTGCGACCAGTTTTGACTAGATTATGGTACATTCTAGAATCTTTAGTTTGTGTATGCTCAAATTGGATTAGGTTTTTCAATAGACAGAAACTTGGGTGTATATTATCTCTGCTTGTTTCAAAATGAGCTATAGCTTTAAGAACCAGCAGATTGCTAATGGATTGACTCCAAATGACTTCCCTATAGCTATGGCAAAAAAGCTCTAAAAAGCTGAGACCAAATAAATTCTGTATCTTTTAAATTGTTTCTAATATGTATTTTCATCATGGTGATGCAAAGGTTACTAACATGAGGAGTCTATTATTTCAAGGAAGTAGATATTAGAAGTAGGGGTTCTTAGTATTCATTCATAATACATTGATTCACATCATGCCTCTTCCGGATATGTACAGAAAACCTAATTATGTTTTCTAATACTCTTTGTTCCTGTAAACTGAACACTGGTGATTTTCCAGATCCTACCCTGTCGACCCATGGAGCTTTACGCTTATGATTAAAAATTTCAAGATGTACACCTGAGCCATAATTGAGGAAATTATAGAAAAAGGGGTGTGGAGAAATGCAGTATTGGAAGTATTTAAAGTGAAAAGAATTCACAGTAGGTGGTTTTTTTTTTTTTTTTTTTTTTTTTTTTTTTTCCCCGGGCGGTGGTGGCGCACGCCTTTAATCCCAGCACTCGGGAGGCAGAGGCAGGTGGATCTCTGGGAATTCGAGGCCAGCCTGGTCTACAAGAGCTAGTTCCAGGACGGGCTCCAAAGCTACAGAGAAACCCTGTCTTGAAAAACCAAAAAAAAAAAAAAAAGTAGGTGGTTTTTAAGAAATTGAAAATTCTTATTTACTCATATAGTGAGAGGAAAAGGAGGAATAATATTAATTGAATGGCAGTAGTTTTAAATTTTTCCATTTCTTTAACACGCAAATGAGTTGGCACTTAATTGAAGAGCTAATTTTTATTTCTAAATAGCTTACTCTTTATATATATATATATATATATATATATATATATATATATATAGAGAGAGAGAGAGAGAGAGAGAGAGAGAGAGAGCTGTTGATTTATGGGCTAATAATTTAATTTCCTAGTATGATTTCCTATAGTACTGATTAATTAGGAGCCTTTTAATGATTACTGATAATCAAAACATGATTTTGATTCAAGTACAAAAAGACACAAGATGTAAGGATGATAGAATCACCATTTTCACCCCAATGGACTAAGGGAACAAGTTTCAAGATCACTTATTCAGCTACTTCGTGTTGTCATTGATAGTTGAGCCCAGGTTTCTAGTTAGAATCTACCTTCTCATTAGAACCTATCCTTTATTGAGAAACAACTTGACTGAGCATCTGATCCCATCGTATATAAGTCAGTTAATGTATATAATGTAGATTCCATATTTCTGTGTTAAAATTGCTTCTCATATGGAAAGTGCCTTTATTTTGCTGTAACAGCCTAACTAATGATGCAGTGCAAATGCTTAATGTACTGCGACATATGTGTTTACAAAATGGTAAGCAGCATATTCTAAAGCCAGGTTATATCTGGAAATATTCTTGAATGTAGTCAAGTGCGGTCTAGGAGTATACGTCCATCCAATTTTCCATTCCTGTGACTATGAGTGGCAGAGACTCACATTGGAGCACAGGACTGAACTCCCAAAGTCCAGTTGAAGAGAGGGAGGAGTAAGAATATGAGCAAAGAGGTCAACAACACGATGGGTATACCCACTGTAACAGTCTACCTGAGCTAATGGGAGCTCACCAATACCAGTAGTACTTGGAAAAAACAAGCATAACACCAAACTAGTACCTCTCAATATGGTTGACAGTTGCATAGCTGGGCAGACTGAGGGGCCACTGGCAGTGGCACCAGAATTTATCCCTACTGTTTGTACTGACTTTTTGCGAAGCTATTCTCTTTGTCTAGATACCTTGCTCAGCATAGATATAGTAGGGAGGGCCTTGGACCTTCCACAAAGCAATGTGCCTTACCCTCTCTGAGGAGTGGATGGAGTGGGATGGGTAGGTTAATGGATGGAATGGGAGAAGGAAAGGGACTGGGAATTTGAATTGGTATGTATAATGAAAAAAGATAATTTGTTTTGGTTTTTTAAAAGTAGTAAAAATAAATAAATAACAAATAAAAAGGTTCCTCAAATCTCTGTCCTGGGTCAACAGTGCATTTTACTCTAATAAATAAAGAAAGAGCACAAAACCGCCCAGGAAAAGTTACCATGTACTTTTGTAAAAAATAGAAAATAGACTATTCACAATAAAAATTACTATTTTTTATCTCCTGCTATTTTTCTTCTTTTGTACAAAATATAGTATAAATATATTAATTTCTTTATTAGTATTATGTAAATATGAAATATAAACTTACTTATTTCAAGAATTTTACAGTTTATATATATATATTTTTAAATATCTGTAAAACATATAAGAAAAGGTTAAATTTTGTCTGGACAGATGGCTTAGTGGTTAAGAACACTGATCTTTCGTGAATGCAAGGTGTGGTGGCACATACCTTTAATCCCAGCACTTGGGGGGCAGAGGCAGGCAGATCTCTGTGAGTTCAAGGACAGCCTGGTCTACAGAGGAAGTTACAGAACAGCCAAAGATACACAGAGAACCTGTCTCAAAAAGCCAAAAATTAAAAGTAAAAATAAAAGTAATAGAGGTTAAAATAATGGCACATAAAGATGAAAAAATACATAGAGAGTATGGATACTATATATTATGTTTTCTTTGAATTGCTTGACAGCAGAAGCACAAGCTTTATTAAATAAAATAAAAGGAGAAGAATTGTGAGGGCTTACAAATGCCTATTGCAATTTGACTGAAGATCAGAGAGTTTGAGTTACTTTTGCTCTTTCAAAGTTGGTTAGCAACAGGTGTAGCTACACATCCTGAACAAGGGTATGCTCACTTGATATTTTAGACATTAAGATGGCCCATAGAGGTGGATTAGTCCACACTGACCAAAGATCAGAGAATAAAAGCATACTCCGTTTTTCCTTCATTTGAAATCAGAAGTTTAACATATTGAGTTGCTTGCTGGCTGCCTGCAGTATACTCAGTCTAGGATATGTTCACTGCATATCCTGCCTGAGACATCAAATGCTTTAGTCAGGAGATAATAGCTTGATTTCTCATGTATTGAAGCAAGTAATTATTCTGATCATGTCTTGTGTCTTGCTAAATCAGTCTTTTGCTTTCTTCCCCTCTTTTGTATTGTGGGTATAAAAGTATTTGAAAAATAAATGTAGGCATTTTTAGTATTCAGTATTCACTGAGTTGCCCTCCCAGTACTATACTGTGCCTCTGTATTTTTTTTTCCTTATCTCTGTTCCTCCTACCTAACTTGTCTCATCCACATGGACCTACCGTAGAAACTATGAATCTGTGATAGGTGGACTGTGACAGAAGTCACAATGTGCAAAATGTGGCTTACAACAGCAGGGATTGTATTATTGATTCAAAATATTTTTTGAGCCTCTCTGAAAATATTCATGGTCATGTTTCTTTGGTGTGATGATATATCTGGAAAACTGAAAGGCTCAGATTCAGTAAAACCCTGTAGCTGAGTCTATAATATTGTTTTTCCTCAGGATGTTGAAAAGCCTGTATAATTACATAAAAGATGGGCTCTATCAGTGAAAATGGATTGAGGTTTTAAGAATTCTGCAGAGACTACCTATACCTGAAGAAAAGGAAGAGAACAGGATAACAGAGTTGTTGTTCCTTGAAGAACAGAGTTTCCATACAAGCAATGCCTCAGATGAAGAGACTAGTGACTGAAATAAAAGAATGGATGGAATTTTATGGTAAGGGTGTGACTGTAAAACTGTTTTCTTTTTCTTGCTATGCTCTCTCTGTTTAATGCATCTTTTAGTACTGAGGCATATTTTGCCTCTGTGTCTGATTTTCCTGTATTTCACTTTGTTAACCAGGAAGAGACTAACATTCCTGTTTATGTATATGCCTCTGAGATTTTGGATATCTGGAGGTTAAGAAGGATAACATTATGGGTTGGATTTTGGGAATTTCTTTTTGTTTTACATCAGTTAAAGTCCAACTGTGCTTTTATCCAGGGTACCAAATTTATAGGACAGATACCTATCATGATCAATTTGTAGAAATGGCCTTCATGGTTCAAATGGGAGGGTACATAACATGTTCACAAAGCATAATGCTCCCATAAGTTTTCAAGTTCTCTATTTGTAAAATATTTCCTTAATATTTAATTTATATTCAGTAATGAATTCACACACACACACATACACACACACACACACTCAAATAACTAACTTTTAGCTACAAGGACTACTATATCTTACCTACTTCCTTCATTCCTCCAGTCTCTGGACCTCACTCACCACAGTCTCTCTTCTTTTACTCTTCCAGATCTTGTCTCTCTCCAGCCTGTCTGCACCCTGTCAAAAAACTTCAAATAATGTTGTACCTAGTTTAAAGACTCATGGTAAATTCCCATTGGCCATCTCATTGCCTGTATGCCCTCTTTTCCATCCTACATAATCAGTTTCCTATGAGATATCAGTCTTCTCACCTTATTCACTTTCAATGACTTTGTCTAAAAAAAATGAATATTTTATTTTCTTGTTTATATTTTATTGCTTACGCCATGTCTATCAAGGGATGAGAACACCATTTAACTATTTTATACTTCATATAAGACTTTGAGTATGTCTGGGTAGCAGGAATATAAATGCAGTTCTGTTGTTTATGATCTAGTCTGGTTAAGCATTAATTTACACAGGGTTAGAAAGTTAAAATCTCTAAATTTGAATGGAGTTAAATTTTATAAGAAGAAAAAAAATTTTCCACAGTTGAGATGTAATAAGACTAAATGGAAATGGAAAAAAATTAAAATGTCCTATATGTATTATGAAACTATCAAAGAGAGAAAGAGTATACAATTACACACATGCACATGCTTACCCATGTGTGTACATATACTCACACATAAATAAGATACCTAAAAGTGCTTGAATTAGTAAAAATTGAAAATAATGTGGTCAACAGTAGTTTCTATGGAGCTTAGAAGATGCTTAGTGCTATATAAATGTACTCTTCAGAAATAAAAATTGCCAGCAATAACCAGAAACATCTCCCTTATACATGCTTGTAGAAAAGCAACAAAAATTAGTTATCTGTTTAGTTAATAGAAATAAATTTCTAATCCTATATGCAATAGAGACAGCCAGACATATTGACAATGTGGAAAACAATGCTTAATAAATTGCCAGACTTTGTTTGGAAACTGGTTAATAATGTAAATGCTTATTTATACGATTAACACAAAATTAAACAACACAGTATAAAGAAAAATCAAAATAATACATCACAAGTTGAATGGGATTTAATTAGAATGATTGGATGAAATATTATAAATGTATTAGTGATACATTTTTAATATTAAATTTAATGTTGAAATTGAAAAAGTGAAAAACAGACCAGAATTTCAATGAAGTTTACAAAATAACATGAACAAAACAAAACCTTAATAGGTGAAAACTGTATGTGATTAAAATTATTATTTGTTAATAACAAACAGAAAAAAAATCAGAAAATATTGAAATATACAGAAGAATTGGTAAGTACAGTCAGCCAAACAACTTTGGGGAGAAAAAGGTCGACATACTTTGAGGGGAAATTTACGAAAGCAGAGCTCCAGCCAATTTTGTAAAATCAAAGACTCTGTGAAATACCTCTTACTCCAAATATGCATACACACAAACACACATACAAATAAATGCCATACACATTTGGATATAGACACAATTTGTTTGTGTCCCAAAATTGCCAATGACTTTCGTATTGTCTCCATTGTCTTCAGGTGTTATCAGTATTATTTTTAAAAGAAAATAAAATTGATGCTCTCTCTCCTTCTGTTCCTGATTTGAACCTTGGGATTTCAGTCTGTTGCTCCAATGTGGGTCACTGTCTCTTTCTCCTTTCATCGCCTGATGAAGGTTAATATCCAGGAGTATGACTATATGTTTTCTTTGGGTTCATCTTCACATTTAGTTTCTCTAGGATCACGAATTATAGGCTCAATGTCCTTTATTTATGGCTAGAAACCAATTATGAGTGAGTACATCCCATGTTCCTCTTTTTTTTTATAGCTAACCATTCTTTTTATTTTATTTTATTTTTTATTGAAAAAAAAATTTCTGCCTCCTCCCCGCCTCCATTTCCCTCCCCCTCCTCCCGCCCATCTCCCCCCCCACTCCTCTTTTCCTCCCTCTTCAGTCCCAAGAGCAGTCAGGGTTCCCTGCCCTGTGGAAAGTCCAAGGTCCTCCCCCCTCCATCCAGGTCTAGGAAGGTGAGCATCCAAACTGGATAGGCTCCCACAAAGCCAGAACATGAAGTAGGATCAAAACCCCGTGCCATTGTCCTTGGATTCTCATCAGCCCTCATTGTCTGCCATGTTCAAAGAGTCCAGTTTTATCCCATGCTTTTTCAGTCACAGTCCAGCTGGCCTTGGTGAGCTCCCAATAGATCGGCCCCACTGTCTCAGTGGGTGAGTGCACCCCCCGTGGTCCTGACTTCCTTGTTCGTGTTCTCCCTCCTTCTGCTCCTCATTAGGACCTTGGGAGCTCAGTCTGGTGCTCCAGTGTGGATCTCTGCCTCTATCTCCATCCATCGCTAGATGAAGGTTCTATGGTGATATACAAGATATTCATCAGTATGGCTATAGGATAGGTTCATTTCAGGTTCCCTATCCTCAGGTGCCCAATGAACTAACTGGGGACATTGCCCTGGGCATCTGGTAGCCACTCCAAGTTCAAGTCTCTTGCCAACCCTTAGGTGGCTCCCTTAACTAAGATATGAGTTTCCCTGCTCCCCTATCCAACCTTCCTATATCCCCAATCATCCCATTTCTCCAAGTTCCCCTCATCCTCTCCTTCACACTTTTCTCTCTCCATCTCCCCTTACCCCCATCCCACCCCACCCCCAAGATTCCAATTTTTTTGCCCTGCAATCTTGTCTATTTCCCATAGCCAGGAGGATAACTATATGTTTTTCCTTGGGTTTACCCTCTTGTTTAGCTTCTTTAGGACCACAACTTATAGACTCAGTGGCCCCCTATCCATGGCTAGAAACCAATTATGAGTGAGTACATCCCATGATCTTCAATCTCCAAAATATATAAAGAACTCAAGAAACTAGACGTTAAAATGCTAATTGACCCAATTAAAAAAATGGGGCACTGAACTGAACAGAGAATTCTCAACAGAAGAAGTTCAAATGGCCAAAAGATACTTAAGGTCATGCTCAACCTCCTTAGCGATCAGAGAAATGCAAATCAAAACAACTTTGAGATATCATCTTACACCTGTCAGAATGGCTAAAATCAAAAACACCAAGGATAGCCTTTGCTGGAGAGGTTGTGGAGAAAGGGGTACCCTCATCCATTGCTGGTGGGACTGCAAACTTGTGCAACCACTTTGGAAATCAGTGTGGCGGTTTCTCAGAAAAATTGGGATCAACCTTCCCCGGGACCCAGCAATACAAGTCTTGGGCATATACCCAAGAGATGCCCTATCATATGACAAAAGCATTTGTTCAACTATGTTCATAGCAGCATTATTTGTAATAGCCAGAACCTGGAAGCATCCTAGATGTCCCTCAATGGAAGAATGGATGAAGAAAGTGTGGAATATATACACATTAGAGTACTACTCTGCGGTAGAAAGCAATGACTTCTCGAATTTTGCATGCAAATGGATGGAAATAGAAAATACTATCCTGAGTGAGGTAACCCATGTTCCTCTTTTTGGGTCTGACTTACCTCACTTAGGATAGTGTTTTCTATTTCCGTTCATTTGCATGCAAAATTCAAGAAGTCGTTGTTTTTTACTGCTGAGTAGTACTCTAATATGTATATATTCCATACTTTCTTCATCCATTCTTCCATTGAAGAGCATCTAGGTTGTTTCCAGGTTCTGGCTATTACAAACAATGCTGCTATGAACATAGTTGAGCATATACTTTTGTAATATGATAGGGCATCTCTTGGGTATATTCCCAAGAGTGGTATTGCTGGGTCCAGGGATAGGTTGAGCAAGGAACTCAGGACCATGATGGATGCACCCACATACTGAGACAATGGGGATGATCTATCGGGAACTCACCAAGGCCAGCTGGACTGGATCTGAAAAAGCATGGGATAAAACCAGACTCGCTGAACATAATGGACAATAAGGACTGCTAAGAAGTCAAGAACAATGGCACTGGGTTTTGATCCTACTGCATGTACTGGCTTTGTGGGAGCCTAGGCAGCTTGGATGCTCACCTTACTAGGCCTGGAAGGAGTTGAGAGGTCCATGGACTTCCCACAGGGCAGGGAACCCTGACTGCTCTCTGGGCTGATGAGGGAGGGGGACTTGATTGGGGGAGGGGGAGGGAAATGGGTGGTGGTGGCAGGGAGGAGGCAGAAATCTTTAATAATTAAATAAAAAATAAATCTATGAAAATTACTTTCATAAGGGTTGATTCATTTGCAAAAATGAAATAAAAAATCATTGAATAAGCATGTAAGCCTCTAGAAGATAAAGCTCCCAATCTTTAGAGCTGTTGACAGGTATCATTTAAACTCTTCTGGAATATAAAGACAGGAGAGATTTACAATGTTGGTATTGTACTCTGTGAGAAAAGCATGTTGGTACTTTCCAGTATTTTTTCCAAAAGGGTTCATGAAAATCAGTGTAAGTATCACTCACATACCTGCTGAGCCTTTATATTAAGCCACTACTAAGGAGCAAACTTTAATGGATTTTGCCCCTCAATAAATCATAGATCAAAGACCTCTTAGTCACATTTTGTATATCTTTTCCTCTAAAAAAAAAATCTAAAATTTAGGCAAGAGAAGCATAAATTGTTTACATGGAGCATAGATTACATGTAAGTAAGGGTCAACTTTACTCAAAGTTTGGTTTTCATTGAAACAAGAGGAATGTCTCTGAAAATAATTAATGAATATGGTCAATATAATTATTGTTGTTTTTTAATTGAGGCAGAATTTCACTATATTGCACTGGATGCCCTTGAACTCACTACATAGTACAGGGTGGCCTCAAATGCACAGGGATATATGCCAGCTTTCTGCTTCTAAAGTACTATACTAAAGGCACACCACATGGATGTCCGTGTCACATTTCTTAAGACTGATTTTTTTAATTAGTATACAAAATAATTTCAATGTAGCATTTTATACTTTGATTTTGTTAATCACCTCCATTCTTATACCCTCTCAAGAAGATGAAGAAAGGGGATGAAATACATTTCATAAGCAAAAGATGAGGATACTGGGGAGAGGAAAACAGGCAGCAGAAAAAGACATTGCTTACACTTCAATAACATCCATGAATGGTGAAAAGAGACCTGGAGAGGTTAACTGATTTTCTGGTTGCTCTCCCTTCATCATCTAGATCTTGTAACAACTCAGAAATTTCCATTTATCATTATACAGGACCATGGCAGCAAGTGAGCAAAATAATAGAGATAGAAGACTAACAAAAATGTTACTGTTGGACATCCAACACAAAATCTTTATAGTCTGTCCACTGAAAAATAAAAGATGTTTAGAATAATCCCTTCCATTTGACTCCAGATATGATAGTGTAATCTAAATCAAATAATATTAACACTTATTTGAAAAATGTATACAAATCAGCAACTTAAAACTATTTAACATTTTGCCTATACACAAATAAACAATCAATCCTTAATGTACCATGTTTTAAGATGTATGAAATAACTCATATGACTGTAAAAATGAGTGTATGAAGTAGGAGAAGAAAGCCCAGGTTATCTTTCTATAAACGGCAACAAGAGGGAACCATACAAAACTTAGAGCAGAGAAAGCTCTGCCCTGTCTCCTGAAGTTTTTACTAATTTTATGTATCTATATTGTTATTAGTTGGTCATGAAATATAAGAAATCATCATTTTTTATTTTATTAATTTTTTTGAGCTCTACATTTTTCTCTGCTCTCCTCCCTGCCTTTCCCCTCCCCTTCAACCCTCCTCCTAGTTCCCCATGCTCCCAATTTACTCAGGAGATCTTGTCTTTTTCTACTTCTCATGTAGATTAGATCTATGTCTGTCTCCCTTAGGGTCCTTATTGTTGCTTAAATTCTCTGGGATTGTGGTTTGTGAACTGATTTTTTTTTTTGCTTTATGTTTTAAAACCACTTATGAGTGAGTAAATGTGATAACTGTCTTTCTGTGTCTAGGTTATCCCACTCAAAATGATGTTTTCTAGCTCCATCCATTTTCTTGCAAAATTCAAAGACATCAACATAAAGCCAGCCACACTGAACTTCAAAGAAATAAAGTGGAAAGTATATTTCAATGCAGTGGCACAGGAGACCACTTTCTAAATATAACCCCAGTAGCACAAACACTGAGAGAAACAGTTAATAAATGGGACCTCCTGAAACGGAAAAGCTTCTATAAAGCAAAGGACACAGTCAACAAGACAAAATGACAGCCTACACAATGGGAAAAGATCTTCACTAACCCCACATCAGATAGAGGTCTGATCTCCAAAATACGCAAAGACCTCAAGAAACTGGTCATCAAAAGAACAAATAATCCGATTTAAAAAAGAAAAAAAAGGAGTACACCTGTAAACAGAGAACTCTCAATAGAGGAATCTAAAATGGCTGAAGGACACTTGAGGAAATGTTCAACACCTTTAGTCTCCAGAGGAATGCACATCAAAACAACTCTGAGATTCCATCTTACACCTGTAAGAAAGGCCAAGATCAAAAACACTGATTACAACTTATGCTGGAGATGTTGTGGGGAAAAGGTAACACTTCTGCATTGCTGGTGGGAATGCAAGCTGTTACAGCCCCTTTGGATGTCAGTGTGGCGATTTTTCAGAAAATTAGGAAACAACCTTCCTCAAGAGCCAGTAATATCATTTTTGAGTATATGTCCGGAGGATGCTCAATTGTGCCACAAGGACATGTGTTCAACGATGTTCATAGCAGCATTGTTTGTCATAGCCAGAATCTGGAAACAACCTAAATATCCTTCAATTGAAGAATGGATAAGGAAAACGTGGTACATTTAGATAAAAGAATACTTCACAACATCCTTTAACTCAGAAATAATCTTACAATTTATATTATACTTTTGTTCAACATTTTCCATGTTAACTGGAAACAAGAAAAGACTTAAAATGGACTACTCATTGGGTAATTAACTACAGAATGTTTTTCTATATCATACAAAGCTAAGAGAGTGTGTTGACATCTGCATACTTACCTGAATATATGACGTTCAAATATAGGGAAAATATCAGCTTATAGTAGCTGGTGCCAAGAATGCAATCTTGGTGTCTTGCAGGGAATGGTTATGAATGAAGGAGACACAAGGGAAGCCCTTGGACAGAATGTTATATTAAGATGCATCAGCACTGTGAATGTACACTAAACTATATTCAGTACATATTTAACATCTCTCCCTTTCAAATTAGGTGTTCGGCTTAGCAAAATAAAAAATTCCATATCTTATTTTGAAATAAATTACTAACAAGGAAATCAGACCCACACAATAAACAAATACATAACTAATACACAGTGGAAAAGAAAGAAAAGGTTAACGCTTGAATAGAACAGTGTAATGATCTTTAAATGGGCAGAAATAAAGAACCATAAAGTACATTCCTTCTGCTGAGGACACAGGTCTGAGATCTAACTCCTGTTCTGTGAGACTCAGAAGAAACCTTTTATCAAGTTGCTCAGAGGGGAGACACTAGGCCTCTGATGTCTTATTCCCACTGGGCCTGGCAGTTTGTCTCACTACATTGCACCCACCAGGAGATTTGCATATTGCTCCCTAGGAAGGCCCTCCCTGGCAAGTCTGAGATAAGGGTCAAACTGAAATTTTCTTGACTATACATGGTTTCTCAGTTTCATTCAGAATGCAGTGCCCTGCAATTGGGACTGCTCCTGTTCTCAAACCCTGGTAAGGGCAGAGGAGAACAGAAGGACAGAGTGTGAAAGCAAGGGAATTCCTGAGGCCAACTGCTGCCCTTAATGGGGTTTGCCCTTGTGTATTTGGGGGGCATATTAATCATGTATTTCAATTTGGCATGGTGTAATTAGAGCTGTGAAAGTGGGGAATATTGTGGAAGGAGTTGGGCTCTGTTACAAATTTCAACAGAGATAAATGGAGGAGGTGGAGATTGCACTTAGAGGACCCTTGTCTTCTTTAAATTGCTTGCTCTTTTTGAAAACTGATATTGTGAAGTATGAGCTTTAACTGGTTCAACCAAAATGATCATGCTATTTGAAATAAATAACAAAGAATGACAAACAGATGCTTTTAATGTTGTAAATTACTATATAATTTTTTTTTCAGATATCAGTTGAGATATCATAATGTCCCAGATTCCGCATTCTATCCTTGTCACCTTTGAGAGCAAGATTATGGCTCCAGCAGGTCTTTATCAGAGTCTTGTATATAGTGATGAAATCAACTTTTTTCATTGGTTTCTGCAGAATACATAACATAGTATACTGGGCCTGATCTATAAAGTTTTTAATGTATTTTCTGTTGTCTCAAATTGGTTCAATGGCAGTAGATCAGTGATAGATTTTGTTATTCCCCAGAAGGCCCCTGAGCGTAGTTCGCCTGGGGAACTACATTTCCCAGGATACCCTAGCGTTCCACTCAAAGGCTGCGCAGGTGCAGAACGTGGCGCTTGACGCACGCACGTGGGGGACCCTTTAAAAGGCTAAAAACGCCATCTGTTCGTTCTCTTTTTCACCTTCTCTCCTGCAAGCAGCAATAAACCTTGCGCGCCAGGTGGGTTTTGTTGTGTCTTGCGTCCTCGCAGCGAAGAAGACTAAGAAGACGAAGAACAGAACAAGACGACAGAAGAGAAGAACAGATTTCACCCTGAAACTATGTAGGGTGGAGCCTGGGGACTTGGTAGTTTATTACTGCATGTAGCTTGCAGTTTTTCCTCCCACAGTGATAAAGTTCTAAACAAAAATCTCCAAGGGATTCAGCTGCCATATGTACTGAATGTCTAAGGAACAATATACTCTAACAGAAAATATCCAAATATATTAGAGGTAAATTAGTCTGCTGTTTGTTTACTCTGAATTGCTTATTGATTAAGACACTGCTATTGTTGCCTTTGATCTGTTTTTTCAGCAAAATTCATTTTTTATTTTCATAAAATTGCAACCAGTGTTCACAGGCCATAGCTAATGCTTGTTTTGGAGAGTCCCTTGTTCATTTGAATCATTTATTCACGAAAGCTTTGATTAAACACAGGGTCAATTTTAGTAATGTTTCTATGCTACAGAAAATATAAAATGTTAATAAAGGAAACATTTTGGATATTGTACACCCTATAAAACACATTTATTAAAGATATTGTCTCCATGGTAACTACTTTAGGAAAATATTGGGATATTTAGCTGTTTGGGCTATTGGGGCTTAAATCAAAAAAGTGAATGACCTACAGCCTGTTTGTGCTTCATGGCCAAGAAATATGCTATTTAGTTCTGTATCATATAAATGGGGTTGATCTGTCTATGATTTAAGGGATAGGTCTCAATATATAATTCTGATGCCTAATTGCATCTAAAGCACACCAACATTTTAGGAAATTTCTTTGGTATTTTTATTTTTAGAATAAAATGGGTATCTCACTGGATCTAAAATCTCAAACAACCCTGTTCTTTTTACAAAACTTTTGTGTATTTTACTTCAGCCTCTTTTTTTTCCTGGACCTCTACTCTGACTACTGCACTCTGGCATACTATTTCTCTCTTAATTTTCCTACAGTCCTCTTTATTTGAAAATGAACTTCACAGAACTAGAGAGACAGCTTCAAGTTCCAGAGCAATTGATACACCTGCAGAGGACTAAGACTCAGCTCACAGTACCCACATGGTGGTACATCCACTTGTAGTGCCAGTTCCTTGGGATCCAAATGTCTCTTCTGGTATCTCTAAATATTAGGCACTCAGATGGTGTTCATACATATATACAGGCAAAACAACTTTGTGTATAAAATAAAATTAAACAGATATTTAAAAGGAGTGTCTCTGCATCTGTAACTTCAGCATATACTTTCTGTGGCACCTCTTTCTTCAGTTTCAGTTTCCTCCCTTACTCCTGTGAGATCCTCATATGTTATGCTGAGAGTTGCTTTACCTACATTCCACCTTACAAAGTCTTGATTATTTATTTTCAGTTATTTACTGAAAGTTCAGGGTCTTATTACTATTATCTACCTTAGAAAGAATCTGTTTTCTTTTGGTTTCAGAGGACAGTGAAGAATAAGTGTTGTTAATCTTCTCTCTTATATTTGTCCTTTACTTTAACTGAGCAAAGTTGTATCATTTTCATATTCTTATAGTTCTTGGTCGCCTGTATGCATGAAATAGGATACATGGATGAATGCTTCTTCTCTCAGATAATCAACTAATAACAACTAATTAAATACAAAAAAAAATTTTTTTCTATGTTTGTCTACATTTCATACATTTCACTAAGAGAGAAGCATTTCAATCTTGATAACTTCTGGGCCCTCATGTCTTAGTAAAGTTGTTCACTGGAAATCCTAACTGCCCCAGTCAATGTACTACCAACCATACATTGTGTGACTTTACTGATAAAAACTAAAAACTTTGTTACAATTCTTATTTTTCCACTGAAGTAATATTATGAGAACATTAGGAATGAAATGAATTATAGTATTATGGTGATGTATTTCTTCATATGGATGGCAAAATAAACACCTTACTATGACACCCTAGACTGCTCATGACTGTGAGTTATGTGGAAGCTTTTGTGTTTAGCAATATAATATTGTGTTATCCAGGTCACATAGGGTAGTGATAAGTTATAATTGTTTCCACACTTCAGATAATGAATGTAAAAGTTTTCTGGAAACCTGTCATTGAGTTGTGTGAAAGCTAATTCTCTGGATTTTTTTATGAGAATGCATAATGAACAATTGCCTTTCAATTTTGATGACACAAACCACCAATAACTGAAGTTACTAGTCCACCTTGATGACTAAATAGGTTTCTTGGACATCACTTAAAAGAGCTATAAAATAGTTATTCACCTCATATTCACAGACTTGACACAGTTTTCACAATAAGTTCTTATTTTGTATAGTTTTAGGTCTATAACAAAATTAAAGTAAACCTGCACTTAGGTCACCACCTAACGTCAGAGCAGCAAAAGTGCCTACATGGCAACATACGAAAACAAATGGACTTAACAGACATCTATAGAACATTCTAGTCAAACACAAAAGAGTATACCTTGCTCTCAGCACCTCATGGAATCTTCTATAAAATTGATCACATACTAGGTTTCAAAGCAAACTTCCATAGATACAAAGAATAATGGAGTAACCCCTTGTGTCTTATTAGATCACCAGGCATTAGTGTTAGAATTTAACACCAATACTACTCTCAGAAAGCCTACAAACTCGTGGAAATTGAACAGTCCACAACTGAACCAATCCTAGGTCATGGAAGAAATAAAATAAAGAAATTAAAATCTTCCTTGAATACAATGAAAATGAAGGCATAACATATCCAAACCTATGGGACACTGTGAAAGCAGTGCTAAGAGGAAAGTTTATGGCAATAAGTGCCCAAATAAAGATAGGAAGAAAGCTCACATTAGTGACTTAACAGCACACCTAAAAGCTCTAAAACAAAAAGAAGCTGACTCACCCTGGAGGAAATAATCAAAGTGAGGGCTGAAATCAACAAAATAGAAACACAGAAAACAATCCAAAGAATCAATGAAACAAAGAGCTGGTTCTTTGAGAAAATCAACAATATTGACAAACCTTTATCCAAATGAATCAAAAGGCAGAGAGAGAACATCCAAATTAACAAAATCAGAAATGAAAATGGGGACAACAGAGAATCATTAGGTCTTACTACAAAAACCTGTACTCCACAAAACTGGAAGAAATGAATAATTTTTTAGAAAGATACCATTTACCAAAAGTAAATCAAGAGCAGGTGAGCAATTTAAATAGATCTATAAGCTGCAAGAAAATAGAAGCTGTCATCAAAAACCTTTGAACCAAAAAAGCCCAGGGCTGGATGGTTTTAGTGAGGAATTCTGCTAGAACGTCCAAGGAGAGCTAATACGTATACTCCTCAATGTGTTCCACATAATAGAAACATAAGGAACATTGCCAAACTATTTTTATGAGGTTACAGTTATCGTGATACCAAAACCACACAAACACTCAACCAAGAAAGAGAATTAGAGACCAGTCTCACTCATGAATGTCAATGCAAAAGTTGTCAATAAAACACTGGCAAACCAAATCCAAGAACACATCAAAAAAATCATCCATCACAATCAAGTACGCTTCATCCCAGAGATGCAAGGCTGGTTCAACATATGAAAAATCTATCAATGTAATCCATCATATCAATAAACTGAAAGAAAAAACATATGATGATTTCATTAGATGCTGAAAAAGCATTTGACAAAATTTAACACCCCTTCATGATAAAGGTCTTGGAGGGATTAGGGATACTAGGATCATACCTAAATATTATAGGAACAATATACAGCAAGCTGACAGCTAATATCAAATTAAATGGAGAGAAACTCAAAGTGATTCCATTAAAATCAAGAACAAGACAAGGCTGTCCAGTCTCACCATATCTATTCAACATAGTTCTTTAAGTTTTAGTAATAGCAATAAGACAACAAAAGGAGATCAAGGGAATTCAAATTGGAAAGGAAGAAGTCAAACATTTTTATTTTATTTTTTATTACTTTATCAATAATATCAATAAAAATTCCCACTTCTTCCCCTTCTCCCACTTCCTTCCCTCTCTCCCACAAACCCTCCCCCACACCTCCTCAAGTCCTCAGAGAGGGCAAGGCACACTGCCCTGTGGGAAGTCCAAGGCGAATCCCCCCTACATCCAGGCTTAGGAAGGTATGCATCAAAAGAGAACAGGATCCCAAAAAGCCAGTACATGCAGTAGAGACAAATCCAAGTGCCATTATCATTGGCCCCTCCATCTGTCCCAACTGTCAAAATCATTCAGAGGGTCCGGTTTGATACTATGTTCGTTTATTCCCAGTTCAGTTGGAGTTGGTGAGTCCCTATTAGCTCAGGCACACTGTCTCAGTGGGTGGACCAAACCCTCATGGTCCTGACTTTCTTGCTCATATTCTCCCTCCTTCTGGTTCTCAACTGGACCTTGGGAGCTTAGTCTAGTGCTCCAGTGTGGGTCTCTGTCTCCATCGGTAGCAAGACAAAGGTTCTATGGAGACATTCAAGATAGACATCAGTCTGACTACTGAGCAAGGCCCGTTCAGGTACCCTCTTTTCCCCTGCCTAGGATCCTAGCTGGGGTCATCCCCGTTGGCTCCTGGGAACACCTCCAGACCCAACTTCTTACCAGCTCCAAAATGGCTTCATCAATTAAGATATCTCTTTCCCTGCTCCCATATCTGTCCTTCCTTCAACTCAATCATCCCACTTCCCCCAAGCTCTCCCCAATCCTCCCCTTCTCCCCTCTTTTTCCCCCTCTCCCCTTTCCTCTATACACCCATCCCCACGGTCCCAAATTTTGCCTGGCTATCTTGTTTGCTTACAAATTCCAGGAGGATCTATACATGTTTTTCTTTGGGTTCACCTTATTACTTAGCTTATCTAGGATCAATGTCCTTCGTTTATGTCTAGAATCCATTAATGAATGTGTACATACCATATTCATATTTTTGGGTCTGTGTTATCTCATTCAGGATAGTGTTCTCTACTTCCATCCATGGTAATGCCTCCTTTATTGTATAGGATTCTTTATCTATCCTGGGGTTTTTGTTTTTTCCATATGAAGTTGATTATTGTTCTTTCAAGATCTATGAAGAATTTGGTTGGGATTTTGATGGGGATTGCATTGTATCTAAAGATTGCATTTGGTATGATTGCCATTTTTACTATGTTGATCCTTTTTTTCCAAGATCATGAGAGATCTTTTTATTTTCTGGTATCTTCTTTAATTTCTTTCTTTCTTTCTTTCTTTCTTTCTTTCTTTCTTTCTTTCTTTTTTTTTTGGTTTCTCGAGACAGGGTTTTTCTGTGGTTTTGGAGCCTGTCCTGTAACTAGCTCTTGTAGACCAGGCTGGTCTCGAATTCACAGAGATCCGCCTGCCTCTGCCTCCCGAGTGCTGGGATTAAAGGCATGCGCCACCACCACCCGACTTTAATTTCTTTCTTCAAAGACTTAAAGTTCTTGCCAAATAGGTCTTTAATTTCCTTGATTAGTGTTATCTCAAGATATTTTATGTTAATTATGGCTATTGTGATAGATGAGATTTCTCTGATTTTCCTCTCATCTTCTTCTTCTTTTTTTCTTTTGTTTTTTCAAGACAGGGATTCTCTGTAGCTTTGGTGCCTGTCCCGGAACTAGCTCTTGTAGACCAGGCTGGCCTCGAACTCCCAGAGATCCTCCTGCCTCTGCCTCCCGAGTGCTGGGATTAAAGGCATGCACCAAAACTGCCCAGCTCCTCTCATCTTCTTTTGTGTGTACGAGGGCTATTGTTTTGTTTTTTCTTTTTCTTGAGTTGCCACATCACTGAAGGCATTTCTCAGCTGAAAGAGTTATCTGGTAGAGTTTTTGGCGTCATTCATTTACACTATCATATCATCTACAAATAACAAAAGTTTGACTTTTATGTAAGATGTCAAAATGTTGTTATTTGTAGATAAACAATCCTATACAATAAAGGAACTTTTGGAGGCATTACCATCCCTGACATCAAGCTCTATTACAGAGCTACAGCAATGAAAACAGATTGGCATTTGTATAAAAACAGAGACATTGAAAAATGAAATTGAATTGAAGACCCGGATGTTAATCCACATACCTATGAACACCTGATTTTTGACAAAGAAGCTAAAATTATACAATGGAAGAAAGAAAGCATCTTTAACAAATGGTGCTGGCATAACTGGATGTCAACCTGTGGGAGCATGAAAATAGATCAATATCTATCTCCATGAAGAAAATTCAAGTCCAAATGGATTAAAGACCTCAATATAAATCTGAACACACTGAACCTGACAGAAGAGAAAGTGGGAAGTAGTCTGCAATACATAGGCACAGGGGACCACTTCCTTTGTATAACCCCAGTAGCATAGACAATAAGGGCAACAATGAATAAATGGAACCTCCTGAATTTCAGAAGCTTCTGTAAAGCAAAGGACGTAATCATTAAGACAAAAAAAAAGCAACCTACTGAATAGGAGAAGATCTTCACCAACCCCACATCAGACAAACGACTGATCTCCAAAATAAATAAAGAACTCAAGAAACTAAACATTAAAATTCTAAATAACCAAATTTAAAAATGGGTTACTGAACTAAACAGAGAATTCTCCACAGAAGAATTTCAAATGGCCCATTGATACTTAAGCACATGTTTACCTTCCTTACCTCTCAGGGTAATGCAAATCAAAACAACTCTGAGATACCATCTTATACCTGACAGAATGGCTAAGGTCAAAACCACTAATGATTTCTTATGTTGGAGAGGATGTTGGTTAAAGGGAACATTCATCCATTGCTGGTAGGAATGTAAACTCGTACAACCACTTTGGAAATCTGTATTGTGGTTTCTCTGAAAATTGGGAATCAACTTACCTTAGGATTCAGCAATCCAACTCTTGGGAATATACACAAAAGATGCTCATTCATACTACAAAAGCATCTGTTCAACTATGTTCATAGTAGCATTATTTGTAATAACCAAATCCTGGAAACAACCTAGATACCCCCCAACTGAAGAATGGATAAAGAAAGTGTGGCAATCTATACATTAGAGTACTACTCAGTGGTAAAACACAATGACATCTTGAATTTTGCATGTAAATGAATGGAATTAGAAAACACTATCCTGAGTGAGGTAACCCAGACCCCCCAAAATCAATATGGTATATACTCACTCATAAGTGGATGCTAGCTATATACAAAGGACATTGAGCTTATGGTCCTAGAGAAACTAAGTAATAAGGTGAACCCAAAGAAAAAAACATATATAGACCCACCTGGAAATTAGAAACTGACAAGATCGCCTAGCAAAATTTCAAGCGTGGGTATGGGGAATAGAAGGAAGGGGAGAAGGGGAAGAGAAGGGGAGAAAGGGAGGATTGAGTAGAACTTGAGGGAATGGGATAGTCGGGATGGAGGAAGGACAGATATGAGAGCAAGAAAAGAAGTATCTTTTTTTTAGGTTAAAGGAATCTTTTTTTATTGAAAAAATTTCTGCCTCCTCCCCGCCTCCCACTTCCCTCCCCCTCCCCCCATTCCTCCCCCCATTCCTTTCCTCCTCCCTCTCCAGTTCAAAGAGCAGTCAGGGTTCCCTGCCCTGTGGGAAGTCCAAGGTCCTCCTCTCTCCATCCAGGTCTAGGAAGGTGAGCATCCAAACAGGCTAGGTTCCCACAAAGCCAGTTCATGCAGTAAGATCAAATCCCAGTGCCATTGTCTTTGGCTTCTCATCAGCCCTCATTGTCTACCATGTTCAGAGAGTCCTGTTTCATCCCATGCTTTTTCAGTCCCAGTCCAGCTGGCCTTGGTGAGCTCCCAATAGATCAGCCCCCCTGTCTCAATGGGTGGGTGCACCCCTCAAGGTCCTGACTTCCTTGCTCATGTTCTCCCTCTTTCTGCTCCTCATTTGGACCTTGAAAGCTCAGTCCGGTGCTCCAGTGTGGGTCTCTGCCTCTATCTCCATCCATCGCCAGATGAAGGTTCTATGGTGATATGTAAGATATTCATCAGTATGGCTATAGGATAGGGCCATTTCAGGTTCCCTCTCCTCAGCTGCCCAAGGAACTAACTGGGGACATCTCCCTGGATACCTGTGAGCCCCTCTAGAGTTAAGTCTCTTGCCAACCCTAAGATGGCTCCCTTAATTAGGAAATATGCTTCCCTGCTCCCATATCCACCCTTCCTTTATCCCAATCATCCCCTTCCCCCAAGTTCCCCCATCCTCCCCTTCTCATTTTTCTCTCCCCATCTCCCCTTACCCCCATCCCAACCCACCCCCAAGTTCCCAAGTTTTGCCCAGAAATCTTATCTACTTCCAATATCCAGGAGGATGACTATATGTTTTTCTTTGGGTTCACCTTCTTATTTAGCTTCTCTAGGATCACAAATTATATGCTCAATGTCCTTTATTTATGGCTAGAAACCAATTATGAGTGAGTACATCCCATGTTCATCTTTTTGGGTCTGGGTTACCTCACTCAGGGTAGTGTTTTCTATTTCCATTCATTTGCATGCAAAATTCAAGATGTCATTGTTTTTTACCACTGAGTAGTACTCTAATATGTGTATATTCCACACTTTCTTCATCCATTCTTCCACTGAAGGGCATCTAAGTTGTTTCCAGGTTCTGGCTATTACAAATAATGCTGTTATGAACATAGTTGAACAAATGCTTTTGTAATATGATAGGGCATCTCTTGGGTATATTCCAAAGAGTGGAATTGCTGGGTCCTGGGGTAGGTTGATGCCAAATTTCCTGAGAAATGGCCACACTGATTTCCAAAGTGGTTGCACAAGTTTGCATTCCCACCAGCAATGGATGAGTGTACCCCTTCCTCCACAACCTCTCCAGCAAAGGCTATCATTAGTGTTTTTGATTTTTGCCATTCTGACAGGTGTAAGATGGAATCTCAAAGTTGTTTTGATTTGCATTTCCCTGATTGCTAAGGAGGTTGAGCGAAAAGAGGTATCTTGATTGAGGGAGCCATTATAGAGTTAGAAAAAACGTGGCTCTAGAAAAACTCTCAGGAATCCCACAAGGACAACCCCAGCTAAGACACTATGCAATAGAGGAGAGGATGCTTGGCCCTGTAGTTAGACTGATGATTATCTTAAATATTACCATAGAACCTTCATCTAACAAAGGATGGAAACAGAGGCAGAGACCAACTTCAGAACCCCGGACTGAGCTCCCAAGGTCCACTTGAAGCGTAGAAGGAATGAGAATATGAGCACAGAGGTCAACACCATGAAGAGTTCATCCACTGAAACAGTTCATCTGAGCTAATTGAAACTCTCTAACTTTAGCTGGACTGGAAAGAACAAGCATAGGACCAAACTAGTCCCTCTGAATGTGGAGGACAGTTTTATGGCTGGGGCAGACTGAGGGGCCACTCGCAGTGGCACTGGGATTTATCTCTATTGCATATACTGGCTTTTTGGGATCCTATTCTCTTTTTATTTATACCTTGCTCAGCCTAGACATAGTAGGGAGGGCCTTGGACTTTTCCAAATGCAAAGTGACTTACCCTCTCTTAGGATTAAAGGGGGTAGGGTAGGAGGGTATGTGGAGGGAATGGGAGGAGGGGAAGAAGTGGGAATTTGGATTGGTATTTTTTTTAAAAAAATTAATTTTTTTAAAAAAAGAAGACCAGATTTGATTTGGAGAGAGACCCCTGAAAATCCTGACTACAGACATAAGCAAATAAAATTAAACTACAAGGCAGTGGCCCAGGTGATCCATCCTCTCAGAATGCAGTCTTCTCGGGGTTCTAAATTCAGAAGTGTTTAATAACTAATGGTTGAAATGGTCTAGACTCACTGACTAACACATCCAAAACTTTAAATAAGCCTTGTACTCACAGTGAAACTGAACAACAGCTAGCTTCTCTAAGACTTGAACATTATCTTAATGTTTTCAGGAACCCCTAATTATGCCAGTGCTCAAAACAATAAGAAACAATCTAGAGAACATGACTCACAGTTTTCCAAGAGGTGGAGATTTTGGTACTCTTTGGTCACTTAATAGGTTACTGATATTTGTTATCATTTACTAGAGTTGGTCACAAGTTGGTTTTTGGTCATAGTTAGGGGGGTACTAAGAAAAGGAAATTAGCATCAGGAATATTTCTGAATAGAAAATATAGAAATACAGAAATGATAGCATAAGAGGATATTTTTTAATCTACTTTTAAACTACATTAACAAATGCTAGTCTTAAATATTTTACTTTGGTATAGATTGTTGTGTACTGATAAAAGTCTATGATTATTTTTGCTATTCTGTATATGTGTTTCTACTCTTACTTAATGTATTGTACCTATGCATCTCAATTATAAAAATATAATAAAGTAAAATTAAGAAATAGGATTTATTAATTAGTTATTTAAAATAATCAAACTTGTTGTTATGTTAGGTATGTTTTCTAGGTTAAACAGATATATTTATATATAGGTGGTCTTCAGACACTTCAGAGATATACAGAATCTGGTGTTTAAAAAGTTTTAATAGCATGAGGCTTTTCATGAAAATGGGACACATCTGCTACTGATGGCATTTATCTATTTAGTAAAAGATAATGGGCATTGAAGAACCTACATATGGATGTTGCTTTCTTTGTGGCAAAACCAGAAACTCTGAGTCCCCAAATTAAAGGCTTTTTTGTATAAATTGCTTTGGTCATAATATTTTGTCACAGCAATAGTAAAGTATCCAAGATAATTGTCTTTTTAATAAGTAGAGAAATTAACAGTTCGGTAAAGCCTTCTGTCATCCATGCATATGATATAAGAGTTGATACCCTAGCAGAGGATCTTGTGGTCAGGGAACCTTGTTTTCAATGACAAATGGACTATAGATTCTGAGAAAAAAATCTGTTCCCAGTATTAGCTTGAAAGACTACTAGTCTCTTAAATTTTTCAAATATTCAAAACTTATTTTTATTTTATATGTACTGGTGATTTTCTTGCATAAATATTTGTGTATCATAGGAGTACAATCAACACAAAGGTCAAAAGAGAGGCTCAGACACCCCTGAAGTGAACTGAAGTTATTGGTAGTTTTTAGCAGTTATGTGATTGCTGGAAATAAAGCCTAGGCCTTCTTGAAGTGTTGCCAGTGCTGTTAACTACTGAGGCACCTGCCCAGCCTACTTACCCATGATTTAGTGATACAGCTACACACACACACACACACACACACACAGAGAGAGAGAGAGAAAGAGAGAGAGAGAGAGAGAGAGAGAGAGAGAGAGAGAGAGAGAGAAATTTGACATCATGTTTGAATTTTAGGTGCCATAGTAATTTTGGTGTACTTTTTCATATGAGTCATCAGAAACATTCTGGGTTTTTATTGCTAATGCTGAGCAAGATGACAGAGATTTAGAACTTAAAAAGTTTCTCTGATACTTATAAAAAAAAGCATTGACTATTAAATCCTGCCTAAGAGAAACATTGTCAGCAGCTGGAGACCACAGAAGGAGAAATTTCAGCAGCCTTGACTCTCACTTCTGCTTCTCGTGATAGTTTATGTCATGGCTTGTATCACTGTGGGAGGAGTACTCGAACCTTGTTGACAATAATAAGTTGCAACATCTTCAGACTGCAGGTTGCTGATCTTGAGAGAATACTGTGTGCCAGATCCACTGCCACTGAACCTTGATGGGACCCCATCTGCCAAGCTGTTTGCATCATAGATCAGGAGCTTGGGAGGATTCCCTGGTTTCTGCTGATACCATGCCAAAGCACTATAAATATCCTGATTTGCCCTGCATGTGATGGTGACACTGTCTCCCAGGGATGCAGATAGAGAGGCTGGAGACTGGGTCATCTGGATGTCACATCTTGCACCTGAGATTGGGAAATTAATTTCCACACAATTAATTCTATTATAAGAGGACTTTCCCTGAGACCAGAAAACATTGGCCAGAGGCAACTTATTAAATTTCCAATGTTGTATTCCTTACCCATAAGCCAGAGCAGCAGCAACCCCAGGAGTTGAGTTGGAACCCTCATGTCGGTTCTGTGACCTGTGTGAGACTGACTCCAGCACAAGGTGTGACCTGATTATGAAGGAATCCTCATGGCAATGGGCTGTGTTATGAACACATGCAAATCAGCAAGTCTGTGCACAGTCACAGCATTGGTCAGGTCAGTGATTTATTAAAGACCTGTGAATCTTTTGTGTCACAGATCACAGTGGCTATACAGGTTTATTTATGGGGAATATAGTCCTGTTTGGAGACCAAAGAACAACACCAGTCTATGAGTTGTACCTCTTTTGATTTCTCTCATTTTCAATAAGTTTTCCTATTCAGTTCTCCTCCACATCATGGGCTGTGACATATGGTACCATATTAAACAGTATGTAAATGATTACAGGATCCTTTCCTAGGTATCTTTGGATGTTATTAATGTGGTAGATTCATCTATTTTACTGTTGTTATGTAAGATTGAATTTTAATTGTACCAATTCTTTTCTAACTTTCCTCCCACTAATGCTTCCCAAATACTAAATACTTTTTCCTAATCTTCTTTCAATTCTTGGCCTTTTTAAATATTAATTCATTTCACAAATTTATGTATATATAAGTATACACATACATAGATTTATTAAATGTATACATATATATGCAAAATGAATACACAACACTGTCGGGTCTGTATATTAGTTGTATGTATGTTTTCAAGTAAATCATTGGGCCATGAACCACTGATTGCTGTGCTTTTTTCTAGGAAGGAAGACTTCTCCCAGCTTTATTTGGTTTTCTATAGTTCTTTATATAGAGTTGAAGCCTAGTGACTTTTTCCCATCTACTTTGGCAGGTTCACTGGGTGTCCTACTTATTCAGATCACATTTGGGCTTTCATGTTGATGAGATTTTATAGGAATGGCTTTTGATATTACTAGGAAACATAACCTCAGAACAAAATCACTGATGCTCTGACTTTTCTAATCATTCTACCTTTTTTTCCAAAATGTTCCTTGAGCCTTGATTATGGGAGTATTTTGTAGATACATTTATTGGACCTTATCTCAACAGTTCACCAAGCAACTTCTTGCTAATAATGATTCTCAGAGGAGAAATAGAATAATATCAGAAGATGGTTTGTAAAGGACAGTGTCTCACATAACTCACTTTCTTTCAGAGAAACAGTTTTATTTCACTTATTTATGACAGCTCAACTACTATGAGGTGCTGGGAAACTCCTTTATCCAATGGCTTTTGAGATGCTCGACCACGTTGTGCATGGTCTTGGGTACTAAAAACATGTATTCTCTGTCTCTGTCTCTCTCTCTCTCTGTCTCTCTCTCTCTGTCTCTCTCTCTCTCTGTCTCTCTGTTGCTGTTGCTGTATTTGGTTCCCGATCTCCACTCATACAAAGGACTGTAGATGTGTGAGTCTACCCCTAAATGAAGAAGCCTTTATTATACCCCATTCTGAGCTAGTGTGGGATCACATTATCATGTTCATCTACAAATAAATAGGTGTTAAGAAACTGATCAACCTGGAAATTAACGGCAATGATGACTCTGACATGTGTTTGTAGTGTTTGCTATGAGGGAGATATAAAAAAAAATCCTTTGAGATCACAATGGAAATATTACAATTGTTTGGGAGGGCCTTCTCTCTCTGTGTTGCTTTTCTTGGTTAATGAATGAAAAAAATGCCTTGGCTTGTTGATAGACCTGGAAAAATGGCTCAGAGGTTAAGAGTACTGACTTTGTCTTCTTCCCCCCAGAATTCAGTTGCATTTTCCACACCTATCTAAGTTCTGCTCTATCAACAGGCCAAGGCCACGCACAGGCCATGGCATGGGCCGGCACGGGGCGGGGGGGGGGGGGCAGCAGGCTGGGAGATGAGCCTCATCGCCAGCGGCCTAGGAAGCAGCATGCACCTCGATGCCACCGCCTACAGCAGCCGCCTCCATCCAGATCCCATGCCTGCAGATAGCTGTGCTGCCCTGGGGCTCTGCGAATGGGAGGCAAGTGGCAGACTGCCTGCAGGGGGCTGGCAGGGACACGCTGCAGCTCTGGCAGCATTGGTGCTGTGCTGCCTGGTCCCTGGTTGGGGACCCACGGCAGGCGTGGGGTCCGGTTCCTTGTTGCTGTGCCTCAGTCTGTACCTGAGCAGCGCCCCATCCACCTGGCTGATGGGGACACTGATTGTGCTCCCCTGCTGGAGCCGACACTCCAGGCCACTGGACTTCGCCTCTTCCTGGAGCTGCCTGGCCAGGGCTCTCCGATGTCCGCTGCGGAGCCCTGTTTGTGGATATCCACAGAAGACAGCTCAGGGCAGAAGAGTGGTCATTTCTCACAGTATTGACTGAGCTTTGAAAGATGTGTTCCACTACAGTTATAGAGACTATATTCTCTCCTGGTACGGGAGCCTCAGCAGAGATGAAGGACAGCTGTACTATCTGCTCTTAGAAGACTTTTGGGAAATTGCCAAGCATATTCGCCACAGGCTGAGTCACGTGGATGTGGCTAAAGTTGTCTGTAATGATGTTGTAAAGGCTTTGCTCACTTACTTCTGTGACCTGAAAGCTGCTAATGCCAGACATGAAGAATAGCCAAGGCCTTTTGTGTTGCACACATGCTTGAAGGACTCACGTGATAAAGTAAGTTCCTTCAAATGTGTATTAGGGTTCTGGTATTTTGCCTTCTCCCCGAGAAGGATATCCAGTCTCTCAGCTTATGTATAATGCTCGCAGAAATTCTCACAACAAAAGTCTTGAAGCCAGCAGTGAAATTACTGAGTAATCCTGATTACATTAACCAAATGCTCCTTGCCCAGTTGGAGTACAGAAAGCAGATGAATGAGCACAACAAGAGAGCCAAACATATAATCATTTTTACGAGGACTTCATCAAGCTCATCAACAGCAACTCTGATGTGGAGTTCTTGAAGCAGCTCAGGTATCAAATTGTAGTGGAAATAATCCATGCAACTATAATTAGCAGCTTCCCTCAGCTGAAAAGGTGCAAAGGTAAGGAATCAGCTGCCATGACAACTGATCTCTTGAGAGTCAGAGAAATGCCATGGATCCACCACCGGAGTTGTGATGAAACTTGCTGGTAGGCCACGACCTCGTGGTTACACACAGATTAATGAAATGGGTTAAATTCGGATGTAAGAGTTAGCCAATAAGAAATTAGAGCTAATGGGCCAAGTAGTGATTTAAATAATATGGTTTCTGTGTGATTATTTTGGTTCTGGGTGGCCGGGATGAACAAGCAGCTCCTCATCCTACATTACATGCCAATTGTATTATGTCAAACATTTTCTGTCAGACGTACTCACATGGTTTATACTATACCCTTTATGTTCTCTGAAGAGTGAATCTAATTAATATTAACAATAGGAATCAGGAGTCTAATATTGGGATAAAAACCTAGAATCAGAGAAAGAGAGCTTCCAACCAGGTTCTTTCTGCCTCTTCAGTTCCTTGGCCCAAAAGACCAGAGAACCTATATCAGCACTGCTTTATTGTTTCCTGTCCTCTCTGTACAGACCTAACAACGTCTTTGTTTAACTAGTGGCTAGTTCTTCTTTTTGCTTCCAAGCAAGCTTTATTTGTCTGAATACAAACAAAATATCACAAACATTTTTTCCTTTTGTCTAAATACAAGGAAGGTTTTAGACTAACATAAAACAAATATATAAAATAAGTTCAATAACTACATACAAATATATATATATATATATATATATATATGCGCCAGAATTACATTAACAATGTCTGAGAAAATACTCAATTATCAATCCTATTTTCATGAGTCCAAATCATTGAACATAATTCACTTTCTATTATGTCTCTCAACAATATACACTTTACACCTCTTTTGTGAGTTTCTACTGTGAATTTGTTAAGAAGGAACAGTATAACTATTTGTCTTCAACTCCAGTAGAGACCTCAGAAGGATGTAATAATCCCCGAGTAAACATGAAGTACAGAGCAAAAAAACTTTCAAAATTAGAAAATGATAGAAACAACTCATTACATGGACAATCGCCTAAGGTTTTTGTAATGTTGGGTCATCTATCTTCAGCCTAGAATATCTAAAAGACTTATTTGTGAAACAGAATTTTTGAAGCACTGTTATGCCTTGTCTCTTCAAATATTGGCAGTCTCTTTCTTTCATGTCCTGCTTATCCAATTTGGACAGCATACTGTCAACAGTTGAAGCAAGTGCAGTTTCTTGCCCAGTGGCTCACTTTTGCCACAAAGGAAGTTACTCATGTGTGGTTTTTTCTATGCTCAGCATCTTTTCTGAAGAAGATTGGTGCTGCCAGGAATAGACATTATTAAAATATTTTAAATACAATATTCTGTAGATCTAAAATGTATGATGACCACCTGTCTATCTAAAATATATCTAAAATATACCTAACATGACTGCAAGATTGACTTTAATGGGTGTCTAACAACTAATCCACATTTCTTTATTATCCTAAATAGTATATAATAATAGCTTTTGAGGACTGGAAATTTATTTTACATTGTTAAATAAGTGTATATGTGCAAAAATTTAACCAACAGTACAAATATAGGTGCAGTAGGTTCTATCAAAAATAACCTCTAATTTTAATCAATATACAAAAATTCATACCAATAGGAAATATTTCAGACTAGTTGTTGGTTTATTACAAGTAGATTCAATAATCTACCCTTTTATTCTTTTAGTCTATATCTCCTATTTTACTGTAAAGAACAAGATCCCTGAATCTAATCTCCTTTGTTCAGTTTTTTCCTGATCATTACCAATAACAACTTGCAACAAACACCCCAAACAATGACAAATATCCATAACTTGCTGAAGAACCAAAAAATTGCTCACCCAAACTCTTTGGAATGTGGGCATCATGTTCTTAAAATTACTTTCTTTTTCTGAGGGCAATGTCATTTTTAGGGGAACCTAAAAAAATTAAGGTAATTTCCAAATACTGAGAGAGCTAGCTGTATCATTTTTCTGTCAAGTCTCTGTGTGATGGGAAAGGTCTCAATTTGTCTCAAGTCTTGGGTAGAGTAATCCATATGTGATATTAATTTTCCTGTTTAGAAAGGTTGCTGTTCATGGCTCATGTCCTAGGACAGGCTTTTCTCCATCTAGAAAACAAAGAATTGTCAGGACCTCTAGTTTTTTTTTTTGTTTGTTTTTGTTTTTGTTTTTTGAGACAGGGTTTCTCTGTGGTTTTGGAGCCTGTCCTGGAACTAGCTCTTGTAGACCAGGCTGGTCTCGAACTCACAGAGATCCGCCTGCCTCTGCCTCCCAAGTGCTGGGATTAAAGGCGTGCGCCACCACCGCCCGGCCGGACCTCTAGTTTCTACTGGCTAACTGTGGATACAAAATGTTAGACCATACTCACACAAGTGGGGAGGGACTAAGAGAAAATTCTGGATGACAAGTGAATCAAAAACTAGAAATTTCTTTACTCCATAGTGTGAGAGTTTTACTGGATAGTCATCCAAATGCTGATGCTCTTGATTGATAGACATGCATTGATGCTTGGTTCTGCTACAGAAACAGTAAAAATGAAAAGAGAACTTGGTCTTCGTCAAGTGGAGCGTGGAAAAGAATAGACAGTGATCAATGGCAACTCTAATGCTCTCAGAAAAAAAAAGTTATTTGAACCTTGGACAGTTTCTTCTGGTGAATGCTTAAGAAACATTAGTAAGAATAATGTAAAGATTGTGAGGCATAAATATGTGCAGAACACCCACCTATGGAGTCTAGTTCTTGCTAATATGAAGTTAAGAAAATATTGTGCTGGGATATAACTTAATTTCTTGTCTACTATCAAAAAGGACCCTGTGTTAGAGATTCAGCATTGAGTGAATGTTGTCTGGTAGTATACATCTGTACTTTACTTCAAGCCCTTGGAATTAAAAGGCAGGAGTGCCAAAATTCAATGTCATCCTCAACTAAATGTTTGAGGCTAGGCCTATTTACATAAAACCCAGACTTGATTAGGAAAAAAAAATATGTTTGAAACCAGTTAGGAAATATTGATGTTTTAAAGTTATTAAGTTCAATCATTTTTATGTATGAGTATGTTTAAGTACCTCTATATGCTAGTGTGTATGTTTGTGTGTACTTCTAAAATCTAAAATTTAAACATTAGATAATACAATATTTTCAACCTACACTTTCAGTAGTATAACAAAGACTTCTTGTCATAATTTCAAAGTTCTACAACTTTTTTACATTAGTGGTTGTTTGTTAGACAGACCTATTTCCACGGTGCTGTACATTCTACAACTATGCAGTAAGATACCAACATCAATATTCCATACCCCAAGAAGAGGTGATAGAAAATTCTATTTCCATTGTTTAGTTCTTCTCCATAAAGACAGAGACCATCATTGATGGACACTTACTCTAAGATAGAGATGCTGTTATTCAATTAATTTGAAAAAGTTATAAAAATATGAATTCCTAAAGTGCTACATACTTTCTCAAAATCCTAATGATTTTGAGTGTGTCAGGGCCCAGTTCAGGAAATCTGAATCATAGCTCTCAAATATTCCTCTGCACAGGATTTCACAATGAAGGGATCTTTGGTTGTTTTATCTTATTATCTCCATCTGGACATTTTTTTCTTATTCTTTGCAGGGAGGTGATGCTTAAGGCCCATGAGTAAAACTCAGTCTTTTCCTGTTGCAGAAATATTGGGAGAATCTGTCACACATTAGTAAAACTCTTGACCTTATTTCATCTTCTGAGGGAAAAGCAGCAGGGTTCTAAGAAGCTAAAAAGGGTTTTTTGTAGAAGGAGCAATGGTCTGCATTCCTGCCGCCCAACTTCCGGCCGCCTGGCTAGCTTATGCCCCGAAATAACAACACACAAATTGTATTCTTTTAAACACTGCCTGGCCCATTAGTTTCAGCCTTTTCTTGGCTAACTCTCACATCTTGACTAACCCATTTCAAATAATCTGTGTAGCACCATGAAGTGGTGGCTTATCGGAAAGGATTCTAGTGTACGTCCATCTTGGGCTGGGGCTTCATCGTGTCTGCCCTGGAGAGGAGCGGCATGGCATCTGAGCTCACTTCCCTTCTTCCCAGAATTCTGCTCTGTCTACTCCACCCACCTAAGGGCTGGCCTATCTAAGGGCCAAGGCAGTTTCTTTATTAACCAATGAAATCAACAGATTGACATATGACCTTCCCACATCAGGTTTTTGTTCTGGTTTGTAGAGCTATATGAATGGGAAACTATTTTTCTGTTGACAGTAGTGAGTGGCAGCATCTTCATCCCCCATGATATTGGAACAACTGTGCCTCCAGAAGCTAGGTTGAATGTGGCGTAAATTAGGAGCATAGGGGTGGCTCTCAATTTGTCCTGGTTACAGCATAAATTAGTAGGGATGCCACTTGAGCTAGCCCTGCAAGTTCTAGTGACCCTCTCTGCTTGAGAATAGAAAGGGGTATTGGAGACTGGGTGAGAATTATTTCTCCATTCAGTACTAAGGAAAGAAAGAAAAATATAGAAGTCAGTAGAAAGCATTCTCCCAGTGTATCTTTCTATTACACACTATGCAAAGAAGAAAATTATGATGACAAAAAGTAGAGGATGAAGAGGAAAAGGAGAAAAGGAATGGAAGAAATAAGGAAGGAATAAAGAAAGGAAGGAAAAAGAAAATAAAAGAAAGGAAGGAAAGAAAAGAAAAGGAGAGAGAGGTACAGATTTTAAACTAACAGTTTCATGAACGAAACAATGCTGAGTTTGAACTTGAACACCTCCCATTTCTCACTCTCTACATTGAGGGACAGTAAATTAGCATTTGGCACCAACAAATCCATCTTTCAGTCTAGTCTCTATCTCAGACTACAAACTTCTCTTTTCTAAGTTCATTCTCTTAAAGGTATGCCTGTGCTTTCAGAGGAGTAAATATACAAACAGCAGGGTATAGTCTAGGAAGTTCTTGGCTCATAAATACATGTGTCATTTCACTTACTTGTAGTATTTAAGTTGATAAAGTGTTTTTTTTTGGGGGGGGAGGCATGTTGTTTAGTTTATTTTCTCTATAGTGCTGTATGCTTCTTGTTCAGAGTGTGCCTCACATGTTTCCTTATAACTAGGCTTAATTTGACATACATGGATGAGAAGTTCTACTCTGCAGTGTTTAGTTTCTAATTTCTGATGGTAATGCACAGCTAAGATAAATGTAAAGTCTATTAGAAAACCTGTTGCCCAGGTCTGCCTCCCCCAGATATGATAGTTTCTCAGCTCATTCTTTGTTTATCCATTGTGGTCTAATTAAACGGACCAGAGTACAAATAACTTCGTAAAACCAGCACATCAGTGTGTAATCAGGAACTCATATATTTTCAGGGGTATATCATTAGAAATTAAATGCTGAAACCCCACATTTCTGAAAGAGAAAGAAACATAACATTGATTTTATAAGAGTTATCATGAATCCAACATTTTAGCTCTTGCT
Source organism: Chionomys nivalis (assembly GCF_950005125.1). Lineage (NCBI taxonomy): Eukaryota > Metazoa > Chordata > Mammalia > Rodentia > Cricetidae > Chionomys > Chionomys nivalis. The sequence continues at coordinate 82,199,793 of NC_080086.1, forward strand.
GATTTTAAGAGCAGCTTAGCCTTCTTACTCTCCAGAGCAATAGTTGTTATAAACAGAAGTGAGTTTCTTGGGGGAAGCTTGGTTTCATCTCTGAAAACTGAATTTTCAGGGTCACCAGTTTCCAGAGGCTGTGCCAATGATATATGATCTGTTCGGTTTCACAGAAATGTTCAAAGGACTGGGGACATTATGGATGCTTAAGTGGATAAAGAGCCTGGGAATCTGTTTCTTTTATTCATATTTTTACAGTGGTTTCAGTACTGAGGCTGGTGTTGTTGAATAGAGAAAATGTGATCATATTTCGGTCTTCTGGAGAAATGGATAATTGACTAAATTGGTGCCTAATGGAAAAAACTACAAGGAAACCAACTGGTGCAGTTCCCACTGTACTTGCAAAATTAAACCAACCAACCAAACAAACAAAAATCCTCACGGAAAGTCAAAGTGAGGCTTTTCCACACTCTGCTTTATCACAAAAAATGAAAATTTGTGTGAACGCAGTCAGAAACACATGTGTAAACACAAAAAGCACACATCATATTAATATGCACAGCTCTTGCTCTCAAAAATACAGAAACTGTGATAAGAAGGTATTTAGAAAGATTCAAAAATATGGAAAGTATGTGAATTCCTACAAATACTTTCTGACCAAATCCACAAAAATTATGTCTTACGATGGAACCATGGCAAGTAATACCATGTAGATCAAAAACGTTGTAGATTAAAAGGTCATTTGACAAACATATCCTACTAAATAACCTAACCCATTTTTTTTCAGAAACTTCATTGTTACGCAGTGCGATAGGATCACCTAAAATAAAGCCACTTAAGAAAACACTCTTGAATATCCCATACAGTTCTTTATATTTAATATACTATGATTAGAATCAGTAATAAATAAATAACTATTAGAAAACTAAATATAAATAAATAATAAATCTTTTAAGTTCTTTAAATTCACAGGGAACTTGAGCACTGGGCTTTTTTTTTTTTTTTTGACTGGGAAGTTTTTGATGACAGGTTCTATTTTCTTGAGAGTTAAAGATCTGTTTAAATTGCTCACCTGGTCTTGATTTAATTTTGGTGTATTGTATCTATCTAAAATAATAGTCCATTTCTTTTACATTTTCCAATTTTGTGGAATACAGGCTTTTGTAGTAAGACCTAATGATTCTCTGTATTTCCTCAGTGTCTGTTGTTATGTCCCCTTTTTCATTTCTGATTTTGTTAATTTGGGTGTTCTCTCTCTGCCTTTTGATTAGTTTTGACAAGGGTTTGTCAATCTTGTTGATTTTCTCAAAGAAACAGTTCTTTGTTTCATTGATTTCTTGTATTGTTTTTTTTGTGTTTCTATTTTGTTGATTTCAGCTCTCAGTTTGATTATTTCCAGTCTTCTACTCCTCCTGCATGAGTCTGCTTCTTTTTTTCTAGAGCTTTCAGATGTGCTGTAAAGTCGCTAATGTGAGCTTTCTGTATTTTCTTTATGTGGGCACTTAGTGCTATGAACTTTGTTCTTAGTGCTGCTTTCATAGTGTCCCATGGGTTTGGGTATGTTGTGTCTTCATTTTCCTTGAGTTCAAGAAAGACTTTAATGTCTTTATTTCTTCCTTGACCCAGGGGTGGTTTAGTAGTTGACTGTTCACTTTCCATGAGTTTGTGTCTCTGTGGATTTGTGTTAATAGAATTGTATAGATACATAATTTCACATAGCATGGAAATAACAACTTTTTTATTCATCCAAAATACCCAAAATCTCTAAATTAAAAACATACCATTCATCTTTGGATGAATGACAACATCAAATTTAGAATTTTCAACTAAGAAATTCTTTAAGTAGGAGGGAATCAGATGATCACAAATGAAATGATAAGGCATCAATTTGTCAAACCTGAAGACACTGAACCACATAATAATTAACATGGTTTACTATTAGGAGAGAACATATTTTTGAGTTAGATTAAAAATTTAAATATTAAGAGAAATGTAAAAAATTATCAAAGACCATAGTGGAATTTCACTTTTTTGTTTGTTTGTTTGTTTCTCAAAACAGGGTTTCTCTGTAATTTTGGAGCCAGTCCTGGAACTAGCTGGCCTTAAAGTCACAGATATCTGCCTTCCTCTGCCTCCCAAGCACTGGAATTAAAGGGGTGTGCCACCATTGCCCAGCCTTCACTTGTATTTTAATAAATAAAGCTCTCTGATGAATATCTCAAATATCACCACAGAATCTTCATCTGGCGATGGATGGAGATAGAGACAGAGACCCACATCAGAGCACTGGACTGAGCTCTCAAGGTCCAGTTGAAGAGCAGAAGGAGGGAGAAGATAAGCAAGGAAGTCAGGACCATGAGGGGGTGGTCCACTCACTGAGACAGTGTGCCTGATCTAATGGGAGCTCACCAAATCCAGCTGGACTGGGACTGAATGAGAATGTGATCAAACCAGACTCTCTGAATGTGGCTGACAATGGGGGCTGACTGAGAAGCCATTGATAATGGCACTGTGATTTGTGTCTACTACTTGTACTGGTTTTTTGGGACCCTAGTCTATTTGTATTCACACCTTTCTAGGCCTGGATGGAGTGGGGAGGGCCTTGGACTTCCCACAGGGCAGGGCATCCTGCCCTCTCTTATGACTGGCTGGGGAGGAAGGAGGATGAGTGAGGAGCTGGAGGGGAATGGCTAGAAGGGAGGAAATGGAAAAATAAAAATAAATAAATAAATAAATAAATAAATAAATAAATAAATAAAGCTTTCCCAAATTTCAGAAAGTAAAACTTTCACACTGTCCAGTTTTATGGACCAGGCCATAATAACACATACCTTTAATCCCAGTAGTCACACTAGTTTGCCGTAGAAACCAGGCAGTGCATTCCTTTGATTCCAGTGCCCACATCTTGACTTAAACCTGATAATCTTTTAGTAGGTTCCATATTTGAAGATCCTGTGTAGTTAATCACAGCTGCTGCAATTGCAAAACATTAGTCTGTCATAGAATACACAATACCACCACACAGCCCTAGCATTGATACATCCTGCCCAATATGCATTAGCTAAATTTGATATTGATTTAAAAACAAGCCCAATGTGAGGAACATAGGATAGATAAGTTGTATGTAGTATTCATTAACAACAGTATCTGAAAATATGGAAAACATGCAGACCATTGAATATAAAAGGAGACCAATTAGGCCTGGGGTAAGGTACCTAGTTAGTCTGATTTATTCTGTCTGTGCAGATACAAAGACATTGATAAAGGACATATAGGAGATGATGTACATGACTACAAAACATACATTGGAAACAATAAACACAATGTAAAATGAATATGAAAATTAGACCAGAAATGTATAATGTTGATTATCACTAATGTGGTTGTACCTGATTAACACAGGAAAACGTAATTAGTTGAAAATATGCAGTAAAATCTAAAAGGTTGAACTGGGTCTTACTCAAATATATCTAGTGAGAAAGGAAACATTATCCTATGTTATGATACTTTTATATGAATGAGTATTTTTGCCTGCATGTCATATATGTTTCTATGTATATGTTTGTGTTTGGAAACTTTGGTTTAGAAGAGAGAATTAAATCCTTGGAATTAGACATTGTTCTTTGTTTTTATTTATTTTTTGAGGTAGGGTTTCTCTGTGTAGTCCTAGCTGTCATGGAACTAACTCTGTGGCCCAGGCTTGTCTTGAACTCACAGGGATCCACCTGCCTATGACTTCTGAAAGCCAAGATTAAAAACTTGTGACACTACCTCCAAGTTCAGCCTATGTCCTTAATCATTGAAGTATCTCTCCAGTCTGCTTTTATCACTTTAACATTTCATTTTGAGATACTTTATATAATACTTCAGTTTTTTATTTAACTTTGATTTTAGTTATTGAAAATCATGAACTTAGGAGGAATCGAGTTTTCCTCATTTTTCATCTCTGTTACAAATTTATTGTGCCTTATGAATTTTTGGGGATAGAAAATTTTCTTATTTTAATGAGTGCCTTCTTAATCATGACTTTGGCCACACAATCCCAGTGACACTCAATAAATAAGAAACAAACCATCTTGATGAAAAAAGTAACCAAAATCAGACACAGAAATTGAATAATAGTAACAAAGGCTATCAAGTACACAACCAATAACCAGAAACTAAAATGGTAAAAAGTTACATAGAATACGATATAAAGTGAATATTAAATCAAAACTAATAAAAATGGGTATAATAAAATGGTAGAGAAAGTACAGACAAAAAGAAAAAGTTAGCAAGATCAAATAAAAGAAAATGATTAGGTAAAGAGGAAATATAAACATAAATGAGGTAAGAGGGCAAGGCATGATATTATTGCTCACCAAATGCACTAATCTTTATAGAACGTTTGATTTTTTGAATACTTAACCCTATTTATTTTTATTTTTATTTTTTTAATTAAATTTTCCGCCTCCTCCCTGTTTCCCATTTCCCTCCCCCTCCTCCCACACATCACCACTCCCCACACTCCCCTCCCCCTTCCCCCACTCCTCTCCCCCTCCCCCCACTCCATTCCCCCTCCCTCTAGGTACTGAAGAGCAGTCCAAATTCCCTGCCCTGCGGGAAGTCCAAGGTCCTCCCACTTCTATGTAGGTCCAAGAAGGTGAGCATCCAAACAGGCTAGGCTCCCACAAAGCCAGTTCATGTATTAGGATCGAAACCTAGTGCCATTGTCCTTGACTTCTCATCAGCCTTCATTGTCCACCATGTTCAGAGAGTCCACTTTCATCCCATGCTTATTCAGTCCCAGTCCAGCTGGCCTTGGTGAGCTCCCAATAGATCAGTTCCACTGTCACAGTGGGTGGGTGCACCCCTCTTGGTCCTGACTTCCTTGCTCATGTTCTCCCTCCTTCTGCTCCTCATTTGGACCTTAAGAGCTCAGTCCATTGCTCCAAATTGGGTCTCTGTCTCTATCTCGATCCATCACCAGATGAAGGTTCTAAGGTGATATGCAAGATATTCATCAGTATGGCTATAGGATAGGGTCATTTCAGGTTCCCTTTCCTCAGTTGCCCAAGGTACTAGCTGGGGACATCTCCGTGGACACCTGCTAGCCCCTGTAGAGTCAAGTCTCTTGCCAACCCTAAGATGGCTCCCTTAATTAGGATATATATTTCTCTGCTCCCATATCCACCCTTCCTATATCCCAACCATCCTATTCTCCCAAGCTCCCCCCATTCTCCCCTTCTCACGTTTCTCACCCCACTTCCCCTTAGCCCCATGCCACCTCACCGGCAAGTTCCCAGCTTTTGCCCGGCAATCTTGTCTATTTCCCCTATCCAGGCAGATGACTATATGTTTTTCTTTGGATTTACCTTCTTATTTAGCTTCTCTAGGATCACAAATTATATGCTCAATGCCCTTTATGTATGGCTAGAAACCAATTATGAGTGAGTACATCCCATGTTCATCTTTTTGGGTCTGGGATACCTCACTCAGCATAGTGTTTTCTATTTCCATCCATTTGCATGCAAAATTCACAATGTCATTGTTTTTTACCGCTGAGTAGTACTCTAATATGTATATATTCCACACTTTCTTCATCTATTCTTCCATTGAAGGGCATGTAGGTTGTTTCCAGGTTCTGGCTATTACAAACAATGCTGCTATGAACATAGTTGAACAAATGCTTTTGTCATATGATAGGGCATCTCTTGGGTATATTCCCAAGAGTGGTAGGAGCTAAAAGTATTCAATGGAAGAAATAAAGCATCTTCAACAAATGGTGCTGGCAGAACTGGTTGTCAACCTGTAGAAGAATGAAAATAGATCCATATCTATCACCATGCACAAAACTCAAGTCCAAATGGATTAAAGACCTCAATATCAGTCTGAACACACTGAACCTGATAGAAGAAAAGGTGGGAAGTACTCTACAACATATGGGCACAAGAGATCACTTCGTACATATATCCCCAGCAGCACAGACATTAAAGATAACATTGAATAAATGGGACCTCCTGAAACTGAGAAGCTTCTGTAAAACAAAGGACACTGTCACTAAGACAAAAAGGCAACCCACAGACTGGGAGATGATCTTCACCAACCCTGCAACAGACAAAGGTCTGATCTCCAAAATATATAAAGAACTCAAGAAACTAGACTTTAAAATGCTAATTAAAAAAATGGGGTACTGAACTGAACAGAGAATTCTCAACAGAAGAAATTCAACTGGCCAAAAGACACTTAAGGTCAGGCTCAACCTCCTTAGCAATATGGGAAATGCAAATTAGAACAACTTTGAGATACCATCTTATGCCTGTCAGAATGGCTAAAATCAAAAACACCAATGATAGCCTTTGCTGGAGAGGTTGTGGAGGAAGGGGAACACTTATCCATTGCTGGTGGGAATGCAAACTTGTGCAACCACTTTGGAAATCAATGTGGTGATTTCTCAGGATATTTGGGACATTTTATTTTTAGAATCTCATATAAATGTATAATAAAATAAAATATCTTTTCCCTGTTTTCTCCCTCCAAATTCCTTCATATATCCCTCACAATTACCTCTTCAAACATTATCATTTTTCTTTGGTAACTTATTAGGTCTAGTTAGTGCTGCCCATACATGCATGGGTGTGGGATCATGTATTAGAAGAGAGGAAAACTACCTTTGGCCACATCCTAAAAATGTAATGACCCTCCATGTTCCAACAGCTATCCATAGCCAAAGATCCTCAGTACATGTGTAGGCCTTGTCCAGCTAATAGCACCTGTTGTGAGTTCATGATTGTGATGGGCATGTTATGTTCAGAAGATAGCATTTCACAGCACTCCTTCCCATTCTCTAGCTCCTGCATTTTCTTCCCTTTCTTCAGAGTTGTTACCTAAGCCTTGGTGATAATAGAGTTAAAATATATGCCTATTTGTGGCTGAGCAAACAATCTTTTTCTCAGTGTTTTGGCCAGATCATGTATCTCTCCACTGACTGTTGTACATAGGCAAAAGCAGCTTTTCTTAACAACATTGAGAGCATCCCACGTCTATGTTATAAAAACAAATATTTAGAAGACACCCTGATAGCATAAGCAGTTAGTGAATTAACATTGGCAAGTTCTTAGCTAGGACTTATGACTGACCTCCTTGACCATAGACTTTTGAGCAGACTTATAGAAACAAACATAATTTCCCTCTTGTTGAGAAAGGCTCAAATTCAATTAAAAACCAGTTAGTTATCCAATAGCATTCCTACCATTATTATAGTAGGCACATTTTCATATGAGATCAGTATTATGACACTCAGTTAGTATCTTGTCTTGGAAGAGAATATTGATGTTCTTGGTCCCAACCAACTGGTTTGCATCTTCCAAAACTTTGAAAGTTTGCTAGCATTTTGTAAGTTTTCTGGCTGCATTGACATTGATTAGTATATGTTCTACAACCAAAACGTGCACTGTCTTCAGCAAAAGCATATTGCTGTGGCATCATGGTGGGTGAAAAATAGCAATTGCAATATCCTGTGTTGTTTCAAAATCCAGTAAGACCTCCCTCCCTGACCAATAACTCTTAGTATGGTATTCATACATTGTATTGGATATTCCATATCCAATAATTTCTAAGAAATACAGTCTACTCGTGTCTGATAATTAATCCAATTTCTTTTTATTATGCCATATTTTTAAGATTTTTTACTAGCTGTTTGGCTGTTATAAGACATTTTGTTTAACTCACTCTCTGGTCCCCCTTTTTCATACCCCTTTTCCATTATCACTGATTAAATCTTTAGTCCTTAGTTTCTCCCCCTTCATTCATTTCAAATATGTTCTACTATGCTTCAAATTATTTTTAAATTACTTTAGAAGAAAATAGGTTCCCCTATGATTTTTTATCTTTCTAAAAGTAGCAATAAAAGTAAAAACATAACAAAATACATTAAAAATGAAAATATAGGAAAAAGGCTAATCAATTGATTGAACTTTTGGTATCATGCTATTGTGTTTTCCTCATATGATAGTGTTTGATTTTTCCAAGTTATTTGAGGTCACTGACATCTGGTTCCTCCATGGTCTGATCCTACTGCACCACTACTTGATAGTATGTCCATATCTAGCCTTCTTCCTCTCCATGTGTTTATCTTTGATTACTGCCTCTGGCTCCATGGCATGTTCTAGTTTCTTGTTTCCAAGTGTATAGATAAGCTCAGTCTCTGAGATTCAGAGAGTATTAGAATACTCTTCTTTTCAAAGGCCAGGCTGCAGTACAATAAGTCTCACTGAAACATTAAATGATATAAGAATAATGATAACTATGGATTTCTTATTTGGATAAGAATGCCAGAATCTTTTTTAAAATTTATTTTTCCATTCAAAAATTTACACATTTTTCCCTCATCCCATTACCCTCCGGTTCCCCCACTCTCCCTCCTTCTTCCCCCTCTCTCCTTAAGAGAGGGCAGAAAAGCTTGCCCGGTGGGAAGTCCAAGCACCCCCCTCCTACATCCAGGCCTAGGAAGCTTTGCATCCAATTAGACTAGGGTCCAAAACAGCCAGTACTTGCAGTAGAAACAAGTCCCAGTGCCTTTATCAATGGCTTCTCAGTCAGCCCCCATTTTCAGCCACATTCAGAGAGTCCGGTTTATTCACATGCTCATTCAGTCCCAGTCCAGTTGAATTTAGTGAGCTCCCATTAGAACAGTGGGTGGAACAACCCCTCACAGTCCTGACTTCCTTGCTTATCTTCTCCCTCCTTCTGCTCTTCAGCTGGAACTTGGGGGCTCAGTCCAATGCTCTGATGAGGGACTTTGTCTCTATCTTCATCTGATGCCGGATGAAGATTCTATGGTGATATTCGAGATAATCATCAGTGTGATAGTGGGGCTAGGCCAGTTCAGGCACCCTCTATTGTGCTGTCCAAGGACCTAGCTGTGGACATCCCCATGGATACCTGGGATCCCCTCTAGAGCCAAGTCTCTTGCCAACCCTAAAATGAATCCCTTAATGTAGATATCTTCTTTCATGCTCCTATATCTGCCCTTCCTCCATCTCCACCCTCCCACTCCTCCAAGCTCTCTCCAGTCTTTTCTTTCTTCCTTCTCTCTCCCCCTCTCCCCTTCCAACCCCATCCTTATCCCTACCCCCATCCCCATGCTCCCAACTTTTGCCCGGCAATCTTGTTTGCTTCCAATTTCCAGGAGGATCTATATATGTTTTTTTTGGGGTTCACCTTGTTGTTTGGCTTCTCTAGACTTGTGAACTATAGGTTTCATGTCCTTTGTTTATGGCTAGAGTCCACTAATGAGTGAGTACATACAATATTCATCTTTTTGGGTCTGAGTTATCTCCCTCAGGATAGTGTTTTCTATTTCCAACCATTTGCATGTAAAATTCAAAAAGTCATTATTTTTTACTCCTGAGTTGTACTCTAATGTGTATATATTCCACACTTTCTTTATCCATTCTTCTATTGAGGGGCATCTAGGTTTTTTTCCCAGGATTTGGCAATTACAAATAATGCTGTTATGAACATAGTTGAACAAATGCTTTTGTAGTATGATTGGGCATCTCTTGGGTTGTAGTGGGAGCTGCAGGCTGTGTTCCTGCCACCCCAGCTCCTGGTCAGCTGGCTAGCTTATGCCCTGAAATAACAACACACAAACTGTATTCTTTTAAACACTGCTAGGCCCATTATATCTAGCTTCTTCTTGGCTAACTCTCTCACCTGGACTAGCCCATTTCTAATAATGTGTGTACCACCCCAAGGTGCGCTTACCAGGAAGATTCTAGCCTATGTCCATCCTGGGTTGGAGCTTCATCGTGTCTGCCCCAGAGAGGAGAGCTATCGAGTCTGAGCTTACTTCTTCCTCCCAGCATTCTGTTATGTTTACTCCACCCTCCCATGTTCTAACCTATGAGGGCCAAGCAGTTTCTATATTTTTTAACCAATGACCTTCCTCCATCATTTCCCCTTTTTCTGTTTAAACAAAAAAAAAAACAAGAAAGGATTTAACTTTAACATAGCAAAATTACATATAACAAAACAGTTATCAAGTAAAAATTACAGTATTTACATCTATTTTATCTTTATCATAACTAAGGAAAACTATAACTATGACTAACTATTCTTCAACTCCATCAAAGACTCCAGAAAGATACAATATTACCTAAGCAAACAAGAAATAAGCAACTTTCAAACTCTAGAAGTGACAGAGATATCTCGCTGCCTTGACAGTCACCCAAAGTTCCTCTGTACCTTTGGGGCATCCATCTTCAGCCTATAGGCCCATAGTTTCCAGCAGACATTTCCATGAAGCAGGAAATTTCAAAGTCAGTTCAGTCACTATCTGCTGTGTCCTGCAGAATGTCTCGCAGACTCTTTCATGAACCAGGAACCCCAAAAGATCATCTCACCTTTAGGCAAGTTCAGCAGTCCTCTCTCTGTGAGTTCTTTGTGTCCAGTTTATGCAACAGTCCAGGCAAGAGCAATTTCTTGCCCAAATGGCTATCAAACTCCCTAAGGATCCTCTTCGATGCCCATCTTCTTCTTGAAGTAGATTGGTGCTGCCAGGAGCAGAGTGTCTCATTGTCATGAAAAGTCCTAAGTTATTAAAACATTAAATAGCATATTCTGTAGTCTTTGAAAGATATGAAGAATGTCTATCTAAAACATATCTAAAATCTAACATGACTACAAACTTGACTATTATAGATAACTATTCATTAACAACTTATATACATAACATTTTTACATGAGCTACACAATCACAATACCTTAATCAATATCAGAAATACATATACATATAACAAAATTGACCTAAAATTTAAATCACTAAAGCAAAATCCATATCAATGCAAATTATTCATACCTATATCATATCCCCCTTTAAATGTAAAAGAACATTTATAAACAATATTTGAGAATATGGACATAGTTATTTCTCTCCAAACTGCTTCCTGCTGAATGGGGGCGCTGTTAATCAGATATTTCAGGGTATAACCTGTGTGCTAGGTTCATCTCAGTCATCAATTGAGTGAAGTAATTTTTTGAAGATGTTACAGCAACCTTTCAGGAGGGCGTGGTCTATCATACCATATTGGGATGGAAACAATCCGCAGGGTGTCATCATCTGTGAAAACAAAAGAAGAATCTCTTTTCCAAAGTATCATATCCTTAGATCCAAATTCTGAAGTCAAGGTATTTTCAAAATATCTATGTTGGATTAGTTCAGTAGCATTTATAAACAAATATCTTTCAACAGCTGTTGTTCCTTGCTCAGCATTCAAACAATTCAAACAGAGCATAATAGCATACAGTATCAAAATTCTCTGTGTATTTTCCATCTTTGTGAGCTTTATTTTAACCTCTATTTTGTTTATTTTTAATTTATTCTTTGCTTTTTGAGACAGGTTCTCTGTATCTTTGACCTGGAATAACTCTGTAGACCAGGCTATCCTTGACTTCTCAGAGATCCACCTGTCTCTGCCTCCCAGGCAGTGGGATTAAATGTGTATGCTACTACACCTTGAACTCACAGAGATCTGTTTGTCTCTGCCTTTTAGGCACTGGGATTAAAGGCATGGGCTACCACACCCAACTACTCTCTTTCTTCTTTTTTTTTTTACTTTTAAGTACTTTAACTTTTAGCCTGCATATATTTTTAACACACTGTAAACCATTTAAAGTCTTTTGCTTTGTTTTGTTTTTGAATCTCTCTTTACTGTATCTCTCTCTCTCTTTCTGACCACATGAGCCTTTAAATTACTGAACAATATGGATAGGATTAAAGCCGTGGCTTTGCCGGCTAGATCCAGCCCATTCCTTAGCTTTCTGCCATTCCAGCCTTGTGGCTGAAGTTCAGGCCAGAGCCGTGTTCATTGCCACAACTCTACAATGTTTCAAGGTCCTTGCCAGCAAGCAAGCTGCAACACTATATCCACAGACAACACTCAAATCCTCTCTCTGTAGTCGGCCCTCCTGCCTCAAACAGTCAGAGTTTGCCCTGGCAGGATGGCCCACAAAGCCGGCATTTTTAAATGGCGCAGCTTTTTTCATGCTACAGCTCAAAACCGAAAAGCATGCATTCAGCTTTTCATCAACACCGTTTAAGTGTTTCGTGGCAGGACTTCTTAAGAGAGCTGCACGTTTTTGCAGCTAAAGCTGAGTCAGGAAGCCTCTCTTAGATGAGAGTGCTTGCTTGCCTCTAGCAAGCCAAGCAGACCCAAGAAATTGCTGCTACCACGTTGGGCGCCATTCTGTAGTGGTAGCAGTGGGCTGTGTTCCTGCCGCCCCAGCTCCTGGTCAGCTGGCTAGCTTATGCCCCTAAATAACAACACACAAACTGTATTCTTTTAAAGACTGCTTGGCCCATTATATCTAGCCTCTTCTTGGCTAATGCTCGCACCTGGGCTAGCCCATTTTTAATAATGTGTGTAGCACCCTAAGATGCACTTACCGGGAAGATTCTAGCCTATGTTCATCCTGGGTCGGAGCTTCATCACGTCTGCCCCAGAGAGGAGAGCTATCGAGTCTGAGCTCACTTCTTCTTCCTCCCAGCATTCTGTTCTGTTTACTCCACCCACCTATGTTCTAACCTATGAGGGCCAAGCAGTTTCTTTATTTTTTAACCAATAACCTTCCTCCATCATTGGGTATATTCCAAAGAGTGGAATTGCTGGATGCTGATGTAGATTGATTCCCAATTTCCTGAGAATTTCCAAAGTAGTTGCACAAGTTTGCATTCCCACCAGCAATGGATAAGTGTTCCTGTTACACCACATCCTCTCCAGCATAGGCTATCATTGGTGTTTTTGATTTTAGCCATTATGACAGGTGTAAGATGGTATCTCAAAGTTGCTTTGATTTGCATTTCTCTGATCACTAAGGAGGTTGAACATCACCTTAAGTGTCTTTTGGTCATTTGAACTTCGTCTGCTGAGACTTCTCTTTTCAGTTGAGTACCCCAATTTTTTAATTGGGTTAATTATCAGGGCTGTCTGTTTTAGATTGTTACCCTCCATTTCTAAATACCACCAATAGCACTCTCTTTGGATCACAAGTTGTTTCTACCCCTGTACTCTCCATTCTTTTAGCTTCTTGTTGCTTTTCAGATTTTTTGGGGGATTGGTTTACTATATTTTCTTTTAATGGTTGAAGTATTTTGCCTGCGTGGATGTACAGCAATATACATGCTGATGACATAGGAGGTCAGAAGAAGACATTGGATGTCCTGGAACTAAAGTTCAGAATAGTTGTATGCTTGTAGGTAGGTGCTAGAAACTGAACCCAGATCTTTTACAATAATAGCCAGTGCTCTTAAAGGTGGAGAAATCTATATATTCCTTCTTATCCCCTTTTCTAAGATTTCCAGTGCTCTTTCTCCATTTTTCTCTTCAATTTAACTGTCTTTGTTTATTGATAGTGTCACAATTCAGGAACTTCTAAATGTCTTATCTTCACCCAGAAGTTCCCTTAGCTTCCTTTTGCAATTTATACACTTATGAAACTGGAAATAATAAAACATATTTCACAGTATACTTTTGTAATTTTCAGATACTATTGATTCATAATAGTGGTGGAAGTCACAACTCTCATAGTTCTAATGATTTTGCTTAATTATCAAATTCCTGATCCTTTTGCAGGAACTCTGAAACACATTCTGCTATAATTCAGAGAGGACAAAGAGGGGAATGACCAGCCACCTGGCAAGACACACGACTCTCGAAGTTCTCCATACAGAGGTACATCCCTGGGTGCCTTCCCTATATCCCTAAACGTCTCTTGTCAGCTAGCAGGAGAGTTTCCTGCAGGTAGGCTATCCAAATACCCCTGTTTACTGTAACCTGCAAGATACAAGACCCATCCTTCCCACAAATTCACCATTCATTTTGCAACCTCAGTGGAACTCTAAAACACAGAGTCCTACAATATAGAGAGGACCCACAGGTGAGAGATCAGCCACCCATCTGGACAGGCCACTCTCTAGGATCTCCATAAAGGTGCCAAAACCCCAGACACCTTGCCACTGCCTCAAGTCAGCCAGCAAGAGTGTTTCCTTCAGGTAGACTGCTTATACACCCCTACCTCATCAATAGGACCCTGAAAGCTACAAGTCCTACTCTGCACCGAACCCTCCAATCCCCCTTCAACCCAACCCACAACCTCTGAGGAACACTAAAACACAAGCTGCAATTACACAGAGAGGACCACAAGAGTGACTTGGGAGAGAAGACCAAGAAAGAAGGCTAAGAGAAATTTCAGTGGCTCTCTGGGTCACAGATATTGACAGTACAGGACAGACCAAATGTATACAAGTCCACACTACTATACACATTAAATCTTCCAATCACCACCAATGTAGAAAACAAGATATTCAATGACAAAACCAGATTAAATAATATGCATCCACAAACCCAGCTCTCCAGAAAGTAGTGGAAGAAAAACCTCAACCTAAGGAAGCTAACTTCACCCACAAAAACATAAGCAACAAATAACCTTCCCACACCAAATCCCAAAGAAGTAAAATGCATACACACTATAATAAAAAAATAATGGGGATTAACAACCACTCATCATTAATATCTCTTGATATCAATAGACTCAGTTTACCTCTAAAAAGACACAGGTTAAGAGAAAGAACATGAAAACAAGATCCAGTTTTCTGATGTATACAAGGAATACACCTCAACCTGAAGACGGACATTACCTCAGAGTAAAAGGTTGAGAAAAGATTTTCCAATCATTTGGACCTAAGAAACAAGTAGGTGTAGCTCTCCTAATATCTCACAAAATAGACTTCAAACTAAAATCAATCAGAAGAGATGGAGAAGATTTTTTAAACTCATAACAGGAACAATCCATCAAGATGAAGTCTCAAACCTGAACATCTATACCCCAAATACAAGAGCACCCAAATATGTAAAAGAAACATTACTAAAGCTTAAATCACATATCAAAGCCCACACACTAAGAATAGGAGATCTCAACACACCACTCTTGCAACTCAGGTAATCCAGACAGAAATTTAACAGAGAAATAAGAGAATTAATATTAATAGATGTTATGACTCAAATACACTTAACAGTCATTTACAGATCATTCTACCCAAATACAAAAGAATATATCTTCTTCTCAGGAGCTCATGGAAACTTTGCTAAAATTGATGACATAATCAGTAACAAAGCAAACCTCAATATATACCAAAAAATGGAGTAACCCCCTGCGTCTTATTGGATCACCATCATTTAATAGTTAGAATTTAACAACAACATTATTCGCAGAAATCCTGCAAACTCATAAAAATTGCACAGTGAACTATTGATACACACTTGGGTCAAGGAGGCAATAAAGAAATAAATAAAAGACTTCCTAGAATTCAATGAAAATGAAATCCCAAAGTACCCAAACCTATGTGACAGTATAAGCAGTTCTAAAAGGAAAGTTCATAGCACTAAAACACTACATAAAGAAAGTAGAGAATGCTCACACTTAGAGAGCATAGGAGGAAGCTCTACAATAAAAAGAATCAGACTCACCCAAAAGTTGTAGAAGACAGGAAACAATAAAATTGAGGGCTAAAATCAATAAAATAAAAACAAAGAATCAATGAAACAAAGGGCTTGTCTTTGATAAAATTAACAAGATAGACATACATTTATCTAAACTAATCAAAAAACAGTGAAAAAACATCCAAATTAACAAAACTAGAAATGCAAAGAGGGACATAACAACAGACACTGAGGAAATTTTGAGAAATATTAGGTCATAGTACAAAAACCCTTACGCCACAAAATAGGAAAATGAGAAAGAATGGGACCATTTTCTGGATAGATACAGTATACCAAAATTAAATCAAAACCAGGTAAACAGTTTACATAGACATATAAATTGCAAGGAAACAGAAGCTGTCCTCAAAAATCTCAAAACCAAAAACGTCCAGAGATGGACTGTGTAGTGCAGAATTCTACCAGAACTTCCACAAAGAGAAAATACCTACATTCCTCAAAGTGTTCCATATAACAGAAACAGAAGGGATATTGCCAAACTCTTTTTATGAGGATAGAGTTACCTTGATACTGAAATCACACAAAGGCTCAACCAAGAAAGAGAATTACAGACCAGTCTCACTCATGAACATAAATGCAATAAAACTCAATAAAATACTGGCAAACTGAATCCAATAACACATGAAAAAAAATCATCAACCATCATCAAGTGAGCTTCATTCCAGAGACACAGGGATGGTTTAACATACAAAAACCTATCAATGTAATCCATCATATAAATAAGCTGAAAGAAACACCGTATGATCATTTCATTAGATGCTGAAAATGCTTTTGACAAAATCCAACAGCTCTTTATAATAAAGGTCTTGGAGATATCAGAGATAAAAGAAACATATCTAAATATAATAAAAGTGGAATACAGCAAGGATTTCTAAAATTGATAAATTTAGACTAGAATTTATGTGCAAAGTGAGGAGAGCCTAACTGAGCAAGTCTGAAGACAAGAAATATGATATCATACCTTCTGCCTTGGCTGTTCTTTTTTGTATAATACTAAAGTAATTAAGTCTATGTGTACTCCACGTGCACATACAGGCACAAATATAAATAAGACATCATAATATATAATAAATAGATCATACCTATAGCTGATTTCAAACAAACAAAAAATAATGTAGTATAGATAACTTGTGATGTTTTAGTTTTTTTATTTTGTTTATAAAACTGTGGATGGGGCTGGTGAGATGGCTCACTCGTTAAGAGCACTGACTGCTCTTACAGAGGACCCAGGTTCAATTCCCAGCACCCACATGACAGCTCACAGCTGTCTGTTACTCCAATTCCAGAGAATCTGACATCATTATACCAATGTGCATGAAATAAAGCTAAAACAAAGTTTAAAGTAAAATACAATAAGACTGTGGAGGGGATGGGAGGAGAAGAGGGAGTGGGAACTTGGATTGGTATTTATAATAAAAAATGGTTTATTTTCTTTTTTAAAAAGATAAATTTTAAAAAAGGAAGAGAAAGTTATTCTCTGAAATATCAAGTCTTCAACAATACCATTTCTGGAAGCATGCTTATGACAACCCTTTACTCTCTATGATTTTATTTGGAAAGATTTATATTCCACTTCAAGTAGTGGAGTTAAAAGTCATACAAGTATGTTATTGTTTCATTCCTGTAAGCAGAACAGTGGACATAAGAACCACAGAAATCCTATCTGAAGTGCTGCAGACAGATGAGATCATCAATACCTATTGCTACAATTTCAAACACAGTGGAGGGTCATGTTTAGACAGCCTTCCCATTCTCTGCCACGTGTTCTTTGTTCTGTGTGAAAGTGAGGACTCCTTTTGACTGTCATATGGGTATGTTGTAACTAATTTTCTGTATTTAAAGTATGTATGCTTGGAATATCTTCCATTGTTTGGTATGAGTGCCACATATGTATAAAACTCAGTCATCTTGCAGGATATTACTGTGTCCTTGGTTAAGGCAAAAAATCATAGGTACTCTATAGTGATGAGTTAGAGAGAGGGAAAGATAGGATAGAGAGAGGATTATTTAATTTCTTCCCAGACAAATGACTCTACATGAACTCTTTCCAAAATCCTGTCACATTTGAGAAACAGTTCCAGTGAGTGACTCATAAGGAGGAACAACTGGGGCAGCCCAGCCTCTCACTTCTGCTTCCATGGAGGTTTATGTTATGACTTGTATCACTGTGGGAGGAAATCTACTATAATACTGTAGACAGTAATAAGTTGCAATATCTTCAGACTCCAGGCTGCTGATGGTGAGAGAATAATCTGTCCCCGATCCACTGCCACTGAACCTCGATGGGACCCCATCATCTAACCTATCTGTATAATAGATCAGGCGCTTAGGAGGTTTCCCTGGTTTCTGTTGGAACCAGTTTAAATAGTTGCTAATGTCCTGACTGGCCCTGCAAGTGATAGTGACTCTATCTCCCACAGATGCAGAGAGGGAGGATGGAGATTGGGTCATCTGAAAGTCACCTCTGGCACCTAGGAATAGAGACATGGTAAATTGTCATAAAAGTAAGCACAATAAGAAGGACTTCCCTCAAATATAAGTTAACAATATTCACTATGTAACAGTTAAATTGCCATTTTAGTCCCCTTTTTACCTGAAAGAAACAGCAACAGGAGCCCAAGGAACTGAACATGGGAACTCATGTCCATGCTGAATCCTAACTGCAATGACAACTGCACAGGATGTAACTGCTATATGAGGAAGTTCTCAAGGCTGTGCAGTGAGTGCATGCAAATCATTGGGAAGTAGTCAGTACTGTGCACAGCTGCAAGCCTTACTTATCTCAGTAACTGAACCCAAACACAGTGTCCCTATGCTCAAGGTCAGATTATAAAGAAGTTTCCAGGGGATGCATTTCCTTTTGTAGGTTCTTTCTTTCTTTCTTTCTTTCTTTCTTTCTTTCTTTCTTTCTTTCTTTCTTTCTTTCTTTCTTTCTTTCTTTCTTTCTTAAAGATTTCTGCCTTCTCCCCGCCACCACCTCCCATTTCCCTCCCCCTCCCCCATCAAGTCCCCCTCCCTCTTCATCAGGCGATGAAAGGAGACAGAGACAAAGACCCACATTGGAGCACTGGACTGAAATCTCAAGGTCCAAATCAGGAGCAGAAGGAGAGAGAGCACGAGCAAGGAACTCAGGGCCGCGAGGGGTGCACCCACACACTGAGACAATGGGGATGTTCTATCAGGAACTCACCAAGGCCTTCTGGCCTGGGTCTGAAAAAGCATGGGATAAAACCGGACTTGCTGAACATAGCGGACAATGAGGACTACTGAGAACTCAAGAACAATGGCAATGGGTTTTTGATCCTACTGCACGTACTGGCTTTGTGGGAGCCTAGGCAGTTTGGATGCTCACCTTACTAGACCTGGATGGAGGTGGGTGGTCCTTGGACTTCCCACAGGGCAGGGAACCCGGATTACCCTTTTGTAGGTTTTAAAATTACAGAGGGCATTTCAAAGATTATTTGAAAAGTTTTAGTATAAATAAACTCTGATTTTTAATTACATTTTAAGGACATATTGGGAATATAGAAGAATTCCCTGCTGTTAATAAATATATAACAGAGAAGTAATTATTAAATGTTTACCCTAATAAAATAACCCTTATTGGTTTAAAAAGTAATGTGTTTTCCTACTGATTTTTTTGTGAATTTGGAGTAGTCATTTCCTTAAGTTAAAAGGATAATTCTTAAATACAACCATTAATTATAAAATAAAAAGTCTTAACAGTCTTATCTATGCTTTCTAAAGTAAAAGGTAGAAATACACAGTAGATATACATGTAACACCTTTATCCCAACAACATGTGGCACTTGTCATTTGGTGTTCTGAATCCATGTGTAAATGGAGATACACTGATACCCAGAGAGCAAATGAGCACACTTTCTTCCCAGTATAAGATTCTTCATGTTTGTTCACTTTCCTATTAGATCTTTACTACCCATGTCCTGGAGGCATCAAAACTTTGGGAATCTTTCAAAAGCTAATTTTGAAAGGACAGACAGTGTTGCAGCTTGTTCCAGACCCAGCTGATTTTCCAGATTCTTAGACTTGAGTAAAGAGTATGAATAGTACTTAGTCATAAAGCAGCTTCTTCAAGATACATGACATCTTCCCTATCAGGAGAACCACAAAACAATTTTTGAACTACACTAGCAGTACTGCTTGCTTCTCTACCTCTTCACTTCATTCACTTTTTGCTGATATCTACTGTAACAGGGAGGAGGCCACTTGTTCACCTGTCTCCCAGTACTGAAATAACCACACAGAAATAAAATAAATTCATTATTTAAATCACTGCTTGGCCCATTAGCTCTAACTTCTTATTGGCTAACTCTTACATCTTAATTTAACACATTTCTATTAATCTGTGCATCACCATGAGGTCGTGGCCTACCAGCGAATTTCTGGCATGTCTGACTCTGGCGATGGCTCCGTAACATCTCCCTCTTCACCTTCCTTTTCCCAGCATTCAGTTCTGTCTTCTCTGCGTACCTAAGTTCTGCCCTATCAACAGGCCAAGGCAGTTTCTTTATTCATTAATCAATCAAAACATCACATAGACAGAGGGACCTCCCACCCAAACTACCAGCTTTGCCTATGCTTCTCTTAGATCTTTGTGGCTTGAAAGACAGTTCTGCCTACTCACATGATAACTCCAGGAAAATTCTTTAGAATGTTTTTAATGGATGACAACAGTATGATGACAGTTCCTCTCAACCAAAAACAACAAGCACATCATTATTTATCAGGATATCTGGGGTATGATACTTCTTTAATGATATGTGAAGACATGAAGGTAATGCTAGAAACTTAAAACGTTCCTTTACCAATGGGTCTTACTGAACAGCACCATTTATGACTCAATTATGATGATTCTGGGCTATACCTTTCTAAGAATATTTCTTTTGATAGTACAGTAGTTAGTATAACCACCATGTAAAACAATTTCAACAACTTCTTATAAAATGAGCATGTACACTGTACAAATATCAGCAGACCTTAATATTTGGATGTCTTCTACTCTGATACTTAATAAATATGTCTCATGATTTTTCCTCCATCAAGAAGATCAAGTTTTTAAGAAGATAATATTATTGGCTGAGGAATAATGAATCTCACAAAACCTTCCAATAACTTTTCAAATACAGTCTCTAGAACTTATGAATTTAAACTTATATTTCAAAAGGACGTGCCAGGTATGGATGAGTTGGTAATTTTGAGATAATTGAGATGGATATAAAAACAACTGCTATTCAATTGGGAAGAGAGGACATTGAGATATACAGAGTGGTGGTTGCAAGGGAAAGATAGCAGATAGTGGGACTTTGTACCCATTGTTCAGGGAATAATGTAGTATCTTGGAAGAATGAACATTAGCATTAAATTCTCTCCTCTGAAGTTGGCAAGATATCCACAGTTCTCCTTGTCCTTGAGAGTAATTCTGTAGAGTACTGACCACCAAAGCTGTAAGAAAATTGTTTTCTAAATCAGTTTTGAAGTTATTGTCATTTAGTCACATAAAACTAATAGACTTTGACTTTTCTATGTATGTGGCTTTCCTTAATATTCCACATTTTTAGCTCTTTTTTATTAGTTTCTGTCATTTTGACAAGAGATAATGGCTTTGCTATAAGATGAGAGAGTTCTAGAATGAGTCTTGGCTATGAATCCTGTTTGCTAGATGTGAATATCTGTGGGGAAAAAAAACTAAAAAACAAGCTTAAAGAAGGTCATGTTTTTATGCATTATAGAATCCCATGTGCCCAAATATCGTGACTCTGATGTGTTACTTTTGGACATGTGATGAGAAAGAGCATGAAGGTAGAGGTGTGTAATGCAGATTAAATTCATTCAGAGAAAAATGAAAAAGCAAATTAGATTAATAATGACAGTAAGATATTATATACCAAGTGCAAGGGACTAAACCTATTCTTCAGAAATACTCTGTAGTGACTTTCTTCTTCTAACTAAATCCAGTCTCTTGGTATCTTCCTTTTATTAGTGTTACCATCTGTTAGGGATTGAATTTTCAAGGCAGATATTAGGAATAACACTATAGATTGAAACTCTAACATTCTTTCTCTGACACCTAAACAATGAGGCCTGTCTAACAAAGCAAAATTTACTGAGATAAGTTAAGACTCCTTCACTTCTTACAGCTCCTGTATTTCATAAAGGGTGAATTCAAATACCCCATGTGAAACATAAGACATGATTTCAGGTATAAGATCACACATAATCTTTCAAAGGAAGCTGTGAGTTATTGTGTTAAAATGTTGTAATCATGGAATTTGAGACATTCACTGAGGAGGACAACATGTGTAAATATAGCCTATGCTACATATACAGATCTCTAAAAGGAAAGAAAGGGGGAAAAGCAAAAAAAAAATGAGCTATGCGCTAATATCAGACAAAGGAAAATGGTAACCATTCACCTTTCTAAATTAACATACAGGAAAATTCAAAGCAGGAAGTAAGTAAAAGAAAGATCATAACTAAGCAGAGTAAATAAATCCTGGGATTCTGTGTTTATTACATGAACACTCACATGCTTGGATAGCCCTAAATCAGTGGTTTGGTCCTCTGTACTCACGTTTTCTGTCTTGAATTGGCTCCACATTTTGACTAGAGTTTTCATTTAACATATTCAATGGCATATTTTTAGCCCTAAACAATTTATTGTATCCTTAGCTTCAACCTCAGAAATCTATCCATTGCTTTAGTAACTACCCATAGGGATTTCAATTATGCCATATATACTGCATGGCCCCCAAAAGTCATTAATATGAAATTTTATGGGAAGCTTACATGAAGCCATCAGCTCTTGCATTCCCCATTTCTGCAAATTTGGCACCATGTGCCAGTGACTCTTTGACAAAGCTTCTCAGTTTATGATAAATAGTAAGAAAAAGAGTGAGTGAGCCACTAAGTGAGGAAAAAATACTCAGAGATATTCCCTCAAATGACACATCATTCAACTAAGTCATCAGTCTCCCAATCCCACAGATTTCAAAGCAACATTCCCCAGGAATGAGGATTTTATCCATGAGTCTGGGGCATACTGTATACCTGAACTGCAATTCTTGAATTAACAATTTCCACTAAATTAGTTCTAGCTAGATATGAGAGAGTCTAAATACTAAGACTGTGGAGACCATTTTTTTCTTTTTTTATTTTTATTATTGATTCTTTGATAAGTTTATATTATACATTTTGATCATTTTCATTCAAATACTCCCAACTCCTTCCCAAACTCTCTCTCCTCTGTCCACTTTTCTCCACCTTCTTTGCTTGATTCTTTTTTCACTTTAGGACACATTGTAATATACAATCTCCTCAAATGAGAGGTCAATGAGTCAGAGATTTTAATGAAAAAAAATCCATACTAGGGAAATATGAGGTATGCCTTGCCCTCTATTTCCACTTGTGAAGAAACAAGATATTTATTATGGACTGATATAAGAGTGGTTCAACTTATTTTATATAGCTAATTAAACAAATAAAATTTTGACTTTCATCTAAAACTTATTTGCCTTTTCTAACATTTCTATATCCTTGAGTTACCTAATGGATAAATGTGTCCATTAACAAAGATCCTTTTGAACCCAGACATGTCTGCATTTAGATTCTATCCCCAGAATCCACTGATCATGTAGCATTTGCCAAAACATTTGTGTGCTTTGATGAAATTGCAAACTATACCAAGGGTATACTCAGTTTTTAATAAAATTCTATACCATGCAGTGTAAATTTTAAAAGCTTTTATGCCTTTTGGATGATTTTTTAATATGTATAAATTTGTACCTAAATGAGGTTTTGTGCACCATGTGCAGGCAGGTTCCAGAGGACTCCAGTAGAGAGAAATTGTGAACTACTTGATTTGCCTTCTCAAAACAAAACACAGGTAATTTGTAAGAGTGGTAAATGCTCTTGACAGCTTAATCATCCTTCCAGCCCTCATTTTTTAATTAGCAGCATACCAAGGGTTTTATACTATACACTCATATAACATTCAGTTCAACAGTTAAAGCTATTAACATGTGAGGAAAAGTTCCTGAAAAGAATCATGACTCTCAGTGAGCCTTGTGCTATACTGATTAACTGATAAGAATTTCAATTCATGAGCACTAGAAATAGTAAATGTTGATGGATTGAATAAAATTTATCTTGGGCAAACTGTAAAATCCTTAACAACTATTTTCCTTGCTGACCTCTCTATCTGACTTGATGGCTTTGTGACTAACTGGTAAGAAGTTTTGTCAGCTTAATAAACTGTACATTGCCGTAAATTGCAAAATTAATTAAAAATGTTTTCAGTTAACAACTCAGGTCTATATCAGGGATTTTCCTGCTTTGATTTAATACTTCTATTAATGTTGCCACTAATTGATTGAAAAATGCCTCAGCTCATTACTTTCATTGTTCTGTTACTATAAATTTTCATCATACTCTACTGGGTAGAAACATAGAATTATGGGGACTAAAATCTATGTTCCCATACCAAAGTCACTTAAACTTGGTGATGGAGGAATTAATTTCATTGGTTAAATAAAGAAACTGCCTTAGCCCTTTAATAAGACAGAAAATTAGGTAGGCGGAGTAGACAGAACAGAATGCTGTAAGAAAGAAGCCAAGTCAGGCAGTCACCATGATTCTCTCACTCCAGACAGATGCAGGTTAAGATCTTTCCTGGTAAGCCACATCTCGTGGGGCTACACAGATATTAGAAATGAGTTAGATCAATATGTAAGAGTTAGCCAATAAGAGGCTAAAACTAATGAGACAAGCACTGTTTAAATGATTACAGTTCCTGTGTTGTTATTTTGGGTATAAATCTAGCCATGCAGGAGCTGGGCAGAAACACAGCCCACCACTCCTCACAACAACTTGGCTACAGAAAAAAAAAATACTGTCTCTTATATAGTTATTAACAATGTACTGGGGAAAGGACAACTCTGTAAGACCTCAAATCTGAAAGCAAGGTCACAGTCAATGAAGACAGGAAAGAAACCTGAGGGTCCCAAAGACTAGATCAGGGTCTAAATAATGGTTGTTCTGTGCACTATTCTCTCAGGGCATACAGAAAACCTGTGTAGAGTATCTGCCAACAAAGCCGAGAAATTTCTATAAACATGTGCACTTATTACATCAGCCTACCACTCTGTGGGATGTCCCAATTTGATGAAGGACTGAGCCTCAGAAGTCTAAGAATGTTACTGAAACCTTCTAATGAAAAATTAGTCAAGTACAGGGGACCAGATGCAATAATCAAGAATGAAATATTTCAAAGTTACTGCAATAAGTGATAAGGCAGGGTATAAATGAGAAGTAAGCATTGCATTTAGAAATGAGATTTTGGAGTATGGGTCTCACTCCTCCACAGAGATCATTGGTTGAAATTCAAAGATTCAGCTAATGATTTACCCAGACCTAGCAGCTATCAAGCGATGCATGTTCTAAGACTGGCTGACTTAGACAAAGGTCTAAACAGTGGCTGAAGAGACCACATAAGAAGTGGTAAGAGAAGGAATACCAAAAAGATGAGTGAAACTATTTGAATTCTTCTTTTAAGGAGCAACCCAACTAAACTTCATGATAGTCACCCTCATAGATTAACTTGGGTATGGGATGGCATTCAGCTACTTGGGAAAACCTTACTATGGATGTTTCCTTGATAGTAGTGTTCAGATAGGTGGGTCTGAGTTACTTCACTCAAAAAATGTTCTTCAAGTTCCATCCGCTTCCATGCAAATATTAGTATTCCATTGTTTTTTACCACTAAGTAAAAATCATTGTGTATATACCATATTTTCTTTATCTTTTCTTTGGTTGAGGGGCACCTATGGGGTTTTCAGGTTCTGGCTATTATGAATAATGCTGCTATGAACATAGTTGAACAACTGTCCTTGTTGTATGAGTGTACATCATTTGGATATATGCCAAAGAGTAGCACTGCTGGTTCTTGAGGATAATTGATTCTCAATTTTCTGAGAAACTGCTACACTGATTTCCAAAGTGGCTGTCCAAGTTTGCACTCCCACCAGCAATGGAGGAGTGTTCCCCTTACTCCACATCTCCAGCATAAGCTATCATTAGTGTTTTTGATAATAGTCATTCTGACTGGTGTAAGACTGTATCTCAGAGTTGTTTTAATTTGCATTTCTTTGATGGCTAAGGATGTTGAGCAATTCAGTAAGTGTTTTTTCAGCTATTTACAATTATTCTGTTGTGAATTCTATGTTTAGGTATCTACACCATTTTTTGATTGGATTGTTTGGTAATTTGATGTTTAGTATACCATCCTGAATGTGCCTAATCTCATCTCATCTGTGACAGACCAATTAAAATACAATTTTCTGACATATTATAGGTTATATATGAGAAAGAATGAAAAAAGAAAGAAGATTATATCCATATACACTGATCTGTTTGGTCTGATACCAGGGTGATAATCAAGGTTAACCATCAAATGGATCCAAATATAGGATCACTATAAACATGGTTGTTCTATTTTCAAAGTTTTTGAAAATTCCTTTTGATGATTTGCCTAATGACCATATTGATTAACATTAAAATAAATGCTTACCTCTTTCTGTAGAGAGATATTTAATAATGATTCTATTGTCATACCCTTCATGGATATTAGCATCAAACTTATTGTCACATATCTGTTAGCCATTTTTATGTTTTGAGAAATGACTGTTTAATTCTGCTGCACAGTTTTCAATTTATTTGTTATTATGCTGGCAATTTGATAAAGGATATAGATATATATTGTTTATTTTTGTTCTTTAATTTTCTATGGTTCTTTGGGTATTCTATAAAGGTTATGGTAACAATGTAGAATGTACCTGGGAGTATTCTTTGTCTTGGATGCTGTATAGTAAAATAAGGAAGATTTGTATTGTTTTTCAAATTATTATTAGAATTCAGCAATTAGAATGACTGTGAAAGCTAAAAAAATACTAACTTATCTGTGTTGTATTATTTGCTTTTACCTCTACAAATATTAACTTTAATATATTCAACCAAATTATAGAAGAAAACTTTCCCAACCTAAAGAAGGATGTCACTATGAAGGTACAAGAAGCTTACAAAACACCAAATAGACTGGATCAAAAAAAAAATCCCCTCACCATATAATAATCCAAACACAAAACATATAGAATGAAGAAAGAAAAAAATATTAAGAGCTGCGATGGACAAAGGTCAAGTAACATATAAAGGTAAACCTATCAAAATTACAACTGACTTATCAATGGAAACCATGAAAGCCAGAAGGTCCTGGATAGATATACTGCAGACACTAAGAGACCATGGATGCAAGCCCAGACTTCTACCCAGCAAAGCTTTCTTCAACATCGATGGAGAAAACAAGATATTCCACGACAAAAACAGACTTAAATAATACATATCCACAAACCAAGCCTTACAAAAAGTACTAGAAGGAAAACCTCAACCCAAGGAAGTTAACTACACCTACAATAACACAGAAATCTGATAACCCCCCACCAGCATAACCCAAAGAAGGGATACACACAAACACTACTACCAAAAAATAACCGGAGTTAACAACCAATTGTTATTAATATCACTTAATATCAATTGACTCAATTCACCTATAAAAAGACACAGGTTAAGAGAATGGATATGAAAACAGGATCCAGATTTCTGCTGTATACAAGGAACATACCTCAACCTCAAAGACAGACACTACCTCAAAGTAAAGGGTTGGGAAAAATTTTCCAAACAAATGGACCTAAGAAAAAAGTGGGTTTGGCTATCCTAATTTCTAACAAAATAGATTTAAAACTAAAATCAATCAGGAAAGATGGAGAAGGACAATTTATACACATAATAGGAACAGTTCTTCAAGATGAAGTCTCAATTCTGAATATCTATGCACTTAATATAAGAGCACCCTCATATGTAAAAGAAAGACTACTAAAACTTAAATCACACATCAAACCCCACACACTAATAGCAGGAGATTTCAACACTCCTCTCTCTCCAATGGACAGGTCAACTAGACAGAAACTTAACAGAGAAATAACAGAACTAACAGATGTAATGAAGCAATTGGACTTACCTGACATCTCTAGAACATTCCACTCAAACAGAAAAGAACATACATTCTTCTCAGTGCCTCCTGGAACCTTCTCTAAAATTGATCACATACTCAGTAACAAAGCAAACATCAACAGATACAAAAAAATTGGAGTAAACCCCTGTGTCTTATCAGATCACCAGGGAGTGAAGTTAGAATTTAACAACAATACTGATCATAGAAGACCTACAAACTCATGAAAACTGAACAGTCAACTACATAACCATGTTGTAATATGAGTGGCAGGGCTGCATTCCTGGTGCCCGGCCGCCCTCAAGGCTTTACCCGAAATAATTACATGGAAACTGTATTCTTTTAAACACTGCTTGGCCCATTAGTTATAACCTCTTATTGGCTAGCTCTTACATATTGATCTAACTCATTTCTAATATCTGTGTAGCCCCACAAGATGTGGCTTACCAGGAAAGATCTTAACCTGCATCTGTCTGGAGTGAGAGAATCATGGCGACTGCCTGACTTGGCTTCTTTCTCCCAGCATTCTGTTCAGTCTACTCCGCCTACCTAATTTTCTGTCCTATTAAAGGCCAAGCAGTTTCTTTATTACTTAACCAATGAAACAACAGATAGAAAGATGACCCTCCTCCATCATAACCTCCGCTGGATCAATAAATAAATAGAGAAATTAATTAAAGTCTTCCTTGAATTCAATGAGAATGAAGGCACAACATATCCAAACCTATGGGACACTATGACAGCAGCACTAAGAGGAAAGTTCATAGCACTAAGTGCCCACATAAAGAAAAGGGAGAATGTTCACATTAGCAACTTAGCAGCACACCTGAAAGCTCTAAAAAAAAAGAAAAAGAAGCAGACTTACCCAGGAGGAGGAGTAGACTGGAAATAATCAAACTGAGGCCTGAAATCAAACACAGAAAAGAATACAAAGAATCAATGAAACAAAGAGCTAGTTCTTTGAGAAAATCAACAAGATTGACAAACCCTTATTCAAACTAAACAAAAGCCAGAGAGAGAACATGCAAATTAACAAAATCAGAAATGAAATGGGGACATACAACAGAAACTGAGGAAATTCTGAGAATAATTTGGTCTTACTACAAAAGCCTGTACTCCACAAAATTGGAAAATATAAAAGAAATGGACAATTTTTTAGATAGATACCATACACCAAAATTAAATCAAAACCAGTGAGCAATTTAAATATACCTATAAGCTGCAAGGAAATAGAAGCTGTCATCAAAACCCTCCCAACAAAAAAAAAAGCCCAGGTTTGGATGGTTTTAGTGTATAACTCTACCAGAACTTCCAAGAAGAGCTAATACTAATACTCCTCAATGTGTTGCACATAATAGAAACAGAAGGTCATCGCTAAACTCTTTTTGTGAGGCTACAGTTACCCTGATACCAAAACCTCACAAAGACTCAACCAAGAAAGAGAATTACAGACAAATCTCACTCATGAACATCAATGCAAAAATTCTCAATAAAATACTGGCAAACTGAATCCACGAACACATCCAAAAAATCATCTGTTATTATCAAGCAGGCTTCATCCCAGAGATGTAGGGCTAGTTTCTTCGATTGGAAAGATGACCTATGACTTATAAAAAAGATGACAGAATGAAATAATGGTGGTAAATTTACACATTTCACACATCTATTCTGTCTCTTTTCTACAAGAGACATACAATATTAACAGACTTCCATTGCTTTTACTTTGCATGAAATTCCAAGGGAAAAATATACTCAGTCCTGTGATACTCCCTATTTTCTATGCCTTCCATTACTTTTGCTTCCTCCTTTTTTCCTTAGCATCCTGTGCTATACTACAATTTCAATATGTCTCACTAATAAAGAAGTGACCAAATAATAGCTTTGCTTCCACCGAGCTTCTGTATGAACTAAGCTGACACACTCACTACCAAACTGGCAAGCTTAACCAACAGATTTCTAAACTTTCTGATATACTGTCTCATGACAATATTGAAATGAGGTGTTTTTGAAACCCAAATACATTTAGGGGACAGAATACCTTCCCTCGCTTTGCATCAGCTTTATATGTCTGCTCTAACAATCAGCACAGTTTCTCTTCCTTCAAACAACACAGTTCTTCAGGTGAAAATTCTCACAGAAGTATCATGGAACCTGTGTATATTTTGCAGCTTGGCAGGGTGAGATTCCAAATCCTTGGCTTTCTACATATGGCACATCTGTAAGGAAAATCTTGTCCTGATGGTACAGTGCAAAAAGACAGCAAAGCATTTGCAAACTGACTGCCTTATGATGACATAGCTACTTGTTACCAAGCCTCTGCAAGACACTTAACTTTCAATGCTTCCATTCCTATTATGATTGCTAGTGATTGTCAACTTAACAGTATCTACATTAACCCTCTTAGACACGCATCTGGGCACATATGTGTGATGTTTACAGATAACGTGGATATCCAGGCATAATTTTGAGAGATTCTCTTGATTAGGTTAACTGAAGTGAGAAAATTTATCCTACATGGTAGAGGCATCATCTTATGATTCTCCAGATAAAAGAAGCTTTGGCTCGCTTTACTACTTTTCCTTGAATTTATCATCTATTGTGTAATTTTTCCTCATGGTAGCACTGGTTATCTGAACAAGGCCTACACAAGACCTTGGCAGTCAAAATTCTGATACAGGTGTGGAAGATACTCTTCAAGACTAACCCTAAACTAAGTAGTTATTAGTGTGGTGGTTAATGGAGAGGCAGAAGTAATCTCTTTAGAGGATGAAGCCACTGGTATTATTCTCATGCTCCTGTAGATGAGCCAACATATAGACAAATGAATTCACTGTCAATTCTGATACTATAGGTAACCATGAATAGCACAATTCCTTTTAATATAGGTCTAAGCTAGTTTTTACACATACAAGGGCAAAATTTTTTATAGACGAATATAAAGAGAGAAGCTTGTAACTGATCAGCATGTGACACACTTACCAACTAACACATAATGATGTTGCACAGCAGGATTGTACACTAAAAGGAAGTATTCCGAGCCAAGAAAAGATGGTTTGCTGAACTATTCATTCCAAATGACATCCATGCTTCTTGTTTTTTCACAAATTCTGGGTCAAAATAATCTACACTGGGACCTTTACAAATATTATACAAATCAGAGGAAAGCTGAGGGAAAACAGAGTATACATGATCTCAGTCCTCTTTCCTGGTGGGGATAATTGACTCTGGGAGTTCAGAAGTGATTCAATGGTTCATTTTATATTAACTCCTATTCTAGAGTTGGAGGAAGTAGCAATTATTTTTATTATTTTGTGATTATGGATTACTTGCTTGCATGTATGTCTAGATACCAAACATACAGTTCTGAAGGAGGCCAGAAAAGGGTAATGGGTCTCCCAGAACTGGATTTACAGATGGTTTTGAGTTGCCATATGAGTGTTGGTAGCTGAACTTGGGATCTCTGCAAGAACAGCCAGTACTCTTAACTGATGATCTGTTCTTACAGCAGAGAATTTTGTTGAAGTCACCAGTAGCACTACAATACTACATCTGAATATCTGTGGAAAATATTAAATGAGAGAAAAGAAGTTCTGATATGATGACTTGATAGGAAATAAAGATGCCATACCAGAAGTGCAGTGCAGCTTATTGTGTGGTTGGGTAAGAATAAAATCTGTAGATTTTGCTATGATGGATCTATAAATGACACACAGTTAAGACACACTATGGGGATGTTCAAATGGTACAGTTTGTAAAGATACTTGCCACCAAGCTTGAAAATCAATTTTAATTCTTGTGATGCAACAGTAGAATGAGAGAACTGACTACTTTATGTGTTCCTCTGAATTACTCACACGCAAAATTATGATAAATAGTTTTTAAAATATTTATTTATATGTATGATTGTTTTTCAAGCATGTATACTACACTAAATTTATGTTTGATACTTGTGAAGACCAGAACAAGGTTCTGTATCCTCTTAAACTGGAATTACAGATGGTTGTGTGTCAATGTGTGGGTGTTGGGAATCCAACATGAGTCATATGCAAGAGCAACAAGTGCTTTTAACTGCCAAGCCCATGTCTCCA
Organism: Chionomys nivalis; assembly: GCF_950005125.1. Classification (NCBI taxonomy): domain Eukaryota; kingdom Metazoa; phylum Chordata; class Mammalia; order Rodentia; family Cricetidae; genus Chionomys; species Chionomys nivalis. The sequence continues at coordinate 82,231,487 of NC_080086.1, forward strand.
TTCCCCTGTAATAATATTTTAAAAAATAAAAGCTGTTTTTTTGTTTGTTTGTTTGTTTGTTTGTTTTGATTTTCGAGACAGGGTTTCTCCGTAGCTTTTGGTTCCTGTCCTGGAACTAGCTCTTGTAGACCAGGCTGGCTTCGAACTCACAGAGATCCGCTTGCTTCTGCCTCCCGAGTGCTGGGATTAAAGTAATGTGCCACCACCGCCCAGCAAAGCTGTTATTTTTTATGTTAACTCCAAAAGGTTTAGTACAATATAAAAAAATAACTTTGTTGAGAGTTCATCACCGAATTATTTTAAATCTGTGTGTGCTTCTGATGAGTATGTCTTAAAATTTAATTCTTTTTAGATTTTATTTAATATTTTTCATTTATTTTACATATCAACCAAAGCTTTCCTTCCCTTCTCTCATCCTGTTTCTTTACCCCTGCCTTTAAACTCCCCTCTGTAGTTCTCCTCAACCATTCCTTTTGCACCTCCATTTAGAAAGGGGCGGGTGTCCCATGGGTTTGAACAAGTGATGTGACATCAAGTTGAGGCAGAATCAAATTCCTCCCTCTGCATAACGACTAGGAAAGGTAATCCAGCAAGGGGAACATATTTCCAAAACCCAGCTAAGCACCAGAGACAAGTCCTGATGTCACTGATAGGAATCTTACAAACAGAACTATCTACACAGCTGCCACACATATACAGATGGTCTAGATAGGTCACATTCAGCATCCATATCTGTCACCCCAGAGTCCATGTGCTACCATATGCACAGGTCAGCTGTTTGCGTGGGTTCCTGCATCATGACCTTGATCCCCATGGCTCACGCAATCCTTCTTCCCTTTCTTCAGGAATACTCCGGGAGCTCAGCCCAATGCTTAGCTGTGGATCTCTGTATATGCTTTCATCAGTTACTGGGTAAAGACTCTGATAATAATTAGGGTAGTCACCACACTGATTAGAGTAGATGGCCAGTTCAAACACCCTTTCAGTAATAATTTGAGTCCTAGCTGGAGTCATCCTTGTGGATTACTGGAAAATTCCCTGGCATTAGTTTTCTGCCAATCCGAAAGGCCTCCGCCCTCAGTCAAGATGTCTCTGAGGGAAAGTCTCTAAAATTTACTTGAAATGGAGCAAGTCACTATAGAAGTTCTGTAAGTAAATCTGGGAATAAGATGTGTTGAAACTACATTCTAGTGTTTATTGTGGATTGTTTAAATAATTGTGTTCAACCTCACACTAAAACAATAGAGACAAGGACTTTATACAATATGCTACATCCATTACAATTCTGAAAAATGTCTCAGAATTCACCATTCACCATTGTCAGAGATAATCTACAGTAAAATCTGCAATATTCTGGTCTGTCTTGGGACACCTGACTTAACTAAGATAAACAAGCTCCACAGCTGTACCTAGCCCTGACTAAACTCTGATGTTTTGCAAGTTTCCACTGTACTTATCCTGAACTTCTTAATAGTCTTGTCAGGAGTCAGTTATTTTCAGGTCACAACACAAATATTAACGTTTACTCTCAACTTCTGCTGTTCCTGCTGTCCTGAATGCCATGTAAGGAAAGACAACTATGTGATTTCATTTGGTCCCTTGGAATCATACTATTTGGAACATCAGAAAAGTCATTTCTATCATAATTAAATATGTATATTCATTGTATGTTTTCCAATCACAGGCACGATGAATGCTATTCAGGTGACCCAATCTCCATCCTCCTTGTCTGCATCTCTAGGAGACAGAGTCACCATTGCTTGAAGGGCAAGTCACAGCATTAAGAATCTCTTAGTCTGGTATCAGCAGAAGCCAGGAAAAATGTCTAAACTCCTAACATACTTTGCATCCACTTTGGTATCCAGGGTTCTTTCATGGCCCAGTGGAAGGTCATCTGGGACAGATTAAACTCTCATCATTAGCAGCCTACAGATTGAAGATGTTGGTACATATTACTGTCAAAAGCATTGGAGGACTCCTCCCATGATGATACATGCTATGACCTAACCCACTGAAGGATACACCATTTGTGGCCTCACCAATTGTTTTATTAAATTATCTCACCTCACTCTTTGTTAATTGCTTAGAGTCAAATATCACTACTACCCATTTTCTTTCACTCACATCTCTTTTTTCAGTAACACAAAGTGCTTTAAGTCCTCAGAAACAGACCTTGTGAGCACTCTGGATTACACAGACAATAATGATACCATAACCCTTTGTATTACCACCAAGACCCAATGACAAACATTCAAATTGCCTCAATTCTCTGGGTCACTCAAGTTTATGTTCTGGTGTTCCATTTCTACTAGTGGTAGAACCTTGCGAAGAACAATTGCCAATTTCTATTGCTAGGTTCATAGCAGCAAGGCATGATATATGAACAATTCAACTCATACACTTTCTAGTAGCCTTGTGTCACCACTGGATCAGTGGGACTGACTACCTACCTATAAATTTACTATTGGATTTCCTCACAAATTCATCCAGGATTTACAAATCATGCCTCAAATTATCCTTACCCTTCACACTCAGATTTGTTCCCCACAGTAATTAGTACAACAAAATTAGACTTACTAACAGCAGAGAAAAGTAGTCTTTCTTTTCCTTAGAGGGAAATGTTGTTTACATGTTACCAATAATGTAAATCAGGATCCTGAAAGACAGAATCCATCAACTCCAGATGAATCTTCAAAAAAATAAATAGCTTGATATCCTTGGCCAGTGGATCATTGATAGTCAGATATGGAGCTGTGTGCTACCATTTTTAAATCGTTCTTTTCTTCTTTCTTAATCCTATTAATTGTGCCCTTCCTCATAAACCTCTTGTCTAGATTTCTTCAATAACACATCCAAAATATTTCTAACCAGACTTATAACCAGTTACTACTACAGGATTGTCAGCTCTTAAGCACAGAGCCAGAGATCAAGAGCACCTGTTTATATCCTGATGATGAAGATAAGGTTTTCCCCAAGAATCCCAATTTCTCCATCAAACAGGAAATAGCCAAATGATAATACTGATTCCTTTTCAATCCTTGGTTATTTATAAATTATAAACTAAAAGGTGTAGAGGGCCGGTTTTGAACTACATAGAAACTCTGTGCAAGGGAGACTTGAGGTAGCATTCTTACTGAGAGACTTGTCAAACCAAGTCAGGAGGAGGCAAACCTCTCCCACCAGTGGGGTGCCTTGCCAATGGTCAGTCCTTGAGAACACAGATGTGCACTGTAGTTCAAAGGCTCTGATTAGGTTGTGGTTTATCTTCTGATGAGGTGTTTTCGCATATTATTTTACAAAAAGAGTTATTTCCATAACACTGAGCTTTTGTTTAGATTAGCTGGGGCATGAAGCTTTTGAAATTAGTCGCAACCAAGTGACTAGTCTATGAAACTATTTTCATGTATTATGGGAACCTAGTTTGAATCATGATTTGAGTATTATAAAAAGAGCACTTGCTTTGCAATAAAGTATGCAGTTGTATCTCCTACTCTGCATCCCCTGTGTCCTGATTTCTGTGGCACTACCCAGGGTCATCCATAACCGAGGAGGTTGGGGAAGGGTCCCCAACAAAAGGGGGGATGTAAGGATAAAAGGACCAGTGAAAGATCACTCTGGCCCTGAGTGCAAAGTCAAAATGTACCCTACCCCTTGTTGTAATAAGAGCGGCAGGGCTGTGTCCCCGGCACCCGGCCGCCCGCATGGCTAGCTTATGCCCCGAAATAATTACACGGAAACTGTATTCTTTTAAACATTGCCTGGCCCATTAGTGCCAGCCTCTTATTGGTTAGCTCTTACATATTGATCTAACCCATTTCTAATATTCTGTGTAGTACCACGAGTTGGCTTACCAGGGAAGATCTTAACGTGCGTCTGTCTGGAGTGGGAGAATCATGGCGACTCCTCACTCGGCTTCTTTCTCCCAGAATTCTCTCTGTTTACTCCACCCACCTAAGGGCTGGCCTATAAATGGGACTAGGCAGTTTCTTTATTATTTAACCAATGACCTTCCTCCATCATTTCCCCTTTTTCTATTTAAACAAAAAAGGCTTTCACTTTAACATAGTAAAATTACATATAACAAAACAGTTATAAAGCAAGAATTACAGTTACAATACTTATATCTATTTTATCTTTTATCATAACAATGGAAAACTGTAACTATAACTAACCATTCTTCAACTCCATCAAAGACTCCAGAAGGATATAATATTACCTAAGTAAACAAGAAATAAGAAACTTCAAACTTTAGAAATGACAGAGACATCTCGCTGCCTGGACAGTCACCCAAAGTTCTTTTGTACCGTTGGGGCATCCATCTTCGGCCTACAGGCCCATAGTATCCAGCAGACATTTTCATGAAGCAGGAAATTCCAAAGACAGTTCAGTCACTATCTGCTGTGTCCTGCAGAATGTCTCACAGACTCTTTCATGAGTCAGGAACCCCGAAAGACCATCTCACCTTTAGGCAAGTTCAGCAGTCCTTTCTCTGTAGGTTCTTTGTGTCCAGTTTATGCAACAGTCCAGGCAAGAACAGTTTCTTGCCCAAATGGCTATCAAACTCCATAAGGAGCTTCTTCAATGCCCATCTTCCTCTTGAAGTAGATTGGTACTGCCAGGAGCAGACGTGTCTCATTGTCATGAAATGCCCTAAGTTATTAAAATATTTTAAATGCCATATTCTGCAGTCTTTGAAAGATATGAAGAATGCCTAATTGAAATATATCTATGCACATCTAGAAAATCTAACTAACATGACTACAAGCTTGACTATTATTGATGATTATCCAGTAGCAACCTATATACATTACATTTTAAAATGAACTACACAATCACAATACCTTAATCAATATCAGAAACACATATACATATAACAAAATTGACTTTAAAATCTATAGCAATGCAAATTATTCATACCTATATCATATCCCCCTTTAAATGTAAAAGAACATTTATAAACAATATTTGGGAATATGGACGTAGTTATTTCTCTCCAAACTGCTTCCTGCTGAATGGGGGCGGTGTTATTCAGGTCTTTTATGGGATAACCTGTCTGCTAGTTTCATCTCAGTTGGCAGTTGAGCGAAGTAATTTTTTGAAGGTGTTCAATCAACCAGTTTATTTCAAGGATGTGCTGACCTCACAATGGAAGCCAGGAGATGTGCTGCGTTGGGGAAGGGGATTTGCTCTTGTCTCCACAGGTGAGGAAAAATTGTAGATTCCATCAAAATTGATAAAGGTTCGTTTTGATGAAGAGAAGCCAGTTGGGAAAGATAAATAACAATTCAATCACATGGATGGCAATCATACTGATGGTAAGTAATACAGATAGGTTGGGGGCAGGGTTCTCTTCTTATCTCCACAGGAAAATACCCATCTTCAAAGAATTTAAGGGACCCCTAATATTTAATTACTGATGAAGGGACTTGTTCTGTAAGTATTAATTTATATATATATATATATATATACATATATATATATATATATATATATATATATATATATGTCTTAAACTTTCTTTGCTTTTCCTCATATCTGTGTCTTTCTTTATATGTCAGTATATGTCCTCGTTGTTAATGTTTAAATTTCCCATAACAAGCAACAAATTTTCCTACAGTAATCTTTGAAGTTTCCAGGAAGAAGATGGGGCCCCACAACATCAACTCCATCTGGTTTTTATGACGTCATGAATTTTTTTTTTTTAAAGCGCTAATATTAGACCTGTTTTTTGGTACCAACTACAAGAGACAATTTCGAATGGTGCACATTTTTGACAACACTCTGGTCGGACCTTCTCAAAACGCTCTGAGACTAGTTACAATTTTCTTGGGTCAAAGGTTAATTTGGGAATTTTACCATCATTTGCTTTCACAGGACCCCCTAAGAAGAACGTCGCCCCCATGTCAGCTAGAAGCAATCTTAGAGGACGACGTCCCCTCTCCCAACAGAGTTTGCCCTCAGGATTGGGGACATCTTTTAGTGGTTGGTTTAGGGTTGAGGGGATGGGGTGATAATTTTTTGAAAAAAAAAAAAGAGAGAGAGAAGAGGAAGAAGAAGGGGGATTAACTGGTTTTGTGGGATGATTGGTATTTGTGAATTACTGTTTATAGAAAATTGTACTGGTACTGTTTCTTGTATATTGATATGTTGAATATTGAATGTGAGTGTTCCTACCTCTATTTTTGTATGAGTATGCTTATAACTTTGTCTATATTGTATTGATACATCTACCATATTACATTGTACATTTCTACCTCTGATACTATGACATTGTTTACAGTTGAAGATCATTGTCTTCATATGTTGCACAGTTGTTTATTCTTTTAGTCTTCAAAGTTAGATAGGTATTGAGAATTATATGTTTGTCATATTTATTTTTAAGTTTATCAGGTCTTTTAATTACATAGAGATTATATTTAGTATAGATAGTATGATCTTCAGCCTCTTCGAAGAGCTGTAGAAAATGGCCTTTAATCTAACCTAAAATTTCTGTGCCAAAGAGACACAATTACTCCTGGCAACACCACTCTACTCCCGAGAGAACGTTGAGCACCAAAGACACTCCACTGGGAGCTTGTCTTCTTGGCAGAACTGGCCTTTGGGTTAAGAAAAGCCCATACCTCAACTTCTGACAAAGATACAGAATATCCCTAAGTGGATGAAACAGGATTGTCTTATCTTGCCAAGACAGGGTAGGATAGTCCTAAGAAAGTTCCTTGCCTTTAATAATGGTATGCCAGTTATGTTAGGCCTTAGCCAAAGTTGGTTGACTCAACATTGCAAACGAGACTTTGGGTGATTGCCCAGGTAGTCAGTTGTCTCTGTCAATTGTTGCACATTTTGGATATCTCTCGATTGTTAAGTAATATTTATTCCCTTCTCAGATCTTTGACAGAGTTGAAGATTATATAATTGTAGTTACTCTCTATGTTATTTAGACTCTTTGAGATAGAATGTTTAGCAAAAGTTTTGTTCTCAATATTGTTTGTTATATTTATTATTTGTTATTATTGTATATAGTTGTATTTGGTTTGGTTCTATCTTATTTAGACAAAAGGGGGAGATGTAGGGACATAGCCCCACCCATTGGGGGCGTGTTCGCCTCGGGCTAATTTTTACGGATAAATCTGCCGGGCGTGAGCCCAGGAGCCCCTTTTTTCTTTTGCTCTGCTTTTCCAGTGCTCCGTGGGAACCTGTGGTCCTGTAAGTCTATTTCCTTATTAAAGCTGTATATATCTATATAATCTGTCTGCATTCATTTGCGCCACCACAACCCCTAACCAAGTCAGGAATTGAAATCCAACCATTCACTGAGCACAAAATCCAACCAAAGCTGTGGGGGGTGAGCAGATCTCCTGTGCTGACTTGTCTTACATCGAACTCAGCAAGGGTCCAGGGTCTCCACTTACCTCCTGCCTAAACCAGGATGTGAAATTTTCTACAAAGAGTAGGATGAAAAGGGCAAAATCTTATATCCCAAGAAGACTGATTTTTTTCAATAATTTTTACTTCATTCTTTCATTGGTACTTCCCAGAAATAGAGCTCATTCACTATCTCAAAATCAGAGAAGCTTAAGAATGTTTATAGGCTCAATTCCTTTGTGAAACTTAGTATTACTAACTGCTGGTTTCTTTTAAGTGTGTGTGTGGGGGGTAAATATACATGCTGAGTCAATATTTTTCTAATAAGCATATGATTTTAGGGCTTACCACTTGCGACTAGATAACAAAGTGTGGGACTTTGGTATGAGAGGTCCTTCTGTCTTTGTGTTGCTTTTCTTGGTTATGAATAAAGAAACTGCCTTGAACTGTTGATAGGGCAGAATTTATATAGGTGGGGAGATGGAAATGATTGCTGGGAGAAGGAGGGCAGAGTCAGAAAGCCGCAATGGAGCCACCAGAGTCAGACATGCTGAATCTTTGCCAGTAAGCCACATAGCAATATACAGATTACTAGAAATGGGTTAAATTAATATGTAAGAGTTAGCCAATAAGAAGTTAGAGTTAATGGGCCAAGCAGTGATTTAATTAATATAGTTTCTGTGTGGTTATTTTGGTTTTGGGTGGACTGGACGAACAAGCGGCTCTCCTGCAACAGGACTCCTTTCTGGGAAAAAATGATTTTTGCCCTCTCTCAGCAGGCAGTAATTACCTATAGCTCTTCTTATTAGGGTAGGGTTTTGTTAGGTTTTTACCATCTGGTATGACATACCAAGTGGTGTTGTCTTTGTTTGGATCTCATTTTAGAAGCCATTTTGATAAAATTTCATCAATGTAGATTTCCTCTCATATCTAGAAGATAAAGTCTTTCTGAAGACACTCTGGTCCTCTGGCTCATATAACCTTCATACGCCCTCTTCTTCAATGTTCTCAGACCCTTAAGTGTAGGGCTTGTGTTGTAGACACAATTATTGTTTCAGTCTTTACATTGATACATTTGATCCATTTTGAGTTCATTTACATATTGAGTGAATTACAGAGATCCAGTTATGTTGTTGATTGTGTGGATATACAGCACCATTTGTAAGACAGTCTGTGTTTTCTTTGCCATACGTTTTGACAAGTTTATTTTTTTAAAAAAATATCAAAATTTGTTGCTTTATAAGTTCATTGTTGAATCTTCAATTCTGTTTCTGTGACTTATATGAGTTTGAAGCAATATTCTTCTGCTTAATTTCTTTCTTAGTCAGTGTTATTGCTATAATGAAACACCACAATAAAAAGCAACTTTTGGAGAAAAAAGGTTTATTTGGCTTATTTTTCCACCTCAATGTTCATCATAGAAGGGAATCAAGACAGGAACTCAAGCATGGCTGAGACTGAGAGGCAAGGGTGAAACAGAGGTCATGGATGCATCCTGCTTACTGACATGATTCTGATGGCATATTCAACCTGTTATCTTACAGAACCCAGGATACCCAGAGAAGGGAAGATACTACCCACATTAACAACTAAGAAAATATTCTGCAGGTTTCTATAGTCTGGTCTTATGGAATTTTCTCAATTTAGTCTCCCTTCTCTCTAATGACCCTAACTTGTGTTGAGTTGACAAAAAAATTAGCCAGTAAACTTGACCACTGGCCAACAGGACACAAAGCATGTCACCTTTTAATTAGAAAATTTTACTTCTCATTCATCTCTAAGATGACTTTTTAATATTAATATCACATTATAACACAAAAATAGCTAACTTTAAGATTCCCACAGCCCTTAGATTTTTTTTTGAGACACGGTTTCTCTGTAACTTTGGAAGCTGTCCTGGAATTAGCTCTTGTAGACCAGGTTGGCTTTGAACTCAGAGTGATCCACCTGCCTCTGTCTCCCTAGTGCTGTGATTAAAGGCATGTGCCACCACTGCTGGGCTAGTTCTTAAAAATTTAAAAACAATAAAACTCCAGTCTCTTTTATCAAATATTAATTATCCCAATTTCCTGACAACTACTTAACTAAAGCTTTGCTCATCTAGCCCAGTCTAATCACATGGTCCTGAGCACAAAAAGACCTACAAAAATCAATTGTGTACCAGTGCATTATCTGGAACTCTATCATTTTTAAGCATATTACTACAGAAGTCACATGCTTAAAAAAACCTTCATTTCTAAAACAGAAATAAACATAAATATTGTTTTTGTAGCACCTATTATGAATCTAACATTATGCCTCCTGATGATTTTTGGAGTAACTTGGACTTCTGTTTCTCCTAAGCCATGGTTATTTCAATAAATGGGTGTGAACTTTGCTCCATCTATAAATAGAGTTAATTTTCTTGGTCACCAGCTTCCAAAGACTATGTTAATGAAAGGTGCCCATGTTAGTCGCATAGACAGATGCATGGAAATATTTGTGGAATCCAAATAAATCAAGAGTCTGGGATCCTATTTCTGTTCTTTCTCTCTTTTTCCGAATTTAACTTTTTATTAATTTTTTCTTTTTTCACATCATGCATCTAGATACTACTCATCTCGCCAACCATGTTCATCTCCCATCTACTCTTGTAACCCACAAACCCCAGAAAAAGCAAGATAAAATTTAAGAGAAAGGAGAATAAAAGAAAAGAAAAAACTTGTTGTGTAAGTTGTAGTGTAACACAGTAAAGTCACACAAACCTTCAGTTCATATATTGTTACTTGTTCATTGCATTAAGTGATTAGTCTGGTTTGAGGTCTGTCTTTGCTACATCATGAATACTGGGTCCTCTTCTGGATTCCTCTTCGATGTCTTATTTTTCTCTTGTGTCATAGAGATCCTGTAACTTTGGGTCTGCAGGAACAACCCTTTCATATGTCCCAAAAGATGGGTTCAATGATGAGATGGGCAAACTTAGACCTCAACTGCATCAGTAGGGAGAACAGGCCCTGCACCTTGCCTAGACAGTAGACTGGAGCTGACCCTGTTAGGGATGAAGGAAAGTTTTCTTCACAAATGTGAACATGGGAGATCTGGCCCATCCCCTCTGCCATATGATGGTATGTACAAGAGAAAGATGTACTCCCTTTCCCAAACCCTCACTACCTGTGGCATGTAGGAAATCTGGTCCTCAGGTTAGAATTGCTGAGATTTCCAATCATCCCACTAGCTGCAGTACTCAAGAAAGCAGTCTCAGTGCCTCATCTAAGCAACTCAGTAAATTTGACCTTATTGTTGATGGTGCAGGTGAGCCAACCCTGATCTCACAACTTTTGAAGATTCAGTGGCACTTCCCATCTATCAAGCAATATGGGAGGTGAAGAGATACCTCAGTGTGCCTCTCCTTAACCCTTGCTGTACATAGCATTCAGTAGAGCAGGTCTTGCACCTCGACAGGGCACCATAGTCAAGTCAAACCTACTGGTGATGACACAGGGGAACCTATTTGTCTTATTTATGCTGTTACAATACTTGTCAGCACTAAGACAGATAACCATGACTGTACAAATATGTGTTACTCTTGCCCCCTGCTGGAGAGATAGTTATTGTTTCATAGGTACTATATCTTACAATGGGAATATATCAAGAAATATAATGTAGATCAGGAATAGCACAAGACAAAAATTCATTTGACACATACATCCTGCTAAACAATCCAAGCCAAAATGTGCTCTAGAAACTTACATTGATATACAGTAGGACAAGATCATCTAGTATGAAGCCACTTAATAGAGCACTGTTCAATATCCCATGTTGAATATCCCATTATATATGCTACCCTGTAATGTACTGAAACATTGTGTCGTGGAATGTTGCCACTTCTCAGCAACACGGATGGACCTCTGCAATTTGAAATAAGATTTCTGTTGGACATTAAACTTTTAGAAATAATAAAGAAAACTCCTCTTGAATCATTTTAAGTAGTCTTATAAGTTGAAAACTTTGCATATGTGTTTGCAAATAAATAAGGAGAACAGGTCCTGCTCCTTGCCTAGACAGTAGACTGGAACTGACCCTGTGCCCTCAAAATACAAAAAGTTAAATTTGATCAAACATTTTCCTATTTCATGCTATAAAGAGTAGTACTAATTATGACCAAATGTGGAACTACTAGAAAAATTACTATAAATAATAATTGTGTTAGTTTTTATAGATGAATAGATGTTGTCTTTTGACTTCTTGGCAACTTCACTAAAAGTAAAAAGGTATGAATATGTGAAAAATGTAACATTCAACTAAAAAGATAATACAAGTCAGTTATCAGAATATAAAACAGCTTTATAACTATTTCTATTGTTAAATATTAGATACTCTTATATTAAATACACACTTGAATTATCTGTGTTTGTCTGTTGTCTTACTCTGTCCTTTAAATATAGATTTCTTTGAAAAACATCATTATGAGCAGGTGAACAAGTCCTGGAAGATAAGGAATCAAGTGAGGAGGAGTGGAAAATGGATTTAAAGTCCCTTTAGTCTATAAACTTCCAAAGAGAAAGTCTAAAATGTTTCTGGGTTATTCAAGCTGAGTGACATGAGGGAGTTGAGTGTGCATGTGTCTGAAAACTGGTTTACCCCTGACAACTAAAATCAAAATGATAGAATCCTGAGGTATCTAAAGAACACCATTAAACTTGTACGATGAAAGATGACCTAACTCATGGAACTGAGAAGACTCCTGACATTGGACAGCTTTTATAAAATTAGTTTAGCAGAGTACTGAAGGAAGAATAGGAGGTTACTTAGGAGGAGAAGAAAGACACACCCATTCCATATAGTCATGACTCAAAAATGATTTTAAGTTTTCTTCATGCTAATTTCAAGATCTTCAGGGCTTCAGAGTGAGAGTATTTTGTAATCAGTTTCAATAGTCAAAAATGAAATGCGTGAATTTGACACTAATCATGAAAGAGGATATAAAGCTGTTTATTTTTCTAATTCTGTCATAAATATTTTGCATTTTGGTAAAATATATCTGAAAATATAAAATTGAATGTGAAGATCCTTAGCTTCTATTAATACTGTTGAGAAGTTCATTGGGTTGTACTGACTCTATTTCTGGTTAATTTTTGTATGTTATATACTTATTTAGCTACAAATTTTATGATAAAGTTTATAGTTTCATATTTTCAAAACAAAAGTTTTTTGAATAAATAAGTCTCCTTTAATTTTTTTGGAATATTACAGATCAGTCATCATTGTTAATGTGAATATTGTAAGTCATGCCACATGGGGCTGCCATTTGTCAGGAACCACCATTTGGGGGTGACTTTTGCTGGGCCACTAGCCACAGCAATTTTGTACATTTTAAGATAGGGGCAGGAGGATTAGAAACATTAGGTAGAAGGATCAAAAATAAGAAAGTTTCACAGAGACATAGGATAGTACTGGTAGGGAAACTCAGTGCCTCTTGCATACTGAATTCTTACTTCTGAGTAATTCACCTGTGTTTAATTTTCCACATACTTTTATACCACAATACAAAATGGGGAGAAAGGCAAAAGACTGCTTTAACGCGATACAAAGAACAACTAGAAAAATTACTTGCTTCAATACTTTGATACAGCAACCCATTAATTCTTGAGAAAAGTATTCTGTTGTTTAGGCAGTGAACCTACCCTAGACCAAGTATCCTGAAGACAGCTACTCCCTATCACATACCACCTATATCAAAAGAAGGAAAAGAAGTATCCTTGAATTCTCGACCATTGGCCAGGGTGGAATCGAAAACACCAAGTAATCATACCCTAGGTCAGGGTGTGTAGCCACAGTTGTTGTCAACAACTTTCAGTAACCTCAAACACTGACCTTCAGACAAAGCAGAATAGGCTCAGGCTTTTGGGCTTCCAAAGAATATACAGGAAGAGTAAAAGGTATTAATGAAAACAACAAAGCACTTAAAATTCCTACACTGATATTACTCTTTGACCCTCAGTAAAGATCACATTACCCAAAAGCAAATTGGTTCTACCTCTCTCTGTCTTGAAATCTGGGGACTTTCACGCTTATGCTGAGTCCCTTAGATGAGTCCAGGCAATCCTGTAGTTTGTCTCAAATAATGTACATCCCTGCTGATTTGCATATGGCTTGAGCACACCCTCTGCTCTGAGAAGTTAATCACTAGCTGGTCACACCATGTTCAGAAGCCATTCTCAGTGAGGATACAGCATGAACATGAGGATGCTTTCTGAGCTCCTAGGGCTACTACTGCTCTGGTTTTCAGGTAATAAAAACAGGAGAGAATTTTGTAACAGGTATTGTGAGCACTACCTCGCTTTTCATGAAAGTTATGTTACAATATGGTTAACACTGCATCATTGTTTTGTTTCCAACCTCAGGTGTGAGTTGTAATATCCAGATGACACAATCTCCACTAACTGTGTCTGCATCTCTTGGGGACAGAGTCACCATCACTTGCCATGCCAGTCAGAACATTAATAGTTGGTTAGTCTGGTACCAGCAGAAACCAGGGAATGCTCCTGTACTATTAATCTATAAGACATCCAACCTGCAAACAGGAATCCCATCAAGATTCAGTGGCAGTGGCTCTGGGACCGATTATACTCTCACTATCAGCAACCTGCAGCCTGAAGATGTTGCCACTTATTTCTGTATGCAGCATCAGAGCTGTTGCCACAGTGATACAAGTCATAACATAAACCTCTTAATGGTGCAGCAAGTTAAGACTGAGCTAGTACTAGCTGCTCCCCCTGCTGCCTGCTCCTGAGAATATTTTGTTTTCAGGTTTGCTGGGCTTTGGTGGTCATTGGGAGTACTGGGGAGAACTGTCAGTTGGGCCCCTCTGCTTCTAACTCTCCTCCTCTAAGGTACAAGAGCACAGATATGATAAAGAGTCTCACATTTGCTTAAGAGAATTTTTTTTATATTTGAGCAATCCTAGCCATGCTATCTTTGCAATGCATGCAGTAAAATTGCCTTCTAAGGAACATTCAAAAAGGATGGTTTTGATTTACAAAACTACTTTCTAGATAACTGTGCCTGCATGGTGTGTGGTGTTCTATGATTTGATGCTGTACCCTAAATACTGAAAGGGTATTTTCTGTTAATTTTTATCTTTTTCTGTTTTTATTAAGAGTTTCTCAGTAAAGATACTCCTGAAATTTGAAGTAAAAGCAGAGGAATTTCACCATTCACCAGTATCTGTGGTAAGCATTATGAGGCAAGTATTGGTCCTTTCTTGTAATGTGTTTCAGTTTGCAGCATCAATACCACCTCCCACTGACTTCCCAGTGCCAAGATCACACGTTTAAGCATTATATCTCCTCTGCTAATGTAGATGCATGCGGAATGTTGGCATAGGACCAGTGTAAGGTAGGTTAACATGCAAGAATCTAGGCACATTGTAGTAAAACCACTTCTTGATGTGCAGAGGAGAATGGGTGCATAAATAATCAAGAAGCAACATCTGGAGCAGCAGAGACTGATTCTAATATATGCTTCCCTAAGTGGTTTATGTAATAACTGCTATCATGATCTGAGGGGACTCTGTAACATGAATGGCCAGGCCTGCTTTTTGTTTGGGTTTTTGTCCTGCCCAGTTTCCCCACAGCTGTTTAGCCCCAAAGAAAATCACACATAGGTCTCTCTAAGTTATAAAGCTGATTGGCCCATTAGCTCTAGCCTCTCACTGGCTAACTCTCACATCTTGATTAACCCATTTTTCTGATCTATGTTAGCCATGTGGCTCAGTACATTTTTCCAGAAGGGCATGTCACATCCTGCTGCTTCGGTGGCCTGGGAAGGAGTGGGAGGAATCAACTTCTTCCTTCCCAGAATTCTCCCGTTAGCATTACATCATTTCTGCTTCCTGTCTGATTTTCTCGCGTATATTTCCTGCCTGGCCAATCAGCGTTTATTTATAACATGATTGACAGAATACAGACAATTCTCCCGCACCAGGACTGTAATGATGTTAATGTCCCAACATTTTCAGATTCCAGACTGTTGATGGATAAAATTTACCCAGAATATTGACTACTGTACCTTGATAGGATATCATATTGCAAATCGGTTGCATGACAGATCAAGAGCATAGGAACTTGTCTTGATTTCTGTTATTTCTGTTGATAAAAGTTTAGGTAACTGATAATTCTCTGACTAGTTAAACAACTTGCATTGATACTGTCTCCTATAAAGACTGACAGAAAGGATAGAGTCTGAGTCACTTGAATGTCACATGTGGCATCTGACAGTAAAACAATAAATAAATAAATGAAAATAAAAACAAAATTAAGAATGCTATACTAGTATTTTCCTATTTTGTAGGTAATTACTGACTACTCTTGTCTGAATAAATTCTCTATGCTGTTAAAATTACTTAAGAGCCATAGAGAAATTTTAATGTCTTGAGAAGGGCTCTTCATTAACATACTGTGTTCTGACTTGGGCTGATTTCTGCAGGCACTTTGAAAAGCCAGCTAAGAATCTATTATATAAAGGGGATATTCTCTGGACACATGTAAATCAGAAAATTTTATGAGACCTATGAACAGCTGCAGCATTTGCTCAACTGAGTAAAGCAGGAAGTTTCAGTCTACAGGGATACTGTATCAGATCTGAGAGAAACAGATTTGGCCACTGGCAAAATGTTTTCCTCTGTGAACTACAGGATGCAATTAGTACAATGTCCTTTGCGTATTATTTTGCTCATTTCATGGCTAAAGTCATTCTGAAATATAAGATGGACATATGAGATGCAATACTTTTGAAACTTGCAAGAAATTTAAATTGAGGCCAAATTATATTCTAAAGTTTCTGAAGTTTCATGTGATAAATAATCAGAAATATAATGAACAGAGATATAACTTTGACAAATTAATAGACAGTAACAAATGAAGGTCAGTACAGAAACATCCATTCATCTATCTATACACACATATAAACATACATATATATTAAAACAAGTAAGTACAAAATATTCTGTTAAATACAGTGTAATGATGACATAAACAAAACTTGTCCATTTTTTCAATGCCTTTTTTTCTCATTTCCAGTACAAGAAGCTTACTTTTTCTCTGACTTTTGAAAGTTAATTGCTTGTATCTTTCTCTGAGAACATGAAAGAATTCTGAGATCAGTGTTTTTGAAACTCTTGAACTCATCATTCTTATACTTCTTACTCAAGCAGTTCTGCTTAAGAAGCAAAGGTGTTCTGCAGACTGAGTCCATATTTGAAATCACTTTTCTACATGAACCTGTAAATTTCCACATCAATAATCTCTTCTAGTTTTCTTTCACACCTTGTTAGTTACTTTTATATCATGTTTATACAAACCATATGAGAAGAGGGAAACTCATGGAAAAATACCTCCAAAAGACAGGGCTATAGATAGACTTGTACAGTACTTTCTTAGTTAATTTGTGATTTATGAAGGAGAATGCAGACCATTTTGATTTGGTATACCCCTGAGCTAATGGTCCTGCATTCCATAAGAACAAGAAATGAGTAGCAAAGTCAGTAGGCAGAATACATTCTTGCTCTCTGCATGAGCTCCTACCTTGAGTTTCTGACCTTGTTTGAGCTCTTATCCTGACTTCTCTCAATGATGAATAATGATTTGGAAGCATTATTAATTTCCTTTTGGCCATAGTGTTTCATCACAAGAATAGTAACTCTAAGACACACTTTGTTAGAGGCTGAATGTGGAATATGTAATGTTAGTAAACTCAGAAGCTAATCCAAGTAACCGTATAATCGGGCAATGGAGTACAGGAAGATCATCCTGTTGGGTACTGACAAATGACACAATAGGCTGTTATTTTGGAATGCTGTGAAAAGTATATTTCCCCTTAGGGGAGTGTAGGAGTAACCACTGGCTACTGAATTATTCTTAGAGAGAGAAAATCATTGTCTTTATTTATGTACCCACATGTGAGCACACTAATCTCTAAAAGAAAATTATAAACTAAATCTAGATCATGGAAGCTGATGTGGGGTCCCCCTCTATATGTTGTGAATACTATTGGTTAATAAAGAAATTGGCTTGGCCTGATAGGGTAGAACAGAGGCAGGCAGGGAAAATTAACCTGAATTCTGGGAGGAAGAAGGCAGAGGGGAGATAAGCATGTAGCCCATCCAAAGACAGAAACCGGACGGAACATTACCCGGTAAGCCACAGCCATGTGGCAATACAAAGATTAATGGAGATGGATTAGTTTTGGACATGAGTTAGCCAAAATTACACTTAAGCTATTGGCTAAACTGTATTGCAAATAATATAGTTTCTGTGTGACTATTTCAGCATCCTCCTTCATCTTCTTATCTCATTATCAGTGATCCAAATCATTAGCAACCCTGGAGATTAAGCAAGGAAACCAATTCTAATTAGTTGAGTTAAATAGTCTTAATCAATTAAGGGGTGATGTAGTGATAGGAGCGGTGGGCTGCTGCCCGGCTCCCAGCTAGCTTTACCTGAAATAATTACATGGAAACTGTATTCATTTAAACAGTGTCTGGCCCATTAGTTCGAGCCTCTTATTGACTAATTCTCACAACTTGATTAACCCATTTCTATTAATCTGTGTAGTACCACAAAGTGGTGGCTTACCGGGAAGATTCTAACCTGTGTCCATCTTCGAGAGGAGAGCTATGGCATCTGACTCACTTCCCTTCTTCCCAGCATTCTGTTCTGTCTACTCCTCCCACCTATGTTCTGACCTATCAGGCCAAGCAGTTTCTTTATTAATCAACCAATGAAAGCAACACATAGAAAGAAGACCCACCTACATCAGGGTGACAAAATTGAGCTTACATCTCAGACTTTAAGAGATGAGCCTCCATAGGAAAGAATACGCAAATAGGCTAATGCAGCTATGTTGGAAAAGCCAAGGAACAAAGTAACATAATACGTCATTTTCACCTTTATGAACCTTAGTACAGTTTCTACCTTAACTTCTACTCAAAGAACTCTAGTGGGAAGATTTTGGTCTGTGGGGAGACCATGTTTCAGAAGCCTCTGCTACCACAAAAATATCTGAGATATCACACGTGGAGATATACAACACAGCATAGTTAATCTCTGTGGGGGGAATCAATTGCATCCTTGGCCACATTCCAGTTTATTATACAAAGGCAGAGAATCCACTAATGTAAGTATTGAAGTTCACATGTTTTATCAGTGGATTTAAGGTCAATACACTGTGGTTTAGTACAATTTGCAACAAAATTTTATGCTTAGAATTATGAGCAAAAAGTGTTAGTAAATGTTAGAAATTGTGGTTTTCTAGCCTTGAATAAACTGAATTCAAAAAACTACTATGATTCTGATTAATAATAATAATTAATAATAATAATAATAATAATAAATTTAAAAGGGATACAAAATCTCCTCACCAAAAACATTGAACCTTTGCCTGTTGAAAACAGGACAAAATAGAGAGATTTAATCCCTACAAATGTGAATACAAAATTTATGTAACACTTGCTATAATCACATAAATAATCTGTAAATGGTGCTTGTGTTAGAGATTCATTTACTGAAGGATATATGCCAAAACTCAGCATATGTGGAATGATTCTGAGTTTCTAAGATAAAATGAAGGATAAAAGTTAGACATGTACCAAAACCATTGTTATATAAGATTGAACGTGCTGTCCTGTGTAGCAGGATTCCTTGCTTAATTGTAAACCCTTAACTCTGTTATAAAAGCAAAAAGAATGAAAATAAGCTTTGTTGTACAATTTGCAGCCTTGTACTAGAATTCCTTGAGTTCCTGTTTTCCTGTTCAGTTTTCTGGGGATTAATGTTGAAAGACACCTTGGATGTCCTCTCACAAATGATACCCAAATGAAGGCAAAAGAGAAAGATTCCCTGGAGTACATTAGAGTTACAAATAAGTGAGAAAGGGTGCATTGGGGTACTCTCTGTGATACTATGAACTTTGTACAAAATAAAACTTATCAGGAACTTTATTTATATTTGCTTGGTGATATGCTCCATAAGTTTAGAATATTGTAAGATATTTTACAAATATATAAACACATTTTATAGGTTCCGTCCCTAGGACTCTCTGAGAGCTAAAGAATGGCAGGAGGTATTGAAAGCTTTTTGTAAGCACAAATGCAATGGGAAATGATATTTATAAAGTTCTGGTCTTTATGTAAACTTTCATGTTAGCATTCAGTCTTGGCAAACAACTCCTGCTCTATTTCTGCAAGGAGAAAACACTGGACATGCAGAGCCTTTATGTGAAAAAAAAGTTGCAAATGAACCTTACATTAATTAAGTCTTAGGATGCCACTCATTTCTCACCTATAAAGTCTTCAGATAATTCAGAAGATGAAGATTTCTTTGATAAGCATTTCTCTGTATCTCTTCAAATTATTGCTTCTGTATTAGCCTGGGGGTTAATATAATTCAAAAGAAAGAGAATGTTGAAGCTTAATTATCATCTCCTCTTTGCTAGGTCCACTTTGTTTCTAATCCTTCAACATCAAGTTGATGACTATTTTCCTTGGCACAGGGCGTATATTTAGAATGTGAGCATATTTCCTATATGACACTTAGAGAATTTCAACAAGTTATCTCATCTTACAAATTTCATATACTATGGAAATTTTGGGGAGGATAGTGTCTGATACTTTTAAGATTGGAATAAGCTGGCCAGGACTTGTTAGAATCTGCTCAAGGCCTTTTATTTAGGATTTGATGACATCAAGAGAATTTTTTCTAAGTCTAATCATGTAAATAGGACATTAAAAACATTCTTTCTTATTTCTTCTGTATCCCAGAGGTAATTCATTAGAGTTGTTTAGGCCCTACAGTTTGTAGGCTTTCTGTGGTTTCTGTTGTTGAAATCCAGCTTTAATCAATGGTAGTCTGATAAGGTACAGTGTGGTATTTTAATCGTTTTTATATTTGAGCTGTGTGATACTCCTTCTAGCTATTGAGTAAAACAAGAAAGCAGAGACAATGCTAAATCTCCAGTGGACAGAAGAGAAACTGTACATTTGGCAGCCTGGCATATTGGTGGACAGAGATGAATGCTTCTCAGAAGCATGACCTGGGACAGGCAGAAATATACTCATCAGCAAAAGTGAATGATATTATGCTCTATATCTCCAAGCCTGGTTTTTGTTCATGTAAGGATGGAGCATTAATAATATTCCAGCTGACCCCCCAAAAAAGAGCATCAAAGTGGGAATACATACCACATCTCCGGAGTGCCTGACTTGAGGGCAGGCCTCAAGGTCCCCGCCAGGGAACGCGGGCCCCTGCCGCTGGGGCTTCAGTGTCTGCTGTGCTCTCCTGGACCGGCTCTGCCTGCCCCCCATTTCCCTTGGCCCCTGGCTCATCGGGGCTACCAGGAGTCCCTCTGTAGGTGCTGAGAAGTCCCATCTGGATGGGTGAGTGTGTGCTATCCTGGGGCGGACTGTCCCGGTAGAGAGCACAAATGCCCCTCCCCCAGCTCCTGCTGCAGGGCTTTCTTCCCTACACTCGCGCCCCCACCCCCACCCCCAAGCCTGCCTTGTCTGCAAGGTCCTTTGCTGTGGACAGTTTCCTGCCCAACCAAGAGCAGTGAGAGCCTGACTAGAGGGCAGGCCTCAAGGTCCCCGCCAGGGAACGCGGGCTCCTGCTGCTGGGGCTGCAGTGTCCGCTGTGCTCTCCTGGACCAGCTCTGCCTGCCCCCCATTTCCCTTGGCCCCTGGCTCATCGGGGCTACCAGGAGTCCCTCTGTAGGTGCTGAGAAGTCCCATCTGGAAGGGTGAGTGTGTGCTATCCTGGGGTGGACTGTCCCAGTAGAGAGCACAAACGCCCCTCCCCCAGCACCTGCTGCAGGGCTTTCTTCCCTACACACGTGCCCCCACCCCCACCCCCAAGCCTGCCTTGTCTGCAAGGTCCTTTGCTGTAGAACAGTTTCCTGCCCTTTCACTAAGGCTACCAACCCAGAGCAGTGAGTGCCTGACTTGAGGGCAGGCCTCAAGGTCCCCGCCAGGGAACGCGGGCCCCTGCCGCTGGGGCTGCAGTGTCCGCTGTGCTCTCCTGGACCGGCTCTGCCTGCCCCCCATTTCCCTTGGCCCCCGGATCATCGGGCTACAAGGAGTCCCTGTGCAGGTGCTGAGAAGTTCCATCTGGACTGGTGAGTGTGTACTATCCTGGGGCGGACTGTCCCAGTAGAGAGCACAAACCCCCCTACACTAAGGCTACCCAACCAGAGCAGTGAGTGCCTGCCTAGCGGGCAGGCCTCAGTAACCCCCCCGAAAGGGAGCACAGGCAACTCCAGCTTGTACTGCAGTGTCACCTGTGTTCTACTCGACCCCGCCCTACACCTTGCATTCGGCCTTCTTTCCGCGGGTCATTGGAATACCAGGCATCCCTGTTTTGGTGTTGAGGAGTTCATCTGCAAGGGAACGGTTCCTGCCCCTACACTGAGGAGATACACCCAGAGAGTTAGTCACAGCAAAGACTGATCCAAGACACCAGGCCTCTCCTGGCTCCATTTGAAGGAAAAGATGGGCAGGCGCCAATACAAGAATTCCCCCAACAACTTGAGAAGCAACGTGACATCACCAGAATCCAGGAATCCCGAAATGAGAAGTGTACATGCTAATCCAGAAGAATTAGAAGAATTCGACTCAAAAGTGAATTATATGAAAATAATAGAGGACCTTAAACAAGAGGTGAAAAACTGCCATAATCAATTAGAGATTACAAACAAAAAGGTAGAGGAAATGAATAAATATCTCAAAGATACCCAAGAAAACCAAGAGAAACAAGAAAAAGTAATCAAACAGGTAAGGGAAACAGTTCAAGAATTGAAGAATGAAGTGGAAGTAATAAAGAAAACACAAACCGAGGGAAGGATGGAGATAGAAAATTTGGATAAACTAACAGGAACTACAGAGACAAGTACCACCAACAGATTACAAGAGATAGAAGAAAGAATCTCAGACACTGAAGATACCATAGAGAAAATAAACTCTCTGATCAAAGAAAACAGCATAACCAACAAATTCTCATCACAAAACATTCAGGAAATCTGGGACACAATAAAAAGACCAAACCTAAGAATAATAGGGATAGAAGAAGGAGAAGAAGTACAGCTCAATGGTCCAGAAAATATATTTAATAAAATTATAGAAGAAAACTTTCCCAACCTTAAGAAAGATATTCCTTTGAAGGTCCAAGAAGCATACAGAACACCGAATCGACTGGATCCAAAAAAAAACATCTCCTCGTCATATAATAATCAAAACACAAAACATACAGAATAAAGAAAGAATATTAAGAGCTGCAAAGGAAAAAGGTCAAGTTACCTATAAAGGTAAACCTATCAGACTTACACCTGATTTCTCTATGGAAACCATGAAAGCCAGAAGGTCCTGGATAGATGTGCTGCAGAAACTAAGAGACCATGGATGCAAGCCCAGACTACTGTACCCAGCCAAGCTTTCGTTCACTATAAATGGAGAAAACAAAATTTTCCAGGATAAAAACAAATTTAAACAATACGTAGCCACAAATCCAGTCCTACAGAAAGTAATAGAAGGAAAATCACAAACCAAGGAGTCCAACAATGCCCACAATAACTCAGACATCTAATGACCCTTCACCAGCACAACTTGAAGAAGGGAAACACACAAACTCTACTACCAAAAGAAAGAAAGAGAGAAAGGAAAAATGACCGGAGTTAACAACCACTGGTCATTAATATCACTTAATATCAATGGACTCAACTCACCTATAAAGAGGCACAGGCGAGTTTCCTGCCCTTTCACTAAGGCTACCAGCCCAGACCAGTGAGTGCCTGACTAGAGGGCAGGCCTCAAGGTCCCCACCAGGGGAAGCAGGCCCCTGCTGCTGGGGTTGCAGTCTCTGCTTGTGATCTCCTGGACCTGCTCTCCCTGCCCCCTATTTCCCTTGGTCCCGGGCTCATTGGGGCCACCAGGAATCCCTGCATAGGTGCTGAGAAGTCCCATCTGGATGGGTGAGTGTGTGCTATCCTGGGGCGCACTGTCCCGGTAGAGAGCACAAACGCCCCCCCCCAGCTCCTGCTGCAAGGCTTTCTTTCCTACACACCCGCCCCCCACCCCCACCCCCAAGCCTGCCTTGTCTGCAAGGTCCTTAGCTGTGGAACAGTTTCCTGCCCTTTCACTAAGGCTACCAACCCAGAGCAGTGAGGGCCTGACTAGAGGGCAGGCCTCAAGGTCCCCGCCAGGGAAAGCGGGCCCCCGCTGCTGGGGCTGCAGTCTCTGCTGTGATCTCCTGGACCTGCTCTGCCTGCGCCCTACTTCCCTTTGTCCCTGGCTCATTGGGGCATCCAGGAGTTCCTGTGTAGGTGCCGAGAAGTTTCATCGGGACGGGTGAGTGTGTGCTATCCTGGGGCGGACGGTCCCGGTAGAGAGCACAAACGCCCCTCCCCCAGCTCCTGCTGCAGGGCTTTCTCTCCTACACACCCGCCCCCACCCCCACCCCCAAGCCTGCCTTGTCTGCAAGGTCCTTAGCTGTGGAACAGTTTCCTGCCCTTTCACTAAGGCTACCAGCCCAGACCAGTGAGTACCTGACTAGAGGGCAGGCCTCAAGGTCCCCACCAGGGGAAGCAGGCCCCTGCTGCTGGGGTTGCAGTCTCTGCTTGTGATCTCCTGGACCTGCTCTCCCTGCCCCCTATTTCCCTTGGTCCCGGGCTCATTGGGGCCACCAGGAATCCCTGCATAGGTGCTGAGAAGTCCCATCTGGATGGGTGAGTGTGTGCTATCCTGGGGCGCACTGTCCCAGTAGAGAGCACAAACGCCCCCCCCCAGCTCCTGCTGCAAGGCTTTCTTTCCTACACACCCGCCCCCCACCCCCACCCCCAAGCCTGCCTTGTCTGCAAGGTCCTTAGCTGTGGAACAGTTTCCTGCCCTTTCACTAAGGCTACCAACCCAGAGCAGTGAGGGCCTGACTAGAGGGCAGGCCTCAAGGTCCCCGCCAGGGAAAGCGGGCCCCCGCTGCTGGGGCTGCAGTCTCTGCTGTGATCTCCTGGACCTGCTCTGCCTGCGCCCTACTTCCCTTTGTCCCTGGCTCATTGGGGCATCCAGGAGTTCCTGTGTAGGTGCCGAGAAGTTTCATCGGGACGGGTGAGTGTGTGCTATCCTGGGGCGGACGGTCCCGGTAGAGAGCACAAACGCCCCTCCCCCAGCTCCTGCTGCAGGGCTTTCTCTCCTACACACCCGCCCCCACCCCCACCCCCAAGCCTGCCTTGTCTGCAAGGTCCTTAGCTGTGGAACAGTTTCCTGCCCTTTCACTAAGGCTACCAGCCCAGACCAGTGAGTACCTGACTAGAGGGCAGGCCTCAAGGTCCCCACCAGGGGAAGCAGGCCCCTGCTGCTGGGGTTGCAGTCTCTGCTTGTGATCTCCTGGACCTGCTCTCCCTGCCCCCTATTTCCCTTGGTCCAGGGCTCATTGGGGCCACCAGGAATCCCTGCATAGGTGCTGAGAAGTCCCATCTGGATGGGTGAGTGTGTGCTATCCTGGGGCGCACTGTCCCAGTAGAGAGCACAAACGCCCCCCCCCAGCTCCTGCTGCAAGGCTTTCTTTCCTACACACCCGCCCCCCACCCCCACCCCCAAGCCTGCCTTGTCTGCAAGGTCCTTAGCTGTGGAACAGTTTCCTGCCCTTTCACTAAGGCTACCAACCCAGAGCAGTGAGGGCCTGACTAGAGGGCAGGCCTCAAGGTCCCCGCCAGGGAAAGCGGGCCCCCGCTGCTGGGGCTGCAGTCTCTGCTGTGATCTCCTGGACCTGCTCTGCCTGCGCCCTACTTCCCTTTGTCCCTGGCTCATTGGGGCATCCAGGAGTTCCTGTGTAGGTGCCGAGAAGTTTCATCGGGACGGGTGAGTGTGTGCTATCCTGGGGCGGACGGTCCCGGTAGAGAGCACAAACGCCCCTCCCCCAGCTCCTGCTGCAGGGCTTTCTCTCCTACACACCCGCCCCCACCCCCACCCCCAAGCCTGCCTTGTCTGCAAGGTCCTTAGCTGTGGAACAGTTTCCTGCCCTTTCACTAAGGCTACCAGCCCAGACCAGTGAGTACCTGACTAGAGGGCAGGCCTCAAGGTCCCCACCAGGGGAAGCAGGCCCCTGCTGCTGGGGTTGCAGTCTCTGCTTGTGATCTCCTGGACCTGCTCTCCCTGCCCCCTATTTCCCTTGGTCCAGGGCTCATTGGGGCCACCAGGAATCCCTGCATAGGTGCTGAGAAGTCCCATCTGGATGGGTGAGTGTGTGCTATCCTGGGGCGCACTGTCCCAGTAGAGAGCACAAACGCCCCCCCCCAGCTCCTGCTGCAAGGCTTTCTTTCCTACACACCCGCCCCCCACCCCCACCCCCAAGCCTGCCTTGTCTGCAAGGTCCTTAGCTGTGGAACAGTTTCCTGCCCTTTCACTAAGGCTACCAACCCAGAGCAGTGAGGGCCTGACTAGAGGGCAGGCCTCAAGGTCCCCGCCAGGGAAAGCGGGCCCCCGCTGCTGGGGCTGCAGTCTCTGCTGTGATCTCCTGGACCTGCTCTGCCTGCGCCCTACTTCCCTTTGTCCCTGGCTCATTGGGGCATCCAGGAGTTCCTGTGTAGGTGCCGAGAAGTTTCATCGGGACGGGTGAGTGTGTGCTATCCTGGGGCGGACGGTCCTGGTAGAGAGCACAAACGCCCCTCCCCCAGCTCCTGCTGCAGGGCTTTCTCTCCTACACACCCGCCCCCACCCCCACCCCCAAGCCTGCCTTGTCTGCAAGGTCCTTAGCTGTGGAACAGTTTCCTGCCCTTTCACTAAGGCTACCAGCCCAGACCAGTGAGTGCCTGACTAGAGGGCAGGCCTCAAGGTCCCCACCAGGGGAAGCAGGCCCCTGCTGCTGGGGTTGCAGTCTCTGCTTGTGATCTCCTGGACCTGCTCTCCCTGCCCCCTATTTCCCTTGGTCCCGGGCTCATTGGGGCCACCAGGAATCCCTGCATAGGTGCTGAGAAGTCCCATCTGGATGGGTGAGTGTGTGCTATCCTGGGGCGCACTGTCCCGGTAGAGAGCACAAACGCCCCCCCCCCAGCTCCTGCTGCAAGGCTTTCTTTCCTACACACCCGCCCCCCACCCCCACCCCCAAGCCTGCCTTGTCTGCAAGGTCCTTAGCTGTGGAACAGTTTCCTGCCCTTTCACTAAGGCTACCAGCCCAGAGCAGTGAGTGCCTGACTAGAGGGCAGGCCTCAAGGTCCCCGCCAGGGAAAGCGGGCCCCTGCTGCTGGGGCTGCAGTCTCTGCTGTGATCTCCTGGACCTGCTCTGCCTGCGCCCTACTTCCCTTTGTCCCTGGCTCATTGGGGCATCCAGGAGTTCCTGTGTAGGTGCCGAGAAGTTTCATCGGGACGGGTGAGTGTGTACTATCCTGGGGCGGACGGTCCCGGTAGAGAGCACAAACGCCCCTACACTAAGGCTACCCAACCAGAGCAGTGAGTGCCTGCCTAGCGGGCAGGCCTCAGCAACCCCCGAAAGGGAGTGCAGGCACCTCCAGCTTGTACTGCAGTGTCGCCTGTGTTCTACTCGACCCCGCCCGACCCCTTGCATTCGGCCTTCTTTACGCGGGTCATTGGAATACCACGCATCCATGTTTTGGTGTTGAGGAGTTCATCTGGAAGGGAACGGTTCCTGCCCCTACACTGAGGAGATACACCTAGAGAGTTAGTCACAGCAAAGACTGGTCCAAGACATCAGGCCTCTCCTGGCTCCATTTGAAGGAAAAGATGGGCAGGCGCCAATGCAAGAATTCCCCCAACAACTTGAAAGGCAACGTGACATCACCAGGATCCAGGAATACCGAAATGAGAAGTGTACACCCTAATCCAGAAGAATTAGAAGAATTCGACTCAAAAGTGAATTTTATGAAAATAATAGAGGACCTTAAACAGGAGGTGAAAAACTGCCACAACCAATTAGAGATTACAAACAAAAAGGTAGAGGAAATGAATAAATCTCTCAAAGATACCCAAGAAAACCAAGAGAAACAAGAAAAAGTAATCAAACAGGTAAGGGAAACGGTTCAAGACTTGAAGAATGAAGTGGAAGTAATAAAGAAAACACAAACCGAGGGAAGGATGGAGATGGAAAATTTGAATAAACGAACAGGAACTACAGAGACAAGTACCACCAACAGATTACAAGAGATAGAAGAAAGAATCTCAGACACTGAAGATACCATAGAGAAAATAAACACTCTCATCAAAGAAAACAGCATAACCAACAAATTCTCATCACAAAACATTCAGGAAATCTGGGACACAATAAAAAGACCAAACCTAAGAATAATAGGGATAGAAGAAGGAGAAGAAGTACAGCTCAATGGTCCAGAAAATATATTTAATAAAATTATAGAAGAAAACTTTCCCAACCTTAAGAAAGATATTCCTTTGAAGGTCCAAGAAGCATACAGAACACCAAATCGACTGGATCAAAAAAAAACATCTCCTCGTCATATAATAATCAAAACACAAAACATACAGAATAAAGAAAGAATATTAAGAGCTGCAAAGGAAAAAGGTCAAGTTACCTATAAAGGTAAACCTATCAGACTTACACCTGATTTCTCTATGGAAACCATGAAAGCCAGAAGGTCCTGGATAGATATACTGCAGAAACTACGAGACCATGGATGCAAGCCCAGACTACTATACCCAGCCAAGCTTTCATTCACTATAAATGGAGAAAACAAAATTTTCCAGGATAAAAACAAATTTAAACAATACGTAGCCACAAATCCAGCCCTTCAGAAAGTAATTGAAGGAAAATCACAAACCAAGGAGTCCAACAATGCCCACAATAACTCAGACATCTAATGACCCTTCACCAGCACAACTTGAAGAAGGGAAACACACAAACTCTACTACCAAAAGAAGGAAAGAAAGAAAGAAAGGAAAAATGACCGGAGTTAACAACCACTGGTCATTAATATCACTTAATATCAATGGACTCAACTCACCTATAAAGAGGCACAGGCTAAGAGATTGGATACGAAAACAGGATCCAACATTCTGTTGCTTACAAGAAACACACCTCAACCACAAAGACAGACATCTACTCAAAGTAAAGGGCTGGGAAAAGGTTTATCAAGCAAATGGACCTAAGAAACAAGCAGGTGTGGCCATACTAATTTCTAAGAAAGTTGACTTCAAACTAAAATCAATCAAAAGAGATGGAGATGGACATTTTTTACTCATAACAGGAACAATTCACCAGGATGAAGTCTCAATCCTGAATATCTATGCCCCTAATATAAAAGCACCCACTTATGTAAAAGAAACGTTACTAAAACTCAAGGCAGTCATCAAACCACACACACTAATAGTAGGAGATTTCAACACTCCTCTCTCACCAATGGACAGGTCAATCAGACAGAAACCTAACAGAGAAATAAGAGGATTAAGGGAGGTAATGAATCAAATGGACTTAACAGACATCTATAGAACATTCCACTCAAATAAGAAAGAATATACCTTCTTCTCTGCAGCTCATGGAACCTTCTCGAAAATAGACCACATACTCGGTAACAAAGCAAACTTACACAGTTACAAAAAAATATCGGTAACCACCTGTGTCTTATCAGATCACCATGGATTAAAGTTAGAATTCAACAACAATGCTATCCCCAGAAAGCCTATGAACTCATGGAAATTGGACAGTCAACTACTGAACCACACCTGGATCAAGGAAGAAATAAAGAAAGAAATTAAAGTCTTTCTTGAATTCAATGAAAACGAAGACTCAACATACTCAAACCTATGGGACACTATGAAAGCAGTGCTAAGAGGAAAGTTCATAGCATTAAGTGCCCACATAAAGAAAACGGAGAAAGCACACATTGGAGACCTAATAGCCCACCTTAAAGCTTTAGAAAGAAAAGAAGCAGACTCACCTAGGAGAAGTAGAAGACTGGAAATAATCAAATTGAGGGCTGAAATCAACAAAATAGAAACACAGAAAACAATCCAAAGAATCAATGAAACAAAAAGCTGGTTCTTGGAGAAAATCAATAAGATTGATAAACCCCTATCCAAACTAATCAAACGGCGGAGAGAGAATACGCAAATTAACAAAATCAGAAACGAAAAGGGAGACATAACCACAGACACAGACGAAATTCAGAGAATCATTAGATCTTACTACAAAAACCTGTATGCCACAAAATTGGAAAATGTAAAAGAAATGGACACTTTTTTAGATAAGTACCATATACCAAAGTTAAACCAGGACCAGGTGAACAATCTAAATAGACCTGTTAGTCGCGAAGAATTAGAAGTTGTTATAAAAAACCTTCCCACCAAAAAAAGCCCAGGTCCAGACGGCTTTAATGCAGAATTCTACCAGAACTTCCAAGAAGACCTAATACCTATACTCCTTAATGTATTTCACAATATTGAAACAGAGAAGTCATTGCCAAATTCCTTTTATGAAGCTGAAGTTACTCTGATACCAAAACCACACAAAGACACAACCAAGAAAGAGAACTACAGGCCAATCTCACTCATGAACATCGACGCAAAAATACTCAATAAAATACTGGCAAACCGAATCCAAGAACACATTAGAAAAATTATCCATTATGATCAAGTAGGCTTCATCCCAGAGATGCAGGGCTGGTTCAACATACGAAAATCTATCAATGTAATCCATCATATAAATAATCTGAAAGAAAAAAACCATATGATCATTTCATTAGATGCGGAAAAAGCATTTGACAAAATTCAACATCCCTTTATGATAAAGGTCTTAGAGAGATTAGGAATACAAGGGTCGTTCCTAAATATAATAAAAGCAATTTATAGCAAGCCGTCAGCTAACATCAAATTAAATGGAGAGAAACTCAAAGCTATTCCACTAAAATCAGGAACACGACAAGGTTGTCCACTCTCTCCATACCTCTTTAATATAGTGCTTGAAATTCTAGCAATAGCAATAAGACAACATAAGGGGATCAAAGGGATTCAAATCGGAAAGGAAGAAGTTAAACTTTCATTATTTGCAGACGATATGATAGTGTACATAAGCGACCCCAAAAACTCCAGCAAAGAACTCCTTCAGCTGATAAACACCTTTAGTAGCGTTGCAGGATACAAGATCAATTCCAAAAAATCAGTTGCCCTCCTATACACAAAGGATAAGGAAGCAGAGATGGAAATCAGAGAAGCATCACCCTTCACGATAGCCACAAATAGCATAAAATATCTTGGGGTAACCCTAACCAAGGAAGTAAAGAATCTATTTGACAAGAACTTTAAGTCAATGAAGAAAGAAATTGAGGAGGATACCAGAAAATGGAAGGATCTCCCTTGCTCTTGGATAGGGAGGATCAACATAGTAAAAATGGCAATTCTACCAAGGGCAATTTATAGATTCAATGCAATCCCCATTAAAATCCCATCAAAATTCTTCACAGATCTTGAGAGGACAATAATCAACTTTATATGGAGAAACAAAAAACCCAGGATAGCCAAAACAATCTTATATAATAAAGGATCGTCTGGAGGCATTACCATCCCTGACCTCAAACTCTATTACAGAGCCTCAGTATTGAAAACAGCTTGGTATTGGTATAAAAACAGAGAAGTTGATCAATGGAACCGAGTAGAAGACCCTGATTTCAACCCACAAACTTATGAACACCTAATTTTTGATAAAGGAGCTAAAAGTATTCAATGGAAAAAAGAGAGCATCTTCAACAAATGGTGCTGGCAGAACTGGTTGTCAACGTGTAGAAGAATGAAAATAGATCCATATCTATCACCATGCACAAAACTCAAGTCCAAATGGATTAAAGACCTCAATATTAGTCTGAACACACTGAACCTGATAGAAGAAAAAGTTGGAAGTACTCTACAACATATGGGTACAGGAGATCACTTCCTACGTTTATCCCCAGCAGCACAGACATTAAGGGCAACATTGAATAAATGGGACCTCCTGAAACTGAGTAGCTTCTGTAAAGCAAAGGACACTGTCACTAAGACAAAAAGGCAACCCACTGACTGGGAGAAGATCTTCACCAACCCTGCAACAGACAAAGGTCTGATCACCAAAATATATAAAGAACTCAAGAAACTAAACTTTAAAATGCTAATGAACCCAATAAAAAAATGGGGCACTGATCTGAACAGAGAATTCTCAACAGAAGAAATTCAAATGGCCAAAAGACACCTAAGGTCATGCTCAACCTCCTTAGCGATAAGGGAAATGCAAATTAAAACAACTTTGAGATACCATCTTACACCTGTCAGAATGGCTAAAATCAAGAACACCAATGATAGCCTTTGCTGGAGAGGTTGTGGAGAAAGAGGCACACTCATTCATTGCTGGTGGGAATGCAAACTTGTGCAACCACTTTGGAAATCAGTGTGGCGATTTCTCAGGAAATTTGGGATCAACCTACCCCAAGATCCAGTAATACCACTATTGGGAATATACCCAAGAGATGCCACATCAAATGACAAAAGTATATGTTCAACTATGTTCATAGCAGCATTGTTTGTAATAGCCAAAACCTGGAAACAACCTAGATGCCCTTCAATGGAGGAATGGATAAAGAAAGTGTGGAATATATACATATTAGAGTACTACTCAGCAGTAAAAAACAATGACTTCTCGAATTTTGCGTGCAAATGGATGGAAATAGAAAACACTATCCTGAGTGAGGTATCCCAGACCCAAAAAGACGAACATGGGATGTACTCACTCATAATCGGTTTCTAGCCATAAATAAAAGACATTAAGCATATAATGTGTGATCCTATAGAAGTTAAATAAGAAAGTGAACCCAAAGAAAATCATATAGTCATCCGCATGGAGAGGGGGAAGTAGACAAGATTGCAGGGCAAAAACTGGGAACTTGCGGGTGAGGTGGCATGGGGCAAAGGGGAAATGGGATGAGAAATATGAGAAGGGGAGGATGGGAGGAGCTCGGGGGATTGGGATGGTTGGGATATAGGAAGGATGGATACGGGAGCAGCGAAGTATATATCCTATCTAAGGGAGCCATCTTAGGGCTGGCAAGAGACTTGACTCTAGAGGGGTTCGCAGGTGTCCAGGAATATGTCCCCAGCTGGTACCTTGGGCAACTAAGGAGAGGGAACCTGAAATGACCCTATCCTATACTGATGAATTTCTTGCATATCACCTTAGAACCTTCATCTGGCGATGGATCGAGGTAGAGACAGATTCTCAATTTGGAGCAACGGTCTGAGCTCTTAAGGTCCAAATGAGGAGCAGAAGGAGGGAGAACAAGAGCAAAAAATCAGGACCACGAGGGATGCACCCACCCACTGTGACAGTGGAACTGATTTATTAGGAGCCCACCAAGGCCAGCTGGTCTGGGACTGAATAAGCATGGGTTGATTCCGGACTCTCTGAGCATGGCGGTCAATGAAGACTGATGAGAAGCCAAGGACAATGGCACTAGGTTTCAATCCTAATACATGAACTGGCTTTGTGGGAGCTTAGCCTGTTTAGAAGCTCACCTTCCTGGACGTAGATAGAAGACCTTCGTCTTCCCGCAGGGCAGAGAATTTGGACTGCTCTTCAGTATCGAGAGGGAGGGGGAATGGTGTGGGGGGAGGAGAAGAGGAGTGGGGATAGGGGGAGGGGAGTGGGGGGAGGGGGCAATATTTGGGAGGAGGGGAGGGAAATGGGAAACGGGGAGCAGGTGGAAATTTTAATTTAAAAAGAATAAAAAAAATAAATAAAAGAAAAAAAAAAAAAAAAAAAAAAGAGGCACAGGCTAAGAGATTGGATACGAAAACAGGATCCAACATTCTGCTGCTTACAAGAAACACACCTCAACCACAAAGACAGACATCTACTCAGAGTAAAGGGCTGGGAGAAGGTTTATCAAGCAAACGGACCTAAGAAACAGGCAGGTGTGGCCATACAAATTTCTAAGAAAGTTGACTTCAAACTAAAATCAATCAAAAGAGATGGAGAGGGACATTTTTTACTCATAACAGGAACAATTCACCAGGATGAAGTCTCAATCCTGAATATATATGCCCCTAATATAAAAGCACCCACTTAAGTAAAAGAAACGTTACTAAATCTCAAGGCAGTCATCAAACCACACACACTAATAGTAGGAGATTTCAACACTCCTCTCTCACCAATGGACAGGTCAATCAGACAGAAACCTAACAGAGAAATAAGAGGATTAAGGGAGGTAATGAATCAAATGGACTTAACAGACATCTATAGAATATTCCACTCAAATAAGAAAGAATATTTCTTCTTCTCTGCAGCTCATGGAACCTTCTCGAAAATAGACCACATACTCGGTAACAAAGCAAACTTACACAGTTACAAAAAAATATATGTAACCACCTGTGTCTTATCAGATCACCATGGATTAAAGTTAGAATTCAACAACAATGCTATCCCCAGAAAGCCTACGAACTCATGGAAACTGGACAGTCAACTACTGAACCACACCTGGATCAAGGAAGAAATAAAGAAAGAAATTAAAGTCTTTCTTGAATTCAATGAAAACGAAGACTCAACATACTCAAACCTATGGGACACTATGAAAGCAGTGCTAAGAGGAAAGTTCATAGCATTAAGTGCCCACTTAAAGAAAACCAAAGGCAATTTATAGATTCAATGCAATCCCCATCAAGGTCCCATCAAAAATTTTCACAGATCTTGAGAGGACAATAATCAACTTTATATGGAGAAACAAAAAATCCAGGATAGCCAAAACAATCTTATATAATAAAGGATCGTCTGGAGGCATTACCATCCCTGACCTCAAACTCTATTACAGAGCCTCAGTATTGAAAACAGCTTGGTATTGGCATAAAAACAGAGAAGTCGATCAATGGAACCGAGTAGAAGACCCTGATTTTAACCCACAAACTTATGAACACCTAATTTTTGATAAAGGAGCTAAAAGTATTCAATGGAAAAAAGAGAGCATCTTCAACAAATGGTGCTGGCAGAACTGGTTGTCAACGTGTAGAAGAATGAAAATAGATCCATATCTATCACCATGCACAAAACTCAAGTCCAAATGGATTAAAGACCTCAATATTAGTCTGAACACACTGAACCTGATAGAAGAAAAAGTGGGAAGTACTCTACATCATATGGGTACAGGAGATCACTTCCTACGTTTATCCCCAGCAGCACAGACATTAAGGACTACATTGAATAAATGGGACCTCCTGAAACTGAGTAGCTTCTGTAAAGCAAAGGACACTGTCACTAAGACAAAAAGGCAACCCACTGACTGAGAGAAGATCTTCACCAACCCTGCAACAGACAAAGGTCTGATCTCCAAAATATATAAAGAACTCAAGAAACTAGACTTTAAAATGCTAATGAACCCAATAAAAAAATGGGGCACTGAGCTGAACAGAGAATTCTCAACAGAAGAAATTCAAATGGCCAAAAGACACTTAAGGTCATGCTCAACCTCCTTAGCGATAAGGGAAATGCAAATTAAAACAACTTTGAGATACCATCTTACACCTGTCAGAATGGCTAAAATCAAAAACACCAATGATAGCCTTTGCTGGAGAGGTTGTGGAGAAAGGGGCACACTCATTCATTGCTGGTGGGAATGCAAACTTGTGCAACCACTTGGAAAATCAGTGTGGCGATTTCTCAGGAAATTTGGGATCAACCTACCCCAAGATCCATTAATACCACTATTGGGAATATACCCAAGAGATGCCCCATCAAATGACCAAAGTATCTGTTCAACTATGTTCATAGCAGCATTGTTTGTAATAGCCAAAACCTGGAAACAACCTAGATGCCCTTCAATGGAGGAATGGATGAAGAAAGTGTGGAATATATACATATTAGAGTACTACTCAGCGGTAAAAAACAATGACTTCTCGAATTTTGAGTGCAAATAGATGGAAATAGAAAACACTATCCTGAGTGAGGTATCCCAGTCCCAAAAAGAGGAACATGGGATGTACTCACTCATAATCGGTTTCTAGCCATAAATAAAGGGCATTGAGCTTATAATTTGTGATCCTAGAGAAGCTAAATAAGACAGTGAACCCAAAGAAAATCATATAGTCATCTGCCTGGAGAGGGGAAGTAGACAAGATTGCAGGGCAATAACTGGGAACTTGCGGGTGAGGTGGCAAGGGGCAAAGGGGAAATGGGATGAGAAACATGAGAAGGGGAGGATGGGAGGAGCTCGGGGGATTGGGATGGTTGGGATATAGGAAGGGAGGATATGGGAGCAGCGAAGTATATATCCTAACTAAGGGACCCATCTTAGGGTTGGAAAGAAACTTGACTCTAGAGGGGTTCGCAGGTGTCCAGGGAGATGTTCCCAGCTGGTACCTTGGGCAACTGAGGAGAGGGAACCTGAAATGACCATATCCTATACTGATAAATATCTTACATATCACCTTAGAACCTTCATCTGGTGATGGATCGAGGTAGAGACAGAGACTCAATTTGGAGCAACGGTCTGAGCTCTTAAGGTCCAAATGAGGAGCAGAAGGAGGGAGAACATGAGCAAGGAAATCAGGACCACGAGGGATGCACCCGCCCACTGTGACAGTGGAACTGATTTATTGTGAGCCCACCAAGGCCAGCTGGTCTGGGACTGAATAAGCATGGGTTGAAACTGGACTCTCTGAGCATGGCGGACAATGAAGGCTGATGAGAAGCCAAGGACAATGGCATTAGGTTTCGATCCTAATACATGAACTGGCTTTGTGGGTGCTTAGCCTGTTTAGACGCTCACCTTCCTGGACATAGATAGAAGACCTTCGTCTTCCCGCAAGGCAGAGAATTTGGACTGCTCTCCAGTATCGAGAGGGAGGGGGAATGGTGTGGGGGAAGGAGAAGAGGAGTGGGGATAGGGGGAGGGGACTGGGGGGAGGGGGCAATATTTGGGAGGAGGGGAGGGAAATGGGAAACGGGGAGCAGGTGGAAATTTTAATTAAAAAAGAATAAAAAAAAATTAAAAAAAACAAAAAAAAAACAACAAAAAAAAAACATACCACATCTCCAACTAAAGTCTAGGTGATGATTCCAAAAATGTTAAAGTTCAGTAATTTATTCATTAAATTGATATGATTTTGTTGAAGAATCTAACAAAAAAAATGCCTTCAAGGAAACCCTGGTACCAAATGTAAACACAGAGAGGATGAAGCCTGTCCTGTTCTTCTTTGACAGAGTCAGAGCAAGGTGGAAAGAGGAGAAAAACTGTTCCTGTATACAAGAGGTGTCTTTTGGTGTTAATGTGGTCAAGGAATGTGAATATGGTGCACTGATATGCACAATTCAACATAGGTACCCAGAGAATTAAATAGCAGAAATTCATTATCTTATTGTTTAGAAAGCTTTAAAGTCTATAATCAAGCATTATCAGGTATTCATTAGACTAGATTTTCTGCCTTCCTAGTTGGCTATTTCCATGTCTGGTTCTCATAGAACTTTTCCTGATACTCTTTATCAGTGACAGAGAGCCTCTTATTGCCTCCTTTGTTAAGACACAAATATTATGGGGTTAGTTGACACTTGTAGCATACAATTTAAACTTAATTTCTTTATTAAATGTATTCTGATATTGAAGGTAAAGATTCACTATACAAATCATGAGGTATAAATTCATCCTCGAGACATATATCTGAGAATCTATAGAATCAATAGAGCTGAAGAATAAACCAGAGTTTCTACCCTACAGTGTAGCACAAACCATAAAATGAGTTTTTATGATAACTTAGAATCCTGAATATCATTTCACATGACCCTCTTCAGTTTCTCAAGGCTAAATAATGACAGCTTGACACTGTAACTTTAACTTTCTCAGTAGCCTAATGTGGCTACTCTGTTTATCATGAAGTTTGTCTGCCATCTTCTGGTCTGTCACTGGAATGCCATATCATAAT
The DNA here is from genome assembly GCF_950005125.1 of Chionomys nivalis. Classification (NCBI taxonomy): domain Eukaryota; kingdom Metazoa; phylum Chordata; class Mammalia; order Rodentia; family Cricetidae; genus Chionomys; species Chionomys nivalis. Next base: position 82,268,754 of record NC_080086.1, read on the forward strand.
ATCATATATCATATCATATCATATCATAATATAGTTACATTTCCCCTTTCCTTTCCTCCCTCCAAATTTTAGCATATAACTCTTTGTCTGTTTTCAAGTTGATGGTCTCCTTTCAATTATTGTTGTTACATACAGGCTTATGTGTATGTGTGTATATGTGTGCATGTGTGGGCGATATATATACATATATATATATGTATATATATTTCTCAGTATATAAATACTTTCTTCACAGCCTGTATGTTACTCGTATGTACATTTTTAGCCCAGGACAGATGTTGAATAAACAATTGGCATGTTTTTCCCTGAGGAAGACAACTTTTCCATAGTGAACATTTCTTAGATGCCTATGGCTCTCACATCCCATGTCAAGAAAACTGCACTTTACAACAGAGACTATAAAAAAATCAGAACCAATCAAAACTCATAGCTGTAAAGAAATACATCTACACTATAACCCCAGCATTCAAGACTTGTGGTAGAAGGATTATAACAGCTAGAGGATCAGGGATTTTACTGTGAAATTGTTCCACTTAGTAATGTAAGAAGCTACTCCCATACATTTTCACCAATATGTTACTCTTTACTAATAATGGGATAAAAATGGTCATCAACAATAGACATGCTAATCTGAATGGGAGAAATTCCAATAATCCTCAAACTTACACTGCTATTTTTTTTGAGCATCTCTTATGAATTGGAAGGCAAACTGGTGGCAGAGGTTGAGGAAGTGCTTCTTCAATTATATCTGTCAGTGAAGCCTTATCCCTCCTACCCCAGACAACTTTGTAGTAACCAACATTAAAACCACAGAAGCTGAATCAACTGGCAAAGCATGTGAAGCCATTTAGGCTTTTAAAAAAGTAGCTGATGAGTTTGTGTTATGAACGTAGAATGATCAAAGCAAGCTTTTAAATTATCACTACTCTATAGACACTTCTTCAATGAAAAATTTCCTATGTGAACTCTAAATACATCATATTTAACCACAAATTGTACATAGCCACTGAGTACTGGAGGTATATGAAGTGAAACTGCAGATGATAGATTATACTTTAATTAAATTTCAAATTTATATTCTCATGTGTGGATAATATTAACCTCAAGGGAGAATATTGCTCTAACATTAGTAGTTACCAGTGTCACCAATGTATTCAGGTTGTTAATTGTTGTATAGGGCTTACATCATAGTCACTGCTATAGAAATCAGCAGCAGTAGCTTTAGGATTCATCACATTCAGACCGGTCGTCTTGTGCTGTAAGGGATGCAGATTCATCTTGTGAAAACTTGATAAAATTTTAGACCATCTTGTCTTGTTCTCTGAGTGAACCACTATAACTGGATTTTTCTGTCAATAAACTTTTCCCCTTATATTGGCCTTTCAGGTGTTGGGAGTTCTTGCAACAAAAATTTCTCAGTATTCACCAGGAAAAATATCTTTTGTTATAGAAGGAGGGTCTCCAAATCTGAATCTCATGTAAGAACTTTGCACTGTGCTAATATAAGCTGTGTAACAGCCCTTTGCTTTAGCCACATCCTCAAAATTTTAATTTTTTAAATATTCATTCGATTTAAAATATATTATAGCTCCACTTTTGATTTCTTCTTCAGCCCAACTTAATAACAAATATGTTCATTTTTATGTTATTTTTATTGGTTTATCAGGTCTTATTCTGTTTTGATTTATAATTACTCACCATTTTTCCATAGAAGAAAATTTGAGTAGTTCAGGTAATAAACTGGATGTTGTACAATATAAAGACATGAGTTTGAAGCCAAGAACATATGTAAAAATATTGCAAGCACAGTAGCAAATGATTTTAATTCCAGTCCTTGGAGATACAGAAAAAGAAAGGTATATAAGGTGCTTCATTAGCCAATCAGTCTTGCTTACTCAGAAAGTTGCAAGCAAGTGGGAGTCCCTGTCTCAAAATAGAAGACAAAAGAAAGCAAGTGAAGTGATTCTGAGAATCAGCTCTTAAGTTCGACCTGTGATATTCACATTTGCACCTTCACTCACATATGTGAACACACATGTTCACAAGATCCCTCCCTAACACATTTACATGAACAGAAGATTATTTGAGTGCTGCAAGCTTGTTAAATTGTTTTATGACTCTCTGTTTTGTGACTAACACAGTTTGTATTCTGTAGTATATTCCATGAGCTCTTGAGAAAAATGTACTGTCATCTCTTACAGATGTCTTACCACCTTTCAGTGCTCCCATTTCTTTTTTTATTTTGGAAGAATGCTCTTACTTCTCCTGTTACTTATAGCTAAAATGACAGAGCAGACAGGTGATCCTTGAGGTAAATAACAGCACACCTACCCATCCATTCTAAATTCTCAACTATAAATTATTCTAGCTGTTCATCTGTGTGTTTTTATTAGTATATTTTTGGAGGTTTTCATTTTTGTTTTGTTTTTAATAACATCTTAGAAAATTGGTTATGATGCTTTCCAGAGAATGAACACATGTGGCACCTTTATCCCCCAAGCAGAGAGTTTTCTGCTGTGGGAGGAAACTCTACAACTGAAGAATGTAATGAACACCCATATACTCATCTGTACTCTACTGTTTTCAAGGTGCCCGGAAGGCAGTGGTAGAGGGAGGTGGCGGTAGCGGACTGGAGTCTCAACCGCGCCAAGGCGGACACTTAGGTGAGCTTGGCAGTAGGAACACGGAGCACCCAAGGCAGCACCGGGAATCTCGGCTTAGAGGAGGGGGTCGCGGGACTGGGTGGAGGGGAGGGAGCGATGCTGGAAGCCATGGCGGAGCCCAGTCCCAAAGATCCACCTCTGATTCTTAAGCCAGAGACTCAGTCACCAGAGAAACGACGGAGAACAATTGAGGATTTCAACAAATTCTGCAGTTTTGTCTTGGCTTATGCGGGTTACATCCCTCCTAGCAAAGAGGCCCCTGACAGCGCCACTCTGCTGGAGAAGATGAAGCTCAAGGACTCTGTTTGATATGGATGGGCCCAAAGTGGCATCTCCACTGTCTCCCACATCCCTGAAGCATACCTCCCGGTCCCCTGCTGCTCTCACCCCAGTGCCACTTTCCCAGGAGGACCTTTCTCAGCGTCGAAAGAAAGACCCAAAGAACAGAAAGTTGGGACCAGGGGGTGGGGCTGGCTTTGGGATGCTTTGGAGGCCTCGACCAGCTCCTGGGGATGGGGAAAAACGGTCTCAAATCAAGAAGAGCAAGACTCGGAAGTTGAAAAAGGCAGGAACACGCCAAGGCTGTCCACTCTCTCCATACCTCTTCAAATTAGTCCTTGAAGTTTTAGCAATAGCAATAAGGCAACATAAGGGGATCAAGGAGATTCGAATTGGAAAGGAAGAAGTTAAACTTGCATTATTTGCAGATGATATGATAGTGTACATAAGTGACCCCAAAAACTCCACCAAAGAACTCCTACAGCTGATAAACACTTTTAGCAATGTGGCAGGATACAAGATCAACTCCAAAAAATCAGTCGCCCTCTTATACACAAAGGATATGAAAGCAGAGAGGGAAATAAGAGAATCATCACCTTTCACGATAGCCACAAACAGCATAAAATATCTTGGGGTAACTCTAACCAAGGAAGTGAAAGATCTATTTGACAAGAACTTTAAGTCATTGAAGAAAGAAATTGAAGAGGATACCAGAACATGGAGGAATCTCCTCTGCTCTTGGATTGGGAGGATCAACATAGTAAAAATGGCAATTCTACCAAAGGCAATTTATAGATTCAATGCAATCCCCATCAAGGTCCCATCAAAATTCTTCACAGATCTTGAGAGGACAATAATCAACTTTATATGGAAAAACAAAAAACCCAGGGTAGCCAAAACAATCTTATACAATAAAGGAACCTCTGGAGGCATTACCATCCCTGACTTCAAACTCTACTACAGAGCTACAGTAATGAAAACAGCGTGGTACTTGCATAAAAAAAGAGAAGTTGACCAATGGAATCATATAGAAGACCCGGATTTTAACCCACAAACCTATGAACACCTCATTTTCGATAAAGGAGCTAAAAGTATACAATGGAAGAAAGAAAGCATCTTCAACAAATGGTGCTGGCACAACTGGATGTCAACCTGTAGAAGAATGAAAATAGACCCATATCTATCACCATGCACAAAAATCAAGTCCAAATGGATCAAAGACCTCAATATCAATCTGAACACACTGAACCTGATAGAAGAGAAAATGGGAAGTACCCTACAACACATGGGCATAGGAGATCGCTTCCTATGTATAACCCCAACAGCACAGACATTAAGGGCAACATTGAATAAATGGGACCTCCTGAAACTAAGAAGCTTCTGTAAAGCAAAGGACACTGTCACTAAGACAAAAAGGCAGCCTACTGACTGGGAGAAGATCTTCACCAACCCCACAACAGACAAAGGTCTGATCTCCAAAATATATAAAGAACTCAAGAAATTAAATGTTAAAATGCTAAATAACCCAATTAAAAAATGGGGCACTGAACTGAACAGAGAATTCTCAACAGAAGAAGTTCAAATGGCCAAAAGACACTTAAGGTCATGCTCAACCTCCTTAGTGATCAGAGAAATGCAAATCAAAACAACTTTGAGATTCCATCTTACACCTGTCAGAATGGCTAAAATCAAAAACACCAAGGATAGCCTTTGCTGGAGAGGTTGTGGAGAAAGGGGTACCCTCATCCATTGCTGGTGGGAATGCAAACTTGTGCAACCACTTTCGAAATCAGTGTGGCGGTTTCTCAGGAAATTTGGGATCAACCTACCCCTGGACCCAGCAATACCACTCTTGGGAATATACCCAAGAGATGCCCTATCATATGACAAAAGTATTTGTTCAACTATGTTCATAGCAGCATTATTTGTAATAGGCAGAACCTGGAAGCAACCTAGATGTCCTTCAATGGAAGAATGGATGAAGAAAGTGTGGAATATATATACATTAGAGTACTACTCTGTGGTAAAAAACAATGACTTCTCGAAATTTGCATGCAAATTGATGGAAATAGAAAATACTATCCTGAGTGAGGTAACCCAGACCCAAAAAGAAGATCATGGGATGTACTCACTCATAATTGGTTTCTAGCCGGGGGTGGGGTGGGATGGGGGTAAGGGGAGATGGGGAGAGAAAAGTGTAAAGGAGAAGATGGGGGGAACTTAGGGAAACGGGATGATTGGAGATAAAGGAAGGTTGGATAGGTGAGCAGGGAAGCACATATCTTAGTTAAAGGAGCCACCTAAGGGTTGGCAAGAGACTTGAACCTGGAGTGGCTACCTGGTGCCAGGGCAATGTCCCCAGTTATTTCCTTGGGCAGCTGAGGATAGGGAACCTGAAATGACCCTATCCTATAGCCATACTGATGAATATCTTGCATATCACCATAGAACCTTCATCTAGTGATGGATGGAGATAGAGACAGAGGCCCACACTGGAGCACCGGACTGAGCTCCCAAGGTCCTAACGAGGAGCAGAAGGAGGAAGAACATGAGCAAGGAAGGCAGGACCACGAGGGGTGCACCCACCCACTGAGACAGTGGGTCTGATCTATTGGGAGCTCACCAAGGCCAGCTGGACTGTGACTGAAAAAGCATGGGATAAAACCGGACTCTCTGAACATGGCGGACAATGAGAGCTGATGAGAGGCCAAGGACAATGGCACGGGGTTTTGATCCTACTTCATGTTCTGGCTTTGTGGGAGCCTAGACAGTTTTGATGTTCACCTTCCTAGACCTGGATGGAGTGGGGAGGACCTTGGACTTTCCACAGGGCAGGGAACCCTGACTGCTCTTGGGGCTGGAGAGGGAGGAGAAGAGGAGTGGGGGGAGGGGGAGAGGGGCGGGAGGAGGGGGAGGGAAATGGGAGGCGTGGAGGAGGTGGAAATTTTTTTTTTCAATTAAAAAAAAAAAGAAAAGAAAAAGGCAGATCATGGGGATAGACTCCCACCTCCTGGCGCTCCTAGGGCACCTCCCAGTGATACAGACTCTGAAGAGGAGGAGGAAGAGGAGGAGGAGGAGGAGGATGAAGAAGAGATGACAGCAGTGGTGGGTGTTGAAGTCCCAGTCCCTGTGCTCCCAGCTCCCCCTGAAGCCCCCAGGGCCCCTGTTACAGTGCACCCTGAAGGTGCTCCCCCTACTGACAGTGAGGGCAAGGAGGTGGGCAGCACAAAAACAAGTCAAGATGGAGATGCCAGCTCCAGTGAAGGCGAGATGCGGGTCATGGATGAGGACATCATGGTGGAATCAGGTGATGATTCGTGGGATCTGATCACATGTTACTGCAGAAAGCCCTTTGCTGGGCGGCCCATGATTGAGTGCAGCCTGTGTGGGACATGGATCCACCTCTCCTGCGCTAAGATTAAAAAGACCAACGTTTCTGACTTCTTTTATTGCCAGAAATGCAAGGAACTTCGGCCAGAGGCCCGGCAGTTAGGGGGTCTTCCCAAATCGGGGGAACCCTGACATCACTCTTTGAGGCTGAAACTTTGACATTACTTGGGAACTGAGCCTCAGAGTCTCAGCCTCTTCAAGGCCGGAATTCCCGAGGGAGACTTGAGTGTCTTCTCTGTCCTTCCTGCTCCATGAACTTGAATTAGATCCATTACAGTTGGGTCAGGGAAGGCTCGGTTTATAGACAAAATCTGTCCGGTGAACCTGCTACCCTTTTCCAAATTCAGGGCCGGGCTCAGACTGGGCTGTAACGGGATAGTTGTCTATAAACTGTAGTGTAAATACAGCACTCCCTCATGGTTTCCTCTCTCCCACTCCCGCTCACTTTCTTCCACACCAGTTGTATTTTTAATTTTGGACTCCCCATGTTTGAGCATGGTGGTTGTTCAAAGGCGGAGTACCATACCTGGTGGAGTGGGGGAGGAAAGCAAAAGGTGTCAATTATCACTAGCCTCGTTTTTAATAATATTGGCTGGCTGCTTATACAGACAGCCAGCGTGTTGTAAATAAAGCAGAGTGGGCTCTTGTGTTTTGGAAAAAAAAAAAAAAAAAAAGAACCTTTTTGCCTTTTTGGGATTCCAGAAAATATATTTGCCTTTCCTCTGTGTGTAACAGTTCAAGTTTACTACGTAGCAGACTCTTACTATTCCTGCAGAAGATGGAAGCTGACTCTCTATGAGTGATAGATATTGAGAGTGCAAATTTAGTCATCACAGTATCCCCACTGGCTCCTGAAATAAAAAAAAAAATGAAAGGTTATTACCAAACTTATTGATACTTTTAATGAAGTTTACCTTTATTTACTTCCTCTTTATTGTGTTCAAGACTTTTATACATCTTCTAAAAATGTTCAATATAAAATACCCATAAACCTATGTAGAGAATTTAATATGAGGAGCCCTGTGTAGTCAATGCAGAAAGAGGGGCTAGATTTTATCTTGGACTTTCAAGGAGAGGTCTTCCCCAGGGAGCAATACGCAGATCCTGCCTTTGCTACAATGGTGTAAAAAGTAGCAAGAGGAGGCAAAATACCACTCTTAAGAGTGAAGTAGGCAGGTGGTAGTGGCACACACCTTTAATCTCAGACAGAGGCAGGTGGATCTCTGTGAGTTCAAGGCCAGCCTGGTCTACAAGAGATAGTTCCAGGACAGGCTCCAAAGCTACAGAGAAACTCAGTCTCAACAAAACAAAACAAAACAAAAACAAATGAAGTGACAGGTTTTTTACCTGACCCCCAGGAAGCTACAAAGATGACAGTACCTAAGACTCCTAGCAATAATGAATTTGAAGTCTGAACGGGCCATCTCTTTTGATCAGATTGGTGCCTACCCCAGTTGTCATCAGAGAGACTTCATCCAGAAATTGATGGAAACACATACAGACCCATAGCCAAACATTAAGCAGACCTTGGAGAATCTCACAGAAGAGGGGGAGAAAAGATTGTAGGAGTCAGAGGGGTCAAGAGTCTCACATGTAAATCCACAGAATCAACTAATTTGGGCTCAGAAGGCCTCATAGAGATTGATCTGACAAAAAGGGAGCTTACATGGTACTGACATAGGCAGTTTGTACATCTGTTACAGTTGTGAATCTTTGACCTTTTCTGAAGCTCCTAACAGTGGGAGATGTGGCTGTGTTTGACTCATTTTTGAGCTTCTGGTACCCTCTTCCTCTTACTATGTTGCATTGCTCAACTTTAATACATGAGGGCATGCTTAGTTTAACTGAAACTTGATATGCCATGTTTTGTTGCCATCCACAGGAAATATGCCTTTCCTGAACAGAAAAGGAGGAAGAGTGGATTTGGGGGTAAGAACAGAGGGAGGGTGGAAGTGAGAAACAGGGAACAGAGGAGGGAGAGAAAACTGCAGCTGGGATATAAAATAAATAAATTTTAAAAGAGACAGAGAAGTGGCAAAAAAAAAAAAGTTTCCTACTTGTAGTTAAACAGAAACAGTCTATGGTACCTACAGCAGGGGGCAGACTGGCTCCACTGAAAAGGCTGGACCTGCATGAATGGAGACATATATGATCTACAAGATTTAGACATGCCAAGATAGCACCACAGCCCCATGATTTATACAGACATGCTTTGGCCATAGTTCTGAAGTAGAATGGGAGGCCTCTTTTAGAGAAAGGCTTAACATCTGCCTCAGTTACATTAATGCTCAAGGGTTTTACTCAGCAACATCAGCTATAGAAGCTAGTTGGAGGGAACTCTCTGAATGATAATTAAGACATTAAATTCCTTAAGGACAAGAAAGACAAAAGAAATTAAAGGGCAGAAATCTTGTCTTTTCAGCTCAACTTAATGGCCTTATCTAATCCAAGATGACAGGGGAAGCAAATGTTTTCTATATAACCTAAATATGAAAATTCTCTGTCACAATGGACATAATCAATCACGAATAAATATGCTATTGCACAGATTTATTGTATGTGTATGTCACATAAGTCTAAGTATTAAGAATTCCCAATAATGGAGACATCAGCATGGCTCACTTGTAACTAAATTTGATCCCAACAACCCACAATTTCAGCTACTGCAATTTGTACTCTGAGTACACTTGAACCTTAACAAGAATGTATAACATATACATAGACACACAAAATAAATAAATAAATACTTCTTAAAAATAATGGATTATGTATAATGAGAGGCAATACACTACAAATAATGCCACTGGATGTTCCATATACTGTTGACAAAACAATAGCAAGCCAAATTTTTGGGTGACATTAAAACTCTTATAATATTGCATATTGTCTTCTTCTCAAGATATCAATGAACAAAAATTATTTAATGACATTAAATGAATTATAGAAGGCTTTAGTTTGAAAACATGTAAACAGGTGTTAACTCATCAATAATAACACACTTAAGGACACAACTGAGCACAATGGACTTCTCCTGTTCTCCTTTAAGAAAGAAATGGAAAAATGGAGCACACGAAGTCCATGTACACCTAACTTCTTTGGTAAAATGTTTAATTTCAAAACATAAATAAACAAAATATTTGCACTAGAAATTGTGACAACTTAATTGGAATTTACTAGTGTTGATATCCAGTTGGAATGTTATTAAATAACAATAGACACCAGGAAGTAACAATGGGGATATAGAAGGCTACAAATGCCAATGTATTGAGTTGGAGTACTTTCAAGAACATGGAAAGTACTTTAAGATTCAAAGCAAACCTCCAACAAATCATTCTAACATAATACAGTTAATATGTTCTGTAAGGAACCTTGCTTCAGGTGTCTCAGTGGTCTGGTGGCTGCCTCCTACAGAGCAAAGAGCTTGTGGTGGTTTGAAAAAAAAAACATGCCTCTGAAAGGGAATGACACTATTAGGAGATGTGGCTTTGCTAGAGTAGGTATTGTCTTGTTGGAGGAGGTGTGCCACTTTGGAGGCAGGCTTTGAGGTCTCGTATATGCTCAAGATACTTGTCAGTTTCTCAGTTCACTTCCTGTTGGATTCTCATAAAGGTGTAGTCAGAACCATGACTGCCTGCATGCCACCATACTCCCGCCATGATGATAATGGACTGAACCTCTGAACTGAACTGCAAGCTGTCACCTCAATTAGAAGTTTTTATAAGAATTGCCATAGTCGGGATTTTTTTTTTTTTTTACAGCAATGGAAACCTCAACTAAGACAGAGCTGTTCCTGTCACTTTTCTTCCAATAAAGACAGAAGTATATGTCAGGTACCAGTCCTCTGTCCTCACAACCAAAACCATCTACCATGTTGTTACCTATCCTCCTATTTCAGACTCTCACAGATATGTTTCATGGTTATGGTGGCTTTGAAATATGCAAACATAAGTTTAGTTTAACAGTTTGGGTCTCCACTTTGTTTGGCATATGCACACACCTAATGATCTTAGCATCCTAAAAACCTTTTCTAAATGTTCTATGAGCATATATTCCACACTGAAAAATGCAAATAGAAACATGCTAGCTAATAGATGAATCTTACCACATACCCAGTTCAAACAGTGGATTAAATTTATTCTCCTGTTAAAGACCACCAAATTTGGAGAGATTCTATGTAGTTACTCCAGTTATTTCAAGGTATGAGAGTTGGCAGCCTGATTCTACTTGGATAATAAAAGAATCTGGGTCAACGATTAACCAAATCTCTTAATTTTATTTTTCTGGTAATTTGGTCATTGATACACATAAAAGGTTAATGGGCCTGCATTAGGAGAGAGTCCCTGTATTTATAATCAACAGCATCACAGAACTTGTGTTTAGTCATTAAAGGATTAAGACTCTGTCACTCTAAAGAATTTAAATAACATTGTCCCATTTCAAATATTGTTGTGCTACTAAATTAGCTTGAATGGAGGATAGACAGCTGGAGAACATCTTTGTCTTATGAGGTTGGAACAATTAAGATTATGAAGAAGAAAATTTACTAAAATTTTTAATTTTCCAAGGAACAGTATTAGCTTCACTAATTATAGAAATATGGTCCCTATATACAGAGACTACATGGAACTTTCAGCCTCCAGCTTGAAGCTGAAGTCCTGTAGTAAGTGAAAAAGACACACAGTATGAAAGCTATGGTAAAGAAGAATGTATTTCATAAGTAGACAACAAAAAAGATGGATATTTACACTTACATTTTCTAAAATAGAATTTAAAAATAGAAAAATACAAAAATAAGACTGATATATAACAGACAAGGAACAAATCTTAACTGGAACACATTTCTTCATTACTTGCCTGTGATGTTGAATAATTTTAGCAAGAGAGACATGTTGGATCAGGATAAACTTTGATTCTGCTTTACTTAAGTTGGTCCTCTTTGCTTAGAGTCACTCACACATCATGTTGCTGTGAAAGCAATGCCAAGACTATGGCAGATTACTTGTCTATAAATGGGTGGCACTTGAGGAAACACTGGTTGTCTAGATCTCTCAGCTGCATATGCTTATCTTGAGTTCTCCTGAATCTCACATAGATGCCAACTATGCTGTGCTCCTCATCAACAAAACACATTTGGCAGCTTGGCCGTCACAAGAGAAGAGGATTAGATTAATGTCTGTGTCAATGTGGGAGGACCATGTTTATCTTGAAAGTAGCAATAAGCAACAATATACTCAGACTCTACCTGCTAATTTTCATTGTGAAATAAATCCCTGATTAAACTCTTTTATTACCTGCTTATTATACTATTCTATTAAACTGTTATATTATATTGTTTTATTAAACTGTCATTAAACTGCCATTTAATGTATCTATGATGCTGAGGCTTACTTGGAAACCTCAGATAAGAAACTGTGAAAACTCTCCTGAAATTGGCAGGACCAACTAAGATACATGTCTTGATTACTGTCTGAGAGGGTCTGCCTAATTCCTCAGAAGAGTGTTTGTGGTGGAGTCTGTGTCATTACAATGTCAAGACAATAAGAGAAGTGCAAAGTCATGTACAAATATTATCAGTTATGTATAATTTCCATTATTTTACTTTGAGTGAGATTTTTATATTTTGACTTTTCAATTTTTGTTTATGCACTAAATATATTACCAGAAATGCACCAAATATATTACCAGAAAATGATAAATTGAAGGTCCTACAGGACCCTAGATATTACCATATTTCCTGTACTATTCTATGCTATTGAGTCAACTAAGCTATTTATCACTAGAATCATAAATTAATACGTGAAACCTAGGTGATTACATATCTCAGGGTAAGCAATCAATGTTTTAAAATGCTAAAATATCTCTTTCATGTAAGAATGGTAATATTATAAGGTAATAGGATATCATATAGAGAGAAATATTTATCTACCAATTTGGACTCATAGAAGTGCTAAAATAAATTAAGCAAGAGTTGGTCATTAATTGACAAACTATTCCAAAAATTAATCCCAGAGAGTTGGGTCAGAGAATCTATACCATCATTATTGATTGGTTATTTATTCACTTATCATCATAGGTGGCATTGTACATTGTGGGATTCTTCTACCATCTGCAAGTCCTTCTGTGAGCTTGTATCATATGTAAATGATTTTGACAGCTTTTGTATTAAATACATTGTCTGGAAAGTAGATCACATGCCTGATCCCTTCTCTAAATTCATTGTGTCTCCCTCTGCTGCTTAAGGTTTAAAATGGAATAGGAAGTTTTAGCATGGACCCTAGCAACAAAATGGACATGTTACTTTACTTGGATATATCAGTAGTAGTTCTAAGTGAATGTATTAAAAAATTTCTCAGTATTTATAAGTCTTTTCTCTCTTCTTCATGTCCTATTGTAAATGACTAAGAGAAATCCATGAAACTTATGTCTTTAAGCAAATGGATGGCTAACATTTAGAGACATCAATTTCATGTTATGGAGGAGTAGCTATGCAGATATTTCTCTGTATTTGGTGGGAAAAGTGATTCTGAGACAGAGTGTGTGGGAATCAAAACACTGTACAATACACCCTGAGGCAGTGATACAAACCAACTGTTATATGAAAATTCTGAGTTCGCTGAGGAAGTTCTTCTGATGATGCTATGTCAACAGGCTGACAAGACAGCAACTTGATACAGGAGATCAAGTAGTACCTAAGAAAATTCCTGTCTCTAGCCACTGTATGCATTAGGAGCTTCAAGGACACATACTGGGGATTTTATTTCCTGTGGCTTTTCTATTCTTCAGAAATATGGCTGAAGTTTGTTCAGTCAAGGAAACTGACTAAAGGACTAAAACTCAAGAGATATTTAAAAATGGTAAGTAGAACTTTGAATTTTATGACATTAGCTTATAAACAAAACCGATTCAATACATATTCACACACAGGCATTTTTGGCATGTGGCATGTTTATATAACACTACTGAGCATTTGTTTATGTGCACCCAAACTGACCCAAACCATACTACTTTAGAAACTAATAAATACATTAATGCAAAATCACCATCTATGACTCAATGAATATCATCATTAAGGAAAAAGGAGAGTTTGAGTTTGATTAGAAGCATGAATAATTAATGTAGCAATGGAATGAACACAGAAAACCCTTAGAAATAGATCTGTAATTTGATATTGACTCTAGTGCTGGATTCATGGGCATGTACACTGACTTCTAAACTTATCACATTTTATACATTGCATAGGTAAATCTGATCTTTTCAGCTACACTTCAGTAAATTCTATCAGAAGATGGCCAAGAATCCAAAAGAAAAAAGAGATATTTGACAGTTGAAGTTTGGTGAAGCACATTATAGTTTGTAAGCACCTGTGATAGAAGTATATTTACGAAAACTGTAAATCTTTCTTCTATTTCTTCATAGAGGGATAGATAGATGGCTCAGTGCTAAACACAACTGTGTATTCTTCCAGAGAAAAGAGGGCTGATTTTTTTTAATAAACATGATAGATTAAAATAAGTAATACAGGTCTAAAATTATAATTCCCTCTTCTGGCCTCCACAGGTACCAGGCACTCATGTGGTATACATGCAGGTAGAATACCCATACATGGTGTGGGAGCAGCTCCTTTAAGAGAGGTCTTACTGATTCAGTGGTAGCAGACATGTCATTTTAAAACAGCAGCTTTCTAGCTGTGGGTTTTTAAGAAGTGCTTTTGGTGAGAAAATAATTACAGATATGCAATAAAGACAAATCCATGAAAAAAAACCCTATAAATTAGATACACTGTTCGATAAATTACATAGGTTTGAGAGAGAGAGAAGGAAAATAATATAGACAGTTATAAAAAGAAGTAAATGGTTTTAAAAAAGGTAAAGTCTTTAAAGAGACAGAGTACATATAAAAAGTAAGCCCCATAAAGATGGAAAAAATCACAGAGAGTCTGGATTATGTATATTTTTGTATTATCTTTGAATTTTTGACTGTGAATGAGCTATATACAGCATGTATATTATAAAGGTATCTTGACTTCAGAATCTGGGGCTAAGAATATGTTGCTTTTCAAAAACAGGTTCGATTTTTTTTTTGTCTTCACAGATGATGAGAACCTATGGATACCTACCTTCTAGACCAATATGGTTTGATGGAATACGACTTCCTGAAAGGTTGCTGTGAATGCCCCAAAAATACCCTCAAAAATTACTTCACCCAATAAATAGCAGGAAGCAGTTTGGAGAGAAATAACTATGCCCATATTCCCAAATATTGTCTATAAATGTTTGTTTACATTAAAGAGGGATATGCTATAGAGATGACTTTGTATTGGTATGGATCTTGCTCTAATGATAAAAAAAATTTGGCCAATCTTGTTATATGTATATTTCTGCTCTTGATTAAGGTATTTTGATTGTGTAATTTATTTAAAATATAATATATAATTAAGAAATATAGTTTAATAGATAATCATCTGTAATAGTCAATCTTGCAGTCATGTTAGTTAGATTTTTCTAGAAGTATAGGGATACATTTCAGTTAGGTAGATATTTTCCAAATCTTTCAGAGATCTTCAGAATATGGCATTTAAAATGTTTAAAAACTTAAGACTTTTCATGACAATGATACACTTCTGCTTCTGGCATCACCAGTCTACTTCAAGAGGAAGATGGGCATTGAAGGGGCTCCTTATGGAGTTGGTTAGCCAACTGAGCAAGAAACTGCTCTTGCCTGGACTGCTTGACTGGACATACAGGACCCACAGTGAAATGACTGCTGAACTTGCCTAAAGGTGAGATGGTCTTTGAGGGTTCCTGATTCATGAAAGAGTCTCCCAGACATTCAGCAGGATACTGAAGAAAGTGACTTAACTGTCTTTGAAATGTCCTGCTTCATGGAAAAGTCTGCCTGATACTATGGGTCTGTAGGCTAAATATGGATTCCCCAACAGTACAGAAGAACTTTGGGTAACTCTTCAGGCTGTGATATCTCTCTGTCATTTGTAGAGTTTTGGAAGTTGCTTACAATGCACTTCCTGTTTACTTAGGTTATATTATATTTTTCTGGAGTTTTTGATGGAGTTAAAGAATAGACAGTTATTATTATAACTTTCCTTTGTTATGATAAAAGATAAAGTAGATATAAATGTTGTAACTGTAATTCTTGCTTGATATCTGTTTTGTTATTTGTAATTTTACAATGTTAAAGTTAAAACCTCCTTTTTATTTAAACAGAAAGGGGAAATGTTGTGGGAGGTCTTGCTGTCTATGTATTGCTTTTATTGGTTAATGAATAAAGAAACTGCCTTGACCTGTTGATAGGGCAGAACTTAGGTAGGCAGGGAAGACTGGACTGAATGCTGGGAAAAGGAAATCAGAGAAGGAGGAGAGCCATGGATGTCCCTCTGGAGATACACATGCTGAAACTTTGCTGGTAGTCTACAACTTTAGAGTGCTGTACAGATTAATGGACATGGTTTAAATTAAGAGATACGAATTATCCAATAAGAAGCTAGAGCTAATGGGCCAAGCAGAGTTTTAATTAATACAGTTTCTGTGTGATTATTTTGGGTCTAAGCTTGCCGGGTGGCCATGAACCAACAAGCAGTGCCTCTCTGAAACACAAACACATAAAAGTAATATTTTATCTTATTTTACCTATAGAATAGTTTCTTTATGCTTAAAGACAAAGTGGTTGCTTTTTAACATTTTCTATGTAGAT
Source organism: Chionomys nivalis (assembly GCF_950005125.1). NCBI lineage: Eukaryota > Metazoa > Chordata > Mammalia > Rodentia > Cricetidae > Chionomys > Chionomys nivalis. The sequence goes on from NC_080086.1 coordinate 82,284,794, forward strand.
TTACACATCCTTATTTAAACTTCTCTTTAAGCAAAATAAATGTACTCTATAGAGATGTTCTTAAACAGAATTAATATTAATCTTTTAGAAACTATATAAAATAATAAAAAAAATAAATCTGTGGGAAACAGTAATATAAGTACTAAATGTAAATTAAGTAATACTGAGAGCTTACTGCCTCTCTATACTATGTAAAAGAACTAGTCTGGCAAAACAAGAAATCAAACACTGTCCACCTCATCAAAGAAAATAGTGTATTATTAATATTGAGGTTTTCAATTTCTTAATTAAATAAATACTGCTTATTTGGTTAGGTTTCTTTAATAAATGCTTGAAATTTAAAATTTTTATTTTGGCAATATCAGTGTAGAAGGATATTTATATTTTATCCTAAGATTGAATGAACAATGTTGAATTCATTCTCTTGGCTTATAATTTTATTTATGATATTATAACAAATACAAGAGATTCATCATATTTTTAACTGTGAATCCAATGACTTGATGTTCTCTTGCTGATTCTAGTAATTTAATTTTAAATTGATCTGCCTATATATTATGTGTAGTCCTTTCATGTGTGAATTATGACAATTTCTAGGCTCCTTATATTTGTCAAGGCTGTTCTATCATCATGGCATGAAAACCTTCACAAACATCCATTCAAATATGTCTGATTAAAACATCAAGGAATTATAAAGGAAATCCTGTAAGCAAATAGCTCCTCCAAAACACAATAGCCATGTAGATAAGAAGGACTGATGATGGAGGTGGGTTTTGTATTAATCTGTTGCTTTCATTGGTTAATTAATAAAGAAACTGCCTAGGCCCATTTGATAGGCCAACCCTTAGGTGGGTGGAATAAACAGAACAGAATGCTGGGAGAAAGAAGCCGAGTCAGTGAGTCGCCATGATTCTCCCACTCCAGGCAGATGCAGGTTAAGATCTTTCCTGGTAAGCCAGCTCGTGGTGCTGCACAGAATATTAGAAATGGGTTAGATCAATATGTAAGAGCTAGCCAATAAGAGGCTGGAACTAATGGGCCAGTCAGTGATTAAAAGAATACAGTTTCTGTGTAATTATTTCGGGGCATAAGCTAGCCATGCGGGCTGCCGGGTGCCGGGGACGCAGCCCCGCCGCTCATATTACAACAGACTGAAAGTGAGCATTGAGAAGGTCAGCTATTGTGCAGGAAGGAAGGAACTGTTAGAAGAAGCAAATAACATTTGCATGAAAGTTTTGTTTCATGTTCAATCACTGTAAGATACTTTTGAGCATACAGATACCAATGATGATCTGTGGTATTCTTCAGAGTCTATGTTAATTGTTATGGGAGTGGAATTTGTCCCAATCCCACAAATACTGAAGACATTTGGAACTCCAATGACTTTGTGCTTACATCTTTGATGAGGAAACTAGGATCACAGCCAGGTTGCTTTGGGTACCAAGGCAAGGAGCTAATAATGCTATGAACAATCCTGAAAGTGACAGTGTCTCTTTGTTTTTGAGGGGAGGGGGCATGACAATAAATTCTCTCTAATGTCTGAGATTAGAAACAAAACAGAAAAATTATCTGTATAATCTAGATCATGCCTTTTTTTTCTGCACAATAAGGTTGATTGATTTACAGTGAGACAGGTTCTATTGGATTGCTGGTAGACTCAACAATGAGTTTTCTTAGACTTTCAGAACAAAACAAAATTTCCCTTACCTGATAACCAAAATTACTGAAGACAGATGAGATGAGCTGAAACTTTCATGGGTTAGTCTATTATACATGAGGCTTACCTTCATCAGTGTTCTTGTCTAGATGTTAATATGTGTTTCAGCTAACAATGACAGCTGGGGATACCATGCAAAGCAGGAGTGACAAATTCTAAGCCGCAGAAGTACATGCACTAAGGCAACCCAGCCACAGGTGTTCTTTAGACAAGTACATGACTGAGGATAGAATGTATCTATGTAATGAGAAAAATTGAAATTAGTCATTGTGTCTTCCCACCCCACACATAAACAAGGGTCATATGAACAGAGAAATGAATGTATGCATTTCTGTTTCTCTTCTAATGCCAGTACATCAAGATATTTTCTTTAATGCTCGCTAGGATCAGGTTAATGTAAAAATTGTTGACAAATTTACATGACTGACCTGCTGCTTTAAAATGATTAGTGATCCTCATTGAGGTTCACAATCATGGTTTATTATTTGGAAGAATTAGAGAAGACCAGCACTACAAGAACCATAGTGATGTATACACTAGAAGGCTAAAAAATGCTTGCAGAAGTGTGATCCAGACAGATCAACTTACGGCATGATGTAATGTCCAGGGAGATACCCAGCTACCTGTTATTCTTCAGTCTCACCTAGGTTCATCAGACAAATTTGTGTAGATGACTTGGTCTGTGTAAACTGCAGCTGTCGTTATTCTTTTCATTCACTTTCTTCTCTCAGATGGCTATGGTTGCTCAGGTTTGTTCCACTATAAACTCTAGAAAGTGTTTGCAGCATATGTTCTCTGGCCCTTTATAGCAGTCTTTTAAGTATGACAACTTTTCCATAAGAGTTTAATTATTTTATTCATCTGTTTCTTCTCTCCATTTCTAAAAAGCAGATTTAATAATACCTTTGAGAAAAAAATAACTCTGTGATCCATAGTGATGGTCCAACTGTTATCATTCAGACTGAGAGCAAGCAACACATTTTAGAGACTTCAGTTCACACTGGTGTCTGGCATCAGTCAACTTCCTTATCTTCTCTTTCATTTATTTTCATTTGTTATCTTCCAGGTGTAGTAAGAAAAGCCACTTATTCTGTTCTTAACTGCCCAGAACCAAAATAACCACACAGAAGCTGTATTAATTAAATCACTGCTTGGCACATTAGCTCTAGCTTCTTTTTTTTTTCTTATATTCTTTTTTAATTAAAATTTCCGCCTCCTCCCCATTTCCCATTTCCTCCACCTCCTTCCACACATTGCCCACTCCCCCCACTCTGCTCCCCATCTCCCCTCTCCTCTCCCCCTCCCACCACTCCATTCTTCCTCCCTCTAGGTACTGAAGAGCAGTCCAAATTCCCTGCCCCATGTTCGTTCAAGGTCCTCCCACTTCTATCTAGGTCCAGGAAGGTGAGCATCCAAAGAGGCTAGGCTCCCACAGAGCCACTAGTACGTGCAGTAGGATCAAAACCCAGTGCCATTGTCCTTGGCTTCTCATCAACCTTCATTGTCTGCCATGTTCAGAGAGTCTGGTTTCATCCCATGCTTATTCAGTCCCAGTCCAGCTGGCCTTGGTGAGTTCCCAATAGATCAGTTCCAATGTCACAGTGGGTGGGTGCACCCCTCATGGACATGACTTCCTTGCTCATGTTCTCCCTCCTTCTGCTCCTTAGAACTCAGTCCGTTGTTACAATATGTGTCTCTGTCTCTATCTCGATCCATCGCCAGATGAAGGTTCTAAGGTGATATGCAAGATATTCATCAGTATAGGATAGGGTCATTTCAGGTTCCCTTTCCTCAGTTGCCCAAGGTACTAGCTGGGGACCTCTCCTTGGACAACTGTAAGCCCCTCTAGAGTCAAGTCTCTTGCCAACCCTAAGATGGCTCCCTTAATTAGGATATATATTTCTCTGCTCCCGTATCCACCGTTCCTGTATCCCAACCATCCCATTCCCACAAGCTCTCCCCATCCTCCCATTCTCACGTTTCTCACCCCATTTCCCCCTAGCCCCATGCTACCTTACCCGCAAGTTCCCAGTTTTTGCCCTGCAATCTTGTCTACTTCCCCTACCCAGGCGGATGACTATATGTTTTTCTTTGGGTTCACCTTCTTATTTAGCTTCTCTAGGATCACAAATTATATGCTCAATGTCCTTTATTTATGGCTAGAAAACAATTATGGGTGAATACATCCCATGTTCCTCTTTTTGGGTCTGGGATACCTCACTCAGGATAGTGTTTTCTATTTCCATCCATTTGCATGCAAAATTCACGATTTCATTGTTTTTTACCGCTGAGTAGTACTCTAATATGTATATATTCCACACTTTCTTCATCCATTTTTCCATTGAAGGGCATCTAGGTTGTTTCCAGGTCTGGCTATTACAAACAATGCTGCTATGAACATAGTTGAAAAAATGCTTTTGTCATATGATAGGGCATCTCTTGGGTATATTCCCAAAGGTGATATTACTGGATCTTGGGGTAGGTTGATCCCAAATTTCCTGAGAAATCGCCACACTGATTTCCAAAGTGGTTGCACAAGTTTGCATTCCCACCAGCAATGGATGAGTGTGCCCCTTCCTCCACAACCTCTCCAGAAAAGGCTATCATTGGTGTTTTTGATTTTAGCCATTCTGATAGGTGTAAGATGGTATCTCAAAGTTGTTTTAATTTGCATTTCCCTGATCACTAAGGAGGTTGAGCATGACCTTAAGTGTGTTCTGGTCATTTGAATTTCTTTTGCTGAGAATTCTCTGTTCAGTTCAGTGCCCCATTTTCTAATTGGGTTAATTAGCATTTTAAAGACTAGTTTCTTGAGTTCTTTATATATTTTGGAGTTCAGACCTTTGTCTGTTGCAGGGTTGGTGAAGATCTTCTCCCAGTCAGTGGGTTGTCTTAGTGACAGTGTCCTCTGCTTTACAGAAGCTTCTCAGTTTCAGGAGGTCCCATTTATTCAATGTTGTCCTTAATGTCTGTGCTGCTGGGGATATACGTAGGAAGTGATCTCCTGTGCCCATATGTTGTAGAGTACTTCCCACTTTTTCTTCTATCAGGTTCAGTGTGTTCAGACTGATATTGAGGTCTTTAATCCATTTGGACTTGAGTTTTGTGCATGGTGATAGATATGGATCTATTTTCATTCTTCAACAGGTTGGCAACCAGTTCTGCCATCACCATTTGTTGAAGATGCTTTCTTTCTTCCATTGAATACTTTTAGCTCCTTTATCAAATATCAGGTGTTCATAGGTTTGAGGGATAAAATCAGGGTCTTCTCCTCGATTCCATTGGTCGACTTCTCTGTTTTTATGCCAATACCAAGCTGTTTTCAATACTGAAGCTCTGTAATAGAGTTTGAAGTCAGGGATGGTAATGCCTCCAGAAGTTCCTTTATTGTATAAGATTGTTTTGGCTATCCTGGGTTTTTTGTTTTTCCATATAAAGTTGATTATTGTCCCCTCAAAATCTGTGAAGAATTTTGATGGGATTTTAATGGGGATTGCATTGAATCTATAAATTGCCCTTGGCAGAATTGCCATTTTTAGTATGTTGATCCTCCCAATCCAAGAGCAAGGGAGATCCTTCCATTTTCTGGTATCCTCCTCAATTTCTTTCTTCAATGACTTAAAGTTCTTGTCAAATAGATCCTTCACTTCCTCGGTTAGAGTTACCCCAAGATATTTTATGCTATTTGTGGCTATTGTGAAGGGTGATGCTTCTCTGATTTCCCTCTCTGCTTCCTTATCCTTTGTGTATAGGAGGGCAACTGATTTTGTGGAATTGATGTTGTATCCTGCATGCTACTAAAGGTGTTTATCATGTGTAGGAGTTCTTTGCTGGAGTTTTTGCGGTTGCTTAAGTGCACTATCATATCATCTGCAAATAATGAAAGTTTAACTTCTTCCTTTCCAATTTGAATCCTTTTGATCCCCTTATGTTGTCTTTTTGCTATCGCTAGAACTCCAAGCACTATATTGAAGAGGTATTGAGAGAGTGGACAACCTTGTCGTGTTCCTGATTTTAGTGGGATGGCTTTGAGTTTCTCCCCATTTAGTTTGATGTTAGCTGTCTGCTTGCTATAAAGAACTTTTATTATAGTTAGGTACGACCCTTGTATCCCTAATCTCTCTAAGACCTTTATCATAAAGGGATGTTGAATTTTGTCAAATGCTTTTTCAGCATCTAACGAAATGATCATATGGTTTTCTTCTTTTACTTTATTTATATGATGGATTACACTGATAGATTTCCGTTTGTTGAACCAGCCCTGCGTCTTTGGGATGAAGCTTACTTGATCATAATGGATAATTTTTCTAATGTGTTCTTGGATTCGGTTTGCGAGTATTTTATTGAGGATTTTCACATCGATGTTCATGAGTGAGATTGGCCTGTAGTTCTCTTTCTTGGTTGGGTCTTTGTGTGGTTTTGATATCAGAGTAACTGCAGCTTCATAAAAGGAATTTGGCAATGACTTCTCTGTTTCTATATTGTGAAATACATTAAGGAGTATCGGTATTAGGTCTTCTTCGAAGTTCTGGTAGAATTCTGCATTGAAGCCGTCTGGACTTGGGCTTTTTTTTGGTAGGGAGGTTTTTTATAACAACTTCTAATTCTTCGCGACTAACAGGTCTATTTAAATTGTTCACCTGGTCCTGGTTTAATGTTGGTATGTGGTACTTATCTAAAGAAGTGTCCATTTCTATAAGATTTTCCAATTTTGTGGCATACAGGCTTTTGTAATAAGATCTAATGATTCTCTGAATTTCCCGTGTCTGTGGTTATGTCTCCCTTTTCGTTTCTGATCTTGTTAATTTGCATATTCTCTCTCTGCCATTTGATTAGTTTGGATAGAGTTTTATCAGTCTTGTTGATTTTCTCCAAGAACCAACTTTTTGTTTCATTGATTCTTTGGATTGTTTTCTGTGTTTCTATTTTGTTGATTTCAGCCCTCAGTTTGATTATTTCCAGTCTTCTACTCTTCCTAGGTGAGTCTGCTTCTTTTTTTTCTAGAGCTTTCGGGTGGGCTGGTAATTCTCCAATGTGTGCTTTCTCCATTTTCTTTAAGTGGGTACTTAGTGCTATGAACTTTCCTCTTAGCACTGCTTTCATAGTGTCCCATAGGTTTGAGTATGTTGAGTCTTTGTTTTCATTGAATTCAAGGAAGACTTTAATTTCTTTCTTTATTTCTTCCTTGATCCAGGTATGGTTCAGAAGTTGACTGTCCAGTTTCCATGAGTTCGTAGGCTTTCTGGGGGTAGCATTGTTGTTGAATTCTAACTTTAATCCATGGTGATCTGATAAGACACAGTTGGTTACTAATATTTTTTTGTAACTGTGTAAGTTTGCTTTGTTACCGAGTATGTGGTCAGTTTTCGAGAAGGTTCCATGAGCTGCAGAGAAGAAGGAATATTCTTTCCTATTTGGGTGGAATGTTCTATAGATGTCTGTTAAGTCCATTTGATTCATTACCTCCCTTAATCCTCTTATTTCTCTGTTATGTTTCTGTCTGATTGACCTGTCCATTGGTGAGAGAGGAGTGTTGAAATCTCCTACTATTAGTGTGTATGGTTTGATGACTGCCTTGAGTTTTAGTAACGTTTCTTTTACATAAGTGGGTGCTTTTATATTAGGGGCATATATATTGAGGATTGAGACTTCATCCTGATGAATTGTTCCTGTTATGAGTAAAAAATATCCTTCTCCATCTCTTCTGATTGATTTTAGTTTGAAGTCAACTTTGTTAGAAATTAGTATGGCCACACCTGCTTATTTCTTAGGTCCGTTTGCTTGATAAACCTTTTCCCAGCCCTTTAGTCTGAGTAGATGTCTGTCTTTGTGGTTGAGGTGTGTTTCTTGTAAGCAGCAGAATGTTGGATCCTGTTTTCGTATCCAATCTCTTAGCCTGTGCCTCTTTATAGGTGAGTTAGTCCATTGATATTAATTGATATTATGACCAGTGGTTGTTAACCCTGGTCGTTCTTTCTTTCTTTCTTTCTTTCTTTCTTTCTTTCTTTCTTTCTTTCTTTCTTTCTTTCCTTCCTTCTTTCTTTCTTTCTTTCTTTCTTTTTGTAGTAGAGTTTGTGTATTTCCTTTCTTCGAGTTGTGATGGTGAAGGGACATTAGATGTCTGAGTTATTGTGGGCATTGTTGGACTCCTTCTGTTGTGATTTTCCTTCAATTATTTTCTGTAAGGCTGGATTTGTGGCTATGTATTGTTTAAATATGTTTTTATCCTGGAAATTTTTGTTTTCTCCATTTATAGTGAATAAAGTTTGGCTTGGTATAGTAGTCTTGGCTTGCAACCATGGTCTCTTAGTTTCTGCAGTACATCTATCCAGGACCTTCTGGCTTTCATGGTTTCCATAGAGAAGTCAGGTGTAAGTCTGATAGGTTTACCTTTATAAGTAACTTGACCTTTTTCCTTTGCAGCTCTTAATATTCTTTCTTTATTCTGTATGTTTTGTGTTTTGATTATTATATGGCAAGGAGATTTTTTTTTTATCCAATCTATTCGGTGTTCTGTATGGTTCTTGGACCTTCAAAGGAATATCTTTCTTAAGGTTGGGAAAGTTTTCTTCTATAATTTTATTAAATATATTTTCTGGACCATTGAGTTGTACTTCTCCTTCTTCTATCCGTATTATTCTTAGGTTTGGTCTTTTTATTGTGTCCCAGATTTCCTGAATGTTTTGTGATGAGATTTTGTTGGTTTTGCTGTTTTCTTTGATCAGTGTGTTTATTTTTTCTATGGTATCTTCAGTGTCTGAGATTCTTTCTTCTATCTCTCATAATCTGTTGGTAGTACTTGTCTCTGTAGGTCCTGTTCGTTTCCCAGATTTTCCATCTTCATCATTCTCTCGGTTTGTGTTTTCTTCATTACTTCCATTTCATTCTTCAAATCTTGAACCATTTCCCTTACCTGTTTGATTGCCTTTTCTTGTTTCTCTTGGTTTTCTTGGGTATCTTTGAGGGATTTATTCATTTTTTCTACCTTTTTGCTTGTAATATCTAATTGATTGTGGCAGTTTTTCACCTCCTGTTTAAGGTCCTCTATTATTTTCATATAGTTCACTTTTGTGTCGAATTCTTCTAAATCTTCTGGAATAGCGTGTACAATTCTTTTTATTTTGGGATTCCTGGATTCTGGTGATGTCATGTTGCCTTTCAGGTTGTTGGAGGAATTCTTGCATTGATGCCTGCCCATCTTTTCCTTCAAATGGAGCCAGAAGATGCCTGGTGTCTTGGTCCAGTCTTTGCTGTGACTAACTCCCTGGGTGTATCTCAGTGTAGGAGCAGGAACCGTTCACTTCCAGATGGACTACTCAGTATCAAAACAGGGATGCCTGGTATTCCAATGACCCTAGAACAAAAGAGCAAATGTGGGGGGTAGGGTGGAGTCAAGTAGAACACTGGAGACCCTGGAGCCCAAGCTTAAGGTGCCTATGCCCTCTGTTGGGGCATCCTTGAGGCCAGCCTGGTAGGCAGGCACTCTCCACTCTGAGTGGGTAGCCTTAGTGTAGGAGCAGGAAGCTGTTCCTCAGCAAAGGACCTTGCAGACAAGGCAGGCTTGGGGGGGTTCATGTGTAGGAAGAAAACCCCGGCAGCAGAGGCTGGGGGAGGGGGGGTTGTGCTCTCTTCCGGGACAGTCTGCCCCTGGATAGCACACACTCAGCCGTCCAGAAGGGACTCCTCAGCACCTTAGCTCTACCTTCTTATTTGCTAACTCTTACTCTTAATCCATTTCTATTCAACTGTTTGCTGCCACATGACTGTGGCTTACCAGTTAAAGCTCTGGCATCTGTCTCTGGTGGGACTACATGTATTCTTCAAACTCTGCCTTCCTTCGTCCAGCATTCAGCCTATTTTTCCCACCTACTCTATTCTTTCGCCCTATCACAGGCCAAGACAGTTTATTACCCAATGGTATTCACAGCATATAGAGGGGAATCCCACATCATCCAGGGACTTTTATATCAGTTTTTTGATAAAAAAATGGAATTATATCGCTTTTCACCTTTCCATACAACCAGTCCTCCCAGGTACCCTTTATTTTTGCATATTTCTCTTTCCAAATGTTTATATTACTTACACACTACATTATATAATGAATCATATATATATATGATTCCACATAAGAATATATATAATATAAATTCCACATAAGAAGACAAAATGTATAAAATACTTCTTTCTGATCATTCCTTGTTTTTTCTAACATAATAATCTCCAGTTCATTGTTTCCTGTATATTTAAGTTGGTTCCTCTTTACAACAGAATAAACAGCTATCATAATTGTTGCTGTAAGGACCAGCCTTCAGCAGCTCAAGGATGGAGGGGAATACCATGGAGTCAGTGAAGTAATCATTCAACTTGACTTTTCTATCTGAGGGAATAAAATGTAATAATCTAGGTCCGGTGATGGGGCCTCAACTTAACACTCTGGGCCTGGCAAAAAAGGAAAGCGCATGTGCAAGCACACACACACACACACACACACACACACCTTTATGTTTTCTCTAATACATTTTCTCTCATTTTCCTCTATCTTTATTTTTCTTTTGTAGCTTATATGTCTCAACAAAACCTTTCAAGCAATATAAAAATAACAATGTGCTTACATTCTGTTTTTCAAATTAATGATTATAATTAACATAGGTAAAAAAACATGTTTTTCATTCTTTTCCATGATTAAACAAAACCAGCCCCAAACACACATACATTCATATCCAAGCAACTTGTCAAACATTAATAGAATGTAAGCAAGCCATATATTTTTCTCATATAGTTCTTTCACTGTCAGGTTGTATTTTGCAGTTACCAAGAGAAGATTAGTCACTTTAATAATTATCTTAAAATAGTATTAAAAGAAAACTTAAAAGATTCATAAATCTAAACTTTTTTATAAAAATAAATCAGTCATCCTGACATCCTCAGTGTGCATACCCCATTCATCAACAAATTCTTTTTACTATATCACGAAGCTGAAAACATAAATAGGTATAAGGAATTATCATCTTCAATAATCAACCCACTGTAATAAGAAAAACACATGAGCTCATAGCTCATAGTAACTAGGTTACTTTGTTCTTGTTCCCTGTCCTCAATGAGTCAGTCCCTCACACAACTATGTGCCTTTATATACTGTAGATTGTTTTCTTCATTTTTCACCTCAAAACTATTAATAAATACATCATAAAATAAATTTAATAATAATTAAAATAAATTTATCACATTTAAATCTTTGCTTCATCTATATATACAATGAAATCCATAAATATGTCTCTCAATGTTAAAATTAAAAGTAATCCAAGAAAAACAATAAAAAAATAATCAAACAGGTGAAGCCAACAGTTCAGGACTTGAAAACTTATATAGATGCAACAGAAAAACAAAACACAAACTGAGGGAATCCTGAATATGGAAAATCTGGATCAATGAACAGGAACTACAGAGGCAAGAATAACCAACAGAATATAAGAGATAGAAGAGAGCATCTCAGATGTTGACGATACTATAGAGGAAATCTACTCATTGGACAAAGAAAACATTAAATCAAACAAAATCTTAATACAAAACATCAAATACAAATACAAAAAAAAATGGAACTCCATGAAAAGACCAAACATAATAATAATAGGGCTAGAAGGAGAAGAATCCTAGCTCAAAGGCACAGAAAAGTCAATAAAATTCAAGAAGAAATCTTACCCAAAATAAAATGGATATCCCTATGGATGTATAAGAAGAAAACAAGATATTCCATGACAAAACCAGATTAAAATAATACATATCCACAAACCCAACCCTACATAAAGTAGTAGAAGTAAAACTCCAACATACAGAAGCTAACTACACCCACAAAAATATAGGCAACAAATGACTTCCCAATAGCAAATACCAAAGAAGTTAAACACATACACAGTATCATCAAAAAATAACAGGAATTTTAAAAAAACATTGCTCATTAATATCTCTTAATTTCAATGTACTCAATTTACCTCTAAAAAGACACAGGCTAAGAGAATGAAAATGAAAACAGGATCCAATATTCTGGTGTATACAATGAACAGACCTCAACCTCAAAAACAGACATTACCTCAGAGTAAGGGGTTGGGAAAATTTTCCCAATCAAATGGACCTAAGAAACAAGTAGTTGTAGCTATTCTAATATTTAAAAAAAATAGCCTTCGAACTAAAATCAATCAGAAAAGGTGAAGAAGGGTACTTTATACTCATAACAGGAACAATCCATCAAGATGAAGTCACAAAACTGAACATCTATGCCCCGAATACAAGAAGACCCACATATGTAAAAGAAAAATTACTGAAGTATAAATCACATATCAAACCATACATGCTATGAGTAGGAGATTTCAACACTCTAGTCGTGTCAGTGGTCAGGTCATCCCAACAGAAACTTAATAGAGAAATAAGAGAATTAGCAGGCGTCATGATTCAAATGGACTTAACAAACACCTGCAGAACATTTCACCCAAGCACAAAAGAATGTATCTTCTTCTTGGGACCTCATGGAAACTTCTCTAAAATTGACCACATTTTTGGTAACAAAAAACCCTCAACAGTTACAAAAAAATGGAGTAATCCCCTGCATCTTATTAGATCAACATCATTAGTCACAGAAAGCCTTCAAACTTACAGAAATTGCGTAGTGAACTATTGAACCACCTCTGGTTCAAGAAGGAAATAAAGAAAGAAATTAAAGACTTCTTAGAATTCAATAAAAATGAAGGCACAACATACCCAAACTTTGAGGCAGTATGAAAGCAGTTCTAAAAAAGTTCATAGTGATAAGAGACTACATAAGGGAAGTGGAGAATGTTCAGATTAGTGAGCACATAGAAGAAAGCTCTAGAATAAAAAGAAGCAGAGTCATCCAGGAGGAGGAGAAGACAGTAAATAATCAAATTGAGGGCTGAAATCAATAAAATAGAAACAAAGAAAACAACACAAAGAAACAATGAAACAATTTTCTTTGAGAAAATTGACAAGACAGACAAACACTTATCCAAACTAATCAAAAGGCGGAGAGAGAATATCCAAATTAAGAAAATCAGAAAAGAAAAGAGTGACATAACAACAGACACTGAGGAAATTTTGAGAATAAGTAGGTCATACTATAAAAACGTGCTCAACATAATAGGAAAATGACAATGAAAGGGACAATTTTCTGGATAGATACCTTATGCCAAATGAAAACAATACCAGGTGAACTATTTCAATAGACCTATAAATTGCAAGGAAATAGAAGCAGTCATAAAAAAATCTCAAATTGGAGCACTGGACTGAAGTCTCACGATCCAAAGGAGGAGCAGAAGGAGAGAGAGCACGAGCAAGGAACTCAGGACCGCGAGGGGTGCACCCACACACTGAGGCAATGGGGATGTTCTATCGGGAACTCACCAAGGCCAGCTGGCCGGGGTCTGAAAAAGCATGGGACAAAACCGGTCTTGCTGAACATAACAGACAATGAGGACTACTGAGAACTGAAGAACAATGGCAATGGGTTCTTGATCCTATTGCACGTAATGGCTTTGTGGGAGCCTAGGTAGTTTGGATGCTCACTTTAATAGACCTGGATGGAGGTGGGTGGTCCTTGGACCTCCCACAGGGCAGGGAAACCTGCTTGCTCTTTGGGCTAAGGAGGGAGGAAGACTTGATTGGGGGAGGAGGGAAATGGGAGGTGGTGGCGGGGAAGAGGCAGAAATCTTTAATAATTAAATTAATTAATTAATTAATAAAAAAATAAAATATGAAAAAAATAAAATAAAAAAAATAAAAACAAAACAAAACAAAAAATCTCAAAACCAAAAAAGTCCAGGGATGGATGGTTTTAGTGCAGAATTCTACAAGAACTTTCAAGAAGATCTAATACCAATATTCCTCAAAGTTTTCTATATATCAGAAACAGACCAGATATTGCCAAACTATTTTTATCTGGCTATAGTTACCCTGATACTGAAATCACACAAAGACTCAAACCAAGAAAATTACAGACCAATATCACCCATGAATATAGATGCAAAAAAAAAAAAAAAAACAACTCAATAAAATACTGGCAAAACAAATCCAAGAACACATGAAAAAAATCATCCACCATAATCACATCAGGTTCATTACAGAGATGCAGGGATGGTTCAACATACAAAAATCTATCAATGTAATCCACAATATAAATAAGCTGAAAGAAACACTGTATGATCATCTCATTAGATACTGAAAAAACATTCAACAAAATCCAACATGCATTCATGATAATGGTGTTGATCATATTCAGGGATACAAAGAAAATATCTAAATATAATAAAAGTGGTATACAACAAGCCAACAGTCAACATTAAATTAAATGGAGAGAAACTCAAAGTGATTCCACTAAAATCAGGAACAAGAAAAGGCTGTCCACTCTCTCCATATCTATCCAACATAGTTCTTGAAACTATACCAGTTAACTCCTATAGTTGATAAATACCTTCAGTAATGTGGCAGGATAAAAGATCAACTCAAAAAGATCAGTAGTCCTCCCATATAGAAATGATAAAGAAGCTGAGAAAGAAATCAGAGAAACATCACCATTCACAATAGCCACAAAAAACATAAAATATCTTGGGGACAACAATAACCAAAGAAGTAAAAGACCATTTGACAAGAACTTTAAGTCTTTCAAGGAAGAAATTTAAGAAGATATTTGAAAAGGAAAAGATATCTTCCATGTACTTGGATAGGTAGGGTCAACATAATAAAAATGGCAATCCTACCAAAAGCAATCTATAGATTCAATGCAATCCCCATCAAAATCCAAACACAATTCTTCACAGACCTTGAAAGAAAAATAGTCAACTTCATATGGAAAAACAAAAAATCCAGGATAGCCAAAACAATCTCATACAATACAGGAACTTGCAGAGGCATCAACCTCACTGGCATTAAGCTCTATTACAGAACTATGGTAATGTAAACAGCTTGGTATTAGCATAAAACCAGAGAAGTTGACCAATGGAATCAAATCGAAGCCTGTGATATTAAACCACACACATATAAAGACCTTATTTTTGACAAAGAAGCTAAAATTATACAATTTTAAAAAAGAGAGAATCTTCAACAAATGGAATTGTCATGACTAGATGTCAACATGTAGAAGAATGAAAATAGATCCATGTCTGTCCCCATGCACAAAACTCAAGTCCAAATGGATTAATGACCTCAATAAAAATCCAACCACACTTAACCTGATAGAAGAGAAAGAGGAAGTATCCTTCAATGCATGGGGACAGGAGACCACTTCCTAAATATAACACCAGTAGCACATACACTGATAGCAACAATAAATAAATGGCACCTCCTGAACTTGAGAAGCTCTGTAAAGCAAAGGACACAATAAGTCATTAAGACTAAAAGGCATCCTACTGAGGGAAAAAAAAATCTCCAGCAACCCCACATCAGACAAAGAGCTGATTCCAAAATATATAAAGAACTCAAGAAATTAGACATCAAAATTCCAAATAACCCAGTTTAAAAATAGGGTATGGAATTAAACAGAGAATTCTTGAGAGAAGACTATCAAACGGCTGAAAGACACTTAAGAAAATATTGAACATCCTTAGCCATGAGGGAAATGCAAATCAAAACAACTCTGAGATACCATTTTACACCAGTCAGAATGGCTAAGTTCAAAAGCACCAATGATAGGTTAAGCTGGAGAGAATGTGGAGAAAGCAGAATACTTTTCCATTGTTGGTGGGAATGCAAATTTGTACAATCACTTTGGAAATTAGTAAGCCAGTTTCTCAGAAAACGGGGAATCAACCTACCTCTGGGTCCAGCAATAGCACTCTTAGGATATATCCAGAAGATGCTCAATAATACTACAAGGACATTCATTCAACTATGTTCACAGCAGCATTATTTGTAATAGCCAGAGACTGGAAACAACCTATAAACCCCTCATTCAAAAATTGGATAAAGAAAATGTGGCACATTTACACATTAGAGTACTACTCACTGGTAAAAAAAAAAAAATTAAAAAGACATTGAAATTTCCATGTAAATGGAAGGAAGTAGAAAACACCATCCTGAGTGAGGTAATTCAGACCCCAAAAGATAGACATGGTGTATACTCACTCATAAGTTGATGCTAGCCATAAACAAATGATATTGAGTCTATAGTTTATGATCCAGGAGAAGCTAAGTAACAAGGGGAAACCTAAGAAAAACATATATAGGTACACCTGGGAAGTCAAAAGAGCAAGATCACATGGGGAAAAAATGGAAGAAGGGAATTGGGGGAAGAAAGGAGGAGGGAAAGGGAAGTAGAGGGGAGAAGGAGAGAACTGAGAAGACCTTGAAGGAATGGAATAGTTTAGATGGATGAAGGGCAGAGCTGAGAGGGAGCCATTTTGGGCCTAGCAAGAAACCTGTCTCTAGAAAAATTCCCAGAAATCCACAAAAATGACCCCAGTTAAGGCCCTAAGCAATAGAGGAAAGGGTGCCCAAACTGATTTTGCCCTGATGAATATCATAAATATCACCATATAACATTATTCAGCAACTGATGGAAACAGAAGCACAGACCTGATTCAGAGCACTGGACTGAACTGAAGAGTGGGAAGGTGAGAATATGAGCATAGAGATCAAAACCATGATGGGTACACTCAATGAAATATCTTACATGAGCTAAGGGGAGCTCACCAACTCCAGACAAACATGAAAGGAACAAGCATGGGCCTAAACTCGTCCCTTTGAATGTGTTTGACAGCTTCATGGTTGGGACAGATTAAGGGATCACTGAAAGTGGCACCAGAATTTATCCCTATGGATTGTATTGGCTTTTTGGAATTCAATTCTCTTCAGATGGATACCTGCTCAGCATAGATATAATGGGGAGGGCCTTGGACGTTTCCTAAAGGAATGTACCTTACCCTCTCTGTGGATTGGATGGGGGTTGGAGTAGGGGTAGGTGGAGGAAAGTGGAGGAGGGGAGGGAGTGTGAATTTGGATTGGTATGTAAAATAAAAAACGATAGTTGGTTTTCTTTTTTTAAAAAATAAATAAATTTAAAAAGTTAAATAAAAATCTTTTTTAAAAATGCCCAAATAAATCTTTGATTTTCTCATAAAATTTCTACACTATTTACTGCCAACCTTTGCTTCTGGAAAGGGAGATTATGATATGATTGTCCTGTCTTACACTCAGTCCAATCAATTTTCTTATTCAAATCATTTTGTTCAAGTTCACGCCATGGTGATGTTTTGGTGTTTTGTTTTGTTTATTAAACAATTCTCTAAAATATCAAGTCTCCATCAACATCATTTCTGAAAGCATGATTAAGACAACCCTTTATTCTCTACAATTTTATGTAGAAGAATTTAAATTCCTCCCCTTCTCCCTTCTCTCTCCCCCTCTCCCATTCCCCCACTCTCACCCCTATGCCCATACTCAAACTTTTGCCTGGCAATCTTGTCTGCTTCCAATTTCCAGGAGGATCTATATATGTTTGTCTTTGGGTTCACCTTGTTCTTTAGCTTCTCTAGGATCGCGAACTATAGGGGAGAGCTTGGGGGAGTGGGATGGTTGAGATGTAGGAAGGGCGGATATGAGATCAGGGAAGAAGATATCTTAATTAAGAGAGCCATTTTAGGGTTGGCAAGAGGCTTGGCTCTAGAGGGGTTCCCAGGTGTCTATGGGGATGTCCCCAGCTAGGTCCTTGGGCAGTAGAGGAGAGGGTGCCTGAACTGGCCTTATCCCATAGTCAGACTGATGACGATTTTGAATATTACCATAGAACCTTCGTCCGGCGATGGATGGAGATAGAGACAGAGAATCACATTGTAGCACAAACTGGACTGAGCTCCCAAGGTCCAGCTGAAGAACAAAGGAGGAAAAATATGAGAACGGAAGTCAGGACCGTGAGGAGTTGGTCCAACCAATGAGACAGTGTACCTGATCTAATGGGAGTTCACCAAAGTCAGTTGGACTGGGACTGAACAAGCATGTGATCAAACTGGACTCAATGTGGCTGACAACTGCGGCTGACGAGAAGCCAATGATAATGGCACTGGGATTTGTCTCTACTGCATGTATTGGCTTTTTGGGATCCTAGTCTATTTGGATGCACACCTTCCTAAGCCTGGAGGGAGAGGGGAGGGCCTTGGGCTTCTCACAAGGTAGGGTGGAGGGGGAGGGTGGAGGGGGAGTAGGGGTAGTGGGAGTTGGGGAATGGGAGGAGGGGTGAAAGGGGAAAATTTGAATGGTATTATTTATAAAGCAAAAAAAAAAGACTTAAAAAAGAAAAAATTAAATTCCACCTTAACTAATGAGATTAAAAGATTACATGAGTGTGTTACCCTTTCATTCCTGTAAGCAGAACAGTAGACATAAGAGCCAGAGGAATCCTATGTGATGTGCTGCAGATGGCTGAGAGCATCAATACTCAGTGCAGCAATTTCAGTCACAGTAGAGGATTGTTGTAATATGGATGCTTTTTGGTTCCCAGCCACTCAGCCCCAAAATAATAACACAGAGACTATATTAATTAGATCACTGTTGGCCCATTATCTCTAGCTTCTTATTGGCTAACTTTTACATATTAATTTAACCCATCTCCATTAATCTGTGCATCACCATGAAGTCATGGCCTACCAGCAAAGTTTCAGCATGTCTGTCTCCGGCCACAGCTTCATGGCTTCTCCCTGACTATGCCTTTCTTTCTCCCAGCATACAGCCTAGCTTTCCCTACCTAACTAAATTCTGCCCTGATTTAGGTTCAAAGCAGTTCCTTATTCATTAATAGTAACCCAAGAATACAGAGAGAAAGCCCACATCAGAGGGTCATGTTTAGACAGCCTTGCTTTTCTCTGCCAAGTGTTCTAGGTTCTTTGAGAAAGCCAGAACTCCTTTTTACTGTCAATATCTTTTTGTAGTATACTAATGCCTTTTTAATATGAACACTTTGTAACTAATTTTATGTAATTAAATAATGTATGCTTGGAGCATCTTCCACTGTTTT
The DNA here is from genome assembly GCF_950005125.1 of Chionomys nivalis. Lineage (NCBI taxonomy): Eukaryota > Metazoa > Chordata > Mammalia > Rodentia > Cricetidae > Chionomys > Chionomys nivalis. The sequence continues at coordinate 82,303,522 of NC_080086.1, forward strand.
GTATGACTGCCACATAGGCATAAAACTCAGTCATTTTGCAGCGAATTACTGTGTCCTCTGTTAAGGCAGAAAAACCATAAGTACTCTATATGGTGGAGATGGAGAGAGAAAGAAGATATGGTAGAAAGAGGACTGTTTAATTTCTACCAAAACAAATGACTCAGCATGAAATTTGCTGAAAATCCTGTGACATCTGAGAAACAGTTCCAGTGAGTGACTGATAAGGAGGAACACCTGGGGCAGCCCAACTTCTTACTTCTGCTTCCACAGAGGTTTATGTTATGACTTGTATCACTGTGGAAGGAAGCTCATAATAATATGCTAGACAGTAATAAGTTGCAATATCTGCAGACTCCAGGCTGCTGATGGTGAGAGAATAATCTGTCCCAGATCCACTGCCACTAAACCTAGATGGGACCCCATCTTCTAAGCTATCTGTATAAATGATCGGGAGCTGAGGAGGGTTCCCTGGTTTCTGCTGGTACCAGCTTAAATAATTACTGATGTCCTGACTGGCCCTGCAAGAGATAGTGACTCTGTCTCCCACAGATGCAGAGAGGGAGGATGGAGATTGGGTCATCTGAAAGTCACTTCTGGCACCTAGGAATAGAGACATGGTAAACTGACACTTAGCTAAGCACAATAGCAAAAGACTTCCCACAAATTTTAGTCAACAATAGTCACCATGTAACAGTTAAATTCCCATTTTAGTCCCCATTTTTTACCTGAATGAAAGAACAATAAGAGCCCAAGGAGCTGAGCAGGGGCCCTCATTTCCATGTTGAATCCTAACTGCAATGACAATTGCACAGGGTGTCACTGGTATATGAAGAAGTCTTCAAGGCTGTGCAGTGAGTGCATGCAAATCATTGGAAACCAGTCAGTTTACTGTGCACAGCTGCAAGGCTTACTTATCTCAGTAACTGAGGCCAAACACAGTGTCCCTATGCTCAAGGTCAGATTATAAAGAAGTCTCCAGAGGATGCATTTCTTTTTGTAGGTTTTAAAATTATAGAGGGTATTTCAGAGATTATTTGAAAATATTTAGTATAAATGAACTCTATTTTTAATTATATTTTTCAAAGATATATTGGGGAATATAGACAAAAATCCCTGCTTTCAGTAAATATGTAACAGAGAAGAAATTATTAAATGTTTACCCCCAATAAAATAATCATTTTTGGTTTAAAAATTATGTGTTCTCCTATTGAAATTTTTGGGAGTTTGGAGTAGTCACTTCTTTAAATTAAAATTATAATTTTTAAACACAACCATTAATAATGAAATAAAAAATTAACAGTCTTAACTATGCTTTCTAAACTAAAAATTGTGGAAATACACAGTAGATGCACATGTAACACTTTGATTCCAACAACATGTGGCACTTGTCACTTGGTGTTCTGAATCCATGTGTAAATGGAGATACATTGATACCCAGAGACTAAATTAGCGCACTTTCTTCCCAGTTTGAGATTCTTCATGTTTGTTCACGTTTCCATGATTCCTAAACATGAAGTATTAATGAAGGATGGAAGGTTTGAATAATATAACAGAAAACACTACACATTCTTGAACATTAACAGTAGACATCATCCTAATTCAGGCAGCAGCATCACTGTCTTCAGTGTATCTCTATATCCAAACAAATTAAGTGAAGAAATATTTGTACATTTTCATAACACAAATAACTGAACATAAGAAATCTCACTGCCTGTCTCTGTCTTGGACATAGAGACTTTTTGATCATCACGGGAAGTAGAATCTATTAGATCTATAGTATCCTTGTCCTGGCGGCAGAAAATCCATGAAGTTTTTCAAAACCTAATTGTGAAAGGACAGACACTATTGCAACTTGAATCAGACCCAGATGATTTTCCTGAGTCCTAGACTTCAGTAATGGGTATGAGCAAATACCCAGTCATAAAGCAGCTTCTTCAAAATACATGAAAATCTCCTCTCAAGGAGAATCACACAACAATTTTTGAGCTAGATTAGTATTATTGCTTGCTTCTCTACCTCTTCACTTCACTCACTTTCTGCTTCTCTTTAATCTTTGTGGTTTGGAAGACAGTTCTGCCTTCTCATATGATAACTCCCAGAAATTCTTTAGGATATTTTTTTTCTTTTTTTTTCTTTTTTTTATTGTTTATTTATTTATTAAAGATTTCTGCCTTCTCCCCACCACCACCTCCCATTTCCCTCCCCCTCCCCCATCAGGTCCCCCTCCCTCATCATCCCTAAGAGTAATCCGGGTTCGCTGCCCTGTGGGAAGTCCAAGGACCACCCACCTCCATCCAGGTCTAGTAAGGTGAGCATCCAAACTGCCTAGGCTCCCACAAAGCCAGTACGTGCAGTAGGATCAAAAACCCATTGCCATTGTTCTTGAGTTCTCAGTAGTCCTCATTGTCCATTATGTTCAGCAAGTCCGGTTTTAACCCATGCATTTTCAGACCCAGGCCAGCTGGCCTTGGTGATTTCCTGATAGAACATCCCCATTGTCTCAGTGTGGGGGTGCACCCCTCACGGTCCTAAGTTCCTTGCTCGTGCTGTGTCTCCTGCTCATGATTTGGACCTTGAGATTTCAGTCCGGTGCTCCAAAGTGGGTCTTTGTCTCTGTCTCTTTTCATCACCTAAATGTTTTTCTTTGGGTTCACCTTCTTAATTAGCTTCTCTAGGACCACGCATAATAGGCTCAACGTCCCCTATTCATGGCTAGAAACCAAATATGAGTGAGTACATCCCATGTTCCTCTTTTTGGGTCTGGCTTACCTCACTCAAGATAGTGTTTTCTATTTCCGTCCATTTGCCTGCAAAATTCAGGTAGTCATTGTTTTTTACTGCTGAGTAGTACTCTAATATGTATATATTCCATACTTTCTTCATTCATTCTTCCATTGAAGGGCATCTAGGTTGTTTCCAGGTTCTGGCTATTACAAACAATGCTGCTATGAACATAGTTGAGCATATCACTGACTGGGAGAAGATCTTCACCAACCCCGCAATAGACAAAGGTCTGATCTCCAAAATATATAGAGAACTCAAGAAAGTAGACCGTAAAGGGCTAATCAATCCAATTAAAAAATGGGGCACTGAGCTGGACAGAGAATTCTCAACAGAAGAAGTTCGAATGGCCAAAAGACATTTAAGGTCATGTTCAACTTCCCTAGCGATCAGGGAAATGCAAATCAAGACAACTTTAAGATACCATCTTACACCTATCAGAATGGCTAAAATAAAAAACACCAATGATAGCCTTTGCTGGAGAGGTTGTGGAGAAAGGGGTACACTCATCCATTGCTGGTGGGAATGCAAACTTGTGCAACCACTTTGGAAAACAGTGTGGCGGTTTCTCAGGAATTTCAGGATCCACCTACCCATGGACCCAGCAATACCACTCTTGGGAATATACCCAAGAAATGCCCTATCATACAACAAAAGTATATGCTCAACTATGTTCATAGGATATTTTTAATGGTTGACAAAAGGAGGATGGCAGTTCCTCTCAATCTAAAACAGCATGCACAACATTATTTTTCAGGACATTCAGGATATGAATTCTTATTGTTCCTTTAATGTTATGTGAATATATGAAGGGAATGCCAGAAACTTAGAACTTTCCTTTACCAATGGACTTAATTGAACAGTATCATTTCTCATGAATGACTCAATTATGGTGATTCTGGGTTATACCTTTCTAAGAAAGTGTGTTTTGATAGTACAGTAGTTAGTATAATTCCATTGTAATACAATTTTAACAACTTCTTAGAAAACGAGCATACACACTGTATAAATAACAGAACTTGAAATTTGGATATCTTCTACTCCAATACTTAGGATTTTTCCCACTTCTACTCTGAAACTCATGATTTTTCCTACTTCAAATAGTTAAGATTTTTAAGAAGATAATATTATTGGGTAAGGAATAATGATCTCACTGAGCCTTCCTTTAACTTTCCAATTATAGTCTCTAGAACTTATGAATTTAAACATACAGTTCAGAAGAACTTGTCAGGTGTGGATGAGTTAATAATTTTGAGATGATCTGTTGATCCTGAAATATATAGCTGAGATAAATATAAAAACAAGTGCTATTCAAGTAGGATGAAAGGACATTGAGCTGTACGTAGTTGTGGATGCAAAGGAAAGATAGCAGAGAGTGAGAGATAGTACCCAGTGTTGAGGGAATAATATAGTATCTTGGAAGAATGAACATTAGCATTAGATTCTCTTCTCTGAAGTATGAAAGACACTCATAGCTCTCCTTGTCCTTGACTGTAATTTAGGAGACTACTGGCCACCAGAGCTGTTCTAAATCAGTTCTGAAGTTATTGTCACTAAATCACATAAAACTAATGGAATAAATGGCCTTTGACTTTTTTGTGTATGTGGCTTTCCTTAATATTTCATATTTCTGGTGTTTTTATTAGCTGGTGTCATTGTGACAAGAGTTTATAGCTTTGGTTTAAGATGAGAGAGTTCCAGAATTAGTCTTGGCTATGAATCCTATTTGCTAGATGTGAATAACTGTGGGGAAACATAAACTGAAAAATAAGTTTAAAGGAGGTCATATTTTCTTATGGATCATAGATTCCCAAGTGCTTAAACATCATAACTCTGATGTGTTACTTTTGGACTTGTGATGAGAAAGGGCATAGAGGTAGAGAGCATGTAATGTAATGCAGATCAATATTATTCAAAGAATGAATGAAAAAATGAGATTGATAATGACAGTAAGAGATTATATACCTAGTGCTAGGGACAAAGCCTATTCTTCAGAAGCACTCTGTAGTGACTGTCTTTTTCTAACTAAATCCAGTCTCTTAGTTCTTCCCCTTACTAGTGTTGCCATCAATTAGATTTTTCTAGAGTTTTCATTAAAGATATTCTATGTTCATGGCATCTATTTAGCCCTATACAATTTATTGCATCCTTTGCTTCGACTTCAATAATCTATCCATTGCCTTTATTAACTACCCAAAGGGACATTAACTATGCCATATACATTGTCTAGTCTCAAAGATTCATTAATTCGAGATTTTGTGGGAAGCGTACATAAACCCACAGTTGTTGCAGTCTTCTTTTCTGCAAATTTGATGCCATTTGGCAGTGACTCTGTAACAAAGCTTCTCGCCTTATGGGAGAGAGTAGGAAAGAGAGTGAGTGAGCCACTGAGTGAGGAAAAATAATTTCTCAGAGGTATTCCTTAAAGTGACAAATCATTTAACTAAGTCATCCGTCTTCAGATCCCACAGATCCCAAAGCAACATTCCCCAGGAAAGAGGATTCTATCCATCAGTCTGGGACACACTGTATATCTAGATATAAATTCTTGAATTAGGAATTTCCATTAAATTAGTTCTATGCACATATGAAAGAATCTAAATACTAATACTGTGGAGATCATCTTTTCTTATTTTTTTCTTTTTATTATTGTTTCTTTGAAAATTTCATGTTGTGTCTTTTGATCATATTCACTCAGATACTCCTAATTCCTTCCCAAACTATGTTTCCTCTGTTCAGCTTTCTCCACTTTCTTTCTTTTTTTTTTTTTTCCACTTTAGGACACATTAAGTTATAGAATCTTTTCAAATTAGAGGTCATTGAGTCAGAGATTTTAATGAAAAAATAATCCATTCTGTGGCAATATGAGATGTGTTTGTCCTCAAATTTGATCTATTTTCATTTCCCATTTGCGAAGAAACAAGATATTTATGTTTTACGGACTGATGTGGCACCAAGAGACCATGTCTACTCACCAATTATCTTTAAGTTCTTCATCATCTTCAGATCCATGTTAAATGAATGAAGTGACCTGATATCCACAAAGGGAAAAGAATCAAATGAAATGTGCCTTCCTTTCTGAGGCCTAAGCTAATTGTAAACATGTATGTTCTCCCTTGGCTCATTTCCCAGCCCACTCAGCTGCTTCTTGTATAGACTCTAACATGGTGGTGCTTCAATAAATGAAATGGTTAGATCTCAGCTGAGTCATTAGCAGTAAACAAGCGTATTTCCATCAGAGGACTGCAAAATGAGGCTAGGCAGAAAAAACTTGCAAGACAGTCCTGTGACATACCTGTGTGGTAGTTCAACTGGCAAGAATCTAGCAAGATTCTCATGCCATAAGCTCATGATAGAGACCCAAGCATGATACCAATAAGGGAGGCCTATCACAGCATGTCCTACAAAAGGGACTTTCAAAAGAAATCTACTCATACCCCAGCAGATAAGACTAAGAGTGATAGTCATTCCATGTCAAGGCTGAGATTATGGAATGTATTTGCTACTGAAGCACAACTTTCTCTATTCTAATGAATACACTGAATATTAAGAATAGTACTCAAATGTGAGAAGTGACTACTACAGATGGAGATACTACCATGTGCCACAAACAAAAGGTGGGATATACTGAAAACAAATGACAAAAACTTGTTTCTATTCCTGAATCACCCACAGTGATTTGTCCCATTGCATTCTGTCTTTGGCTGGCAGTTGTAAGTCATTTTTATAAATTATTACTTCTAATCATTCTTTGGATTCCTGTAACATATTTCAAGCATGTCAAGAACAAAATGTCAAATCCTCATTTGTTCATCATACCAGAAAGCAAGTTAAGTTCACTACTTACAAAGAGACCAAGCTGAAGAAGCCTCAGGCTGGCAGACAGTGGTTATAGGGTCTAATCCCAGCCTAGATTCAATGTCATCAACACAAAGAAGGTGCGACATTATTGAGACGATTATGTTGAAAAGATTTTCTTAATGGATTTGATAATGTGTGAGTTCATGGTTATAAATAGGAATACCTGTAAGTATGATCTACCTTGTTCCTACAGGAAACTGATTGAACATGTCTGCAGCTGAATAGCAGCATACAAAGCCTCCCTGAAGCAGTGGTTTGTGAAAAGCCCACAGATAGTTCAAACTGACTTGTGGGCTGCAACTGAGAAACTTCAGCATTGGTAGTAAATTCCCTCCCCAGAACAGTCACGTGCTCTGCCATACTTTTCCTTATTCTCTTGAGAAAGGTCTTTCACTGAATCTGGAACAGGGCTGGCACTTTGGAAGCTCCAGCAATCATCCCGACATGTCTAACCCCAATAGCACTGACATTATTTACTTAAATTTTTAATGTGAGTGCTTGGGGTTTTGAAATCAGGATCTCATGTTTTATATAGTGAACATCCTTACACATTGCTCCATCTCCAACACTACATGGAATCTCAAATCAAAAGACTTGCCAACTCTCACTGTGTTTGGTGTTATAACTGATATGATAACTGAGCATAAGCATTGTAGTTCCTGATTATTTCCCCATATTTTCTGTTTCCATAATTTCCTCAGTTTGAGTTTTCTTTATTGTCTCTATTTCAGTTTTCAAGCCTTGAATCATTTCTTTCATAAGTTTGATTGATTTTTCTTGATTTTCTTTAAAATTTTCTTGAAAGCGTTTGTTGATTTCTTCCTATTTTTATTTGATTTTTTCTATCATTTCTTTGAAAGAATTTTTAATTTCCTATTTAAGGGCCTCAAACATCTCAAAAATTTACTTTTAGGCCATTTTCTTCTGCTTGGTAGTTTTCAAGTCCTGCTATTTTAGAGTCACTGGTTCTTGTTGGTGTCACGTTGTTCTTTGTGGTGTTGAATGTGTTCTAAATTTACCTACCCATCTTTTCCTCTGATTAGTGCAGTTGGGACCATGTCTCTGGTGATCACTCTTGCAGGTCTCAGTGAATAAAAGACTCATATGGTAGTCAGAGACACAGTTCCAATAACTCTGGAGATTACTTGGCATTCCCGGAGGTCACTTGGCTCTCAAAAAGTTTGCTCTGCTTTCCCAGAAATTATTGGGATCTGATCACATGGAAGTCACTTCTTTGGTTCTGATCCCATGGAGGTTGCTTGTGTGGGCTGGCTCCCATGGAGAGTGCTGGCTCAGGCCTGGTCCTGTCTAAGTAGTTAGCCCTGGCCTGCTCTGGAGTAGATTGCTTACTTGACTCACAGAGCTCACTGTCTTGTCATTGGCTTGGGCCTGCTCCCACAGAGGTTGCTGACTTGGGCTTGATCCTGCAGAGGTTGCTGACTTGAACATGCTCCCACTTATGTAGCTTACTCGGAACTCCTCCCACAGAGTTCACTGGCTCGGGTCTGCTCCCGCGGATGTCGCTGGCTCACTGGCTGATATCTGCTTCTGCAGAGATCTCTGGCCTGGTCTTGGTCCCACAGAGGTTGCTTCAGAGGTTTAGGCCTGCTTCCTAGGAGGCCATACCTTCATACCTGGCTTACATATTTTGATGGGAACCAGGTACTCAGAGGTACACCCAGTGTGCAGAACCTGTTCTCTACAGTTTGATTCTCATGATCTTCAAGGTCCAGAGTAAAAAGGGCAAGAAAGCTATATCATACCAGAATAAGGTCTCAGCTCAAGTTTGCTTCACTTTGAGAGGAAATATGTTATGAGCTGAATAGTCTCACTACATGTAAGTGAAGAATTTTACAGTAAATTTTTGTTACAAAAGAGTGAGAAAAGATATTTTAGGATATCAAGGGGAATACCATAATTCAAATGAAGGGCATAGAAACAGTATGTAATCTAATTCCCCAAAAGCAACACAGTACTTTATAACACATTTAAAAATTCCTAAAGAATACTAAATATATAAATTATTTATACTCTAGAAGTATATGCCCAGTTAACTTCAAAGAAACAATGAAAGCAGTGTCAAGAAAATGATCTCTTTAAATGCTCAGGTGACACACAATTAATAAAAACTCAGAGACAGATATTGTAATTCAACTGAAGACCAGAAAAGAAAAGCAGTCAGCCACTGACTCTTACCTTGACTTCAGTCCAGAAATGGTGAACTTGAATCCAGGAAATCTCAGACTGAGACTGATACTGAGAGCCGTCTCCTTCCATTTTATAATCATCTCTAGTTCTGTGGTTAAGGGAGTACACCACCACCACCTGGTTTCTGTGGAAATCTACTATGGCCACTGGGATTAAATGTGTGTGTCAATGTGGATACTAGAATTGAAGGTGTGTGTCATTGCTGCCTGGTCTGTGAGGGTGGCCAGTATGGCTGTTTTATTTTTTTCTGAACATCAGACAAGCTTTATTTATTAAAATAAAAATGAAATGCCACTACAAAAAAATAAAATAAAATATACCTCTGATCAACCTTGAAAACATACATAATGTGACTACAAACAAACTCTAAGTAATAAATAAAATACAATGTTAGAGTCATTCTAAAACATAATCAGCATTGCTAACCTAAGATTATAATGGCAGCCTTGGCATAAATCATTCCAAGGATAATTCACACTGACAGGTTTTTTAACATGTACCTTTTAAAAATTTTATGTGTATGAATATTTTGTCTTATTACACATAGCTGCACTATGGTGCTTTCAGTGGTCAGAAAATGACATTAAGGAAGTGAAGTGGTGGTGCATGACTTAAATGCAAGAACTCAAGAGGCAGAGGCAGGTAGATCTCTACGAGTTTGAGACTAGCAAGGTCTATAAGACCTAGTTCCAGGACAGGGTCCTAAACTACAGAGAAACCCTGTCTCAACCCCCCACCCCAATAAAAGAAAGAAAAGAACATTGAATGCCCTGCAATTGAAGATAAATATGGTTTTGTACTGCCATGGCAGTGCAAAGAACCTAACCTAGGTTCCCTGACAATAAAAAGAAATGCTCTTAACATTGAATGATTTCTCCAGTCCTTGTCCCATTTTGACAAAACATTTGTTCATTGTGTAATACATTTGTCTAGAATTCATTTACCCCAACTGTCCATACTATAACCTTCAGAGTAGAGTAAATAACATAAATTCATCTTAACAGTCTGAAATGGCTGTTCTTACTAAATAAAGAAATGAAACTTTGTCTTTCTGTGCAAAATGAATCATTAGAGAACATCAGAATTAATCAGTTTATAAGATGAAATAAAATATTGGAGCTGAGAGATGGATTCACAGCACTGACTGTAGTGATGCTGTCAGGCTCAACAAGTTTTTATATTGAACATGTGACCTTCTCACAACATATATTAACTAATAGTCCTTGTTTTCTTTTTGAAAACTATTTTATTTAAGAAATTAGACCCAGAGGCTTGGTAACAAAGAGGTACAGGGATCCCTGGGAAGCAGGGATAGAAGAGATTTTCTGGGTTGGCTGGGGGATGGATTGGAACTAGAGGGATCAGATTCTTTTGGGGTACAGGGAGAGAGTATTGAAAAGATGACAGGAAAGAAGGTGCTTTTCAGGATCAGGTAGAAATGTGATGCAAGAGAAACTCCCAGGAATCTACAAGGAAGACCACAGCTAAGACTCATAGAAATAGTTATTACTTAACATGAACTGGCCATCTTCTGTGATCAGATTGGTGACTACCCCTGTTGTCATCAGAGAGATTATCAAGTAATGGACTGAAACAGATGCAGAGACCCACAGACAAACACTAGGTCAAGAACTGGAACTCTGGCTGAGGAAAGAGAAGGACTGTAAGAGTAAGATGGGTCAAGGACATCACAAAAAATCCCACAGAGACAACTCAACTGGCTCATAGGAACTCACAGAGTCTGAACCAACAACCAGGATGCCTGAATGGGACTGCCCTAGGCCGTCTAAATATATGTGACAGTTGTGTAGCTTGGTCTACTTTTGGGACTCCTAACAATGGGAGTGCAAGCTGTCTCTGATGCTTTGGTTGGCTCCTGGGAAACTATTTCTCATATTAGATGGTCCTGCCCAGCATTGATAGAAGGAGCCGTGTTTAGCCTTGACACAATTGAAATGCTATGCTTTGTTGATGATACCATGGGGAGGATTGTTTCTTTCTGAATAGAAACATAGGAGGAAGGGATTGAGAGAGAGAAAGCAAAAACTTCATGATTCACCCCATATGTTATTCTTACTGGTTGTCACTACAAGCTCTGAAACAAGAATAAATCAAACCTTTCTCTTCAATTCCAAAAAAAAAAAAAAAGAAAGCAATTTGAGCTTCCAAGAATAAAACTGACAGTTCAAGATTTCCTTCCTTCTGAAAATCAGCAACAATCTCAGTGATTACAGATTCTCAAATTTTACCCTTTATCCCTTTTTCCATGAAGGAGATTTGGTGCTCCTTCTAAACATTTCATTTAGATTCATTAGAACTTTTTGTTTAGGCTTGTTTGTCAGTAGATATGCTAGGCAGAATGGGCAACAGCTAATCCCTGATTTTCGAGAATGGATAAAGGTATCCTTGTGTTTTCTTTTTCTAACAATTGTTTATATAAATTTATTCCCAGTTTAATTTGTAATGTGAGAAGAATCTAATTTCCATTCATTTTTTATCTCTAGTGTAGATAAACAGCAGTGGGTAAGATATAAACAAACATGATAGTCCTGTGGATTTTATTAAAACATTTTTATTATTGCTTTTTTCCCCATAGATTTTCATTAAATCCCTAGAACCATACTGAAACATATTAAACAAATAAATGTAGGCTACTGTGATAAGAAGAAAGGAGAATTACCTCAGTAAACCATAAACTTCTAAAACAAAAAAAAGAAAGCAAAAAAAAAGAAAATAAAACATGTTCAATGTTAAAAAAAACAAACAAAAAGAAATTAGTCAGGCAACATAAATAAATAAATAAATAAATCAAGTCCACTTAATTGACACAAACTATTAAACAATAAGCATATGACACTGATTATAACAGTTTTTCAAACACTGATCTGGTCTTTCACACCTGCAAAAATCAGGACTATTCTCCCAGGGAACCTGTGTGTTAGCATGAATCTATTCTATGGTGACCATGAACTATGAGAGAATCATGTGTTTGCTTATTTTACTTTTCATTCTTAAAGAAAAATTTATAATACACCCTTTGAAGCTATTTCTTACTCTATTTGTTATTCAAGAGTAAGGATGTTCATTACTTAGATATTTCATTAATTCATGCATTGCTTTAATTAATGTCTACTTTGGTTGTCTTGTGTTTACCAAAGATACAAAATATAACTTTTAATTTTTAAGATTTATCTGTGATGTATCATACTTTATATTTTGGATGATGTATCTTTTGCTAAAAGAATAAGGCATTTTCTGAAACTAACATGTGAAAATACTACACAAATATTTGCTAGAATGTTTTGGTCAGTAGTGTTCACTTGCTTTGATTTTTTTTCTTGGTTATCAGTTGAGGAAAATGAGTACTATATGTCTCTTTTCTACCACATGGAAACTGTTGTCTCACTGTAGATTCAGAAATATTATCTTTATTGTCTGTCTTATTGTTTGTAAATTGTACATACACACATAAATAGCCTTACTGTAGATCCTATTTTTTTTCTGTATTGTATGCTTCATTGTTGATAAATGTGTGTAGATATGCAAATAAATAGTTTAGAAATGACCTGCAAATTTGTGATATTGCCTGCTTTGCTATAACACAATAAAAAGTATCAAATCTATTATCTCACTAGTCTGAAGAAAAATCTAATTTCCTGTTAAATCCTTTCTTAATGTACTATCAGTTACCTTCATACTATGCAGATTATCCGATATTGGCTATAATTCTCACTATTCTTTAAAAAATTTAACTTATGGTCTAGTCTTCCTGAGTGTCTGTCTCCTTTGTTCATTATATTTCAGAGGATCTATTGTTTACTGAAAGCATCGATTGAAAAATCTACATATTATACTGTTATTTAACTATCATTAATAAAAAGAAACCCAGATTTCAAAATTTATCAGCAGAAATATTTAATGGGAAATAGAATTATTATTCAAAATTCATGATAGAGAAGAGGGAAGGAAGGAGGGAGGGATAGAGGCAGGAGAATGACCACCCTTTCACTGAGGTCATGATCATAAGGGTCCATGGCTCTCTGAATGATAATTGCATAAAAGAAAATACATAAAAGCAGTGGGGAGACAAGTTGCAAAGTAGAAGGGGGTCTGCATTATGAGAAAGAAACTAAATTGGAAAATGTAAACTGGCATACATGTGTATTGTCAAGAGAAAGACAGAGACAGAAAGCAATCATAGTTACTAGATAGATTACTAAAAGACTGAAAGATATATGATAAATAAGCAAAGAGATGATAATGATAGATAGATAGATAGATAGATAGATGACAGATAGAGATGTATTGATTCAAGGTAAGATAGAGATCATCTTCAAAGGCTCCTGGAGATCTCCATTACAAATTACAATCGTTTCTCCCTTCTCTACTATCACTTACACTACTCGATCCAGAGCAAAGAATAAATATTGTTCAACCGGAGTATTTGAAAGGACACTAGAGAGAAATTAGACATTATGAAGATACCAAAATACTTAAGGATATCGAATAACCTTATAAGCATATGATGTATCTTGTGTCTACTAACCGATGTAACCGTATGAGATCAATTTGAAAGCAAATCCCTCTTCTGTAGCTGTAAGAATATATAAGTTAGACCTCTGTCAGTTCCTACATCTACTTCAAAATTCTTTGTTGCTGATAAATCGTCCTTTTCAGGCACTGTAAGATGCTGCTGTAGAGTTCTCACTCTTTACTTTTTAAAGTTACCTACTCCATATTGTGCTCTCATTCACCAAAGGGTCAATTCAATGAGTAATACACTGCCCACCCTAAGATACAGAAGAATATGGAACCTCCACAGATTTAGAAACAATGAAGAAACCTTATAAGTCTGTGGGAACTTGATATCCTGTCCCAAACCTGGTTTGCAAAGGACAACATGTAACACACCAGAATGAAAAACAATATCACATCCAGTAGGTAGATAAAACCTGAGATTCCAAAACTTAGGACACTAGGACACTTGCGGGCTTTCATTGAGGTTGATTACAATAAAAGAAAAATTATACCAATTACAAAACTTTGCAAACTATGTAATAAGCACAAACCAGAGTATCTGAATTAGGTCCTAGGCGTATTCCCTGGAGAAACTCTTTCATTACAGTAAAAATAAATAAAATTTCTAGATTAAACAACCATGCCAGATTAACAAATATTAAATTAAAGTCTTTATATATATATATATATATATATATATATGATATGTATATACAATGCTTCTAAAAGATATTTAAAATAATGCTGTCAAGTCTATTTAGAAAGGTAAAAGAGAATATGACATAGACATTTCAGCATTTAAAAAGCTGAATGAGATTTGGCAAACAAATATAAATCATTAAAGGAAAGCCTTAAAAATAAAGTTCAAGAAATTAATGAAAAATTCTAAATGCTTAAAGTTTTCAACAATAAAATGAATGATGAGATAAAATTATTCTGGTGCAGAGGCAACATCCTGGCTGTTACAGCTTGAAGGACGAGAAATTGATGTCATTTTACATCTAGCCAAATCCCAAATTCAGCAAGACAAGGCTAACCAGACTTTTGAGCTACAAACTATTGCCCAAGTTCCCTTGTGCCTTTGTCTCACAATGATGCCTAGTGAAATGCTACTATATAGTAAAACAATACTTTGCAGCTGGACCCCTTCAAGCAGGAAGGTTTTTGATAGGGTCTACATCACTGTGGGAGGAAAATGTGTACCTTGGCAACAGTAATAAACTCCCAAATCCTCAGGCTCCACTTTGCTGATTTTAAGTGTGAAATCTGTCCCTGAGCCACTCCCACTGAACCTCTCTGGGACCCCAGGGTCAAGTTTGGACACCTGATAAATTAGACGCTGTGGAGGCTGGCCTGGCCTCTGTAGGAACCAATTCAAATAGGTTTTCCCATCACTGTGTAAGAGGCTCTGACTGGACTGGCAAGAGATGGAAGCCGATTGTCCAATGGCAACTGACAATGAAAGTGGAGTCTGGGTCATCACAACATCACCACTGGTTTCTGAAATTATAAAAGAGTAGCAAAAAATGATGTAAAAATTTCCTGAGAAATCTTTCTGAAATTCTTTATGCTATTCATTTCAAAGGAGATCCTGTTATCTTTTGTGATATTTTAAAACAATGTATCAAACGCTTTTCAAGTGTGCATGCACACACACACACAAACACACACAAAGAAGTAATTTAGAGGTCCTAACAGTCGTAGTCTTAACAACCCCATTTTATAAGTAAGAATCTTCATCTTAACACAGCTCTTTTCTCTTTAATTTCTAATTGCTACATAACTAAACATTACATGCTCATGCCAGAGGACTGGACATGCCTGATCACACATAGACAACACTCATAGGAAGCCAGAGTTCATCCTCTTTCCCCATTCTCTTCTTTTATCTCCCTCCCTCCTTACCTAAAATCCAGAATGTGAGCAGAAAGAGGGAATGGACAAAACACATCATTTTGAGAAGATGAACAAAGGAGGGTTATTAATGATGGTGAGAACAAAGTTGAGCTTTTATCTCAGCTCAGCAAAACAAAGACCTCCCTAGGGAGCAATATGCAAATACCATGGTCTTTCAAACAGTGTACATAGAGGAGACAGTTATGTCAGTTTATTAAATATTAAAGAATGATTCATAAAGTTCTTCTTTATATCTGTAGTGAAAGTAATAAAGCAAAACATGTTGACAGATGAAAGACTAGCGGAAAAACTGACAATATAGAGTACATCAGTTGGAAATATGGATTAACAAAGTAGTCTAGTTGTCTAATTTGAAATATACTTAAATTTTATCTACAACAACACAACTTAATTGCAGAAAATTTAATGTGGTTAAAGCACACAGGTAATTATCCTCTTAATTTTGCTCATAGTTTCTTGTACAAAATGGAAGCAAATCATTCAAACTTCTCTTCAAATTATTGGCTGTATTCTTATTCAGTATTAGAACATGGACTTCTGATTACAGTTGACTCAGTTAATTTAGCAATGTATTACAAAAGAAAATAGACACAATAAGTATTACAAAAGTCATATATACTATACATTCATCAAGAAATACACAAAAGCACAATTATAAACATTACTATACATACCACACTGTTTTTATAACATTGAAATGCTCTTTTGGATCAAATTTTCTTAATATTATATATCAGAGAACGTCACAGGCTCCCTGTTGTCAACTAAGTTATTGTATTTTGTCATTGTCCAATCTCATTTGAATTAAATCATTCAGTCTATATTCTTTAGTAACCTACTTTCATTTTCAGGGTACAGGCGTTTCTTTAAAGGTTCACTCATGTTCTGTGAATAAATAAATAGTATATGTTGATTGCTGAATCTTCTAGTAATCATAAAATTTATTCTTCAATTAGGACAGATTTATTTTTTATTTTCAGAATTTAATAAATATACTAAGAATTTTTTCAATCACATTATAAATCAACACATATTTCCATTTATTTTTAGAGGAAACATAGGAGTGAGTGTATTTAGATGCCTCCATGCCAGATAAAAAAATGAAATCTACTATAGTTCATTAAATATAGATTGTTTTACATATTAATGTCAATATTTTGTAATATATCCTTATTTTAGTCATTGTGACAATAAATTTTACTTGAAAGAGATACTTGATCATTTTATCATTATTTTAAAATTTTGTTCTGTTTTATTTTGTTTCCTGGTACAAAGGAGATACCATATCCCAAAGAATAAATGTAAATGCCTTGTGTATATTTTGTTTACATTTCTCCTTTAATTTTTTTTTAATTGACTGCTAAGCATAGACATCATTTTCATGCTAGTGCCTTCCAAATTTTTTGACAAAATGTAGCCACTGTTATTAAGTTAATGCCAATTTTTAGAATGTAGTTGATTGTAAAAAGGTATTGGTAACAAATGGAAACTACCTCAACAACATTTTCTGTGTTAGCAATTATTTTCATAATTATCTTACTTCCAATATGTGGGGAACCAAATGACAGTTCAGGAAAACCAGAAATTTATCCTTAATTAACTAAAAGAAAGAAAATGAGCAAATTACAGTCCTCTGAAAATTGACAGAACAAATGCATATCCATATTAAAACCAAAACTTTTTGACACAAATTCATCCTTCATAAGCTCTCTAAAAATTATCACAGAGCTGATCACAAACATAAAACTAGGGCAATCATTAAGTATAATATATGAAAATTCTAGTGAACCTTGTGGGTTTTTTTTTTTAAGATTTATTTATTTATTATGTGTACAGCATGTCTTCCACGTGTGCACGCATGCCAGAAGGGGGCGCCAGATCTCATTACAGATGGTTGTGAGCCACCATGTGCTTGCTAGGAATAAAACTCAGGAACTCTGGAAGAGCAGTCAGTGCTCTTAACCACTGAGCCATCTCTCCAGCCCCCTGAGCCTTGTGTTTTAAAGATGACTTAGATCAACACCAAAATGACAATCTGTGAAGATAATTTGTGAGATAGACCTTAATAACATACCATATATTTATCTGTGAAATACGCTGAAAAAAGACATGAAATTTTTAAAAATCTTTTCCTTGAAACATTACTGTCTTAAATATTCAATAAACTGTTCAGACGAACAATGAAGTCATATCATCATTTTATTCATTTTATATATTTATTATTTTAATTGAAATTAGATTATTTTAAAAGATGATACATTGTCCTCAAAATATACCTCATAAAATGACATACACAATATATCCTCGCATTGTATGTTCATTATATATTACACATTTGTTTGGTATGAGAAAATATATGATATATTTTGTGCTCCTAGAACAAATAAATAGAGCTAGTTATAATCTGCTATGTATATATGAATATACTGAAACTATAGAACATTGTCAAAACAAAATTATGAAATGTATTAGGTAAAATCCTGAGTTTCTATGGAATCTTGATGGAAATGGTAAGAAGATCTTTAAAGACAATCTGGTGATTTAGTATAATATAAAGAATGTTCTTACCCTGTCATTCTGAAATTGCTGCATTGATTATTAATAACTGCCAACTTCTGGAACTAAACAAAATTCCATTTTATGAGTATATATATATATATATATATATATATATATATATATATATACTCACATATCTAGTCATGAAATTGCATTGAGGACAAAGAAGAAATAAGATATTTTATTTGAAAACTGATAGAGGAAATGTAAAAATATATTCCCCAGGGAAAGCATTCTGGATACTTCATTACCTTATGATTCAAATTATATTATACTCACAAAAAATAAAAGTATGGAGTAGAAAAATTGTGTTTTCTACTTGTTAGAGAAAAGGAATGCTGCAGGGTATACAAATTCATACAGGGCAATGGAACAACTTATTATGTTTCTCATTGGAGGATGAATCCCATAATATATTAGTTAAGGGTCATTTATTATATGAAATTACAGCAATACCCTGAGGAATTCAGGTTTTCTGGGTGCTAGGTAATCCAGACCAGTGCTGTCACACAATAAAAAAAAAATGTATTGTTGTGGTGAGAGATACTCATAATGGGAGGAACTACACATGTTCTTAAAGAGTAGGGACACATATAACTTCATTAATTCTTAATCAAACTTCTCAACTTCTAAAAGGATTCTAAGTGCTTTGCATTTTGACAAACATCTGTGATGTAAATATTCATAAAATCTTCTTAAATATACTGCTAATTTGAGCCATGAAAGCTAAACATTTGTTTACAGTTGATGGACACTTCATGTCCCACACATTTCTAGTGTTCAGTTCTAGCTATTTCCCAGAAATTAGTCACTGTACTCACACAGCAAGAAATTTAAAGGTTATTTGGATTTGTTTTGTTTTGTTTTGCTTAACGTGTTTTTTGTTTGTTTTTAGCTCTCTTGGAGGGTTCATGTTAGTCACAAGAACAGAAATGATTTTATTTGTAAAAGATTGTTCACTCAACATAATAATACGAAAGTTTTAACATTGACCTCTGTGGTAGTTTAAATGTACTTGGCTCCAATAATATTTAAGTAGGGGCATTATTAGGAGAAGTGGCTTTTTTGGAGTGTTTATGGCTTTGTTGGTGAATGTGTCTCACTGTGAGGAAAGCTTGGAAGTTTGCTATACTCAGAATACCAGCCACTCGACTTCCAAATATCTGCAAGATGTGAGAATATTAGCTATTTATTTCTTAATATACACATGCCTACATTCTGACATGTTCCCTGCAATGATAAAAATGGACAGAAAAACTAAAACTGTAAGGAAGTCCCAATAAAATGTTCCATTTACAAGAGTTTCTCTGGTCATAGTTTCTCTTCATAGCAATAAAAAGCCTAACTAAGAAAATATTTAGGGGGTCCTGAAGTAGATTTCTTCATATAGGTTATGATATTGATCTAATTGCAATTAGGAAAATGAAAAGAACAATCTACCACACAAACTCTTCATCCAGCCTTCACTGCCTACTGTTGTAGGTTGTGGCTCAGGTGGAATAATTTTACTTTTGGTGTCATAAAAATCACTATCAGACATGGAATTGTGCAGCTGAAATTGAGTAAAGTCAGTCTCTATAAGAGATCGTCTTGTGTTTTCTCAACTAAATGTTCCCATAAGCTTCAAGGCTAGTTGTATCTCAGAAAAACTTTCAAACAGTTAAATGTGACAACAGAAGCAGTCATTTCTCTAGCTACTTTATATTATGATCTATTATACTCTGACTGTGAAATCATAACTGTATTGAAATTAAGAACATCCAATGTCTTCTGATTCCAGGCTATTGGTTTTAAGAGTAAAATCTGTCCCTCACCTGCTACTTCTGAAACACCAGGAGTTCCAGAGATGGAACCAGTGACATACTTGATGAGGATTCTTGGAGTCTGGTTCAGTTAAGTTGGTACCAGTGTGTATGTATCTCACTGTCCTCACAGGGATGGCAGTTGGTGTTGACTAACTCACATAGAGTCACAGACAGGACATCTAGAGACTGAGTTAGTATAAGTTACCTATGGAGGCTGAACCCAGACATAGGCCATTAATTAGAACATTGCTGATAATTAAAATGTATCTCTAAATCACTTTGAAATGTGTAAAGAATATTGTTTTATCAAATTTAAACCTAAACAGTGACAATGATATGGAGTGCTAATTTGAAGAAATTTGATATTTATGTAATATCATTCCATTAGCAGTAATGTGACCTGAAATCCAGAAACCAAATGAGCTGTGGTTATGACAGCATCTCCTTGCTTTTTCCATGTATGTCTAATATGCCATATTACAGCAGCAGTTTGTCTTATAGTGTTCTAATAATGAATCAGTGAGTTGAATTAAAGAGGTACTCACATAAGTGATGGGAGTTTCATAATATTTTAAGAAGAGACTGACAGGGCAATAGGCTCTATTGTCTCTAGTTTTAAAATACTATACTTCATTACTTAGCTTCTCTAGGATCATGAACTATAGACTCTATGTCCTTTGTTTATAGCTAGTATCCACTTACAAGTGAGTACATACCATATTCAGTTTTTGGGTCTGGGTTACCTCACTCAGGATAATGTTTTCTAATTCCATAATTTACATGTAATATTCAAGATGCTGTTGTTTTTTTTACCACTGAGTAGTAAAGTAAATGTGCCACACTTTATCTATTCTTCAGTTGAGAGGCATCTAGGTTGTTTCCAGGTTCTGGCTATTACAAATAATATTGTTATGAACATAGTTGGATTTTTTTTTAGTATGATTGAGTATCTATTGGGTATATGCTGAAGAGTGGTATTGCTGGATCCTGAGGTAGGTTGAGTCCCAATTTTCTGAGAAATAATCATACTGATTTCCAAAGTGGTTCTACCCAAAGAAAAACATGTATAGACCCACCTGGAAATTGAAAACAGACAAGATCGCCTGACAAAATTGGGAACATGGGGCCAGGGTTAGAAGGAAGGGGAGAAGGGGAAGAGAAAGGAAGAAGGGAAGGCTTGAGGAGAACTTGAGGGAATTCAATAGTGAGATGGAAGGACAGATATGAGAGCAAGGAAAGAGATATCTTGATTGAGGGAGTCATTATGGGGTTAGTAAAAAAACAAACAAACAAACAAACAAAAAAACCTGGCTCTAGAAAATTTCCCAGGAATCCACAAGGATGTCCCCAGCTAGGACCCTAAGCAATAGAGGTGAGAGTGCCAAACTGGCCTTGTCTGGTAGTCAGACTGATGATTATCTTTTTTTATTTATTAAAAAATTCCACCTCCTCCCATCCTCACCTTTCCCTCCCACTCCCCCAACTCCCCATCCCCTTCCCTCTCCAGTCCTAAGAGAAGTCAGGAAGCCCTGCCCTGTGGGAAGTCCAAGGTCCTGCCCCCTCCATCCAGGTCTAGGAAGGTATGCATCCAAACAGACTAAGCTCCCAAAAAACTAGCACATGTAGTAGAATCAAAACCTGGTGTCATTATCATTGGCTTCTCAGTCAGCCGTCATTGTCAGCCACATTCAGAGAGTCTGGTTTGATCATATGCTCAAATTTTTCTAGCAATAGCAATAAGAGAGAATAAGGAGATCAAGGGGATTCAGATTGGAAAGGAAGAAGTCAAACTTCCGTTATTTGCAGATGATATTATAATGTACATAAACGACCACAAAAACTCTACCAAAGAACTTCTACAGCTGATAAACACCTTTAGTAATGTGGCAGGAGACTCCCAAAAATCAGTTGCCCTTCTATACACAAAGAACAAAGAAGCAGAGAGGGAAATCAGAGAAACATTACCTTTCACAATAGCCACAAATTGCATAAAGTGTCTTGGGGTAACACTAGCCAAGGAAGTGAAAGATCTATTTGACAAGAACATTAAGTCTTTGAAGAAAGAAATTGAAGAGGATACCAGAAAATGGAAGGATTGTCCATGCTCTTGGATTGGGAGGATCACCATAGTACAAATGGCAATCCTACCAAAAGCAATCTATAGATTCAATGCAATCCCCATAAAAATCCCAACAAAATTCTTCACAGACCTTGAGAGAACAATAATCAACTTTATATGGAGAAACAAAACCCCAGGATAGCCAAAACAATCCTATGCAATAAAAGTACTTCCAGAAGCATTACCATCCCTGACTTCAAACTCTATTTCAGAGCTACAGTAATGAAAACAGCTTGGTATTGGCACAAAAACAGAGATGTTGACCAATGGAATCAAACTGAAGACCTGGACATTAATCCACAAACCTATGAACACCTGATTTTCGACACGGGAGCTAAAATTATGCAATGGAAGAAAGAAAGCATCTTTAACAAATGGTGCTGGCATAACTGGATGTCAACCTGTAGAAGAATGATTATCTTAAATATCACTACAGAACCTTTCCCCAACAACAGACTAAAACAGAGGCACAGACCCACATCAGAGAACTGTACTGAGCTCTCAAAATCTAGTTTAAAAGTAGAAGGAATGAGAATATGAGCAAATAGGTTTAGATCATGAAGGGTTCATCCACTGATACAGTTTACTTGAGCTAATTGGAGCTCATCAACTCCAGCTGGACTGGAAAGGATAGAGCATAGGACCAAACTAGTCCCTCTGAATGTGATTGAGAGTTGGAGCAGGCTGAGGGGCCACTGGGATTTATCTCTACAACATGTACAGTCTTTTGGGATACTATTTTCTTTAGATGTATACCTTGCTCAGCCTATGTGTAGTAGGGAGGGCCTTGGACTATCCACAAAGCAAAGTGCCTTACCCTCTCTTAGGATTAGATGAGGTGGGGTGGGAGGGTGTGTGAAGGGAATGGGAGGACAGGAGGGAGTGGTAATTTGGATTGTTAATTTTTTTTGGATTGTTAATTTTTTAAATAAATAAATTAACAAAAGAAATTCAACATCATGGAAGCAGTAAAAACAATACTATATCTCTCTCTACTGGACAACTGGTTAAGTGTAGAAATTTGATAGCAGTCTCAGGATGCTTTTACAGAAAAAGGGTAAACAGTGAGTACAATCCAATGCATTTATTTCCTCTGCCAAATTAATGTGGAAAGAAAAAACCTTTGTATTCTTATTCTCAATACAGAGTTATATTGATTTCCTTACTACTTTTTATAAGTATTGGCTAGAGTCTTTAATTGTCTGAACATAAAGCTTCAATCCTCATTACTATATATATATATATATATATATATAGTGTTATAAATTGGGACCTTGGAAATGAAAGGTATATATATTGGCATCATATTAATTACACATGATGTCAGAAATTCTGGTGATTGGCTTCTATAAAATTGCATCCTATACTGTATGGAATAAATACATTACCACAATTTATATGTCTCTCATCTGGGGAAAGATTTCAGAGGAATATATATATTTTTTAAGATAAAAACCAATATTTGCATTTAAATGTCTGATGAGATTGAAGCAGATAATTGGCAAACATTTCTAAAGTGTTGAAACCATAAACCATTATCTATCAGTGTTAAAACAATAAACTCTGTCTCTCATACAGGGATTTGTTATGATACCTAAAATATCTCCATTCTGAGTCAGCGTAAATTGGAAAAGGGCTCTTCAACATATTGATGTTTCAAAATCACTGGCCCTGTTCTGTGGGCCATAGACTAAGATGGTATATATTGTTTAAATTCAGAAAATACCTGAAATTTGTGAAAGGTTTTAAAACAGAAACACAGCACAAAATTTAAGATTGTAGAGCAGTGATATATCATCATCAAAATACAAATAACAATCTCTTCATTGATCAAAGACTGGCTCCCATAAAATTAGGTCCTGATGAACATATATGTGACATTTTATGCATCTAATTTTCTGAACTGGGAATCCTGACTTGCCAAGGTTTAATGTTGGTTCAGACATGACATTCATCATTCTAAATTGGGCATGAAAGTTTTAGCATCACTCTTAGCAGATAGAGCACTTTAAATTCGGTAAACTGATAATAATTGGGATTCCCATTTTTACTTGGCTTTTTTTGACATAGCATTCAAGCTGTAATTGATATTTTATTTTTTTATCTGAGTGTTTAGTTACATAGTTATGTAAAGATATGACTCTTGTTAACAATCAATGTGTCCTTTCACAAAAGAATAAATGAAGAAATATGTGGGCATAGTTTTCTTGACTACTTCCTGATGACTGAGGGTACTGATAGTCTTATGGGAACCCAAAGAAAATTGAGGATTATGGTCAAATCCTGACTGGAGTATTTTATGTGACTCAATCATATCAGCCAGCAGTCTTGAAGTTGTTCTTAGAGGAAAGTGGAACAGAGGAGATCTAAAATGTTGGATCCTGTGGGTAACATGCTTCTATTGGAGATTTTTTCAGTGGTTCTTCCTCAATCAAACCTTATTTTTCTTAGCCAAGAAAGGCTCTCATTTCCTGGGGAAATAAAAGGAAAACCTCCCTCCAAAAGGAGCATATCTTGTGACTTATATTTTGAAGTCAAGGTATTTTAAAATATATAGGTTGGATAAATCCAGCAGCATTTATAATCAAATGTCTTTTAGCAGTTATTTCTTTCTTAGTAGTCAAACAATTCAAAGGCAACACAATAATATACCATTTCAAGATTCTCCGTGTATTTTTCATCTTTAAGTGTATTTTACACTGATGAATATCTTGCATATCACCATAGAACCTTCATCTGGTGGTGGATGGAGACAGAGACAGAGACCAACATTATAGCACTGGACTGAGCTCCCAAGATCCAAATGAGGAGCAGAAGGAGGGGAACATGTGCAAGGAAGTCAGGACCATGAGGGGTGCACCCACCAACTGAGACAATGGGACTGATCTAATGGGAGCTCACCAAGGCCAGCTGGACTGGGACTGATGGAACATGTGATCATACTGGACTCTCTGAATGTGGCTGACATTGAGGAGGGCTGACTGAGAAGCCAAGGACAATGGCACTGAGTTTTGATTCTACTGCATGGACTGGCCTTCTGGGAGCCTAGTCTGTTTGGATGCTTACCTTCCTAGACTTGGATGGAGCGGGGAGGACCTTTCCACAGGGAAGGAAACCTGACTGCTCTTAGGAATGGAGAGAGAGAGAGGGAATGGGGGGAGTGGGAGGGAAATGGGAAGAGGTGGAAGTTTTTAATAAATAAAAAAAAATTTGAGACAGGGTTACTTTGTGTATCTTCTGCTGTCCTAGAACTCACTCTGTAGACCCGGGAGGTCTCAAGCTCACAAAGATTCACCTGCTTCTGTCTCTCAAGTACGGGGATTAAAGGCATGTGCCATCACACCTGGCTACTCTATTTTTTTTACAAAAGAATTATCTGTCCTTTTAAAAATCTCTCCTGTGAAGACTTTCCTATCCAGGCCAGTGGACAAGCATCAAGCATCAATTTTCTCATACTTGTTTCTAGCACTAATTCATCCTTATTCATTTTTGTCAGTTTAAGTTTACTGGGTCTTTAGTTAATGGCAAAGCCAACAATTGATCAAAGAGTCTTTCCATCAGAGAATAATTTCACTGTTTTGCCACAGATTGCTCCATCTTTGTCAAAAATAAATAAATCATATTTTTGTGAGCCATATTGGCATCCAGATTCAACTCATCTCCCAAATTTAATAACCTCAAAACTATATTTTTCTATGTTAAAATCCTATGCCATGTGAGGTTGTAAATGATGCATTTTTCAGGGATGAAATTTGAATTTCCTTTTGTGAACTTAAGTACAAACATAATGATAAATATTCGTCATTTAAATATTTTATTCTAATTTTTAAGGTATGCAGGTGTGATAGTTTGAATGAGATGACCTTAATGGATTCTTATATTTAATTTATCCTCCCTTGTCAAAATATTTGCAAAGGATTAGGAGGTGTGGCCTTTGGCAGGGAGGTTTATCACAGCAATATCTGTGAGGTCTCAAAAGCCTGTTTCCATCCCCTGTGCTCACTTTGCCTTCGGCTGTGTTTCTCAAAGTGAGTTCTCAGCCATTGCTGCTACCAGCTTTTTGCTGACTATCATTAACTCTAGCCATTTGAAATCATAATTTCAATTACAATCTTGTTTAAACCTCATTGGTCACAGTGTTTCAACAGAGCATTAAAAAATTTCTTGAAAAGTTGAAATTCTTATGAGATCAGGAATTAGACAATGAGATACAATCTGTATTTTCAGAAATGAATAATAAAAGGAAATATGAATGGTGACAGAGCCCTAACTTCCTGTCACATACTGCCTCAGTTAGTACTTCCTTGTGTGTTCATCATAATTCTGGCATTTCTTCTGCATCAGTGAAAGAATTTCTTGTAAATATCCAACACAGAGTATTAACAAACAGAGAAATGAATCTTCATTTATTTGGTTTTATTGAGACATAATCTTAATGTTGCTAACTCAGACATATATATATATTTTTTTCTTTATTTTATTCTTTTTTAATTAAAATTTCCGCCTCCTGCCAGTTTCCCATTTCCCTCCCCCTCCTCCCACACATCGCCCCTCCCCCTAATCCCCTCCCCCTTTCCAACTCCTCTCCCCCTCCCCACACACCATTCCCCCTCCCTCTAGGTACTGAAGAGCAGTCCAAATTCCCTGCCCTGTGGGAAGTCCAAAGTCCTCCCACTTCTATCTAGGTCCAGGAAGGTGATCATCCAAAGAGGCTAGGCTCCCACAAAGCCAGTTTATGTATTAGGATCGAAACCTAGTGCCATTGTCCTTGGCTTCCAATCAGCCTTCATTGTCTGCCATGTTCAGAGAGTCTGGTTTCATCCCATGCTTATTCAGTCCCAGTCCAGCTGGCCTTGGTGAGTTCCCAATAGATCAGTTCCACTGTCACAGTGGGTGGGTGCACCCCTCGTGGTCCTGACTTCCTTGCTCATGTTCTCCCTCCTTCTGCTCCCCATTTGGACCTTAAGAGCTCAGTCCGTTGCTCCAATTTGGGTGTCTGTCTCAATCTCGATCCACCACGAGATGAAGGTTCTAAGGTGATATGGAAGATATTCATCAGTAGGGCTATAGGATAGGGTCATTTCAGGTTCCCTCTCCTCAGTTGCCCAAATACTAGCTGAGAACATCTCCCTGGACACCTGCGAGCCCCTTTAGAGTCTACTCTCTTGACACCCTATGATGGCTCCCTTAATTAGGATATATATTTCTCTGCTCCCATATCCACCCTTCCTATATCCCAACCATCCCATTCCCCCAAGCTCCCCCCATCCTCCCCTTCTCACGTTTCTCACCCCATTTCCCCTTAGCCCCATGCCACCTCACCCACAAGTTCCCAGTTTTTGCCCGGCAATCTTGTCCGCTTCCCCTATCCAGGCGGATGACTATATGTTTTTCTTTGGGTTCACTTTCTTATTTAGCTTCTCTAGGATCACAAATTATATGCTCAAAGTCCTTTATTTATGGCTAGAAACCAATTGTGAGTGAGTACATCCCATATTCCTCTTTTTGGGTCTGGAATACCTCACTCAGGATATAGTTTTTATTTCCATCCACTTGCATGAAAAATTCACGATTTCATTGTTTTTTACCGCTGAGTAGTACTCTAATATGTATATATTCCACACTTTCTTCATCCATTCTTCCATTGGAGGGCATCTAGGTTGTTTCAAGGTTCTGGCTATTACAAATAATGCTGCTATGAACATAGTTGAACAAATGCTTTTGTCATATGATAGGGCATTTCTTGGGTATATTCCCAAGAGTGGTATTACTGGAATTGGGTTCCAATTTTGTTACATACAGGCTTTTGTAGTAAGATCTAATGATTCTCTGAATTTCCTCTGTGTCTGTGGTTATGTTTCCCTTTTCGTTTCTGATCTTGTTCATTTGCGTATTCTCTCTCTGCCATTTGATTAGTTTGGATAGGGCTTTATCAATCTTATTGATTTTCTCCAAGAACCAGCTTTTTGTTTCATTGATTCTTTGGATTGTTTTCTGTGTTTCTATTTTGTTGATTTCTGCCCTCAGTTTGATTATTTCCAGTCTTCTACTCCTCCTTGTTGAGTCTGCTTTTTTTTTCTAGAGCTTTCAGGTGGGCTGTTAAGTCTCTAATGTGTGCTTTCTCTGTTTTCCTTAAGTGAGCACTTAGTGCTATGAACTTTCTTCTTAGCACTACTTTCATTGTGTCCCATAGGTTTGAGTATGTTGAGTCTTTGTTTTCATTGAATTCAAGAAACACTTTAATTTTCTTTATTTCTTCCTTGATCCAGTGTGGTTCAGTAGTTGACTGTCCAGTTTCCATGAGTTCGTAGGCTTTCTGGGGGTAGCATTGTTGTTGAATTCTAACTTTAATCCATGGGGATCTGATAAGACACAGGTGGTTAGTGATATTTTTTTGTAACTGTGTAAGTTTGCTTTGTTACCGAGTATGTGGTGAATTTTCGAGAAGGTTCCATGAGCAGCAGAGAAGAAGGTATATATATGCTTTCCTATTTGGGTGGAATGTTCTATAGATGTCTGTTAATTCCATTGGATTCATTACCTCCTTTAATCCTCTTATCTCTCTGTTAGTTTTCTGTCTGATTGACCTGTCCCTTGGTGAGTGAGGAGCATTGAAATCTCCTAGTATTAGTGTGTGTGGTTTGGTGACTGCCTTGAGTTTTAGTAATGTTTCTTTTACATAAGTGGGTGCTTTTATATTACGGGCATAGATATTCAGAATTGAGACTTTGTCCTGATGAATTGTTCCTGTTATGAGTAAAAAATGTCCCTCTCCATCTCTTCTGATTGATTTTAGTTTGAAGTCAACTTTCTTAGAAATTAGTATGGCCACACCTGCTTGTTTCTTAGGTTCATTTGCTTGATAAACCTTTTCCCCACCCTTTACTCTGAGTAGATGTCTGTCTTTGTGGTTGAAGTGTGTTTCTTGTAAACAGCAGAATGTTGGATCCTGTTTTCATATCCAATCTCTTAGCCTGTGCCTCTTTATAGGTGAGTTGAGTCCATTGATATTAAGTTATATTAATGACCAGTGGTTGTTAACTCTTGTCATTTTTTCTTTTCTTTTCTTTTTTTTTTTTTTTTGGTAGTAGAGTTTGTGTGTTTCCCTTCTTCGAGTTGTGCTAGTAAAGGGTCATTAGATGTCTGAGTTATTGTGGGCATTGTTGGCCTCCTTTGGTTGTGATTTCCTTCAATTACTTTCTATAAGGCTGGATTTGTGGCTACATATTGTTTAAATTGTTTTTATCCTGGAAAATTTTATTTTCTCCTTTTATAGTGAATGAAAGCTTAACTGGGTACAGTAGTCTGGGCTTGCATCCATGGTCTCTTAGTTTCTGCAGTACATATATCCAGAACCTTCTGGCTTTCATGGTTTCCATAGAGAAGTCAGGTGTAAGTCTGATAGGTTTACCTTTATAAGTAACTTGACCTTTTTCCTTTGCAGCTCTTAATATTCTTTCTTTATTCTGTATGTTTTGTGCTTTGATTATTATATGGCGAGATTTTTTTTATCCAGTCTATTCGGTGTTCTGTATGCTTCTTGAACCTTCAAAGGAATATCTTTCTTAAGGTTGAGAAAGTTTTCTTCTATAATTTTATTAAATATATTTTCTGGACCATTGAGCTGTACTTCTTCTCCTTCTTCTATCCTTATTATTCTTACTTTTGGTCTTTTTATTGTGTCCCAGATTTCCTGAATGTTTTGTGATGAGAATTTATTGGTTTTGCTGTTTTCTTTGATCAGTGTGTTTATTTTCTCTATGGTATCTTCAGTGTCTGAGATTATTTCTTCTATCTCTTGTATTCTGTTGGTAGTACTTGTCTGTGTAGTTCCTGTTCGTTTACCCAGATTTTCCATCTCCATCCTTCCTTCTGTTTGTGTTTTCTTCATTACTTCCATTTCATTCTTCAAGTCATGAACCGTTTCCCTTACCTGTTTGATTGCTTTTTCTTGTTTATCTTGGTTTTCTTGGGTATCTTTGAGAGATTTATTCATTTCCTCTACCTTTTTGTTTGTAATTCTAATTGTTAATGGCAGTTTTTCACTTCCTGTTTAAGGTCTTCTATTATTTTCATATTATTCACTTTTGAGTCGAATTCTTCTAATTCTTCTGGAGTCAGGTGTACAATTCTTCTTATTTCGGGATCCCTGGATTCTGGTGATGTCATGTTGCTTTTCAGGATATTGGAGGAATTTTTGCATTGGTGCCTGCCCATCTCTTCCTTCAAATGGAGCCAGGAGACGCCTGGTGTCTTGGTCCAGTCTTTGCTGTAACTGACTCTTTGGGTGTATCTCCTCAGTGTAGGAACAGGATCCGTTCTTGTGTAGGAAGAGGAACTTTTCCTGATCAAAAGACCTTGCAGACAAGGCAGGCTTTGGGGCGGGGGTCATGTGTAGAAAAGAAAGCCCTGCAGCAGGAGTTGGTGGAGGGGTGTTTGTGCTGTCTTTAGGGACAGTCCACCCCTGGATAGCACACACTCACCCGTCCAGATGGAACTCCTCAGCACCTAAACAGGGACACCTGGTAGCCCAATGAGCCGGGGACAAAAGGAAGAATGTGGCAGGCAGGGCAGGGTCCAGTAGAGCACAGTAGACCCTGCAGCCCAAGCTGAAGGTGCCAGTGCTCCCTTGTGGGGAAACTTGAGGCCTGCCTGGTAGGCAGGCACTTACTGCTCTGGGTGGGTAGCCTTAGTGTAGGAGCAGAAAAATTGTTCTTGAGCAAAGGACCTAGCAGACAGCCTATATTTGATTTTTTTGAGCTCTGCATTTATCTCTGCTCCCCTCCTTCCCTCTTCTTTCCCCCATCAACCCTCTCTCAATGTCCCCATGCTTCCAATTCATTCAAAAGATCCTGTCTTTCTCTACTTCCCATGTAGATTAAATCTATCTAAGTCTCTCTTAGTGTCCCCATTGTTGTCAAGGATTGTGGTTTGTAGGTTGGTTTTCTTTTCTTTTTGTTGGAAAACCACCTATGAGTGAGTACATGTGATATTTGTCTTTCTGTGTCTTAGTTACCTCACTCAAAATAATGTTTTCTAGTTCCATCTTAAGAATAACTGTGGAGTGCTCACAATTATACTTAAAAAATATATCATGGTATCTTTTGATTCATGTACAAGAGCAAGATGTAAAAAGAAAATAAAAACCAGAGGATAGTAAGGAATTCTCTGAAGCAGTGGATTCTTTTTGATCACTGTACTCGTGAACTCACTATTGGAGAAGATCTACACAACATTGGAATAATTGGCATTTTACCATTCATTGAAGGGGGACTGAAGAGTTTTCTTTATCACAGATGTGGTTTTGCACTTAATTCAGCTGGGAAACTGGTTGTCATTTTCTTTAATCTTTAAGCCATTTATAAACTGCTATGTTCAAGTAAATGAGAACCAATTCATTTTCATGAAAGCAAACAAAAATAAACTCACACTGTTAAGCAAAAAAAAAATTACAGCTGGAGGAGTACCATCAGAAAAAAGAACTTTAGTGTGAGAAGGAAGAGGATAACAGGGAATGAAAAATAAAAAATATTTATGATTTATATGTTTAATAAAAATTGTACAGCAAAGGAAACAGTTATATTGTAATGTGACAATGCAAGAGATACACATATAGAAAGTAGCCAAACCCCAAAATGTGGAGAGTAGCCACATTAGGCTAATGAGAAAGTTAAAGTATCAGAGTCAAGTTGTCAGCAATTAGCCATGTGATCCTGAACTGTGTCTACTGTCTTATCATCAAAGCTATGTGGAAAGAAATTTAGGGTGTTAAGTTATCAGAAAATTTCATTCTGTTTTGTGCATTACTCTTGGAAACTTTGGATGGATTTTTAATTCCTCTCCTCTGCCATCTCTGGATTCCTAAAACTATATCATAAATATTTAATTGTTCCTCATGATTTATTACTAAATCCTTACTCTCTAAGTGAGCATATTTGTAGTATCTGTTTAAGAAAAGATGAAGTTTATGTTGGATGTTATAGGTGTCAGCTTACCCTATAGTTAACTCAGGAAAAGAAGCAACAGTGGGCTCTGTGTCATTGATTTCTTACTGATTACAGGTATCATGGAAAGGAAAATTCTGTGAGAGGCAGACGTGAAAATGGCCAAATAGGAATACATTCTGAAACACAAGGTGTAATGAATACCTGCTGGTACTTGACTTTGGACTTTCAATCCCTAAGATAAACTTCTGCCATTTAAGTCTCTAAACCCTATGCTTGACTGTGCAGAACAGTATAAAATCTTCACACTCTCTGGCCAGATCAGCACCAGGAGGTCCCTCTTGGACCTATGAACAACTCTGTTCCTTTCCCTCCTTTTGCTCTCACTCTAAGGTAGGAGGAGAGTCCAGGCTTCTTCCTCTGTGTGTTTGCATTAGGCACCAGTGTTTCCTTTCAAAACAAAGTGTTTTTCTATGTAGTTGATCATAATCATAATAACTGAAGGAATTATTTTTTTCTTGTTAATGTTTGTGTGATCATCATACATACTCCAGTTGAGACTGTGGTCTATACCTACTCTCCACTGAATTATTTATATACCTGGACTCAGGTTCATTGTCTATTGTAGTGCAAACAATAGTAGTAGTAGGTTTCCATCCTTGCACAAGTGAAATTCAGGTTTGGAGATCCAGAGCATTGTTTTATTCACACTAGCACATGAGCAGAATGCCTGCCTGGCCATGGTGGTGTGTCTGAAAAGCATTCATCCCTGAACTTGCTAGGCTACCCAAGCTATCTCTCCCTACCACAAATTTGTCTAGAGGTCAATCATATAGAAGTATTTTCTCAACTCAAGATTCCTATTCCCAGATGCTTCTAGCTTGTTTCAAGCTGACAAAAACAACCAAGACAAAGATTTTTAGTAGACGTCAATAAAAGGCTCTTCTATATCATATCTTCCATTTGTAAGGCATAAAACCTTTTCTTTACTTGCGTGTTTGCAATTAACAATTAGAACTCTGTGTGAAAGATATTTTTCTTTTAAAGAATTGTGTGTATTTGTTGGTGTCTATTTCTGCATGTAAGCACACATGCATATGGGTGCCTATGTAGAACAGAGGAGTGTGTAGGGCCCTCTGGATATGAACATATAGACAGTAGTGAGCAGATCAGCATAGGTGCTAGTTACTAAACTCAGGTCCTCTGGAAGACCGTCAAGCATTCTTAAGTGCTGAGCTATCTATCAAGCACCAGAGTGACTTCTCAACCTTAAAGATATGGTACTAAAGTTAGTGCACTGAGAGAACTTGTGTGATATCTTAACAAATAAATGTTCCTCCGATCAAAGATAATAACATGAATTATTAACAATATAATAACATTGACCAACATGTTGAGGACTGACTACTACAAGTTGTTCTTTTCCCTGCATCTGTGTGCCGTGGAATGAACATGTTTATCCGTCTGTCTGTCTGTCTGTCTGTCTGTCTGTCTGTCTATCTATCTATCTATCTATCTATCTATCTATCTATCTATCTATCTATCCATACATACAAACTCACAATAAATAAATTAAGGAAAGTATGATTTTAATAGGTATTATTGCTGAATGAAATTTATACATATTGAATTCATATAAAAACAAAGGACTTGAAATTCACTATAAAATACTAATAATCACAAATACCAGGGACCATCTGTCCATTCCAAAATTGTCTCAAACCATATTTCCTATGATAATTATTTTTAAAATATATTACACTTGCATTTTCATGGTAAACATTTAAACTATGACTTCCAAGCACCGTTATTTATTTTTATGCACCTACAGAGAAAAATTCAATAAACCAAAGGAAAGATATTTCTATCTTTTACATGTATCACTCACAAAGTAGTTATTTCTTTGTAAAATTGATCGAAGAGGAGCAAAAACATAGTTACTCATCTAATTGGCAATGCTACATTCATGTCTTCATATTCCCTCCTTCCATTGTTTATGTAATACAGTCTTAAGTGTCAAATGACATACAGATTTACAGTTTTAGCATGTACTTTACCTATCAAGCACCACATTTGTTTTACTATTGCTACTTCTGATACAGAAGATATGTTATATGACTTTTGCAATCATGAAAAGCCTGCATGTTTCTTCCCTTTATCTATACTGTACTAATATCTTCCCTTTATCTATACTGTACTAATCTATACTGCACTAATCCAGGCCATTGAACATTGCTCCCTAAAAAGGACCCACCCTTACTACTCTGTGATAAAGACTCAGTTATTATATTTTAGTGACTGATCAGTCTCCCCAGGTTGTCTTCTCAAAATGAAGTTGCCTGTTAGGCTGTTGGTGCTACTGTTGTTAAGGATTATTGATAAGGAGAGAGGGAAGTGAAAAAGGAAAATGGAAATGGAGAAGATGACCCAGGTTCCATTGTTGATTAAATGTAATCTATACATTCATGAGAAGACAGAGGAGTCTTATCCTTCAGGATGGAGCCTGTGAGGTTTACATCTATTAGAGGGAGGTTTCCAACTAGAGGCTGACTGTTCTACAGTAAAATGCCTTGCAGGCCCATAGACTTTTCCGTCCACTAGTTTTGCCAATAAGGGAATTTTAGTGTATAAATAATTGTGTGTAAAAATAAGCATCTCATTAGAAATAAATGTCACAAATAATCTTCAAAGTTTGCTTCTGATGTGTGTCCTTAACTGTGTACTTCTCTGTCTTTATTTTAGCTTTCAGCAGTGATGACCCAATCTTCACCATCACTGCCTGTCAGACATAGAGAACAAGCCTCCATCTCCTGAAGGTCTAGTCAGAGCCTTCTACAGAGTAATGGAAACACCTATTTGTATTGGTTCCTGCAGAAGTCAGGTGAGTCTCCACAGCTCCTCATCCACAGAGTTTCTAACTCATTTTCTGGAGGCCCCAGCATTTTCAGTGACAGTGTGTCAAGCACAGATTTTACACTAAATATCAGGAGAGTGGAGCCTGAGGATTTAGTGTTATATGAAAATGCTTGTTCACTTGTTCATTTCCAGGCCACACAGACTCCTGAAATAATCACACAGAAACTATATTATTTGCAGTACTTTTTAGCCAAAAGCTTAAGCATATTTTTGACTAACTCTTATATCCTAAACTAGCCAATCTACATTAATCTGTGTATCGCCACGTGGCTGTGTCTCACTGGGAAAAGTTTTTGCTTCTGTCTCTGGTAGGGCTACATGACTTCTCTCTAACTCCTCTTTCTTCGAACAATCAGTTTAGTTTTCCCTGCCTACCTCTATTTTCACAGCAGGCCTGAGACAGTTTCTTTATTAACTAATAGTGTTTACAGCATACATAGAGGAATCTAACATCACTTCCCCTTTTCTGTTTAAATAAAAAGGAAGGTTTTAACTTTTTTTTTTTTCAATTTTTATTATTTATTTTTTTTGTTTTGTTTTGTTTTTTTTTTTTATTCTTTTTTACTTAAAATTTCCAACTGCTCCCCGTTTCCCATTTCCCTCCCCCTCCTCCCACATATTGCCCCCTCCCCCCGCTCCCCTCCCCCTATCCCCATCCTTAGTCCACTCCCCCTCCCTCTCGATACTGAAGAGCAGTCCAAATTCCCTGCTCTACATGAAGACCAAGGTCCTCCCACTTCTATCTAGGTCCAGGAAGGTGAGCATCCAAACAGGCTACGCTCCCACAAAGCCAGTTCATGTATTAGGATCGAAACCTAGTGCCATTGTCCTTGGCTTCTCATCAGCCTTCACTGTCCGCCTTGTTCAGAGAGTCCAGTTTCAACCCATGCTTATTCAGTCCCAGTCCAGCTGGCCTTGGAGAGCTCCCAATAGATCAGTTCCACTGTCACAGTGGGTGGGTGCACCCCTCATGGTCCTGATTTCCTTGCTCATGTTCTCCCTCCTTCTGCTCCTCATTTGGACCTTAAGAGCTCAGACGGTTGATCCAAATTGGGTCTCTGTCTCTCTCTCGAACCATCGCCAGATGAAAGTTCCTGTGCCATTCTCCTTGGCCTCTCGTCAGCTCTCATTGTCCACCACATTAAGAGAGTCCGGTTTTATCCCATGTTTTTTTCAGTAGCAGTCCAGCTGGCCTTGGTGAGCTCCCAATAGATCGGCCCCCCTGTCTCAGTGGTTGGGTGCACCCCTCATGGTCCTGACTTCCTTGTTCATGTTCTCTCTCCTTCTGCTCCTCATTATAACCTTGGGAGCTCAGTCCGGTGCTCCAGTGTGGGTCTCTGTCTCTATCTCCATCCATCGCTAGATGAAGGTTCTATGGCGATATGCAAGATATTCATCAGTATGATTATAGGATAGGTTCATTTCAGGTTCCATATCGTCAGGTGCCCCAACATAGTAAAATTACATATAAAAAAACAGGTATCAAGCAAGAATTACAGTTACAAAATTTAAACAGATTTTATCTTTTATAACTAAGGAAAACTATACTTATAAATATTCTTCAACTCCATCAAAGACTTCATAAGGATACAATATTACATTAACTAAGTAAACAGGAAGTGCATTGTAAGCAACTTCTAAAATTCTAGAATTGAATGAGACATCTCACTGCCAGGAAAGTCACTCAAAGTTCTTCTGTATTATTGGGGCAGCCATCTTCAGCCTATAGGCCAACAGTATCTGCCAGACTTTTCCATGAAGCATGTAAATTAAAAGACAGTTCCACCTATATTGGTAGTTTGTCAGTTACTTTTGTCTGTATCCTGCAGAATGTCTGGCAGACTCTTTCATGAAGCAGGAACCCTGAAGGACCATCTCATCTTCAGGCAAATTTAGCAATCATTTCTCTGTGCATCCTGCATGTCCAGTTCATTTAACATACCATCAAGCAGTCCAAGCTAGTGCAGTTTCTTGCCCAAATGGCTAACCAACTCCATAAGAAGACTCTTTAATGCCCATCTTCCTCTTGAAGTAGATTTGTGCTGCAAGGAACAGAAGTACCTCACTGTCATGAAAAGTCCTAAATTCTTAAAACACTTTAAATGCCATATATGCTTCCATGTAAGCCTCTCACAAAACTTTCCTTTTCCTGATACCTATGATTAGTTGGTAATCAATGACACAGAGCCCACTTTTGCCTCTTTTCCTGAAGACATGAAAATTATTTGGTTAGCTGATACCAGTGGGATCCCATAAATTTCACTGCTTCCTGAACTCCAAATAATGTCCCAGTAAGAGAAAGGATTCATCACATAAGTGGAAATGCTTAATTAAGTACTTAAGATATACTTTTTAGAAGTGATGGAATCAGAGGAAAGAATTAAAAATCCATCCAAAGTTTCCTAGAATAGAATAATATAGAATAATAAAAAATATAGAATAAATTTTTCTGATAACTTATTACCCTAAATATATTTCCATGTGGCTCTGATCAGACAACATATATAGTTCAGGCTTACATAACCTAATAGTAATAATTTCCACTTTTATTTCTCAATAGCCTAACATGGATACTCTGTTTATAGTGGAGTTTATCTGCCTTCTGCAATTCTCTTTTTTTTTTCTTTTTTTTTCTTTTTTTTTTTTTGGTTTTTCGAGATAGGGTTTCTTCTGTGGTTTTGGAGCCTGTCCTGGAACTAGCTCTTGTAGACCAGGCTGGTCTCGAACTCACAGAGATCCGCTTGCCTCTGCCTCCCAAGTGCTGGTGCAATTCTCTTTTTGTCATTGTAACATTACAATATAGTTATCCTATTACCGCTTCCCATTTTTCTCTCCATATGCTCACATAAAATATCATTTTTTAGATTATGATCTATGTTTCATTAATTGTTATTACATACATGTATATGTGTGTAAATATATATCTATAGGTGTGTATCCATATATTCTTAAGTAAAATTAGACTTTTAATAAAAATATAGAATTTGGTTTATATATTTCTTATTTCTATGTTTCAGGGCTGATTTTCCTTTTTGCAGAATAAACGATTGGTGTATTTTTCCCTGAGAAGACTATTTCTTTCACATTGAACATTCTTTAATAACCTGAGTTACTCATCCTGTGTCAAGGACCCTTTTCATTGCAATAGAAGGAACCTAAAATAAAACGAAACAAAATGCAGTGTTGTAGAGTCCATTCAATTCAGTGCCCAAATCCAAATGTCAGGGACCACTGAAGAAGGGGTGTTCGAAATATTGTTAGAGGATAGGAGTGTTCACTGTGAGATTCTGTTTTCTAGAAATATTAGAAGTTATACTTATAAAGTCTCACCACCATGACTGCTTAGTTATAGGTCAAAATGAAAATCAGTAGTAGACATGTTAATCTGAATGTGTGAAAGTCTAGAAAGACTTAAACCTACACTGTTGTGCTTTTAGATAAAATTCCAGACACAAAAAGCTCATAAAATATCTCAAAGCAACTCTAACCAAATAAGTGGAAGACTTGTAGGACAAAAACATTTAAATCTTTGAAGAAAGAAATTGAAGAAGACATCAGAAAATGGAAAGATCTCTCATGCCCTTGCGTAGGCAGAATTAATAGAGTAAAAATGGCAATCTTACCAAAAGCAGTCAGGAGATTCAATTCAATGTCTATCAAGATCCCCACAAAATTCTTCACAGATTTTGAAAGATTGGTACTCAAATTCATATGGAAAAACAAAAAAACCCAGGATAGCCAAAACAATCCTGTACATAAAAGAACTTCTGGAGGCATCACAATTTCTGACTTCAACTCTACTACAGAGCCACAGTACTGAATAGAGCCTGGTATTGGCATAAAAACAGACAGAAAGACCAGTGGAACAGAATAGAAGACCCAAATATTAATCCACACACCTTAAAACACCTGATTTTTGACAAAGAAGTAAAAAAAAAATCAAATGGAAAAAATAAAGCATATTTAACCAAGGGTGCTTGGCATAACTGGATATCAACATGTAGAAGAATGAAAATAGACCAAAATCTATCACCACGTACACAGCTCAAGTCCAAATGGATCAAAGACTTCAACATAAAGCCAGCCGCACTGAACCTTATAGAAGAGAAAGTGGGAAGTACACATTGGCACAGGAGACCCCTTCCTAAATATAATCCCAGCAGCACAAACACTGAGAGAAACAATTAATAAATGGGGCCTTCTGAAACTGAAAGCTACTGTAAATCAAAGGACATAGTCAATAAGACAAAACAACAGCCTACAGAATGGGAAAAGATCAGACAAAAGTTTGATCTCCAAAATATACAAAATACTTAAGAAATTCATCATCAAAACAACAAATAATCCAATAAAAGATGGAGTATAGACCTATATAGAACTCTCAACAGAGGAATCTAAAATGGCTGAAAGACACTTAAGGAAGTGCTAAACACCCTTAGTTATCAGAGAAATGCAATCAAAACAACTCTGAGATTCCATCTTATACCTGTAATAATGGACAAGATCAAAAACACTTATGAAAGCTTATGCTGGATAGGTTGTGGAGAAAATGTGGAATACTCCTACATTGCTGTTGGAAATGCAAGCTGGTACAGTATTTTTGGATGTCAGTGTGGTGATTTCTCATAAAATTAGGAAACAACCTTCCTCAAATCCAGTAATACCACTTTTGGGTATATATCCAAAGGATGCTCAATCATGCCACAAGGACATGTACTCAGCTATGTTCATAGCAGCATTGTTCATTGTAGTCAGAACCTGGAAACAACCTAAATGCTTGTCGAACAAAGAATGGATAAGGAAATGTGGTTCATCTATGCAATGGAGTACTACATAGCAGAAAAAAATAACGACATCTTGAATATTGTAGGAAAACGGATGGCGCTCAAAACATTATTTTGAGTGAGGAAACAAAGACACAGAAAGACAATTATCACATGTACTCACGCTTAGGTGGTTTTTAAACATAAAGAAAACCAACTTATGAACCACAATCCCAGAGAACTTATACAACAATGAGAACACTAAGAGAGATTTACATAGATCTAACCTACATGGGAATTAGAAAAAGAGAAGATCTTCTGATTAATTGGGAGTATGGGTACTTTGGGAAAGAGTTGAAGGGGGAAGAGAGAGGCAGGGAGGGGAGCTGATAGAAATGTACAGCCCAATAAAAATCAATAAAGAAAGTCTGTAACTCCAAAAAAAAAAAAAAAAAAAGGAAAAAGAACTACAGGACAAACTGAGAGAATGGGAGATCAGTGATTCCTGGATTATATTTCTCAGGGCAGCACCATCCTTCCAACCTAGACAACTTTGGAGTAGTAAGCTCTGAGAACCACACTAACGGAGTTTGTCCTCTGGACTGATAATTATCAAAGTAACCTTTTAAACTATAACTGTTTCATAGAATCTAATTCATTCAAGGTATTTTGCTGTGGGAACTCCTTCAATATCCTTTAAGATCCTAGCCCACTTGTGCATGGTCCCTCATACTATAATGCAGCTGTAAACTTGTGTACTTGCTCTCTTGACTGCTGGGTTCAGTTTCTTTTCCCCAATCATGCAGAGGTCATTTGATCTGTCGGTCTCCCACTAAATAAAGAACTCTCTAGTATACTCCATACTAAGCAAGTGTGGAATACTTTATCACATACATCTACACTGTTGTGGCTTTGTTCCACAATACAACATACACTAAGCAAAAGGTGCATGTGTACACTGAGAATCTGAAGTTTAGTAAGTATGCCAAATTTAGATTTTTATTGTCATGTGTGGCTAGTATTAACCTCATTTGACAACATTGTTTTAGCATAACGATTTAGCATTCTCATCAAGTAGTCAAGCTGCTAATTTTTCATAAGATTTAACTCATAGTCACTGCTATATTAATTAGCAGAGACAGCTATAGGCTCCATCCATCAAATTTACATCATTGTCAATGAGCTGCAGAGGTGCTGGTTTATCTCATGGTCAGTTGATAAATTTCTAGAGAAGCTTGTCTTGTTTTCTGATTGAAGCTGAAGCAGTACAAGTTGTTTTTTTGGTTTTTTTTTTTTTGTTTGTTTGTTTTCCGTTGGCCTTTTCCTTTACATTGAAATTTCAGATGGTAGGAATTCTTTTTTGTTGTTGTTGTTCCTGATTTTCTTTTATTATTATTATTATTAATTTATTTATTAAAGATTTCTGTCTCTTCCCAGCCACCGCCTCCCATATCACTCCCCCTCCCACTCCCCCAGTCAACTCCCCCACTCTTATCAGCCCAAAGAGCAGACAGGTTCCCTGCCCTGTGGGGAGTCCAAGGACCTCCCACCTCCTTTCAGGTCTAGTAAGATGAGCATCCAAACAGCCTAGGCTCCCACAAAGCCAGACAGTGCAGTGGGATCCAAACCCAGTGCCATTGTTCTTGACTTCTCAGCAGTCCTCGTTGTCCGCTATGTTCAGTGAGTTCGGTTTTATCCCATGCTTTTTCAGATAGGGATTTATCTTCACATAAGTTTTATATTCTGTCCTTCAATTTTCCTGTGTGTAACAATAATCTTTAGACATATATACATATGTGTGTATGTGTGTTTGATTTCTGCACAATGTAAAAACATGAGTTTGATCTCCAGAACACATCCTAAAGCAATAGAAGCATGGTAGTAAAAGATGGTAATCCCAGCCCTCAGAAAGTCAGAATCAGAAAGGGAACTCACTGGCCACCTCATCTAGCTTATTCAGGAAGCCTCAGACTAATGAGGGCCTAGTCTCTAAAACAATGTGAAATATAAATAATGTAAAGTACATCAGTAGATCAAATAAAAAGTGAACTGAACCTCTACATTTGCAGGGACACTCATATATCTGCACATATATTCATGGGCACCTCATACGAACATGAAATTTAGATGATTTAGGTGTAAAATTGTTAATGATTCCTTTTGTGATTGATATATATTGTATCCTAGAGAATATCCCCTTTGCTCTTGAGTAAAACGTTCTTATAGATTAAGGGTTCTATGCAAAACTGTTATATCTAAATGCTCTTCAGTGTTAAAGAACTAATGATGTCACACTTTCCTTTACTGATTTGCTCTGTGCATTTCTAAGTAAAATACTGAAATTCTATATTAT
Source organism: Chionomys nivalis (assembly GCF_950005125.1). Taxonomy (NCBI): domain Eukaryota; kingdom Metazoa; phylum Chordata; class Mammalia; order Rodentia; family Cricetidae; genus Chionomys; species Chionomys nivalis. The sequence goes on from NC_080086.1 coordinate 82,345,266, forward strand.
TACTTTATTACTGAAAATGTCTCTGTTTGTTCTCCACACTTTAGAGTTCTGAGATTTGGTTCATAGACCCTCAAAACCCTTCTACTTTCCTAATAATTAGATTTATATTTGGAGCAGATAAATCTTGCTGAAACATGTCTTTTATCAGTCATTGACTGACTTTGAATTCTTTACCTCCTTTCTCTTTAACAAGGTGTCAGTATCCCAATTGACCTCAAATTTGCATTTTTCCAAAGACCTCTCTTAATCTTTGCCAGGCCTTTGTTGCTTCTGTAAACTTCCCACTGATCTGCACATTGGATATATTCCCCAAATGACTAGATTTCCTTCAAACGAAGACCATGTAATTTATAATAAGCATTGTTTTCTGGCATAGCTGCTTTGATGTCTCAACCATTTTTAAGTTGTTAGCTGTTCCCCCCTTGTGATTCAGGTCATGATTTCTGCTACTGCCTGCGATTCTGAATTAATTATTCTCAAGTTTTTCATAGGTCTAGCCTGAATGTTGTGCCTGAAATGGAAATTCTTCCACTTTGTTATTTGTTTTTAAACTCTGTTCTTTCTTATCATTTGTGATTCTTTAACCTATGTGTTGATATTATTTTACAACTTCAAATTTCTAAGGCACTGTTCTCTCTCATAGGCTACATAAAATTTTTGGCCTATTCACAGATCTCTGTCTCTTCTAACGTTTTAGTATGAGCTACAGTTAATAATTGTCTATAGTTTATATACTATGCAGTATTTATATAGTGCCATTACCTCCTGTCAAACTAAAATCCAGTAGCTATTGGAAAATCTTCTTCCATTCTTCACACACTGGAAACCTACCTTGATGACAAATGTTCCAATGTCATCTTCTAAGATATTCAAGTCTTAGCTTATATGAACAGAGTGCAACATTCTTAAGTGAGATTCAGATTTGGATACATTTTTTTTTTGCCAGAAAAAAAAGCCCTCTCAACTTAATAAAAGCTAAGATATCATTCTTGTTTCTAGAATCCCTATCACCCGAAAGGTGTATGTAACGGAAAAGATAACTGATAGATTTTGGTATTTGTCTGTCTTCACCTCTGCATTTACTTCCATTTTTTTGCTATTATGTAAAATGGAATCTAAGAACAGGAGGGAAAATATACAGTAAGAGAAAGATGATATGGCAGGAGTGCATTGCAGTAGGAAAAAATATACTTTAACGGTGTCTATACTCTGTGATCATAACTGATATTTTTAGGACTTTCTTAAAGTAGCTGATAAATGAAAGGATGCTGGGTCACATGCTCTGAAATAGCAACAGAAGCCTTCTAACATTCAGAAGAAATAATTATGTCTTATATATTATATAATTATATTATGTATATTATATATTGCATATTATAATAATTATGATATATATATCCTCCAAAAAGGAAAAGGAAGATTAAAAGAATATTAATAAAAATGCCAGTATCATCAAAGTTGCATGTCTGTATTCCAGATGTTAGAAAAACATATGAACAAAATTTATTGCAAATGAGCTGGGTCTACAAACACAGACTTACTGATTATAACTACAGTGATATTGAGAGGTTAGAATATTATTAGAACAATATTTTATTTCTATGAACATGATTCTAATAAACCAAGTCCTCATATTGAGCTGAGTTTTCTATGTTCCACCTCCTCCAAGTGTTTTTTATTTTTTAATTTTATAGTTTAAATACCTCAATGTATGTGTTATGTCAATGTCGGCCCTTCCCATTAGTAAAACCTTAATTCCTTTCAGCCACATATAGAGTTGTACAGAAGTAATTCCTTGGTAATTTTCTGATTTTATCAATCTTTACAGATCTTGTCTGCTGAACCTGGGATCTGAGAACAGAAAAGAAAGAAGCAGCTTTCAGTTCAATGCTGTAGACAACCTTACTATAGTTACATTGTACATTTATACAAGAATAAAACAGAGAAAGCAATGATCCAAGGAAGGTTCTTTTTTAATTCAGAAAAAAAAAACATGATCATAAAAGCATGTATATTCGTTAGCATATATTGAATATTAACAGAGCAGCCTTTTCCCAGAACTTTCTCAGGACTGACCAATTTAACCAGAATTACCTGGTTCATACTTTAGATTGTATCTAGGAAAGCATGAAAGAAAAAAAGAAGACCATATATAAAGTATAAAATGATCAGATTCTCTTCTAAAGCTATATTCTGCCATCCAACAAGAATAAACATGTATTATAAATTGGAAGAAAGAAAAAAAATATCCTGAAACTTAACAGGTAGGAGTATGATAAAAACATGCATTGAGAGAGGACAGACTTGTCTTGATCTTGATATTAGTGGGATGGCTTTGAGTTTCTCTCTATTTAATTTAATGTTAGTTGTCAGCTTGCTGTATATTGCTTTAATTATATTTAAGAATGAACCTTGTATCCCTAGTCTCTCCAAGACCTTTATCATAGAGTAATGTTGAATTTTGTCAAATTCTTTTTCAGCATCTAACGAAATGATCATATGGTTCTTTTCTTTCAGTTTATTTATATGATAGATTACATTGATAGATTTTCATATGCTGAACCAGCCCTGCTGCTCTGGGATGAAGCCTACTTGATCATAATGTATAATTTTTTGGATGTGTTCTTGGATTCAGTTTGCCAGTATTTTATTGAGACGTTTTGCATCCTTGTTCATGAGTGAAATTGGTCTGTAATTCTCTTTCTTGGTTAAATCTTTGTGTGGTTTTGGTATCAGGATGACTGTAGATTTATAAAAGGAGTTTGGCAATGACTCTTCTGTTTCTATTTTGTGAAACACATTAAGGAGTATAGGTATTAGCTCTTCTTAGAAGTTCTGGTAGAATTCTGCATTGAAACCATCTGGTCCAGGGGTTTTTTTGGTAGGGAGGTTTCTGATGACAGCTTCCAATTCCTCGTGACTTACAGGTCTATTTAAATTGTTCACCTGGTCTTGATATAATTTTGGTATATGGTACTTATCTTAAAAAGTGTCCATTTCTTTCACACTTTCCAATTTTATGGCATACAGGCTTTCGTAGTAAGACCTAATGATTCTCTGAATTTCCTCTGTATCTGTGGTTATGTCCCCCTTTTCATTTTTGATCTTGTTAATTTGCATGATCTCTCTCTGCCATTTGATTAGTTTTTATAGGGGCTTGTCAATCTTGTTGATTTTCTCCAGGAACCAGCTTTTTGTTTCATTGATTCTTTGGCTTGTTTCCTGTGTTTCTATTTTGTTGATTTCAGCCTTCAGTTTGATTATTTCCAGTCTTCTACTCCTCCTGGGTGAATCTGCCTCTTTTTTTTATAAAGCTTTCAGCTGTACTGTTAAAAGTCTCTAGTGTGTGCTTTCTCCATTTTCTTTATGTGGGCACTTACTTAGTGCTATGAACTTTCCTCTTAGCACTGCCTTCATAGTATCCCATAGGTTTGGGTATGATGTGTCTTTATTTTCATTGAATTCAAGGAAGACTTTAATTTCTTTCTTTATTTTTTCCTTGACCCAGGGGTGGTTCAGTAGATGACTGTTCAATTTCCATGAATTTGTAGGCTTTGAATCTTGCATGCAAATGGATGGAAATAGAAAACACTTTCCTGAGTGAGGTAACCCAGACCCAAAAAGATGAATATAGTATGTACTCACTCATAAGTGGATTCTAGCCATAAATAAAGGAACTTCAGCCTATAATCCGTGATCCTAGAGAAGCTAAATAAGAATGTGAACCCAAAGAAAAACATATAGTTATCCTCCTGCATATTAGAAGGAGAAAAGATTATGAGGCAAAAATTGAAAATTGGGGGTGGGGGTGGGGTGCGGATAAGGGGAAATCAGGAGAAAAAAGTGAGACGGGGAATGGGGAGAGCTTGGGGGAATGGGACAGTTGCAATGAAGGAAGGGTGGATATGAGAGCAGGGAAGTATATATCTTTATTAAGGGAGACATTTTAGGGTTGGCAAGAGACTTGACTCTAGAGGTGTCCCTAGGTATCCATGGAGATGTCCCCAGCTAGGTCCTTGGGCAGCTGAGGAGAGAGAGCCTGAAATGGCCCTATTTTAGAGCCATACTGATGAATATCTTGGATATCACAATAGAACCTTCATCCAGCGATGGATGAAGCTAGAGACAGAGACCCACAATGGAGCACTGGATTGAGCTCCCAAGGTCCAAATGAGGAGAAGAAGGGAGAGAACATGAGCAAGGAAGTCAGGACTGTGAGGGGTGATTATGTATATTATTGTGTATTCTTTGAAATTTTTTTTTTCTGAATCTCATTTTTTTTCTACTATGATCATTCTTTTTTTTTTATTCTTTTTTAATTAAAATTTCCAACTGCTCCCCGTTTCCCATTTCCCTCCCCTCCTCCCACACATTGCCCCCTCCCCCCACTCCCCTCCCCCATCCCCACTCCTCTCCTCCTCCCCCCAGTCCATTCCCCCTCCCTCTCGATACTGAAGAGCAGTCCAAATTCCCTGCCCTACAGGAAGACCAAGGTCCTCCCACTTCCATCCAGGCCCAGGAAGGTGAGCATCAAAACAGGCTACGCTCCCACAAAGCCAGTTCATGTATTAGGATCGAAACCTAGTGCCATTGTCCTTGGCTTCTCATCAGCCTTCATTGTCCGCCATGTTCAGAGAGTCCAGGTTCAACCCATGCTTATTCAGTCCCAGTCCAGCTGGCCTTGAAGAGCTCCCAATAGATCAGTTCCACTGTCACAGTGGGTGGGTGCACACCTCGTGGTCCTGATTTCCTTGGTCATGTTCTCCCTCCTTCTGCTCCTCATTTGGACCTTAAGAGCTCAGACCATTGCTCCAATTTGGGTCTCTGTCTCTCTCTCGATCTATCGCCAGTTGAAAGTTCCTGTGCCATTCTCCTTGGCCTCTCGTCAGCTCTCATTGTCCGCCACATTCCGAGAGTCCGGTTTTATCCCATGTTTTTTCAGTAGCAGTCCAGCTGACCTTGGTGAGCTCCCAATAGATCGGCCCCACTGTCTCAGTGGTTGGGTGCACCCCTCATGGTCCTGACTTCCTTGTTCATGTTCTCTCTCCTTCTGCTCCTCATTATAACCTTGGGAGCTCAGTCCGGTGCTCCAGTGTGGGTCTCTGGCTCTATCTCCATCCATCGCTAGATGAAGGTTCTATGGCGATATGCAAGATATTCATCAGTATGATTATAGGATAGGTTCATTTCAGGTTCCCTATCCTCAGGTGCCCCAATGAACTAACTGGGGACATTGCCCTGGGCATCTGGTAGCCATTCCAAGTTCAAGTCTCTTGCCACCCCTTAGGTGGCTCCCTTACCTAAGGTATGAGTTTCCCTGCTCCCCTATCCAACCTTCCTTTATCCCCAATCACCCCGATTCCCCCAGTTCCCCTCATCCTCTCCTTCACACTTTTCTCTCCCCATCACCCCTCATCCCCATCCCACCCCACCCCCAAGATTCCAATTTTTTGCCCATCAGTCATGTCTATGGAGCTAAGCACAGAGAGACTTGTATGGGAGCCTAATATAAACCAACCTGTATATGTTAAAGTTATCTTGATATCAAAATTTGGGCATATGGATTTGTTGCTTTGGAAAGGAGGTTCTGCTTTTGCTTCCACAGGAGATAAGAATCTGTGGATTAATTCCAGACAACGGTGGTTTGATGAACCAAGATCCCCATAAAATTCAAGATGAAATCCCATAAAAATAGTTCATCCAACAAAAATCAGGAGGCAGTTTGGAGAGCACTACATCCATATTCCCTAATGTTGTTTATAAATATTTGTTTACATTTAAAGGGAGATATGCTGTAAAGATTTGCATTGGTAAGGATCTTGGTTTATTGATACAAATTTTGGGTCAGTTTTATTATATGTATATTTCTGCTCTTTATTAAAATATTGTTTTTGTATAGTTCATTCAAAAATGTAATGTATAATTAAGAAATATAGGTCAGTAGAATGTCATCTATCATAGTCAAGATTATAATCATGTTAGTTAGGTTTCCTAGATATATAGATATATTTCAGTTAGATTCTTCACATCTTTCAGAGACATTCAGAATGTGCTTGAGTAAGGAGGGGCTGGCTGCATCCTGCCGCCCGGCTAGCTTAACCCCTGAAATAGCCACACAGAAAACTGTATTAATTTAATTACTGCCTGGCCTATTATACCTAGTCTCTCCTTGGCTAATTATTATATCTTGATTCAACCCATTTCTAATAATCTGTGTAGCATCATGAGGTCATGGCTTACAGGGAAAGATTCTAACCTATGTCCATCTTGGGCCAGAGCTTCATGATGTCTTCCACACTTCCCTTCTTCCCAACATCTGTTCTATCTACTCTGCCCACCTAAGTGCTGCCCTATCAAAAGCCAAGGCAGATTTCTTTATTCAAACAATGAAAACAACACATAGAAAGAAGATCCTCCTATATCAATGTGGCATTTAAATATTTTAAGAATTTAGTACTTTTCATGACAATGAGACATATCTGCCTCTGGCAGCACTGATCTACTTCCAGAGAATGATGGGCATTGAAGAGGTTCCTTATGGAGTTTGTTAGCCATTTGGGCAAGAAACTGCTCTTGCCTGGACTGCTTGATGTTATGCTATTTGAGCTGGACATGAGATAACTGCTAAACTTGGCTAAATGTGAGACAATCCTTCAGGTTACTACTTCATGAAAGAGTCTGCCAGACATTCTATAGGACACAGAAGAAAGTGACTGACAAACCGCCAAAACAGGAAGAACTGTCTTTGAAATTTTCTGCTTTCTGGAAATGTCTGCTAGATACTTCTGCCTGTAGGCTGAAGATTGATGCCCCAACAGTATAGAAGAACTTTGGGTGATTGTCCCTGTGTTGAGATGTCTTGTCAATTCTTGAGTTTTGGAAGTGACTTACAATATACTTCCTGTTTATTTAAGTAATATTATATCCTTTTGGAGTCATTGAAGGAGTTGAAGAATATATAGTTATAGTTTTTTTATTTATGATGAAAGATAAACTAGAAATAAATATTGAAATTATAATTCTTGCTTGATACCTGTTTTGGTATATACAATTTTACTGTGCTAAAGTTAAAGCCTTACTTCTTATTTAAACAGAAAAGGGGAAATGATGTGGGATTTCCTTCTTTCTATGTGTTGCTTTTATTGGCTAATGAATAAAGAAACTGTCTTGGCCTGTGATAGGGTAAAGTAAAACTAGGTGGTGAAAACCAAATACTGGGAGAATGATAACAGAGTCAGGAGATGCTATGTAACTGATAAGCTGGAAGCTTACCAGTAACAAACAGATACATGGTGATATGCAGATTAATAGAAATGGGTTAATTCTTGATGTAAAAGCTAGAAAAAAAATAGTTTAAGCTATCGGCCAAACAGTATTACAAGTAATATAGTTTCTGCATGCTAACTGTGGAACCAGGCAGGACAGAAAACTTCTAAAATGCTGATTTACTTGGGTCCACTCTGTGGTCACTGTCATATTACAGAAAGAGGCCAAATGTCTGATGTTTTTCTCTTTTTGTCCACTTGTCAAAGCTCAGTTCATATTGGTCTCTTCAGTGAAATTGTACATATCATTATTTTGTCATACTATTGGCAATGCCTTGGAGTAGCATAGAAATTTTGGATGATTCTATTTTTCCTAGAAGTTGGATGAAAACCAAATCCAAGAATACACCACGATCAAGTCAGGTACATGCCAAAGTCTGTTAGTTTTCTACTGATCCTGATGGCAAGGTAGGAAGGGAGGGACTGGAAGAAGTAGAGGAAGAAGAAACCATAATCATGTTATATTATTTTGAAAAAATCTATTTTTATTAAAAAGCATGAAAAGAAAAATGCATTTTCTAAAACAAGCAAGCAAACAAATAAGTAGTTCTATTGTCTGATTACATCTTTTTCCTATTACAAACATCATAGGTATTATGATGGTTTCCAGAGATTCTTGAAAATAGCTTCAAAATTAAATATTCACGAAGAAGGTAACTTTGGAAGAAGAAAAGGCTTATCCAGGGATGCTCTTGTTATGGTTAGGGACCAGAGGAAGTACACTCAGTAAATAAAGACCAATATGTCTGCCTTTAGATATGAGCTAATGTTAGCACTAAAACCTCTGAACCATAGGAATATTTTATTGAAAATGTCTTTTCTAAGAAAGTTGTTTTTTGAAGGATATGTAATGCGAGACAGGGATATAAAGGAGAGGAACAAAGTAAATTTTTATTGTACTGTCTCTTCCTGATTGTCCTCTTCTCCTTCTCTTAGCCTCTGCCTTTTTCTCCTTGTCTTCATCTCCCATGATGTATCATAAACTAATTTAACATGTTTCACAAGACAAAGATCATTTTAACAATTTTCGATATATTTTATCTTTATGACAATTACAAAAAAATATATTCAATTTTTATTATAGTGTCATAAAATCATTTATTTGAGTAAATCGCTATTTACGATAAATTTCTGTGGATAGCAATGTCAGGGGACAGTAGGTGAAGATTGAGTTCAGAGTGTCTACTCACCAGGAGGTAACACCCTGGTGGGTAATTTTCAGGTAGGCAAGGCCCAGAGACCACGGATTATGGAATGTCTTTTGCTTTTGATATACCTTTCTGTTCTTGTTGTTGCTATCTTTCTTTGATATCTGGTATGGTTGAATTTGGTGTGGGAAAATTTCCCACTACCTGTATGGTAATGTGTTTATCTTATTGGATACATCTTGCTCTTCTCGACATTTTTACCTACTAGTTATTATGAAAATGAATTTCTCCTTAAACTTTATCTTGTAATTGATAATAACATTAGCTTATGCAGAGTTTTGTTGACTAAAAATATATAGAAAAGTATGTTTTTCACCCACAACCTTTGAGTTCCACCTTAGAAACTACTTTAGATGGCATAACTCAGTTTATTGATTAAAGGAGAGCAAATGAATTCTTCAGAAGCTTGGCTGGCCCTAATTCTCTCAATGCTTAAAAGATACAGACTTGTATTTGTACCCATTCTTGCTCTTAATTCTTCTGCTTATGAAATTAATGATAGATTGGTATACACTCTAAAGTACAACCCACTGATAGTCTTTTATGTACAAAAGTTTTGGATAGTGATTCTTTTAGGATTCCTTGTAAGATTCATATTCAAGATCGATGGTAGAATAATTGATTCATTCTTGGTAGCCATGGTAGGTGGCCTACCAGCAAGGGAGTTGGCTCTGAAATATGGTTTTTGTCTACTCTTGTTCTGTTAATCTGTAATAAGTTACATAGACCTAAGTGTACATGGGATATTAAGATGATTTGATTTTTAATCAGCTAAGGGAGATAAAAATTATAATAACTGTACTCTGTAGGAATTAGAGCAAAGGAACTGTATAGGGTAGAGTTTAAAATACACAAACATTGCTTAGAAGAACTTTGGCCCTGAAGAAACCTAGTAAAGAACAATGATTTGTTTACCATTGGAGACTTTGTATCCATGGTCACAAGATACCTCAGACACATGTGGAACTCTTGTATTATTGTGTATTACAAACAATGCACATAGTAGAACTAGAGTGATGGAGGCATGTAAATATCCCATTCATTAAGACATGTAAATTTAAGTTAGGAACTTAGTATGAGGTAATACTTTATGAAACAATCAATATGCTCATGTATGGCTGTTAACACTGCAGTCTACTCAGTCCATCAGAAGAGACTGACAAATAACAAAGATAATAATCCAGAGATTATGTGAGTATTTCTTCCCTAATCCACTCAGATGGAAAATGTCTTAGTTTCATCACTGCTATGGATTCCCTCTGAGCACTGAACTTCCAAGAGGGTGGATCTACTAGAGAGTATTAAACTTTTAAGGAAGCAAAGCATAGACACAAAAAATATCTTAAAGTCATGTATTGTCAATAAATTTTAGGCAATTACCATAGTTATAATCAGTGAAAGAACATTGGGCATTTTTATCTCAGATTAAACAAAATGCCAAAATGTCTACTCTCAAAACTTTGTATCTAAAACAATAACACAGTTACTCAAATTCTTTTAAAAATATTAGTTGCTAAAAACATGAATTAAAATATTTTCTGATAAGATTAGCATACTAATCCATAAAAAGACAGGTCAACATAAATATTTAGAAGTAATTACAATACAATCTGTACATATACAAAGGGTAGTGTGATTTATGGCCCTGCATGTCAATGGGAATAAAAGTTAATATAGACTTTATCTGTGTTGTAACATGAACCACTTTAAAAACATTTTTACATTTGTTTTGTTTGCATGGTTTCAAGAACATTGTGTGCATGTTTGGTGCTCTCAGAAGCCAGAAGAGGGTGCTGGATACAGTAAAAATGATGTCAAAGATGAATGTGAGTCACCATGTGTGTGCTGAAAATCAAACCATGTCCTCTTCTGTTGCAGACCCTTTCTCAGCTTCCTCAGTTATGGATGACCCCAGGTTGTGATGCAGAAATTGGGACACAGGGGTTGCAGAGTAGGAGATACAACTGCATTCTTTATTGCAAAACCAGTGCTCTTTTTATAATACTCAAATCACAATTCAAACTACGTTCCCATAATACATGAAACTAGTTTCATAAACTAGTAACTTGGTTGCAAATAATTTCAAGGGCTTCTTGCCCTAGTTAATCTAAGCAAAAAGCCTGGTGTTATGTGTAGGCCCATATTTCTTTATTGTGTGGCAGCCAGGCTCTGAAGCCATAGGCCCACCTGAGGTGGTCATGTAGAACTGCAGACAGCCTGTCACTGCCCTCAACAATAGCCAGGATGTGCTACTACTTCTCTTCTGTTATAAAGTAGTTGGCCTTGGGAGAGGTGTTTGCTGAAGCTGATGACTTAATTGCTGGTGTTGTCCCTAGGCACATTCCCCCCCCCAAAAAAAAAATATTAATGAGATATCCACCTCGGTTGAGTGGGGGAATTAAGAGATGTTTGATATAATAAACCTGAGTAGATCTTCAGGATGGAGGAGAAGCCTGAGATGTCCTTCTGTGATGATGGTGTAAGCTGTGTCTGATTATTCCTTGTGCCTCTGTACCAGTGCAGTTAGGGAAAATAGTTTTCTATGTTGAGACCCATGGACCCTAACTGTTATGGGAATAACTCTTGCTGTAATATAATATGTAAAAACACCTCATCAGAGGCAAACCACAACCTAATCAGAGCCTTTGAACTACAATGTACATCTGTGTTCTCAAGGATTGACTATTGCTAAGGCACTCTACTGATGGGAGAGGTTTGCCTTCTCCTGACTTGGTTTGCCAAACCTGTAAGTGAGAATGCTACCTCAAGTCACCCCTGCACAGAGCTTCTTTTTTTTTTTAATTTTTTTTTTGGTTTTAAATTTTTTTTATTTTTTATTTATTTTATTTTTATTTTTTAACTTTTTAAAATTTATTTATTTATTAAAGATTTCTGCCTCCTCCCCACCATCACCACCCGTTTCCCTCCCCCCTCCAATCAAGTCCCCCTCCCTCATCAGCCCTAAGAGCAACAAGGGTTCTCTGCCCTGTGGGAAGTCCAAGGACCACCCACCTCCATCCAGGTCTAGTAAGGTGAGCATCCAAACTGCCTAGGCTCCCACAAAGCCAGTACGTGCAGTAGAATCAAAAACCCATTGCCATTTTTCTTGAGTTCTCAGTAGTCCCCATTGTCCGCTATGTTCAGCGAGTCCGGTTTTATCCCATGCTTTTTCAGACCCAGGCCAGCTGGCCTTGGTGAGTTCCCGATAGAACATCCCCATTGTCTCAGTGTGTGGGTAAACCCCTTGAGGTCCTGAATACCTTGCTCGCGCTCTCTCTCCTTCCGCTCCTGATTAGGACCCTGAGATTTCAGTCTGGTGCTATAATATGGGTCTCTGTCTCTGTCTCCTTTCATTGCCTGATGAAGGTTAATATTCAGGAGGATGCCTATATGATTTTCTTTGGGTTCACCTTCATACTTAGCTTCTCTAGGATCACGAATTATAGGCTCAATGTCCTTTATTTATGGCTAGAAACCAATTATGAGTGAGTACATCCCATGTTCCTCTTTTTGGGTCTGGCTTACCTCACTCAGGATAGTGTTTTCTATTTCCATCCATTTGCATGCAAAATTCAAGAAGTCATTGTTTTTTACTGCTGAGTAGTACTCTAATATGTATATATTCCATACTTTCTTCATCCATTCTTCCATTGAAAGGCATCTAGGTTGTTTCCAGGTTCTGGCTATTACAGACAATGCTGCTATGAACAAAGTTGAACATAAACTTTTGTTGTATGATAAGGTATCTCTTGGGTATATTCCCAAGAGTGGTATCGTTGGGTCCAGAGGTAGATTGATCCCGAATTTCCTGAGAAACTGCCACACTGCTTTCCAAAGTGGTTGCACAAGTTTGCATTCCCACCAGCAATGGATGAGTGTACCCCTTTCTCCACAACGTCTCCAGCAAAGGCTGTCATTGGTGTTTTTTATTTTAGCAATTCTGACAGGTGTAAAATGGTACCTTAAGGTTGTCTTGATCTGCATTTCCCTGATCGCTAAAGAAGTTGAGCATGACCTTCAACAGAAGAAGTTCAAATGGCCAAAAGACACTTAAGTGTTGTGGGAGCTGTGGGCTGTGTTCCTGCCACCCCAGCTCCTGGTCGCCTGGCTAGTTTATGCCCCGAAATAACAACACACAAACTGTATTCTTTTAAACACTGCTTGGCCCATTATATCTGGCCTCTTCTCGGCTAACTCTCACACCTAGACTAGCCCATTTCTAATAATGTGTGTAGCACCCCAAGGTGCGCTTACTGGGTAGATTCTAGCCTACGTCCATCCAGGGTCTGAGCTTCATCGCATCTGCCCCAGAGAGCAGAGCTAAGGCCTCTGAGCTCACTTCCTCTTCCTCCCAGCCTTCTGTTCTGTTTACTCCACCCACCTAAAGACTGGCCAATCAAATGGGTCAAGGCAGTTTCTTTATTAGTCAATGACCTTCCTCCATCATTTCCCCTTTTTCTGTTTAAAAGAAAGGCTTTAACTTTAACATAGCAAAATTACATATAACAAAACAGTTATCAAGCAAGAATTACAGTTACAATATTTATATCTATTTTATCTTTTATCATAACAAAGGAAAACTATAACTATCTATCTATTCTTCAACTCCACCAAAAACTCCAGAAGGATATAATATTACATAAGTAAATGAGAAGTAAGCAACTTACAAAACTCTAGAAATCACAGAGACATCTCGCTGCCTGGATAGTCACCCAAAGTTCCTCTGTACCATTGGGGTATCCATCTTCAGCCTAAAGGTCCATAGTATCCAGAGACATTTCCATGAAGCAGGAAATTTCAAAGGCAGTTCATTCACTATCTGCTGTGTCCTGCAGAATGTCTCACAGACTCCTTCATGAATCAGAAACCCCGAAAGATCATCTCACCTTTAGGCAAGTTCAGTAGTCCTCGCTCTCTGTGGATTCTCTGTGTCCAGTTTATACAATAGACCAGGCAAGAGCACTTTCTTGCCCAAATGGCTATCAAACTCCATAAGGTGCCTCTTCAATGCCCATCTTCCTTCTCCTTGAAGTAGATTGGTGCTGCCAGGAGCAGACGTGTCTCATTGTCAGAAAAACCCTAAGTTATTAAAATATTTAAAATGCCATATTCTCTAATCTTTGAAAGATATGAAGAATGCCCATCTAAAATATATCCATGTACATCTAGAAAATCTAACATGACTACAAACTTGACTATAACAAAATTGACCTTAAATTTAAATCACTAAAGCAAAATCCATATCAATGCTCTTTTGACTGGAGAGGGAGGAGGGAGAGGAGTGGGGCATGGGAAGTGGGAGAAGGGGGAGGGAAAAGGGAGGTGGCAGAAATTTTTAATTAAAAAATTTAATAATTATAAATAGGTGTGCAAAGAAAAAAAAAAAGAAATGCTTTGAGTAGTTCCGACTTTGTTTTATCTTCAATAAACCAAATATTTAAACAGAAAAAAAAGAAATAATAGGTAAGATGTTAGAGATCCTACCCTAACTGCATTCTATAACAATTACCATGACTTTGTTTCATACTGAAACCTTTATAATTATACTGTAAGAATACGTGAATATTTTAGGGAAAAAAGTTACCTCTGATCCCAGAATTTTTAACCAATTTGAGTAGGAGTGGTGTAGCCCACATTGGGCACCAATCTGTAGAGAGAGCGGCGGGCTGCATTCCCACTGGTTTCCTGCATGGCTAGCTTTACACCCGAAATAGCAACACACACATTGTATTCTTTTAAACACTGCCTGGCCCATTAGTTTCAACCTCTTATTGGCTAATTCTCACATCTTGCTTTAACCCATATTTAGTAATCTGTATAGCACCACAAGATGGTGGCTTATCAGGAAAGATTCAGCATGTCTGACCTGGTGGCTGGCTCCATGGTGTCTGACTTCACTGCCTTCTACCCAGCAACCAAACATCTATATTCAAGATTTGCTAACTGAATTGTGGTTAGGGGATTTTTGAATGAGGTGATGAGACACATTTCTAACCTAGAAATGTATAAATTAATATGCTACTCATCAACACTAGACAGATTGTTCTATAGCCCCCAGAAAGGAATCATGTTCTGTGTGGAAAAAGCAGTCCTGTTCTTGTATGATTAGGACATACATCCTTTTGTTCACAAACACACATATAAACAGAATTGCAAATAAAATGCTTAACCAGAGCATGTACTGCTCTTACTAAAGGTCTAAACTTTGTTCCCAGTTGATACATGCAATTAAATAAAAACTAAACACAATTGAAAATTAAATAAATACTGTAAAAATAAAAGATTATATTAAAATATCACAATGAAAACACTGTACTCACAAGGTTCCACATAATGAAAGCAATGTCAGTCATATTCAATGAAGCAGCATGACAAAGCAATGTATGCTAATCACATGGCTATGCAGCCAAAATGAGATAGCAATTATTTTGGAATTGAGGTGGCAGAAATCATATTGTTTCTCATGGGAATCTAGATGAACATAGCACTTTGTTCTCCCTAATATTTTTAAAGACTTATTTTTTATGGTTATATTTAATTATATATATTTATGTATGAATGTATATATTATGCGGGAATGTATATATGTATGTGTAGCATGAGCACACATGGATTCTGGGGATGCAGTAAGATGGGGTAAAATTGCCCACAAGTAGAGTTTTCACAGGGATATGAGCTGCTGTGTGATTGCTGGAAACTGAATCCAGGCTCTCTGGAAGAACAGTCAGTGCTCTTAACCACCGAACCACCATTTTAGCTACCTGGACACCTTGGCTGTAGCTCATTTTGTATTCATTTTAACGTGCAGAACCCTGAAATGAACATGTTATGTCGTTTGAGGGTAACCACATTTTGGTGAATGTTAGAACAGAAATAGGCAATTGATACAAAGGAAAACCTTAATCACTTCTGTTCCACATTGTTAGTTTTGTGGTTTGAAAAGCAACACAGAATATTTTACTGTAAGGAAAACTAGTACTTGACTGTTGCTTAGGTTAATATTATCTTGATGAAATGCTTTAATTCTTACAATCTCTATCAATAAAGTCTTAGGATACTCTTTTACAGCATCTGAGTAACCATGAAAAAATTGGCTAATTAATTTCCTATTTATTTTGTTATTTGTGTAGGTAATTCTTTCTTGGATATTTTAGCAAAATTTTGCACTAAAATTAATTGATTAATTTGCCAGTACTTGTTATTTGGTTGTTTGTTTGTGAGATTATTAATATATGCTTCAATTTCACTTGGGGTTGTAGGTCTATTTAAATTATTTATTTGATTTTGATTTAACTTTAGTAATTGGAAGAACTGAGGCAATGGGTCATTTCTCTTAGGTTTTGCAATCTTGTGGGGTGTTTATTTATAAAGTATTTCCTCATGATTAGCTGGATTTCTTCAGTCTCCTTCTTATGTCTCCCTTTTTATTTCTAACTTTGTTAATTTCAATATTGTCTCTCAGCCCTGAAGCTAATTTTGCTGAGGGTTTGTCAATTTTTTATATTTCCTCTCAAAAGGAACTCTTTGTTTCATTGATTCTTGTATTGTTTTTTATTTCTATTTCATTAATTTCAGTGATGAGTTTGATTATTTCTTGCAATCAGTTTCTGTTGGGTAATGATTCTTTTTATTCTATTGTTTTCACATATGCTGTTAACTTCTACTATGACATCTCATGAATTTGTTTAAGGTAGAACTTAATGTTATGAACTTGTTTCCTAGAGTCCTCTTCAGTAATCCTGCATTGACATCAGAGAAATAAAAATTAAAGTTCCTACTATCAAGAAATATTACTACAAATATTGATAGAGAGTTGTGAAATCTTATTTGCCGATTGTGCAACAACAAACTAGTTCCATATATTAGGGAAATCAATGTGGACCTTTCTAAAAAATACTAAGAGTAGAGCAAGCATAAAATCAAGTTACAATGTCCCTGACATGTACTAAAATAAATCTCTAACCTACCACTGATACCCATGCATATTTATGCTTATTACTGACCTGGTCACAATATCTAAGAAATGGAACCAGCATAGATGTCCATAAGCCTGAGTGGATAATGAAAATATAGCGCATGCATACCATACAATTTTTTTTCTTTTTTTATTCTTTTTTAATTAAAATTTCCAACTGCTCCCCGTTTCCCATTTCCCTCCCCCTCTTCCCACATATTGCCCCCTCCCCCCGCTCCCCTCCCCCTATCCCCACTCCACTTCTCCTCCCCCTAGTCCACTCCCCCTCCCTCTCGATACTGAAGAGCAGTCCAAATTCCCTGCCCTACAGGAAGACCAAGGTCCTCCCACTTCTATCTAGGTCCAGGAAGGTGAGCATCCAAACAGGCTACGCTCCCACAAAGCCAGTTCATGTATTAGGATCGAAACCTAGTGCCATTGTCCTTGGCTTCTCATCAGCCTTCATTGTCCTCCTTGTTCAGAGAGTCCAGTTTCAACCCATGCTTATTCAGTCCCAGTCCAGCTGGCCTTGGAGAGCTCCCAATAGATCAGTTCCACTGTCACTGTGGGTGGGTGCACGCCTCGTGGTCCTGATTTCCTTGCTCATGTTCTCCCTCCTTCTGCTCCTCATTTGGACCTTAAGAGCTCAGACGGTTGATCCAAATTGGGTCTCTGTCTCTCTCTCGATCCATCGCCAGATGAAAGTTCCTGTGCCATTCTCCTTGGTCTCTCGTCAGCTCTCATTGTCCACCACATTCAGAGAGTCCGGTTTTGTCCCATGTTTTTTTCAGTAGCAGTCCAGCTGGCCTTGGTGAGCTCCCAATAGATCGGCCCCCCTGTCTCAGTGGTTGGGTGCACCCCTCATGGTCCTGACTTCCTTGTTCATGTTCTCTCTCCTTCTGCTCCTCATTATAACCTTGGGAGCTCAGTCCAGTGCTCCAGTGTGGGTCTCTGTCTCTATCTCCATCCATCGCTAGATGAAGGTTCTATGGCGATATGCAAGATATTCATCAGTATGATTATAGGATAGGTTCATTTCAGGTTCCCTATCCTCAGGTGCCCCAATGAACTAACTGGGGACATTGCCCTGGGCATCTGGTAGCCATTCCAGGTTGAAGTCTCTTGCCAACCCTTAGGTGGTTCCCTTAACTAAGGTATGAGTTTCCCTGCTCCCCAATCCAACCTTCCTTTAATCCCAATCACCCCAATTCCCCCAGTTCCCCTCATCCTCTCCTTCACACTTTTCTCTCCCCATCACCCCTCATCCCCATCCCACCCCACCCCCCAAGATTCCAATTTTTGCCCATCAATCTTGTCTATTTCCCATAGCTGGGAGGATATCTATATGTTTTTCCTTGGGTTTACCCTCTTGTTTAGCTTCTTTAGGATCACAAATTATAGACTCAGTGGCCACTATCCATGGCTAGAAACCAATTATGAGTGAGTACATCCCATGATCTTCTTTTTGGGTCTGGGTTACCTCACTCAGGATCGTATTTTCTATTTCCATCCATTTACATGCAAAATTCGAGAAGTCATTGTTTTTTACCGCAGAGTAGTACTCTAATGTATATATATATTCCACACTTTCTTCATCCATTCTTCTATTGAAGGGCATCTAGGTTGCTTCCAGGTTCTGGCTATTACAAATAATGCTGCTATGAACATAGTTGGACAAATGCTTTTGTCATATGATAGGGCATCTCTTGGGTATATTCCCAAGAGTGCTATTGCTGGGTCCAGGGGTAGGTTGATCCCAATTTTTCTGAGAAACCGCCACACTCATTTCCAAAGTGGTTGCACAAGTTTGCAGTCCCACCAGCAATGGATGAGGGTACCCCTTTCTCCACAACCTCTCCAGCAATGGCTATCCTTGGTGTTTTTGATTTTAGCCATTCTGACAGGTGTAAGATAATATCTCAGAGTTGTTTTGATTTGCATTTCTCTGATCACTAAGGAGGTTGAGCATGACCTTAAGTATCTTTTGGCCATTTTAAATTCTTCTGGTGAGAATTCTCTGTTCAGTTCAGTGCCCCATTTTTTAATTGGGTTAATTATCCTTTTAATGTCTAGTTTCTTGAGTTCTTTATAAATTTTGGAGATCAGACCTTTGTCTGTAGCGGGGTTGGTGAAGATCTTCTCCCAGTCAGTAGGCTGCCTTTTTGTCTTAATGACAGTGTCCTTTGCTTTACAGAAGCTTCTCAGTTTCAGGAGGTCCCATTTATTCAATGTTGCCCTTAATGTCTGTGCTGCTGGGGTTATACATAGGAAGCGATCTCCTGTGCCCATATCTTGTAGGATACTTCCCATTTTCTCTTATATCAGGTTCAGTGTGTTCAGATTGATATTGAGGTCTTTGATCCATTTGGACTTGAGTTTTGTGCATGGTGATAGATATGGGTCTATTTTCATTCTTCTACAGGTTGACATCCAATTGTGCCAGCACCATTTGTTGAAGATGCTTTCTTTCTTCCATTGTATACTTTTAGCTCCTTTATCAAAAATTAGTTGTTCATAGGTTTGTGGGTTAAAATCCGGGTCTTCTATATGATTACATTAGTCGACTGCTCTGTTTTTATGCCAGTACCACGCTGTTTTCATTACTGTAGCTCTGTAATAGAGTTTGAAGTCAGGGATGGTAATGCCTCCAGAAGTTCCTTTATTGTATAAGATTGTTTTGGCTATCCTGGGTTTTTTGTTTCTCCATATAAAGTTGATTATTGTCCTTTCAAGATCTGTGAAAAATTTTGATGGGATTTTAATGGGGATTGCATTGAATCTATAAATTGCCCTTGGTAGAATTGCCATTTTTACTATGTTGATCCTCCCAATCCAGGAGCAAGGGAGATCCTTCCATTTTCTGGTATCCTCTTCAATTTCTTTCTTCAATGCCTTAAAGATCTTGTCAAATAGATCTTTCACTTCCTTGGTTAGCGTTACCCCAAGATATTTTATGCTTTTTGTGGCTATCGTGAAAGGTGATGATTCTCTTATTTCCCCCTCTGCTTCCATATCCTTTGTGTATAAGAGGACGACTGTTTTTTTGTCTTCGATCTTGTATCCTGCCACATTACTAAAGGCGTTTATCAGCTGTAGGAGTTCTTTGGTTGAGTTTTTGGGGTCGCTCATGTACACTATCACATCATCTGCAAATAATGCAAGTTTAACTTCTTCCTTTCCAATTTGAATCCCCTTTATCCCCTTATGTTGTCTTATTGCTATTGCTAAAACTTCGAGAACTATATTGAAGAGGTATGGAGAGAGTGGACAGCCTTGGCGTGTTCCTGATTTTAGTGGGATGGCTTTAAGTTTCTCTCCATTTAATTTGATATTAGCTGTCGCCTTGCTGTATATAGCTTTAATTAAATTTAGGTATGACCCTTGTATCCCTAATCTCTCCAAGACTTTTATCATAAAGGGATGTTGAATTTTGTCAAATGCTTTTTCAGCGTCTAATGAAACGATCATATGGTTTTTTTCTTTCAGTTTATTTATATGATGGATTACATTGATAGATTTGCATATGTTAAACCAGCCCTGCATCTCTGGTATGAAGCCTACTTGATCATAATGGATAATTTTTCTAATGTGTTCTTGGATTTGGTTTGCCAGAATTTTGTTGAGGATTTTTGCGTCGATATTCATGAGTGAGATTGGCCTGTAATTTTCTTTCTTGGTTGGGTCTTTGTGTGGTTTTGGTATCAGAGTTACTGTAGCTTCATAAAAGGAATTTGGCAATGACTCTTCTGTTTCTATATTGTGAAATACCTTAAGGAGTATAGGTATTAAGTCTTCTTGGAAGTTCTGGTAGAATTCTTCATTTGAAACCATCTGGTCCTGGACTTTTTTTGGAAGGCAGGTTTTTGATAACCGCTTCTAATTCTTCACGACTAACAGGTCTATTTAGGTTGTTCACCTGGTCCTGGTTTAACTTTGGTATATGGTACTTATCTAAAAAAGTGTCCATTTCTTTTAAGTTTTCCAGTTTTGTGGCATACAGGCTTTTGTAGTAAGATCTAATGATTCTCTGAATTTCCTCTGTGTCTGTGGTTATGTCTCCCTTTTCATTTCTGATCTTATTAATTTGCAGATTCTCTCTCTGCCATTGGATTAGTTTGGATAGGGGTTTATCAACCTTGTTGATTTTCTCCAGGAACCAGCTTTTTGAATTATTGATTCTTTCAATTGTTTTCTGTGTTTCTATTTTGTTGATTTCAGCTCTCAGTTTGATTATTTCCAGTCTTCTACCCCTTCTAGGTGAGTCTGCTTCTTTTTTTTCTAGAGCTTTCAGGTGGGCTGTTAAGTCTCCAATGTGTACTTTCTCTGTTTTCTTTAAGTGGGCAGTTAGTGCTATGATCTTTCCTCTCAGGACTGCTTTCATAGTGTCCCATAGGTTTGAGTATGTTGTTTCTTTATTTTCATTGTCTTCGAGGAAGACTTTAATTTCTTTCTTTATTTCTTCCTTAATACAGGTATGGTTCAGTAGTTGACTATTCAGTTTCCATGAGTTTGTAGGCTTTCTGGGGGTAGCATTGTTGCTGAATTCTAGCTTTAATCCATGGTGATCTGATAAGATACAGGTGGTTATTAATATTTTTTTGTAACTGTGAATGTTTGCTTTGTTACCAAGTATGTGGTCGATTTTTGAGAAGGTTCCATGAGCTGCAGAGATGAAGGTATATTCTTGCCTATTTGGGTGGAATATTCTATAGATGTCTGTTAAGTCCATTTGATTCATTACCTCCATTAATTCTCTTATTTCTCTGTTAGGTTTCTGTCTAATTGACCTGTCCATTGGTGAGAGAGGAGTATTAAAGTCTCCTACTATTAATGTGTGCGGTTTGATGGCTGCCTTGAGTTTTAACAATGTTTCTTTTACGTACGTGGGTGCTTTTATATTAGGGGCATAGATATTCAGGATTGAGATTTCATCCTGATGAATTGTTCCTGTTACGAGTAGAAAATGTCCCTCTCCATCTCTTCTGATTGATTTAAGTTTGAAGTCAACTTTGTTAGAAATTAGTATGGCCACACCTGCTTGTTTCCTAGGTCCATTTACTTGATAAGCCTTATCCCAGCCCTTTACTCTGAGTAGGTGCCTGTCTTTGTGGTTGAGGTGTGTTTCTTGTAAACAGCAGAATGTTGGATCCTGTTTTCGTATCCAATCTCTTAGTCTGTGCCTTTTTATAGGTGAATTGAGTCCATTGACATTAAGTGATACTAATGACCTGTGGTTGTTAACTCCGGTCATTTTTTTTTAGTGGTAGATTTTGTGTGTTTCCCTTCTTTGAGATGTGCTGGTAAAGGGTCTCTAGATGTCTGAGTTACTGTGGTCATTGTTGGACTCCTTGATTAATGATTTTCCTTCTATTACTTTCTGTAAGGCTGGATTTGTGGCTACGTATTGTTTAAATTTGTTTTTATCCTGGAAAATTTTGTTTTCTCCATTTATAGTGAACGAGAGCTTGGCTGGGTATAGTAGTCTGGGCTTGCATCCATGGTCTCGTAGTTTCTGCAGTACATCTATCCAGGACCTTCTGGCTTTCATGGTTTCCATAGAGAAGTCAGGTGTAAGTCTGATAGGTTTACCTTTATAAGTAACTTGGCCTTTTTCCTTTGCTGCTCTTAGTATTATTTCTTTATTCTGTATGATTTGTGTTTTGATTATTATATGGTGAGAGGATTTTTTTTTGATCCAGCCTATTCCGTGTTCTGTATGCTTCTTGAACCTTCATAGGTATATCTTTCTTTAGGTTGGGAAAGTTTTCTTCTATAATTTTATTAAATATATTTTTTGGACCGTTGAGCTGCGCTTCTTCTCCTTCTTCTATTCCTATTATTCTTAGGTTTGGTCTTTTTATTGTGTTCCATATTTCCTGAATGTTTTGTGATGAGAATTTGTTGGCCTTGCTGTTTTCTTTGATCAGCGTGTTTATTTTCTCTATGGTATCTTCAGAATCTGAGATTCTTTCTTCTATCTCTTGTATTCTGTTGGTTATGCTTGCTTCTGTAGTCTCTATTCGTTTACCTAGATTTTCCCTGTCCAGCTGGCCTTCTGTTTGTGTTTTCTTCTTTGCCTCCATTTCAGTTTTTAAGTCTTGAACTGTTTCCATTATCTGTTTGATTGTTTTTCCTTGGTTTCCTAGGGTATCATTCACTGATTTACTCAGTTCTTCAAACTTTCTGTTATACTTCTCATCCATTTCTATAAGGGCATTTTTTACATGCTGTTTAAGGGCGTCAATCACTTTCATAAAGTCAATTTTATCTACTTCTTCATGATTAAGGTGTTCATGTCCTCCTGTTGGGAGGTCGCTGGGTTCTGTTGGTTTCATATAGTTTTTCAGATTGTTGGGTGAATTCTTGCGTTGGCGCCTGCCCATCTCTTTCTCCGAATGCTCCCCTATGTATCTTCGTTTACCGGATCAGGTCTCCTTGCCTACTGATGTACCTTCCCAGTGATGGCACCCTGCAGTGATAGCTCTCCTGGTGCTCCAGTGATGTCTCTCCTGGAACCAATATCAGATCTCCATGCCCAAAGACGGCTCTCCTGGTACCCAGATTAGCTCTCCCACTGATGGCTCTCCTGGTGCCAAGATCAGATCTCTGTGCAGGTTGGGTAGTTCATAAACAAAGCTCCTACCTTGCTTGGTGCAGGCAGGCCAGTGAACCAAAGGAAGTCTCGGCTGCCTACTTGCCCTGAGGATTTGCCCCCAGTGCCAGATAGACTGAGCTGGATGGTGTTATGTGCCCAAAGAGGAAAGGGGGCAGAAGGAAGAAGGGTTCTGGATGCAAGCTGGGTGGGACAAGAAGAGAGAGGCAGTATGCAGGGTGTAGAGCCCCTGCAGGGAGCCCAGGGAGTATAGGGTGGGGGATGAGGAACTTCAGAGTTCCCTGTCCAGGGCTGCTTCCGCCGCCGCTGGTCACAAACTCACCCGGCTGCTGTCTCTTCTGGTGCCTAGATCAGATCTCCCTGCAGGTTGGGTAGTTTGTAAACAAAGCCCTTACCTTCTTGTTGCAGGCAGGCCAGTGAGACAAAGGAAGTCTCGCCTGCCTACTTGCCCTGAGGATTTGCCCCCAGCGCCAGACAGACTGAGCTGGATGGTGTTATGTGCCCAAAGAGGAAAGGGGGCAGAAGGAAGAAGGTTTCTGGATGCAAGCTGGGTGGGACAAGAAGAGAGAGGCAGTATGGGGGGGTAGAGCCCCTGCATAACTGTAAAGAATAAAATAAAATATTGTAAATTGTAGGAAATTTGATAAATTTTCAAAATACAATATGCAATGAGATGACTACAAATCAGAAAA
Organism: Chionomys nivalis; assembly: GCF_950005125.1. Taxonomy (NCBI): domain Eukaryota; kingdom Metazoa; phylum Chordata; class Mammalia; order Rodentia; family Cricetidae; genus Chionomys; species Chionomys nivalis. The sequence goes on from NC_080086.1 coordinate 82,369,058, forward strand.
ATATGTTTGCTCTCATGTACATATCTCATGTGTTATCCTGTTGTCATAATAGGATTTCTATTACTGAGAAGAGACACCATAACAATGGCAATGCTTATAAAAGAAAACATTTAACTGGAGTGGTTTAAAGTTTAGAGGTTTAGTATATTGTCATCATAGCATGGCATGGTAACATGCAGTGAAACATGGTCCTGGAGAAGGAGCTGAGAGTCCTATGTCTTGATACAACTTGTGAACTGAATGAGGAGTAACTTGAGCTTACCCAAAACCTCAAAGCCTGTCACCATAGTGGCACTTTCTCCAGCAAGTCCACACATACTTCAACAAGGCCACGACTACAAATAGTACCAATTCCTATGAGCTTGTGGAAGTTAATTACATTCAAACTTCCATAACTGTAATCTTTGCATAATGACATATGCTCATGCACACAGTAGCAGAGTTACTACATCTCCTTTTAAAAAGTATAGGTTTAACCACCATTAATCATAAGAGCTTAGATCATTGAGTATAAAATGTTATTGTGCTTTTTAAAAAATCATTTTCACATCTTTTTAAAATTTTTTTTAACTTTGAGAATTTCATAATTGTATTTTGATACTATTCAATCAGCTCTGTCAAACCCTTCCAGATCCACCCTGATTCCTCATCCACCCTCAGTGTATGAAATAAAACAATCCATTTTTTTTCAATTGTTAACTGATTTTTCATTTTTTATCTAATCTTTGCTGTTTTATATATACTCTTTGATTTTGGGTCACTTACTAGGATATATTTGTTCTTCAGCCCTAAGTTCTGTGCTGTTTCCACACCTATAAAAAGCAGACTTATTTGTTTTCCCTTATTTCACATAAAACTATTCCTATATACTTGAACAATATTGCATTTTCCAGTGGTTATTCTGAGATCCATGCCCATGTTTTATAGAATGGTTTATCAAATAAAGAGCTAAAATTAAAGAACCTGTTAAATGCTTTCTCTTGAGCTGCTTGCATCCAGATCAGGCTGTGTTGTTTCTGAGTTTTTCCACAGAGGCAGGATGAATGTCCTTCAAACAAGAAGAGGCACTACCAGATCCATAATTCTGTTGTTGAGAAGAAGTAAAGTGAGTTCACCTGCAGGGGATCATAGTAGGTTTATTTTCCCTAAATATCTTTACAGATTGAAGGACTAAATGAGTCTGCAAAGTCACTTGCAATCAGGAGCAGCCAGTAAAAATAAATAAATAAATAAAAAGAGGAGCTGGGGCAGCTCAACTTTACACTCTGCTTCCCTTGATGGTTTATGTTCTGATTTATATCAATTTGGAAGATAAGCTCTTTCCTAGTTGAAAGTAGTAAGCTACAACATCTTTAGGCTGCATGCTGTTGATGGCATATGTGAAATCTATCTGTCCCTGATTCATTGTCACTAAGACTAGAGGGGACCCAGAGATAGTGTAGAACTAATACTTGATTTGGAGCATTGAAGCCTAGAATATTTTTTTCTGGTACCAATATGAACTTGTGCCACGTTTTGAAGCTGATGGTGAGTCTTTATCCTGAAATCAGAGCAGGATTGTTAGAGACAGAGTCATCACAATGTCAGTCCTTGAAACTAAACTGACAATGTTTGGACTTTGTAAAATTCTTTATTAAAGATTTACAGTATAAACTATTAAGACTCTAGTTCAATAATATGTAATCACCAGAAAATCCAAATTGCAATTTGTTCTTAGACCATGATGTCCTGCCAGACATGTGAAACTTTGATGAAGAAAATATTCTGATTGCTGAAACTAGGGTTACTAAACTTGTCAAAATTCATAGTTTGGATGATTACCCTTAAGAGTGATCACTCTTAGAAGAGGCAGTTTTCATGGGTAGGTATATAATAAAGTATACATAACTGTGAAAACAAAGTGTGTAATAACTTTCACATTTTCATGTCCTATCATAAATGAGTAATTCTAATTTAGAGTGCCAAGAAAATGTTTTTCAGTAAAGTCATGATCAGAAAAGGAGTTGCAGACACTATTTAAATATAAGTCATGCATTAGCACCAAAAGCTGATTATTTTATACTACAATACAATTGTGGGCGTCTACAGAGAAAAAATGTTGTTAGTGGATATTCAAAATAGGCATATAATCATCAGTCTCATGGGAAAGGAGTAGCAGTGAAGTTCCTTGGGTTATTCATGTGTAACTAAGCTTTCACAAGGTAAAAGGAATGTCAGCTATTTAGACTATATCAATAAAAATTATATAACCACACTGTTGCTGGAGCACAAAGAAACTGCAGATGAATAGAGAGGTGTCTCTGTGGAAGCTCCTGGTGGAAACAGTCTATTTAGTATCTGCCTTGTAGTTACCTAAAGCTGCTAATGAAGAGGTTCCTGTGTGTAGGTGATTATCAATGGTGTACATCAGTGGTATCAAAGGATAACAGTCTGATTTTATCTCATGAAGCATTTATGTTGCTCTTAAATGTAGGTATTGTTTCTCTGTTTAGTAAAGTAAACATTGTGAAATATTTAAAACAACAAAAGACAGAACCATTTTAAAACCTAACCAGCAAGGTATATTTGAAGATTATAATGACAGCTCAAGCATCGGACTAACTCACACTGACATTTTTTAAAATGTTTCTTTTAAAAATGCCATGTGTATGGACATTTTGTCTGCTTTCTCATAAGTGAACCATGGTGCCCTTGAAGGTCAGATGACAGGATTAGATCCCCTGGAATTGTAGTTACACCTGGTTGTAAGCTACCATACAGATTCTGAGAACCTAGCCCACGTTTCCTAGCAAGAAAAAAAAATGCTCCTAACAAAGAATCTCCTTCCCTGTCCCGGTTTGATAAAACATTTATTCATTGTATAATCATTTGTATAGAATCCCTTCACCTGAACTGTCTAACACCATAAGTTTCAGAGTATAATAAATAGGCAAATTCATCTTCACAATCTAAAATGGATGCTATTACTAAATAAAGGTATGAGAGTGTGTCTTCATTTGCAAAATGAATGTTGAGAGAGCAGCAGAATGAATCAGTCAATAGCATGTAATCATTGGAGCTGAGGGATGGATTCACAGCAGTGACTATAGTGATGGTATAAGGCTCATCATATTTTATATTGAATATATGTGATTTTCTTATGACAAACCGATATTAATAATCTGCCTTTTTCACTTTGAAGAAATTTAGGAGAGTATCACAAAATATTAAGTAGTACTACTGAGCACACACAATAGACACATGCCTTTAAATTATAAGCATGTAACACATTTTATAAAGTCTTCCAAATATTGATCTCGACTTCCACACCTGCTAAAATTAGGGAAAGCCTTCTAGAGAAACTATGAGATAACACTGAATTCTTACTGTGTTGGAAGAGAACTATGTAATGTGTGAGGGTTTCTTTATTTTACTTATATTTCAGTGTGTTTATGGAAAACTAAATATACCTTTTAATATTATCTTCTATTTGTTATTCAAGAGTAAGCATGTTTATTATTTACAAATTTATTAATTTTGCATTGCCCTAATTAATATCTAAATTGATTGATTCATGATAAGAGAAGATACAAATTGAAATTGTACTTTTAATTTTTTATGATTTATCTTGTGACACTTCTTTCCTTATATTTTGAATTATGTTTCTTTTGTTAAAAAGAAGTTATTTCCTAAATGTAATATGTAAAAATACTGCACAAATTAGTTAGAACTTTTTGTTTAGTAGTATTCATTTACTCTGATTTTTTTTCTTGGTAATCAGTTTATTAAAGTGAAATACTATATAACCCTCTTTTAAACTCTGTCTCCATGTACTATCAGTGATCTTTATGTTATATGGATGACTTGTTGTTGCTTACACCACGCAAGATATTCATTACTTATGTTCTAGTCCTTTTCTGGGTTTGTACTCTATATTCACTATTTTTGGTGTAGTCTGTTGTTCACTAATTTAACAAAGCATTGATTGAAAACCAGCATATTTGACTCTTATTAACTATCAGCAATGAACATAAACCCACATTTCAACATTAATCTGAAAAAAATATTTAAGGGGATAGAGAACTAATATTCAAAGAATTAATAGAGAGGAGTGATAGAGGAAAAGATACAGCGATGGGGGAGAGAAATCTTTTAAATTAATGACAGAGGTAGATTATTGAAGGGGCATAAACGACCTGCAAATAGGATTAACCAGGCTAGCTTTAATATCAACATTATTAAGGGGAAGAAGGGGAGAGCTTACAAAACCAGGGTTCCAGCAATGAGCAGAAAATAAAAAGGGTCAAACAAGTGCACATGGATGGTTTTATAGACTATTTGGGGCCCCGGGGCAAACACTCACCCCCAAAGAAGGTGATTGGTTGAGATTCCCCATCATCTCCCCCTTTTGTCTAAATAAGACAGAACCAAACCCAATACAACTATATGCAATAGGAACAAATAATAAATATAAAATTACAAATGATATTAAGCAAGAAACATATAACAAAAGTTTCACTAAACAGTCTATTTCAAGGAGTCTAAATAATGTAGAGAGTAACTACAATTATCTAATCTTCAACTCCATCAAAGATCTGAGAAGGGAAGTAGTATTACTTAAGCAACCAGGAAGTACAAATGAGAAGGTTCCAAAATGTGCAATAAATACAGAGACAACTGACTACCTGGGCAATCACCCAAAGTTTCGTTTGCAATGTTGAGTCAACCAACTTTGCCTAAAACCTAACATAGCTGATGTACCGTTATCAAAGGCAAGGACCTTTTTTAGAACTATCCTACCCTGTCTTGGCAAGATACGACAATCCTGATTTATCCACTTTTGGAAATTTTGTATCTTTGTCAGTAGTCAATGTATGGGCTTTACCCAAAGGCCAGTTGTACCAAGAAAAAGATAAGCTTCCAGTGGAGTGTCTTTGGTGCTCAACGTTATCTCGGGAGTAGAGCGGTGTTGCCAGTAGTGATTGTGTCTCATAGGCATGGAATTCTAGGTTAGATTAAAGGTCATTTTCTACAGCTTTTCGAAGAGGTTGAAGATTATACTATCCATACTAAATATAGTCTCTATGTATCTAAAGAACCTGATTATCCTAAATATAAATATGACAAACATATATGACTATTGATTTTTAATTCTCGATACCTATCTAACTTGAGGACTAAGAGAATAAACAACTGTAAAAATTATGAGAACAATGATCTCCAATTGTAAACAATATCATATCAGAGGTAGAAATGTACATTGCAATATGGTAAATATAAACAGAGGTATAAACATACTCTCATACAATAAATAGAGGTAGAAGCATATTCACATTCAATATTCAATATATCAATATACAGGAATCAGTACCAATATAATTTTCTAAAAACAATAATTCACAAATATCAATCATGCCATCAAACCAGTTAATCCCCCTCTTTTTTTATGAAAACACCCCTAATCCCATAAAATACCTCCCCTATCCCCTCAACCCTATCCCAACCCCTAAATGATGTCCCTAAACCTGAGTGCAAACTCTGTTGGGAGAGGGGATGTCGTCCTCTAAGATTGCTTCCAGATGACATGGGGGCGACGTTCTTCTTACGGGGTCCTGTGAAAGCAAATGATGGTAAAATTCCCAGATTAACATTTTGTCTAAGAAAATTGTAACTAGCCTCTGAGTGTTTTGAAGAGGTCCAGCCAGAGTGTTGTCAAAAATGTGCACCATTCGAAACTGTCTTGTGCAGTTGGTACCAAAGAAACAGGTCTAAATTTAGCGCTATCAAAATCATGACATCATAGTAACCAGGTGGAGTTGATGTTGTGGGGCCCCATCTTCATCCTGGAACCTTCAAAGATTACTGCAGGAAAATTTGTTGTTTGTTATGGAAAATTTAAACATTAACTGCAAAGACATATAAAGACAGACACAGATATGAGGAAAGGCAAAGAAAGTTTATCAAGTATATTATTATTCTTATTCTGTCACATATCATGGCCCCTGACCTGAGACAGAAACTCTGAGATATCTCTTATCAACAGGCTTGGAAGTGAAGAGGGACTGAGCCATAGTCCAACTCCAAAACCAGCTCTACATATTTAGTAATACATACATATAATGTTTATACATACTAAAACCTATTCGGGTTTCGTGTGGGCACCAGATGAAGGGGTGTAAGCGACCAACAAATAGGATTAATCAGGCTAGCTTTAATATCAGTTTTATTAAGGGGAAGAAGAGGAGAGCTTACAAAACCAGGGTTCCCGTGACAAGCAGGAAATAAAAAGTGGCAAACAAGTGCACATGGATGGTTTTATAGGCTATTTGGGGCCCTGGGGCAAACACCCCCCCAAACAAGGAGATTGGTTGAGATTCCCCATCAGATTATTTTTGAAAAAATAACTTTCTGAAGGAGAATGACCAGACTTGCAATGAGGTTGTGATTACAAGGGTCTATGGCTATCTGAACAATGACTGTAAGAATGTAAAGTCATGAAAATAGTAAGGAGATTATTTTGGAAGAAATAGGGGGTCTGCATTACTGGGAAGGGACTAAGATTAGTATACTAATCTATAAAATGACAGGTCAACATGAATATTTAGGAGTAATTAGCAAACAATCTATACATACACAAAGAGTAGTGCTATTCATGGCCCCTGCATGTTAACTGGTATAAAAGTGAATACACACTTTATCTGTGTCATAACATGAACCAATTTTAAAAAGTATCTTTACATGTGTGTTTTGCTTGCATGGTTGCAAGAACATTGTGTGAATGATTGATGCTCTCAGAGGCCAAATGAGGGTGCTGGATTCACTAGAACTGATGTTGAAGATAACTGTTGGTCAACATGTCAGTGCTGAGAATCAAATCTATGTCCTCTTCAAGACCATCAGGTAATCTTAATCACTGGTCATCCTGTCCAGCTCCAAGAACCACTTTTAAATACATATTGTCTCCACTTTTCACCTAAACTCAATGTAATTGAACTAATATTTCTGAAATAGTTTAGAAATTTGATTAATAGAGTTCAGAATTTAAGGAAAAATTAAAAGATAGCAAAACTAAGAAAATGTTAAGCCCAGAAATGTGGTATTATCTCTTGTGACTTGTTCTTTTTTGTATAAATATGTTTGTGTGTATTCTCTCTCTCTTTTTTTTTTTTTTTTTTTTTTTTTTTTTTTTTTTTTTTTTGGTTTTTCGAGACAGGGTTTCTCTGTGGCTTTGGAGCCTGTCCTGGAACTAGCTCTTGTAGACCAGGCTGGTCTCAAACTCACAGAGATTCACCTGCCTCTGCCTCCCAAGTGCTGGGATTAAAGGAGTGTGCCACCACTGCCCGGCTGTTTGTGTGTATTCTACATGCACAGATAGGCACATTTATGAATGAGACATCAAGAAAACTACAGGAAATATACCATACCCAAATACAATTTCAAAACGAATCAGAATTGTAGATCACTATTGTGCTGTTGATGTTTTTTTCATTTCTATAAATATGCTATGGAATATCAGCTTTTCAGTAATACCACTTGCAGACATGTTCAAGTAGTCCTTACTGTCTATAATTTTATATAAACAAATCTAAATTGCACTCAATACTGTGGGATTGAAAGTCATATGAGAGTGTTTCAATTTTTTGATACATAAGTATCAAATACATAAGTAAACCAGTGGTTATAGGAGGCAGAGGAATCCTAAGTGAAGTGCTGCAGACAACTGTGACTATTAACACCCATGGCTGTGATTTCAAAGCACTGCAAACGACCATGGTTAGGAAACTTCCCCTTTCTCTGACATATGTGCTCTAGCTTACATGACAAAACCAAGCATTCTTTTTACTATCAGCTTTTCTTAATAATATATTACTGCCATTTAAATGCTGGTGCTTAGAAGTTAATTTATTGCATTTAAATAATTTGTGACTGGAATGTCCACAGAAGCTACTACTTTTCTGTACAAGTACGAGAAGGAGATAAACTAAGAATCTTCACAACTAATGTATTTGTCCTGTGTAAAGGCAGAAAAGATATTTGTACTCTGTATTGCTAGAGATTAACAGGAAGGAGATGGTTAGGGTTCAGATAGGACTGTTTAGCCTCTTCTACAAAAATAAATATCTCTGTGTGGGATTTTCTAAAACTCATGTGACATCTGAGAAACAGTTTCAGTGTGTGACTCATGAGGAGGAGAAGTTGAGACCACCCATCCTCTCACTTCTGCTTCCATGGAGGTTTATGTTATGACTTGTATCACTGTGAGAGGATAATTATAACCCTGTTGACAGTAATAAGTTGCAATGTCTTCAGACTCCAGCCTGCTGATGGTGAGAGAAAAATCTGTCCCAGACCCACTGCCACTGAACCTAGATGGGATCCCATCTGCCAAGCTATTTGAATAATAGATCAGTAGCTTAGGAGATTTTCCTGGTTTCTGCTGGTACCAGTTTACATAATTGCTAATGCCCTGACTGGCCCTGCAGGTGATAGTGATTTTGTCTCCCAGAGATGCATTCAGGGAGGATGGAGACTGGGTCATCTGGATGTCACATATGGCACCTAATAATGGAAACATAAGAAATTCCCATATAGTTAAATATAATAAAAGAAGACTTCCACCAATTGCCAGTCAAAAATAATCACTGTGTAAGAGAGAAATTCCCATTTTATCCCCTTGTTACCTGGGAGTGAGAGTAACAGGAGTCCAAGGAGCTGAACGGGGGCCTTCATGTCTATGCTGAGTTCTGATTGCAATGACAAGTGCTAAGGATGTAACTGGTACATGAAGAAATCCTCAAGGCTTTTCAGTGAATGCATGCAAATCATTGCAAACCAATTAGGAATGGGCACAGCTGCAAAAATTACTAATTTCAGTAACTAAACACAACTCCTGTTTCCCCAGACGCTCGAGGTCAGACCACACATCTACAAACAGAGAATGTATTTTAAAAAATATATAAATAACATTTGGATGATACTTGAAAAATCATGCTATCATAACATTGATTTTGAATTTTATATATCAAAGATACAATGTGAATTGTATAGAGGAATATTCTGCTGTTACAAAATATACACCAGAAAAGGGACTACTTTAACTCATTGAAGTAGTTCTTATTAGTTAGAAAGAATTATGTACCCTCATTGAAGTTATTGTGTTAGTTTTCTGTGATTGTTTCATTATATTTAAAGACATTTTTTAATGTGGATCATATTTTATGAATTAAAAAGACTTAACATCCTTGACCATTTTTTACTAAAATACACAACAAGGAATACACATATAAAATTTTGATGTCAACTACATTTATGGAGTTTTCACTCCATCTGAAGATTGAGGTATTTTCATTCCCAATCAGACTACATTAATTGTACCTTTGTCTTATTTGAGATCCTCCATATTTGAACACTTCTCTACTACTATGTCCCACAATTCCTCAGCATGAAGGATTTACTAGTGATGATAGACTTAACAGTATAAAACAGTATATAGTTCTGCTAAGTATTACAAATGATATATTCACTTTTCACTATTGAGCACCAAATGGAGACATCATCCTGATTGAAGCAGCAGTCTCTTTGCATGTGCATCTCAGTCTGCAAACAAGCTAATATAAAGAAAACTTTGCACATCTTTCTAACACAAATATTCAAACACTATGTGTCTCAAATCTATATTTTTGTTTTGGCCATCTACTTTTTTTCATCAACAAGCAAAGTAGAATATTTCTTCTTCAGTAGCCTTGCCCTGGAGCCAGGAAATATTTGGGGTCCTTTAAAAACATAACTGTGAAAGTTAAGAGTATGCCTGAACCAAAACACCTAGTCATAAAACAGTTTCTTAAAGATACATGACACACTCTGTTGTGGGAGGTCCTTCCACTTCTCCAGCCAATAGCCGCTGAGATACCAGCCCATTGGGGCGTGGTCTCTCTCCCTTTTAAAAAGCATCCACTTCCCTCCTCACTCTCTCTTACTTCCTGTTCTGCTTCCGGCAACTAGATTCCCTTCCTGATTGCGAAGAGGGCTGTTGACTTGGACTGTGATCTGTAAGTTTTTTCCCCTTTAAATAAATAACCATTCTATTAATCACAATTCCAAACTGGTGTGGGATTTGTTTGTGACTTACACCTTCGCCTTCAACACTCCCCATCAGGAGTATAAAAGAGCAGCTTTTTGTAGATTAATAGTAATGATTCCCCTCTATTTATTCTAATTTTTACCAGTTGTATCTGTGATCTTTGAAGTTTGTAAGACTGTTCTGCCTTCTAATATAATAACCCCAGTGTCTAGGGGAAGCATTATTCAGAGATTTTTAATGAATGGTAATAGGAGGTTTTCGGGTAAATCCTATAACAAGCAAAAAACTATTTTGCAGGGTATCTGAAATCTGAAATCTTACCAGACCACTTTTAATAATATGTGCAAATATGAAAGGAATTCCAGAAACATTCAATTTCCCTTTGCTAATGACCCTTCTAATCAATTAAGTAATATATAGTTTTGTTTTTTGTGTTATTCCTAAGAATGTGTGTGTTCATGGTACAAAGGTGAGCATAGGTGCCTTATAAAAAATTTGAAAACACTTTTTAAGAAACTCTAACAAGCCTACTGTATAATACAAATTTGTCCTTGAGATTTGTGTATCTTTCTAATGTACTGCTTAATAAAAATGCAGAAGTATTGGACTGGTACTGTTTCTTTGTACTAACTTAATACATAGTCAGTTAGTCATAAAATATTCAGAACCAAGAACATGTCATAAAGAGGGAAAACAGAGGTTGAAAAGAAGAAGAAGCTGTTACCTAGTCTTTATCCATTACCTGGGTAAGAGATTTTTCCCCCAAGAGGATCACCAGAGTGGTGGCTCTATACAGTGATTTTTAGATATCTTTGGGCTTCTAATAAGGAGAGTTAAATCTGCCCAATGCTCACTGCCTCTGAAATAGCCAAGCAAACCAGATTTAAGGTAGTATGCCTAGGTTGTCATAGGTTTAGTAATGGCTCCCTGATTCTGCTATCATGAAGCCACTAAATTTTTCTAATTGGACACACATTCAAAATTCTACCAGCACTGGTGGTGTTACTAATGATTGTTACCTTGGCAGGATCTCCAGTATGCAATGAGGTCACACATCTCTATACCTGTGAGATTATTACAAATAAGGTAAATATCTACACATGATTGTTAAGGATTCTCTTTATTTGGTTATCTGAGGTAGAAAAATTCACCCTATACATCAGAGTCACCTTCTCATGGTGTTCCAGACATAATGAAGTCTGTGCAAAATCTGTTGATTGCTGTCCTGTTGGCACTTATATCTGGTTTGGGAGTTATTCATCTAAATTTTTCTTGTCTTAATGCTAAGTTTATGTAGCCCAATGATGTCTCTGACATTGCCACTGGTGTAGTCATATTTTACTGGCATCATAATCCTGAATCTTTGTATCTCCAAAGTGATTTAAAGATGATTTCATCTTTAGGAAACATTATAGAATTCATTATCATCTGAAGACTACTAAGGTATACTGTTCCAAGTACTAAGCAGCTACTATATTCTCTGGTTCTCCACTGTGAAAACAGACATTCCTGGATATAAGCCCATTTTGTTTCACCCAATATAAAAAATCTGTTAATTTGTAAATCTTATTTTTTTCATAATTACTACTTCAACTACCAATTTACCACTGCTACTATTGCTAGGAGTATTGGTAATTATAGTAGCAGCACTAATACTAATAAATTCTCCTCTTAGCCTTCTTTCTCTTCATACTTCTTCATGTCTGTGCTATGTATGAATGGTAAGTGCAAGTTTTACAAAGCACATATGGAAAAATTTTGCAAGACTCTTTCTTCACTATCTGGAGACCAAATTCCCAATATCAGGTGTGTGTGCACTAAGCACTTTATACCATTAAAGTGATACTACACACATAAACAAATATAATGCATCTTTAGATAACTAAAATAATATTCCACAACAATGTTCCTCTAGAACTCCCAGGTTATATGATGGGGGAGGGTCATCTGTCTGTGTGTTAGTTTCATTGGTTAATAAAGAAACTGCCTTGGCAATTTGATAGGCAGGCCCTTAGGTGGGTGGAGTAGACAAAACAGAATGCTGGTAGAAAGAAGAAAGTGAAGCAATTGCCATGCCTCTCCTCTCTGGGCAGGCACCATGGAGCCAGTCGCCAGATCAAACATGCTGAATCTTTCCTGGTAAGCTACCACCTTTTGGTGCTACACAGATTATTAGAAATGGGTTAATCAAAATGTGAGAATTAGCCAATAAGAGGCTGAAACTAATAGCCAGGCAGTGTTTAAAAGAATACAATATGTGTGTTGTTATTTCAGGCATAAGCTAGCCAGGCAGCCTGGAGCCAGGCAGCAGGAATGCAGCCCTGCTTGCCTCCTCACTACAAATGGTGCCCAGAAGTGGATGACTGAATCCACAGAAAGCCTGAGAAGGCTTGGGAAAGAATAAAGCATGTTTTCTTGGTAGCAGCAATTTCTTGGGTCTGCTCTGCTTGGTAGAGCCAAGCAAGTGCTCTCATCTAAGAGAGGCTTCCTGACTTAGCTTTAGCTGCAAAACCCTGAAGCTCTTTTAAGAGGCCCTGCCATGAAACACTTAAATGATGTTGATGAAGAGCTGAACACATGCTTTTCAGTTTTTAGCTGTAGCAGAAAAAAAGCTGTGCCATTTTAAAATGCTGGCTTTCTGGGTCATCCTGCCAGGACAAACTCTGACACTTTCAGGCAGGCAGTCTGACTGAGTGTGGTCTGTGAACAGAATACTGCAGCTTTCTTGCTGGCAGGGACCTTGAAATTCCATAGAGTTGTGGCAATAAACATGGCTACAGCAGGTAACTCTGCCATGAGGCTGGAAAGTGAAGAAATGGGTTGGATCTAGTTGTCAAAGCCACAGCTTTAACCCTCTCCTTAAAGATTCATGTGATCATAAAAAGAGAGATATACAGTAAAAAAAATTCAAAGTCAAAGAAAACCTCTAAATGGTTTACAGTGTGTTAAAAATATATGCAAGCTAAAGGTTAAAATCTTTAAAAGTAAAAAAGAAAGAAAGAGAGTAATAGGGTGTGATGGTATACAACTTTAATCCCAATGCCTGGGAGGTAGAGGTAGATTGACGTCTGTGACTTCAAGGGGCAGTGGTAGATTGACCTCTGTGACTTCAAGGTGTGATACCACACACCTTTAATCCCAATACCTGGGAGGAAGAGATGACAGATCTCTGTGTGTTCAAGGACAGCCTGGTCTACAGAGTTATTCCATGGCAAAAATATACAGAGAACCTGTCTCAAAAAGCCAAAAGTTAAAAGTAAAGATAAAAGAAATACAGATTAAAGTAAAGCCGCACAAAGATGGAAAATACACAGAGAATCTTGATACTGTATGCTATTTTGGTCTCTTTGACTTGTTTGAATGCTGAGGAAGGAGCAACAGCTGCTAAAAGATATTTGTTTATAAATGCTGCTGAACTAATACAAGATAGAGATTTTGAAAATACCTTGACTTCAAAATTTGAATCTAAGGTTATGATGCTTTGGAAAAGTGTTTTCACAGAGGAGGAAACCCTGTGGATTGCTTCTATCGCAATATGGTATGATAGACCATGCCCTCCTGAAAGACTGCCATGAACACCCTCAAAAAATTACTCCACTCAACTGACGACTGAGATGAACCTAGCACACAGGTTATACAATGAAAGACCTAAATAACAGTGCCCCCATTCAGCACGAAGCACTTTGGAGAGAAATAACTGTGCCCATATCCTCAAATATTGTTTATAAATGTTCTTTCATATTTAAAGGGGGATATGATATAGATATGAATAATTTGCATTGTTATGAATTTGACTTTATTGATATAAATTTAAGGTTAATTTTGTTATATGTATACATATTTCTAATCTTGATTAAGGTATTGTGATTCCATAGTTCATTTAAAAATGTAATGTATATAGGTTGTTAATGAATAATCATCAATAATAATCAAGCTTGTAGTCATGTTAGATTTTCTAGATACATAGAGATATATTTCAGTTAGGCATTCTTCATATCTTTCAAAGACTAAAAAATATGGCATTTAATGTTTTAATAACTTAGGGCTTTTCATGACAATGAGACACATCTGCTCCTGGCAGCACCAATCTACTTCAAGAGGAAGATGGGCATTGAAGAGGCTCCTTATGGAGTTTCATAGCCATTTGGGTAAGAAACTGCTCTTGCCTGGACTGTTGCATAAACTGGACACAGAGAATCCACAGAGAGAGGACTGTTAAACTTCCCTAAAGGTGAGATGATCTTGCGGGGTTCCTGATTCATGAAGGAGTCTGCAAGACATTCTGCAGGACACAGCAGATAGTGATTGAACTCTCTTTGAATTGTCCTGCTTCATGGAAAAGTCTGCTGGATACTATGGTCCTGAAGACTGAAGATGAATACCCCAATGGTACAAAAGAACTTTGGGTGACTGTCCAGGTAGTGAAATGTCTCTGTCATTTCTAGATTTTGGAAGTTGATTATTTCTTGTTTACTTGGGTAATAGTATATCCCTCTGGAGTCTTTGATGGAGTTGAAGAATAAATAGATAGCTATAGTTTTCCTTAGTTATGATAAAAGATAAAACAGATATAGATACTGTAACTGTAATTCTTGCTTTATAACTGTTTTGCTATATGTAATTTTACTATGTTAAAATGAAAGCCTTTCTTTTTTGTTTAAACAGAAAAAGGGGAAATGATGGGGGAAGGTCATCTGTCTATGTGTTACTTTCATTTGTTAATAAAGTAACTGCCTTGGCCATTTGATAGGCTGACCCTTAGGTGGATGGAGTTGACAGAACAGAATGCTGGGAGGAAGAGGAAAGTGAAGCAATAACCATGTCTCTCCTCTCTGGGCAGACACCATGGAGCAGGCCGCTAGGTCAGACACGCTGAATCTTTCCTGGTAAGCTACCACCTCATGGTACTTCACAGATTATTAGAAATGGGTTAATCAAAATGTGAGATTAGCCAATAAGAGGCTAAAACTAATAGTCCAGGCAGTGTTTAAAAGAATACAATTTGTGTGTTCTTATTTTGGGCATAAGCTAGCCAGGCAGCTGGGAACCAGGAGGCAGGAAGGCAGCCCTGCTCACCTCCTCACTACAGTTATAAAATAAATATACTAGTGTCATATAGAGGATCTCTCTTCATAAGTGAGGCCCAAAGACACAAGACAATACAGGTATTGTCAATTTTCTTGCTTGCTTACCAGAACTATTTCTTAAATAATGTTGATAAACACACCATACTTTCTGTTGCAGAAAATACAGAAATGATGGAATTGAGGTAAAAGTTTCATCCATGCTAGACAGCTTTTTCTGTTCTGGTAGTTGCTCTGCAAAGTCCTGATGGAGAAAAAGGTTATCAAAAGTCTTTCTAAGATGTGGATTTCATTATCTGCAATAATGGCCATCTGTTTAGCAGGATGTTAACTGGTAGAATAATCCCAATCATGGGACTAAATGAAAACTTTCTGTTTAGATCTTTGACCCACCTTCTGGCAGAGAATGAGTGTCTGCTATTCTAAATCCAGATGAGCCATGTCTGAGGAAGATATATGTCCTATGAGGTAACTTACAGCAGATATTTTTCTTAAAGTTATACTTTGAAATTGTTTTTTTTTATTTGTTATGTTTATACCTATAAATTAGTAAAGCTGTCAACCTTCATCAAAGAAAGTCCTTTATGTAGTGGTTAGTATTTAATGTAGAGATTCAGAAGTTTTCTAAGTGTTAAGAATAACTATGGTACATTCACACTCAAGGGACATCTCAAAAAGGATGCAGAAAGAATGTAAGGACAAAAGGAAATCAAGGAAATCTGTGAAGCAGTGGATTCTGGACATGATCATTGTACTCTTGAATTCATTGCTGTGGTTACTTGCCCCTTGTCGGATCCATCAATATTTTACTATGAGTGGAACAAATTCTGATTAGTTCCTACTCTTCACTTAGAGAATTTTAGAAATTAATGGCTTTTAGGAAAGACTCTGCCATTCTCTTCTGTATGTAGCCATTATAACCATTATACATTTACAAGCTACTATGTTCTACTAAATAAGACCCAACTCATGATCACAAAAATAAAGAAAACTAACTCACTGAGTCAAAAAAAAAAACAGCTAGAAGGGTATTTGGGGAATAAGATTTTCAGTATTAGAGGAAATAGCGTAATTTGGAGTTAAAATATAAATATAAAATAATCATTTTTAAGTCCCCAAAGTATATAATACATTAAAATAAAACAAAATTAAAAAGTGAGCAACATAAGCAATATATGGTAAACCATTAAAATAACAAAAATTGGACTTTATGGAAAGAGAAGAAAAGTTAAAAATACAGAAATAATAGTAAATGAAGATCTATGAAACATACAGGTCCTGGAAGCTCAAAGGCTCTCAAATAAATTTAATGCAAAACAATGGTCGCAAAGTGTTGTAATAAAGCCATGTGTTGATTCCTGACTGTTCAGTCCCAGAATAATCACACAGAAACTATATTATTTAAATCACTGCTTGACCCATTAGCTCTAGCTTCATGTTGGTTAACTTTTACAATGTAATTTAACCTATCTCCATTAATCTGTGCATGACCACAAGGTCATGGCCTACCAGCAAATTTTCATCATGTCCATCTCCAGCAGCAGCTCCCTGACTTTTTCCTGAATCTGTCTCCTTTCTCCAAGCATTCAGTTTAGTTTTCCCTGCCTAATGAAATTCTACCTTGCTATAGGTCAAGCCAGTTTCTTTATTCATGAACCAATAAAAGCAACACATAGACATAAGGACCTCCCACACCACCAAGGATCAAGTCCCAGGTACAAAGTAAATAAAGCATGAAAAGAAAAAGATGTAGAGACAAAGTGCTGTTACATTGAATGGAATCTTTCAGACTGACACTGATGTCTTAGTAACAAAATAACAGGTGAGAGATAATTGGACAATATAGCCAAAGTTAGCAAGAAATAAGAGTAAAAAAAATTGCCTGCCCACCAAATAATACAATTACCAGAATTTTTTCATAAAAATAAAAGAAGAAGCACCCTCTAAAAATAAAACAAAGAAGTAATTTAACCAGGTGGTATTGGTACATGCCTTTTAATCCCTTAACTCAGGAGGGGTTAGAGAAGCAGACAGATGGATTGCTGTGGTTTCAAAGTCAACCTGGTTTATAGAGAAAGTACTAGGACAGGCTACAAAGCAACAAAGAGATGCCTTGTCTCAAAAAAAGAGAGGTAATTTAACCAACTTGAAAACAGGTTTGAATAAGATTCACCAAGTTTATACAATAGTTTTTTTGTAAATATAATTTAATTTAAAAAATTAAAATTGTTTCAATACTTAAAAACACCAATCCAAACATAAATTCCAACAATGTAAGAAAAATATTCCAAATTGGGAAAATATTAGTATGAATATGTTCCTACTCATACATAAATGTGAATGTAATTTGTGATCCAACCTAGAGTCAAAATAGTAACAGATGGACAAAGATAAAAAAAAATTATTTGCTCATCAGAAGATAAAATCTTCATGAGTAAAATTAAAATATACTCTGAAATTAGGTAGTTGGTCAACAAACATTCTTTACACAAAGAGAAAGCAAAGAGGAGTAGAATATACACTATATTAATATAACAAAATTGACCTTAAATTTATATCAACAAAGCAAAACTTATACCAATGTAAATTATTCATACCTATATCATATCCCCCTTTAAATGTAAAAGAACATTTATAAACAATATTTGGGAATATGGACGTAGTTATTTCTCTCCAAACTGCTTCCTGCTGAATGGGGGCACTGTTAATCAGGTCTTTCATGGTATAACCTGTGTGCTAGGTTCCTCTCAGTCGGCAGTTGAGCAAAGTAATTTTTTTTGAAGGTGTTCACAGCAACCCTTCAGGAGGACGTGGTCCACCATACCATATTGGGATAGAAGCAATACACAGGATCTCATCCTCTGTGAAAACAAAAGAAGAAACTCCTTTCCAAAGCATCATGTCTTTAGATCCAAATTTTAAAGTCAAGGTATTTTGAAAATATCTATGTTGGATTAGTTCAGTAGCATTTATAAACAAATATCTTTTAGCAGCTGTTGCTCCTTCCTCAGCAATCAAACAATTCAAACAGAGCATAATAGCATACAGTATCAAAATTCTCTGTGTATTTTCCATCTTTGTGCAGCTTTATTTTAACTCTATTTTGTTTATTTTTATTTTTGTTTTATATTCTCTGTATATATTTGTCCTGGAATAACTCTGTAGACCAGGCTGTCCTTGAACTCTCAGAGTCCCACCCGTCTCTGCCTCCCAGGCATTGGGATTAAAGGTGTACCTACTACACCTTGAACTCACAGAGATCTGTTTGTCTCTGCCTTCTAGGCAGTGGGATTAAAGGCATGTGCTACCACACCTTGAAGTCTCAGAGGTCAATCTCCCTCTGCCTTCCAAGTGTTGGGGATTAAAGGCGTGTACTACCACACCCAACTACTCTCTTTCTTCTTATTTTACTTTTAAGAATTTAACTTTTAGCCTGCATATATTTTTAACACACTGTAAATCATTTAGAAGTTTTCTTTGTTTTTGATGCTCTCTTTACTGTATCTGGCTCTGTTTTTCTGACCACATGAGTCTTTAATTTACCAAGCAATCTCCGTAGGACTAAAGCTATGGCTTTGACGGCTAGATCTAGCCCATTCCTTAGCTTTCCAACCTCATGGCGGAGGTACCGGCTGTAGCCATGTTTATCACCACAACTCTGTGGCGTTTCAAGGTCCTTGCCAGCAAATAAGCTACAACACTCAAATGCTCTCTCTGGAGCTGACCTTCTGCCTCAAAGAGTCAGAGTTTGCCCTGGCAGGATGGACCAGAATGCCAGCACTTTAAAACAGCACAATTTTTTTTTCCTGCTAAGGCTGAAAACAAACAAGCATGCAGTCAGCTTTTATCAATACCTTTTAAGTGTTTCGTGGCAGGACCTCTTAAAAGAGCTGCAAGGTTTTGCAGCTAAAGCTGAGTCAGGAAGCCTCTCTTAAATGAGAGCGCTTGCTTGCCTCTAGCAAGCAGAGCAGACCGGAGAAATTGCTGCTACCAAAAAACATGTTTTACTCTATTCTTTCCCAAGCTTTCTCAGGCTTTCTGTGGACTCAGTTGTCCACACGTTGGGGGCCATTCTGTTGTGTGAAACTGCGGGCCTGCTTTTCATCCTGCCCTGCTCCTTCATGGCTAGCTTTACACCAGAAATAACAACACACACATTGTATTCTTTTAAACACTGCTTGACCCATTAGCTCTAGCCCTTACTGGCTAATTCTCATATCCCGATCAACCCATCTCTAATAATCTGTGTAACATCAGTCTTACCGGGAAAGATTCAGCATGTCTGACCTGGCAGCTTTTGCTTCATGGCGTCTGCCCTGGAGAGGGGAGCATGGCCTCTGCTCCAAAGAGCAGAGCTGTAGAGTCTGAGTTCACTTCCTCTTCCTCCCAGCATTCTGTCCTGTTTACTCCACCCACCTAAATGCTGGCCAATCAAATGGGCCAAAGCAGTTTCTTTATTAGCCAATGACCTTCCTCCATCACCTCCTATTCCACCCCCACCCTCCCCCATCGCTCTCTAGTCCAAACAGAATTCAGGATGCCCTTCCCTATGGGAAATCCAAGGTCCTCCCGACTCCATCCAGGTCTAGGAAGGTGTGCATCCAAACAGACTAGGCTCTGAAAAACCCAGGATAACCAAAACATTCCTGTAAAATAAAAGAACATCTGGAAACATCACAGTCCCTGACTTCCAACTGTATTACAGAGCTACAGTACTGAAAGCAGTCTGGTATTGCATAAGAGCAGACTATAGGACCAATGGAACCAAAAAGAAGAGCCACATATTAATTCACACACCTTTGAAAACCTAATTTTTGACAAAGAAGCAAAAAATATCAAATGGAATAAAGAAGCATATTTAACAAATGACACTGACATAACTGGATATCAACATGTAGAAGAATGAAAATAGACCCATATCTACCACTGGTGTAGGAGGGTCATCTGTCTATGTGTTGCCTTCATTGACTAATAAAGAAACTGCCTTGGCTTTTTGATAGGGCAGAATTTAGATAGTGGATTAAACTGAACAGAATGCTGGGAGAAAGAAACAGAGTCAGGCAGATGCCGTGCTTCTCCTACCCAAGGCGGACGGTGGTTAGAAAATTTACTATTGAATAAAATTCCTTTTTTGTATATTGCTACATTTTCCTTACAAATTTGTCTATTTGATACTAATTGAAAGATTTGATGTCATAAATACAGATTGAAATAAACTGGCATTTTCCACTGGAAATATTTGAGATGAAACTGGAGATATTTTAGTAAGATGTCCTAAAATTTAGAATATGCTTAAATATTTTTACTGCATAGCCTTAAATATATTAATAGTCCCCTATGTAACTTTACCATAGATATGAAAAAACTCTTTCAAGTATAAGGACAGATTCAAAATAATTTTGGAACGTTTTCAAAAAAACACTTTTTTTTGTTATAAAACTATACCATAAGCTAAAATATTATTTGTGTAAATTGTATATAAAAGTAGGAAACATTATTTTATTTACCACTCAGCTAAATTATCAATAAATTACTACTTAGAGAAATTATGACACTTATATTGTGTATAAATATCTGTTGATATGTGTATAACATTTAAAATATAAATACATATGTAGTAGCCATATATAGTGATATGTTTTGCCTTCATATGCAGTAAGCATATTTGTGTCTCAAATTATAAATTTTACTCAATATGAATAAAAATGTTCTATAAAGAATGTAGAGAGGAGAGTCCTGGTTCCTTATTATCAAAATAACTGTCCTTGACTAGAGTAACTTTCCTGTCTGGTATCAGAAATTTTGCTAATTGTATTTGTAAATCATCAGTCAAATGGTAATGGGTACACGAACACAATACTTAGTGGATGTCCAAAAAGTATGAATGGATATAACTTGCTCAATATAATTAAGACATTGATTTTAATCTATCCCACTGATTTCAGGTCCACAGAGATGTGATAGAATTTGTTTTATTTAACAGTGCAATTTGTTTATAGTCCCATGACCTATCACTTGAATTATATATAACTAGTGACACTGAATAAAATTATAAATAAAATAGAGACTGAATGATCAGCAATATTTTTTTCAAGATCAGTCAATGTACATTAAAATAGTGTAAGAGGGTCACACAACCAATGAGTGTATCACGCATCAGTGATGTCCCACAATAATAACTGGCTTCAACATCATAAAAAAGAAATAATACAATGCTTATTTATTTTCTGTTCTACATAATTTTTATTTCTTATTTTAGGAATTTTCTATTCATTCCTTCTTTCTTTCTGTAGTTTAGTGGACTTAAAGGAGCATGAATTACAAATGCCAGACAATTATACCCCATCACCATTCCATGTCTCCTTTGAAAGCTTTTTGTGTCATTATTTTAAACTGATATGCATATGTACACACTGATGTGACACAAACACATAGAGACACATGATGACATGTATGTGTATACACATGGAAACATACACACACACACACACATATATATATATATGCACACACATATACTGTTTTTACACATATATATCATATATCTTATTTCATATACCACATTTCAATGACAGGTCATGTTAAATCACATTAAACAATTTTATCACTTCAAATAATTTTACCCTCTCTTTATTACAAATATTTAAGAATATTTCCTAATGCTTACAAATGTACAGTGTACCAGGATTATGAAATCCTGACATCCTGTAAAAAGTGACTCTGTTATTTGCATCTCACATATATATCTTATGCTAGCCAGTTTTCATCAAAAATTATACTTCTGTTTAGTCAGTGTTTTTCATTAGGATCCTAGGCATATTTGTTGAGTGTATTATATACCTTAGAGAGGGTTTTATTATTGTGAAGAGACACCATGACCACTGTAACTTTTATAAAATGCACTTCAGAGTTTTAGTACATTTTTTGTCATTACAGGAAGCATGTGCACACACAGGTTGATATATTGCTTAAGAAGCACCTGAAGTTTCTATTTCTGGATTCTCAGGCAGCGGGAAGAGACAGTGACACCCTGTTCATGCTTGAGCATCTGAGACCACAAAACTGACCACAATTCCAACAAAAAAACACACACCTTCTTCAAAATGGCCACACCTCCTACTAGAGCTACACCAATAAGCCTATGGATGTCATTTTAATTGAAACTGCTAGTTTCCACTGCCCAACCCCCATAAGCTTATAACTATATCATAATTCAAAGTGTATTTAGTACAATGTAAAAACTCTCTATATTCTACAAATAGTCCTAACTTGTTTAAAAGTCAAAAGTTCTATTTTTTTTCTGAAACCCATGTTCTCTCTTTAATGTGATTTTTTGTAAAATAAAAGCAGATCACATGCTACCAACATATGATTACATAGGGAACACAAGTCCAAAAGAGTGTATCGAAGAAATATTAGACCAAAGAAAAACTAAAAACAATATGGGCAAACTTCAAACTCTGTATCTCCACGTCTGATTCAGAAGACTCTCCAGATCTCTGTTTCTTTTTTTCAGCTTGTTTGACTATAACACCCTTGATTTAGTTCCCATTTCTGTTAGGAGCTCTCCTGAGGTATACCATGACTCTGACATCTCCACCATGTTGGAATCTTCAAGGCAATTCAGGCTTCACCTTCACAACTTCATGCAACAGCCTCAGAGAGGGTAAGATAAGGCTTCCCATGGTGAGTGAACGAAGTCTGGCACATAATTTTGGGACAGTACCAAGGTCCTTTCTGCTATATCTAGGATGAGCATGATATCTCTCCAAAAAGAATGGGCTTCAAAAATCCAGTTCAAGCACTAAAAATAAGTCCTGGTCACATTGCCAGTGGCTCCAGAGACTGCCGCAGCCACACATCTATCACTCATATTCAGAGGGTCTAGTTTGGGCTTAGGCAGGCTCCCCCACTGTCAGTCCAGAGGCAATGGGATCCAATTAGCTCAGATCAGGTGCTTCTGTGGGTATTCCCTATCATGGTCTTGACCTCTTTGCTCATATTATTGCTCCTCCTTCTCTTTGACTGGAATCTGGGAACTCTACATGTGCTAGCTGTGTTTCTCTAAATCTGCTTCCATCGGTTCCTGGATAAAGTTTTATAATGACAATTAAGGGAGACATCGATCTGATTACAAAGGAAGGCCAGTTCACGTACCTTCTTCACTATTGCTCAGGATCTTAGCTGGAATCATTATTGTGGATTCCTGGGAATTTTTCCAGTACCAGGTTTCTTGCCAGCTCCATAATGGCTCTATCAATCAATAAGTCTCCTTCCTTACCCTCCCTCTCTTTTCTCCCATCTTGGTCATCCTGTTCTCTCCCCCTCTTCCTCTTCCTTCTTTTCCTTCCCCTTTACGCCTGCATGCTCCCAAATAAAACTCCTTTTTACAGTTTTATTTACTGGAACATTGTAGAAGAAACAATCTGATTTGATAAAAACAGAAATTTCCATTCTGTAGTAAAGACCTTGCTTGGGGACATCCTCTATCACATCCATTTTCTTTCTTTCTTTACTTGGTATCTTGGTGTAGAAGTTTGAATGGCATGACCCCTATAGCCTTCTGTTTGAATACTCTATTCTCCTTTTGAAATTCTTTGGAAAGATTTAGGAAGTATAATTTTTTGAGGAGGAATATTGTGGGGGTGAGAGGTTCCAAAAGCCTGCTGTCAACCCATGTGCTTTCTCTACCTCCTTGTGGATCTAGATATGAGTTCTGAGCTGTGCCTGCTCTCCCATTGTTGCAGACCATCATTAACTCTGCCCTTCTTAAATTAAAAGCCAAGTTAAACATGTTCCCTTATAAGCTACTTTGGTCATGGTCTATCCTCAGAGCAACAGGAAAGTAACTAGAAGACCAGGTTTCCACATGAGATCGAGATCTGAACATAAGATACAATCTGTATTTTCAGAAATGAATACAGGAAAGGGAGATGCATGGTGACAGAGTTATTATTTCCTGTTGTAAAATTGCTCAGGTAGCACTGTCCCATGAACTCAAAATCTTACAAGCTTCATTACTGTCTCAGTGAAATATGTCTTGTACAAAGAAAACACAAGGAATTTACAGAATGGGGTCAAGTGATAATTTGTTGACTAGTTTATCTTTTTTCTGAGATATAGTATCTACTTTGCTAGCACAAGTTTCTCTAGAACTTTCTAGAAATCCAAGATTGACATTTAAGTTATAATTTTTCTGTTTGGAGTCTCAATGTTGGGATTATAGAGAAACATTATAAAGCTCAGCATTGTATTTTATATATACATATATGATTGAATAAAACTTTTATATATTCACATATGATTATAAAAATAAAGGAGATGATAGTAGAATTTTGTGATGTGAAAGTAGACAATGAGAATACTAGTTTAACTTTAAGTGGGATGTCAGATTACAAGGGAGAAGATATTTTGTTAAGTCAACAAAAGTAAGAGTACATGAACAAAATTCTTTGGAAACACATTATTTTCTCATTCTATTTTAAAGCAGAAACAATGAAGCATACTTCATAGAGCATAATGCTCCCTGACAATCCAGAAGTTATCAATGAAAGATGCTAGTTTTATGGATAGGAATGTTCTTTTAAAAAGGAAGTCCCCCAAGCCATAAAACAATGAAGAACAGACAATTACCTGCTTTGCTCTGGGAGCAAGGGGTGGCAAGAACCTTCCTTGGCCCTGTCAGTTTCTTTGGTAGGAGATGTCTTTCCAAGGAATTTCCCACACCTCTCTGTTTTAAACACAAGAGTATAACACAGTGGACACACTGTGTTAGGCTTTGAGTCCCAAGTCTCATCATAGTCTTGTTAGATGGCCACCTCCAATTCAAAGTCGGATCCTCAAATGCCCTTGAACTGATTTTTACAAAAAAAAAAAAATTATTTTAAATTGGGGATATATGACACCTTAATGCCTAAAAATAAATTCACCAATGTAAAACAAACAAGACCCCATACGCCCATGGTTTCTGAATGCCATGCTCCTGTTCCCACTTCCCCTCACCGAACTCCCTCCCCCACTTCTCTAACTTTTATTGCTTGTCTACATTCCTGGCATTAATCTATTGACACTGGATTCTTTCTACAACAAATCCATTTCCCCCATCTGAGTGCTTCCCTGGTTTCTTCAGGCTACACCAGGATTTTTACGTTGGAGCTGGTCACGGTATGACAGACTTTTTCAGAGGTGGAGTGTGTAACATGGCATGTCTCAGAGGAGGGGCCTTGGGGTAGAATTTTCCACTCAAATATTATCTATGACCCACTCCCTGTCAAAGGACTAGTGTTGGGTATTGCAAAGACAATTAAGAATTAATGATTGAGGAAGTCATATACTTTGTGAGATAACATAACTGGAGTTTTGCTGAATAGGCCTAGTGTCAAACTGCCTTCTACATATTTATATTTATACTTGTAGATTAGTAACGCTGTGAGCCTTCATCTGAGAAATTACTTTTTGTAGTGGGTGATACTTAATATAGATATTCACCGATTTTCAAAGTGATAAGAAAAATTGTGGAATGTGAATACTTATTCTAAGAAAATTTATCCTTTCCTTCTGACTCAAGGGACATCAGAAACATGATATAGGAGATACTACTGCTGTGGTTACCTGTATAAGAGGCAGCAGATGATACATAACATGTTTTTATGTAGTGTGGAGGAGGTGTTAATGAGTATTAACTACTCATGGACAGTGTACCAACAGTAAAAGGCTATTGGGAAAGCGTGTGTTATCTTCCACAAAATTAGCCAGAGTGAAAGCAAAAAATATAATTTACTAGATCAAAATAAAAATAACAATAGAATTGGAGGGAGACATTAATGAATAAGAGTCCCAATATGCAATAAAAGACAGCCATTGGATATAAAAACATAAAAATCATTATTTGCAAATAAGTCTGTACTAATACATACAAATAATAGAGTAAAAAAATAAAGTTGCATTAATATATAAAAACACCAAAACTTGAACAAACAGGAAAAATAGAAGAAAAAATTTCAGAACAACTAGAAAAATTAGCATATTCTCAGTATATACATATGTACATATTCCTACCCATTGATAACTGTGCATGTACTTGCAATTAAACATGCAGTCAAAATAGAATAGCTGGATTGAGAAAAAAAGAACCACTTGTTAGTCAGAAAATACATACTTCATTAGTAAAGACATAGTATGGAATTTAAGGACTCAGTGAACACACTTTACAATAATAGAAAACAGGGGAGAAAGATATGCAATAATTTGTATTAACAAAATGGAATTTAATTTAAAAGTCCAAAAGGTTGCAAATGAAGTAATTGTGTACTTAAGGAGAAAGTTTAACAAAAGAATAAATCTACATTTCCTGTCTTCTTTACTGGCTAATTTTTTTTTTTAACTTTGAATTTTCTTTTTTTTTTTATTCTTTTTTAATTAAAATTTCCACCTGCTCCCCGTTTCCCATTTCCCTCCCCTCCTCCCAAATATTGCCCCCTCCCCCCACTTCCCTCCCCCTATCCCCACTCCTCTTCTCCTCCCCCCACTCCATTCCCCCTCCCTCTCGATATTGAAGAGCAGTCCAAATTCCCTGCCCTGAGGGAAATTTACTGGCTAATTTTGAGCAACAAATGTAAACAAGGACTATAAGATCAGAATGGGTTATCACTCTGCTTTACTCCCACCATTCCTGGTTGCTGGGAAGGCTCTTGTTTGTGATTCTCCTGAGGCCTGAACAGTATCATTGTTTTTGTAGCTGTTGAGGCCATAAATGGATGACCAATGAAGTATAAACTGGGTGCTCACGCTCCAAGGCCCTCAACTGAAACCCATAATCTGGAGTTCCTCATCACCTCTTTCTCTCACAGTTAAATAACATATTTGCCAGCTGGGTTACCCTAAGCAAGGATTTTTTTGTTAGAGTCTGCATCACTGTGGGAGGATAATGTGTACCCTGCATGCAGTAATAAACTCCCAAATCTTCAGGCTCCACTCTGCTGATCTTGAGGGTGAAATCTGACCCTGACCCACTGCCACTGAACCTGTCTGAGATCCCAGAAAATCGGTTGGAAACCTCATAAATTAGGAGCTGTGGTGACTGGCCTGGCTTCTGAAGAAACCAATATAAATAGGTATAACCATCACTAGCAACAAAATTCTGACTAGACCTGCAGGAGATAGAGGCTTGATCACCAAGGCTGACAGTTAGGAAGAGTGGAGATTAGGTCATCAAAATATCACTGCTGGAAGCTAAAATAATGAGAGAGAAGTATAAAGTTATCAAAACACTTCTTGAAAAATCTCCGTGGTTTCTTTTTTGATATTTATTTCAACTATGATGTTTACTTTTTACATACAATATTTTATACAATAAAATAACCCTTTTAATAAAACAAGTGAACTAAAAGCCTTAACAACTTTCTAGGAATAAATTTTACCATCCCACACCATATGCATCATAAAGTCATGATAGCACAGATTATGCCCAGTCAGAATCTTGCTCTCACAGATATAAACTTCACAAGCCTCATCCTGAAAGATAAGACCCATCTTATTATACACAGACAGAATACATGTGACCAGAAATGGGACCAAAACTCATCCTCTCTTCCCATCCTTCCTTTTTTCTTCCCTCCCTTCTCACCAGAAATCAAGAACAACAGAATTGACAACATCAGAAACCTTAACTTCATTCTGAAAGAAAATCTTGGAGACTAATTAGTTACTAGAAGGTGACAGCAGAAATATTATTTCAGAGTCACAAGGGTGGGTCTTCCCTAGGGATCAATATGCAAAGTGCCAGGGTTAGTGCTTCAATATAGATAGAGGGAAGAGTCATGTAGTCTTCTCCTGATTGGAAAATTCACATAAAATACCTTCTGCATCAAGGGTGGCAAAAGTAAAACAAAATGTGGTACTTGATAGAGAAAGAACATGTTAAGATATACCAATCTAGGCAGCACCAGACACTCTATAAAGGCTTTATTACAGAAACCTGGCAAGACTGACAATGAATACACATATGGAATCAGTCTCTATGAATTGAGTAACTATGCCTTTACTCCTCTTTCATCAATTTTACAGAAAAACAGCTGTCATTTAAAAATATTAAATCTGAAAGTTTGTAGATATCTTTCCTGTGGTTCATTGAATTTGCCTCCAGAGAAGCACCAAAAAAAAAAAAAAAAAAAACAAAAAACAAAAAACAAAAAAACAAAAAACTAGGAAAGTAAATCTTAAGCATTTATCATGAAACCGTAACAGTGGTGGATACTAAAAATAATTATCAATAGAAATATGGTTTGGGGAAATTTTGGAAGTGAGGAATGGGTCTCCAGTGTTGCTGCTAATGGTGTTTCAGAGGTGGATTTCAGCTCAATTGTTTTATATGCGTTGGACATATATACTTTTATGCAGGAATTATAGCTCGTAAAAGTAATGTTTTCATATTTATTTGTTTATCTTGTGTTTGTATGTGGAGACATGTGTATTGCTTACGACACACATGGATACAGAGGATATGTGGGTTTCACTCCTCTCTGAACATGTTGTTCCATGTGAAATATCAAGTTGTTTCATGTGATGATAGTCATTCCTATTCATTGAGAAACCTAAACAGTTCACTCAATGAAATGATTTTAGCACCATATTCTGACAATATCAGAATCTCTCTGGGTGTTAATAGGTAGCTCAGGAGTTAAGAGTACTTGCTGTTCTCCAGAGGACCTGAGTTTAGCAATTAGCACCTGTGCTGAGCTGCTCACAATGGCTTATAACTTCAACTCCAGGAGAGTTACACTCCGTTCTTTCCTCTGTGTTTTCACTGACTTGCATGTGTACTTACACACAGAGACACCAACAAATACACATAAATGTAAAAAGAAAAAAATCTCTTTCTAACAAATAGAAAGCTAATATATTTGTGGAAATACAAGAGAAAAGGAAAATTTTGTCTCAGAAACAGAGTATGGAATTTAGGGTAGCCTGTAATTAAAGTCTGATCAAAGTACTTGTCCTGGTTGTCAAATTAATGTAAACTAGAAGCATCTGGGAAGAAGAAAAATCAATTGAGAAAATGCTTCTCTTTTATTCGCCTCTAAGCAAGTGGGGGTATTAATGATAGATGCGGAAAGGCCCATCCTTATGAAGACAGTTCCCCAAAGGGCAGGGAACACTGACTGCTCTTTGGACTGGAGAGGGAAAGGGAGGAGGAGTGGAGGGAGGGGAGGCAAGTGGGAGGAGAAGAGGAGGTGGAAATTTTTAATAAAACTAAATAACTAAATAAATAAATAAAGGCAGTGCCACCCCTTGACAGATATTCCTGGGGATTATAAGAAATCAGGCTGAACAAATCATGGGGAACAAGTCATTATTCAATTCCTCCATGGCCTCTGCTTCACTTCCTTCCTGGTTCCTGACTTACTTGAGTTCCTAAATTTATGTTTCCACATGATGCACTATGATGTGAAACCCAATCCTCCATAAGTTATTTCTGATTAAGGTGTTCATTACCATATAAAGCAATCTAGCATATGCCTCAAAGTTTTCACTGGCACCTATGTCCAATTTGCAAAAAAAAGTCTTCTTTAGATAAAGGCTCTCTTTGATTCATAGGACATAATGAGAAAAAGCAGCTTCATGTTATCTCCTTATGGTGTCTTACAAAAGATCTAACCTTTCAGAATTTTTCTTAGCAGAAATCTTAAAACATGCCAGAATTTTTTTATTACTTTTAATGATAATCTATTTCCCTTATAGGCTCTATGTTGTAGAATAACAAAGAAGTACAAGTTGACAGAGGACTACATCTAGGTGAACAAAACTAGATCTGCTATTTTAGTGCCTCAGGATAATCCGTCCAGGTGACTCCAGCAGTCCCGTGCATCTTTATTTGTAGATGGTCTCCAGGAATTATGATGGTTAGTTAGATTTTTCTCAGTAGAGTCAGTCTGATGCCATAGCCTCAACAA
Organism: Chionomys nivalis; assembly: GCF_950005125.1. Taxonomy (NCBI): domain Eukaryota; kingdom Metazoa; phylum Chordata; class Mammalia; order Rodentia; family Cricetidae; genus Chionomys; species Chionomys nivalis. Next base: position 82,399,153 of record NC_080086.1, read on the forward strand.
ATGAAGAGACAATGTTAATTCATTGGTACTCAAACCCATGATGATCATTTTGAACTCAATAGTAGTTGCCAGTTGTGTCAGCTTCTCAAAGCTTAAAAAAAACAGTAAGTGGAGGGCAAACATAATACCAAAATAATACAAAGAATAGCATGTAGCCGGGTGGTTGTGGTGCACACTTTTAATTCCAGCTCCCAGGATGCAGGGGCAGGCGGATCTCTGTGAGTTCAAAGCCAGCCTGGGCTACAAGAGCTAGTTCCAGGAGAGGCTCCAAAGCTACAGAGAAATCCTGTCTCAAAAATAAGAATAGCATGTAACTCTTTTTGGATGTGGGAGTGCCATATATCAATCTGTTGATTTCATTGGTTAAGTAATAAAGAAACTGCTTGGCCCTCATAGGTTAAAACATAGGTGGGTGGAGTAAACAGAACAGAATGCTGGGAGGAAGAGGAAGTGAGCTCAGACTCTACAGCTCTGCTCTCTGGAGCAGATGCCATGCTCTCCTCTCCAGAGCAGATGCGATGAAGCTCAGACCCAGGATGGACGTAGGCTAGAATCTTCCTGGTAAGCACACCTTGGGGTGCTACACAAATGAATAGAAATGGGCCAAGCAGTGTTTAAAAGAATACAATGTGTGTGTTGTTATTTCGGGTATAAAGCTAACCATACGGGAGCAGGGCTGTGGAAAGAGGCCCGCAGCTCCCTACTACATATGGCGCCCAACGTGGGGCACTGAATCTACAGAAAGCCTGAGAAAGCTTGGGAAAGAATAGAGTAAAGCATGTTTTCTTGGTAGCAGCAATTTCTTGGGTCTGCTCTTTGCTAGAGGCAAGCAAGTGCTCTTATCTAAGAAAGGCTTCCTGACTCAGCTTCAGCTGCAAAACCCTGCAGCTCATTAAGAGGTCCTACCATGAAACACTTAAAAGGTATTGAGAAAAGCTGACTGCATGCTTGTTTGTTTTCAGCCGTAGCAGGAAAAAAAAGTTGTGCTGTTTTAAAATGCTGGCATTCTGGTCCGTCCTGCCAGGGCCGGTACCTCCGCCATGAGGCTGGAAAGCTAAGGAATGGCCTGGATTTAGCTAGCAAAGCCATGGCTTTAATCCTACCCATATTGCTCAGTAATTTAAAGGCTCGTGTGGTCAGAAAAAGAGAGAGATACAGTAAAGAGAGATTCAAAGACAAAGAAAACTTTAAATGATTTACAGTGTGTTTAAAAATATATGCAGGCTAAAAGATAAAGTTCTTAAAAGTAAAAAAACAAAAATAAGTAAGTAGTTAGGTGTGGTAGTACACACCTTTAATCCCAACACTTGGGAGGCAGAGGGAGATTGACCTCTGAGACTTCAGGGTGTGGTAGCACACGCCTTTAATCCCACTGCCTGGGAGGCAGAGACAGACAGATCTCTGTGAGTTCAAGGACAGCCTGGTCTAAAGAGTTATTCCAGGACGAAGATATACAGAAAATATAAAATAAAAGTAAAAGTAAACAAAATAGAGTTAAAGTAAAGCTGCACAAAGATGGAAAATACATAGAGAATCTTGATACTGTATGCTATTATGCTCTCTTTGAATTGTTTTAATGCTGAGGAAGGATCAACAGATGCTAAAAGATATTTGTTTATAAATGCTGCTGAACTAATCCAAGATAGATATTTTCAAAATACCTTGACTTCAGAATTTGGATCTAAGGATATGATACTTTGGAAAAGAGTTTTTTCTTTTGTTTTCACAGAGGATGAGACCCTGTGGATTTTTTCTATTTCAATATGGTATGATAGAACACGCCCTCCTGAAAGGTTGCTGTAAACACCTTCAGAAAATTACTTTGCTCAACTGCTGACTGAGATGAACCAGGTTATCCCATAAAAGACCCGAATAACAGTGCCCCCATTCAGCAGGAAGCAGTTTGGAGACAAATAACTACGTCCATATTCCCAAATATTGTTTATAAATGTTCTTTTACATTTAAAGGGAGAGATGATATAGGTATGAATAATTTGCATTGCTATAGATTTTAAGGTCAATTTTGTTATATGTATATGTATTTCTGATAATGATTAAGGTATTGTGATTGTGTAGCTCATGTAAAAATGTTATGTATATAAGTTGTTAATGAATAGTTATTTATAATAGTCAAGTTTGGAGTCATGTTAGATTTTCTAGATGTGCACAGATATATTTTAGATAGACATTCTTCATATCTTTCAAAGATTATAAAATATGACATTTTAAGTGTTTTAATAACTTAGGACTTTTCATGACAATGAGACACTGCTTCTGGCAGCACCAATCTACTTCAAGAAGAAGATGGGCATTGAAGAGGATCCTTATGGAGTTTGATAGCCATTTGGGCAAGAAACTGCTCTTGCCTGGACTGTTGCATAAACTGGACACAAAGAACTGCAGAGAGAGGACTACTAAACTTGCCTAAAAGTGAGATGATCTTTTGGGGTTCCTGATTCATGAAAGAGTCTGCGAGACATTCTGCAGGACACAGCAGATAGTGACTGAACTACCTTTGAAATTTCCTGCTTCATGGAAAAGTCTCTGGATACTATGGGCCTGTAGGCCGAAGATGGATGCCCCAATGGTACAGAGAAACTTTGGGTGACTGTCCAGGCAGCGAGATGTCTCTGTCATTTCTAGAGTTTTGAAAATTGCTTACTTTTTGTTTGCTTAGGTAATATTGTATTCTTCTGGAGTCTTTGATGGAGTTGAAGAATAGATAGATAGTTATAGTTATAGTTTTCCATTGTTATGATAAAAGATAAAATAGATATAACTGTTTTGTTATATGTAATTTTGCTATGTTAAAGTTAATGCCTTTCCTTTTTGTTTAAACAGAAAAAGGGGAAGTGATGTGGGAGTGCCATATATCAATCTGTTGATTTCATTGGTTAAGTAATAAAGAAACTGCTTGGCCCTCATAGGTTAAAACATAGGTGGGTGGAGTAAACAGAACAGAATGCTGGGAGGAAGAGGAAGTGAGCTCAGACTCTACAGCTCTGCTCTGTGGAGCAGACGCCATGCTCTCCTCTCCAGAGCAGATGCGATGAAGCTCTGACCCAGGATGGACGTAGGCTAGAATCTTCCCGGTAAGCACACCTTGGGGTGCTACACAAATGAATAGAAATGGGCCAAGCAGTGTTTAAAAGAATACAATGCGTGTGTTGTTATTTCGGGTATAAAGCTAACCATGCGGGAGCCGGGCTGTGGGAAGAGGCCCGCAGCTCCCTACTACACTTTTTAGCTTTGAATAAATTTACTCATAAACCTCAAATGAATTGAACATAAGTGAGCCAGCATATTTTATATTAAATATGAAAATTAAAACTTTTATATCCAAACATATATGATTAATAATTAGGTTTATTGTGTAAGCCATGATTTATATGCTTAGGAAACATAAAATGTTTAAAATTTTAAAAACATTAGAAAACAAATATATTACACTTCTCTTCCCCAAGTATTTTGTTTGTTTATATCTTGGTTTTATTTTTTTATTTATTTATTTTATTCGTTTTAAATTAAAATTTCCACCTCCTCCCCGTTTCCCATTTCCCTCCCCCTCCTCCCAAACATTGCCCCCTCCCCCCACTCACCTCCCCCTTTCCCCACTTCTCTCTTCCTCCCCCCACTCCATTCCCCCTCCCTCTCAATACTGAAGAGCAGTCCAAATTCCCTGCCATGCAGGAAGTCCAAGGTTCTCTCGCTTCTATCTAGGTCCAGGAAAGTGAGCATCCAAACAGGCTAGGCTCACACAAAGCCAGTTCATGTATTAGGATCGAAACCTAGTGCCATTATCTTGAATTCTCATCAGCCTTCATTGTTCACCATGTTCAGAGAATCCAGTTTCATCCCATGCTTATTCAATCCCAGTCCAGCTGGCCTTGGTGAGCTCCCAATAGATCAGTTCCACTGTCACAGTGGGTGGGTGCCCCCCTCGTGGTCATGACTTCCTTGCTCATGTTCTCCCTCCTTCTGCTCCTCATTTGGACCTTAAGAGCTCAGTCCATTGCTCCAAATTGGGTCTCTGTCTCTATCTCGATCCCTCGCCAGATGAAGATTCTAAGGTGATATGCAAGATATTCATAAGTATAGGATAGGGTCATTTCAAGTTCCCTCTCCTCAGTTGCCCAAGGTACTAGCTGGGGACATCTCCCTGGACACCTGCGAGCCCCACTAGAGTCACGTCTCTTGCCAACCCTAAGATGGCTCCCTTAATTAGGATAGGATATATATTTCGCTGCTCCCGTATCCACCCTTCCTATATCCCAACCATCCCATTCCCCCAAGTTCCTCCCATTCTCCCCTTCTCACGTTTCTCACCCCATTTCCCCTTAGCCCCATGCCACCTCACCTGTAAGTTCCCAGTTATTGCCCAGCAATCTTGTCTACTTCCCCTATCCAGGCGGATGACTATACGTTTTTCTTTGGGTTCACTTTCTTATTTAGCTTCTGTAGGATCACAAATTATATGCTCAATGTCCTTTATTTATGGCTAGAAACCAATTATGAGTGAGTACATCCCATGTTCCTCTTTTTGGGTCTGGGATACCTCACTCAGGATAGTGTTTTCTATTTCCATCTATTTGCATGCAAAATTCACGATGTCATTGTTTTTTACCACTGAGTATTGCTCTAATATGTATATATTCCACACTTTCTTAATCCATTCTTCCATTCAGGGGCATCTACGTTGTTTCCAGGTTCTGGCTATTACAAACAATGCTGCAATGAACAGAGTTGAACAAATGCTTTTGTAGTATCATAGGGCATCTCTTGGGTATATTCCCAAGAGTGGTATTACTAGATCTTGGGGTAGGTTGATCCAAAATTTCCTGAGAAATCACCACACTGATTTCCAAAGTGGTTGCACAAATTTGCATTCCCACCAGCAGTGGATGAGTGTGCCCCTTACTCCATAACCTCTCCATCAAAGGCTATCATTGGTGTTTTTGATTTTAACCATTCTGACAGGTGTAAGATGGTATCTCAAATTTGTTTTAATTTGCATTTCCCTTATCACTAAGGAGGTAGAGCATGATCTTAAGTGTCCTTTGGTCATTTGAATATCTTCTGTTGAGAATTCTCTGTTCAGTTCAGTGCCCCATTTTTTAATTGTGTTAATTAGCATTTTAAAGTCTAGTTTCTTGAGTTCTTTATATATTCTGGAGATCAGACCTTTGTCTGTTCCAGGGTTGGTGAAGATCTTCTCCGAGTCATTGGGTTTTCATTTTGTCTTAGTGACTGTGTCTTTTGCTTTACAGAAGCTTCTCAGTTTCAGGAGGTCCCATTTATTCAATGTTGTCCTTAATGTCTGTGCTGCTGGGGATATACATAGAAAGTGGTCTCCTGTGCCCATATGTTGTAGAGTACTTCCCACTTTTTCTTCTATCAGGTTCAGTGTGTTCAGACTGATATTGAGGTCTTTAATCCATTTGAACTTGAGTTTTGTGCATGGCGATAGATATGGATCTATTTTCATTCTTCTACAGGTTTACAACCAGTTCTGCCAGCACCATTTGTTGAAGATCCTTTCTTTCTTCCATTGAATACTTTTAGTTGCTTTATCAAAAATCAGGTGTTCATAGGTTTGTGGGTTAAAATCAGGGACTTCTACTCAATTCCATTGATCAACTTCTCTGTATTGATGCCAATACCAAGCTGTTTTCAATACTGAAGCTCTGTAATAGAGTTTGAAGTCAGGGATGGTAATGCCTCCAGAACTACTTTTATTGTATAAGATTTTTTGGGCTATACTGGGTTTTTTGTTTTTCCATATAAAGTTGATTAATGTCCTCTCAAGGTCTGTGAATATTTTGATGGGATTTTAATGGGGATTGCATTGAATCTATAAATTGCCCTTGGTAGAATTGCCATTTTTACTATGTTGATCCTCCCAATCCAAGAGCAAGGGAGATCTTTCCATTTTCTGGTATCCTCCTCAATTTCTTTCTTCAAAGACTTAAAGTTCTTGTCAAATAGATCCTTCACATCCTTGGTTAGAGTTACCCCAAGATATTTTATGCTATTTGTGCCTATCATGAAGGATGATGCTTCTCTGATTTCCCTCTCTGCTTCCTTATCCTTTGTGTATAGAAGGGCAGCTGATTTTTTGGAATTTGTCTTGTATCCTGCCACACTACTAAAGGTGTTTATCAATTGTACGATTTCTTTGCTGGAGTTTTTGGGGTCACTTATGTACACTATCATATCATCTACAAATAATGAAAGTTTAACATCTTCCTTTACAATTTGAATCCCTTTGATCTCCTTATGTTGTCTTATTGCTATCGCTAGAACTTCAACCACTATATTGAAGAGGTATGAAGAGAGTCGACAGCCTTGTCGTTTTCCTGATTTTAGTGGGATGGCTTTGAGTTTCTCTCCATTTAATTTGATGTTAGCTGTTGGCTTGCTGTAAATAGCCTTTATTATAGTTAGGTACGACCCTTGTATTCCTAATCTCTCCAAGACCTTTATCTTAAAGGGATGTTGAATTTTGTCAAATGTTTTTTCAGCATCTAATGAAGTGATCATACTTTTTTTCTTTCAGCTTATTTATATAATGGATTACATTGATAGATTTGCGTATGTTGAACCAGCCCTGCATCCCTGGGATGAAGCCTACTTGATCATAATGGATAATTTTTCTAATGTGTTCTTGGATTTGGTTTTCCAGTATTTTATTGAGGATTTTCACATCGATGTTCATGAGTGAGATTGGCCTGTAGTTCTCTTTCTTGGTTGGGCCTTTGTTTGGTTTTGTTATCAGAGTAACTGCAGCTTCATAAAAAGAATTTGGCAATGACTTCTCTGTTTCTATACTGTGAAATACATTAAGAAGTATAGTTATTAGGTCTTCTTGGAAGTTCTGGTAGAATTCAGCATTGAAGATTTCTGGACCTGGGCTTTTTTTGGTAGGGAGGTTTTTTATAACAACTTCTAATTCTTCGCGACTAACAGGTTTAGATTGTTTACTTGGTCCTGGTTTAACTTTGGTATATGGTACTTACCTAAAGAAGTGTCCTTTTCTTTTACGTTTTCCAATTTTGTGGCATACAAGCCTTCGTAGTAAGATCAAATGATTCTCTGAATTTCCTCTGTGTCTGTGGTTATGTCTCCCTTTTCGTTTCTGATCTTGTTAATTTGCGTATTCTCTCTCCGCCGTTTGATTAGTTTGGATAGGGGTTTATCAATTTTGTTCATTTTCTCCGAGAACCAGCTTTTTGTTTCATTGATTCTTTGGATTGTTATCTGTGTTTCTATTTTGTTGATTTCAGCCCTCAGTTTGATTATTTCCAGTCTTCTACTCCTCCTAGGTGAGTCTGCTTCTTCTTTTATTTTTTTAGATCTTTCAGGTGGGCTGTTAAGTCTCCAATGTGTGCTTTCTCTGTTTTATTTAAGTGGGCACTTAGCGCTATGAACTTTCCTCTTAGCACTGCTTTCATAGTGTCCCATAGGTTTGATTATGTTGAGTCTTTATTTTCATTGAATTCAAGAAAAACTATAATTTCTTTCTTTATTTCTTCCTTGATCCAGGTGTGGTTCAGTAGTTAACTGTCCAGTTTCCATGAGCTTGTAGACTTTCTGGGGGTAGCATTGCTGTTGAATTCTAACTTTAATCCATGGTGATCCGATTAGACACAGGTGATTGCTAATTTTTTTTTGTAACTGTGGAAGTTTCCTTTGATACCAAGTTTGTGGACAATTTTTGAGAAGGCTCCATGAGCTGCAGAGAAGAAGGTATATTCTTTCCTATTTGGGTGGAATGTTCTATAGATGTTTGTTAAGTCCATTTGATTCATTACCTCCCTTAATCCTCTTTTTTCTCGGTTTCTGTCTGATTGACCTGTCCATTGGTGAGAGAGGAGTATTGAAGTCTCCTACTATTAGTGTGTGAGGTTTGATGACTGCCTTGAGTTTTAGTAATGTTTCTTTTACACAAGTGGGTGCTTTTATATTAGGGGCATAGATATTCAGGATTGAGACTTTGTCCTGAAGAATTGTTCCTGTTATGAGTAAAAAATGTCCCTCTCCAATTCTTCTGATTGATTTTAGTTTGAAGTCAATGTTGTTAGAAATTAGTATGGCCACACCTGCTTGTTTCTTAGATCTGTTTGCTTGATAAGCCTTTTCCCAGCCCTTTACTCTGTCTTTGTGGTTGAGGTGTGCTTCTTGTAAACAGCAGAAAGTTGGATCCTGTTTTCGTATCCAATATCTTAGCCTGTGCCTCTTTATAGATGAGTTGAGTCCGTTGATATTAACTGATATTAATGAACAGTGGTTGTTAACTCTGGTCATTTTTTCTTTCTTTCTTTCTCTTTTTTTGGTAGTAGAGTTTGTGTGTTCCCCTTCTTCAAGTTGTGCTGGTGAAGGGTCATTAGATGTCTGAGTTATTGTGGGCTTTGTTGGACTCCTTGGGTTATGATTTTCCTTCAGTTACTTTCTGTAAGGCTGGATTTGTGGCTACATATTGTTTAAATTTGTTTTTATCCTGGACATTTTTGTTTTCTCCATTCATAATGAATGAAAGCTTGGCTGGGTATAGTAGTCTGTGCTTGCATCCATGGTCTCTTAGTTTCGGCAGTACATCTATCTAGGACCTTCTGGCTTTCATGGTTTTCATAGAGAAGTCAGGTGAAAGTCTGATAGGTTTACCTTTATAGGTAACTTGACTTTTTCCTTTGCAGCTCTTAATATTCTTTCTTTATTCTGTATGTTTTGTGTTTTGATTATTATATGGCGAGGAAATTTTTTTTTTTTGGTCCAGTCTATTCGGTGTTCTGTATGCTTCTTGGACCTTCAATGGAATATCTTTTTTAAGGTTGGGAAAGTTTCCTTCTATAATTTTATTAAATATATTTTCTGGACCATTGAGCTGTACTTCTTCTCCTTCTTCTATCCCTATTATTCTTAGGTTTGGTCTTTTTATTGTGTCCCAGATTTCCTGAATGTTTTGTGATGAGCATTTGTTGGTTTTACTGTTTTCTTTATCAGTGTGTTCATTTTCTCTATGGTATCTTCAGTGTCTGAGATTCCATCTTCTATCTCTTGTGATCTGTTGGTAGTACTTGTCTCTGTAGTTCCTGTTCGTTCACCCAGATTTTTCATCTCCATCTTTCCCTTGGTTTGTGTTTTCTTCATTACTTACATTTCATTCTTCAAGTCTTGAACCGTTTCTGTTACCTGTTTGATTGCTTTTTCTTGCTTCTCTTGGTTTTCTTGGGTATCTTTGAGAGATTTATTCATTTCCTCTACCTTTTTGTTTGTAGTCTCTAATTGATTATGGCTGTTTTTCACCTCCTGTTTAAGGTCCTCTATTATTTTCATATAATTATCTTTTAAGTCAAATTCTTCTAATTCTTCTGGAATAGGGTGTACAATTCTTATTTTGGGATTCCTGGATTCTCGTGATGTCAAGTTGTCTTTCAAGTTGGAGGAATTCTTGCATTGGCGCCTGCCCATCACTTCCTTCAAATGGAGCCAGGAGATGCCTGGTGTCTTGGTTCAGTCTTTGCTGTGACTAACTCCCTGGGTGTATCTCCTTCCAGATGGACTCCTCGGCACCAAAACATGGATGGCTGTTAGTCCAATGACCCACGGACAAAAGGGCAAATGTGGGGGGCAGGGTTGAGTAGAACACAGGAGACCCTGCAGCACAAGCTGAAGGTGCCTGCGCTCCCTTTCAGGGGTCCTTGAGGCCTGCCAGGTAGGCAGGCACTCACCACTCTATGTGGGTATCCTTAGTGTTAGAGCAGGAAGCTGTTCCTCAGCAAAGGACCTTGCAGACAAGGCAGGCTTGGGGGGAGAGTCATGTGTAGGAAAGAAATCCCGGCAGCAGGAGCTGGGGGAGGGGGTTTGTGCTTATTTCCGGGACAGTCTGCCCCTGGATAGCACACACTCACCTGTCCAGATGGAACCATTCAGCATCTAAACAGGGTCGCTTGGTAGTCCAATGAGCCAGGGACAAAAGGAAGAATGTGGAAGGCAGGACAGGGTCCAGTAGAGCACAGGAGATCATGCAGCCCAAGCTGAAGGTCCCTGCTCTCCCTTTTGGGGGACCTTGAGGCCTGCCCAGTAGGCAGGAACTCACTGCTCTGAGTTGGTAGCCTTAGTGTAGGAGAGGGAAAATTGTTCTTGAGCAGAGGACCTAGCAGACAGCAGGGCAGGCTTGGGGGGGGGACAGCTGGGGGGCTGGGTCATGTGTAAAAAAAGGGGCCCTGCAGCAGGAGCTGGGGAAGTGGGGTTTGTGCTCTCTTCCAGGACAGTCTGCCACTGGATAGCACACACTCACCAGTCCAGATAGAACTCCTCAGCACCTAAACAGGCATGCCTGGTAGCCCAATGAGCCAGGAACAAAAGGAAGAATGTGGCAGGCAGGGTGGGGTCCACCTGTTAAGTCTCTAATGTTAGCTTTCTCCATTTTTTTATGTGCACTTAGTGCTATGAACTTTCATCTTGGCACTGCTTTCACAGTATCCCATAGGTTTGGGTATGTTGTGTCTCTATTTTCGTTTAATTCAAGGAAAATTTTAATTTCTTTATTTACTTCTTCCTTGACCCAGGGATGGTTCAGTAGTTGACTGTTCAGTTTCCATGTGTTTGTAGGCTTTCTGGGGGTAGAATTATTGTTGAATTCTAATTTAATTCCATGGTGACCTGATAATACATGGGTGATAACTAATTTTTTTTGTTTATGTGGATGTTTTCTTTGTTACCAATTATGTGATCAATTTTTGAGAAGGTTCCATGAGATGCTGAGAAGAAGGTATATTCTTTTCTGTTTGGGTGGAATGTTCTATTTATTTCTGTTAAGTCCATTTGCTTCATTTAGTTCTCTTATTTTTCCTGTTAAGTTTCTGTCTGGTTGACCTATCCATTGGTGAGACAGGAATGTTGAAATCTCCTAGTATTAGTGTGTGGGGTTTGCTGTATGCTTTGAGTTCTAATAATGTTACTTTTACATATATGGGTGCTTTCATATTTGGGGCATAGATATTAAGGACTGAGACTTTCTCCTGATGAATTGTTCCTGTTATGAGTATAAAGTGTCCGTCTTCATCTCTTCTGATTTATTTCAGTTTGAAATCATTTTTTTTTTAGATATTAGTGTAGCCACATGCTTGTTTCTTTGGTCTATTTGATTGGAAAACCTATTGCCAACCCTATAATCTGAGGTACTGTCTGTCTTTGAGTTTGAAGTGCTTCTTCTAAACAGCAGAATGCTGGGTCCTATTTTCATATCATTTCTTTAACCTGTGCCTTTTTATAGGTGAATTGAGTCCATTGATATTAAGTGATATTAATGACCAGGGGTTGTTAATACCGATTATTTTTTTCTGGTCGTAGTATTTGTTTTTCCCTTCTTTGAGCTGTGCTGGTGGAGGGTTGTCAGATGCCTGTGTTATTATGGGAGTTGTTCACTTCCTTTATTTGTGGTTTTCCTTCTAGTCTTTTCTATAAGGCTGGGTTTGTGGCTACGTATTGTTTAAATCTGTTTTTTTTTTTCTCTTGGAATATCTTGTTTTCTCCATTGACGGTGAATGCAAACTTTGCTGGCCTAGTAGCCTGGGCTTGCATCCATGGTCTTGTAGTGTGTGCAGCACATCTATCCAAGACCTTCTGGCTTTCCTGGTTTCCATAGAGAAGTCAGGTGTAATTCTGATAGGTTTGCCTTTAAATGATACCTGACTTTTTCCTTTGCAGCTCTTAATATTTTTCTATATTTTGTATGTTTTGTGCTTTGTTTATTATATGGCGAGGGAATTGTTTTTTTAATCCAGTCTATTTGGTGTTCTGTATGCTTCTTGTACCTTCATAGGAATATCCTTCTTTAGGTTGGTAGTATTCTTCTATGATTTTGTTGAATATATTTTCTAGGACATTCTTCTCTTTCTTCTACCCCTATTATTATTAGGTTTGGTCTTTTTTTAATTAACATTGAAAATTTTCACCTCCTCTCATTTCCCTCCCCCCATTCCCCCTTCCTCTCCCTCTCCAGTTCAAACAGTCAGAGTTCCCTGCCCTGTGGGAAGTCCAAGGACCTCCCCCCTCCATCCAGGTCTAAACGTGAGCATCCAAACAGATTAGGCTCCCACAAAGCCAGTACATGCAGTAGAATCAAAACCCAGTGCCATTGTCCTTGGCTTCTCAGTCAGCTCTCCTTGTCACCCACGTTCAGAGAGTCCAGTTTTATCACATGCTCTATCAGTCCCAGTCCAACTGGCCTTGGTGAGCTCCCATTAGATCAGTACTACCATCTCAGTGGGTGGGCATAACCCTGGCGGTCCTGACTTCCTTGCTCATGTTCTCCCTCCTTCTGCTCCTCATTTGGACATTGGGAGCTCAATTCAGTGCTCCAATGTGGGTATCTGTCTCTATCTCCATCCATTGCCAGATAAGGTTCTATGGTGATATGCAAGATATTAATCAGTGTGGTTAAAATAGAGCCAGTTCCTGCTCAAGGAACAAGCTGGGGACATCTCCATGGACACCTGGGAACCCCTCTAGAGACAAGTCTATTGCCAACCCTAAAATGGCTCCCTTAATAAAGATATATACTTCCGTGCTCCCATATCGACCCTTACTCCATCCTAATCATCCCATTCCCCCAAGCTCTCCCCATCCTCCACTTCTCACTTCTATCTCCCCATCCCTCATTACCCCCACCCCAACCCCACCCCCAAGCTCCCAATTTTTGTTTGGCAATCTTGTCTACTTCCAATATCCAGGAAGATAACTGTATGTTTTTCTTTGGGTTCACCTTCCTATTAAGCTTCTCTAGTTTCCCAAATTATAGGCTCAATGTCTTTTGTTTATAACTAGATAAACTAATGAGTGAATACATACCATATTCATCTTTTTGGGCCTGGGTTATCCCATTCAGGAAAGTGTTTTCTATTTACATCAATTTGCATGCAAAATTCAAGATGTCATTGTTTTTTTACCTCTGAGTAGTACTCTAATGCATATATATTCCACACGTTCTTTATCCATTCTTCCATTGAGGGGCATCTAGGTTGTTTCCAGGTTCTGGCTATTACAAATAATGCTGTTATGAATATAGTTTAACAAATGCTTGTGTAGTATGATAGCGCATCTCTTGGGTATATTCCCAGGATGGTATTGCTGGATCCTGGGATAGGTTGATTCTGAATTTCATGAGAAACTGTCATACTGATTTCCAAAGTGGTGGCAAACTTTGCATTCCCCCCAACAATGGATGGGTGTTTCCCTTACTCCACATCATCTCCAGCATAGGCTGTCATTGGTGTTTTTCATTTTAGCCATTCTGACAGGTATAAGATGGTATCTCAAAGTTGTTTTGATTTGCATTTCCCTGATTGCTAAGGAGTTTGAACATGACCTTAAGTGTCTTTTGGACATTTTAACTTCTTCAGTTGAGAATTATCTGTTCAGTTCCCAGCACCATTTTTTAATTGGATAATTAGCATTTTAAAGCCTAGTTTCTTGAGGTCTTTATATATTTTGGAGATCAGACCTTTGTTGCAGGGTTGGTGAAGATCTTCTCCCATTCAGTACATTGCCTTTTTGTCTTAATGACAGTGTCCTTTGCCTTACAGAAGCTTCTCAGTTTCAGGAGGTACCATTTATTCAATGTTTCCCTTATTGTCTGTGCTACTGGGGTTATACTTAGGAAGTGGTTGCCTCTGCCCATGTGTTGTAGACTACTTCTCACTTTCTCTTCTATCAGGTTTAGTCTCTTCAGATTAATATTGAGGTCTTTATTCCATTTGGATTTGAGTTTTGTGCATGGTGATGACATAGTTCTATTTTCATTCTTCTACAGGTTGACATCCAATTATGTCAGCACCATTTGTTAAAAATGTTTTCTGTCTTCCATTGTATACTTTCAGCTCCTTTGTCGAAAATCTGGTGTTCATAAGTTTGTGGGATCATATCTGGGTTTTCTATTCAATTCCACTGGTCAAATTCTCTGTTTTTATGCCAGTACCAAGCTGTTTTCATTACTGTAGCTCTGTAATAAGAGTTTGAAGTCAGGGATGGTAATGCCTCCAAAAGTTCCTGTATTGTAAGATTGTTTTGGCTCTCCTGGGTTTTTTGGTTTTCCATATAAAGTTGATTATTGTTCTCTCAAGGTCTGTGAAGAATTTTGTTGGGATTTTAATGGAATTGAGTTGAATTTATAGATTGACTTTGGTAGAATAGCCATTTTTACTATGTTGATCCTTCCCATCCAAGAGCATGAGAGATCTTTCCATTTTTGGGTGTCCTTTTCAATTTCTCTCTTCAAAGCCTTAACGTTCTTGTCAAATAGATTTTTCACTTCATTGGTTCATGGTGTCCTACATTTCATGGATGTTTTGTTTTAAAAATTTGTTGGATTTGTTATTTTTTTTAATCAATGAGTTTATTTCCTCTATAGTATCTTCGGAATCTGAGATTCTTTCTTCTATCTCTTGTATTCTGTTGGTTTTACTTCTCTCTGTAGTTCATGTTCATTTACTCAGATTTTCCATATCAAGCCTTCCCTCAGTTTTTTTTAATTATCTCCATTTCATTTTTCATGTCTTAAACTGTTTCCATTACCGTTTGATTGTTTTTTCTTGGTTTTCTTGGGTACCTATGAGAGATTTATTCATTTCTCCTACCTTTTTGTTTCTCTTCTTCATTTCTTTAAAGCTATTGTTCACATCCTGTTTAAGGTCCTCTATTATTTTCATAACATTACATTTAAAGTTGATTTCTTCTACATCTTCTGGAATGGTTCTTGTTGCGTGATTCTGGATTCTGGTGTTGTCATGTTGCCTTTCAGGTTGTTGGAAGAATTCTTACATTGGCACCTGTCCATCTCTTCCTTCATATGCAGCCAGGACTGTCTTGATGTCTTGGTCTAATCTTTGCTGTGACTGACTCTCTAGGTGGATCTCCTTAGTGCAGGTGCAGGAACTCTTCCTGGGTGGAGAACCTCACAGATAATAGAGCAGGCTTTGGGGAGGCAGGGTCTTGTGGAACAAAGAAACCCTGCAGCTGGAGGTGGAAGGGCCCTGTTCTCTGTTCCCAGATTGTCTGTCCAGGGATGGCACACATTCACCCATCTGGATGGATCCCCTCAGCACAGGATCAGAAACTCTTGGTAGTCCAAGGACTTGGCAGACAAAAGGGCAAACTTGGGTGGAGGGCAGAGGCATGTGGAACAAGGAAGCCCCTGCAGGGGAAGTTGGAGGTGTCCTGAACTTTCTTCCAGGGAACTTCAGGCTGGGCAGGCACATACGCACCCCTCCTGGTGGATAGCCTCAGTCTCTTGATTTTTTTAACAAGCCAAAGATATTATTAAGTCTCATGGTAAGTAGAATAGGATCAATGATATGAATTACATGGTAGCCTTTTATAAATTTTCTTTTCTTTAGTAAAACAGTTACTTGGAACTCAAATAATCTAGGAGGCAGAGTGCTAGGGTTTTCTTCTAAAAGACATGCTGGCTGTATAGATTAAAAGTTATACATTTAGGGAATTTTTCTAGAACGAATTTGATAATTCTTGTGTGATTTACAAATTGTTCAATTAGTGGGCTTGTAAGGTGACTTGATAATCAAAATAGAAGTATGCAGAATCAGCCAGCACTACAATTGTGTATATATCAACACAATGACTTAAGATTCATCATTATGAACTTATTGATCTAAGGTTTGGGAGTTGACAGGTGAGTCCTAGCTGCAGGGAATGAGCAGACTCTTTCCTACATTGAGCAACAACATTGCAGACAATCTGTTACAAACTTGTTTAAGCAAGTTAATGGACAGAATATAGATTTACCACCCTATGTTAGAGTGATTCCAATTTCTCATGTCTAAAGTGATTTCATTTTGTTGTATAAGCCTAAATGATGACACAGTACAGATGTCTAATATATAGAGCCTATATACTTATGAAATGGTGTTCAGAATACTTGTTCTACTGAAATAGAAAGAAAAAACACAGGGTTGGTATGCTGTTGCTACTAAAACCTTAAGTGTTTCATAAAGCCAGGTTGTATCTGAAAATGTTTTAACTGGTATAGGCTACAAAGTCCAGGAGGACTAGCACAATACTGTCCCATATTTCTATGTCTCTGAGTGGTATATGCTTTGATTTGATGACTGTAGAAGAAATATAACAATAGTGTCAACAGTAATAATTTATAAAATCTTCAGACTCCTGGCTGTTGATGGTGAAGGTAAAATAAGTCCATCACTACTGAACCTCAATAGAAACTCATCTTCTAGCTGGAGGTATATCTTAGGTCAGGAATTCAATGGATTTTCCTAGATTCTGCTCATACATGGGGAAACTGAAACAGCAGTGCTAAGAGGAATGATCAATTCTGGGTTAATCACACCTGGAAACTATCCTTAAAATGGTGAATAAAATATCCACAGGGTTAAGCATGTTATCCAAGAAATTCCTTGAGCAACCAGGCAGTGCTAACAGTAAAGGACAAGTAACTTTACATTGTTTCTTTAATAGGAAGGCAGAGCATTAAGAAACCAAGAAATAGAGTGAGGGCCTCATTTTCATGTTATGTATTTACTTAAACTGACTCCTCTCAGGGTGTGACCAGCCTATGAAGGAGTCTTATTGGCTGAGGTTTGTATTCCAACACATGCAAATGAGCAGCATCCTGTGAAGCTGAACTCAGCTAAAGAGCTTTTTCCCCTCAATAACTCACTCTGTCTCATTATCTGCAGCTGTTCCAGGCTAGAACTGTGATGCTTATATTTTCTACAGATTTAAAGCTTAATCTTAAGTCTTGAGAATATAGGGATTTGAAAACCTGCAAGTTGAGTGCATGAATTTTGCAATTTCTGTATTTCTTTCTCATTTTTTTCCCCATACATTCCCCTTAGGACAGTGTCATCCATCACACCATAGCCTCTGAAGTGTACGTAAGCTGACAGGCTTTTTTTCATTGTTGATTTATTGTCTTCTATGTGCCATTCCCTGAAATACTTGGTTAAGGACTAGAAGTACAATAATAAGAGCTACAGATTGGTGAGAACTTTTCTACATCCTAGTGGAAAATAGACTGAGGTTTCCTACATTGTATCCCTCCGGATTTGCCTTCTTCTTGTAACTTAGATCTCACTCCTCCCATTATGTCCTCCAAATTATAACCTTTTTTCTCTGCTCTTGGTCTTCCTACATATTCAGTCAGAAGGATTATGTGTTTCTCAAGCCTTGCTACAATGTTTGATCCACCTACTGGTTCCTGCTTTAATATTGCTGGTCTCCCCCTTCACTGCCAGGTATCAATTTTCATCTTACACAGTCCTTACTCTTAGCTAATCTCACTCTTTTATCTTTTATGAAAGGTTGAAGGCTCTTACAGACCACAAAATCTATGACAGAAAATTTCAATTTCTTACACAGTCCTGCGATCTAATTAGACATGGCATATATGCAACTCTGACCTTGTTTCTTCTCTTGAGAGCAAAGAACATATCTAAATGTGTTATTGGCCATATGACAAAATCTATTATGCCTAATCCAACCTATGTTCTATGAAAACATTAGATGTACCAAACTAAATCAGATAATCCCTCCAAACAGGACTTTATGATTTCATTCTTCCAGGCAAAAATAGAAAATGTTACCTTTAAGACAGACACTTGGGACCAAACAGAATTCATTCAGGAAGCAAACTAAAATTTCATCTTATTTGTGGCTTTCTTATGAGAAGCCATGGCAAAATATATCAATCTTATCTCAGGCATTGATAACAGGAGGTTATATATTCTCCTTCATTCTACTTGACACTCATAATACTGTTATAAATCATATCTCCTAAATTTAAAGAACAGCCTTCTCAGCCCTCAAAGAGACCTTTGAGTAGTCTTAAAATTCTCAAAAAATAGATGGAACCCTAAAACTCAAAACATAAACAAACATAGGTGAAATATCAAATGTTGACTGAAGTTTCACAACAAAGTCCATTGTAGGGTACCAAAGACAATATTGTCTGCTTTGTTCTGGCCTACGCAGGTCAGCTCAAAATGTGCCCCACGAGGAAATGGGAATATATGTCACAAATAATAGTTATTAATTCAGTCCTGTTCCCTTAGGGACAAAGGTAATGATATAAAAATAAACAGTTCATGAAAAAGATGTTTGCACCTCTCTAGTTTCTCCCTGGGCTCAGATGGTTCATATTATCAATAGCCAGCAACCTATGAGGACCAACTGGCATTGGTCACCATCCATTGGTCACCATCACTTTCACCACAACCATCATGAAGTCCACAGGAATGTTGCTGTGCCATTTCAAAATCAGAGTTGTCATTGTGGTGGTTTTATTGGACTTTAAAGAACCTCTCAAAATCATTGTTGATTCTCAATATGCAAAAAGAGTTGTATTTCATGTAGAAACTGTTAAAGTTATTCCTGATAAATAAGAACTAACTTTATTATTTGTACAACTTCAAAAGACAATTCAAGAAAAAAAATTGTTCACTTTATCTTTCCCATATTTGATCCAATACTGGGTTGCCTGGGCCATTAGCAGAAGGAAATGCAGAAATCGATCAATTATTAATAAGAAATGTTTTGTATGTTGAAATCCTCAGAATTTCATAAGGAACAACATGTTAATAGAAGAGAGACTTAAAGAAAAAAATTCTTCCTTGGCAACACGGTAAGGAAATTATTAAAAACATTGTTCTGCTTGTTCTTTTTTATAATGAAATGTGTTTACCTGAAGGAATTAATCATAACAGTATGCAAACGAATGAAATTTGGCAAGTGAATGTATTTCCTTTAGTAGATATTGAAAAATTAAAATATTGCTATCATAACATTGATACATATTCTGGGTTTCAATGTGCATGCGCCTTACGTTCTGAAAGGACAGACTCTATATTTACACATTGATTAAAATACAATACCTGTAATGGGCATTCCAGCCCAAATTAAGTCTGATATTGTGCTTTATGTTTATGTTCCTAGTAAATTGAAGCAATTTTTATGCCACTACAACATAAAACACATTTCATTTTGTGGCAATGGAAAATCTTTTTTTTTTTTTTTTTTTGGATTTTCGAGACAGGGTTTCTCTGTGGTTTTGGAGCCTGTCCTGGAACTAGCTCTTGTAGACCAGGCTGGTCTCGAACTCACAGAGATCCGCCTGCCTCTGCCTCCCGAGTGCTGGGATTAAAGGCGTGCGCCACCACCTCTCGGCTTGGAAAATCTTAAGATAAAACCAGTTTCAGATTCTCAATTTACAATGACAATGTTTCCTTAAGAATTAACTTACTAGACGTAATTTTATACACACACACACACACAATTAACTTAGAAAACAAGTAAACAAAAACTATGTCCTTCCTAAGAGGTATATCTTCACTAATAGCTCTTGCTCTCCGCACCTCACTCAACAGAATCTGTCTCCTCATCTTCTAATACTCTTCTTCTCCCATCACTTATGTCTCTCCAATCTGTCTGTACCCTGACCAGACACTCCACCTAAAAAGCACAACACAGTTTATATACCTTTGTTTCATTTTCAGTGGCCATTTAAAAAAAAAAAAAAAAACATTTGAGTTGCTAGCAGTTTCACTGTATATTTAGTTCTTCATCTATCTTCATTATTCTCTTCGTCTGTAGCTTTTATCTACTTCAATTCTTCTTGAGCCCTGGTTAGATATTGGTAACTTATATGCTGTGGTACAGCTTAAAACATCAACATTAGATTATAACCTTGATATTTTTAATTTAAAATAATTTAGAAGTGTTATTGATTTTTCCTTTTTGAAATATATGTCAGACTCTTGTCTATTTTGCTGTATTTCTAAATGTATTCAAAATGCAAATTTTAAAAATCTAAGAGTATTTCATATTGTGAGTAAAGTACATCTTGAATAACTGACATTTTTTTTCTACCATTGAGTGGTATTTTCTTTAAGAAACTGGAAGATATTTGATAATGATAATCGATGCAAGTTAAATATCAAACTGCATTAAAATGTATGAATGAATATTTCTTTTGAAGATTACATCAAATTATGATTATGATAGTTGATCTAACATGATAGAAAGAAGCTAGTATGATGAGACATCAAGGAAAACATCATGCATGGATATGTTCTGGGAAAGAAGTTGTCTTATTTTTATTTATTTTATTTATTTTTTAAAAGTAAACAAACTATCTGTTTTCATATTAAATACCAATCCAAGTTTCCACTCCCTCCCCTCTTCTTATTCCTTCCACCTTCCCCCCAACCACACAACCAATTCACTCCTTAGAGAGGGTAAGGCACATTGATTTGAAGTCCAAGATTCTCCCTGCTATGTCTAGTCTGAACAAGGTATCCATTCAATGAGAATGTGTTCCCCAAAATCCAGCACTAACAGTACGGATAAATTCTGGTGCCACTGTCATTGATCCTGCAGTCTGCTACAGCCATACAAATGTCACCCATATTCAGAGGGTCTAGTTTGGTTCTATGCTGGTTTTTTTGCTCTTTGATTGCAACTGGTGAGTTCATTAGCTCAGGTAGAGTGTTTCAGTGAGTGTCTCCATCATGGTCATGACCTTTTAGCTCATAGTCTCACTACTCCCTTCAACTGGATTTTGAGATCTCAGCCCTGTGCTCTGCTGTGGATCTCTGCCTCTGTTTCTATCTGTTGCTGGATGAAGGCTCTATTATGACATTTAAGTTAATCATCAATATGACAACTTGCCAAGGCCAGTTCCTGGTACCCTCTCCATTATTGTTTAGGGTCTTAGCTGGGGTCATCCTTGGCCATTCCTGGAAATTTTTCTAGTGATAAGTTTCTTGTCAGCCCCATAATGGCTCACTCAATTAAAATATCTCTTTCATTGCTCTCTGTCTCTGTCTTTCCTCCATCTCAACTCTCTCATTCCCTCAAGTTCCCCTTTGCTTCCCTTTCATTCCTCCTCTTTTCCTTCTGCCCTCTTCCCCCCCCCAACTCCATGATTCCAATTTTTTCAAGAGATCTTGTCTATTTCCTCTTCACTGATAGTCGATATATGTTTTTCTTTGAGTTCACCTTGTTACTTAACTTGAGAGAAGCTGTTTTACCTCAGGTAAGAAGGTAGAATATGTACAGGTTTGTCTACACATATTAGATTTGGAACAATAATAATGGAAGACTCAGATTGATTACATTGCACTAGAAATTACAGGTTTGACATGAAAGATCTTAATCAAAAATACTATGATGATCATGACTTGGTTTTATCTCTTAACTTATACAATTATACTTTACAGAACACATGGATATTTTAGGAAAAGGAATTACCACTGATCCCAGAATTGGTATTAAACTGTGCAGATTCAAGAGTTGTTAACTTTATTTATTGTGGTGTTTGTGATTTTGGAATGAAGTGATGAGACATGTTTTCAACCTGGAAGAGATCAACATAATATGCTACTCATAGACACTAGTCAGATTTCTCTACTGTTCACAAGAAAGTCATGTTCTCTGTGGAACACACAACCCTGCATTGGTAAGATGAGAATGTTTAAAAGATACTGTTTTTTTTGTGAGGAATTGAGAAGAGACATTTTTGCACTTTTCCAAGTTCTGCGACAACCTTGATGATTTGCAAATTCACATGGAACAATTTATTCTCTAACATTTTCTGAAAAGGCTGGACACCTAATATAATAGTCTGTTCAAGTCATCATGCAGGATGTATCAAGATCATTAAAGTGTCTGTATCTTCTATAGTTCTGGTTCTTGGTGGATTTTAACATTAATTTGATTTTAGCCATTCTGACAGGTGTAAGATGATATCTCAAAGTTGTTTTAATTTGCATTTCCCTTATCACTAAGGAGGTTGAGCATGACCTTAAGTGTCTTTTGGCCATTTGAATTTCTTCTGTTGAGAATTCTCTGTTCAGATCAGTGCCCCATTTTTTTATTGGGTTCATTAGCATTTTAAAGTCTAGTTTCTTGAGTTCTTTATATATTTTGGAGATCAGACCTTTGTCTGTTGCAGGGCTGGTGAAGATCTTCTCCCAGTCAGTGGGTTGCCTTTTTGTCTTAGTGACAGTGTCCTTTGCTTTACAGAAGCTACTCAGTTTCAGGAGGTCCCATTTATTCCATGTTGTCCTTAATGTCTGTGCTGCTGGAAATAAACGTAGGAAGTGATCTCCTGTACCCATATGTTGTAGAGTACTTCCCACTTTTTCTTCTATCCGGTTCAGTGTGTTCAGACTAATATTGAGGTCTTTAATCCATTTGGACTTGAGTGTTGTGCATGGTGATAGATATGGATCTATTTTCATTCTTCTACAGGTTGACAACCAGTTCTGCCAGCACCATTTGTTGAAGATGCTCTCTTTTTTCCATTGAATACTTTTAGCTCCTTTATCAAAAATTAGGTGTTCATATGTTTGTGGGATAAAATCAGGGTCTTCTACTCGGTTCCATTGATCAACTTTGAGATACGATCTTACACCTGTCAGAATGGCTAATATCAAAAACACCGATGATAGCCTTTGCTGGAGAGGTTGTGGAGAAAGGGGCACACTCTTTCATTGCTGGTGGGAATGCAAACTTGTGCAACCACTTTGGAAATCAGTGTGGCGATTTCTCAGGAAATTTTGGATCAACCTACCCCAAGATCCAGTAATACCACTATTGGGAATATACCCAAGAGATGCCCCATCAAATGACAAAAGTATCTGTTCAACTATGTTCATAGCAGCATTGTTTGTAATAGCCAAAACCTGGAAAACCTAGATGCCCTTCAATGGAGGAATGGATGAAGAAAGTGTGGAATATATACATATTAGAGTACTACTCAGCGGTAAAAAACAATGACTTCTCGAATTTTGCGTGCAAATGGATGGAAATAGAAAACACTATCCTGAGTGAGGTATCCCAGACCCAAAAAGAGGAACATGGGATGTACTCACTCATAATCGGTTTCTAGCCATAAATAAAGGACATTGAGCATACAATTTGTGATCCTAGAGAAGCTAAATAAGAAAGTGAACCCAAAGAAAATCATATAGTCATCCGCCTGGAGAGGGGAAGTAGACAAGATTGCAGGGCAAAAACTGGGAACTTGCGGGTGAGGTGGCAAGGGGCAAAGGGGAAATGGGATGAGAAACATGAGAAGGGGAGGATAGGAGGAGCTCAGGGGATTGGGATGGTTGGGATATAGGAAGGGAGGATACGGGAGCAGCGAAGTATATATCCTAACTAAGAGAGCCATCCTAGGGTTGGCAAGAAACTTGACTCTAGAGGGGTTAGCAGGTGTCCAGGGAGATGTCCCCAGCTGGTACCTTGGGCAACTAAGGAGAGGGAACCTGAAATGATCCTATCCTATACTGATGAATATCTTGCATATCACCTTAGAACCTTCATCTGGCGATGGATCGAGGTCGAGACAGAGTCTCAATTTGGAGCAACGGTCTGAGCTCTTAAGGTCCAAATGAGGAGCAGAAGGAGGGAGAACATGAGCAAGGAAACGGGGACCACGAGGGATGCACCCACCCACTGTGACAGTGGAACTGATTTATTGTGAGCCCACCAAGGCCAGCTGGTCTGGGACTGAATAAGCATGGGTTGAAACTGGACTCTCTGAGCATGGCGGACAATGAAGGCTGATGAGAAGCCAAGGACAATTGCACTATGTTTCGATCCTAATACATGAACTGGCTTTGTGGGTGCTTAGCCTGTTTAGACGCTCACCTTCCTGGACATAGATAGAAGACCTTCGTCTTCCCGTAGGGCAGAGAATTTGGACTGCTCTTCAATATCGAGAGGGAGGGGGAATGGTGTGGGGGGAGGAGAAGAGGAGTGGGGATAGGGGGAGAGGACTGGGGGGAGGGGGCAATATTTGGGAGGAGGGGAGGGAAATGGGAAACAGGGAGCAGGTAGAAATTTTAATTTAAAAAGAATAAAAATAATAAAAAAAACATTAATTTTTTTGTCTTAATACATTTTGGTCATTTTACCTTATCATCCAGAAAAAAAATGTGACAATGCAAATTATGAGAATATCTGTTTTCAACTTTTCAAAAGCAAGAATACACTCTGTTATCCAGACAGTGCAGTCTCTATCCTTAATGTCTGTGTGTCTGGAACAGAGTCACCAGAACTTTCTGAAACTAGTCAAAATATTGAAATACAAATGTCTTAGTCAGCAAAAGCAGGGAATACTCATAATCCCCATGTCTGAAAGTCATCAAGTATGCAGGACGAAATCCATCAGTGTTCAGTGATAGTGTGTCTGGACAGAATAATTTGTCACCTTCAGTTGTACAGGACCTGAAGTTGTGGCAACTTATTGCTGTGTACCATGTAAAAACTTCTCTCCTACAGTGATGCAAGTAATAAGATAAACCATTCAGGGCAGCAGATTTATGAGCCTGGGATCCCTAAGTTGCAAAATTTCTTTTTCCCTGAGTTACAGAATTACTGGAGTTGCAGCAATGTATCTGTGTACCATGTGATCTCTGGCATACACA
This sequence comes from Chionomys nivalis, assembly GCF_950005125.1. Taxonomy (NCBI): domain Eukaryota; kingdom Metazoa; phylum Chordata; class Mammalia; order Rodentia; family Cricetidae; genus Chionomys; species Chionomys nivalis. The sequence continues at coordinate 82,423,620 of NC_080086.1, forward strand.
ATCAAGTGAGTGTGCCTCATTCATAGGTATGACCCATTTCCTTAACGTTTTCTATCTAATGAGCCTATTAACAATTCTTTTCTCTAACAGAATAGGCAAGTCAAAATGACTAATTTTTTGGCATACAAATGAGCTTAAAAGTCTGTATTGTAACTGTTGTGCTGGAGATATGTCTCTACAGTTAAGGTAATGCTGTAACATAAACCTGCATTCTTTTCTCAGCATCCATGCTGGATGCCTCAAAACTGTGTCTATAGCTCCAACTCTTCTTTAACATCCTTGGCATGTGTATTCTTATGCACACACTTAAATATTCACACACACACATACATACACACATTAAAATAAAATACTTAAGCTGAAGATGGATTTCTCTTACATAAAGTCTGAGATTAATTCCCAGATAATACATCTACTTAAATATAAACTGCACAAAATTCAAAATGAAATAAGAATTTTAATGTTGAAAGAAGCATACCACTGTACTCAAAAGGGTCTGCACATTGAATGGAATAACAATCATACTCAATCAAGCATTGTGATAGTGAAATATCATTTTAAGATCATGGCAGTTGATGCCATGCATCAGGGGTGAGAAAGTCCCCATCTTGCAATTGGCGTAGCAGAAATCAGATTGTTTGTTCTGGGTCTCTGAAGGAACACAGTACTTTGGACTGTTGATCTTTTTAAGGCCTTATTTTTAAATTATGTTTATATGCAATTTTATGCATGCATTGTACATGAATGTAAGCATGTTTGTATATATGTATGTATGCATGTGTACATTTATATATAACATGAGCACTCATGGATTATGGTGATGGCAAGGAATGGTATCAGATTGTCCAAAATTAGGGTTACACAGAGTTATGAGCTGCTGTATGAGTGTTGGTAATTGAATCCAGATCCTCTAGAAGAATAGTCAATGCTCATAACCACTGTACCATCATTTTTTACTCTGGGCAACTTAGTTATAGCTCAATGTGTATTCTTTCAGTCCACAGAACACTCATATGAACACATTGTTTTATTTGAATGGACACGGGCTTTGGAAATAACTTAGGAAAACAATAGGGAATAGATACAAAGGAAGAAATTGGGTCACTTCTGTCCCTACAATGTATTTCACATTATTAGTTTTGTGAGTTTTGGCAGAATATTTTTACTATAAGGAAAGTTAGTGCTTGAGTTTTGTTTAGGTACTGATTGTCTTGATAAGATGCTTTGTTTAATTCTTTATATATTATCTGCATAAAATCTTAGGATCCTCTTTTATAGCATCTGAGAAACAAGGAGATTTTGGCTAATTAACTGAATATTTATTTTCTTATTTGAGAAGCAGATTAGATTGATATTAACTCTTTTTTGGATATCTTGTAGAATTTTGCACTAAAAAAATTGTCCCTTTTTCTATTACTTTTTGTTTGTTTGTAAGAATATTAATGCTTGCTTCTTTTTCTTTTTTGGTAGATTCTTTTTCATATTTGAAATTGTTTTTTTAAGCAATCTTTTCTCATTTTACAAACCTATTCCAGTTCCCACTCTCTCTCCTCCTCCCTCTCTCCCTGCCTTCCTTCTACCCTAGAGCTCCATTTATTCCTCAAGAGAGGGTAAGGCTTCCCAAAGGAAGTCACCAAAGTCTAGCACAATGCCTTGACAGGATGGAGACTTTCTCCCCTATATCTAGACTGAGCAATGTATCCCATCAAAAAGAATTGGTTCCAAAATGCCAGATCAAGCACTAAGTATAAATCCTGATCCCACTGCCAGTGCCACACAGAATTCGTAAGACACAACTGTCACTCATATTTTGGGGGCCTTGTTTATTCCTATGCAGCATCCCCTGAATCAGTCTACTTGAAAGTAATGTTGCATCATCTTTATTCTTCTTGTTGCTGATGGTGAGTGGAAATATACCTGTCCCCTTTCCACTGTCTCTAAACCTGGAGAGGACCCAGAGATGATCTGAGCCACATTCTTCGCTGTCTCTGAACCTGGAGAGGACCCAGAGATGATCTGAACCACATTCTTCATGTACTGTCTTTGTGCCTGGTTTATTAGTGTTTGTTTCTTTTTTATGTATAGTAGCAATATGAGCTTGTTTAAAGCTCTGTAATGGATGGTCAGTCTTTACCCTGCAGTAGGAACAGGACTGTTAGAGATGGGATCACCACAATGCCACTACTTGAGACTAAAGTGACAATATCTGGGTTTTGTGAAATTCCTTATTAAGGACTCACAATATCTACCAATAACCCTCTAGTCTAACACTGTGTAATCAAAAGAAAAAAACTCCCCTTTGTTCCGAGGCCAAGAATTCTTGCTAGACATGTAGAAACTTAAGTAGATTTATTGATACCCTACCTATTTTTGATTCCAAATCTAGGGTTTCTTAACTTGCCAAAATACATAGGTAGTTTGGACACAATAGAGGTCATTGTTAAGATGTATACGTTAGCTCTAGTATTTGAACGGGTGTGGTTGATCAGAAGTTGTAATTAACCAGACCAGCTTAAAATAATATTCAGCTTTCATAAACAGAAGAAAGAAAACTTACAAACCAGGGTTCCAGTGATCCAGGAATGCAGAGGGCAAAGAGAGGAAGCAAATGTACCTGTATATTATTATTTGTTTTGTATGGCTCCAGGGGAACACACCCTAAACAGAATGTCATTGGCTGAAGTTCCCCATCATCTCCCCCTTTGTCTAAACAAGACTGAACCAAACCCAATACAACTATATACAGTAGGAACAGATACCAAATATAAAATTACAAACAACAAACAATATTAAGCAAGAAATGTATAACAAAAGTTTTACTAAGCATTCTATTTCAAGGAGTCTAATTAATGTAGAGGGTAACTACAATTACCTAATCTTCAACTCCATCAAAGATCTGAGAAAGGCAGTAATATTACTTGAGAAACCAGGAAGAACAAACGAGAAACTTCCAAAATGTGCAACAAATGACAGAGACAACTGACTACCTGGGCAATCACCCAAAGTATCGTTTGCAATGTTGAGGCAACCAACTTTGGCTAAGGCCTAACATAACTGACATACTATTTTCAAAGGCAAGGAACTTTTTAGAACTATCCTACTCTATCTTAGCAAGATAAGACAATCGTGTTTTTATCCATTTACGGATACTCTGTATCTCTGTCAGTAGTTGAGGTATGGGCTTTTCTTTGCCCAAAGGCCAGTTCTGCCAAGAAGAAGACAAGCTCCCAGTGAAGTGTCTTTGGTACTCAACGTTCTCTTGGGAGTAGAGTGGTATTGCCAGGAGTGATCGTGTCTTGTTAGCATGATAGCTATGACTTCTAATAAATGAGTGATTACTGAATCAGCTTTTTCTGAACTTAAAGCAGTTGCCCATTGAAAGCCTGAATAAGTGTTAATGGTGTGATGAACATATTTTAATTTGCCAAATTCTGCAAAGTGGAACACATTCATCTACCAAATTTCATTCCTTTGAGTCCCCTTTGGATTAGCCCCTGCAGGCAGTGGTGTTTGTTTATAGAAAGAGCAAGTAGGGCATTTCTTTACAATCTCCTTAGTTTGCTGCCATGTAATAGAAAACTCCTTCTTCAAGTCTTTGCTATTAATGTAATTTTTAAATGAAATTCAGAGGCCTGCAGCAGATTACCAATCAACAATTAATCAATATCTACATTACCTTGTGCTAGAGGACCGGGCAGACCCGTATGGGATCAGATGTGTGTCATATACATGGGGCAAAGCCTGTTTCTGATCATGTCTTGTACCTGGATAAACAATGAAGTCAGTTCTGGATCATCTGGTATAAATTCAGCAGTTTCATTATGCAAGATAACTCTTTCTGTGTATTGTGAATCAGAAAGTACATTAAGAGGTTCTTTAAAATCCCTTAGCACCATAAGAATGGCATATAATTCTGCCTTCTGGACAGAATCATAAGGACTTTGTTCCACCTTACTCAATTCTTCTGATTTATAATCTGCCTTCCCTGATTTATTAGCATCAGTATAAAATGTATCAGCTCTGGTTATTGGATCGTCACGGATGATTCAAGAAAGAATCCAAGAAGTTCTCTTTATAAATTTAAGCCTATTGCTTTTGGGATATTTGTTATCAATTTCTGCGAAAAAAATCATCACAAGCTCTTTGTCATAGTTCATTGTCTTCCCACAACTTTTTTTTTATCTCATCAGTAGTGAAAGGCAATATAATTTCTGCTGAGTCTATGCCTGCCAGTTGACAAAGTCCCAATTTACCCTTTATAATTAATTCAGAGACTTTTTCCACATAAGTATTTAATTTTTTACTTGGTTTATGTGCTAAAAGAGCCATTCTAAGATAATATCATCTCTCTGCATTAGGAATCCTGTAGGAAAGATTCTGGAAGGCAATATGACAAGAAAACAACTGTGGTTTGGATTCACCCTATCCACATGTGCCTCCTATAATTTTTCCTCAATCATTGTTAGTTCCTTTTCTGCTCCAGCTGTTAATTCTCTGCGACTATTTAAGTCTTTATCACCATCCAAGGTTTTTGTAGATCAGGTGTTATCCCAACAGCCGGTCATAGGCTGGAAATGTCTCCTAGCAATCTTTGAAAGTCATTAAGAGTCTGTAACCAATCTCTCCTAATTTGTGCCTTTTGTGTCTTAATTTTTTGCAAACCTATTTTATAACCTAGATAATTAACAGAATCTCCTCTCTGTATTTTCTCAGGAGCAATCTGCAATCCCCATTTAGGTAAAACTATCTTTAGTTCTTCAACCAGTCTTTCTAAGGTATCCATGTTTGAATCAGACAACAAAATATCGTCCATGTAATGGTAAATGATAGACTTAGGAAATTGCTTGCATATTATTTCCAATGGTTGACTTACAAAATATTGGCACAAGGTGGGACTATTTAACATCCCTTATTGAAGGACCATCTACTGGTACCTCCTCGTAGGCTGAGAGTTATTGTAAGTAGGCACTGTGAAGGCAAACTTTTCTCTATCTTTTTCTTGTAAAGGTATAGTGAAGAAGCAATCCTTTAAATCAATAACTATGAGAGACCATCCCTTTGGTAATAGAGAGGGCAAAGGAATTCCAGATTGCAGAGGGCCCATAGGTTGAATAACCTTGTTGATACCCCTAAAATCTGTCACCATTCTCCATTTACCAGATTTTTTCTTAACAACAAATAGAAGAGAATTCCAAAGGCTGGTAGATTCTTCTAAATGTCTTGCATTTAATTGCTCTTGTACCAACTGTTCTAAAGCCTGCAACTTTTCCTCAGCTAAAGGCCATTGCTTGGTCCATATTGGTTTCTCAGTCAACCATTATAGAGGCAGGGCTGTTGGTACCTTTGAAGGGCCATCAGTTGCTTTGTGTTCTTGTAGAGGCCGAACGGCCAGTTTCTGCCATCTGTAATATCTTTTAATGTTTTCCTCAGAAATATAGGCTCTAGAAGCAGCAGGAATATTAATTTGGGTATTCCATTGCTGCAATATGTCATGGCCCCATAAATTCACTGCAATATTGGCTACATATGGCCTTAATTTTCCTATTTGCCCTTCTAGCCCTATGTATTCAACCCATCTCATGCTTTGTCTTACTTGACATAGTGTTCCAATTCCCACGAACTGAATATCTACCTGCTGAAGAGGCCAATTTGGATGCCAAGATTCTGGGGTAATGATACTTACATCTGCATCTGTGTCCAGTAAGCCAGTAATAAAAATGCCATTTTCACACACTCTTAGCTTTGGTCTCTGTTCATTTATAGCAGTCTGAAAGAATATATGTAACTCATCCTTCAGGCCATTATTGCTTTTGACAGCAGGCATGGAGCTTTTTAATTTTCCTGTCGAGGCATGTTCTTTACAGTAACTGGAAATGACTGGACCACATTCTCCATGGGGCCCTGTGAGAGGCCCCTCATTGTTTCCTGATGGTAGTGAGTTGCCTTGTCTATCTCTTGTTGATCTACATTCATTCATCCAATGCCTGCATTTGCCACATCTCCTACATAAATGTGAAGGCTGAGTCCTTCTATTTCTGTTATTTCTAGAAGAGGCATAATTTTTATTTCTGGAAATCCATTGTCTGCAATTCCTTTTCATATGTCCCATTTTACCACAATTAAAGCATTTGGTATCTTGATGCCTTCTTTTACCATTGGAAATTGTTTCTTCTACCCATGCTTCAGTGCCATAGTCAAATGTATCAACATTCATTGTATGCAAGACCCATTCATCCAAGGGCGCTGATCTGTTCTTTAAAGGCCCCAGGATCCTTTTGCACTCTACATTGGTTTATGATAACTCATAAGCCAAAGACTCAATTATTATACGTCTTGCTTATGGGTCAGATATCCCTATTTGTACAACCTTAGTTAGTCTTTGTAAAAAGTCACTAAAGGGTTCTCTCTGACCCTGTTTAACCCTGATACATGATTCCACTCTCTGTCCTGGGTCCAGAACCCTATCCCAAGCCTTTAAAGCTGCTGTGGCACATATGGATAAGATGTGATCATCATAAAGAGCTTGTTTCTGAGGATCGGAAAAAAGGCCTTCACTTAGAATTTGATCTAGGGAAATCTAATTTTCTTTTGCTATTTCCTGTTTTTCTCAAAGTCTGGCCTCTTTCTTGAAAAGGCATCTGAAATGCAACAGAGGGCCACTTTCAAGCACAGCTGAAGTCAATTGAGCCCAGTCCTGAGATGTGGCCTTGTTACTGAGAGCCCAGGTTTTGAGCATCTCTCTAACAAAGGACGAATGTAGTCCGTAATTCGCAATAGATTGTTTATTTTCCTTCAGATCACTCATATGGATGGGCTGCCATGTATGTTCCTTAACGATCCTAGGTTTTTTGGATCCAATCACCTTTTCTGATGTTATTACTGGAAAGGCAGGTAGAACTCTGGGGAAACTACCCCAGAGAGTTTTACTCACTGATGGAGTTAAATTTTGCCTTTCTGTCTTTTGCTCCTGTTTATCAGAGTCTATAATTTCCTCAATTTTTTTTAAATCTGTTTACCATTGCCTTCTGTAATGCCTGAATCTCCTGTCCAGTATTATGCTCCAAAGCCTTCATCGAGGAAGTTTGTCCATTAGAGATATCTCATCCTTGGACATAATCTTCTTGTATGGATTGTGCCTTCTTGTATGGAAATTCTGTCCATTAATTTTTCATACTCTTTTGATAAAGTCCTATTAATACATTCAGTGGTTTGAATCCTCTTAGATAATGTTTCCGCACCTACAGACAGGGACTGAAGTTTATGAGCCAAATCAGCTGTTCCTTCCTCCAGAGCAGTGAAGTTCTCTTTAAATGAATTAATAAATGACTGCACCTTCTCTACATTTTGCTCACTTGATCGAGTCATATCAGACAAAAATCTAGTCTCCTCCTTGAGAACTCCAAACTCTTTCTTGAGGAGGTTGGTATCAGTCTGAATTGTTTTTGAAATTATCTCAACTTCTGAAACTTGTCATTCAAAATGGTTGTGCCCATCCTTATGTATTCAACCTCTGTCCTAAGAATCCTGGATTCATCCTGTAAGGAGTACATCATTTTTTTATTATCAAACCATACTATAAAGAAGCTGCCAAAACCAAGTCGAATAATAAGCCCCAGGAATAGCCAAACCAGTGGGATATCATCTTGTAAAATCTCAGACATGGTGTAATTTAAAAAGCTGTGAAAACCTTGAATGGTAATGTTGTCTGATTTTTCAATCAAACCTGTAATTATTTTTAATCTAAAGAAATTTTACCTGTAATGACCATTGCCTGCCAGTAGGTGGCAGGGTGCACCTGAATCCATGTGGCCTGGAAGTCAGAACTGGAAAAAAAAATTCTGAAATATATATACTCAAATCTAGAGTTTAAACTCACAGACCATGTGCTGTGTGAATTATTTAACTACAGTTGGGTGGCAGCATAGGTCAGACTCAGCCGCCCACAGGGAGGGGATGCAGAGCAGTCGTGTGTGTGGAGGGTAGCTAACAATGGCGCTGTACATGCGGGCGGCGCTGCTGCTGTTGCTAGGCGTGGGCCAGTACAGCAGGTGGGCGGGCCGGGTAGGGCGGGGGCCAGGGCAGGCTAGGGCTGGGCAGGGCCAGGTCCGCGGAGGGCTAGGGCTGGGCGGGGCTGGGGCTGCCGCAGGCTGGCAGGGCTCAAGCCAAGTTGTGCTTCCTGAGCTCCATTCACTTGCTTGCTCATTCTGTGGTGGTGGCCGCTGAGTGGACGCACAATGAGGGCAGCTCTGGACTGTGCGGAGGGGAGGGAGGCCCCAGCAAGAGAGGTCTGAGGCTCAAAGTTGGGTAGCCAAAAAAGCCGCACGCTAGGGCACCAGTTGAAGGGGCGTGGTCGATCTGAAGTTGTAATTAACCAGACCAACTTAAAATAATATTCAGCTTTAATAAACAGAAGAAAGAAAACTTACAAACCAGGGTTCCCATGATACAAGAATGCAGAGGGCAAAGAGAGGAAACAAAGGCATTTGGATGTTTTTATTTGTTTTGTGTGGCCCCAGGGGGACACACCCTAAACAGAATGTGATTGTCTAAAATTCCCCATCAAGTATTGAAACTTAATAGATGGAATTTGCATCTTATTTTCATTAACTGTTGTGAAATTAAGTATACCTGAGTGTGAAAGCATCTTTACTCCAAATAATAAATAACTAATACAGATTTAGAATATGAAGGAAATGAAAATTTTCAGTAAATTTAGGTTCTGCAGAAGTGTAGTTACCATCTAGATATAGGTCATGTTTTGGAATTAGTAAAAATTGATTATTTTACACCACAGCTATCTTCATGGTAGTCTACAGAGAAAACAAATATTAAGCTAGTGGATAATCAAAATGGATTTATAATCATTAGTCTCACTTAAAAGGAGAAGTAGAAGAGAAGTTATTTAGCCTTGTATGTGGAACTAAGCTTTCAAAATGTGAATTAGTAATTTCAGGTATTTAGGTATCAAGCAAAAGTATACAACCACTGTGTACCTAGAGCACACAGAAACTTCAGATGAACAGAGTGGTGTCTTTTTCACAAATCCTGGTTCAAATGGACTATCCATACTTCACCATGGGAAATGAAAGGTGATGGAGAAGAGGTTTCTGTGTGCTGGTGATGGAAAACTGGGTACATCACAGGTATCAAAGACTAACAGTGGGATTTTAATCTCCTGAGACATTTCTGTTGGCATTAATATCACTAAATTTTTATCAATTAGCAAATAAAACTTTGTGTAATAATGAAAAGACAACATTAGAGCCATTTTAAAACATAAAAAGGTCTGTATATCTGAAGTTTATAATGACTGCTTTGGCGTAAGCCACACGAAGGCTAACTCATACTGAAAGGTTTTTAAAATGTCCTTTTAAAAATGTTATGGATATGAATATTCTGTCTGCTTACACATGAGTGTGTTATGATGCCCTTGGAGGTCAGAAGAGGGCATTAAAATCCCCTGGAGTTACACATACACATGGTTTTCAGCTGCCATGTAGATGTTGAGAAACTAACCTAGGATTTTTGTCAATAAAAAAAAAATGCTCTTGACACTGAAAGATCTCTCCATCCCCTGTTCCATTTTTGTAAAACTTACGTTCTTTGTGTATTTTTCCTATAGAATTTATTCATCCCAGCTATCACCATGACCTTCAGAGTAGAATAAATACGCAAATTCGTCTTCATAATCTAAAGTTGATAATATATATTACTAGAGAAATGAGATTTTTCTAGTCTTTGCAAAATAGATGTTTAAAGAGTAACAAAGTTAATAAGTTTAGAAAGGCAACAAAACCATTGGGATTACAGAAAGCCTGATCCTGAGCTAGGGTGAACAGAGGAGGAGGCACTATGGCAGTCTGCCCAGTACTGTGGAGCAAAGCCAATGGGCTTGCGCTAGCACCTAGCAGCCGCCAGAGGCTGCAGGAAGCATCCAGGGAGCAGCGGTGGCGAGTGCAATTGGCCTGGTTCAGGAGGTCATGCAGGAGCAGCATGGAGCAGCAGCCGGTTCTGGCAGGTGTCATCATGGAGGAGAAATTGTTCACCAAGAAGCTGGACCAGTGGATCGAGTAGCTGCACGAGTGCAAGCAGCTCTCTGAGTCCCAGGTCAAGAGCCTCTGAGAGAAGGCTAAAGAAATCCTGACAAAGGAATCCAACGCTCAAGTTCAAGAGGTTCAGTGTCCAGTCACTGCGTATGGAGATGTACATGAGCAATTTCATGACCTCATGGAACTCTTTAGAATTGGTGATAAATCACCAGAAACAAATTACTTGTTTATGGGAGACTATGTGGACTCAGTTGAAACAGTTACACTGCCTGTAGCTCTTAAGGGATTCATGAGAGAAGATCACACAGGTTTATGGTTTCTACGATGAGTATTTAAGGAGATACGGAAATGCAAACGTTTGGAAATTCGTCACAGACATTTTTGACTACCTTCCTCTCACTACCTTGGTGGATGGGCAGATCTTCTGTCTACGTGGTGGTCTGTCACCATCCATAGACACACTGGATCACATCTGAGCACTTGATTGCCTACAAGAAGTTCCTCATGAGGGTCCAATGTGTGACTTGCTATGGTCAGATTCAGATGACCGTGGCGGTTGTGAGATATCTCCTCGAGGAGCTGGTTATACCTTTAGATAAGATATTTCTAAGACATTTAATCATGCCAATGGCCTCACGTTGGTGTCCAGAGTTCACCAGCTGGTAATGGAAGAATATAACTGGTGCCATGACAGGAATGTAGTAACAATTTTCAGTGCTCCAAACTATTGCTATCTTTGTGATAACCAAGCTGCAATCATGGAACTTGACGACACTCTTAAGTATTCTTTCTTGCAGTTTGATACAGCACCTTGTAGAGGCGAGCCAAATGTCACTCGTTGTACCCCAGACTACTTCCTGTAATGGAAATTTAAACTTGTACAGCATTGCCATGAACTGTATATTGGCCTAATGGAAATGGGAAGAGCAACGGTAATTTCAAAGTGTCAGAAAATAGTTAACATGCAAAAAACATGTTTTCACACTGACCAAAAGATGTGCCATATAAAAATATAAAAAGCCTCTTGTCATCAACAGCCGTGACCACTTTAGAATGAACCAGTTCACTGCATGCCAATGCGACATTGTTGGTCAAAAATCCAGTTTCTGGCATAGTGCTATTTGTAGTTACTTTTGCTTTGTAGAAGGAGCGGTGGGCTCCATTCAGCCATCCAGCTAACTTTACACCCGAAATAATTACACGGAAACTGTATTCATTTTAAAACTGCCTGGACCATTAGTTTCAGCCTCTTATTGGCTAATTCTCACACCTTGCTTTAACCCATATTTAGTAATCTGTGTAGCACCATGAGGTGGTGGTTTATCGGGAAAGATCTTAACCTGTGTCCGTCTCAGAGAGGAGAGACATGGCATCTGACTCACTTTCATTCTTTCCAGCATTCTGTTCTGTCTTCTCTGCCTACCTATGTTCTGACCTATCAGGCCAAGCAGTTTTCTTTATTAATTAACCAATGAAAGCAACAGAGAGATAGAAGACACTCCTACATCATTGCTTTCTTGAGAGACTGCAAAAATAGGATGTAAACATTAACACCCATGAGTCCAGTTGACTTCCACATAGCTGTAGCTTACTCAGCATGACTGTAGATAAGGATAAAAAACAATCATTGGAGCTTAATGAACATTTTTAAATAAGTACTAAGGCCTCCCCTCTTATTTTGTTTCTTCAGAGATACAATTTAATTTAATTGTATGATTTGTCTGCACTCGGTTTATTCCCTTCTCCAATTTCAGCCCCACATTGTACTTTGCTGTTGTTAGAAACCCTAGTGAGTTGTTTTGGATAGAACTATTTCCCCTCCTGTAAGATGAACCCACACATTGGAATTAAGGAATGGATTCAAAGCAACTACTGTAGTGATGGTGTAAGGCTCACCATGATTTTATATTGAATAAATATGGTTTTCTCTTGCCCTGCATACATTACAAAGTGACTGTTACTTTCCAAATATTTTATTTAAGAAATTAAAATGAGTCTGACAAAATTAAATAAATCCAAACACACACAACTGACATTAAACCTTCAAGCATGAAGTTTATGACACTGTTTATAATGGTTTTGAAACACTGAGTTAGTCTTTCACACCTGCTGAAGTCAAGGACAGGTTCTCAGGGAATGTGTGTTAAGAAGAATTCCATGCCTTGCTGAGCAAGAACAATGTGAGAATTGTGTGTCTTTTTATTTTAACTTTTTCAATATATTTAAAGAAAAATTTTAAACTATTTTTTTCAGAAGGACAGATGTGATATTTTTTCAAGTTCTATCTTAGTCTGTTAATCAGAAGTAAGCATGTTAATTATTCACATATTTAATTAATTCACACATGACATTAATTAATGTCTTATTTGATTGTTTTCTGGTTACAGAAGATACAAAATGTAATTGTATTTTTTGTTTTTAAGATTTATTTTGTGGTGTATAAATATATACTTTATATCTTGGGCCTTAATTTTTTTACTAATAGAAATAAGGTATTCTCTGAAACAAATGTGAAACTTTTGCTCAAATATTTGTTAAGAATTTTTGGTCAGTAGTGTTCACTTATGTAGTCTTTATTTCTTGGTGATAAGTTAATTAAAGGGAAATCCTAGAGATTCCTCTTCCATTGTATGGGAACTCATGTCTCACTGTAGATCCTGAAATATTTTCTTCATTATCAATTTTGTTGTTGTGAAAAGTGTGTAAATATGCTCATAAAGAGTCTAGAAGTACTCTCTTAACTTTTTATATTAACTGCTTAGTTGTAACACACTAAACACAATGTATCACTTGGCTTTTTCCAAGCTTGGAAAATAATCCAAGTGTTTCCTTTTAGTTGAATCTCCAAGTAGTATCAGTGAACTTCATGACATAGTACATTTTATTTGTATTTTAATAAATAAAGGTTTCCTTGAAGATCAGACAATTAAAACAGTCACATTGGCCAGACTTACAAACCAGGTAGCAATGGCACAAACCTTTTATCCCCGTCTACAATGACCCACATCTTTAATCCCAGTATCCACAGTTAAATGTCATAGAATCCAGGTCATAGTAGTGAATGTCCTTAATCCTGAAACTACAAAAAAAAATATAAAATATAAGGAGACAGCTCTGATTCTCCATCTCATTCTGATGATTTGAGGATTCCTGTTAGCAAGATCACCGTTTCAGGACTGAAGACAAGGTAAGAGCCAGTGGCTGGCTGCTTTAATATTCTGGTCTTTGGGTTGAACCCCAATATCTGTCTTTGACTTTTCATTAATTTTACTTCATTATGCAATTAAGATGACATGTTGTGAATTATAATTATCATTATTCATAAAAATTCATTACTTATATTCCATTTTTTCAATGTTTGTTCTTATGTTTAATATATTTGGGGGGAACTCTGAATCACCCATTCAAGAAAACATTTTTTTATTATTATTACATAAAAACATACCAATCCAAATTCCCACTCCCTCCTCTCCTCGAGTCCCCTCCCTATCCAAGCACAGTCCCTCCCTACAACCCATCCAACCCTAAGGGAATGTCATGCACTCCACCCTGTGGAAAATCCAAGGCCCTCCCTACTACATCTAGGTTGAGCAAGGTTTACATTCAAAGAGAATAGGATCACATAAGCCAGTTTCTTCAGTAGAAACACATCTCAGTGTCACTATCAGTGGCCCCTCAGTGTGCCCCAGCAGTCAACCCCCTTAACAGGGGCATGGTTGTTTCCATGAGCCTTCCCTCCCAGTCCAGTTGGAGTTAGTGAGCTTTCATTAGTTCAAACAAACTGTCTCAGTGGATGACCCCCTTATGGTCTTGAATTCCTTGCTCATACTCTCACTCTTTCCACTCTTCAACTGGATCTTTGAAGCTCAGTCCAGTGCTCCAGTGTGAGTCATTACCTCTGTACTTATCTGTTGTTGGATGACCAGATGGAAGAAAACATTAATTGAAAACTTGCCAACTTGATGCTTATCATTACTGAACAAAACCCTACATTTCTCCATCAATCAAAAGAAATATGTATCAGGGAAGAGAACTACTATTTAAAATTAATGATAGAAGGGAGGAATGGATAGAGATGGAGTAGAGAGAGAATTAAAATTCTTTTAAATAAATGACAGGGGCAACTTTTATACAGAAATGAATTCCTGAAGGCAAATGACAACCTTGCATTAAGGTTGTGATCGTAAAAGTCTGTGGCTATCTAAACAACAACTGCATAAAAGAGAAGATTTGAAAATAGGAAGGTGACTTGCTGGGAAGAAGAATTAGGTCAGCATTTTTGAAAAGAGTCTAAGATGGGATTTGTAAACTGGTATATGTATGTATAATTGTCATGAGAAAGACAGAGACAGAGACCATGAAACAGATGATAAATCATAAAAGAAAAGTGATATTTAGATAAATAGATGATGATGATAGATAGATAGATAGATGATAGATAGATAGATAGATAGATAGATAGATAGATAGATAGATAGATAGATAAATATTGACTGAAGGTAACAGAGAGATGATCTACAAAGAATCCTGGCATCCTCCAAGATAATGACTGATGCCTTTTCTTCTTACTAACAACAAAGAAGCAGGACCAATAATAAATAGTGTCCAACTAATATATATGAGATAAAACAACAAAGTAAAATGAGACATTATCAAGAAACTAAACTACTTAAATGTTTTCGTAAGGATATGAAGTACCTTATGTCTAATAACCCATTATCATATGAGATCAACATGAAAGCAAGTGTGCCTTCTGTACCTGTAAGAATGTATAAGTGTGTCTTGTGTCAGTCCCTACATCTTCCTCAGAAGTGTTTGTTGTGGTGAATCTTTTTCACAGGCACTGCATGGAACTGTCGCATAGTTCTGACTCTTTACTTCTTCATAGAAGGCATGAAATGCATATTGTTCTCTTGTTTTTCAAAAGGATAGCTCCATGTGTAATATCTTGCTCACCCTAAGGCACGGAGGAATAAGCTTCTTCCACAGATTCAAAATCATAAAAAAAAAAAAATACTGAAAAGACTGTGGAAACGCTGACATCCTGCCCCATACCTGTTTTTCATAGGAAAGCAGGTAACACACCAGACAGAGAAGACCCACAACCAGTAGGTAGATAAGACCTCAGTATTGAATCTTAGACCATGGTAGCATTTGAAGGTTTTGATGATGTTGAATACAACTAAAAAATTACACAGATTGCAAAACAATGCACACTGTAAACTAAGAACAGCCTACAGTACACAGGTTAAATCATAGGCATATTTTCATGAGAAACTACGTACAGAAATGAGAAATAAAATTTCCACAGACAACATTTATGATACGTTCACAAATAGCAATATCTATCTATTATCTATCTATCTATCTATCTATCTATCTATCTATCTATCTATCTATCTATCTATCTATCTATCTATCATCTCCCTAAATAAGCATGGCACCTATATGGTTGCATGTCCCTAAGAAAACATACAGAGAAAAAAAAACTTATAAAGGTATTCAAAATAATCCTTTCAAGTCTACTTAGAAAGATAAAAGGATGTCTGGATAGACTTTTAAGGATTTTAAATGTGGAAAGAGAATCTAATAAATGGGCATACATCATTAAAAGAAACTTTAAAAATGAAGTTCAAGAAAATAATGAAAATTTATAAATGCATAAAACTTTTAAAATAAACTGAAATAATGATATGAAATCATAATGTTACATAAGCAATACCATGGTTGTTACAGAATGAAAGATAAGAAATTCATGTCACATGAGGATTAGCCAATCCTCTCACCCAACTAGATGAGTTTAGCTAATGTTCTCAGGCGCAAACAATTGCACTGGTTCCCTTCCATCTGCACCTCACAGTAATGCAGAGTGAACTATTCTCCAGTCAAGCAGCACATTGCAGCTGAACCTTTCCAAGCAAGGAGGTTTTTGTTAGGGTCTGTATCACTGTGGGAGGATCATGTGTACCTTGGAAGCAGTAATAAACTCCCAAATCCTCAGGCTCTACTCTGCTGATTTTGAGAGTGAAATCTGTCCCTGATCCACTGCCACTGAATCTGTCAGGGACTCCAGAGTAACGCTTGGATACTAAATAGATTAGGGGCTGTGGAGACTGGCCTGGCCTCTGTAGGAACCAATACAAATAGGTATTTCCATTACTGTATAAGAGACTCTGACTTGACCGGCAAGAGATGGAGGCTGATTGTCCAATGGTAACCGATAAAGAGAGTGGAGACTGGGTCATCACAACATCACCATTGGTTCCTGAAATTAAAACAGAATAGTACAAATTCCATGTAAATCAGAATCTCCATATTAGCACAGATTATGTCTCTTTAGTTTCTCATCATCACATAGCTAAGCCTCACATTCCCATCCTGAACAACAGGACCTGCTTCACTACACATGGGCAACACACATAGGCAACCAGACGGTTCACTTTATTCTCAATCCTGCTTTCATCTATCACTGTTCTTACCTAGAATGCAGAAAATTAGCAGAAACAAGGACTGGACAGGAAACATCATTTTGAGGAGATAAACTAAGTAGAGTTATAAGTGAAGGCAAGAATACAGTTGAGATTTTATTTAGTCCAAAAAGGCAGGGACTTCCCTGGGGAGCAATATGCAAATACCATGGACTGTATAACAGTGTATGTAGAGAAGACAGTTATGTGGGCTTCTTAAATTTAAAGATGACACAAATAAATCTCCTTATAGAACAGGAGTGAAAGTATTAAAACAAAATGTGGTGACAGATGTGAGACAAGCAGGATGATGAAAAATTTATAAAGCATTTAAATCAGTTGTAACTAGGGGTTAACAATGTAGTCTAGTCTTGTCTAATTTGAAATTTATTTAAATTTTGTCTAAAACACAGCTAAATTGTAAAGAACTATGGGAATTTAGTGAAAACTTATAGTTAATTATCCTCCAGGATTAAATGAGCTCCCAGAACTTTGTGCTCATAGTCTCTAGTGCACAACAAAAGTACAAGGTGGAAGCAAATTATTCAACTAAGTCTTCAAGTTATTGACTATGTTCTTATTCAGGGTTAGAATATAGACTCTGGTTACATTCAAGGTGATTCAGTTGGTTTATATATATTTTTCAAATAGAAAAGCATACAAGAATCATTACCATATGATTACTCATATATACTGTAGACTCACATTGAAATGCATGCATAAAACCATTACCAAACTTACCCTATATAAATATAAACATTGTTCTCATAGCATTGAAATTTTTTATTAGATCAAATTCTCTTAAGCTTACATATCAGTCAAACTCTGAACTTTGCTGCAAGCACAGGTTATGTATTTTTTCACTCTCCAATCTCAGTAATTGAAATCATAGGGCATATATCATTCATTATCTTTTCTTTATCTTCAAGACACAAATGTTTCTTTAAAAATTCACTTATATTCTGTGAGTATATAAATACCTCTATTGCTGAATCTTCTACTAATGATAGAATTCATCCTTTCATATAGATATTTATATTTTTAACTGTAAGAAGTTGAAAACAAACTTACCATAAGTGCATTTCTATCAGATTATAAATGAACATATATCTCCATTTATTTTGGGAAGATTCATGGGATTGTATTTGTCAGCCTCCATCTTAGATATACAGATGGAGTTATTATAGTTTATTAACTATAAATTTCTTTGACTAGCAATGGGAATATTATGTAACGCACATTCTTCTCCCAGTCATTCTTATATTAACATATACTCAAAAGAGTTACTTAACCATTTGGTTCCAGTTTTAATAGTTTGTTTTGTTTCCTGAGATATCATTTCCCAAAGTATAAAAGTAAATATATTGCTTATCTTTTGTTCACACTTCTACCAGTAGTTTTTTACTATTCTTTTAATTTTTTCACTTGGTCATTGAATGCTAGATATGAAAATTATTGTGATACTAATGTCTTCCAGATTCTTTGAAAACATGTAGTATTAATAAAAATGATACAAAATTAACTCACGTATATAAAGGAAAATTAGTTACATATGGAAACTGACTCAGTAACATTTTTTTATTTTAGCAAATAACTAGGGTGTCTTAGAGAATAACTAGGGAAAGTCTACCTAGTATAGGGTTTTTAGGTGACATTTTACAATGCCAAACTGATGATCCATGTATGAAAAGATATGATAGACTTTAATAACATGTCATAATTCATCTGTGAAAAACATTGGCAAGAGACATGGACATTTTCAAAAATCTCTTTCATAAATTAGTATCATCTTAAATATTCAATTAACTCTTCAGTTTAACAATGATTTCAAATAATCATCTTATTCATATTTACATAATGCATGTATTGTTAAATTATAATAATTTTAGAAACTGATGCAATGTACTCAGACTACACCTCATAAAGGAGAATATGCACATCATATCTTCACAATACAGCCTTATTACATCACATGCATTATTTTAGTTTGAGAAAATATATGATAAATTATATGGTACTGGTGCAAGTAAATAAAGAAATCTATAAACTGCTATGTATCTGTAAGAATACCGAAAATACAGAAGACTGACAGAACAAAATCATGAGTGTGGGAAATTCAATTCTGAGTTTCTCTTCACCTTTTATGAAAATGCACATTGTGGTATGACCATACAAGACAGTCTGGTGATTTATTACAATATAAAGCAAGTTCTTTATCCTGTCTTTCAACAGATAGGATAATTAGATGACCTGTTCTCAATCCATGCTGTCTGTTTTTCTTGGAGACAGAGTTAATATCGCTTGCCATGCCAGTCTGAAAACAACAAATCTTTCTAAACCATTAGTAAGGCATCCTATCTTCAATCAAAGTATCATCAGTGGCAGTTGATCTGAGACAGATTTCACCTTACATCAGCTCCTAGCAGCCTGGGAACATGGCCAATTAGTACTTACTGTCTACAGCATCTGAATTGTTGACACAGCCATACAAGTCATAAACCAAACCTCCCAAAAGTTCAGAGAGTAGACCTCATTTGGACTAGCTGCTCCCGCTAGTGACTGTACCTGTTAATATTTTGTTTTCATGTTCTGCTCTGATTTAAATGTCAGTCTTAGAATTAGAGGGAACTGTCAATAGATCTGCTCTAAATCGCACTGTCCTCTTGGGTGCAAGAGTTGAATATGACAAATTTTCAGAGTTTTCTTAAGAGATAGTGATCTTTTATGTATGTTTATGCAGAGAGCAATCCTGAACAAGACTAGCTTCTCCCCATAGTGCCAGAACCAGCTAACATTTTGTGTTTTGAGGTTCTGCTGTGCTTTTGGTCATTTGGCTTTTGCTTCTCCCCCAACCACATTCTCCCAATTTTGTTAGGTGATCTTGACTCTCTCCTCTTTCCAGGTGGATATGGATGTTTTTCCTGGATTCAGATTGTTACTTAGCATCTCAAATATCATGGACTCCTTGTTCTTTGATTTACAGCTAATATCCAATCATGAGTGAGGGCATACCATGTACATCATTCTGGGTCTGGGTTATCTCACTCAGGATGACTTTTGAGTTTCATCCAGTTGCGTGCAAATTTCAAGATGTTGGTTTTTGCCATTGAGTAATACTCCATTGTGTACATGTTCCACATTTTCATTCTGTTATGTTTAGTTGATGGTCATCTAAGTTTTTTTCCAGATTCAGGCTTTTACAAATAATGCTGTTATAAATATTGTTGAAAAAATGTCCTTTAGATATGATTGAGCATCTTTTGGCTATATGCCCAAGAGTGGTTTATCTGGGTCCTGAGGTAGGTTGATTTCCAATTTCCTGAAAAACCTCCATACTGATTTCTAGAGTGGTTGTACAAATTGCATTGCCAATAGCAATGGAGGAGTGTTCCCCTTAATACACATCCTCTCTAGTATAAGCTATCATTGGTGTTTTTGATCTTAGCCATTCTGACTGGTATAAGATAGTGTCTGAGACTCATTTTGATTTGTATTTCCCTGATGGCTAAGGATGTTGAACATTTCCTGGAGTGTCTTCTGTCTATTTGAGATTCTGCTACTGAGAATTTTTTGTTTAGTTATGTACACCATTTTTAATTTTATTCTTTGAAATTTTGTTGTCTATTGCCTTGAGTTATTTGTATATTTTGGAGATCAGTCCTCTGTCTGATGTGGGGTTGGTCAATAAATTTTCTAAATCAGTAGGCTGCCTTTTTGTCTTATTATATGTGTCCTTTCCTTTACAGAAGCATCTCAGTTTCAGGTAGTCCCATTTATCTATTATTGTTCTCAGTGTCTGTGCTACTGGTGTGCAGGGTAGAAGAGGAAGGGGGAGAACTTGTGGGAATGGGATAGTTGAAATGAAAGACGTACAGAGATGAGAACAAAGAAAGAGATATTTTGTTTGAGGGAGCAATTATGACATTATGGGGATAGCAAGAAATCTAATACTAGAGAAATTCCAAGGAATCCACAAGAATGAATTCAGCTAAAAGCCTAAGCAATAGAGGAGTGTGTACCCAGACTAGCCTTGCTCTGTAGTCAGAATGATGAATATCTTAAATGTCACCATAGAACTTTCATCCAGCAACAGATGGAAATAGAAGAAGAGACCCTCAGTGGAGCATTGCATTGAACAATCAGTGTCTAGTTGAAGAGTGGGAGGAGTGAGAATATGATGGGGACACCCACTGAAACAGCTTATCTGAGCTAATAGGGGTTCACTAACCTCAACCAGACAGGGAAAGGACTAGCTTAGAACCAAACAAGACCCTCTGAATGTGGGTGACAGAAGTATTTCTGGGGCAGACTGCATGACCATGGCAATGACACCATGATTTATCCCTACTGCTTGTACTGACATTTTGGGAACCTATTCTCTTTGGTTGGATACCATGCTCAGCCTAGATAGGTTAAGGAAGGCCTTGGACATTCCCCAAAACAATGTGCCTTACCATTTATGAGGAGTGAATGGGGGTGGGTAGTGGGGGAATGTGGAGGGAATTGGAGGAGAGGAGAGAGAGGGAACTGGGATTAGTATGCAAAATGAAAATAGAAAGTTTATTATATATTTTTTTAAAAATAAAAAAAAACTTCATTTGGAGAAATGATGGGAACTGTCATTATAGCCACTCTAATTCTAACTGTCTCCCTCTTAGGCCTAAGAACTGACATATGAGAAATTTCCACAGATTTTGTTCAAGTGCTATAAGGGTATTTTATTTATTAAAACATAAACACAATACCAATGCTTCTTTCTATTTTTTTCTTTTAGAAAAGAAAGGGAGAATATAGTTATAATTTATTCAATAAAATATAAAAACATATAAAAATTTTTCACTATAAAGAGCAATCTCTTTATTTATGGCTAGAAACCAAATATGAGTGAGTACATCCCATGTTCCTCTTTTTGGGTCTGGCTTACCTCACTCAGGATAGTGTTTTCAATTTCCGTCCATTTGTATGCAAAATTCAAGAAGTCATTGTTTTTTACTGCTGAGTAGTACTCTAATATGTATATATTCCATACTTTCTTCATCCATTCTTCCATTGAAGGACATCTAGGTTGTTTCCAGGTTCTGGCAATTACAAACAATGCTGCTATGAACATAGTTGAGCATATACTTTTGTTGTATGTTTGGGCATCTCTTGGGTATATTCCCAATAGTGGTATTGCTGGGTCAAGAGGTAGGTTGAACCCGACTTTCCTGAGAAACCGCCACACTGCTTTCCAAAGTGGTTGCACAAGTTTGCATTCCCACCAGCAATGGATGAGAGTGCCCCTTTCTCCACAACCTCTCCAGCAGAGGCTATCATTGGTGTTTTTGATTTTAGCCATTCTGACCGGTGTAAGATGGTATCTTAATGTTGTCTTGATTTGCATTTCCCTGATTGCTAAGGAAGTTGAGCATGATCTTAGGTGACTTTTGGCCATTTGAACTTCTTCTGTTGAAAAGTCTCTGTTCAGCTCAGTGCCCCATTTTATAATTGGATTGATTAACCTTTTACGGTCTAATTTCTTGAGTTCTTTGTATATTTTGGATATCAGACCTTTTGGTTTCTAGCCATAAATAAAGGACATTGAGACTATAATTCGTGACTCTAGAGAAGCTAAATAAGAAGGTGAACCCAAAGAAAAACATATAAGCATCCTCCTGAATATTAACCTTCATCAGGCGATGAAAGAAGACAGAGACAGAGACCAACATTGGAGCACTGTACTGAAGTCTCACGATCCAAAGGAGGAGCAGAAGGAGAGTGAGCACGAGCAAGGAACTCAGGACTGCGAGGGGTGCACCCACACACTGAGGCAATGGGGATGTTCTATCGGGAACTCACCAAGGCCAGCTGGCCGGGGACTGAAAAAGCATGGGACAAAACCGGTCTCGCTGAACATAATGGACAATGAGGACTACTGAGAACTGAAGAACAATGGCAATGGGTTCTTGATCCTATTGCACGTAATGGCTTTGTGGGAGCCCAGGTAGTTTGGATGCTCACCTTAATAGACCTGGATGGAGGTGGGTGGTCCTTGGACCTCCCACAGGGCAGAGAAACCTGCTTGCTCTTTGGGCTGAGGAGGAAGGAAGACTTGATTGGGGGAGGGGGAGGGAATGGGAGGTGGTGGCGGGGAAGAGGCAGAAATCTTTAATAATTAAATTAATTAATTAATAAAAAAATCAGCAAGAAAAATAAAAAAAAAATTTTGCATAAAAAAAAAAAAGAGCAATCTCTTTTATGATTTAGTAAATCCTAGCTGTGTTATCCTTTTAAAGCATACAGAAATATAACAGTCTTAAGGATACTGCAAGAAAGAATATTAATTCAGGAACCTGTTATCAAGGAACTGCTATCAAAAAAATAACATGTTTGAGGTGAGAGTCATGTTATGATTTAATGACACAGTGTCTCATAAACTTCTATTTTAAACAATTAATCACAGTCTTTGAATACTATAATTTTGCATTCTATAATCTTTATTTGTGTGTGTCCCAGATGGAAGAAATATTTCAATGAGAGTTATACTGTCTCTTTCAAATCTAGTTCCTTTTCTCCTACTCTTTGTGGTGTGAAAGGAGTGACTTTTGTGACTTTTTTATATCCTGCAAATTCTGAAATGTGGGACACAGTGAATCTGGTTTCTTTGTTTTTTTTTTTATTTCTGTTTGAATCTCTCTCTCTCTCTTCTCTCTCTCACTCTAAGTGTGTGTGTGTGTGTGTGTGTGTGTGATGTTTTGTTTGTTTTTTGTGGGGGGTAAGGTTCTATGTTTTTGTTTTGTTTTGTTTTGTTTTGACCCACAGTTTTCTGTGTAACCCTGCCTGGCCTGTCTCTCACTCACTCTGTAGACAAGGCTGACTAAAAATCCCATAGATCCACCTACTTCTGCCCTCTGAGTGCTGGAATTAAAGGCACCTTTTATCATCACCAAGTTCTGTTTGTTATTTTCATCACAGAATGCAATGATAACAATCATTATGAGTCAATCCTTTTAAGGAAATAGATATTAGAAGTAGGGAATTTTTAGTGCTCATTCATAGTACATTGATCCACACCATTCTCTCTCCAGATATGTTCAAGGAAACAAACTATGGGATCTTGATGATCATTGCTCACTGAAACAGAACACTTAATTTTTCCAGCTTATACTCTAAAAATGAATAGAAACTTTTTTTGAAAGATTAAGAATTACATGTTATATACCAGGAGAGTGAACTGAGAATAAAAAACAGGGTATGCTTAAATACAGTATTGGAATTACTGGTAATGAGGAGAGTTGAGAATAAGTGATTTTTTAGTCAAGTCAATTATCATTATGTCTCATATTCAGCAGAAAAAGTTGTAAAGATACCTGATATAGAGAGGTCTATGAACTTATGAAATCATAAGCAGAATACATGTTTCTGTTCAACTGAAATAAAAAGGAGAGACACAGAGTTCACTTGCTGCTGCTACTAAAACCACAATGTTCATTAAAACCAGATTGTATCTGAAATTATTCTTAACTGATATAAGTTACAGAGTCCAGGAGAGGTGGGACAATACTTCCACACCCTTTGTGCTTCTCAGTGTTTTATATTATGATTTAACTTTTGAAGAAGAAATATAACAATAGTGTCCGCAATAACAATCACAACATCTTTAAATTACTTTTCATTTCTGATCTTGTTAATTTGTGTTTTCTCTCTCTGCTGTTTGATTACTTTGGATAGAGGTTTTTCAATCTTGTTGACTTTCTCAAAGAGTTAACCGTTTCATTGACTCTTTGGATTGTTTTCTGTGTTTTTATTTTGTTAATTTCAGCCCTCATTTTGATTATTTCCAGTCTTCTACTCATCCTGGGTGAGTGTGCTTCTTTTTTTTTTCTAGAGCTTTCAGCTGTGCTGTTAAGTCTCTAATGTGAGCTTTCTCCATTTTCTTTATGTGGGCACTTAGTGCTATGAATTTTCCTCTTGTCACTGCTTTCGTAGTGTCCCATAGGTTTGGGTATGTTGTGTCTCTATTTTCATTTAATTCAAGCAAGATTTTAATTTCTTTCTTTACTTCTTCTTTGACCCAGGGGTGGTTCAATAGTTGAATGTTCAGTTTCCATGAGTTTGTAGGCTTTCTGAATGTAGAATTGTTGTTGAATTCTAATATTATTCCATGGGGATCAGATAGTACACAGGTGGTTACTATTTTTTTGGTGTGTCTGTGGATGTTTGGTTTGTTACTGATTATATGATCATTTTTTGAGAAGGTTCCATGAGATGCTGAGAAGAAGGTATATTTTTTTCTGTTTTGGTGGAATGGTCTATAGATGTCTGTTAACTCCATTTGCTCCATTACATCTGCTAGTTCTCTTATTTATTTGTTAAATTTCTATCTGGTTGGCATATCCATTGGTGAGGAGTGTTGAAATCTCCTACTAGTAGAGTGTGGGGTTTGATATATGCTTTGTGTTTTAATAATGTTTCTTTTACATATGTGGGTGCTTTTATATTATGGGCATAGATATTCAGGATTGAGATTTCCTCCTGATGAATTGTTCCTGTTATGAGTATAAAGTGTCCTTCTCTATCTCTTTTGATTGAATTACATTCAAAATCATTTTTTTTAGATATTATTATAGCCACACACTTGTTTCTTTGGACCATTTGATTGGAAAACCTTTTCCCAACCCTTTTAATAGTGTCTGTCTTTGAGTTTGAGGTATGTTCATTGAAAACAAGAGAATGTTGGATCCTGTTTCACATATATTCTCTTGATCTGTGCCTTTTTATAGGTGAATTGAGTCCATTGATATTAAGTGATATTAATGACCAGGGGTTGTTAACACCGATTATTATTTTTCTGATGGTAGTGTTTGTGTGTTTCCCTTCTTTGAGTTGTGTGGTAGAGGGTTGTCAGATGACTGTGTTATTAAAAAAAAAATAACATGTTTGTGGTGAGAGTCATGTTATGATTTGATGACACAGTGTCTCATAAACTTTTATTTTTAAACAATTAATCACAATCTTTGAATATTATAATTTTGCACTATATAATCTTTATATGTGCCTCAGATGGAAGAAATTGTTCAATGAGAGTTATACTGCCTCTTTGAAATCTTGCTCTTCTTTTCATATTCACTGTGGTGTTAATTGAGTGACTCCAAGTATCGCCCTTTTTTATATCCTGCAAATTCTGAAATGTGGGCCACAGTGAATCTGGCTTTTTTGTTTATTTGTTTATTTCTGTTTGAAAATGTCTCTCTCTCTCTCTCTCTCTCTCTCTCTCTCTCTGTGTGTCTCTGTCTCTCTCTCTCTCTGTGTGTGTGTGTCTATGTGTGATGTTCTGGTTTTTATTTGAGAGGCGAGGGCTTCATGTTTTTGTTTTGTTTTGCTTTGTTTTGACCCAAAGTTTTCTGTGTTACCCTGCCTGGCCTATAACTCACTATGTAGACAAGGCTAACTTAAAACCCATAGATCCACATACCTCTGCCTCATGAATGCTGGGATTAAAGCCACCTTTTACAATCACCAAGTTATATTGGTTATTTTTCATCATGGAAATGCAATGATAACAATCATTATGAGTCAATAATTTTAAGGAAATAGATATTAGAAGTAGGGAATTTTTAGTGCTCTTTCACCGTACATCAACCCACACCATGCTCTCTCCAGATATGTTCAAGGAAACAAACAATGGGATCTTGATGGTCTTTGCTCACTGAAACAGAACACTGCATTTTTTCAGTTTATACTCTAAAAACCCTAGAAACTTTTTTTTTTGAAAGATTAAGAATTCCATGTTATATACCAGGAGAGTGAATTAAGAATATTATAGAAATAGGGTATGCTTAAATACAGTATTGGAAGTACAGGTAGTGAGGAGAGTTGAGAATAAATGATATTTTGGTCAAGCCAATGACCATTGTGTCTCATATTCAGAACAAAAAGAAGAATTTTATTGATTATATGGTTGACTTTTATAAATTTTCTTTTATTTAATGAAAAAGTGGCTTGATACTCAAATAATCAAGCAGATAGAATTCTAGTTTTTATTTTTAAAATGCTCACTCTTTACATAGACTAAAAGGTGTAGATTTATGGAATACTTGTGGGAAATAATTTGTTTTTAAATTGCCAACTAAGGAGCCTTGTAATGTGATTTGAGAATCAAAATAAAAGTATGCAGTATCAACCAGTAACTGCAATTAAAGCTCGAAACAATCCCACACCAGTTTGCACTTATTATTCAAAGACATATTTATTTGAGGGGAAAAGACTTACAGAACACCGTCTTACATGACAGCAAGGAAAGGCGTCTAGTTGCTGGAACTGGAGTTATGAGCAAGACTGAGAGAGGAGGGCTGCAGCTGCTTTTCAAAGAGAAAGAGAACACGCCCCAGTGGAGCTGGTTTCTCGAAGACTATCTGTTACCAACTTATTTAAGCCAGTTAATGAATATAAAATAGAATTGCCATCCCATGTTAGAGTGGTTCCAATTACTCATGTCAAAAGTTCTTTTGTTTGTTATATAAGCCTAACTGATAACACTATACAGATGCCTGATATACAGATTCCTATGTACTTATGAAATCATAGGCAGATTACTTGTTTCTGTACTACTGAAATAGAAAGGAGAGATATAGAGGTTGCCTGATGCTGCTACTAAAGACACAATGTTCATTAAAACCAGGTTGGATCTTAAATTATTTTTAACTGATGGAGGTCACAGAGTACAGGAGGAGTGGGACAATTCTTCCTCACACTTCTGTGTTTCTGAGTGTTTTATATTATAATTTGAACTTTGAAGAAGAAATATAACAATAGTGTCAATAATAATATATCGTACCTTCTTCATATTCCTGTTTGCTGCTGATGAAGGTAAAATAAGTCCACAACCACTGAAGCTCAATCTTCTAGTTGAATGTATATCTTAGATCAGGAATTTAGGAGATATTCCTAGATTCTGTTCATACAAGGATAATTGGAAAGCAATGGTAGTAACTTGTCTCCTGGGGTACAAAGTGGAAATATTGAGTATGAGTTACCTTGGTATCACATCTAGAAACTGTCAAGGAGATACAATTAAAATATACACAGGGTTAAACATGCTACCAAAGAAAATACTTGAACTACCAGGAAGCCCTAAGTATAATGGATAAGTAAATTTGCATTGCTTTCTTCCTTAATAGGTAGGCAGAACATTAGGAAACCAAGATAGAGTGATGACCTCATGTCCATGATGTGTTTGAACTGAAACTGTTTTATCTCAGGGTATGACCAGCCTATGAAGGAGTCTTCTTGGCTGAGGAATGGATTCCAACACACCCAAAGGAGCAGCAGCCTTTGAGGCTGAGTTCAGCTATAGAACTTGTGCCTTTCAATAACTCAGCCTGCCTTAACATCTGCAGCTGATATAGGCTAGCAATGTGATGTTTATTTTTTCTTCAAAAGTAAGAAGTTAATCTTGAATTCTGATTGTTTAGTTCTTTAAAAAACCCCAGAATAGTGCATGAATTTCTTGATTTCCTGTGACTTTTTCTCATGCTTTTTTCCATGCTTTCCCATTAGCACACAGTCATCCAGGACTGCATAACCTCAGAAATGCAAAGAGCTCACAGACTCTTTTCATTGTTGATTTATTGTCCTCCTTGTTCCATTCCCTGTTATAAATGGTTAAGGATTAACAGTGCAATAATAACAACCACTACCTGGCTAGGAGTTTTTTCTTGTTTGGTGGAAAATAGACTGAGGTTCCCTAAGTTGTAGCCTTCATTTTTTGCCTTCTTCTTGTGACTTAGAGCTTTGTTTAGATCTCTTCCCCAAATGATAAACATCTTCCATCTACTCTTGTGTTCATACAGTTTGAGAAAGAAGGATACTGTGTTTCTCAGGCCTAGATACAATGTTTGATCTTCCTACTGATTCCCATTTTTCTTTGCTAGTATCTCCTCACTGCCACATATCAATTCTCATTCAGTTACTCCTGTTAACTAACCTCAACTTTTACCTGCTCTGAAAGGTTAATGACTCTTATAGCCCTGTTCATAACCTCAAAAATCTATCACTAAAATATACAATATCTTACCCAGTCCTGCTATCTAATCAGACTGGCAACTCTGAAATTATCTTTTCATATAATGATGTTATATGATAATGGAGTTTTTCAGCAAATTCATGTTCTGAGGAGTTGTAGGTGCCATCTAGATATAGGTCATGTTTTTTGCTTTAGTAAATGCTGAATATTTTATACCACAACTACCCTCATGGGAGTCAATAAAGAAAAAATATGTTAGCCTATATTTGAAATGAACAATAATCATCAATTTCAGGAAAAGAAGAAGTAGAAGTAAGGTTCCTGGGGCCTTCTATGTTGGACTAAGTGTCTATAAGGTGAGTTACAGATTTCAGGTACATAGACTATCAAACAAAATTATGCTACTACTGTGTATCTGAAGTCCACAGTAACTTTAGATGACTCAGATCTGTTTCCGTGGTGACTCCTCATTTAAATTGTCTATCCAGAAACTGACTTGTAAGTATGTGGACATGGGAAATAAGAGGTGCTAAAGAAGAGTGTATTGGTGTGTGCTGGTGTTAACAAACTGTACGTCACAGGGAACAAAGAATAATCATGGATTTTATCTTCTGAGACATTTCTATTTTTTATATACATAAATAAATTTTCCTTACTTAGCTGGTGCAGGAGAATTGTCTGTATTCTGTCAATCATGTTTCAAATAAATGCTAATTGGCCAGGCAGGAAGTATAGGCGGAAAAAACAGACAGGAAGCAGAAATGATGTAATGAGAACAGGAGAATTCTGGGAAGGAGGAAGTTGATTCCTCCTACTCCTGCCCAGACCACAGAAGCAGCAGGATGTGAGCTGCCCCACTGAAAAAAGGTACTGAGCCACATGGCTAACATAGATCAGAAAAATGGGTTAATCAAGATGTGAGAGTTAGCCAGTGAGAGGCTAGAGCTAATAGGCCAATCAGCTTTATAACTTATAGAGATCTTTATGTGATTTTCTTTGGGACTAAACAGTTGTGGGGGTACTGAGCGGGACAAAAACCCCAACAAACAAACAAGCCAGGCCCTCCATGTTACACTTAGCAAAGCAACTGTGTAATAATAAAAAAGAAAACATTAAAGGCATTATCAAACAAAACAGCATTGTCTATCTGAAGTTTATAGTGACAGCTTAGGCATAAGCCACACCAAGTCTTATTCACATTGTCAAGTTTGTAAAATTTCCCTTTTTAAAATGTTATGTGTCTGAATAATTTGTTTACTTGCATGTAGCTGTTCAATGATGTCCTTGGAGCTCAGAACAGGGCATTACATTCCCTGGAATTTGAGTCATACAAGGTTTTGAGCTGCCATGTAGGTACTGAGATCCTAACCCAGGTTCCCTGTCAATATAAAGTATTCCACATAAACACTGAATGGTATATCCAGCCCATGTCATTTTAGGTAAAATGTTTTCTCATTTCTTAATCATATTTTATAGAATTTGTTCACCCCACCTGTCTAACACCATTGCACACAGAGTAGAAGAAACACCCAAATTCATCTTCACCTCTGAAGTGAATGATATTTATAAATAAAGAAATGAAATTTTTGTCTGACTTTGCAAAGTAAATATTGAAAGAGCAGCAGAATTAATCAATTGATAGAATCAAATTAAACCATTAGAATAAAGGAGTGAATTTTAAGCAATTATTATAGTGATTGTGCCAGGTTCATCAAGTTCTTATATTGAGTACATGTAGTTTATTGCTGACACATACCGTAACAAAGTACCTATTATTTTGTGAATAATTTGATTAAGAATTTAAAGTTAGTCTGGCAAAAAAAAAATAAATAAAAAAAAATAAAACCAACCCCACACCATTGACACACATTTTCACATATTAGGCCTATGTTTATAAACGTTTGTAAACATTAATACAATCTTTCACACCTATTACAATCATGGACAGTTTCTGAGGAAATCTGTGTGTTAACAAGGACTCCATACTCTCCTGAGAAAGAACTATGTCGGAATTGTTTCTCTTTATTTTAGTTTTATTTCAATATACTTAAAAAATTTTCAATCTACTTTTAAAATTATCTCTTATTTTACCTTTTATTCAAGAATAAGCAGGTTCATTGTTTCCATATATCATTGATCCATGCATTACTCTAATTAATGTTTAATTTGATTGTTTTCTTATAACAGAAGATTCAAAATATAATTGTATTTTTAGGTTTTAATATTTATTTTGTGGTGTATCATTTTGTTTATTTTGAACCATGTTCCCTTTACTATAAAGAATAAGGCATTCGCTGAAGCTAACATGTGAAAATACTGCACAAATATTCTTTAGGACATATTTGGCCAATAATGTTCACAAGAACGCACAAAAGAAAAGATGTGAAAATAGGAGGGTGATTGGTGGGAAGAATTAGGTCAGCATTTTTGAAAAGATTCTAAGATGGGACTTGTAATCTGATATATGGATGTATAATTGTCAGGAGAAACACAGAGACCATGAGATAGATGATAGATCATAAAAGATAAGTGATAGTTAGGTAGACAGACAGACAGACAGACATTGTCTGAAGGTAACAGAGAGATGATCTACAAAGTTTCCTGGCATTCTCTCGGATAATGACTGATGCCTTCTCTGCTTACTAACACTGAAGAAGCAGGACCAATAATAAATACTGTCCAACTAATATATATGAGATAAAACAACAAAGTGAAATGAGACACCATCAAGATACTAAACCACTTAAACATATCAAATGTTCTTATAAGGACATGAAGTACTTTGTGTCTAATAACCCGTTATCATATGAGATCAATATGAAAGCAAATGTGCCTTCTATATCTGTCAGAATGTTTAAGTGTTTCCTGTGTCAGTCCCCACATCTTCCTCAGAAGTGTTTATTGCTGGTGAATCTTTTTCACAGGCACTGCATGGAACTGCTGCAAAGTTCTCACTTTACTTTTTCATAGAGGGCATGAAATCCATATTGTTCTCTTGTTTTTCTTAAGGTTAGTTCCATGTGTAATATCTCGCTAACCCTAAGGCAAGGAGGAATAATGCTCTTCCACAGACTGGAAAACATCAAAGAAATCTGAAAAGACTGTGGAAGCGCTGATATCCTGCCCCACACCTGCTATTCACAGGAAAGCAGGTAACATACCAGACAGAGAGACCCACATACCAGTAGGTAGACAAGACCTCAGTGTTCAAGCTTAGACCATGGTAACATTTGCAGGTTTTGATGATGTTGAGTACAATTAAAGAATTACATAGATTGCAACACAATGCATACTGTGAACTAAGCACGGCCTACAGTAGACAGGATAAATCATAGGCTTATTTTCATGAGAAACTCATTATAGAAACCAGAAATAAAATTTTCACAGACATTTATCCTAGGTTCACAAATAGCAATTTCTCTCTCTCTCTCTCTCTCTGTCTCTCTCTGTCTCTCTCTGTCTCTCTCTGTCTCTCTCTGTCTCTCTCTCTGTCTCTCTCTCTGTCTCTCTCTCTGTCTCTCTCTCTGTCTCTCTCTCTGTCTCTGTCTCTCTCTCTCTCTCTCTCTCTCTCTCTCTCTCTCTCTCTCTCTGGTAAATAAACATGGCAACTGTCTGGTTGCATGCACCTAAGAAAGGATACAGAAAAAATTTATAAAGATATTCAAAATAATTTTATCAACTTTGCTTAGAAAGATAAAAAGAAATAATTTTATCAAGTCTACTTAGAAAGATAAAAGGAAATATAGATAGACTTTAAAAGATTTTAGAAGCGGAAAGAGAATCTAACAAGTGGGCATACAACATTAAAAGGAAACATTGAAAATGAAGTTCAAGAAAATAATGAAAATTTATAAAGGTACACAAATTTTTGACCATAAACTGAAATAATGATATGAAATTATTATTATAGAGTAGAATTAATACCATGGATGTTACAGAATGAAAGACAAGAAATTCGTGTCATATGAGGACTAGCCAAACAATTCACCTAACTAGATGAGTTTAGCTAGAGTTCTCAGGTGCAAACAACTGCACTGGTCCCCTTGCACCTGCACCTCACAGTAATACAAGTGAACTGTTCTTCTCCAGTCAAGCCGCACATTGCAGCAGGGCCTTTCCAAGCAAGGAGGTTTTCGTTAGGGTCCGTATCACTGTGGGAGGAACATGTGTACCTTGGAAGCATTAATAAACTCCTAAATCCTCAGCCTAGACTTGGCTGATTTTGAGTGTGAAATCTGTCCCTGACCCACTGCCACTGAACCTGTCAGGGACTCCAGAGTTACGTTTGGACACTAAATAGATTAGGAGCTATGGAGGTTGGCATGGCCTCTGTAGGAACCAATATAAATAGGTATTTCCATTACTATATAAGAGACTCTGACTTGACCGGCAAGAGATGGAGGCTGATTGTCCAATGGTAACCGACAAAGAGAGGGAAGTCTGGGTCACCACAACATCACTATAGGTTCCTGAAATTAAAACAGAATAGTACAAGTTTCATGTAAATCAGAATCTCCATCTTAACACAGATTATGTCTCTTTAGTTTCTCATCATCACATAACTAAACCTCACATGCCCATCCTGTACAACAGGACCTTCCTCATTACACATGGACAGCACACATAGGCAACCAGACGATTCACTTTATCCTCATTCCTGCTTTCATCTATCACTGTTCTTACCCAAAATGCAGAAAATTAGCAGAAACAGGGACTGGACAGGAAACATCATTTTGAGGAGATAAACTAAGTAGAGTTATCAGTGAAGACAAGAGTACAGTTGAGCTTTATTTAGGCCAACAAGGCAGGGACCTCCCTGGGGAGCAGTATGCAAATACGATGGACTATACAGTATACATAGAGAAGACGGTAATGTTGGCTTCTTAAATTTAAAGATGACTCAAAGAAATATTCTTATAGAACAGTAATGAAAGTATTAAAACAAAATGTGGTGACTGATGGAAGACAAGCAGGATGATGAAAAACTGATAGAGCATTTCAAATCAGTTGTAAATATGGTTAACAATGTAGTCTTGTTGTCAAATTGAAATTTATTTAAATTTTGTCTAAAAACACACAGTTAAATTGTAAGGAACTATGGGAATTTAGTGAAAACTCACAGTTAATTATCCTCAGGGAAGAAATGAGCTCCCAGAACTTTGTGCTCATAATCTCTAGTGCGCAGCAAAAGTATAAGACGGAAGCAAATCATTCAACCAAGTCTTAAAATTATTGACTATGCTCTTATTCTGTGTTGGAATATAGACTTCTGGTTACATTTAAGGTGATTCTGTTAGGTTATATATATTTTTCAAATAGAATATCACACAATAATTATTACTGTATGATCACTCGTACATACTATACACTCATATTGAAATGCATGCATAAAACCATTACCATACTTACCCTTTATAAATATACACATTGTGTGTAAAGCATTGTAAATTTTTATTAGATCAAATTCTCTTAAGATTACATATCAGACAAACTCTGAACATTCTTGCTGTAAGCACAGGCTATGTATTTTATCACTCTCCAATCTCAGATAAAATCAAGAGCATATATCATTCATTATCTTTTCTTCATCTTCAAGGCATAAATGTTTTGTTAAAAGTTTACTCGTTTTGCCAGCACAATTTGTTGAACATGCTCTCTTTTTTCCATTGTATACTTTTGTCAATCTGTAGAAGAATGAAAATAGATCCATATCTATCACCATGCACAAAACTCAAGTCCAAATGGATTAAAGACCTCAATATCAGTCCAAACACACTGAACCTGATAGAAGAGAAAGTGGGAAGTACTCTACAACACATGGGCACAGGAGAACACTTCCTACGTATAACCCCAGCAGCACAAACACTAAGGACATCATTGAATAAATGGGACCTCCTGAGACTGAGAAGCTTCTGTAAAGCAAAGGACACTGTCACTAAGACAGAAAGGCAACCCACTGACTGGGAGAAGATCTTCACCAACCCCGCAACTGACAAAGGTCTGATATCCAAAATATACAAAGAACTCAAGAAATTAGACCGTAAAAGGTTAATCAATCCAATTATAAAATGGGGCACTGAGCTGAACAGAGACTTTTCAACAGAAGAAGTTCAAATGGCCAAAAGACACTTAAGATCGTGCTCAATTTCCTTAGCAATCAGGGAAATGCAAATCAAGACAACATTAAGATACCATCTTACACCTGTCAGAATGGCTAAAATCAAAAACACCAATGATAGCCTCTGCTGGAGAGGTTGTGGAGAAAGGGGCACTCTCATCCATTGCTGGTGGGAATGCAAACTTGTGCAACCACTTTGGAAAGCAGTGTGGTGTGGCGGTTTCTCAGGAAAGTCAGGTTCAACCTACCTCTCGACCCAGCAATACCACTATTGGGAATATACCCAAGAGATGCCCAAACATACAACAAAAGTATATGCTCAACTATGTTCAGAGCAGCATTGTTTGTAATAGCCAGAACCTGGAAACAACCTAGATGTCCTTCAATGAAAGAATGGATGAAGAAAGTATGGAATATATACATATTAGAGTACTACTCAGCAGTAAAAAACAATGACTTCTTGAATTTTGCATACAAATGGACGGAAATTGAAAACACTATCCTGAGTGAGGTAAGACAGACCCAAAAAGAGGAACATGGGATGTACTCACTCATATTTGTTTTCTAGCCATAAATAAAGGACATTGAGACTATAAATCGTGATTCTAGAGAAGCTAAATAAGAAGGTGAACCCAAAGAAAAACATATAAGCATCCTCCTGAATATTAACCTTCATCAGGCGATGAAAGAAGACAGAGACAGAGACCAACATTGGAGCACTGGACTGAAGTCTCATGATCCAAAGGAGGAGCAGAAGGAGAGTGAGCATGAGCAAGGAACTCAGGACTGCGAGGGGTGCACCCACACACTGAGGCAATGGGGATGTTCTATCGGGAACTCACCAAGGCCAGCTGGCCAGGGACTGAAAAAGCATGGGACAAAACCGGTCTCGCTGAACATAATGGACAATGAGGACTACTGAGAACTGAAGAACAATGGCAATGGGTTCTTGATCCTATTGCACGTAATGGCTTTGTGGGAGCCCAGGTAGTTTGGATGCTCACCTTAATAGACCTGGATGGAGGTGGGTGGTCCTTGGACCTCTCACAGGGCAGAGAAACCTGCTTGCTCTTTGGGCTGAGGAGGAAGGAAGACTTGATTGGGGGAGGGGGAGGGAATGGGAGGTGATGGCGGGGAAGAGGCAGAAATCTTTAATAATTAAATAAATAAATTAATAAAAAAAGTTTACTCGTATTTGTGAGTAAATAAGTATTTCTATTGCTGAATCTTCTACTAATGAGAGCATTTATCCTTTCATACAGATATTTATATTTTTAACTGTAAGAAGTTGATAACAAACTTACCGTAAATGTATTTGTATCAGATTATTATTGAACATATATCTCCATTTATCTAAGGAAGATTCATAGGGTTGTATTTGTCAACCTTTTTCTCAGATATAAAGAGGAAGTTATTATAGTTTATTAACTTTATATTTCTTTGACTAGCAATGAGAATATTATGTAATATACCTCCTTCTCCCATTCATTCTTACATTAACATATACTCAATTCCAGTTTTAATAGTTTGTTTTGTTTCCTGAGATATCATGCCAGAAAGTATGAATGTAAATTTACTGTTTATCTTTTCTTCACAGCTCTGCAAGTAGTTTTTTAATTTTTTAAAAATTTTATCACTTTGTCATTGAATACTAGGTATGAAAATTATTTTGATACTCATACATCCCATATTTTTAACATAATGTGGTATTAATAAATAAATGATACAAAATTGAGTTGCCTAAAAAAGATATTAGCTACGTATGGAAACTGAATCAGTAACATTTTTATGATAGCAATTAATTTCATAATTATCTTATTTAAAAACATAGGGACCCAAATGATAGCTCAGGGGAGCTATATATTCCACCTAATAACCACAAATGATGGAACAAGTGCATACCCATATAAAATCCACCACCTATAGGCATAAGTAATTCAGCCCTCATATAAAATGACTGAAAATTGTAAAAAAGATGGATGTAATTATGAAACCAGAACATCTTAGAGAATAATATAGGGAAACTCTAGGTAGTATAGGGTTTTTAGGTGTCTTAGTACAATGCTAAACAGATGATCCATGTATGAAAGTACATGATAGACTTTAATAACATACCATAATTCATCTGTGAAAAACACTGGCAAGAGACATGGACATTTTCAAAAATCACATTCATAAATTACTGCCATCTTAAATGTTCAACTAATTCTTCAGTTTCACAATGATTTCAAATAATCATTTTATTCATATTTATATAATGTACTTATTTTTAAATTATAAAAATTTACATCATTTTAGAAAATGATGCAATGTACTCAGACTACACCTCATAAAGGAGAATATGCACATCATATCCTCACAATACAGCCTCATTACATCACATGCATTATTTTAGTGTGAGAAAATACATGATAAATTACATGGTAATGGTGCAAGTAAATAAAGAAAGTTATAAACTGCTATGTTTCTGTAAGAATACTGAAAATACAGAAGACTGACAAAACAAAATGACGAGTGTGGGAAAGTCAATTCTGAGGTTCTCTTCACTTTTTATGAAAATGCAAATTTTGGCATGACTATACAAGACGGTCTGGTGATTTATTACAATATAAATTGTATTTTTATCTTGTAATTCAGCCGATACGATATTTAGATGACCCAGTCTCAATCCACGCTGTCTGTTTTTCTTGGAGACAGAGTCAATATTGCTTGCCATGCCAGTCTGAAAACAAGGAATCTTTCTAAACCATTAGTAAGACATCCAATCTTCAATCAAGAATATCATCAGGACTCGGTAGCAGTGGATCTGGGACAGATTTCACTCTTACATTAACTCCTACAAGCCTGGGAACATGGTCACTTAGTACTTACTGTCTACAGCATCTGAATTGTTGATACAGCCATACAAGTCATAAACCAAACCTCCCAAAAGTTCAGAGAGTAGACCTGATTTGGACTAGCTGCTCTCTCTAGTGACCACACCTGCTAATATTTTGTATACATGTTCTGCTTTGTTTTAAAGATCATTCTTAGAATTGGGGGGGGCTCTCTTCTTGGGCCCAAGGGTTGACATATTACAAATTTCTAGAGTTTTCTTAAGAGATAGTGATCTTTTATTTATGTTTTTGCAGAGAGTAATCCTGAACTGGACTAGATGCTCCCCATAGTGCCAGAAACAGCTAATATTTTGTTTTCTGAAGTTCTGCTGTGCTTTTTGTCATTTGGCCTTCCCTTCTCCCCCAACCACATTCTCCCGATTTTGTTAGTAGATATTGGCTCTTTCCCCTTTCCAGGTGGATATATGGATGTTTTCCCTAGGATTCTGATTGTGTCTTTTTTTCTCAAATGTCATGGATTCCTTGTTCTTTGATTTACAGCTAACACCCTATAATGAGTGAGTACATACCATGTACATCTTTCTAGGTCTGTGTTACCTCACTCAGGATGATTTTTGAGTTTCATCAATTTTATTGCAAATTTCAAGATGATTTTGCTTTTTACCATTGAGTAATACTCCATTGTATACATGTTCCACATTTTCTTTATCCATTCTTCAATTGAGGGGCATCTAAGCTGTTTCCAGATTCAGGATAATGTCCTTCTAGTACAATTGAGCATCCTTTGGCTATATGCTCAAGAGTGGTATTGCTGTTTTTTTTTTTTTTCAGTTTTTCCAGACAGAGTTTTTCTGTAGCTTTGGTGCCTTTCCCAGAACTAGCTTTTGTAGACCAGGCTGGCTTCAAACTCCCAGAGATCCACCTTCCTCTCTCCTGAGTGCTGGGATTAAAGGCATGCAACAACACCACCTGGCCTTTTTTAAAAAAAAGATTTATTTATTATGTATACAATGATCTGCCTGCATGTGTCCCTGCATACAGAAGTTGGCACCAGATCTTATTATGGGTGGTTGAGAGCCACCGAATGGTTGCTGGGATTTGAACTCAGGACCTCTGAAAAAATAGTCAATGCTCTTAACCACTGAGCCATCTCTCCAGCCCATATTGCTGGGTTTTGAGGTAGGTTGATTTCTAATTTCTTGACAAATCACCACACTGATTTCCAGAATGGTTGTACAAATTGGCATTGCCAATAGCAATTGTGGGGTGTTCCACAAATCCACATCTTCTCCAGCATAAGCTGTCATTGGTGTTTTTGATCTTAGCCATTCTAACTGGAATAAGATGGTATCTGAGACTCATTTTGATTTGTATTTCCCTGATGGCTAAGGATGTTGAACATTCTGTTAAGTGTCTTCTGTCCATTTGAGATTCTGCTGTTGAGAATTCTTTGTTTAGTTCTGTACACCATTTTTAAGCTGATTATTTGGAATTTTGTTGTCTATTTTCTTAAGTTCTTTATATATTTTGGAAATCAGTCCTCTGTGTGATGTGGAGTTGATGAATAAGTTTTCTAAATTATTAGGCTGCCTTTTGTCTAATTATCTGTGTACTTTCCTTTACAGAAGCTTCTCAGTATCAGGTAGTCCCATTTATTTATTGTTGTCCTCAGTGTCTGTGTTACTGGTGTTGGAACGGAAAAGGGGAGGGGTAGAACTTTTGGGAATGGGATAGTTGAAATGAAAGATGTACAGAGATGAATGCAAGGAAAGAGATATTTTCTTTGAGGGAGCAATTATGGCATTATGGGGATAGCAAGAAGCCTAATACTAGAGAAATTCCAAGGAATCCACAAGAATGAATACAGCTAAAACCCTAAGCAATAAAGGGGTGTGTACCCAGACTAGCCTTGCTCTGTAGTCAGAATGATGAATATCTTAAACGTCACCATAGAAATTTATCCAGCAACAGATGGAAATAGAAGCAGAGCCCCTCAGTGGAGCATGGCATTTAACAATCAATGTCCAGTTGAAGAGAGGGAGGAATGAGATTATGATGGGGACACCCACTGAAACAGCTTATGTGAGCTGATAGGGGTTCATTAATGTCAACCAGACAGGGAAGAAACCAGTATGTAGGTGACAGAAGTATGATTGGGGCAGACTGCAAGACCACTGGCAGTGGCACCAAGATTTATCCCTGCTGTTTATACTGACCTTTTGTGAACCTATTCTCTTTAGATGGATACCATGCTCAGCCTAGCTAGGGTAGGGGGTGCCTTGGACCTTGATGGAGGAAGGTCATTTGTTAATAAAGAAACTGCTTGGCCTGATAGGTTAGAACATAGGTAGGTGGAATAAACAGAACAGAATATTGGGAGGAAGAGGAAGTGAGGCCAATGCCATGGCCCCCTCTCCAGGGCAGACACCATGAAGCAAGCTGCCAGGTAAGACATGCTGAATCTTTCCCGGTAAGACTGGTGCTGCACAGATTACTAAATATGGGTCAGGCAAGATAAGTTACCACATTGTGGTGCTACACAAATTAATAGAAATTGGCCAAGCAGTATTTATATGAATATAGTTTGTGTGTTGTTATTTTGGGGCATAAGCTAGCCAGGCGGCCAGGAACCAGGTGGCAGGAATGCAGCCCGCAGCTCCTACTACAGGAACTTCCCTAAAGCAATGTGCCTTACCATTTCTGAGGAGGGAATGATGTTGAAGTGGGAGCGGCAGGGCTGCGTCCCAGCACCCAGCCGCCCGCATGGCTTTACCAGAAATAATTACATGGAAAATGTATTCTTCTCTTTGGGCACATAACACCATCCAGCTCAGTCTGTCTGGCGCTGGGGGCAAATCCTCAGGGCAAGTAGGCAGGCGAGACTTCCTTTGTTTCACTGGCCTGCCTGCACCAAGCAAGGTAAGGGCTTTGTTTAGGAACTACCCAACCTGCACAGAGATCTGATCTAGGCACCAGGAGAGACAGCAGCGGGGTGAGTTTGTGACCGGCGGCGGCGGAAGCATCCCTGGACAGGGAACTCCGAAGTTCCTCATCCCCCACCCTATACTCCCTGGGCTCCCTGCAGGGGCTCTACACCCTGCATACTGCCTCTCTCTTCTTGTCCCACCCAGCTTGCATCCAGAACCCTTCTTCCTTCTGCCCCCTTTCCTCTTTGGGCACATAACACCATCCAGCTCAGTCTGTCTGGTGCTGGGGGTAAATCCTCAGGGCAAGTAGGCAGGCGAGACTTCCTTTGGTTCACTGGCCTGCCTGCACCAAGCAAGGTAGGAGCTTTGTTTAGGAACTACCCAACTTGCACGGAGATCTGATCTTGGCACCAGGAGAGCCATCAGTGGGAGAGCTAATCTGGGTACCAGGAGAGCCGTCTTTGGGCACGGAGATCTGATATTGGTACCAGGAGAGACATCACTGGAGCACCAGGAGAGCAATCACTGCAGAGTGCCATCACTGGGAAGATACATCAGTAGGCAAGGAGACCTGATCCGGTAAAAGAAGATCCATAGGGGAGCATTCGGAGAAAGAGATGGGCAGGTGCCAATGCAAGAATTCACCCAACAATCTGAAAAACTATATGAAACCACCAGAACCCAGCGACGTCACAACAGGAAGACATGAACACCTTAATCATGAAGAAGTAGATAAAACTGACTTCATGAAAGTGATTGACGCCCTTAAACAGCATGTAAAAAATGCCCTTATAGAAATGGATGAGAAGTATAACAGAAAGTTTGAAGAATTGAGTAAATCAGTAAATGATACCCTAGGAAACCAAGGAAAAACAATCAAACAGATAATGGAAACAGTTCAAGACTTAAAAACTGAAATGGAGGCAAAGAAGAAAACACAAACAGAAGGCCAGCTGGACAGGGAAAATCTAGGTAAACGAAGGGAGACTACAGAAGCAAGCATAACCAACAGAATACAAGAGATAGAAGAAAGAATCTCAGATTCTGAAGATACCATAGAGAAAATAAACACGCTGATCAAAGAAAACAGCAAGGCCAACAAATTCTCATCAGAAAACATCCAAAAAATATGGGACACAATAAAAAGACCAAACCTAAGAATAATAGGAATAGAAGAAGGAGAAGAAGCGCAGCTCAATGGTCCAGAAAATATATTTAATAAAATTATAGAAGAAAACTTTCCCAACCTAAAGAAAGATATACCTATGAAGGTTCAAGAAGCATACAGAACACCGAATAGGCTGGATCAAAAAAAAATCCTCTCGCCATATAATAATCAAAACACAAAGCATACAGAATAAAGAAAGAATACTAAGAGCAGCAAAGGAAAAAGGCCAAGTTACTTATAAAGGTAAACCTATCAGACTTACACCTGACTTCTCTATGGAAACTATGAAAGCCAGAAGGTCCTGGATAGATGTACTGCAGAAAATAAGAGACCATGGATGCAAGCCCAGACTACTATACCCAGCCAAGCTTTCGTTCACTATAAATGGAGAAAACAAAATTTTCCAGGATAAAAACAAATTTAAACAATACGTAGCCACAAATCCAGCCTTACAGAAAGTAATAGAAGGAAAATCACTAATCAAGGAGTCCAACAATGACCACAGTAACTCAGACATCTAGAGACCCTTTACCAGCACATCTCAAAGAAGGGAAACACACAAAATCTACTAATAAAAAAAAATGACCGGAGTTAACAACCACTGGTCATTAATATCACTTAATGTCAATGGACTCAACTCACCTATACAAAGGCACAGACTAAGAGATTGGATACGAAAACAGGATCCAACATTCTGCTGTTTACAAGAAACACACCTCAACCACAAAGACAGGCACCTACTCAGAGTAAAGGGCTGTGATAAGGCTTATCAAGTAAATGGACCTAGGAAACAAGCAGGTGTGGCCATACTAATTTCTAACAAAGTTGACTTCAAACTTAAATCAATCAGAAGAGATGGAGAGGGACATTTTCTACTCATAACAGGAACAATTCATCAGGATGAAATCTCAATCCTGAATATCTATGCCCCTAATATAAAAGCACCCATGTACGTAAAAGAAACATTGTTAAAACTCAAGGCAGCCATCAAACCGCACACATTAATAGTAGGAGACTTTAATACTCCTCTCTCACCAATGGACAGGTCAATTAGACAGAAACCTAACAGAGAAATAAGAGAATTAATGGAGGTAATGAATCAAATGGACTTAACAGACATCTATAGAATATTCCACCCAAATAGGAAAGAATATACCTTCTTCTCTACAGCTCATGGAACCTTCTCAAATATCGACAACATACTCGGTAACAAGGCAAACATCCACAGTTACAAAAAGATATTAATAACCACCTGTATCTTATCAGATCACCATGGATTAAAGCTAGAATTCAGCAACAATGCTACCCCCAGAAAGCCTACAAACTCATGGAAACTGAACAGTCAACTACTGAACCATACCTGGATTAAGGAAGAAATAAAGAAAGAAATTAAAGTCTTCCTTGAAGACAATGAAAATAAAGAAACAACATACTCAAACCTATGGGGCACTATGAAAGCAGTCCTGAGAGGAAAGTTCATAGCACTAACTGCCCACTTAAA
Source organism: Chionomys nivalis (assembly GCF_950005125.1). Taxonomy (NCBI): domain Eukaryota; kingdom Metazoa; phylum Chordata; class Mammalia; order Rodentia; family Cricetidae; genus Chionomys; species Chionomys nivalis. The sequence goes on from NC_080086.1 coordinate 82,466,691, forward strand.
GAAAACAGAGAAAGCACACATTGGAGACTTAACAGCACACCTGAAAGCTCTAGAAAAAAAAGAAGCAGACTCACCTAGAAGGGGTAGAAGACTGGAAATAATCAAACTGAGGGCTGAAATCAACAAAATAGAAACACAGAAAACAATTGAAAGAATCAATAAATCAAAAAGCTGGTTCCTGGAGAAAATCAACAAGATTGATAAACCCCTATCCAAACTAATCAAACGGCAGAGAGAGAATTTGCAAATTAATAAGATCAGAAATGAAAAGGGAGACATAACCACAGACACAGAGGAAATTCAGAGAATCATTAGATCTTACTACAAAAGCCTGTATGCCACAAAACTGGAAAATGTAAAAGAAATGGACACTTTTTTAGATAAATACCATATACCAAAGTTAAACCAGGACCAGGTGAACAACTTAAATAGACCTGTTAATAGTGAAGAGTTAGAAGCGGTTATCAAAAAGCTCCCTTCCAAAAAAAGTCCAGGACCAGATGGTTTCAATGCGGAATTCTACCAGAACTTCCAAGAAGACCTAATACCTATTCTCCTTAAGGTATTTCACAATATAGAAACAGAAGAGTCATTGCCAAATTCCTTTTATGAAGCTACAGTAACTCTGATACCAAAACGACACAAAGACCCAACCAAGAAAGAAAATTACAGGCCAATCTCACTCATGAACATCGACGCAAAAATCCTCAACAAAATTCTGGCAAACCAAATCCAAGAACACATTAGAAAAATTATCCATTATGATCAAGTAGGCTTCATACCAGAGATGCAGGGCTGGTTTAACATATGCAAATCTATCAATGTAATCCATCATATAAATAAACTGAAAGAAAAAAACCATATGATCGTTTCATTAGACGCTGAAAAAGCATTTGACAAAATTCAACATCCCTTTATGATAAAAGTCTTGGAGAGACTAGGGATATAAGGGTCATACATAAATTTAATTAAAGCTATATACAGCAAGCCGACAGCTAATATAAAATTAAATGGAGAGAAATTTAAACCCATCCCACTAAAATCAGGAACACGCCAAGGCTGTCCACTCTCTCCATACCTCTTCAATATAGTTCTCGAAGTTTTAGCAATAGCAATAAGACAACATAAGGGGATAAAGGGGATTCAAATTGGAAAGGAAGAAGTTAAACTTGCATTATTTGCAGATGATATGATAGTGTACATGAGCGACCCCAAAAACTCCACCAAAGAACTCCTACAGCTGATAAACGCCTTTAGTAATGTGGCAGGATACAAGATCAACTCCAAAAAATCAGTCGCCCTCTTATACACAAAGGATATGGAAGCAGAGAGGGAAATAAGAGAATCATCACCTTTCACAATAGCCACAAAAAGCATAAAATATCTTGGGGTAACTCTAACCAAGGAAGTGAAAGATCTATTTGACAAGAACTTTAAGGCATTGAAGAAAGAAATTGAAGAGGATACCAGAAAATGGAAGGACCTCCCTTGCTCCTGGATTGGGAGGATCAACATAGTAAAAATGGCAATTCTACCAAGGGCAATTTATAGATTCAATGCAATCCCCATTAAAATCCCATCAAAATTCTTCACAGATCTTGAAAGGACAATAATCAACTTTATATGGAGAGACAAAAAACCCAGGATAGCCAAAACAATCTTATACAATAAAGGAACTTCTGGAGGCATTACCATCCCTGACTTCAAACTCTATTAGAGAGCTACTGTAATGAAAACAGCGTGGTACTGGCATAAAAACAGAGAAGTCGACCAATGGAATCGTATAGAAGACTCAGATTTTAACCCACAAACCTATGAACAACTAATTTTCGATAAAGGAGCTAAAAGTATACAATGGAAGAAAGAAAGCATCTTCAACAAATGGTGCTGGCACAATTGGATGTCAACCTGTAGAAGAATGAAAATAGACCCATATCTATCACCATGCACAAAACTCAAGTCCAAATGGATCAAAGACCTCAATATCAATCTGAACACACTGAACCTGATAGAAGAGAAAATGGGAAGTACCCTACAACATATGGGCACAGGAAATCGCTTCCTATGTATAACCCCAGCAGCACAGACATTAAGGGCAACATTGAATAAATGGGACCTCCTGAAACTGAGAAGCTTCTGTAAAGCAAAGGACACTGTCATTAAGACAAAAAGGCAGCCTACTGACTGGGAGAAGATCTTCACCAACCCCGCTACAGACAAAGGTCTGATCTCCAAAATATATAAAGAACTCAAGAAACTAGACTTTAAAAGGATAATTAACCCAATTAAAAAATGGGGCACTGAACTGAGCAGAGAATTCTCATCAGAAGAAGTTAAAATGGCCAAAAGATACTTAAGGTCATGCTCAACCTCCTTAGCGATCAGAGAAATGCAAATCAAAACAACTCTGAGATATCATCTTACACCTGTCAGAATGGCTAAAATCAAAAACACCAAGGATAGCCTTTGCTGGACAGGTTCTGGAGAAAGGGGTACCCTCATCCATTGCTGGTGGGACTGCAAACTTTTGCAACCACTTTGTTAATCAGTGTGGCGGTTTCTCAGAAAAATTGGGATCAACCTACCCCTGGACCCGGCAATAGCACTCTTGGGAATATACCCAAGAGACGCCCTATCATATGACAAAAGCATTTGTCCAACTATGTTCATAGCAGCATTATTTAATAGCCAGAACCTGGAAGCAACCTAGATGCCCTTCAATAGAAGAATGGATGAAGAAAGTGTGGAATATATATACATTAGAATACTACTCTGCGGTAAAAAACAATGACTTCTCGAATTTTGCATGCAAATGGATGGAAATAGAAAATACGATCCTGAGTGAGGTAACCCAGACCCAAAAAGAAGATCATGGGATGTACTCACTCATAATTGGTTTCTAGCCATGAATAGGGGCCACTGGGTCTATAATTTGTGATCCTAAAGAAGCTAAACAAGAGGGTAAACCCAAGGAAAAACATATAGATATCCTCCCAGCTATGGGAAATAGACAAGATTGATGGGCAAAAAATTGGAATCTTGGGGGGTGGGGTGGGATGGGGATGAGGAGTGATGGGGAGAGAAAAGTGTGAAGGAGAGGATGAGGGGAACTGGGGGAATCAGGGTGATTGGGGTTAAAGGAAGGTTGGATTGGGGAGCAGGGAAACTCATACCTTAGTTAAGGGAACCACCTAAGGGTTGGCAAGAGACTTCAACCTGGAATGGCTACCAGATGCCCAGGGCAATGTCCCCAGTTAGTTCCTTGGGGCACCTGAGGATAGGGAACCTGAAATGAACCTATCCTATAATCATACTGATGAATATCTTGCATATCGCCATAGAACCTTCATCTAGCGATGGATGGAGATAGAGACAGAGACCCACACTGGAGCACCGGACTGAGCTCCCAAGGTTATAATGAGGAGCAGAAGGAGAGAGAACATGAACAAGGAAGTCAGGACCATGAGGGGTACACCCAACCACTGAGACAGTGGGGCCGATCTATTGGGAGCTCACCAAGGCCAGCTGGACTGCTACTGAAAAAAACATGGGATAAAACCGGACTCTCTGAATGTGGCAGACAATGAGAGCTGACAAGAGGCCAAGGAGAATGGCACAGGAACTTTCATCTGGCGATGGATCGAGAGAGAGACAGAGACCCAATTTGGAGCAACCGTCTGAGCTCTTAAGGTCCAAATGAGGAGCAGAAGGAGGGAGAACATGAGCAAGGAAATCAGGACCACAAGGCGTGCACCCACCCACTGTGACAGTGGAACTGATCTATTGGGAGCTCTCCAAGGCCAGCTGGACTGGGACTGAATAAGCATGGGTTGAAACTGGACTCTCAGAACATGGCGGACAATGAAGGCTGATGAGAAGCCAAGGACAATGGCACTAGGTTTCGATCCTAGTACATGAACTGGCTTTGTGGGAGCATAGCCTGTTTGGATGCTCACCTTCCTGGACCTAGTTAGAAGTGGGAGGACCTTGGTCTTCCTGTAGAGCAGGGAATTTGGACTGCTCTTTAGTATCGAGAGGGAGGGGGAGTGGACTGGGGGGAGGAGAAGTGGAGAGGGGATAGGGGGAGGGGAGGGGGGGGAGGGGGCAATATGTGGGAGGTGGGGGAAGGAAATGGGAAACGAGGAGCAGTTGGAAATTTTAATTAAAAAAGAATAAAAAAAAGAGAAAAGAAAATGTATTCTTTTGAACACTGCCTGGCCCATTAGTTCCAGCCTCTTATTGGCTAGCTCTTACATATTGATCTAACCCTTTTCTAATATTCTGTGTACCACCACGAGGTGGTAGCTTACCTGGGAGATCTTAACCTGCATCTATGTCGGGTGGGAGAATCATGGTGACTGCCTGGCTTGGCTTCTTTCTCCCAGCATTCTGTTCTCTCTACTCCAACTACCTAATTTTCTGTCCTATTAAAGGGCTAAGGCAGTTTCTTTATTTAACCAATGAAATTAACTCCTCCATCATTTCCCTCTTTTCTGTTTAAACAAAAAAGAAAGGCTTTCACTTTAACATAGTAAGATTACATATAACAAAACAGTTATCAAACAAGAATTACAGTTACAATATTTATATCTATTTTATCCTTTATCATAACTAAGGAAAACTATAACTATAACTAACCATTCTTCAACTCCATCAAAGACTCCAGAAGGATATAATATTACCTAGGCAAACAAGAAGTTCAAAACTCTAGAAATGATAGAGACATATCGCTGCCTGGACAGTCACTCAAAGTTCCTCTGTACCGTTGGGGCATCCATCTTTGGTCTTCAGGCCCATAGTATCCAGCAGACATTTCCATGAAGCAGGAAAATTCCAAAGACAGTTCAGTCACTTTCTGCTGTGTCCTGCAGAATGTCTCGCAGACTCTTTCATGAGTCAGGAACCCTGAAAGATCATCTCACCTTTACGCAAGTTCAGCAGTCCTCTTTCTGCTGGTTCTTTGTGTCCAATTCATGCACCAGTCCAGGCAAAAGCAGTTTTGTGCCCAAATGGCTAACCAACTCCATAAGGAGCCTCTTCGATGACCATCTGCCTCTTGAAGTAGATTGGTGCTGCCAGGAGCAGACGTGTCTCATTGTCATGAAAAGTCATAAGTTATTAAAACATTTAAATGCCATATTCTGCAATCTTTGAAAGATATGAAGAATGCCTATCTAACTGAAATATATCTCTATATATCTAGAAAATCTAAGTAATATGACTACAAATTTGACTATTATTGATGATTGTCCATTAGCAACCTATATTTCCTAATTATACATTACATTTTTAAATGAACTACACAATCACAATACCTCAATCAAGATCAGAAATACATATACATATAACAAAATTGACCTTAAAATCCACACCAATGCAAATTATTCATATCTATATCATATCCCCCTTTAAATGTAAAAGAACATTTATAAACCATATTTGGGAACATGGGCACAGTTTTTTCTCTCCAAACTGCTTCTTGCTGAATGGAGGCATCGTTAATTAGGTCTTTCATGGTGTAACCTGTGTGCCAGGGTCATCTCAGTTGGTAGTTGAGTGAAGTAATTTTTTGAGGGTGTTCACAGCAACCTTTCAGGAAGGCGTGGCCTATCATACCATATTGGGATAGAAACAATCCACAGGGTCTCATCCTCTGTGAAAACGAAAGAAGACCCTCTCCAAAGCATCATATCCTTAGACCCAAATTCTGAAGTCATAATACCCTTATGATATCCATTCTGGTTTCTCTTGGCAGCAGATATAATGAAATGTTTCTCTGTACTTAGCTCCTTCACAGTCAAAAATTTTAAAGAAACACAACAATACAAAGAATCCAGACTCTCTGTGAATTTCCATTTTTACGTGGCTTATTTTTCTTTATTTCTTTTAATCTATAGCTATCTGTACTCTGTCTCTTTAAAGACTTTACCCTTTTTTTTAAACAATTAACTTTATTCTCTATATTTTTTTCTTCTCTCTCCCAAGCTTACGTACATTTATCTAACACTGTGACTCATTTAGTGAATCTGTCCTATTGTGAATCTGCAATTTTTTTACTACCCAGGAGCACTTTGATTTGCGCCTTTAAATCACTAAGCTCTTAAGAATCTAAGCTGTGACATTCCTAGGTCAAAAACAGGTACTGCCAGCTTACCCCGCCCAGTCCAACATGGCGGAGCTGTTCGAGCCTCTGGTCCTTGCACATTGCACCAGTAGCATGGTGGAGCTGCTTGTGCCTCTGAGCCGCAGCCGGCAATGACTTCCTTTTAGGCACACAGTGAGTCTAGTTGCCATCAAACAAATCGTAGCACTTTAATCTAAATGCTCCATTCAAAGACTCTGTCTCCCACAGGAGCCAGACAGAGATCACAATGGCGGCACAGCCCAGAAAGCCAGAATTTTAAAACAGCCAGTTTTTTCCTGCTGCTGAGTCAGGAAAATTTCTTTGCAGCACACAACCCACAAACAGCAAAAAGCTGTCTTAAATTCTCTCTCTCTCCTTTTTAAGCCCTCTCAGCTCTTACGTGGAGTTCATTACCACTCTGGGTGCCACTCTGTTGAAGGAGTGGTGGGGCTGCGTCCCCTGCACCTGGCCACCCGCATGGCTTTACCTAAAATAATTACATGGAAACTGTATTCTTTTGAACACTGCCTGACCCATTAGTTCCAGCTTCTTATTGGCTAGCTCTTACATATTGATCTAACCTTTTTCTAATATTCTGCGTACCACCACGAGGTGGTAGCTTACCAGGGAGATCCTAACCTGCATCTATGTCGGGTGGGAGAATCATGATGACTGCCTGGCTCTGCTTCTTTCTCCCAGCATTCTGTTCTGTCTACTCCGCCTACCCAATTTTTTGTCCTATTAAAGGGCTAAGGCAGTTTATTTAACCAATGAAATTAACTCCTCTATCAGAATGGGAGTGGGTAGTGGAGGAATGTAGAGGGAATGGGAGTAGGGGAGAGAAAGGGAACTGGGATTAGTATGTAAAATGAAAAGAGAAAGTTTATTTTCTTTTTTAAAAAAAATAAAAGAAAAAAGTTCATTTGGAGAAATTGTGAGGACTGTCATTATAGCCATTCTAATTCTAACTATCTCCCTCTTAGGCCTAAGAACTGACATATGAGTAAATTCCACAGATTTTGCTCAAGAGCAATAGTGATATTTTATTTATTAAAACATAAATACAATAACAATGTTTTTTCTGTTTTTATTTTAGATAAAAAGGGGGAAATAGTTATAGTTTATTCAATAAAATATAAAAATAACTATAAAGAGCAATCTCTTTTATGACTTAGTAATCCTAGCTGTGCTATCCTTGTAAAGCATACAGAAAAATGACAGCCCTAAGGATACTGCAAGAAAGACTGTATTAAATCAGGAAACTGCTATCAAAAAATAACATGTTTGTGGTGAGAGTCATGTTATTATTTGTTGACACAGTATCTAATAAACTTTTATTTTAAACAATCACAATCTTCAAAACAATAATTTTGCATTCTATAATCTTTATTTGTGTGTGCCTCTGATGGAAGAAATTGTTCCGTGAGGGTTATACTGCCTCTTTCAAACCTAGCTTTTGTTTTCTTATTCACTGTGGTGTTAATGGAGTGACTCCAAGTGTCGTCCCTTTTTATATCCTGCAAATTCTGAAATGTGGGTCACAGTGAATCTGGCTTCTTCATTTTTTATTTCTGATAAATGTGTGTGTGTGTTTCTGTGTGTGTATGTGTATCTATGTGTGATGTTTTGGTTTTGGGGGGCAGGGGAGGGTTTTATGTTTTTGTTTTGTTTTGTTTTGTTTTCACCCAGAGTTTTCTGTGTAATCCTGCCTGGCCTGTAACTCACACTGTAGACACTCTGACTTATATTCCATAGATCCACCTATCTCCACCTCATGAGTGCTGGGATTAAAGGCAACTTTTATCATCAACCAAGTTCTGTTGGTTATTTTCATCATGGAAATGCAATGATAACAATCATTATAAGTCAATAATTTTAAGTAAATTGATATTAGAAGTAGGAAATTTTTAGTGCTCATTCACAGGACATTGATCCACACCAGGCTCCCTCAAGATATGTTCAAGGAAACAAACAATGGGATCTTGATGGTCTTTGCTAAATAGAACACTCTATGTATTTTTCCAGCTTATACTCTAAAACCCTAGAAACTTTTTTTTGAAAGATTAAGAATTCCATGTTATATACCAGGAGAGTGAATTGAGAATATCATAATAAACAGGGTTTGCTTAAATACAATATTGGAAGTACTGGTAGTGAGAATAGTTGAGAATAAATGATATTTTGGTCAAGTCAATGATCATTGTGTCTCATATTCACCACAGAAAGAAGAAATATATTGATTATATGGTTGACTTTTATAAATTTTCTTTTATTTAGTGAAAAATTGGCTTGATACTCAAATAACCCAGCAAGAAGAATTCTAGTTATTATTTTTAAAATCCTTACTCTTTACATAAATTTAAAGATGTAGATTTATGGAATACTTGTGAAAATTAATTTGTTTTTTGGGCATGACTTTTAAATTGCCAATTAAGGAGCCTTGTAATGTGATTTGAGAATCAAAATAAAAGTATGCAGTATCAACCAGTAACTGCAATTAAAGCTCGAAACAATCCCACACCAGTTTGGACTTATTATTCAAAGACATATTTATTTGAGGGGAAAAGACTTACAGAACACCGTCCTACATGACAGCCAGGAAAGGAGTCTAGTTGCTGAAACTGGAGTCATGAGCAAGACTAAGAGAGGAGGGCTGCAGCTGCTTTTCAAAGAGAAAGAGAACACGCCCCAGTGGAGCTGGTTTCTCGAAGACTATCTGTTACCAACTTATTTAAGCCAGTTAATGAATATAAAATAGAATTGCCATCCCATGTTAGAGTGGTTCCAATTACTCATGTCAAAAGTTCATTTGTTTGTTGTATAAGCCTAACTGATAACACTATACAGATGCCTGATATACAGATTCCTATGTACTTATGAAATCATAAGCAGATTACTTGTTTCTGTACTACTGAAATAGAAAGGAGAGATATAGAGGTTGCCTGATGCTGCTACTAAAGACACAATGTTCATTAAAACCAGGTTGGATCTAAAATTATTTTTAACTGATGAAGGTCACAGAGTACAGGAGGAGTGGGACAATTCTTCCTCACACTTCTGTGTTTCTGAGTGTTTTATATTATAATTTGAACTTTGAAGAAGAAATATAACAATAATGTCAAAAATTATAAATAGTAACATCTTCAGATTACTATTTGCTGCTGATGAAGGTAAAATAAGTCCACAACCACTAAATCTCAATCTTCTAGTTAAATGTGTATCTTAGATAAGAAATTTAGGAGATATTCCTAGATTCTGCTCATACAAGGATCATTGGAAAGCAATGGTAACTTGTCTCCCAGGGTACAAAGTGGAAATATTGAGTCTCAGTTACCTTGACATAACATCTAGAAACTGTCAATAGAGATACATTAAAATATACACAGGGTTAAACATGCTACCCAAGAAACTACTTGAATTGCCAGGAAGCCCTAATTGTAATGGATAAATAAATTTATAATGTTTTCTTCTTTAATAGGTAGACAGAACATTGGGAAAACAAGAAATATAGTGATGACCTCATGTTTATGATGTGTATTAACTGAAACTGTTTTATCTCAGGGTATGACCAGCCTATGAAGGAGTCTTCTTGGCTGAGGAATGGACTCCAACAACCCAAAGGAGCAGCAGGCTTTGAGGCTGAGCTCAGGTATAGAAGTTGTGCCCCATGGGCGGTGATGGCGCACGCCTTTAATCCCAGCACTCGGGAGGCAGAGGCAGGCAGATCTCTGTGAGTTTGAGGCCAGCCTGGTCTACAAGAGCTAGTTCCAGGACAGGAACCAAAAGCTGTGGAGAAACCCTGTCTCGAAAAATAAAAAAAAAAAAAAAAAAGAACTTGTGCCCCTCAATAACTCAGTCTACCTTAACATCTGCAGCTGTCCTAGGCTAGAAATGTGATGTAGATTTTTCTACAAAAGTAAGAAGTTAATCTTGAATTCTGATTGTTTAATCCTTTGAAAACCCCCAGAATAGTGCCTGACTTTCTTGATTTCCTGTGACTTTTTCTCATGCTTTTTTCCCATGCTTTCCCATTAGCACACAGTCATCCAGGACTGCATAACCTCAGAAGTACAAAGAGCTCACAGGCTCTTTTCATTGTTGATTTATTGTCCTACTTGTTCCATTCCCTGTTATAAATGGTTAAGGATTAACAGTGCAATAATAACAGCCACTACCTGGTTCGGACTTTTTCTCCTGTTTGGTGGAAAATAGACTGAGATTCCCTAAGTTGTAGCCATCATTCTTTGCCTATTTCTTGTGACTTAGATCTCTGTCCTTATATCTCTTCCCCAAATGATAAACATCTTCCATCTACACTTGTGTTCATACAGTTCGAGAAAGAGGGATCCTGTGTTTCTCAGGCCTGGATACAATGTTAGATCTTCCTACTGGTTCCTCCATTTCTTTGTTAGTATCTCCTCACTGACACATATCAATTCTTATTCAGTTGTTCCTGTTAGCTAACCTCACTCTTTTACCTGCTCTTAAAGGTTGATGATTCTTACAGCCCTGTTCATAACCTCAAAAATCTGTCACAAAAATATGCAATATATTACCCAGTCCTGTGATCTAATCAGACTGGCAACTCTGAAATTATCTTTAAATATAATGGTGTTATATGATAATGGAGTTTTTCAGCAAATTCATGCTCTGAGGAGTTGTAGGTGCCATCTAGGTATAGGTCATGTTTTGGCAGTAGAAAATGCTGAATACTTTATACCACAACTACCCACATGGGAGTCAATAAAAGAAAAATACATTAGTATATATTTGAAATGAACAATAATCATCAATTTCAGGAAAAGAAGAAATAGAAGAAAAGTTACTTGGGCCTTCCATGTTGGACTAAGTTTCTTTAAGGTGAGTTATAGATTTCAGGTATATAGACTATCAAACAAAATTATGCTACTACTATGTATCTGAAGTCCACAGTAACTTTATGATGGAGGAAGGTCATTGGCTAATAAAGAAACTGCCCTGGCCCATTTGATTGGCCAGCATTTAGGTAGGTGGAGTAAACAGAATAGAACGCTGGGAGGAAGAGGAAGTGGGCTCAGATGCAGGGCAGCTCCTCTCAGAGCCAGACGCGATGCAACCAGCCGCCAGGTCTGACATGCTGAATCTTTCCCGGTAAGACTAGTGCTACACAGATTATTAGAGATGGGTTGATCGGGATATGAGAATTAGCCAGTAAGGACTAGAGCTAATGGGCCAAGCAGTGTTTAAAAGAATACAGTTTGTGTGTTGTTATTTCGGGGCATAAGCGAGCCAGGCGACCAGTAGCTGGGGTGGCAGAAAGCAGCCTGCAGCTCCAACTACAACTTTAGATGACTTAGATCTGTTTTGGTGGTGACTCCTCATTTAAATTGTCTATCCAGAAACTGACTTGTAATTGTGTGGACATGGGAAATGAGAGATGCTAAAGAAGAGTGTATTGGTGTGTGCTGGTGTTAACAAAATGTACATCACAGGGAACCAAGAATAGTCATGGATTTTTATTTCTGAGACATTTCTATTGATTATATACATAAATAAATTTTCCTTAATTAGCAACAAACAAACAAGCCAGGCCCTCCATGTTACACTTAGCAAAGCAACTGTGTAATAATAAAAAGAAAACATTAGAGTCATTTTCAAACACAAACAGCACTGTCTATCAGAAGTTTATAGTGACAATTTAGGCATAAGCCACACCAAGTCTTATTCACATTAACAAGTTTGTAAAATTTCCCTCTTTAAAATGTTATGTGTCTGAATATTTTATTTGCTTCCATGTAGCTGTGCAATGGTGTCCTTGGAGCTCAAAACAGGGCATTACATTCCCTGGAATTTGAGTCATACAAGGTTTTGAGCTGCCATGTAGGTACTGAGATCCTAACCTAGGTTCCCTGTCAATAAAAGTAATCCACATAAACACTGAATGGTATATCCAGCCCATGTCATTTGAGGTAAAATATTTTCTCAATTCGTAATCATATTTTATAGAATTTGTTCACCCCACCTGTCTTACACCATTGCACACAGAGTAGAAGAAACACCCAAATTCATCTTCACTTCTGAAATGAATGATATTTATAAATAAAGAAATGAGATTTTTGTCTGACTTTGCAAAATAAATATTGAAAGAGCAGCAGAATTAATCAGTTGATAGAATCAAATTAAACCAGTAGAATAAAGGAGTGAATTCTAAGCAATTATTAAAGTGATTGTGTCAGGTTCATCAAATTTTTATTGAGTACATGTAGTTTATTCCTGAGACATACTGTAAAAAAGTACCTATTATTTTGTGAATACTTTGATTAAGAACTTAAAATGAGTCTGGCAAAAAACAAACAAAAATTAAAACTGACCCCACACCATTGACACACATCTTCACGTATTAGGCCTATGACACTGTTTATAAAAGTTTGTAAACCTTAATCCAATCTTTCATACCTATCACAATCATGGACAGTTTCTGAGGAAATCTGTGTTTTAACAAGGACTCCATACTTTCCTGAGAAAGATCTATGTCAGAATTTTTTCTCTTTATTTTAGTTTTATTTCAATATACTTCAAAACATTTCAATCTACTTTGAAAATTATCTCTTATTTTACCTTTTATTCATGAATAACCAGGTTCATTGTTTCCATATATCATTGATCCATGCATTACTTTAATCAATGTTTAATTTGATTGTTTTCTTATAATAGAATATTCAAAATATAATTGTATTTTTAGTATTTAATATTATTTTGTGGTGTATCATTTTGTTTATTTTGAACCATGTTTCCTTTACTATAAAGAATAAGGCATTCTCTGAAACTAACATGTGAAAATACTGCACAAATATTTGTTAGGACATATTTGACTAGTAATGTTCACAAGAACGCATAAAAGAAAAGATGTGAAAATAGGAGGGTGATTGGTGGGAAGAATTAGGTCAGCATTTTTGAAAAGATTCTAAGATGGGACTTGTAATCTGGTATATGGATGTATAATTGTCAGGAGAAGACAGAGATCATGAGAGAGATGATATATCAGAAAAGATAAGTGTAGAGACGTGGCAAACAGACCTGCTTTTCATCCCAGCCAGCTTTACACCTGAAATAACCACACACAAATTGTATTTGTTTAAACACTGCTTGGCCTATTAGCTCTAACTTCTTACTTGTTAATTCTCACATCATGGTTAACCCATTTCTAATAATCTGTGTTGCACCACAAGATGGTTTCTTACTGGGAAAGATTCAGCATCTCTGACCTGGCGGATGGCTCCGTGGCATCTGGCCCAGTGAAGAGAGGCATGGCGATTGCCTCACTTCCCTCTTCCTCCCTGCATTCTGTTCTTTCTACTCCACCCACCTATGTTCTGACCTATCAGGACAAGCAATTTCTTTATTAATTAACCAATGAAAGCAACAGATAGTTGACAGTCTCACATCATTTCCTCTTTTCTGTTTAAACAAAAAGGAAAGGCTTTCACTTTCACATAATAAAATTACATATAACAAAACAGTTATCAAGCAAGAATTACAGTTACCGTATTTCTATCCATTTTATCTTTTATCATAACAATGGAAATATATAACTATAACTATCTCTCTATTCTTCATCTCCATCAAAGTCTCCAGATGGATAAAAATATTACCTAAGCAAACAAGAAATAATCAACTTCCAAACTCTAGAAATGACAGAGACATCTCGCTGCCTGGACAGTCATCCAAAGTTCCTCTGTATGGTTGGGACATCCATCTTCAGCCTACAGGCCCATAGTATCCAGCAGACTTTTTCCATGTGATGTGGGAGTGTCATATATCAAACTGTTGATTTCATTGGTTCATTAATAAAGAAACTGCTTGGCCTGATAGGATAGAACATAAGTGGGTGGAATAAACAGAACAGAATGCTGGGAGGAAGTAAGGCAATCGTCATGCCTCTCCTCTCTGGCTCAGATGCCATAGCTCTCTTCTCTGAGGCAGACATGATGAAGCAAGCCACCAGATCAGACATGCTGAATCTTTCCCAGTAAGACTGGTGCTGCACAGATTACTAAATATGGGTTAGGCAAGATAAGTCACCACCTCGTGGTACTACACACATTAATAGAAATGGGCCAAGCAGTGTTTATATGAATACAGTTTGTGTGTTGTTATTTTGGGGCATAAGCTAGTCAGGCGGCTGGGAGCTGGGTGTCAGGAATGTCGCCCGGCAGCCCCTTCTAGAGAATGGCACCCACGTGGACAACTGCATCCACACAAAGCCTGAGAAAGCTTGGGAAAGAATAGAGTAAAGCATGTTTTCTTGGTAGCAGCAATTTCTCAGATCTGCTCTGCTTGCCAGAGGCAAGCAAGTGATCTCATCTAAGAAAAGTTTCGTGACTCAGCTTTAGCTGCAAAACCCTGTATCTCTTTTGAGAGGTCCTGACACAAAACACTTAAACGGTGTTGATGAAAAGCTGAATGCATGCTTTTCGGTTTTCAGGCATAGCAGGAAAAAAGCTCTGCCAATTTAAAATGCCAGCTTTCTGGGCTGTCCTGCCAGGGCAAACTCTGACTCAGGCAGGCAGTTCCACTGAGTGTGGTCTGTGAGCAGAATGCTGCAGCTTGCTTGCTGGCAGGGACCTTGAAATGCCATAGAGTTGTGGCAATAAAACTGGCTACAGCCAGTACCTCAGCCATGAGGCTGGAAAGCTAAGGAATGGGCTGGATCCAGCGGTCAAAGCCATGGCTTTAGTTCTACTGATATTGCTTGGTAAATTAAAGACTCATGTGGTCAGAAAAAGAGAGATGTACAGTAAAGAGGGATTCAAAGACAAATAAAATTTCTAAATGGCTTACAGTGTATTATAAATATATGAAGGCTAAACGTTCAAGTTCTTAAAGTAAAAAACAAAAAAAAAGGAAGAAAGAGAGTAGTTGGGTGTGGTGATACACACCTTTAACACCAACAATTGGGAGGTAGATTGACCGCTGAGACTTCAAGGGGAAGAGGGAGATTGAACTCTGAGACGTCAAGGTGTGGTAGGACACACCTTTAATCCCAATACCTGGGAGGCAGAGACAGAAGGATCTCTGACAGTTCAAAGACAGTCTGGTCTACAGAGTTATTCCAGGACAAAGATATACAAGAACCTGTCTCAAAAATAAAAGTAAAAGAAATAGAGGTTAAAATAAAGCCACATTAAGATGGAAATACAAAGAGAATCTTGATACTGTATGCTATTATGCTCTGTTTGAATTGTTTGAATGCTGAGGAAGGAGCAACAGCTGCTAAAAGATATTTGTTTATAAATGCTGCTGAACTAATCTAAAATAGATATTTTGAAAATACCTTGACTGTAAAATTTGGATCTAAGAACATGATGCTTTGGAAAGGGGTTTCTTCTTTTGTTTTCACAGAGGATGAGACCCTGTGGATTGCTTCTATCCCAATATGGTATGATATACCACGCCCTCCTGAAGGGTTGCTGTGAACACCTTCAAAAAATTACTACACTTGACTGCTGACTGAGATGAACTTAGCACACAGATTATACCATGAAAGACATGATTAACAGTGCCCCCATACAGCAGGAAGCAGTTTGGAGAGAAATAACTGTGCCCATGTGCCCAAATATAGTTTATAAATGTTCTTTTACATTTAAAGGGGTATATGATATAGATATGAATAATTTGCATTGATATGGATTTTGCTTTAGTGATTTAAATTTAAGGTCAATCTTGTTATATGTATGTATGTATATATATATATATATATATATATATATATATATATATATATATATGTATATATTTCTGATCTTGATTAAGGTATTGTGATTGTGTAGTTCATTTAAAAATGTAATGTATATAGATTGTTAATGGATAATCATTTATAATAGTCAATTTGTAGTCATGTTAGATTTTCTAGAAATACATATATATATTTTCGATAGGCATTCTTCATATCTTTTAACGAGAACGAGTACAGAATAGGACATTTCAATGTATTAATAACTTAGGGTTTTTCAAGACAATGTGACACATCTGCTCCTGGCAGCACCAATCTACTTCAAGAGGAAGATGGGCATCGAAGAGGCTCCTTATGGAGTTTGATAGCCATTTGGGCAAGAAACTGCTCTTGCCTTGACTGCTGCATAAACTGGACACAGAGAACCCGCAGAGAGAGGACTGCTGAACTTGCCTAAAGGTGAGATGATCTTTCAGGGTTCCTGATTCATGAAAGAGTCTGCGAGACATTCTGCAGGACACAGCAGATAGTGACTGAAATGCCTTTGAAAATTTCTGCTTCATGGAAATGTCTGCTGGAAACTATGGGCCTGAAGGCTGAAGATGGATGCCCCAGCACTACAAAAGAACTTTGGGTTACTGTCCAGGCAGCGAGATGTCTCTGTCACTTCTAGAGTTTTGGAAGTTTCTTACTTTTTTGTTTACTTAGGTAATATTATATCCTTCTGGAGTCTTTGATGGAGATGAAGAATGGTTAGTTATGGTTATAGTTTTCCTTAGTTATGATGAGATAAAATGGATATAAATATTGTAACTGTAATTCTTACTTGATAACTGTTATATGCAATTTTTCTATGTTAAAGTTAAAGTCTTCTTTTTTTGTTTAAAGATAAAGGGGAAATGATGTGGGAGTGTCATATATCAATCTGTTCATTTCATTAGTTAATTAATAAAGAAACTGCTTTGCCTGATAGGTTAGAACATAGGTGGGTGGAGTAAACAGAACAGAATGCTGGGAGGAAGTGAGGCAATTGGCATGCCTCTCCTCTCTGGCTTAGACGCCATAGATCTCCTCTCTGAGGCAGACATGATGAAGCAAGCTACCAGGTCAGACATGCTGAATCTTTCCTGGTAAGACTAGTGCTACACAGATTACTAAATATGGGTTAGGCAAGATAAGTCACCACCTTGTGGTGCTACACACATTAATAGAAATTGGCCAAGCAGTGTTTATATGAATACAGCTTGTGTGTTGTTATTTTGGGGCAAAAGCTAGCCAGGTGGCCAGGAGCTGGGTTGCAGGAACGCGGCCTGGCAGATCCTTCTACATCCATGAAGCAGGAAATTTCAAGACAGTTCAGTCACTATCTGCTGTGTCCTGCAGAATGTCTCGCAGACTCTTTCATGAGTCAGAAACCCCAAAGAATCATCTCACCTTTAGGCAAGTTCAGCAGTCCTCTCTCTGCAGGTTCTTTGTGTCCAGTTTATGAAACAGTCCAGGCAAGAACAGTTGCTTGCCGAAATGGCTATCAAACTCCATAAGGAGTCTCTTCGATGACAATCTTCCTTTTGAGGTAGATTGGTGTTGCCAGGAGCAGATGTGTCTCATTGTCATGAAAAGCCCTAAGTTATTAAAACATTTAAAATGCCATATTCTGTTGTCTTTGAAAGATATAAAGAATGCCTATCTAACTCAAATATATCTCTATATATCTAGAAAATATAACTACCATGACTACAAGCTTGATTATTATTGATGATTATCCATTAACAACCTAAATTTCCTAATTAAACATTACATTCTTAAATGAACTACAAAATCACAATACCTTAATCAATATCAGAAATACATATCCATATAACAAGATTGACCTTAAATTAGTATCAGTAAACCAAGATTCTTATCAACACAAATTATTCATATCTATATCATCTCCCCCTTTAAATGTAAAAAAAACATTTATAAACAATATTTGGGAATATGGCATAGTTGTTTCTCTCCAAACTTCTTCCTCTTGTACAGGGGCGCTGTTAATCAGGTCTTTTATGGTATAAACTGTGTGATAGGATCCTCTCAGTCAGTAATTGAGCAAAGTAATTTTTGGGGGGTGTTCACAGCAACCTTTCAGGAGGGCATGGTCTATCATACCATATTGGGATAGAAGCAATCCACAGGGTCTCATCCTCTGTGAAAACAAAAGAAAATCTTTTCCGAAGCATCATAACCTTAGATCCAAATTTTGAAGTTAAGGTATTTTCAATATATCTATCTTGGATTAGTTCAGCAGCATTTATAAACAAATATCTTTTAGCAGCTGTTGCTCCTTCCTCAGCATACAAACAATTCAAAAAGAGCATAATAGCATACAGTATCAAGATTCTTTGTGCATTTTCCATCTTTGTGCAGCTTTATTTTAACCTGTATTTCTTTTGTATTTACTTTTACTTTTTGAGACAAGTTCTCTGTATATTTTTGTCCTGGAATAATTCTGTAAACCAGGATGTCCTTGAACTCACAGAGATCTCTGCCTTCCAGGTATTGGGATTAAAGTTTTGTGCTACCACACCTTGAAGTTACAGAGGTCAATCTACCTCTGCTCGTTGAAGTCTCAGAGGTCAATTTACCTCTGCCTCCCAAGTGTTGGGATTAAAGGTGTGTAGCACCACACCCAACTACTCTCTTTCGTTTTTTTAACTTTAAGAACATTAACTTTTAGACTATGTATATATATATATATATATATATATATATATATATATATATATTAACGTTTTTGAATCTCTCTTTACTATATCTCTCTCTTTCTGACTACATGAGTCTTTTTGTAGAGGATTAAAGCTGTGACTTTGATGGCTAGATTCAGTCCATTCCTTAGTTTTACAGCCTCAAGGCAGAGGTACCAGTTGTAGCCATTTTTATTGCCACAACTGTATGGTGTTTCAAGCCAGCAAGCAAGCTGCAACATTCAGCTCACAGAACATACTCAGTCGGACTGCCTATTAGAAAGTGTCAGAGTTTGCCCTGGCAGGACTTCCTAAAACGCTGGTATTTTAAACCAACACAGCTTTATTCCTGCTATGGCTCAAAACCAAAAAGCATGCATTCAGCTTTTCATCAACACCATTTAAGTGTTTCGTGGCAGGACCTCTTAAAAGAGCTGCAAGGTTTTGCATCTAAAGCTGAGTCAGGAAGCCTCTCTTAGATGAGAGTGCTTTCTTGCCTCTAGCAAGCACAGCAGACCCAAAAATTGCTGCTACCAAGAAAACATGCTTTATCTATTTTTCCCAAGCTTTTCTCAGGTTTTCAGTGGCTTCAGTTATCCACGTTGGGCAGCCATTTGTAAAGAAGGGGCGAGAAGGCCTGCTTTTCATCCCACCCAGCTCCTGCATGGCTAGAATTACACCTGAAATAACAACATACAAATTGTATTCTTTTAAACACTGCTTGGCCCATTAGCTCTAACCTCTTACTGGCTAACTCTCACATTTTGATTAACCCATTTCTAATAATCTGTGTAGCATCACAAAGTGGTGCCCTACCGGGAAAGATTCAGCATGTCTGACCTGGAGGCTGGCTTCATGGCATCTGGCCCAGAGAAGAGAGGCATGGTGATTGCCTCATTTCCTTCTTCCTCCCAGCATTCTGTTCTGTCTACTCCATCCATCTATGTTCTGACCCATCAGGACAAGCAGTTTCTTTATTAATTATCCAATGAAAGCAACAGATAGACAGATGAACTTTCCACATCAGATAAGTGATATTTAGATATATGATAGATAGATAGATAGATAGATAGATAGATAGATAGATAGATAGATAGATAGATGATAGATAGATAGACAGACAGACAGAAAGATGATCTACAAAGTTTCCTGGCATCCTCTAGGATAATGACTGATACCTTCTCTGCTTACTAACAGTGAAGAAGCAGGACCAATAATAAATACAGTCCAACTAATATATATGAGATAAAACAACAAAGTGAAATAAGACACCCTCAAGATACTAAACTACTTAAACATAACAAATGTTCTTGTAAGAATATGAAGTACCTTGTGTCTAATAACCCATTATCATATGAGATCTATATGAAAGAAAATGTGCCCTCTATAGCTGTAAGAATGTATAAGTGTGTCCTGTGTCAGTCTCTACATCTTCCACAGAAGTGTTTATTGCTGGTAAATCTTTTTCACAGGCACTGAATGGAACTGCTGCAAAGTTCTCACTCTTTACTTTTTCACAGAAGGCATGAAAATCATATTGTTCTCTTGCTTTTCAAAAGGTTATTTCCATGTGTAATATCACGCTAACCCTAAGGCACGGAAGAATAAGGGTCTTCCAAATATTGAAAATCATCAAAGAAACCTGAAAAGACTGTGGAAACGCTGATATCCTGCCCCACACCTGCTATTCACAGGAAATCAGGTAACACACCAGACAGAGAGACCCACATACCGGTAGGTAGACAAGACCTCAGTATTGAAGCTTAGACCATGGTAACATTTGCATGTTTTGATGATATTGAGTACAATTAATAAATTACACAGACTGCAACACAATGCACACTGTGAACTAAGCACAGTTTACAGTAGACAGGTTAAATCATCTCATTTCATGAGAAACTCAGTACAGAAACCAGAAATAAAATTTTCGCAGACATCATTTATGCTAGGTTCACAAATAGCAATCTCTCTCTCTCTCTCTCTCTCTCTCTCTCTGGTAAATGAGCATGACAAAGGTCTGTTTGCATGCCCCTAAGAAAACCTACAGAAAAATTAATAAAGATATTCAAAATAAACCTATCAAGTCTACTTAGAAAGATAAAATAAATATAGATAGACTTTTAAGGATTTTAGAAGTGGAAAGAGAATCTAACAAATGGGCATACATCATTAAAAGGAAACCGAAAATGAAGTTCATGAAAATTTATAAATGCATAAAATTTTTAAAAATAAACTGAAATAATGATATGAAATTATTATTATACAGTAGAATTAATACCATGGATGTTACAGAATGAAAGACAAGAAATTCGTTTCACATGAGGACTAGCCAAAAAATTCAACCAACTAAATGAGTTTAGCTAGAGTTCTCAGGTACAAACAATTGCATTGGTACACTTGCACGTGCACCTCACAGTGATGCAGAGTGAACTGTTCTCTAGTCAAGCAGCACATTGCAGATGAACCTCTCCAAGCAATGAGGTTTTTGTTAGGGTCTGTATCACTGTGGGAGGAATATGTGTACCTTGGAAGCAGTAATAAACTCCTAAATCCTCAGCCTCTACTCTGCTGATTTTGAGTGTGAAATCTGTCCCTGATCCACTGCCACTGAACCTGTCAGAAATTCCAGAGTAAAGTTTGGACACCAAATAGATTAGGAGCTGTGGAGACTGGCCTGGCCTCTGTACGAGCCAACTCAAATAGGTATTTCCATTACTATGTAAGAGACTCTGACTTGACTGGCAAGAGATGGAGGCTGATTGTCCAATGGTAACCGACAAAGAGAGTGGAGTCTGGATCATCACAACATCACCAGAGGTTCCTGAAATTAAAACAGAATAGCACAAGTTCCATGTAAATCAGAATCTCCATCTTAGCACAGATTATGTCTCTTTAGTTTCTCATCATCACATAAATAAACCTCACATGCCCATCCTGAAAAACATGCTTCATTACACATGGACAGCACACATAGGCAACCAGACGATTCACTTTATCCTCATTCCTGCTTTCATCTATCACTATTCTTACCCAGAATGCAGAAAATTAGCAGAAACAGGGACTGGACAAGAAACATCATTTTGAGGAGATAAACTAAGTAGAGTTATTAGTGAAGGTAAGAGAACAGTTGAGCTTTTATTTAGGCCAAGATGGCAGGGACCTCCCTGGGGAGCAATATGCAAATACTATGGACTGCATAACAGTGTACATAGAGAAGACAGTCATGTGGGCTTCTTAGATTTAAGGATGACTCAAATAAATCTTCTTATAGAGCAGGAGTGAAAGTATTAAAACAATATGTGGTGACAGATGGGAGACAAGCAGCATAATGAAAAATTGATAAAGCATTTCAAATCAGTTGTAACTATGGATTAACAATGTAGTCTTGTATCTAATTTGAAATTTATTTAAATTTTGTTTAAAATCACACAGTTAAATTGTAAGGAACTATGGGAATTTAGTGAAAACTCATAGTCCATTATCTCCCAGGATGAAATGAGCTCCCAGAACTTTGTACTCATAGTCTCCAGTGCACAACAAAAGTACAAGTTGGAAGCAAATCATTCAACTAAGTTATGTGAAGATGAGAAACTAAAAAGACATGTGCACCCAAATGACAACTCAGGGAATCCATAAGTTACACCTAATTAGCACAAATGACAGAACAAGTGCATACCTTGCACAAAAGACAGAACAATTGCATAATCATATAAAACCCACCACCTATTGGCATAAATAATTCAACCCTTATATAAAATGACTAAAAATTATCACAAAGATAGATATAATCATGAAACTAGAGCATCTTAGAGAATAATGTAGGGAAACTCTAGCTAGTATAGGGATTTTAGGTATCTTAGTGCAATGCCAAACTGATTATGCATGTATAAAAGTATATGTTAGAATTTAATAACATGCCATAATTCATTTCTCAAAAACACTGGCAAGTGACATGCACATTTTCAAAAATCTCTTTCATAAATTACTATCATCTTAAATATACAACTAACTCTTCAGTTTGACAATGATTTCAAATAATCATTTTATTCATATTTATATAATATATTTACGGTTAAATTATAATAAATGTACATTATTTTAGAAAACGATGCAATGTACTGGGATTACACCTCATTAAGGAGAATATGCACATCATATCCTCACAATACAGCCTCATTACATCACATGCATTATTTTAGTGTGAGAAAATATATGATAAATTATATGGTACTGGTGCAAGTAAATAAAGAATTTTATAAACTGCTATATATCTGTAAGAATACTGAAAATACAGAAGACTGACAAATCAAAATGTTTAGTGTAGGAAATTCAATTCTGAGTTTCTCTTCATTTTTTATTAAAATGCAAATTTTGTTATGACTATATAAGACAGTCTGTTGATTTATTACAATATAAAGCAAGTTCTTTATCCTTTCATGAAGCAGATATGATATTTAGATGACCAGGTCTCAATCCATGCTGTCTGTTTTTCTTGCCATGCCAGTCTGAAAACAGGCAATCTTTCTAAGCCCTTAGTAAGGCATCCAATCTTCAATCAAGACTATCATCAGGACTTAGTAGCAGTGGATCTGGGACAGATTCCACCCTTACATCAGCTCCTACAAGCCTGGAAACATGGTCACTTAATACTTACTGTCTATAGCTTCTGAATTGTTAACATAGCCATATGAGTCATCAAACCAAACCTCCCAAAAATTCGAAGAGTACACCTGATTTGGACTAGCTGCTCCCTCTAGTGACTGTACCTTCTAATATTTTGTATTCATGTTCTGCTCTGCTTTAAATGTCATTCATAGAATTGGAGGGGACTGTCAATAGATCTGCTCTAAATCTAACTGTCCTCTTGTGTAACAACGTAAATGAATGCAGACAGATTATAAAAGTATATACAGCTTTAATGGGGAAATAGACTTAAAGGACCACAGGTTCCCGTGGAGAACAGGAAAGCAGAGCAAAAAAAAAAAGGCTGCTGGGATCAAACCCAGCAGATTATCAGTAAACTATAGCCTGAGGCGAACACGCCCCCAATGGGTGGGGCTTATCCCTACATCTCCCCCTTTTGTCTAAATAAGACAGAACTAAACAAAATACAACTAAATACAATAATAACAAATAATAAATATAACAAACAATATTGAGAACAAAAGTTTTGCTAAACATTCTATCTCAAGGAGTCTAAATAACATAGAGAGTAACTACAATTATATAATCTTCAACTCCGTCAAAGATCTGAGAAGGGAATAAATATTACTTAACAAACGAGAGATATCCAAAACAATGGGGATGTCAGGAACTCACCAAGGCCAGCTGGCCTGGGTCTGAAAAAGCATGGGATAAAACCGGACTTGCTGAATATAATGGACAATGAGGACTACTGAGAACTCAAGAACAATGGCAATGGGTTTTTGATCCTACTGCACGTACTGGCTTTGTGGGAGCCTAGGCAGTTTGGATGCTCACCTTACTAGACCTGGATGGAGGTGGGTGGTCCTTGGACTTCCCACAGGGCAGAGAACCCGGATTACTCTTAGGGATGATGAGGGAGGGGAACTTGATGGGGGAGGGGGAGGGAAATTGGAGGTAATGGCAGGGAGGCAGAAATCTTTAATAAATAAACAAATAAAAAATGTGCAACAATTGACAGAGACAACTGACTACCTGGGCAATCATCCACAGTCTCGTTTGCAATTCTGAGCCAACCAACTTTGGCTAAGGCCTAATATAACTGACATACCATTCTTAGAACTATCCTACCCTGTCTTGGCAGGATAAGACAATCCTGTTTCATCCAATTAGAGATATTCTGTATCTTTGTCAGAAGTTGAGGTATGGGCTTTTCTTAACCCAAAGGCCAGTTCTGCCAAGAAGACAAGCTCCCAGTGGAGTGTCTTTGATGCTCAACGTTCTCTCAAGAGTAGAGTGGTGTTGCCAGGAGTAGTTGTGTCTCGTTGGCACAGAAATTTTAGGTTAGATTAAAGGCCATTTTCTACAGCTCTTAGAAGAGGCTGAAGATCATGATATCCATACTAAATATAATCTCTATGTATCTAAAAGACCTGATTAACCTAAAAATAAATATGACAAACATATAATTCTCAATACCTATCTAACTTGAAGACTAAAAGAATAAACAACTGTGCAATATATGAAGACAATGATCTTCAACTGTAAACAATGTCATAGTATCAGAGGTAGAAATGTACATTGTAATATGGTAGATGTATCAATACAATATAGACAAAGTTATAAGCATACTCATAAAAAAATAGAGGTAGGAACACTCACATTCAATATTCAATATATCAATATACAAGAAACAGTACCAATACAATTTTCTATAAACAGTAATTCACAAATACCAATCATCCCATAAAACCAGTTAATCCCCCTTCTTCTTCTTCTTTTTGGAAAATACCCCTAATTCCAAAAAAAATATCACCCCATCCCCTCAACCCTAAACCAACCACTAAAAGATGTCCCTAACCCTGAGGGCAAACTCTGTTGGGACAGGGGATGTCGTCCTCTAAGTTTGCTTCTAGCTGACATGGGGGCGACTTTCTTCTTAGGGGATCCTGTGAAAGCAAATGATGGTAAAATTCCCAATTTAACCTTTGACCTAAGAAAATTGTAATTAGTCTCTGAGCGTTTTGAGAAAGTCCGGCCAGAGTGTTGTCAAAAATGTGCACCATTCGAAATTGTCTCGTGTAGTTGGTACCAAAAAACAGGTCTAATATTAGCGCTTTAAAAAAAATTCATGACGTCATAAAATCCAGATTGAGTTGATGTCATGGGGCCCCATCTTCATGCTGGAAACTTCAAGATTACTGTAGGAAAATTTGTTGCTTGTTATGGGAAATTTAAACATTAACAACAAGGACATATACTGACATATAAAGAAAGACACAGATATGAGGAAAGGCAAAGAAAGTTTAAGACACACACACACACACACACACACACACACACACACATATATATATATATATATATATATAAATCAATACTTACAGAACATGTCCCTCCATCAGTAATTAAATATTCAGGGTCCCTTAAATTCTTTGAAGATGGGTATTTTCCTGTGGAGACAAGAAGAGTACCCTGCCCCCAACCTATCTGTATTACTTACCATCAGTATGATCGCCATCCATGCGATTGAATTGTTATTTATCTTTCCCAAGTAGCTTCTCTTCATCAAAACGAACTTTTATTAATTTTGACAGTATCCACAATTTTTCCTCACCTGTGGAGACAAGAGAAAATCCCCTTCCCCAACACAGCACATCTCCTGGCTTCCATTGTGAGGTCAGCACATCCTTGAAATAAACTGGTTGATTTAGTTCAGTAGACTTTTCCATTATCCAATGTCTTCTGCAGCTGATGTTCCCTTCTCATTAGCGTTGAGAAAATTCAAGGTTAACGAAGCATTATGTAACCTATTTCTGGGGGTATTTTCCACCCCTTTCTGTTTGTTCAACATATCCTTTATAGTTCGATTTGATCTTTCTATGACTGCTTGACCTGTAGGATTGTATGGTATACCTGTAACATGCTTGATATTGTAATAAGCAAAAACCCGTTTCATTTTCCTAGAGACATAAGCAGGACCATTTTCTGTCTTTATTTGTGTAGGTATACCCATGATAGCCATGACTTCTAATAAATGAGTGATTTCCGAATCAGCTTTTTCTGAACTTATAGTCGTTGCCCACTGAAAGCCTGAATACGTGTCAATGGTGTGATGAACATATTTTAATTTGCCAAATTCTGCAAAGTGGAACACATCCATCTGCCAGATTTCATTCCTTTGGGTGCCCTTTGGATTACCCCCTGCAGGCAATGGCGTTTGGTTATAGAAAGAGCAAGTAGGGCATTTATTTACAATCTCCTTAGCTTGTTGCCATGTAATAGAAAACTCTTTCTTCAAACCTTTGCTATTAACATGATGTTTTTTATGAAATTCAGAGGCTTGTAGCACACTACCAATCAATAATTGATCAATTTCTGCATTCCCTTGTGCTAGAGGATCTGGCAGACCCGTATGGGATTGGATGTGTGTTATGTACATAGGGCAAAGCCTGATCCTAATCAAATCTTGCACCTGGATAAACAAAGAGGTTTGTCCTGTATCATCAGGTATAAATTCAGCAGTTTCAATATGTAAAATAACTCTTTCTGCATATTGTGAATCAGTAACTATATTAATAGGTTCTTTAAAATCCCTTAGCACCATAAGAATAGCATATAATTCTGCCTTCTGGACAGAATCATAAGGACTTTGTCCCACCTTACCCAAGTCTTCTGATTTGTAACCTGCCTTCCCTGATTTATTGGCATCAGTATAGAATGTATGGGCTCCAGTTATTGAAGCATCATGGACGATTCGAGGAAGGATCCAAGAAATTCTCTTTATGAAGTTAAGCCTTTTGCTTTTTGGATAGTTGTTATTAATGTCTCCCAAAAAAATTAGCACAAGCTCTTTGTCATGGTTCACTATCTTCCCATAATTTCTTTTGTTCATCAGCAGTGAAAGGCACTATAATTTCTGCTGGGTCTATGCCTGCTAGTTGACAAAGTCTCAACTTGCCTTTTATAATTAACTCAGAGACTTTTTCCACATAAGTTTTCAGTTTCTTACTTGGTTTATGTGGTAAAAAGATCCATTCCAAGATAATATCATCTCTCTGCATTAAAATTCCTGTAGGGGAAATTTTTGATGGTAGTATGATGAGAATACAATCGAGCTCTGGATTTACCCTGTCCACATGTGCCTGTTGTAATTTTTCCTCAATCATGGTCAGTTCCTTTTCTGCTTCAGCTGTTAATTCTCTGGGACTGTTTAAATCTTTGTCACCATCCAAGGTTTTGTTCAAATGAATTATTAGATCAGGTGTTATCCCAATAGCTGGTCGTAGACTGGAAATGTCCCCTAACAGTCTTTGAAAGTCATTAAGAGTCCGTAGGCGATCTCTCTGAATTTGTGCCTTTTGTGTCTTAATTTTTTGCAAACCTATTTTATAACCTAAATAATTAACAGAATCTCCCTTCTGAATCTTTTCAGGAGCAATTTGTAATCCCCATTTAGGTAAAAGTATTTTTATTTCTTCAAACAGTCTGTTCAAGTTATCCATGTTTGAATCGGATAACAAAATGTCTTCCATGTAATGATATACTATCGATTTGGGGAATTTCTTGCTTATTATTTGCAATGGTTGATTCACAAAATATTGGCACAGGGAGGGGCTATTTAACATACCCTGGGGGAGGACAGCCCAGTGGTACCTCCTGGAAGGTTGAGACTTATTATAAGTAGGCACTGTGAAGGCAAATTTTTCTCTATCTTCTTTTTGTAAAGGTATAGTGAAAAAAAAAATCCTTTAAATCAATAACTATGAAAGGCCATCCTTTTGGCAATAAAGAGGGCAAAGGAATTCCAGATTGCAGAGGGCCCATAGGTTGAATAACCTTGTTGATAGCCCTGAGATCTGTCACCATTCTCCATTTACCTGATTTTTTCTCAACCACAAATACAGGAGAATTCCAAGGGCTGGTAGATTCTTCTATATGTCCAGCATCTAATTGCTCTTGTACCAACTGTTCTAAAGCCTGTAACTTTTCCTCAGCTAAAGGCCATTGCTTTGTCCATATTGGTTTCTCAGTCAAACATTTTAAAGGCAAGGCTGTTGGTATCTCTGAAGGGAAAACAATAGCTTGTTCTTGTATAGCCGGAATGGCCAGTTTTCTCCATTTGTAATATCTTTTAATATTATCCCCAGAAATATAGGCTCTAAAAGTAGCAGGAATGTTAATTTGGGTATTAACATTGGGTATCCATTGTTGTAATAGGTAACGACCCCATAAATTTATTGCAATATTGGCTACCTATGGCCTTAATTTTCCTATTTGTCCCTCTAGTCCTATACATTCAACCCATCTCGTGCTCTGTCTTACTCGAGATAGGGTTCCAATTCCCAGGTGCTGAACATTTACATTCTGAAGAGGCCAATATGGATGCCAAGATTCTGGGGTAATGATACTTACATCCGCACCTGTGTCCAGCAGGCCAGTAATAAAAATGCCATTTACACACACTCTCAGCTTTGGTCTTTGATCATTTATAGAAGTTTGCCAAAACACACGGAACTCACCTTTCTGATCATTATTGCTTGTAACAGTAGGCATGGGGCTTCCTAATTGTCCTGATGAGTCATGTTCTCTTTAGTAACTGGAAATGACTGAACCATGTATGCCATGGGGGCCTGTGAGGCCCCCCCATCACGTTTCCCGTCTGTATCAGGTTGCCTTGTCTATCTCTTGTAAACCTGTACTCATTCGTCCAATGTCTGCCCTTTCCACATCTTCTACATAAAGCTGAAGGCTGAGTCCTCCCATATCTGTTATTTCTAGAAGATGCATTATTATTATTTCTGAAAATCCATTGTCTACAATTCCTTTTCATATGACCCATTTTGCCACAATTAAAACATTTGTTATTCTGATGTCTCCTTTTACCATTGGAAATTGCTTCTTCTACCCATGCTTCAGTGCCATAGTCAAATGTGTCAACATTCAGTGTATGCAAGACCCATTCTTCCAATGGCGCTGATCTGAGCTTTAAAGGTCCCAAAATCCTTTTGTATTCCACATTTGCATTTTCATAAGCCAAAGTCTTGATCATTATACGTCTTGCTTCTGGGTCAGATATTCCTATTTGTCCAGCTTTAGTTAGTCTTTGTAAAAAGTCACTAAAGGGTTCTCTCTGACCCTGTTTAACTCTGACAAATGATTCCATTCTCTGTCCTGGGTCTTACACCCTGTCCCAAGCCCTTAAGGCTGCTGTAGTACACATGGAGAGTGTGTTTTCATCCAAATTAGCTTGTTCCTGAGGGTCAGAAAATAGCCCCTCTCCTAGAATTTGATCTAGGGAAATCTCAATTCCCTTTGCTCTTTCCTGCTGTTCTAGAAGTCTAGCCTCTTGCCTGAATAAGCATTTCCATTTCAATTGCGGTCCACACTCAAGGTCAGTAGAGCTCAGTTGTAACCAATCAGAGGAAATGACTTTATTTGTTGTGGCCCAAGATCTTAGCATCTCTTTAACAAAAGAGGCATTCATCCCAAAAGTCATTACAGTCTGTTTAATTTCTTTGAGATCATTCATACAGACAGGATCCCATGTATCTTCTTTGATGACTCTAGGGTTTCTGGAACCAACTACTTTCTCTGTTGTTACTACTGGAAAGGCAGGTAGAACTGTAGGTAGAGCTTTCTGGGAATTGTCCTGGAGAGATTTACCCACAGATGTAGTTAAAATTTGCCTTTCTACCTCTTGCTCTTCTTCTTCAGAATTTAGAAATTCCTCAATCTTTTCAATTCTATTCACCATTGCCTTCTTTAATGTCTGTATCTCCTGTCCAGAATTATGTTCTAAAGCCTTCATTGAGGATTCTAAAGTATGAAGTTTGTCCATTAGAGATAACATCTCATCTTTGGACATAATTTTATAGCATAAACCGTGCCTTCTTGTATTGACAATCTTTCCGCCAATCTGTCATGAGCTTTAGACAAAATCCGATTGTCACATTCAGCAGTTTTGATTCTCTCAGTTAATGTTTCAGTTCCTACTGAAAGGGACTGAAGCTTATGATCCAAATCAGCTGTTCCCTCTTCCATAGTAATGAATTTCTCCTTAACATCAGCCTGTACCTCTTCTAAATTTTGTTCAGCTTGTCGAGTTGCGTTAAACAAAGAACTGTTCTCTGCCTGGAGAACTTCAAACTGATTTTTGAGAAGATTGTTGTCATTCTCAATTGTTTTTAAGCGTTCAACCTTGTCTCGTAAAGACTTTATCATATTTCTATTATCAAACCATATAGTACCAAGGAAAATTACGAATCCCAGAAATATCCATATCTGTGGGCTGACAGACACTTCTTGTAAAATCTCCCACATGGTACAATTGAAAAGGCTGTTAAAGTCTTGAATGGTAATGTTTTCAGACATTTTTCTTATTTATAAAAGAAAATTATTTACCTGTCATGACGTTTTCCTGCCAGTGGTGGCGATAGAAATGCACCTGAGTCCACGTGGTCTAAGCCAGAGCCGGTCTGAAACAATTAACTCAAAACAAAGATTATTGTACTGCCTGACAAGTTAGATTGGTCGCGGAAGGGCTCACTTTGTCTGCTGCTGTGGTGGCTTTTGCTTCAAAACTGCAGGTGCTTCCATTAATTCAGGCAACGGGCCTTAGCCAAGCCAGGCAGGGAGTGGTTACTTGCTCTGGCCCGAGTAAGTCTGAAAGAAGGGGCAGGCCCACCGTAAGTAGGCATAAGGGGCCGAGTGGGGGTCGCCACTGTATCGTGGCCTGGAATGGGGAAAGGGAAAGCAAGCAGGGAGCGTGCTGTGAAAGCTAGCAGGCTATGCTCGCCCAATCACACTTCCTGAGCTCCAGTAACTAGCTTGCTCTCGAAGACTTGGAAAGATGGAGCTTGCGCCCCCCCTGTGCTGGGGCGGGGGCAAAATAGCCCGATGTTGGATGCCAAATGTGACGGTGTAAATGAATGCAGACAGATTATAAAAATATATACAGCTTCAATAAGGAAATAGACTTACAGGACCACAGGTTCCCATGGAGAACAGGAAAAGCAGAGAAAAAGGGGCTGCTGGGATCACGCCCCAGCAGATTTATCAGTAAACATTAGCCCAAGGCAAACACGCCCCCAATGGGTGGGGCTATATCCCTACACCTAGGTCTTAGTGTTTCCTTTCAAAGACAACATCTCTTTCTTGAAGTGCCCCAAGATATTGTGTAAGTTGTCATCCTGTGGGTATATTCTGTCTCTTACCTTAACAAAACTCTGTGATAACTCTTGAAAGTCAAATTCAGCAGCCTGCACCCTTTCACATAAGTTCCTAGTACCCTTAGATTATGGAATCAATTTTGCCTATTCTATCCATTAATGTCAAATACTTCCATAATGACATAATATAGAGAAGAAAACTGAAACACAATAAACAGTAAATTGAGGTACCTCCAAGGTCATAGAGGCCTTGTGTGATGTCAGCAAAAAACGCAGCTAGAGTCCCATTAAAAATGAAGCCTGCCATTATGCCTATTAACCAGCAGATGGCACTATTTCTGAGTCATGACCAGAATCAATGGAAAGGTGTCAGGATAGATTCTATGGTACTCCGGAGGTTAGATGTAAAAATACAGGGAGCTTCCAGTGGCAGATAGGCAGTATGGCTCAGCCTAGGCACCCACCCAGCTCTGACCTGATGCAGGGGGTCTTGACACAGCTGCTGCAAGAAGAGCTGAATGCCTGCTCAGCATCCCTATGCTGTTCTGCTGGGACAAAGGGTTATGGTGCAAATGCAAATGCTGTGGCAGGAATTTCAAACAGTCCTTATGCCAGATGTGGCTAAGGCTTACTCTCTGAGTCACACTCCCAAGCGCTGCACTTAAAACCTTCTCAGACTGTCTGGACCGTGGATCCTGGGAGGCGTGGAGTATCCACAGCCGAGGGAGGGCTAGTGACAAGCCTAGCTGGCAGCAGGCAGCCAAGCCATGGCAGGCAGCTAAACCGGGGAGTAGGGGTTTGGGGAGTGGGAAGGTGGTTATAAAACCAAAGGTTGGGCACCAGATAAAGTGCGAAACAACCCCACACCAGTTTGGACTTATTATTCAAAGGATTATTTATTTGAGGGGAAAAGACTTACAGAGCACCATCCTACATGACAGCCAGGAAAGGAGTTTAGTCGCTGGAACCGGAGTCAGGAGCAAGTGCAAGAGAGGAGGGCTTTTTAAAGAGAAGAGACCATGCCCCAGTGGGCTGGTATCTCAAAAACCATTGGCTGAAGCAGTGGAAGGAGCTCCCGCAGCATAAAATCAGTTGTATTTATCAGTGCAATGATGATGGAGTCACCACATTGATCTATGAGGTAATATCAGCAGTTGATAGGTGAGCCCTGCCTTCTATGGAATAAGCAGACTCTTCTTACATATGCAACAATGTTGCTGACTATCTGTTACCAACATGTTTAAGCCAGTTAATGAATATAATATTGATTTACCATGCCTTGTTAGAGTGGTTCCAATTACTCAAGTCAAAAGTGCTTTCATTAGTTGTATAAGCCTAACTGATAACACAGTATGGATGCCTGATATACAGAGGCCTATGCACTTATGAAATCGTAAGCAGAATACATGTTTCTCTTCTACTGAAATAGAAAGGAGAGATACAGAGTTCACCTGCTGCTGCTACTAAAACCACAATGTTCATTAAAACCAGGTTGTATCTGAAATTATTTTTACCTGATGTAGGTCACAGAGTCCAGCAGGAGTGGGACAACCTTCCTCACACTTTCTCGTTGCTTTATATTATGATTTGACCTTTGAAGAAGAAATAAAACAATAGTGTCAACAATAATAAATCACATCTTCATATTCCTATTTGCTGCTGATGAAGGTAAAATAAGTCCACAACCACTGAAGCTCAATAGAAACACATCCTCCAGTTGGAAGCCCTAATTGTAATGGATAAGTAAATTTACATTATTTTCTTTCTTTAATAGAAAGGCAGAACATTAGGAAACCAAAAAATAGTGACGACCTCGTGTGCATGATGTGTATTAACTGAACTATCTCATCTCAGGGTATGACCAGCCTATGAAGGAGTCTTCTTGGCTGAGGAATGAGTCCAACACACACACATGAACAGCAGCCTCCTCTGAGACTGAGCTCAGCTATAGAACTTGTGCCCCTCAATAACTCAACCTACTTTAATATCCTCAGCTGTTCTATACTAGAACTGTGATGTATATTTTTCTACAAAAGTAAGAAGTTAATCTTAAATCCTGAGAATTTAGTCCTTTGAAAAACATCAGAAAAGTGCATGAATTTCTTGATTTTCTGTGACTTTTTCTCATGCTTTTTTCCCCATGCTTTTCTGTTAGCACACAGTCATCCACGACTGCATAACCTCAGAAGTGCAAAGAGCTCACAGGCTCTTTTCATTTTGGACTTATTGCCCTCTTTGTTCCATTCCCTGATATAAATGGTTAAGGAATAAGAGTGCAATAATAACAGTGACTATCTATTTAGAACTTTCCTCCTGTTTGGTGGAAAATAGACTGAGATTCCCTAAGTAGTAGCCATCATTCTTTACCTTTTTCTTGTGACTTAGATCTCTGTTCTTAGATCTCTTCCCCAAATGATAAACATCTTCCATTTACTCTTGTTTTTCCTACATTTCCAGAGAGAAGGATACTGTGTTACTCAGGCCTGGATACAATGAGCTTCCTAACTGTTTCCTGCCATACTTTGCTAATATCTCTTCACTGCCACATATCAATTCACATTCAGTTGTTCCTGTTAGCTAACCTCACTCTTCTACCTGCTCTGAAAGGTTGATGGCTCTTACAGCCCTGTTTATAACCCCAAAGTCTATCACAAAAAATTCAATACCTTACCCAGTCCTGTGATCTAATCAGACAGGCAACTCTGAAGTTATCTTAATATCCTGAGAGCAAAGAGCATATCTAAATATTATCCTGAGCACATGTCAACATCCTTTATGCCAAATGAACACACTCCAATCTATGCTCTATGAAATCATTGGATGTACTAAACCAAATCAGATGAACTCTCAAATTAGGGCTTTATGACTATGTTCATCCTGCCAGAAATAGAAAATACAGTCCTTAAGACTGGGGACCAAATAGATTTCATTCAGGAAGATAACCTCGTTTTGTAAAATTTGTTACTTGCTTATGAGGAACCATCACTAATATATCAATCTCATCTTGGACATTGATAAGAGGGGATTATATATATTCTCTTTCATGTTTCCTGTCAGTTATCATATCATGT
Organism: Chionomys nivalis; assembly: GCF_950005125.1. Lineage (NCBI taxonomy): Eukaryota > Metazoa > Chordata > Mammalia > Rodentia > Cricetidae > Chionomys > Chionomys nivalis. The sequence continues at coordinate 82,501,136 of NC_080086.1, forward strand.
TAAAAAAAATCACCTAAGTTTAGAGGACAGTCTTCTCATCTCTCAAAGAGAACTTGTAAAAGCAGCCTTTAAGTTTTCAAAACACAGAATGGATAATAAAGCTCCAAATCAAAGCAAAAATGGGTGAAACATCAAATGTTGCCTGCAGATTCATAACATGGTTCTTTGTAGGGTAACACAGACAATGATATCTACTTAGGTCTGAACTACCAGAGTCTGTTTTAATTGTGGCATCATGAGCCACTAGCAATATCTGTACAAAATCATAGTTATTACCCCAGACCTGTTCATTTAGAGAGAAAGGTTATGTCATAAAAAAATAGCTCATGATAAATATGCCTACATCTCTCTATTCCCTCTCTGGGCTCAGATATTTCAGATTGTTAACATTCAACAACCAATAGAGACCAGCTGGCTCTGTTCTGGTCACTATCTCTATCACCATAACCATCATGATACTACAGAAATGTTGCTGTGTTAGTTCAAACTAAGAGCTGTATACTATTCTGAAGGTTTTATTAGACTTTAATGAATCTCTCAATATAATTGCCGATTCTTAATATGTATAAAGTGTTGTGTTGCATATAGAAACTTTTGAACTTATTCCTGAAAAATCATAATTAACTTTATTATTTGTACAAATACAAAAAATATCCAAGAGAGAAATTGCCCACTTTATATTACCCATGTTACATATCATACTGAGTTTTCAGGGCCATTTGCAGAAAATGAAAGAAAGAAGAGAAATTGATCAATTATTAATAAGAAACATGTTTCTAGCCTTATAATTTCATAAGACACACCATATTAAAAGAAGGGACTTAAAGAAAAAATTTCCTATTACTAAAAAACAAGAAAAGGAAATTTTAAAAGTAATGCTTGTTCTTTTTATAATCAAATTTTTAATGTTCTGTTTCTTTAGGAGACAAATGATGCTCATGCCCTTCCTGCTTGTAGCCTTAGTCTCTCTCTTCCTGTCCTTCTCTCAAAGGGACAGCTTCTGCTTCTCCCCACTTTCCCCCTATTTACAATGACAAAGTTTCCTTAAGAATTCACTTGCTTATAGTAACTTTTATACACAAACCCATGTACATACATGCACTCACACAATTAGTTTAGGAGAAGAAGGACTATGTCCTTTGTAAACAGGTAGATCTTCCCACATACATCCAGCTCTCTAGACCCCCACTCAACACAGTCTGTTCCTTCTTCTGCTAACAATCTTATCTTCTCATCACTTATGTTTCTCTGTCTGTCTGCACCCTGACAAGGCACTTTATCTAAAATGCGGAACCCAGTTTAAATACTTCTGGTTCATTTTCAATGGCTATCAACATACATAAAAACATTAGAGTTGCAGCAATGTCACTGGATGTTTAGCTCTTCATCTAGATTCATTATTCTCTACTTCTCTAACTTTTCTCTGGTTTAATTATTTCTCTGGTTTAATTATACCTTAACATGGGGTGAAGTCTGGTAATTTATGTAAAGTGGCATGAATTTATATCCTTGATATTATAAATTTAAAATAATTCATAAATATTTATGGTTTTTCCTTTTGAAATATATGTCAGACTTTTGTCTATTTTTCTATAATTTCAAAGACTTTCAAAACATAATTTTCAAAACTCTAAAGCAATTTTATATTGTGAGTAAAATACAATATGAAAAACTGATATATATTTAGTACCACTGAGAGTCATTTTTCTAAAAATCTGGATAATACTTGATAATGATAGTCAATATGTGTTAAAGATCAAACTGCATTCAAGGGTGTGAATGAATACTTGTTTAAGAGATTACTCATGTTGTGAATATAAAAGTTGTACTAATGTGGTAGAAAGAAGCCAGTATGATGGGGGGGGCATCAAGTAAATATCATGCATCTATAAGTTTTGAAAGAGAAGCTGCTTTACCTCATGTGAGAAAAGTGAATTAGCACAGCTTTTTCAACAAATGATAGAATAGGATTAACAATAATGGATTACTCAGATTAATTTGTAAGACCCTCACCCCTTGTTCTCAAAGGGGTGAGAAGAAATTTCCTAGCAGAATGTTTTCCCAGGAATATAATGGTCTTCCCATCTCCCACCTGGGAGATTCCGAGCACAAAGTCACTTAGCTCAGCACAGCCAGCCACCTGGTACAGGCTGATAAAGATGGTCTAACTCAGAAACAGTGGCCTTGCTCTAAGAACAAGGACAAAGCTGACTTAGCAGGATGGGAGGAAGCAAAAGTTTTGAACCTGAGACAAAGCAGCTTCAAAAAGCCTCTTTATAGTTATGCCTTTAAAAGCTTACCCCACAGAGGAGATATAAGTCCTCTCTCTACCTCACTGTATGGAGTCAGTAGACAGAGTTTCCTAACATGTTTGTATTATGCTGATTAAACCTTGCTTATAACAGTCTGGGCCTTTTTGGTGGTCTCTCTCTGGGGTCTTAATCTGGGCACAACAAATTATATTAGAAATAACAGGTTGGTGTGAAAGTTCTTAATTGCACTATACTATGATGAACATGACTTTGATTGATCCTTTAAGTTAGATATTTTTACTTTACAAAAGTGTAGATATTATAGGAAAAGAAATTATCACTGATACCATAAATATTATTAAATTGTGCATATTCAAGAGTTGCTAACTTCATGGTGGTTTCTGTGATTTGGGAATAAGTTGATGAGATATTCTTAATCTGGAAAATATTACCATAACATACTATGCATAGACACTAGACAGATTGTCCTACAGTCCCCAGAAAAAGTTTGTTCTAAGTGGATAAAACATCCATGCTCTGGTAAGATATTTTAATGGCAATGTTTAAAGACACTGGGCTTCAGTGAGTAAATGAGAAGAATCATTTTTACAGCTGTGCTAAGTTCTGCTACAACCTTGATGATTTGCAAATACACATAGAACATTTTAATTTCTAAGAATTTCTGAATACTATGGTCATTCCTTGTACTGTAGTCAGTCCAAGTCAGGATGTAGGATGTAAAAAGATCATGAAAGTCTCTGTGTGGTTTTGGTTTCTCTGGTTCCTGGTAGAGTTTCAACATTAAATTTTGATCTCAAAACATTTTAACCATTTATCATCCTGGAAAATGTAATAATGCTAATTATATCTGTTTTAAACTTTCCAATAGTAGGAATACAGTGTGATATCCAGATAACACAGTGTTTATCTTCTCTGTCAATGTCTGTGGAACAGAATCACCAGGTCATGCTGGACTAGTCAAAATTTTGAAACATGAATGTCTTAGCCCCAGCTAAAACAGGGGATGTTCATAATCTCCCTGTCTATAGGTCTTCCAGTTTACAGCAAAAATCCAATCAGTGTTTAGTGACAATATGTCTGGACAGATTCTTCTTTCCCATTCAGCTGTACAGAGCCTGAAGATGTGACAACTTATTGCTGTGTAAAAGGTAAAATACATCTCTCCCACAGTGATACAAGTAATAATATAAACCATTCTGGGAAGCATAATTGTGAGCCTAGGATGTCTAAACTGCACTAATGGTTTGTTCTGAAATATATTATTACTGAAGTTTTGAACAATGTATCTGTGCACCATGTGATCTCTTTTGTGATTTTTGTTGTTGGTGGGGCCCAAGCAGATTGTAGCAGGTCGGACTGGTCCTGGAAATAGTGAGGTTCCCTGACCAGGAGAGTCATGCAGACCCAGCCATGCAGGGAGCAGATTTGCAGGCAACAATGAGTCCCTCGAAGGGGCAGGTTTCCAGCAGGGAGCAGCTAGGCAAGTGAGCAGGTGGGAGATACATGGACAGACACATTGTACAGAATAGAATTGGATATTTATTACTTGGAGGAGGGAGAGAGAAGGAGAAGAGGACAGAGAGAGAGAGAGAAAAGGGGGGTAGGAAAAGTGGGGAGAGGCAGAATTGAAGCTGCTTTTCCGAGAGGAAGACCGAAAAAAGAGCAAGCTCATTCCAGAAGCTGAACATCAGCCTGCCTCAGCAGATGGGGGAAGGAATGGGTGTGGCTTGTCTCTTAAAGAGAAGAAAGTCATAACATTTCCAGCTCTTTTTTATAATAAAAAGCGAGAGATTGGACACCACAGTTTGACGGAATTGGGGCCACGGATTCTGAAGACTGCTTCCTGCTGATTTGTGGGCATCGTCTTTGTGGGGGGTACCTGAAAAGCCTGGGTGCTGGCCACATCCTGGCATAGCTGGTCTCTTTGTTTCTGTCTGGTGTTTGTGGCATGGAAATATCTGGTGTCTCTTATATTGCTTAAGGTATTGGCAGAACAAAGAACAAAGTTAAATTAAGGGAAAAAAAATTAGGACCAGGAAATTGAGGGGGATGTGTCTGACCTTTTTAAGGTGGACTCCTTAATTTGGCTCACTGGAACTCACAAAACCTTTTTGGGTTTGTGAAAGCAGAAGTTTTAGACACATACATTGTATACTGATTGTAATATATTTTTGTACAAGGCAAAGTATTTTTAAGACTTTGGAAGGCAGCATAAGAGAGAAATTTTAAAACTGGCAAAACCTCTAGCTATCAAACTATCAGAAATCTTTGAGAAGGATAAGATTTTATTTGAGTTACTGATTAAAAAATGACAGAGAACTTACTTGGTTGGCACCTAGAGCTACTCTTTTTTGGGTCCTCTATGGTCGCTGAAGGTTGCACCTGACGTTTGCTCTTTAACACAGGGATTGCCAGGCTCCAGAACACCCTGTGCACTAAGAAATCTGTAGGAAGACAGGCCTGCCTTGACCTGAGTAGCTAGGCTGCCAATTCCAGCTATTCTGTCCACACCAGGGGATCTTTAGTTTAGATTCCAGACCAGGAGATCTTTAGTTTAGATGAAAGGGAGTTTTGCCCAATGGTCAGTGCTTGGAAGTTGAAGCAAGCTATGGATGGACATTGTTGTGTGCCCATTTGTCTTCTGCCTTTTTTGGAGGAAGCAGAGTTTTGCTACTAGGAGCCAACCTGTCTCTTTTTGTTATAAAAAGTATTTTTAATAATTAAATATTTAAATATCATATTCTGGAGATCTCTGAGCAGTTGAGGGCTGTTTATTCGGTATAACTGTAGTATAGAATCTGTCTGGAAGGTTGGGTTTAAGCGTGACTGTCCTGGCTCTGAACAGGTAAGATTTACACCATAATAAGGCAGAAAGAAGAAAAAAACTGCTTGCCATATAAGGTTAATGACAGAACTGACAATAGTAGAGAACAGCTTAATATATTTTAAATGAGGGTTGGATTAAATATAAGGCATTTTTGTAAGAGACTTAAAAGTACATACCAGTTTAAAACATGAGACTTATGATTTTGTAGTCTGAAATGAGATGTAATGAACAATCATTATACACAGAAAGAGTGAACAGGAATTGTGCAATGTGGATGCTTTTGATTGGCCCTACCAAAGGCATTCCACTGTGCAAAACACATGTAACAGAGTCAACAAGAGGATTTTAGTGAAAACCAGGGGATAAGGCAGGTTATCACCTGACCTGGCTCTTAGCCAAGATGGCAGCAAAGGTCACCTGACCCCAGTCAACATGGCAGCAGCCAAGTGTTATATGAAAAAGCAACATTTTTTTGAGCTGTAATGATTTTTAAGCTTAATAAGAGGGAAATAAAGGCATGATCTGCCCTGTAGCTGAGTCGCCATGTCACTCCACAAGCCACAGAGGGGAGCAAACGTGTGGAACCAAAAAAACTACACCATGCCATGGCTGGAATAGAAATAGCCTGCTGGAATTTTAAAAAAGCTTGGAAGCCACCATGGGCAATTGCTATCCAGAGCCAAAATTGTGAAAACTCGTGAAACAGTGGAACCCAAGGCCTATAAGGGGAATGGGTGAGAATCAGCATGAACACCCAGGACTTGTGGATGAGTGTCCTCGGACCATGAGTGGGATGTTATGGCCTGGCTGGATCTGGTCATTCGGGATGATTCAGAAACCAGAGAGGCTGGGGCCACTCCGAGCAGGCTTTACGAGGAGGTAAAAAAAAGGAAAGAAAAGAAATGGGAAAAAAAGATGAAGAAATTGGGGGACCCTGGGTCCCCAGTCAAATGAACTGTATGGGGACTGTGCAGTGTTAACAGATGGGCTGATTGACCCTGGGTCAGTCTATACACGATTCTGGTTAAGGGAAGCAACTGAAGCAGAATGAGGGAGACTCACTGATTGAAGCCAGCAAGCTGGTGGTGGGAGTGGAAAAAAAATCCAGTTCAGGATCCTGACCCTGGGAAAGGAGTTTTGGTCAGGAGCGCCTATCCAAGTCACATGGCACATGGCACCAATTTTTAAAAATGCTCCAAGATACCTGGCAGCAACAGGCAGCAGGCCCACAGAGCAGCTAGTCCCAGGCAGAGACAGCTGCCCATTCCCAAGTGGTGGCTGGTGGGTTGGTCCCAGCGAGCCCGGGGGTGTGAGCAAGCGACAGGTAGAAGACACATAAACAGACACATTGTACATAATAGAATTGGATATTTATTACTCAGAGGGGAGAGAGGGGGCGTGGGGAAGAAGGAGAAAAGAAAGGAGAGTGAAAGAGATGGGAGCAGGAGAGAGGTAGTTCCTGCGCCAAAAGGGAACAGTGAGAATCAAGATGGTGAGAGGAGGGCAGGGGTCGCCCAGAGTGGCTGTGGCTTGTCTCTTAAAGTGACAATTAACCATAACAATCTCTAATATACAAAGTCAAGTGAGTATGCCCATTTGGTCTTGCATTAAAAACTAGGATACATTTCCTTCAAATTTCTTCTCTTATAAGACTATTAAAAATTCTATTCTCTAACAGAAAAGGCAAGTCATAATGATTAAAGTTGTTGGTGTGCTAACAAGTCTAAAATTCTGTACTTTCATGCTGTGCTAGAGAGATCACTCCGCAGTTGAGAGTAGGTACTCTTGTAACACAGAACCTGAATCTGTTTCTCAGCACCCATGCTGTTTGGGTCAATACTGTTCCTATAACTCCCACTGTCTTCTAACATCTTTGGAAAATGTATTTCCGTGCTCACATATATACATACACACACACACATACACATACACACACACACACACACACATTAATACACTTAAAAATAAAGTGCTTATGCTGAACCTGTACTGCACTTACAAAAGGCCTGAGCTTTGATCAAAGCTGATAACTCTAAATAAATTTAAAATAGACAAAATTGAAAATGGAATTAGTGTTTTATTTATTTATTTATTTATTTATTTATTTATTTTTGGTTTTTTTCGAGACAGGGTTTCTCTGTGGTTTTGGAGCCTGTCCTGGAACTAGCTCTTGTAGACCAGGCTGGTCTTGAACTCACAGAGATCCGCCTGCCTCTTCCTCCCAAGTGCTGGGATTAAAGGCGTGCGCCACCACCGCCCGGCGGAATTAGTGTTTTATAATAAAAGAAAATTATGTTGAAGAATCATGATGAAACCACTGTATTCTCAATGGTCCACATAATAAAACTCATAGAAGCATCATAACAATGAAAGATCACATTAAGACCATAATGATTTAGGCCATGCATTAGGTATATTAAGCATCTATCTTGGAACTGGGTTAGCAGTAATCAGATCGTCTGTCCTGGTTCTCTAGAAGATCACAACATTTTGGACTCTTGATTATTTAAAGCCTTATTTATATTTTATATGAATATGCAATTATATGCATGTTTTGTGCATGTTTGTATGTATGTATGTATGTATGTATTTGTGCATGTATATGTAACATGGACACACATTGATTTTGGAGACGCCAAAAGATGGGGTCAGATTGTTCAAAATTAGGGCTACACAGAAATATGAGCTGCTGTGTGAGTGCTGGAAATTGAACCCAGGTCCTCTGGAAGAACAGCCATTGCTCACTACAATTGAACCATCACTCTAGCTATCTGGGCACCTTGGTTATAGATCAATGTGTATTAATTCAGTTTGGCAGAACACTGAGATGATCCTGTTATGTTCCTTGAAGGTACATGGGTTTTGAAAATAATTTAGAATAGTAGTAGAGAGATGATACAAAGGCAGAACCTGGGTAACTTCTCTTCCCCCAAAGCACTCCACATTATTAGTACTGTGTGTTTTAATGTGGAATATTTTAGTATAATGAAACCTAGTGCTTGAGTTTTACTTTGATTAAAATACTCTTGATAGGATGCTTTGATTACTTTTTTGTATAATATTTGTGTATAATATCATAGAATCTTCTTTTACAGCATCTAAGCAACAAGGAAAGTTTAATTAATTTCATATTTATTTTCTTATTTGGAAAGCAAACTAGACTATTAAAACTATTTGAGATATCTCATAGAGTTCTGCACTAAAAACAACTGTCCCTTCTTCCAGTACTTTCTTGTCTGTTTCTCTGGAAGAATACTGATGCTTGCTTCTATTTATTTCATTTTTGGTAGATTTTTTGTATATAGTTATTAAAATGATCTTTTCTCATTTTACATACTATCCCAATTCCCATGCCCTCCCAACCCCCTGCTCCCCCTCTTTTTGTCCATACTAGAACCCACACTCACACCTCAGAGAGGGTAAGTATTCCCATGGGAAGTCACCCTATTCTAGCACATTGCTTCAAAGTAGGACTGTAATTGGAAAACATTCATTCATTTCTTAAACTCCCATACCTGAAGAATCTCACAGAAACTATATGAGTTACCATATTGTTTAGCCTACTAGCCCAGGTTTCTTATTGGCTAGCTCTTATATCTTAAAATGGACCTATATTGGTCATTTTCATTTTCAAGATGAATATGCTAGTTTTAGTATTGGACGTTAACTGATGCAATTTGCATCAATTTTTATGGACAGGTGTGTAATAAAGTATACCTGAGTGTGAAAACAAAGTGAGTAATCATTTCCATTATTTAGTGTATTGCCAAGATTTTGTGTCCTAACAGGCAAAATTCAGGCATCTGTCTTCTTTTGACAGCAGCATAGTGTCTGACTCTGACTCTGCCAAACCTTTCTTTATATCTCTTCTAGCCTGGCTATATTCTGCTCTATTATAGAACAAAGCAAATCTATTCATTTACGATTAAGAACAATGCATATACAGAAGGTCATCCCACATCAAAGGACCAAGGCCCTAACCCCCATATCTAGGCTGAGGTAGGTATCCCTTCAAAAAGGATGGGTTACAAAATGATAGTTCAAGCACTTGTGATAAATACTGGTCCTATTCTTAGTAGTCCTACAAACTGCCCCAAACTACACAACCATCACCTACAATCAATGGGTGTAGTTTGGTCCTTTACAGGTTCTGTGATATCAGTTCATTTTAAAGTAATAAGTAGCAGCATTTTCAGACTGCATGTTGCTGATGGTATAGGTAAAATTTGTCTGTCCATTATCCACTGCCAATGAACCTAGAGGGGATCTAGATATTATCTGTAGTGATCGGGCCCCATTCTTGATGTGTTGTGTTAGTGACTGGTTTATTTTTGTTTGTTTATTTTTTATTTCTTATAGCACTATGACCTCTGGTCAGTCTTTACCCTGGAGTCTGAGCTGGAGTCTTGGAGATGGGATCATCTCAATGTCAGTCCTTGAGACTAAACTGACAACATCTGGCTTTCCGAAATTCCTTATCAGAGACTTACAATACCAAACATTATGTCTCTAATCTAACATGTACTCTACAGAAAATAAAAACTCACACTTGCTCCCAGGACAAGTGTTCCTGCCAGACATGTAAAAACTTACTTAAGTAGGTGAACTGATGATTGACCTACTATTGATGCTAAAACTAGGGTTGCTATCCTTGACAAAATTCATATTTTTTGGACCTATATTGGTCATTTTCATTTTCAAGATGAATATGCTAGTTTTAGTATTGGACGTTAACTGCAATTTGCATCAATTTTTATGGACAGGTGTGTAATAAAGTATACCTGAGTGTGAAAACAAAGTGAGTAATCATTTATACATCCCCATGCCAAATAATAAATAACAAATACAGATTTAGAGTAGGAAGGAAATGGAGTTATTCGGCAAATTCATGTTCTGGGGAGCTGTAGGTGCCATCTAGATATGTGCCATATTTTCTCATTAGCAAATGCTGAATATTTTATACCACAATGACACTCATGGGAGTCAATAAAGAAAAAAATAAATTAGTGTATTTTTGAAATGGACAATAATCATCAATTTCAGGAAAAGAAGAAGTAGAAGTAAACTTCTTTGGGCCTTTTCTGTTGAACTGAGCTTTTATAAGGTGAGTTACAGGTTTCAGGTATTTAGACTGTACCAAACAAAATTATGCAATCACTGTGTCGCTGAAGTCCACAGTAATTTAGGATTAACTTAGATCTGTTTCTGTGGTAACTCCTCATTTAAAAGGTCTATCCAGAGACTGATTTGTGAGTACCTGGACATGGAAAAGGAGAGGTGCTGAAGAAGAGTGTTTGGTGTGTGTTGGTGATGACAAACTACATCACAGAGAACAAAGAATAATCGTGGATTTTATCTCCTGAGACATTTTTGTTGATTATATACATAAATAAATTTTCCTTACTTAGCAAAGCAAACTGTGTAATAATAAAAAGACAACATTAGAGTCATTTTCAAACATAAACAGCACTGTCTATCTGAAGTTTATAGTGACAGCTTAGACATGAGCCACAACAAGTCTTATTCACATTGACGAGTTTGTAAAATTTCCCTTATTTTTATTGAAAAAAAAAATTTTCGCCTCCTCCCCGCCTCCCATTTTCCTCCCCCTCCTTCCGCCCCTCTCCCCCTCCCCCCACTCCTCTTCTCCTCCCTCTCCAGTTCCAGGAGGAGTCAGGGTTCCCTGCCCTGTGGAAAGTCCAAGGTCCTCCCCTCTCCATCCAGATCTAGGAAGGTGAACATCCAAACTGTCTAGGCTCCCACGAAGCCAGAACCTGAAGTAGGATCAAAACCCCGTGCCATTGTCCTTGGCCTCTCGTCAGCTCTCATTGTCTGCCATGTTCAGAGAGTCCGGTTTTATCCCCTGCTTTTTCAGTCAGAGTCCAGCTGGCCTTGGTGAGCTCCCAATCGATCGGCCCCACTGTCTCAGTGGGTGGATGCACCCCTCGTGGTCCTGACTTCGTTGTACATGTTCTCCCTCCTTCTGCTCCTCATTGGGGATATAGGAAGGTTGGATAGGGGAGCAGGGAAACTCATATCTTAGTTAAGGGAGCCACCTAAGGGTTGGCAAGAGACTTGAACTTGGAGTGGCTACCAGATGCCCAGGGCAATGTCCCCAGTTAGTTCCTTGGGCACCTGAGGATAGGGAACCTGAAATGAACCTATCCTATAGCCATACTGATGAATATCTTGCATATCACCATAGAACCTTCATCTAGCGATGGATGGAGATAGAGACAGAGACCCACACTGGAGCACGGGACTGAGCTCCCAAGGTCCTAATAAAATTTTCCTTTTTAAAATGTTATGTGTCGGAATATTTTCTTTGCTTGCATATAGCTGTGCAATGGTGTCCTTGGAGCTCAGAACAGGGCATTACATTCCCTGGAATTTGAATCATACAAGGTTTTGAGCTGCCATGTAGGTACTGAGATCCTAACTCAAGTTCCCTGTCAATAAAAAGTAATCCTCTTAATCACTAAACGTTATGTCCAGCCCATGTCATTTGAGGTAAAATGTTTTCTCATTTTGTAATCATATTTTGTATAATTTTTTCACCTCACCTGTCTAACACCACTGCATTCATTGTAGAATAAACACCCAAATTCATCTTCACATTTGAAATAAATGATATTTATAAATAAAGAAATGAGATTTTGTCTGACTTTGAAACATAAATGTTGAAAGAGCATCAGAATTAATCAGTTGATAGAATCAAATTAAACCATTAAAATAAAGGAGTGAATTCTAAGCAATTATTATAGTGATTTTGTCAGGTTCATCAAGTTTTTATATTGAGTACATGTGGTTTATTCCTGACACATACGGTAACAAAGTACATAATAATTTGTGAATACTTTGATTAAGAATTTAAAGTGAGTCTGGCAAAAAAACAAACAAATAAATTAAACCAAACCCACACAATTGACACACATCTTTACACATGAAGCCTATGACACTGTTCCTAAAAATTTTTAAACATTAATCTAATCTTTCACACCTACTGCAATCATGGACAGTTTCTCAGGGAATCTGTGAGTTAACAAGGACTCCACACTTTCCTGAGAAAGAGATATGTGAGAATTGTGTCTCTTTATTTTAGTTTTATTTAAATATACTTAAAAAATTCAATCTACTTTTAAAGTTATCTCTTATTCTACCCTTTATTCTAGAATAAGCAGGTTTATTGTTTCCATATATCATCAATCCATGCATTACTTTAATGTTTAATTTTATTGTTTTCTTATTACAGAAGATTCAAAATATAATTGTATTTTTAGTTTTTAATATTTATTTTGTGGTGTATCATTTTGTTTATTTTGAACCATGTTTGCTTTACTATAAAGAATAAGTCATTCTCTGAAACTAACATGTGAAAACACTGCACAAATATTTTTTAGGAAATATTTGGTCAGTAATGTTCACTTATCCTGATTTTGTTTCTTTGTGATAAGTTGATTAAAGTAAAGTTCTATAGATCCTTTTTTTATTGTATGAGAAAACATGTCTCGGGATAGATCATGAAATATTTTCTTAATTGTCAATTTTAATGTTGGTAAAATTGTGTATATGCAAATAAATTATTTAGGAGTGCCTTATAAACTTTTTATATTGATTGCTTAGCTGTACCATGCTAAACACAGTGTAATAATTCTCTTTTCCCAATACCCTAAAGAATAATCCAAGTGCTTCCTTTTAAGCCAAATGTCCATATAGCATCAGTGAACTTTATGTTGTAGTGGTGTTTAATTTTTTTTTATAAATAAAGTTTCCCCGAAGATTGAAAAAATAAAAGTCACACTGGTCAGTCTTACAGAATAGGCAGGCGGTGACACAAGCCTTTAGTCCCAGTAGCTATGCTAGGTTGCCATAGAAACCAGACAGTAGTGATACACACACTTAATCCTTGAAGTATAGAAGATTATAAAATGGAAGGAGACAGCTCTCAGTCTCAGTATCATTCCGAGATTTTCTGGAGGCAGGTTCACCATTTTCTGACACAGTTTGAGGTAAGAGTCAGTCGCAGGTTGCTTTGATTTTTTTTTGGTCTTCAGGTTGAACCCAAATATCTGAATCTGATATTTTGTTAATTATGCTTCATTATATAATTCATATGACCTGCTTTTGGTTATAATTATAACTATTCATAAAATTCGTGACTTATATTCCAGTCTTTTTCAGTGATTTTTCTCCCATGTTCAACATATGTGAATCACTTGTTCAAGAAAGCATTAGTTGAAAACCTGCCTAACTGACTTGTATCATTACTGAACAGAAACCCACAGTTTGGTACCAAATAACTGAAATATTTAGGGCAGAATGAAAGTACTATTTAAAATGGATGATAGAAGGAAGGGTGGATAAAGATGACGGGGGATAGAGAGTTGATTTCTTTTATATAAATGATAGGGTCAGCTTTTATACAGAAATGACTTCCTGAAAGAAAATGACAACTTTGCATTGAGGTTGTGATCTAAATTTTTGTGGCTCTCTAAAAAGTAACTGCATAAAAAAGGAGACATCAAAGTGGGAGTGAGACAAATTGAGAAGAAGATGGTGGTCATCTTTTTTGGGAAGATACTAAGATGGAAATGATAAACTGATATACATATGTGTAACTGTTTGGAGAAAACAGAGACTTAGAAACAGTCATGATAGATGATAGATAAAGAAATAGATGATAGATAGATAGATAGATAGATAGATAGATAGATAGATAGATAGATAGATAGATAGATAGATAGATATAGATAGATAGAAAGATAGATAGATAGATAGATAGATAGATAGATAGATAGATAGATAGATCGCTATTGGTTGAAGTTAGCAGAGAGACCATCTACAAATTTCCAGGATTCCTCTAGGACAATGGTTGATGCCTTCTCTAATTTGGTTTACACTACAATAACCTGGACTAAGAATAAATATTATTCAACTAGGTTGAATGAGAGAAACACTAAAGTAAATTTGAACTCATGAATAAAGATACTTAGGTACTTGAACAAATCAAAGGCCTTGTAAGGTTATGAAGTACCTTGTGTTTAATAAACTGCTGCCATATGAGATTAACATGAAAGCAAATGTGTCTTACATAGGTATATGAAATTATTCTTGTACAGAACCATGACTGTTACAGAATGTATGACCAGAAATTAGTGTCACGTGTGGACTAGACAAACCACTCATTCAGCCAGATGAGACTAGGTAGAGCTCTCATGTGCAAACAATTTCCCTAGTTCCCTTGCAAATGCACCTCACACTGATGCAGAGTGAACTGTTCTTCTCCAGTCAAGCAGCACATTGCAGCTGAACCTCTCCAAGCAAGGAGGTTTTTGTTAGGGTCTGTATCACTGTGGAAGGAACATGTGTATCTTGGAAGCAGTAATAAACTCCCAAATCCTCAGCCTCCACTCTGCTGATTTTGAGAGTGAAATCTGTCCCTGATCCACTGCCACTGAACCTGTCAGGGACTCCAGAGTTACGTTTCGACACCAAATAGATTAGGAGCTGTGGAGACCGGCCTGGCCTCTGTACGAGCCAACTCAAATAGGTATTTCCATCACTATGTAAGAGACTCTGACTTGACCGGCAAGAGATAGAGGCTGGTTGTCCAATGGTAACTGACAAAGAGAGTGGATTCTGGGTCATCACAACATCACCAGTTGTTCCTGAAATTATAATAGAAAAGTTCAAAGTTACGTGTAAACTTATTCAAACTTTGAGAATTCCCTTATGTTATTCATGTTAAGAAACTTTCTGCTATCCTTTGTGTTTCTTTTAAAAATAAATCAAATGATTTTTTTCATGAAAAAAGTTAGTTGAAGTGTCTAGAGATCATAGTCTGTACCACACCTTCCCATGTAAATCAGAATCTCCATATCAGCACAGATTATGCCTCTTTAATTTCTCATTATCACATAAATAAACCTCCAAAGTGAATTCTGGACAACAGGACCTGCTTCATCACACATGAAAGCATTCAGAGTAAGTCAGAGGTATCTCCCTATCCCCTTTCCCACTTATGTCTCCCTTTATCCTTACCCAGAATGCAGAAAATTTGCAGAAACAAGAACTGGACAGGACACATCATTTTGAGAAGATAAATTATGTAGAGTTATCAGTGAAGGAAAGAGCACAGTTGAGCTTTTATTTAACCCAACAAGGCAGGGACCTCCCTGGGGAACAATATGCAAATACCATAGGTTGCATAACACTGTACATAGAGAAGACAGTTACAGGGGCTTCTTAAATTTGAAAAATGACTCAAACAAGTCTTATTCTATAATGGGAGTATAATTAATAAAACAAAATGTGGAGAAGATGGGAGACTATTAGGATGCTAAAAAACTGATAATGTAATTCAAATCAATTGTAAACATGTATTACTGTCCTCAAAATTCACCTCATAAAAGATGATATGCTCATCATATCCTCACATTACAGCCTCATTATATAATCTCATAAATAACCTCAAAATGTCACTCAGGTTAGAGCTTCATTCACTGAAGGATTCATATCAAAACCCATATGTGAAATGACTCAGAGTTTCTAAGATAATATGAAGAATGACATTTAAATATTACCAAAACCATTCTTATGTAATATTGAACATGCTGTCTTCTTTAGCAGGCTTTCTTGCTTACCTGTAAACAGTTAACTCTGTTATTAAAGCAGTAACAATGAAAATAAACCTTGTTGTACAATTTGCAGCCTTGTACTAGAATTCCTTGAGCCCCTGTTTTCCTGATTTCAGTTTTCCAGGCATTAATGTTGAAAGGCACCTTGGAAAGCCTCTCACACATGATACCCAAATGAAGACAATAGAGGAAGATTCCCTGGAGAACATTGGCAATACAAGTAAGTGAGAAAGGGTACATTTACTTACTCTCTGTGATGCTAACAACTTTGGACAAAATGAAACTTAGCAGGAAGTTTATTTACATTTACTTGGTGATATACTCTATAGGCCCACAATACTGTAAGATATCTCACAAATACATAAAGTCATCTTATAGGCTTCATTCTTAGGGCTCCCTGAGAACTAAGGAATGTCAGGAGGTAGTGATAGCTTTTTGTAAGCACATTTGCAAAAGGAAATGGTGTTTATAAAGTGCTGATCTGTTAGTAAACTTTCATGTTAGTGTTCAGTATGACAAACAATACAGTTCTATCGATGCAAGAAGCAACCACTAGATACACAGAACAATTTTGTGGAAAAGGAGAAGTTGTAAATGAGCCTTACATTAATTAAGTCATAGGATGCCACTCATTCCTCACCTTTACAGTTTGATAATTCAGAAAAAGAATATTTCCTTGATAACCATTCCTCTGTATCTCTTCAAATTACTGTTTCTGTATTAGCCTGGGGGATTAGTATAATTCAAAAGAAAGGTTTTTGAAGCTTACATACCATCTCCAGTTTGTAGACCCACTCTGTTTCTAACCCTTTTAATCCAGAGTTCTTTACTACTTTCTTTGGAGCAGGAGGTACATCCAGAAGGTGAGCATACTCTTTGCATGATATTTAGAGAATTTCAACAAGCTAGCTCACCTACCAAAGTTTCATATATTGTGGGAATTTTGAAAAAGACATTTGAAAGACAGTGCTTGATACCTTAAGACTTGAATAAGTTGGCCAAGACTTGTTTAAAGTCTGCTCAAGTCTTTTAATTTAGGACTTGGTGACATCAAGGGACTTTTTCTAAGTATAATCATGTAAATATGTTATTGGAAATGAAAGACTTTGACAGTGTTAATGACAAATTTCAATAGACTATATGCTCAAATCAAAGAGCAAAAGAAAATTTCAAAGACTGCATATGATCCTGTGATGATATTGGTATTCCAAGTCTGCTTGCCTGCTTTGTGTAATTGCTATCAGGTGTTCATTCTTTTTTGTTTGTTTGTTTGTTTGTTTGTTGTTTCCCATTTCCCTGTGGCTATGACCTGATTTTCTGTCCCACCAATTTATTATTATTATTATTATTATTATTATTATTTTTACAAATTTTTACCTCTTCCCATTTCCCTCCCTCCCCTCCCCCATACCCCCTCCTCCTTCCTCTCCAGTCCAAAGAGCAGTCAGGGTTCCCTGCCCTGTGGGAAGTCCAATGTCCTCTCGCCTCCATCCAGGTCTAGGAAGGTGAGGATCCTAACAGACTGGTTTCCAAAAAGCCAGTACATTGAATAGAATCAAAACCCAGTAGCCGGGCGGTGGTGGCGCAAGCCTTTAATCCCAACACTCGTGAGGCAGAGTCAGGCGGATCTCTGTGAGTTCGAGGCCAGCCTGGTCTACAAGAGCTAGTTCCGGGATGGGCACCAAAGCTACAAAGAAACCCTGTCTCGAAAAACCAAAAAACAAACAAACAAACAAACAAACAAAACAAAGCAAAACAAAAACACAGTGCCATCGTCCTTGGCTTCTCAGTCAGCCCTCCATGTCAGCCACATTCAGAGAGTCTGGTTTGATCACATGCTCCATCAGTCCCAGTCCAGTTGGCCCTGGTGAGTTACCATTAGATTGGCCCCACCATCATAGTGGATAGGTGCACACCTCGCGGCCCTGACTTCCTTGCTCTTGTTCTTTCTCCTTCTGCTCCTCATTTGAATCTTGGGAGCTCAGTCCAGTGCTCCAAATGTGGGTCTCTGTCTCTATCTCCATCTATCACCAGATGAAGGTTCTATGGTGATATGCAAGATATTCATCAGACTGGCTATAGTATAGGGCCAGTTCAGGCGCCCTTTCCTCATCTGCTCAAGGAAAAAGCTGGGGACATCCCCTTGGACACCTGGGAACCCCTCTAGAGTCAAGTATCTTGCCAATGCTCAAATGGCTCCCTTAATTAAGATATATACTTTCCTGCCCCCATATCCACTCTTTCCCCATCCCAACTGTCCCATTCTCCCAAGCTCTCCCCATCCTCCCTTTCTCACTTCTCTCTCCCCATCTCCCCTTACCCCCATCCCACCGCCACCCCAAACTCTCAGTTTTTGCCTGGAAATCTTGTATACTTCCAATATCCAGGAGGATAACTACATGTGTTTTTTGGGGGGATTCACCTCCCTATTTAGCTTCTTTGGGATTATAAATTATAGGTTCAATATCCTTTATTTATGGCTAGAAAACACTAATGAGTGAGTACATACCATATTCATCTTTTTGGGTCTGGGTTACCTCACTCAGGATGGTGTTTTCTATTTACATCCATTTACATGCAAAATTCAAGATGTCATTGTTTTTTACTGCTGAGTAGTACTCTAATGTGTATATATTCCACACTTTATTTATCCATTCTTCCATCAAGGGGCATCTAGGTTGTTTCCAGGTTCTGGCAATTACAAATAGTGCTGTTATAAACATAGTTGAACAAATGCATTTGTAGTATGATAGAGCATCTTTTGGGTATGTTCCCAGGAGTTGTATTGCTGGATCCTGGGGTAGGTTGATCACGAATTTCCTGAGAAACTGCCACCCTGATTTCCAAAGTGGTTGCACAAGTTTGCATTCCCACCAGCAATGGATGAGTGTTCCCTTTACTCCACATCCTCTCCAGCAAAGGCTATCATTGGTGTTTTTGATTTTAGCCATTCTGACATGTGTAAGATGATATCTCAAAGTTGTTTTGATTTGTGTTTCCCTGATCACTAAGGAGATTGAGCATGACCTTAAGTGTCTTTTGGCCATTTGAACTTCTTCAGTTGAGAATTCTCTGTTCAGATCGGTACCCCATTGGAAAGACCTCCTATGCTCTTAGATGGGTAGGATCAATATAGTAAAAATGCAATTCTACCAAAGGCAATCTATAAATTCAATGCAATCCCCATTAAAATCCCAACAAAATTCTTCACAGACCTTGAGAGAACAATAATCAACTTTATTTGTAAAAACAAAAAGCCCAGGATAGCCAAAACAATCTTACACAATAAAGGAACTTCTGGAGGCATTACCATCCCTCAGTTCAGATTCTATTACAGAGCTACAGTAATGAAAACAGCTTGGTACTGGCATAAAAACAGAGAAATTGACCAATGGAATCAAATAGAAGACCTGGATATTAACCCACAAAACTATGAGCACCTGATTTTTGACAAAGGAGGTAAAAGTATACAATAGAAGAAAGATAGCATTTTCAACAAATGGGGCTGGCAGAACTAGTTGTCAACCTGTAGAAGAATGAAAATACATCCATATCTATCACCATGTCACACCAAATTTAAATGTTCTTGCGTTTGTTTCTAATTTTCAGTTATAAAGCCACAGACAACACTGTATTCTGATATCCATAGCTATCTGGTTCAAATGCCTTTTGAGTGTGGATAATATTAAAAATTCATTATAATGTCCTGCTTTAGCTCAGCAAAAAGCTGGTTCTGAATCTAGGTTTTGACCTGCTCACATTAAATCCAAACATGTTCCAAATTGAACATGTTTGGTAATCCCCTGATTCTGTGACACAGAAAAGAAACAACATTCTTTTTTTTCTTTTTTTGTGCTTATTTTTTTTATTAAAAATTTCTGCCTCCTCCCTGCCTCCTTTTTCCCTCCCCCTCCCCCCACTCCCTATACCCTACTTTCCTCCTCCTCTCCCTTCAGTCCAAAGAGCAGTCAGGGTTCTCTACCCTGTGGGAAGTCCAAGGTCCTCCCCCCTCTATCCAGGTCTATGAAGGTGAGCATCAAAACAGGCTAGGCTCCCCCAAAGCCAGTACATGCAGTAGGATCAAAACCCAGTGACATTGTCCTTGGCTTCTCAGCAGCCCTCATTGTTCGCCATGTTCAGAGAGTCTGGTTTTATCCCATGCTTTTTCAGTCCCAGTCCATTTGGCCTTGGTAAGCTCCCAAGGCCACCATCTCAGTGGGTGGGTGCACCCCTCGTGGTCCTGACTTCCTTGCTTATGTGAGTGAGGTAACCCAGACCCAAAAAGTTGAACATGGGATGTACTCACTCATAATTGGTTTTTAGCCATAAATAAATGATATTGAGGCTATAATTCGTGATCCTAGAGAAGCTAAATAAGAAGGTGAACCCAAAGAAAAACATATAGTTATCCTCCTGGATATTGGAAGTAGGCAAGATTTCTGGGTAAAAATTGGGAACTGGGGGGTGGGGTGGGATGGGGGAAAGGAGAGATGGGGAGAGAAAAGTGAGAAGGGGAGGATGGGGAGAGTTTGGGGGAATGGGATGGTTGCGATAAAGGAAGGGTAGATATGGGAGCAGGGAAGTATATATCTTAATTAAGGGAGCCATTTTAGGGTTGGCAAAAGTCTTGGATAAGAATGATTATTTAATATGATAAAGCAATATTTTCATCCACATAGAAAACTATCGATGAAGACATAAAGCAAATATGTTTAAAATCAAGTAACCAAAGGTCTAAATAAAAGTTGCCCAAAATTTAAGGATGATACATGTGTTCACTATTCTTGGTTACTAATTTGACTGTATGTGGAATGAACTACATTTAAAAAAAACAAAACAAAACAAACAAACAAAAAAAAAACTGGAGGGCACAGCTGTGAAAAATTTTATGCTTGGTTAGAAGTAGGTGAACCGACTTCTAGTCTGAAGCTTTGAGGAAGGATGACACACATCTTGGATACAGATCTTGACATTGGAAGCCAAGATCCTTTCATCAAAATCTTGAGTCAGGAAGACATACCATTAATATGCAACATATCTTCTACTGGAAATCTATATAAAGACATAGAAGGAGAAAGCTTTTTGCTCTTTTGCTGCTTGTCCTTGACTTGTTAGCACATCAATTATTTATCTGGCATTGTAGAATATTTCTTCAGTATTAAAGCACAAAAAGGGGACCAGCTGGGACACCAAGCCTTGTAGACCTGAGAAACCAGTAGATTCTTGAATTTTCTGTTCACCAGTAGCCATTGGCTGATTAATTAGAATGTATTCTTATAAATCATTGAAATAAAATCCAAATACACAAGAGATAGAGATAATTATTTTATAAATTCTGTGACTCTAGACATTCTTGACTAATATCTGACAATAACTGATATACAGTTAAAGTTTAGGATTCATAAATTCCTCAGGTTATAGTTGCTTATTCATTGTATTAATTACAATAAATACGACTGACAAAATGTGACTAAAAATAATCTTGTGTTTGCAAGCTTTCTTATGTTTTAAGCATTTGAAAAAAATCTAGTGGTATCCAATACTATGGCCAAAAGTAATGGCATGCCTTATTATTCTTATATATCTTTTGAGTAAATTTGGAGAGCTGAGGATCATGGAAGTGTTAGAAGGGGTGGGGGTAGGAAAAGATGGGAGTGTAGAAAAATATATAGCTCAATTAAAACAATAAAAAAAAAGAAAAAAAGCACCAAACCTCTAAAACTCTTGAGTCATCAGCTTTAGCCAACATCTCTTCTCAGGTAATCCACATTCCAAAAAAAAAAAAAAACTAAAAACAGCACATCCTGGCTTTTATTAAGAAAGCGACAGCTTGTCTACAGAGCTATGTAACTAGCTCAAACCGGGCTAATGGCTACTGTGCCAAACCAAAATATGGGCCCACACATTTATTAAGCTTTTAGTTTTAATATAGTATATAATAGAAATATGTAATATATTTACTCCTTTCTTATGCAAGTATAATTTTAGGATAAAATAAAGTACTTAAAATAAAATATCTCTTAAATTAAGATCTTGTAAAAATGCTATAAAAAGCTCAAGAAAATAAAGTTTTCAGTGCCTTCATGGACTGTATTTGGAATTTAAAGCTTAATTTGAGGTGAATAATACATGTATCCATATATAGGAACAATTATAAATATTACTCTGAATCAGTAGATTAGTAATTCTAGATTCTCTTTCAATAGAGAAGTCTTCATGCTTCAACAAGAAAATCTTTTTCTTTTTCCTTGTAGCATATAGAGCACAACAGTAAAGATTTGAATAGAGAAATGGGAAATGAGAATTGCTGTGACTGAATCATAATCTCAAAAATAAAAAAAACAGCAATAACAAAATGAAATGGAATATAAAATGCAAGATAAGATGTTAGTGACCATCATGGAGACATGAGGGAAGCACTCTTAGAATCTTTAACAAATACACCCACATATTTCACATAGTGTGTGAAATTTTCAATTGCTTTTTAAAAGATAGTATTATTTTTTCTTTTAATTGAAAACAGACTCTTCGCTCAAGCAATGCATCCCAACCAAATTTTTCTCCCACTCCACTTCTCCAATCTACACTTCTCCTCCCCTCTCCTCTGATTTACTCCTTCATATTTCCTTTTAAGAAAAATAAAAGGTCTCCAAGACAGGACTACCAATCTTCATATTGAATGTTGACAAAAAACTCAGTAGAGAAAAAGTCTCAAGAGGAAACAAAAGGCAGAGACAGCCCTGCTCCCACTGCCAGTACCACAAAAACACCAAGCTAAAAGCTATTACATGTGTGCAGATGATATGATGCAGGCCCCTTACTTGCTACTTCAGTCTCAGTGACCCCTTGTAAGGTCTGCCTAGTTGATTCAGTGGACCATTCTCCTGGAAAGACGGTAGGACTCAGAGTGGATTAGGAAAACAAAGAGATGTTTTCAGTCTGAAGGGTATGAAAGTACGTTTGTTGTATTAATTAATGCAAGCTATTTCATTGACCAATTTTTACCTGTATATAGCTAGATAGTTAGTTTAGTGGTAGAGCGGCTATCATGCACAAGAGGTTGGGTTTTGATTTCAGTAAAACCCTCAAACACAAACAAAACACACACATACACACACACAGATACAAACACACACAGGGTCACACATATTGAAACAGTCAAATTGTGGTGACCATCTAAGTAAAAGTGGTTGATAAGTTCTAAAATGGTGTATAAATAATTATAATTTTCTTGCAGCTAATTTATTATTCACAGTGTATGCAATATTTGAAAGCTTAGAATATGTACTTTTAGTAAATTAAAAGTATAACATTTGAGGGTAGTGATTTCATTTTCTCATTAATACCTTTTCATTTTTAAAAATCCCACTAAAGTCACAGGACTTCAGTCTCACGTTAAGGTAAAGAGTATAAATATCACCATGGACATAATCAGAATGTCCTGGTATGAGCTTCCATATAACCTCTTACTAACTTATTGGCCTAGTTTTGACAGAAAACAAAATTACATATTTCTAGTTAAATAAAATAATTTATTGAATGGTATAAAAGTTTAATACTGGGTACAGCAGGATGATTAGGGTATAGTTCTTTATCTAGATCTCATAATCCAGTCTTTTCCTAAGAGTCACTCAGTCTCTTCATTTTTGTGTGCCAACTAAGACCTATACACATCTTCCCAGTTTTTGAGAGCTTCGTGGTGTTAGTTTTTATTACATGTCCAGACTCTGAGGCAAAGACCATTGGCTCTGACTCTTGCCTACTCAGCCTCCTATAAACCTAGATCCCTAGGTTTGACAGAGTCTAGTTGGTGCACGTTTGCAGGTTCAATGACAATCGAAATTATTTGCATCTTCAGAACCCATCATACCTCATATAAAACATTTGTAATTTGGGCTTAGCAAATCCAGTTATTTCCCATAACAATATTGATCTCCTTGCTCAGTTATATACTTTATTAGTTCTCCTATGAAGATACTTCTATCCATCATAGCAAACAAATATCAAACAACACCTTTCTCGTGCTTATTACTATCCATAAGGCCTACCCTTATTCTTTGTCTGCCAGTTGAAATTTCATGCCAGCATTATATTGCAATAAAACCAGCACCACTGGTTTAAATGTGTCCACCAATCAGAGACTAATTTTCTTCTTTTGCATCGGTTTATGCCACTTTTGCCTCCAAGAAATTTGTTGCATGGTTTATTTGCTTTCTTGGTACTCAGATTTACCTCATCTCCTGAAATTAATCAGTTCACAGTCACATTTTTCTCTATTATACTGTTATATACTGGAGAATTGTAAAGGATGTAATCTGCAAAGAATGACATTTAAAATTTTCCTTCTGAAATAAAGGTCAAACCTGGTGAATTACTAGATCACATTCATCTCTCTCAAGTTATTAGAATCCATGTGTGGTAATTTGAGAGAGATAACCTCGATGTTCTTGAATGTTTAAATACTTGAACCACTTGATGTAACTCTTTGAAAGCATTAGAGGACATGGTCTTTCTGGAGGCAGTGTATCAAGGGAAGAATTATGAGATTTCAAAGGTTGGTGAAATTCCCTATGATTTTTCTGCCTTCTGTTTATGGACAGAGATTTAAGCTCTTAGCTGCTCAAACTCTCATACTTTTGCAGGCCATCTTCAAGTCTATATGAATTCATAAGCTCAATAAAAAGCTTTATTTTATAAGTTGCTTACTTTATGGAGTTTCATCACAGCCATAGAAAAGTAACTAGGAAAGGAAGATTTCACATGAGACTAGTAATCTAAACATGAGATACAATCTGTATTTTCAGAGCTCAAAACAAGAAAAAGAAATAAGTGACAACAGAATCTTTGATACCTTGTTCACACTTGCTCCAGCAACATTGCTTTGTAGGTCCACTGACTTCTTTTCTGTACCATTGAAAGCATATTTTGAACATAGTAGCAAACACCTAGTATTTATAGAATAGGGGAACAAGTGATGCTTTGTTTGTTGGTTTATTTACGTTTCTATGAGACAGTCTTTATTTTGCTAGCTCAGGCTTCTCTGAAATTTCCTATGAATTCCTGGATGACTTTGAAACTACAATCTTTCTTCTCAGTTTCCAAATGTATAAATTAATATCCTCATGAGACATTTACATATACTTATAAACCTGTATTTGGTAGTTTGGATGAAAATGAACTCTGTGGTTCATAGGGAGCGGCACTTTTAGGAACTGTGGGCTTGTTGGAAGAAGTGCATTGCTGGGGATGGATTTTGAGTTTTCAAATGACTCAAGGGAGGCCCAGTGCCACCCTATCTTATCTCAGCCTATTTATCCAGACATAAAATTTTCATGTTCCACTCCAACACCGTGTCAGCATACATGCCACCATGCTTCCCACAATAATAATAATGGACTAATCCTCTGAAAGGTAAGCCAGACACAGTTATGTTTTCCTTCATAGGAGTTTTTGTGGCCATAGTATCTCTTCACAACAATGAAATACTATTTATGTCAGTATATAAAATAAAAATATACAAAATGAATAAATATGTATGTTCATATAAATGTTTATTCATAATAACTAGGAAATTTAATCATTCTATATAGTCATGAACTGAGATATAGATAATGAAAATTTAGTACTCATACAAAGTGGAATTTTATTAAGGTACAAAGGAAACTAAAATCATGAAATTTGCACCATAATATCTGGAACTCAAAAATTTATCCAGAGTTATAAAGACTATTGTCACACATTCATTTACAAAACTTGAAACCTAACTTTGAAGTCCTAGATTTAAATCTTTAATGTGGAGTCTGGAATGGATGGAAACTAGAAAAGTGTGTTGAGAGAGGGATTGAGAAGTGACTTTAAGAGTTGAGAATATAGAAGAATGGGTGTGTCATGTAAGCAGGCATAGACAACATAAGTGTTGAAAATTTTAAGTAGAGTTAGAGCAGGGAATTTGGGAGAAGAGAAGGTATGGAGTTATAACCAAAAGTAAGATGGCATAGCAAATTTTCTATGAAAACACAGCATTTTCTTACTCTATATTTAAAGCAAAATCAATAAAACACAAAGCATGGTAAAGTGTTCCCCTACAAGACACTAGTTATTAAAGAAAGATCCTAGAATCACGTACAGGAATCTTCTACATGAGAGAGGCCCCAGGACAGGCTCTTCTCAATTTTCTTGATTGCCCATCAAAACTAGTAGGAACCTCTGGGGTCAAGACCCAAAATACCCTCAGGGTTTGAAGGTATTCAACAATGTTTAGGATTTCTAAGGGATTAAAGGGTCTCTGACTGTGTGATTTTCTAAATCAGTTCCTTTATTCTATCTTGATTCTTCTGTTCTTCTGTAAAGTTTCCATTTTGCACACACAGACACACACACACACATTCAGCAATTTTCTGACACAGCAATTTTACAAGGCTTGAAATTCTCAGGGTCATAAAACAGAAAACAGCTGCACAATGCAGGAACAGTCAGTTTACTTTATAGACAGAGGGAGGTATGACTAACAAAATGCCTGGGCCACTCTTTTTTTTGGTTTTATTTATTATTTATTTATTTACTTAATTATTACAGATTTATGCCTCCTCCATTTTTTAAAATATTTATTTATTTATTTAGTTATTTATGATGTATACAATATTCTGTCTGTGTGTATGCCTGCAGGCCAGAAGAGGGCACCAGACCCCATTAGAGATGGTTGTGAGCCACCATGTGGTTGCTGGGAATTAAACTCAGGACCTTTGGAATAGCAGGGAATGCTCTTAACCACTGAGCCATCTCTCCAGCCCCCCTGGGCCACTCTTAAGTGGTGAAAAGTTTTACATAAAAAGGTTTAAATTCTATGATGGGGAGTTTGTGTGCTATATCCCTACATGCATTTAACTAGACTAGAAGTTGGTGATTGATAAATGTAAACGAGGGAAGGAACAAATCATTTGACGTTTTCTGGAGTTGTGGCATGTGGGGAGGACATCAGGGTAGTGATGGTAACTGGCATAACCTGAAATACCAGACACAGGGAGCCTGGTCTTCATTATCATTTTCACCAATATTAGCTGACTAAAGGGGACCTCTCAGATCTAAGAATTGTATCTATCCTCCTAAGAGGTTGATACAAAGAAAAATCTATGGTTATATAGTAAAAAATCCAGGGTCTGACAATTTCCATCCACCTGGGTCAAATGGTGGCACTTATTCCCATGGTGCCAGTGTAAAAAGGATTAACTTTCATGGGAGCTGGTTAAATGATCCATGATAATTATTTTTCTTTTTATCCCTCAGTGTTAAGACACATATAGTTAATTTCCTTGACAAAAATCAACAAACCAGGGTGAGATTAAGTTCAGGGGACTAATAGTCTTTTAGATTTAGAACAGGGTGAGCTGAGGTTGAATTCATATCACATGATTCATATTAGCTGTGGGTGAATTCGGGACTCCTAGCCTTGTTAGCTGAGAGGACTATGGTTCCTTTAAGAGAGGATTTCTTGATTCAGCCACAGTAGGAAAACAGCTGTGCAATTTTCAAATGCAGCTTCCTGAGCTGTTCTGCCAAAGCAAACTCTGGCTATGAAGCATTTGAATGGTATTAGTGGCCCAGCTGTTAGTGTGCCCAATCAGGTAGAAGGGAAAGTAGCTGAGACCATGCCCATGGCTCAGAGCTCCTTGCCTGGGTAGGTGGCAGGATCAGGACTGCTAGGTGTGTACAAGCAGGAGAGCATGATGGTACACATATAGAGCAGAATTTTATTCAGCTACAAAGAAAACTGAAAACATGAAATTTTTAAGTAAATGTCTGTATCTAGAAAACTTAAAGTGAGTGACAAAGAATAATGTCATGTGTTCTCTCTCATAAGTAGATGCTAAATTTGAAATGTTGGCTTGAACATGTAATCTCCAGTATGTAAGGTTTGAGTTAGAAAGGAGTGATGAGAAAGGGACTGAAAACATAATTAAGGACTGCCTCTCTCTTCTTGTCCCACCCAGCTTGTTTCACTGGCCTGCCTGCAGCAAGCAAGGTAGGCGCTTTGTTTACGAACTACCCAACCTGCACGGAGATCTGATCTCGGCAACAGGAGAGACAGCAGTGTGGTGAGTTTGTGACCAGCAGAGGAAGCAGCACTGGACAGGGAACTCTGAAGTTCTTCATCCCCCACCCTATACTCCCTGGGCTCCTTGCAGGGGCTCTACACCCCGCATACTGCCTCTCTCTTCTTGTCCCACCCCGCTTGCATGCAGAACCCTTCTCCCTTCTGCCCCCTATCCTCTTTGGGCACAAAACACCATCCAGCTCAGTCTGTCTGGCGCTGGGGGCAAATCCTCAGGGCAAGTAGGCAGGCGAGACTTCCTTTGTTTCACTGGCCTGCCTAAAGCAAGCAAGGTAGGCGCTTTGTTTATGAACTACCCAACCTGCACGGAGATCTGATATTGGCACCAGGAGAGCCATCAGTGGGAGAGTTAATCTCGGTACCAGGAGAGCCGCCTTTGGGCACGGAGATCTGATATTGGTACCAGGGGAGACATCACTGGAGCACCAGGAGAGCTATCACTGCAGAGTGCCATCACTGGGAAGGTACAACAGTAGGCAAGGAGACCTAATCCTGTAAAAGAAGATCCATAGGGGAGCATTCGGAGAAAGAGATGGGCAGGCACCAGTGCAAGAATTCACCCAACAATCTGAAAAACTATATGAAACCACCAGAACCCAGCGACCTCACAACAGGAGGACATGAACACCTTAATCATGAAGAAGTAGATAAAACTGACTTTATGAAAGTGATTGACGCCCTTAAACAGCATGTAAAAAATGCCCTTATAGAAATGGATGAGAAGTATAACAGAAAGTTTGAAGAATTGAGTAAATCAGTGAATGTTACCCAAGGAAACCAAGGAAAAACAATCAAACAGATAATGGAAACAGTTCAAGACTTAAAAACTGAAATGGAGGCAAAGAAGAAAACACAAACAGAAGGCCAGCTGGACAGGGAAATTCTAGGTAAACGATTAGAGACTACAGAAGCAAGCATAACCAACAGAATACAAGAGATAGAAGAAAGAATCTCAGATTCTGAAGATACCATAGAGAAAATAAACACGCTGATCAAAGAAAACAGCAAGGCCAACAAATTCTCATCACAAAACATTCAGGAAATATGGGACACAATAAAAAGACCAAACCTAAGAATAATAGGAATAGAAGAAGGAGAAGAAGCGCAGCTCAACGGTCCAGAAAATATATTTAATAAAATTATAGAAGAAAACTTTCCCAACCTAAAGAAAGATATATCTATGAAGGTTCAAGAAGCATACAGAACACCGAATAGGCAGGATCAAAAAAAAACATCCTCTCGCCATATAATAATCAATACACAAAGCATACAAAATAAAGAAAGAATACTAAGAGCAGCAAAGGAAAAAGGCCAAGTTACTTATAAAGGTAAACCTATCAGACTTACACCTGACTTCTCTATGGAAACCATGAAAGCCAGAAGGTCCTGGATAGATGTATTGCAGAAACTAAGAGACCATGGATGCAAGCCCAGACTACTATACCCAGCCAAGCTTTCGTTCACTATAAATGGAGAAAACAAAATTTTCCAGGATAAAAACAAATTTAAACAATATGTAGCCACAAATCCAGCCTTACAGAAAGTAATAGAAGGAAAATCACTAACCAAGGAGTCCAACAATGATGACAATATCTCAGACAACTAGAGACCCTTCACCAGCGCAACACAAAGAAGGGGAACACACAAAATTTACTACTAAAAAAAGGACCGGAGTTAACAACCACTGGTCATTAATATCACTTAATGTCAATGGACTCAACTCTCCTATAAAAAGGCACAGACTAAGAGATTGGATACGAAAACAGGATCCAACATTCTGCTGTTTACAAGAAACACACCTCAACCACAAAGACAGGCACCTACTCAGAGTAAAGTGTTGGGATAAGGCTTATCAAGTAAATGGACCTAAGAAACAAGCAGGTGTGGCCATACTAATTTCTAACAAAGTTGACTTCAAACTTAAATCAATCAGAAGAGATGGAAAGGGACATTTTCTACTCATAACAGGAACAATTCATCAGGATGAAGTCTCAATCCTGAATATCTATGCCCCTAATATAAAAGCACCAACGTACGTAAAAGAAACATTGTTAAAACTCAAGGCAGCCATCAAACCGCACACATTAATAGTAGGAGACTTTAATACTCCTCTCTCACCAATGGACAGGTCAATTAGACAGAAACCTAACAGAGAAATGAGAATTAATGGAGGTGATGAATCAAATGGACTTAACAGACATCTATAGAATATTCCACCCAAATAGGAAAGAATATACCTTCTTCTCTGCAGCCCATGGAACCTTCTCAAAAATCGACCACATACTCGGTAACAAAGCAAACATCCACAGTTACAAAAAGATATTAATAACCACCTGTATCTTATCAGATCACCATGGATTAAAGCTAGAATTCAGCAACAATGCTACCCCCAGAAAGCCTACAAATTCATGGAAACTGAATAGTCAACTACTGAACCATACCTGGATTAAGGAAAAAATAAAGAAAGAAATTAAAGTCTTCCTTGAAGACAATGAAAATAAAGAATCAACATACTCAAACCTATGGGACACTATGAAAGCAGTCCTGAGAGGAAAGTTCATAGCACTAACTGCCCACTTAAAGAAAACAGAGAAAGCACACATTGGAGACTTAACAGCCCACCTGAAAGCTCTAGAATAAAAAGAAGCAGACTCACCTAGAAGGGGTAGAAGACTGGAAATAATCAAACTGAGGGCTGAAATCAACAAAATAGAAACACAGAAAACAATTGAAAGAATCAATGAACCAAAAAGCTGGTTCCTGGAGAAAATCAACATGATTGATAAACCCCTATCCAAAATAATCAAATGGCAGAGAGAGAATTTGCAAATTAATAAGATCAGAAATGAAAAGGGGGACATAACCACAGACACAGAGGAAATTCAGAGAATCATTAGATCTTACTACAAAAGCCTGTATGCCACAAAACTGGAAAATGTAAAAGAAATGGACACTTTTTTAGATAAATACCATATACAAAAGTTAAACCAGGACCAGGTGAACAACCTAAATAGACCTGTTAGTAGTGAAGAATTAGAAGCTATTATCAAAAATCTCCCTTCCAAAAAAAGTCCAGGACCAGATGGTTTCAATGCGGAATTCTACCAGAACTTCCAAGAAGACCTAATACCTATACTCCTTAATGTATTTCACAATATAGAAACGGAAGAGTCATTGCCAAATTCCTTTTATGAAGCTACAGTAACTCTGATACCAAAACCACACAAAGACCCAACCAAGAAAGAGAATTACAGGCCAATCTCACTCATGAACATCGACGCAAAAATCCTCAACAAAATTCTGGCAAACCGAATCCAAGAACACATTAGAAAAATTATCCATTATGATCAAGTAGGCTTCATCCCAGAGATGCAGGGCTGGTTTAACATACGCAAATCTATCAATGTAATCCATCATATGAATAAACTGAAAGAAAAAAAACATATGATCGTTTCATTAGATGCTGAAAAAGCATTTGACAAAATTCAACATCCCTTTATGATAAAAGTCTTGGAGAGATTAGGGATACAGGAGTCATACCTAAATTTAATTAAAGCTATATACAGCAAGCCGACAGCTAATATGAAATTAAATGGAGAAA
The DNA here is from genome assembly GCF_950005125.1 of Chionomys nivalis. Lineage (NCBI taxonomy): Eukaryota > Metazoa > Chordata > Mammalia > Rodentia > Cricetidae > Chionomys > Chionomys nivalis. The sequence continues at coordinate 82,532,583 of NC_080086.1, forward strand.
AACTTAAAGCCATCCCACTAAAATCAGGAACACGCCAAGGCTGTCCACTCTCTCCATACCTCTTCAATATAGTTCTCGAAGTTTTAGCAATAGCAATAAGACAACATAAGGGGATAAAGGGGATTCAAATTGGAAAGGAAGAAGTTAAACTTGCATTATTTGCAGATGATATGATAGTGTACATGAGCGACCCAAAAAACTCCACCAAAGAACTCCTACAGCTGATAAACGCCTTTAGTAATGTGGCAGGATACAAGATCAACTCCAAAAAAACAGTCGCCCTCTTATATACAAAGGATATGGAAGCAGAGAAAGAAATAAGAGAATCATCACCTTTCACGATAGCCACAAAAAGCATAAAATATCTTGGGGTAACTCTAACTAAGGAAGTGAAAGATCTATTTGACAAGAACTTTAAGGCATTGAAGAAAGAAATTGAAGAGGATACCAGAAAATGGAAGGATCTCCCTTGCTCTTGGATTGGGAGGATCAATATAGTAAAAATGGCAATTCTACCAAGGGCAATTTATAGATTCAATCCAATCCCCATTAAAATGCCATCAAAATTCTTCACAGATCTTGAAAGGACAATAATCAACTTTATATGGAGAAACAAAAAACCCAGGATAGCCAAAACAATCTTATACAGTAAAGGAACTTCTGGAGGCATTACCATCCCTGACTTCAAACTCTATTACAGAGCTACAGTAATGAAAACAGTGTGGTACTGGCATAAAAACAGAGAAGTCGACCAATGGAATCGTATAGAAGACCCGGATTTTAACCCACAAACCTATGAACAATTGATTTTCGATAAAGGAGCTAAAAGTATACAATGGAAGAAAGAAAGCATCTTCAACAAATGGTGCTGGCACAATTGGATGTCAACATGTAGAAGAATGAAAATAGACCCATATCTATCACCATGCACAAAACTCAAGTCCAAATGGATCAAAGACCTCAATATCAATCTGAACACACTGAACCTGATAGAAGAGAAAATGGGAAGTACCGTACATTATGGGCACAGGAGATCGCTTCCTATGTATAACCCCAACAGCACAGACATTAAGGGCAACATTGAATAAATGGGACCTCCTGAATCTGAGAAGCTTCTGTAAAGCAAAGGACACTGTCATTAAGACAAAAAGGCAGCCTACTGACTGGGAGAAGATCTTCACCAACCCCACAACAGACAAAGGTCTGATCTCCAAAATATATAAAGAACTCAAGAAACTAGACTTTAAAAGGATAATTAACCCAATTAAAAAATGGGGCACTGAACTGAACAGAGAATTCTCAACAGAAGAAGTTCAAATGGCCAAAAGATACTTAAGGTCATGCTCAACCTCCTTAGCGATCAGAGAAATGCAAATCAAAACAACTTTGCGATATCATTTTACACCTGTCAGAATGGCTAAAATCAAAAACACCAAGGATAGCCTTTGCTGGAGAGGTTGTGGAGAAAGGGGTACCCTCATTCATTGCTGGTGGGACTGCAAACTTGTGCAACCACTTTGGAAATCAGTGTGGCGGTTTCTCAGAAAAATTGGGATCAACCTACCCCTGGACCCAGCAATAGCACTCTTGGGAATATACCCAAGAGATGCCCTAGCATATGACAAAAGCATTTGTCCAACTATGTTCATAGCAGCATTATTTGTAATAGCCAGAACCTGGAAGCAACCTAGATGCCCTTCAATGGAAGAATGGATGAATAAAGTGTGGAATATATACACATTAGAGTAATACTCTGCGGTAAAAAACAATGACTTCTCGAATTTTGCATGCAAATGGATGGAAATAGAAAATACTATCCTGAGTGAGGTAACCCAGACCCAAAAAGAAGATCATGGGATGTACTCACTCATAATTGGTTTCTAGCCATGGATAGGGGCCACTGAGTCTATAATTTGTGATCCTAAAGAAGCTAAACAAGAGGGTAAACCCAAGGAAAAACATATAGATATCCTCCCAGCTATGGGAAATAGACATGATTGATGGGCAAAAAATTGGAATCTTGGGGGTGGGGTGGGATGGGGATGAGGGGTGATGGGGAGAGAAAAGTGTGAAGGAGAGGATGAGGGGAACTGGGGGAATCGGGGTGATTGGGGATAAAGGAACGTTGGATAGGGGAGCAGGGAAACTCATACCTTAGTTAAGGGAGCCACCTAAGGGTTGGCAAGAGACTTGAACTTGGAATGGCTACCAAATGCCCAGGGCAATGTCCCCAGTTAGTTCATTGGGGCACCTGAGGATAGGGAACCTGAAATGAACGTATCCTATAATCATACTGATGAATATCCTGCATATCGCCATACAACCTTCATCTATTGATGGATGGAGATAGAGACAGAGACCCACACTGGAGCACAGGACTGAGCTCCCAAGGTTATAATGAGGAGCAAAAGGAGAGAGAACATGAACAAGGAAGTCAGGACCATGAGGGGTGCACCCAACCACTGAGACAGTGGGGCCGATCTATTGGGAGCTCACCAAGGCCAGCTGGACTGCTACTGAAAAAACATGGGATAAGACCGGACTCTCTGAATGTGGCGGACAATGAGAGCTGATGAAAGGCCAAGGAGAATGGCACGGGAACTTTCATCTGGCGATGGATCGAGAGAGAGACAGAGACCCAATTTGGAGCAATGGTCTGAGCTCTTAAGGTCCAAATGAGGAGCAGAAGGAGGGAGAACATAAGCAAGGAAATCAGGACCACGAGGCGTGCACCCACCCACTGTGACAGTGGAACTGATCTATTGGGAGCTCTCCAAGGCCAGCTGGACTGGGACTGAATAAGCATGGGTTGAACCTGGACTCTCTGATCATGGTGGACAATGAAAGCTGATGAGAAGCCAAGGACAATGGCACTAGGTTTCGATCCTAATACATGAACTGGCTTTGTGGGAGCTTAGCCTGTTTGGATGCTCACCTTCCTGGACCTAGATAGAAGTGGGAGGACCTTGGTCTTCCTGTAGGGCAGGGAATTTGGACAGCTCTTCAGTATCGAGAGGGAGGGGGGAATGGACTGGGGGGAGGAGAAGAGGAGTGGGGATGGGGGAGGGGAGCGGGGGGAGTGGGCAATATGTGGGAGGAGGGGGAGGGAAATGGGAAACGGGGAGCAGTTGGAAATTTTAATTAAAAAAGAATAAAAAAAATGAAAAAAAGATACTCAAAGAGAATTAAAAATCCCCAGAAGGTGATCTAATTCTGTCAGTGTAATAATAAGTAACTAAAAATATAAGTGTAAAACTGAAAGTCAATTGGAGAAAATCTGAGAGAAAAAATTTCTGATGTTGATAACCATATTCTTGTATAAACCACCATACTGCAAGTTGGTTAAAAAAAATACTGTTTTGAAGACAATGGAAGGACAGATGCATGGCACAAAGAACTCTTTGCAGTTCTTAATGTTCATAATTCAGTTATGCAAGTGCAGCAAAAGACTTTCAAATTAGGAAGAAACAGCTGTTTTAGTTTTTTGAGGAGGAATTTCAACAAAGCAAATACTCAAATAGCTGAGAGATAGCCATCATGATATATCATTAGTAAAATGCAATAGCAACATCCAAATGAAAATCTGCTCCCGCACATTAAAATGGTAGAACGTTTATGAAATACTGAAGACCTGAAGCTCAAATTGGCAGTTTTTAAAAAACACAATATATCTCAAGAAAACTGATACTTTCTGTTATTTTTATTAACCCAATATCTTCTTTCTTATTTTTCAATATTTTATTTTCTAGTGGATGGATTATTTCTTTTTTCTTTTTTTGCTTTTTTTTGGGGGGGGGGGTTCGAGACAGGGTTTCTCTCTGGTTTTGGAGCCTGTCCTGGAACTAGCTCTTGTAGACCAGGCTGGTCTCGAACTCACAGAGATCCGCCTGCCTCTGCCTCCCGAGTGCTGGGATTAAAGGCGTGCGCCACCACCGCCAGGCCGATGGATTATTTCTTTATCAGTGTTGATCACAACTAGTAAGACTAAAAATAGGTTTCTTACGGATTATTACCATTAATAATTTCACTCATGTAATTTATGAGGTTTATTTATTTCTTTTTCTTGTTTGTTTTTGTGTTTGTCCTTCTTTTAGATAAGAGGTATAGATTGGATGCTCTTAATTGTATCATTAAAAAAGACATTTTTCCCATTTAGTTTGTTACTGCAAAGGTTATTAATTGTATAATATTAGGTTAAATTTGGCTTCCTCAGAAAAATTCATTTTGTTATATTTTATTGTAATCTTATATCTATTCTAGTTTAGTTTTTGCAACTTCTTTAAGAAAATTCATAATTTTGCCTGTGTGCTTTTTCTTCCTAATGGTTTGATTTTTACATCAGAGAAAAATATGAAATAGTAATGTTTTCAGTGGTGTGAATAAAATGTTTTAGTTTGCATTAAAATTATTTTGTAATTATATGTGAAGCCATCCACACTTCTGTGTGAAGATGTGCAATTACAAATGTAGACAGTATTCCAGTTAACTTTATTTTAAACAAATTTTGTGATTCTGTATTTGCCAAATTTATCTCAAAATTTATCTGTCATCCAACCCTAATAGAGACCATTCCATATACTTTCATTAAACTTATGGAGTTAGACTTTTTATAGTCAGTGTCCTTTAGTGCTCTAAGTTGGTCAGATCGTGCTGATTCATGGGAAACTCTGGGTCCTTCTTCCTATTGTCCTGGTAGAAGTTTTAGCTTTTTAACATGATTTCTATGCCTTCTGCATCCATGATTTTCTTTTTTCAAACTTAGCTCTCTTTAAAATAATTGTATTTTTATTCATAAATTTATTTTATTTATTCATAAAATAAATATATTTTATTTATTCATAAAATTATTTTTAAAAAAAACATAATTTAAGGAGGGAAGGAGATTGTATAATGTTTGTGTTGCAAAAGTAGACAGTGAGAACATGGAGGCTAAAAATGTTCAAGTATGGATGTGACATGGATTAGGGGAGAGGAGAGGATGTTGAATAACCAGAAAACTATGTGACAAACCCTATAGAAACATATTTTTTTTTCTCTATTTAAAAAGCAGAATCAATAAAGCCCTCAGCATGGTGTATAGCAGTCCTCTAGAAGCTATAGTTTCCTAGGGCCATGTACAGGGTTCTTCCTTAGGCCAGAGATCTCAAAGTCACAAAGCAATACAGGCTATTGTCACTTTTCTTTTTGCTACTAGAACTAGTTCACAAACCCAGAATTCACTTGAAAATGTACTTCTGGATGAGTAATTTTCACAGTTCTAGAAAATGTGTCACAAAGTTCCAATGGAGAAGAAAATTATCAATTGCCTTGCCCAGTTGTGGCATCAGTAACCTACAATAATGATCAGGTGGTGAGTGTGATGTTAATTGGTACAATATGTTCAATTATAGGGCTAAACTAGTGCTTTTTTGGTTATGCTGTGAAACACTCTCTGTTAGAGATCTAGTGTCTGGATTTGCAAAGCCAGTCAGGTGTCCACAGCTGGAGAAGTCATATACCTTATGAGGTAACATACAACTACTGTCAAAATGTTCTCTAATTGTTATATTTATGCCTATACATTAGCGACGCTGTCATGCTTTGTCATAGAAACTCCTTTTAGTAATAGGTAGTTCTTAATGTAGGGACTCAAAATTCTTCAAAGTACTAAGTATAAATGTGGAATGCTCACAATTATCCTCAACACGATGTGTATCTCATCTAATTTAGGCTCAAAAGTAAGATGCAGGAAGAAAATAAAAACCAAAGGATAGCAAGAAATCTTATGAAACAGTGGATTCTTCACATAATTACTGTACTCTTGAACTCACTGCTGTGCTTACTTAGACAAGATCTGCACAGGATTGGAAACATTGGCATTTTACCATTCATGGAGGAGGAACTTATGTGTCCTTCCTCATCATAGACAGAATCTAACAGTTAATGGTTGATGGGAAGGTGTGTGCCATTCTTTTTAACCACATAATCATTTATAAACTATTATGTTTAAATAAATGAGCCCCAACTCATGTTCATCCCAAAATCAAAAATAAACTTGCCTGTCAGGAAAAAAAAAAAAACAACCCATTAAAATTGGAGGAGGATGATTGAGAATAAGAATTTTGGTGAGAGGGAAAGAAAAAAATATGGATTGATAATAAAACAAAACCATAATTTACATTGTTTTGGTTTCTCAAGACGGGTTTCGTCTATGTAGTCAATATTTACATTTTAATAAGCATTAAATCATTGTGAAAACAATGAACAGCATGGGCAGAAAGAAGCACAATTGCATAAATACATACTTACAAAATGGACTTTCCAGAAAAATGAGAAAAAAAGTTGAACATACAGAAAACATATTTATTGAAGTATTACCTGAACATCCAGGTCTTAGAAATTCAAAGGATCTGAAATACATTCAGTGAAAAATACCAGTCCAAAAGAATAAATAGCATAAATAAAAATTGGACTTTTATCAATACTTAAAGCACAAAACCACAAACATATAGGAACAGAGGAAGAAAAATATTCAAAAGAAAAAAAAAACAGTACTAACATAAATGCATTCTTATCTATTGATAAATGTTCATAAAGTTAAACATGCAGTCAATATAGTTAGAAATGATGGATGTAGAGAAAAAGAACCATTTACTTGTCAGAATGGAAACACTACATGAATAAATACATTATCTGAAAATGTTAGAGACAATAGACAAATTTTACACAGACAGAAAACAAAAGGATGTACAATATTCAATGTTATCAATCAATAAAATGAAATATAAGTCAAGAGCATAACCTGTGACAAATAGCTAATCATATAGAAAAGAAGACAATTTATTAATGAAATATTTTGGGGTAACCTGAAAACAGATTTTTCTTTGTGCCACAGGGTAAAAAAAATTAAATGGAGATGTATTTTAATTCTGAATATTAAGGTTAGAGCATAGGCTTGTTTCCATTTATATCTTATACCTTAATTTAACATATTCCTATTGACTTAATTTCTATGAAGCAGATATTTTGAAGGACTGTCCCACATTGTCTTGAAAAATTTCAACAATCACTTTATTTTGTGTGATACTTGTTCAGTTTGGATAGCATATTCTCACCTGTAGAGTCAAGAGCAATTTTTTGCCAAATGGATAGCTTTTGCCATAAAGAAAGCACACTCCATATAGAGGTTCTCAGATGGTTAAAATCCTTTTATGAAGTATATTTTTGATTCTAGAAGATGACATGTCTTCCTGTTATGAAAATCCATAGGCTATAATAGAATTTAAAATGCCATGTTCTGTAGATCTTTTGGAGTTTGAAGATCACCTATCTAACTGAATTCTTGCTTCTCATGGCTCATCTCTCAGCAGCATGTAGAAATTAAGAGATCCATGACACTTAGGGCTCAGGGAGCTATGTAGAAGAGGGGGGTGGAAAAAATTATAGGAGACAGAGGTTGATGGGTAACTCCAATGAAAGTGTCTTTTAGACAGAATTGCACCTCAACTCATAGCTAACCCTGCAGACAACATGGATTTGTCATATTTAAGTGAGGCATGATTGCAAAACTGAGAGAACACAAACTCTCATACCAATAATATATTTTCAACTGAAACTCACTTTGATAGGAAAAAGTAGTTTTCTCCAATGAAGTATCACAGGGTATATTAATAACCATTGATAACACTTAAAGAAAAAACCCATGTACAGCAGTAGGTGGTAAACATGCAACTAACCTAATAACATTTTGTATATTTTTTCCCTACAAGACTCTATCTAGGCATTCTCTCTTGCTGTTCTTTTCTCTGCATGCCATACTTTCTATTATTATGTTTTATTGTATGTGTTGAGGGATTTGCACTCACCCATGTGTGTATTGAATTTATTTTCTTATTTCTTATTTTATTATATGTTTGCCTGTTTGCTTGTGTATGTATGTGTGTGTGTGTGTGTGTGTGTGAGAGAGAGAGAGAGAGAGAGAGAGAGAGAGAGAGAGAGAGAGAGAGAAAGAACCTGGAGATAGGTGATTGTGGAAGTTAGAAGAATCTGGGATGAACTGGATGAAGAGGAACTGTGATCACAATATATTGTAAGAAAATCAGTCAACTATAAATAAATAAAATGACGTCATCAACCTCTTATTTAATAACAGCATAATATTTGTTTCATTATACTGTCACTACATGCTTTCAAGGCTAATAATCAATTAAGGGCACACCTTGCTCAGGATGGCCCAACCATAGAATTTCATGAAAGTTTCTCAACTCATTTCATTAGTACATGCCAAACCTATTAATAACAAATTGCATTTCTCCTTTTACAAGTCTCTTGAGAATTATGATGTAAAACAGAGAAGTTGAGCCGTAGTAGAAGAGAATTTCATGATTTATAATAAAAGGCAAAATCTGAATCACTAACATGGTATCTTTGACCAAGTGGTTTATCTACATTATTTCATTTATGATTACTCTATTGTATTGCTTTCATCATGTAAAGCCAATGAAAATGATGACCCCCTTTCCTGTATAAAGTGATTGGGTTACCACATCAGAAGACAAACCACAACCTAATAAGAGCCTTTGAACTACAGTGCATGTCTGTGTTCTCAAGGACTGACTATTGGCAAGGCACTCTACTGATGGGAGAGGTTTGCTTCCTCCTGACTTGGTTTGTCAAGCCTATCAGCAAGAATGCTACCTCAAGTCTCCCTTACATAGAGTTTCTATGATGTTCAAAACCAGCCCTCTACATACAACCACTGTGTACCTAGAGCACACAGAAACTTCAGATGAACAGAGTGGTGTCTTTTTCACAAATCCTGGTTCAAATGGTCTATCCATACTTCACCATGGGAAATGAAAGGTGATGGAGAAGAGGTTTCTGTGTGTTGGTGATGGAAAACTGGGTACATGGCAGAAATCAAAGACTAACAGTGGGATTTTAATATCCTGAGACATTTCTGTTGGCATAAATTTTTATCAATTAGCAAATAAAACTTTGTGTAATAATGAAAAGACAACATTAGAGCAATTTTAAAACGTAAACAACTTTGTCTATCTGAAGCTTATAATGACAGCTTAGGCATAAGCCACACCAAAGCTAACTCATACTGACAGGTATTTAAAATGTCCTCTTAAAAATGTTATGGACATGAATATTATGTCTGCTTACACATGAGTGTACTATGATGCACTTGGAGGTCAGAAAAGGGCATTACATCCCCTGGAGTTACACATATACATGGTTTTGAGCTGCCATGTAGATGCTGAGAAACTCACCCAGGTTTCCTGTCAATAAAAAAAAAAATGCTCTTGATCCTGAAAAATCTCTCCAGCCCCTGTTCCATTTTTGTAAAACTTATGTTCACTGTGTAATTTTTCCTATAGAAGTTATTCATCCCAGCTAACACCATGAACTTCAGAGTAGAATAAATATGCAAATTCATCTTCATAATCTGAAATTGATGACATTTATAAATGAAAAATGAGATTTTTTTCCTCTGTTTTTGCAAAATAGATATTTAAAGAGCAACAAAATTATTCAGTTGATAGAATGAAAACAAAACCAATGGAATTAAGGAATGGATTCAAAGCAACTACTATAGTGATGGTGTCAGGCACACCATGTTTTTATATTGAATACATGTGGTTTTCTCCTGCTATGCATACATTAACAAAGTAACTGTTACTTTGCAAATATTTTCTTTAAGAAATTAAAGTGAATCTGACAAAAATGAATAAATAAATCCAACCCCACACAACTGACACACACCTTCAAACATGAAGCTTAGACACTGTTCACAAAGGTTTTGAAACACTGATTTAGGCTTTCACAACTGATTAAAATCAAGGACAGGTTCTCAGGGAATGTGTGTTATCAAGAATTCCATGCCTTGCTGAGCAACTACAATGTGAGAATTGTGCCTTTTTATTTTAAAATTTTCAATATATTATAGAAATTTTAAAGCTATTTTAAACTTATATCTTAGTCTGTTATTCAGAAGTAAGCATGTTAATTATTTAAATATTTAATTACTTCACACATGACATTAATTAATGTCTTATTTTATTGTTATATGGTTATAGAAGATACAACACATAATGTATTTTTTTTGTTTTTAAGATTTATTTTGTTGTATATAATACTTTATATTTTGAACTTTTTTTTTTTTTTTTTTTTTTTTTGGTTTTTCGAGACAGGGTTTCTCTGTGGTTTTGGAGCCTATCCTGGAACTAGCTCTTGTAGACCAGGCTGGTCTCGAACTCACAGAGATCCGCCTGCCTCTGCCTCCCAAGTGCTGGGATTAAAGGCGTGCGCCACCACCGCCCGGCGAACTTTTTTTTTTTTTTTTTTACTAATTGGAGCACAGTATTCTCTGAAACAAATGTGAAAATTTTGCACAAATAGTTTTTAGGGATTTCTGGTCAGTAATGTTTACTTACTCAGTTTTTATTTTTTTTCATGATAAGTGAATTAAAGGGAAATACTAGAGATTCCTCTTCCATTGTTTGTAAACCCATGTCTCACTGTAGATCCTGAAATATTTTCTTCATCGTCAATTTTGTCATTGTGAAAAGTGTCTAAATATGCTCATACAGAGTCTAAAAGTACTCTTTTAACTTTTTATATTGACTGCTTAGTTGTAACACACTAAATACAATATATCAGTTGTCTTTTCCCAAAATCTTGGAAAATAATCCAAGTGCTTTCTTTTAATTGAATCTCCAAGTAGTATCAGTGAACTTCATGATATAGTGCATTTCATTTGTATTATAATAAATAAAATTTTCCATGCAGATCAGACAATTAAAACAGTCACATTTGCTAAAGCCAAATGGAAAGATCCGTGCACTGGGATTTGGAAGGGACCGGACCCCATCCTAATATGGGGTCGAGGGCATGTCTGTGTTTTCTCACAGGACAAAAACCAAGCAAGATGGCTTCCAGAGCGGCTAATTCAATGCACTCAGCAGAAGGACAACGGACCTGAGGACAGCGTGGCTGACAACCATGCCGCAGAAGGAACAGAAAGAAAACGGCTCCAGGAGGAATCCAGTAACCCAGCCCACAGAGAAGAGCCTGATCCGGACCTGAAACTCTCAGCACTGCAAGGAGACTTCAGACAAAGAGATCCTGCTGAGATGAGCTGACTGCGGTGTCTGCTGCTGGTTGTGGTGTGAAACCCGTTGCTTCAAAACTAAGATACAAACTGATCATTTGAATGTTCTCGGTTTATGGGACAGGGGTCATTTTGAATAAAATATTAAACCTAGGAACTAAGACCTAAGCTTTCCCCTCAGGGAAAGAAAGATGCAAAATAAAGTATGACTAAAATCCTTCTTCACTTAACAAGGGGGTAGACTAAGGGTTTAACAGCTACACAGAGACTGAAAATGAGATTTAATAACAACAAATGGTATTATACTCTTAACGGTAATGACCTGATATTTACAGCTGCATATAAAGTGATGGGAAAAATCTGGTAATGACCAATGGTGCTAAATACATCGGTAATGACCGAAAAGAATATAAAATTAAGGTAAAGAAAGAATATAAGAGTTGGTAATGACCAACTAGATATGAAATTATTAATAATTGAAGAGTTGGTACTGACCAACTAAATATGAAGTACTGAATAATTGGAGAGCTGGTTTTGACCGGCTAAATATAAAATAAATAATTTGGAGAGCTTGTATTGACTGGCTAAATATGAAATTATGAATAATTTGGAGAGTTGGTTTTGACCGGCTAAACATGAAATTAAGAAAATTGGGAGAGTTGGTTTTGACTGGCTAAACATAAAATTAAGAAAATTGGGAGAGCTGGTTTTGACCGGCTAAATATGAACTTATGGTATGAAAAATTTAAAGATCGATATTGACCGATGATGTGGAAAAATCATGATTGTGAATTGCTGCGATTGACAGTTGGCTGAAAGAGAGGTTGTGACGATGAATGTTGAGAGTTGATACCTATACTGAGAAAGTAAACTCTGAATGATGTTCTGTACCAACAGAAGAAACATCTTCAACTCAGGTGATTCTACTCTCCTTTAAGATAGGAGAATATAGTCTTTGGGAGCATAATTATTCATAAAGCATTATGATACATCCTGACAAAAGATATGGCTGATACACAGGGCCTGAAAAGTATATTTCTCTCCACTAATCTCTTCTCTTTACAGAGGTCGGCAGTCAATGATGGGCTTGAAGCTTCTTCTCCCCAGATGCCTAAGACAGAGGCTTGCATAAATGATGCCTGTTCCAATGACGAGAAAAATCGGGTAAATGAAGAGGACTTTGCCCAAATCAGGCATGACTTATCTGTCCTGTTGCAGAAGCACAGGGGTTATTAAAATTAATAAGAGAGAGTGGATTGTAGGCCCATACTTTCAGTTTGGCCACAAGAGCCATTAGCTGATCACGTAACTCTGCAGACAAACTGTCTCTGTTTAACTATAGCCAGGATGTGCTCCTCCTAGTTTCTTTTGTTAGAATGTGGATTACCTGAGAAGAGATGTTGGCTAATGCTGATGACTTAAGAGTTTACAGGTTCGGTGCTTCCTCCCTTTGTAACTAAGAGGATGTCTTATAGAGATGCTAATTCATGGCCTACCTGACTGCTAGATGCAGACATGACTTGAGCCCAGGCACCTGGTTGCTTAGGAGACAGCCTAATGTGTTTTCCCCCACTCAATTCAGGGGATATATAAGATGTTTGGAGAATAAAGAGTGATCTGGCTTTTTCCATGATGACTGTGTAAGCTGTGTCAGTTTTATTCCTTACGACTTTGTTCCAGCCGGGTTAAGGAATCTGTGTTGGACCCACACGGGCTCCGACACAGATTCACAAATCAGATAGCAGTCGCACATACATTTTACCCCAGTAGCAACAATGACCCACAACTTTAATCCCAGTATCCACACTAATTTGTCATAGAAACAAGGTCGTAGTGGTGAATGCTCTTAATCCCAAACTATAAAAAATAAAAAAAGGAAGGAGACAGCTCTCAGTCTCCATCTCATTCTGAGGATTCCTATAAGCAGGACCACCATTTATGGACTGAAGCCAAGGTAAGAACAAGTGGCTGGCTGCTTTGATTTTCTGGTCCTTGGGTTGAACCTCAATATCAGTCTCTGAGTTTTTATTAATTTTTCTTCATTATGCAATTCAGATGACCTGTTGTGGATTATAATTATCACTATTCATAAAAATTCATGACTTATATTCCAAATTTTTTCAATGTTTGTTCCTATGTTTAATAGTTAAATATATTTTGGGGAAACTGTGAATCACCTGTTGAAGAAAATATTAGTTGAAAAAGTGCCTACTTGACTCTTATCATTACTGAACAAAACCCCACATTTCACTTTCAATCAACAGAAATATGTAACAGTGAAGAAATCTACTATTTAAAATTAATGATAGAATAGATAGAGATGAAATAGAGAGAGAATTAAAATCTTTTAAATAAATGACAGGGAACTTTTATACAAAAATGAATTCCTGAAGGCTAATGACAACCTTGCATTAAGGTTGTGATCATAAAAGTCTGTGGCTACCTAAACAAAAACTGCATAAAAGAGAAGATGTAAAAATAGGAGGGTGACTTGTTGAGAAGAAGAATTAGGTCAGCATTTTTGAAAAGAGTCTAAGATGTGACTTATAAACTGGTATATGTATGTATAATTGTCAGGAGAAACACAGAGACAGAGACCATGAGGCAGATGATAGATCATAAAAGATAAGTAATATGTAGATAGATAGACAATAGATAGATAGATAGGTAGATGAGAGATAGATAGATAGATAGATAGATAGATAGATAGATAGATAGATAGATAGATAGATAGATAGACAGTGATTGAAGGTAACAGAGAGATGATCTACAAAGTTTCCTGGCATCCTCCAGGATAATGACTGATGCCTTCTCTGCTTACTAACACTAAAGAAGCAAGACCAATGGTAAATACTGTCAAAGTAATATATATGAGATAAAACAACAAAGTGATATGAGACACTATCAAGATACTAAACTTAAACAAATGAAATGGCCTTATAAGGATATGAAGTACCTTGTGTCTATTAACCCATTATCATATGAGATCAAAATGAAAGCAACTGTGTCTTCTGTAGCTGTAAGAATGTGTAAGGGAATACTGTGTCAGTCCCTACATCTTCCTCAGAAGTGTTTGTTGCTAGCAAGTCTTTTTCACAGGCACTGTATGGAACTGCTGCAAAGTTCTCACTCTTTACTTCTTCATAGAAGGCATGAAATCCATATTGTTCTCTTGTTTTTCAAAAGGTTATTTCCATGTGTAATATCACACTCACCCTAAGGCACAGAGAAATAAGGCTCTTTCACAGATTGAAAATCATCAAAGAAACCTGAAATGACTGTGGAAACGTTAATATCCTGCCCCACACCTATTTCTCACAGGAAAGCAGGTAACACAAAAGATGGAGAAGACCCACATAACAGTAGGTAAAGAATGCCTCAGTGTTCAAGCTTAGACCACTGTAACATTTGCAAGAATTGATGATGTTGAGTACAACTAAAAAATTACAGATTGCAAAACAATGCACACTGTGAACTAAGCACAGCCTATGGTAGACAGGTTGAATCATAGGCATATGTTCATGAGAAACTCAGTACAGAAAACAGAAATAAATTTCCATGGGCAATATTTACATTAGGTTCAAAATAGCAATATCTATCTATCTATCTATCTATCTATCTATCTATCTATCTATCTATCTATCTATATCTATCTATCTATCTATCTATCTATCTATCTATCTATCTATCTATCTATCTATCTATCTATCTTATCTATCCATCCATCCATCTATCTATCTATCTATCTATCTATCTATCTATCTATCTATCTATCTATCTACCTACCTACCTACTTATTTATCTATCTCCCTAAATGAGCATGGAAACTGTCTGGTTGCATGTCCCTAAGAAAACATACAGAAAAAAATTTCTAAAGATATTCAAAAAAATCCTCTCAAGTCTACTTAGAAAGATATAAGGAAATATAGATAGGCTCTTAAGGATTTTAAAAGTGGAAAGAGAATCTAACAAATGGGCATACATTATTAAAAGGAAACATTAAAAAAGAAGTTCAAGAAAATAATGAAAATTTATAAATGCATATAATTTTTTATTAAAAATTTCCACCTACTCTCCACCTCCTATTTCCCTTCCCATCCTCCCTCCCCCTCCCCTTCCCTCTCCCGTCCAAAGAACAGTCAGGGTTCCCTGCCCTGTGGGAAGTCCAAGGTCTTTCCCCTCCATCCAGGTCTAGGAAGGTGAGCATCCAAACAGACTAGGCTCCCACAAAGTCAGTACATGCAGTAGGATCAAAATTCAGTGCCATTGTTTTGGCTGCTCAGTCAGCACTCATTGTCCACCACGTTCAGAGAGTCTGGTTTGATCACATGCTCCATCAGTCCCAGTCCAGCTGGCCTTGGTGAGCTCCTATTAGATCAGCCCCACCGTCTCAGTGGGTGGGTGCACCCCTTGCGGTCCTGACTTCCTTCCTCGTGTTCTCCCTCCTTCTGCTCCTCCTATGGATCTTGGGAGATCAGTCCAGTGCTCCAATGTGGGTCTCTGCCTCTATCTCCATCCATCACCAGATGAAGTTTCTATGGTGATATGCAAGATATTCATCAGTATGGCTATAGGATAGGGCCATTTCAGGCTCCCTCTCCTCAGCTGCCTAAGGAACTAGCTGGGTACATCTCCATGGACACCTGGGAACCCCTCTAGAGTCAAGTATCTTGCCAATCCTAAAATGGCTCACTTAATTAAGATATATACTTCCCTGCTCCCATATCCTCTCTTCCTCCATCCCAACTGTCCCATTCCCCCAAGCTTTCCCCATCCTCCCGTTCTCACATTTCTTTCCCTATCTCCCCTTACCCCTACTACACTCCCACCCCCAAGTTCCCAATTTTTGCCTGGCAATCTTGTCTACTTCCAATATCCAGGATCCAGAATTATAGGCTCAATGTCCTTTGTTTATGGCTATAATCCACTAATGAGTGAGTACATACCATATTCATCTTTTTGGGTCTGGGTTACCTCACTCAGGATAATGTTTTCTATTTCCATCCATTTGCATGCAAAATTCAAGATGTCATTGTGTTTTTACCACTAAGTAGTACTCTAATGTGTATATATTCCACACTTTCTTTATCCATTCTTCCATTGAGAGGCATCAAGGTTGTTTCCAGGTTCTGGCTATTACAAACAATGCTGCTATGAACATAGTTGAACAAATGCTTTTGTAGTATGCTAGGGCATCTCTTGTGTATATTCTCAAGAGTGGTATTGCTGGATACTGGGATAGGTTGATCCCGAATTTCCTGAAAAACCATCACACTGATTTCCAAGGTGGTTGCACAAGTTTGCATTCCCACCAGCAATGGATGAGTGTTACCCTTACTCCACCTCCTCTCTAGCAAAGGCTATCATTGGTGTTTTTGATTTTAGCCATTCTGACAGGTGTAAGATGGTATCTCAAAGTTGTTTTGATTTGCATTTCCCTGATCGCTAAGGAGGTTGAGCCTGATGTTAAGTGTTATTTGGCCATTTGAACTTCTTCTGTTGAGAATTCTCTGTTCAGTTCAGTGTCCCATTTTTAATTGGGTTAATTAGCATTTTAAAGTCTAGTTTCTTGAGTTCTTTATATATTTTGGAGATCGGACCTTTGTCAGTTAAAATTTTTAACACTAAATTGAAATAATGATATGAAATCATTATTATACAGAAGCAATACCATGGCTGTTACAGAATGAAAGATAAGAAATTCATGTCACATAAGGACTAGCCAAACCACTCACCCAACTAGATGAGTTTAGCTAGAGTTCTTAGGTGCAAACAGTTGCACTGGTTCCCTTACACCTGCACCTCACAGTGATGCAGAGTGAACTACTCTTCTCCAGTCAAGCAGCACATTGCAGCTGAACTTCTCCAAGCAAGGAGGTTTTTGTTAGGGTTTGTATCACTGTGGGAGGAACATGTGTAGCTTGGAAGCAGTAATAAACTCCTAAATCCTCAGCCTCTACTTTGCTGATTTTGAGAGTGAAATCTGTCCCTGACCCACTGCCACTGAACCTGTCAGGGACTCCGGAGTCACGGTTGGACACTAAATAGATTAGGCGCTGTGGAGACTGGCCTGGCCTCTGTAGGAACCAATACAAATAGGTATTTCCATTACTATCTAAGAGACTCTGACTTGACCGGCAAGAGATGGAGGCTGATTGTCCAATGGTAACCGATAAAGAGAGTGGAGTCTGGGTCATCACAACATCACCATAGGTTCCTGAAATAAAAATAGAATAGTACAAGGTCTATGTAAATCAGAATCTCCATATTAGCACAGATTACGTCTCTTTGTTTCTCATCATCACGTAACTAAGCCTCACATGCCCATCCTGAACAACAGGACCTGCCTCATTACACATGGACAGCACACGTAGGCAACCAGACGATTCACTTTATCCTCATTCCTGCTTTCATCTATCACTATTCTTACCCAGAATGCAGAAAATTAGCAGAAACAGGGACTGGACAGGAAACATCATTTTGAGGAGATAAATTAAGCAGAGTTGTTAGTGAAGGCAAGAGTACAGTTTAGCTTTTATTTAGGCCAAGGAGGCAGGGGCCTCCCTGGGGAGCAATATGCAAATACCATGGACTATATAATATAGAAGACGGTTATGTTGGCTTCTTAAATTTAAATATGACTCAAAGAAATCTTCTTATAGAACAGGAATTAAAATATTAAAACAAAATGTGGTGACTAATGGAAGACAAGCAGGATGATGAAAAATTGATAAACCATTTCAAATCAGTTGTAAATATGCTTAACAACGTAGTCTTGTTGTCAAATTGAAATTTATTTAAATTTTGTCTGAAAACACACAGTTAAATTGTAAGGAACTATGGGAATGTAGTGAAAACTCACAGTTAATTATCCTCAGGGTTGAAATGAGCTCCCAGAACTTTGTGCTTATAGTCTCTAGTGCACAACAAAAGTATAAGATGGAAGCAAATTATTCAGGCAAGTCTTCAAATTTTTGACTATGTTCTTATTCAGTGTTAGAATATAGACTTATGGTTACATTCAAAGTGATTCAGTTAGCTTATATATGTTTTTCAAATAGAATATCATACAATAATTATTACATATAGATATTTAAAATTTTAACTGTAAGAAGTTGATAATAAACTTACCATGAGTGTATTTGTATCAGATTATAATTAAACAAATATCTCCATTTATCTAAGGAATATTCATAGGGTTGTATTTTGTCAACCTCTTTCTCAGATATAAAGATGAAGTTATTATAGTTTATTATCTATAAATTTCTTTGACTAGCAATGAGAATATTATGTAATGTACATCCTTCTCCCATTCATTCTTACATTAACATATGCTCAATTCCAGTTTTAATAGTTTGTTTTGTTTCCTGAGTTATCATGCCCTAAAGTATGAATGTAAATGTACTGTTTATCTTTTGTTCACAGCTCTGCCAGAAGTTTTTTAATTTTTTTAAAACTTTTATCACTTGGTCATTGAATGTTAGGTATGAAAAATATTTTGATACTCATGCCTTCCATATTTTTTGACAAAATGTGATATTAATAAATAAATGATACAAAATTGAGTTGCTTGGGACTGGAGAGATGGTTCAGAGGTTAAGAGTACTGACTGCTCTACCAGAGGTCCTGAGTTCAATTCCCAGCAACGACATGGTGGCTCACAATCATCTGTAATGAGATTTGGTGCCCTCTTCTGGCCTGCAGGCATGGAGGCTGAACACTGTGTATATAATAAATAAATCAATCTTTTAAAAAAAATTGAGTTGCTTATAAAAGGATATTAGCAACCTATGGATACTGAATCAGTAATATTTTTATGTTAGCAATTAATTTCATAATTATCTATTTAAAAACATGGGGACCCAAATGACAACTCAGGGAAACCATAAATTGCACTTAATTAACACAAATGACAGAACAAGTGCATACCCATTTAAAATCCACCACCTATAGGCATAAGTAATTCAGCCCTCATATAAAATGACTGAAAACTATAAATAAGATGGATGTAATTATGAAACTAGAACATCTTAGAAAATAATATAGGGAAACTCTAGCTAGTATAGGGTTTTTAGGTGACTTAGTACAATGCCAAACTGATGATCCATGTATGAAAGTACATGATAGACTTTAATAACATACCATAATTCATCTGTGAAGAACAATGCAAGACACATGGACATTTTCAAAAATCACTTTCATAAATTACTACCATCTTAAATATTCAACTAAATGTTCAGTTTGACAATGATTTCAAATCATTATATTCATATTTACATAATGTACGTATTATTAAATTACAAAAATTTACATCATTTTAGAAAATGATGCAATGTACTCAGACTACACCTCATAAAGGAGAATATGCATATTATATCCTCACAATACAGTCTCATTACATCTCATGCATTATTTTAGTGTGAGAAAATACATGATGGTACTGGTACAAGTAAATAAAGTTATAAAGTGCTATGTATCTGTAAGAATACTGAAAATACAGAAGACTGACAAAACAAAATGATGAGTGTGGGAAAGTCAATTCTGAGTTTCTCTTCACTATTTATGAAAATGCAAATTGTGGTATGATTATACAAGACGATCTGGTGATTTATTACAATATAAATTGTATTTTTATCCTGTAATTCAGCCTATATGATATTTAGATGACCCGGTCTCAATCCACACTTTGTTTTTCTTGGACACAGAGTCAATATCGCTTGCCATGCCAGTCTGAAAACAAGGAATCTTTCTAAACCATTAGTAAGACATCCAATCTGCAATCAAGAGTATCATTAGGACTCAGTAGCAGTGGATCTGGGACAGATTTCACTCTTACATTAACTCCTACCAGCCTGGGAACATTGTCACTTAGTACTTACTGTCTACAGCATCTGAATTGTTGACACAGCCATACAAGTCATAAAACCTCCCAAAAGTTCATAGAATAGACCTGATTTGGACTAGCTGCTCCCTCTAGTGACCACACCTGCTAATTTTTGTATTCATGTTCTGCTCTGCTTTAAAGGTCATTCATAGAATTAGAGGGGACTGTCAATATATCTGCTCTAAATCTAACTGTCCTCTTGGGCCCAAGAGTTGCTATATGACAAATTTCCAGAGTTTTCTTAAGAGATAGTGATCTTTTATTTATGTTTATGCAGAGAGCAATCCTGAACTGGACTAGATGCTCTACATATTTGCCGACACCAGCTAATATTTTGTTGGTTTTGGTCATTTGGCCTTCCCTTCTCGCCCGAATCCCATTCTCCCTATTTTGTTAGTAGATATTGGCTCTTTCCCCTTTCCAGGTGGATATATGGATTTTTTCCTAGGATTCTGATTGTTTCTTTGTTTCTAAAATGTCATGGTCTCCTTGTTCTTTGATTTACAGCTAACACCCAACCATGAGTGAGTACATACCATGGACATCTTTCTGGGTCTCTGTTACCTCACTCAGGATGATTTTGAGTTTCATCCATTTTATTGCAAATTTCAAGATGTTGTTGTTTTTTACCATGAGTAATAACTCCATTATGTACATGTTCCACATTTTCTTTATCCATTTTTCAGTTGAGGAGCATCTAAGTTGTTTCCAGATTCAGGGTATTACAAATAATGCTGCTATAAATATTGAACAAATGTCCCTTTAGTATGATTGAGCATCCTTTGGCTATATGCTCAAGAGTGGTATTGCTGGGTTTTGAGGTAGGAATTTCTAAATTCCTGAGAAACCACCACATTGATTTCCAGAGCATTGTACAAATTGGAATTGCCAATAGCAATGGAGGGGTGTTCCTCTTAATCCACATCTACTCCAGCATAAGCTATCATTGGTGTTTTTGATCTTAGCCGTTCTAACTGACATAAGATAGCATCTGAGACTCATTTTGATTTGCATTTTCCTGATGGCTAAGGATGTTGAACATTCCCTGGAGTGTCTTCTGGCCATTTGAGATTCTGCTGTTGAGAATTCTTTGTTTAGTTCTGTACACCATTTTAAGCTGATTATTTGTAATTTTGTTGTCTGTTTTCTTGAGTTGTTTATATATTTTGGAGATCAGTCCTCTGTTTGATGTGAGGTTGGTGAATAAATTTTCTAAATCAGTAA
Organism: Chionomys nivalis; assembly: GCF_950005125.1. Taxonomy (NCBI): domain Eukaryota; kingdom Metazoa; phylum Chordata; class Mammalia; order Rodentia; family Cricetidae; genus Chionomys; species Chionomys nivalis. Next base: position 82,553,789 of record NC_080086.1, read on the forward strand.
GCTGCCTTTTTGTTCAATTATCTGTGTCCTTTCCTTTACAGGAGCTTCTCAGTTTCAGGTAGTCCCATTTATTTATTGTTGTTTTCAGTGTCTGTGCTACTGGTGCTGGAGGAGAGAAGGGGAAGGAGGAGAACTTGTGGGAATGTGACAGTTGAAATGAAAGATGTACAGAGATGAATGCAAGGGAAGAGATATTTTGTTTGAGGGAGCAATTATGGCATTATGGTGACGGCAAGAAACCTAATACTAGAGAAATTCTAAGGAATCCACAAGAATGAATGCAGCTAAAACCCTAAGCAATAGAAGAGTGTGTGCCTGGACTAGGCTTGCTGTCTTAGTCAGAATGATGAATATCTTAATGTCACCATAGAACTTTCATCCAGCAATAGATGGAAATAGAAGAAGAGACCCTCAGTGGAGCATTGCATTGAACAATCAATGTACAGTTGAAGAGTGTGAGGAGTGAGAATATGATGGGGACACCTACTGAAACAGCTTATCTGAGCTGATAGGGGTTCACTAACCTCAACCAGACAGGGAAGGGACCAGCATAGAACCAAACAAGACCATCTGAATGTCCGTGACAGAAGTATTGCTGGGGCAGACTGCATGACCACTGGCAGTGGCACCAAGATTTATCCCTACTGCTTGTACTGACATTGTGGGAAACTTTTCTTTTTGGATGGATACCATGCTCAGTCTAGATAGGGAGTGCCTTGGACCTCCCCAAAGCAATGTGCCTTACCATTTCTGAGGAGTGAATGGGAGTGGGTAGTGGGGGAATGTGGAGGGAATGGGAGGAGGGAAGAGAGCAGGAACTGGGATTATTATGTAAAATGAAAATAGAAAGTTTGCTTTATTTTTTTAAAAAATAAAAGAAAAAGAGTTCATTTGGAGAAATGATGGGGACTGTCATTATAGCCACTCTAATACTAACTGTCTCCCTCTTAGGCCTAAGAGCTGATATATGATAAATTTCCACAGATTTTGCTCAAGAGCTATAAGGGTATTTTATTTATTAAAACATAAATACAATACCAATGCTTTTTTCTATTTTTTCTTTTAGACAAGAAAGGGGGAATATAGTTATAATTTATTCAATAAAATATAAATATACATATAAATGTCTCACTATAAAGAGCAATCTCTTTTATGATTTAGTAATCCTAGCTGTGCTATCCTTTTAAAGCATACATAATAATAACAGTCTTAAAGATACTGCAAGAAAGAATATTAATTCAGGAACCTGCTATCAAGGAACTGCTATCAAAAAAATAACATGTTTTGCAGTGAGAGTCATGTTATGATTTAATGACACAAAGTTTCATAAACTTTTTATTTTAAACAATTAATCACAATCTTTGAATACTATAATTTTGCATTCTATAATCTTTATTTGTGTGTGCCCCAGATGGAAGAAATAGTTCAATGAGAGTTATACTTTCTCTTTCAAATCTAGTTCTTTTTTTCCTACTCACTGTAGTGTGAATGGAGTGACTTTTTTATATCCTGCAAATTCTGAAATGTGGGCCACAGTGAATCTGGCTTTTTATTTCTCTTTGAATTTCTCTCTCTCTCTCTCTCTCTCTCTCTCTCTCTCTCTCTCTCTGTGTGTGTGTGTGTGTATGTGATGTTTTGTTTGTTTTTCTTTGAGTGGGGGAGGTTCTATGTTTTTGTTTTGTTTTGTTTTGTTTTTACCCAGAGTTTTCTGTGTAACCCTGCCTGGCCTGCCTCCAACTCACTCTGTAGATAAGGCTGACTAAAAATCCCATAGATGCACCTACTTCTGCCTCCTGAGTGCTGGGATTAAAGGCACCTTTTATCATCACCAAGTTCTGTTGGTTATTTTCATCATGGAATGCAGTGGTAACAATCATTATGAGTCAATCCTTTTAGGGAAATAGATATTAGAAGTAGGGAATTTTTAGTGCTCATTCACAGTACATTGATCCCCACCATGCTCTCTCCAGATATGTTCAAGGAAACAAGCAATGGAATCTTGATGGTCTTTGCTTGCTGAAACAGAACACTGCGTTTTTCCTGCTTATACTCTAAAAAAGAATAGAAACTTTTTTTCAAAGATTAAGAATTCCATGTTTGCCGGGCGGTGGTGGCGCACGCCTTTAATCCCAGCACTCGGGAGGCAGAGGCAGGTGGATCTCTGTGAGTTCGAGACCAGCCTGGTCTACAAGAGCTAGTTCCAGGACAGGCTCCAAAACCACAGAGAAACCCTGTCTCAAAAAACCAAAAAAAAAAAAAAAAAAAAAAAAAAAATTCCATGTTATATACCAGGAGAGTGAATTGAGAATAGAAAACAGGGTATGCTTAAATACAGTATTGGAATTACTGGTAGTGAGGAGAGTTGAGAATAAATGATTTTTTGGTCAAGTCAATTATCATTATGTCTCATATTCAGCAGAAAAAGTTGTAAAGATGCCTGATATACAGAGGCCTATGTACTTATGAAATCATAAGCAGAATACATGTTTCTGTTCTACTGAAATAAAAAGGAGATACGCAGAGTTCACCTGCTGCTGCCACAATGTTCATTAAACCAGGTTGTATCTGAAATTATTTTTAACTAATGTAAGTTACAGAGTCCAGGAGGGGTGGGACAATCCTTCTATACACTTTGTGCTTCTCATTGTTTTATATTATGATTTAACCTTTGAAGAAGAAATATAACAATAGTGTCAGCAATAATAAATCACAACATCTTCAGATTCCTTTTCATTTCTGATCTTGTTAATTTGTGTGTTCTCTCTCTGCTGTTTGATTACTTTGGATAGAGGTTTTTCAATCTTGCTGACTTTCTCAAATAATCAACTTTTTGTTTCATTGACTCTTTGGATTATTTTCTGTGTTTTTATTTTGTTGATTTCAGTCCACATTTTGATTATTTACAGTCTTCTACTCATCCTGGGTGAGTCTGCTTCTTTTTTTTTAATAGAGCTTTCTGCTGTGCTATTAAGTCTCTAATGTGAGCTTTCTCCGTTTTCTTTATGTGGGCACTTAGTGCTATGAATTTTCCTCTTGGCACTGCTTTCATAGTGTCCCATAGGTTTGGGTATGTTGTGTCTCTATTTCCATTTAATTCAAGGAAGATTTAATTTCTTTCTTTGCTTCTTCCTTCACCCAGGTTCAGTAGTTGACTGTTCAGTTTCCATGAGTTTGTAGGCTTTCTGAGTATAGAATTGTTGTTGAATTCTAATTTTATTCCACGATGATCAGATAGTACACAGGTGGTTACTAAAATTTTTTTGTATCTGTGGATATTTACTTTGTGTGGACCGCCTTGGCGAGTTACTCTGTCTAGGGTCTGTAACCCGCCTGGCTGGTCAGTTATTCCAGGGTCACGGAGAGGTACCATCTGAAAGACATGGGCTTATGAGCGGAAGGAGGCTAGGCATATTTGTCGAAGCCTCCGTTTATTAGAGTCATGGTTGCAGCTTATATAGCTCCTGGATGAGGAGCTTGGGGGACTGGGGCACGGGATCTTGCTGCGTGGTCCAAGCCGGTCACGAGGTCATTGGCCAGGAGGTTACGATCGGTCAGGTCACGATTCCTTGGTCAGGAAGTCACAAGTTGACACACCTAGTTCTCTAGATTGTTAGAGTGTGAGGCGGATTCCTCTAACAGATAGCTCTCTATTAACAGACAATTTGGGTGTGGGATAGGCTTTGACTATAAAACACTTCTCAATACAATTGTGAAGTGGAGCCCTCTGCAAACTTCTCAGGACATTGCTTCCTATAATAATTTTTTTTGGGGTGACATGGCTCCTGACAACTTTGTTACTGATTATGTGATCATATTTTGAGAAGGTTCCATGAGATGCTGAGAAGAAGGTATATTCTTTTCTGTTTGGGTGGAATGTTCTATAGATGTCTGTTAACTCCATCTGGTTCATTACATTTGCTAGTTCTCTTATTTCTCTGTTAAATTTCTATCTGGTTGACATATCCATTGGTGAGAGAGGAGTGTTGAAATCTTCTACTATTAGAGTGTGGGGTTTGATGTATGATTTGTGTTTTAATAATGTCTCTTTTACATATGTGGGTGCTTTTATATTATGGGCGTAGCTATTCAGGATAGAGACTTCCTCCTGATGAATTGTTCCTGTTATGAGTATAAAGCATCCTTCTCCATCTCTTCTGATTGAATTAAATTCAAAATCATTTTTTTAGATATTAGTATAGCCACATGCTTGTTTCTTTGGACCATTTGATTGGAAACCTTTTCCCAACCCTTTACTCTGAAGTAGTGTCTCTCTTTGAGTTTGAGGTGTGTTCATTGTAAACAGCAGAATGTTGGATCCTGTTTTCATATCCATTCCCTTAATCTGTGGCTTTTTATAGGTGGATTGAGTCCATTCATATTAAGTGATATTAATGAGACCAGTGGTTGTTAACTCTGGGTATTTTTCTGGTGGTAGTGTTTGTATGTTTTCCTTCTTTGAGTTGTGCTGGTAGAGGGTTGTCAGATGCTTGTGTTATTATAAGTGTTGTTGGCTTTCTTGGTTGTGATTTTCCTTCTAGTCTTTTATGAAAGGCTTGTTTTGTGGCTACGTATTGCTTAAACCTGTTTTTTTTGTTTGTTTGTTTTTTTTTTTTTTGGAATATCTTGTTTTCTCCATTGTAGGTGAATGAAAGCTTTGCTGGGCTTAGTAGCCTAGGATCACATCCATGATATTTTAGTGTGTGCAGCATGTCTATCCAAGATCTTCTGGCATTTATGGTTTCCATAGAGATATGACATGTAATTCTGACAGGTTTCCCTTTATATGTTACTTGAAGTTTTTCCTTTGCAGCCCTTAATATTCTTTCTTTATTCTGTATGTTTTGTGCTTCGTTTTTTATATGGCGAGGGGATTTTTTTTTTTTTTTTGATTCAGTCTATTTGGTGATCTGTATGCTTTTTGTACCTTCATAGAAATATCCTTCTTTAGGTTGGGAAAGTTTTCTTCTATAATTTTGTTCAATATATTTTCTAGGTCTTTGAGCAGCCATTCTTCTTTTTCTTCTACCTCTAGAATGTGTCCGACATTTCCTGGATGTTTTGTGTTAAGAATTTGTTGGATTTGTTATTTTCTTTAATCAATGAGTTTATTTCCTCTAATAGTGTCTTCAGTGTCTGAAATTCTTTCTTCTGTCTCCTGTACTCTATTGGTTTTACTTCTCTCTGTAGTTTCTGTTCGTTTACCCAGATTTTCCATATCTAGCCTTCCCTCAGTTTGTATTTTCTTCATTATCTCCATTTCATTTTTCATGTCTTGAACTGTTTCCATTACCTATTTGATAACTTTTTCTTGTTTTTCTTGGGTATCTTTGAAAGATTTATTCATTTCTTCTACCTTTTTATTTGTCTTCTCAGTTTCTTTATGGCAGTTTTTCACCTCCTGTGTAAGGTCCTCTATTATTTTCATAATGTTACATTTAAAGTCGATTTCTTCTACTTCTTCTGGAATAGGGTGTTCAAGTCTTCTTGTTGCCTGATTCCTGGATTCTGGTATTGTCATGTTGCCTTTCAGGATGTTGGAAGAATTCTTGCATTGGCGCCTGTCCATCTCTTCCTTCATATGCAGCCAGAAGTGTCTTGGTGTCCTGGTCTAATCTGGTTGAATCTCCTCAGTGTAGTTGCAGGAAGTGTTCCTGGGCCAAGAACCTCGCAGACAATAAGGCAGGCTTGGAGGAGGCATAGTCATGTGAAACAAAGAAGCCCCTGCAGAAGAAGCTGGAGGGGCCCTATTCATTGTTCCCGGATCGTCAGCCCTGGGATGGCACACACCCACCCATCTGGATGGATCTCCTCAGCACAGGATCAGGGCCTCTTGGTAGTCCAAGGACTTGGCAAACAAAAGGGTGAACTTGTGTGGAGGGCAGGGAAATGTGGAACAAAGAAGGCCCTACAGTGGGAGTTGGAGGTGTCCTGCACACCCTTCCAGGGACCTTCAGGCCGGGCAGGCACACATTCCCCCCACTTGGTGGACAGCCTCAGTCTCTTGATTTTTTTTAACAAACCAAAGATCATTATTAAGTCTCATGGTAAGTGGAAACAGATCATTGATATTAATTATATGGCAGCCTTTTATAAATTTTATTTTCTTTAGTAAAACTGTTACTTGGTACTCAAATAATTAAGAAGGCAGAGTGTTAGTTTTTTGTTTCTAAAAGACTTCCTGGCTATATAGATTAAAAAATGTAGATTTATGGAATTTTTCTAGTACTAATTTGATATTTCTTGGATGATTTCCAAATTGTTCAATTAATGGGCTTATAAGGTAATTTGATAATCAAAATAGAAGTATGCAGTATCAGCCAGCAACTACAATCATGTGTATATATCGATACAATGACTTAAGGTTCATCATTATCACCTTATTGATTTAAGTTTCAGGAGTTGACAGGTGAATCCTAGCTGCAGGGAATAACAGACTCTTTCCTACATTGAGCAACAACATTGCAGACAATCTGTTACAAATTTGTTTAAGCAAGTTAATGGACAGAATATAGATTTACCACCCCATGTTAGAGTGATTCCAATTTCTCATGTCTAAAGTGCCTTCATTTTGTTATATAAGGCTAAATGATGACACAGTCCAGATGTCTAATATACAGAGTCCTATGTACTTATGAAATGATGATTAGAATACTTGTGCTACTGAAATAGAAAGAAAAACCATAGGGTTGGAATGCTGTTGCTACTAAAACCTTAAATGTTCCATAAAGCCAGGTTATATCTGAAAATGTTTTAACTGGTGTAGGCTACAGAGTCCAGGAGGACTGGCACAATACTGTCCCATACTTCTGTTTCTCTGAGTGGCTTATGTTTTGATTTGATGACTGTAGGAGAAATATAACAATAGTGTCAACAATAATAATTTATAAAATCTTCAGACTACTGGCTATTGATGGTGAATGTAAAATAAGTCTACCACTACTGAACCTCAATAGAAACTCATCTTCTAGCTTCTTAGGTCAGCAATTCAAGAGATTTTCCTAGATTCTGCTTATACATGGGAAACTGAAACAGCAGTGCAAAGAGGAATGATCGATTCTCGGTTAATCACATCTGGATACTGTCCTTAAAGAGGTGAATAAAATATCCACAGGGTTAAGCATTTTTATCCAAGAAATTCCTTGAGCAATCAGGCCGTCCTAACAGTAAAGGATAAGTAAATTTACATTATTTTCTTTTCTTTAATAGGAAGGCAGAGCATTAGGAAAACAGGAAATACAGTGAGGGCCTCATTTTCATGTTGTGTATTTACTTAAACTGACTCCTCTCAGGGTATGACCAGCCTCTGAAGGAGTCCTATTGTCTGAGGATTGGATTCCAGCACATGCAAATGAGCAGCATCCTGTGAGGCTGAACACAGCTAAAGAGCTTTCTCCCCTCGATAACTCACCCTGTCTCAATATCTGCAGCTGTCCCTGGCTAGAATTGTGATGCATATATTTTCTAGAGATGTAAAAGCTTAATCTTAAGTCTTGAGAGTATAGTGTTTTGAAAACCTACAAGTTGAGTGCATTTATTTCTCAATTTCTGTATTTCTTTCTCATGTTTTTTTTTGTTTGTTTGTTTGTTTGTTTCCATGCTTTCCACTTAGGACAGTGTCATCCACTGCTCCATAGTCTCTGAAGTGCAAGTAAGCTGACAGGCTCTTTTCATTGTTGATTTATTGTCTTCTTTGCTTCATTTCCTGAAATACTTGGTTAAGGACTAGAGGTACAATAATAAGAGCTACATATTGGTGAGAACTTTTCTACATCTCAGTGAAAAATAGACTGAGGTTTCCCACATTGTATCCCTCCGGATTTGCCTTCTTCTTGTAACTTAGATCTCAGTCCTGCCATTATCTCCTCCAAATTATAACTTTTTTTCTCTACTCTTGTTCTTCCTACATATCCAGTCAGAAGGATATTGTGTTTCTCAAGCCTGGCTACAATGTTTGATCTACCTACTGGTTTTTGCTTTAATATTGCTGGTCTCCCCCTTCACTGCCAGGTATCAATTCTCATCTTATTCAATGCTTACTCCTAGCTAATCTCACTCTTTTATCTTTTATGTAATCATTAGATGTACCAAGCCAAATCAGATAATCCTCCCAAACAGGACTTTATGTTTATATTCTTCCTGACCGAAGTAGATAATGTTACCTTTAGAAAGACACTTGGGACCAAACAGATTTTATTCAGGAAACAAACCAAATTTTCATCTTATTTGTTGTTTTCTTATGAGAAGCCATGGCCAAATATATCAATCTTATCTCAGGCATTGATAACAAGAGGTTATATATTCTCCTTCATTCTACTTGACACTCATAATACTGTTATAAATAAAATCTCCTAAGTGTAAAGAACAGCCTTCTCAGCCCTCAAAGAGACCTTAAAAAAGTAACCTTAAAAATCTCACAAAACAGAACCCTAAAACTCAAAACATAAACAAACATAGGTGAAATATCAAATGTTGACTGAAGTTTCACAACAGGGTCCATTGTAGGGTACCAAAGACAATGTTGTCTGCTTTGTTCTTGCCTACATTGGTCAGCTCAAAATGTGCCCCATGAGTAAATGGGCATATATGTCACAAATAATAGTTATTAGCACAATCCTGTTCCCTCAAGGACAAAGGTAATGATATAAAAAAAGATAGTTCATGAAAATGATGTCTGCTAGATGGTTCAGATTATCAATAGCCAGCAACTGGCATTGGTCACCATCAATTGGTCACCATCACTATCACCACAACCATCATGAAATCCACAGGAATGTTTCTGTGCCAGTTCAAAATCAGAGTTGTCCTTGTGGTGGTTTTATTAGACTTAAAAGAATTTCTCAAAATCATTATTGATTCTCAATATGCATAAAGAGTTGTATTTCATGTAGAAACTGTTAAAGTTATTCCTGATAAATAAGAATTAACTTTATTATTTGTACAACTTCAAAAGACAATTCAAGAAAAAAATTATCTACTTTATCTTTCCCATATTTGATCCAATACTGGGTTGCCTGGGCCATTAGCAGAAGGAAATGCAGAAATCAATCAATTATTAATAAGAAATGTGTTGTGTGTTGAGAGCTTCAGAATTTCATAAGGAACAACATGTTAATAGGAGCGGCTTAAAGAAAAAAAATTCTTCCTTGGCAACAAAGTAAGGAAATTATTAAAAACATTGTTCTGCTTGTTCTTTTTATAATGAAATGCTTTTACCTGAAGGAATTAATCATAACAGTATGCAAATGAATGAAATCTGGCAAGTGAATGTATTTCCTTTAGTAGATACTGAAAAATTAAAATATTTTTATCATAACATTGGCACTTATTCTGGGTTTCAATGGGCATGTGCCTTATGTTCTAAAAGGGCAGATTCAATATTTACACATTTATTAAAAAACAATGCCTGTAATGGGCTTTATATTTACGTTTCCAGTAAAATGAAGCAATTTTTATACCACTACAACATAAAACAAATTTCATTTTGTGACAATGGAAAATCTTAAGATAAAACCAGTTTCAGATTCTGTATTTACAATGTTTCCTTAAGAATTGACTTACTAGAATAATTTTACACACACACGCATACACATACACACACACACAAAATTAGTTTAGAAAACAAGTAAGCAAAGACCTATGTCCTTCCTAAGAGGTAGATCTTCACTAATAGCTCTAGGTCTCTGCTAGTAGATCCCAGGCGGCAGTAGGCAGCAGGCGCACAGAGCAGCTAGTCCCAGGAAGAGATGGCTGCCCATTCCCAAGCAGTGGCTGGTCCCAGGCTGGCTGGTCTGAGTGAGTCCAGGCATGTGAACGGGCGGCAGGTAGAGGCACATGGAGAGACATATTGTACAGAGTAGAATTGGATATTTATTACTTAGAGGAGAGAGAGAGAGAGAGAGAGAGAGAGAGAGAGAGAGAGAGATGTTGTGGGGAGCTGCGGGCTGTGTTCCTGCCACCCAGCTCCCGACCGCCTGGCTAGCTTATGCCCCGGAATAACAACACACAAATTGTATTCTTTTAAACACTGCTTGGCCCATTATATCTAGCCTCTTCTTGGCTAATTCTCACATATTAATTTAGCCCATTTCTAATAATGTGTGTAGCACCCCAAGGTGTGCTTACCGGGAAGATTCTAGCCTACGTCCATCCTGGGTTGGAGCTTCATTGCGTCTGCTCTGGGGAGCAGCTGCATAGCATCTAAGCTCACTTCCTCTTCCTCCTAGCATTCTGTTCTGTTTACTCCACCCACCTATGTTCTAACCTATGAGGGCCAAGCAGTTTCTTTATTAATTAACCAATGACCTTCCTCCATCAAAGAGAGAGTGGGGGAAGAAGGAGAAGAGAAAGGAGAGAGACAGAGAAGGGAGTGGGAGAGAGGAGTGCATGCACAAAAAGGGAACAATTTCTAATATACAAAGTCAAGTGAGTATGCCAATTTGGTCTTGCATTAAAAACTAGGATACATTTCCTTCAAATTTCTTCTCTTTTAAGACTATTAACAATTCTATTCTCTAACAGAAAAGGCAAGTCATAATGATTAAATTTGTTGGTATGCTAACAAGTCTAAAAGTCTGTATTTTCACTGCTGTGCTGGAGAGTTCACTCAGCAGTTAAGAGTAGGTACTCTTGTAATACAGAACCTGAATATTTTTCTCAACACTCCTGCTGTTTGGCTCAAAACTGTTCATATAACACCCACTGTCTTCTAACATCTTTGGGCAATGTGTTTCCGTGCTCACAGATGTATATATACATGAATACACTTTAAAATAAAGTGCTATGCTGAACCTGTACTGCACTTATAAAAGGCCTGAGCTTTGATCAAAGCTGATAACTCTGATTAAATTTAAAATAGAAAAAATTGAAAATGGAATTAGTGTTTTATAATAAAAGAAAACTATGTTTAAGAATCATGATGAAACCACTGTATTCTCAAGGATCCACATAATAAATGGAATAACAATAAAACTCAGAGAAGCATCATACCAATGAAAGGTCACATTAAGATCATAATGATTAGGGCCATGCATTAGGTTTAATAAAGCATCTATCTTGGAACTGAGTTAGCAGTAATCAGATTGTCTGTCCTCGTTCTCTTGAGGATCACAGCATATTGTACTCTTGATTATTTTAAAGCATTATTTATATTTTATATGAATATGCGATTATATGCATGTTTTGTGCATGTTTGTATGTATATATTTGTGCATGTATATGTAACATGGGCACTCATGGATCCTGGAGATGTCAAAAATGGTGTCAGATTGTTCAAAATTAGGGCTAACAGAAATATGAGCTGCTGTGTCAGTGCTGAAAATTTAATCCTGGTTCTCTGGAAGAACATCCATTGCTCACTACAATTGAACCATCACTCTAGCTATTTGGGCACCTTGGTTATAGATCAATGTGTATTAATTCAGTTTGGCAGAAACTGAGATGATTCTGTTATTTTCCTTGAAGGTACATGGGTTTTGAAAATAACTTAGACCAATAGTAGAGAGCTGATATAAAAGCAGAACCTGGGTAACTTCTGTTCCCCCAAAGCACTCCACATTAATAATACTGTATGTTTTAATGTGAAATATTTTAGTATAAGGAAACCTAGTGCTTGAGTTTTATTTCAATTAAAATTCTCTTGATAGGATGCTTTGATTACTTTTTTATATAATATTTATTTATAAAGTCATAGAGTCTTCTTTTACAATAAGGAAAGTTGAACTAATTAATTTCATATTTATTTTCTTATTTGAGAAGCAAACTAGACTATTAAAATTTTTTGAGATATCTCATAGAGTTCTGTACTAAAAACAACTGTCATTTCTTCTAGTCCTTTTTTGTCTGTTTCTCTAGAAGAATAATGATGCTTGCTTCTATTTCTTTCATTTTGGGTAGATTTTTTGTATATAGTTATTAAAATGATCTTTTCTCATTTTACATACTATCCCAATTCCCATGCCCTCCCAACTCCCTGCTCCCCTTCTTTTAGTCCATCCTAGAACCCACACTCACACCTCAGAGAGGGTAAGTATTCCTATGGGAAGTCACCCTACTCTAGCACATTGCTTCAAAGCAGGACTATAGTTGGAAAGTGTTCATTCATTTCCTGGCCTCCCATACCTGAAGAATCTCACAGAAACTATATTAGTTACCATATTGTTTAGCCTACTAGCTCAGCTTTCTTATTAGCTAGCTCTTATTTCTTAAAATAACCCATTTCCATTATTTACTGTATTGCCAAGATTTTGTAGCCTAACAGGCAAGGATCAGGCATCTGTCTTCTTTTAGCAGCAGCATAGTGTACCTCTGATTCTGCCAAATCTCTCTTTATATCTCTTCTAGCCTGGCTACATTATTCTCTGTTATAGACCAAAGCAGCTCTATTCATTTACCATTAAGAACAATACATAAACAGAAGGTCATCCCACATTAAAGGACCAAGGCCCTAATCCCCATATCTAGGCTGAGGTAGGTATCCCTTAAAAAAATGGGTTACAAAATGATAGTTCAAGCACTTGTGATAAATACTGGTCCTACTCTTAGCCCTACAAACTGCCCTAAGCTACACAACTGTCACCCACAATCAATGGGTATAGTTTGGTCCCTTACAGGTTTCATAATATCAGTTCATTTGAAAGTAATAAGTAGCAGTATCTTCCGACTGTATGTTACTGATGGTGTAGGTAAAATTTGTCTATCCCTTATCCATTGCCACTGAACCTAAAGGGGATCTAGAGATGATCTGGAGTGATCGAGGCCACATAATTGATGTGTTGTATTAGTGACTGGTTTATTTAGTTTGTTTATTTTTTTTATTTCTTGTAACACTATGACCTTCTGTCAAACTCTGTACTTGATGGTCAGTCTTTAACCTGGAGTCTGAGCTGGAGTGTTAGAGATGGGATCATCTCAATGTCAGTCCTTGAGACTAAACTGACAATATCTGGGTTTGTGAAATTCCTTATTAGAGACTTAAAATATCAACCATTATGTCTCTAATCTAACACTTTGTACTCAATAGAAAATAAAAACTCACACTTGCTCCCAGGACAAGTGTTCCTGCTAGACATGTAGAAACTTACTTAAGTAGAAGGACTGATGATCGACCTACTATTGATGCTAAAACTAGGGTTGCTAAACTTGCCAAAGTTCATATGTTGTATGGACTCTATAGTGGTCATTTTCATTTTCAAGATGGATATGTTAGTTTTAGTACTGGACCTTAACCGATGCAATTTGCATCAATTTTCACTAACATGTGTGTAATAAAGTATACCTGAATGTGAAGACAAAGTGAGTAATCACTTAAACATCCTCATGCCAAATAATAAATAACAAAGACAGATTCAGAGTGGGAAAAAATGGAGTTATTCATCAAATTCATGTTCTGAAGAGTTGTGGGTGTCTTATAGATATAGGTCATGTTTTGGCATTAGCAAATGCTGAATATTTTATACCACAACTACCCTCATGGGAGTCAATAAAGAAAAAAAATAAGTTAGTATATATTTAAAATGAACAATAATCATCAATTTCAGGGAAAGAAGAAGTAGAAGTAAACTTCGTTGGGCCTTCTCTGTTGAACTAAGCTTTTATAAGGTGAGTTATAGATTTCAGGTATTTAGACTGTATCAAACAAAATTATGCAATTACTGTGTAGCTGAAGTCCACAGTAATTTAGAATTAACTTAGATCTGCTTCTGTGGTAATTCCTCATTTAAGTGGTCTATCCAGAGACTGATTTGTGAGTACGTGGACATAGAAAAGGAGAGGTGCTGAAGAAGAGTGTTTTGGTGTGTGTTGGTGATAACAAACTGTACATCACAGAGAACAAAGAATAATCATGGATTTTATCTCCTGAAACATTTTTGTTGACTATATACATGAATAAATTTTCCTTACTTAGCAAAGCAAACTGTGTAATATAAAAAGACAACATTAGAGTCATTTTCAAACACAAACAGCATTGTCTGTCTATCTGAAGTTTATACTGACAGCTTAGACATAAGCCACACCTTGTCTTATTCACATTGACAAGTTTGTAAAATTTCCCTTTTTAAAATGTTATGTGTCTGAATATTTTGTTTCCTTGCCTTTAGCTGTGCAATGGTGCCCTTGGAGCTCAGAACAGGGCATTACATTCCCTGAAATTTGAGTCATACAAGGTTTTGAGCTGCCATGTAGGTACTGAGATCCTAACCCACGTTCCCTGTCAATAAAAAGTAATCCACTTAAACACTAAATGGTATATCCAGCCCATGTCATTTTAGGTAAAATGATTTCTAATTTTATAATCATATTTTGTGGAATTTGTTCACTCCACCTGTCTAACACCACTGCATTCAGTGTAGAATAAACACCCAAATTCATCTTCACCTCTGAAATGAATGGTATTTAAAAATAAAGAAATGAGATTTTGTCTGACTTTGCAAAATAAATATTGAAAGTGCAGCAGAATTAATCAGTTGATAGAATCAAATTAAACCATTAAAATAAAGGAGTGAATTCTAAGCAATTATTATAGTGATGGTGTCAGGTTCATCAAGTTTATATATTGAGTACATGTGGTTTATTCCTGACACATATGGTAACACAGTGCCTACTAATTTGTGAATACTTTGATTAAGAATTTAAAGTGAGGCTGGCAAAAACCAAACAAACAAATAAATAAAACCAAACCTACACAATTGACACACATCTTCACACATGAAGCCTATGACATTTAAACATTAATCTAATCTTTCACACCTATTACAATTGTGGACAGTTTCTTAGGGGATCTGTGAATTAACAAGGATTCCATACTTTCCTGAGAAAGAGCTATGTGAGAATTGTTTCCCTTTATTTTACTTTTATTTCAATATACTTAAAAAATTCAATCTACTTTTAAAGTTATCTCTTATTCTACCCTTTATTCTAGAATAAGCACGTTTATTGTTACCATATATCATCGATCCATGTATTACTTTAATTAATGTTTAATTTTATTGTTTTCTTATTACAGAAGATTCAAAATATAATTGTATTTTTAGTTTTTTAATTTATTTTGTGCTGTATCATTTTGTTTATTTTGAACCATGTTTGCTTTACTATAAAGAATAAGTCATTCTCTGAAACTAACATGTGAAAACACTGCACAAATATTTTTGTAGGAAATATTTGGTCAGTAATGTTCACTTATACTGATTTTGTTTCTTTGTGATAAGTTGATTAAAGTACTATAGATACCTTTTTATTGTATGAGAAAACATGTCTCAGTATAGATCATGAAATATTTTCTTCATTGTCAATTTTAATGTTTGGAAAAGTGTGTATATGCAAATAAATTATTTAGGAGTGCCCTATAAACTTTTTATATTGACTGCTTAGATGTCCCATGCTAAACACAGTGTAGTAATTCTCTTTTCCCCATACCCTACAGAATAATCCAAGTGCTTCCTCTTAAGCCAAATGGCTATATAGCGTCAGTGAACTTTATGTGTTTATGTGGTGTTTCATTTTTTTTAATGAATAAAGTTTGCCTGAATATTGGAAAAGTAAAACA
The DNA here is from genome assembly GCF_950005125.1 of Chionomys nivalis. NCBI lineage: Eukaryota > Metazoa > Chordata > Mammalia > Rodentia > Cricetidae > Chionomys > Chionomys nivalis. The sequence goes on from NC_080086.1 coordinate 82,569,330, forward strand.
GTCACACTGGTCAGTCTTACATTAAAGACAGTGGTGACACAAGACTTTAGTCCCAGTAGCCATGCTAGGTTGTCATAGAAACTAGACAGTAGTGATACACACACTTAATCCTAGAACGATAGAGGATTATAAGATGGGAGGAGACAGCTCTCTGTCTCAGTATCATTATGAGGTTTCCTGGAGGCAGGTTCACCATTTTCTGACACAGTTTGAGGTAAGAGTCAGACACAGGTTGCTTTGATTTTTTGGTGTTCAGGTTGAACCCAAATATCTGATTCTGAGATTTTGTTAATTATGCTTCATTATATAATTCATGTGACCTGGTTTTGGCTATAATTATAACCATTCATAAAATCATGACTTATATTCCAGTCTTTTTCAGTGATTTTCTCCTATTTTCAAAATATATGAATCACTTGTTCAAGAAAGCATTATTAGAAAACCTGCCTAATTGACTCATATCATTACTGAACAGAAACCCACAGTTTGGTACCAATTAACAGAAATATTTATGGCAGAATAAAATTACTATTTAAAATGGATGATAGAAGGAAGGGTGGATAAAAATGAGGGAGAGAGAGAGTTGATTTCTTTAAATAAATGATAGGGTCAGCTTTATACAGAAATGACTTCCTGAAGGAAAATGACAACTTTGCATTGATGTTGTGATCCTAAATTTTTGTTTAAAAATTTCTCTATAAAATAACTGCATAAAAAAGGAGACATCAAAGTGGGAGTGAGACAAGTTGAGAAGAAGATGGGGGTCAGCTTTTTTGGGAAGATAATAAGATGGAAATGATAAACTGCTATACATATGTGTAACTGTTTGGAGAAAGGAGTGACTTAGAAACAGTCATGATAGATGATAGATAAATAGATAATAGAAAGATGATAGATAGATAGATAGATAGATAGATAGATAGATAGATAGATAGATATTCATTGAAGTTAGCAGAGAGACCATCTACAAAGTTTCCAGGATTCCTAGAGGACAATGGTTGATGCCTTCTCTAATTTAGCTTACACTACAATAACCATAAGAATACAAGAACCAATAAGAATAAATATTGTCCAGCTAATTGGCATGAGAGAAACACTAAAGTCAAATGTGAACTCATGAATAAAGATACTCGGGTACTTGAACAAATCAAAAGGTCTTGTAAGGGTATGAATTATCTTGTGTCTAATAAACTGCTGCTATATGAGATTAACATGTAAGCAAATGTATCTTATGTAAGTATAAGAGGGTATAAGTGTGGCCTACGTCAGTCGCTACATCTTCCACAAAATTCTTTGTTGCTGGCAAACCTTCCCTCTCAGGCAATGCAGAGAGCTTCAGCAAAGTTCTCACTCTTTACTTCTTCACAGAAGACACAGAATCAGTATTATGCTCTTGCTTTTCAAAGAGTTATTTCCATGTGTAATAATATCATGTCCACCCTGAGACCACACAGGAATATGGATTTACCACAGATTGAAAAATATCAAAAAAAAAAAAAAAAACAGATAAAACAGTGGAAACTCTGATGTCCTGCCCCAAATCTGCTTTTTTTTTTTTTTTTTTTTGGAGATTATGTTGTGCTCTTTATTGCCAAAAATAAAAACTTGTAAAAAGAAAACTACTGTTAATAAATATCCTTTCCTTTCTGTGCTGGTGTGGGCTTCTCCCCAGGCTGCCTGAAAACCATGGTGGGCAGGTTTGTTTCTATCTGGAGACCTGCTAAGGGCAGGGCCTGAACTTCACTGAAGAGAAAGGAAATGTGGGAGGGGTCTGTCCCCCCCGCCCCAAAGTCAGGTCAGAGAATAAAATAGCAAGTTCACCTGTGGACAGAGAGGATGGCCAGGATCTAATACTAGTCCCAAAGGGTGACATCTCAGCTTAGGGACACCAGGACCGGCGCGGGAGGCTGGCAGCAGGTCGCGATGCCATACGCCAACCAGCCCACCGTGCGGATCACTGAACTCACCGAAGAGAACGTCAAGTTCATTATCGAGAACACGGACCTGGCGGTGGCCAATTCCATTCGGAGGGTCTTCATCGCCGAGGTGCCCATAATAGCCATCGATTGGGTTCAGATTGATGCCAATTCCTCAGTCCTTCATGATGAATTCATTGCTCACAGGCTTGGATTGATCCCCCTCACTAGTGATGACATTGTGGACAAACTGCAGTACTCCCGGGACTGCACGTGCGAAGAGTTCTGCCCTGAGTGCCCCAAATCTGCTTTTTATAGGAAAATATTAGAATAAGAAGACCCACATCCCAGTATGTAGACAAGACCCCAGTAATTTAGCTTACACCAAAGGTTTTCAGCCTTTGATGATATTGAACACAATTAAAGAATCATACAGTTTGCAAAAATATTACTATGAACTAAGCACAGGGTACAATAGTAAGGTTACTTCATACGCATATTTTCATGAGAAACTCAGTTCAGAAACCACAAATAAAATTTCCACAACAAATATGTTTGCTATATTGACAAATAACAATATACATACTTAAGAAGCATATGAAAGGGAGTAAATTAAATCCCCAAATAAGTATATCAACTGTTTGGATGAATGACCCTTAGAAAACATACAGAAAATTCTTTAAAGATATTCAAAATAATCCTCTCAAGTCTACTTAAAAAGATAAAAGAGAGTATGAATAGACATGTAAGCATTTTAAAAGTTGAAAGAAAAATTTACAAACATGTGTATATCATTAAAAGTAAGCATTAAGCATGAAGCTCAAGAAATTAATGAAAAATTTTTAGTGCTAAAATTGTCCACACTAAACTGAAATAATGATATGAAATTATTCTTGTACAGAACCATGACTGTTACACAAAGTATGACCAGAAATTGGTGTCACGTGTGGACTAGCCAAACCACTCATTCAGACAGATGAGACTAGGCAGAGCTCTCATGTACAAACAATTTCCTTTTTTTTTGGCTTTTCGAGACAGGGTTTCTCTGTGGTTTTGGAGCCTGTCCTGGAACTAGCTCTTGTAGACCAGGCTGGTCTCGAACTCACAGAGATCCGCCTGCCTCTGCCTCCCGAGTGCTGGGATTAAAGGCGTGCGCCACCACCGCCCGGCCTATTTCCTTAGTTCCCTTGCAACTGCACCTCACAGTAATACAAGTGAACTATTTTTCTCCAGTCAAGCAGTACATTGCAGCTGGGCTTCTCCAAGCAAGGAGGTTTTTGTTAGGGTCTGTATCACTGTGGAAGGAGCATGTGTATCTTGGAAGCAGTAATAAACTCCCAGATCCTCAGCCTCCACTCTGCTGATTTTGAGAGTGAAATCTGTCCCTGACCCACTGCCACTGAACCTGTCAGGGACTCCAGAGTTACGTTTCGACACCAAATAGATTAGGTTCTGTGGAGACTGGCCTGGTCTCTGTAGGAGCCAACTCAAATAGGTATCTCCATTACTATGTAAGAGACACTGACTTGACCTGCAAGAGATGGAGGCTGATTGTCCAATGGTAACTGACAAAGAGAGTGGATTCTGGGTCATCACAACATCACCAGAGGTTCCTGAAATTATAATAGAAAAGTTCAAAGTTATGTGTAACCTATCTGAGCAACCTTTGTGAATCCCCTTGTGGTATTCATGTCAAGAAACTTTCTGCTATCTTTTGTGTTTCTTTTAAAAGTAAATCAAATGATTTTTTTCATGAAAAAAGTTAGTTGAAGTGTCTAGAGCTCATAGTCTGTACCATACCATTCCATGTAAACCAGAATCTCCATATCAGCACAGATTATGCCTCTTTAATTTCTCATTATCACATAAATAAACTTCAAAAGCCCATTCTGGACAATAGGACCTGCTTCATGACACATGAAAGCATTCAGAGTCAGCCAGAAGTATCCTTCTATCCCCTTTCCCACTTATGTCTCCCTTTATCCTTACCCAGAATGCAGAAAATTTGCAGAAACAAGAACTGGACAGGACACATCATTTTGAGAAGATAAATTATGTAGTTATCTATCAGTGAAGAAAAGAGGACAGTTGAGCTTTTATTTAATCCAACAAGGCAGGGACCTCCCTGGGGAGCATATGCAAATAACATAGAGTGTACATAGAGAAGACGGTTATGTGGGCTTCTTAAATTTGAAAAATGACTCAAACAAGTCTTCTTCTATAATGGGAGTAACGTTAATAAAACAAAATGTGGTAAAGATGGGAGACTATAAGGATGCTGAAAAACTGATAATGTAATTTAAATCAGTTGTAAACATGTATTAATGTCCTCAAAATGCACATCATAAAAGATGATATGCTCACATTACAGCTTCATTATATCTCACACATTATTTTAGTATGAGGAAATACAAGAAATGTTATATGGTACTGGAGCAGGTAAATAAATCAAGTTATGAAGTGATATGTGTCTGTGAGAATACTGACAAAGCGTAATGATGGTGATTAAGATGTATTCTGATATATAGTCCTTTAAAAATCTTCCCCATTGTGGATATAAAGTTTCCATTCCATACTATAGATGTTGTAGTATCATATAAGGAAATCATTGAAATTTCTGAATTTTGAAATCCTTTAGGTAATTGTAAAAATGCATGATGACAAGGTAAAGAACTTGATTTATGTTGTAACAAATAAAAAAAAAACAGTCCTTTAAAGTTGTATCACATTTTGTATTTCCCTAAAGAGTAAGAGAAATTTAAGGTTTCCAAAATGCAGAGGTGCTCAATGAATCTAGCAACTGATAAACTCACACAACACCAAGACTACAAGGACTTGCTTTTCTGAGTTTCAAAACATCCCCGGCTGGACTTCCTGATTCTCTTTTCTTTTCTTTCTTTTTAAAAATTCATCCATTTATTTAACATCCTGGCCAGTTTCCCCCTCAGCTTCTCCTGCCAGTGTGCCCTGCTTTCACCTTCCAATCCTCTCCTCTTTCATCTTCTCTTTTCATCTCCAAAAAAGAATTGGTCTCCCATGTGTAATAATATAATATATCATATTATGTTGCAATAAAACTAAGCAACTCTCAATATATTGATGCTGGAAAAATTAACCCAATTAAAAGGAGAAGGATACCAAAATTTTGTAAAAGGATTGGAGACAGACCCTGATCCCTCTTTTATGAGTCCCATAAGAGAACCAAACTACACAGGTGTTATATATATGCAGAGTGCCTAGGTCAGTGCAATGCAGACTCCCTGTTTTGTGGTTCAAACTCTGCCAGCCCCTGTGAGTTCAAGTTAGTTGACAGTATGAACCCACTGTGCTTTCCCTGACCCCTCTGTCTCCTACAGTCCTTTCTCATCCTCCTCCCCTGGATTCCACATCATGGCCTAATGTGTGGCTGTGGGCATCTGCACCCTCTTCCATCGGTTGCCAGGTGGGGCATCTCTGATGACTATTAGGACAGACACAAATCTGGTCACAGGGGCTGGTCAGCTCAGGATACACATCCGCTATGACTAGGAATTTAAGCTGATGACCACTCTGTAAACTCCTCTGTTGCTTATTTGTCTGATTATAAAGTTTCTTTTCCTGGCCCCTATTGCCCATGAGTATCCAAATGAAGCATTCTCAATATTCTTGCACCAAACAATGAATACCACCTCATCGATTCCAAGTATATAACTTTCCCTTGCCCTCTCTGAATAAATGAGCTCTTCACTGGCATACTTTTGGGTTTTTGTCCCATCATACTTGAAGCCACTCAAGATCCAGCTTTGTCAAACCATGCTTACTTCCTTTACTCCTTTCCTGGATCTGGCATGAGTAAAATAGTCTGATCATAACTGTATGAAGTAGGAGTTAACCCTGGCACAAGCCCAGAAGAATAAAAATGTAGAGCAACCATATGTCATTACCTAAAAACAAAAAGAGCTCTTCAGTCACCAAATCATATCATGATGTCCTGTTAGACATATGTGTGATAACTTGTGTATCTAATTTCCTGAACTAGGAATCAAGATGTGCTAAGATTTAGACTATGATGGAACTGAAAAGTCCTCAGTCTTAAGGTGGAATTTATAGTTTTATCATCAACCTTAGCAGATGAAGTTGTGTTAAGGTCTATCTGCTGGTAGTAATGGGAATTACAATTTTTGCTCTGCTTCTACCTTGACATGGAACTCAAATTGTAATTAATGTCTCAATTATTTATCTAAAACTAAATGCTAAAATATTATGAGAAGAGTTATAACATGTAAACAATCTTTGTGTCCTTTTACAGAAGAATACATAAAGAATACACTGTTTGAATATAACATAAACATTTTTTCAGGATTAATTGTAAAATGAATTGAAATACCTGAGAATTAAAGATAGCATTATAGCAACTGAAACGAGATTTTCATTAAGCAGCTATAAATACTTTATTTTTATATATAAATACATATATAGATATATGTATATACATTTGAATGTAAATATAAGCATATAAATATCAATTTGAAGGAAACCAAATACATATAATAGTATTGTGGTTGACCATCCTGCATAAAACAATCAAAATCCACTGAGAAAGCCTGATTCTCCATAAAACAGAAGTCATTACTTGACTGAATTCATTTGTCTAGGGGAAGAACACTATAAAAATTTCTCCCCTTCCTCTTTATCATATCCATTCATACATATTACAATTGTTCCTTTCATGTTTATGCAGCCATTTTTAGTAGGGACTGTTTCTTAACAAAATTCATGGTATTCTGGCATTTACAATCTTCTCATTCCCCATTTTGCAAAGTTATCTGAGCCATAGTTGATAAAGGTTTTGTTTAGATGTATTCAATGGGGCATAGAAGGAACTCCAAATCAATATATACACAATCAATAAAAGTGCACTTAGAAAGATTTATTTATATATTTATTATATATATTTATAAATACAGATTACACATGCATATGTAACAATAATAATAAAGAAGAGGTTATCAACATCAGAGTGGGGGCTATAGTGTTCATGGCAAGAAAGGGACTAGAGAAAATGATATAGTACACATTTTTCCTCTTTTGAAAATCTTGGTCAGGTTGACTTTGTTGCTTGGACATGAACTGGGGAAAATGGCAATGGTCCAAAGTTCCTGCTTCCTCAGCTTGCTCTAGAGCTAGATCCCTGGGATTGACTGACTCAAGTTGATATTTTTTGCAGCTTTAGCACCAATCTTTATTACTTAGATATTCCACAGTCCTCTGTTAAGGATTCTTTGCTTAGGTCTGTACTCCAATTTTTATTGGATTATGTGTTCTTTTGGTGACCAATTTCTTGTATTCTTTGTATATTTTTGAGATCAGACCTTTCTCTGATGTGGGGTAAGTGATGATCTTTTCTCATTTTGTAGGTTGCTGTTTTGGCTTCTTGACCACATCCTTTGCTTTACAGAAGCTTTTCAGTTTCAGGAGGTTCCATTTATTAATTGTTTCTCTCATTGTCTGTGCTGCTGGGGTTTAGAAAGTGGTCTCTTGTGCCAATGCATTCAACTGTACTTCCCACATTCTCTTCTATAAGGTTCAGAGTGGTTGCCTTTATGTTGAGGTCTTTGATCCATTTGGACTTGAGTTTTGTGCATGGTGATAGATATATGTCTAATTCATTCTTCTACATGTCAAAATCCAGTTATGCCAGCACTGCTTGTTAAAGATGCTTTTTTTTCCATTTGATATTTTTTGCTTCTTTGTCAAAAATCAGGTGTTCAAAGTTGCGTGGATTAATATCCAGGTCTTCTATTCAGGATTCAAAATGGCTGAAAGACACTTAAGGAAATGTTCAACATCCTTAGCCATCAGAAAAATAGAGGTCACAACATCTCTGAGATTTCATCTCACTCCTGTAAGATCTTTTGGCCAAGATCAAAAAGACTAATGACAATTTATGCTGGAGAGCTTGTGGGGTAAAGGGAACACTTCTGCATTGCTGGTGGGAATGCATGCTCGTGCAGTTGGATGTCAGTGTGGTGATTTCTAAGAAAATTAGAAAACAACCTACCTCAAGACCCAGTAATACCACATTTGGGTACATATCCAGAGAATGCTCAGTCGTGCCACAAGGACATGTGCTCAGCTATGCTCATAGCAGTATTTTTCATCATAGCCAGAGCTTAGAAACAACCTAAATGTCCCTCAACTGAAGAAAGGATAAGGAAAATGTAGTATATTTATACAACAGAGTACTACAGAGCAGAAAAAAATAATGACACCTTGAATTTTGCAGGAAAATGGACAGTGCTAGAAAACATTATTTTGAATGAGGTAACTCAGACACAGAAAGACAATTATCACATATTCTCACTCATAGGTGGTTTTTAAACATAAAGCAAAGAAACCAGCCTACAAACCACAATCCCAGAGAATTTAGACAACAATGAGGACATCAAGAGAGACTTACATAGATCTAATCTACATGTGAAGTAGAAAAAGACATGATCAGAGTAAATTGGGAGCATGAGGACCTTGGGGTAGTATTGAAGGGAGGAGGGGAAATGCATGGAGGGGAGCAGAGAAATATGTAGAGCTCATTAAAAATTAATTAAAAAAGATATTCCAGAGTTCCTCCAACCTCATATAAAACATTTACCGCATGGGTTTAGTAAAACAAGTTACCTCCCATACCATTTATAAACTCTGTGATGAATTACCTACTTTCTTAACTCTCCTGTGAAGAATATCCTCTTGAGCTCAGTGTAAAAGTATCCATGTTTACTTTCTCATATTAACAACACTAATGGCTATCCTTATTCATTGTGTATCCACCTATTTGAGCTTTGTGAGGACCTTTGGTAATGAAGACAAAGTCCACTAATCCGAAATGAATTTCCCTATTTTTGTTATCAGTTTATGCCACCTTTGTCTCAAAGAAAAGATTACCTTGCTCATGTTCTTTATTAGCACCCAGATTCAACCCATCGCCTAAATTAAGCATCTGAAAATTGTGGTTTCCTCTATTATAGGTTTATGAACTGTGAAGTTCTATAGGATGCAATATTCAAAGATTAATTTTGAATTTTCCCTTGTGAACTTTAGGACAAACCTTGGGCCTATCCTTTATCTTTTATGCCTACCTTTCTCATTTCCTTGGTATCAATGTGTGATAGTTTGAATTAGAGAGCTTCCATGGACCCATATATTTAAATAATTTATCTCCCTTTGTGAAAATGTTTGGAAAGGATTAGAAGGTGTGACATTTGGGGGAAAGGTTTGTAATGGGGATAAGAGACAAAAACATAGCTAAAAAAGAAAAATGTTGTTTTAAAAAAATTCTTTAAAGAGATAAAGTACAGACAGTCATAGATTAAAAGAGTAAAGAAAAATAAGCCATATAAAGATGGAAAAAACACAGAGAGTCTGGTTTATGTATATTATTGTGTTCTCTTTGAAGTTTTTACTGTGAAGGAGCTAAGTACAGAGTGTCATTTCATTCTATGGCAGCTAAGCTAAATCAGCATTTATATTATAAAGGTATCTTGACTTCAGGATATGGTGCTTTGAAAAGAGGTTATTTTGTCTCCACAGAGAATGAGAACCTGTGGATTCATTCCAGACCGATATGGTTTGATGGACCAAGACTCCCTAAAAGGTTGCTGTGACCACTTCCACAAATAAAATACTTCACCCAATAGAAAGCTGGAAGCGGTTTGGAGAGAAATAACTGTGACCATATTCCCAAATACTGTTTATAATTATTTCTTTACATTTAAAGGGGGATATCTACAGAGATGGATATTTTGCATTGCACTGGTATAGATGTCGATTTATTGATACAAGTTTAAGGTCAATTTTGTTATATGTATCTATATTTTCTTGTTTAAGGTATTGTGATTTTGTAGCTCTTTTTAAAATATAATGTATAATTAAGAAATATAGATTAATAGATAATCATCAAGCTTGTAGTCATGTTAGTTAAGTTTTCTAGATATATAGAGATATATTTAAGTTAGATAGGTATTCTTCAAATCTTTCAGAGACCTTCAGAATATGGCATTTAAAATGTTTAAGAACTTAATACTTTTCATAACAGTGAGATAAATCTGCTCGTGGTAGCACCAATTACTTCAAGAGGATGATGTGCATCGAAGAGGCTTCTTATAGAGTTGGTTAGCCATTGGGGCAGGAAACTGCTCTTGCCTGGACTATTGTATAAACTGGACATGCAGGACCCACAAAGAAATGACTCCTAAACTTTTCTAAAGATGAGATGATACTTCTGGCTTTCTGCTTCGTGAAAGAGACTGCTAGACATTCTGCATGACACAGAAAAATGTGAGGTACAAACTGCCAGTATAGGTGGAACTGTCTTTGAAATTTCCTACTTCATGAAGAAAGAAAAAGTCTGCTGGATACTATGGGCCTGTAGGCTGAAGATGGAAGCCTCCACGTTACAGAAGAACTTTGGGTAACTGGCCAAGTATCAGCATGTCTCTGTTAATTCTCTGGGACTGTTTAAATCTTTATCACCATCTAAGGTTTTGTTCAAATGAATTATTAGATCAGGTGTTATCCCAATAGCTGGTCGTAGACTGGAAATGACTCCTAACAGTCTTTGAAAGTCATTGAGAGTCAATAGGCGATCTCTCCTTAATTTTTTGTGTTTTAATTTTTTGTAAACCTATCTTATAACCTAAATAATTAACAGAATCTCCCTTCTGAATCTTTTCAGGAGCAATTTGCAATCCCCATTTAGGTAAAAGTATCTTTATTTCTTCAAACAGTCTGTTCAAGGTATCCATGTTTGAATTGGATAACAAAATGTCTTCCATGTAATGGTATACTATAGATTTGGGAAATTTCTTGCATAGTATTTACAATGGTTGGTTCACAAAATATTGGCACAGGGAGGGGCTATTTAAAATACCCTGGGGGAGGACGGCCCAGTGGTACCTCCTCAAAGGTTGAGAATTATTATAAGTAGGCACTGTGAAGGCAAATTTTTCTCTATCTTCTTTTTGTAAAGGTATAGTGAAAAAACAATCCTTTAAATCAATAACTATGAGAGGCCATCCTTTTGGTAATAAAGAGGGCAAAGGAATTTCAGATTACAGAGGACCCATAGGTTGAATAACCTTGTTGATGGCCCTGAGATCTGTCATCATTCTCCTTTTACCTGATTTTTTTTCTAAACCACAAATACAGGAGAATTCCAAGGGCTGGTAGATTCTTCTATATGTCCAGCATCTAATTGTTCTTGTAACAGCGGTTCTAAAGCCTGTAACTTTTCCACAGCTAAAGGTCATTGCAGTGTCCATATTGGTTTCTCAGTCAACCATTTTAGAGGCAAGGCTGTTGGTATCTCTGAAGAGACATCAATTGCTTGTTCTTGTACAGCCCGAATGGCTGGTTTTCTCTGTTCGTAATATCTTTTAATATTATTCTCAGAAATATAGGCTCTAGAAGTAGCAGGAATTTTAATTTGGGTATCCCATTGTTGTAATAGGTCACGACCCCATAAATTCATTGCAATATTGGCTACATATGGCCTTAATTTTCCTATTTGTCCCTCTGGCCCTATACATTCAACCCATCTCGTGCTCTGCCTTACTCAAGATAGGGTTCCAATTCCCAGGAGCTGAACATTTACATTCTGAAGAAGCCAATATGGATGCCAAGATTCTGGGGTAATGATACTTACATCAGCACCTGTGTCCAGAAGGCCAGTAATAAAAATGCCATTTACACACTCAGTTTAGGTCTTTGATCATTTATAGAAGTTTGCCAATACACACGTAACTTATCCTTCTGATCATTATTGCTTGTAACAGTAGGCATGGGGCTTCCTAATTGTCCTGAGGAGACACATTCTCTGAAGAAACTGGAAATGACTGAACCATGTTTGCCATGGGGGCCTGAGAGGCCCCCCATCTCACGTTTTCTGTCTGTATCAGGTTGCCTTGTCTATCTCTTGTAGACCTGCATTCATTCGTCCAATGTCTGCCTTTTCCACATCTTCTACATAAAGCTGAAGGCTGAGTTCTCCTATTTCTGTTATTTCTAAAAGATGCATTATTATTATTTCTGAAAATTAATTGTCTACAATTCCTTTTCATATGATCCATTTTGCCACAATTAAAACATTTGGTATTCTGGTGTCTCCTTTTACCATTGGAAATTGCTTCTTCTACCCATGCTTCAGTGCCATAATCAAATGTATCAACCTTCAGTGTATGCAATACCCATTCTTCCAAGGGCGCTGATCTGAGCTTTAAAGGCCCCAAATCTTTTTGCCTTCCACATTTACATTTTCATAAGCCAAAGACTCAATCATTATATGTCTTGCTTCTGGGTCAGATATCCCTATTTGTACAGCCTTAGTTAGTCTTTGTAAAAAGTCACTAAAGGGTTCTCTCTGACCCTGTTTAACTCTGACAAATGATTCCATTCTCTGTCCTGGGTCTTGTACCCTGTCCCAATCCCTTAAGGCTGCTGTAGTATACATGGAGAGTGTGTTTTCATCCAAATTAGCTTGTTCCTGAGGGTCGGAAAAGAGCCCTTCACCTAGAATTTAACTAGGGAAACGTCAATTCCCTTCACTTTTACCTGCTGTTCTAAAAGTCTAGCACCTTGCCTGAATAAGCATTTCCATTTCAATTGTGGTCCACTCTCAAGTACAGCAGAGCTCAGCTGGAGCCAGTCTGAGGGGGTTGCTCTGCTTGTTGTGACCCACGATTTTAGCATCTCTTTAACAAAGGAGGCATGCATCCCAAAAGTCATGACAGCCTGTTTAATTTCTTTGAGATCATTCATAAGGACAAGCTCCCATGTATCTTCCTTGATGACCCTAGGGTTTCTGGAACCAATCACCTTCTCTGTTGTTATTACTAGAAAGGCAGGTAGAGGTGTAGGTAGAGCTTTGTAGAAATTGTCCTGGAGAGATTTACCCACAGATGTAGTTAAAATTTGCCTTTCTACCCATTGCTCTTCTTCCTCAGAATTCAGAAATTCCTCAATCTTTTCAATTCTATTCACCATTGCCTTCTGCAATGTCTGAATCTCCTGTCCAGAATTATGTTCCAAAGCCTTCATTGAGGACTCTAAAGTATGAAGTTTGTTCATTAGAGATAACATCTCATCTTTGGACATAATCTTTATGGCATAAACCATGCCTTTTTGTATTGACAATCTTTCCACCAATCTGTCATAAGCTTTAGACAAAATCTGATTGTCACATTCAGCAGTTTTGATTCTCTCAGTTAATATTTCAGTTCCTACAGAAAGGGACTGAAGCTTACGATCCAAATCAGCTGTTCCCACTTCCATAGTAACAAATTTCTCCTTAATATCAGCCACTAATGTTTCAGTTCCTACAGAAAGGGACTGAAGCTTACAATCCAAATCAGGTGTTCCCTATTCCATAGTAATAAATTTCTCCTTAATATCAGCCACTAATGTTTCAGTTCCTCCAGAAAGGGACTGAAGCTTACGATCCAAATCAGCTATTCCCTCTTCCATAGTAATGAATTTCTCCTTAACATCAGCCTGTACCTTTTTTAAATTTTGCTCAGTTGATCGAGTCATGTTAAACAAAGATCTGTTCTCTTCCTGGAGGACTGCAAACTGATTCTTGAGAAGATTGTTGTCATTCTCAATTGTTTTTAAACGTTCAATCTCTGCCTTAAGAATCCTTTATTCGTCTCGTAAAGACTTTATCATATTTCTGTTATCAAACCATTTAGTGCCAATGAAAACTACGAATCCCAGAAGGATCCATAAATGTGGGGTGATAGACACCTCTTGTAAAATATCCCACATGGTACAATTAAAAAAACTGTTAAATTCTTGAATGGTAACGTGTTCAGACATTTTATTTATAAAAGAAAATTTTTTACCTGCAATGACCGGTTCCTGCCAGTGGTGGTCTCTGTCGTTTTGGAGCATGTCCTGGAACTAGCTCTTGTAGACCAGGCTAGTCTCGAACACACAGAGATCTGACTGTCTCTGCCTCCCGAGTGCTGGGATTAAAGGCATGTGACACCATAACCGGTGAGCAGGCGAGGCAGAATGGGCCTGTGTGGCCAAGTGTATCTCGGACTCGGCACTGGGGCCCGAGTCACAAACTAAAAAACGGCACCAGGAAGCGTGCTGTGTTAGCTAGCGGGCTACGCACTTGAGTGGAGGGCAAAATAGCCTGACGTTGGATGCCAAAATGTAACGGCATAAACGAATGCAGACAGATTGTAAAAATATATACAGCTTTAATGGGGAAATAGACTTACAGAACCACTGTTCCCATGGAGACCAGGAAAGCAGAAGCAAGCGCTGTGAGCATGCTCGCCAGATTTATAGGTAAACATTAGCCCGAGGCAAACATGCCCCCTAAGGGGTGGGACTTATCCCTACAGTAACTGTAATTCTTGCTTTTTAACTGTTTTGTTATATGTAATTTTACTATGTTAAAGTGAAAGCCTTTCTTGTTGTTTAAACAGAAAAAGGGGAAATGATATAGGTTGGTCTTCAATCTATCTGTTGTTTCATTGGTTAATTTATAAAGAAAACTGCTTGGCCTGATAGGTCAGAACATAGGTAGGCAGAGTAGACAGAACAGAATGCTGGCAAGAAGGGAAGTGGAGAGACGCAATGGAGCCAGCTGCCAGGTCAGATATGCTGAATCTTTTCCGGTAGACCACCAACTCGTGGTGCTACACACATTAATAGAAATGGGTTAATCAAGATGTGAGAGTTAGCCAAGAAGAGACTAGAAATAATGGGCCAGGCAGTGTTTAAAAATGAAAAAAAAAAAAAACAGGAAATACAGAGCAAGCAATTTCCAAAGCTATAGAAATGGCAGTAACAGCTAATTGTCCAGTTAGTTATCCATGGTAGCTCTATGATTTTGCAGCATCCTTCTTTACCTTACTTGGTTAGATTATATAGCAGACTCCTCTAGGAAGTAAGGTTTTTGAAGGACTGTCTCTTTATCTTGGAGAAGATTAGAAGTTGCCTTCTTTTCTGTGTTACTTGCCCAGTTTGCAGAGTATACTGTTATCTGTAGAGGCAAGGACAGTTTCTTGAATAAATGGTAGCTTTTGCCACAAATAAAATAAACTTCATATGGAGGTTCTTGTATGCTTATAATCCTTTCTGAAGAAGATTGTTGATGCCAGGAGCAGACGTATCTCTCTGTCATGAAAAGCATTTGGTTAGGATAACATTTTAAATGAGATATTCTGTAGTTCTTTGATGTTTGCAGGTCACTTATGTAACTGGTTTCTTGCCTCCCATGTCTCATCTCTCAGCAGCATGTTGAGACTGCAGAGACCCCTAACCTTTACAGCTCAGGGAGCTATGTAGAATAAGATGTGCAAAAACTGTAAGAGACAATGGGCATGGATTATTCAAACAAAACAGTGTCTTTTAGCATACTCAAATAGATTCTCATCTCATAGATAACCTGGCAACACACACAGGGCTTTGCCATATGTAAGTTAGATATGCTTTCAAAATTGAGAGAACATGCACACTCATACCAGATCAATAATCTATCTTCAACTGCAACCCACTTATAATGGAAAAAGAAGTTTATTCCAATGAAGAATTACAGGGGAATATTAACAACAACTGTTAGGAACACTATAAAGGAAGATGCCATGCACAGCAGTAGATGGTAAACACACTTAATAACATGTTTTATATTTTTTCTCTCAAATGACTTTATCTAAGCATTTTTACTGTTCTTTCCCTGTATATTATGGTATTATTATTGTATTTTATGGTGTGTGTGTTTGTGCATGTGTGTTTAATTTTTGTGTGTCTTTTTGTTGTTGTTGTCATTTGTCAGAGAGAGAGAGAAAGAGAGAAAGATTGGAAACTCCATATGGAGGTATTTGCATGCTGATTATCCCTTTATGAAGTAGATTGTTAATCCCAGGAGTAAAAACGTCTCTATGTTATGGAAAGATTTCAGTTATTGTAATATTTTAAATGAAATATACTATAGCTCTTTGAAATGTTTGAAGATAACTTTCTACCTGACTTCTTGCCTTCCATAGCTCATCACTCAGCTAAATGTAGATATTGCAGAGACCACTTCTCCTTAAGTCTCAGGAAGTTATGTAAAATAGGATTTGGAAAAATTGTAGGAGACTGAGGGGATGGGTGACTTCAATGAAATAGTGTCTTTTAGACAGAATAGAGTAGATACTCATATTTACTTGTACATAACCTGACAATACACAAAAGGCTTAGTCATATATAAATCATAAAAGATTACAAAACTGAGAGCACACCAGTTCTCATACCTAAGCTAGCATATATCTTCAGGTGAAACCCACTTAAGTAAAAGAGCAGTTTTCTCAAATGAAGTATCACAGAGTATGTTAACAACCATTAACATTACATAAAGAAGGCCCCATACAAATTATTATATGGTCAGCACACAACTAATTTAATAAAATTTCATTAACTTTTTATCTCAGATGGCTTTATCTATGCAATTTTGTCTTACTGGTCCTTTGCCTGTTTGTTATAGATTTTATTATTATGTTTTTATGGTGTACATGCTTATGTGCTTAATTTTCTTTCATTATTATTATATAATTTCTTTGCCTCTTCATTTGTTTGAGAAAGAGAGAGATAAAGCTGTAGAGAGATAGATATATATGGAGAGAGAGAGAGAGAGAGAGAGAGAGAGAGAGAGAGAGAAAGTGTCCTGCAGTTACATGAGTGTGAAAGAGCGAAGATTTGGAAGGAACTGTGGGGAACTATGTCCAGAATATTGACATGGTATTCTCCTCCATATCCAGTGATTACCATTTGTTAATGAAGAAACTATCTTGGGCCTCTGCAGGAAATAGAGGTAGGTGAAAAAAACTAAACTGAATGATAGGAGAAAGGAGGCAGAGTCAGAAAGATGCCACATAGCCCCTCCACAAGCAGATGTCAGATGGAACTTTGCAATGAAGCCACTGTCACATAGCAATACACAGATTAGTGGTGATGGGTTAAATTAATATGTAAGAGTTAGCTAGAACAAACCAGACTCTCTGAACATGGTTGACAATAAGTGCTGACTGAGAAGCCAAGGGCAATGGCACTGGGTTTTGATTCTACTGCATGTACTGGCTTTGTGGGAGCCTAGTCTGTTTGGATGCTCACCTTCCTAGACCTGGATGGAGTGGGGAGGACCTTGGACTTCCCACAGGGCAAGGAACACTGACTGCTTTTTGGACTGGAGAGGAATGGGGAGGAGAAGTGGAGGGAGAGGGGAGGGAGATGAGAGGAGAGGAGGAGGTGGAAATATTTAATAATAATAATAATAATAATAATAATAATAATAATAATAATAATAAAAGAGTTAGCTAGTAAGATTGAGCTAATGGGCCAAGCAATGTTTTAATTAATACTGTTTTTTGTGATTATTTTGGGGCTAAGCAGTCAAGAACAAAGAAACAGTACTCACACAACAAATTGGCACCCATGTGCTCAGTAATTTCCCAGGTGGGGAGGGGGATAGAAAGTCATTATCTTCCTGGCAAAATTAAGCTAGTGTAAGCTAGTCTGGGTTTATAATTTTAAAACACTTTGCTGGGAAACAGCTTCTTGTTCCTTTGAGAATAAGAGATCAGTGTCTCACAATGGTGAAGTATATATATATATTGTAATTTTCCAAATTGTACAACATGGATCATATCCATCTGCCAGATTTCATTCTTTTGAGTTCACTTTCAGTTACTTCATGCAGGTAGTACTGTTAGGTTATGAAAGAAACAAGTAAGACATTTCCTTATAACTTCCTTGTTTTTTTGCCATGTGATGAAAAAGTCACTTTTTAAACTTTTTCTACTCACATGATTTTTTAATGTAATTCCCAGGCCTCTTGCAGGTTTCTAATCAATAATTGATTGGTTGATACATTGTTCTGTACTAGAAGACCCGAAAGACCTATGTGGAATCAGATGTGTGTTAGGTATGTGAAAAGATGCCTAATGCTGATTTTCTCTTGTAACTAAATAATTAAATCAATTCTATATCATCTCATATAAATTCAGTGATTTGAATATACAAAACAACTCTCCATATTGTGTATCAGGAACTATGTTAAAAGGCTCTTTAAAAATTTTTAGTACCATGAGAATTTGCTATAATTCTGACTTTTATATAGAATCAAAGGAGCTTTGATCCACCTTACTTAACTATTCTGATTCATAACCTTCCTTTCTTAATTTATTTGCATCTGTAATGAATGTTAGGCCTCCAGTAATTCATATGTCATATACAATGTAAAAAAGAATCCAGTTATTTCTCTTTATAAGTTTAATTCTCTTGTTTATTTTTGGGATAGTTGTTGCTAGTCTCTTCCACAAATTACCACAATCTCTTTGCCAGGGTTCACTTTCTTTCCATTATTTTTTCCTTTTATCATTATTAAAAGATACTATGATTCCTAATGGGTCTATTCCTATTAATTATTTAAGTCATAGTTTCCCTTTTAGAATTAACTCAGTGACCTTATTCACATAAAGTTTTAATTTTTTACTCAGTATTTGTGATAATAAGATCCATTCTAACATAATATCTTTCCTCTGCATTAAAATTACTGTAGGAGAATATTTGGAGGATAATGTGAGGAGAATGCGGATACACATGATCCACATGTGCCACATGTAATTTCTTTTTAACAAAAGCTAATTTTCTATCAACGTTGACTGATAATTCCCTGGTACTATTTAAGATCTTGTCACCATCAAAAGTTTTGTTCAAGTTAGTCAGGGCATCAAGACCTATCCCAATAATGAAACATTGATGGGAAATGCCTCCTAGTGTCCTTTGGAAGTCATTGACTATCTGCAGTTGATCTATCTTAATTTGCACTTCTTGGGGTCTAATTTTTCATAAACCTATTTTGTAGTCTAAATAGTTAATAGAATCTACTCTTTGTATTTTCAAGGTCAGAGTGTAATCCCAAAAACAACAACAAAAAATTTACTTCTTCAAACATTCTTTCTAAGGTATTGACACTTGAATCAGATAGCAACATGTTATCTAGGTATCAGTAAACAGTAGATTCCTGATATTATTTACATATTATTTTCAATGGTCGACTTACAAATTATTGTTACAGTGTGAGGCTATTTAATATTCTCTGTGGGAGAATCTGTCATTAATATTTTTAGCAGACTGAGACTTATTGTAAGTATGTACTGTGTAGGCATTTTTCCCCGTCTTTTTCATGTTATGGTATAGTGAAGAAACAATCTTCTAAATCACTAAATATAAAAGGTCATTCTTTAAGCAAAGGAACTCCAGACTGTTAAGAGTCCATTGGCTGAATAAACTTATTAACTGCTCTTATCTCTATTACCATTCTCCATTTTCCAGATTTCTTCTTAATAACAAATACAGGAAGGATTTGAAGGACTCATTTATTCTTCAATATGCTGAGCATCTAGTTGCTCCTGTATCAGTTGTTCTAAAGCCTTAATTTTCTCTATTGTTTAAGATGATTGTTTTCCCTATACAGGTTTATCTGTCAACCATTTTAAAGTTAGGGTTGATGGTGTCTTTGGAAGATCAGCAGTTCTTGCATGGTGTTTTGAACAATCTGAATGATCCGTGTTCTTTATAATGCATTTCCTTGTAGGTCACACCCTTGTGGTGATATACAGATTTATAGAAATTGTTTAAATTAATGTAAGAGTTAGCCAATAAGATGCTAGAGCTAATGGGTCAAGAAGTGATTTAATTGATACAGTTTCTGTGTGATTATTTTGGGGCTGAGCAGCTGGGAACTAACAAGTGCCCCTCCTCCTACAAATGCCAGTAGATTTTTAACATTAATGTTTTTCTGAAAACATTGTGGTAAGTGAATATTTATCATTCAGTAAAATGTAATAATGTAATTGTGATAATATCTGTTCCCAGCTTTCCATTATCAGAAATACAATGTGACATCCAGATAGCCCAGTCTTCATCCTGACTGTTTATGTCTCTGGAACAATCTTCACCATCCCTTTCTGAGCTAGCAAAATACCGAACCATTGATTCTTAGTGTCAAAAAATAAGGGAATGCTCGTAATCTTCAGGTCTATAAACCATCCAGTTTGAGATGCAGAATCCCATCAGTGTTCAGTGATTATGTGACTGAACAGATTACTATTTCACCTTCTGCCTGGAGCCTGAAATTGTAGCAACTTATTGATATTTAACAGTTGACAATTTCTTTTCTACAGTAATAGAAGTAATAATGTAAACTATTCAGGGCAACAGAAGTGTGAGTCTCAGATGTCCTGTTTGCATGAATTCTTTTTCTCCCTGAAACACAAATTGCAGCAGTTTCCACTAATTTGATTTCAATTATGCACATCAGAGTGAATGTGCCTAATTCTTATGTACTTGTGTGTAAGTCTAGGATATATTTTCTTTAAATTTCTTCTCTTATTAATCTACTGATATTTTTATTCTCTCACAGAATAGACAAGTCACAATGATGAAATATGTTGGTAAATGAATAATTCTCAAAATCTAAATTTTCATGCCTGGGATAGAAAGACTGCTCAGTAGTTAAGAGCAGGTTTGTTATAACAGATACCTTGAATTTCTATATCAGTATCTAGGTTGGATGTCAAAAATCTGTGCCTGTAATTCTATCTCTCTTCTAGTCTTCTTGAGTTACTGCACTCACATGCACACATCCTCATGTTCACACATACACAAACACTTAAACAAAGATACTTGAAACACAGCATGTACTGCTCTTACAAAAGTTTGAGTTTTGTTCCCAAATAATACATATCACTAAATATAAATTACACAAAATTAAAAATAAAAAATTATTTATAATATAAAAAGGTTATATTAAAATATTGCTATAAAATCACTGTATTCACAAGGTTCCCCATAACAAAAGGGTTGGAAGTGATATTCAATGAAGAATCATGACAATGAAAGTTATGTTAAGCCCATGGTAGTTGAGGGCATGCAACAGGGATGAGAAAGCATCGATCTTAGAATTGGGATGACAGAAATCAGATTATCTGCCCTGGTTCCTGGACGCTGGAGGAACAAAACAATTTAGAATTCTTGATTCTTTTAATCACTTATTTTTATTTTATGGTTATATATAATTGTACACTTCTCTGTCTGTCTGTCTCTATGTATGTATGTATGGCACCAATGGATTCTAGAGATGCCAAAAATGGGGTGAAATTGCCAATGTCTAGATTCATGTGCTGATGTTTGTGTGCTGGAAATTAAACGCAGGTCATCTGGAAGAGCACCCAGTTTAACCATTGAACCACCACTCTACCTACCTGAAAAATTGTCTGTCATTCAATGTATATTCAACCAGTCATGTATAAAACTTAGATGTTCAAGTTGTATTGTTTGAAGGTACATGGGTTAGGGGATAAGTTAGAACAACAATAGTAAGTTGATACAAAAGAAAAAAATGAGTCAGTTCTGTGCCCCCAAAGAATTCCTATTTTTAGTGTGTATTCTAGCAAGCAACATGGAACCTTTTACACTAAGGAAATCTAGTGCCTAACTTCTGTTTAAGTTATGATTCTCTTTATAAGATGCTTTGATTAGGTATTGTATAACATTAGTGTATAAAGTCTTAGGATCCTCTTTTACAGCAACTGAGTGACAGGAAAATTTGACTAATTAATTGATTTTTTTTTTATCTGGGAAGAGAAGGCAGATTGTCATTAACTGTTTGCTGTATATCTAGTAGAATTTTCCAGTAAAATCTGCTGACTCTATTTCCAGTACTACTTTTTTTTGTTTTAATGCCTGCTACTATTTCATTTGAGACTGTAGGTTTACTGAAATTGTTTATTTCACCTTGATTTAATATTGGTAATTAATATGTATTGAGACATTTATGCATTTATATCATATTCTCAAATTTTGTGGAGTACTTGTTTTTAATGTATACCCTTATTATTCTCTGGATTTCCTCACTGCCTTTTCTATGTTCTTCTTTTCATTTCTAACTTTGTTAGCTTCAGTAATATTTCTCAATCCTTTAGTTAATTTGGCTAGAGGTTTGTCAATTTTATTTATTTTCTCAGAAAATAAGCTGTTTCATTGACTTTTTATATTTTTGTTTATTTGATTCTATTTTATTGATTTCAATATTGATATTGATTATTGCACTCTCTTTCTTTAATGTGAAACTTTATTTTTTCTAGAGTTTTCAGGTTTAATCTTAAGCTACTAGTATAAGATATTTCTGATTTCTTTAACATAGCAACTTAGTGTTATGAACTTGCCTCTTAGAGTCCACTTCATTCATTCTACATTTTCACCATGGAAACACAAAATAAATAGCCAACATCAAGAACTCTGACCACAAATGTTGATAGAGTTGGGAAAAAGTATTGCTGTGGGACAATTGTTTTACCCTGTAAAAATTTGTTTCTTGTACTGGTTAAATAAAATGTTGATTGACCAGTAGCCATGGAGGAATTACAGGTGGGGCAACCAGGCAGAAAGAATAGGTGCTGCAATGAAAACAGGAGAATTCTGGGAAGAGGACTCAGTCTGCAGCCATCACCATGACACAGAGGAAACAAGATGTGACTGCATCACCAAATAAGGTATTAAGTGAGCCATGTGAGTACACAGACAAGAATAATGTAAGATGTAAAAATTAGATAATAGAAAAATCCTGAGCTACTAGGCCAACCAGTTTATAATTAATGTAGACCTCTATGCGTTTCTATGGGACTGAATGACTGAAGGACCTGGTAGGACAGAAACCTCAGCCAACAAAGTATATCTTGGACATCCACAGGAGCATGTACAAGGGACCATCTGCTATAGGAATAGGCCAGAGGCAGAGCCATCTGTAGGACTGGACACAATTCAGGAACCTCTGAGGAAATAGACCCAAGCCAGGGAATATCTTTTGGAAAAGGTCTGAGCCAGGGACCTCTGCTAGAGTAGACCAGAGGCAGTGAACTTGATAGGTGCAGGTACAATGGAGCAACCTTTCAGGAAACAAGCCCATGTCAGAGACCTCTGAGGAACTGAACTGAGTCATGGACCTCAGCCAGAGCAGGTCCAAGAGCAAAACCTCCACAGGAGCAGGCTTGAGCCAGTGACCTCTGCTAGAGGAGGTCTGAGGCGACCACATCCACAGGAGTAGCTAAAAAGGAGTCATCAATGAGGTAGCAGGCCAGAGTCAGAGACCTCTGCTGAAGCAGCCTCAATCAAGTGACCTTCATGGGAGCAGGCCTGAAAGACACACAGTATTGCAGAGAGACCCACTAGAATGATAAGGAAAAAGAAAACAGAAAAGAGGATCAATAAAAGCAAACCAAATACAGAGATATCAATTCACACACCAATGAACACATGATTTTTGACAAATAAGCAAAAAATATACACTGGAAAAAGAAAAGCATATTTAACATATGGTGCTGGCATAAATTCATATCCACACGTAGAAGAAAGAAAATAGATCCCTATTTATCACCATGCATAAATCTCAAGTCTAAATGGATCAAAGACCTCAACATAAAACCAACCACACTAAACCTCATAAAAGAGAAAGTGGGAAGTACACTTGAAAACATTGGCATAGGAGATCACTTCCTAAATATAACCCCAGTAGCACAGACACTGAGAGAAAAAAATTAACAGATGGGACTTCCTTAAACTGCGAAGCTTCTGTAAAGCAAAGACATGGTCAACAAGACATGGCAACCAAAACAAATTGGCTGTCCACAGAATGGGAAAAGATCTTCACCAACCCCTCAATGAACAGAGGCCCGATCTCCAAAATACAGAAAGAACTCAAGAAATTGTTCATCAAAACAACAAGTAATCCAATAAAAAATAATGGGTTGCAGACCTAAAGAAAAGAATTCTCAACAGTGAAATCTAATATGTCTGAAAAAAAAAATAAACTTAGGAAAATTTCAGCATCCTGAACCATCAGAGAAATGCAAATCAAGACAACTCTGAGATTTCATTTTACACCTGTAAGAATGGTCAAGATAAAAACACTGGTGACAACACATGCATGAGAGGTTGTATGGTAAGGGAATACTCATACAGTGCTGGTGCGAGTACAATTTAGTTCAGGCACTTTGGATTTTTGTATGGTGATTTCTCAGAAAACTAGGAAACAACCTCCCTCAACATTGAGCAATAAAACTTTTGGGTATATATCCAAAGAAATCTCAATCATACCACAATGACACAAGCTTAATTATGTTCATGGTAGTATTGTTTGTCATAGCCAGACCTGGAAACCACCTAAATGTGCCTAAACTAAAGAATGAATGAGGAAAATGTGGTACGTTTTCACAATAGAGTGATACACAGCAGAAAAAAAATGTTGATATCTTGAAATTTGCAGGCTAATGGATGGATCTAGAAAGCATCATAATGACCAAGGTAACCCAGACACAGAAAGACAAATATGTGTACTCATACATAAGGGCTTTGAGACATGAGGAAAAAAAGCCTACAGTTTACAATTCCAGAGAAACTGGACAAAAAAGGAACACAAGCGACATAGATAGATCTAATGTACATGGAAAGTAGAAAAAACAAGATCTTCTGAGTAAATTCAGACCATTTGGTCCATGGAAGAGGGTAAAAGGGGAAGTGAGAGGAAGGGAGGGAGACAGAGAAAAATATATTGCTCAATAAAAACTATGGAAAGTATATCTTATTCACCAAAGGTAAAGTGAGAGCAAATTAGTTATAGTACTTTGTGAAATCAATGGGGAACTAACTTAAAATAGTAAAAGCAGAGCTACCATATAATCCAATTACAACATTTCTGACATGTACTAAAATAACTCTTTATTCTAATATAGAGATTTGTACACACTTATGCTTATTGCTGGCTTTGTCATAATAGCTAAGAAAAGGAACCAGCATAAATGTCCATAAACATGTGGATAATGAAAATATGGTACATATTAACCAGGTAATTTTAAAGAACTGAAAAAAAAAGAAAACCTGGGAAATTATAGGAAAATGGGTAGATCTAGAGAATATAATATAAAATGAGGTAACTCTAAATCAGACCCCAATTATGTTTGCTCCAATATACATATTCTACCCTGCTCTCATAGTAAGGGTTTCTATTACTTAAAAGAGACACCATGTCCATGACTACTATTATAAAGAAAAACTTTTAATTGGGATGATTTACAGTTCAGAGGTTTAGACTGATATCATCATAGCAGGATATGGTGGCATGCAGGCAGACATGGTACTGAAGAAGCACCTGAGAATCTTATATCTTGTTCTGCAGACAGCAGTAAGTGGAGTGAACTATTAGTAACTTGAGCATAGAAGACCTCATATCCTGACCCCACCATGATAAATGTTCTCCAACAAGGCTACACCTCCAAATAATGTCACTCCCTATGAACTTATGGGGGAGGGGAGCAATTACATTCAATTTATCACATCTGTAATATATACATGCAACCATATGCTCCTACATACATTAGCAGACTAACTAAATCTTTTTTGAAAAAGTATGATTAGCAATCATTAATCATAAGACCTTAGACTCTTGAATAAAAATGTATTTACATTTTTAGGAAATTGTTTTCATATTTATTTAAAATATTTTTAAATATTTGAGAACTTCATACATAGTATTTTAATACTATCCATCCACTGCTACAATGCCTCTCAAGTCTATACTGATCCTAGACCCTCCCTCAGTTTATGAAATAAATTTAACCATTTTTCAAATTCTTAATGAATTTTTAATTTGTAGCTAAGTTTAACTGTCTTCTTATATATAATCTTTGATTCAGCTTCTCTTACTAAAAGATATTTGTTCTTCAGCCTGAAATTCTATCATGTTTCTACACTTGAAAGAACTGGATTTATTTATTGTTCCTTATTTCAGATATAATGATCCATGGAGATTACAAGATGTTTGCCTTTTCGAGTAATTATTCAGACATCCATGCCCATTTTCCTTATAGAATGCTTTATCAAATGATGTGCTGAAAATAGTCTCTTAAATGTTTTCCCCTGAACTGTTAGAATACAGATCAGGGTTTCTTTGGTTCTGAGTTGTTCCACAGAGAGAGAATAAGTGGCCATCAAACCAGGAGAGGTACTATTAGATCTATAACTTTAGTGATAATGTGAAATAAAGAGACTTTAACTGCAGGTTAACCTCCTATGCTTCCTTACTCTAAATACCTTTATAAATGGAAAGCTTGAGTGAGTCTGAAAAATTATTCTCAATCAGGTGGGGGCACAACAAGGACAAGTTGGGCACCTTATCCTCACACTTATGATACCGTGGATGGTTTATGTTCTGATCTGTATTACTTTGGAAGGTAAAATGGTTCCTAGTTGAAATTAGTAAGTTCCATCATATTCAGTCTGCGTGCTGTTACTGAAACTAGAGGGGATACAGGGATGGTTTGGGATGCACACTTGATGTGGTGGCTTGGAGCCTGGTTTATTTTTGTTTGATTGATTCTTTTTTTATTTTTGGAACCAAAGGGAGCTTTTTTCAAGCTCTATAGCTGATGCTCTGACTTTAGGGTAAGGAAGAGCAGGAGTGCTGAAGATTGTATCATCACAATGTCTCTCCTTGAGGCTAAACTGATAATGTCTGGGTTTTGGGAAATTCTTTACTAAAGACTGAAAATTAGTCCAACACTATGTAATCATCAGAGAATATAAACTGCCCTTTGGTCCCAGATCCTGAGATCTTGTTAGATATGTAGAACCTAACTTAAGTAGATGTTTTGAATATAAAAACTAGGATTGCTAAACTTGTCAACATTCGTAGTTTGGTTGTACTCAATCATGGTCATTCTTAAGATGGATATGTTAACCTCAGAATTATTTCTTAACAGATACAATTTGCATCTTATTTTCATTAAGAGTTGTGTAATATAGTATAATTGAGATGACAAAAAAGTGTGCAATCACTTCATCTTCATGCCATATCATAAATGACTAATCCAAATTCAGAGCACTAAGGAAATGGAATTTTCCATCAAATTACAGTGCCATCTAGATATAGCATTTGTTTTTTTACTAGCAAAGGCTGTTTATTTCATACCACATCTACCCTGATGGTTGTATGTAGAGAAAAATGGTAAGTTATTGGATATTTGAAATAAACATATGATCATCAGTCTTATGTAAAAAGATTTAGGGATGTGAAGTTCCTTGGGCCTTCAATGATGGCCTAAGTGTTCATAAGGTGAATTAAGGATTTCAGGTATTTAGACTGTATCAAAGGAAATTATATAACCACTGTATATCTGTAGTACACAGTAGCTGCAAATGAACAGAGAGGTGTCTCTGTGGCATTTCCTGGTTTAAATAGTACACCCGGAGACTGACTTGCAAGTATCTTGACATAAAAAATAAAATGTGCTGGAGAAAACAGTTTTTGTGTCAGTGATGTCAAGCTGTGTACATTGGAGGGCCCAAAGAATAACAATGGGATTTTATCTCCTCTGACATTTCTGTTGCTCATAAATATAGATATAGTTTCCTTACTCAGCAAAGCAAACTCTGAGTCAAAAAGAAAATACAATGTAATAGTCATTTTAAAACATAATTGGCATTGTAAAATGAATATTATAATAACTGCCTAGGCATAAGTCATACTAAGGCTAATTCATACTGACAAGATTTTTAACATATAACTTTTAAAATTTTTATGTGTATGAATATTTTGTCTGCTTACGCATAGGTGCACCATGCTGCCCTCAGTGGTCAGAAAATGGCATTTGGCATTAAGGAAAGGATGTGGTGGTGTATGCCTTAAATCCCAGTACTCTGGGACAGAGGCAGGTAGATCTCTGTGAGTTTGAAGCCAGCATAGTCTACTAGACCTAGTTCCACTACAGGGGCCAAAACTACAGAGAAATCTTGTCTCAACAATCCCCCAATAAAAGAAAGGGAAGGGCATTAAATGTCCTGCAATTGAAAATACATATGGTTTTGTGCTACCATGCAAATGCCAAGAGCCTATCCCAGGTTCCCTGATCAGAAAAGTAAAAGTTCTTAAGATTGAATGATTTCTCCAGTTCATGTCCCATGTTGGTAAAATATCTGTTCCTTGTATAACTTTTCTGTCTAGAATTCATTTGCCCCAACTGTCCAACATTATGACCTTCAAAGTAGAATAAATACATATATTCATCTTTATGTTCGGAAATGGCTGTTCTTTATAAATAAAGAAATGAAATTTTGTCTCTCTGTGTGAAATGAATCTTGAGAGAGCATTAGAATTAATCAGTTTATGAGATGAAATAAAAAATATTGGAGCTAAGAGACGGATTCACAGAGCAGTGACTGTAGTGATGGTATCAAGCCCACCAAATTTTTATATTGACAAATGATTTTCTCACAAAAATACTAACTAATTAAGTCCCTGTTTTCATTTTGAAAACTTTTTTTTAAGAAATTAATGTGAGTCTCTCAAAATAAATAAATAAAATCAAGCCCAGATAATTGACACAAACCATTAACCAATAAGCATATTATACTAATTATAACATTTTTCAAATACTGTTCTTGACTTTCACACCTGCAAAAATCAGGTTCCCAGGGTATCTGTGTGTTAACATGAAGGCAAGCTATGGTGACCATGAACTATGTGAGAATCGTGTGCTTGTTAATTTTGCTTTTCATTAAAAGTATTTAAAGAAAAATTTATAATGTACTCTTTAAAGCTATCCCTTACTCTATTTGTTGTTCAAAAGAAAGGATATTCATTACTTAGATATTTCATTAATTCATGCATTGCTTTAACTAATAACTGCTTTGGTTGTTTTGTGTTTACTGAAGATACAAAATATAACCTTTAATTTTTAATGTTTATCTGTGATGTCTCATATTTATATTTAGACCCTGTTTCTTTTGATAAATTATAAGGTATTTTCTGAAACTAACATTTGAAAATACTGCACAAATATTTGCTCGAATGTTTTGTGATGTGGGATTTCATTGGTCATTAAAGAAACTGCCTTGGCCCATCTGATAGGGCAGAATTTAGGTAAGCGGAGTAAACAGAACAGAATGCTGGGAGGAAGAGGAAGTGAGCTCAGATGCAGGGCAGCTCCTCTCAGACCCAGACGTGATGCAGCCAGCCACCAGGTCAGACATGCTGAATCTTTCCCGGTAAGCGCAACTAGTGGTGCTATGCAGATTATTAGAGATGGGTTGATTGGGATATGAGAATTAGCCTAGAAGAGGCTAGATATAATGGGCCAGACAGTGTTTAAAAGAATACAGTTTGTGTGCTGTTATTTCGGAGAATAAGCTAGCTAGGCAACTGGGAGCTGGGTGGCAGGAACGCAGCCCGCAGCTCCCTCAACAGTTTTAGTCAGTATTGTTCACTTGTTTCAATTTTCTTTCTTGGTTATCTGTTGATGAAAGTGAATATTATGACTCTTTTCTTCTGCATGCAAATCGTTGTCTCACTGTACCTCTAGATTCTAAAATATTATCTTTATTGTTTATCTTACTGTTTGTAAAGTGTACATATACATGTAAATCATATCATTGTAGATCCTGAAAGGTTTTTTTTGTATTGTTTGTTTTATTGTTAATAAAAGTGTATCATGTTAATCATCTCATTATAGATCCTGAAATTTTTGTATTGTTTGTTTTATTGTTAATAAAAGTGTATAGATATGAAAACAAATAGTTTAGAAGTGTCATGAAAACTTGTTATTTTGACTGCTTTGCTTTAGCACAATAAAAAAAAGATATAAGGGCCTGGAGGGATGGCTTAGCCGTTAAAGGCTAGGCTCACAACCAAAAAAAGGTATCAGTTCTATTTTCTCCCTAATCTGCAGAAAAATCTAATTGCTTTCTGTTAAATCCTTTCTCTATATACTAGCATTGACTTTCATACTATGTTGATTACCTGTTGTTGGTTATAATACTCACTATTGTTTAAAAATTTTTAACTTATGCTCCTGTCTTCCTGAGTGTTTGCCTTCTATGTTTATTATATTTTGTGAGATATGTTGCTTACTAAAAACATTGATTAAAAATCTGTATATTGGACTATTATTAACTATCATTAATGAACAGAGACTGACATTTCAACATTAATCAGCAGAAATATTTAAGGGAGAATGTAGTAGGAGGAGTGGGCTGCATCCCAGGCCCCCTGCTAGCTTACACCTGAAATAATCACAAAAACTGTATTCATTTAAACACTGCCTGGCTCATTCATTATTTCTAACATCTTATTGGCTAACTCTCACACCTTGATTCAACCCATTTCTAATAATCTGTATGTCACCACAAGGTCGTGGCTTACCAGGAAAGATTCTAACCTGGTAACTCCATGGTGGCTGTCTCTGACTCTCTTCTTCCCATCATTCAGTTCTGTCTTCCCTGTCTAATTAAGTACTGCCCTATCAAAAGGCCAAAGCAGTTTCTTTATTCAACCAACGAAAGCAACACTACACAGAAGAACCTCATACATCAGGGGAAGAGAATTATTATTCAAAATTCATGATTGTTAGGAGGGAAGAATAAAGGGAGGGATAGAGACAGGTAGAGAGAGAAAAATATCTTTAAATAAATGACAGGGCCAGGTTTTTTGAAAGAGATTACTTCCTGATGATGCACTGAGGTCATAATAATAAGGGTTCACAACTCTCTGAATAATAACTGCCTAAAAGAAAAGACATGAAAGTAGGAGGAAGACAAGTTGGGAAGTAGAAGTTGCATTATAGAAAAGAGACTAAAGTGGAAAATCTAAACTAGCATACATGTGTATTGTCAAGAGAAAGACAGAGACAGGGAGCCAGAGATCATAGACATTAGATAGGTTACAGACTGAAAGATACATGATAAATAGGCAAAGAGATGATTGATGATAGAAGAGATAGACAGATGATAGATAGATAGATAGATAGATAGATAGATAGATAGATAGATAGATGATAGATAGATAGATAGATGATAGATAGATAGATAGATAGATAGATAGATAGATAGATAGATAGCAGAGGAGAGAGAGAGAGAGAGAGAGAGAGAGAGAGAGAGAGAGAGAGAGAGAGAGAGAAGTTGAATTGATTCAAGTTAGCATAGAGACCATCTTCAAAGGCTCCTGGCGATCTCCATTATTACAATGTTTGCTCCCTTCTCCACTATTACTTACACTACTCAATCCAGGGCAAAGAATAAATATTATTCAACCAGAGTATTTGAAAAGACCACTAAAGACAAATTAGAAATTATAAAGATACTAAGGTACTTAAGGATATCGAATAACCTTGTAAGAATATGAAGTATCTTGTGTCTACTAACCCATGTAACCATATGAGATAAATTTGAAAGCAAATGCCTCTTCTGTAACTGTTAGAATATATAAGTGAGGACTGGGTCAATCCCTTCATCTACTCCAGTATTCTTTGTTGCTGATAAATCTTCCTTCTCAGGTACTGTAGGGTGCTACTGCAGAGTTCTCATACTTTACTTCTTCTTAGAAGGTACCTACTTTGTAATGTGCTCTCATTCACCAAAATGACAATTACATGAGTAATACACTGCCCACCCTAAGATACAGAGGAATATGGAACCTCAACCCATTGAGAAACAATGAAGAAACCTGATAACTGTAGGAACTCTGATATCCTGTCTCAGTCCTGGTTTGCAAAGGAAAGCAAGTAACACACCAGCAAATATCACATACCAGAAGGTAGATACAACCTGAGATTCCAAAACTTAGAAAACTGGGACACTTGCAGGCTTTCATGATCTTGATTACAATAAAAGAAAAATTATGTCGATTGCAAACTTTGCAAATTGTGAAATGAGCACAAACCACAGTATCTGAGGTAACTCCTAGGCAAATTCCTGGAGAAACTCTTTAATTTCAGATAAATGAACAAAATTTCTACACTCAACAATCATGCCAGATTTACAAATGTTAAAGTATTAATAAGAATTTCAAAGGCAGTAAAATGAAATTTCTGGATGAATATACCAACTTTCTGGTTTTGTGTCCCTATGATAATAAAATATATACGGTGCCTCTAAAAGGTACTTAAAATAATGCTCTCAAGTCTACTTAGAAAGATGAAAGAGAATATGACATAGACATTTCAGCATTTAAAAAGATGAAAGAGAATTTAGCAAACACACACAAATCATTAAAGGGAAGCTTTAAAAATAAAGCTCAAGAAATTAATGAAAATTTTAAATGCTTAAAAGTTTCAACAATAAAATAAATAATGAGATGAAATTATTCTGGTGCAGAGGCAATACCCTGGCTATTGCAGATTGAAGGAGCAGAAACTGATGTCATTTCAGGTCCAGCCAAATCCCTTATTCAGCAAGGTGAGTCTAGCCAGACTTCTGAGCTACAAAAAATTGGCCCAGTTCCCTTGTGTCTTCCTCTCAAAATGAATCCAAGTGAAATGCTACTGTAAAATCAAGCAGTATATTGCAGCTGTGCCCCTCCAAGCAAGTAGGTTTTTGTTAGGGTCTACATCACTGTGGGAGGATAATGTAGACGTTGCATGCAGTAATAAACTCCCAAATCCTCAGGCTCCACTTTGCTGATTTTAAGAGTGAAATCTGTATTTGACCCAGTACCACTGAATCTCTCTGGGACTCCAGAGCTAAGTTTGGACACCTGATAAATTAGTTCCTGCGGAGGTTGGCCTGCCCTTTGTAGGAACCAATTCAAATAGGTTTTTCCATCACTGTATAAGATGCTCTGACTGGACCGGCAAGAGATGGAGGCTGATTGTCCAATGGCAACAGACAATGAAAGTGGAGTCTGGGTCATCACAACATCACCACTGGTTTCTGAAATTAGAGTAGCAAAAAAATATGTGAAAATTTCCTGAGAAATCTTTCTGAAATACATTATGCTATTCATTTCAAATGAGATCCTGGTATCTTTTGTGATTTTTTTAAAAAAATATATAAATATTTTAATGTGGGAGTGTGAGCATGCACACATGCACACACACACACACACAGACACACACACACAATTTGGAGGTCCTAACAGTCATAGTTTTCACCACCCCATTCCATATAAGTCAGAATCTTCATCTTAGCACAGTTCTTTTCTCTTTAATTTCTAATAGTTACATAACTAAACTTTATATGTTCTGCATGGAGAACAGGACCTGCCTGATCACACATAGACAACACTCATTGTCAACCAGGATTCAGCCTTTCTCCCCATTCTCTGCTTTTATCTCCCTCCCTCCTTACCCCAAATCCAGAATATGAGCAGAAACAGGGAATGGACAAGACACATCATTTTGAGGAGATGAACAAAGGAGGGTTATTAATGATGGTGAGAACACAGTTGAGCTTTTATTTCAGCTCAGCAAAGCAAGGTCCTCCCTAGGGAGCAATATGCAAATACCATGGTCTGTCTAACAGGGAACATAGAGGAGACATTTATTTCAGTTTATTAAATATTGAAGAATAACTTACAATTCTTTATAATAGGATTAAAGTAATAAAACAAAACATATTGACAAGTGAGAGACTAACAGGTTGCTAAAAACTGACAATGTAGAGCAAATCAGTTAAAAATATGGATTAGGAAAGTAGTCTAATTGTCTAGTTTGAAATACACTTTAATTTTATCAAAAACAACTTAATTGCAGAAAAGTTAATGTGATTAAAACACAGAGCTAATTATTCTCTTGATGGAATAATCGCTCAAAACTTTTTGCTCATAGTCTGTGTAAAATAGAAGAAAATCATTCAAGTTCTTCAAATTATTGACTGTACTCTTATTCAGTATTAGAACATAGACTTCTGATTACAGGTGTCTCAGTTAAGTTACCACTGTATCTCAAACAGAAATAGATACAAGAAGTTTTGTTATACATAATCATAAATACTATATATTCACCAACAAATGCACAAAAGCACAAATATAACATTATTATATATGTCACATGTTTTCATAACATTGAAAAGCTCTTTTGGATCAAATTTTCTTTATATTATATATCAGATCACATTTAGGCTTTTGTTGTCAATTAAATTTATGTATTTTTTCATTCTTCAATCTCATTTGAATTAAAGCATTCAGTATATATCCTTCAGTAACCTACCTTCATTTTCAGGGTACAGGTGTTTCTTTAAAGTTTCACTCATGTTCTGTGAATAAATAAATAGTATATCTCTATTGCTGAATCTTCTAGTAATGACATTTATTCTTCCATCAGGACAGTTTTACTTTTTACATTCAGAAGTTAATAAAAGTACTAAGAATTTTTTCACCTACATTATAAATGAACATATATTTACATTTATTTTAGAAAAAAACATAGGAGTGTATTTTAGCTGCCTCCATGCCAGAAGAAAAAAATGAAACCTACTATAGTACATTAAATATAGATTGCTTTGCATATAAATGTCAATATTCTGTAATATACATCCTTCTCATTGTGACATTAACTTATACTTGCAAGAGATACTTGATCATTTATCCTTATTTTAAAATTTATTTTTGTTTCCTGGTAAAAGGGAGATACCACACCCCAAAATGTAAATATAAATTTGTATACTTATTCACACTTCTTTTTGTACTTTTCTCTGATATTTTTAAATTTTTTATTTTGGTCATTGACTGATAGCAATATGTTGGGGAATCATAAAGGTGGACTTCTGATGGGGAAGCTCTGTCAACCAATTACATCTAGTTAAGGCAAGGCTACCCTGAGACCAGGAAGAAAAACTGGGAGGACCCAGATGCTCTCTCTCTCTCTCTCTCTCTCTCTCTCTCTCTCTCTCTCTCTCTCTCTCTCTCTCACCTTCTATGTGGCTCCCACGAGACAGATAAGAAGTTGGAACTCCCACTCTTGTAGTGTGAGTTTTCCCTTATAACCATTACAATATAATTGTTATTTTTGAGCTGGCCTGGTTATTTATCTCACTGACCTATTTTGAAACACCTGGAGCCAGAACGAGAGGCCACTAGAGTCTCTGGTAGCTCTGGCTAGCTTCATGGCCACACGATGTTTTGGGCATAGACTGTCCCAGCTTGGCACCCCAGCTCTGAGCCCAATAGTGGTTCATTTGGACATAGATCACCCCCTTGGCTTCCCTCAGCTCCGTGTCCCTAGCCCCACCGCTGCACACTCCCCTCACCCAGTACTGCTGCAGGCTTTGGATCCAGCCACAGCCACCTCGCCATTAGAGCGGGAGACTACTGAACAGTCAAAGACATTCACAGAACACGCGGTCTGTATTATATGCAAAAAAAAAAAACAAACAAAAACAAAACAAAACAAAAAAAAACCTTACTGATTTGAGTTTTGAGTATTTTTCAGTATTTCCTTTAAATTCAGCCATCTGAAACCAAGCACATGGATTCAGGTGCAACCCGACACCTACTGGCAGGCAACGGTTATTACTCCAGCTGATTGAACCACAGGTAAGGTAAATACAGATAATGTCTCTAGGAAAATGAAACGGCTTTTAGCTTATTATAATATTATAATATTAAGCATGTTGCAGGTATACAACACAATCCTACAGGTCAAGCAGTTATAGAAAGATCAAATCGAACTATGAAGGATATGTTAAACAAACAAAAAGGGGTAAAAATGCCCCCAGAAATAGATTACATAATGCTTTATTAACCTTAAATTTTCTTAACGCTAATGAGAAAGGGAAGACGGTAGCAGAAAGATATTGGATAATGGAAAAGTCTGCTTAAGTATATCAACCGGTTTATGTCAAGGATGTGCTGACCTCGCAATAGAAGCCAGGAGATGTGCAGCATTGGGGAAGGGGTTTTCTCTTGTTTCCACAGCAGAAGAAAAATTGTAGATACCATTAAAATTAATAAAGATTCGGTTTGGAGAGGAGGAACCTCTTGGAAAGGATATAGACAGCTTATCCACAATGATTATAATCATACAGGTGGTAAGAAAAACATATAGGATGGGGGCAGGGTTCTGTTCTTATCTCTGCAGGAAAACACTCATCTTCAAAAAAATTCAAGGAACACTGGATGTTTGTATACTGAGAGATGGAAACAATTTACAACCCAATAAGGATCAGCAAGAAAATAGAATAGATTTTGTAAGTGAAAATATTGAACACACACACACACACACACACATATATATATGAATGTTGTTACATTTATAAATATATAGAGCTGGTTTTGGAGTTGGACTCTGACTGAGTTCCTCTCTGATTCCAAGCCTGTTGTTAAGAGAAAACCCAGAGTTTCTGTCTCATGTCAAGAGCCATGATATGGGATGAAAGGAAAAATTAATTTAAAAAACTTCCTTGCCTTTCTTCATATCTATTTTTGTCTTCAACGTACCTTTCATTGAATATATATATGTGTGTGTGTGTGTGTGTATAGATAATGCTTAAGTTTTCCATAATGAACAATAAATTTCCCTGTAGCAATCTTTAAAGTTTCCAGAAAGAAGATGGGGCCCCATAACAACACTCCACCTGGTTGATATGATGTCATGATACTAATAATACCATTACAAGATCTGTTTTGGGTACCAGCTGCACAAGACGGTTCCAACTTGACTAGCTAAAATGGTGCACATCTGTTACAACATTCTGGCCAGACCTCCACAAAATACTCAGAGACTATTTGCAACTTTACCAGACATTAATCTTGGAATTTAACCATCATTTACTTGCACAGAATCTCCTAGAAAGAACATCGCTCACATGACAGCTAAAAGCAGTTTTAGAGGATGACATGCCCTCTCCCAGCAAAGTTTACCCTCAGACTTAGGGACATCATTTAAGAGTTGATTATAACTGGTATATGGTTGAAGAATGGGGGAGAAATTTTATAGGGTCAGGGATCTTTTTCAAAAAAAGAGGGATAATTGGATGATGGCATAATAGATTGGTATTTGTGAGTTAATTTTTTAATTATTATTATTGTTATTTATTATTATTACAAATTTTCACCTTTTCCCCTCCTCCCATTTCCCTCCCACTCCCTTCCATTCCAACTCCCACTCCCGCTCCAGTCCAAAGAGCAGTCAGGGTTCCCTGCCCTGTGGGAAGTCCAAGGTCCTCCCCCCTCCATCCAGGTATAGGAAGGTGAGGATCCAAACAGACTAGGTTCACACAAAGCCAGTACATGGAGTAGAATCAAAACCTAGTGCCACTGGGACTGAATAAGCATGGGATGAGACCATAAGCATGGGATGACACCAGATTCTCTGAACATGGCAGCAATGAAGGCTGATGAGAAGCCAAAGACAATGGCACTAGGTTTCGATCCTAATGCATGGACTGGCTTTGTGGGAGCCTAGGCTGTTTGGATGCACATCTTCCTGGACCTAGATAGAAGTGGGAGGACCTTGGACTTCCTGCAGGGCAGGGAATCTGGACTGCTCTTCAGTCGCAAGAGGGAGGGGGAATGGAGTGGGGGGAGGGGGAGAGGAGTGAGGAAATGGGGAGGGGAGTGGGGGGAGGGGGCGGTGTGTGGGAGGGAAATGGGAAACGGGGAGGTGGCGGAAATTTTTTCAACAACTAAAAAAAAAAAAAAAAAAAAAACCCAGAACCCAGTGTCATTGTCCTTTGCTTCTCAGTCAGCCCTCCATGTCAGCCACATTCAGAGAGTCCGATTTGATCACATGCTCCATCAGTCCCAGTTCAGCTGGCCTTGGTGAGTTCCCATTAGATCGGCCCTGGCCCCACCCTCACAATGAATGGGCACACCCCTCAGGGCCCTGACTTCCTTGCTCAGGTTCTCTTTTCTCCTCCTCATTTGGACCTTGGGAGCTCATTCCAGTGTTCTAATGTGGGTCTCTGTCTCTATCTCCATCCATAGCCAGATGAAAGTTCTATGGTGATATGCAAGATATTCATCAGAGTGGCTATAGTATAGGGCCAGTTCAGGTGCCCTCTCCTCAGGTGCTCAAGGAACAAGCTGGGGACATCTCCATGATCACCTGGGAACCCCTCTAGAGTCCAGTCTCTTGCCAAACCTCAAATGGCTCCCTTAATTAAGATGTATACTTCCCTGCTCCCATATCCACACCTCCTACATCCCAACTGTCCCATTCCACCAAGCTCTCCCCATCTTCCCTTTCTCACTTTTCTCTCCCCATCTCCCCTTACCACCATCCCACCCCCACCCGCAAGCTCTCAATTTTTGCCTGGAAATCTTGTATACTTCCAATATCCAGGAGGATAACTACATGTTTTTTTGGGGGGGTACACCTTTCTATTTAGCTTCTCTAGGATCATGAATTATAGGCTCAATGTCCTTTATTTATGGCTAGAACCCACTAATGAGTGTGTACATACCATATTCACCTTTTTGGGTCTGGGTTACGTTACTCAGGATAGTGTTCTCTATTTCCATCCATTTGCATGCAAAATTCAAAATGTTATTGTTTTTTACCGCTGAGTAGTACTCTAATGCATTTATATTCCACAGTTTGTTTATCCATTCTTCCATTGAGGGGCATCTAGGTTGTTTCCAGGTTCTGGCTATTACAAATAATGCTGCTATGAACATAGTTGAACAAATGCTTTTATAGTATGATAGGGCATCTCTTGGGTATATTCCCAAGAGTGGTATTGCTGGATCCTGGGGTAGGTTGATCCCAAATTTCCTGAGAAGCCACCACACTGATTTCCAAAGTGGTTGCACAAGTTTGCATTCTCACCAGCAATGGATGAGTGTGTGCCCCTTACTACATATCCTCTCCAGCAAAGGCTATCATTGGTGTTTTTGATTTTAGCCATTCCGACGGGTGTAAGATGGTATCTCAAATTTGTTTTGATTTGCATTTCCCTGATGGCTAAGGAGGTTGAGCATGACCTTACGTGTCTTTTAGCCATTTGAACTTCTTCTGTTGAGAATACTCTTTTAAGTTCAATGCCCCATTTTTTCATTGGGTTAATTAGCATTTTAAAGTCTAGTTTCCTGAGTTCTTTAAAAAAATTGGACATCAGACATTTGTCTGTTGCAGGTTTGGTGAAAACCTTCTCCCATTCAGTAGGTTGCCTTTTTGTCTTAATGACATTGTCCTTTGCTTTCCAGAAGTGTCTCAGTTCTAGGAGGTCCCATTTATTCAATGTTGCCCTTATTGTCTGTGCTACTGCGGTTATACGTAGAAAGTAGTCTCCTTTACCCATGTGTTGTAGACTACTTTCCACTTTCTCTTCTATCAGGTTCAACGTGTTCAGATTAATATTGGGGTCTTTAATCCATTTGCACTTGAGTTTTGTGCAAGGTGAAAGATATGGATCTATTTTCATTCTTCTACAGGTTGACATCCAGTTATGCCAGCACCATTTGTTGAAGATGCTTTCTTTTTTCCATTGTATACTTTTAGCTTCATTGTCAAAAATAAGGTATTAATAGGTTTGTGGGTTAATATCCGGGTCTTCAATTCAATTTCATTGGTCAAATTCTCTGTTTTTCTGCCAGTACCATGCTGTTTTCATTACTGCAGCTCTGTAGTAGAGTTTGAAGTCAGGGATGGTAAAGCCTCCAGAAATTCCTTTATTGTTTAAGATTGTTTTGACTATCCTGGGTTTTTTGTGTTTCCATATAAAGTTGATTATTGTTCTCTCAAGGTCTGTGGAGAGTTTTGTAGGGATTTTAATGGGAACTTAAAGATTGCCTTTGGTAGGATAGCCATTTTTAGTATGTTGATCCTACCCATCCAAGAGCATGGGAGATCCTTCCATTTTTGGTATCCTCTTCAATTTCTTTCTTCAATGTCTTAAAGTTCTTGTCAAATAGATTTTTCACTTCCTTGATTAGAGTTACCCCAAGATACTTTATGCTATTTGTGGCTGTTGGTAAAAGGTGACATTTCTCTGGATTCCCTCTCTGCTTCTTTATCCTTTGTGTATAGGAGGGCTACTGATTTTTTGAGTTATCTTGTAACCTGCCACATCACTGAAGTTATTTATCTGCTGTAGGAGTTCTTTGGTAGAGTTTTTGGCATCACTAATGCACACTACCATATTATCTGCAGATAACGAAAGTTTGACTTCTTCCTTTCCAATTCAAATCCCCTTGATCTCCTTATGTTGTCTTATTGCTATTGCTAGAACTTTGAGCACTATGTTGAAGAAATATGGTGAGAGTGGACAGCCTTGTCTTGTTCCTGATTTTAGTGAAATGGCTTTGAGTTTCTCTCCATTTAATTTGATATTAGCTGTTGGCTTGCTATATATTGTTTTTATTATATTTAGGTATGATTCTTGTATCCCTAACCTCTCCAAAACCTTTATCATAAAGGGGTGTTGAATTTTGTCAAATGCTTTTTCAGCACCTAATGAAATGATCAAATGGCTTTTTCTTTCAGTTTATTTATATGATGGATTACATTGATAGATTTTCATATGTTCAACCAGCCCTGCATCTCTAGGATGAAGCTTACTTGATCTAATGGATAATTTTTCTAATGTGTTCCTAGATTCTGTTTGCCAGAATTTTATTGAGAAGTTTTGCATCAATGTTCATGAGTGAGATTGGTCTGTAATTCTCTTTCTTGCTTGGGCCTTTGTGTTGTTTTGGAGTCAGGGTGATTGTCACTTCATAAAAGGAGTTTGGCAATAAGGAGTATATGTATCAGCTCTTCTTGGATGTCCTGATAAAATTCCGCATTAAAATATCAGGTCCTGGGCTTTTTTTTTTTTTTTTTTTTTTTTGACAGCTTCTATTTCCTCACGACATATAGGTCTATTTAAATTGTTCACCTGGTCTTGATTTAATTTTGTTAAATGGTACTTATCTAAAAACAAGTCCATTTCTTTTACATTTCCCAACTTTGTGGCATATAAGCTTTTGTAGTAAGACCTAATGATTTTCTGAATTTCCTCAGTGTCTGTTGTTATGTCTGCTTTTTCATTTCTGATCTTGTTAATTTGCATGTTCTCTCTCTGCCTTTGATTAGTTTAGATAAAGTTTTGTCAATTTTGTTGACTTTCTCAAAGAACCAACTCTTTGTTTCATTGATTCTTTGCATTGTTTTCTGTGTTTCTATTTCATTGATTTAAGCCCTCAGTTTGATTATGTCCAGTTTTCTACTCCTCCTGGGGGAGTCTTCTTTTTTTCTACGGCTTTCAGCTGTGCTGTTAAGTCTCTAATGTGAGCTTTCTTTGTTTTTTTTAATGTGGGCACTTAGAGCTCTGAACTTTCCTCTTAGCACTGCTTTCATAGTGTCCCATAGGTTTGGGTATGTTGTGTCTTTATTTTTGTTGAATTCAAGGAAGACTTTAATTTCTTTCTTTATTTCTTCCCTGACCGTGGGGTGGTTCAGTAGTTAACTGTTCAGCTTCCATGAGTTTGTAGGCTTTCAGGGGATAGAATTATTGTTAAATTCTAACTGTATTCCATGGTTATCCAATAAGACACAGGTGGCTACTAATATTTTTTTTTTTGTATCTGTGGAAGTTTGCTTTGTTACTGAGTATGTGGTCAATTTTTGAGAAGGTTACATGAGATGCTGAGAAGAAGGTATATTCTTTTCTATTTGGATGGAATGTTCTATAGATGTCTGTTATGTCCATTTGATTCATTACCTCCATTAATTCTTTTATTTCTCTGTTAGGTTTCTATCTGATTGACCTGTTCATTGGTGAGAGATGAATATTCAAGTTTCCTACTATTAGTGTGTGTGGTTTGATGGCTGTCTTGAGTTCTAGTAATGTTTCTTTTACATAAGTGGGTGCTTTTATTCAGGATTGATACTTCATCCTGATGAATTGTTCCTTTTATGAGTATACAATGTCCATCTCCATCTCTTCTGATTGATTTTAGTGAAGTCAATTTTGTTAGAAATTAGTATGGCTACACCCACTTGCTTCTTATGTCCATTTGATTGAAAAACCTTTTCCCAACCCTTTACTCTGAGTAGATATTTTTCTTTGTGGTTGAGGTGTGTTTCTTGAAAACAGCAGAATGTTTTATCCTGTTTTTGCATCCAAACTCTTACCCTGTGCCTTTTTATAGGTGAATTGATTCCATTGATATTAAGTGATATTAATGACCATTGGTTGTTAACTCCTGTTATTTTTTTTTTGGTAGTAGAGTTTGGGTGTTTCCCTTCTTTGAGTTGTGCTGGTGAAGGGTCTGTGTAATTGTGAGCATTATTGGATTCCTTGGATTGTGATTTTTCTTCTATTACTTTCTGTAAGGTTGGATTTGTGGCTATGTATTGTTTAAATTTCTTTTTATCCTTGAATATTTTGTTTTTTCCATTGATAGTGAACGAAAGCTTGGCTGGGTATAGTAGTCTGGGCTTGCATCCATGGTCTCTTAGTTTCTGCAGCACAATTATCCAGGACCTTCTGGCTTTCATTGTTTCCATAGAGAAGTCAGGTGTAAGTCTGATAGGTTTACCTTTATAAGTTGCTTAACCTTTTTCCTTTGAAGCTCTTAATATTCTTTCTTTATTCTGTATGTTTTGTTTTTTGATTATTGTATGGAGAGTTTTTTTTTTTTCTTGATCCAGTCTATTCAGTGTTCTGTATGCTTCTTAAACCTTCCTAGGAATATCTTTCTTTAGGTTGGAAAAGTTTTCTTCTATAATTTTGTTGAATATATTTTCTGGGCCTTTGAGCTATAATTCTTCTCCTTCTTCTACCTCTATTATTCTTAGATTTAGTCTTAATATTGTCTGCCAGATTTCCTGAATATTTCTTGATGAGATTTTGTTGGATTTTTTTGTTTTCTTTGATCACTGCGTTTATTTTCTCTATGGTGTCGTCAGCATCTGAGATTCTTTCTTCTATCTCTTATATTCTGTTTATTATGCTTGTCTTTGTCATCTCTGTTTGTTTACCATATCCAGC
Source organism: Chionomys nivalis (assembly GCF_950005125.1). Classification (NCBI taxonomy): domain Eukaryota; kingdom Metazoa; phylum Chordata; class Mammalia; order Rodentia; family Cricetidae; genus Chionomys; species Chionomys nivalis. The sequence goes on from NC_080086.1 coordinate 82,612,010, forward strand.
CGGCCCTTGGTTTGTATTTTCTTCATTGCCTCCATTTCAGTTTTCTTTTTTTTATTTTATTTTATTATTATTATTACAAATTTTTGCGTCCTCCCCTCCTCTCATTTTCCTCCCCCTCCCCCCACTCCCCTCCCCCTCCCTCTCCAGTCCAAAGAAAAGTCAGGGTTCCCTGCCCTGTGGGAAGTCCAAGGATCCCTCCACTCCATCCAAGTCTAGGACGATGCGGATCCAAACAGACTAGGTTCCCACAAAGCCAGTACATGGAGTAGAATCAAAACCCAGTGCCACTGTCCTTGGCTTCTTAGTCAGCACTCATTGTCAGCCATGTTCAGAGAGTCCGGTTTGATAACATGCTCCATCAGTCCCAGTCCAGCTGGCCTTGGTGAGTTCCCATTAGATCAGCTCCACCGTCACAGTGGGTGGGCGCACCCCTCATGGTCCTGACTTCCTTGCTCATGTTCTCTGCTCTGCTCCTCATTTGGACCTTGTAAGCTCAGTGCAGTACTCCAATGTGGGTCTCTGTCTCTATCTCTGTCCATCGCCAGATGAAGGCTCTGTGGTGAGTACTACTCAGTGATAAAAAACAATGACATCTTGAATTTTGCATGCAAATGGAAATAGAGAACACTACCCTGAGTGAAGTAACCCAGACCCAAAAAGATGAATATGGTATGTACACACTCATTAGTGGATTCTAGCCATAAACAAAAGACATTGAGCCTATAGTTGGTGATCCTAGAGAAGCTAATTAAAAAGGTGAACCCCAAGGGAAAAAATATGTAGTTATCCTCCTGGATATTGAAAGTATACAAGATTTCCAGGCAAAAATTGAGAGCTTGGGGGTGGGGGTGGGACGGGGGTAAGGGGAGATGGGGAGAGAGAAGTGAGAAAGGGAGGAAGGGGGGAGCTTGGGGGAATGGGACAGTTGGGATGTAGGAGGTGTGGATATGGGAGCAGGGAAGTACATATCTTAATTGAGGGAGTGATTTGAGGTTTGGCAAGAGACTGGACTCTAGAGGGGTTCCCAGGTGATCATGGAGATGTCCCCAGCTTGTTCTTTGAGCAACTGAGGAGAGGGCACCTGAACTGGCCCTATACTATAGCCACCCTGATGAATATCCTGCATATCTCCATTTCAGTTTTCAAGTGTTGAACTGTTTCCATTATCTGTTTTTTTTTTTTTCTTGGTTTCCTAGGGTATCTTTTATGGATTTACTCATTTCTTCAAACTTTTGTTATTCTTCTCATCCATTTCTTTAAGGGAGTTTTTCACATCCTGTTTAAGGGACTCTATTGCTTTCATAAGGTCAATTTCTTCTATTTCTTTTGGATTAGGGTGTTCAAGTCTTCCTCTTGTATGTTTTCTGGTTTCTGGTGTTATCATGTTGTTTTTCGGATTGTTGGAGGAATTCTTGCATTGGCGCCTGCCCATCTCTTTCTTCAAATGCTCTCTGATGGATCCTCTGGTACAGGATCAGGGCCCCTTGCTGGCCAGGGACCTAGCAGACAAAAGGCCTAGCTTGCTGCCTGCAGGCTTAGTGAAACAAAGGAACTCCCACCTGGTTGTATTCACCACCCTGTCTCAGCCCCAAAACAGGCTGAGCTGGGGGGGGGGTCTTATGGCCCTGAAAAGGGGAAGGGTGCCTGGCCACAAGCTGGGATGGGATCCCATTATGTTTTTTTTTTTCTTTTTCTTTTTTGTTTTTTTTTTAACATTTCTTGGATGGCTTATACTGAGTTGCTGCTGAGAATTGAACATAAATCCTCCATAAGAGTAGCTGAAGCATTTTACTCATGAACAATCTTTCCAGGGCCTGAAATATGTTTTTGAAGTGTGAGCCAGAATAATTCTTTACATTGTTTTTGCAAGGGTATTTTATCACAGCAACGAGAAAGGAAACTAAGCTAAGAAGATTGCAGTATGTAAATAGAAAAAGATGGGCTTTGGCTGCTTATTGTACTATAGATTCTTTTTTTCTTGTTCCTCTATGAATGTAATCCCTGCTTTCCTCCTGAAAACTTTTTTGTTTGCCTTGAACATTCAGTATCACAAAACTGTGTTCACGTCAGTGAATTCAATATGGCTCAGCTTCCAAATGTAAAATTTTCAAAGTCATTCCTATTATTCAGTCCTTCTACATAATGATCTCTACTGACCTATGTGTAGCCATAGAGAAGTATTCTCTCCTTGGAACTAGAAAGGATTTTGTGTTTGTACCATATGGTAGAGAACAAAGAACTGTCAAGAATCAAATGAGTATTAGTTAGAGTTTAAGGTTTTGAAAATATTGGATTATTCAAAGTGAGAACAAAAAGATAACTATAGTATTGTAAGACATCTAAAAATGTCATATAATATATGCAGTGCATTCTCATTAAAGGAGCCCTGATATCGGATGGTTTAGACTAATATAACTTGGCATAATTCTAATGAATGGAGGGACACAAGATTGTTTAGAAGAGGATTAACCAATAATGATTTTAAATGTTCTGCACTTCTTGTTCATTTTGAGAGGTTAAGGGAATCAAAGTAAAGAGTATATATTTTATGATCAGTGCTATTACTAGTCAAAATTGAAAAGAAAGAAAACTGACAAAAGTTACCAATTTGAATATGAAGATTCTTTTTCTAATTCTGTGATAGATTTTTTGTGTAATTGATAAGTGCATCAAATACATATGAAAGTATAAATCTAATGTGAAGACCTACAGCTTCTAATCTAACTGAAAAGAAGTGCATTAAGTTGTACAAATTTTGTTGTGTTTAATTTTTATGTGATCTGTCATTTATTTGAAGTTCTTATGATAAAGTGTATGTTTACAAAGTAAAATAATTGAATAAAGCTTATTTTAGAAGGAAAGTCACCATTGTTAATGGGAATGTACTCCAGAAGGACATGAAGAGAAATAGAGTGAAAACACACACACATGCACATGCACACACACACACACACACACACACCACTTAAATGTTCCAAAACTTATATTGTTCTTTGACCCATAGGAAGGTACACATTATCTAAAGGAAAATTTGTTATGTTACTCTATGTCTTCGGTACCAGTAGACTCTGGTTCTTACGATTTGTCCCAGAGATGAACCCAGCCAATTCTTCAATTGGCTTGAGCCCTGTATACCCTTGCTTATTTGCATGCCTCCAGAACGTACTTATCTGTTCTGAGCAGTATATTCAAAAGGTATTCATGAAAAATGCAAGTCATTTTAAGTTAGAATACAACATGGATATAAGGGTTCTTGCTGAAATTCTGAGGCTGGCACTACTCTGATTTTCAGATAAAGAAGACAGAAGTGAAGAAATTTATAACCTGTATTCTAAGTGATGACAGACTGTCATGGAGAATATCTTATAATGTGATTACCATTGTTTGGTATATATTTCCAACTTTTGTAGGAGATATGATATCCAGATGACATAGTATCCTTCCAATCTTTCTGCTCTTCTTAAAGATAGAGTCACCACCAGTTGTCATGCCAGTCAGAAATCAGGAAATGTTCCTAAAATATTGATCTATAAGCCATTTAACTGCAAACAGAAGTTCCATCAAATTTCAGTATCAGCAGATTTGGGACAAGATTCACTTTTACCATGAGCACCTGCAGTCTGAAGATATTTTCACATAGTACTGACTACAGCATCAAAGATGTTGACACAGTGATACAAGTCATAATCCAAATATCCCAATGGAACAGGGAGTACACCTAAAATGTACTAGCTGTTCCCCACTAGATACTGCACCTGCTACTATCTTTTTTCCAGTTCTGCTGTACTTTGAAGGTCATTGGAAGAATAGGACAAGATCGCCAATATAGCAGATGTACTTTTAACTCTCCTCCTCTTTGGGCCAAGAGCACAGATAATACAAATTGCTACATAGTTTGCTTAAGAGCAGTTGCTTTTTTGTTTGAGCAATCCTAGTTATGCTATTCTTGTAATAAATTCAGAAAACTAACAGCTCTAAGATAACACAAGGAAGACTTTAAAAATTCAAGAAATTGCTATCTACATATAATATTTGCAGCCTGAGACTTGTTATGGTGTGGTGATACAGTTTCTCCTAGAGTTTTGATTTTAAATAATTAGTAGGAAGCTTTGAATATAATAATGATAGACTCTAGAAATATGATTTGTGTGTTCCCAAGCTAAAGGAGATACTTCAAAAGAGTTGCATCACTCTTATTATATTGTCTCTGGACTTTTCAAATGCAGAACTTGTTTCCATACCCACTGCGGGGTTAATGGAGTGACTCCAAATATCTCCCCTATTGTTACATACTGACATCTAAAACAAGATGGGCAACAATTAATCTGGCTTCCTTTAGCTATTTGTTCCTGTAGCTTTTGGAGATTTTTCCTGGTGTGTATGTGGTTTGGCTTGTATTTTTGGTTTTGTTGTGTTTTTTTCTTTGTTCTTTTTTGTTTTGTTTTGAGACAGAGAGCTTATTTGTGTAACTCTGTCTGGCTTGGAACTCACTCTGTAGACAAGACTGACTTAAAATTCTTAGATTGACCTTCCTCCAGAAAGATGGTATTGAATACTTAGGTTACTACCACCAAGCTATTTTATATATTTTAATCATTCCAATGCAAGGGTCACTGATATTAGAAGTCTATTATTTCAAGGAAGTCAATATTAGGAATTGGAAAATCTTAGTGCTCATTTACAGTATATTGATTCGCACGAACCTCTCTCCAGACATGTCCAGGGAAACAAAGGATTGGGTCTTAATATTCTGTGTTCACTGAACCAGAACACTATTATTTTTCCAGCTCATAAACTAACAGAAAAAGATAATTTATGTGGATGCTGACATTTGACTCATAACATAGTAAGATGGTGAATTGAAGACATTATAGAAAACAGAGTATGAGAACAAGCAGTATTGGAAAAACTGGTAATGAAAAGAATTGAGAATAACTAATTTTTTAATCATTTACTCTTATTTTTATTTTTTTCAAAAAGAAAACAAACTCTATTCATTATGTATACCAATCTAAGTCCCTACTCTCTTCTTTCCTCCTATTCCTTCCACATACCTTTCCACCCCATACCCATCCAATCCTCAGAGAGGGTAAGGCACATTACTCTGGGGAAGGGCTAAGTCCCTCCCTACTATATATAGGATGTGCAAGGTATCATCCAAAGAGAATAGGTTCCCAAAAAGCCAGTATGTGCAGTAGGGATAAATCCTCCTGCCACTGCTAGAGGCCCCCAGTCTGCCCCTTCATGAAACTTTCAACCACATTCAGAGGGACTAATTTGGTTCTATGTTTTTTCCTTCCCAATCTGGCTGAAGTTGGTAAGCTCCCATTAGCTCAGGTAGACTGTTTCAGTGGTACACAAATCATGGTCTTGACCCCTTTTCTCATATTCTCATTCCTCCCACCCTTCAACTTTGGTGAAGCGTGATGTCTCACCTTTCCTGAGGTTGATCTCTCTGAGATCTCTAGTTCCCTATCTCACTTGGGACTCCACCTATACAGTCCCCTTTTCCATACAGCCTGTCCACCACATGATGGTTCATGAGTCGGGCAAGGGGCTGAAGATTGAAACACCACACACACACACACACACACATACACACATGGGGGGAGAGAGAGAGAGAGAGAGAGAGAGAGAGAGAGAGAGAGATCATCCTTGAAACAAGAATGCCAAGAATGAAAACATTATTGTGTTCCAGGACAGCCTATATAGGATCCTACTTGACTAATGGCCATGCCGTAGGTCTCAGGATCCTTCAGTTGCAAGCCCGTCGGAAACCACTCCCCCATCATCAGGGAGGGTCTCGTGCTCAGAGCATCTGCAAGCATTGGAAAACAAATTGTTTACTCCAACAAGCAAGGGGTCATGGAAAATTTAGGGTCTGAGGGTCTGTAGTCTATAACCCAGACCCAAAAAGATAAATATGGTAAGCACTCACTCATAAGTGGAAATTAGCTATAAAGGACATTGAGCCTATAGTTCATGATCCTAGAGAAGTTAAGTAATAATGTGAAGCAAAATAAAGACATATATAGATCCACATGGAAATTGGAAACAGATAAAATCACCTAAAAAATTGGGAGCATGGGGGTGGAGGGAAATAGAGGTTTGAAGTGGAAGAGGAGGAAAGAGGTGAAGTGTTGAGGACATCTTGAGGAAATGTGATAGTTGAGATGGAGGAAGGACTGAGATGAGAGTGAGGAAAGAATTACCTTGATTGAATGATGGAGGAAGGTCATTGGCTAATAAAGAAACTGCCTTGGCCCATTTGATTGGCCAGCCTTTAGGTGGGTGGAGTAAACAGAATGGAATGCTGGGAGAAAGAAGCCGAGTCAGGGAGTCACCATGATTCTCCCACTCCAGACAGACGCAGGTTAAGATCTTTCCTGGTAAGCCAGCTTGTGGTACTACACAGAATATTAGAAATGGGTTAGATCAATATGTAGGAGCTAGCCAATAAGAGGCTGTAGCTAATGGGCCAGGCAGTGATTAAAAGAATACAGTTTCCGTGTAATTATTTCGGGGTATAAGCTAACCATGCGGGCGGCTGGGTGCCGGGGATGCAGCCCTGCTGCTCCTATTACAACAATTGAGAGAACCATTATAGGGTTAGCAGAAACCTGGCTCTACCGAAATTTCAAGGAATATACAAGCCTGACTTCAGCTAAGACCCTAAGCAATAGAGAAGAGGGGGGCTGATCTTGATTTGCCCCATAGTAAGACTAATGGATATCTTAAATATCATCATAGAACCTTCATCCAACAAATGATGGAAACAGAGGCAGGGACCCACATTGGAGCACTGAACTGAGCCAAAGTCTGGTTGAAGAGTGGAAGGAATGAGAATATAATCAAAGAGGTCAAAACCATGATGGGTTCACTCACTAAAACATTCTAGCTGAGCTATTGGTAGCTCACCAATTCCAGCTGAACTGGGAAGGAACAAGCATAGGACCAAATATTCCCTCTGAATGCTATTTACAGTTAGTTTCCTGGCTGGGACAGACTGAAAGGCCACTGGCAGTGGCACCAGGATTTATCCCTACTGTATGTACTGGCTTTTGGGGAACCTTTTCTCTTTGGATGATACCTTGTTCAGCCTAGATATAGTAGTGAGGGCCTTCCATCTTCTACAAATCAATGTGCTTTATCACCTATGAGAAATAGATGGCATTGGGGTGGAAGGGTGTGTGGAGTGAATGGAAGGGGAGAAGGGAGTGGGGACTTGGATTGTTATTTTTTAGAAATCTAATAAATTAAAACAACAAAAATAAAAGATATATTTCTAGGAATTCTGAGAAGTCAAATAAGAGAAATATTTAAAATTTAATCTAAGATGAGACAATGCTCTTGTACACTGTAAATATTTTTCACTCATATTAGTGTAATAAAATGATAAATTGCCAGAAGCCAGGAAGGAAGTATAGGTGAGGCAACCAGATTAGGGTAAATCTGGGAAGAAGAAAGGCAGAGATGCAGTCATCAGCCAGATTCAGAGGGAGCTAGAAGAGAATGATACACTGAGAAAAGGTACCATGCCATGTGACAAATATTGATAAAAATTATTGGTTGATTTAAGTATTAATAGTTTACTAAATATAAGCCTGAAGTAGTAGGCCATACAGTTTATATTTAATATAAGCCTCTGTGTGTTTCTTTGGAACTGAATGGCTGTGGCTGGGGACCAAATGGAACAGAAACTTCTGTCTACAAATAGCACCCAAACCTTTGAAAAGAATTTTCACATAAAGCCAGAGAAAGCTTTAAAAGAGGATTCTAGACAGTAGAAAGACAAGAACAGAGCCAAGCACAGCTTCTTGGCAACTGTCTTTTTTCCATCAGATTGTTTGCTGGCAGCAAAGAGAAGCCTACAAGAGAGATTTTGTAATTCATCATTAGCACCAAAAACCTTGCAGCTCTTTTAAGAGTGTCTGGCCCCAAACACTTAAATGGTGTTTATGAGCAGCTAGCCGCAAACTTCTTGGTGGTGGCATGGACCTTGAAACTCCACAGAGCTGTGGCATTAAACATGGCTCCCACCAGTTTCTACATTATGAAGCTAGATTTTCCAAAACCTAAGGAATAGGGTGGAGTCAGTCACCAAAGCTACAACTTTAGTATTAGTCATGTTGCATAGCAGACTGAAGACTGATGTGGTCAAAAAAAGATAAATATATACAGTAAAGAGAGATTAATACAAACATATTACACCACTAAACAGTTTAAAGTATGTTTAAAAATATACTTTGATTTGGGAATGAAAAGAAAAAGGATAAAATCTTTTAAAATAAAAGAGGTAGAGTAGTAGGGCATGGTGGTACATCCTTTAATTCCATCATTGGGAAGGCAGAGACAGACAAATCTCTGTGAATTCAAGGCCAGTCATGTTACAAAGTGAGATCCAAAACAGCCAAAAATACAATCCCTGTTTCAAATAAACAGAAATTAAAAATAAAAGAATTGCAGATTTTTAAAAAGCCATGTAAAGAAGAAAACTGAACATAGAATTTGGATACTAGGTGCTATTATTTTATCTTTGAGTTGTTTGACTGCTGAGGAAGAAGCAAAAACTGTGAAAAGACTTTTGCTTATAAAAGCTGCTTGACTGACCCAACCAAGATATTTTTAAAAAATGACTTCAAAATTTAAGTCGAAAGATTTATTATTTCGAAGAAGAGGTTTTTCTTTAGTTTCCACAGGAAATGAGAGGCAGATTTATTCTGGGTTAACAAAAATAAAATTTGAAAGTGTAAAACCCCTGAAAAATCTCCAATCAGAACAGAGGGCCCAGATGAGTCAATGTTCCTAAAGATCTCTGTTGCAGTTACCTCTGACTTCTATATTCAGATTAGTCTCAAGACTGCTAAGATTATTTAGCCTCATAGACTACTCCAGTCAGGACATGACCATAATCGTAAATTTTCTTTGAGTCCCAAACAATTAAAATCACCCCTGTCAACAAGAAATAGCCAAGAAAACAACTCCCACATTTCCCAAAAATGGATTGTGGATTTTTGCCTTTGTTTAGAGTCTTGGTTTTCAGTTGCTATTGAGAATGATCAAGAAAAAATATAAACAAAGGTAATTAGATTCAGAGTTCTTGTTTTGAAAGGAAAAAGGGAAATGCTGTGGGATGATGCTCGTAGGTACTGTAAATATTTGTCACTCATATTTAATAAAATGTTTAGTAAAATGCTGATTGGTGAATAGCCAGGCAGTAAGTATATGCAGGGCAACCAGACTAGAAAAATTCTGGGAAAAGAAAAGGTAGAGATGCAGTCACATATACCCAAATTGTTAAAAAATACATATAGTATGTTTGGTGAAATAAATATTTAATTTAATCCCTCTTTTTCTAATACCATACTCTTAGTATATACCACAGTACACCATTTTTACAGAATGATGTTCATTACCACTATTGCTATGCCAAACAAGGTATGAAATATGAGGCTGTGTTCTGTCTCACAGTACTACACCAAGCTATTGAATGAACTATGTCTGTTGTTGACATAGCAGCCACACCACTGGAAACTCTGCTCAAACTCCTCTAGGAGGGCTTCCAGAACTTTTCACTTTGAATACAAATACATACACACACACACACACACGCATATATATATGCGTGTGTGTATTATACTTGAATGTACATATTAATTTGAATATATATACAAATATCCATGAATATATATTCAAAGCAGAATATTAGAAGAATGGTAATAACAAAATGACATTAAATTGATATGTCTGCATTCCAAATGTTTAAACAAGGTATAAACAAAACTTTCTGGAAAAGAAGCTTTGTATATAAATACAAACTGACTAATAAGAACTTCAGTGATATGGACAGGTTGGAATGTTGTTAGGACAATATTTAGTCCTCATGAACATGCTTCCAGTAGACTACTTCCTCATATTGGGCTATATTTTACCCTCCAATGCTTTTTTAACTCCTCCAATGCTTTCTTAAAAATTTATTTAATTTAAATCTATCAATATATGTGTTATATTAGAGCCTCCACTACTCAAGATTAATCAAATGCTAATCGCCCACCCCCACATAGAAGTGTGCAATAATAATTTCCTGGAAATTTCTCAATCCCATGAACGTAGGCTTTCATTGAACTGTGTAGATCTTGTCTGCTTCATTTGGTATCCAGGACCAGAAAGAATGGGGCAGACTATAGTCCAATGTTGTAGACAATCTTACTTCAGTGTCAGTGTACTCATATACAAAAATAAAACAAAGAAAGCAATGTTCCATGGAAGGTTGTTTGAGTTAATGAGAAAGCATGATCAGGAAAACCTGCAAATAAATATCATTAAGCACATAATAGGTATTAACACAACAATCCTTTCCAAGAACTTTCTCAGGACAGGCCAATTTTAACACAATTTCCTGATACATACTATAAATTTCATTTGGGAAAGCATAAAACAAGGCAGAAGGTCATATCCAGATTAAGGATATAATACTAGCCAAATTGGCTTCTGTTGCTATGTTCTGAATTTCAACAAGACTAAAAATGTAATGTAAATTGAATGTGAATGTTTGTTGAGCGAGGAATGAAATTGCATAAATGAACATCCAGGGAACAAAATTCACCTGAGATAAAAGAACTTCTGCATTTTATGTCACATCTCTCAGTTTCCAAATGGATTATCCTCCATACTTCATTATTTTGACCATGTTCTGACATTAAGGTGACAATCAATATTAACTAATATATAGATTCAATAATAAGATCACTGGAACACATAATAGAATCCTTATGATGATTTGCCTAATGGTAATACTGACTTTTATTAGAATGGATGGTTTACCTCTCCTTAGAAATATACTCATTATGCTAGTATTGATATACCCTTTATGACTAGTAGAATTGAACATTTTTATCACATACTTATTAGCCAATTGTAATTTTCAAGAAATATTTAATTCTGTTGAACAATTTTAAATTTGTTATTATGGTTCAGTTTTATTGAAGATATTGGATATTGATGTATAGCATTTCTTTTTGCTATTTTATTTTGTATTATTTGATTATTGTTATGTCTAGGTTTTTCTATCAAGGTTATGTTAACAGTGTAGAATGTACTTAGGTATAGTCATTGTCTATGAGGTTGTATAATAAAATGAGGAGTATTTGTATTGGTTCTTCATATGTTTGTTAGGATTCAACAATTTGAGTGAGTAGGAAAGCTAAAATACCAACCAACTTGTCAGTTTTATAGTATTAACTTTTATCTCTGCAAATATTATCTTGAATAATTTAGTCACTTGAAAATGTGATAAAATGACATAATTACATCTGATGTGATTACCTCTACTGATATAAGAGCAGAAGCTCATAGGGAAAGCCACATGCTCAAATCTGTACTTACCATCTTCCCACTGCACAGTGACATAGAATAATGACTCTCTGTGAAACATTCATCACAATGGAATTTCTTTGGACAACTGATTTATTTGGGTCCAGTCTGTATTTAGTCTTATATCATAGAAAGGAGCAAAACGTCCACTACTTTTTTTTATGTTTTCCATTTGTCAAAGGCCAGTTCATACTGTCGTCTCCATCACTCATTTGTCACACTGTTGGCAATGCTATTTAGTAGCCCAAGACTTTTGGATAATTCCGTTTTTACTTGAGGTTTCATACAAACAAAATTTAAGAACACATCAAAAATTATAAAGCATGATCAAGAAGGCTTCATCCCAGAGCCTGTTAGTTTTCTACTGAGAGGTGGATAGGAATGGAAACTGATGAAACAGTAGGAAAGGAGGAGTTGCAAGAAGTAAAGAATGGAAAAATGATAATCAGGAATTATCATGTGAGAAAAATATATTTTCACTAAAAAAAGAAAATCCTATAATCAAAAAAGTTCTGTTTTCTCAAAATATTTTTTTTTCTGTTATGAACAACATAGTTATGTGACAACTACCAAAAGTGTTTGATAATAACTAAGGAATTAAAACAATGCATATTCACTAGAGTGGAAACATTGAAAGAAGGAACGACTTATCCAATGATGCTCTTGTTATGGTTAGACACAACATGGAAAGCACAGAGTAAACAGAGAACAACATGTGTACCCTTAGAGATGAGCTAATGCCAGTACTAAAACCTCGGACACCATAGAAAAATATTGATATTTTATTGAAAATGTATTTTCTAACAAAGTTGTTTTGAAAGATGTCCTAGATGAGACAGAAAAGAAACAAAGAAAATTTTATTTTAATATCTCTTCCTCCTCTGAGTTTCTGTCAGTTCCTCCTCATCTTCATCTCTCATGATACATGGTAGCATATTTGAATGTATTCCAGAATACAAAGTTAATCTTAACAATATATCAATATATTTATCCTTATGAAGTTAAGAAGAAAAACTATATAATTATCTCTATAGTGTCTTGAAATAATTTATATGGGAATAAACAGCTATTTATGATAAACTTCTAAGGAAGCAAAGCATAGTCGCAAAAATAACTTACATGTATTTTTTATAAAGTTCAGGAAAATATCATAGTCATAATGAGTGAAAGAACATTAGGCATTTTAATCTCAGAGTACACAAAAAAAATGTCTACTGTTACCACTTATGTTTAAAACAATAAAAAGATACACCAATTATATTAAAAATGAGCAATGAAAGGCATGAAGTAAACATTTGCTGATTAGTATACACATTCATAAAAAGCGATCTCAATATCAATATTTAGAAGTAATTACAATAAAATCTACACATAGAAAAATGTGTAGTGGCATTGCACCTATGTGTAAACAGGCATTCAAGTGACTAGAGATATTATGTGTCATAATATGAGCCATGTTTTAAAAGTATTTTTACATGTGTGAGGGTTTTTAATTGTATGCTTATATGATCATTGTCTGCTTTCATGGGCAAAAACTGGGTCTGGATCTTGTGTAACTGAAGTTATAGAAAGCAGCTCTGGGTGCTTAGAATCAAATCTAGGTCCTCATTAAGAGCATTGAGTATTATGAACCACTGGTTAGTCTCTTCAGCTCAATATATATATATATATATATATATATATATATATATATATATATATATATATATTCTCCAGTTTTCACATAAGCTCAATATAGTGCAGCTAATATCTCTGAAGAAGTTTCTAAAATTGAATAACTACATCCAGAATTTACAAATAAAATCCAAAGACAGTAAAACTAAGAAAATGTGTACTACAGAAACGTGATATTACATATTGTGACTTGTTTACTTTAGTGCAAAATTATAGTGATTATGTCTGTGTATATAATAGATGACAGATAGACACATATATGAATGAGACATCATAAAAATATGAACAAGAACTAGATCTTATACATATGCATTTTTTTAAAAATGAACAAAATTAAAGTTAGGTCACTATTGTTATTTTGGTATTTTGTTTCATTTCTAAAACTGTGCTATGGCATATCAGTTCTTCAATAACACCACTTATGGAAGCATGATTAAAACAGCCATTTACTGTGCATAATTTCATATAAACAAATCTACATTTCACTTCACACAGTGGGGTTGAAAGTCATATAAGAGTGGTTTAATTTTCCTTGATACTTATAAACAGACCAGTGGACATAGGAGGCAGAAAAGTCCTATGTGTCCTACAGAGAGTTGAAAACATCAGTGTCCATAGTGACAATTTCAAGGCACAACAGAATATCATGTTTAGGCAACCTCTCCTTTCTCTGTCACTTGTGCACTCAATTTTGTAAAAGCAGTAATTCGTTCTACTATCAATTTCTTTAAAATATTTTATTTAAATGCTGGTGCTTAAAGCTGAAGTATTTAATAAACTGATTCCAGACAGCATTGGGAAAGACATAGAAAAGGCTTGCCAGTCCATTTATCCTCTTCATGATGTCTTCGTTAGGAAAGTAAAAATGCTGAAGAAACCCAAGTTTTAATTGGGAAAACTCATGGAGCTCCATGGTGAAGGTGGTAGTTCTGGAAAAACTACTGGTGATGAGACAAGTGCTAAGGTTGAATGAGCTGATGGATATGAACCACCAGTCCAAGAATCTGTGTGAAATACAGATTTTTAATAGTGACAAATAAAGTCTTATTTGTGATGAAAAAAATTATTACATTTAAATTTTTTTTTGGCTTGGAATGTCCACAATAGTGTCCACTTTTCTGTATGAATTCCAGTGGGTGATGTAACTCAGACTACTCATGGGAAACAATTCTGTTAAGCCAAACAAGGCATTGGTAAGCTGTATTTCTGGAAAAGAAGAGGAAGGAAGATATGGTACAGAATGGACTGTTTAGAGTCTTCAACAAAACAAATGTCTCTCTGTGAGTAAAAAAAACCTGTGACTTGTGAGAAAAGTTTCAGTGAGTGAGAGATGACATGGAACAGCTAAGACAGTTCAGCCTCTCACTTCTGCTTCTATAGGGGTTTATGTTATGACTTGTATCACTGTGGAAAGATAATTTTTATACTGCTCACAGTAGAAAGTTCCAATGTCTTCAGGTTCTAAGCTGCTGATGGTGAGAGTGAAATCTGTCCCATACCCACTGCCACTGAACCTAGATGACACCCCATTTGCCAAGCTGGATGCACTGTAGATCAGGAGCTTAGGAGCTTCCCCTGGTTTCTGCTGGTACCAGTTTAAATAGTTATTAACACCCTGACTGGCCTGACAACTGATAGTGATTGTGTCTCCCAGAAATACAGACAGGGAAGATGGAGACTGGATTAACTGGATGGCACATCTGACACCTAGAAATAAAAACATAATAAATATTCATGTAATTAAGCATCATAATAAAGGACTTCTGCCAAATTCCAGTCAATAACCACTGTGTAACAATAAAAATCCCATTTTAGTCCTATTTTACCTGGAAGCCAGAGCAACAAGAGCCCAAGGAGCTGAACAGCAGCACTCATGTCCATGTTGAGTTCTAACTTCAATGACAACTGCACAGTGTCTGACTTCTATATGAGGAAGTCTTCAAGGCTGTACAGTGACTGCATGCAAATCATTGGGAACCAGTTAGTGCTGGGCACAGCTTCAAGGCTTACATAACTAAGCACAATCCCACCGTCTCCGTGTGCTCAAGATCAAACCCCACTAATGCTTACAGAGAATTTTTTTTAAGTTTTAAAATTATACATGAAAGAATTTCACAGGCAAACAAAAGAGTCAGAGAGAGCCCTCTCTCCCACTGTTAGGAATCTCACAGGAACATCAAACTACTCGGCCATAGCATACATGTAGAGAATCTGTCAGACGCACATAGGCTCTCTGATCTCTGAGTCCACATAAATCCTGGTCAGATGATTCTACAAGCCATGTTTTCATAGTGTCAGGGAACCCTCTGTAACCTCTAAGCTTCCCTCTTCTTCCTTTGCAGGACTACCAGAGCTCTGCCTATTGTTTGGCTTTGGGACTCTAATTTTTTTAATTAGTAGCTGAATGATGATTCTCTGGTCTATTTGATGTTCTCTGAATTGCAAGAATGTAACAGGTGTTATGCATAAGCACAAGATGGTAAATAGGAGATTCTCCCTAAAAGGTCACTTAAAGGAAAATCAGACTTCTGGCACATCTACTAATGCAAGATGTGTCAGAGCAGCTAATCTCCCATGGATTCTGGATGTTTTCCTGGATATATATATAAATAAATTATCAGAACATTCTTAGTCATCGGAGAAATGCAAATCAAAACAACTCTGAGATTTCATCTTACACATGTAAGAATGGCCAAGGTCAAAAACACTGATGATGACAACTTATGCTGGAGATGTTGTGGGGAAAAGGGAACACTTCTGCATTGCTGGTTGAAATGTAAGCTGGTATAGCCCCTTTGGATATCAGTGTGGAAATTTCTCATAAAATTAGGAAACAACCTTTCTCAAGACCCAGTAATACCACTTTTGAGTATATATTCAAAGGATGCTCAATTGTGCCACAAGGACATGTGCTCAACTATGTTTATAGCAGCATTTTTTGTCACAGCCACAACCTAGGAACAACCTAAATGCCCCTCGACTGTATTCAAAGTCTTAGTACAAAATAATTTTTAAACAAACTGGAAAGAAGTATAATAAGAATTGAAGACTCAAATAATACAGTATATCTTAGCAGCTGACAGAAAAAGAAAAATGAAAAAGAAGTATAGAAAAAGCCATAGAGGTCAAAAAGGAGGTTTATGACAAAAAAAATGGAAAGGAACTTCGTATAACATTGAGAAACGTCAAAGAGTAAGTTTATGTATGGTTAGGAAAGAGATAGAAAGAAAAAGGGGCAATTTGGACATTTTATCAGCTAAGAAAACATAGCATGCACTCTACATAGAATTCTGCAGGAGATTTTACCATGGGTAGTCTAGGAAGAACCTAACCACACTGTGCACTAAGGACTAGTCCCTCTTTCTGTGTTTTCCTCATCCTGACTAGACTTGGCTTTATTATCAATCAATGTCTCCTTAGGTCAAATGTTAAGATTGAGAATCAGTCATCCAAAATATCAGCAGTTTCAGAAACAAGGTTGAATGTCTCAATCTTAATATTTGACCTAAGGAGACATTGATAGTAAAGCCAAGTCTACAACTGAGCTTAGGTCTCAGACTTGCATAGATAGATCTCTGTAGTGGAAAATTAGAAATGTTCAGACATATGCACACATATGTTTGAGAAGAGTCACACATTAATAAGGACCATCTTTTTGAGGAAAACAGTGTAAAATGTCTTATTTTCAGCAGTGGACAAAAAGGGACATCAGTGTGAAATTGGGAGTTAGAGATATGTCACTGAGTATACAAAAGCAATTGCTTTGTAAGACAATATCAGAGACACATTCTTTGAACAACTTTTAGAAAGACTGTGGAAATCTGCTTGGAATGCTCCTTAATTTACAGAAGTACAAAACACACACAAACACACATCTCTCCTATTGATACTCAAGGGACAGTGATATCTAAGTCTCCCCTAAATAACCCTTTATTATTCATAATTCCAAACTAGTGTGGCCTTGAGATTTCTCTAGATCAAATTATAGGTGAGGGACTTTACTCTGATCTTCAAGATCAAGAACTTTATGATGAGTACACCTTGTCCCTATGTAGCACAGAAGCTTTAAAGGATAGGGACAGGATTTAAGAACTAGGAAAGAGAGTTGAATCATGTCTTAGGGTTAAACATGGTTAAAGAGAATAGTTACTTTTTACAAATCCTAACTAGGGCTGTACTAATATGGGTAACTGACCCCAAATCTAGACATATATCAATTGAATCTTTGACTCATGAGAATGCCAACTTAACATGCAAAAAAGATCCTTGGGCCCTTAAAGATCAAATCAGCACCCGTGGATGAATGGGTCTTGCATTCAATGAATGTCAAGACACTTGACTATGGTACTGAAGCTTGGTAGGAGAAGCAATTTCCAATGGTTAGAGAAGACATCAAAATATCAAATTATTTAATTCTGGTAGAATGGGACATCTGAGAAGGGATTGTAGATGAGGGATTCCTAAGAATAATGTCTCCTCTGGGAATTGCAGGAGTAGAAAGACTCAGCCTTCAGGTGGATGTAAGAGGTGTGGCAAAGACCAATATTGGACCAATGAATGTTGGTCAATGAAAGATAAACAAGGCAATGTGATACCATCAGGAAACACCATGGGGGACATCTTGCAAGCTCTCAAGATGAATGTGGTCCAGTCATTCCCAGTTACTGTAGAAAACATGTCTCACCAGGAAAATTAAAAAATCCAGCGCCTACTGTAAAAAACAACACTGACCTGAATGATGGAATAAATGTGGAGGATGAGTCAGAAACTCCTTTGGACATAGGAAGCATATATTCTGGGAGATTTTTATAAATGATCAAAGACCAAAACTAAGAGTGTATACAAATGGCATTTTTATTGAAGGCTTTCTAGACACAGGTATGGATATAATTATCAGTATTCCAGAATCTTGGCATCTAAATTGGCCTCTACAAGAGGTAGATGTTCAGTTCCTAAGAATTGAAACACTATCTCAGGTAAAACAAAGCATGAGATGGGTTGACTACCTAGGGCCAGAAGGACAGTGAGGAAGACTAAGGCCATATATAGCTAATTTTGCAGTGAATTTGTGGGTCCATGACATATTGCAGCAATGGAATACTGAGATTAGCGTTCCATCAGCCCCCCTCCAAACTTACATTTCTGGGGAAAATATTAAAAGATATTATAGACGATGGTCACTAGCCATTTGCAATTGATAAACCATCAGAGGTACTGAAGGCACTGCCCTTAAAATGGCTAACTGAGAAACCAATATAGGTTAAACTATGGCCTCTAGCTGAAAAAAAAACAGTAGGATTTAGAACTGTTGGTACAAAAACAACTAGATGTTCGACATATGGAAGAATCTATCAACCCTTGGAATTCTCCTGTATTAGTTGTTAAAAAGAAATCTGGAAAATGAAGAATGGTAATAGACCTTAGAGCTATCAACAAGGTTATTAAACATATGGGCCTTCTACAATCTGGAATTCCTCTGCCTTCTCTGTTACCAAAGACATGGCCTTTCATAGTTATTGATTTAAAGGATTGTTTCTTCACTATGCTTCTACAAGAAAATGATAGAGAAAAATTTGCCTTCACAGTACCTACTTATAATAATTAACAGCCTACTAGGAGATATCAGTGGACCATCCTCCCACTGGGAATGCTTAATAGCCCCACCCTGTGCCAATATTTAGTCAGACATTGGAAATAATATATCAGCAATTTCCTAAGTCTATAATCTACCATTACATGGATGACATATTGTTATCTGATTCAAATACAGATACTTTAGAAAGGATGTTGAAGAAGTAAGAAAGTTTTGCCTAAATGGGGATTACAAATTGCCCTTGAGAAGATTCTGTTACTTATCTAGGTTACAGAAGAGGATTACAGAAAATAAGAACAAATTAGGAGAGCCCAGTTGCGGACTCTTAATGACTTTCTAAGATTATTGGGAGACATCTCCAATCTACAACTGGCTGTAGGGATAACACATGATCTAAAAATTTATTTAAACAGAACCTTAGATGGTGATAAAGACTTGAATAATTCCAGAGAATTAACACCTGAAGCAAAAAAGGAATTGATGATTGTTGAGGAGAAATTACAGGAGGCACATATGGATAGGTTGAATCCAAATCTTAATTGTATTCTAGTCATATTACATTTCAAAATTTCTTCTACAGGAATTCTAATGCAGAGGGAGAATATTATCTTAGAATGGATCTTTTTTTACCACATAAACCGAGTAAAAATTAAAAATGTGTGAAAAAGGTCACTGAATTAATTATAAAAGGTAAATTGAGACCTTGTCAATTAGCAGGAATAAACTCAGCAGAGACTATAGCGCCTTTTATTGCTGATAAAATAAAAAAAAATGTTATGTGAAGACAATGAAATCTGGCAAAGGACTTGTGTTAATTTTTGGATAGAAATTAATAGAAATTAATTTAAATGTGATATACTTAACCTTATACAGAGAACTTCTTGAATTCTTTCTCGAATTGTACATGATGCACCAATAACTGGAGCCCACACATTTTATACTGATACATAAATCGGAAAGGCAGATTACAAATCAGAAGAATTAATTAAGGTGGAACAAAGCCCTTATAATTCTGTCCAGAAGGCAGAATTATATGCTATTCTTATGGTACTAAGGGATTATAAAGAAACTTTCAATATAGTCACTGATTCACAATATACATAAATAGTAGTCTTGCTTATTGAAACTGCTGAATTTAAATCAGATGATATGGAATTGACTTCATTATTCATCCAGGTGGAAGACATAATCACAAATAGGCTTTGTCCTATATACATAATGCACATGTGATCCAATACAGGTCTATCAGGTCCCCTAGCACAAGTTAATGCAAAATTTTATCAATTATTAATTGGAAGTGGGTTGCAGGCCTCTGAGTTTCATAAAAATATCATGACAATAGCAAAGATTTGAAAATGGGGTTTCCTATTACAAGGCAACAAGCTAAGGAGATTATAGAGATATACTACTTGCTCTTTCTATAAGCAAACACCATTGCCTTTAGGGAGGGAGTAACTCTAAGTGTACTCAAAGAAATGAAATCTTTACACGGTTTGAATAAAATTTTTATCTTAATTACAAACAGTTTTTTAGAAAACATGTGACCATATCATTCTAAATGATCTCAAGCTAATTGTAGACAAGATCATTCAATTCCATCTGTGCAAATTTTCTCTCTGTATCATAGATACTGTTTAATCTGACTTCTCACTTTTAGATATGTCAGCCTCACATTTGCATCCTAGAAGACAGAACGTGTCATTTCAAATGTGAACAGTAAAGACTTAGACTGTAGCTACCATAAAGATTAGCCTTTCGCTCTATTTTATTTCTGTATCCCATTGCTCTCCTTAAAAGGAATCCATAATATTAGCAGCTGCAGGAGCTTAAAATGGTACCTCATTGTGAGAGGTGAACTTAGGAGGCCAAACAGTCATGGTAAGATTACCGATGAACTTTTATCTCTGACCAGCAATGAAGAATCTCCCTGTGGAGTACTATGAAAACATCATAGCAGATGCTTTAGTTTAGAAAGTAACAATTATTCTGGATTCTTATGTTTGAAAAGCATGTATAATAACTTCAATGTCAGGTGAGAAATCAGTAAAACTCTTTTGGCTCTAGAATTTTGAATAACATAATGCTGAAAAAAAAAGTCCCGATGAAACAGAGTACCTGAGGCCCTGGCACTTTTCACAATGTGCTATGTTAGGTCAGATGGAATGGTGATGAAAACAGACTTTTTCAGGTTAGGCTGTGGGAGCTGAACAACCATGATACATTCTGCTGTCTAACTGATCTTACAGAATAAGAACTGAAACAAATTCTGAAACTGCTTAAGAAGTAAGAATGGGAACAAGAGATTGGAGAGATTTTTGTGCCTATCTGTTATCTTCTTAATTTTTACAAAATGTTAAATGCAGGAGTTAGGGACTATCATTAATTAAAATGAAATGAATTACATTCTTTTGACTATAAATGTAAAGAAAAAGACTAATAAAATGTTTCTTATTTTTTATCAAAAAATGTAAATGTAAACTGAACATAAAAATAATAGCAAAAAAATAAATGGATTTGAGAAAACTCTGAGAAATTATAGGGAAGTCTCTCCTAATGAGGTCACTGGTGATGATTTTGTCATATTATCTCTCACACACAGTGTTTTATATTCAAATAATATACATTACGTCTATGTGGAGCTCATATGCCAGTGAAATGTTTTAATACCATATTTTGAACATACTCTGTCGTACATATATAAGGATATAATTGGAAAATAGTGTGTTATACATATAATAGACAGTACTGTTTCACCATGAAGCATATCTTAATTGTTTTAATAACAGGAGAGAAGTATCCACAGGTTTGGTAGCCTTTCCATGTTCTAAAAAAAATCATTTGGGTGAAATTTTTAGGTTTGCCCATATGCTTCAACAAATATGCTTCCAACATAAGAAATTACCATCTAGTTCTGATGTGCAACTAAGAGTGCTAAAAATAACCTTTATCATAAGAAGAGCCTTAAGGATCTCCTGAATAATAAATCAAAGGATAGAAACTTTCCCCTAACATTGTATATTTATTCAATAGCTTTGGTAACTACTTTTCTGATGACTGTGAATTAAGAGCTTTTACACCCCATTGTCCTGAGGAGAATGAGATTTCTAGTAGACAAGGAGTAAGACAAGACACAGAGGCAATATTAATAACCCAGTGGGGACAAGTGTGGTGATAGTTTGGGTAGACAGACATGTTTGTGATCAGAGTAATGCTCTCCAGACACACCACCTTGTCAAAGCAGGTATTATGTTCATCAGCTAATGTGAATAAGACAATGCTTTAGATTTTTAGATCCATCTTTTACTTCTGCAAGGATGGAGCCCCACTTCTACTACTACTATTGTTTGTTTTACAATAGACAGTAAGCATATGTCCTGGGACATGAAGATTTCAACAGAGATTGTGCTCACTACAGTCCCAAATGGAGTATAACCCCACAAACAGTAACATTATTAATTCATTCAGTTTTTATGGATATGATCAAAATATAGCATGAAAACACTTTTTTTCATGAAAGAAAACACTGGTACCTACTGAACGTACAGAGGATGATGCCTGGATACATTTTCACCAAAGTCAGAGAAAATATAGACACAAAGGGGTCTCCTGGCAATGATCTGAGCATAGAGTGTGAAGACAGTACACTGGTCTGAACAGTGAAACATAGGATTCCAAATTATTAAATAAGACAAGAAATTCATCTTAGTATTTATGAGATTGTAAGTTCAAGATCAAGTACAAGCCAGTTTTTATTATACCAGGTGTCTCAGAATGTCTATCTTTTTGGCCAGTTCCATGTCTGCCTCTCACAGATTTTTTCTTTTTCTGATACACGGGGTTAGTGAGTAATGACTGACACAGAGCCCGCTTTTTCCTCTTTTGTGGAGGACACTAAAATCAGGTTAGCTGACAATTGTAGGATCCAACATAAACTTCATTCCTTCTTAAACTGATACTACAAATATCCTCACGTGAAGAGTAAGGATTTATCATATAAGTGAGGAGGCATAATTTGGTCCTTAAAATATATTTTGAGAAATTCTGAGAAGACAGCAAGAGAAATATTTAAAAGTCAATCCAAGGTAGGACAATACTCTTGTACACTATAAAGATTTATCACTAGTATTAGGTTAACAAAATAATGATTGCCCAGGAGCCAGGCAGGAAGTATCGGAAGTATAGGTGGGGCAATAAGATTAGGAGATATCTGGGAAGAGGAAAGGCAGAGATGCAGTCATCAGCCAAATGCAGAGGGAACAAGATGAGAATGCTACACTGAGAAAAGACACAAAGCTATATGACTAAACATTGATTAAAAAATAAGAGTTTATTTAATTATTAAGAGTTAGTCAAACATAAGCCTGAGATAATAGGACAAACAGTTTATCACCAATATAAACCTCTGTGTGATATTTTGGAACTGAATGGCTGCTGGATCAGATGGGACAGAAATTTTAGTCTACAAATGGCAACCAAATTTTTGACAAGAATTTTCACATAAAGACTGAGAAATCTTTAAAGATTTCTTGACAGTAGATAGACAAGAACAGAGGCAAGTATAGCTTCTTGGTAACTGTCTTTTCTCTAGTTTACTGTTTGCTGTCAACAAACAGATGTTAAGCTCCTTTAAGAGAGGCTTTGTAATTTGCCATTAGCAGCCAAATAAGTAGAGCTCTTTTAAGAGTCTCTGCCACCAAACACTTAAATGCTGTTTATGAGGAGACAGTAGTAGACTTCTTGGTAGTGGCATAGGCTTTTAAACTCCACAGAGCTGTGGCATTAAACATGGCTCCCACCAGTTTCTATACCATGAAGCTAGATTTTCAGAAACCTAAGGAATGAGCCAGTTCCCAAAGCTACAGCTTTAGTCCTAGTGATGTTGCTTGGCAGATTAAAGACTCATGTGGTTAAAGAAAAAAAAAAGGTAAAGTTGTACTGTAAAGACAGATTCATACAAAAATAAAACTCCTCTAAACAGTTTATGGTATGTTTCAACATGTACATAGGCTTTGGAGAGAAAAAGAAAAGATACATTTCTTCAAAATAAGAGAGGTAGAGTAGTTGAGTGTGGTGGCACATGCCTTTAATTCCAGAACTGGGGATGCAGAGATAAATAAGTATTTGTGAATTTGAGGCCAGATAGGTTGCAGAGTGAGATCCAAAACAGCCAAAGATACACAGAGAACCCCTGTTTTAAATAAACAAAAATTAAGAATAAAAATAAAAGAAATAGAGGTTTTTTTTTTAAAGTCATCTAAAGAAGGAAAATAAGCAGAGAATTTGGATGCTGTGTGTTATTATGTTGTCTTTGAGTTGTTTGACTGCTGAGGAAGGAGCAACAACTTTTAAAAGACATTTGACTTTAAATGCTGCTTGAATGACCCAACCAATATATTTTGAAAATGTTTTGACTTGAAAATTTAAGTCAAAAGGTAAGTTACTTTGGAGAAGAGGTTTTCCTTTAGTTTCCACAGGAAAGGAGAGGCTATGAATTCATTCTGAAAAATCTCCAATGGGAACAGAGGGCCCAGATGATCCAGTGTTTCAGAAGAACTTTGTTGCATTTTCCTCTGAAATCTACATTCAGAAAAGCCTCAAGACTGCTCACTAAAATTATTCAGCCTCACAGGAACTTCCATTCAGGATTTAACCACATTCCTAAGGAATTTTCTTTGATTCCCCATGAAATTAAAATCACCCCAGTCAGCAGGAAGTAGCCAAGAAAGCTACTCCCACATTTCCCAAAAATGGATTGTGGATGTTTAGCTTTCTTTAGTGTCTTGGTTACAAGTTGTTAAGGAGAATGATCTAGAAAATAAAGGTAAACAAAGAAATTATATTCAGAGTTCTTGTTTTGAAAAGAAAAGGGGAAATATTGCAGGTCAGTACTCTTGTGCACTGTAAAAATCTGTCACTCGTATGAGTTTAATAAAATGCTAATTTGTCAGTAGCAAGGTAGGAAGTATAGGCAGGGCAACCAGACTAAGAAAATTCTGGGAAGAGAAAATACAGAGATACAGTCACCAGCAAGATGCAGAGAAAGCAAGATGGAAATGTTACACTGAGAAAAGCTATACAACCATGTGGCTGAAAAATGATAATAATTATGGGTTAATTTAAGCTTCAAGAGCTAGCAAAAAATAAGTCTGAGATAATAAGTCAAAGAGTTTATAGTTAGTGTAAGTCTTTGTGGTTTTCTTTGGGAATGGACAGCTGTAGGACCAGGTGGGAGAGAAATTAAGTTTATATCAGTTTCCAACAGTAGTGTGCAAAGCATAGAATGAGTATCTCTGATAACATAGCACCCTAAATGTATTTACACATGACACTAATCAGACTGCAGATCCAGTTTATTCTCACATGCTAATTGATGACACCTTGACACTGTCACTTTGACTGTCTCAGTAACCTAAAATGCCTATTCTTATTTTATGAATTCTCAGGAATGTACGTATTATCTTTGGGGTTATTCTGTACTATATCTTCTCCATACTCTCTTTTCTTCCCATTCTCATTAGTATCTTTTTTTACATAAATGTGATTCCCCCTCCTCCAATGTGTTTTCTTATATTTATTTTAAATCTCTCAATGTGTGTGCTATGGCAGAGCCTCTACTACCCACTATCAATAAAATGCTAATCCCCCAACCCCCACATAGAGGAGTGCAGAGGTGATTGCTGGGGAATTTCTCAAACTCATGAATGTAGGCTTTCATTGGCCTGTGCAGACCTTGTCTGCTGGATCTGGGATTCAGGACTTCAGTTTCATTGAACTCTTATACAAGAGTTAAACAATGTTTCATGGAAGGTTTTTGAGTTAATGAAAAAGCATGATCAGGAAAACCTGTAACTAAATGTCAGTAAGTACATAATAAATATTCACAGAATAGCCATTCCCAAGAACTTTCTCAGGACAAAACAACTCTAACACAATTTACTGATAAATACTACAGATTTTTTTTTGGGGGGGGGAGTATAAAGTACGGCTGAAGGTCATATCCAGATTAAGGGTATACTAACCAGATTGGATTTCGTTGCTTTGTTCTGAATCCCAATAAGAATAAAAATATAATAGAAATTGAATGTAAATATTTGTTTTGCAAGAAATGAAACTGCATAAAAGAACAATATAGGGAACAAAATTCACCTGAGATAAAAAGAAACTCTGTTTTTTTTTTTGGGGGGGGGACTCTTTCACAGTTCCCAAAGGTATTATCCAAATAAGGCATGAACACATCTAAATGATCAAGAAAGCTTCATCCAAGAGCCTGTTAGTTTCCTACTCAGAGATTGAAAGGGAGTGGAACCTGATTAAACATAGGAGGTAAGGAATTGGAAGAAGCAAAGGAGAGAGAAATGATACTCAGGAAATATCACATGAGAAAAGTATATTTTCAAAAAAGAAAAATGTATAATACAGAATAAATATAGTTCTGTTTTCTCAAAACACCATTTTTATGTTATAACATCAGAGTTATTATGACAGCTATCGCAAGTCTTTGAAAATAGCTAAGGAACTAAAACAATGAATATTCACTTATTTGGAAACATTGAAAGAAGGAAGGACTTATCCTTTGATTCTTATGTTATGGTTAGGCACCACATGGAGTATACAGAGTAAACAGAGAAAAACGTCTCCTCTTAGAAATGAGCTAATGTCATTTTTGATATTTTTTGAAAATATATTTTCTACCAAAGTTGTTTTGAAGGATGTGTAAGATACAACAGGAAAAAAAAGAAAGTAAATTTTATTTTATTGTCTGTTCCTGCTCTTTGTCTACTATTCTTCCTCCTCTTAGCTTCTGCCATTTCCTTCATATCTTTATCTCCCATGATGTGTAGTAGCATAGTTGAATGTATTTCACAGTACAAATGTCATCTTAATAATATATCAATATGTTTATCATTATGATAATTAAGAAGAAAAACTATACAATTATCTCTACAGTGTTTTAAAATTATTTATACGGGAATCAATTGCTTTTATGATAAACTTCTAAAGAAGAAAAGCATATTTACGAAAAAACTTACTGACATTTATTGTTTATAAAGGTAAGAAAATTGTCATAGTCATAATGAGTGAAAGAACATTGCACATATTTATTTCAGATTACAAAAAAAATGTCTACTGTCTTCACTTATATTTAAAACAATAGCAAAGATATTCCAATTCTATTAAAAATGAGCAATGAAAGGCATGAAGTAAAATATTTGTTGATTAGTATACAATACAATTCATAAAAAGATATCTAAATATAAATATTAGAAGTAATGACAATAAAATCTGTACATACAAAAGAGTAGTGGTATTGTTCCTATATGTTTACTGGCATTAAAGGGAATATAGATTTTATCTGTGTCATAACATGAGCCCTTTTTTAGAAAGTATTTTTACATATATGAGGGTTTTGCTTGTGTGTTTGTAAGATCATTGTGTGCTTTCAGAGGCCAGAAAAGGGTCCTGTGTCCCTGAAGTTAATGATAGCAAGCTGTGTGTCATCATCTGGGTGCTGAGAATCAAACCCAGGCCCTCATTAAGAGCATTGACCACTGGTTATTCTCTCCAGCTCCATGAACTACTTTTAAATATTTATATCTCTAGTTTTCACATAATATCAATATGATTCAACTAATATTTCTGAAGGAGTCTCTAAAATTGATTAACTCTGTCCAGAACTTACTAATAAAATCCAAAGACAGCAAAACTAAGAAATTGTGAACCCAGAAATGTAGTATTACATCATGTGACCTTTTTTCTTTAGTGTAAAATCATAGTAATTATGTCTGTGTGTAAAATACATGCAAAGATAGACACATATAAATGAGTTATCATAAAATATGCAGAGAAAGTTTATCTTACACGTATTCAATTAAAAAAACACAAACAGAATTGAAGATAGGTCACTATTGTTGTATTGGTATTTTGTTTTGTTTCTAAAACTGTGCTATGTCATATCAGTTCTTTAACAATACCACTTATGGAAGCATGTTCAAAACAACCATTTACTGAGTATAATTTTATATAAACAAATTACATTTCACTTCACACAGTGGGACTGAAAGTCATATGACAGTAGTTCAATTTTGTTTGGTATTTATAAGCAGACCAGGGGACATAGAGCCAGAAAAATCCTATGCACAATGCTGCAAACAGTTGAGAGCATCAGTGCTCATTGTGACAATTTCAAGGCACAACAAAATATCATGTTTAGGCAACCTCCCCTTACTCTGCCACTAGTGCTTTTGCCTTTGTGAGAAAAGCAGTAATTTTTCTACTCTCAGTTTCTTTTAATAATATTTCCCTTCCATTTAAATGCTGGTAATTAGAAACTAATTCATTACATTTATATGATTTTTGCTTGGAAAGTCCCCAATAGTTCCTGGTCTTCTGTACAAATTCCACATGGTGTTGCATCTCACACTACACATGGCAAACAACTCTATTCAGGTAGAAAAAGCATTGGCAATCTGTTCTCTTGGAAATGAAGAGAAAGAAAGGGTACAGAGTGGACTGTTTAGAATCTTTACAGAAAAAAAATGTCTTTCTGTGAGCTTTTGTAAAAACCCTGTGACATGTGAAAAAGGTTTCAGTGAGTGAGGCATGACATCAAGCAGCTAAAACAGTTCAGCCTCTCACTTCTGCTTTCATGTAGGTTTATGTTATGACATGTATCACTGTGGGAGGATAATTTTCATACTGCTGACAGTAGTAAGTTCCAATGTCTTCAGGCTTTAGGTTGCTGATGGTGAGAGTGAAGTCTGTCCCAGATCCACTGCCACTGAACCTAGATGGCACTCCATTTTCCAATTTGGATGCACGGTAGATCAGGAGCTTTGGAGCTTCCCCTGGTTTCTGCTGGTACCAGTTTAAATAACTACTAATGCCCTGACTGGCCCGGCAACTGATAGTGACCTTGTCTCCCAGAGATACCGACAGGGAAGATGGAGACTGGGTCATCAGGATGTCACATTTGATACCTAGAAGCAGAGACATAATAAGTATCCATATAATTAAGCATCATAAAGAGGACTTCCCCAAAATGCCAATCAATAACCACTGTGTAACAATGAAAATCCCATTTTAGCCCTATTTTACCTGGAAACCAGAGCAACAAGAGCCCAAGGAGATGAACAGGTGCCCTCATGTCCATGCTGAGTACTGACTTCAATGACAACAGCACAGGGTCTGACTGGTATATGAAGAAGTCCTCAAGGCTGCACAGTGAGTGCATGCAAATCATTGGGAACCAGTTAGTGCTGGGCACAGCTGCAAGGCTCACTTAGTAAGTAAAGAAAACCCAGAGTCTCCAGATGCTCAAGTCAATCCCCACATATGCCTACAGAGAATGTATTTTTTTAAGTTTTTTTTAATTTTTTTTATTAATTAATTTATTTAATTATTAAAGATTTCTGCCTCTTCCCCGCCACCACCTCCCAATCCCTCCCCCTCCCCCAATCAAGTCTTCCTTCCTCCTCAGCCCAAATAGCAAGCAGGTTTCTCTGCCCTGTGGGAGGTCCAAGGACCACCCACCTCCATCCAGGTCTATTAAGGTGAGCATCCAAACTACCTGGGCTCCCACAAAGCCATTACGTGCAATAGGATCAAGAACCCATTGCCATTGTTCTTCAGTTCTCAGTAGTCCTCATTGTCCATTATGTTCAGCGAGACCGGTTTTGTCCCATGCTTTTTCAGACCCCGGCCAGCTGGCCTTGGTGAGTTCCCGATAGAACATCCCCCTTGCCTCAGTGTGTGGGTGCACCCCTCACAGTCCTGAGTTCCTTGCTCGTGCTCACTCTCCTTCTGCTCCTCCTTTGGATCGTGAGACTTCAGTCCAGTGCTCCAATGTTGGTCTCTGTCTCTGTCTTCTTTCATCGCCTGATGAAGGTTAATATTCAGGGGGATGCTTTTTTAAGTTTTAAAATTATAGATGAAAGAGTTTCACAGTCAGCCAAAAGAGTCAGAGATAGCCCCCATTCCCACTGTTAGGCGAATCTTGGAGTATCATTGAAGAATTTGGATTTTAATAGAATTTAAGGGGTCTTCTTCCTCTCCTACTTTATGGTTTCACTAGGACAAGGAGGCTGATGGGCTCATAGCCTTAGAGCAAATGTGCCTTGATCCAACCTTGAACTTGAAAGACAGTCAGGTGGCCTTGTTGGCAGAAGAAAATGCCTACCAGATCTTTAGGCCACCTATTAAATAAAGCATATAGGAAACTGTCCAATAGTTTACTATGTTATTATCTGGATATTTATTATTTTATTATCCATTTGTGGTTCATGTTTAAATCTTTCTGCCTACCAGTGATCTCCTAATGCCTAGTTGTTCACACACACACACACACACACAAATATATATATATATATATCATTGTATGTGCCAAAAATAATCCTTTTAAAAGACTTCTCTGTAAACTCTAATTCCTTTTCTTGCATCTTTCTATAAATTCTCCCTTGAATTTTTCTTTGCCGTGTGAATTTAAATAGATATCATAATCCAGATGCCTCCCAGGTACGGAACAGTATCTTTACTAAATCAGAATTTACCTTGTTGTGTGTTTGCTGCTAGGGTCAAGGAAGCAGTGGAAACTTCATAGCTTTGTATTCCAAAACTACTCAGTGTACTGCCAAGACAGGTTCATCTGAATAACACTCTCACAAGGTAGAGTCCCCTGGAATTGCAGCTGAGGCAGTATAGGCTTACACTTCTACCTTGCTCTGCAATTTATGCTATGATTTGTTCCACTGTGCATGGGTAATTTATATTCTGTTTACAGTAATAAGTTGTAATGTCTTCTGGCTCAATATTGCTGATTGTGAGGGTAAAATCTGTCCCAGGCCTACTTCTGCTGAACCTGGATGGGGCTGTAGCATATAGTCTTGATGAAGCATAGATCAGGAGTTTAGGAGATTTCTCTGGTGTTTGCTGATACCAGTTTAATTCATTATCAGAGTTCTGACTGGCTTGATACTTGATAGTTAATGTGTCTCCTAGTGATACAGTCTAGAAGAAGACGGGATCATCTGGATGTCACATCTGGAACCTAGCATTGAGAAAGAAAAAAACACACAACAAAAATATATAATGTTACCTTTAAAAGTCAATTCACAGAGCTCCCCCAAAACAGGCAGCACTGACCACACTGAGGTAAGCACTGCTATAGTCCTATACACCATACCTGGGATCCAGAGAAGCACATCCCCAGGAGATGAGCAGGAGTCATCATGTTTGTCTTGTGTCCTGATTGGGAGTGCCCTCTGCACAGGGTGTGACCAGTCTGTTAAGAAGTCCTCAGGATAGTGGGGTATTCTCTGGTTACATACAAACCAGTGGGGTCTAGATGATATGGGCCCAGATGCACAGCAGTCTCACCTCAGAAACTGACCATGCACCAACATCAGGATCCAATTTTCTGGGCCATATCAAGATATTTTAGTGTGTTCTGCAGAAAGTTTATTCCTCTCTAGGACTCAAAGGACAGACTGCCTCTGCTGTGAGGAGAATGGAATTTTTATATGGATTATGACAGGGATTTCTTGCTAGCTCTCCTATTTTTCCATCTTTCACAAAGCATTTTCAGAAACTGAAAGATGTTTTAGAGGTCACTTTTATTTGGACATATGGATATTATTTTATGTGGGGTTCAAATCAGAGTTTCTCTGTAAAATAACACTGGCAATACTGGAATTCACCCTGTAAACTAGGATGACTTCAAGTACATTTGAATATTTTTGAGGTCAGAGATAGTTCTTCAAGAAAACTAAATCCAAACCATTTTTTGTATTGTTCTGATTCAGTTCCTCCACTTGTGTACATTCTATTCCTCTTGGGCTCCCTGGTTGACCCTTGTGCTCTGGAACCCTTAATGGTAAAGACATGTTTTCATGGCAACCCCACTGGAAAGACTGGTAAAGTGACCCCTACTGGACAGATTTCCTGAAATCTGTGTCCTTCGTGTTAATTAGTTGTCCTTTTATTTTCATTCAGTGTTTATAACACTTTTCCATGGTGATTCTTATATCTAACAGTATACACTCTCATCTCTTCTATACCTTTCTTATTTCTCCAGTATTATGTGTAAAATAGACCCTAGAAGCCAGAGAGTAAGCATCTATAATCATGAAGAATGAAATTATAACTTCTTCCATCTATTCACAGATTTAACCCTACACATACTCCAGCGTCCCAGTGTAATAGTTTGTTACTGTCATGTTGACACAAGAAAATATGTCTGAAAAGAAGGAATTTTGGTTATTAAATCAATTCCATTGAAATTTACTGAGATCAAGTTTGTTCTTTATGGTTGATGTGGGAGGACTCAGTTCACAGTGAGCAATGTCACTGCTGAATGAGGGATCTTGGGGCATCTTCTACTGTCTCAGCTTCAATTTTGCCTTTGGGTTTATGCTTTGAATTTTTGCCTTGATTTAATTCAATGACAGACAGTAAACTATAAGCTGAATGAAATGTATACTCTCCAAATTAATGTGTGAGTTTTGAGATCCTCATGACATGCCAAAGACATGACTCCAGAAACTAGAGGAAGGCCTGAGAATACTGACAGGAAAGGTGGTGGTGATTAGGGGATGCTGATTGATCCTTGTACAAGTTGATCCAGCTTCATTCTTCCCAATGCAGAAGCTCTCTCAGAGCTCACTCTCCTTTTTCTGCCATGCCTGTCCCTCTGATTCATTTACCCCAGTTTTTCTGTAGCATGTATAAGAAAAGGTCTCAGTAAATTTGGGAGAGACCTGCCTGCAAAATGACCACTGGATTGTGTTTCCCAACACCCACTTTGTTGCTAAATCTCATTCACCTCATCATCTTCCTTATAGTTAGTCCTCCTTCCCAATAATCCAGCAGTTTCCATAGACACACACACACACACAAGTCACAAAACCTGGAAAAACACATGAGTGACTGGCCTCTCAGATGAACTATCACAACCTCCAGGCCGTAAGTCCCAGGGCACATCTTGTGCCACTTCCTATCACATCTCAGAGCCAGAATGGCAGGTTGGCGATGCAACAAATTCTAGTAGAGCTCCACTGCTCTTTTGGAGTCCCTTTCAGCCAGCTATCAGGTAATAGACCAGCTGGAAAACTGCATCACCACCACCAATACCACTAACACTAACATCACTCAGTAACATCTCTTCTAAGATCCACTATGCAACCCAACTCCATTCACCTCATCATCTTCTGGGTGCACAGTCCTCCCACAAACTTCAGCAAACTTTAAAGGCACAGGCAAAACACAAAGCAGTTGAAAGAACAACCAAGAAAACTGGAAACATGAGGATACACTGGACCTAGGCACTCAAATCCCTACAACCTTTAGCTGAGACAACATTATTGGACATGAAGACCTGTCAGTCATCAGAACTCTTGACCATTCTGACAAAATACAACTAAGGACAGAAAATAAAGGAACAACGATCCCAACACAAAAATCAACACCCATAAATATATCTCAAGCTCAGATCACAAATATTATTGTAAGAATACATTCAACAACAGAAAGGGCAGTATAGCACCACCAAAAGCTCAATGATACTATAACAGCAAGTTGTGAAGATTCCAATGCATCCAAAGCACAAAAAAACTAACAGGAGTTCCTAAAAGTGTATATAAATTTTTTTCTTAAAGATTTTAAGGAAAGGGCAAGAGAAATTGAGGAATCAATAAATTTCTAAAGAAATCCAACCAAAAAAAGTAGTCAAACAGGTGACAGAAACAGTTGAAGACTTGACAATTAAAATAGAAACAATAAAGAAAATACAAACCAAGTGAATTCCAGAAATGGAAATTCTGGGTAAATCAACATGAACTACACCAACATATTAGAATAGATGGAAGGAAGGAAGGATTTCAGGCATTTAAGATACTATAGAGGAAGCAGATTCAATAGTCAAAGAAAATTTTAAACCAGAAAATTTACAAAGACAAACATCTAGGAAAACTGGGACACCATAAAATATTAAACCTAAGAATAAGAAAGAAGAAGGAGAAGAATTCCAGCTCAGAGGCAGAAAAAAATATATTCAACAGAATCATAGAAAAAAAAACTTTTCCAACCTAAACAAATACAGGCTTATAATGTTTCAAGAAGCTTACAGAATAGCCATTAGACCGGACAAAAAAAGTGCCCTTGCCACAAAATAATCAAAACAATAAACATAGAGAATAAAGAAAGAATACTAAGTGCTGCAATTGAAAAATAACAAGTAACATATAAAGAGAGATATATCATACTTACAACCAACTTCTCAATAGAGTCTCTAAAAACAAGTAGGTCTTGGAAAGATGTTTCACAGACACTGACAGAACAAGGATTCCAGGACAGACTAATTGAAGGCGCAAGTCATAAACAATCCCACACCAGTTTGGAATTGTGATTAATAGGGTGGTATTTATTTAAAGGGGAATAAACTTACAGATCACGGTCCCAGACAACAGCCCTCTGTGCACGCAATTGGGAAGAAGTCTAGTCGCCAGAACCGGAGCAGGAAGTAAAGAGAGAGAGGAGGGAAGTGGCCGCTTTTTTTAAAGGGAAAGATACCACGCCCCAATGGGCTGGTATCTTGGTGGCTATTGGCTGGAGGAGCGGAAGGACCTCCCGCAACACCTCCCCCTTTTATTTAAGTAAGAGAGTTCTAAACCTACTATGAAATTATATACAATAAGTACAAATATCCTATTCTAACTAGCTTAGGTCTTATATAATAAATAGCTTGGCTAAGTCATGAGTCGAAAGTAACTACATTTATATAGTCTTCAACCCCATCGAAGATCTGAGAAGGGAAATAATGTTACCTGAGTAATTAGGAAGTGCAATCAAACAACTTCTAAAACATGCAACAAATCACAGAGACAACTAGCTACCTGGGCAGTCACCCAAGGTCACGTTTGCAGCGTTGAAGCAACCAACTTTGGCTAAGGCCTAACATAACTGACACACCATTTTCAAAGGC
Source organism: Chionomys nivalis (assembly GCF_950005125.1). Taxonomy (NCBI): domain Eukaryota; kingdom Metazoa; phylum Chordata; class Mammalia; order Rodentia; family Cricetidae; genus Chionomys; species Chionomys nivalis. The sequence continues at coordinate 82,646,623 of NC_080086.1, forward strand.
AAGAAACTTGTCAAAACTATCTTACCCTGTCTTGGCAGGATATGACAGTCCTGTTTTTTCCATTCACAGATACTCTGTATTTCTGTCAGTGGTTGAGGTATGGGCATTTCTTTACCCAAAGGCCAGTTCAGCCAAGAAGAAAGGCTCCGGGTGGAGTGTCTTTGGTGCTCAACATTCTCTCGGGAATAGAGCGGTGTTGCCAGGAGCAATTGTGTCTCACTACCACAAAACTCTGAGTTAGATTAAAGGCCATTTTCTACAGCTCTTTGAAGAGGTTGAAGATTATCTATCTATACTGAGTATAATCTCTATGTATCTAAAGAACCTGATTAGTCTAATTATAAATGACAAACTTAGAATACTATTGATCTATATAATTCTCAATACCTATCTAACTTAAAGACTAAGACAATAAATAACTGTGAAACAAATGAGGACAATGACCTCCAAATATAAGCAATGTACAAATATACATTGCAGTATGGTAAATATATATCAATACACAAGCAATATGTAAATATCTTAATCAGAGGTAGAAATGTACACTGCAATAGGGTAAATATATACAATATATATCAATACAATATATGTCAATACATAAAAAATGTTTTTAAACAGAGGTAGAAACATGCATGCATACAATAGTCAATATAATTTCACTTTGTATCAATATATAAGAATCGATACCAATACATTTGTCTCAAAACAATAACTCACAAGTACCAACAAGTACCAATCTATTATCCCTCTTTTTTTTTTTTTTCAAATGATCCCTGAGCTTATTATAAAATTCCTTCCCCAACCCTCAACCATATACCAATTTATAATCAACCCCTAAATGATGTCCCTAAACCCAAGGGCAAACTTTACTGGGAGAGGGGACGTCGTCCTCTAGAGTTACTTCCAGCTGTCATGGGGGCGACGTTCTTTCTGGGGGATCCTGTGAAAGTAAAATGATGGTTAAATTTCAAGATCGATGTCTTTTAAAATTGCAAAGAGTCTCTGAGTATTTTGTGCAGGTCTGGCCAGAATGTTGTATAAGAGGTGCACCATTTCAGCTAACCAAGTTGGGATCATCTTGTGCAGCTGGTACCCAAAACAGGTCTTGTAGTAGCGCTATCAGTATCATGACGTCATATCTACCAGGTGGAGTCGTTGTTATGGGGCCCCATCTTCTTCCTGGAAACTTTAAATGTCACTTCAGGAAAAACTCATTGTTCATTGTGAAAAACTTAAACATTAATCATATAGACATACACACACACACACACACATATATATATATTCAATGAAAGGAATGATAGATATATTCAATGAAAAGTATGATAGATATGAAGAAAAGCAAAGATGTTTTCTAAACTCATATTTCTTTCTGTCCCCTATCATGGCTCTTGACATGAGACAGAAACTCCAGAAACTCTGGGTTTTTCTCTTACCAACAGGCTTGGAATTGGAGAGGGACTGAGCCAGAGTCCAACTTCAAAACCAGCTCTATAAATTTAGAAATATGGTTTAGTATATTTTACTTACACAACTTAGTCAGTTTTCTTGATAGTTCCTATTGGGCAGGTATTTTTCCATCTGTCAGTATCCAAACATCCAGGATCCCTTGAATTTTTCAAAGATGAGTGTTTTCCTGTGGAGATAAGAACAGAACCCTGCCCCCATTCTATATGTTTTTCTTACCCCCTGTAGGAATATCATCATTGTGGATGAGTTGTCATTTCTCCTTTCCAAGAGGTTTCTCCTCTTCAAATCGAACCTTTATTAATTTTGATGGTATCCACAATTTTTCTTCTCCTGTGGAAACAAGAGCAAAACCCCTTCCCCAACGTAGCACATCTCCTGGCTTCCATTGAGAGGTCAGCACATCTTTGAAATAAATTGGTTGATTTAGTTCAGCAGACTTTTCCATTATCCAATGTCTTTCTGCTGCTGTCGTTCCTTTCTCATTAGCGTTAAGAAAATTCAGGGTCAATAAAGCATTATGTAATCTATTTCTGGGGGTATTTTCGGTCCCTTTCTGTTTGTTCAGCATATCCTTTATAGTACGATTTGATCTTTCTATAACTGCCTGACCTGTGGGATTATGTGGTATACCTGTAATGTGTTTTATATTATAATAAGCAAAAAAGCGTTTCATTTTCTTAGATACATATGCTGGACCATTGTCTGTCTTTATTTGTGCAGGTATTCCCATGATGGCCATAACTTCCAATAGATGTGTGATTACTGAATCAGCCTTTTCTGAGCTCAGGGCAGTAGCCCATTGAAAACCTGAATACGTGTCTATGGTGTGGTGTACATATTTTAATTTACCAAATTCCATAAAGTGGAACACATCCATCTGCCAGATTTCATTTCTCTTAGTACCCTTTGGGTTACTCCCTGCAGGCAACGGTGTTTGATTATAGAAGGAACAAGTAGGACATCTCTTTATAATGTTCTTAGCTTGTTGCCATGTAATGGAAAATTCTTTCTTTAGGCCTTTACTATTGACATGATGCTTCTTATGAAATTCCAAGGCCTGCAACACGCTTCCAATCAATAATTGATCAATCTCAGCGTTGCCTTGTGCTAGAGGACCAGGCAGACCTGTATGGGACCGGATGTGTGTTATGTACATCAGACAAAGCCTGTTCCTGATTATGTCTTGTACCTGGATAAACAATGAAGTCAACTCTGTGTCATCTGGTATAAATTCAGCAGTTTCAATATGCAAGATAACTCTTTCTGCATATTGTGAATCTGTAACTATATTAAGAGGTTCTTTAAAATCCCTTAGCACCATAAGAATGGCATATAATTCTGCCTTCTGGACAGAATTATAAGGGCTTTGTTCCACCTTACTCAATTCATCTGACTTATAACCTGCTTTCCCTGATTTATTTGCATCAGTATAATATGTACGGGCTCCAGTTATTGGAGCATCACGTACAATTCTAGGAAGAATCCAAGAAGTTCTCTTTATGAGGTTAAGTCTACCACTTTTGGGATAGTTGCTATTAATTTCTCCCAAAAAATTAGCACAAGCTCTTTGCCATGGTTCATTGTCTTCCCATAACTTTTTTATTTCTTCAGTAGTAAAAGGCACTATAATTTCTGCTGGGTCTATACCTGCTAGTTGACGAAGTCTCAGTTTACCCTTTATAATTAATTCAGAGACTTTTTCCACATAAGTTTTTAATTTTTTACTTGGTTTATTAGGTATAAATATCCACTCTAAAATAATATCTTCCCTCTGCATTAAAATCCCTGTAGGAGAAATTCTGGAAGGCAATATGACTAGGATGCAGCTAAGATTTGGGTTCACCCTATCCACATGTGCCTCCTGTAATTTTTCCTCAATCATTGTCAGTTCCTTTTCTGCTTCAGCTGTCAGTTTTCTTGGACTATTCAAATCTTTATCACCATCTAAGGTTTTGTTTAAATGAACTATTAGATCAGGTGTTATCCCAACAGCTGGTCGTAGACTGGAAATGTCTCCTAACAATCTTTGGAAATCATTAAGAGTCTTTAACCTGTCTCGCCTAATTTGTGCCTTTTGCGTTTTAATTTTCTCTAACCCTATTCTGTAACCTAGGTAATTAATAGAATTTCCTCTTTGAATCTTTTCAGGGGCAATTTGTAATCCCCACCTAGGCAAGACTTTCTTTACTTCTTCAAACATCCTTTCTAAAGTATCTTTATTTGAATCAGATAACAAGATGTCATCCATGTAATGGTAAATTATGGACTTGGGGAATTGTTTACGAATTATTTCCAATGGCTTACTTACAAAATATTGGCACAATGTAGGACTATTGAGCATACCCTGTGGGAGGACAGTCCATTGATATCTCCTATTAGGCTGAGAATTATTATAAGTAGGCACTGTGAAGGCAAATTTTTCTCTATCCTTTTCTTGTAACGGTATGGTGAAAAAACAATCTTTCAAATCAATAACTATAAGAGGCCATCCTTTTGGTAATAGAGAAGGCAAAGGAATTCCAGATTGTAGTGGGCCCATAGGTTGAATTACCTTGTTGACAGCTCTTAAATCTGTCACCATTCTCCATTTACCGGATTTCTTTTTTACAACAAACACAGGAGAATTCCAAGGGCTGGTTGATTCTTCAATATGTTGAGCATCTAGTTGCTCTTGCACCAGCTGTTCCAATGCCTGTAATTTATCTTCAGCTAGAGGCCACTGTTTGATCCATATTGGCTTCTCAGTTAGCCATTTTAAAGGTAGGGCTGTTGGTACCTCTAAAGGTTTGGTATTTGCTGTATGTTCTTGTACAGCCTGAATGGCTGTTGACCTTTTCCCATAATATCTCATCATGTCCTTCCCAGAATTATGAGTTCCTGGAACTACAGGAATGTTAATCTGGGTATTCCATTGCTGTAGCAGGTCGCGGCCCCATAAATTTATTGCGATATTGGCAATATATGGCCTTAGTCTTCCTATTTGCCCTTCAGGCCCTATGCATTCAACCCATCTTGTGCTTTGTTTTACACGAGATAGGGTTCCAATTCCCAGGAACTGAACATCTACCTCTTGAAGAGGCCAATTCGGATGCCAAGATTCTGGAGTAATAATACTTACATCCGCACCTGTGTCCAATAAGCCTTCAATAAAAGTGCCATTTATACAGACTCTTAGCTTTGGTCTTTGATCATTAATAGAAGTCTGCCAAAATATACGTTTACTCTGTCCTACTGGGTTTTTTGACTCATCCTCCATGCGTAATTCATCATTTAGACCAGTAATATTTTTTACAGCAGAAATTGGAGCTTTTAATTTTCTTGGTGAGGCACGTTCTCTACTGTGACTGGGAATGACTGGGCCACTGTTGGCTTGGGGGCCTGCGAGAGGCCCCTCAAGGAGTTTCCCGACTGTATCGGGTTGCCTTGTCTGTCTGTTGTTGACCTGCATTCATTGGACCAGTGTCGGCCTTTACCACATCTCCTACATATACCTGAAGGCCGAGGTCTCCTATTTTTGTCATTCCCAGAAGGGATATTATTCCTAGAAATCCTTTGCCTGCAATCCCTTTTCAGATGTCCTAATTTACCACAATTAAAACACCTGGCAGTTTGATGTCTCCTCATTGCTTTGGAAATCGCTTCTCCTACCCAAGATTCATCATTATAGCTAAACATCTCAACATTCATTGTATGCTGAATCCATTCATCCATAGGTGCTGATCTAAACTTTAAAGGCCCAATTATCTTTTTGCATTCTATGTTTGCATTCTCAAAAGCTAGAGATTCAAGAAGTAGTCGTCTAGCTTCTGGGTCTGTTACCCCTATGTCCAGAGCCTTAATTAATCTTTGCAAAAAGTCAATAAAGGGTTCTTTCTGTCCCTGCCTAATTCTGGTATATGATTCAACCCTTTTTGCTGGATCTTGTAGCCTATTCCAAGCATTTAAAGCTGCTTGGTGACATAAACACAGTACTTCATCATCATAAAGAGCTTGGACCTGTGGGTCAGCATATTCTCCTACACCAAGAATTTGATCTTGGGAAACCTCCACACCTTTTGCTCTTCCTTGCTGTTCCATATGTTTGGATTCTTCTCTGAAATAGATTCCAAACATCAAGGAAGGTCCATTATCTAAAACTGCAGACACTAACTGATGGAAATCGTGGGGGGTAGCTCTAGCATTAGAAGCCCAAGTCCTTATCATTTCCTTAACATATGCAGAGTGCAAGCCAAAGGTAACTATAGCTTGCTTAATTTCTTTTAGATCATTCATTGCTATTGGCATCCATCTAGCTTCTCTGACTCCCTTTGAGCCTTTAGAAGTTGACGCTTTGTCAGAATGAATTACAGGGTATGTCGCTAAAACCCTGGGTAAGCCAGATCTAATAGCTGGTGGTGGCATTGTATCCTGTCCTTGTGCCTTCTTACTCTGTTCACCAGCTCCAATAATTTCTTCAATCATTTCAAGTCTTTTTATCATTGTCTCTCTTAAATCCTGAATCTCCTGAGCTACATGTGTTTCTAGTGATTTCACTGAGGTATCAATTTTTTGGTCCCCATTCTGCACCTGTGATTTCAAAGCTTTTGAATCCTGAATCTCCTGACCTGTATTAGTTTCTGGTAAAGATTGCATGGTTCTTAGGAGTGCCATAATTTTCCTAAATAATAGAATATTCAAAAGAATACTGAAACCTAGTAACCAGTAAATTAAGTTATCTCCATAGTCGTATAAACCTTGCATGAAAAAACCCATTGTTTTGGTAGTCAAAATAGTAAAATTCATGTTGGAAACGAAAACTGCCATATTACCTATTATCCAGCAGGTGGCGCTGTTCCCAAGTCGCGACGAAAACGGGGTCCTGTTTCAGTGTCCGCCTAGTATTTGTTAAAAACTGGGAAATGCAAGTTGCTCAACAAAGTAAATGTAATTAAATCAATGCCGTACACGGAACCATAAACCCAGAATCCAGGGGTAGGGAAGAGTAACCCGGAAGCTGTGTATGCCTCCACGTGACAGAGTCGTCCCAAGGGGTTGCAGCTTTCCGCAACCGGTAACCGCGTGCTCTGGTTCGCTCCGCTTAAGAGCTGTGCTTGCAAGGGAGATTTGAAAACGATTCAGAAAAGAGCAAACCACGTGGGCAGAGACTACGCGGTCCTGTGGAATTTAAATCCACGTAGCGAGGCAAACGATAGGCTGCGTGGGGACTTGAAGTCAATCTGAAGTGTCTAAAGGGAAAATATAAAGAACTGCAGCAAGAAAAGCCACTGCGTGATGATTTATGTTAAACTGCTGGCTCCACGCACAAGGCACAGGCCGCAAGGCACAGGCCGCAAGGCACAGGCCGCGGCCGAACTGGCGGCCAGCAGCCGAGCGGGGGAAGGAGGGGTCCTAAAACCAAACGTTGGGTGCCAGACGAAGGCGCAAGTCATAAACAATCCCACACCAGTTTGGAATTGTGATTAATAGGGTGGTATTTATTTAAAGGGGAATAAACTTACAGATCACGGTCCCAGACAACAGCCCTCTGCGCACGCAATTGGGAAGAAGTCTAGTCGCCAGAACCGGAGCAGGAAGTAAAGAGAGAGAGGAGGGAAGTGGCCGCTTTTTTTAAAGGGAAAGATACCACGCCCCAATGGGCTGGTATCTTGGTGGCTATTGGCTGGAGGAGCGGAAGGACCTCCCGCAACAGACTAATGTACCCAGCAAAACTTCGAATTATCATATATAGAGTAAACAAGAAATTTCATGCAAAATCAGATTTTGACATTATCAACCCATGAATCTAGCCATACAGAAAGCATTAGATGGGAAACTTCAACCAAAGGAAGTTAGGTATACCCACAAAGCCACAGGCAATAGATAATTTAACACCAGAAAAAAAACAAAGAAGGGAAACGCATACACACACTCACACACTACCACCAACATCAAATGTCATTAATATTTCTTAATAACAATGGGCCCAATGCAACAAAAAAATTCACAAGTTATCAAAATGGATACAAAAAGAGGATGCATCCTTTCCCTGCATATAATAAACACACCCTAACATTATCTCCAATAGTGAGCTGGAAAAAGATTTTCAAATTAAATTGACCTAAGAAGCAAGCCAGTGTAGTTATAATAACTAAGTAAATAGATTTTAAACTAATCAAAATAGATGGAGAAGGACATTTCCTATTCCACAAAGGCAAAACCATAAAGATGAAGCTTCAGTTCTGAACATCTATGACCCCAAAACAAGGGCAGCCATATTAGTAAAAGAAACATTACTAAAGCTAAATCACACACCAACCCCACACATGAATAATGGTAGACTTCAACATTTTACTCCCACACATGGACAGATTTTTTTTCAAACGGACACTTTCAGAGAAATAGGGAACTAACAGATGTTATGACTAAAATGAACTTAACGACATCTATAAATTATTTTACCAAAACAAAAGAAAATATAATCTTATCATCTCATGAAACCTTCTACTAAATTGACAACATATTCAGTCACAAAGTAAATCTCAACATATACAAAATTTGGAATAACCCCATGTATCTTTTCTGAACACCATGGGGGTAAAGTTAAAGTTCAACAACACAATCTGCAGAAAGTCTACACTCTCATGGAAACTTAACTCTGAACTGAATTACCACTTGGTCATGGAAGAAATCAAGAAATTAAAGACATCCTAAAATTCAATGAAAATAAATGCACAACATATCCAGACTTATGACACACAATGAAAACATTGCTAAGAGAAAAGTTCTTAGCATTAAGTGCCTACATAAAGAATTTGGAGATATCTCACATGAGCAACTGAACAGCACATTTGAGAGTTCTAGAACAAAAAGAAGAAAAATTACCCAGAATAAATAGACAGCAGAAAATAACAGAACATAGGTCTGAAATCAACAAAATAGAAACAAAGAAAACAATATAAATAGACAATGAAACAAAGAGTTGGTTCTTTGAAAAAATGAGCAAAATAGACAAATTCTTCAAACTAGCTAAAAGGTAGAGGGAGACTATACAAATTACTAAAATGAAATCAAAATTGGGACATGACACTACACACTGAGGAAATGTAGATAATGATTACCTCATAAAAATTCTGTACTACAGAAAATAAATGGACAGTTATCTTAAGAGGTATCACATATCAGAATTAAATCAAAACTAGATGAAAATTTAATATAGACCTATAACCTTTAAAAAATTAAAAGCAGCCTTTAAAATTTCACCAACTAAGAAACCTAGAGCCAGATGGTTTCAGCTTAGAATTCTACCAGAGTTTCAAAAACAGATGACATTAATATTTCTCAATTTATTTCATGCAATAGAAATAGAAGGAAAATGGGAATGGAAAATGCTCAGTCATTTCTGGGCTACCCAGAGCTGAATAATTACACAGAAACAATATTAATTATAAAACTATTTGGCCTATTACTTTGGGCTTCTCATTAACTAACTTTTACATCTTCAATTAACTCATTTTTATTAGTCTGGTATATTGGCACAAGGTTATGACTTACTGATAAGTATCCAGAGTCTGCCTTTGACAGCTCCATGGCATCTCTTTGACTACACCTAATCTTTTCATATACCTCTTCCAGCCTGGCTACCTACCATATCCTACCATGCCATAGGCCCAAAAAGATTTTTTTCTTAACTAATGGTAATAAAACATATTCACAACATACAGAGGGAAATCCCACATTATCAATGCTGCCAAATTCTTTTTATGAGACCACAGTTACCCTTATAACAAAACTACATAAAGATGCAACAACAAAGAAAGAGAATTTCAAACAAATGTCCCTAATGAATATAGACACAAAAATTCTCAATAAAGTACTGGTAAACTTAAACCCAGAACCAATAAAAAACATCCACCATGTGCTAATAGGCTTCATCACAGTGAATTAGGGATGGTTCAATATATAAAAATCTGTTCATATAATACATCTTATAAACAAACGTTGAAAAATACACCTTTATATTAGATGCCTAAATCCTCTTTAATAAAATCTAAAATCCCTTCATGATAAAGAGCTTGGAGAGTTCAGGAATAAAAGTAATATACCTACATATAATAAAAGCATTGTGTAACAAGACAATAGGTAACATCAACTAAAATGGAGAAAAATTTTTTAAAAATTCCACTAACATCAGGAACAGGACAAGGTTGTCTTCCCTCTACATATCTATTTAATATAATACTAAAATTTCTAGCTAGAGCAATTCAACAATGAATGGTGATTAATGGGATAAATATTAGAAAGGAAGAAGTCAAACATTTGCTATTTACAGATAATATGATAGTATATATTTGTGACCCAAAAATATTACCAGGATATTGCATCTGATAAACATCTTCAATGTTATGGTTGGATACAAGATTAACTCAAAAAATCAGAAGCCTTCCTATAAGCAAATGATAAATGGACTGAGGAAGAAATCAGAAAATCAACATGCTTTAAACAGCCACAAATAATATAATATATCTTGTAGTAACTCTAACCAAATAAGTAAAATATCTGTATGACAAGAAATTAAAGTTTTTGAGGAAAGAAACTTGAGAAGATATCAGAAACAGTACTCAACTTCATAAAGAAAAGCAAACCAAAAAATCCAGAACAACAAAAACAATCTGCACAATGAAAATATCATCATTTCTGACTTGAAGTACTCCTATAGAGATACAGTGATTGAAACAGGATGATATTGCCATTAAAACACATTAGTGGATCAGTAGAATAAAATCAAAACCCTGACATAAAAACATACACCTATGAACATCTGATTTTTTAAAAAAGAAGTCAAAATTATAAAATGAAATACAAAGAAAATATCTAAAACAAATAGTACTAGCATACTGGATATCAGAATGTTGAAGAATGTAAGTTGATACATATCTATTGACTTGCACAAAACTAAATTCCACTGGATAAAAGTCCTCAACATAAACCCAATAACATTGAACCTGATAGAAGAGAAAGTAGGAATTAATCATTAATGCATTAGCACAGGAACAAATATTCTAAATATAATACCAGTAACAAATAGTCACTAAGACCAATGATCAACAAATGGGTCCTTCTGATACTAAAACTTCTGCAAGGCAAAAGGCATTATCAATGAGACAAAATGACAGCCTACAGAATTGGAAAATATCTCCACCAAGTCTACATCTGAGTAATGATCTTCAAAATATATGAAGAACTCAAGGACAGCACATCAAAATACTAAATAGTCCAATTATTAATGGACAGATCTAAACAGACAATTCTCAAAGGAAGAATCTCAAATGGTCTAAAGACATTTAATAAAATGTTCAATATCCTTAGCCATTAGAGAAATGCAAATTAAAACAACCCTGAGATTTTGTCTTCCATCTGTCAATACTAAGATCAAAAACATTAATGACACTTTATGCTGGAGAGTATGTGGAGTAAGAGGAACACACTTCTTCACTGTGGGTGGGAATGCAAACTTATACAGACACTTTGGAAGTTGATATGATTGTTTCTCAGAAAATCGACAACCAATCTACCTCTAAATCCACACATAACTATATTGGGCATATAGTAACAAGATGCTTATACATACCACAGGGACACTTGCTCAATTATGTTCATAGCAGATGTTATCCATAATAGCAAGAAACTGGAAACAACCCAGATGTCCCTCAACTGAAGAATGCATAAAGGAAATGTGGAATATTTACATAATGAAATATTATACAACTGTGCAAAGGGAAATAATGAAATTTTTGGGTAATTGGTTAGAACTAGAATAAATAAAGGCTGCCTGAAGACTTTAGAGTAAGAGAGTCCCACTGATTAGCCTTACCAGATTATGGTAACATACACATTTAAACCAGTAGCCACAATAACATGAACTTTTAATCTCAGTAGCCATAATGACACACACCTTTTATCCCAGTACCCACTTTAGTTGCCAAAGAAACTAGGTGGTGCATACCTATAATGACAGTGGTGTATACCTATTTTCCCAACCCGAGAGAGAAATATGAAACAGGGAACGCACTTAGATGCTGGCTTATTCTGACATTCCTGAAGGAAAGATCACCATTTCAGACTGAGGTCAAGGGAGGAGTTGGTGACTGGCTGTTTTTCTTTCCAGATCTTCAGGTTGAACCCCAATTTCTGACCCTAATTTTTTACTAATTGTGCTTTATTTAATCATGCTTTATTTGGTGTCCAACGTTTAGGGTTACCAATTCACAAAAATGTCAGTTGACTGAGACATATTAGCCACCAGCCCATGTCAGAGTCGGAATTGGAAGTCCAGATCTAGGTGCAGGTCCAAAACCTAGCTACCTGAATTTGGGAGAAAAACTAATGCTCCCAGCTCCCATCTGCCTCTGCTTAGCTTTCATCTAAAGATTGAAAATACATATAGAATATAGATACTGTATATTATTGTGTTGTCTTGAGTTGTTTTCCTGCTGAAGAAGGAATAACAGCTGCTAAAAGACTTTTGATAATAAATGTTGTTTAATTAATCCAACTTATATATTTTGAAAATGCCTTGACATCAAAATTTAATTCAAAAGACATATTACTTCAGAGAAGAGATTTTGCTTTTTTCCCCCCACAGGAAATAAGGTTAAGAAAAATAAGGTTTTATAAAGGAAGAGCCCCTGAAAAATTTCCAAGGAAGCAGATGACCCAGATGATCCAGATTATAGTAGGTTTGTTGCAATTTTGTCTGAGTTATACTTCTAGAACAGCTTCAACTGCTGACAGAAATGATCCAGACTCACAGAATAATCTAGTAAGGACTGAAAATAAGATCCTAAATTTCATTTGGATCTTCATATGATTATCAGCACCTTTAAACAGCAGAAAAGAGCCTAGAAAACTATGATCATATTCCCCAAAAAGGATTGTGGATGTTTTTCTTTTGTTTAATGTGTTGGTTATAAGTGGTTATGGATAAGGATTAGAAAAAAAAGCTACACAAATGAAATTACATTCAAGGTTCTTGTTTTGAAAAAATAGAAGAAAAAGGTCAGGCAGTGTTGGTGTATGTCTTTAATCCCAGCACAAATTTTGGAAGTAACTTGCATGCACTTCCTGCTTACTCAGTTTATATTTTTTTTTCTTGGATCTCTGAGGGAGTTGATAGTTAGATAGCTATAGTTATAGTTTACAAGACACAGAAAGGAAGTTATGATAGAAAGGAAATTAGGTATAGAACTTTGGACTCACCAAGATAAAATAGATATGAAATACTTTCTCTGAATTTGTCAAATGCATGTGGACTAGACACTGATATCAACGCTAAATAAATTGACCTCCTGAAATTCAGAAAATTCTGTAAAACAAAGGACACCATCAATAAGAAAAAAAGTAAGCTATGTTTCTAATCCAAGTTGCAAGTCTGCCTAACTGACCAGCTTAACTTTCTCATTTACATTTCCACAGTAACTTGTCTGAGCTTGGAAATGCAGTTCCCTGAGGTTACTTTTCGGCAGCTTGTTTGTCAAGCTGGAAAATGGAACCTGGGCTTGCAACTGAAGCTGGGTCATTGTGCTCTCCAACTGCCTGGCCATCCTGCTCGAGAATTTGGGACCAGATGGTGCTGGTGCCCAATTGCCTGCTATGCCTGGGTACAGCACAGGCAACATTAAGTAGTCCTACCAAGACCAGGACAAGCTGGCAAAAGTTTGCTCTAACTCAAGTTCCCAAGTCTCACTATTTCTATGGCTTTGACCATTTTTGTTTTATAATTTAAATCTTGTAATCACATAATTAGAAGAATTCCTGTATCAGAGCATGCTGCTTCTAGCCATTTCTTGGTGACCAGCTCAGGGTGCTGGCTGTAGGAAACAGTCATCAAGACTTTCCTATTATTTGCCTTTTCTGGCTTCACAGCAAGATGGACCAGACTTACCCAGCTAATTCCACCTTTGCATGCGGGCGACTACAAACTCAGGGACAGCCCAGGCTTTTGCTGGGCTTTGCATCCTGAGGTCCCTTCACTCATTCCACCTTCAATATAGTGGCAGATGCTGTGGTTTCATGATCACTGTCTGGCTCTACATTGCAGGCTCGGTGGCATTGGCAGGCCTTGTGTTCTGTGCATCTTCCCCCTGTTCTTCCATTCTTTTTCCTACTGAGTAGCGATAGTTATGGCTCTATGATCACAGTACCACTGCTTGTCGGGGTGAAGGTGGGGGTCACAATTTTGCATCTCCATGTCCTAGAGCAGGCCAAACGTGGAAACAAGTATTTAGGAGGAAGTTACTGTGCTGCGGGAGGACCTTCTGCTCCTTCAGCCAATAGTTGCTGAAGTACGAGCCCATTGTGCTGCAGGAGCGCCTTCTGCTCCTTCAGTCAATAGCTGTTGAAATACCAGCCCACTGGGACATGATCTTGGTTCCAGCGCTTGGTTCCTGCTCCAGTGACTTGGCTCCTTACCTGATGGTTGGTGTTTCATTTTACCCCCTAAATAAATATCCCCTTAAATCATAACTGGTGTGGGATTGATTTGCACATAATCTGGCACAGAGTGTTTGGTTTTAGAACCAACCCGCATCCCCCAATCCCCCTGCTCGGCTGCCTGCCTCTGGCTTGGCTGCCTGCCGCCAGCTGGGCTTGGCCAGTTGGGCTTGGCCAGCTCGGATTGGTCAGCTCAGCTTGGCACAAGCTCTCCCTCAACTGTAACCTCCATGCCTCCGGGGATCCACACGTATGGACAGTCTCTGCTGGACTAAATTTGATCTATACTGATTGGGTTTTTAAGTTTCCCCTTGCAACGTGAGTCACAGAGCTCACAGCGAGGTTGCCAAAGCTAAAAACCCCTTTGGGAAAAAAATCCCCCTTTGAAGTCCCAGCAACCCTGCCATAACTAATTGCAAGCACTGTGACCTTTAATCCCAATGCAGGGACATGGGGCTCACAGCACTCGGCCTCTTTAGCCCTCTTTAGCAGCAGCGCAGTGGCTCTGTCACAACCCTATGCATCGGGTTGAACAGAGGGCCACACGGTAGGCCAGGCTGCCTTGTCTATTGGCCACTAGAAACTCTGACTTTTTGTGTTCTGTGCCTGGCCTCTGGATTTTCTGTGTCCATCTGACCTCTCAAGTGACTCGTTTTCCCCAGTTTTTAAACAAATAACAGAGCAGATTTTAAAACAGGATTTGTCGTGATGCCTGCATTGGTTCCAGTTACAGGACAGAAACAACAACAAACAGGACCCCTGTTCATGTTACAGATTGATGTCAATGTGGATAATTACATCCACAAAAAGCCTAAAAAAGCTTGGTAAAGACTAGAGTAAAACAGCCTGGTCTACAAGAGCTAGTTCCAGGACAGGCTCCAAAACCACAGAGAAACCCTGTCTCAAAAAACAAAAAACAAAACAAAAAAAAAATGCAGGCTTTCTGGGCCTTCCTGCCAATGGAAAACTCTGACTCTTTCAAGCAGGCGGTCCAGACTATGGTGTTATGGATACATTGTTGCAGCTTGCTTCCTGGCAAAGACCTTAAAATGCCATAGAGTTGTGGTAAAAAACTTCTCCATATTCCTTAGCAAATTAAAGACCCATCTGGTCATAAAAAGAGATATGCAGTAAAGAGAGATTCAAAGAGAAAAAAAACCCTCTGAATGTTTTACAGTGTGTTAAAAATATATACAGGCTAAATATTAAAGTTCTAAGAAAGAAAGAAAGAAAGAAAGAAAGAAAGGAAGGAAGGAAGGAAGGAAGGAAGGAAGGAAGGAAGGAAGGAAGAAAGGAAAGAAAGAAAGAAAGAAAGAAAGAAAGAAAGAAAGAAAGAAAGAAAGAAAGAGAGTAGCCTGGCAGGCAGAGACAGACGGATCACTGTGAGTACAAGGATAGCCTGATTTACAGAGAAAATTCCAGGACAAAGATACACAAAGAACCTGTCTCAAAAAGCCAAAAGTTAAAAGTAAAAATAAAAGAAATTGAGGTTAAAATAAAATCACGCAAAGATGGAAAATACACAGAGAATCTTGATATTGTATGCTATTATGCTCTCTTTGAATTGTTTGAATGCTGAGGAAGGAGCAACAGCTGCTAAAAGATATTTGTTTATAAATGCTACAGAATTAATCCAAAATAGGTATTCTGAAAATACC
This sequence comes from Chionomys nivalis, assembly GCF_950005125.1. Taxonomy (NCBI): domain Eukaryota; kingdom Metazoa; phylum Chordata; class Mammalia; order Rodentia; family Cricetidae; genus Chionomys; species Chionomys nivalis. The sequence continues at coordinate 82,662,219 of NC_080086.1, forward strand.
TTGGCTTCAAAATTGAAGTCAAAAGGTATGCTACTTTGGAGAAGAGATTTTGCTTTTGTTTCCACCAAAAATGAGAGGTTGTGGATTTATTCAGAGTTAAGAAAAATCCAGTTTGATCAAGGAAGACCACCTGAGAAGTCTCCGGTAGTAATAGAAGGCCCAGATGTCTGAGTTTTTCATCCAGAACAGTTTCAAGACTGCTGCCTGAGATGTTCAAGACTTCTGCCTGAGATGATCAGGATTCACAGGATACTTCAGTCAGGACTTGATCATAATTCTAAATTTTCTTTAGGTACCCATAAGATTATCAACACCCCCAACCAGCTGGAAGTAGCCTAACGTACTATGCCCACATTCCCAAAAAATGGACTATGGATATTTTCCTTTTTATAAAAATGAGGGGGAAGTGGTGTGGGAGAATTGTCTGTATTCTTTCAATCATGTTTCAAGTAAACGCTGATTGGCCAGGCAGGAAATGTGGGTGGGAAAACCAGACAGGAAGTAGAAATGATGTAATGAGAACAGGAGAATTCTGGGAAGGAGGAAGATGATTCCTCCACTCCTGTCCAGACCACCAAAGCAGCAGGATGTGATCCGCCCCAGTGAAAAAAGTTGCTGAGCCACATGGCTAACATAGATCTGAAAAATGGGTTAATCAAGATGTGAGAGTTAGCCAGTGAGAGGCTAGAGCTAATGGGCCAAAGAGCTTATAATTTATGGAGACCTATGTGTGATTTTCTTTGGGGTTAAACAGTTGTGGGGTACCTGGTGGGAGGACAGAAAACCCCAACAAACAAGCAGCTGCCCCCCCTTCTTGTTACATTACTGTTTATGCTACCTTCAAACTCTAAAATTCTCTGCATTTGTTTCTGCTTCACCCTACCTCCTCTGGCTATCAAAATACATCCAAGCAACTATAGAGAAAGTTGAATACTTTTTTCTTTTCCCATATTTACCAATATTATTCACAAATTTTACTTATGATTTTCCCCACCTTTTGTTCCTTCTTTAAATAATCTATTATCATTTATTTTCAAGTGTGTACTTCTTACCTCAACACCTGCAGTGTAATTTTTTATGTGGGATTCTCTATCTTTCTCCCCAGTATCACTGGCAACACATTTGTGCATTTTGGGGTTTACCTGTCATCCAACATTGGTTGCTATTTGTTGGAGATCAGTTTTGACACTAGGGAAGGGGCATAGTGATTAGAAAATTAAGTAAAGAGAATGAAGATGCAAGTGAAAATAATGAAACAGAATCATAGGATAGTATTGAGAGGAGGCTCCAATGAATACTGTAATTGCCTGAATTTAATTTCCACATGGTTAAATACCATGACCCCAAAAGATAGGAATAAGACAAAAATAAAATATTGCATTAACATGATACAAGAAATGAACAGACCAGCTGAAGTATTATGGTCTATATTCTTAGTTAAGCATTCTATTGCCAGAACAAGACAAGTAATGCTCATGCCCAAGACCAAAACATTCTGTTGGCAAACCACCCCAAGGGTGAAATCCATAGCTGTCTCCCTAAAGGAGTAGGAACCTAGTTGAATCCTTAGATTTTTTTAATTTGAGGTAGAAATAACAGGGCTGGATATAAGCAACACCTGTCAACAATTACCTTGATAGAGCATAACTCTTTGATCTGTTATTTGAGCTGCTGACAATCACCTGGATGGAACAGATGTAAGTTCCAACTTTATGACGTTTAATCAAGATAGAAAGAACCAATACCTATGTGGGCTCTATCTTTCTATTTATCTATCTATCTATCTATCATCTGTCTATCTGTCTGTCTATCTATCTATCTATCTATCTATCTATCTATCTATCTATCTATCTATAATTGGTGTTTCTACCTGCCTATCTATTTACATGTATGCACTAGAAGTATCAGAATCTGACGTTTCCTAGATTAAAAATTAACTGTCTTTTCTCAAGGGTTTTTTCTATTATAAGCATCCAAGTTATCATAATGGCTACCATAGAGTTCTGGTTTAGAAAATAGCTAACGAATTAAAATAGCAAATATTTACTGAGATGGAAACATTGGAAGGAGTAAAGACTCATACTTCAAACCCCTTGCTCTTATGAGCATGCAACTGAAAATAGACTATATCTGTTCATACTGTTAACCTCTTTGCAAAAATATTTCTCATAATGAGAGATGCTACATATGTTCATGGATAGGAGGGACACAAATATCTTCATCAATTCTCAATCAAACTTTTTTGCTTCCAAAATAATTCAAAGTACTTTGAATCTTGGCAGTGACCTATGATGCAAATATTTATAAAATCTACTTAAATATGCTGCTAATTTTAACTCATGAAAGCTGAAATTGATTTTACAGAATGATGAACACTTCATGTCCCAGACTTTTTTTTTTTTCTGTTCTAGGTATTTGCTATAAAGTAGTCATTGTACTCACAACGCAAGAAATTTGAAGGTCATTTGGGTTTGTTTTGTTTTTATCTGGCATGGAGGGTTCATGTTGAGTCATATTATTGACACAGCATAAAATATGGGAAGACAGCATTTTCTTCTTTTGATGTCTTGAGAACATGAGAATCCATTGTTGTGCCTCTTTCAAATAGAAGAAGAAAGGAAGTTAAAAGACTGTGGAAGTGATAAGGTTATAGCTAAAAGGGATTATTTTTACTTTATTTGAGAAATCTTTATGAAGATAAGAAAGAAAATCTTAGAATTAACTGATATGATTTATTGAGTGAATTATACTTTTTAATTATGCAATTGTACCATAACATTGAAGATTGTAATCCTACATTAGAGACAACTGCAGTGCTTCTAACTTTTTTAACCCAGAGTTGATGATAATTTTCTTTAGGAAAAAAAAATATATTGAATGTGAACATATTTCCTATAAGATATTGAGAGATTTTAAATGAGCTATTTCATCACACAAAGTTATGTTTTCTTTTTTTTAGATTGCATACCATTCTTTTTTTATTAAAAATTTCCACCTCCTCCCCACCTCCCATTTCCCTCCCTCTCCAGTCCAAAGAGCAGTCAGGGTTCCCTGCCCTGTGGGAAGACCAAGGTCCTCCCTCCTCCATCCAGGACTAGGAAGGTGCACATCCAAACAGACTAGGCTCCCATAAAGCCAGTACATGCAGAAGGATCAAAACCCAGTGCCATTGTCCTTGTTTTCTCAGTCAGCCCTCATTATCTGCCATGTTCAGAGAGACTGGTTTGATCCCATGTACTGTCAGAGTGTTAAGAATGATAGCTGACAGTGGAATAAGATGGCCAGGACTTGTTTAAATCCTGCTGAATTTCTTCTATTCAGGTTTTCATGGCATGAAGACACTGTCTCTCATTCTTATCTCAAAGACATCAGAAATCTTACTTTTGACAATACTGATGGAAAATGTCAATAGGCTCCATGTCCAAATTGAGCAGCCAAAGGAAATTTGAAGAATACTCAGGAACCAGTGATAATATTTGGTATATGTGTCTGTGATTGAGGATTCATTCTTTCCTCAGTATTCCCTTGCTCTATACCTGTGGTTTGCCTTTGTTCCCCCATGCCCCAAAAAATTTTTTTCCAAAAAAAAATGAATTTTCATGCTTTTGTTTTTATTTTTCATTTATACGGATTGTCTACTTTTTAGTTATACAAAGGGCACTACGTTCTGAATTCATTGGATGTAGGATTGAAATGCCTTTAGAGTGTAGATAATATTAACTATATGTTATCACACACTGCTTTTGCTGACTGAAAAGTTGGCTTTGGATCTGGGATGTAGTCTGCAATCTTTTGCCTCAAACATGCTTTTTTTAAAATTTCTTTCCAACCCCTTTACTGATCTAGGTTTGTACCTTACACCGTGAAAGAGAAAATGGGAATTTTAAAAAATGCCTTAAAATGATGTGCACATAAAAACTACTAACTGATTCGAATCCCCTTGATCTCCTTATGTTGTCTTATTGCTATTGCTAGAACTTCAAGCACTATGTTGAAGAGATACGGTGAGAGTGGACAGCCTTGTCTTGTTCCTGATTTTAGTGGAATGGCTTTGAGTTTCTCTCCTTTTAATTTGATATTAGCTGTTGGCTTGCTATATATTGTTTCTATTATATTTAGGTTACTTAAAATAAAAAATAATCAAAAACTTAAAAAGAAAGAAAACAAAAAATACTTATATTCCTATAAAAAACAAAACAAATTTCTTGAGCTTTTTCTGAGTATCCAATCATTCCTCCCAGCTGATTATAAGCAATTAGGCTTCATTCCATAGGACCTGAATGTTTCCCCCAGAATCTAAGCCTTATTTGTTAAAACTGAAAATAGAAGTGGAGGATCCACCCACGCAGCTAAAAAATGCTACTGTTTGTACAGGGTATAGGTGCTAATAAGTGCATTATTATTGTCTAGTACCTACCTTTAAGGAAAATTTCTTACAAGTAGTAATTTGTTAAGGTTTTTGTGCACTTTGATGTCCATAATCTTTAATTAATAGAAATGATATATATATATCATATATATTCATATATAATATATATATATATAAGTCTAGATATAATTTCCAATGTTTCGTTCTCTAAGTACTCTCAAAACCCATCTTATGCTTGCTTACAAAGAATGTTCACATTCAATATCATCGCTATTTCTTAGACTCTTCCTAAAATATCAGCTCTCTCTATGAAGATCTGTGAAATCACGAGGTTGGGGAAAAAAGCTGTAAAATCCTAAACAATAAATGTTTATTAAAACTTAAAACAAAAGTCAATATTTCAAAGTATATGTAGAGGTAATGTTTGCTACATTTATGTAATTTGAACTTAACTCTTGTTGAAAGAAATAAAATAAAGAAAAATAAATAGGTAAAAAGTATTAAAACATATAAATATAAGATTTATCCTGGGAAAATTAATATAAGACTGTTTTTTTTAATTTTTAAGTTGTGTTTTTATTAATTTTTAAAAATATATGCATTTGACATGTTTTGTTTATATTCAGCCCTCACTCTTACAGCTCTACTTCTACCTTCCCATATTCCATGTCCTTCCTTTTTTCCCCATAGCCCATTGTGCTCATTTTGTGCTTTCCATATTCCCCTGGCTCTAGGATCATCTACAGATGCATAATCACCCTGTGAGGAGACATACCCTTAATGATATTTGAGTCTTCTTCCTTCAGTTGCCACCTTCTGTAAATAACTTCTTAGATATGGGGAGGGATTTCATGAGAGCACCTCCCTCCATGCTGTATTGTTGACTAGCTTAATCTTGTCCTGGCATTTTACAATCAATCTCAGAGATCATGAATTCCATTATGTCCAGAGGATATTGTTTTGTCCTTGACATCTGATACTTGTAATTTTTCTGACCCCTTTTATGAAGTTCCCTAAATCTTAGGAGGATGGGTGTGATATACATTTTCCCATCTCATTAAAATTTATTCTTTGTACTTTGATCAGTTTTGAGTTTATGCATTAACCATTCTCCACCACACACAAAAAAAATTCTCTCATGAGATCTAGGAGTTGAATTTGATAAGATCTAATTAGTAGAAACAGATGAATTTACATGGCAGTATGAAACTATGTCCATTTAGCAAAATTAAAGTAATAAGTTATACTCACTGGTGCTTATAAACTTCCCAGAAATGGACCCTGGCCAGACTTACACTAACAGGAATGAATTTTCTACTGTTGAGTGGGCCTTAAAACTAATTAGGGATCAGTTGATTACATTTATAACAGTAATGCCGCCACAGTACACATGGGCATATCTTGTCTTGCTGGTTTTGGTTGTACCAATGGTCTTTTCTTAAGCCAGTTTCACCTGGATCACTAGTACCACTGGTCTGAAATTACCTCATTTGAAAACATAAAATTATTATTATTATTTATACCAGACTTCATAAATGCTATATAAACACTCTACCACTGAGTCAGTGCAGCATTTACCTACTTATCGTAAATTACACAATCTTCAGGCTGAGACTTATTTGTTATTTTTACATGTTACTCTTATTTTACTACCTACTTAACTCTCTATATTACATATCAATCACTATGCCATTTGGTTTTCCTTTAGAGTTTGTGACAGAACTAAAATGATGTATACTTGCTGCAGTTTATATTTCACCATTATATTGTTAGCCAAATGAAAAAAAGAGGCTCTACGTTTTTAACACTAACATGATTCTTCACTAATATTTTATATCTAACACATACTTTTAAATTAATGAATAGATAAACGTGACACAAACTCACTTCAGTATACTCCTGCTACTTCTTAATTTATTTTTCAAGGGTAAATTTGTTCATGAAATTATTGGTGTGCTTTATCTTTCACTGTATTTATGTGCTAAAATGAACTCTCAGGTTACTTTTTATGTCTTGAAGATTTTAATGCCTAGTAATGATTATAACTTATATTCTTGGTTTCTTTTAGGGGGAAATAGGTAGCATAATCATGTCATCACTGAAAGAATAAAAGGGTCATCAAGGATACCCAGGTCCTCCTGAAATACAAGTAAGCATATAGAGATTTTCCTCCTCACTGCATGATTAAGTTAGAGGATCATGCAAGTCCTCAACCTTTAGTATGTTTAAGTTAAACAAATTTGAAGTTTTCCTTCTTTATTTTATTTTTAAGAAGAAAACAAATTATATTTTTTCATTTTACATACCAATCCCAGTTTCCCCCTCCCTCCTCTCCTTACATTCCCTCTACATACTTCCCCATGCCCCACCCCCATCTACTCCTCAGAGAGTATAAGGCACATTGTTTTGAGGAAGGTGCAAGGTCCTCCATACTATATCTAGTCTGAGCAAGGTATCCAAACAAAGAGAAAAGGTTCCCCAAAAGCCAGTACAAGCAGTAAGGATAAAGCCTGGTGCCATTGTCAGTGACCCCACAATCTACCCCAGCTATATGTCTGTTGACTGATGTTTTCTGTCCCACTAGTTCACACAACCATTTAGTTCCAAAGAAATCACACAGAGTTCTACATTAGTTATAAACTGATTGGTTCATTAGCTCAAGATTCTTATGAACTCTCATAACTTATATTAACCCATTTTTCTTATCTGTGTTAGCCATATGGCTCAGTACCTTTTTCAGCGAGGCAGTCACATCTTGCTTCTTCTGTGGCTGGGCCAGGACTGCAGATCAAGCTTTCTTATTCCCAGAATTCCCCTGTTCTCATTGACCTGCCTCTACTTTCTATCTTGTTGTCTTGTCTATACTTCCTGCCTGGCTACTGGCCAACAAAAATTTATTTAAAACATAATTGTCAGAATATAGACCATTGTCCCACAGCATACATCTGTAACCCACTTTCAGAGGGTCTAGTTCCTCTGTGGTTCCTTCCCTATCAGGCTGGAGTTGGTGAGTTCCCTTTAGCTCTGGTTTTGGTGGGTATTTCCATTATGGCCTTGACCACTTGCTCATATTCTCACTCATTCCACTCTTTAACTGGACTTTGGGTCTCAGCCCTGCTGCAGGTCTCTGTCCGTGCTTCCATCAGTTGCTGGATGAAGGTTCTATGGTGACGTTTAAGATATTCCTCAATATGACTACAGGCCAAGGCCAGTTTGAGCACCCCCTCCTCTATTGCTTAGAATCTTAGCTGGGGTCATCCTTGTGGTTTTCTGGGAATTTCTCTAGTGCCAGGTTTCTTGTTAGCCCCATAATGGCTCTATCAAAATATGTCTTTCCTTGCTCTCCATGTCTGTCCTTCTTCCATGTCAACTAATCCATTCCTTCAAGTTCTCCTCCACCTTCCACTCCCCCCTTCTCTTCCCCTTTCACCCTGTCTTCTCCCACCTCATGTTTCCAATTTTGTCAGGTGATCTTGACTATTTCCCCTTCCCAGGTGGATCTATGTATGTTTTACTTAGGGTTCACCTTGTTACTTAGCTTCTCTAGGATCATGAACTATAGGCTCAATATCCTTTGCTTTACAGCTAGTATCCATATGAGTGAGTACATACCATGTTAATCATTCTTGGTATGGTTTACCTCATTTAGGATGATTTTTTTCTAGTTCAGTCTATTTACATGTAATTTTCAAGGTGTTATTCTTTTTTTTTAACAAGTAGTACTCCACTGTATAAATGTGCCACATTTTCTTTATTTATTCTTCAGTTGAAGAGGATTTAGGTTGTTTCCAGGTTATTGCTATTATAAATAATTCTGCTATGAACATAGTTGAAGAAATGTCCTTGTGGTATGACTTAGCATCTTTTGATGCCCAAGAGTGGTATTGCTGGATCTTGAGGTAACTTGATTGTCTTTGCTACTGGTATTGTATTTAGCAAGTTCCCCTAGGGAATTCAAAGTCAATAACACTTTCTGCAAAAGATAGAGCCCAAACATAAAGGCAGGGAGGGAAGAAAGGGTAGGGAGAAATGTTGCAATTAAATTAAAATCTCAAAAATAAACATCAGCAATGACAAAAATAAAGATAAAATGAAAGATTAGAAGCCATTGTCTTTCATGGAGACCTGAGGGACATATTCTTAGAATCATAACTATGTATACCCACTTATTTCACACAGAATATGAAGTTATTTGTCTTAAGGGTACAGAGAGTACATTTATTTCCCAATCAATTTAAGTTATTGCATTTCAATTTAAAATTCCACATAATAAAATACTTAGCTTAGTGGTAGGTTGTCTACCATACATGAGACTCTGACTTTGACACCAGTGCTGCACACACACATACAGACACACATTGACAGACTCTTCTTTTGGTGATCATTTAAGCAAAAGGCTTTATATGTTTTAAAATTCTATATCATATTACACAAAAACACCAAATCAAAAACTAACAAGAGCAATGGAAGTAAAATCTCACAGCTTGATTCAACCTATTTCTAATAATCCGTCGTGGCTTACCGGGAAAGATTCAACATGTCTGACCTGGCAGCTGGCTCCCTGGCGGCTCTCTCTGCCTGTCTTCTTCCCAGCATCCTGTTTCTGCCCTATCAAAAGGCCAAGGAAGTCTCTTTATTTAACCAATGAAACTAACACATAGAAGACCCTCCTATACCAAAAATCATATAACATACATTTTATAAAGGATGTGACAATAATAAAACAAAATGTGGTACTTGATAAAAAATAAATTAAAAACTATCAATCTATGTGACACTAGATACTTAAGTGCTGTATTACATTTAATAAACAAATTAAGTGGTGAAAATGAATACATTGATGTAATCATTCCCTATAAGTAGAATAACTGTGCCTTTGCTCTTATTTCATCAGTTTTACAGAGAAATATCTATTTTTACTAATGCTCAATGTAAAAGTTAGTGTTGTCTATTTGGTGCTTTATTTATAAATAAACATACTAGGAATATATATCTCAACTATTTTTCATGAAAATATAAAGTGATAGATATTAAAAATAATTGTCAAAAGAAATGGTTTGAGGAACCTTTGAAATGAATGGATGAGTCTCTGGTATTTGTGGGTAATGATATTTCACTGGTGAATTTGAACTCATTAGTTTTATGTAAATTGAATATATTCATACAGCATTTGTACTTAAATGAAATCATATTTTCTAAATTATTTTTATTTTGTATTTGTATGTATGTGTGTATAATCCTGTTCATTCCATGGCACGTAGGTAGAGGGCAGAAGATAACTTATAGGAGTCATTCCTCATCTGCCATATTGGTACAGAGAAAGCTTCCTTGATGGAAGGAATTTTTATTTCTTGAAATATCTCGCGATTTCTCTCAGTTAAATGATTTTTGTACCATACTTTGAAAGTAGAAAATTTTTGCCAGGTTTTGATAGATGGCTCATCAGTTAAGTATGCCTGTTATTCATCAAAATGACCTAGGTTTAGTAATTATCACCTATGCTGAGCTGCTCACTATTGTCTATAAGTCCACCTGCAGGGGCCCAACACACCATTTTGTCCTAGGCACCCATTTGTATATGAGCTTACTTACAGAAAAGCACAACAAAAACTACACACATATTTACAAAAGAAAAAACAAACTTTTACAGATAAGAAGCTAATAGTTATGACAAACACAAGAGTTAAGAGAAAGTCTTATGCCTCAGAAATGGAATATGGAATTCAGGATAGCCCGTTAATTATAGTCTGATGAAAGTCCTTGTCCTGGCTGATTTCTTGCCAGCTTGATTCAAGATATTTAGATCTTTGCTAGGTCAATTTATTTCAGATATCACTGGGATTATTTTTGAAAGGAACTTCTGGTAATGAGATTATTGTTTATTAAAAGATAAACAGATATAACATTCAGTTAGAATTGTAGTTCTAAGCCCTAGATACTGGCAAAATTTATTATTATTAGAAAGAAAGAGTAGCATAGACTATCACATAATGTTGATTCCCACCTTTATCCAAATCCAACCTAATGCATTCAGGCTTCATCTCAAACATGTTTCCAAATGTAAGTTTTGTATCATAAAAACTAGCTAGTACAATTAACATAGATGACAATTCTATCATATTAATAGGTATAAAACTATAGTCAGAATAATCACTAAAAATGCAAGGTAAAATTATATATCTCAGAATGAAGACAATAATTCCTAAACTTAAAATAAACCCTTTAAATATATCAGTGAACCTAAAATTTAAAAAACTTCAGATTCGGGTAAAATATTTATATATATATATATATATATATATATATATATATATATATATATATATATTTATTTATTCTGTCTGTGTGTGTGTCTGAAGGCCAGAAGAGGGCGCCAGACCTCTTTACTGATGGTTGTGAGCCACCATGTGGTTGCTGGGAATTGAACTCAGGACCTTTGGAAGAATAGGCAATGCTCTTAACCACTGAGCCATCTCTCCAGCCCCTCAGGTAAAATATTATGATACATTTATACAATGTGCTGTGTTTCTCATGGGACAAGATATACACTCAAAATCTGAGCCATACCAAAAAAAGAAAGTTTTGTTAGTGTCTGTTTGACTGTGGGTGGATTATGTATAGCTTACATTTAGTAATAAACTCAAACATCCTCAGCTTCTTTTCCGCTAGCTTTGAGTATGAAATATTTTTGACCCTGCAGTGGTTTATAAAAAAAAAATTGTCCCAAAGGGGAGTGACACTATTAAGAGGTGGGGCTTTTTGTAGCTTTTCTTTCTACCATGATGATAGCAGACTGAATCATTTAACTATAAACCACCACCTAAGTGAAATGTTTTCCTTTATAAGAGTTTCTGTGGTCACGGTGTCTCTTCATAGCAAATGGAATCCTATGACAGGCCCAGTGCCACTGAACCTACTAGAAAATCACATTCCTGTTTAACAGCCTCATAAGCCTCATAAATAAGTGTCAAAAATAACTTCTCTGACTTCTCCTGGTATCAGTTGATAATAGTGTCACCATCACTATCCAGAAGACTCATAGAATACCATCAGGAGATGGAGGCTATCCATTCATGGGGAACCAGCAGGAATACTAGAGTCTTAATCATTAAAATAACAATAATAAAAATCTGAATAATAAGAGAGAAGGATAAAATCATTTAGAGAAGTCATGAACAATATTTAATATTATCTATATGTAATATGTCTCAAGTGAGATCTCTACATGGTTTGGATAAAATTTTTATCTTAACAACAGACAGTTTTTTAGAAAATTTGTGAGCATATTATTATGTGATCTCAAATTAATTGTAGACAAGACCATTCAATTCCACCTGTGTCAATGTTCTCCCTGTATCATAGATACTGTTTAATCGAACATCTCACATTCAGAAGTGTAAATATTTACATTCTAGAAGACAGAACTTATCTTTTCCTATGTGAACAGTAAAGACTTGGACTGTAACTATCCTAAAGATCATCCTCTCACTCTATTTTCTTTCTGTATTCTGTTTCTCTCCTTAGCAGGAGTCCATAGTATTAACAGCCACAGGAGCTGAAAGTGGTACCTGATTATGAGATGACGAAATTAGCAGACTAAATAGTTATGGCAAGCTTACTGATGAACTTTATCTCTGACAAACAAGTGAAGGTCCTCCCCGTGGAGCATTATGAAAACATCACGGCAGATGCATTAGTCTAGAAAGTAACAATTATTTGAGATTTTTATGTTTGAAAAATCATCTATAATAGCTTAAAGGTCTTGTGGGAAAAGAGCAAAACTGTTTCAGCTCATGAATTGTGAATAGCATAATGCTGAAAAAAGAAGTCCCAGTGTAAAAGAGTACCTGAGGCCCTGGCACTCTTATTAAGTGCTATGTTACAGATAGGTCAGGTGGGAAGGTGATGAAAGCACTGTTTTCAGGTCAGGCTGGGGGAATTGAACAACCATGATGCATTTTGCTGTCTAACTAATCCTACAGGATAAGAACTGATGCAAATTCTGGAGCTGTTCTAAGGATTCAGAATGGGAATAATAGATTGGAGAGGTATTTGGTACCTTCTTAGTTTTAACAAAATGATAATAAAGGAGTTAGGGACTATTATCACTTAAAATGAAATAAATTATGCTTCTGTGACTATAAAAATAAACAAAAATACTAGTAAAATATTCCTTATTTTTTATCAGAAAAACATAAAATAAAAATAATAGCAATAATAAATGGATTTGGGGAAACTCTGAGATGTTATAGGAAAGTCTCTCATAGTGGGGTCACTGCTGACATTTTTGTCATGTTATCTCTCACACACAGTGATTTATATTCAAATAATATACCTCACATCTATGTGGAGGTTATATACCAGTGAAATGTTTTAATACCATATTTTGAACGAGGTTTGAAATCCTTTGTAATATATATCTAGGGATATAATTGGAAAACACTGTGTTATGTATATAGCAGACAGTACTATTTCACCATGATGCATGTCTTCATTGTTTTTATAACAGCAGAGAAGCATTCACAGTTTTGGTAGCATTTCTATGTTCTATAAAATTAATTTGGGTGAAATATTTAGGTTTGCCCATATTCTTCAACAAATATGTTTCCATCCTGAGGAATTATCATCTAATTCTGTTGTGCAACTAAGAGTGCTAAAAAAAATCCATTATCATATCAGGAGCTTTAAGTATCTCCTGAACAATAAAACAAATGATAGAAACTTTCCCCTAATATTGTATAATCATTCAATAACTTTGTTAACTACTTTTCTGATGACTGTGAATTAAGATCTTTTGCACCACATATTCCTGAAGAGCATGAGACCTGTAGTAGATAATGAGTAAGACAAGACACAGAGGAAATATTAGTACACCAGTGGGGACAAGTGGAGTGATTGGGTAAACTAGCAATTTTGTGATCAGAGATGAATGCTTTCCAGGCACTCCACCCTGGCAAGTCAGGTATTATGTTTATCAGCAACTGTGAAGAAGACAATGGTCTAGATTTCTAGGTCTGGATTTCACTTGTGCAAGGATGGAGCCCCAGTACTACTATTATTTGCACTACAATAGACAGTGAACCTGTGTCCTGGAACATAAAGAATTCAATGGAGAGTGGTTCTCACTACAGTCCCAAATGAAGTATCATCTCACAAAAAAATAGCAAGTAATTAATTCTTTCAATTGATATGATTGTAATCAGAATATAACATGAAAATAACTTATCTTGAAAGAAAACAGTGGTGCCTACAAGAAACACACAGGGGAAGAAGTCTGGATACTCCTTCTTCGCAAGAGACAGAGAAACTATATCATAAACGTTCCTTTATCCAAGAGGGGTCTCCATAATTATCTGACTATGGATTGTGAAGACAGTACACTGGTCTGCACAGTGGAACATAGGGTCCTAGAGGTTTAAATAACAAAAGAAATTCATCTTGGTATTTATGATATTGAAATTTCAAGATCAAATAAATGCCGGTTTTCATTACACCAGTTTTCTCAGAATGTCTTCCTAGTTGGCCAGTTCTATGTCTGCCTCTCACAGATTTTTCTTTTTTCTGATACCTGTGGTCAGTGAGTAGTAATTGTCACAGAGCCCACTTTTGTCTCTTTTGCTGAGGACACTAAAATCAGGTTAGCTGACAACTGTAGCATCCAACAGAAACTTCATTTCTTTTTAAATTAAACTGATACTCCATATAACCTCACATGGAAAGTAAGGATTTACCATATAAATGAGGGGGCATAATTTAGTCCTTAAGATATATTTTTTAGGAATCAGAGAAGCCATAGGAGAGAAATAATTAAAACTCAATCCAAGATGGGACAATGATCTTGTACATTGTAAAGATTTGTCACTCATATTAGTTTAATAAAGTGATGATGATTGACCAGAAGCCAGGCAGGAAGTATAGGAGGGACAACCAGATAGGAGAAATCTTGGAAGAAAAAAGACAGAGATGCAACCATCAGCCAGATTGAGAGGAATCAAAATGAGAATGTTATACTGAGAAAAATTACCAAGCCATGAGAGTAAAGTTTGATAAGAATTATGGGTTGATTTAAGTATTAAGAACAAGTTAAAAATAAGCCTGACATACTAGCCAAACAGTATATAACTAATAAAAGCCTCTGTATGTATCTTTGGAAGTGAATGGTTGTGAGACCAGATGGAACAGAAACCTCAGAATAAAAACGGCACCCAAACCTTTGACAAGAATTTTCACATAAAGCATTAGTAAGATTTTATAAAGTGTTCTAAAGCATAGACAGACAAGAACAGAGACAAGCACAGCTTCTTGGTAATGGTCTTTTCTCCAGTAGACTGCTTGCTGGCAGCAAACAGAGGCTGAGCTCCTTTAAGAGAGGCTTTGTGATTCACCATTAGCAGCAAAGTCCTTGCAGCTCCTTTAAGAGTTTCTGCCACCAAACACTTAAAATGGTGTTTATGAGCAGCTAGCAGCAGGCTTCTTGGTGGTAGATCCAAAGAGCTGTGGCATTACACTGAATCGAACAGTGTTTTCACCAAGAAGCTAGACTTTCAAAAACCTAAGAAAATAGGGTGGAGCCAGTCACCAGAGCTAGAGTTTTAGTCCTTGCCATGTTGCATTGCAGATTAAAGAATTTTTGAATATTATTATGTCTGTTTTTCTATCAAGGTTATATTAACAGTTTAGAATGTACTTAGATATAGTCTTTGTCTTTTACGCTATATAATAAAATGAGGATTATTTGTATGGTTCGTTCTTTAATTGTTTCTTAGAATTCAACAGTTTGAATGAGTAGGAAAGCTAAAAAAAAAAAAACCCAAACTTGCCCATTTTGTAATATTTGCTTTTATCTCTGCAAATATTGCTTTAATATTTTAGTCTCATGCCAATGTGGTTAAATGACATAATTACCTCTGCTGTGATTACCTCTACTGATATTACAATAGGAGCTCATACTGAAAGCCACATGCTCAAATCTGTACCTCTCATTTTCCATCTGCATACTGACATAAAATAGTGACTTTCTGTGAAACTTTTGTCACAAGTGAAATTGTTTGGACAAACTGATTTATTTGGGTCCAGTATGTTGTCAGAGTCATATTATAGTAAGGGGCCAAATTTTCACTGTTTTCTCCTTCTTCCAATTGGCAAAGACCAGTTCATAGGGTTTTTTGTTCTTTGATGTTTGTTTGTTTGTTTTGGTAATTTGTACCCATTACTCATTTCTCACAATTTTGGCAATGCTATTATTTAGTAGCCTAGGACTTTTTGATGATTCTGTTTTTCCTTGAGATTGGATATGAGCTAAATTCAAGAACACATCAAAAATCATGCACCATGATCAATAAGGCTCCACCCCAGAACTTGTTAATTTTCTACTGAGAGGTGAGAATGGAGTAGAACCCGATTAAATAATAGGCAGGGAAGAATTGGAAGAAATAGATGAAGGTGAATGATAATCAAGAAACATAATGTGAGTAAAATATATTTTCAATAAAAAGAGAAAAAATGAAGTAAATATTTATTGTTCTAGTTCCTAGATATTTTCAAAGATTTGTGGTAGCTGTCATGATAATTGTGATGTTTATAACATAATAAAGGTGTTTTGAGAAAACAGAACAGTGCTTTATTTATCTTAGATTATACATTTTTATTTTTTATATGTTTATGTTCAATTTTTTTTGGAACTTATAAGCAGGCAGTGGACATAGGAGTGAAGGATCCTATGTGAAGTGCTGCAGACAGCTGAGAACATCTGGGCCCATAGTGACAATTTCAAGGCACAACAGAATATTATGTTTAGGCAACTTTCTCTTTCTCTGTCACTCATGCTCTAACTTTTAGGAAAAAAAGCAGTAATGCCTTCTATGGTAAGTTCCTTTTAATAGCATTTCTCTGTCATTTAAATATTGGTGCTTAGAACCTAATTGATTACGTTTACATGATTTTTGCTTGGAATGTCTCCAATAGCTTCTACTCTTCTGTACAATTTCCCCATGGTGATACAACTCAGAATACTTACAGGAAACAACTCTGTCAAGGCAGAAAAGGGATTGATTCTCTGTATTGCTGTAAATAAAGAGGAAGGAAAATAGGTTATAAAGAGGACTGTTTATACTTTTCTACAAAAACAATGTCTCTGTGTGAACTTTTGAAAAATCCAGTGACTTGTGAGAAAAAGTTTCAGTGAGTGAGGCATGACGATGACCAGCTGAGGCAGTTCAGTCTTTCACTTCTGCTTCCGTGGAGGTTTATATTATGACTTGTATCACTGTGGGAGGACGAGTATTAGCCTGTAGACAGAAATAAACCGCAATGTCTTCAGGCTCTAGACTGCTGATGGTGAGAGTGAAATCTGTCCCAGATCCACTGCCACTGAACCTAGATGGCACTCCATTTTCCAAGTTGGATGCACGGTAGATCAGGGGCTTAGGAGGTCTCTCTGGTTTCTGCTGGTACCAGCTTAAATAATTGCTAATGCCCACACTGGCCCGACAACTGAGAGTGACTCTTTCTCCCAGAGATACAGACAGGGAAGACGGAGACTGAGTCATCAGGATGTCACACCTTATACCTAGAAATAGAGACATAATAAATGTTCACAGAATTAAGCATCATAGTAGAGGACTACCCCAGTCAATATTGCCAGTCAATAATCGATGTGTAACAATAAAAATCCCATTTTAGTCTATTTTCACCTGGAAACCAGAGCAACAAGAGCAAAAGGAGCTGAACAGGGGCCCTCGTGTCCATGCTGAGTACAAACGTCAATGTCAACTGCACAGGGTCTGACTGGTATATGAGGAAGTCCTCAAGGCTGTACAATGAGTGCATGCAAATCATTGGGAACCAGTTAGTGCTGGGTACAGCTGTAAGGCTTACTTAGTAACTAACCACAAACACAGCATCTCCAGATGGTCAAGGTCAAACTCCACATATGCCTACAGAGAATGCAATTCTTTTTTCAGTTTTAAAATTACAGATGAAAGGGTTCCACAGGCAGCCAAAAGAGACAGAGTGAGCCCCCTACACTCACTGTTAGAAGTCTGACATGAATATCAAAGTACTCAACTATAACATACATATAGAAAATCTGTCAGAACCATACAGTCTCCCTGATCTCTGAATATTCATAAAACCTGGTTAGTTGATTCTGTGGACCATGTTTTCATCCAGTGAATTCTCTGGATCTTCTTATCTTTCCTCTCCATCCTCTACAGGACTACCAGAACTCTCCCTAATGCTTTGGGACTCTGTATCTGCTAAATTGGTTGCTGAATTGAGATTCTATGGTCTGTTTGATTTTCTGTGAATTGCAATAATGAAACAGGTGTTATGCATAAGCACAAGATGGTAAATAGGAGATTCTTTCTAAAAGTTCACTTAGAGGAAAATCAACTTTCTGTCACCAGGACTAACTAGAGATGGGCCAGGCCAACCCACCTCCCTTGGCTTCTAGATGTTTTCCTGGAAAGGTATGAATAAATCATCAGTGAAATTATGATTTCTAAAAGTTCTAATTTTTTTCAATTGTTTGGATCAGATATATTTGCAACCTGATACAAGTAACGGGTCTCATGATATAAAAAGAACTACAGAAACATTGTATATGTGCCCCAAACAGTGCAACGTGTGGGAGGATGCAAGAGGTGGCAGCTTCTGTGCACTTCACAGCTTGTCTTGACTCCTCAGCAATGAACACATTCCTGGTCTATCTACAAGAGAAAGGTAATGTTTCTCTTTCATAAAGCTCAGGCTCAGTAGGAGAGCATGTGATAAAGTCATTATGGTGGGTCATAATTAGTAACAATATGTTATACAAACAATATATTATTAAATATAATAACTTAACAATTATTTTTAGACAGTGGGTCTAATGTTCATATCTTCTTTTTTTTTCCAAAACCTCTTTCCTCTGAATGTGATATGCAAAAGGTCCAATGCCTTAAGAATTGGGTTTATCTCCATCAGAATGAAATTATTCTGGTCTGTCTGCCTTCTTCTCTATCCGTTGAAATCTCACTGCATGATTACTGTGTCCCTCATCAAGAGACTAAGCAGCATTTAAAAATAATTTGCTAAATTCTTATTTATGAATTCTCAGAAATCTACTTTGTATATGAATTCTCAAATTGTATCTTTGGTGTTATTCTGTGCTATACCTTCTCAACACTCCCTTTTCTCCCCATTCGCATTAGTCCCTTTTCTACAAAAATGTGATGTTTGAAACTAGTGGCCGCTTTACAGCAGTTCTCTACACACTCACAGGTGCTTTCAGGAACATTGAAAATGGGAGCTCTCAACTGGTAAATGAGATAAAATTAAATGGTGCTGTTCTTAAGGTATTGTCCCTAGGCACATCCTAGTCTGCACTTTCGTCTTTAGGTGGGAATCAGATAACTTGACTGTACCCTTTTGTTATATAACTCCCCAAGTCATTAGAAGCAGGTCCCACTTTTCTTGTGAGGACTCTGATTCCCCAGTCATTAGAAACAGGTCCCACTTTTCAAATGTGGACTCTGATTCCCCAGGGAGACCATAGTATTTATCCCTTTTGTTGGGAATGAAATTCCCCCTGTAACACCCCACCATGCTATTTCCTTTGGTTTCTCTATCCACAGCATTAATCACTGATATAATAAATACCTTATTTCTCAGTTATTCATCTTAATGTACTCTGAAACCATAATGCCACATCCAAAACCTAAAAATTTGTTCATATAGAAAGTTTCATTTCTAATTTGTGTCATATGCACCCAAGTGATTATATGTATCTATATAAAATGATAAACACATATGAGAGTAATTATGCGATAGTTGTCATTCTGGCATTCATTAATTCCAGTAATATACATACCTTCAGTTGAATTTGGTTTTCTGCAATCACAATAGCTTCCTTTCTTTTATTGTTAAAAACCATTTATTTATTTGGATACAAAGAAAAGAGAAATTGTAAAAGTTCTGGGAAAATAGTTATGGCTGGCCGTGGCAATGGGGTTTATTCCTACTGCATGTACTGGCATTTTGGGATCATATTCTCTTCAGATATGTACCTTGTTCAGGCTAGATATAGTCAGAATGGCCTTGGCCCTTCCACAAAATGATGTGCCTTACCCGCTCTTAGGATTAGATAGGAGTGGGGTGGAAGGGCGTGTGGAGAGAATGAGAGGAGAGGAGGGAGCAAGAATTTGCATTGGTATTTTTTTAATCTAATTAAAGTTAAAAAAAGGCCCCAAACAATCCCAAACTGTTACTGATTAGAATTCCCCAGGTAGTAAGGTTTAACCATTAAATGCTCTGTAAGAGTCTTTAAGAATGTAGAATGTAAATATTGCTTCCAAAGCACAGTAAGGACAACTAAATATGGAGAGGAAGAGTTGCTCTGGGTTTTGAGGGAAGGAAACCCTAAAATGTTTCAGATGAA
Organism: Chionomys nivalis; assembly: GCF_950005125.1. Classification (NCBI taxonomy): domain Eukaryota; kingdom Metazoa; phylum Chordata; class Mammalia; order Rodentia; family Cricetidae; genus Chionomys; species Chionomys nivalis. The sequence continues at coordinate 82,682,006 of NC_080086.1, forward strand.
CAGATATGAGATATTGGGTACGATAAAATATTAATGACCAATTACATGGTTTTTTACCAAGGATCTCTTCTACTTGCTTTTGATGCCCCTATCTTCCCCTCCCACTCTCCTTCCCTCCCTTCCCCTGTGTGTGTGTGTGTGTGTGTGTGTGTGTGTGTGTGTGTGTGTGTGTGTGATGTAGGAGGCTGTTAGTTCCTGGACACCCTTACTCAAAAGAATCACCCAGAAACTATATTATCTGCAATAATGTGTGACCAATAGCTTATATATATTCCTAGCTAACTCTTATATCCTAAACTAAACCATTTCCATTAATCTGTGTATTGCCATGTGGCTGTTGCATGGCATTTCCTGACTCTGCCTACTCTCTCTTTATTTGTCTCTTCCAGCCTGGCTATGTTCTCTTAAGCCATTGGCCGAGAGCAACTTCTTTATTCAATAACCAACAAAAGCAATACAAATACAGAAGGACTTCCCACACCATGTGTGTGTGTCTGTTCAGTGTAAATTCTAGGACAATCTAGTGATGTGGGAGTGTCATATATCAATCTGTTGATTTCATTGGTTAAGTAATAAAGGAACTGCTTGGCCCTCATAGGTTAAAACATAGGTGGGTGGAGTAAACAGAACAGAATGCTGGGAGGAAGAGGAAGTAAGTTCAGACTCGACAGCTCTGCTCTCTGGAGCAGACACCATGCTCCCCTCTCCCCAGCAGACGCAATAAAGCTCTGACCCAGGATGGACATAGGCTAGAATCTTCCTGGTAAGCACACCTTGGGGTGCTACACACATGAATAGAAATGGGCCAAGCAGTGTTTAAAAGAATACCATTTGTGTGTCGTTATTTTGGGGCATAAGCTAGCCAGGACCAGGAGCTGGGGAGGCAGAAACGCAGCCAGCAGCTCCCACAACAATCCAGAGGAAAGGTACTGATGGGGATGAGGAAACAAGAGTAGGATGGAAGAAAGAACTTCAATGGAAGGCTGTCAATAAAGGCCTTAGTTGGCTTTTAAGAAACAGCTTTTGTTCTCTAAGCCATCCCTTTCCAACTGTAAACACTTCATCATTTTGAACCAATCTAATTTACCAATTTTATATTCATTTATGTCAACCATAAAAACTATTCAGGCATTTGTTTTATGGGCCAAAAGTAAAGAAAGAGGACGAACTGAAACGGAAACTAGGTCTGTAGGCAATTTTTTCATTTTTATATGAAAAATTATATGTATTTGTTAGGGCTTACATTGCTGTGAAGAGACACCATGACTACACAATACTTATAAATGAAAACCTTTAACTAGACTGTCTTACAATTCAGAGTTTTAGTCATCATGGGACATGGCAGTTTGCAGACAGACATGGTGATGCAGAAGGCACTAAGAGTTTCATTCCCCTTGAGGTCCATTCATTGTTCTCATTATACAAGACATTTTTTGTGTTTCTTAATGGTTAAATTTTCATAGACAATTGCCCCATACATTCATTCACCAAGACCATATGCATTTTTCACTGTGTTAAAGTTTTTTGTTTGCCATGTATGCAGTGTCTGTTTTAAAGTGGTTGTTAGCATCACCTCCCCAAATCAGTGCTTTTTGTTACTGTCCCTATTACTGTCATGATTTTCACGTACATGGTGAGCTCTGCATGTATTCTAGTATGCTGTTAAATCAGTTATAGTCTCTAGCTTCTGTAAGTGACCCTAGAGAAATTTTAATTTCATTTCCTTGGCAAAATAAAGAAAGGACCAAGGCTTCACCTTGAGATTTGTGAAATAATGGTCTGTTGCTTTTATATTTACTTTCAACACCTCTCCATTCTTATAGGACCTGTCTTATCCTCTGCTGTCACATCCCTTCACTGCATAGCCCAGAGAGTTTGCCAGTCCTTTCCTTCCAATGGCATTGTGGAATTCTGATGTCACACTTTCTGATTTCAAGACAGTGACTAAAATTCCCTTCCATACAGTCCCCTTTCAGGTGTTTTTCTGCTCGTCTCCTTGCCTTAAACCTCCTATGTATAGTTTATATGTCAGATTGCAGACTTTGGGGCAACATATATAACAATTTGTGAATCATGCCATCTGTCACTGATAGATTTTTGTGCACAGTTGCAATTCTCCTACCTCAATTTTTGTCCTGGTTATTTATCTATATTTTGACATGTTTTTAGTAATACATTTCGCTTCAGATTATCTTCCTCTGATTAATACTAGACACATGTCTTCGCATATATTTGTTGATTATTCCCAGATTCTCTGCTGAAATTCACTAGTTTGCACACCTGCTACTTTTTTCTATTAAATTATATTTATCTTTTGATTGCTATATAAGCACTTTAACAACTTAATAAGGATATTGGGAATATTTCCCTTTCTCTGTAGCTTGTACTTTGATTTTGCTTATAACGAACACAGACCAGGTCTCTCTTTAAAGGGTAGAAGACATAGTTTGTTCTTAGATCAAACACAAGTGACCAGGACTTGGAATCATATGTGGATGTAGTTCCCTCCAAATTCCATCGATGTTCCAGTGTGGAAATGGTTTCATGAAATCTTTATAGTTGTGAAACAAATAAATGAAAGCCATATAACATGGCATCTTTCAAACACATTGATATCACACCAGGTATCAGGGGTGTTACAACTAAGCAAGGAAATGCTGTCTGCTTACATTCTGCAGTTTAGGTTAGTAGAAGCTAATGGCCATAGAATCTTAAAAGAGTTTTGCTGATAGTCACAGTGAAGTTAGGTCAGACAAATAGGCTTGAATAAGTGGCTAGTCAAGGGGATAAGGTCAGCCTTAGATAATTTGTCTTAGATCTGTAACATTCCAACTCTGGATAATCATAAAGTACTACTAATAAATCAGCCTTTGATAATCTTTCATAAAGATAAGACCTCTTTTCTTTCTGGGAACTAGTTCATGATTTTGTATCATTTATCAGGTGGTAACTTTCATATTTTTCTAATAAGAAGTTCTATTTGCTGCAATGGTGAGTATTAGTTGCTTGCTTTATTGTTGTGACAAAATAGCTGACCAAAACCAAACTCACCCCCTCTCCCTGTGAAGACCTAACTAAAGGAAAGGTTTATTTTCAGTCAAGGTTTGAGGGTACCATCCATGGTGGGAATACATGATGACAGGGGCTCGAGGGAGCTGGTTACACTGCATATGCAATGAAGAAACAAAGAACAGTACAGAAAGTCACAATCATTTAAAATTCTGAATTGTTGGGCCCAGTTCCAATGGATATATCTACAAAATACTTTTGTATCTAAGGAACATGGAACATTTCCAAAAAGGAGATTGTAATAGAGAGAGGTTCAAGGAGCTTGCTGTGAGATTTTGTCTTCTAATAGTATAAGAAACTGCATCTCTATAGTATCACGAAAATGAACACCAAAACCTGAGTGGAATAAGGGTGATACCAATGGACCCACCAACCTAATAGGGAAAACTATAGGCAACTGAGGTCTACTGGAAGCAGGAGAGATGGTCTTCCCAGGGAAGAGTGCACTAATTGGTTATCCAGTGTCAAATGATCACCCTGAAACATACATCCAGGTTATATACATCTATGTGTGCAGTAACAATTAGTGAAAATAGAGGCTATGAATTTGAAGGAGAGATGCAAGGGGTATATAGGAGAGTTTGCAGAGAGAAAAGAGAAGGGATAAATGTAATCATTTCATAATATCAAAAATGAGAGAAAAGAAAGAAAACAAAAAAAAACAAGGAAGAAAAAAAGAAGCATGGGGTGGTGCTGAAGCATGGCAGTAGAAAACTTATCTATTGTGGGAGGGTTAAAGCTCACATCCAAGAAAGACACACACACAGACGCGCGCGTGCGCGCGTGCACGCGTGTGCGCGCAAACACAGAAAATGGTAACTGTCTTTTGCTGGTTCTTTTCTTTTTGTTTACTTTGACAATTAGAACAGATCTTAGCTCAATTACCTAATCTAGAAAGCTCTATCACTGTTATACCCAGACATTAGCTTCCAAGGTTATTCTAGGTCCTGTAAACTGCTCTCATTATAACCATATCAAGTTTATCAAATATTTTATATAAACCTTTGAGATTCCTCAAATTGATAAGAAATGTTTCCTTTTATTCAAAACTCATAGTTTCCACTTTAAGTATTTGTTTTGTTAATTGTTACCCAAATAGCAATAGAAATATGAAAGCTTTCTCTCTTATGATATCAAATTTTTCTCTGGTTCAATGTAAGCTCTAAGCTCTGTTTATACATAATTCACTTACAAAATTAAAATGAAACTATTCCCAATATTTTATTAAAGATAGACATGTTCACATTGTATTATAGTATAAATGCTACTTCACCATTCCTTTCCCCCACTTTGGAACCCCTCTCATCCACATTAACAGTGTAGTATGTCCTAAAATCTTTCTGGCTCTTTGCTTTGCATATAAATATATGAAATGGAGCAGTGTGTATTTATCTGCTATTTGTTTATTACTATGTTTTCTCTTATTAAATTGTTGAATTATTTATATTTTAAAAAGAAAGGGGAAAAGAGAATAGTAGGCAGTGTTAAGTGTGGAGATGCATGGGAGGAAAGGTCTAAGGAGGGATTGGGAAAGGGAAAATCATCATTGAGAAAGTTGAAAGAATTTCGTAAAATAAGCTATTATTTAATAATTTTCATACATATTCTCACTAATATAAAAAGAGTTTGAGTAGAGTTAAACTACATCTGGCTTTATGCTCATCCCAGAAGCAAAAAGTTGCCAAATAAAAATACCTAAGCCAGATTTGGGATACTTGCCTTCAAGAAGTTGATGAAACACATATTGAAGATCCCTAAAACAGTGAGGATGATTTTTACTATTCTTGGTTATTGTAGTCATTTGAATGAGACTGTACTCCAGGAGTTCAAGTGTTTGAACATTTGGTCCCGAGTTTCTTTCATTGTACATATTGGAGGTTTGGACTTGCTGGAAGAAGAATGTTACTGTGGCAAGTAAGTTTTGATATTTCAAAGCAATACATCAATTTTTCTTCTTTATTTACTACATGTATTTCAAGAATTGATCTCTCATCTTCTGCTCCATCCACCATGTCTTCTCTCCACCAACATGGATTCTAATCTTAAAATATAAGTCAATATAAAGCTTTTGATAAAATGCTTGGTGATATGATGATTATCACAAATATTGCATGCAAATTAAGATAGTTTCCTAACAGAATTTTGTGGTGAGATACTATTTCAGTAGACACTAGCCACTTTTTTAAAAAAATGTGAGGTAATTATGTCAGTTTTGGCCACAAAGAAGGAAGACCCTCATGGTTATTTCTTGTACTGAATGGTGTTATATAAACTGCTGAGGGGAAATTTTTTATATTCTTACAAAACTGTGAAACCTGTGAACTTCAGTAATGAACTGCATGCAAGTGGATGATAAGAAAAAAAAGGTAACACAGATGTTATGGGTTATGAAACAGCTTTTTAAAATTGGCATAAAACTGTCCCACATGGATAAACCTGCCAGATATTGGAAATCTGCATAAGTGCCAAAGGTTTCAGAACTCACAAATCCTTAAGAGACAACCAACAATTACTATTTTGCTATAAGTCCTCAGTGTCAATAATTGTCCAGATTTATATCTCAATACGTTTAGATTAGTGCAGTTTTAAACTCCATTAGAGATATTTCCTTTTTCAGTAAATGGTAGCTCAAATAGAGACTCATGAATGGTAAAAGTACAGATAATAAGTACTCGTGGTCTTCTCAGCCACAAACAGGGCATCTATATCATATCTTATTTCCATGGTCAGGGGACAATACTAAAGGGTGGCAGAAAGACTGTAATAACAGAGGTTGTTTGTTGTTCATTTGTATTTTATTTTTTGAGTTATATTTCATTACCCAATTTTTGGTTTGGTTTGTTAGATTTTTTTTGTTGATTAATTGGTTGTTTGCAATTTTAGTTATTTAATTTAGATAATGATTCCTTGTTGAATATATAAGTTCCAATTGTTCTGAGGATACATTAACTTTTTAATTTTGAATCCTTCAGCAACTTCTTAAAAAGGCTCAAAGAATTTCTTATTGTTGCATAATGTGAGATCATGTACTTGCCCTGAACCTAGCCTAGCAACCTGTCCTCAAAAAGCAAACTTGAAACTAAAAATGAGAAAAAGAAAATCTTATTCAATGAGGTCACTACAGAAAGTGAGACAATTGCATCCATAGTAATATCTGAGCCTTGAGCAGTCCTAAAATGATATTAAGATTTAAACACAGGGACAAAGATATGTGCATTGAAGTGGACTTGCTCAAGGTGCGTTTCTGTCTACCACTGCACATAACTGAATGCACTTTCTCATTCTGTAAGTCACTATGTGACATCTCCTGTCTGCAGATAAGCTGCTGCCACTTGCCACTTCTTCTCCCAGCATGGATTCTCTTGAAAAGTCCTTTGTCCTAGGAGTTCATTACACAAGTATCTCCTAAACAGATCTTCAGCTTTGCTGATTTCACAATACTGCATCTAAAATGAGAAATATTTGAAACAGCTTTATCATTTCAAGCAGGGCAGGTTTTTCTCAGTGTTAATTTGCTGTGGAAATGAACTATTTTAAATTAATCAGTAAACATAAAATTTAATGGCTTCAAATTTAGTTAAAATATACAATATACAATGTACTGTGTTTCTCAAGGGTCAAAAAACACACTTGAAATCTGAACCATACCAAACAAGAAAGCTTTGTTAGTGTCTGTTTTACTGTGGGTGGAATATGTGTAGCTTAAATTTAGCAATAAACTCAAACATCATCAGCTTCCTGTCTGTTGGCTTTGAGTATGAAATATTTTTGACCCTGTAGTGGTTTGAAAAAAATTGTCACAAAAGGAAGTGACACTATTAAAATGTGTGGCTTTTTTGGAGTTTTTCTTCCTGTATAATCACAGCAGACTGAACCACTGAACTATAAACCACAACCTAAGAAAATATTTTCTTCTATAAGAATAGCTGTGGTCATCGTGTCTCTTCAGAGCAATAAGAAGCCTATGACAGGCCCAGTGCCACTATACCTTCTGGGGAAATCACATTCTTGTTTACAAACCTCATAAATAAGCATCAAAGGTAACTTACCTGACTTCTGCTGAAATTAGTTGACAATAGTGTCACTGTCACTATATCGAATACTCAGAGAACACCTTCAGGAGATGGGGGCTGTCTATTCATGAATAATAAGCAGAAATACTAGAGTCTGAATTATCACAACATCAATAATGGAGGCTTGAATAATAAAAGAGAAGGACAAAATCATGCAGAAAATTCATGAAAAATATTTAATATTATCTATATGTAATATGTCTCTGAAGGCGAAGGCATAAGTCACAAACAATCCCACGCTAGTTTGGAATTATGATTAATATAATGGTTATTTATTTAAAGGGGAAAAAACTTACAGATCACCGTCCCAGACAACAGCCCTCTATGCAATCAGGAAGGGAGTCTAGTCTCCAGAAGTGGAGCAGGAAGTAAGAGAGAGCGAGGAGGGAAGTAGCCGCTAATTTAAAAGGAGAGAGACCATGCCCCAATGGGCTCGTATCTCAGTGGCTATTGGCTGGAGGAGTGGAAGGACCTCCCTCAACACCTCCCCCTTTTGTTTAAGTAAGAGAGTTCTAAACCTACTATGAAATTATATACAATAAGTACAAATATCCTATTCTAACTAGCTTAGGTCTTGTATAATAAATAGCTTGGCCAAGTCATGAGTTGAAAGTAACTACATTTAAATAGTCTTCAACCCCATCGAAGATCTGAGAAGGAAAATAATGTTACCTAAGTAATTAGGAAGTGCAATCAAACAACTTCTAAAACATGCAACAAATCACAGAGACAACTAGCTAGCTACCTGGGCAATCACCCAAGGTCACGTTTGCAGCTTTGAAGCAACCAACTTTGGCTAAGGCCTAACATAACTGACATACCATTTTCAAAGGCAAGAAACTTGTCAAAACTATCTTACCCTGTCTTGGCAGGATATGACAGTCCTGTTTTTTCCATTCACAGATACTCTGTATTTCTGTCAGTGGTTGAGGTATGGGCATTTCTTTGCCCAAAGGACAGGTCAGCCAAGAAGAAAGGCTCCAGGTGGAGTGTCTTTGGTGCTCAACATTCTCTCGGGAATAGAGTGGTGTTGCCAGGGGCAATTGTGTCTCACTACCACAAAACTCTGAGTTAGATTAAAGGCCATTTTCTACAGCTCTTTGAAGAGGTTGAAGATTATCTATCTATACTGAGTATAATCTCTATGTATCTAAAGAAACCGATTAGTCTAATTATAAATGAAAAAATTAGAATACTATTGATCTATATAATTCTGAATACCTATCTAACTTAAAGACTAAGACAATAAACAACTGTGAAACAAATGAGGACAATGACCTCCAAATATAAACAATGCACAAATATACATTGCAGAATGGTAAATATATATCAATACACAAACAATATGTAAATATCTTAATCAGAGGTGGAAATGTACACTGCAATATGGTAAATATATACAATATATATATCAATACAATATATGTCAATACATAAAAAATGTTTTTAAACAGAGGTAGAAACATGCATGCATACAATAGTCAATATAATTTAACTTTTTATCAATATATAAGAATCGATACCAATATATTTGTCTCAAAACAATAACTCACAAGTACCAACAAGTACGAATCTATTATCCCATCACCCCATTATTCCTCTTTTTTTTTCAAATGATCCCTGGGCTTATAAAATTCCTTCCCCAACCCTCAACTGTATACCAATTATAATCAACCCCTAAATGATGTCCCTAAACCCAAGGGCAAACTTTACTGGGAGAGGGGACGTCGTCCTCTAGAGTTACTTCCACCTGTCATGGGAGCGACGTTCTTTCTGGGGGATCCTGTGAAAGTAATATGATGGTTAAATTTCAAGATCAATGTCTTTTAAAATTGCAAATAGTCTCTGAGTATTTTGTGCAGGTCTGGCCAGAATGTTGTATCAGATGTGCACCGTTTCAGCTAACCAAGTTGGAACTGTCTTGTGCAGCTGGTACCCAAAACAGGTCTTGTAGTACCGCTATCAGTATCATGACATCATATCAAGCAGGTGGAGTTGTAGTTATGGGGCCCCATCTTCTTCTGGGAAACTTCAAATGTCACTTCAGGAAAAACTCATTGTTCATTGTGAAAAACTTAAACATTAATCATATAGACATTTTATATATATATATATATATATATATATATATTCAATGAAAGGCATGATATATATATTCAATGAAAAGTATGATAGATATGAAGAAAAGCAAAGATGTTTTCTAAACTCATATTTCTTTCTGTCCTCTATCATGGCTCTTGACATGAGACAGAAACTCCAGAAACTCTGGATTTTTCTCTTACCAACAGGCTCAGAATTGGAGAGGGACTGAGCCAGAGTCCAACTTCAAAACCAGCTCTATGAATTTAGAAATATGGTTTAATATATTTTACTTACACAACCTATTCAGTTTTCTTGATAGTTTCTATTGGGCAGGTATTTTTCCATCTGTCAGTATCCAAACATCCAGGGTCCCTTGAATTTTTCAAAGATGAGTGTTTTCCTGTGGAGATAAGAACAGAACCCTGTCCCCATTCTATATGTTTTTCTTACCACCTGTATGAATATCATCATTGTGGATGAGTTGTCATTTCTCTTTTCCAAGAGGTTTCTCCTCTTCAAATTGAACCTTTATTAATTTTGATGGTCTCCACAATTTTTCTTCTCCTGTGGAAACAAGAGCAAAAAAACCCCTTCCCGAACGTAGCACATCTCCTGGCTTCCATTGAGAGGTCAGCACATCTTTGAAATAAATCGGTTGATTTAGTTCAGTAGACTTTTCCATTATCCAATGTCTTTCTGCTGCTGTCATTCCTTTCTCATTAGCGTTAAGAAAATTCAAGGTCAATAAAGCATTATGTAATCTATTTCTGGGGGTATTTTCGGTCCCTTTCTGTTTGTTCAGCGTATCCTTTATAGTACGATTTGATCTTTCTATAACTGCCTGACCTTTGGTGTAGGGACATAGCCCCACCCATTGGGGGCGTGTTCGCCTCGGGCTAATGTTTACGGATAAAGCTGCCGGGCGTGAGCCCAGCAGCCCTTTTCTTTTGCTCCGCTTTTCCAGTACTCCGCGGGAACCTGTGGTCCTGTAAGTCTATTTCCTTATTAAAGCTGTATATATCTATATAATCTGTCTACATTCATTTGCACCACCACATTCGGGCTATTTTGCCCCCGACCCGGCACAGGGGGGGCGCAAGCTCCACCTTTCCCGGCTAGTTGCCTGAGCTCAGGAAGGCGATTTACAGCGCACTCCCTGCTAGCTTTCCCTTCCCCCACTCCAGCCCACTACAGTCGCAGAGCAGCGACCCCCCCACAGAGCAGTTAATAGCTCCCTGCTTCTTCCAAACACTCACTGCCTGATTTAAGAGAAGCACCTGCGATTTTGAAACAAAAGCCGCCAACCCCTTCCCTTAATAGGCAGTACAATAATTTTTGTTTTGAGTTAATTGTTTCAGACCGGCTCTGGCTTAGACCACGTGGACTCAGGTGCATTTCTTTAGCCACCACTGGCAGGAAAACTTCATTACAGGTACATAATTTTCTTTTATAAATAAGAAAAATGTCTGAAAACATTACCATTCAAGACTTTAACAGCCTTTTCAGTTGTACCATGTGGGAGATTTTACAAGAAGTGTCTGTCAGCCCACAGATATGGATCTTTCTGTGATTCGTAGTTTTCCTTGGTACTGTATGGTTTGTTAATAGAAATATGATAAAGTCTTTACGAGACGAGGTTGAACGCTTAAAAACAATTGAGAATGACAACAATCTTCTCAAAAATCAGTTTGAAGTTCTCCAGGCAGAGAACAGATCTTTGTTTAACACAACTCGACAAACTGAAAAAAATTTAGAAGAGGTACAGGCTGATGTTAAGGAGAAATTCATTACTATGGAAGAGGGAACAGCTGATTTGGATCGTAAGCTTCAGTCCCTTTCAGTAGGAACTGAAATATTAATGGCTGATATTAAGGAGAAATTTATTACTATGGAAGAAGGAACAGCTGATTTGGATCGTAAGCTTCGGTCCCTTTCAGTAGCAACAGAAACATTAACTGAGAGAATCAAAACTGCTGAATGTGACAATCGGATTTTGTCTAAAGCTTATGACAGATTGACAGAAAGATTATCTATACAAGAAGGCACGGTATATGCTATAAAAATTATGTCCAAAGATGAGACGTTATCTCTAATGGACAAATTTCATACTTTAGAATCCTCAATGAAGGCTTTAGAACATAATTCTGGACAGGAGATTCAGACATTAAAGAAGGCAATGGTGAATAGAATTTAAAAGATTGAGGAATTTCTAAATTCTGAGGAAGAAGAGCAAGAGGTAGAAAGGCATATTTTAACTAAATCTGTGGGTAAATCCCTCCGGGACAATTCCCACAAAGCTCTACCTGCCTTTCCAGTTGTAACAACCGAGAAAGTAGTTGGTTCCAGAAACCCTAGGGTCATCAAGGAAGATACATGGGAACCTGTCCGTATGAATGATCTCAAAGAAATTAAACAGGCTGTAATGACTTTTGGAATGAATGCCTCTTTTGTTAATGAGATGCTAAGATCTTGGGCCACTACGAATAAGGTCACGCCCTCTGACTGGTTTCAACTGAGCTCTGCTGTCCTTGAGAGTGGACCGCAATTGAAATGGAAATGCTTATTCAGGCAAGAGGCTAGACTTTTAGAACAGCAGGAAAGAGCAAAGGGAATTGAGATTTCCATAGATCAAATTTTGGGAGAGGGGCTATTTTCTGAGCCTCAGGAACAAGCTAATTTGGATGAAAACATACTCTCTGTGTGTACTACAGCAGCCTTAAGGGCTTGGGACAGGGTGCAAGACCCAGGACAGAGGATGGAATCATTTGTCAGAGTTAAACAGGGTCAGAGAGAACCCTTTAGTGACTTTTTACAAAGAATAACTAAAGCTGTACAAATAGGGATATCTGACCCAGAAGCAAGACGTATAATGATCGAGAATTTGGCTTATGAAAATGCAAATGTGGAATGCAAAAGGATTTTGGGACCTTTAAAGCTCAGATCAGCACCATTAGAAGAATGGGTCTTGCATACACTAGATGTTGATACATTTGACTATGGCACTGAAGCATGGGTAGAAGAAGCAATTTCCAATGGTAAAAGGAGACATCAGAATAACAAATGTTTTAATTGTGGCAAAATGGGTCATATGAAAAGGAATTGTAGACAACGGATTTTCAGAAATAATAATAATGCATCTTCTAGAAATAACAGAAATAGGAGGACTCAGCCTTCAGGTTTATGTAGAACATGTGGAAAGGGCAGACACTGGACGAATGAGTGCAGGTCTACAAGAGATAGACAAGGCAACCTGATACAGACGGGAAACGTGAGAGGGGGGACCTCACAGGCCCCCATGGCAAACATGGTTCAGTCATTTCCAGTTACTACAGAGAACGTGACTCGTCAGGACAATTAGAAAGCCCCATGCCTACTGTTACAAGCAATAATGATCAGAAAGATGAGTTCCGTGTGTTTTGGCAAACTTCTATAAATGACCAAAGACCAAAGCTGAGAGTGTGTGTAAATGGCATTTTTATTATTGGCCTGCTGGACACAGGTGCGGATGTAAGTATCATTACCCCAGACTCTTGGCATCCATATTGGCCTCTTCAGAATGTAAATGTTCAGCTCCTGGGAATTGGAACCCTATCTCGAGTAAGGCAGAGCACGAGATGGGTTGAATGTATAGGACTAGAGGGACAAATAGGAAAATTAAGGCCATATGTAGCCAATATTGCAATGAATTTATGGGGTCGTGACCTATTACAACAATGGAATACCCAAATTAACATTCCTGCTACTTCTAGAGCCTATATTTCTGGGGATAATATTAAAAGATATTACAAACGGAGAAAACCGGCCATTCGGGCTGTACAAGAACAAGCAATTGTTGTCCCTTCAGAGATACCAACAGCCTTGCCTTTAAAATGGTTGACTGAGAAACCAATATGGACAAAGCAATGGCCTTTAGCTGAGGAAAAGTTACAGGCTTTAGAACAGTTGGTACAAGAGCAATTAGATGCTGGACATATAGAAGAATCTACCAGCCCTTGGAATTCTCCTGTATTTGTGGTTAAGAAAAAATCAGGTAAATGGAGAATGGTGACAGATCTCAGGGCTATCAACAAGGTTATTCAACCTATGGGCCCTCTGCAATCTGGAATTCCTTTGCCCTCTTTATTGCCAAAAGGATGGCCTCTCATAGTTATTGATTTAAAGGATTGTTTTTTCACTATACCTTTACAAAAAGAAGATAGAGAAAAATTTGCCTTCACAGTGCCTACTTCTCAACCTTCGAGGAGGTACCACTGGGCCGTCCTCCCCCAGGGTATGTTAATTAGCCCCTCCCTGTGCCAATATTTTGTGAATCAACCATTGCAAATAATAAGCAAGAAATTTCCCAAATCGATAGTATATCATTACATGGAAGACATTTTGTTATCCGATTCAAACATGGATACCTTGAACAGACTGTTTGAAGAAATAAAAATACTTTTACCAAAATGGGGATTGCAAATTGCTCCTGAAAAGATTCAGAAGGGAGATTCTGTTAATTATTTAGGTTATAAAATAGGTTTACAAAAAATTAAGACACAAAAGGCACAAATTCGGAGAGATCGCCTACGGACTCTTAATGACTTTCAAAGACTATTAGGGGACATTTCCAGTCTACGGCCAGCTATTGGGATAACACCTGATCTAATAATTCATTTGAACAAAACCTTGGATGGTGACAAAGATTTAAACAGTCCCAGAGAATTAACAGCTGAAGCAGAAAAGGAACTGACGATGATTGAGGAAAAATTACAACAGGCACATGTGGATAGGGTAAATCCAGAGCTCGACTGTATTCTCGTCATACTACCATCAAAAATTTCCCCTACAGGAATTTTAATACAGAGAGATGATATTATCTTGGAATGGATCTTTTTACCACATAAACCAAGTAAGAAACTGAAAACTTATGTAGAAAAAGTCTCTGAGTTAATTATAAAAGGCAAGTTGAGACTTCGTCAACTAGCAGGCATAGACCCAGCAGAAATTATAGTGCCTTTCACTGCTGATGAACTAAAGAAATTATGGGAAGATAATGAACCATGGCAAAGAGCTTGTGCTAATTTCTTGGGAGACATTAATAACAACTATCCAAAAAGCAAGAGGCTTAACTTCATAAAGAGAACTTCTTGGATCCTTCCTCGAATCGTCCGTGATACTCCAATAACTGGAGCCCGTACGTTCTATACTGATGCCAATAAATCAGGGAAGGCAGGTTACAAATCAGAAGACTTGGGTAAGGTGGAACAAAGTCCTTATGATTCTGTCCAGAAGGCAGAATTATATGCTATTCTTATGGTGCTAAGGGATTTTAAAGAACCTATTAATATAGTTACTAATTCACAATATGCAGAAAGAGTTATTTTACATATTGAAACTGCTGAATTTATACCTGATGATACAGAACTAACCTCTTTGTTTATCCAGGTGCAAGATTTGATTAGGAACATGCTTTGCCCTATGTACATAACACACGTCCGATCCCATACGGGTCTGCCAGGTCCTCTAGCACAAGGTAATGCAGAAATTGATCAATTATTGATTGGTAGTGTGCTACAAGCCTCTGAATTTCATAAAAAACATCATGTTAATAGCAAAGGTTTGAAGAAAGAGTTTTCTATTATATGGCAACAAGCTAGGGAGATTGTAAAGAAATGCCCTACTTGCTCTTTCTATAACCAAACGCCACTGCCTGCAGGGGCTAATCCAAAGGGCACCCAAAGGAATGAAATCTGGCAGATGGATGTGTTCCACTTTGCAGAATTTGGCAAATTAAAATATGTTCATCACACCATTGACACGTATTCAGGCTGTCAGTGGGCAACGGCTTTAAGTTCAGAAAAAGCTGATTCAGTTATCACTCATTTATTAGAAGTCATGGCTATCATGGGTATACCTACACAAATAAAGACAGATAATGGTCCTGCTTATGTCTCTAGGAAAATGAAACGGTTTTTTGATTATTACAATATCAAGCATGTTACAGGTATACCATACAATCCTACAGGTCAAGCAGTCATAGAAAGATCAAATCGAACTATAAAGGATATGTTGAACAAACAGAAAGGGGTGGAAAACACCCCCAGAAATAGGTTACATAATGCTTTGTTAACCTTGAATTTCCTCAACGCTAATGAGAAGGGAACATCGGCTGCAGAAAGACATTGGATAATGGAAAATTCTACTGAACTAAATCAACCAGTTTATTTCAAGGATGTGCTGACCTCACAATGGAAGCCAGGAGATGTGCTGCGTTGGGGAAGGGGATTTGCTCTTGTCTCCACAGGTGAGGAAAAATTGTGGATTCCATCAAAATTGATAAAGGTTCGTTTTGATGAAGAGAAGCCAGTTGGGAAAGATAAATAACAATTCAATCACATGGATGGCAATCAGACTGATGGCAAGTAATACAGATAGGTTGGGGGCAGGGTTCTCTTCTTATCTCCACAGGAAAATACCCATCTTCAAGGAAAATAAGGGACCCCTAATATTTAATTACTGATGGAGGGACTGGTTCTGTAAGTATTAATTTATATATATATATATATATATATATATATATATATATATATATATGTCTTAAACTTTCTTTGCTTTTCCTCGTATCTGTGTCTTTCTTTATATGTCAGTATATGTCCTTGTTGTTAATGTTTAAATTTCCCATAACAAGCAACAAATTTTTCTACAGTAATCTTTGAAGATTCCAGGATGAAGATGGGGCCCCACAACATCAACTCCATTCTGGTTTTTATGACGGCATGAATTTTTTTTTTTTAAAGCGCTAATATTAGACCTGTTTTTTGGTACCAACTACAAGAGACAAGTTCGAATGGTGCACATTTTTGACAACACTCTGGTCGGACTTTCTCAAAACGCTCTGAGACTAGTTACAATTTTCTTAGGTCAAAGGTTAATTTGTGAATTTTACCATCATTTGCTTTCACAGGACCCCCTAAGAAGAACGTTGCCCCCATGTCAGCTAGAAGCAATCTTAGAACGACATCCCCTCTCCCAACAGAGTTTGCCCTCAGGGTTGGGGACATCTTTCAGTGGTTGGTTTAGGGTTGAGGGGATGGGGTGATACTTTTTTTGAAAAAAAAAAAAAGAAGAAGAGGAAAAAGAAGGGGGTAACTGGTATTTTGGGATGATTGGTATTTGTGAATTACTGTTTATAGAAAATTGTACTGGTACTGTTTCTTTTTTTATAGTTTTAAGTTTTTTTTTATTCTTTTTTAATTAAAATTTCCAACTGCTCCCCGTTTCCCATTTCCCTCCCCCTCCTCCCACATATTGCCCCCTCCCCCCGCTCCTCTCCCCCTATACCCACTCCTCTTCTCCTCCCCCTAGTCCACTCCCCCTCCCTCTCGATACTGAAGAGCAGTCCAAATTCCCTGCTCTACAGGAAGACCAAGGTCCTCCCACTTCTGTCTAGGTCCAGGAAGGTGAGCATCCAAACAGGCTACGCTCCCACAAAGCCAGTTCATGTATTAGGATCGAAACCTAGTGCCATTGTCCTTGGCTTCTCATCAGCCTTCATTGTCCGCCTTGTTCAGAGAGTCCAGTTTCAACCCATGCTTATTCAGTCCCAGTCCAGCTGGCCTTGGAGAGCTCCCAATAGATCAGTTCCACTGTCACTGTGGGTGGGTGCACGCCTCGTGGTCCTGATTTCCTTGCTCATGTTCTCCCTCCTTCTGCTCCTCATTTGGACCTTAAGAGCTCAGACGGTTGATCCAAATTGGGTCTCTGTCTCTCTCTAGATCCATCGCCAGATGAAAGTTCCTGTGCCATTCTCCTTGGCCTCTCGTCAGCTCTCATTGTCCACCACATTCAGAGAGTCCGGTTTTGTCCCATGTTTTTTTCAGTAGCAGTCCAGCTGGCCTTGGTGAGCTCCCAATAGATCGGCCCCCCTGTCTCAGTGGTTGGGTGCACCCCTCATGGTCCTGACTTCCTTGTTCATGTTCTCTCTCCTTCTGCTCCTCATTATAACCTTGGGAGCTCAGTCCGGTGCTCCAGTGTGGGTCTCTGTCTCTATCTCCATCCATCGCTAGATGAAGGTTCTATGGCGATATGCAAGATATTCATCAGTATGATTATAGGATAGGTTCATTTCAGGTTCCCTATCCTCAGGTGCCCCAATGACCTAACTGGGGACATTGCCCTGGGCTTCTGGTAGCCATTCCAAGTTCAAGTCTCTTGCCAACTCTTAGGTGGCTCCCTTAACTAAGGTATGAGTTTCCTTGCTCCCCAATCCAACCTTCCTTTAACCCCAATCACCCCGATTCCCCCAGTTCCCGTCATCCTCTCCTTCTCACTTTTCTCTCCCCATCACCCCTCATCCCCATCCCACCCCACCCCCCAAGATTCCAATTTTTTGCCCATCAATCTTGTCTATTTCCCATAGCTGGGAGGATATCTATATGTTTTTCCTTGGGTTTACCCTCTTGTTTAGCTTCTTTAGGATCACAAATTATAGACTCAGTGGCCCTTATCCATGGCTAGAAACAAATTATGAGTGAGTACATCCCATGATCTACTTTTTGGGTCTGGGTTACCTCACTCAGGATCGTATTTTCTATTTCCATCCATTTGCATGCAAAATTCGAGAAGTCATTGTTTTTTACCGCAGAGTAGTACTCTAATGTATATATATTCCACACTTTCTTCATCCATTCTTCTATTGAAGGGCATCTAGGTTGCTTCCAGGTTCTGGCTATTACAAATAATGCTGCTATGAACATAGTTGGACAAATGCTTTTGTCATATGATAGGGCATCTCTTGGGTATATTCCCAAGAGTGCTATTGCTGGGTCCAGGGGTAGGTTGATCCCAATTTTTCTGAGAAACCGCCACACTGATTTCCAAAGTGGTTGCACAAGTTTGCAGTCCCACCAGCAATGGATGAGGGTACCCCTTTCTCCACAACCTCTCCAGCAAAGGCTATTCTTGGTGTTTTTTATTTTAGCCATTCTGACAGGTGTAAGATGATATCTCAAAGTTGTTTTGATTTGCATTTCTCTGATCGCTAAGGAGGTTGAGCATGACCTTAAGTATCTTTTGGCCATTTTAATTTCTTCTAGTGAGAATTCTCTGTTCAGTTCAGTGCCCCATTTTTTAATTGGGTTAATTATCCTTTTAAAGTCTAGTTTCTTGAGTTCTTTATAAATTTTGGAGATCAGACCTTTGTCTGTTGCGGGGTTGGTGAAGATCTTCTCCCAGTCAGTAGGCTGCCTTTTTGTCTTAATGACAGTTTCCTTTGCTTTACAGAAGCTTCTCAGTTTCAGGAGGTCCCATTTATTCAATGTTGCCCTTAATGTCTGTGCTGCTGGGGTTATACATAGGAAGCGATCTCCTGTGCCCATATGTTGTAGGGTACTTCCCATTTTCTCTTCTATCAGGTTCAGTGTGTTCTGATTGATATTGAGGTCTTTGATCCATTTGGACTTGAGTTTTGTGCATGGTGATAGATATGGGTCTATTTTCATTCTTCTACAGGTTGACATCCAATTGTGCCAGCACCATTTGTTGAAGATGCTTTCTTTCTTCCATTGTATACTTTTAGCTCCTTTATCAAAAATTAGTTGTTCATAGGTTTGTGGGTTAAAATCCGGGTCTTCTATATGATTCCATTGGTCGACTGCTCTGTTTTTATGCCAGTACCACGCTGTTTTCATTACTGTAGCTCTGTAATAGAGTTTGAAGTCAGGGATGGTAATGCCTCCAGAAGTTCCTTTATTGTATAAGATTGTTTTGGCTATCCTGGGTTTTTTGTTTCTCCATATAAAGTTGATTATTGTCCTTTCAAGATCTGTTAAAAATTTTGATGGGATTTTAATGGGGATTGCATTGAATCTATAAATTGCCCTTGGTAGAATTGCCATTTTTACTATGTTGATCCTCCCAATCCAGGAGCAAGGGAGATCCTTCCATTTTCTGGTATCCCCTTCAATTTCTTTCTTCAATGCCTTAAAGTTCTTGTCAAATAGATCTTTCACTTCCTTGGTTAGCGTTACCGCAAGATATTTTATGCTTTTTTTTGCTATCGTGAAAGGTGATGATTCTCTTATTTCCCCCTCTGCTTCCATATCCTTTGTGTATAAGAGGGCGACTGATTTTTTGGAGTTGATCTTGTATCCTGCCACATTACTAAAGGCGTTTATCAGCTGTAGGAGTTCTTTGGTGGAGTTTTTGGGGTCGCTCATGTACACTATCATATCATCTGCAAATAATGCAAGTTTAACTTCTTCCTTTCCAATTTGAATCCCCTTTATCCCCTTATGTTGTCTTATTGCTATTGCTAAAACTTCGAGAACTATATTGAAGAGGTATGGAGAGAGTGGACAGCCTTGGCGTGTTCCTGATTTTAGTGGGATGGCTTTAAGTTTCTCTCCATTTAATTTGATATTAGCTGTCGGCTTGCTGTATATAGCTTTAATTAAATTTAGGTATGACCCTTGTATCCCTAATCTCTCCAAGACTTTTATTATAAGGGGATGTTGAATTTTGTCAAATGCTTTTTCAGCGTCTAATGAAACGATCATATGGTTTTTTTCTTTCAGTTTATTTATATGATGGATTACATTGATAGATTTGCGTATGTTAAACCAGCCCTGCATCTCTGGTATGAAGCCTACTTGATCATAATGGATAATTTTTCTAATGTGTTCTTGGATTCGGTTTGCCAGAATTTTGTTGAGGATTTTTGCATCGATGTTCATGAGTGAGATTGGCCTGTAATTTTCTTTCTTGGTTGGGTCTTTGTGTGGTTTTGGTATCAGAGTTACTGTAGCTTCATAAAAGGAATTTGGCAATGACTCTTCTGTTTCTATATTGTGAAATACCTTAAGGAGTATAGGTATTAGGTCTTCTTGGAAGTTCTGGTAGAATTCCGCATTGAAACCATCTGGTCCTGGACTTTTTTTGGAAGGGAGGTTTTTGATAACCGCTTCTAATTCTTCACGACTAACAGGTCTATTTAGGTTGTTCACCTGTCCCTGGTTTAACTTTGGTATATGGTACTTATCTAAAAAAGTGTCCATTTCTTTTACATTTTCCAGTTTTGTGGCATACAGGCTTTTGTAGTAAGATCTAATGATTCTCTGAATTTCCTCTTTGTCTGTGGTTATGTCTCCCTTTTTATTTCTGATCTTATTAATTTGCAGATTCTCTCTCTGCCGTTTGATTAGTTTGGATAGGGGTTTATCAATCTTGTTGATTTTCTCCAGGAACCAGCTTTTTGATTTATTGATTCTTTCAATTGTTTTCTGTGTCTCTATTTTGTTTATTTCAGCCCTCAGTTTGATTATTTCCAGTCTTCTACCCCTTCTAGGTGAGTCTGCTTCTTTTTTTTCTAGATCTTTCAGGTGGGCTGTTAAGTCTCCAATGTGTGCTTTCTCTGTTTTCTTTAAGTGGGCAGTTAGTGCTATGATCTATCCTCTCAGGACTGCTTTCATAGTGTCCCATAGGTTTGAGTATGTTGTTTCTTTATTTTCATTGTCTTCAAGGAAGACTTTAATTTCTTTCTTTATTTCTTCCTTAATCCAGGTATGGTTCAGTAGTTGACTATTCAGTTTCCATGAGTCTGTAGGCTTTCTGGGGCTAGCATTGTTTCTGAATTCTAGCTTTAATCCATGGTGATCTGATAAGATACAGGTGGTTATTAATATTTTTTTGTAACTGTGAATCTTTGCTTTGTTACCGAGTATGTGGTCGATTTTTGAGAAGGTTCCATGAGCTGCAGAGAAGAAGGTATATTCTTTCCTATTTGGGTGGAATATTCTATAGATGTCTGTTAAGTCCATTTGATTCATTACCTCCATTAATTCTCTTATTTCTCTGTTAGGTTTCTGTCTAATTGACCTGTCCATTGGTGAGAGAGGAGTATTAAAGTCTCCTACAATTAATGTGTGCAGTTTGATGGCTGCCTTGAGTTTTAACAATGTTTCTTTTACGTACGTGGGTGCTTTTATATTAGGGGCATAGATATTCAGGATTGATATTTCATCCTGATGAATTGTTCCTGTTATGATTAGAAAATGGTCCTCTCCATCTCTTCTGATTGATTTAAGTTTGAATTCAACTTTGTTAGAAATTAGTATGGCCCCACCTGCTTGTTTCCTAGGTCCATTTACTTGATAAGCCTTATCCCAGCCCTTTACTCTGAGTAGGTGCCTGTCTTTGTGGTTGAGGTGTGTTTCTTGTAAACAGCAGAATGTTGGATCCTGTTTTCGTATCCAATCTCTTAGTCTGTGCCTTTTTATAGGTGAATTGAGTCCATTGACATTAAGTGATAATAATGACCAGTGGTTGTTAACTCCGGTCATTTTTTTTTTAGTATTTTGTGTGTTTCCCTTCTTTGAGATGTGCTGGTAAAGGGTCTCTAGATGTCTGAGTTACTGTGGTCATTGTTGGACTCCTTGATTAATGATTTTCCTTCTATTACTTTCTGTACGGCTGGATTTGTGGCTACGTATTGTTTAAATTTGTTTTTATCCTGGAAAATTTTGTTTTCTCCATTTACAGTGAACGAGTGCTTGGCTGGGTATAGTAGTCTGGGCTTGCATCCATGGTCTCGTAGTTTCTGCAGTACATCTATCCAGGACCTTCTGGCTTTCATGGTTTCCATAGAGAAGTCAGGTGTAAGTCTGATAGGTTTACCTTTATAAGTAACTTGGCCTTTTTCCTTTGCTGCTCTTAGTATTCTTTCTTTATTCTGTATGCTTTGTGTTTTGATTATTATATGGTGAGAGGATGTTTTTTTTTTGATCCAGCCTATTCGGTGTTCTGTATGCTTCTTGAACCTTCATAGGTATATCTTTCTTTAGGTTGGGAAAGTTTTCTTCTATAATTTTATTAAATATATTTTCTGGACCGTTGAGCTGTGCTTCTTCTCCTTCTTCTATTCCTATTATTCTTAGGATTGGTCTTTTTATTGTGTCCCATATTTCCTGAATATTTTGTGATGAGAATTTGTTGGCCTTGCTGTTTTCTTTGATCAGCGTGTTTATTTTCTCTATGGTATCTTCAGAATCTGAGATTCTTTCTTCTATCTCTTGTATTCTGTTGGTTATGCTTGCTTCTGTAGTCTCTATTCGTTTACCTAGATTTTCCCTGTCCTGCTGGCCTTCTGTTTGTGTTTTCTTCTTTGCCTCCATTTCAGTTTTTAAGTCTTGAACTGTTTCCATTATCTGTTTGATTGTTTTTCCTTGGTTTCCTAGGGTATCATTCACTGATTTACTCAGTTCTTCAAACTTTCTGTTATACTTCTCATCCATTTCTATAAGGGCATTTTTTACATGCTGTTTAAGGGCGTCAATCACTTTCATAAAGTCAATTTTATCTACTTCTTCATGATTAAGGTGTTCATGTCCTCCTGTTGTGGGGTCGCTGGGCTCTGTTGGTTTCATATAGTTTTTCAGATTGTTGGGTGAATTCTTGCATTGGCTCCTGCCCATCTCTTTCTCCGAATGCTCCCCTATGGATCTTCTTTTACCGGATTAGGTCTCCTTGCCTACAGATGTACCTTCCCAGTGATGGCACCCTGCAGTGATAGCTCTCCTGGTGCTCCAGTGATGTCTCTCCTGGTACCAATATCAGATCTCCGTGCCCAAAGATGGCTCTCCTGGTACCCAGATTAGCTCTTCCACTGATGGCTCTCCTGGTGCCTTGATCAGATCTCCCTGCAGGATGGGTAGTTTGTAAACAAAGCCCTTACCTTCTTGTTGCAGGCAGGCCAGTGAGACAAAGGAAGTCTCGCCTGCCTACTTGCCCTGAGGATTTGCCCGCAGCGCCAGACAGACTGAGCTGGATGGTGTTATGGGCCCAAAGAGGAAAGAGGGCAGAAGGAAGAAGGGTTCTGGATGCAAGCTGGGTGGGACAAGAAGAGGGAGGCAGTATGCAGGGTGTAGAGCCCCTGCAGGGAGCCCAGGGAGTATAGGGTGGGGGATGAGGAACTTCAGAGTTCCCTGTCCAGGGCTGCTTCTGCTGCCGCTGGTCACAAACTCACCTCGCTGCTGTCTCTCCTGGTGCCTAGATCAGAACTCCGTGCAGGTTGGGTAGTTTGTAAACAAAGCCCTTACCTTGCTTGGTGCAGGCAGGCCAGTGAACCAAAGGAAGTCTCGCCTGCCTACTTGCCCTGAGGATTTGCCCCCAGCGCCAGACAGACTGAGCTGGATGGTATTATGTGCCCAAAGAGGAAAGGGGGCAGAAGGAAGAAGGGTTCTGGATGCAAGCTGTGTGGGACAAGAAGAGAGAGGCAGTATGCAGGGTGTAGAGCCCCTGCAGGGAGCCCAGGGAGTATAGGGTGGGGAATGAGGAACTTCAGAGTTCCTTGTCCAGGGCTGCTTCCACTGCCGCTGGTCACAAACTCACCCCGCTGCTGTCTCTCCTGGTGCCTAGATCAGATCTCCCTGCAGGTTGGGTAGTTTGTAAACAAAGCCCTTACCTTCTTGTTGCAGGCAGGCCAGTGAGACAAAGGAAGTCTCGCCTGCCTACTTGCCCTGAGGATTTGCCCCCAGCGCCAGACAGACTGAGCTGGATGGTGTTATGTGCCCAAAGAGGAAAGGGGGCAGAAGGAAGAAGGGTTCTGGATGCAAGCTGGGTGGGACAAGAAGAGAGAGGCAGTATGCAGTGTGTAGAGCCCCTGCAGGGAGCCCAGGGAGTATAGGGTGGGGGATGAGGAACTTCAGAGTTCCCTGTCCAGGGCTGCTTCCGCCGCCGCTGGTCACAAACTCACCCGGCTGCTGTCTCTCCTGGTGCCTAGATCAGAACTCCATGCAGGTTGGGTAGTTTGTAAACAAAGCTCTTACCTTCCTTGGTGCAGGCAGGCCAGTGAGACAAAGGAAGTCTCGCCTGCCTACTTGCCCTGAGGATTTGCCCCCAGCGCCAGACAGACTGAGCTGGATGGTGTTATGTGCCCAAAGAGGAAAGGGGGCAGAAGGAAGAAGTGTTCTGGATGCAAGCTGGGTGGGACAAGAAGAGAGAGGCAGTATGCAGGGTGTAGAGCCCCTGCAGGGAGCCCAGGGAGTATAGGGTGGGGGATGGGGAACTTCAGAGTTCCCTGTCCAGGGCTGCTTCTGCTGCCGCTGGTCACAAACTCACCCCGCTGCTGTCTCTCCTGGTGCCTAGATCAGATCTCCCTGCAGGTTGGGTAGTTTGTAAACAAAGCCCTTACCTTCTTGTTGCAGGCAGGCCAGTGAGACAAAGGAAGTCTCGCCTACCTACTTGCCCTGAGGATTTGCCCCCAGTGCCAGACAGACTGAGCTGGATGGTGTTATGTGCCCAAAGAGGAAAGGGGGCAGAAGGAAGAAGGGTTCTGGATGCAAGCTGGGTGGGACAAGAAGAGAGAGGCAGTATGCAGGGTGTATAGCCCCTGCTGAGAGCCCAGGGAGTATAGGGTGGGGGATGAGGAACTTCAGAGTTCCCTGTCCAGGGCTGCTTCCGCCGCCGCTGGTCACAAACTCACCCGGCTGCTGTCTCTCCTGGTGCCTAGATCAGAACTCACTGGTACTGTTTCTTGTATATTGATATGTTGAATATTGAATGTGAGTGTTCCTACCTCTATTTTTGTATGAGTATGCTTATAACTTTGTCTATATTTTATTGATACATCTACCATATTACACTGTACATTTCTACCTCTGATACTATGACATTGTTTACAGTTGAAGATCATTGTCTTCATATATTGCACAGTTGTTTATTCTTTTAGTCTTCAAAGTTAGATAGGTATTGAGAATTATATGTTTGTCATATTTATTTTTAAGTTAATCAGGTCTTTTAGTTACATAGAGATTATATTTAGTATAGATAGTATGATCTTCAGCCTCTTCGAAGAACTGTAGAAAATGGCCTTTAATCTAACCTAAAATTTCTGTGCCAAAGAGACACAATTACTCCTGGCAACACCACTCTACTCCTGAGAGAACGTTGAGCACCAAAGACACTCCACTGGGAGCTTGTCTTCTTGGCAGAACTGGCCTTTGGGTTAAGAAAAGCCCATACCTCAACTTCTGACATAGATACAGAATATCCCTAAGTGGATGAAACAGGATTGTCTTATCTTGCCAAGACAGGGTAGGATAGTCCTAAGAAAGTTCCTTGCCTTTAATAATGGTATGCCAGTTATGTTAGGCCTTAGCCAAAGTTGGTTGACTCAACATTGCAAACAAGACTTTGGGTGATTGCCCAGGTAGTCAGTTGTCTCTGTCAATTGTTGCACATTTTGGATATCTCTCGATTGTTAAGTAATATTTATTCTCTTCTCAGATCTTTGACGGAGTTGAAGATTATATAATTGTAGTTACTCTCTATGTTATTTAGACTCCTTGAGATAGAATGTTTAGCAAAAGTTTTGTTCTCAATATTGTTTGTTATATTTATTATTTGTTATTATTGTATATAATTGTATTTGGTTTGGTTCTATCTTATTTAGACAAAAGGGGGAGATGTAGGGACATAGCCCCACCCATTGGGGGCGTGTTCGCCTCGGGCTAATGTTTACGGATAAATCTGCGGGGCATGAGCCCAGGAGCCCCTTTTTTCTTTTGCTCCGCTTTTCCAGTGCTCCACGGGAACCTGTGGTCCTGTAAGTCTATTTCCTTATTAAAGCTGTATATATCTATATAATCTGTCTACATTCATTTGCGCCACCACACTTTGGGATTATGTGGTATACCTGTAATGTGTTTTATATTATAATAAGCAAAAAAAGTGTTTCATTTTCTTAGATACATATGCTGGACCATTTTCTGTCTTTATTTGTGCAGGTATTCCCATGATAGCCATAACTTCCAATAGATGTGTGATTACTGAATCAGCCTTTTCTGAGCTCAGGGCAGTAACCCATTGAAAACCTGAATATGTGTCTACGGTGTGGTGTACATATTTTAATTTACCAAATTCCACAAAGTTGAACACATCCATCTGCCAGATTTCATTTCTCTTAGTACTCTTTGGGTTACTCCCTGGAGGCAACGGTGTTTGATTATAGAAAGAACAAGTAGGACATCTCTTTATAATGTTCTTAGCTTGTTGCCATGTAATGGAAAATTCTTTCTTTAGGCCTTTACTATTGACATGATGCTTCTTATGAAATTCCAAGGCCTGCAACACGCTTCCAATCAATAATTGATCAATCTCAGCATTGCTTTGTGCTAGAGGACCAGGCAGACCTATATGAGACCGGATGTGTGTTATGTACATCAGACAAAGCCTGTTCCTGATTATGTCTTGTACCTGAATAAACAATGAAGTCAACTCTGTGTCATCTGCTATAAATTCAGCGGTTTCAATATGCAAGATAACTCTTTCTGCATATTGTGAATCTGTAACTATATTAAGAGGTTCTTTAAAATCCCTTAGCACCATAAGAATGGCATATAATTCTGCCTTCTGGACAGAATTATAAGGGCTTTGTTCAACCTTACTCAATCATCTGACTTATAACCTGCTTTCCCTGATTTATTTGCATCAGTATAGAACATATGGGCTCCAGTTATTGGGAGCATCACGTACAATTCTAGGAAGAATCCAAGAAGTTCTCTTTATGAGGTTAAGTCTACCACTTTTGGGATAGTTGTTATTAATTTCTCCAAAAAAATTAGCACAAGCTCTTTGCCATGGTTCAGATCACTGCCCCAGACAACAGCCCTCTGCGCAATCAGGCAAGGAGTCTAGTCACCCGAAGCAGAGCAGGAAGTAAGAGAGAGCGAGGAGAGAAGTAGCCGCTTTTTTAAAGTAGAGAGACCATACCCCAATGGGCTTGTATCTCAGCGGCTATTGGCTGGAGGAGCGGAAGGACCTCCCGCAACATGTCTCAAGTAAGATCTTTACATGGTTTTGATAAAATTTTTATCTTAATAACAAAAATTTTTTAGAAAACATTCTACTATATCATTCTAAATGATCCCAAGGTAATTGTAGAACAGACCATTCAATCCAATCTGTGTCAATGTTCTTTCTGTATTATAGATTCTGTTTAATCCAATCTCTCACTTTCAGAGTGTAAACCTCACATTTGCATCCTAGAAGACAGAACATGTCATTTCCTATGTGGACAGTAAAGAATGGACTGTAACTATTCTAAAGATCGTCCTCTCACTCTATTTTCTTTCTGTATCCTGTTTCTCTTTTTAGCAGGAATCCATAGTATTAACAGCCACAGGAACTGAAAACATTATGTCATTGTGAG
This sequence comes from Chionomys nivalis, assembly GCF_950005125.1. Classification (NCBI taxonomy): domain Eukaryota; kingdom Metazoa; phylum Chordata; class Mammalia; order Rodentia; family Cricetidae; genus Chionomys; species Chionomys nivalis. The sequence continues at coordinate 82,709,414 of NC_080086.1, forward strand.
ATTTTGAAATTAGGAGACAACACAGTCATGGCAAGATTACTGATGAACTTTTACCCCTACCAGCAAGTAAAGATCCTCCCCCATGGAGCCCTAGAAAAACAGCATGGCAAATACTTTAGTTTAGAAAGTAACAATTATTTGGGATTCTTATATTTAAAAAAAACATGTATAAATGCTCCCAATATCTTGGGAAAAAAGAATAAAATTGTTTTGGTTCATGAATTCTGAATAGCATAATGCTGAAAAATGTCCTGGTGGAACAGAGTGCCTGAGGCCCTCCTACTATTAGGAAGTGCTATGTTATAGATAGGTCAGATGGAAAGGTGATGAAAACAAACGTTTTCAGATCATCCTGAGGGAGTTGAACAACCATGATGCATTTTGAAGACTAATTAATGTTATAGAATAATGACTGACACAAAGTCTGGAGCTGTTCTAAGAAGTCAAAATGGGAACAAGAGATTGGAGAGTTTTTGTGCCTATCTGGTACCTTCTTAACTTTTACACAATGTAAAATGGAGGAGTGAAGGACTATCATTCCTTAAAATGAAATAAATTACACTCCTGTGACTATAAAGATAAACAAAAGTACTAGTAAAGTTTTACTTATTTTTTATTATAAAAACATAAAATAAAAATACTAGCAATAATAAATGGATTTGATAAAACACTAAGAAAGTATAGGAAAGTCTCTCCTAATAGGATCACTGCTGATGTTTCAGTCACTTTATCTTTAACACACATTTTATATTCAAATAATATACACTATATCTATGTGGAGGTCTTATATCAGAGAAATATTATAATATCATATCTTGAAAGAGGGTTTAAATCCTCTGTCATACATATCTAGGTATATAATTGGAAAATAGTGGGTTATGCATATAGCAGACAGTATGATTTCACCATGAAGCATGTTTTTGTTGTTTTTATAACAGCAGAGAAGCATACACAGTTTTGGTAGCATTTCTACACTGTAGAAAATGAATTGGGGAAAAATTTCAGGTTTTCTCATATGCTTCAACAAATATGTTTCCATCTTAATGAATTATCATCTAGTTCTGATGTATTACTAAGCATGTTGTTTTTATAACAGCAGAGAAGCGTACACAGTTTTGGTAGCATTTCTACACTGTAGAAAATGAATTGCGGTGAAATTTTCAGGTTTTCTCATGTGCTTCAACAAATATGTTTCCATCTTAATGAATTATCATCTAGTTCTGATGTATTACTAAGCATGCTAAAAATAACCTTTATCATATGAGGAGCCTTACGTATTTCCTGAACAATAAAGCAAATGATAGAAACTTTCCCCTCTTATTGTATATTTAGTCAATATCTTTGCTAACTACTTCTGATGACCGTGAATTAAGAGTTCTGGCACCACATATTTCTGAAGAGCATGAGACCTCTAGTAGATAATGAGTAAGACAAGAGTCAGAGGAAATATTAATAACTCAGTGGGGACAAGTTGAGTGATAGTTTGTGTAGTTTAGCAGTTTTTTGATAAGAGATAAATGCTCTCTAGACACACCACCATGTCAAGGCAGGTATTATGTTCATGAACAATTGTGAATAAGACAATGATCAATATTTCTTGGTAGGGCATTTACCTGTGTAAGAATGGAGATCTACTACTATTATTGTTTGCACTACAACAGACAGTGAGCCTGTGCCCTGGAACATAAAGAATTCAATGGAGATTGGTTTTCACTACAGTCCCAAATGTGTATGATCCCACAAACCGTAACAAGTAACTAATTCATTCAGTTGATATGATCATAATCAGAATATAGCATTAAAATACTTTATCTTGAAAAAAAACATTGGTGTCTACTAGAAACACACAGGGGATAAGTCTGGACACTCTTTCTTCCCCAGAGTCAAGAAAATATAACAACGATGTTCCTTTGTCCAAGAGGGGTATCTTCCTCCTAGTAATGTTCGGATCATGGATTGTGAAGACAGTACATTGGTCTTCACAGTGAAATATATGGTCTCAGAGGCTTAAATAACAGAAGAAATTCATTTTAGTGTTTATAAGATTGAAATTTCAAGATCAAGTACAAGCCGGTTTTCTTTTTTATTTATTGTTTTTACTTAAAAATTTCCACCTCCTTCCACCAGGGAAGCAAATTATTATTAAAAATTTTCACCCCCTCCCCTCCTCCCATTTTTCCCTCTCCCCACCTTCCCCCTCCCCCTCCCTCTCCAGTCAAAAGAGTCAGGGTTCTCTGTCCTATGAGAAGTCCAAGGTCCTCTCCCCTCCATCCAGGTCTAGGAAGGTGAACATCCAAACAGACTAGTTTCCCACAAAGCCAGTTCATGCAGTAGGATCAAAACCCAGTGCCATTGTCTTTGGCTTCTCAGTCAGCCCCTCCTTGTCCGCCATGATCAGAGTCCGGTTTGATCACATGCTCCATCAGTCCCAGTCCAGCTGGACTTGGTGAGCTCCCATTAGATCAGCCCCACCGTCACAGTGGGTGGGCGCACCCCTCGAGGTCCTGACTTCCTTGCTCATGTTCTCTCTTCTGCTTCTCATTTGGACCTTGGGAGCTCATTCCAGTGATCCAATGTGGGTTTCTGGGGTGGATGTAAGGGGAGATCGGGAGAAAAAAAGTGAGAAGGGGGAATGGTGAGAGCTTGGGAGAATGGGATGGTTCGGATGGAGGAAAGGTGAATATGGGAGCAGGGAATTATATATCTTAATTAAGGGAGCCATTTTAGGGTTGGCAAGAGACTTGACTCTAGAGGTGTACCCAAGCTAGATCCTTGGGCAGCTGAGGAGGGGAGCCTGAAACGGCCCTATCCTATAGCCATACTGATGAATATCTTGCATATCACCATAGAACCTTCATTTGGCGATGGATGAAGCTAGAGACAAGCCAGTTTTCATTACACCAGTTGTCTCAGAATATTTTGCTAGCTGATCAGTTCCATATCTGCCTCTCACAGATTTTTACTTTTTCTGATACCAGTGGTTATCGTGTAGTGATTGACAGAGAGCCCACTTTTGTATCTTTTGCTGAGGACACTAAAATCAGGTTACTTGACAACTGTAGCACCCAACATAAACTTCATTCCTTCTTAAATTGATACTCAAAATTTACACACATGGAGAATAAAGATTTTTCATATAAATGAGGAGGCATAATTTTGTCTTTAAGATATATTTTAGGAATTCAGAAAAGCCAGAGGAGAGAAATATTTAAAAGTAATTCCAAGATGCAACAATGCTCTTGTACATTATAAAGATTTGTCACTCATATTAGTTTAATAAAATAATGAAGCAAGAAGCCAGGGACAACAAGATTAGGAGAAATATTGAAAGAGGAAAGGCAGAGATACAGTCATCAACCAGATTCAGTGGAAGCATGATGAGAATGCTATACTGAGAAAAGTTACCAAGCCATGTGCCTAAATTTTGATAAAAATTATGGGTTGATTTAAGTATTAAGAACAAGTTAAAAATAAGCCTGACATACTAGCCAAACAGTATATAACTAATATAAGCCTCTGTATGTATTTCTGAAATGGAATGGCTGTGGCACCAGATGGGACAGAAATTTCAGTCTACAAACGGCACCCAAACCTTTGAAAAGAATTTTCACGTAAAGCCTGAGCAAGCTTTAAAAAGTATTCTAGACAATAGGCAGACAAGAACAGAGACAAGCACAGCTTCTTGGTAATGGTTTTTCTCCAGTAAACTGTTTGCTAGCAGCAAGTAGAGGCTGAGCTCCTTTAAGAGAGGCTTTGTGAATCACCATTAGAAGCAAGTACTTCCAGGTTTTGGCTATTACAAACAATGCTGCTATGAACATAATTGAACAGATACTTTTGTCATTTGATGGGGCATCTCTTGGGTATATTCCCAATAGTGGTATTACTGGATCTTGGGGTAGGTTTATCCCAAATTTCCTGAGAAATCACCACACTGATTTCCAAAGTGGTTGCACAAGTTTGCATTCCCACCAGCAATGAATAAGTGTGCCTCTTTCTCCACAACCTCGCCAGCAAAGGCTATCATTGGTGTTTTTGATTTTAGCCATTCTGACAGGTGTAAGATGGTATCTCAAAGTTGTTTTAATTTGCATTTCCCTTATCGCTAAGGAGGTTGAGCATGACCTTAAGTGTCTTTTGGCCATTTGAATTTCTTCTGTTGAGAATTCTCTGTTCAGATCAGTGCCCCATTTTTTTTATTGGGTTCATTAGCATTTTAAAGTCTAGTTTCTTGAGTTCTTTATATATTTTGGAGATCAGACCTTTGTCTGTTGCAGGGTTGGTGAAGATCTTCTCCCAGTCAGTGGGTTGCCTTTTTGTCTTAGTGACAGTGTCCTTTGCTTTACAGAAGCTACTCAGTTTCAGGAGGTCCCATTTATTCAATGTTGTCCTTAATGTCTGTGCTGCTGGGGATAAACGTAGGAAGTGATCTCCTGTACCCATATGTTGTAGAGTACTTCCCACTTTTTCTTCTGTCAGGTTCAGTGTGTTCAGACTAATATTGAGGTCTTTAATCCATTTGGACTTGAGTTTTGTGCATGGTGATAGATATGGATCTATTTTCATTCTTCTACACGTTGACAACCAGTTCTGCCAGCACCATTTGTTAAAGATGCTCTCTTTTTTCCATTGAATACTTTTAGCTCCTTTATCAAAAATTAGGTGTTCATAAGTTTGTGGGTTAAAATCGGGGCCCTTCAATGGATGAAGAAAGTGTGGAATATATACATATTAGAGTACTACTCAGCAGTAAAAAACAATAACTTCTCGAATTTTGCATGCAAATGGATGGAAATAGAAAACACTATCCTGAGTGAGGTATCCCAGACCCAAAAAGAGGAACATGGGATGTACTCACTCATAATAGGTTTCTAGCCATAAATAAAAGACATTAAGCATATAATTTGTGATCCTAGAGAAGTTAAATAAGAAAGTGAACCCAAAGAAAATCATATAGTCATCCGCATGGAGAGGGGAAGTAGACAAGATTGCAGGGCAAAAACTGGGAACTTACGGGTGAGGTGGCATGGGGCAAAGGGGAAATGGGATGAGAAACATGAGAAGGGAAGGATGGGAGGAGCTCGGGGGATTGGGATGGTTGGGATATAGGAAGGGAGGATACGGGAGCAGCGAAGTATATATCCTATCTAAGGGAGCCATCTTAGGGTTGGCAAGAGACTTGACTCTTGAGGGGTTCGCAGGTGTCCAGGAATATGTTCCCAGCTGGTACCTTGGGCAACTAAGGAGAGGAAACCTGAAATGACCCTATCCTATACTGATAAATATCTTGCATATCACCTTAGAACCTTCATCTGGCGATGGATCGAGGTAGAGACAGAGTCTCAATTTGGAGCAACGGTCTGAGCTCTTAAGGTCCAGATGAGGAGCAGAAGGAGGGAGAACATGAGCAAGGAAATCAGGACCACGAGGGATGCACCCACCCACTGTGACAGTGGAACTGATTTATTGGGAGCCCACCAAGGCCAGCTGGTCTGGGACTGAATAAGCATGGGTTGATTCTGGACTCTCTGAGCATGGCGGACAATGAAGGCAGATGAGAAGCCAAGGACAATGGCACTAGGTTTCGATCCTAATACATGAACTGGCTTTGTGGGAGCTTAGCCTGTTTAGACGCTCACCTTCCTGGACGTAGATAGAAGACCTTGGTCTTCCCGCAGGGCAGAGAATTTGGACTGCTCTTCAATATCGAGAGGGAGGGGGAATGGTGTGGGGGGAGGAGAAGAGGAGTGGGGATAGGGGGAGGGGAGTGGGGGGAGGGGGCAATATTTGGGAGGAGGGGAGGGAAATGGGAAACGGGGAGCAGGTGGAAATTTTAATTAAAAAAGAATAAAAGAAAAAAAAAGAAGCAAGTACTTGCAGCTCTTTTAAGGGTTTCTGCCAACAACACTTAAATGGTGTTTATGAGCAGTTAGCTGCTGTCTTCTTGTTGGTGGATACACAGAGCAGTGGCATTAAACATGGATAGAACAGTTTCTTCACCATGAAACTAGACTTTCAAAGAAATGGGTTCAAAAACCTAAGAAATGGGCTGGAGCCAGTTGTCAAAGCTACAGCTTTTGTCCTAGCCATGCTGTATAGTAGATTAAAGTCTCATGTAATCATAAAAAATAAAAATATACAGTAAAGACAAATTCATAAAAATAAAACACCCTGAAACAGTATACGGTATGTTTAAATATATACTTTAGCTTGGGAGAAAAAAAGAAAAGGATTTAGTCCTTTAAAATAAGAGAGGTAGATACTGGCACATGCCTTTAATTCCAGCACTGGGGAGGCAGAGACAGAGAAATCTCTGTGAAAAGGAGATCTACAGGGATAATGACTGAAGATGGGATAGAAATATTGTAAGATCCAGAGAATCAAAGAATTTATTACTAGGCTGTGTTTCCTAGGAATGTCAGAAACTACACTTAGAAAGTCTCACCAGTTTGACTGCCTATTTATGGGCAAGAAATGGATAGCACTAAGATACATGCTCGTCTGAATGGTTGAAAGTTTAGGAGGCCTTAAACCAACACTGCTGTGCTTGTCAAATAAGCATTCCTTATGAAATACAGGGCAAAGTAACAGAGGTTGGGGAAGGTATCAGTGATTCCAGGGTTCTATCCCTCAGTGCAGCCTCAATCATTCCATCCAGACAACATTTCTGCAGCCAACTCGAGAACTACACCAGCTAAACCAGTTAGGAGATGATATTTATTCACCTAAACATGTAAAATTCCAGCTTGTAAGCCTTAACTCTGAACTAAGGAATACCAAAGTAACCTTTTAAACAATAAATACTCCATAGAATGATCTTCAGTAAATATGTTTGCATATGACTTATAAAACAGACATGAGCACTTGAAGTATAGCAAATAAGACTAGACTTTTAGTATATAATTTAATTAAATTTAAATTTATATTGTCATGAGAAGATAGTATCAACCTCATTGGAAAACATTGTCTTAGCATTTATTAATAGTTGCAGACTCACCAAGGCAGCCAGGCTGCTAATTGATCCATAGGGCTATCTAATAGTTATGGCTACAATAATCAGCAGAGGCAGCTTCAGGCACCATCACATCCATACTCAGTGTCATAAATCTGTAAGGGATGCTGGTTTATCTCATGGCCAGTTGATAAACTTTTAAGGGAAGTTTGTCTTGTTCTCTGACTGAAGCACTAAAAGTAGGCTCTTCTATCAGTTATATTTTTCCTTTTAGGTGCCATGGATTTTTGCAACCAGAAAGGTATCTCATCTCTTACCAAGGTGAGGTTGTTTTCTTCTAGCAATAAATGTATCCAAATCAGAATCTCATTTAAGAATATTGTACTGTGTTCATATAACCTGCATAGAAGTACTTTGCTTTATTCACATCACATAAAAATTTTAAAGTTTCATCCTTCCATTTTCAACTGTGTTACAATATTTTATAGCTATTTTACTGATTTCTCCTTCAGGAGCATTTAATAATGTGTGTGTGTGTGTGTGTGTGTGTTTCTCTTATATTTGTAAGTTTTTCAGGCTTCTTTCTACATTCAGTTGTGATGATACCCCATTTTTATTATTGATAAAAAGAAAATTTGAGTAAATTGCTTTCTGTACTACATTAATCCATGAGTTTGATTCTCAGAGCACTTATAAAACATTCCAAGCACAGTTGCAAGTGATCATTATTGCAGTCCATGGAGTAGAAGAAAAATCCAGAGAAAGACAGGGTCTCATTGACCTTCAAAATATACCTTATTCAATAAGATCCATGGAAGAAAAATTGCTTTCTCAAAAACAATACAAAGAAAAATAATGTAAAATATATCAGTGTACCTATTCATAAATCTTGAAGTGGATCTCCACATTTTTAGATAATACACATTCACTAGATGCCCCTTAACATGTTCACATGAAAAGAAGATGACTTGAATGTGAAGACTTTTAAAATTGTTTGAGATTAATTTTGGACACATATTGTATCCTATAGATTAATCAAAAAGCTATTGAAAACAGCGTATATTCTGTTCTTGCAGGTAGAGTGTTTGATGTAAGTTTGTTATGTCTACATGGTCTATAGCATAAATAACAAATGATCTCACTCTTTCCCTTACTGATTTGTTCTCTGCAAATCTAAGTAATATACTAAATTTTCTTCTATTATTGCATTGCTCTACTTGTCCGTGTATAATTATCCCAATACTTAATTCCCATTCTTTAGAGTTCTGATGTTTGGTTCATTGATCCTAACAGCTTTTTGATTTTCCTAGTGATTATTTCTATGTTTGGAGAAGTTAAATCTTGCTGGATCATGTCTCTTTTCACTTATTGGCTTTGCCTGCAATCTTTACCATCTTTCTCATTAATAGGGTCTCAATATCCAAGTTGACATCCAATTTGCACTTCTCCAGAGGTATCTCTCCTCTTTAGTCTCAGACCATTTTGCTCAAATAATTTTCAAACTGACTGTTCTTTGGATACATGCCCAAAAAGATTAGTTCTTCAAATGAACATTATGTAATTTGTACTAAGCCCTGTATTGTAGTGTAACTGCCTTGTTGACTCAACTATTTTCAATCTGTTGATTTTCTTCACCTATGATTCATATTATTATTTTTGCTACTGTCTGGGATACTGAGTAAATTATTCTTAACTTTTATATAGGTCTTGCCTGCATGTTTAGGAAATGATTTCACTTCTATTTTAGTTTTACAGGTCTGTTCTCTGTCATCATTTGTGATTCTTATAAATAATTATATCATTTACACAACTTTAACATTTTTGAGGCACTGATTATTTTTTGATTATATAATGGCTATTGATCTATTCACAGTGCTTAGTGTTTAAACATGTCAGCATTTTTTTCTTCTATATTCTTAGGGTCAGCTATAGATAATAACTGTCTTCAGGCAACATACTCTGCAGTATTTATGCAGTGCCTATTCTCCAATCAAGCTGTAAATAGGACGCTATTGATACATCTTCAACCGGTTTTTCCTCCTCAGGACTGTTTTGATGATAATAATTTCTAATGATAACTTCCAGGAGACTATCTGTTTTTGTGTCTATGTGAGTTCCTATGGCATTTGTCTTCCTTGACTTCATTATTTACTTCCACTTTTTGGTTATTAAGAAAAGTGTAAACTAAACATAAGAGGGAAGGTGTACAATAGGAGAATGCTGATGTGGCAGTATTTCAATATAATAGTAAAAATTATTCTTTTTTATTTTTTAATTATTAATTCCAGCTTATCATTAACTAGCTCTTACAACTTAAATTAACTCATAATTCTTGTCCATGTTTATCCATGTGGCTTGGTACCTTTTCTCAGTAAGTCATTCTCATCTTGCTACCTCTGCATCTAGCTAGTAACTGCATCTCTGCCTTTCCTCTTCACAGAATTCTAAAGGTCCACTCTTTACTTACCTATTCAATAGATTATTTGAAGTTTATTAAATTAATTTTTTTAAAAAACAATTTTTCTCATTTTACATACCAGACCCAGTTCCCACTCCCTCTCTTCTGTTCCTTCACTTTCCTCCCAACCCCCTACCCACTCCAAAGGGAGGATAAGGCTCCCCATGGTGAGTGAATGAAGTCTCACACATTGCTTTGAGGAAGGACCAAACACCTCCCTACTATTTCTAGGCTGAGCAAGGTATCCCTCCAAAAAGAATGGGTTCCAAAAAACTAGTACAAACAGGACAGATAAATCCTTGTCAAACTACCAGTGGCCCAGTCTTTACCAGCCATACTACTGTCACGAATATTCAGAGGTTCTAGTTTTATCCTAGTCTGTTTCCTTCCCTGTCAGGCCAGAGTTGGTGGCTCTCATTAGCCCAGGTAAACTGTTTCAGTGGGTGTCCCTATCATGGTCTTGATTGGTTTGCTCATATTCTCACTCCTCTCACTTTTGAGGTGGACTTTGGGAGCTCAACCCAGTGCTCCACTGTTGATGTCTGCCTCTGGAAGCATCAGTTACTAGATGAAGATTCCTATAGTGGCACTGGAAAAAATAATACCTTGATGGCTGGTGAGATGGTCTTGTTGTTTTGTAGGTTGAAATATCATCACTGCCTGTTGGTCTCTCATTTGAATCCTTTCCTTGTTTAACACTTGCTTTCAAAGTCACAGGCATATAATTATAATTGAAAGACTATACATGAATCTAAAGAATCAGCATGCCAACATCAAATTAAATGGAGATAAACACAAAATAATTTTACTAGAATCAAGAATAAAACAAAGCTCCCACTCTCTCCACATCTAGTCAATAAATAATTTGAAGTTTAAATTCTTGAAGCTAAACTTCAAGTATTGTGCTTTAATGTGTGCCTGTATCTATAAGCATATCTGATGTTTTCTAGGACCTTCTTAAAGTGAATGATAAACAAAAAGATGTTGGGTCACATGAATTGATATGTCAATATCAGAATTATAGTCTCAAGAAGTAAAAAATAATTTGATAAGTAAAAAAAAATCTGTCTTTGGCTATAATACAATCCATTAGAATAAAAAATGACAAGCAACAAAAAAATTATTCATAGAAAGATGGGCATTGATGTTCAGTTTAGCAAATCAACATATATGTTATCGAAATCTATCTCCATGTAGGCAACAAAAGTGTCTGACTTCAAATAGGAGATTCTTCAAATAGGAAGAAGGTATCACAGCTGAAAGATACGGCACTTTTCTCTCCATTACAAATGTAGAGTCAACGAGAAGAACTCCCCCTCTTAAATCAAGTAGGGTCTTACCCAGGGAGCATTTTCTTGTCCCATAATATTTTTAAAAGTTAAAAAGGCATACAATTGTTCCATGTGAATCCTTAGTTTTAGTCACATATGCCCATGGTCTTAAAAAATAAAACTACTGTATTTGAGGAACTAAATATTTAATTTTAACTTCTGTTTTTTTATACCATACTCTTAGCATATGCCATATTATGCTACTTTTAAAGGATGATGATTATTAGGCTTATCACTATGCCAAACAAGGTAAGAAATATGAGACTAGGTTCTGCTTCACAGTCACTACACTAAGCTTTTGAATGAACTATGTCTGCCATAGACATAGTAGCTATATCCCTGGAAACTCTGCTAAAACTCCTTTAGGTGGACTTTTAGACTTTTCACTTTGAATGAATATATGTACATATATATATCATAATATATATTCAATGTGATTTGTATATATTTTATATGAATGTACATATTAATTTCAATATATGTACACATATTCAAAGCAGAATATTAAAATAATGGTAATAACAAAATACCACCAATTTGATATGTCAGCATTCCAAAGGTTGAAACAGGGTATAGACAAAACTTCCTGTAAAAGAACCTTTGAACAGATACACAGAACAACTGATATGTCATTCAGTGGTGTGGAGAAGTTGAATTGTTCTCAGAACAATATTGGGCCCCCATAAACATGCTTTCAATAGACTACTTCCTCATACTTGGCTGTCCTTTCCCCCAAAAAGTCTTTTCCCATTATTGTTTTAAATTGATTTGTATTATAAATCCCTCAATGTATGTGTATGTCAGAGCCTCCACCACCCACTATTAACAAAATGCTAATCTCCCAACCCCCACATAGAAGTGTACAGCATTAATTACCTAAATTTCCCAATTCCATCAATGTAGGCTTTCATTGGCCTGTGTAGATCTTGTCTGCTGCATCTGAGATCTAGGACCTGAAAGAATGGGGCAGACTACTGTCCAATGTTTTAGACAACCTTACATCAGTGGGAATGAATTCTTATACAAGAGTGAAACAAAGAAACCAATTCTCAATGGAAAGTTTTGAGTTAATGAAAAAAAAGTGATCAGGAAAACTAAATAAATGTCAGTTAGTACATAATAAATATTAACAGAGCTGCCCTTTACAAGAACTTTCTCAGGATAGACCAATTTAAACACAGTTTCCTGATACATACTATAGATTTTATTTGGGAAAGCATAAAGCAAATAAGAAGACTATATCCAGATTAAGGGTATACTAACCAGATTAGATTCTGTTGCTATGTTCTGAATTCCAATAAGAATAAAAATATAATATAAATTGAATATAAATGTTTGTTGCGTGAGGAATGAAATTGTATTATCAGGGAACAAAATTCACCTGACATAAAAAAAGCATTGCTTTTTATGGGGCCTCACTCACAGTTCCCCAAGGGATAATCCACCATGCATCATTCTTTTGACCATATTCTGACATCAAAGTAACAACAAATATTAATTAATATATAGATCCAATAATAAGATCAATAATGCACATGGTAGAATACTTATAATGATTTACATAATGGTCATACTGACTTATATTATAATGGGTGGTTTACCTCTCCTTAGAAATATATTCATTATGATAGTATAGTACCTGTATGATTAGCAGAATTGAACTTTTTTGTCACATAATTTTTTTTTTTTTTTTTTTTTTTGGTTTTTCGAGACAGGGTTTCTCTGTGACTTTGGAGCCTGTCCTGGAACTAGCTCTGTAGACCAGGTTGGTCTCGAACTCACAGAGAGCCTCCTGCCTCTGCCTCCCTAGTGCTGGGATTAAAGGCGTGCGCCACCATCGCCCGGCTTAAGGTATTTCTTTTTTCTTTTTCTTCTTTTAAGATGGTTTCTCTGTAGCTTTGGTGCCTGTCCTGGAACTAGCTCTTGTAGACCAGGCTGGCCTCGAACTCACAGAGATCCACCTGTCTCTGCCTCCCAAGTGCTGGGATTAAAGGCGTGCGTCACCACCACCCAGCTTGTCACATAATTTTTAAACATTTGTTTGTTTTGAGAAATGGATATTTATTTCTGTTGTACAATTTTTAATTTATTCATTAATATGATTCACTTTTCATTAAGGACATTGGATATTGTTCTATAATGTTTCCTTTTGTTCTTTTATTTTTTATTATTTGAATATTATTATTTCTGGTTTTCTCTCAAGGTTATGTTAATAGTGTAGAATGTACTAAGGTATAGTCTTTGTCTTTTATGCTGTATAATACAATGAGGAATATTTATGTTGGTTCTTCAAATGTTTTTTAGAATTCAACAATTTAAGTGAGTAGGACAGCTTAAAAAAAACCCTACAATCTTGCCCATTTTGTAGTATTTGCTTTTATCTCTGCAAATATTGCTTTTAATATTTTTGTCTCATGCCAATGTGCTAAAACGACATAATTACATCTGCTGTGATTACCTCTACTGATATAACAATAGGAGCTCATACTGAAAGCCACATGTTCAAGTCTGTACCTCTCATTTTCCCTATGTACATTGAATAATGACTCTCTGTGAAACTGTTATCATGAGGGAAGTTGTTTGGACAAACTGATTTATTTGGGTCCAGAATGTTGTCAGTGTCATATTATAAAAAGGGGCCGAATGTTCCGAATGTTCACTGTTTTCTCCTTCTTCCAATTGGCAAAGACCAAGTCATATGTTTTCTTTTTTTTTTTTTTTTTTTGAATTTGTCCACATTACTCATTTGTCACACTTTTGGCAATGTTATTTAGTAGCCTAAGATTTTGGATGATTCTGTTTTTCCTGGAGATTGGATATAAACTAAATGCAAGAACAGATGGATGCACTGGTTACTGAGGAGTTTTGGTGAACAAACTCTCTAAGCAAGAAGAGAAACAGAATTTCTCTTGCATTCAACATGAAGTACAATGCTTGAGATTTTTAACTTGATCAAGGAGAATTCATGAAAACCATACATATCTCTGTGACCACAGTATCCTGAATCTAACCCTCCTTTTGTTTAGAGATTAGGCAGGTAGCAGGGCAATAACACACACACACATATACACAGACATCAATATATATATTCCTCAATAAATTATTCAGAGATAAACAACACAGCAATGCTACACTCATATGTAAATCTAAACTCTCCAGGAAGACTATCAACAGAAGACCATGGCTGGAAAGACCATAATTCTTGGAGTCTGCATATGCTTTAAAATTGTAAAGCAAAGCCAGCACAGCACTGTCAGAAAAGCTGTCTAAGGAGAACAAAAGACCCTGATGTGAAACAGTGCATCTAGAAGGCCAGAATTTTAGCAAAGGTCAAGATGAAGGACTCTCTGCTTCCTTCTCCAGAAGGGGCACCATATTGCTACATGATGAAAAGGGACTGAACCTCTGAAGTGTCTGCAGTATTGCAAATAGTGTCAGAGAAGAGGGACGCAGCTTTGAGAGTCCTTTACCTTGTTCATACCCTCACTCCTGAGAACACCCATACCAGTCACCTTCTAATATCAACTTGGAAACAAATACTCCCAAAGAAGCAATATCTGAGAATAAAACCAACAAAATAAACCTCCACATTCTCACACCATCTCAAACACAATGATTCTGATGAAATTACATACGATTCTACTGTTGATGCCATTGCTACTGTGACCCTGACAATGCTAACCAATGATGCTCTTAACAATACTACTGACAATTTGTGCCTTGCTTTCTAGTTTCTGATGAAGCTGATCATCAGTTCTTTAAAGAAGCATCTATTAAGAACCTACTGATATATCAAATCACAATCTGTAAGAAAGAATTTTATAAAATGCAGAATTTTTAAAGGTAAATATTTCTCTGAAAGATGACACAGTATATATTGAATTCTGTACATAAATACAGAATTTATGTATTATTTTTGTAATATTTTTCCATTAAAACCTACTATGCAACAAAAAAAGAACAGATCAAAAATCATGAACCATGATCAATAACACTTCAACTAAGCGCTTGTCAATATTCTACTGAGAGGAAAGAATGGAGTAGAACCTGGTTAAACAATAGGAACGGAGGAATTGGAAGAAGTAGAGGAAGCGTAAATGATAATCAGGAAATAACAGGTGAGAAAGTATTTTTTAAATAGAAAGAGAAAACATAAAAATGTATAATATAAAATAAACAAAGCACTGTTCTGTTTTCTCAAAACAGATATTTTAAGTTATGAACATCCTAATTATTACTGTAGCTATCACAAATCTTTGGAAGTAGCTAAGGAACTATAACAATAAATGTTCACTAAGTTAGAATATTGAAAGAAGGAAAGACTTTTTCAATGATGTTTTTGTTATGGTTAGGCACCACATGGAGTACACAGAGTAAACAGAGAACAATATGTCAACTCTTAGACATCAGCTAATGTGAGTACTAAAACCTCTGACACCAAGGAGAAATCTTTATATTTTTTTAAATGTATTATCTAACAAACTTTTTCGAAGGATGTATAAGATGAGGTAGGAAAGAAACTAATTTAATTGTATTTTAGTGTTTCTTCCTCCTCTCCCTTTCCTCCTATTCATTTCTGTCATTTCCTCCTTGTCTTCACCTTCCATGATGCATAGTAACATAGTTGATATACTTCACATTAAAAAGGTCATCTTAACAATATATACATCTTTATGACAATTAGGAAAAAATAATATAATATTTTTTATATAGTGACTTAAAATAATTTATTTGGGAATCAATAGCTATTTATGATAAACTTCTAAGGAAGGAAAACATAGTCATAAAAATACCTTACTGATATGTATTGATTTTAAAGGTCAGGAAAATAACATAATCATAATTCAACATTATTATCTCAGATTACACAACAGAACAAAATGTTTACTATAATGACTTACATCTAAAACAATAACAAAGATATGCCTATTGTATTAAAAATGAGCAATGAAAGGCATGAAGTAAAATATGTATACACAATAATAAAAATCACAGTATAAATATTTAGAAGTAATTATAATAAAGTATGTACATACACAAAGAGTAATGGTATTGTCCCTTTATGTGAGCAGGCATTCAAGTGAATATAGATTTTATCTGTGTCATAACATGATCCACTTTCAAAAAGTATTTTTATATGTGTGAGAGTTTTGTTTTTATGCTTGTAAGATCATTGTGTGCTCTCAGAGGCCAGAAAACATTCCTGGAGCCCCTACAACTGAAGATAAAGATAGCTGTGTGTTGCCATCTAGATGTTGAGAATCAAATCCAGGTCTTAAGTATTAATTAGCATTGAGTGTTATTAATCACTGGTTTGTCTCTCCAGGTCCATAAACTATTTTTAAGTATATATAGAATCTTCAGTTTGCACATAACTTCAATATAAAGTAACCAATAATCCTAGAGTTGATAAAATTGATTCACCCACTCAAGAATTTACAAATAAAATCCAACAACAGCAAAACTAAGAAAATGTGACCCGCAAAAATGTGGTATTGCATCTTCTCATTTGTTTTCTTTAGTGCAAAATCATATTAATTAAGTCAGTGTGTATAATACATGCACAGATTCACATGTATGAATCAGACGTCATAAAATACCCACAGGAAGTAGATCTTGCACAAATATAATTAAAAAAATAAACAGAATTGAAGATAGATCACTTTTGTTGTGATAATATTTTGTTTTGCTTCTAAAAGTGTTCTATGGGCAGTTCTTCAATAATACCACTGATGAAAGTAGGTTCAAAACAGCCTTGTACTGTATATAATTTTAAATAAACAAATCTGCATTTCACTTCACACAGTGGGATTGAAAGTCATACGATGATGATTCACTTTTGTTTGAAACTTATAAGTAAACCACTGGACATAGGAGCCAAAACAATTCTATGGGAAGTGCTGCAGACAGCTGAGAGCATCAAAGCCCATAGTGACAACTTCAAGGCACAACAGAATATCATGTTTAGGCAACTTTCTCTTTCTCTGTCACTCATGCTCTAGCTTTAGTGAGAAAAGCAGCAATTTCTTCTATGGTCAGTTTCTTTCAATAATAGTTCTCTGACATTTAAATACTGGTGCTTAGAAACTAATTGGTTACATTTAGATGATTTTTGCTTTGAATGTCCCCAATAGTTTCTGCTCTTCTATACAATTTCCCCATGGTGATGCAACTCAGAATAATGACAGGAAACAACTCAGTCAAGGCAGAAAAGAAATTGATACTCTGTATTGTTGTAAATGAAGAGGAAAGAAGATAGGGTACAGAAAGGACTGTTTAGACTCTTGTATAAAAACAAATGTCTCTTCGAACTTTTGAAAATTACTGTGACTTGTGAGAAAAAGATTCATTGAGTGAGGCATGACGTTGAGCAGCTGAGGCAGTTCAGCCTTTCACTTCTGCTTCCATGAGGTTTATATTATGACTTGTATCACTGTGGGAGGAAGACTACTAGTCTGTAGACAGTAATAAATTCCAGTGTCTTCAGGATCTAGGCTGCTGATGGTGAGAGTGAAATCTGTCCCAGATCCACTGCCACTGAACCTAGATGGCACTCCATTTTCCAAGTTGGATGCACGGTAGATCAGGGGCTTAGGTGGTCTCTCTGGTTTCTGCTGGTACCAGCTTAAATAATTGCTAATGCCCGCACTGGCCTGACAACTGAGTGTGACTCTTTCTCCCAGAGATGCAGACAGGGAAGATGGAGACTGAGTCATCAGGATGTCACATCTGATACCTAGAAATAGAGACATAATAAATATCCACAGAATTAAGCATCATTGTAGAGGACTACCCCAAATTGCCAGTCAAGAACCTAGATAGAAGTGGGAGGACCTTGGTCTTCCTGTAGAGCAGGGAATTTGGACTGCTCTTCAGTATCGAGAGGGAGGGGGAGTGGACTGGGGGAGGAGAAGTGGAGTGGGGATAGGGGGAGGGGAGCGGGGTGAGGGGGCAATATGTGGGAGGAGGGGGAGGGAAATGGGAAACGGGGAGCAGTTGGAAATTTTAATTAAAAAAGAATAAAAAAAAAAAGAAAGTTGATCTAACTGAAAAAAAAATCACTGTATAACAGCAAAAATCTCATTTTAGTCTTATTTTACCTGGAAACCAGAGCAACAAGAGCCAAAGGAGCTGAACAGGGGCATTCAGGTCCATGCTGAGTACTGAATTCAATGTCAACTGCACAGGGTCTGACTGGTATATGATGAAGTCCTCAAGGCTGTACAGCGAGTGCATGCAAATCATTGGGAATCAGTTAGTCCTGGGCACAGCTGCAAATCTTACTTAGTAACTAACCACAAACCCAGTGTCTCCAGATGGTCAAGGTCAAACTCCACATGTGCCTACAGAAAATGCAATTCTTTTTTCAGTTTTAAAATTACAGATGAAAGGTTTCCACAGGCAGCCAAAAGAGGCAGAGGGAGCCCTCACTCTCACTGTTAGAAGTCTCACGTGAACATCAAATTACTCAACCATAACGTACATATAGAAAATCTGTCAGAACCATACAGTCTCCCTGATCTCTGAGTCCTCATAAAACCTGGTTAGTTGATTCTGTGAACCATGTTATCATCCAGTGAATTCTCTGGATCCTCTGATCTTTCCTCTCCATCCTCTACAGGACTACCAGAACTCTCCCTAATGCTTTGGGACTCTGTATCTGCTAAATTGTTTGCTGAATTAAGATTTTCTGGTCTGTTTGATTTTCTGTGAATTGCAAAAATGGAACAGGTGTTATGCATAAGCACAAGATGGTAAATAGGAGATTCTCTCTAAAAGTTCACTTAGAGGAAAATCAATCTTTTGTCACCAGGACTAACAAGAGATGGACCAGACCAGCCCACCTCCCTTGGCTTCTAGATGTTGTCCTGGAAATGTATGAATAAATCATCAGTGAAATTATGATTTCTAAAAGTTCTAATTTATTTAAATTGTTTGGATCATATATGTGTGCAACCTGATACAAGTGGGGATCTCAGGATATAAAAAGAACTACAGAAACATTAGATATGTGCCCCACATAGTGCCACATGTGGGAGGAGCTTCTGTGCACTTCCCAGCTTGTCTTGACTCCTTAGCAATGAACACTTACCTTTTCTATCCACAAGAGAAAGGTAAGGTTTCTCTTTCATAATGCTCAGGCTCAGTGGGAGAACATGTGATAAGGTCATTATTGTGGGTCAGAATTAGTAATAAGATGGTATACAAACAATATATTATTTAATATAGTAACTTAATAATTATTTATAGACTGTGGGTCTAATGTTCATATCTTCTTTTTTTTTTTTTCAAAACCTCTTTCCTCTGAATGTAAAATACACTTGATCTGAAATTTTTTTCTGACTTTGTATGATGCTCTTTGGTTTTGGACTTTGAAGAACAGTGAGAACTGAACTGTGGGGAGCAGGCTCGGCATCATTAGGCAAACCTCTGAGGTGCTTGTTCCTATAAAAGTAAGGAAACCATAGGCTCAGCACTAAGTAATGCCAGATTATACGCCTATGATGGTCTCAATTACTAAAACCTATCTAGTCTTCTGAATCATTTTGTAGAAATAAATGTATATTTTTTTCTGTTGTCCATGAAAGATTACACTTCATGTGTAAGTCTGATGACCACATTAAAATTTCAGAATTATTTTTATTTTTAAAATTCTTCTTGAAAATTTGAGAAAATGCATCCTTTTATATCTATGTTTTGTGGTGGAGAATATCCAAAGTTTTTTTGAAAATAGCTTTTGTAACTCCAATATCAAAGAATGATTAGACTATTGAAAATTAAATCATTTTATTGAGCAAATATGTAGTGGTTTGAAAACAACATAGTAAAGAATTTTGACTCACTTGAGAAAACAGAAGTAGGCGCTGTACATTGTAGAGTATAAAATAAACCAGGAAAACTTGCAGTCTCTTTGCATTTAAAGTCTTAAAAACAAAATAATTTTTAAACGTAATGGAAAAAAGTATTCTAAGAGTTGGAGAAACAGTCAATACTGTAAGTAAAATTATATATCCCAGTAGCAGACAGAAGAAGAGAAATAGAAAAGAGATAGAAAGAAAGCCAAGTCCTTGGGTTAGTCATAGAGGTAAGTAACGAGCTGTTAGAGAAGGTGGAAAGGAACTTCAGGCAACAAGTAGAAAAGTCAAAGAGTAAGTACATGCATGCTGAGGAAAAAAAAAAAAACAGAAAGAGAAAGGGGCAATTTGAACTTTTCTTAGTAGCTTAGAAAAGCTACCATGCAGTCCACTGAGACTTCTGCAGGAGATTTTACCATGTAAGTCTGGGAAGAACAAAAACACACTGAACACTAAGTAGTCCCTCTTTCTGTGTTTTCTTCATTTAAGTCTGCTGTTATTATCAGTCATCCAGAATATCAGCAGTCTCAGAAACAAGATTGAATGTTTCAATCTTAATATTTGGCTGGAGGAGACATTAATAGTAAAGCTAAGTCTAAAACGAAGTTATGGTATCAGTCTTGCATAGATAGATCTCCGTAGTAGAAAATATGGAATGAACAGATTTATGCAGCTGTTTAGGAGATCCAAGTATTAATAAAGACCAGCTTTTTGAGGGAAACAATGTAAAATGTCTTCTTCTTTTCAGCACTAGACAAAAAGGACATCGTGTGAAATTAGAGATAGGTCACTGAGTACACAAAAGCAATTGTTTTCTAAGACAGAATCAAAGACACATGCATTAAACAATTTTTAGAATGACTATGAAAAATCTGCTTGGACTGCTCCCTAACTTAAAGAAGTACAACACACACACACACACAAACACACACACACACACACACACACTCTCTCTCCTATTGATACTCAAGGAATTTTATTCATTAAATGTCTGAAATCCAGCTTATGAAGGTTTCTGATATTTGTTGGTCCCAAGAAAACCATTCAGGGATATGATTAACAAATCTTAGAAACAATTATTCTTTGAGATATATTAAGATCTAATTGCAATTACACAGACCCTGTGAAAAGAAAGTAATATAAACTTTGACAGCAGTGAGTATCAGCGACATTTGAGTACCAGCCTCAGTGTCCCCTTTGAATTCAGAAAAAGACATACAGCAAGCACGGGACACAGATCTGAGAGAAAAATGAATTCTCCACTATGTACCTTTTTGCCTCAGTTTCCTTATTCTTCTCCAGTTGTTCTATCCCTATTCTGTAAATTTCCAGTTTATAAGCACAAAAAAGGGCAATTCTCTTAGCTTTAATGTCCCTTTATCTTTGAAGGTCCCAAATGTGATCCTCATGAAAGACTCCTTTCCTGACTGCATGTCCTGCCAAATGGAAGATAGGTGCAGGGAGGGAGATTCTAGCGTATCTCAGGGAATGAAGCAGAGCTCAAACTGTGGAACCAAGGTTATTGACTGTGTGAATAAATTTCTCACTGGAGGTTCTTCAAAATGTGTGTGTGTGGGGGGGGGGGGGAAATGACACAATATGTCAGTACATGGGAAAGGTTTGTGCCCAATAATCCATACTCTGCTGAATCTAGCACAATGGGAGAATACTTATGGATTCACAAATGATATACTGTGAGAATCAGTAGGTATGCAAAAGTGCCTTAAAAATTGGGCTTATCTCCATCAGAATGCAATGACTCTGGTCTGTCTGCCTTCTGTTCTATCAGTTGGAATCTCACTGCATGATTTCTGTGTACCTCAGCAAAGGACTAAGCATTTAAAAATAATTTGCTAATTTTTTATGTTATAAATGCTCAGAAATGTACATAGTATCTTTGGTGTTATTCTGTGCTATATCTTCTCCATACTCCCTTTTCTCCCCATTCGCATTAGTCCCTTTTCTACAAAAATGTGATGTTTGAATCTAGTGGCAGCTTTATAGCAGTTCTCTGCACACTCATGTATACTCACAGGTGCTCTGCAGGAACACTGAAAATGGGAGCTCTCAACTGGTCAATGAGATAAAATTAAATGGTGCTGTTATTAAGGTATTGGCTCCAGGCACATCCTAGTCTGCACTTTCATCTTTAGCTGGGAATCAGAGAACTTCACTGTACCCTTTTGCTATTTAACTCCCCCAGTCATTAGAAACAGGTCCCACTTTTCAAATGTGGACTCTGATTCCCCAGGGAGACCATAGTATTTATCCATTTTGTTGGGAATGAAATTCCCCCTGTAACACCCCACCATGCTATTTCCTTTGGTTTCTCTATCCACAGTATTAATAACTGATATAATAAATACCTTATTTCTCAGTTATTCATCTTAATATATTCTGAAATCATAATGCCACATCCAAAACTTAAAAGTTTGTTCATATAGAAAGTTTCATTTTTAATTTGTTTCATATGAACACAAGTGATTATATGTATCTATATAAAATGATAAACACATATGAGAGTGCGATAGTTGTCATTCTGGCATTCATTAATGCCAGTAATATACATATCTTCAGTTGAATTTTGTTTTCTGCAATCACAATAGCTTCCTTTCCTTTATTGTTAAAAACCATTTATTTATTTGGATACAAAGAGAAGAGAAAATGTAAAATTTCTGGGAAAATAGCTATGGCTGGCAGTGGCACAGGGGTTTATTTCTACTGCATGTACTGGCATTTTGGGATCATATTCTCTTTGGTATACCTTGCTCAGGCTAGATATAGTAGGGATGGGCTTGGACCTTCCACAAAGCGTTGTGCCTTACCCACTCTTAGGACTAGACAGGAGTGGTGTGGAAGGGTGTGTGGAGAGAATGAGAGGAGGGGAGGGAGCAAGAATTTGCATTGGTATTTTTTTAATCTAATAAAGTAAAAAAAATCCGCAAAACAAACCAAACAATCCCAAACTGTTATTGATTAGAATTCCCCAGGAAGTAAGACTTAACCCTTAAATTCTCTGCAAGAGTCTTTAAGAATGTAAATATTGCTTCCAAAACACAGTAAGGACAACTAAATAAGGAGAGGAAGAGTTGCTATGGGTCTTGGGGGAAGGAAAGCCTAAAATGTTTCAGATGAACAGATATGAGATATTGGGTGCGATAAAATATTAATGATCAATTACATGGATTTTTACCAAGGATCTCTTCTGCTTGCTTTTGATGCGCCTATCTTATCTTCCCACTCTCCTTCTCTCCCTACCCCTGTGTGTGTGTGTGTGTGTGTGTGTGTGTGTGTGTGTGTGTGTGTGTGTGTGTTGTAGGAGACTGTTAGTTCCTGGACACCCTGACTCAAAAGAATTACACAGAAACTATATTATCTGGAATAATGTCTGGCCAATACCTTATACATATTTCTAGCTAACTCTTATATCCTAAACTAACCCATTTCCATTAATATGTGTATCGCCATGTGGCTGTGACTTACCAGATAAAGTTCTATCCCCAGTGTCTGTCTCCTCTCTGGAGGAGACATGGCATCTCCTGACTCTGCCTATTCTCTCTTTATTTATGTCTTCCAGCCTGGCTATGTTCTATTAAACCACTGACTGAGAGCAACTTCTTTATTCAATAACCAACAAAAGCAATATATATACAGAAGGACTTCCCACATCATGTGTGTGTGTCTGTACAGTGTAAACCCTAGGACAATCCAGAGGAAAGGTACTGATGGGGACAAGAAAAGGAGAGTAGGATGGAAGAAAGGACTTCGTTGGAAGGCTGTCAAAGAAGGCTTTTAAGAAACAGCTTTTGCTCCTCTAAGCCATCCCTTTCCAACTGTAAACACTTCATCATGTTGAGGCAATCTAATTTACCAATTTTATATTCATTTATGTCAACCATAAAAACTATTCAGGAATTTGTTTAATGGCCCAAAAGTGAAGAAAGAAGAGGACCTGAAAAGGAAACTAGGTCTGTAGGCAGTTTTTTCATTTTTATATGAAAAAATTATTTGTATTTGTTAGGGCTTACATTGCTGTGAAGAGACACCATGACTACAGCAACACTTATAAATGAAAACCTTTAATTGGACTGTCTTACAATTCAGAGTTTTAGTCATCATGGGACATGGCAGTTTGCAGACTAACATGGTGATGAAGAAGGAGCTAAGAGTTTCATTCCCCTGTGAGGTCCATTCAGTGTTCTCATTATACAAGACATTTTTGTGTTTCGTAATAGTTCAGTTTTCATAGACAATTGCCTCATACCCGCATTCACCAAGACCATATGCATTTTTCATTGTGTTAAAGTTTTTTGTTTGCCATTTATGTAGTGTCTGTTTTAAAGTGGTTGTTAGCATCATCTCCCCAAATCAGTGCTTTTTGTTACTGACCCTGTTAGTACCATTCATTGCATGTACATAGTGATTTCTGAATGTATTCTAGTATGCTGGAAAATCAGTTAAAAACTCTAGCTTCTTCAAGTGACCCTAAAGAAATTTTAGTTTTGTTTCCTTGGCAAAATAAAGAAAGGACCAAGGCTTCACTTTGAGATTTGTGAAATAATGGTTTGTTGCTTTTATAATTACGGTCAGAACAACTGTCCATTCTTATGGGGCATGGCTTATCCTCTGCTGCCACATCCCTTCATTGCATAGCCCAGAGAGTTTCCCAGGCCTTCCAATGGCATTGTGGAATTCTGACGTCACACTTTCTGATTTCAAGGACAGTGACTAAAATTTCCTTCCATACAGTCACCTTTCAGGTGTTTCTCTACTGGTTTCCTTGCCTTACACCTCATATGGATAGTTTATATGTCAGATGCTGACTTTGGGGCAACTTATATACTGATTAGGGGATCATGCCTTTGGTCACTGCTAGATTTTGTGCACAGTGTCCAATTCTGCTACCTCTATTTCTGTTCTGGGTATTTATTCATATTTTGACATATGTTCAGTAACACATCTCGCTTCAGATTATCTTCCTCTGATTAATACTATACACATTTATCTTTGCATATATTTGTTGGTTATTCCCAGATTCTCTGCTGAAACTTGCTGTTTTTCACACCTGCTACTTTTTCCTATTAAATTATATTTATCTTTTGATTGCTATATAAGCACTTTAACAACTTAAGAGGAATGTTGGGTATATTTTCCTTTCTCTGTAGCTTGTATTTTGACTTTGCTTGTAATAAACACAGAACAGCTCCCTCTTTAAAGGGTAGAAGACATAGTTTTGTTCTTAGGTCAAACATGAGTGACCAGGACTTAGAATCATATGTGGATGTAGGTCATTCCAAATTCCATCCATGTTCCAGTGTGGAAATGGTTTAATGAAATCTTTATAGTTATGAAACAAAGAAATGAAAGCCAAACATCAGGGCGTCTTTCAAACACATTGATATTACATCATGTGTGTGGGGGGGAGGGGTGTTACAACAAAGCAGGGAAATACTGTTTGCTTACATTCTGCAGTTTAGGCTAGTAGAAGCTAATGGCCATAGAATCTAAAAGAGTTTTGCTGAAAGTCACAGTGTGTTAGGCCAGACACTTAGGCAGGAATAAGTGGCTAGTCAAGGGGATATGGTCAACCTAAGATAATTTGTCTTAGGTCTGTAACATTCCAACTCTGGATAATCATGAAGTACTAATAATCAGACATTGGTAATCTTTCATAAAGATATGATCTTTTTTTCTTTTTGGTAACTAGTTCATGATTTTTATCATTTATCAGGTGGAATTTTTTCATATTTTTCTAATAAGAAGTTCTATATTGCTATAATGCTGAGTATTAGTTGCTTGCTTTATTTCTGTGACAAAATACCTGACCAAAACCAAACTCACCCCCTCTCTCTGTGAAGACCTAACTAAAGGAAAGGTTTATTTTCAGTCAAGGTTTGAGGGTACAGTCTATCATGGTGGGAAGTCAGGATGGCAGGGGCTCTAGGGACTTGGTCACATATGCAATGAAGAAACAAAAAACAGTACAGAAAGCCACAATCAATCAAAATGCAGAATTGTGGGGCCCAGTTCCAATAGATACATCTACAAAATACTTCTGTATCTGAGGCTCAGGGAACATTTCCAAAGAGGAGATTATAAGAGCTAGAGGATCAAAGAGCTTGCTGTCAGATTTTGTCTTCTAGTAGTATAAAAAATTGCATCTCTAAAGTATCACAAAAAATGAACAGCAAAACCTGAGTAGAATAAAGGTGATACCAATTGACCCACCAACCTAAAAGGGGAAACTATATGCAACTGAGGTCTGCTGGGAGAGGAGAGATGATCTTCCCAAGGAAGAGTGCACTAATTGGTTATCCAGTGTCAAATGATCTGCCTGAAACATACATCTAGTTTTTATACATATATGTGTGCAGTAACAATTATTGAAAAAAGAGGCTATGAATTTGAAGGAGAGAAGCAAGGAGTATATATGACAGTTTGCAGAGAGAAGGGATAAATGTAATTATATTATAATCTCAAAAATGAGAGGAAAGAAGGAAAACAAAAGAAGGAAAAAAAAAGAAGCATGACATGGAGCAGAAGCATGGCGGTAGAGAACTTATTGACTGTGGGAGACTTTAAGCTCACTTCCCAGAAAGACACACACACATACACACAGTAGTAACTGTGTTTTATCTGGTTCTCTTCTTTTGTTTACTTTGACAATTAGGGCAGATCTTAGCTCAGCTGACCTAATCTAGAAAACTCTGTCACTGTTATACCCAGAGATTAGCCTCCAAGGTGATTCTAGGTCCTATCAACTGCTCTCATCATATCCATATCAAATTTATCAAATATTTTATATAAACCTTTGAGGTTCCTCAAATTGATTAGAAATATGTACTTTTATTCAAAACTCATAAAGTATCTACTTTAAGTATTTGTTTTGTTAATTGTTACCATACTAGCAATAGAAAGATGAAAGCTTTCTCATGATATCAAATTTTTCTCTGGTTCAATGTAAGCTCTAAATTTTGTTTATACATAATTCACTTACAAAATTCAAATGAAACTATTCCCAATATTTTATTAAAGATAGACATGTTCACATTGTATTATAGTATATCTGCTACTTCACCATTCATTTCCCCCACTTTGGAACCCCTCTTGTCCACATTAACAGTGTAGTATGTCCTAAAATTTTCCTGGTTCATTGCTTTACATACAAATACATGGAATGGAGAAGTGTGTATTTATCTGCTATTTGTTTATTACTATGTTTTCTGTTATTAAATTGTTGATATATTTATGTTTAAAAAGAAAGGGGAAAAGAGAATAATAGGCAGTGTTAAGTGTGGAGATTCATGGGAGGAAAAGTCTAAGGAGGGATTGGGGAAGGGAAAATCATCATTGAGAAAGTAGTAAAAATTTCATAAAATAAGCTATTATTTAATAATTTTCATACATATTCTCACTAATATAAAAAGATTTTGAGTAGAGTTAATCTACATCTGGCATTATGCTCATCACAGAAGCAATAGGTTGCCAAGTAAAAATACCTGAGCCAGGTTTGGGATAATTACCTTCAAAAAGTAGATGAAACACATATTGAGGATCCCCAAAACAGTGAGGGTGATGTTCACTATTCTTGGTTACTGTAGTCATTTGAATGAGAATGTACCCCAGGAGTTCAAGTGTTTGAACACTTGGTCCTGAGTTTCTTTCATTGTACATATTGGAGGTTTGGGCTTATTGGAAGAAATATGTTACTGTGGCAAGTAAGTTTTTATATTTCAAAGAAATATATCGTTTTTTCTTCTTTATTTCCTTCATGAAATTCAAGAATTGATCTCTCATGTGTTGCTCCAGCCACCATTCCTTACCTCCACCAACATGGATTCTAATCTTAAAATATAAGTCAAAATAAAGCTTTTGATAAATTGTTGATATGATGATTATCACCAATATTGAATGCCAGATTGTAGTGAGCTGCATGAAGCCACACCTGATGGCAATGTAGAGAGCTGCGTGGAGTCGCACCTGATGGTGCTGGCTCCCGCCCTCCGCGATCCCAAAAGCGAGTGTTCTCTGTGATAATCAACTCCTATGGCTAAAGCCTGACTTATGCTATTATCATGCAATGACTGTCAGCTGCTTGCATATGCGTGGACCTATGGGCAGTGCCCACCTGGCAATCTGAGGTTGGCGGCCCAGGCCTACTTAAGGGCTGGGAGAGGTTTCCCCAGGGGAGAGGGGAAGAGAGAAGGAGAGAAAGAGAAGGGAAAAGATTGCTGTAAATAAAGTCCTGGAATAAACTGTAGCAAGAAGAGCTCCGGTAGTCGCGTCATCCTTGCTGGACAAGGGGGGCCGCGACACCAGATGAAGGTTCTAAGGTGATATGCAAGATATTCATCAGTATAGGATAGGGTCATTTCAGGTTCCCTCTCCTTAGTTGCCCAAGGTACCAGCTGGGGACATCTCCCTGGACACCTGCTAACCCCTCCAGAGTCAAGTTTCTTGCCAACCCTAGGATGGCTCTCTTAGTTAGGATATATACTTCGCTGCTCCCGTATCCTCCCTTCTTATATCCCAAACATCCCAATCCCCCGAGCTCCTCCCATCCTCCCCTTCTCATGTTTCTCATCCCATTTCCCCTTTGCCCCTTGCCACCTCACCCGCAAGTTCCCAGTTTTTGCCCTGCAATCTTGTCTACTTCCCCTCTCCAGGCAGATGACTATATGATTTTCTTTGGGTTCACTTTCTTATTTAGCTTCTCTAGGATCACAAATTCGAGGTAGAGACAGAGTCTCAATTTGGAGCTACGGTCTGAGCTCTTAAGGTCCAGATGAGGAGCAGAAGGAGGGAGAACATGAGCAAGGAAACCAGGACCACGAGGGATGCACCCACCCACTGTGACAGTGGAACTGATTTATTGGGAGCCCACCAAGGCCAGCTGGTCTGGGACTGAATAAGCATGGGTTGAAACTGGACTCTCTGAGCATGGCGGACAATGAAGGCTGATGAGAAGCCAAGGACAATGGCACTAGGTTTCGATCCTAATACATGAACTGGCTTTGTGGGAGCTTAGCCTGTTTAGACGCTCACCTTCCTGGACATAGATAGAAGACCTTGGTCTTCCCGCAGGGCAGAGAATTTGGACTGCTCTTCAATATCGAGAGGGAGGGGGAATGGTGTGGGGGGAGGAGAAGAGGAGTGGGGATGGGGGAGGGGACTGGGGGGAGGGGGCAATATTTGGGAGGAGGGGAGGGAAATGGGAAACGGGGAGCAGGTGGAAATTTTAATTAAAAAAGAATAAAAATAATAATAAAAAAAAACAAATATTGAATGCAAACTAAGATAGTTTCCAACCAGAATTTTATGGTGAGATGCTATTTCAGTAGACACTAGTCACATTTTTAAAAGAATATGAAGAAATCATGTCAGTTTTGACCATGAAAAAGGTAGATCCTCATGGTTATTTCTTACTGTACTGAATGGTGTTATATAAACTGCTGAGGGGAAAATTTGAACAGCCTTACAAAACTGTGAAACCCGTGAACTTCAGTAATGAACTGCATGCAAGATTGGATGGTAGGACAAAAGGTGATACAGATGTTATGTGTTATCAAACAGCTTTTTAAAATTGGCATGAAACTGTTCCATGTGGATAAACACATGCCTGATACCAGAAATCTGCATAAGAGCTAAAGGTGTCAGAACTCACAAATCCTTAAGAGAAAACCAACAATTATTATTTGACTAAAAGTTCTTAGCGTCAATAACTGGCCAAATTTTATCTCAATACATTTAGGTTAGTGCAGTTTCAAACCCCATTAGATGTGGAGACACAGAACTGCCTCGAATGCAGGCTCCTCCAGGGACAGATGAGACAATGTTGGGAAACTGTTGCTTGGCAAACCATGCATAGATGAAAGCAAACTTTCCCTGCCCATTTCTCAAACGTTCTTTCTGAATCTGTACCCTGATTAGGAAAGTGGCCTTTGAGCTCAGTTCTTCATGCTTTACCAGTTACAAAGGAGTGCTTTGCTCTTGTATACATTTTGCCTTGTTTCTATGTACTTTTTTTCATTTTTATTACTGTTATTAATTGAGGTATTGTTTCTTGCAAGGTGAGGCAAGAGTTTCTCATGATCATGTATGTGAGTAAAGGGGGGTTTCAGAGTTGAGGTAATGCTATTTAGTCTGTATAAAAAGCCATACAAAATTAAGCTTTTTATGCAGTTGTTCATACTCTGCATCCCCTGTGTTGTTCCTGATTTGCGTGAGACCCTTACCCAGGGACCCCAATGTACTAGATGTTGACAAGTGGTGCCTAAACAGGGACACTGAATTGGAAAAGTTAGAAAGGGTCTGAAAACATTAACCAAATAAGTAAACTTTATTACAGGGTAATGGGACAGGCTAAATCTTCTCCGTATCTGGCTATACTAAAACATTTACTAAAAATTCATAGTGTTTATTTTTTTTTCTGATAGAAATGTGTGTCAAAGTAATTAAGGAATATAATACCAGTTTCCAGAAGAAGGCACCTTAGATACAGATGCTTGGCAAAGAATTAAAACTAATGTTGAAAAAGCTGTGAGGGGGCTGGAGAGATGGCTCAGTGGTTAAGAACATTGCTTGCTCTTCCAAAGGTCCTGAGTTCAATTCCCAGCAACCACATGGTGGCTCACAACCATTTGTAATGGGGTCTGGTGCCCTCTTCTGGCCTGCAGGCATACACACAGATGGAATACTATATACATAATAAATAAATAAATAAATAAATATTTTTAAAAAAAGAAAAAAGAAAAAGCTGTGAGACAGGATGAGGAAATACCTGTTGGTTTGTGGTCTATATAGTCTATGATTTTTACTGTTTTCAAAGCCATGATGAAAGAGTGGTTAATGACAGATCTGGAGAAGGAGGCTACTCCATTCATAAAAAATTAAAATTAATCAGGTATAATTAAAATTAGTTGAAGAGCATATTAAAAATGATTTTTTGAGTAGAGTACAACCTAACATTCCTATTAAATTATTATTATTGGATACTTTTCAATATTCTACATGTATGTTAGCTCAAGATATTTTCTCCTTGAATGGGTTTACACAAAGCATACCTTTTCTAAAACAATAACAACTTATGAAGAAATGTTAGCCTATATAATTCAACAAGGGAGACAGGTCTAGATTGTTCTGCTATAATTTTTCCATTACCAAAAGAAAAGGTTAAATACATGTTTCTGCTTTCAGAAGCTTTGCAAATTTCTTTAGTTTCTTTTACTGGAAGCTTTGAATATTATTTCCCCAAAAGCAAATTGTGGGACTATTTACAGAAACAAAAACTTGTAATTAATGATGTTGAGCTGTTAATCCTTTACTTGTTGCCCTAACTATTTTTACTGATGGTTCCAAACCTAAAAGTGCTTATTGGACAGAATTTAAGTACTCGGTAGAATTTAAAGATTATTCTTCAGTACAACAAAATGAATTGCATGCTGTTATAAAGTCCTTCAAGATTTTCCTAAAGAATTAAAGGTTGTAGTTTATTCAGCTTATGTTATAGGAGTTGTACAAAATATTTTTAATGCTGTGCTTCATTCCACTAAGCATTCTTTGTTAATTTTGTTTAAACTATTACAAACTCTTATTCAGAATAGAAATTCTTGCATTTTTATTACCCATATACGATCACATACAAATTTGCCTGGATATCTTACATTTGGAAATGCTCAAGTGGATAAATTAGTAGCTTTTTCCTCTGTCAAGAATAACATGAACATTTACATACTAATGCTAATTATCTATTATCTATTATAATGTCCAATATAAAATTCCATTTCAACAAGCTAAACAAATTATTATAAATTGTCCATTTGTCGTCTGTTACATATACGTTCTATTCCTCAGGGGATTAATCCTCGAGGATCTCAATCAAATGAAATTTGGCAAATGGATGCTACTCATATTCCAGAATTTCGATGTTTATCTTTCCTCCACGGGACCACTGATACTTTGTTATCATTTATATGGGCTACCCCTTTGGCTGGAGAATGCACAAATCATGTTATACAGCATTTATTAGAAGTTTTTTCCATCATGGGTGTTCCTTCTCTTATTAAAACAGATAATTGACCTGATTGTTCTTCCAAAAAATTTGCTAAGTTCTGTAAATGGTATAACATTGCTCATGCTACAGGTATTAAATATAATCCACAAGGACAAGCTATTGTTAAACATGCCCATCATACTTTAAAACAACAAATTTAAAAAATTAAAAGGGAGGAAAAAGTAAGATTGTGGTATGGAATTAATGTGGGATTTTCAGAATAATGTGAGAACCATTTTACATCAAGTGTTATTCATATTAAATTTCTTGAATCTGTCCCAAGGGGATATTTTAACTAGAGCAGAGAAACATTTTGTAAACACCCCAAATGCTGAACTGACAGAAAAAAGTTTGGCCTAAAATTGCCATAGATGTTGAATGGCAGCCTGCATTGCTAAAGGTAAAAGGGAGAGGATATGGTCTTGTCTCTCTGCAGGACAGGCGACAATTATGGCTCCCCAGCCTCTGGATCAGGGCTCGTAAAGGAGCATAAGCTGAAGACAGGAGTGTGACATTATAATGATGGCCTTCTGGTCAAAGAAGAGACATTCCAGTATTGGCCATGGCAAGATTATCTCTATGAAAGCAACATTGACAACATCGGTCTTCATCCTTACAAATATGGGGCCAGGTGAAATCTCTTGCAGCACAGGGTCAGATTATTGTCCAGCAGTCTGGAAGACTGGTTACAGCTGAGCATCTTTTTCTGGCCATGTGTGCTCTGTTATCTGTAGCTTCTGTTCAGAGATCAGCTGTACGTTATTGGGCTTATGTCCTTAACCCACCAATGTTTGAGCCTGTCCTTTGGGGAGATACTGATGTGTTAGTGTATACCACTCCCAGTATCTTCTCTCCACCTTGTAATAATTTGGCTTGTCTGAATAATTTTGATGAGAATCCATATAATTTTACTTATGTGGATAAAAGGGAGTCAATATGCTTTGGAAATGGTCCTTGTTTTTCTATGGGATTTCAGCATTGGTTACAACCTGGTATTAAAAGCTGCAGATCTTGTACTTGTCTTAAAGACTTTCAGCATGGTTCATTATCAGACCTGGGATAATATTGTTAAAAATTATGAATTAGCATATCTTGTACCAGATTTTACATATTATAGTTTAAAATATCAACCATTAATTTTGAAAACTTGTTTGGGTAAATTTGGCAAAATAATTCTAACTAAATGGATCAATTGGGGCCCATATGGTCAATTTATTAACACTTGTTCTGTGGAATATCACCACTTGTGATTCGTTTAATGTTGCTAGGATGAATCAAGCTGAGAATGAAACAATAACTGGAAGCTGTCTTCCTGCAAGGGGAGATGAAGGAATCCGTGATAATTTCATTGCCTTACTCACAGCCCCTAATGCAATTCTGACACGTATTTGGAAGATCGTAGCTGCCTTAAAACTTGTTCAGCTTTTTAATGGATTATTTGTTGGAACAGCAGTATCCGCTTCTATTTATAAATTTACCTTGTTTGGAGTACTAACGTTATTGCTTGTGTGCCGTTAACATATGTATTTTTAGTTGGAAGAATCAATTTTACTACTGGAATTAGTTGTTATGATTGTCAGTTGTATTCATGTATTAATTCCTCTGTTAAGTTTAATCCTCATAATCAATCACTTATGACATTACAGCAGCATACACATATTTGGCTGCCTGTAAACTTGGGTCATTCTTGGGCTCAAAATCCTCTAGATCAAATTGTAGAATTCTTCAAAAAGATATTGAAAAGAACAAAGCACCTGTTAGATATAGTAATAGCTGTAATTCTTAACCTTATTGCTGTTGTTGCTACTGCTTTTGTGGCTGGTGTTGCTTTATATACATCCCTGTAGAGCAATGGCATAAAAACTCTCATGAACTCTGGATTCAGGAAGCTCAAATAGATGCTCGACTTCAGACAGAGGTTGATGTACTTAAGCAAACTGTGGGATGGTTGGGAAAGAAATATTTATCTTTGCAAGAACAAATTACCTTGCGTTGTGATTGGAATTCAACCACATTTTGTATTACTGATTTGACTTATAATGATTCTTTACATAAATGGAAGGTTATTCAAACTTATCTTTTGGCAATGCCTCTGCTTAATCTTTCATTGATAACTTACATGATGATATAGGATTTACTTTTGCAAAATCATTTCCCAATTTGGATGCCTCTACCATTGCACAAATTTTTGCTGACAAATTGACAGGATTAGATCTTAAGGGATTCTTACAAAGTATTCTTCATACCTCCAGTGGTATGCTTATTGTAATCATTCTTATGCTTTTTTATTTTTGATTATGTATTAGTTTTGTATTTGACCAAATGCAGAAAATTTGAATACTTTATGGTTAAAACTCCTTTTAACTTCAAATAAAAATAAAAAAGGAGGAAATTATGGGGACACAGAACTGGCTTAGAGTACAGGCTTCTCCTGGGACAGATGAGCCAAAGTTGGGAAATGGTTGCTTGGCAAACCAAGCATAGATGAAAGCAAATTTTCTTTGCTCATTTCTCAAACATTCTGTCAGAATCTGTACCCTGGATAGGGAAGTGGCCCCGGAGCTCAGTTCTTCATGCTCTACCAGTTACAAAGGATTGCTTTGCTCTTATATACATCTTGCCTTGTTTCTATGTACTTCTTTTTATTTTTGTTACTGTTATTAATTGAGGTTGTGTTTCTTGCAAGGTGAGGCAAGAGTTTCTCGTGATCATGTACATGAGTAAAGGGGGAAATCAGAGTTGAGGTAATGCTTTTTAGTCTGTATAAAAAGCCATACAAATTAGAGCTTGTTAGGCAGTTGTATTAAAAATGAGCAATGAAAGGTATGAAGCAAAATATTGGTAAACACATTAATAAAAAAACTCAATATTATATTTTAGAAGTAATTACAATACAATATGTACATACACAAAGAGTAATGGTATTGTCTGTTTATGTTAGCAGGCACTCAAGTGAATACAGATTTTATCTGTGTCCTAACATGATCCACTTTTAATCTGTGCAAGTATTTTGTTTTTCTGTTTGTAAGATGACTGTGTACTCTCAGATGCCAGAAAACATTCCTGGAGCCCCTGAAACTGAAGTTAAAGATAGCTAGCTGTGTGTCACCATCCGAATGTTGAGAATCAAATCCAGGTCTTCAGTAAGAGTGTCTTTAACTACTGGTTAGCTTCTCCAACTCAATGAACTATCTATCTATCTATCTATCTATCTATCTATCTATCTATCTATCTATCTATCTATCTATCTATCTTCTCCAGATGGCAAAAACCTCAAAATATAGCAACTAATAATCCTGAAGGAGTTTCTAAAATTGATTCACTCACTCAAGAATTTACAAATAAAATCCAAAGACAACAAAACAAAGAAAAAGTGAATGCCAGAAATGTAGTATTACATCTTCTGACTTGCTTCTATTAGTGCAAAATCTTAGTAATTAAGTATGTGTATATATACATACATAGATAAGCACATATATGAATGAGACATTATAAAATACGAACAGGAAGTAGATCTTGCACAAATGTAATTAAAAGCAAACAGAATCGAAGATAGATCACTTTTGTTTTGTTGATATTTTGTTTTGTTTCTAAACTATTCTATGGGCATATCAGTTCTTCAATAATACCACTGATGAAAGCATGTTCAAAACTGTTTTGTACTACATATAATTTTATCTAAAGAAACCTACATTTCATTTCAAACAGTGAGATTGAAAGTCATATAATTGTGGTTTAATTTTGCTAGATACTTACAAGCAGACCAGTGGACATAGGAGCCAAAAAATCCTATTTGAAGTGCTGCAGACATCAGAGAGCATCAGTTCCCAAGTGACAATTTCAAGGCACAACAGAATATTTTTAGGCAACTTTCTCTTTCTCTGTCACTTATGCTCTAGCTTTTGTGAGAAAAGCAGTAATTCATTCTACAGTCAGTTTCTTTTAATAATATTTCCCTGTCATTTAAATGCTGTTGCTTGGAAACTAATTCATTACATTTAGATGACTTTTGCTTGGAATGTCCCCAATAGTTTCTGATCTTCTGTATCACCCCATGGTGATGCAACTCAGACTGCTTATGGGAAACCACTCTGTTAAGGCAGAAAAGGCATTGATATTCTGTATTGTTGTAATTGAAGAGAAAGGAAGATAGGGTACAGAGAGGACTGTTTAACCTCTTCTACAAAAACAAATGTCTCTCTGTGAACATTTAAAAAATCCTGTGACTTGTGAGAAAATGTTTCAGTGAGGCATGACATCGAACAGCTGAAGCAGCTTAGTTTCACACTTCTGCTTCCATGAGGTTTATATTATGACTTGTATCACTGTGGGAGGAAGATTACTAGTCTGTTGACAGTAATAAATTCCAGTGTCTTCAGGCTCTAGGCTGCTGATGGTGAGAGTGAAATCTGTCCCAGATCCACTGCCACTGAACCTAGATGGCACTCCATTTTCCAAGTTGGATGCACGGTAGATCAGGGGCTTAGGAGCATTCCCAGGTTTCTGCTGGTACCAGCTTAAATAATTACTAATGCCCTGACTGGCCCGACAACTGATAGTGACCTTGTCTCCCAGAGATGCAGACAAGGAAGATGGAGACTGAGTCATCAGGATGTCACATCTGATACCTAGAAATAGAGACATAATAAATATCCACAGAATTAAGCATCATAAGAGAGGACTTCCCCAAATTACCAGTAATTAATCACTATATAAAAGTGAAAATCCCATTTTAGTCCTATTTTACCTGGAAAGCAGAGCAAGAAGAGCCCAAGGAGCTGAACAGGGACCCTCATGTCCATGCTGAGTACTGACTTCAATGACAACTGCACAGGGTCTGACTGGTATATGAGGAAGTCCTCAGTGAGTGCATGCAAATCATTGGAAACCAGTTACTGCTGGGCACAGCTGTCAGGCTTATGTAACTAAGCACAAACCCTGTGTCTCCAGATGCTCAAGGTCAAACTTCGTGTGTGTCTACAGAGAATGCAATTCTTTTTTAAGTTTTGAAATTCCAGATGAAAGGTTTTCACAGGAAGCCAAAAGAGTCAGAGAGAGCCCTCACTCCCACTGTTAGGAATCTCACAGTAGCATCAAACTACTCACTCATAACATATATACAAAGGATCTGAGAGACATATACAGTCTCCCTGATCTCTGAGTCCCCATAAAACCTGGTTAGTTGATTCTGTGGGCCATGTTTTCATCCAGTGAGCCCTCTGGATCCTCTGATCTTTCCTCTCCTTCCTCTAAAGTACTACCAGAGATAGGCCTGATTCTAAACTTTGGGACTTTGCATCTTCTTATTAGTTGCTTGAAGATCCTCTGATCTGTTTTATGTTCTGTAAATTGCAATAATGGAATAAGTGTTATGCATAAACATGAGATGGTTAAGTAGAAGATTCTCCATAACAGTTCACTTAGACGAAAATCAGCTTTCTGGCACAAAGACTAACAAGAAATGGGTCAAACCATCCCTCCTCCTTTGGCTTCTTAATGTTTTCCTGGACATGTATGAAATATCACGAGTGTAATTAGGATTTCTAAAAGTTCTAATTTATTTCATTTGTTTGGATCAGATACATGTGCAGCCCGATACAAGTGGAGGGTCTCAGGATAGAAAATAGAACTATAGAAACACTGGATATGTGCCTCACATAATGCAAGGTATAGGAAGAAGCAAGAGGTGCCAGCTTGTCTTGACTAATCAGCAATGAACAGTTCCCTGGTCTATCCACAAGAGAAAGGTAATGTTTCTCTTTCACAAAGCTGAGTCTCAGTGGGAGAACATGTGATAATGTATTTGTAGTGGGTTGTTAGTCATGATGTACACTTTCTCAGAATTAGTAATAATGTTATAAAAACAATAAATTATTTAATATGATAACTTAATATTTGTCTATAGACAGTGAATCTAATGTTCCTAACTTCTTTTTTTCAAAATTGCTTTCCTCCAGATGTGAAATACACTTGAAGTGAAAACTTATTTTGATTTGGTATGATGCTCTTTGGTTTTGCACCTTGAAGATCAGTGAGAACTGTACTGTGGAGAGCAGGATCTGCAGCACTATGCATCCCTCTGAAAAGCTTGTTCTTATCAAAATAAGGAAATCCTAGGCTCAGTACTAAACAATGCCAGATTATATGCCTATGATGGTCTGTCATACTAAAACCTATCTAGTTTTCTGATTCACTTTTTCTAAGAAATAAATGCATATTTTTCTGTTGTCCATGGAAGATTTAACGTATAAGTCTGATTACCATATTAAAATTCCAGACTTCATTTTTCATTTTTAAAATCCTTCTTGAAAATTTGAGAAATTGTACCCTTCTGTATATACATATTGTGGTGGAGAATATCCAAAGTTCTTTGACAACATGTTGAAAGGAAGTATTCTAAGAGTTGAAGATTCAGACAATACTGTAAGTAAATTGTATATCTCAGTAGCTGACTGAAGAAGAGAAATAGAAAAGAAGTAGAGAGCCGGGCGGTGGTGGCGCACGCCTTTAATCCCACCATTATGGAGGCAGAGGCAGGCAGACCTATGTGAGTTCGAGGCCAGCTTGGTCTAAAAGAGCTAGTTCCAGGACAGAAACCAAAACCTACAGAGAAACCCTGTCTCGAAAATCAAAAAAAAGAAAGAAAGAAGAAAGAAAGAAAGAAAGAAAGAAAGAAAGAAAGAAAGAAAGAAAGAAAGAAAGAAAAGAGAAAAGAAGTAGAGAAAGCCAAGCCCTTTGTGTTAGTAATAAAGACAAGTAAGGAACTATGTTACAGAAACTGGAAAGCAACTTCCAACAACATTGAGAAAAATCAAAGAGTAAGTACATGCATGCTTAGGAAAAAGACAGAAAGAGAAAGGGGCAATTTGAACTTTTCTTAGCAGCAAGGAAAAGGTAGCATGTGCTCCGTGGAGACGTCTTAAGGAGATTTTACGATGGTAAGTCTGGGAAGAACAAAAGCAAACTGTGCACTAAGGACTAGTCCCTCTTTCAGTGTTTTCCTCATTCACTTTTGCTGTTACAATCAGTTATCCAGAATATCAGCAGTCTCAGAAACAAGGCTGAATGCCTTAATCATAATATTTGACCTGAGGAGACATTGATAGTAAAGTCAACTGACCTATAGTCTCAGTCTTGAATTGGTAGATCTCTGTGGGAGAAAATATGGAATGTTCAGTGCTGTGGGAGCACATTATGCTCCTTCAGCCAATAGCCTTTAAGATACCATCCCAATTGGGCATAGCCTCTTATAGTTTAAAAAGCAGCAGGAACTGTGCAACCACTCTCTGGCTTCTGGCTCCCATACTGGCTGCTAGACTCTGTTTCCTGTTTGCACTCAGAGGACTGTTGTTTAGGATGGTGATCTGTAAGTTTATCCCCTTAAATAAATAACCCTGTTTATTATCAATAAT
Organism: Chionomys nivalis; assembly: GCF_950005125.1. NCBI lineage: Eukaryota > Metazoa > Chordata > Mammalia > Rodentia > Cricetidae > Chionomys > Chionomys nivalis. The sequence goes on from NC_080086.1 coordinate 82,748,474, forward strand.
TCTGAACTGGTGTGAGAATGTTTTACAACATCAGTTCAGGCATATGCAGCTATTTGAGAAGAGACAAGCATTAATGAGGACCAACTTTTTGAGAAAAATAATGTAAAATATCTTTTCTTTTCAGCACTGGACAAAAAGGACGTCAGTGTAAAATTCTGGACTAGAGATAGGTAACTGAGTATACAAAAGCAATTGCTTCCTTAACAAGAGAGACACATGCATTAGAAAAACAATTAGAAAGACTGTGGAAAATCTGCTTGGACTGCTTATTAATGTACAGAAGTACAAAACACACAGAAACAAGCAGGCTCTCTCTTCTATTGATACTCAAGGGATTTTATTGAGTAAAAACATAAAATCCAGCTTATGAAGTTTTCTAATATCTGTTGCTCCCAAGAAAACCACTCAGAGATATGATCAACAAATCTTTGAAACAGTTATTCTGTGAGATATATTAAAATCTAATTGTAATAATGCAGAGACTTAAAAAAAAGAAAGTAGTATAAAATTTGACAGCAGGGACTAATAGGGACATCTGAGTACCAGCCTCAGTGTCCCCTGAGAATTCAGAAGAAGACACAGAGCAAGCACGGGACTTAGACCTGAGGCAAAATGAATTCTCCAGTATGTACATTTTTGTATCAGTTTCCTTATATTTCTCCTGCTATTCTCCCCTATTCTGTAAAGTTTCCATTTTATAAAAATAAGCAAAACAAAGGCAATTCTCTTAGCTTGGATGTCCATTTATCTTTGAAGATCCCAAATGTAATCTATATGAAAGACTCCTTTCCTGAGTGCATATTCTGATAAATGGGAGATAGTTGTGGGGAAGTGGTTTCTAATGTATCTCAAGGAATGAAGCAGAGATTAAACTGTGGGAATCATGGTTGTTGATAAATAAATTTCTCACTGGAGCTCCCACAGAGTGTGTGAGTGGGAATGACACAATATAACAGTACATGGGAAAGGTTTGTGCCCAATAATCCAGACTCTGCTGAATCTTGCACCAAGGGAGAGTGCTTACGGCTTCAGAAAAGATCTACTGTGAGAATCAGTCATTATTCAAAAGGTGGTAGGCACAGTGCCTTAAGAACTGGGTTTATCTCAATCAGAATGCACTGATTCTGGTCTGTCTGAATTCTGCTCTATCAGTTGAAATTTCACTGTGTGATTTCTGTGTACCTCAGCAAGGGACAAAGCAGCATTTAAAGATAATTTACTGAATTCTCATATTATGAATCCTCAGAAATGTACATGTTGTCTTTGGTGTTATTCTGTACTATATCTTCTCCATACTTCCTTTTCTCCCCATTCTCATTAGTCGCTTTTCTACAAAATGTGATGTTTAAGTCTAGTGGCAGCTTTACAGCAGATCTCTACACACTCACAAATGCTCTTCAGGAACATTGAAAATGGAAGCTCTCATCTAGTAAATGAGATGAAATGAAATGGTGCTGTTCTTAAAGTACTGGCCCCAGGCACATTCTGAGTCTGTGCTGTCATATGTGGCTGGGAATCAGAGAACTTGACTGTACTCTTTTGCTATAAAACTCCTCAAGCCATTAGAAATAGGTCCCATTTTTCTCATGTTAGCTCTTATTCCACAAAGAGACCCTTCCATAATATTTGCCCCTGTTGTTGGGAATGAAATTCTCCTGGCAGCACTCCACCATGCTATTTCCCTTGGTTTGTCTATCCACAGCATTAATAACTGTTATAATAAATACCTTACATCTCAGTTATCCCTCTTAGTATATTCTGTGGTGAATAATGCCACACCAAAAACCTAAAAGTTTGTTCATATAAAAAGATTAATTTCTAATATTTGTCATATGTACACAAGTGATTATATGTATCTATATAAAATGATAAACAAAAATAAGAGTAATAATATAATAGTTGTCATTCTGGTATTCATTAATTCAAGTATATACTTATCTTCAGTTGCATTTGGTTTCCTGCAATCACAATAGCTTCCTTTCCTTTATTGTTAAAAACAATTTTTTTATTTGGATAAAAAGTAAAGGAAAATTGTAAAAATTTTCAGAAAATAGATATATCTGGAGAAAATTGTATACTGTAAGGTAAACTCTAGACCTGTGTGCTTGATTTGAAGTAGTTGCTTGTTGTTATATGTTTATCACAAATATTATATGCAAACAAAGACAGGTCCCAACCAGAATTTTATGGTGAGATGCTATTTTGGTAGACACTAGCCACATTCTTAAAATAATGTGGAAAAATCTAGTCAGTACTGACCACAGAGAAGGGAGACCTTGATTGATTATTTCTTGCTGTAATTAAAGGTGTTATATGAACTGTTAAGGGGGAAATTTTGAATATTCTTACAAAACTGTGAATCTCATAAAGTGCAATAATGACCTGCATGTAAGATTGGATAATAGGACAAAGGTGCCACAGATGTTATGGGTTATCAAACAGCTCTTTAAAATTGTCATAAAGCCTGCACCATAGGGAAAAACATATGCCTGATGCTGGAAATCTGCACAGGAGCTAAACATTTCAGAACTCACAGAACTCAAGAGTCAACCAAATATTATTATTTTGATTTAAAAAGCCTCATTGTAAACTATTCTCCAAATTTATATATTGAAACATTTAGATTAGTGCAGTTTCACACACCATTAGAGATGTCTCTTTCTGTAGTAGATGGTGGCTGAGCTAGAGACTAACAAATGGTAAAAGTGCAGAGAATAAGTAATAGTGTTCTGCTCAAACACAAATAGGGCATCTCTTCCATATTCCATTTCCATGGTCAGGGGACATTACAGAAAGGGTAGCAGAAAGATTGTAAAAACAGGTTATTTATTGCTCATTTGTATTTCATTTTTTGAGTACTATTTCATTATGGATTAGGTTGTTATATTTCTTGTTGATTAATTGCTTATTTGCACTTTTAGTTCTTTGTTTCTTTTACATAATAATTCCTTGCTAGATATATGAGTTCCAATTATTCTGAGGACACATCTACTCTTTATATTGAATCACTCAGCAACTTCCTCTCACAAATTCTCATAGAATTTCTCATTTGTGGCATAATGAGAGATCCTGTGCTATTCCTTGAGCCTGGCCTAGCAACTGCTCATTATAAGCAAACTTGAAACTAAGAATGAGAAAAAGAAAATTTATTCAAAGAGGCTACTTTGGGAAGTGAGACAAATGTATCCAGAAATGATATTAAGTCTTCTGCAGTCCTGAAATGAAATTAAGGTTTAAACACAGGGACAGAGATATACACACTGAAGTGGTTCTGCTCAAGATGTGTTCCTGTCTACCACTGAACATAACTAAATGTCTAAATACACTTTTCTCATCTTGTAAGTCACTATGTGACATCGCCTGTGTGCAGATAAGCTGCTGCCAGTCTTCCTTACAGCTTTAATTCTCCTGAAAACTTCATTTTCCTAGGGTTTCATTGTTCTGATACCTAAAAGTCACAGGAAAACAAGTGTCTCCTAAGCATGTCTTCACCTTGCTGAGTTCCCTATATTGCATCCAAAACAAGAAATTTTTGAAACAGCTTTATCATTTCAAGTAGGGCACGTTTTGCTCAGGTTTATGTCACCATGGAAAGATATTCTAAAATTTGCTGACAGCAATAAACACTCAGATACTTAATCTCTACACTAATGATTTCCAGTGTGAAATCAGGTCTGTACTCACTGCCACTAAAATAGTCTGGGACTCTTGAGACAAGTGTTGTGAACACATAGATTAGGAGCTGAGGAGACTAGCCTTGCTCTGCAGCTACCAAATGAACTAAGTGTTTCCATTACTATGTAGGAGACTCTTACTAGACCTGCACGAGGTGAAATCTAACTCTCTAAGAGTAACAAGATTTGTGAGTGCACCCTGGAACTACACAATATCTCCACTGTTTCCTGAAGTAACAGAAATGAAAGGTTATGTACAAATATAATGACACAGTAAATTATTTTTACTTTCTATCTGTATTTCCTACTTATTGTGTTCCTGACTGATTCATATTCTATAACTGTTTAGCATAAAACCCCTATGAAGAGAGAGCCCTGAGACTCTAGAAATCACCTGGACTTTCCACTTTGCTACTTGTCAGAGCTGACACAAGCACACAGGTTCTTTTCTCTGAATCTTCTTCACTTTACAAGCCCATTTCCTAAAAACAATTCTGGCAATCTCACATGCCAGGAGCCATCCTCCTTGGTGGACAGATCCCAGCAGAGGATGTATGGATTTGGCAGAGGAATGAGTAAGCAAGGCCATAATGATCAGGTGAACCTTGCAGTCTGATTTACTCATAGCCAGAGTACTTCTTTATTTACAAAATATTTAGTAATTAGGTATACATTCATGTTGTTCCAAAACATAGATGCTATCAGTTTTGGTTTTGCACAGGTATTTCATTTCATTTTGCTTATCTTTTAGTCATCATTAGTAAACTATGACAGGACAGAAGTTATCATTTTCAATCATTTTCCTTAAACTTTTGACATCTTTGAAAAACAGAGTTATCATTTTTTTTACTCATTAATCCCATAGCCCACATTTTTAAGAATCTAGAGGCATATGCCAAGTTGTTCTCAGGATGGTTATTTCTTTGAACACAAGGACATTTGACCAAAACAATCTTCAAGACATCCCGAGCATATTGCCATCTCCCAAGCAGTGTATTATTAACTCTTAATCATCAGAGTGCCCAAGAAATATCCTCAGGACCAATCTGCAGCAGTTGTTATACAAATCTAGCAAAACATAATATTTGTATTTTATGTCTTTATAGAATACTTTTATCATCTTTTCCTATTATTCTTTGTGCATCAATATAAGTCTGTGTAGAACAGAGGTAGCTTCAGCTAGTCTAACTTTGTTGCTCTATATGTCCACATATTTGCCTAGGGGTATAGTGGGAAGAGGTTTGTAATCTGAACTATGGCCAGCTCCTCTAGCCCACTGAATCTTATTGACCTTTTAAGTTTACATTGTTTTGGTTATCTTGTTTCTGAGTAAGTACAGGGACAGATATTTTAAAAATGTCTCATAGCCTTATAAAGAGACCTATGGCTTATTTATGTGTGTCACAACCTCCAAAGAATAAAGAAGACCTTCAAGTAAATAAGGGTATCTCCATAAAAAAGGGGTAACAGTCAGTTAGGGACTATCTTGGGTAAGCTTGGAAATAGCATTCCTGGGAGAAGGCACAAATTATTTATAAGAATTTTTTCATTAATACAGTATCTCCAAAGTGTACAAATATTAATAGTCTCCCAAGTATGTGACAGATAGACATGGAAATCAAAGGTGGTTTGGCAGTAATCATGTGTCCTGCCTTTAAAATTCCTCCAAATTTTGCTTCATAAATATTTGTTTTAGGTCCTATATCTCATGCTCATTGATACCACTTAAGTAATATTTTCTATATATGACTCAATTTTTATGATGCTAATTCCACCAGGAAATCACCATAAGTTTCATTTTTTTATATCAGCTTTCACAAAAATTGTTGCATTGTCCCAGTTCTAGGCTTTGGTGAGCAGCTTTTACCAGCAAAGATTTCAAATATTAAAAATGTCAGAAACAGCCCATCCATCCTGGGCTCCCTGCAGAGACTCTACTCCCTGCAGACTGCTTCTCTGTTCCTATTCCACCCAGCTTGCATCCAGAACCCTTCTTCCTTCTGCCCCCTTCCTTCTTTGGGCACATAACACCACCTAGCTCAGCCTGTCTGGGCACTGGGGGCAAATCCTCAGGGCAAATAGGCGGGCGGGAGTTCCTTTGTTTCACTGGCCTGCCTGCACCAAGCAAGGTAGGGCTTTGTTTACGAACTACCCAACCAGCACGGAGAGCTGATCTCGGCACCAGGAGAGCCATCATTGGGCATGGAGAGCTAATCTTGGCACCAGGAGAGCCATCATTGGGCACGGAGATCTGATATTGTCACCAGGAGAGACATCATTGGAGCACCAGGAGAATCATCAATGGGGAGTACCATCACTGGGAAGGTACAACAGTAGGCAACGAGACCTGATCCTGTAAAAGAAGATCCATAGGAGAGCATTCAGAGGAAGAGATGGGCAGGCGCCAATGCAAGAATTCACCCAACAATCTGAAAAATAATATGAAACCACCAGAACCCAGTGACCTCACAACAGGAGGACATGAACACCTTAATAATGAAGAAGTAGAAAAAATTGACTTTATGAAAATGATTGACGCCCTTAAACAGCATGTAAAAAATGCCCTTATAGAAATGGATGAGAAGTATAACAGAAAGTTTGAAGACTTCAGTAAATCAGTGAATGATACCCAAGGAAACCAAGGAAAAACAATCAAACAGATAATGGAAACAGTTCAAGAATTGAAAACTGAAATGGAGGCAAAGAAGAAAACACAAACAGAAGGCTGGATGCACATGGAAAATCTAGGTAAACGAGTAGAGTCTACAGAAACAAGCATAACCAACAGAATACAAGAGATAGAAGAAAGAATCTCAGATTCTGAAGATACCGTAGAGAAAATAAACACACTGATCAAAGAAAACAGCAAGGCCAACAAATTCTCATCACAAAACATTCAGGAAATCTGGGACACAATAAAAAGACCAAACCTAAGAATAATAGGCGTAGAAGAAGTGGAAGAAGCGCATCTCAACGGTCCAGAAAATATATTTAATAAAATTATAGAAGAAAACTTTCCCAACCTAAAGAAATATATACCTACGAAGGTTCAAGAAGCATACAGAACACCGAATAGGCTGGATCAAAAAAAAAACATCCCCTCGCCATAAATAATCAAAACACAAAGCATACAGAACAAAGAAAGAATATTAAGAGCTGAAAAGGAAAAAGGCCAAGTTACTTATTAAGGTAAACCTATCAGACTTACACCTGACTTCTCTATGGAAACCATGAAAGCGAGAAGGTCCTGGATAGATGTACTGCAGAAACTAAGAGACTGTGGATGCAAGCCCAGACTACTAGACCCAGCCAAACTTTTGTTCACTATAAATGGAGAAAACAAAATTTTCCAGGATAAAAACAAATTTAAACAATACGTAGCCACAAATCCAGCCTTACAGAAAGTAATAGAAGGAAAATCACTAACCAAGGAGTCCAACAATGACCAAAATATCTCAGACAACTAGAGACCCTTCACCAGCGCAACTCGAAGAAGGGAAACGCACAAAATTTACTACTAAAAAAATGACAGGAGTTAACAACCACTGGTCATTAATATCACTTAATGTCAATGGACTCAACTCACCTATAAAAAGGCACAGACTAAGAGATTGGATACGAAACAGGATCCAACATTCCACTGTTTATAAGAAACACACCTCAACCACAAAGACAGACACCTACTCAGAGTAAAGGGTTGGGATAAGGCTTATCAAGTAAATGGACCTAAGAAACAAGCAGGTGTGGCCATACTAATTTCTAACAAAGTTGATTTCAAACTTAAATCAATCAGAGGAGATGGAGAGGGACATTTTCTACTAATAACAGGAACAATTCATCAGGATGAAGTCTCAATCCTGAATATCTATGCCCCTAATATAAAAGCACCCACGTACGCAAAAGAAACATTGCTAAAACTCAAGGCAGCAATCAAACTGCACACATTAATAGTAGGAGACTTTAACACTCCTCTCTCACCAATGGACCGGTCAATTAGACAGAAACCTAACAAAGAAATAAGAGAATTAATGGAGGTAATGAATCAAATGGACTTAACAGACATCTATAGAATATTCCACCAAAATAGGAAAGAATATACCTTCTTCTCTGCAGCTCATGGAACCTTCTCGAAAATTGACCACATACTCGGTAACAAAGCAAATATCCACAGTTACAAAAAAATATCGGTAACCACCTGTAGCTTATCAGATCACCATGGATTAAAGCTAGAATTCAACAACAATGCTACCCCCAGAAAGCCTACAAACTCATGGAAACTAAACAGTCAACTACTGAACCATACCTGGATTAATGAAGAAATAAAGAAATTAAAGTCTTCCTTGAATTCAATGAAAATAAAGAAACAATGTACTCAAACCTATGGGACTCTATGAAAGCAGTCCTGAGAGGAAAATTCATAGCACTAAGTGCCCACTTAAAGAAAACAGAGAAAGCACACATTGGAGACTTAACAGCCCACCTGAAAGCTCTAGAAAAAAATGAAGCAGACTCACCTAGAAGGAGTAGAAGACTGGAAAGAATCAAACTAAGGGCTGAAATCAACCAAATAGAAACACAGAAAACAATCCAAAGAATAAATGAAACAAAAATCTGGTTCCTGGAAAAAATCAACAAGATTGATAAACCCCTATCCAAACTAATCAAATGGCAGAGAGAGAATTTGCAAATTAATAAAATCAGAAATGAAAAGGGGGACATAACCACAGACACAGAGGAAATTCAGAGAATCATTAGATCTTACTACAAAAGCCTGTATGCCACAAAACTGGAAAATGTTAAAGAAATGGACACTTTTTTAGATGAATACCATATACCAAAGTTAAACTAGGACCAGGTAAACAACCTAAATAGACCCGTGAGTTGCGAAGAATTAGAAGCTGTTATCAAAAACCTCCCTTCCAAAAAAAGTCCAGGACCAGATGGTTTCAATGCGGAATTCTACCAGAACTTCCAAGAAGGCCTAATACCTATACTCCTAAATGTATTTCATAATATAGAAACAGAAGAGTCATTGCCAAATTCCATTTATTAAGCTACTGTAACTCTGATACCAAAACCACACAAAGACTCAACCAAGAAAGAGAATTACAGGCCAATCTCACTCATGAACATCAACGCAAAAATCCTCAACAAAATACTGGCAAACCGAATCCAAGAACACATTAGAAAAATTATCCATTATGATCAAGTAGGCTTCATCCCAGAGATGCAGCGCTGGTTCAACATATGCAAATCTATCAATGTAATCCATCATATAAATAAACTGAAAGAAAAAAACCATATGATCGTTTCATTAGATGCTGAAAAAGCATTTGACAAAATTCACCATCCCTTTATGATAAAAGTCTTGGAGAGATTAGGGATACAAGGGTCATACCTAAATATAATTAAAGCTATTTACAGCAAGCCAACAGCTAACATCAAATTAAATGGAGAGAAACTTAAAGGCATCCCACTAAAATCAGGAACACGCCAAGGCTGTCCACTCTCCCCATACCTCTTCAATATAGTTCTTGAAGTCTTAGCAATAGCAATAAGACAACATAAGGGGATCAAGGGGATTCGAATTGGAAAGGAAGAAGTTAAACTTGCGTTATTTGCAGATGATATGATAGTGTACTTAAGCGATCCCAAAAACTCCACCAAAGAACTTCTACAGCTGATAAATACCTTTAGTAATGTGGCAGGATACAAGATCAACTCCAAAAAATCAGTCGCCCTCTTATACACAAAAGATATGGAAGCAGAGAGGGAAATAAGAGAATCATCACCTTTTACGATAGCCACAAACAGCATAAAATATCTTGGGGTAACTCTAACCAAGGAAGTAAAAGATCTATTTGACAAGAACTTTAAGTCTTTGAAGAAAGAAATTGAAGAGGATACCAGAAAATGGAAGATCTCCCTTGCTCTTGGATTGGGAAGATCAACATAATAAAAATGGCAATTCTACCAAAGGCAATCTATAGATTCAATGTAATCCCCATCAAGGTCCCATCAATATTCTTCACAGATCTTGAGAGGACAATAATCAACTTTATATGGAAAAACAAAAAACCCAGTATAGCCAAAACAATCTTATACAATAAAGGAACTTCTGGAGGCATTACCATCCCTGACTTCAAACTCTATTACAGAGCTACAGTAATGAAAACAGCGTGGTACTGGCATAAAAACAGAGAACTCGACCAATGGAATCGTATAGAAGTCCCGGATTTTAACCCACAAACCTATGAACACCTCATTTTCGATAAAGGAGCTAAAAGTGTACAATGGAAGAAAGAAAGCATCTTCAACAAAAGGTGCTGGCACAACTGGATGTTAACCTGTAGAAGAATGAAAATAGACCCATATCTATCACCATGCACAAAACTCAAGTCTAAATGGATCAAAGACCTCAATGTCAATCTGAACACACTCAACCTGATAGAAGAGAAAATGGGAAGTACCCTACAACATATGGGCACAGGAGATCGCTTCCTATGTATAACCCCAGCAGCACAGACATTAAGGGCAACATTGAATAAATGGGACCTCCTGAAACTGAGAAGCTTCTGGAAAGCAAAGGACACTGTCACTAAGACAAAAAGGCAGCCTACTGACTGGGAGAAGGTCTTCACCAACCCCGCAACAGACAAAGGTCTGATCTCCAAAATATATAAAGAACTCAAGAAACTTGACGTTAAAATGATAATTAACCCAATTAAAAAATGGGGCACTGAACTGAACAGAGAATTCTCAACAGAAGAAGTTCAAATGGCCAAAAGATACTTAAGGTCATGCTCAACCTCCTTAGCGATCAGAGAAATGCAAATCAAAACAACTTTGAGATATCATCTTACACCTGTCAGAATGGCTAAAATCAAAAACACCAAGGATAGCCTTTGCTGGAGAGGTTGTGGAGAAAGGAGTACCCTCATCCATTGCTTGTGGGACTGCAAACTTGTGCAACCACTTTGGAAATCAGTGTGGCGGTTTCTCAGAAAAATTGGGATCAACTTACCCCTGGACCCAGCAATACCACTCTTGGGAATATACCCAAGAGATCCCTTATCATATGACAAAAGCATTTGTTCAACTATGTTTATAGCAGCCTTATTTTAATAGCCAGAACCTGGAAGCATCCTAAGTGTCCTTCAATGGAAGAATGGATGAAGAAAGTGTGGAATATATACACATTAGAGTACTACTCTGTGGTAAAAAACAATGACTTCTCGAATTTTGCATGCAAATGGATGGAAATAGAAAATACTATCCTGAGTGAGGTAACCCAGACCCAAAAAGAAGACCATGGAATGTACTCACTCATAATTGGTTTCTAGCCATGGATAGGGGGCCACTGAGTCTATAATTTGTGGTCCTAAAGAAGCTAAACAAGAGGGCAAACCCAAGGAAAAACATATAGTTACCCTCCTGGCAATGGGAAATAGACAAGATTGCTGGGCAAAAAATTGGAATCTTGGGGGTATGGTGGGATGGGGGTAAGGGGAGATGGAGAGAGAAAAGTGTGAAGGAGAGGATGAGGGGAACTTGGGGAAACAGGATGATTGGGGATATAGGAAGTTTGGATAGGGAGCAGGGAAACTCATATCTTAGTTAAGGGAACCACCTAAGGGTTGGCAAGAGACTTGAACTTGGAGTGGGTACCAGATGCCCAGGGCAATGTCCCCAGTTAGTTCCTTGGGCACCTGAGGATTGGGAACCTGAAATGAACCTATCCTATAGCCATACTGATGAATATCTTGCATATCACCATAGAACCTTCATCTAGTGATGGATGGAGATAGATACAGAGACCCACACTGGAGAACCGGACCTGATGGTTTTAATGCGGAATTCTACCAGAACTTCCAAGAAGACCTAATACCTACACTCCTAAATGTATTTCACAATATAGAAACAGAAGAGTCATTGCCAAATTCCTTTTATGAAGCTACAGTAACTCTGATACCAAAACCACACAAAGACTCAACCAAGAAAGAGAATTACAGGCCAATCTCACTCATGAACATCGACGCAAAAATCCTCAACAAAATACTGGCAAACCGAATCCAAGAACACATTAGAAAAATTATCCATTATGATCAAGTAGGCTTCATCCCAGAGATGCAGGGCTGGTTCAACATATGAAAATCTATCAATGTAATCCATCATATAAATAAACTGAAATAACAAAACCATATGATCATTGCATTAGATGCTGAAAAAGCATTTGACAAAATTCAACATCCCTTTATGATAAAGGTCTTAGACAGATTAGGAATACAAGGGTCGTACCTAAGTATAATAAAAGCTATTTATAGCAAGCCGTCAGCTAACATCAAATTAAATAGAGAGAAACTCAAAGCTATTCCATTAAAATCAGGAACATGACAAGGTTGTCCACTCTCTCCATACCTCTTTAATATAGTGCTTGAAATTCTAGCAATAGCAATAAGACAACATAAAGGGATCAAGGGGATTCAAATTGGAAAGGAAGAAGTTAAACTTTCATTATTTGCAGATGATATGATAGTGTACATAAGCGACCCCAAAAACTCCAGCAAAGAACTCCTTCAGCTGATAAACACCTTTAGTAGCGTTGCAGGATGAACTTGTTTTTCTAAGGCAATTGTACATGCAGCAACAATTCCTATATTAGTGATAAGTATGGTAATGTCCAAACTAAAGCAACTGTAAATCATTTAGGTCTACTAAGAACATTAGTAACTCCTTTTATGTCATATGTTAAACTGGTATTTCAGTCATATGTACCAGGTAAGGAAATTAAAGTTCTAGCCTTTTTGTTGAAAATTAGTGAATAATAAGGGGCAATGTAATTATCTTCCTACTTTGTGTTGACATTGGGACATTGTATTTGGAGACCCAAAAGCTACAATGCTGGTCAAGTCCTAGAAGAAAAGACTGTGTCTCATTGTCCATGTTCTGTAGGAACATCTGAGGCTAGGGATGTATAGTCTGTGAGGCTGGACTAGGAAATAGATTCTGAGTAAACAGCTAGAGTTAAAGCTGGATTTGTAGGAGTTTTCAGTAGTTGATTTGAATCCTATAGGAACAGATAAACTAGGAATAGAAGAATCTATTAGAAAAAAATGAATAAAGAATCTTTAGAAAAAAATATGGTTTGATGATAATGGCACTGGGATTTGTCTCTACTGTATGCACTAGCTTTTTGGGAACCTATTCTTTTTGGATGCATACCTTCCTAAGACTGGATGTAGTAGGGAGGGCCTTGGACTTTCCCACAGGGCAGGATACTTTGCCGTCTCTTAGGACTGGAGGAGAGTAGGGGGGGGGGAGAAGAAGGGAAGTGGGAGGAGGGGAGGAAATAGAAATTTTGATTGGCTGTATTTATAAATTAATATAAAAGAAATTAAAAATAAAAAATAGAAAAAAATGTGGTGTGTTCATGTCCCTGGTAGATGAGAAAGAGGTACTCCTTTAGGAAAATGTGCTGGTGGGGAAAAAAACCACAGATTGATGGTACTCTTTTTAAGTTTATCTCAACTTGTGAGTGTTGGTGAATGTAAGTCAATCTTTTGAAACCTATCAGAACCTTCATAAAGAGACAAAAATTTTATATTATTTTTGCTATTTATAGTTATTAAAGCAATGTTTTTGTCACAGTCAGATTGGTAGGTAATTAGGATTTTATTAATTACTGTCAAAATTAAGAATCTTTGGAGTCAGAGAGAAGATCTGAAACATGCTATCTTTTTATATACCACAAATCACTCTTTTAAAACTTTACTTAATCCTTCTCAATCTAAAATCTTCATAACTTACTTTTATCTATCCTAACAATTTGCATTTTACATGTCCTAAGTAATTTTCTTGGTTTGTTATTTATTTATTATTGCTTTATAAATAAGACCAATCAAAATTTCCACTTTCTCCCCTCCTCCCATTTCCCTCCAGCACCCCAACTCACACTTCCCCTGCCCTGAGGGAAGTCCAGGGCCTTCCCTACTTCATCCAAGCTTAGTAAGTTATACATCCAAATGACCTACACTATGAGAGATTGAATTGTGTCCTGTTGATGTGGGATTTCCCAATGGTATGCTGTGAATAGCATTGGTTAATAAAGAACTGTTTTGAGCCTATAGCAGAGCAGGGCAGAAAGAGCTACATGGGGGAAACTAAAGTGAATCCTGGGAGAAGGAATGCAGACTTAAGGGAGAAGTCATGGAGCCACTGCAGGAGACAGACATACTGAAATTTTGCTAGTAGGCCATGACCACATGGTGATGCACAGATTAATGGAGATTGGTTAGATTAAGATGTAAGAGTTAGAAAATAAGAAGCTAGAGCTAATGGGTCAAGCAGTGATTTAAATAATGTAATTTCTGTGTGATTATTTTGGGAGTCTGAGCAGCAGGGAAATGAGTAGGCAGCCTTCCTTCAACAATAAGGCTTCCCTGAAAAATATCATTTTTTAAATCTTTTTATAGATTCTACCTTGAATTTTTTTTTGCTGTGTGAATTCAAATAGACATAATAATCCAAATTCCTTCAGGATACTGAACAGTATCTTTACTAAATCAGAAAATTTATGTTGTTGAGTGTTTGCTTCTAGGGGCCAAGGAAGCAGAGGAAACTTCATAATCTTTTATTCTGAAACCACTCAGTGCACTGCCAAGCCTGTTTCTTCTGAATAATGATCTCAGGAGGTAGAGGCTCCAGGAGGACCAGCTAAGTCAGTCTAGGCTTACACTTCTGCTTTACTCTGTGATTTGTGTTATGATTTGTTCTACTGTGGGTGGGTAACTTAAATCCTGTTTACAGTAATAAGTTGCAGTGTCTTCTGCCTCAACACTGCTGATGGTGAGGGTAAAATCTCTGCCAGAACCACTGCCACTGAACCTGGATGGGACTCCAGCAAACAATCTGGATGCAGCATAGATTAGGAGCTTAGGAGATTTTCCTGGTTTTTGCTGATACCAGCTTAATTCATCATTAATGTTCTGACTGGCTTGACACTTGATAGTTACTGTGTCTCCTAGTGATGTAGTCTGAGAAGGAGACTGGATCATCTGGATGTCACATCTGGAGCCTATCATTGAGAAAGAAAAAAACAGAACAAAAATATATAATGCAGCCTTTTCAGTTCACAGAGCTTCCAAAAAGCCAGGTCGCACTGACCACACTGAGATAAGCATTGATATCATACAAACCTGGGATCCAGAGCAACAAGAGCCCCAGGAGATGAGCAGGAGCCCTCATGTCTGTCCTGAATCCTGATTGGGAGTGACTTCTGCACAGAGTGTGACCAGTCTGTTAAGAAGTCCTCAGGATATTGGGGCGTTCTCTGATTACATGCAAATCAGTGGGGTCTAGATGATGTGGGCACAGATGCCCAGCAGTCTCACCTTAAGAACTGACCATGCACCAACATCGGGTCCCAAGACATTTTGGTGTGTTCTGCAGAAAATTTCTTCCTCTCTAAGACTCATGGGACAATCTGCCTCTGCTGTGCTGAGAGGGGAATTTTTATGTGGCTTGTGACTGAGATTTCTTGCTAGTTCTACTATTCACCTTTTACAAAGGCATTTCCTGAAATTGGAAGATGTTTTAAAAGTCAGCTTAATTTGGACATGTGGATATTCTTTTATGCTGGGTCAAGACAGGATTTCTCTGTTAAACAACCCTGACTGTACTGGAACTCACCCTGTAGACCAGGCTGACCTCAAGTACATGTGAATATTTTTGAGGCCAGAGAGAGTTCTTCAAGAAATCTAAATCCAAACCATTTTTTGTATTGCTATGATTCAGTTCCTACCCTTGTGTTTACTCTATTTCTCTTGTGCTCCATGGCTGACCTTTCTGCTCTGGAACCCTTAATGGTGAATACATGTGTTTTTGGTGACATCTGCTGGAAAGACTGGTAAAGTGACCCCTACTGGACAGACTGCAAAGAGCACAATCAGCTGTTTATCCATGATTACCTGAAATCTGTGTCTTTAGTGTTAATTAGTTGTCCTTTTATTTTCATTCAGTGTTTATAACCCTTTTCCATGGTAATTCATATATCTTACAGTATATATTCTCACCTCTTGTATAACTTTCTAATTTCTCCAGAGTTATGTGTAAAATAGAATCTAGAAGTCAGAGGGTAAGCAGCTTTAATCATGAAGAATGTACTTATTACTTCTTCCATTCATTCACAGATTTAAGCATGTTCATACGCAAGTGTCCCTTATAATTGTTTTTGTCATGTTGACACAAACATATATATTGAGAAGAGGGAATTTTGGTTAATGAATTAATTCCATTAAATTGTACTGAGATCAAGTTTGTTCTTTATGATTGATGTGGGAGAGCTCAGTTCACTGTGAGCATTGTCAGTGCTTGATGGATGATCTTAGGTCATTTTTCATTGTCTTTGCTTCCGTTTTGCCTTTGTATTTCTGCTTCAAATTCTTTCATTGATTTAACTCAGTTATGGACTATAAATTATAAACTGAATGGACCCCTATCCAAACTAATGAAAAGGTGGAGAAAGAACACTCAAATTAACAAGATCAGAAATGAAAAGGGGGACATAACAACAGACACTGAGGAAATTCAGAGAAACATTTGGTTTTACTACAAAAGCCTGTATGCCACAAAACTGGAAAATGTAAAAGGAATGGACATTTTTTAGATAAGTACCATATATTAAAATTAAATAAGGTAAACAATTTAAATATACCTATAAATTGTAAGGAAATAGAAGCTGTCATCAAAAAATCTCCCAACTGAAAAGAGCCCAGGACCAGATGGTTTTAATGCAGAATTCTACCAGAACTTCCAAGAAGAGATAAAACCTATACTCCTTAATGTGTTCAGATAGCAAGATGTCTCTTTCAATTCTAGAGTTTGGAAGTTGCTTACAAAGAACTTCCTGTTTTCTTAGGTAATATTATATCCTTCTGGAGTCTTTAATGGAGTTGAAGAACTTATAGTTATAGTTATAGTTTTTATTAGTTATGATAAAAGATAGAGTAGATATAAATATTGTAACAGTAATTCTTGTTTATACCTGTTTTGTTATATGTAATTTTACTGTGGTAAAAATAAAACATTCTTTTTTATTTAAGCAGAAAAGGGAAAGTGATGTGTGATTTCCATCTCTATGTTCAGAATATCATTAATGAATAAATAAATAAACTGCTTTGAGCCTATAGCAGAGCTCTAAGGGAACAGAGATAGGTGGGAAAAACTAGAGAGAATGCTGGGT
Organism: Chionomys nivalis; assembly: GCF_950005125.1. NCBI lineage: Eukaryota > Metazoa > Chordata > Mammalia > Rodentia > Cricetidae > Chionomys > Chionomys nivalis. The sequence goes on from NC_080086.1 coordinate 82,765,388, forward strand.
AAAAGAATAGCAGAGTCAGAGAGACACCATGTAGCCCCACTGCAGACAGATCCTGGAACTGTAGCCGGTAAGCCACAGCCAAGTGGCAATACACAGAATGATAGAAATGGGTTAAATTAATATGTAAGAGTTAACCGATAAGAAGGTAGAGTTAATGGGCCAAGCAATAGTTTAATTAATATAGTTTCTGTGTGATTATTTTGGGTAGAAGATAGCCTGGCAGCCAGGAACTAACAAGCAGCCTCCCTCCTACAACTTCTCATCACATCTCAGAGCCAGAATGGCAGGTGGCTATTCCACCAATTTTGTTAGAGCTCCACTGCTCTTTTGTGGTACCTTTCAGCCAGTTAGCAAGTAAGAGACTGGCTGGCAGAGTGCAATGCCACCAATACTACCATTAACATTACCCAATGGCATCTCTTCTAAGACCTACTATGCCACCAAACTCCATTCAACTCATCATCCTCAGGATGTACAGACACCCCAAATAAACTTCAGCAAATTTTATAGGCACAGGCACAACACACAGCAGATGAAAGAATAACCTACAACAGTCAGAAGAACATGAGGATACAGTGGAACTAGGCACCCAAACACCCACAACTGAGACAATACTACTGGATATGAAGACCTGTCCATCACCAGAACTCTTGACCATTCTGACCAAAAGACAACTAAGGAAACAGAAAATAAAGAACAAGGATACTATCAAAAAATGATAACACATGAATCAACACCTAAATTATATCTCAAACCAGATTTTATATATATGTGTGTGTGTGTATAATTGTAAGAATATATTCAACAACAGAAAGAGCAGTATGGTACCATTAATACCCAATGATTCTACAGCAGTAAGACATGAACATTCTAATGCGTCGAAAGCACAAGAAAACTAACTTGACACAAATTTATAATGATTATGGAGTTCTTAAAAGTGGAAATGAAAAATTCTCTTAAAGGTTTTGAGGAAAAGGCAACAAAAATTTGAAGAATCAATAAATTCCTAAATAAATTCTGCAAAAAAAAAATAGTCAAACAGGTGAAGGAAACAGTTGAAGATTTGATAATTGAGACAGAAATAATAAAGAAAGCACAAACTAAGAGAATTCCAGAAATGGAAAATCTGAGTAAGTGAACATGAACCACAGATACAAGTATTACCAACAGATTAGACTAGACGGAAGAAAGGAACAATTTCGGGTATTTAATATATTATAGAGAAAATAGATTAAATGGTCAAAGGAAATGTTAAAACAAAAAACTTCCAAATACAAAGATCTCAGAAATCTGGGACACACAAAAACATTAACCTAATAATAAGAGGGATAGAAGAAGTAGAAGAATTCCAGATCAAAGACAGAAAAAATATATTCAATAAAATCATAAAAGAAAAATTTCCAACTTAAAGAAAGTCGTGCACACAATGTTTCAAGAAGCTTACAGAACAGCAATTAGACTGGACCAAAATAATCAAAACACTAAACATACAGAATAAATAAAGAATAGTAAATGGTGCAATAGAAAAAGGGCCAAGAAACATAAAAGGCTGATCTATCATACTTACACCCAACTCCTCAACAGAGTCTCTAAAAGCAAGAAGCTCTTGGAAAGATGCTTTGCAGTTGCTGCCAGAACAAAGATGACAGGCCAGACTAACATACCCAGCAAAACTTTTAATGGTGAAAACAAAATATTTCATCCAAAATCAGATTTAGACAATACTTATCCATTAATCTAGACAGACAGAAAGTATTAGATTGCAAATTTCAACCAAAGAAATTTAGGTATACCCACAAAACCAGAGGCAATAGATAATCAAACATCAGAAAAAGCAAAGAAGGGAAACACATACAAACACACACACACACACACACACACAAACATCAAACAAACAACCACCAAAAACAGCAGAAAATAGCAGGAATTAACAATCAATAATCATTAATATTTCTTAATAACAATGAACCCAATACAGCAATAAAAAGACACAGGCTATCAAAATGGATACAAAAAGAGGATGTATCCTTTTCCTACATACAATACATACCCCAACTTCAAAGACAAACATTATCTCCAATAAAGAGTTGGGGAAATATTTTCAAATCAACTTGACCTACAAAGCAAGTCAGTGTAGTTATAATAATAACTAAGCACATAGACTTTAAAGTCAAAAGAGATGGAGAAGGACATTTCCTGTTCATCAAAGGAAAAAACATAAAGATGAAGTCTCAATTCTGAACATCTATGCCCCCAAAACTAGGGCATCCACATTAGTAAAAGAAACATTACTAAAGTTTAAATCACACACCAACACCACATATGAATAATGGTAGACTTCAACATTCTACTCCCACCAATGGACAGATTTTCCAAACCGAAACTTAACAGAGAAATAAGGTAACTAAAAGATGTTATGACTAAAATGGACCTAATGGACACCTATAAGTTATTTTACAAAGAAAAAACCAAAAGAATATACCATTTTCTCATCATCTCATGGAACCTTCTACTAAATTGACAGCATATTAAGTCAAAAGGTAAATCTCAACAAATAAAAAATAAATGGAATATACCCTGGATCTTTTCTGATCACCATGTGGTAAAGTTCAACAACACAAACTACAGAAAGTCTACAATCTCATGAAAAATTAACTCTCAACTGAATTACCACTTGGTTGTGGTAGAAATAAAGAAATTAAAGGCACCCTAAAATTCATTGAAAATGAATGCACAATATACCCAGACTTAAGACACACAACGAAAGCACTGTGAAGAGGAATGTTCTTAGCATTAAATGCCTACATAAAGAATTTGGAGAAATCTCACATGAGCAATTTAACGCTAAATTGTTAAAACTTGAGAGTTCTAGAGCGAAAGGAAGAAAAGTCACCCAGAAGGGGTAGACAGCACTAAATAATGGTAGAGAGTACTGAAATCAACAAAATAGTAAAAAAGAAAACAAGATAAATAATCAATAAAACAAAGAGTTGGTTCTTTGATAAAATGAGCAAAATAGACAAATTTCAGATCAATGTCCCTCATGAACATTGATGCAAAAATTCTCAATAAAATACTGCTAAACTCAATCCCAGAAAACATTAAAAAAAACTACCATGTGCTAATAGGCTTCATCACAGAGATTTAGGGATCGTTCCACAAATGAAAATGTGTCCATATAATCCATCATATAAACAAACAAAGAAAAAATACACCTGATTATAAGATACCTAAAATGGCATTAATAAAATCCAAAATCCCTTCATGATAAAGATCTTAGAGACCTCAAGAATACAAGTAACACACCTAAAGATAATAGGAGCATTGTATGGCAAGACAACATCAATTTAAATGAACAGAAATTTTTAAAAATCCCACTAAAATGAGCAACAGGACAAAGCTGTCCATTCTCTCTATATCTATTTAATATAACACTAAAAGTTCTAGCTAGAACAATTAGGCAACAAATGATGATTAATGAAATAAAAATTGGAAAGGAAGAAGTCAAACATTTGCTATTTGCAGACAATATGGTAGTATACATAAGTGGCCCAAAAATTTAACCAGGATATTCCATCTGATAAGCATCTTCAGTGATATGGCTGGATACAAGATTAACCCCCCCAAAAATCAGAAACCATCCTATACCTAAATGATAAATAGACTGAGAAAGAAATCAAGAAAACAACACCCTTGACAATAGCCACATATAATTTAAAATATTTTGGAGTAACTCTAACCAAACAAGTGAAAGACTTATAGGACAAGAACTTAAAGTCTTTATGAAAGAAATTTGAGAAGATATCAGAAACAATACTCAACTTCATAAAGAAAAACAAAAATTCCAGCACTACTAAAACAATTTGTACAATGAAGTTATCATCATCCCTAACTTTAAGCTTTCCTATAGAGATATAGTGATTGAAACAGCATGATATTGCCATTAAAACACATAGGTGAACCATTAGAATCAAACCAAAAATGCTGACATAAAAACATACACCTTTTAACACATGATTTTTGGCAAAGAAGTCAAAACTATAAAATGAAATACAAAGAAAATACCTACAACAAATGGTGCTGGCATTACTGGATGTCAGAATGTTGAAGAATGTAAATTTATACATATCTATTGACTTGCACAAAACTAAAGTTCACTGGTTTAAAGAACTCAAACCCAATAACACTGAACCTGATATAAGAGAAAATAGGAAGTAGCCATTAATGCATTGGCACAGGCAGAAACATTCTGAATATAATACCAGTAGCAAACAGTTACTAAGATTATGATCAATAAATGGTCCTTCTGAAACTAAAAGCTTCTGTGAGGCAAAAGACATTATCAAAATGGCAGCCTACAGAATTGGAAAAGATACCAACCCCACATCTGACTGAGGAATGATCTCCAATATGTATATATAGAACTCAAGAAAAAGATATCAACATATCAAATAATCTAATTATAAATTGAGTACAGATCTAAACACAGAATTATCAAAGGAAGAATCTCAAATGCCCTAATGACATTTAAGAAAATGCTTAATATCCTTAGCCATTAAAGAAATGCAAATCAAAATGACTCCAGATTCCATCTTTCATGGAAAATCCCAGGAATCCAAACAGATAACCACTGATAATTTTTCCTAGTAATAGTGGAGAGGATGACAGAACTGGTTATCTCCTGTAATCAGGTTTGTGACTTAACCAAATTGTCATCAGAGTCTTCATCCAGGAACTGATGGAAACCAGATACAGATATCCACAGCAAAACATTAAGCTGAGCTCTGTGAGTCCAGTTGAAGAGAGGAGGAGAGTTTGACTGAGGCGGCGGGGGGGGGGGGTGTCATGGTCAGGATAGGGGAAACCAGAGAGACAGCAGAAATGAGTCCATGAAACTCATGGACACTGGACTGACAGCTAGGAAGCCAGCACAGGACCAACCTTAGCCTTCTACATGTGTATGACATGACAATTGTATAGTTTGGTCAGTTTGTGGGGCTCTTTGCAGTGGGATGAGGACCTGTCCCTGGCACTTAAGCTAACTTTTTGGAAACTACTCCCAATGCTAGGCTGCCTTACTTAGCCCTGATGCAAGGGGGAGGAGCTTAGTACTGTCTCAAATTGATTTGCCATGCATTGTGTAGGTCCATGGGAGGAAACAGAGAGAGGAGAAGTAGATGTAAGGGTAAAAAGGAGGTGGTAGAGAGAATGGAAGTATAAGAGGTATAAGAGGGAGGGAAAACTGCAGTTGTGGTGTAAGATTCATGAAAAAATGTTAAAAAAAAGAAAACACACACAGAAAGGAAACAACAAAATCATCTTTGTCCCAGAACAGAGAGTGAGAGATTAACCCATGGATGTGAATGTAAGGAGGTAAAGACTTGTACTAAACTGAAGGCTACTCTGGTACTAATAACTACAGGTAAGATGCTATGCTCCTCACACTAATACCCTTCCACCCTGCCCAAAAGTACCCAATAACATAATCCCTGCCTTGAGATCAATATCCTAGGCCACCACTCCTTGTCTCAGGTGGGAAACAGAGGAGTGCCTATGACGTGTCCAAATTTTGATCATGGTCAACAGAGAACATGGAGTCATACGGGTGAGGGACACAACAACTTCTCTGTCTTCTGGATCTTTTTGTTTAGGAATATCAAAGTGGCTGGTTACTTTGATTCATATAACATGGATACCTAGATTTCAGAAAGAGAAATGTCTTATAAGAAAATATGAGTCTCCTGTTGCACACTTTTGGAGGGGTCATTGCTCTGTGGGCTCTGAATGTTACTCGATCCTTTTCTGTATCATAAAAACACTTCTGTACATACCAAACACAGGAATTACAGAGTAAGTAAGTTTTGATTAGTTGATTGGTTGTCTTTGGATTTACTGACTTGATGTTACTGCATCAAGTGTTATCTAGAACACCCTTGAACTCTCAGACTGACCTTGATGTCAATATTTTCATGACTCAGTTTCCCAGTATATTACAGAAAAGTACTACTATGCTCAGAATTGTACTTTACCCATAAATACTTTTAGCACATGTGCTTATCAAAGTATATGTATCCAACAATATACCAATGAATATATAAGTATGCACATATAAATGCATGCTAGTTATAACTAGAAAATCTAATCAGTTTAGATATCCATCAACTTAGTCCAGATAATGAAAATAAAAAGTGGACTAATGTTCAGCAGGAAAGAAAACTGAAATCAGAAAACATGCAAGAAAATTTCTTAAACTAAAATATTTATACTGACTGACAAAACCAAATATCCAATGTTCACTCTTATAAGTGGATCCTAACTTTAAATGGCTAGGTTTGAATAATTAACTAGATACTTTAAAGGTTGGAAGTTATAACCTTTTGATGAGAGAGGGATTGACAAGAGAACTTGAGGAGGGAAGAAGATAATAGAATGTATGTGATGTGAAAGTAGTGAGAAGAGTGTGAGCCAAGAAAATTAAGTATGGAGAGAATAGAAAATAGAGGAGAGGAAAGAATGTTGAGTAACACAAAGAGTGTATAAAAAATTCTAAGGAAACACACTATTTTCTTACTCACATTTTAAAAGTAGAATCAATAATCAGTGAAGCGCACAACATGGTGTATATTGCTTCTCTAGAAACCCCAGATACCAGATACAAGATACAGATACTAGTGCCATTTAATGGAAGACTCAATAGGAGAGAGATGCAAAGACACAAAACAATGCAGACTACTGTCAGTTTTCTTGCTTGCCCACAAGAATTAGGTCATAAATACTATTTCTAAAGACACATTGCATTTTGGTTGCAGAGCATAGAAAACTGGTGGTGGAATTCAGCCAAAAAATCTCATTCTGGCTCACTTGCTTTTACTGTTTAACTTTTATCCTTCTTCAAAGCCCTGATGGCAAAAATTTTTATTAAAAGTCTTTCTCAGCTTTGGTCTTCATGATCTATAAAAACAGCTGTCAGTTTGACAGGATGATAACTGGTATACAATTCCCAATTATAAGGCTAACCTGGAGCCTTCTAGTTAGACTGTGACCCAATCTCTGGCAGAGAAAGAGTGCCTGGTAGTGCAAAGCCAGTCAGGTATCCATGGCTGAGGCAGTTGTATACCCTAAAAACTAACAACTGTTTTGTTGAGTATGAATAATGTCATGTTGACTTCAACATTATTATGTTTGTATGTATAGATGAGTGATGTTGTCAGCCTTCATCAAAGAAACTTCTTTCTAAAATGAACAGTTCTTAATGTAGAGGCTCTCACTCTTCAATGTGCTAAGGATAACTGTGGAGTGATCACATTTATCCTCAATGGGATATGTGTAACACCACTTCAGTCTCAAGGCATTATTCAAACTGGATGTAGAAAGAATGTTAGAAACAAAAGATAGCAAAGAGGGCTATGAATCAGTGGATTTTGGACATAATCATTATATTCTTGAACTCACAGGAGAGGTTAACTGAAAAGATCTGTAAAAGATTGAACCAATAAGCACTTTATCATGAGTGAAAGAGGGTCTAACTAATTCCCACTGTTCACTAACAGACTATTAGCAGTTGATGACTTCTGAGGATGACTGTGTCATTCTTTTTGTTGCTGTATAGACATAACCCACTAAAAACCTACTATGTTCCAGTACATAAGCCCCAAGACATGTTTATGCAAGCAAAGAAAATAAACTCACTGAGTCAAAAAAATACAGTTAGAGGGGAATTTTTGAGAATAAGGTTTCCAGTGATAGAGGAAAGAGGATAATGGAGAGTACAAATAAAATATTAAATAATCATTATTTTTTGCATTTCCAATGGTATATGATAAACCAAACTAATGAATACAAACCTATATTTTGGGCTTTGTATAAGGAGAGAAAGAAGAACGTACAGAAAACATTGTTAATGAAGTACTATCTGAACCTATAGATTCTGAAATATCAAAGTCTCTCAAATAAATTTGTGCAAAACACCTGTTCTAGAGATAAATGCTAGAAAAAAACACATCACATAAAGGGACATAGCTAAGTTCCATGTAAGGAAATCCTACTAGACTGACAATAATTTCTTTTTTCCTTTTTATTGATTTTTCAGTAAGATTCTTTTTTTTAATTTTATTGTTTTATAAATAACACCATTTAAAATTTCCACTTCCTCCCCTCCTTCCAGTTCCCTCCCATTCCCCCAGTCACCCTCTCTCCTCCTCCTCCAGTCCTAAGAGAGGGCAGGATACCCTGCCATGTGGAAAGTCCAAGGCCCTGCCCGCTCCATCCATGCCTAGGAAGGTGTGCATACAAATAGACTAGGAACCCAAAAAGCCAGTACATGCAGTAGAAACAAATCCCGGCTATGCTGGAGAGGATGTGTAGTAAAGGGAACACTCATCCATTGTTGGTGGGAATGCAAACTTTTTTATGATTTTTATTGAGCTCTACAATTGTCTCTGATCTGCTCCCTGCTTTTCCCCTCCCTTTTAACCCCATGATTTGATAGTTTACATAAGCAACCCCAAAAATTCTACCAAGGAACTTGGATAAATCATAAACACTTTCAGTAATGTAGCAAGATACAAAGTTAACTCAAAAAAATCAGTAGCCCTCCTGTACATAGATGATAAATAGTCTCCAAAGCTGACAGGCAAGGAGGTTTGAGTTTGAGTCATCACAACCTCACCTCTGGATGCTGAAATAAAGACAGAAATGTCCAATTTAAGGACACGCTTCATGAGCAATTTTTGAGTATAAATTTTTATATACATTTTACAAACAGTTCTGTATACAATAAAACTCTCTTTTTGCCAAACTAAGTGAATTGAAAGCCATAAGGATTACTTAATTGAAAGCACAAGAATAGCTTAGACCATCTCATTCTATCTGTGTCATAATCTTCATTATAACCCCAGTTCTCTCCAATCTGACATATCCCTTTCACAGATGTAAACCCTACAGGCCCCATTCTGAAAGATAAGACCTGCCTCATACCTGGACAGAACACATGTATTCATCAATGGCAACCAGGGATCAATCTCCCTATCCATTCTCCTTTCTCACTTCCTTCTTTCCTCTCTCTGGGGCCGGATAAATGGCTTAGCACTTTAGAGTGCTTGCTGTTCTTCCAGAAAACTTTAGTTTCATAACTAGCACCTATGCTGAGGTTTTCACTACTGCCTGTAAGACCAGTTCCAAGGGGTCATACATACCTTTCTGGCATATGTGGGTACCTACATGCATATGTGTTTATACACAGAAAATGAGACCAACGAATACACATTTTTAAATTTTTTTAAAAAAAGAAAAATCCCTTTTTTCAGATAGAAAGCTAGTAGTCATATGCAAACACAAAAGTAAAGGGAATGTTTTATGTCTAGGTAATAGAATATGGAATTCCAGATACTCATTATTATAAACTGATAAAAAATCCTTATTCTGGTTATATTTTGTCAACCTGATACAGTCTAGAGGCATTTGGCAAGAGGGAAGTTCAAATGAAAATATGCTTCTATCTGATTGAACTCTAGACAATTCTTTCGGTTATTGTCTTGATTGATGATGAATGTAAGAAGTCATGCCCAATTTGAACAGTGCCATCCCTAGGAAAATGCTTCTGGGTGGTATAAAACTTAAAACTGAATAAAATATGGCAAGTGTGTCTGGAAGAAGCACTCCTGCATATCCTCTCCTTCAGTTTCTGCCTACTGGTTCCTGACATGCTTGATGAATGTCATTCCATTGAGTTGTATTCATGATAGATTGTGATGTGGAATTGTAAACTGACCCCTTTCCCTTCCCAAATTGTTTATTGTGAGAGTTTATCATGATAAAAATGCTTTCAGGACAGCCCTCATCAGTTATACATGACTCATATCCATTACATGACTCTTAGATTCTTAAGAGAAAGAATCTCTTAGGTGTATAGGAAAAAATAAATAGAAGCCATTTGGTTTCATATTTTCCCCTTGTGGATTCTTAGGAAAGCTTTTTCCATCCAGAAAGGAAAATGAAATTCTATTGGATTCTCATTAGCTTTGAATGAGAATCTGTTTCCCTCAACAATCTCTGTGTTCTGTAGCCACAAAAAAAATCTTCCAAGTTTGCAGAGGACTCAATCAAGGTGAACAAAAGTTAGATGCACTCTTCTAATGTCTCAGGATTATATGTGAATGCCCTGTTCCTGTTCCCTATGTCTTCATTTGGCAAAGTTCACTTGAGATTTTGATGGTCGATCAGAGATTCTCAGTAGATAAGTTTGCTGCATTACCCTCATTAAATGGGAAAAAAAACATGTTAATTTCTTGTTAATCAAGCCTACGCATGTGTTTTCAAACTGAAGCAATCTTGACAATTTGCCAACTTCATGTGACTTAAAGGACAGTTACAGGATAGCAGCCATAATAAAAGATAAAACAAAAATTGTATATGACTGTTGTAGGAGCTGCAGGCTGCGTTCCTGCCACCCGGCTCTGGGCCACCTGGCTAGCTTATGTCCCAAAATAACAACACACAAACTGTATTCTTTTAAACACTGCTTGGCCCATTAGCTCTAGCCCTTACTGGCGAATTCGCATATCCTGATCAACCCATCTCTAATAATCTGTGTAGCACCATTCTTACCGGGAAAGATCCAGCATGTCTGACCTGGCAGCTTGCTTCATCGAGTCTGCCCTGGAGAGCAGAGGCATGGCGTCTGTCTGAGGCGTCTTACCTCACTTCCTCTTCCTCCCAGCATTCTGTTCTGTTTACTCCACCCACCTATGTTCTAAACTACCAAGGCCAAGCAGTTTCTTTATTAATTAACCAATGACCTTCCTCCATCATATGACTGTGTTAAATATTAAATAATTTAATTGCAAAGTATAAACTAATTGAAGCAAAATGGAGCTAGCCCATAACATTTTGATGTAAAAACTAAAAAACTAATATTTTCACATATGTGTTTAACAGGGGTAAAATATAAAAATATAAATATATATAATAAATATAGTTCAAAAGTATATTCAAATATGTATTTTAATATATTATGTAAATCATGGACTTTGTGAGTATGACTGAGAAAAATAAACTATTTTTTAAAATATTAGAAAACAATATATACTTCTTGTCTCAAATGTTTTGTTTGTTTGCTTGTTTTGTTTTATTTTGGTTTTCCTTGAGAAAATGAGAAATGCTATCATCAAATTAACGATTTTTCTGTCTCTACCCCTCCCAGAGACCCAGGGCTAGCAATGCAAGCATGTGCCATAATTTATGATTTTCTGTTTTTCTAAAGAACGTTTTCTTCATTAGGATATTTTCTCAATTTCTAAATAATTCTCTTTATTCTTGAATATTTAGTTCAAATAATATTATTACTGCATGTGGATTAACAAAATGCCTGTTTATTCTAGTTTGTGATTTACCTTAATTTTTCTATAGATACCCAACTAAAGTGTAGAAAACCTGAGGGATTTGCTGAATGGCACACAGCTTTTGATCTTCAGAGATAAGGGAAATACTCAAAAGCATTTCACATTGCATTCTTAGTGTACTGCAACAAGAGATGATCTGAACCAACATAATTTAACTCTTGAACTATACTTTCAACATCAAAATTTTTTTTAGGTAAATTTTCAAAAATGTAGCTATCAGAAAAAACCTGAACAATTTGTTTTCATTATGAATTTGATTTTTCTAGTCTCATATAATATGCATTCCTCTGTGGATAACTATATTTTCATATTTTGTGTAAAAATGTAGAAACAGTAATAGTTTGGGGCGGGATGATTGCAACAGAATATATTCCCAATATTTATTCAGTAGACCATCAAATAGTGATGAATATATGAGAAGGGAAATGTAAATGAGTATCCCTGCTCCTGGTACTAAATATATATCATTTGTAAGAGAGTAGCCATGAATATAAAGAACATTCTTTCTTTTTAAAAAATATTTTTTCATTGACTAAAGTATGAAAATAATATGCACTTATCCTTTCATTTTCTGACCAAGTTACAAAATTTTTAATCACTAGTTACCTGCCCTCTTATATATACTTTCTAGTGAAGGCACTCTTACTAAAGACATAAAGTTTATTTATTACAGTGTTTGTTTTCTATTTTGTTCACTACCTTATCCAAGTTGCTTTCTTTACAATTCCCATTATAGGGTCTAAGATATTTCTGGTTAAAGGTTCTTGGGCCTAATAATTGTGTCAGGTAGTGATTTTGTCTTATGGAATTGACATTAAACCCAATCAGTGTTTTGTTATACCATGATTTTCATGTCACTACTTGTTACAGTTGGAATGCTTTAAAAGACTGGTCTTTATTATAGCTCCTGTGTTCTTAAAATTTTTTGTCTTTTTAAATTACAATTGATGGTTGTAGTATACCAATAGGGACAATCAGTTTTCTTTAAGCATTGGCCCCTGTTCCTAGTAGATTGTCCTCTCACCCACATGTACAAGGGCAGTACAAACTAGATTCAGTGGAACAATTAAAAATGGTGAAAATAAAGTCTGAAGAGTATGGTGGTGAAAGATCTGAGAAGAATTATAGGAATGTATGTGGTGCATGAAGTAATAAACATTGTAACACTCAAGAAATTCTGAAAAGGGTACTTCAAATATTCCATCAAAATATAAAACAAGGATCCAGGCATAGCAGCACATGGTTTTAATCCCAGTGATTAGAGGCAGAGGTAGGCAGATTTCTGATTTTGAGCCCACCATGATGTACAAAGTGAGTTCCAGAACAACCAGAGCCACACAGAGAAACCCCACTCTCTCTCTCTCTTTCTTCTCTCTCTCTCTCTCTCTCTCTCTCTCTCTCTCTCTCTCTCTTATTGTCTTATTTATTACTGTTTTATTATGTTATTGTTAATATATATATACATATATGTATATATATATATATATGTTTGTGTTTGTGTGTGTATGTGTAATATCATGGATGGATCAGAAATTAGCAACATTGGATATTCTTTCAAATGATGTGAGTTCAGTTCCTAGCAGTGCATATTGGCCCACAACCATCTCTAATTCCATTCCCTGGAGATCCAATGCCCTCTTCTTTGTGTATTAATGTGGTCATTTTGGGAGAAATTTTAATGGGGTTTGAAGAGATTAATTCTTTAGTTTTTAGATGTTTAGAAAGATATAAGATCTTTACTTAGGTCAAATTATATTATACAACATTTGGCTTATTTTGAGAGTAAGTAGTTATAAATATTTTCAAAGGAAAAGTTTTTAATCATTAAAACTCCTGATAAAATAAAAATTGATGATGCTTTTACCATACAAAAAGATATCAAAAATATACAAAATAATTGTTAAAAATATAAGGAAAATTATATATCTCTGAATGGACATCTCTTTTAAATAATTTTGTCATTATGAAATAAAAATTTAAAAAATTGAGATAAAAGTATTATGATGTAGAGATACTGCTGTGGAATATTAATTTAAGATATGATACACTTGTTTATGATGTGGAATTTTTTTGGTGATGCAAAGATGTGTTGCTTTCTTCTGTGTTGTATTTGTTTAACTCTAAAGCTGTGTTCCTGGTTGTACTTATAAGGAACTGATCAGCTAAAAATTAGGCAGTAGAAAAAAATAGGACGGACAGTTAGATATTATCTATATCTCTTATATTATCTATTTGTTTAGCTGGTCATCATGTATGCACTGCAAGTTCCATAGCTTGAGAGCTGCTAACATAAATTAACCAAACTGTCTCAAGACTTCCTGACTGTTTTTCTAATATACACATCATAGCTGTACAGATGGCTATGACATTGCTCAGGCTTTGAAAACAGCTAAGAGTTTATAGTAAATATTCACTAAGATGGAAATATTGGAAGGAGTTAAAGCTCATACTGTAATGTTTAAACTAATTTTTAAGCACACACATTAAATAAAAACCAATATGGCTCTCCATAGGAATGAGCAGATGTCATTACTACAACCTCTGACATCATAAAGAAATGTTATTTTATAGACATGTGTTTTTTACAAAAGTAGTTTGACTGATGTGTAAAGTGAAACATGAAAATTGAGGAAAGGAAAAAATATTTTATTATTTCTTCCTCAGGTTCATGCTCCTTTTCTTCCCCTAATGATAGTCCACCTACACCACTTTGTTTTCCTATGGTGCTTCATGACCTAGTTGAATGTATTTCACAAGACAAAGACCATATTAATGTTATATACTGTATTCACATGTAGACAAAGACTACTTGTTTGATTCCTGACCACTCAGAAATGAATAATCACACAGAAACTATGTTAATTGCCACACTGTTTGGTCTTCTCATCAACTTGTTCAAAGTTTGGTCCCCAGATGCCCAAGATCACAACAAATACATGCCTCAAAAGATTACACCTATTTTTCAAGTTTCAATATTATACATATCCTTCTAATACGTATTTTGAATGTATTTCAAATATATTTTTGAGGTAATATAGACAAATACTTGCTTTAAGGGAACATACAAAGAGAAGGGACTATTAAGTCTTTAGTTCACTCAAATAATTCTGATTGGTTAAAAAAATTTTATGTGTTTTCCTTGGTCCATGTCTGTGTGTTTGAATTAGTTGCTTATTAAAATTAAGGGAATAATATATCAGGACCATATTAATGACTTAAAGCTAAAATTTTACAGCTTTAAATATGTTTACTACAGTACAATGAGAGGCATTACAAAGTAATTCCTTATAATACTTACAATACTTTGATCACAAAAATTTGTGTCACTTGGCATTCTATCCCCTTATGAAAATGGAGGTATTTTTATACTCACAGACTAAATGGATTACATCTTTTTCTCAGTTTTGGCTCTTCCATATTTTTTTTTCTTTTCTGCCATATACTTCTATTTCCCACAATTCCTCATCATAAAGGTAACTAGTAATAACAGACTTGAATGCTATAACTGCAAACACTACTACTCAATTCATGGCTTTGTTCTGTATTGCAAATCATATTTTCACCTTCTATCTTGAGCAGTAACTGGAGACATTACCCTGATTTTGTGACAAAACCATTGTTTGTGTGTATGTCTCAGTCTCCAAACAAACTCAGAAGCAGAAATGTTTGTGTTTCATCATAACAAAAATATTTGAATACAGCAGATCACATATCTCTGTCTTTGCCTTGAAAATCCATCCTTATTTGTCATCAGAAGCAGAATCTACTAAGGCATTGTGCTCATCCTAGAACCTAGAGTCTTCGAGAAATGTAACTGTGAAATGGCAAACAGTGTTGCTGCCTGAGTCTTACCCTGTTGATTTTTCAGCATCTTGTCTTGAGTGATGAATTTTAACAAACACCTAGAATTAAAGCAACTTCCTCAGATCCATGACACTCTCCCAATTGGGAGTACTACACAGCAGGTTTTGCTGGATTAATGGAAATATTGGTTTCTCTGCCTCTTCACTCTCTTTCTGCTGATACATACCATTTGGATCTCTGCCTGTCTTTGATCTTTGAGACTTGAAAGACAGCTCTGCCTTCTCACATGATAGCCTTAGGCTCTAGACGAAGTTTCACTCAGGACCTTTCAGTGGATGATAATAAAAGGTTGACAATTTATGTCAACCTAAAACAATAAGCACATAATTATTTTGTAGGAATCTGGGATCTGAATTCTTACCACACCTCCATTATCGATATGTGCAAATATGAAGAGAATTCCAGAAACATTAAACTTCCATTTACCCACTTAGATTGGATTCAGTAATACATGATTTTTTTTCTGGGCTATAACTTACTAAGAAAATGTGTTTTGATTTTATAGTAGTGAGCAGAGATGCATTTTTTCCTATTTTGGTTATTTACTTTTTATTTATTGCTTTTAATACAGCTATACATGTTTTCCACTCCTGTTTCTTCCTTCTCTCGCCACTTTACCTTCCCCTGTTGCCTACATTACCAGTTTACTCAAGATATCTTGTCATTTTCTCCTTTCCAGGATGGATCAACAGGTGTCACACTAGGAGTCTTCTTTGTTGTCTAGGTACTCTGGGGTTGTACACTATAGTCAGGTTATCCTTTCTGTCTTTGAGTCTCTTTACTCAGTATGGTTTTTTTTTTGCAGTTTTATTCATTTGACTGTCAAATTTCAAGATCTTGTTATGTTTTTACTGCTAAGTAGTGCTCCATTGTATAAATGTACAACATTTTCTTTATTTATTCTTTAGTTGAGGGGCATCTAGGATATTTCTAGGTTCTGGCTATGGACATAGTTGAATTAATGGCCTGTTGATGTGATTGAGCAGCCTTTATGTATATACCCGAGTGGTTGCTGTATCTTGAGGTAGATTGCGTCTTCATTTTCTGAGATATCACCATAGTACTTTAAAAACGGCTGTAGAGCTTGCATTCCCACCAGCAATGGGGAAGTAATTCCCCTATGCCACATTCTATCCAATATAATTTGTCATCATTGTTTTTGACGGATACCTAGCATAAACTGGAATTTCTTTAGCTATTACAAGAGAAGGTATCTTGACATGTGAAGACTACAAACACTTAAAAGAGAATCTACAAACACTAATTAATTAAACTAGAAATATTTTTTTCTTTTTTTTTCTTTCTTTATTAAAGATTTCTGCCTTCTCCCCGCCACCACCTCCCATTTCCCTCCCTCTCCCCCATCAAATCCCCCTCCCTCATCATCCCTAAGAGTAATCCAGGTTCCCTGCCCTGTGGGCAGTCCAAGGACCACCCACCTCCATCCAGGTCTAGTAAGGTGAGCATCCAAACTGCCTAGGCTCCCACAAAGCCAGTACGTGCAGTAGGATCAAAAACCCATTGCCATTGTTCTTGAGTTCTCAGTAGTCCTCATTGTCCGTTATGTTCAGCAAGTCTGGTTTTATCCCATTCTTTTTCAGACCCAGGCCAGCTGGCCTTGGTGAGTTCCTGATAGAACATCCCCATTGTCTCAGTGTGTGGGTGCACCCCTCGCGGTCCTGAGTTCCTTGCTCATGCTCTGTCTCCTGCTCTTGATTTGGACCTTGAGATTTCAGTCCGGTGCTCCAATGTGGGTCTTTGTCTCTGTCTCCTTTCATCGCCTAAATGTTTTTCTTTGGGTTCACCTTCTTAATTAGCTTCTCTAGGATCACGCATAATAGGCTCAACGTCCCCTATTCATGGCTAGAAACCAAATATGAGTGAGTACATCCCATGTTCCTCTTTTTGGGTCTGGCTAACCTCACTCAGGATAGTGTTTTCTATTTCTGTCCATTTGCCTGCAAACTTCAGGAAGTCATTGTTTTTTACAGCTGAGTAGTACTCTAATATGTATATATTCCGTACTTTCTTCATGCATTCTTCCACTGAAGGGCATCTAGGTTGCTTCCAGGTTCTGGCTATTACAAACAATGCTGCTATGAACATAGTTGAGCATATACTTTTATTGTATGATAGGGCATTTCTTGGGTATATTCCCAAGAGTGGTATTGCTGGGTTCAGGGGTAGGTGGATCCCAAAATTCCTGAGAAACTGCCACACTGCTTTCCAAAGTGGTTGCACAAGTTTGCATTCCCACCAGCAATGGATGAGTGTACCTCTTTCTCCACAACCTCTCCAGCAAAGGCTATCATTGGTGTTTTCTATTTTAGCCATTCTGACAGGTGGTATCTTAAAGTTGTCTTGATTTGGATTTCCCTGATCACTAAGGAAGTTGAGCATGACCTTAAATGTCTTTTGGCCATTCGAACTTCTGTTGAGAATTCTCTGTTCAGTTCAGTGCCCTATTTTTTAATTGGGTTGATTAGCCCTTTACGGTCTACTTTCTTGAGTTCTCTATATATTTTGGAGATCAGACCTTTGTGTGTTGCAGGGTTGGTGAAGATCTTCTCCCAGACAGTGGGTTGCCTTTTTGTCTTAATGACAGTGTCCTTTGCTATACAGAAGCTTCTCAGTCTCAGGAGGTCCCATTTATTCAATGATGCACTTAGTGTCTGTGCTGCTGGGGTTATACGTAGGAAGTGTTCTCCTGTGCCCATGTGTTGTAGAGTACTTCCCACTTTCTCTTCTATCAGGTTCAGTGTGTTCAGACTGATATTGAGGTCTTTAATCCATTTGGACTTGAGTTTTGAGCATGGTGATAGGTATGGATCTATTTTCATTCTTCTACAGGCTGACATCCAGTTTTGCCAGCACCATTTGTTAAAGATGCTCTCTTTTTTTCCATTATATACTTTTAGCTCCTTTATCAAAAATCAGGTGTTCATAGGTTTGTGGGTTAAAGCTAGGGTCTTCTATTCAATTCCATTGGTCGACTTCTCTGTTTCTATGCCAATACCAAGCTGTTTTCAATACTGTAGCTCTGTAATAGAGTTTGAAATCAGGGATGGTAATGCCTCCAGACAATCGATTATTGTATAAGATTGTTTTGGCTATCCTGGGTTTTTTGTTTTTCCATATAAAGTTGATTATTGTCTTTTCCAGATCTGTGAAGAATTATGATAAGATTTTGATGGGGATTGCGTTGAATCTATAGATTGCTTTTGGTAGAATTGCCATTTTTACTATGTTGATCCTCCCAATCCAAGAGCAAGGGAGATCCTTCCATTTTTTGGTATCCTCTTCAATTTCTTTCTTCAAAGACTTAAAGTTCTTGTCTAATAGATCTTTCACTTCCTTGGTTAGAGTTACCCCAAGATATTTTATGCTATTTGTGGCTATCATGAAAGGTGATGCTTCTCTGATTTCTCTCTCTGCTTCCTTATCCTTTGTGTATAGGAAGGCAACTGATTTTTTGGAGTTGATCTTGTATCCTGCCACATTACCAAAGGTGTTTATCAGCTGTAGGAGTTCTTTGGTAGAGTTTTGGGGTCGCTTATGTATACTATCATATCATCTGCAAATAACGAAAGCTTAACTTCTTCCTTTCCAATACGAATCCCTTGATCCCCTTATGTTGTCTTATCACTATTGCTAGAATTTCAAGCACTATATTAAAGAGGTATGGAGAGAGTGGACATCCTTGTCGTGTTCCTGATTTTAGTGGGATGGCTTTGAGTTTTTCTCCGTTTAACTTAATGTTGGCTGTCGGTTTGCTGTAAATAGCTTTTATTATATTTAGGTATGATCCTTTTATCTCTAATCTCTCCAAGACCTTCATCATAAAGGGGTGTTGAATTTTGTCGAATGCTTTTTCAGCATCTAATGAAATGATCATATGGTTTTTTTCTTTCAGTTTATTTATATGGTGGATTACATTGATAGATTTGCGTATGTTGAACCAGCTCTGCATCTCTGGGATGAGGCCTACTTGATCATAATGGATAATTTTTCTGATGTGTTCTTGGATTCTGTTTGCCAGTATTTTATTGAGGATTTTTGCATCAATGTTCATGAGTGAGATAGGCCTGTAATTCTCTTTCTTGGTTGGGTCTTTGTGTGGTTTTGGTATCAGGGTAACTGTAGCTTCATAAAAGGAATTTGGCAATGACTCTTCTGTTTCTATATTGTGAAATACATTAAGAAGTATAGGTATTAGCTCTTCTTGGAAGGTCTGTCTGGTAGAATTCTGCATTGAAACCATCTGCTCCTGGGCTTTTTTTGGAAGGGAGATTTTTGATAACCATTCCTAATTCTTCGCAACTAACCGGTCTATTTTGATTGTTCACTTGTTCTTGGTTTAGCTTTGGTATATGGTACTTATCCAAAAAAAATGTCCATTTCTTTTGCATTTTCCAGTTTATGGCATACAGGCTTTTGTAGTAAGATCTAATGATTCTCTGAATTTCCTCTGTGTCTGTGGTTATGTCCCCCTTTTCATTTCTGATCTTATTTATTTGCGTGTTCTCTCTCTGTCGTTTAATTAGTTTGGATAGGGGTTTGTCGATCTTGTTGATTTTCTCCAAGAACAAACTTTTTGTTTCATTGATTCTTTGGACTGTTTTCTGTGTTTCTATTTTGTTGATTTCTGCCCTCAGTTTGATTATTTCCAGTCGTCTATTCCTCCTGGGTGCTTCTGCTTCTTTTTTTTCTAGAGTTTTCAGGTGTGCTGTTAAGTCCCCAATGTATGCTTTCTCCGTTTTCTTTAAGTGGGCACTTAGTGCTATGAACTTTTCTCTGAGCACTGCTTTCATCGTGTCCCATAGGTTTGAGTATGTTGTCTCTTTATTTTCATTAAATTCAAGGAAGACTTTAATTTCTTTCTTAATTTCTTCCTTGACCCAGGTATGGTTCAGTAGTTGACTGTTCAGTTTCCATGAGTTTGTCGGCTTTTTGGGGGTAGCATTGTTGTTGCCTTCTAACTTTAATCCGTGGTGATATGATAAGACACAGGAGGACACTGATTTATTTTTTGTATCTGTGGAGGTTTCCTTTGTTTCCAAGTATGTGGTCAATTTTCGAGAAGGTTCCATGAGCTGCAGAGAAGACGGTATATTCTTTCCTATTTGGGTGGAGTGTTCTATAGATGTCTGTTAAGTCCATTTGCTTCATTACCTCCAATAATTCTCTTAAGTCTCTATTAGGTTTTTGTCTGATTGACCTGTCCATTGGTGAGAGAGGTGTGTTGAAGTCTCCTACTACTAGTGTGTGTGGTTTGATGTCTGCCTTGAGTTTTAGTAATATTTCTTTTACATATGTGGGTGCTTTTATATTAGGGGCATAGATATTCAGGATTGAGACTTCAACCTGATGAATTGTTCCTGTTATGAGTATAAAGTGTCCATCTCGATCTCTTCTGATTGATTTTAGTTTGAAGTCCGTTTTGTTAGAAATTAGTATGGCCACACCTGCTTTTTTCTTAAGACCATTTGCTTGAAAAACCTTTTCCCAATCCTTTACTCTGAGTAGATGCCTGTCTTTGTGGTTCAGATGTGTTTCTTGCAAACAGCAGAATGTTGGATCCTGTTTTCGTATCCAATCTTTTAGTCTGTGTCTTTTTATAGGTGAATTGAGACCATTAATATTAAGTGATATTAATGACCAGTGGTTGATTACTCTGGTTATTCCTATTGTTTTTTTGTAGTAGAGTTTGTGTGTCTCCCTTCTTTGAGTCATGCTGGTGAAGGGTCGCTAGATGCCTGAGTTATTGTAGGCAGTGTTGGCTATGTTGGATTCCTTGGGTTGTCATTTTCCTTCTATTACTTTCTGTAGGGCTGGATTTGTGGCTACGTATTGTTTAAATTTGTTCTTATCCTGGAATGTCTTGTTTTCTCCATTGATAGTGAATGATAGCTTGGCTGGGTATAGTAGTTTGGGTTTGCATCCATGGTCTCTTAGTATCTGCAGTACCTCTATGCAGGACCTTCTGCCTTTCATGGTTTCCATAGAGAAGTCAGGTGTAAGTTTGATCGGTTTACCTTTATAAGTAACTTTCCCTTTTTCCTTTGCAACTCTTAATATTCTTTCTTTAATCTGTATATTTTGTGTTTTGATTATTATATGGTGAGGGGATGTTTTTCTTTGATCCAGTCTGTTTGGTGTTCTGTATGCTTCTTGAATATTCAAAGGAATATCTTCCTTTATGTTGGGAAAGTTTTCTTCTATAATTTTGTTAAAAGTATTTTCTGGACCTTTGAGTTGTGACTCTTCTCCTTCTTGTATCCCTATTATTCTTAGGTTTGGTCTTTTTATTGTGTCCCATATTTCCTGAATGTTTTGTGATGAAACTTTGTTGGTTTTGCTGTTTTCTTTGATCAGTGCATTTATTTTCTCTATGTTGTCTTCAGAATCTGGGATTCTTTCTTCGACCTCTTGTAGTCTGTTGATTATGCTTGTTTCTGTACCCTCTGCTCGTCGACCTAGATTTTCTATATCCAACTTGTCCTCATTTTGTGTTTTCTTCCTTGCTTCAGTTTCTGTTTTCAATTCTTGAACTGTTTCCATTATCTGTTTGATCGTTTTTTCTTGGTTTCCCAGGGCATCATTTATGTATTTTCTCATTTCATCAAACTTTTTGTTATTCTTCTCATCCATTTCTATAAAGGTGTTTTTTACATGTTGTTTAAGGGACTCCATTGCTTTCATAGAGTCAATTTTTTCCACTTCTTCTGTGTTAGGGTGTTCAAGTCCTTCTGTTGTAAGATCATTGGGTTCTGGTGTTTTCATGTTGTTTTTCATATTGTTTGGTGAATTCTTGCCTTGGCACCTGCCCATCTCCTCCTATCAATGCTATCTAATGGGTCTTTTAAGACAAGAACAGGTTTCCCTGCTGGCCAAGGGCCCCACTTACAAAGTGCCCTCGCTCCGTTTCCTGGCTCCCGCCGTGGGCCAAGATCGCTCTCACCACTCAGAAGGATCTTCAGGACCAGGACCAGGCTCCCTGTTTGCCCAGGACCTCGTCCACAAAAGGCCTACCCCTCTGTAGGCCAGCCACCAAAACAGAGAAACTCCCGCTGTCCTCTGCCCCAAGCTCCCGACCCAGTGCCCAAACAGGCTATACTGGGTGATCCCTCAGCCCCGCAGAAGGGAGGGGGAGTGAAAGAGGGCCCTGGGCACAAGCTGAGATGTGCCAGAAATAGAGAGGTCACAGCAGAAGAGGAGCAGCCCCCCGCAGAGAGTATCAGCCTTCGCAGGCTTACCAGGGGGGTGAAGAGGGTCTGAGAATGCTCCCGCTCGTTTTCCTGGGTCCCAGCGTGGGGCCAGAACACTCTCCCCACTCAGGAGGGTCTTCAGGGACAGGACCTGGCTCCCTGTTTGCCCGTGGACCTCGCCAATACAAGGCCTCCCTCTCTACAGGCCAGGCCCAATAAAAGCCTAGATTTAATTGTAGTGGGGGAACTGCTCTCAGTGTGGGCTTCACTATTTCATGCCTGGACTATCCCCTGTCCACCGCTTCTGTCCGTGCCGGGCCAGGGTTCTGCTGCTTCCAAACTAGAAATATTTTTCATTTTTCCTTATATCCACAAATCAGTTTATTTTTCAACCCAAAGAAAACTTGAACTATAAATACAGTTTTATTTTCTTGAAATTTTTGTAGTATAATTTTAGAAAATCTAAATTAATTTCATAGATATTTATTTTGTTTGACTTTAAAGAATATAATTACATGAGCAAACAGCAAAAATAATTGCATAATGATCCATTTATAAGAATAAAAAGGTGTATAATTTGTTTTTACCACAGTTATGTTAATAATAAGCTATTTTGAAATGTTTAAAATTAATGAGGCAAGCAATGTATCAATTTAAAATTTCAATGGACAAGATATTTAGTTTAATGCTACAGACTACATTGTGAAAGATGCTGACTTTGACCCTATTATCATACAAACACAGGCACACACACACACACACACATTCACACAGTCAAATTGTAAATGGCCATAAAAGTGAAAGTAATTTATATAGTCACAAATTCTATATAATATACAAAAATTAATTTTCCTGCTGTTACTTTAAACCATCAATCACAATTTACTCATTAACTTGAAAATAAAAAATTGATATATTTTATAAATCCAACTACAATGTTTTATGTAGTGATTTCATTTTCTACTGATTGTCAATTTGTTTTTTCAAAATTACACTCTAGACATAAGACTTCAACATCACGTGAAGATCAAGAGCATGGATATTATCATGGGCATATTCAGAAAGTCCTGCTATGAGTTTCCATATATTTTCCTGTGGCTCATCTGTTGGCCTGTATTTGTAAAGAAAGACAAATAAGTTTATTCTAGATTTTCAAATAAAATGACTTATTTATTTATTTATTTATTTTTGTTTTTTGAGGTGGGTTTTTTCTGTAGCTTTGAAGCCTGTTCTGGATCTAGCTCTTGTAGATCAGACTGGTCTCAAACTCAAAGAGATCTGTCTGCATCTGCCTCACAAATGCTGGGATTAAACATATTTTCCAGAACCACACAAACGAAATGATTTATTGAATGGGATAAATACAGGCGAATAAACAAATGCAGTATTCCATATATTCTTCATGATCCAGTCAATTCCATGAGTCACCCAGGCATTTATTCTTCAATGCTTCATGTGAAACAACATATATCTCCCCACTTCTTAAAACCTGGGTGATTTTGACTTCAATAGATTGTCCTGGCTCTGGGGCAAAAATGAGTAAGACCATGCTTCTGCCTCCTCAGATTTCTCCAGAGATGGATATCTGGTTTGACATACTCTTCTTGGTGTTACTTTTGGAGCATAAATTCCAGTCTAAATTACTCAGATCATTCAGAGGTGCTCCACCTCTTATGAAATATTGGCAACATAGGAATTACTATGGTCCAAGCATTATACATTAAGAGTACAGCTGACAACTCTAGGGTAACCAATTTGCAAGGTGTTGGTGACCGTTAGAATAGTTAACTGGTGCTGTGGAAGCAAATTCTCCTCCTTAAACCAATATTCTTTAAGATACCAGTCCACTTTGTCATGCTCTTATACTGTAAATGCAGCTGTAAAGCTCCATTTTCTCTCTTGCTTCTGGCTTTCACTTCTGGCTTCTAGACTCTGTTACTGTTCATGCAGAGGACTATTATCTAATACAGTGATTTCTAAGTTTCCCCTCAATAAATAACCCTTTATTATTCCTAATTCTAAACTGGTGTGGGATTATTTTGTGACTTCCGACATCATCTGGCACCCAACCATTCAGTTTTAGAATCTAATCCCAGGTTCTGAGTGCCTGTACTTCCTCTGCCGGGCTCAGAGCATGCTCAGCTTGGTGTGAGTCCGCCCTCAGGCTGTCTTAGTCATTACCTGTGCACAATGCCAGCAGCAGCTTTTCTTGCTTCAGATTGGACACAGTTCTTTATATTTTCTCATTGCATGCCTCAGAGCAGCTTGAAATGCCCACACACTCTCCGTGGTGCCAGTGCCCTGCTGCTGTGCACAATGGAAACTCAGATGGGACACAGGCTTTCACGGGTGCCTCTGTTATCTTATTATTCCTGTGCTTGTGTGGCTGCTGACCAATAAGGACCCATTGTGGAGCACACAGTCTGTGATTTTTATTAAATAACTATTTTCTTTTTTATTATTTTATAAATAATACCAATCAAAATTTCCACTTCCTTCCCTCCTCCCACTTCCCTCCCACTCTGCCACACACCTTCCCCCTCCCTCTCCAATCCTGAGAGAGGGCAAGGTACCCTGCCCTGTGGGAAATCTGAGCCCTTAGCCCTTTCATTCAGTCTTAGGAAGGTATGCATCAAAACAGAATAAAATCCCAAAAAGCCAATAGATGCAGTAGAGAAAATCCCAGTGCCATTATCGTTGGGCTCTCAGTCTGCCCCAATTGTCAGCCACATTCAGAGGGTCCAGTTTGATCCCATGCTAGTTCTGTTTCAGGCCAGCTGGATTTGATGAGCTCCCATTAGGTCAGGCACACTGTCTCAGTGGATGAACCAACCCTTGTGGTCCTGACTTCCTTGCTCCTATTCTCCCTCCTTCTTCATTTCAACTGGATTCTGGGAACTCAGTACAGTACCCCAGTGTGGTTGTCTGTCTCTATCTCCATAGAGACAAAGGTTCTATGGTGATATTCAAGATAGTGATCAGTCTGATTACTGGGCAAGGTCAGTTCAGACACCCTCTCCTCCAATGCCCAGGGTCCTAGGTGGGGTCATCCCAGTGGACTCCTAGCAACCCCTCCAGAGCCAAGCCTCTCACCAAACCAAAATGGCTCCCTCAATTAAGATATCTCTTTCCCTGCTCCCTTATCTGTCTTTCCTCCATCACAACCATTCCACTCTTCCAAGCTCTCCCCAATCCTTTCCTTCCCCCCCTCTTTCCACCCCTCTCCCCTTTTTCCCAAGACACTCCCACACACATGCTCCCAACTTTGGTCTGGCAACCTTGTCTTCTTCCAACTTTCAGGAGGATCTATATATGTATCTCTTTGGGTTCACCTTATTGTTTAGCTTCTCTAGGATCATGAACTATAGGCTCAATGACCTTTGTTTATAACTAGAATCCATTAATGACTGGGTATATACCATATTCATATTTTTGAGTCTGGGTTATCTCACTCAGGATAGTGTTCTCTATTTCCATCCAGTTGCATGCAAAATTCAAGATGTCATTGTTTTTTTGCAGCTGAGTAGTACTCTAATGTGTAGATGTTCTACACTTTCTTTATCCATTCATTCTTCAGTTGAGTGGCATCTAGGTTGTTCCCAGGATCTGGCAATTACAAATTATGCTGTTATGAACATAGTTGAACAAATGCTTTTATAGTGTGATTGGGAATCTCTTGGGTATATTCCCGAGAGTGGTTTTGCTGTATCCTGAAGTAGGTTGACTCTCAATTTCTGACAAACCGCCACACTTACTTTCAAAGAGGTTGCACAAGTTTGCATTCCCACCAGCAAACGATGAGTGTTCCCCTTCCTCTACATCCTCTATTGCATAAGCTATCATTGGTGTTTTTGATTTTAGTCATTCTGACAGGTATATGGTGGTATCTCAAAGTTGTTTTGATTTGCATTTCCCTAATAGTTAAGGAAGTTGAACATGTCTTTTGGCCATTTGAAATTCTTCTTTTGAGAATTCATGATTCAGTTCAGTATCCTATTTTTTAATTGGGTTATTTAGTATTTTCATGTCTAGTTTCTTGAGTTCTTTATATATTTTGGAGATCAGACCTTTCTCTGATGCGGGGTTAATGAAGATCTTCTCCCATTCAGTAAGTTGCCTTATTGTCTTAATGACAGTGTCCTTTGCTTTACAGAAGCTTCTCAGTTTCAGGAGATCCCATTTATTCATTGTTGCTCTTATTGTCTGTGCAACTAGGGTAATACATAGGAAGTGGTCTCCTGTGCACATGTATTGCAAGCTATTTCCCACTTTCTCTTCTATCAGGTTCAGTATGGTCAGATTTATATTGAGGTCTTTAATCCATTTGGAATTGAGTTTTGTACATTGTAATAGATATGGATCAATTTTCCTTCCTCTACAGGTTGATATCCTGTTATGCCAGCACCATTTGTTAAAGACACTTTCTTTCTTCCATTGTATAATTTTAGCCTCTTTGTCAAAAATCAGGAATTCATAGGTTTGTGGATTAATATCCAGGTCTTTAGGTCTTTGATCTGATTCAATTGGTCAATGTCTCAGTTTTTTTTTTTTTTTTTTTTTTTTTTTTTTTTGGTTTTTCGAGACAGGGTTTCTCTGTGGTTTTGGAGCGTGTCCTGGAACTAGCTCTTGTAGACCAGGCTGGTCTCGAACTCACAGAGATCCGCCTGCCTCTGCCTCCCAAGTGCTGGGATTAAAGGCGTGCGCCACCACCGCCCGGCAACTCTTTTTTTTTTTTATTTTTATTTTTTTTTTGGAAATGTCTCAGTTTTTATGCCAATACCAAGCTGATTTCATTAGAGTAGCTCTGTCATAGAGTTTGATGTCAGGGATGGTAATGTCTCCGAATGTTCATTTATTGTATAGGATTGTTTTGGCTATCCTAGGTTTTTTTGTTTTTTCCATATAAAGTTGATTATTGTTCTCACAAGATCCATGAAGAATTTTGTTCGGACTTTGTTGGGAATTGCATTGAATCTATAGATTACCTTTGGTAGGATTGCCATTTTTACTATGTTGATCCTAGCAATCCAAGAGCATGGGATATCCTTTCATTTTCTGGTATTCTCTTCAATTTCTTTCTTCAAAAACTTAAAGTTCTTGTCAAATAGATCTCTCACTTTCTTGGCTAGTGTTACCCCAAGATACTTTATGTTTTTTGTGGCTATCGTGAAATGTGATGTTTCTCTGATTTCCCTCTCAGCTTCTTTATCCTTTGTGTATAGGAGGGCTACTAATTTTTTGAGTTTGACTTGTATCCTGTCACATCACTGAAGATATTTATCAGCTGTAGGAGTCACTGGTAGAGTTTTGGGATCACTTATGTACAACATCATATCATCCGCAAATAACGAAAGTTTGACTTCTTCCTTTCCAATTTTAATTCCCTTGATTTCCTTATGTTGTCTTATTGCTATTACCAGAATGACAAGCACTATGTTGAAGAGATATGGAGAGAGTGGCTAGCCTTGTCTTGTTTCTGATTTTAGTGGAATCACTTTGAGTTTCTCTCTATTTTATTTGATGTTAGCCATTGACTTGCTGTATATTGCTTTTATTATATTTAGATGTTGATGGGAGTAGGGCCTTTTGTTCTGGTCACCTGGCTAGCTTACACCTGAAATACACCCAAAATAATTACACAGAAATTGTATAAATTAAATCACTGCCTGGCCTGTTATCTCTAGCCTCATAACTCTCACATCTTGATTTAACCAATTTCTAATAATCTGTGTTCACCACGAGGTCACAGCTTACCAGGAAAGATTCAGTATGTCTGATTCTGGCAGCTTCATGGCATTTCTCCATCTGCACTTCTTTCCAGAATTCAGTTCTGTCTACTATGCCTACCCAAGTGTTGCCTATTAAAAGGCCAAGGCAGTTTCTTTATCCAACCAATGAAAGCACACATAGACAGAAGAACCTCCTATAACATTTAGATATGATCCTTGTATCCCTAATCTCTCCAAGACCTTTATTATTTATATAATATATATAATATTTTATAATATATATTATAAGTATATATATATTATAAAAAGTTTTAAATTTTTTCAAATGTTTTTTGGCATCTAATGGAAAGATAGTAAGTTTTTTTCTTTCAGTTATTTATATGATAGATTATATTGATAGATTTTCATATGTTGAACCAGTCCTGCATCTCTGGGATGAAGCCTACTTGATCATAATGGATGATTTTTTTTGATGTGTTCTTGGATTTGGTTTGCAGGTATTTTATTGAGAATTTTTGCATCAATGTTTATGAGTGAAATTGGTATGTAATTCTTTTTCTTGGTGGAGTCTTTGTGTGGTTTTGGTATCAGGGTAACTGTAGCTTCATAAAAAGAGTTTGGCAATGACTCTTCTTTTTCTATTATGTGGAACACATTAAGGAGTATTAACTCTTCTTCAAAGTTTTCATGGAATTCTGCACTAAAACAGTCTGGCCCTGGGCTTTTTTGCTTGGGAGATTTTTGATGACAGATTCTATTTCCTCACGATTTATAGGTCTATTTAAATTGTTCACTTGGTCTTGATTTAATTTGGGTAAATGGTATTTATCTTTTAAAAATGTCCATTCCTTTTACATTTTACAATTTTATGGACTACAGGATTTGTAGTAAGACCTAATGATTCTCTGAATTTCCTCAGTGTCTGCTGTTATGTCCCCCTTTTCATTTCTGATTTTGTTAATTTGTATGTTTCCTCTGCCTTTTGATGAGTTTGGATAGGGGTTTGTCAATCTTTTTTATTTTCTCAAAGAACCAACTTTTTGTTTCATTGATTTTTTTGAATTGTTTTCTAGGTTCCTATTTTGTTGATTTCAGCCCTCAGTTTGATTATTTCCTGTCTTCTACTTCTCTTGGGTGAGTCTGCTTCTTTTTTTAAAGAGATTTCAAGTGTGCTGTTAAGTTTCTAATGTGAGCTTTCTCGGCTTTCTTTATGTGGGCACTTAGTGCTATGAACTTTCATCTTAGCACTTAGCACTGCTTTCATATTGTCCCATAGATTTGGGTATGTTGTGTCTTCATTTTTGTTGAATTCAAGGAAGAATTTAATTTCTTTCTTTATTTCTTCTATGACCCAGAATTCGTTCAGTAGTTGACTGTTCAGTTTCCATAAGTTTGTAGGCTTTCTGGGGGTGGTATTGCTCTTAAAATCTAACTTTACTCCACAGTGATCCACTAAGACACAGGTGGTGGTACTCCAATTTTTTCGCATCTGTGAATATTTTCTTTGTTACCAAGTATGGGATCAATTTTCAAGAAAGTTCCATGAGGTGCTGAGAAGAAGGTACATTCCTTCATGTTTAGGTGGAATGTTCTACATATGTCTGTTAAGTCCATTTGATTCATTACCTCTGTTAGTATTCTTATTTCTCTGTTAAGTTTCTGTTTAGTTGACCTGTCCACTGATGAGAGAGGAGTGTTGAAATCTCCTACTATTAGCGTGTGGGGTTTGATGTGTGATTTGCATTCTTTTACATACATGGGAGCTTATATTAGGGATATAAATATTCAGGATTGAGACTTCATCTTGATGAATTGTTCCTGTTATAAGTATAAAGTGTCCATCTCCATCTCTTCTGATTGATTTTAGTTTGAAATCAATTTTGTTAAATATTAGAATAGCCACACTTGCTTGTTTCTTTGGTACATCTGATTAGTAAAACTTTTTCCAACCCTTTACTCTGAGGTAGTGTCTGTCTTTGAGGTTGAAGTATGTTTCTTGTAAAAAGCAGAATGCTGGATCCTGTTTTTGTATCCATTCTCTTAACCTGTGCCTTTTTATGGGTGAATTGAGTCCATTGATACTAAGTGATAATAATGACCAGTGGTTGTTACTTCTGGTTATTTTTGGTGGTACTGTTTGTATGCTTCCCGTCTTTGAGTTGTGTTGTTGAAGGGTTGTCAGATATCTGTGCTATTGTGGGGGTTGTTGGCTTTCTTATATTGAAGTTTTCCTTCTAGTACTTTTTGTAAGGTTAGGTTTGTGGATACGTATTGTTTAAATCTGTTTTTGGCATGGAATATCTTGTTTTCTCCATCGATGGTGAAAGAAAGCTTTGCTGGTTATAGTATTCTGGGCTTGCATTCTTGGTCGCTTAGTGTCTGCAGCAAATCTATCCAAGACCTTTTACTTTCATGGTTTCTATTGAGAAGTCAGGTGTAATTCTGGTAGGTTTACCTTTATATGTTACTTGACAATTTTCCTTTGCAGCTCTTAATATTCTTTAATTATTCTGTATGTTTTATATTTTGATTATTATATGGTGGGGTATGGTTTTTTTTGATCCAGTCTATTTGATCTTGTGTAAACTTCTTGTACCTTCATAGGAATATCTTTCTTTAGGTTGGGAAAGTTTTCTTTTATAATTTTGTTGAATGTATTTTCTGGGCCTTTGAGCTGGAGTTCTTCTGTTTCTTCTACCAGTATTATTCTTACGTCTAGTCTTTTCATGGTGTCTCTGATTTTCTGGATGTTTTGTGTTAAGAATTTGTTGAATTTGATGTTTTCTTTGATCAATAAGTCTATTTCTTCTATAGTATCTTTCATCATCTGAGATTCTTTCTTCTATCTTTTGTATTCTGTTGGTTATACTTGTCTCTGTAGTTCCTTTTTATTTATCCAGATTTTCCATATCCATCCATCCCTTGGTTTGTGTTTTCTTTATTACCTCCATTTCGGTCTTCAAGTCTTGAACTGTTTCCTTTACCTTTTTGATCACTTCTTCTTGGTTTTCTTGGGTGTCTTTGAGGGATTAATTAATTTCTTCTAACTTTTTGTTTGTCTTTTCTTCCATTTTTTAAGGGAGTTTTTTACTTCCTGTTTAAGGGTCTCCATCATTTTCATAAGGTGACAATTTCTTCTACTTCTTCTGGAATAGTATGTTCAATTCTTCCTGTTGCATGTTTGCTGGATTCTGGTGTTACCTTGTTGCTTTTCAGGATTTGGAGAAATTCTCGTACTGGCATCTGCACATCTCTTCTTTTAAATGAAGCTTGCCGAGTCTTGGCATCTTGGTCCAATCTTTGTTGTGTCTGACTGTGTACTTCAGAGTTTTTCTTGGTCTGCACTCTCTTAGGTCCCCTCAGCACTGGAGCAGGCTCTCAGATCCTCTCTGCCCTGAACCAGACTGTGTTGGGGGATCCAAGGACCTAGCAGATGCAAAGGCTGGCTTGGGGGCAGGGTGGAATGGGGTAAAGAAGGCCAGCATCAGGGAACACACCCAGTTGGGATGGCCAGAAAAGCTTAGAGAATTGGAGGGGTCCTGTATTCAGTCCACTAGAATTGTCTGAGAGATAGGCACTTCAGGCTGTCTTGCCATGTGGCCACTTCCTCACCTCTCCAGATCTCCTCAGCATGGGAGCAGGGTCTCTTGCAGGGTTCTAATGATCTTTCAATGTTTCACTCTAAAATCAGATTCAGAACAATCACTTGACTCCAAGTATGCCACTAGATCCTGCTGGGTTTTTTTTGTAGGTGGTCCACAACACCTACTGGCAGGTAACAGTTATTGCACCTACTCCAGCTCAAACTCAACAATAGGTAATATTCATAATTTGAAATATAAATTATAAAAGGGTAATATTTTGGTCAACCTAACCATCCAGGCTTTCAATAGCCTCTATACTTACACCATTGTATGAGGTTTTACAAGTTTGTATAATTTACCTCCTACATCACTATTTTTGATTCTGGGGATTAGACTTGTCCTCAATATTCTTTCTTAAATATATGGTTTGAAAATAGGGTTAAGAATGAGGTGCTTTGAGGGCAAAGGGGCCAGCAGGAATTGCTTTGCTTCAATAGACTGTCTGCAGCAAGGTAGGCCCTTTATTAGAGAGGTCCTGGCCACAAAAGGAACCTGATCCTGTTCCAGGAGACCCATCAGAGTGGTTGGTGAGTATGCTCTTGAGCCTTGGCAGGAGCCCGGAAACAGACCAGGGACATTCCCCAACCGCCTTTACTCCCTGGTTATTCAGCAGGGGCTGCTCCCATCTACTGGGGCCTCTTTCTCCCTAACCCATCCAGTTTGCACCCAGGAACCTCCTTCCTTCTTTCTCCCTTCTGTGGGGCCACGGGATCTGCCAGGTCAGCCTGTTTGGGCACTGGGATGAGGTGCTGAGGGCAAAGGAGCCGGCAGGAATTGCTTTGCTTCAATAGCCTGTCTGCAGCAAGGTAGGCCCTTTGTTACCGAGGTTCCTGGCCACCAAGGGAACCTGATTCCATTCCATAAGATCCATAGGATAGCATCTGAAGGAAGAGATGGGCAGGCGCCAAGGCAAAAATTCCTTCACTAATCTTAAAAAAGAACATGAAAACACCAGAACCCAGTGATCAGACAACAGAAGGTCTTGAACACACTAATCCAGAAGAAGGGAGAAAAATTGACATTATGAAAGCAATAGAGTACCTTAAACAGCATGTAAAAAATGCCCTTATAGAAATGGATGAGAAGTATAACAAAAAGTTTGAAGAAATGAATAAATACATCAATGATACCCGGGGAAACCAAGAAAAAACAATCAAACAAGTAAAGGAAACAGTTCAAGAATTGAAAACTGAAATGGAGGCAAGAAAGAAAACACAAATCGAGGGCCAGCTGGATATGGAAAATCTAGGGCAATGAACAGAGACTACAGAAATAAGCATAATCAATAGAATACAAGAGATAGAAGAAAGAATGTCAGACTCTGAAGACACCATTGAGAAAATAAACACACTGATGAAAGAAAACACCAAATCCAACAAATTCTTATCACAAAACATTCAGGAAATATGGAACACAATAAAAAGAACAAACCTTAGAATAATAGGGATAGAAGAAGGAGAAGAATTACAGCTCAAAGGCCCAGAAAATTTACTTAAAAAAATTATGGAAGAAAACTTTCCCAACATAAAGAATGATATTTCTATGAATATTCAAGAAGCATATAGAACACCAAAAGACTGGATCAAAAAGAAATATCCCCTCACCATATAATAATCAAAACACAAAACATACAGAATAAAGAAAGAATATTAAGAGCTGCAAAGGAAAAAGGTCAAGTTACCTATAAAGGTAAACCTATCAGACTTACACCTGACTTCTCTATGGAAACCATGAAAGCCAGAAGGTCCTGGATAGAGGTACTGCAGAAATTAAGAGACCATGGATGCAAGCCCAGACTATTATACCCAGCCAAGCTATCATTCACTATCAATGGAGAAAACAAAATATTCCAGGATAAGAACAAATTTAAACAACACGTAGCTACAAACCCAGCCTTACAGAAAGTAATAGAAGGAAAATCACAACCCAAGGAATCCAACATAGCCAACACTGCGTATAATAACTCAGACATCTGGTGACCCTTCATAAGCACAACTCAAAGAAAGGAAACACACAAACTCTACTACCAAAAAATAATAACAACCGGAGTCAACAACCACTGGTCATTAATATCACTTAATATCAATGGACTCAATTCACCCATAAAAAGGCACAGGCTAAGAGATTGGATATGAAAACAGGATCCAAAATTCTGCTGTTACAAGAAACACACCTCAACCACAAAGACAGACATCTACTCAGAGTAAATGGGTGGGAAAAGTTTTTCAAGCAAATGGACCTAAGAAACAAGTGGGTGTGGCCATACTAATTTCTAACAAATCTGACTTCAAGCTAAAATCAATCAGAAGAGATAGAGATGGTCATTTTATACTCATAACAGGAACAATTCATCAAGATGAAGTCTCAATCCTGAATATCTATGCCCCTAATATAAAGGCACCCACTTATGTAAAAGAAACATTACTAGAACTCAAGACAGACATCAAACCTCACACACTAATATTAGGAGACTTCAGCACACCTCTCTCAACAATGGACAGGTCAATTGGACAGATACCTAATACAGAAATAGGAGAATTAATGGAGGTAATGAAGCAAATGGACTTAACAGATATCTATAGGGCATTCCACCCAAATAGGAAAGAATATACCTTCCTCTCTGCAGCTCATGGAACCTTCTTGATAATTGACCACATACTCAGTAACAAAGCAAACCTCCACAGATACAAAAAGATTTTAGTGACCACATGTGTTTTCTCGGATCACCATGGATTAAAGTTAGAATTCAACAATGAGGCTTCCCCCAGAAAGCCGACAAACTCATGGAAACTGAACAGATAATTGCTGAACCACACCTGGGTCAAGGAAGAAATAAAGAAAGAAATTAAAGTCTTCCTTGAATTTAATGAAAATAAAGAGACAACATACTCAAACCTATGGGACACTATGAAAGCAATGCTAAGAGGAAATTTCTTAGCACTAAGTGCCCACTTAAAGAAAATCTAGAAAGCACACATTGGAGACTAAACAGCACACCTGAAAGCTCTAGAAAAAAAAAGAAGCAGACTCACACAGGAGGAGTAGAAGACTGGAAATAATCGAACTGAGAGCTGAAATCAACAAAACAGAAACCCAGAAAACAATTCAAAGAATCAATGAAACAAAGAGTTGGTTCTTGGAGAAAATCAACAAGATCGAAAAATTCCTATCCAAACTAATCTAATGGCAGAGAGAGAACACAGAAATTAATGAGATCAGAAATAAAAAGGGGGACATAACTACAGACACAGAGGAAATTCAGAGAATCTTTAGATTTTACTACAAAAGGCTGTATGCCACAAAATTGTAAAATGCAAAAGAAATGAAAATCTTTTTAAATAAGTACCATATACCAAAGTTAAACCAAGACCAGGTGAACAATCTAAATAGACCTGTTAGTCACAAAGAATTAGAAAATGTTATCAAAAACTCCCTTCCAAAAAAAGCCCAGGAACAGATGGTTTCAATGCAGAATTCTACCAGAACTTCCAAGAAGAGCTAATACCTATACTCCTTAATGTATTTCACAATATAGAAACAGAAGAGTCATTGCCAAATTCCTTTCATGAAGCTACAATTACCCTGATACCAAAACCACTCAAAGATCAATCAAGAAAGAGAATTACAGGCATATCTCACTCATGAACATCGATGCAAAAATTCTCAATAAAATACTGGCAAACAGAATCCAAGAAC
Organism: Chionomys nivalis; assembly: GCF_950005125.1. Taxonomy (NCBI): domain Eukaryota; kingdom Metazoa; phylum Chordata; class Mammalia; order Rodentia; family Cricetidae; genus Chionomys; species Chionomys nivalis. Next base: position 82,800,928 of record NC_080086.1, read on the forward strand.
ACATTAGAAAGTTTATCCATTATGATCAAGTAGGCTTCATCCCAGGGATACAGGGCTGGTTCAACATATGCAAATCTATCAATGTAATCCATCATATAAATAAGCTGAAAGAATAAAACTACATGATCATTTCACTAGATGCTGAAAAAGCATTTGACAAAATTCAACATCCCTTTATGATAAAGGTCTTGGAGAGAGTAGGGATACAAGGGTCATATCTAAACATAATAAAAGCTATTTGCAGCAAGCCAACAGCTAACATCAAATTAAATGGAGAGATACTCAAAGCCATCTCACTAAAATCAGGAGCATGAGAAAGCTGTATACTCTCTCCATACCGCTTCAATATATTGCTTGAAATTCTAACAATAGCAATAAGACAACATAAGGGGATTAAGGGGATCAGAATTGGAAAGGAAGAAGTTAAACTTTTGTTATTTGCAGATGATATGATAGTATACATAAGGGACCCCAAAAACTCTACCAAAGAACTCCTACAGCTGATAAACTCCTTTAGTGATGTGGCAGGATACAAGATCAACTCCAAAAAAATCAGTCTCCCTCCTATACACTAAGGATAAGGATGCAGAGAGGGAATTCAGAGAAGCATCAGCTTTCATGATAGCCACAAATAGCATAAAACATCTTGGAGTATTCTGACCAAGGAAGTGAAAGATCTATTTGACAAGAACTTTAAGTCTTTGAAGAAAGAAATTGAAGAGGATACCAGAAAATGGAAGGATCTCCCTTGCTCTTGGATTGGGAGGATCAACATAGTAGAAATGGCAATTCTACCAAAAGCAATCTATAGATTCAATGCAATCCCCATTAAAATCCCATCAAAATTCTTCACAGATCTTGAAAGGACAATAATCAACTTTATATGGAGAAACAAAAAAACCCAGGATAGTAAAACAATCTTATACAATAAAGGAACTTCTGGAGGCACTACCATCCCTGACTTTAAACTCTATTACAGAACTCCAGTATTGAAAACAGCTTGGTATTGGCATAAAAATAGAGAAGTCGATCAATGGAATTGAGTAGAAGACCCGGATTTAACCCACAAACCTATGAACACCTGATTTTTGATAAAGGAGCTAAAAGTATACAATGGAAGAAAGAGATCGTTTTCAACAAATGGTGCTGGCAGAACTGGTTGTCAACCTGTAAAAGTATGAAAATAGATCCTTATCTATCACCATGTACAAAACTCAAGTCCAAATGGATTAAAGACCTCAATATCAGACTGAACACACTGAACCTGATAGAAGAGAAAGTGAGAAGTACTCTACAACATATGGGCACAGGAGATCTCTTCCTATGTATAACCCCAGCAGCACAGACATTAAGGGCAACATTGAATAAATGGGACCTCCTGAAACTGAGAAGCTTCTGTAAAGCAAAGGACACTGTCACTAAGACAAAATGGCAACCCACTGTCTGGGAGAAGATCTTCACCAACCCTGCAACACACAAAGGTCTAATCTCCAAAATATACAAAGAACTCAAGAAACTAGACTTTAATATGCTAATTAACCCAATTAAAAAATGGGGCACTGAACTGAACAGAGAATTCTCTACAGAATAAGTTCAAATGGCCAAAAGACACTTAAGGTCATGCTCAACCTCCTTAGCGATCAGGGAAATGCAAACCAAAACAACTTTAAGATACCATCTTACACCTGTCAGAATGGCTAAAATAAAAAACAACAATGATAGCCTTTGCTGGAAAGGATGTTGAGTAAGGGGTAAACTCATCCATTGCTGGTAGGAATGCAAACTTGTGCAACCACTATGGAAAGCAGTGTGGCGTTTTCTCAGGAAATTTGGGATCAACCTACCGCAGGACCCATCAATACCACTCTTGGGAATATACCCAAGAGATGCCCTATCATACTACAAAAGTATTTGTTAAACTAAGTTCATAGCAGCATTATTTGTAATAGCCAGAACCTGGAAACAATCTCAATGCCCTTCCACAGAAGAATGGATGAAGAAAGTGTGGGATATATACTTATTAGAGTACTACTCAGTGTAAAAAACAATGACTTCTTGAATTTTGCATGCAAATGGATGAAAATAGAAAACATTATCCTGAGTAAGGTAACCCAGACCCAAAAAGATGAACATGAGATGTACTTATAATTGGTTTTTAGCCATAAATATAGGACATTGAGCCTATAATTCACAATCCTAGAGAAGCTAAATAAGAAGGTGAACCCAAAGAAAAACATATAGTTATCCTCCTGGATATTGGAAGTAGTCAAGATTGCTGGGCAAAAATTTGGGATCTTGAGGGTGGGTTGGGATGGGGGAAAGGTGAGATGGGGAGAAAAAGTGAGAAGGGAGCATAGGGAGAACTAGAGAACTAGGGGGAATGGGATGGTTGGGATAATGGAAGAATGGATATGGGAGCAGGGAAGTATAAATCTTAATTAAGGGAGCCATTTTAGGGTTGGCAAGAGCTTTGACTCTAGAGGGGTTCCCAGGGGTTCAGAGAGATGTACCTAACTAGGTCATTGGGTAGCTGAGGAGAGAGAGCCTCAAATGGCCTGATCCTATAGCCATACTAACGAATATCTTGCATATAACCATAGAACCTTCATCTGGTGATGGATGGAGATAGACAGAGACCCACATTGGAGCAATGGACTGAGTTTCCAAGGTCTAAATGAGGAACAGAAGGAGGGAGAACATAAGCAAGGAAGTCAAGACTGCGAGGGGGGCACCCACCCACTGAGGCAGTCAAGCTGATCTATTAGGAGATCACCAAGGCCAGGTGGACTGGGACTGAAAGTGCATAGGATAAAACTGGACTCCCTGAATATGGTGGACAATGAAGGCTGCTGAGAAGCCAAGGACAATGGCACTGAGTTTTGACCCTACTGCATGTACTGGCTTTGTGGGAGCCTAGCCGTTTTGGATGCTCACATTCCTAGACCTGGATGGAGGGGGGAGGACCTTGGATTGCCCACAGGGCAGGGAACCCTGACTGCTCTTTGGACTGGGAGGGGAGTGTGGGGAGTGGGGGTAGGGGGAGGGAAAATGGAGGCAGGGAAGAGGTGGAAATTTTTAATTAAAAAATGTAATAAAACATGAGATGCTTTTAGAAATGGTACAGTCTTTACAGACTTCTACCAAGCTTCTAAATGGAGAGTTTGCAACTCTGAAGGAGGATACAATCAATTTAACTAACAAAACTCTGTCAAAGGGGTACTTTTAGAAATGTTACAGATTGACAATAATTTATTAAAAGGAAAATTCAGCACTCTGGAGAAGAATAGAGCTGATTTAGCACTTAAAATCCAGTATATGACAATGAGTGCTTTAACATTATTTGAGAGAATTTGTACTGTTGAATATATTAATCAGACTATGTCAAAGGGGTATGATAGATTGACAGACAGAATGTCTCTCCAGGAAGGTACTATGCATGTTATGAAGATTATGTTCAAGGATGAGACATTATATCTACTGGACAGACTTCATACCTTGGAATCCTCAATTAGGGCATTAGAACAGAACACTGGAGAGGAGATACAGACTTTTAAAAAGGAAGAGGGAAATAGATTTGAAAAGATTGAGGAACTTATCAACTTTGATGACTAGGGAAAAAAGGCACAAAGACAAAATTTAGCCTCATCAGTGTGTAAAGACCTCCAGCATAGCTTCCCCCAAAGATCTGCTTGCCTTTCTGGTAATAAAATCAGAAAGAATATCTGGCCCCAAGGTTGTCAAAGAATGTTCATGGGATACCATAAATATGACTATTCTAAAGGAAATTAAACAAGCAATTGTAGCTTACAGACTACATTCATCCATTGTTAGGGAAAAGGTCAAAACATGGGTTTCTGATAACAAAGAAAAACCACAAGACTAGACTCAGTTCTGGTGTGGGAGAATTGTCTGTTTTCTGTCAATCATGTCTTTTAATAAAACGCTGATTGGTCAGGCAGGAAGTATAGGCAGGTCAACCAGACAGGAAGTAGAGGCAGGGCGATGAGAACAGGAGAATGCTGGAAAGGAGGAAGCCCATTTCCCCCAATTTCTGCGTAGACCACCAGAGAGGCAAGATGTGAGCCACCCTGCTGAGAAAGGTACCGAGCCACATGGCTAACATAGATAAAAACAATGGGTTAATATAAGCTATAAGAACTAATAAGTAATCTGAGCTAATGGGCCAATCAGTTTATAATCTTATGGAGATCTCTGTGTGATTTTCTTTGGGGCTTGTCAGCTGTGAGTTATAAGGTGGACAGAAACCCCAACAAGCAGGCCCCTCATGTTACACAGTTCATCTCTGCAGTCCTAGAAAGAGGTCAACAGTTACTCTGAAGATGCTATTTGAAGGAAGAAACTAGAATTTTAGAGCAACAGGACAAAGCAAAAGAATTTGAGATTTCAATAGTTCACATTCTAGGCAAGGAACTTTATTCTGATCCTCAGGATCAAGATATTAATGATGAAAACACACCTTGCTTTAAAGGCTTGAGACAGGATTCCAGAACTAAGGAATACAGTTCACTCATTTCTTAGGGTTAAACAGGGTCAGAAAAAAATTTTTAATGATTTTTTTTACAAAGATAACTAAATCTACACAAATAGGGATAACTGACCCAGAAGCTGGACATATAATAATTGAATCTTTGGCTTATGAGAATGTGAATTTAGAATACAAAAAGGATCCTTTGATCTTTAAACATCATATAAGCACCCATGGATAAATGGGTCTTGATACAATAAATGTCAAGAAACTTAAATATGGAAGTGAAGCTTGGGTAGGAGAAGCAATTTCCAATGGGAAGAAAAGATATGAAAATACAAACTGTTTTAATAGGGGTAAATGGAATATCTGAGAAGGGATTGTATACAAGGGATTCCTAGGGATAATGTTTTCTCTGGAAATGGCAGAAATAGGAAGAATTAGCCTTTAGGTATATTTAAGAGGTGTGACAAAGGCTGGCATTGGACCAATGTATGTAGGTCAGCAAAAGATAGACAAGGCAGCCAGATACCATTGGGAAATGCTGTGGGGGGGGGCCTCTTGCAGGGCCCCATGATGAACTTGGTCCAGTCATTCCCATTTACTGTGAAGAATATGTCTCTCCAGGAAAATTAAAAAATCCAAAGCTTACTATAAAAAAAAATGTTGTTCTGAATGATGGAATAAATGTTGACAATGAGTCAAAAATTCCAGCAGGATATCTGATATGTATATTCTGACAGACTTCTATAAATGATCAAAGACCAAACCAAAGAGTGTGTATAAATGGCATTTTTACTAAAGGCTTACTGGACACAGGAACTGATGTAAGTATCATTACACCAGACTCTTGGCATCTGATTTGGCCTCTTCAAGAGGTAGATAGATATTCAGGTTCTAGGAATTGGAACCCTACCTCAGGTAAAACAAAGCACGAGATTTTTTGAATGCCTAGGGACAGAAAGACAAAAAGGAAGACTGAGGAAATATGTAGTTATTATTGCAGGAAATTTGTGGGGTTGTGAACTATTGCAGGAATGGAATACCCCAATTAACCTTCCTGCAACCCACACATTTTATATTTCTGAGGAAAATATTAGAAGATATTATAGATATGGTTACCAGCCATTCAGGCTGTACAAGAACTCAAAGTAAGTAATAAAACTTCCGAGATATTAATGGCCCTCCCTTTAAAACGGTTAACTAAGAAATTAATATGGGTTAAAAAGTAGCCTCTAGTTGAAGAAAAGCTGCAGGCTTTAGAATGGCTGGAACAACAGCAAGTAGATGCTTGACATGTTGAAGAATCTACAAGAACTTCAAATTCTCCTGTATTTGTTGTTAAAAATAAATCTGAAAAATGGAGAATGGTGACAGATCTTAGAGATATCAACAAGGTTATTCAACCTATGTGCCCTCTACAATCTGGAATTCCACTGCCTTCTCTGTTACAAAAGGGATACCCCCCACAATTATTGACTTAAAGGATTGTTTCTTCAATATACCTTTACAAAAAATGATAGAAAAATGTTTGCCTTCACTGTGCCTGTTTATAACAATTCGCAGCCTACTAGGAACTATTGATGGACCGTCCTCCCACAGGAAATGATCAGTAGCCTTACCCTGTGGTAATACTTTGTCAGCCAGCTAATGGAAATAATATGGAAGCAATTTCCTAAGTTTATAATCTACCATTACATGGATGACATTTTTTAATTGATTCAAACATAGATACTTTAGAAAGGATGTTTGAAAAAGTAAAGACTGTTTTGTTTAAATGGAGAACACAAACTGATCCTTAAAAGATTCAAAGAATAGATTTCTTAACTACCTAGGTTACAAAATAGGTTTTCAGAAAATGAGAACACAAAGGCACAAATTAGGAGGGACTTGTTGTGTACACTTAATGACTTTTAAGATTATTTGGCAATATCTCCAGTCTACAATCAGCAATTGGGATAACACCTGACCTAACAGTTAATCTGAATAAAACATTAGATGGTGATAAGAACTTAAATAGTTCCAGAGAATTAACACCTGAAGTGGAAAAGAAATCAATGGTTGTCAAGGAGAATTTACAGGAGGCACATGTGGATAGAGTGAAACCAAGTCTTAATTGTATTCTGGTCATATTGAATTTCTCCTACATGAATTTTAATGCAGAGCAATGATATTCTCTTAGAATGGATCTTTTTTACCACATAAAACAACAAAAAATTCAAAACTTATGTGGAACAAGTTTCTGAATAAATTATAAAAGGTAAATTGAAACTTCATCAATTAGCAGGTATAGACCCAGCAAAGATTATAATGCTTTTTACTGCTGAAAAAATAAAAGAAGTTATGGAAAGACAGTAAACCCTGGCAAAGGTTAATAGCAATTATCACAAAAGTGATAGACTTAACCTTATAAAGAGAGTTTCTTAGATTCTTTCCCAAATTGTACGTGATGTACCTATAACTGGAGCCTGTATATTTATACTGATGCAAACAAATCAGAGAAGGCAGGTTACAAATCAGAAGAATTAAGTAAAAGTACCACAAAGCCCTTATAATTCTGTCCAAAAGGCACAGTTTATATGCTATTCTTATGGTACTAGGGAATTTTTTTTATTCTTTTTTTAATTAATATTTCCACCTGCTCCCCGTTTCCCATTTCACTCCCCTCCTCCCAAATATTGCCCCCTCCCCCCACTCCCCTCCCCCTATCCCCACTCCTCTCCTCCACCCCCCACACCATTCCCCCTCCCTCTCGATACTGAAGAGCAGTCCAAATTCTCTGCCCTGCGGGAAGACAAAGGTCTTCTATCTACGTCCCGGAAGGTGAGCGTCTAAACAGGCTAAGCTCCCACAAAGCCAGTTCATGTATTAGGATCGAAACCTAGTGCCATTGTCCTTGGCTTCTCATCAGCCTTCATTGTCCGCCATGCTCAGAGAGTCCAGTTTCAACCCATGCTTATTCCTTAGAACCTTCATCTGGCGATGGATCGAGGTAGAGACAGAGACTCAATTTGGAGCAATGGTCTGAGCTCTTAAGGTCCAAATGAGGAGCAGAAGGAGGGAGAACATGAGCAAGGAAATCAGGACCACGAGGGACGCACCCACCCACTGTGACAGTGGATCTGATTTATTGGGAGCCCACCAAGGCCAGCTCGTCTGGGATTGAATAAGCATGGGTTGAAACTGGTACTAGGGAATTTTAAAGCACTCCTCAATATAGTTACTGATTCACAATAGGCCAAATGAGTTGTCTTATGTATTGAAACCACTGAATTTATACTAGATGATGCAAAATTGACTTCATTGTTCATGTAGATGAAAGACATAAGCAGGAATAGGCTTTGTTCTATATACATAACACAAATATGATCCCATACAGGTTTGCCAGGTCCTCTAGCACAAGGTAATGCAGAAATTGATCAATTACTGATTGTAAGTGTGTTGCAGGCCTCTGAATTTCATAAAAACATCATGTCAATAACAAAGTTTTAAAGAAAGATTTTTTATTACATGGCAATAAGCTAAGGAGATTATGGAGGGATGTCCTACTTGCTCTTTCTATAACCACACGCCATAGCCTTCTGGGAGTAACCCAAAGGGTACTCAAAGGAATGAGATTTGGCAGATGGATATGTTCTATTTTGTAGAATTTGGTAAATTAAAATATGTGCACTACACCAAAAATACGTACTCATGCTTTCTATGTGCAACTGCCTTGAGTTTGGTAAAGACTGATTCAGTAATTACATTTATTAGAAGTTATAGCCATCATGAACCTTCCAGCACAAATAAAGACAGGCAATGATATATCACATGTATCTATGAAAATAAAATGGTATTTTTTGCTTATTATGATATAAAACATTTATCCCTATGTATGGCTGTCAAACATCACTTTTCTCATACCTATATCTATCACTAATGTTTGTCTTAATTCATTGTTTGCCATTTTGATTTTCATTGGGACCTTAGGTAGGAACTGCCAAGCCCACACTGGACAAATTTTATATGGTGAGATATCTTCCACAACCTTGATACAATGAAGAGGGACTTGGTCCTACCTCAACTTGGTATATCAGACATCCTTCACTCCTCAAAGGTGGCCTTACACTCTCTGGGGAGTAGATGAAGGTGAAATGAAAAAGGTAGAGGTGTGGTAGGAAGGGAGGAGGGGAAACTGTGACTAGTATTTAAAATGGATAAGAAATAAGAAAACACACAAAAAAAAACCCAAATAGGAACAACAGGAAGGAAATATTCAAAACAACCAAAAAATATTAGCATTGATATGTTCCTCCCATCAGTAACCGTACACATAATTAGGAATTAAACTTGGAGTACAAATAGTAACAAAAGCTTGATGGAGATAATAAGAATTATTTATTCAAAAAAATATAAACATTTCATGAGTAAAACAGTTTGAACATTAAGAAATCAATAAACATTCTTTACACATTGAATAAACAAAGGCTAGTTGAACATGCATTATTTATATAAATATAATGAAATTTAAGTCAAAAGCATAAAATTTGGCAAATGGGGTAAATATATAGTAAAGGAGACAATTATCAAAGAAATATATCAGTTTTTTTCTGTTATACATGATAATTTGGCATTATGAAGCAGAAAAAAAGCTTTAAGATCAGAATGGGTTGTCACTCAATTTTAGTCCCATTTTTCATGATTGCCAAGAACGCCTCTGTTCATCATTCTCCTGAAGCAATTTTATTGTTATTGCAGCTGAAGAGAACTGAGTTCATGCCCTTTGAGGTATAGCCCAGGCAGGCACTCATGCTCCAAGTCCCTCAGATGCAAGCAATACTCTTGGGTTTCTCAGCAGCTCTCTATCCAAAAGGATAAGTAATATATTTGTCAGATGGGCCACCACAAGCAAGGATGTTTTTGTTAGGGTCTGAATCACTGTGGGAGGACCATGTGTAGCTTGCATGCAGTAATATACTCCTAAATCCTCATGCTCCACTCTGCTGATCTTGAGTGTGAAATCTGTACCTGACCCACTGCCACTGAACCTGTCTGAAACTCCAGAAAATCGATTGGAAACCTTGTATATTAGGAGTTTCAGAGACTGGCCTGGCTTCTGCAAGTACCAATTCAAATAGGTATTTCCATCACTGTGTACAAGGCTCTGACTAGACCTGCAGGAGATGGAGGCTTGATCTCCAATGCTGACAGGCAAGGAGGTTGGAGTTTGGGTCATTGCAACATCACCTGTGGAAACTGAAATAAAGACAGAGAAGTAAAAAGTTAAAGACTCACTTCATGTACAATCTTTATTTACTCTATTTGAAATTTATTACAAGTGAGATGTTTATTTACTTACAATTATTTATACACTAAAATTCCCTTATTGACTAACTGATTGAATTGGAAGTTCTAAGAAATTTCAAAGCATGAATTATACCATCCCATTCCATCTGTGTCATAATCTTCTTTGTAGAATAGGATCTCTCTGATATGAAACCTCTCTCTATTAAATGTAAACCTCATAGGAAATATCCTGTAGGATAAGGCCCCTCTGCCTTACAAAAGTGGGAACCAGGGATCATCCTCCATACCCATTCTCCTATCTCATTTCCCTCTGTCCTCACCAGGAATCCAGAAGAACATCAGCGGTAACAGCCAAACAGGCAACTTCATTTTGACGAAGCAGTCTGAGAAGACTAATTAGTTATCAAAGTATGCCAGCTGAGGTTTATCTTGGACTAACAAGGGTGGGGCCTCCCTAGAGAGCAATATGCAAAGTTCTGGGTTAGTGTTATGGTATAAATAGAAGAAAGAGAAATCCAGGCTTTACGTGGTTGCAAAAATCATATAACAAATTTTTTATGTTGGGGTTACAATTGAAAAATAAATGTGGTACTTGATAAGAAAAGAATATGATAAAAACTATCAATCTACATGACACTATACACTTAAAATGACAGAAAGGCTGGAAGGAATGAAATTAAAGACATGTATACAATCATTCCTCATAAGTTGAATAACAATGCTTTTGCTTCTCTTTCATCATTTTATGAAGAAATATGTATCTTTTATGAATGCTAAATGTAGAAGTTAGGAACTGTCATTCCTGTGGCTTATTTAAATTTCTATATAGGAACACAAAATTAATAACCACGTAAGGAAGGCATATCTTAAATGTTTAGCATGAAAAGTAAAAGTGATTATATTAAAAATAATTGTCAAAGAAAACATTGAGGAATCTTGGAATGGAAATATGGATCCCCGGTGTTTGTGGCTACTGGTATGTCAAAGATGAATTTCAACTCACCTTTTTTGATTTATATGAATTAAGTATATATAATTTTTATTTAGCAATTATAGCTCAGTGAAATTATATTTTTTCATTTGTTACATGTTCATATGTATGTGGGGGGCATGTTCATTTCATAGCACACAAGTAAAGGGCAAGGGAACAACATTTTAAACCATCCCAAACCTCTAAAATTAACAGAAACATATTCCTGCCTGGACAGTCACCCAAATTTTTCTGTATCATTGCAAGCACCCATCTTCAACCTACAGGCCCATAATATCCATGAAACAGGAAATTTCAAAGACATTCCTACCTTTAATAGCAATTTGTCAGTTGCTTTCTTCTGTGTTTTGAAGAATGTCTGGTAGACTATTTCATAAACCAGCAACCCTGAAGGACTGTCTCACCTTCTTTAGGCAGCTACAAAAATCATTTTTCTTTGGGTCCTCAAGTCCAATGAAACAGTTCAGGCAAGATCAGTTTCTTTCCCTAATGACTACTAATCTCCATGAAGAACTTCTTCAATGCCCACCATCTTCTTAAAGTAATTAGTGCTGCCAGGAGCAGATGTGTCTCATGTCATGAAAAGCCCAAAGCTATTAAAAATTTTTAAATTCTATATTCTGTAGTCTTTGGAATGTTTGTTGAATAAATATCCAACTGAAATATATCTCTGTACACCTAGAAAACCTAGCTAACATGACTATAAGCTTCACTATTATAGATGATTATATTTATTAATTATACATTATATTTTTAAGTGAACTACATAAACATACTATCTTAATTAGGAGCAGAAATATAATATAACAAAATTGGCGTTAAATTTTCATTAATAAACAAAGATATAACCAATGCAAATCTCTATTGCATATTCCCCTATACATGTAAAGAAATATTTATAAAATATATTTTAGAATTTGGACATTGTTGTCTAGACTACTTCCTGCTTATTGGGGCATGATAGTCATCAGGTCTGTCATGAGGTATCCTGTGTGTTAGCTCCATCTCAATCAGCATTCCTGAGGGAATCATGGATGTAGACCATCTGGGCAGTTTTAAGGGGGACATATTTGATTAAAACACATTAGTCTGGAAGAAATTCACAGGTTCTCACCCTCTGTGGAAACAAAGGAAGAATTTATTTTCCAAAGCAACAAATCTTTAAACACAAATTTTGAAGTCAAGATAATTTTAAAATATATATGTTGGTTTAACTTAGCAGCCCATACAATGAAATGTCTCTCTGTACTTAGCTCCTTCACAGTTAATAAAATTCAATAAAAATACAATAATATACATAATCCAGATTCTCTGTATATAATTCTTCTTTATGTGTCTTATTTTTTAATCTATGACTCCCTATGCTCTGTCTCTTTAAAGACATTTTTAAAAAACACTTTTTTATAAATGTGTGTATTCTTTTTCTCTTCTTTTTCAAGCCTACAAACATTTATCCAAGATTTTGACATATTTAGAGGTCTTTTATATCTGAATCTGCTTTCATTGCATATCTGTAATGATTTTATGTCCAGAACTGTGTGTGATCAAACCAGACTCTCTGAATGAGGCTGCCAATGGGGACAGACTGAGAAGCCATCGATAATAGCACTAGGATGTGTTTCTACTGCATGTGCTGGATTTTTGGTACCCTAGTCCATTTGGATGCACACCTTCCTAGGCCTGGATGGAGTGGGGAGGACCTTGGACTTCCCACAGGCAGGGTACCCTGCCCTCTTTTAAGGAGGGAGAGGGAGGGAGAAGAGTGTGGGGGGAGTGGGGGGGAGTGGTAGGAGGGGAGAAAGTGTAAACTTTTGAATGGAAAAAAGAAAATGAAAAAAAAATGCTAAGTGGAGTGTCTAGGATTAAAGCTGCTTTGCTTTTGGCTCTGCCCAGTCCAACATGGCAGAGACATGCTCATTGTCTCTATAAGCCATTCACACTGCCTTAGGTCGAGGTATTCAGCAGGTCTACATCTCTTTCTTAGAGAATATCTTGTATGGGGTCACAGTGATATCTTAGGACCAAGGAGCAAAAAATGTCAGGAGTAGACATATAAATCAATTTTAAAAAATTATAAAATATAAACTTTATATTATATCAGAATATAGTGATAACTGCAGCAACTTTGGCCTGGGAATTTATTTGGGCACTCTTATCATTCAAAGTTAATAGGTGAGAACATCACAATCTGCTTTGGATGGCTTGGAGGTTTTCCTTTGATCTATCATCCTTGAATCCATAGGAACTAAAAGCCTGAGAAGAGTAATTCCTATGCCTCTTGATTGTTAAAATCAAGTTAATTGGTTAATTACTAAAACTGATGGTAAGGGATAATTCTGTTCTATCACCATTTAAAAATGATAACTAACAGATTTACAAGAGAAAGTTAAGCACGTGTCTGGAAACAGGAACAGAATTATCTATGTTTTAGAACAATATGAATCTATCTCTGCTTACTGAATTCTGTATATATAAAGAATCATTTTGACTACTAGTCAGTCAGACTACAATATTTCAACATAGCTGACATACAAGAAAATGACCATAATACCAACAATATGAAAATGATAGAGGTCCTTAAATAGGAAATGGTAATTCTGAAAAATGCCAGGAAAACATAAACAAACAATTGAAAGAAATAAACAACATAGTTTAAGACATAAAAATGGAAGTAGAAGCAATAAAGAATACATAAATTGAGTAAAGTATGGGAATAAAAATTTTGGGAATGCAATTAGAAACAACAGAGGCAAGATTCACCAACATAATACTAGAGATGCAAGAGAAAAGATCAGGAAATGAAAATATAATAGAAGAAATGGATATATGGATAAAATGAAATGTTAAATCTAAAATCTTCCTTACACAAAACATCCATGAAATCTGGAACACTATGAAAAGAATAATTATATGAATAATTAGAATAGAGGAAAGGGAAGAATGCCAGAAGAAAGCTCCAGAAAATATTTTGAAAAAATTCATATAAGAAAAAGTTTTACCCTAAATAGAGTGGTATCTACAAAGGCACCAGAATCATATAGAAATAGATTGTACTAGAAAGAAAATGACCTCATGTCACATAATAATCAGAACATTAACAGACAGAACAAATAAAGAATATTAGTATACAAAGGAAAGAGGACCAAATAACATGAAAAGTAGACCTAATATAATTACACTTGACGTTTTCATGGAAACTTTGAAATCCAGAAAGCCCTGGAGATATGTACTACAGACTCTGGGAGACCAAAAACACCAGTATAGGTTGCCATACCCAGGAACACTTTCAATCATTATAAAAAAATAAAATAAATATTCCATGATGAACTCATATTTAATCAATATCTATTTTAAAGTCAAGCCCTACCTAATGAGATAGAAGGAAAAAAACCTGTAAAACGAAAGAAATAATCTCACATCAGCAAAACCAAAAGAGTAGTATCACAAACAAATATATCGATTGTTTTGGGAAATCCTTCCAAAGTTGTGTTTTTTTTAAAATTGGTTGATGAACAAAGAAGCTGATTTGGCCTGTGATAGAGCAGAATAAATCTAGGCAAGAAAACTAAACTGAATGCTGGAGAAATTAGGCAGAGGCAGTGAGAAGCCAGGTAGCAACAGATGCATTAGAAACTTGCTGGTAAGTAACAGTTATGTGGCCATATAGAGAATAATAGAAAAGGGTTAATTTTAGATACAAGAGCTAGCTATCAACATGGTTAAGTGATTGGCCAAGCAGTGATATTTTGCATGTACTATCCAGTGTTGAGGTACTACCCAACTGTTTTAGAGGTAGCAAACATGCTTCCACCATGCTAGACTAGACAGAGTAAGCAGGCAGGACTGCAGAGTTGATCCTACCCATGACTGCCTAACATTTAAAAGAAAAAAAATATGGTTTTCTGTCAAAAATCAATTACAGATATGCATGCAATGAAGACAAATCCAGGTGGAAAAGACCTCAAAATTGGTCACAATGTTTAATAAATGTACATAGGCTTGAGAGAGAGAGAGGGAAAAGTGTATAGACAGTTATAATAATAGAGTACAGACACTCATAGATTAAAGAAGTAAGGATAACAAAATAAATATAGAACTTGTAGAAAAAGTAACAGAGTAAGAAAATTAAGCCATATAAAGATGGAATATACACAGAGAGTCTCAATTATGTATATTATTGTTTTGTCTTTGAATTTTTTGACTACAGGTAGGTATTTTATTCTGGGAACCTGCTAAGCTAAATCAGCATATATATTTTAAAGGCAGTTTGACTTCAAAGTTTGAGTGTAGGTATATGTTCTTTTGGGATAAAAGTTCTGCTTTTGTTTCAACGGATGAGAACTGTGTATTCCTTCCAGATTAATGTGGTTTGAGGGACCAAGACCACCTGGTAAATCTCTGTAAAAATCCCCAAAATTACTTTGCCCAACAAAAAGCAGTTTGGAGTGAACTCCACCCAAACTTCCAAACATTGTTTATAAATGTTTCTTTACATTTAATGTGGAATGTACTTTAGAGATGAATACTCTGCATTGGTATGGATCTTGGTTTATTGATACAAATTTAAGATCAATTTTGTTTTACACACACACATATATATATACATATTTCTACTCTTTTTTTTGTTTTTTTTTTGTTTTTTTGTTTTTTTTATTATATATTTTTTTTTATTCTTTTTTAATTAAAATTTACAACTGCTCCCCGTTTCCCATTTCCCTCCCCTCCTCCCACACATTGCCCCCTCCCCCCTCTCCCCTCCCCTATCTCCACTCCTCTTCTCCTCCCCCCAGTCCATTCCCCCTCCCTCTCGCTACTGAAGAGCAGTCCAAATTCCCTGCCCTACAGGAAGACCAAGGTCCTCCCACTTCCATCCAGGCCCAGGAAGGTGAGCATCAAAACAGGCTAAGCTCCCACAAAGCCAGTTCATGTATTAGGATCGAAACCTAGTGCCATTGTCCTTGGCTTCTCATCAGCCTTCATTGTCCGCCATGTTCAGAGAGTCCAGGTTCAACCCATGCTTATTCGGTCCCAGTCCAGCTGGCCTTGGAGAGCTCCCAATAGATCAGTTCCACTGTCACTGTGGGTGGGTGCACGCCTCGTGGTCCTGATTTCCTTGCTCATGTTCTCCCTCCTTCTGCTCCTCTACTCTTGATTAAGGTATTGTGTCTGTGCATCTCATTATACAATGTATAATTAAAAATACAAATTACATAGATAGTCATCTGTAATAGTAAAATATATAATGTTAGGTTTTCTAGACATATAGAGATATATTTCAGTTAGATATAAAATCTTCAAACATTTCAAAGACCTATGGAATATGGTATTTCAAATGTTTAAATTATTAACTTAAGACATTTCATTGCAATGAGACACACATGATTCTGGCAGCACCAATCAATTTTAAGAGAATGATGGGCACTGAAGAGGTTTCTTATAGAGTTTATTAGTCATTTGGACAAGAAACTACTCTTTCCTAGACTGCTTGATGTTTTGCTGTATTAACTGGACATGGAGGACTCACAGAAAAACGACTACTGAACATTTCTAAAGGTGAGACAGTCCTTTGGGGTTCCTGCTTTATAAAATAGCCTACCAGACATTCTGAAAGACACAGAAGAAAGCAAATGATGAACTTTGCTATTACAAGGCAGAAGAGATCTTTGGATTTCCTGATTCGTGGAAAAGTCTGCTGAATACTATGGTCATGTAGAATGAAGATTAGATGCCCCCATGTTATAGAAGAACTTTGTGTGACTGTTCAGGCAGCGAGATGTCTCTGTCAATTCTATAGTTTTTGAAGTTGCTTAAAATGCATTTACTGTTAGCTTAGGTAATATTATATCCTTGGGTGTCTTTGATGGAACTGAAGAATATATACCTATAGTTTTCTTTAGTTATAATAAAAGATATTGTAGATACAAATGTTGTAACTGTAATTCTTGCTTGATACCTGTTTTGTTATATGTAATTTTACTATTTTAAAATTAAAACCTTCCTTTTCATTTTAACAGAGAAAGGGAACAACGGAGACGAGTTAGTTTAGGATGTAAGGAGCTAGAGTAATAGGTCAAGCAGTAATTTAACTAATACAGTTTCTGTGTAATTATTTGGGGAGTCTGGGAAGTTGGAAATGAATGAAAAAACAGTCTCTGACTACAAAAGACCACCACAAACAACAAAATAACAGAAATTAGAAATAATTTTTCATTGATATCGCTTAATAATATTGGACTTTATTCTCCAAGGAAGGACACAGATTAAGAGAATCAATGCAGGGACATTGAAACATACAAGCATAAGGATTATCTCAGTACCAAAATATTTCACTGTGTTTGGATTATGCACATATACCCAAAGCACTTGGTAGCCTGGGATACCTTGTAGAATGTACTATGGGCATATGCCTACACCTCAAAAATGCAACCAACAACAAGGTAACAATAGAAACAGCTAGTTAAACACCCAGTTCTGAGCAGTGGGATAATTTTCTCATCCCTTAAAGACCACCAAACATTAACAGATTCTACATAGTCTGACTCTGATTATGTCAGAATATAAGAATTAAATATCTTGAATTGATTTGGATAAGGCAATCCATGTCCAGGAATTGTTAGATGTCAATATTTTTCTCTCCAGTAATTCGTTCATAGGTACCTAAACAACTACTAAACCTACTTTGAAGTGGAATCCTTGTCCTTGTAATCAATAGCACCACAGACCTTGTGTTTAGCAACTAAATTAAAGCAAAATTATATCATGAATTCTAATTGTTCTTAATAAAATCTTGGAGTAAGATGTTAGGGGGTGAAAATTGAGAGAACAGAGAAACAGTGCAGCCAGCCACTAGGGAGACCTTATACATCTACCAAATCCTAAAACCAAAAGGGAGATCCTGTCCTCAAACTGCATCCTCTGCCTGATTTTTACAGATTGCACCTCAGACTGAATCCTCAGACTGCAATCAGATTCTATCTCCTTCTGCCTTGTAGTCTTCTCTCTGTCCATCCATATCACTATTGTCTTCATCTAGCTAGTGATAGAATTAAAGGTGTGGGATCACAAGTGATGGTTTCACTTTTCAGTGAGATTTGTTTCTCTTATAGACTGAATCAATTTATATAGGTTATGATGGCCTTGAATTAACAGAGATCCTCTGTCTCTTGCATCCTGGGATTAAATGTGTATGCCACCACTGCCTGCTCTCAAGTGGTTTAGTTCTAAACTCTGATCTTCAGGCAAGTTGTAGTGATATTTCACTTGTATTTTAATAAATAATTTTTGCCTGAAAATCAGAGTGTACAACAACCTTAGAGACCAGGCAGTGGGAATGTACACTTTTAATTCCAATAGTCACACTAGTTTGCCATAGAAATTGGGCAGGAGTGGTGCTCACATTTAATCCCAAAACTAGAGAGGAATTTAAAATTGCAGGAGATAGCTTCTATTTCAGTCTCATTCTGAAGATTCCTGGAGGCAGAATCACCATTTCAGACTGGCATAGAGCTAAGAGCTGGTGACTGGCTGTTTGGCTTTTCTCTTCGGGTTGAACTCCCATATTGGTATCTGGCTTTTTCTTATTAGACATACTACATCAAGTTTTATTTGCTAAAACACAAAGAAAATATCACCACAGTACACTGGTATTCTAAAGTGCTTAAATAATATTGTTCCCTTGCAAATATTGTGTGCTTCTAAATTAACTTGAAAGAATAGTTGAAATTTGGAAGTAATCCTTGGTGAGGTTAAAGCAAAACAGATCATTAGAATAACGTGTATTAAAAAAAAAGAAAAAAAAATAACGTGTATTAAAAATTTAAGTTTCTTTTTTTTTAATTTTTTTTTTATTAAAATTTCCAACTGCTCCCCGTTTCCCATTTCCCTCCCCCTCCTCCCACATATTGCCCACTCCCCCCATTCCCCTCCCCCTATCCCCTCTCCTCTTCTCCTCCCCCCCAGTCCATTCCCCCTCCCTCTCGATACTGAAGAGCAGTCCAAATTCCCTGCCCTACAGGAAGACCAAGGTCCTCCCACTTCTATCTAGGTCCAGGAAGGTGAGCATCCAAACAGGCTAAGCTCCCACAAAGCCAGTTCATGTATTAGGATCGAAACCTAGTGCCATTGTCCTTGGCTTCTCATCAGCCTTCATTGTCCGCCATGTTCAGAGAGTCCAGGTTCAACCCATGCTTATTCGGTCCCAGTCCAGCTGGCCTTGGAGAGCTCCCAATAGATCAGTTCCACTGTCACAGTGGGTGGGTGCACGCCTCGTGGTCCTGATTTCCTTGCTCACGTTCTCCCTCCTTCTGCTCCTCATTTGGACCTTAAGAGCTCAGACCGTTGATCCAAATTGGGTCTCTGTCTCTCTCTAGATCCATCGCCGGATGAAAGTTCTCGTGCCATTCTCCTTGGCCTCTCATCAGCTCTCATTGTCCGCCACATTCAGAGAGTCCGGTTTTATCCGATATTTTTTCAGTAGCAGTCCAGCTGGCCTTGGTGAGCTCCCAATAGATCGGCCCCACTGTCTCAGTGGTTGGGTGCACCCCTCATGGTCCTGACTTCCTTGTTCATGTTCTCTCTCCTTTTGCTCCTCATTATAACCTTGGGAGCTCAGTCCTGTGCTCCAGTGTGGGTCTCTGTCTCTATCTCCATCCATCGCTAGATGGAGGTTCTATGGCGATATGCAGGATATTCATCAGTATGATTATAGGATAGGTTCATTTCAGGTTCCCTATCCTCAGGTGCCCCAATGAACTAACTGGGGACATTGCCCTGGGCATCTGGTAGCCACTTCAAGTTCAAGTCTCTTGCCCACCCTTAGGTGGCTCCCTTAACTAAGGTATGAGTTTCCCTGCTCCACTATCCAACCTTCCTTTATCCCCAATCACCCCGATTCCCCCAGTTCCCCTCATGCTCTCCTTCACAATTTTCTCTCCCCATCACCCCTCATCCCCATTCCACCCCACCCCCAAGATTCCAATTTTTTGCCCATCAATCATGTCTATTTCCCATAGCTGGGAGGATATCTATATGTTTTTCCTTGGGTTTACCCTCTTATTTAGCTTCTTTAGGATCACAAATTATAGACTCAGTGGCCCCTATCCATGGCTAGAAACCAATTATGAGTGAGTACATCCCATGATCTTCTTTTTGGGTCTGGGTTACCTCACTCAGGATAGTATTTTCTATTTCCATCCATTTGCATGCAAAATTCGAGAAGTCATTGTTTTTTACCACAGAGTAGTACTCTAATGTGTATATATTCCACACTTTTTTCATCCATTCTTCCATTGAAGGACACTTAGGATGCTTCCAGGTTCTGGCTATTAAAATAATGCTGCTATGAACATAGTTGGACAAATGCTTTTGTCATATGATAGGGCATCTCTTGGGTATATTCCCAAGAGTGGTATTGCTGGGTCCAGGGGTAGGTTGATCCCAATTTTTTTGAGAAACAGCCACACTGATATCCAAAGTGGTTGCACAAGTTTGCAGTCCCACCAGCAATGGATGAGGGTACCCCTTTCTCCACAACCTCTCCAGCAAAGGCTATCCTTGGTGTTTTTGATTTTAGCCATTCTGACTTGTGTAAGATGATATCTCAAAGTTGTTTTGATTTGCATTTCTCTGATCGCTAAGGAGGTTGAGCATGACCTTAAGTATCTTTTGGCCATTTTAACTTCTTCTGTTGAGAATTCTCTGTTCAGTTCAGTGCCCCATTTTTTAATTGGGTTAATTATCATTTTAAAGTCTAGTTTCTTGAGTTCTTTATATATTTTGGAGATCAGACCTTTGTCTGTTGCGGGGTTGGTGAAGATCTTCTCCCAGTCAGTAGGCTGCCTTTTTGTCTTAATGACAGTGTCCTTTGCTTTCCAGAAGCTTCTCAGTTTCAGGAGGTCCCATTTATTCAATGTTGCCCTTAATGTCTGTGCTGCTGGGGTTATACATAGGAAGAGATCTCCTGTGCCCATATGTTGTAGGGTACTTCCCATTTTCTCTTCTATCAGGTTCAGTGTGTTCAGATTGATATTGAGGTCTTTGATCCATTTGGACTTGAGTTTTGTGCATGGTGATAGATATGGGTCTATTTTCATTCTTCTACAGGTTGACATCCAATTGTGCCAGCACCATTTGTTGAAGATGCTTTCTTTCTTCCATTGTATACTTTTAGCTCCTTTATCGAAAATCAGTTGTTCATAGGTTTGTGGGTTGAAATCCGGGTCTTCTATACGATTCCATTGGTCGACTTCTCTGTTTTTATGCCAGTACCATGCTGTTTTCATTACTGTAGCTCTGTAATAGAGTTTGAAGTCAGGGATGGTAGTGCCTCCAGAAGTTCCTTTATTGTATAAGATTGTTTTACTATCCTGGGTTTTTTTGTTTCTCCATATAAAGTTGATTATTGTCCTTTCAAGATCTGTGAAGAATTTTGATGGGATTTTAATGGGGATTGCATTGAATCTATAAATTGCCCTTGGTAGAATTGCCATTTTTACTATGTTGATCCTCCCAATCCAAGAGCAAGGGAGATCCTTCCATTTTCTGGTATCCTCTTCAATTTCTTTCTTCAATGCCTTAAAGTTCTTGTCAAATAGATCTTTCACTTCCTTGGTTAGAGTTACCCCAAGATATTTTATGCTTTTTGTGGCTATCGTGAAAGGTGATGATTCTCTTATTTCCCTCTCTGCTTCCATATCCTTTGTGTATAAGAGGGCGACTGATTTTTTGGAGTTGATCTTGTATCCTGCCACATTACTAAAGGCGTTTATCAGCTGTAGGAGTTCTTTGGTGGAGTTTTTGGGGTCGCTCATGTACACTATCATATCATCTGCAAATAATGCAAGTTTAACTTCTTCCTTTCCAATTTGAATTCCCTTTATCCCCTTATGTTGTCTTATTGCTATTGCTAAAACTTCGAGAACTATGTTGAAGAGGTATGGAGAGAGTGGACAGCCTTGGCGTGTTCCTGATTTTAGTGGGATGGCTTTAAGTTTTTCTCCATTTAATTTGATATTAGCTGTCGGCTTGCTGTATATAGCTTTAATTAAATTTAGGTATGACCCCTGTATCCCTAATCTCTCCAAGACTTTTATCATAAAGGGATGTTGAATTTTGTCAAATGCTTTTTCAGCATCTAATGAAACGATCATATGGTTTTTTTCTTTCAGTTTATTTATATGATGGATTACATTGATAGATTTGCGTATGTTAAACCAGCCCTGCATCTCTGGAATGAAGCCTACTTGATCATAATGGATAATTTTTCTAATGTGTTCTTGGATTCGGTTTGCCAGAATTTTGTTGAGGATTTTTGCGTCGATATTCATGAGTGAGATTGGCCTGTAATTCTCTTTCTTGGTTGGGTCTTTGTGAGGTTTTGGTATCAGAGTTACTGTAGCTTCATAAAAGGAATTTGGCAATGACTCTACTGTTTCTATATTGTGAAATACATTAAGGAGTATAGGTATTAGGTCTTCTTGGAAGTTCTGGTAGAATTCCGCATTGAAACCATCTGGTCCTGGACTTTTTTTGGAAGGGAGGTTTTTGATAACAGCTTCTAATTCTTCACGACTAACAGGTCTATTTAGGTTGTTCACCTGGTCCTGATTTAACGTTGGTATATGGTATTTATCTAAAAAAGTGTCCATTTCTTTTACAATTTCCAGTTTTGTGGCATACAGGTTTTTGTAGTAAGATCTAATGATTCTCTGAATTTCCTCTGTGTCTGTGGTTATGTCCCCCTTTTCATTTCTGATCTTATTAATTTGCAAATTCTCTCTCTGCCGTTTGATTAGTTTGGATAGGGGTTTATCAATCTTGTTGATTTTCTCCAGGAACCAGCTTTTTGATTCATTGATTCTTTCAATTGTTTTCTGTGTCTATTTTGTTGATTTCAGCCCTCAGTTTGATTATTTCCAGTCTTCTACCCCTTCTAGGTGAGTCTGCTTCTTTTTTTTCTAGAGCTTTCAGATGGGCTGTTAAGTCTCCAATGTGTGCTTTCTCTGTTTTCTTTAAGTGGGCCATTAGTGCTATGAACTTTCCTCTCAGGACTGCTTTCATAGTGTCCCATAGGTTTGAGTATGTTGTTTCTTTATTTTCATTGTCTTCAAGGAAGACTTTAATTTCTTTCTTTATTTCTTCCTTAATCCAGGTATGGTTCAGTAGTTGACTATTCAGTTTCCATGAGTTTGTAGGCTTTCTGGGGGTAGCATTGTTGCTGAATTCTAGCTTTAATCCATGGTGATCTGATAAGATAGAGGTGGTTATTAATATCTTTTTGTAACTGCGGATGTTTGCTTTGTTACCGAGTATGTGGTCGATTTTTGAGAAGGTTCCATGAGCTGCAGAGAAGAAGGTATATTCTTTCCTATTTGGGTGGAATGTTCTATAGATGTCTGTTAAGTCCATTTGATTCATTACCTCCATTAATTCTCTTATTTCTCTGTTAGGTTTCTGTCTAATTGACCTGTCCATTGGTGAGAGAGGAGTATTAAAGTCTCCTACTATTAATGTGTGCGGTTTGATGGCTGCCTTGAGTTTTAACAATGTTTCTTTTATGTACGTGGGTGCTTTTATATTAGGGGCATAGATATTCAGGATTGAGACTTCATCCTGATGAATTGTTCCTGTTATGAATAGAAAATGTCCCTTTCCATCTCTTTTGATTGATTTAAGTTTGAGTCAACTTTGTTAGAAATTAGTATGGCCACACCTGCTTGTTTCTTAGGTCCATTTACTTGATAAGCCTTATCCCAACCCTTTACTCTGAGTAGGTGCCTGTCTTTGTGGTTGAGGTGTGTTTCTTGTAAACAGCAGAATGTTGGATCCTGTTTTTGTATCCAATCTCTTAGTCTGTGCCTTTTTATAGGAGAGTTGAGTCCATTGACATTAAGTGATATTAATGACCAGTGGTTGTTAACTCCGGTCATTTTTTTAGTAGTAAATTTTGTGTGTTCCCCTTCTTTGTGTTGCGCTGGTGAAGGGTCTCTAGTTGTCTGAGATATTGTGGTCATTGTTGGACTCCTTGGTTAGTGATTTTCCTTCTATTACTTTCTGTAAGGCTGGATTTGTGGCTACGTATTGTTTAAATTTGTTTTTATCCTGGAAAATTTTGTTTTCTCCATTTATAGTGAACGAAAGCTTGGCTGGGTATAGTAGTCTGGGCTTGCATCCATGGTCTCTTAGTTTCTGCAGTACATCTATCCAGGACCTTCTGGCTTTCATGGTTTCCATAGAGAAGTCAGGTGTAAGTCTGATAGGTTTACCTTTATAAGTAACTTGGCCTTTTTCCTTTGCTGCTCTTAGTATTCTTTCTTTATTCTGTATGCTTTGTGTTTTGATTATTATATGGCGAGAGGATGTTTTTTTTTGATCCAGCCTATTCGGTGTTCTGTATGCTTCTTGAACCTTCATAGGTATATCTTTCTTTAGGTTGGGAAAGTTTTCTTCTATAATTTTATTAAATATATTTTCTGGACCATTGAGCTGCGCTTCTTCTCCTTCTTCTATTCCTATTATTCTTAGGTTTGGTCTTTTTATTGTGTCCCATATTTCCTGAATGTTTTGTGATGAGAATTTGTTGGCCTTGCTGTTTTCTTTGATCAGCGTGTTTATTTTCTCTATGGTATCTTCAGAATCTGAGATTCTTTCTTCTATCTCTTGTATTCTGTTGGTTATGCTTGCTTCTGTAGTCTCTAATCGTTTACCTAGAATTTCCCTGTCCAGCTGGCCTTCTGTTTGTGTTTTCTTCTTTGCCTCCATTTCAGTTTTTAAGTCTTGAACTGTTTCCATTATCTGTTTGATTGTTTTTCCTTGGTTTCCTAGGGTATTATTCACTGATTTACTCAATTCTTCAAACTTTCTGTTATACTTCTCATCCATTTCTATAAGGGCATTTTTTACATGCTGTTTAAGGGCGTCAATCACTTTCATAAAGTCAGTTTTATCTACTTCTTCATGATTAAGGTGTTCATGTCCTCCTGTTGTGAGGTCGCTGGGTTCTGGTGGTTTCATATAGTTTTTCAGATTGTTGGGTGAATTCTTGCATTGGCGCCTGCCCATCTCTTTCTCCGAATGCTCCCCTATGGATCTTCTTTTACCGGATCAGGTCTTCTTGCCTACTGTTGTACCTTCCCAGTGATGGCACTCTGCAGTGATAGCTCTCCTGGTGCTCCAGTGATGTCTCCCCTGGTACCAATATCAGATCTCCATGCAGGTTGGGTAGTTCGTAAACAAAACGCCTACCTTGCTTGCTGCAGGCAGGCCAGTGAAACAAAGGAAGTCTCGCCTGCCTACTTGCCCCCAGCGCCAGACAGACTGAGCTGGATGGTGTTTTGTGCCCAAAGAGGAAAGGGGGCAGAAGGGAGAAGGGTTCTGGATGCAAGCTGGGTGGGACAAGAAGAGAGAGGCAGTATGCGGGGTGTAGAGCCCCTGCAAGGAGCCCAGGGAGTATAGGGTGGGGGATGAGGGACTTCAGAGTTCCCTGTCCAGGGCTGCTTCTGCAGCCAGTCACAAACTCACCACACTGCTGTCTCTCCTGGTGCCGAGATCAGGTCTCCGTGCAGGTTGGGTAGTTCGTAAACAAAGCGCCTACCTTACTTGCTCCAGGCAGGCCAGTGAAACAAAGGAGGTCTCCCCTGCCTACTTGCCTTGTGGACTTGCCCCCAGCACCAGACAGACTGAGCTGGATGGTGTTATGTGCCCAAAGAGGAAAGGGGGCAGAAGGGAGAAGGGTTCTGGATGCAAGCGGGGTGGGACAAGAGGAGAGAGGCAGTATGCGGGGTGTAGAGCCCCTGCAAGGAGCCCAGGGAGTATAGGGTGGGGGATGAGGGACTTCAGAGTTCCCTGTCCAGGGCTGCTTCTGCAGCGGGTCACAAACTCACCACACTGCTGTCTCTCCTGGTGCCGAGATCAGGTCTCCGTGCAGGTTGGGTAGTTCGTAAACAAAGCACCTACCTTACTTGCTGCAGGCAGGCCAGTGAAACAAAGGAGGTCTCCCCTGCCTACTTGCTCTGTGGATTTGCCCCCAGCGCCAGACAGACTGAGCTGGATGGTGTTATGTGCCCAAAGAGGAAAGGGGGCAGAAGGGAGAAGTGTTCTGGATGCAAGCGGGGTGGAACAAGAAGAGAGAGGCAGTATGCGGGGTGTAGAGCCCCTGCAAGGATCCCAGGGAGTATAGGGTGGGGGATGAGGGACTTCTGAGTTCCCTGTCCAGGGCTCAAAAATTTAAGTTTCTAAGTGATAATCTAGGCTTCACTGGTAATAGAAATGTTACCTTTGTATACAGAGACCACACAAAACTTTCTGTCTTCACATAGTGTCTAAGGCCCTGAAGTAAGTGAAAATGACATAGAGTATGAAAGAAGAGCATAAGAAAAAACAGGAACCTATTTTGCATAAACAGATGACAAGAGGAAGCTGGATATATTCATTTCTCTTTAGAAGCATGGATTTTAAAGAACTGAAAAAGAGACAAAGAATAGTACATGACAATGAGTGAATTACAATATAGCATTTTTACCAATTGTCTATGATGCCAAATAACTTTGTGAAAGCAAGGAATGATGGATCAGGATGGACATTGATTCAGCTTTATTTCAGTTTGTCCTGATCACTAAAAAAGCCTTACACACAGTCACACAGTTGTAAAAATAATGGCAAGACTATGGCAATTGCCTTTCCTGGAAATGGGTGGCACTTTAAAAAACACTAGTGGGGACTTGAGGGCAGGCCTCAAGGTCCCCGCCAGGGAACACGGGCCCCGGCCGCTGGGGCTTCAGTATCTGCTGTGCTCTCCTGGACCGGCTCTGCCTGCCCCCCATTTCCCTTGGCCCCTGGCTCATCGGGGCTACCAGGAGTCCCTCTGTAGGTGCTGAGAAGTCCCATCTGGACTGGTGAGTGTGTGCTATCCTGGGGCGGACTGTCCCGGTAGAGAGCACAAACGCCCCTCCCCCAGCTCCTGCTACAGGGCTTTCTTCCCTACACTCGCGCCCCCACCCCCACCCCCAAGCCTGCCTTGTCTGCAAGATCCTTTGCTGTGGACAGTTTCCTGCCCAACCCAGAGCAGTGAGAGCCTGACTAGAGGGCAGGCCTCAAGGTCCCCGCCAGGGAAAGCAGGCTCCTGCTGCTGGGGCTGCAGTGTCCGCTGTGCTCTCCTGAACCGGCTCTGCCTGCCCACCATTTCCCTTGGCCCCTGGCTCATCTGGGCTACCAGGAGTCCCTCTGTAGGTGCTGAGAAGTCCCATCTGGAAGGGTGAGTGTGTGCTATCCTGGGGTGGACTGTCCCAGTAGAGAGCACAAACGCCCCTCCCCCAGCACCTGCTGCAGGGCTTTCTTTCCTACACACGCGCCCCCACCCCCAAGCCTGCCTTGTCTGCAAGGTCCTTTGCTGTAGAACAGTTTCCTGCCCTTTCACTAAGGCTACCAACCCAGAGCAGTGAGTGCCTGACTTGAGGGCAGGCCTCAAGGTCCCCGCCAGGGAACGCGGGCCCCTGCCGCTGGGGCTGCAGTGTCCACTGTGCTCTCCTGGACCGGCTCTGCCTGCCCCCCTTTTCCCTTGGCCCCCGGTTCATCGGGGCTACCAGGAGTCCCTGTGCAGGTGCTGAGAAGTTCCATCTGGACTGGTGAGTGTGTACTATCCTGGGGCGGACTGTCCCAGTAGAGAGCACAACCCCCCCTACACTAAGGCTACCCAACCAGAGCAGTGAGTGCCTGCCTAGCGGGCAGGCCTCAGTAACCCCCCGAAAGGGGGCGCAGGCACCTCCAGCTTGTACTGCAGTGTCACCTGTGTTCTACTCGACCCCGCCCTACACCTTGCATTCGGCCTTCTTTCCGCGGTTCATTGGAATACCAGGCATCCCTGTTTTGGTGTTGAGGAGTTCATCTGCAAGGGAATGGTTCCTGCCCCTACACTGAGGAGATACACCCAGAGAGTTAGTCACAGCAAAGACTGATCCAAGACACCAGGCCTCTCCTGGCTCCATTTGAAGGAAAAGATGGGCAGGCGCCAATGCAAGAATTTCCCCAACAACTTGAAAAGCAACGTGACATCACCAGAATCCAGGAATCCCGAAATGAGAAGTGTACACGCTAATCCAGAAGAATTAGAAGAATTCGACTCAAAAGTGAATTATATGAAAATAATAGAGGACCTTAAACAAGAGGTGAAAAACTGCCATAATCAATTAGAGATTACAAACAAAAAGGTAGAGGAAATGAATAAATATCTCAAAGATACCCAAGAAAACCAAGAGAAACAAGAAAAAGTAATCAAACAGGTAAGGGAAACAGTTCAAGACTTGAAGAATGAAGTGGAAGTAATAAAGAAAACACAAACCAAGGGAAGGATGGAGATGGAAAATTTGGATAAATGAACAGGAACTACAGAGACAAGTACCACCAACAGATTACAAGAGATAGAAGAAAGAATCTCAGACACTGAAGATACCATAGAGAAAATAAACTCTCTGATCAAAGAAAACAGCATAACCAACAAATTCTCATCACAAAACATTCAGGAAATCTGGGACACAATAAAAAGACCAAACCTAAGAATAATAGGGATAGAAGAAGGAGAAGAAGTACAGCTCAATGGTCCAGAAAATATATTTAATAAAATTATAGAAGAAAACTTTCCCAACCTTAAGAAAGATATTCCTTTGAAGGTCCAAGAAGCATACAGAACACCGAATCGACTGGATCAAAAAAAAACATCTCCTCGTCATATAATAATCAAAACACAAAACATACAGAATAAAGAAAGAATATTAAGAGCTGCAGAGGAAAAAGGTCAAGTTACCTATAAAGGTAAACCTATCAGACTTACACCTGATTTCTCTATGGAAACCATGAAAGCCAGAAGGTCCTGGATAGATGTGCTGCAGAAACTAAGAGACCATGGATGCAAGCCCAGACTACTGTACCCAGCCAAGCTTTCGTTCACTATAAATGGAGAAAACAAAATTTTCCAGGATAAAAACAAATTTAAACAATACATAGCCACAAATCCAGCCCTACAGAAAGTAATAGAAGGAAAATCACAAACCAAGGAGTCCAACAATGCCCACAATAACTCAGACATCTAATGACCCTTCACCAGTACAACTTGAAGAAGGGAAACACACAAACTCTACTACCAAAAGAAAGAAAGAGAGAAAGGAAAAATGACCGGAGTTAACAACCACTGGTCATTAATATCACTTAATATCAATGGACTCAACTCACCTATAAAGAGGCACAGGCTAAGAGATTGGATTCGAAAACAGGATCCAACATTCTGCTGCTTACAAGAAACACACCTCAACCACAAAGACAGACATCTACTCAGAGTAAAGGGCTGGGAAAAGGTTTATCAAGCAAACGGACCTAAGAAACAGGCAGGTGTGGCCATACTAATTTCTAAGAAAGTTGACTTCAAACTAAAATCAATCAAAAGAGATGGAGAGGGACATTTTTTACTCATAACAGGAACAATTCACCAGGATGAAGTCTCAATCCTGAATATATATGCCCCTAATATAAAAGCACCCACTTATGTAAAAGAAACGTTACTAAATCTCAAGGCAGTCATCAAACCACACACACTAATAGTAGGAGATTTCAACACTCCTCTCTCACCAATGGACAGGTCAATCGGACAGAAACCTAACAGAGAAATAAGAGGATTAAGGGAGGTAATGAATCAAATGGACTTAACAGACATCTATAGAATATGCCACTCAAATAAGAAAGAATATACCTTCTTCTCTGCAGCTCATGGAACCTTCTCGAAAATAGACCACATACTCGGTAACAAAGCAAACTTACACAGTTACAAAAAAATATCGGTAACCACCTGTGTCTTATCAGATCACCATGGATTAAAGTTAGAATTCAACAACAATGCTATCCCCAGAAAGCCTACGAACTCATGGAAACTGGACAGTCAACTACTGAACCACACCTGGATCAAGGAAGAAATAAAGAAAGAAATTAAAGTCTTTCTTGAATTCAATGAAAACGAAGACTCAACATACTCAAACCTATGGGACACTATGAAAGCAGTGCTAAGAGGAAAGTTCATAGCATTAAGTGCCCACTTAAAGAAAACGGAAAAAGCACACATTGGAGACTTAATAGCCCACCTGAAAGCTTTAGAAAAAAAAGAAGCAGACTCACCTAGGAGAAGTAGAAGACTCGAAATAATCAAATTGAGGGCTGAAATCAACAAAATAGAAACACAGAAAACTATCCAAAGAATCAATGAAACAAAAAGCTGGTTCTTGGAGAAAATCAATAAGATTGATAAACCCCTATCTAAACTAATCAAACGGCGGAGAGAGAATACGCAAATTAACAAAATCAGAAACGAAAAGGGAGACATAACCACAGACACAGAGGAAATTCAGAGAATCATTAGATCTTACTACAAAAACCTGTATGCCACAAAATTGGAAAATGTAAAAGAAATGGACACTTTTTTAGATAAGTACCATATACCAAAGTTAAACCAGGACCAGGTGAACAATCTAAATAGACCTGTTAGTCGCGAAGAATTAGAAGTTGTTATAAAAAACCTCCCCACCAAAAAAAGCCCAGGTCCAGACGGCTTCAATGCAGAATTCTACCAGAACTTCCAAGAAGACCTAATACCTATACTCCTTAATGTATTTCACAATATTGAAACAGAGAAGTCATTGCCAAATTCTTTTTATGAAGCTGAAGTTACTCTGATACCAAAACCACACAAAGACACAACCAAGAAAGAGAACTACAGGCCAATCTCACTCATGAACATCGACGCAAAAATACTCAATAAAATACTGGCAAACCGAATCCAAGAACACATTAGAAAAATTATCCATTATGATCAAGTAGGCTTCATCCCAGAGATGCAGGGCTGGTTCAACATACGAAAATCTATCAATGTAATCCATCATATAAATAATCTGAAAGAAAAAAACCATATGATCATTTCATTAGATGCGGAAAAAGCATTTGACAAAATTCAACATCCCTTTATGATAAAGGTCTTAGAGAGATTAGGAATACAAGGGTCATTCCTAAGTATAATAAAAGCTATTTATAGCAAGCCGTCAGCTAACATCAAATTAAATGGAGAGAAACTCAAAGCTATTCCACTAAAATCAGGAACACGACAAGGTTGTCCACTCTCTCCACACCTCTTTAATATAGTGCTTGAAATTCTAGCAATAGCAATAAGACAACATAAGGGGATCAAAGGGATTCAAATTGGAAAGGAAGAAGTTAAACTTTCATTATTTGCAGACGATATGATAGTGTACATAAGCGACCCCAAAAACTCCAGCAAAGAACTCCTTCAGCTGATAAACACCTTTAGTAGCGTTGCAGGATACAAGATCAATTCCAAAAAATCAGTTGCCCTCCTATACACAAAGGATAAGGAAGCAGAGATGGAAATCAGAGAAGCATCACCCTTCACGATAGCCACAAATAGCATAAAATATCTTGGGGTAACTCTAACCAAGGAAGTAAAGGATCTATTTGACAAGAACTTTAAGTCTATGAAGAAAGAAATTGAGGAGGATACCAGAAAATGGAAGGATCTCCCTTGCTCTTGGATTGGGAGGATCAACATAGTAAAAATGGCAATTCTACCAAGGGCAATTTATAGATTCAATGCAATCCCCATTAAAATCCCATCAAAATTCTTCACAGATCTTGAGAGGACAATAATCAACTTTATATGGAGAAACAAAAAACCCAGGATAGCCAAAACAATCTTATATAATAAAGGATCGTCTGGAGGCATTACCATCCCTGACCTCAAACTCTATTACAGAGCCTCAGTATTGAAAACAGCTTGGTATTGGCATAAAAACAGAGAAGTCGATCAATGGAACCGAGTAGAAGACCCTGATTTTAACCCACAAACATATGAACACCTAATTTTTGATAAAGGAGCTAAAAGTATTCAATGGAAAAAAGAGAGCATCTTCAACAAATGGTGCTGGCAGAACTGGTTGTCAACGTGTAGAAGAATGAAATTAGATCCATATCTATCACCATGCACAAAACTCAAGTCCAAATGGATTAAAGACCTCAATATTAGTCTGAACACACTGAACCTGATAGAAGAAAAAGTGGGAAGTACTCTACAACATATGGGTACAGGAGATCACTTCCTACGTTTATCCCCAGCAGCACAGATATTAAGGACAACATTGAATAAATGGGACCTCCTGAAACTGAGTAGCTTCTGTAAAGCAAAGGACACTGTCACTAAGACAAAAAGGCAACCCACTGACTGGGAGAAGATCTTCACCAACCCTGCAACAGACAAAGGTCTGATCTCCAAAATATATAAAGAACTCAAGAAACTAGACTTTAAAATGCTAATGAACCCAATAAAAAATGGGGCACTGAACTGAACAGAGAATTCTCAACAGAAGAAATTCAAATGGCCAAAAGACACTTAAAGTCATGCTCAACCTCCTTAGCGATAAGGGAAATGCAAATTAAAACAACTTTGAGATACCATCTTACACCTGTCAGAATGGCTAAAATCAAAAACACCAATGATAGCCTTTGCTGGAGAGGTTGTGGAGAAAGGGGCACACTCATTCATTGCTGGTGGGAATGCAAACTTGTGCAACCACTTTGGAAATCAGTGTGGCGATTTCTCAGGAAATTTGGGATCAACCTACCCCAAGATCCAGTAATACCACTATTGGGAATATACCCAAGAGATGCCCCATCAAATGACAAAAGTATCTCTTCAACTATGTTCATAGCAGCATTGTTTGTAATAGCCAAAACCTGGAAACAACCTAGATGCCCTTCAATGGAGGAATGGATGAAGAAAGTGTGGAATATATACATATTAGAGTACTACTCAGCGGTAAAAAACAATGACTTCTCGAATTTTGCGTGCAAATGGATGGAAATAGAAAACACTATCCTGAGTGAGGTATCCCAGTCCCAAAAAGAGGAACATGGGATGTACTCACTCATAATCGGATTCTAGCCATAAATAAAGGACATTGAGCTTATAATTTGTGATCCTAGAGAAGCTAAATAAGACAGTGAACCCAAAGAAAATCATATAGTCATCTGCCTGGAGAGGGGAAGTAGACAAGATTGCAGGGCAATAACTGGGAACTTGCGGGGGAGGTGGCAAGTGGCAAAGGGGAAATGGGATGAGAAACATGAGAAGGGGAGGATGGGAGGAGCTCGGGGGATTGGGATGGTTGGGATATAGGAAGGGAGGATACGGAAGCAGCGAAGTATATATCCTAACTAAGGGACCCATCTTAGGGTTGGAAAGAAACTTGACTCTATAGGGGTTCGCAGGTGTCCAGGGAGATGTCCCCAGCTGGTACCTTGGGCAACTGAGGAGAGGGAACCTGAAATGACCCTATCCTATACTGATGAATATCTTACATATCACCTTAGAACCTTCATCTGGCGATGGATCGAGGTAGAGACAGAGACTCAATTTGGAGCAACCGTCTGAGCTCTTAAGGTCCAAATGAGGAGCAGAAGGAGGGAGAACATGAGCAAGGAAGTCAGGACCACGAGGGATGCACCCGCCCACTGTGACAGTGGAACTGATTTATTGTGAGCCCACCAAGGCCAGCTGGTCTGGGACTGAATAAGCATGGGTTGAAACTGGACTCTCTGAGCATGGCGGACAATGAAGGCTGATGAGAAGCCAAGGACAATGGCATTAGGTTTCGATCCTAATACATGAACTGGCTTTGTGGGTGCTTAGCCTGTTTAGACGCTCACCTTCCTGGACATAGATAGAAGACCTTCGTCTTCCCGCAGGGCAGAGAATTTGGACTGCTCTCCAATATCGAGAGGGAGGGGGAATGGTGTGGGGGAAGGAGAAGAGGAGTGGGGATAGGGGGAGGGGACTGGGGGGAGGGGGCAATATTTGGGAGGAGGGGAGGGAAATGGGAAACGGGGAGCAGGTGGAAATTTTAATTAAAAAAGAATAAAAAAAAAAACAAAAAAAACACTAGTGGTCTGCAGCTCGAAATGCTTGTCCTTACCTACCCAGAACTTCACTCATATGTAATGTCCTCTTCTCCTTACCCAACAAATTACACTTTTGTCTTTTGGACTATGCTGTGTAAAGATATTTTTGTTGTTTTCTGTGTACATGTAGAAGGAACATATGTTCCTTGAAAACAGCAATAAACACCAATCTATCCAGGAACCACCCTGCTGATTTTAGATGTAACAGAAGTTCTGATCTGCTGCCAATGAATGATTTTGTGACTCCCTGAGATTCACTTGGAAGCTGCATATGTGAGAATCTATGGAAACTGGCCTGGACTCTGGAGGTACCACCTCAGCTAGGTGTATCCATTATTGTCTAAGAGGCTCTGACTAGTTCTTTACTCAGTGTCCTGTAAACATATTTGTTAATTTTACTTAAGTATGTGCTAGCACTACCAAAACAGTGAGTGCTAGATTTGCCCAAGTTGACAGTCTGATAGAGCTTAACAGTTGCTAATCTCAAGGTAGAAGTGGTAGTTTTAGCATTGGACCCTAGCAGATACAATGAGAATATTAATTTACGTGGAAATACCAGTAATAGACTGTAAGCATATGAAATAAAAATTTCCTTAATGTGAATAGGAGTTTTTCATCTGTATGTCCTAGCATAGATGACTAAGATATATTCAGAGTATGAACAGGGGGAGGTTTGAAAGAAATTAGCTCCTAGGGGAGTGGAAGTATAAAAAGGTTTGGCTTTGTTGGAGTGGGTAAGACGTTATTGAAAAAATTATGTCACTCTTTGGGTGGCCTTGAGGTCTCCTATGCTCAAGCCACTCTGAGAGTCACAGTTCACTTCCTGCTGCCTATAAGCCAAGATGTGGGACACTGGGCTACTTCTCCAGCACCATGTCAGCCTACATGCCACCATATTACCAGCCTCCATATTCCCTGCCATAATGATTATGAATTAAATCTCTGAAACCGTAAGACATACTTTGATTAAATATTTTCTTTTATGAGTTTCCGTGGTAGTGGGATTTCTTCACAGCAAGAGAAACCTAAGACACAATGAAAGAGAAATTTTCCAGCAAATGAGTGGCTTAGACTCACAGACATGAACAAAATGACAGTGTATGAGTTGGTGTATAGTTTCTTTTGTGTACTTCCTGGGTTAAAAGATCCCAAAGTGTAGGGTTTGGGACTATTGAATAACATCATACGGTATACTGTGAGACAGAGGCACATTTAGGATGTTAGATGAACAGTCACATTCCCTGAATAAGTTACTCTGGAAACTCTCTGCCCAAGTGCTGATAAGACAGCAGCACAGGAAATTTTCTGATAACACGGGAAAGGAAGGGACAACTGAGAAAGTGGTTCCTGATTCTAACTGCTGTGAGCATTAGGAGGTTCAAGGTTAAGCATTGGGGATTTTATCACTGGAGGCATTTCTGTTGATTAGAAATATGGCTTAGGTTTCATTAGTAAATAAAACAGACTGTGCCTAAATGTTCAATGTTCAAATTTAAGGATATTTGTAAACAATGACTGAAATCATATATTGTTGGGCTAAAATAATCTCAGGCCCTGTACCTTGAGGCCTATAGGACAGAAAAATGCCTGGCTCAAGATTGAAGGATAGTCTCAAAGCTACCTAGTGAGGATGAGACAGTAAAATCTAGGTAGAAGCTCCTTCAGCCAGAGGGAGGGTTTGGCTGTCTCTCATTGACTGAAGGTACCCCCACACCACACAATGTCACTTAACCTGTATAACCTGATGCTCACAGCAATAAACTGAGTTCCTGCTGGGATATGGGAGACTGGATTCTGGGGATCAAAGGGAGACCTAAATGCAGAGGTTCTCAGGGGTACACCCTTTCCCAGGCATCTTACCCTAATCAGCCTGGGGGTTCTCATGTTCTTAGGAGACATGCCTTCCTGCAGAACCCGTTTTATTTATGCCTTTGCTATTAGAAACTGTTGGGGTGAGGGCTCCTGATTACTATTCTTCTTTCTGGGGATGTGAACAGCCTGGGACTGGAAATTAGATTTAAAAAAAAAAAACATGAAGATATAATGATCTCCAGGGTCTCCCGGGTACATCTATCCCAGAAACCCCTATATGGAAGATACACTCAATTTAGATGTAACCCTCTGATATTAAGGTTTAGAGATAAGGGGAAGAAAAAAGACCTATCCTGGTTATCTGGGATGAATACTATGCCAAAGGGGTATGGCCATGACCTTATACTCATGCTTCAAATGGAGATACTTTGTGAGGACCCACCTCAGATGCTGGGGCCTGCTTCCAAGCTAATGCCATGTAGGACATACCTGTTTATACCTCAATATTACATACATCGACTATACATACCTCAACTCCCCATCATCTACCCCTAAGGTATCCTTCACCAAGGTGCCTAGAGATGTAGGGGGATTAGAAGCCTCACCTTATTTGATGGATACCATCAAGATGGCCTTTATAGCTTTAAACCTTACCCACCGTGAAGCCATGAGGCCTGCGTACTTTGAAGCCGTTGGGGTAAATGGGTCTTATGAGATACTAGATAAAGCTGATATTTGTAGATGAGAAAACCCCAAAATGGGCGAGATGACATTACTGACTATCCCCCTCTGGCAGATGTTAAACACACTCCCTTCTTAACCTCACTTGTGATGTGGCTAATGGATCTATAGCTTCATGGAGGGTGCCTAAAGATATTTTTGGACCTACTCCCTGTCTGTCTGACCCACTGATCATTCATCATAATGATGCTTGCCTGCTTGCATTAATTTTCCCTCATGTGCTTTACCACATGCAAAAATTCCTGGCCCAAAGGCATAAGAGAGAGGCTCGAGCAGCCCTGACCATCACCACATTGATGAGACTAGGAGTGACTTGGACTGCCCCAGGCTTCTTGTCCCTGGTGATTTTACAACAAGAAATGAAAATAATTCAATCACAATTGACAGCAACATTAGAAAAGACAGAGTTTGGACTTCATTATTTACAAAAGTCTTTGGGTTCTTTAGCAAGGGTAACCTTGCAAAATAGGAAAGGCTTGGACTTGCTTTTTATAGAACAGGGAGGAACTTCCAGGGCACTTAGGAAAAATGTTGCTTCTATGCAGACTACTCTGGGATAGTTACAAGAACCCTAGAAGAGTTAAGAAAAGATATTGATTTGTTTAAGTCAAGGACCCCCTATGAGACCTGGTTTAATTGGTCTCCATGGCTTACCACACTCATCTCTTCCCTAATTGGCTTATTGCTATTTGTTTATTGATATGTCGTTTTGGTCTGTGTGTTTTCCAAAGGCTGAAACAAGCACTCCAAAATCAGATACAAGGACAACTCATGGCTCTTTGAATATAGTATAATAGGCTCTATACATCTCACTCCATGGATGAACTCTCAATGTGAAGGTATCCAGGCATAAACTCCATGTATGAGTGTGGCCCTGACCCATACCCTGTCGTTGGTGGGCTATTCTGGCTTGGTGTCCAGGCTAGAGGGTGAGATATAAAACATATAAGGGGGAGATGTTGTATCTAAATTATCTCAGGGCCTGTACCTCAAGGCCAGTAGGACAGAGAAAAGCCTGGATTGAGTCTGAGGGATAGTCTCAAGGCTACCAAGTGAGGATGAGATAACAATATCTATTTAGACAGCCCTCCTGCTGGAGAAAGGGCTTGGCTGGAGGTACTCCCACATCACACAATGTCACTTAACCTGTATAAGCTGAGTTCCTACTTTGACTTGACTCCCTATCACGTCTGATTATCCTGTGTCCTGGGTTGTAGAACAGGCAGATAGCACATGCAGCTTTCCCTGGGAAATAAGGCTAAGGGGGCCTGGCAGTATATTTTGAATTTTATAATGGAATCTTAGAAATCTTAGAAATAAATCAACTACTGTGCAAAGGAAAAGCTTGATTATATGGAATCTGTGAACCAAACTGTCCCAAACCACACAGTTTTAGAGTTGAACAGATGCACAAATGTGTCATGAACATGCCTGGACTCAATGAGTGTTATCGATAATTAAAAGCAGAGGTTTTGTTTGACTAGGAAAATGAATAAGTAAATAAACAATGGAAAGAATATGAGCATAATAAACCTTTTAATTAGAATCTGGATTCCAGCACTGACTGTAGTGATGACTTTGCGAGATTGTACATTGTCCTCTAAATTCATAACATTATATACTTGGCATATGTGTAATCTTCTCATGTAGCCACAGTTCAGTAAAATGGCTTTCAGAAGATGGCAAAGAATCCCAAGAAACAAAGGGATAGTTAATATTTTCAGATTTGCAAATAATTTACTACTGCAAAATTATATTCTAAATATTAAGATTTTCAATTACTGAACCAATAAATACCTTTTATTTTGCTAAGTTTTTATAATTACTTGAAATTTTTAAGATTATTTTTGCCAATTCCTCTGAAGACAAACTTTGCATTTTTCCTAAGATTGACTACTTCACCATATTTGTATTTACATGAAATTAATTATATTTTTAACTTTGAGTCAAATGCTTTTATATACTCATATTGATTCTAATAATTTAATTATAAATTAATTTTCATTTTATATACATAATTCTTTCACCTGTGAAGTATGATAGTTTCCATATTGCTTTCTTATATTTGTCATTTGAGATTAAAGCTACACTATCACCATGGTATGAATATTTTCAAAGGTATTCATTCAAATACCTTTAATTAAAACATCAAGGAATAACAGATAAAATCTTGTTAGCAAGTGACTCATGACTATGGAACCATCTCTTTACCTTCTATTTAATCTATGAAAATTCCCAAGCTCTTTCTTCCTTTTTATTATTTCAACTCAATTCTCATTTATTCATGGTATCGCATGTCAAAAACTTCTAAATTTCAATCTTCCTCCTGAAGTTCCATTAATCTCCTTTGCCCCAGTTTCTACTTCTACTTAGTGATATACCATTGTAGTTTTCAAGTATCTTTGATCCAGAGCTGTGGTGGAGGTCATCATTATAATAATTTTGCTTTATCAAACCCCACAGGATTTCAATCTTGGGCTTTCTCAAGTATTTTCTCATTTATGTACTTCAAAAATTTACTTTCAGAAAGTGACATGTGACATTCTTCTCATACTCTTCACTCAACATTTTTATTCTAATCGTGTGCTGATACTTATACCATTGCTTTGCTACTGAAAAGTGACTATTGTCATTCTGGCATATACATAATATGATTTTCTCAAATAATCTCATTATGATTTTATCATACATTACAGTTAAAGGCAATTCTATGGCAAAACGTTTCATAAAATAAGGCTGTTTATAAATCACTGATATGATTAATTTAACTTAATTTGGTTATTCATGGTGCCACATGACAGAAACCTCTAGATGTCTATTATCCTCAGAAGTCTGATGAACCACTTTAGAAATTTAAGTAATCATAATAAGGTACTTAAATGATGCAATATTTAGTAACAGCATATAGAAAAATAGAATAGAAAATCTTAGGGTATTTTCCATAGACTAATGATCTGCTTTGATATATGGGTGTATAGTTGGATAGACAGATAGATAGGTAGATATTATTTCTCTATCTATCTATCTATCATCTATCTATCTATCTATCTATCTATCTATCATCTATCTGTCTGTGTGTTTATCTATCATCTACCTGTCTGTCTAACTCGTCAGCATTTTTGCACTGGAAGCATCAGAACCTAATTATTATTAACTTAAATATTTTGAGGTAATTACAAAAAAAATCTTCATACACTAAGGTACTGGAATTGCCAATTGCCCTATACATTAAAGGTCATAAAAGTGAATAAAGAAATGTCTGAGTTCATAAAATGAACCAATTTAAAAATATTTTGTATATCTGCATGCCTACATGTTTTTAAGAACATTTCATGCATATCTGCTGCCATCGGAGGTCAGAAGAGGGTCCTGGATACCCTGGAACTGAAGTTAATTCCAGCACCAGGTCACCATGTGGATGTTTAGACTCAAAACCAGGTGCTCTTGAACATTGTGCATTTTCTCCAGCTCAACAAACCAGTTTTCAAAGGATATTTTTTCCTATTGGCATATAAAATCAACATAATATAACTAATATTCCTAGGGCAGTTTCTAAACTTAAATTACTCAGTCTAAAATTTGTGTAGAAATCAGACAGAAGAACTAAGAAAATCTGACCCTAAAGCAGTGGTATCATATCTTTTGACTTGATTGTTCTCTTTTGTATAAAACTATAGTAACTAAGTCCTTAGGGTACTGTAGATATATAGATAAGTGTGTAGATGTATGGGACATCAAAAAGACATAGGAAATATATTTTACCCCTCTAAAAAGAATAGAGTATAGATCACTGTTTTTGTGTTGTTTCTAAACTATGTTCTGATATATCAATTCTTAATTAATACCAATTTTAGAAACATGCTCAACCTTTCTGACTTTTATGATTTCATATAGAAAAATCTATATTCTCCTTCCTACAGTGTTATTAAAAGTCATAGGAGTGTGATTCAACATTATTCGATTTTTGTAGGTAGACCAGAGGACATAGGAGCCATTGGAATTCCCTGTGAATCTCTTCAGAAGCAGATAGCATCAACACCCACTGTCAGAATTTTAAGACACAGCAGAGGATTACAGATAGACAGCATCCTCATTCTCTGATACCTGTGCTCTAGCTGTTGTGAGAAATCCAGGAATGCTTTCTGCTGCAAACTACTCTCAATAATATTTCTCTGCCCTTTAAATACTGCACTTAGGAACTAATTTTCTATATATAAATAATGTGTGCTGGAAAGTTTGCATTAGTTTTGACTGTTCTATATGAGTCTACAATGGGACTAAAACACAGACTCCTAGCAAGGATTGAATGTGACCGTTGTTAAAGCAGAAATGGCATTGATATTCTGCAGTGCTGGAGGTGACAAAGAAGGATGTTTAGGCTACAGAGAGTACCGTTTGGCCACTTCTCTAAAAACAAATAACACCCTGTAAACTTTTCTTAAAATCTTGTGACATCTGAGAAACAGTTTCAGGAAGTGACTCATGAGGAGGAACAGCTGAGGAAACCCAATCTCTCACTTCTGCTTCCATGGAGGTTTATGTTAAGACTTGTATCACTGTGGGAGGATACTTATCATACTGTTGACAGTAATAAGTTGCAATATCTTCAGACTCCAGGCTGCTGATGGTAAGAGAATAATCTGACCCAGACCCACTGCCACTGAACCTCGATGGGATCCCATCTGCCAAGCTGGATGCCTTGTGGATCAGGAGCTTAGGAGCTTTCCCTGGTTTCTGTTGATACCATGCTAACCAACCACTAATTCCCTGACTTGCTCGGCAAGTGATGGTGGCTTTATCTCCCAGAGATACAGACAGCGAGGATGGAGACTGGGTCATCTGGATGTCACATCTGGCACCTAGGAATGGAAGCATTATAAATATCCACTTAATTAAGCATGATATGAAACGTTTGGCCCCAAATATCAATAAACAATAATTGCAGAGCAACAGGAAATTTCCCATTTTAGGTCTCTTTCACCTGGATGCCAAAGCAGAAGGAGCCCAATGATCAGAGCAGGAGTCCTCATGTCTCTGCTGAGTCCTGACTGCAATGACAAGTGTACAGAATGTGACTGGTATATGAAGAAGTCCTCAGGGCTGTGCAGTGAGTGCATGCAAATCATTGGGAACCAGTTAGGGCTGAGCACAGCTGCAAGGATTATTCAACTCAATAACTTGGCAAAAGCCCACAGTCTCAGATGTCCAAGGTAAGTTCAGATACGTGCCTCCAAAGATTACACTTCCTTTTCAAATTTTAAAATTATACACAACATTGTATAATATAAATAATTATATAAATAATCTCTATTTTGAAAAATAAATTTCAAAGATATATTGGGGGTAATACATACAAATTTCCTGCCGCAAAAAGATTATACATCAGAGGCAGGATTCTTAAATCTTTAACTCACACAAATAATTGTGATTGATTAAAAATACTGTGTTTTCCTTGTGAAGTGTTTGTGAGTTTGAGTAGTCATTCCTTTAAATTAAAAGGATAATTTATCAGGACCATATTAATAATGTAAAAAATAAGATTATACAGCTTTAACAATGATATTACTGCAGTACAATGAAAGAAATTACATAGTAGGTGCACATAAAACACCCTGATTCCAACAACATGTGTCACTTTGGATTTCCAATTCCTTATGAAAATGAAGGTGCTTTCATACTCACAGACTAAATGGATTATATATTTTCCTCACTTTGGAATCCACCATTTTATCTCTTTCTACTATTTGCTTCTATTTCCCACAATTCCTCATGAGAAATCATTTAGCGGTGATGTCAGATTTAAACACTGTATCAGAAAATATGAATACTCAAATACGTGGCTCTCTTATATATTACAAATAATATTTTCACTTTTCACTCTTGAACAGTAACTGGAAACATTAATCTGATTTAGATGACAGCCTCATTTTCTGCATGTATGTGTCAGTCTCCAAAAAAAACTAAGAGGTAGAAAAGTTTGTGTATCATCATACACACACACACACAAACATACACACTATTTGAGGGATTTTTTTCATTAAATTGCGAACTTAAGATTACAAAGATTCTGATACTTAATGCACCCAAGACAACAATTCAGGCATATTATCTACAAATCATAGGAACAGTCATTCTATAAGACATAGTAAATCTCACTCTGGAAGAATACCCAGGTTTAAAGAATAGGAGATTGTATAAAATTTTCAACTAAGAGAGATAAAACAACATTGAGATATTTTGTTGAGATTTCATGCACAAACATATTGCCTTTCAGTTCATTCTGTCCTGTAAATCCTCCATACTCCATTTTCAATTCCTTCTTGTTATTTTCTGTATGTTTATATCAGACTGTCTGTCTGTCTTTGGTTTGGATTTCCTTGAAAAGATTTCCCTGCGGGGAACTGATTGTTCTGGAATTCACTCTGTAGATAAAGCTGGTCTTGAACTCAGAAAACTAACTGCCTCTTTCAAAGCTTTGCACCATTCCTAATTATTTTTTATTTCCTGCTTGTAGTTCAAGATGTGAGCTTTCAGGTGATATTTCAGGCACCATGGCTTCTCTCTAACATCATTGATTTTGACTCTCTAGAACCATAAATTCAGATGCATCCTTTCTTATAGAAGTTGTTACTTGTCATGATGATTATCACAATAGTAGTAGGTAAATCAAGACAATTTCCCACCAGAATTTTATGTTGACATGCTATTTCTAAAGACACTGTACTCATTTGTGAACAGATGTGGAAAAATCAAGTCAACCTTGACCAAAGAGCTAGGGAAGCCTGATGATATGATAGTTTTTATCATAGTGAAGTTGTTATGTGAGCTCCTGAGGGGACAAAAGTCTACAAAACTCTTACCCAATTGTAAACTACAGTAATGACCTTGGATGTAAGATTTTACCATCTGTCCAAGAGTGATACAAGTGTAATAACTGTTTAAAATTAAGATTATGTCACGACACAAGAAGAAACACTTGCCTAGAGGTGCAACTTGGTCAATTACCAACAACTAAGAAGCCCATAGGCCAATGGACCTACCTTTGTTTACTATTTTGATAAATGGGCTTATGTTCAACTACCTTGTAATTTTATATCTCTCTACATATGTATTAATGCAACAATCTAGTTTCAACAGAGAAGTTTCCTTTTTCCGGAAATGATGACTGACATAGAAACTCAATATGATCAAAGGGTATAGAATAACTGTCACTATTCTGTAGCTCAGCCATAGAACACACCTTTCTCCCAAGAGCTTTCTCCAAAATATTGTAAACATAATAAATAAAGTCAACCATAGGTCAAAAGGCAGAGCAAGCAATCGGTTTACCAAAAGAAAATAGCATGTAAGCGGGAGTCAGGAAGACAGAAAAAGTGGGAGAGAAGGAGAAATAGAGAGAGAGAAACGTGAAGCAAATAATTTGGAGGGACAACCTCTAAGATGGAGGAGTTTTGTTTGAACTGTCATAGGAGAAAGTTTTTCAGGGATGACAACTGAGGAAAAAACAACTAAATGTTTTCTCTGCCTCTCTCTCCTATCAGGATTTTATCCCAGCATCTTACTCCTGAATATTGGTAAAAATCAACTGATTGAAATTTCATTAAAATCAATAAATGGGCAAGTCTGTGAAACATTTTATCTGGCTTGTCTATTTTTATTTGTAAAATCAAATGATTGAGGTTTAATTAAAAATATCATAAAGGCTAATATGTTAAACATTTCCTTGATTGAAAATTAATGTGGGAGGGCCCTGTCCACTGGCACTGGTGTCATCTCTGGTCATATAGCCCTGGAATATATAA
This sequence comes from Chionomys nivalis, assembly GCF_950005125.1. Classification (NCBI taxonomy): domain Eukaryota; kingdom Metazoa; phylum Chordata; class Mammalia; order Rodentia; family Cricetidae; genus Chionomys; species Chionomys nivalis. Next base: position 82,845,047 of record NC_080086.1, read on the forward strand.
GAAAGAAAATTGAACAAGCTATGAGGAACAGCCGGTAATCAGCATTCCTCCCAGGCCACTACTTTAATTGCTTTTTCCAAGTTTCTGATATAGTTCCTGTCCTGAATTCCCTCAATGATGATCTGTAAGCTCATCAAAATCACCCTGATACTGAAACTACACAAAGACTCAGAAAAGAAAGAGAATTACAGATTAATTTCCCTCATGAACATTGATTCAGAAATATTGAGCAAAATACTTGCAAACTGAGTCCAAGAACACACAAAAAATTAATATGCATCATGATCAAGTGACCTTTATCCCAGGTATGTAGGGAAGGCTCAAACTATAAAAATCTGCCAATGTAATCCACCATATAAACAAGCTTAAAGAGGAATCCCACAGATCATCTAATTAGTTAGACATACTCCAACACCCCTCATGATATAAAAAAAAAATCTTGATGGGATCAGGGGTACAATGGACATATATTACAATAACAAAATTAATATTGAGCAATTCAATTGCGAACATTAAATTAGGAATTAACTCAAAGGATTGCAGTAAAGTCAGGAACAAGACAAGACTGTTGACTTTATCATGTCTATTTGGTGCGGGACAATCATCTATATTCTGTCAATTATATTTTAAATAAATGTTGATTGGCTGATAGCCAGGCAGGAAGTAGAGGTGGGAAAACTGGACAGGAAGTAGAGGTGGGGCAATGAGAACAGAAGTTTTCTGGGAAGAAGGAAGCTCTTTCCACAGTCCTGCCCAGACCATGGAAGAAGTAGGATGTTACCTGACCTGCTGAAAAAGGTACTGAGCCATGTGGCTAAATAGATAAGAATAATGGGTTAATATAAGTTATAAGAGCTAATACAAAGCCTGAGCTAATGGGTCAATCAGTTTATAACCTATGGAGACCTCTGTGTCACTTTCTTTCAGGGCTTACCAGCTGTGGGAACTGGGTAGGACATAAATCCCAACAAGACAGCCCTCATGTTATATCTATTCAATATAGTCCTTGAAATTCTAGCTAGAGCTATGAGAACCAAAAGAGATATAAAGGATGAAAATTGGAAAGGAAGTTGTCAAAATATATTATTTGTAGATGACAAGTGTCTTATTTAGGTTTTTTATTGCTGTGATATGACAACTACAGCAACAGGTTTTTTATTTAATATTTAATTGGTGTGACTCACAGTTTCAGAGGTCCAGTCCATTATCATCATGACCTGGAACATGGAATTATGCAGGTACAGTACTGGAACAGCTAAGTCTTACATATGTCTGACAACAGGAAGTTAACTGACAATCACAGTGAGGAAAGTTTGAGCAAGAGACCTTAAATCTCAATACACAGTGATACATTCCCTTCAATAAGGCAGCACCTCCTAATAAAACCACTCCCTTTGGGGGGGCATTTTGTCTTTCAAACCACCACAATAAGACAGAATAACCTAATGACTGCCAAAATTCTACAAGGCAACTCTTAACTTCTGAAAAACACCTTTAATAAATTAACTGAATTTAAGATTCACTCAACATAATCAGTAGCCTTCCTATATACAAACAATGAATGAATTAATAAACAAATCAGTGAAAGAATAGCATTTAAAATAACCACAAATAATATAAACTATCTTGGTGTAACTCTAACCAAGTAAGTGAAAGATCTACATGACAAGAGTTTTAATCCTTTCAAGAAATAAATTGAAGAATATATCAGAAGACCAAAAGATCTTAAATGCTCATGAGTCAGTAGTAAAAATGTAGTAAAAATGGCCATCTTACCAAAAACAATGTTAAGATTTAATACCATCCCATCAAAATTCCTTGGCAATTCTCCATATACCTTGAAAACACAGTACTCAAATTCATATGGAAAAACAGAAAAGCAAAGATAGCTAAAAAAAATCCTGCAAAATAAAAGAGCTTCCAGAGGTATCACCACCCCAATTTGTAAGCTCTATTATGAAGGTATACTATTAAAAAACCAAATGTATAGGCATAAAAACAGACAGGTGAATCAATGACATCTGATAAAGGATCCAGCTATGAATCCACACTCCTATGGGAACTAGATTTTGACAAAGAATAAAAATTGCACAATCGAATAAAAAAAAAAACATTTTCAACAAATGGTGTCAATCTGTGTATAGAAAAATTCAAATAGATATTTGTCATCCTGCACAAAACTCAAGTTCACAAAAAAATCAAACACTTCAACAAAAATCCAACATGAACAAGGAAGTCAGGACCATGAGGGGTGCACCCAACCACTGAGACAGTGGGGCCGATCTATTGGGAGCTCACCAAGGCCAGCTGGACTGCTACTGAAAAAACATGGGATAAAACCGGACTCTCTGAATGTGGCGGACAATGAGAGCTGACGAGAGGCCAAGGAGAATGGCACGGGAACCTTCATCTGGCGAGGGATTGGGAGAGAGTCAGAGACCCAATTTGGAGCAACGGTCTGAGCTCTTAAGGTCCAAATGAGGAGCAGAAGGAGGGAGAACATGAGCAAGGAAATCAGGACCACGAGGCGTGCACCCACCCACTGTGACAGTGGAACTGATCTATTGGGAGCTCTCCAAGGCCAGCTGGACTGGGACTGAATAAGCATGGGTTGAAACTGGACTCTCTGAGCATGGCGGACAATGAAGGCTGATGAGAAGCCAAGGACAATGGCACTAGGTTTCGATCCTAATACATGAACTGGCTTTGTGGGAGCTTAGCCTGTTTGGAGGCTCACCTTCCTGGACCTAGATAGAAGTGGGAGGACCTTGGTCTTCCTGTAGGGCAGGGAATTTGGACTGCTCTTCAGTATCGAGAGGGAGGGGGAATGGACTGGGGGAAGGAGAAGAGGAGTGGGGATAGGGGGAGGGGAGCGGGGGGAGGGGGCAATATGTGGGAGGAGGGGGAGGGAAATGGGAAACGGGGAGCAGTTGGAAATTTTAATTAAAAAAGAATAAAAAAATGAGAAAAAAAAAAGAAAGTGGGGAGCCTTGAAAGCCTTGAGAGTGGAGGAAACTTCCTGAACAGAAAACCAATAGCACAGGCACTAAGATCTATAATTAATAAATGGAACCTCATAAAACTGAAGAGCTTGTTTAAGTAAAAAGACCAAATGGTAGCCTACAGAATGAGAAAAGTTCTTTTCCAAACTGGCTTCAGACTGAGGGCTCATTTTCCAAATGTATAAAGAAATAAGAAAACTAGATATCAAAATGCAAAATAATCCAATTTAAAAATGTGGTACAGATCTAAATTGAAAAACCTCACTAGGGGCGGAGGCACTGGCAGGCAGGCCTAGGCGGCGGAAGCACCTGCGCACAGACAGTTCCGGGCGGCGGAGGCACCGGCAGGCAGGCCCGGGCGGCGGAGGCACTGGATGCAGGATAGTGCGGGCAAGAAACAGTGAAGCCTGCACTGAGAGCAGATTGCCCCGCTACAATTAAATCAAACCCAATAGATAGCATCGGTAAGAGGAGATGGGCAGACGCCAAGGCAAGAATTCACCCAACAATCTGAAAAACAACATGAAAACACCAGAACCCAATGATCTTACAACACAAGGACTTGAACACCCTAACACAGGAGAAGAGGAAAAAACTGACTTTTTGAAAGCAATAGAGTCCCTTAAACAACATGTAAAAAATGCCCTCATAGAAATGGATGAGAAGTATAACAAAAAGTTTGAAGAAATGAGTAAATACGTAAATGATATCCTGGGAAGCCAAGAAAAAACGATCAAACAGGTAATGGAAACAGTCCAAGAATTGAAAACTGAAATGGAAGCAAGGAAGAAAACACAAACTGAGGACCAGCTGGATATGGCAAATATAGGTCAACGAGCAGAGACTACAGAAACAAGCATAATCAATAGAATACAAGAGATAGAAGAAAGAATCTCAGATTCTGAAGACAACATAGAGAAAATAAACGGACTGATCAAAGAAAACACCAAAACCAACAAATTCTCATCACAAACATTCAGGAAATATGGGACACAATAAAAAGACCAAACCTAAGAATAATAGGGATAGAAGAAGGAGAAGAGGCACAGCTCAAAGGTCCAGAAAACATTTTTAACAAAATTATGGAAGAAAACTTCCCCAACATAAAGAAAGATATTCCTTTGAATATTCAAGAAGCATACAGAACACCAAACAGACTGGATCAAAAAAAAAGTCCCCTCGCGATATAATAATCAAAACACAAAATATACAGATTAAAGAAAGAATATTAAGAGCTGCAAAGGAAAAAGGCCAAGTAACTTATAAAGGTAAACCGATCAGACTTACACCTGACTTCTCTATGGAAACCATGAAAGCCAGAAGGTCCTGGATAGAGGTACTACAGAAACTAAGAGACCATGGATGCAAACCCAAACCACTATACCCAGCCAAGCTATCGTTCACTATCAATGGAGAAAACAAGACATTCCAGGATAAAAACAAATTTAAACAATACGTTGCCACAAATCCAGCCCTACAGAAAGTAATAGAAGGAAAATCACAACCCAAGGAATCCAACATTGCCAACACTGCCTACAATAATCCAGGCATCTAGCGACCCTTCAACAGCACAACTCAAAGAAGGGAGACACACAAACTCTTCTACCAAAAGCAGTAAGAATAACCAGAAATAACAACCACTGGTCATTAATATCACTTAATATTAATGGTCTCAATTCACCAATAAAAAGGCACAGGCTAAGAGATTGGATAAAAAAACAGGATCCAACAGTCTGATGTTTGCAAGAAACTCATCTCAACCACAAAGACAGGCATCTACTCAGAGTAAAGGGTTGGGAAAAGGTTTTTCAAGCAAATAGTCCTAAGAAAAAAGCAGGTGTGGCCATACTAATTTCTAACAAAACTGACTTCAAACTAAAATCAATCAGAAGAGATCGACAGGGACACTTTATACTCATAACAGGAACGATTCAGCAGGATGAAGTCTCAATCCTGAATATCTATGCCCCTAATATAAAAGCACCCATTTATGTAAAAGAAATATTGCTAAAACTCAAGGCAGACATCAAACCACACACACTAGTAGTAGGAGACTTCAACACACCTCTCTCACCAATGGACAGGTCAATCAGACAGAAAACTAATAGGGAATTAAGAGAATTGTTGGAGGTAATGAATCAAATGGACTTAACAGACATCTATAGAACACTCCACCCAAATAGGAAAGAATACACCTTCTTCTCTGCAGCTCATGGAACCTTCTCGAAAATTGACTACATACTTGGAAACAAAGGAAACATCCACAGATACAAAAAAATATCAGTGTCCACCTGTGTCTTATCAGATCACCACGGATTAAAATTAGAAGCCACCAACAATGCTACCCCCAGAAAGCTGACAAACTCATGGAAACTGAACAGTCAACTACTGAACCACACCTGGGTCAAGGAAAAAATTAAGAAAGAAATTAAAGTCTTCCTTGAATTTAATGAAAACAAAGAGACAACATACTCAAACCTATGGGACACGATGAAAGCAGTGCTAAGAGAAAAGTTCATAGCACTAAGTGCCCACTTAAAGAAAACGGAGAAAGCATACATTGGGTACTTAACAGCACACCTGAAAGCTCTAGAAGAAAAAGAAGCAGACGCGCCCAGGAGGAGTAGAAGACTGGAAATAATCAAACTGAGGGCAGAAATCAACAAAATAGAAACACAGAAAACAGTCCAAAGAATCAATGAAACAAAAAGTTGGTTCTTGGAGAAAATCAACAAGATTGACAAACCCCTATCCAAACTAATTAAACGACAGAGAGAGAACACACTAAATAAGATCAGAAATGAAAAGGGGGAGATAACCACAGACACAGAGGAAATTCAGAGAATCATTAGATCTTACTACAAAAGCCTATATGCCACAAAACTGGAAAATGCAAAAGAAATGGACACTTTTTTAGATAAGTACCATATACCAAACCTAAACCAAGACCTGATGAACGATCTAAATAGACCTGTTAGTCGCAAAGAATTAGACACAGTTACCAAATTCTCCCTTCCAAAAAAAGCCCAGGGCCAGATGGTTTCAATGCAGAATTCTACCAGAACTTCCAAGAAGAGCTAATACCTATACTTCTTAATGTATTTCACAATATAGAAACAGAAGAGTCATTGCCAAATTCCTTTTATGAAGCTACAGTTACCCTGATACCAAAACCACACAAAGACCCAACCAAGAAAGAGAATTACAGGCCTATCTCACTCATGATCATCGACGCAAAAATCCTCAATAAAATACTGGCAAACCGAATCCAAGAACACATTAGAAAAGTTATCCATTATGATCAAGTAGGCCTCATCCCAGAGATGCAGGGCTGGTTCAACATATGCAAATCTATCAATGTAATCAACCATATAAATAAACTGAAAGAAAAAACCATATGATCATTTCATTAGATGCTGAAAAAGCATTCGACAAAATTCAACACTCCTTTATGATAAAGGTCTTGGAGAGATTAGGGATACAAGGGTCATACCTAAATATAATAAAAGCTATTTACAGCAAGCCGACAGCTAACATTAAATTAAATGGAGAAAAACTCAAAGCCATCCCACTAATATCAGGAACACGACAAGGATGTCCACTCTCTCCATACCTCTTCAATATAGTGCTTGAAGTTCTAGCAATAGCAATAAGACAACATAAGGGGATCAAGGGGATCCATATTGGAAAGGAAGAAGTTAAGCTTTCATTATTTGCAGATGATATGATAGTATACATAAGCGACCCCAAAAACTCTACCAAAGAACTCCTACAGCTGATAAACACCTTTGGTAATGTGGCAGGATACAAAATCAACTCCAAAAAATCAGTTGCCTTCCTATACACTAAGGATAAGGAAGCAGAGAGGGAAATCAGAGAAGCATCACCTTTCACGATAGCCACAAATAGCATAAAATACCTTGGGGTAACTCTGACCAAGGAAGTGAAAGATCTATTTGGCAAGAACTTTAAGTCTTTGAAGAAAGAAATTGAAGAGGACACCAGAAAATGGAAGGACCTCCCTTGCTCTTGGATTGGGAGGATCAACATAGTAAAAATGGCAATTCTACCAAAAGCAATCTATAGATTCAATGCAATCCCCATCAAAATCCCATCAAAATTCTTCACAGATCTGGAGAAGACAATAATCAACTTTATATGGAAAAACAAAAAACCCAGGATAGCCAAAACAATCTTATACAATAAAGGATCGTCTGGAGGCATTACCATCCCTGACTTCAAAGTCTATTACAGAGCTACAGTACTGAAAACGGCTTGGTACTGGCATAAAAACAGAGAAGTCGACCAATGGAATAGAATAGAAGACCCTGACTTTAGCCCACAAACCTATGAACACCTGATTTTCGATAAAGGAGCTAAAAGTATACAATGGAAATAAGAGAGCATCTTCAACAAATTGTGCTGGCAAACCTGGAAGTCAATGTAGAAGAATGAAAATAGATCCATATCTATCACCATGCACAAAACTCAAGTCCAAATGGATTAAAGACCTCAATATCAGTCCAAACACAATGAACCTGATAGAAGAGAAAGTGGGAAGTACTCTACAACACATCGGCACAGGAGAACACTTCCTATGTATAACCCCAGCAGCACAAACACTAAGGACATCATTGAATAAATGGGACCTCCTGAGACTGAGAAGCTTCTGTAAAGCAAAGGACACTGTCACTAAGACAGAAAGGCAACCCACTGACTGGGAGAAGATCTTCACCAACCCCGCAACTGACAAAGGTCTGATATCCAAAATATACAAAGAACTCAAGAAATTAGACCCTAAAAGGTTAATCAATCCAATTATAAAATGGGGCACTGAGCTGAACAGAGACTTTTCAACAGAAGAAGTTCAAATGGCCAAAAGACACTTAAGATCGTGCTCAACTTCCTTAGCAATCAGGGAAATGCAAATCAAGACAACATTAAGATACCATCTTACACTGGTCAGAATGGCTAAAATCAAAAACACCAATGATAGCCTCTGCTGGAGAGGTTGTGGAGAAAGGGGCACTCTCATCCATTGCTGGTGGGAATGCAAACTTGTGCAACCACTTTGGAAAGCAGTGTGGCGGTTTCTCAGGAAAGTCGGGTTCAACCTACCTCTCGACCCAGCAATACCACTATTGGGAATATACCCAAGAGATGCCCAAACATACAACAAAAGTATATGCTCAACTATGTTCATAGCAGCATTGTTTGTAATAGCCAGAACCTGGAAACAACCTAGATGTCCTTCAATGGAAGAATGGATGAAGAAAGTATGGAATATATACATATTAGAGTACTACTCAGCAGTAAAAAATAATGACTTCTTGAATTTTGCATACAAATGGACGGAAATTGAAAACACTATCCTGAGTGAGGTAAGCCAGACCCAAAAAGAGGAACATGGGATGTACTCACTCATATTTGGTTTCTAGCCATAAATAAAGGACATTGAGACTATAATTCGTGATTCTAGAGAAGCTAAATAAGAAGGTGAACCCAAAGAAAAACATATAGGCATCCTTCTGAATATTAACCTTCATCAGGCGATGAAAGAAGACAGAGACAGAGACCAACATTGGAGCACTGGACTGAAGTCTCACGATCCAAAGGAGGAGCAGAAGGAGAGTGAGCACGAGCAGGGAACTCAGGACTGCGAGGGGTGCACCCACACACTGAGGCAATGGGGATGTTCTATCAGGAACTCACCAAGGCCAGCTGGCCGGGGACTTAAAAAGCATGGGACAAAACCGGTTTCGCTGAACATAATGGACAATGAGGACTACTGAGAACTGAAGAACAATGGCAATGGGTTCTTGATCCTATTGCACATAATGGCTTTGTGGGAGCCCAGGTAGTTTGGATGCTCACCTTAATAGACCTGGATGGAGGTGGGTGGTCCTTGGACCTCCCACAGGGCAGAGAAACCTGCTTGCTCTTTGGGCTGAGGAGGAAGGAAGACTTGATTGGGGGAGGGGGAGGGAATGGGAGGTGGTGGCGGGGAAGAGGCAGAAATCTTTAATAATTACATAAATTAATTAATAAAAAAAAACCTCACTAGAAGAATCTCAAATAACTGAAAGTCACTTAGCATATTTATAACAATTTCAACCATCAAAGAAATGATGAAAAGAAAGGAAAAATTAGAAATCAAAAAAATTTTATGCTTCTATCATATAACTGTCAAAATGGGTAAGATCAAAGCCACATGTGACATTATATACTGGCAAGAATGTGGAGCCACGGAAACACTCCTCCATTGTTGGTGGGAGTTCTAACTTGTACAGCCATTTTAAAATCAAAATCAATATGAAATCAAATCAAATTAATAGAATTTTCAGAAAATTTGGAATCACTCTACTTCAATACCTCAGCTCAATCTATCTACCTCAATCTACATCAGCTATATATATACCCTATAATCCTTACTCCCTCTCTTCTGAAAGATTTGACAAAGTTTTCCTAATATTTGGTTGTTGATCTCTGCATCTACTTCCACCATTTGCTGGATGATCCTCTCTAATGACACTTGGGCTAGTCAGCTTTCTATCAGTATAGTAGAATATCATTAGGATTAATTTCAGTAACTTTTTAGCCACTTGTATTTGGATTTATCCTAGGTCTCTGAGCTATCCAGCTTCTGGGTCCTGATCCTCCAGGCAGTGTTAGTGTAAGGCTCTCACTCAAAGCAAGGTTCTCAAATTGAACCCGTGTTTGGCCAGTCCCACAATATCTCAGTCAAATATATCTGAGCTCATTTTGTAGACAGGACAAATTGTGGTTTAAAGGTTATGTGACTGCTTCTGTGTCCCAGTCTCTTGCCTGGTTACAGTAGATGAACAATTCAGACTCTGTATACCAAATTGTTAGGAGTTTTTTCTGGGTTATCTTTGCAGATTTTTGGGACTTGATATATATATATATATATCAAGAGAACATGACCCACAGAATCAAATTACTAGGGCTTATAGGGACTCATAGAGGTTGAACCCAAAACCAGGGAGTCTGCATGGAACTGACCTAGATGCTCTGCACATATGTTATAGCTATGTACCTTGATCTTCCTGTGTGACTCCTAACCGTGGGAACAGCAGCTGTCTCAATCTTGTGCCAGCATTTAGGAACCTTAACCTCATACTAGGTTGCCTAATCTTGTTTTCAACCTGATATGCCATGTTTAGTTGATAACCATGGGAGGCCTGCCTTCTCTGAATAGAAACTGGAGAAGAATAAATAGGAGGGGCAGAAGGGAGGTAAGAGAGAGACTGGGAGGAGAGAAAGAGGGGGAAACAGAGTTTGATAAATTTTTTAAGTGTTCAGGCAAAAATACTTTTACTAAGCTTGAAGGTCTGAGTTTGATACCTGGAACTAAGTGAAATGAGAGAGTTTATATCCCCAAGGAGTCCTCTGATGTCCATGTAAGTGCTGTTCCATGTGCAACCCTCACATACACATATGACAAGTATATATGATGTTTAAGAGAACACATATTAGTTGGAGAGATGGTTCAGTGTTTAAAAGTTCTTGCAGTTTTTCCAAAATTCACATGTCTCTTGTTGCCAGAATGCACATTTGGTAGCTCACAACTATCTGTAACAATAGTTACAATGGATGCAGTGCTTCTTCTGACATACCTGTGCTCATACACCCAGAGAAACATATATGCTCAAAAACTAAAAGGTAATAAATAAATAAAATTAATCCATTTTTTAAAAATGCACATTCTCTGTGAGTTCTTAGGTTGTTAATATAAAAAGTCATTTGAGAGACTACTTGTAGCCTATCCAATTTACTCCATTATTATATGTATTTATTTCATGTTGAAACAATACCATTTTACTTACTTCTTCTTTGCAGGATAGCTAAAGAAAAGGCAGACCAGGTCTCCTGGTTTGTTATTTATATATAAATTACTTAGGACATTCAGAGTGTTTTGAAATTCTGTATGATTTTAGACTGTTTTAACAAGTCTTCTGAATAGAATCATTGCTCTTTTGATAGAAATTGCAGTGAACTTGTAAAAAACTTTGGGTAGCACATACATTTTTGATAGCATTGACTATTCCAATCTGTGAATATAACATGTCTTTCATTTCTCTTTGTACATTAGGATTTTGCATCCACATATTATACGTTTAGATGTTCAGGTATATACTGACTAATTTATCAACTTAACACAACCTGGGCTCATCTTAGAAGAAAAAGGGCCTGAGCGACTTACTTGATTCAATCTGATTGGCCTATGCATGTTGCAGAATATTTAATCACACTGTGAATTTCTAGACTGCATTATTTTCTGGAAAACCATGCTTACATTTGTGGTATCATTCAACCCTAGAACACACCTTTAATGTAGTATTTCTCTGCTTGAATACTGTAAACAAGATTAAATAAAATCAACAATAAGTCAAGAGGTGGAGCAAATGGCCAGTTGACAGGGAAAAAAACAATAGAGTGTAAGAGGAATTCAGAAAGCCAGAAAGAAATGCACAGGAAGTAGATGGGAGGGAGTCCTTGTTGGAGGAGTTTTTGTTAAAATAGTGTAGGAGAAAATTACTACACGACAACAGAGGATGAAGCAGCTGGGTCATTTCTCTGCCTCTCTGAGATATGAGGCTTTCACTCCAATATCTGACTCCCAAATTACTGGTAAAATTGTATGACTGAGATTTAGGTAAAAACAACATTTGGAACTCCAATGTGCAGCATGATTACAGGGAGAAAGAAATCATGCCAGCTGTGGACAAAGTGAGAAGTCATCACATATGTTAAGAAACCTGGGAAGTCCTTAAGGAGAGAGTTAGGTAGTAATCAAAGGATAAATTTTTAATACATTAAAGATGGGAAATTTTATAATGTGCAACATGAGTATCTTGTATACTGCTACTTAAGATGGCTTGAAAATAATATCAGAAAATAAAAAGATAAATGGCATAACTGAAATTGACATAATGCTAAATATAATTACTATCAGTCTGGTAATTCAAATTTTATACTTAAGAACCAGAGGGTTTTCATGCCAAATAAGAAAAGTGGACTGATAAGATACGGGCCTTAGAGAGACTTGGAAATGAAAATAAGAAAATTATTCAGACATAGAAGCATGTAGACAAGATCCTACCATGCCACCATATGATGAACCTGAAGAGTGGTGCCCCAAGGTTTTCAGAAAACCAACCATGGTTGATCCAGTCACTATACAAAAACTACTAGCAAATGACGGGGCATCCTCAAGGTTATCAAAAAGTTAAATGGATTCACATAGAAATAGTAGATTTAAGGAGACTTAAGGAAGCAATCACTTTACATGGTATACATTCACCCTATATGAATAAGATATTAAAATTCAGAATAACTCAGAAGAAAATTATCCTCCAGGACTGGAAATACTTTACAACAGCAACATTTGAAGCTGGTCTTCAGTTAAAATGATGAATATGTTGGAAAGAAGAATCTAGAACTATAGAACAATGAAATAGGGCTAGAGGTATTAATATTTCCCAAGATGAGTTTCTATATGAAGGTCTATGAGTAGAGTTGCAAAGGCAGATTGAAGTTGAGGATCACACCTTGATGCTATATCTTTTAGCAGCTTGAACTTCTTGGGACAATGATGAAGAACAAGGAAATAGGTAGAGCCATTTACTAAAAGTATCCAAGGACCAAATGAAAACTTCACTGATATTTGCAAAAATTGACTTCAGCTGTACCACTTCCAGAAGTCAGACAAATATTAATCAAATCTTTGACTTTTGAACATGCTAATTCAGAATGCAAAAGGGCAAATAGGACTTTAAAGGCAAGATCAGTACCAATTTATGAATGGATAGAAATAGAGATGATATTGGATCTCATGTTTATTATGCTACATTGATAGAAATACTTTTAAAAATTTTACAAAAAAACAAAGTGTCAGACATTTTAATTGTGGTAAGCAAGGTCATTTAAAAAGGAATTGTAGGCAATAGATTCCTAGAAACAATAATTTTTTATAGATAGTTATTCCCCAAACTTAAGGAGTATGTAGAAGGTATAGGAAATGAAGGCATTGGACTAATGAATACAGACAGCAAAGGGACAAGCAAAGCAACACTTTGCTATCAGGAACCACCATAGGGGACCTCCCACAGGTACAGTTATCAAATTTAATTCAATCATTACCTGTTAGTATCAGAGAAACTTATCCTTATCCACAGAGCAATTAAAACATTTAATGCCTGTTGTTAAAACACTGCTGTGGATGTAATCATGCAGAAAATAGAGTCAATAGATGAAAATATATCAGGAGAGGCTTGAAAACAAGTATTTTGGAAAACTGCTATAAGTGATCAGAAACCAAAGCTAAAAAACACAAATAAATGGGATGGCAATTGAAGATTTACTAAATAAAGGAACAGATGTAGCCATAATTTCACCAAAATTTTGGCATCCAGATTAACCTTTTCAGGAGGTTAATATTCAGCTTCTAGTGATCGGATCTTTATCTCAAGTATAGAAAAGTATAGGATTGTTTGAATGTATGAGTCCAGAAAAATAAATAAAAAAATTGAAGTCATATGTTGCTAATATATAGAGAAGTGATTTGTTCTAGCAATGGAAAACATAGATTAATATTCTTCCAATTTCAGAAAAAAGGCATAAAATAAAAGATGCTTCTAAGTAAAATATTAAAAGATATTATCAAGACAGTCACAGATTATACAGAGGTTGTACAAATGCAGGACATAATAGTTGTTGTTCTTTGAAAGGTACCAACTTCCCTACCTTTAAAATGATTAACTGACAAAGCTGTGTGGGTAGAACAATGGCCTTTGACAACAGAAAATAAATGCAGATATAAGAAATGATGGTACAAGAGCAACTAAATATTCCATATATTGAAGAATCAACCAGTCCTCTGAATTCTCCTATATTTGTCATTAAAAGTAATTCTTGCATATGGAGAATGTTAAAAATGAGGTCAACCAATGAACAATGGAAAGAGCTTGCAATATTTTTTTGAGATAAACTAGCAGCCGATATTCCAAAAGCTGGAGACTTCAATTTATAAAAAGAACTATTTGGATTCTTCCTCATACAATAAAATTAACACCAATTTCTGGAGCTCCCAAATTATATTCTGATTCTAATAAATAAGAAAGGGCAGGTTATAACTGAAAAATAAGTAAATTGGCTCAAAATCCTTATGATACAGTTCAAAGATCAGAATTACAAGGTATTATCATGATGTTTTTATATTTTCCAGAACCTCTTAATATAGTTAATAGCTCTAAACTTGCAGAAAGTGTTGGCTTACATATTGAAACTGCTGAACTTACTCCAGATGATTCAAAATTAACTTTGTTATTTATTTAATTACAACTAGTAATCAGAAATCGAAGTCATTTATTGTATATTAATACATATCAGATCCCATACAAGTCTACTATACCCTCTGGTGCAGGTTATGATGAAATTAATGATATTTTAATAGAAAATGTGCTACAAGCCTAAGAATTTCATAAGAAACAACACGTTCGCAACAAAAGGTTAGAAAACAGATTTTTTTTTCTGTCACTTGACAATGAGACATGGAAATCAGAAGGAAATATCCTACTTGTTATTTGTATACTCAAACTCAATTATATGTAGTAAGTAACTCAGAGAATACTCAAAGTAATTAAATTTGTCAAATGACTATGTTTCATTTTGCAAAATTTGAAAAATTAAAGTATGCATACAATACCATAAATACATATTATTTCAATAACCTACTGCCTTAAGTTCTGAAAAGACTGATTCCCTAATAACACATTTGTTAGAAGTTATAGTTAGTATGGGGATGCCTGTGCAAATTAAGGCTGACAATGCTCCAGCATAGATTTCGAGTAAAATGAAACATTTTGTTACATATTACAACATAAAGCATATTACAGGTATACCACACAATCCTACATGACAAGCAGTAATAGAAAGATCTAATCGCACTTAAAAAGATAAATTCAATAAGCAGAAAGACTCCCCAAAATGGATAACACAATGCTTCATTACTTTGAGTTTTTAAAGTGCTAATGAAAGAGGAACAACAGCTGTGGAGAGACATTGGATAGCAGCAAAAACTACTGAATTGAATCAGCCTGTATGTTTTAAAGATACGTTGACCACAGAATAGAAACTGGATTGTCTGTTATATTCAAGAAGAGGTTTTGCTTTTGTTTCCACAGGAAAAGAAAAGGATATCATTGAGATTCTTAATTATTAGAGTCAAAAAAGGGAGACCTCCTGAATAAGCATGGTCAGTTGAAACCAACTTATAAAGAGTAATAAATTGCATTCATTTTTTCTTACAGGAAAAATAAAAACAAAAAATAGTATTTTCAAGTGATAATCTGGCAAAGGCACACTTGCCTTACCAGCTTAAAATGAAAAATGAGTTTTCTTAAACCACATGTCTTAATTCCACATTTCAATTTTGGATTTTTGTCTTAAATAAACAGGATGTTCTTATTGTTTGGTATTAAAGACATAGTTAATATATTTTAAGTAAATTCAAAGAGTTACTGCATTTAAAAATTGTTTTCTAAAGCTCTAAGAGTTGGGGTAATTTGGACATAAGACAAAATATTTGAGCAGGATGGTGATAGCCCATATCTTTACCCCGCAGAGACAGACTGATCTCCATAAGTAAGTTTTCTAAATTCTTGAGTTACAGTGAACAATATGATGGTAGCACATGCCTTTGATCCCACCATCCAGGGACAAATACCCTAATTGGTATATATGCAAACTAAAAAAATCATATAACCATATTTACAGATTATTATAAAAATCCTCTATGCAGTAACCAGAAAGGGCAGGAACAAAGAACAATTTTTGTGACTGCCTGTATGCTCTTCTCCATGCATGCAACCCTGAAGAATATTGAACTAGATGATATTGTAATTATGGATATCATATACACTGGTGAACTGGCATCTTGGGACTTTTCATAAAGCAAAAAGGAATCCACCAATATTTGCATGTTGGCCTATATTGCAAGCATTTTTCTTATATGGAAAATAAGTAGTCTCTCTTTAAGAAACAAATCTGAATATTTTTTGAGTGTGCTCAATGATTTTTGCCTGCTGACCCTGATTTCCATAAGAATGTTGACTGAGCAAGTCATGCAAAGCAAGTCACTAAGCACCTTGCCTTCATGGCCTCTGCATCAGCTCCTGCCTCTGGGATCATACCTTCTCTGAGTTCCTGCCCTTATTTCCTTCAATGATGAACAGCAATGCATGTGTAAGTCAAATAAAATCTTTTCTTTCTAGGTTGCTTTTTGGCCATGGTTTTTCATCACAACTTTAGAAAACACTAAGACAATGAGTAATGAAGAACCTGTACTTATTCATTGCCAACTACCCTATGGTTATAAGGGCACCCCTTAATATGATTAATTGATTTCATACAAAAGCAGAGTCCTTCACAGACTGAGCCATGGAAGGAAGGTACTACAGTGAAACTGGTATCTATCTGAATTCCCTCATGACCAGGGTATGATAACAAAGGGTTCTGTGTCTTCCTTCACTGAGGAAATAGCTCAGTTGCCTATAGTCCCCATTACTCACCCTTTCCCCAAAAGAGGCACCTAGGAACTGTGGGGACAAACAGAATGGTCACATATGGATAATGCATGGTTTATTGATGACTCATCAATTATTGATGGAACATAAACTAAATGAAATGCAGCAGCTTATCGACTAGGGAATGGAATGGCTATTACTGAGGAACGAACTACCAAATTAGCACAACACACTGAAGTAATAACAGCACTATTGGCTATGAATAAACAGCTAAGGAAGGCAAAAAGAAAGCTTATATCTTCTCTGATTGATGGTGTGTGAATAATTATATAGCTATATGGTCATCAAAATAGAAAAACACTAACTAGCAGACAAATGGCAAAGACATCTGGTCATGGGAGAAGTGAGTGGACATAGCAAAACCTTTCAAAACTTAGCAAAGACACAGATTTCTATGTAGCTCTACAGGAAAGACAGAGAAAATGTCTATAAATAGTAAAATAGTGGCCAAATTGGCATCATGTTTAATTAATACTATAATACTTTATCGAAAATCAGGTGTTCATAGGTTTGTGGGCTAAAGTCAGGGTCTTCTATTCGATTCCATTGGTCGACTTCTCTGTTTTTATACCAGTACCAAGCTGTTTTCAATACTGTAGCTCTGTAATAGAGTTTGAAGTCAGGGATGGTAACGCCTCCAGACAATCCTTTATTGTATAAGATTGTTTTGGCTATCCTGGGTTTTTTGTTTTTCCATATAAAGTTGATTATTTTCTTCTCCAGATCTGTGAAGAATTGTGTTTGGATTTTGATGGGGATTGCATTGAATCTATAGATTGCTTTTGGTAGAATTGCCATTTTTACTATGTTGATCCTCCCAGGCTTTGTGGGAGCCTAGGTAGTTTGGATGCTCACCTTAATAGACCTGGATGGAGGTGGGTGGTCCTTGGACCTCCCACAGGGCAGGGAAACCTGATTGCTCTTTGGGCTGAGGAGGGAGGAAGACTTGATTGGGGGAGGGAGGGGGAAGTGGGAGGTGGTGGTGGGGAAGAGGCAGAAATCTTTAATAATTAAATACATTAATTAATCAATTAAAAAAAGAAAATAAAATAAAAACATGAAAAAGTTAAAAAAATACTATAATACTAAAACTTGACAGTGAATTAATTCACAATAAATCAGTAAGTACGACAAATTACACAGTTTAAAAACTTGAATTAAAAAAATAAGGGCAAATGGAGAACCAATTCAAACCAGCACAACCCTATGAGAATAACTATTATAGGAATCCATAACCAAGCTGGGGTTCACACTTTAATCCCAGCATTTAGAAGGCATATGCCTTTCATTCCAACATGTGGGAGGCAGAGGCAAGCACATAGATTTACAGTGCTTGAGATTTAAAAGTCACTTCAAAATGCAGGCTGAAATTCAAAGTGAATGCCATTTGAGATCTAAAATTAAATACACTTAAACCTTGAATATGTATATAAAGAGAAAGGGGAATATAGATATATTTACATGCACACATACAATTAATTTTAATATTTTAAATTTGAAGATTATACTTTTTCTGTTGCCAAACGTCATTTTGCCCTAGGACAAAAATAGCCTGCTAAAAAGGAACCCCTCCCCCCATAGCAAGACGGGTGCAGGGTTTTGCTTTTGTTTTCCAGAAGTATAAAAGCATTCAACCAAAATATATAGAGACCAACGGACAATTGAGACATCTGAAGAAAATTACCATATATATCATCAAGAGAAAATGTTCCAAGAAAAAGAGCAAATTGGTCAAATGGTTATTTCCCACCTCCAGCAAGATAAAATTTCCCAAGTGCTTGTTTCTGCTGCCCTCTATAGACAAAAAGACATCTTTATGTGGTCTTACTTCAGTTAAAAGTTAAAGTTGGCAGTAGAATTGGATCATGGCTCTTTCTTTCACATGGATTATGGAAATACCACTAAACTGACAAACACTACCCAAAGATCAGCTTAAAACTAGACTGCTCAGGAAATTTAAATCACTGAGTTCATATGAGACTGTCACAAACATTTGGTATAACTTTGAACTCATAAATATTTAATCATAATACTGGCAAATACAACTGAGCTGGACATTATGGAAGACCTGGCAGAATACCTTCATTATTGTAAACAACTTTACTATGTTAGAGTGTTGGAGGAGGCTACTTGTTGGTTCCTGGCTGCTCAGTCCCAAAATAATCATACAGAAACTGTATTAATTAAATCACTGCTTGGCCCATTAGCTCTAGCTTCTTATTGGCTAACTCTTATATTAATTTAACCAATTTTTATTAATCTTTATGTCACCATGTGGCTGTGGCTTAATTTGTAAAGTTCCCAGCATCTGTCTGCCTCATTGACTTCACCCTTTCTCCCAGTATACAGCCTAGCTTTCCCCGCCTAGTTCTGTTCTTCCTTGTCATAGATACAAAGTAGTTTTTTATTCATTAACCAATAAAAGCAACAAATAGACAGAAGGACCTCCATTAGAGTTAAATTTTCCTTTTTATTGAGATTAAAATGGGGAATGTTACAGGACATTTGATCACACTGGTGATTTGATATAGATGTAGATCCAGATATCGTGTTATTTATTGAAAAAAACTGTTTCTATATGAAGTGTAGCTCAGCCCTAGCACAACTTTAATCAAAATGAATTTTGTTGAATATTGTAAACAGATTAAATAAAGACAATCATAGGTCAAGAGGCAAGGGAAGCAACCAGGTGACAAAAAAATATAGCATGTAAGAGGGACTCAGGAAGACAGAAAGAGAAAGAGAGAGATACACATACACAAACACACACACACACAGAGAGAGAGAGAGAGAGAGAGAGAGAGAGAGAGAGAGAGAGAGAGAGAGAGAGAGAGAGAGAGTTGCAGAGAAAGTAGATGGGAAGGACATCCTGTCAGTTGGAGTAGTTTTGTTTGAACCATCATAGAAGAAAGCTTTTTTTGGGATGGCATCATAAGAGAAAGCAGCTGAATGTTTTCTCTGTTTCTCTTTGCTATTGGGTTTTCACCCCACTCTCTTGATCCTGAGTATTGGTAAAATAAAATGATTGAAATTTCATTAAAATTAACATATGGGTAAATCTGTGAAACATTTTTCTGGCACACAAGTCTTTATTGATAAAAATCAAATGCTTGAAATTTAATTACAAACAATATATGGGATAATCTATGAAACATTTTCTTGAGTGATAATTGATATGGAAGGGTCCTATTGACTGACAGTGGTGACATCTCTAGTCAAGTGGCACTGAAATGTATAAGAAAGAAAACAGTAAACCCTGAGGTACTGCCAGTATGCAGTATTCCTTCTGGGTTACTACTTTAACTGCTCTTTCCAAGTTCCTTTTTTGACTTCTTGCCCTTACTTCTTCAGTCAATGATGATCTGTAAGTCCTTCTGGACATATAGGCCAATTTGGTAGTTAATATTTTATCACATGGACAGAAACATAACTAGAATAAGGCATTTTACTCCTGCAGTTAAATATATTACTTAGCCCACCTCCTCTACTCTTCTCCTCTCCTCTTTACTCTCAATCATAGAGTATTTTTAATTTATTTTTCCATTCATCACTGTTATCATTTACTAGTACTCTGCATATTTTTGGATGTTGATTTTATATTCTGAAATGTGGACACATTTTGTTTGTTGGTGAGCCTTTATACAGTAACCAAATGGTCAGATGATACATTGGTGGATTCTTGTCTTCAAGACACTAGATATCCACTCATTAGTAGCCTATAAGTGGGAGAATTATATCTTTCCCTAGCAGTGGTATGTCTGCCAAATGATTGGAACTAAGAGTGAGTTTCTGCTTTCATTCTTTAATGGGCAACAAATGTATTTTGGTTGCCCTCTGAGTTTTCTTTAATGTGTTAATGGATACATTTTTAGTCTTCTCTGTGAGGAATATTTAATAAATTACTGACACAAATAATAAGCAAGGAATCAATGAATGGTAGAATAAGTCACTCTACAAACAATTGCATCATTAATGATGCAAATGAGCAAAAACAACCATGTTTTTATGCTCATTTTCCAGAGTAAAATGGATAGAAGGAAATACAAGTAGGCTACATATTAATATACACTCCAGTTCTTTAGAAACATTTAAAATATTTCTGTCCACATCAGTTTTGTTAATTTGAATAGTTTATGATTCAGAACATTATGATGGCATAAGTACCTGGTATATGTGATTAATCCCATGACAGAAAAGAGGCAGTAAGCTCTGGTCCTAGTCAGACCAAGAAACATGTCACTAGAATAAAGTCCAAATGTAGGCCTAGTCTTGTACATTTCACCAGCTCTCCACAATGTTTTCATATTAAAAATAATTAAGGGGTTGCTATATTAAGTATAGTGTCTCTCTCATGATATTATCATGTCTGAACACACCCTCAGAATAATTCTGGAATGTTATTGTCTGCTAGTATTTATCTTTCTCTGTCTCTTGAAAGTTGTTTGTTGACCGAGGTTTTCTGTTCCATCCGGTCCTGTAGCCATTCAGTCCCAAAGAAACACACAGAGGTCTCCATTGATCATAAACTGGTTGACCTATTAGTTCAGGCTTCTTGTTACCTCTTATACCTTACATTATCCCATAATTCTTGTCTGTGTTAGCCACGTGGCTTGGTACCTTTTATGAGTGAGGAAGTCTCATCTTGCTTCTTCAGTATCTGGGTAATGATTGCAAATTGACTCTTTCCTCTTTCCAGAATTCTCCAGTTCTGGTTTCCCCACCTATACTTTCTGCCTGATCTCTCCACCTATACTTTCTGCCTGGCGACTGGCTGTTGAATCATCTCAGGTCTATAAATAACCAGAATTGTTTTTTTTAAGATAAAACAATCATATTTTGTTTATTATAATGGGCAAATACATGAAACAGAAATGGAAGTCCAAGTTCAGCTTTGCTGTGAAAGAAACATAGAGACAGCATACCTAGGCCACACAACATTTTTTTCTGGGTCCCAAGAAGCCATACTTCTAACTTGGTCCCACCTCTGAAAGATAATTGGTTGACAAAGATTCTCCATAACCTCTAACTTTTGTCTAAATAAGAGCAAGCCAAACCCAATACAAAACTATATACATTAGAAATGCATATCAAGAATAAAATTGCAACCAACAGAAAAAATATTAAGCAAGAAATGTGAGGAACAATTTGTAATCCTTGTTTAGGCAAAACTTTTTTTTTACTTCTTTAAAAATTCTTTTGAAATTATCTGTATCTAAATCAGATAACAAGATGTCATTCATATAATGGTAGATTGTAGACTTAGGAAATTTCTTACACATGATTTTCAATGGTTGACTAACACAGTATTAGCACAGGCTGTGGTTACTGAGCATTTCCTGTGGGAGGACAGTCCATTAGCATCTCTGAGTAGGCTGATAATTAATATAAGCAGACACAGTGAAGGAAAATTTTTCTCTATACCTTTTTTGTAAAAGTATAGAGAAGAAACAATTCTTTAAATCAATTACTATGAGAGGCCATCCCTTTGGTAACAAAGAAGGCAGAGGAATTTCAGACTGTAGATGTTCCATAGTTTAAATAACCTTGTTGATAGTGCTAAGATATGTCACCATTTTCCATTTTTTAGATTTCTTTTTAACAACTAATACAGTGCTGTGGGAGCACATTCTGCTCCTTTAGCCATTAGCCTTTAAGATACCAGCCCACTTGAGCATGATCTCTTATAATTTAAAAAGCAGTAGGAACTGTGCAATCTCTCGCTTGCTTCTGGCTCCCACTCCAGCTGCTAGACTCTCTGTTTGCAATAAGAGGACTGTTGTTTGAGATGGTGATCTGTAATATTTCCCCTCAAATAAATAACACTTTATATTATCCGTTCTTCTGAACTGGTGTGAAATTGTTTTGCAGCATTATCTAGTGCCAAATGTTTGGTTTTAGAACTCCTGGCTCGACTGCCCACTGTCAGTTGGGAGTGTGACCAGCTTGGCACTAGCCACCCCCAACTGGCCATGGCCAGTGCATGGAGCCAGTAGTTCATATAGAATCCTGTGCAGCAGCTTTTCTATGGATCAGCCACAGTTTTTTTCTCTTTTCATGATCCAGATTGGCTTCAAGTATCCACACACCCTACCATTTGCCTCCCACCAGGGAGCACCACAGACATTTGGGTGAGACACAGCCTTTCCCCATCTGAGCCAGCTGTTCTGTAGCATTCTAACGAGTTGTTTGCATTTGCCTATTCCATTGCTCTAAAGTCATCTGCAGAGCACACGGTCGGTGATTTATCTTTGAGCATTTCATTTTAAACTCAGATTTCAAACCGGCCACATGAATTCATGTGCACCACTGCACCTCACTGAGTTAGTTTTGTAGGTGGCCTGAAACTGGCAAGTTACAGTTATTGCACCTGATCCAGCTAATTGAACCACAGGTAAGTTATTATATCCTACATATAGAGCATAAGTAGCTAATTTAAGGGGGCAATATATCAGACAATCTATTCATCCAAGGTTTCAATATCCTCTTACACCATGTGCGAGTTTTTAACAAGACTTATATGATGTCCCTTCTACATCACTATTTTTGTTTCTGGGGATTAGTCTTGTACTCGATATTTTTTTCTTAAAAAATGCTTTGACAATAAGGCTAGGAATGAGGCATTTTTAAGACTAAAACCACACTTTCAGGAAAGGGACTGGAAATCTGAAGAAGGAGATGGCCAATTTAACTAACAAAACTCAGTCAACTGAGATACTTTTGGAAGCAGTACAGACTGATAGTTATCTATATAAAGGAAAATTCAGCACTCTGGAGAAGGATACAGCCAGATTGACACATAACACTCAATCAATGACAGTGGGTGCTGAAACACTGTTTGAGAGAATTCGCACTGCTGAAGGTATTAATCAAACTCCATCAAAGGAATATGACTGATTGATTGATTGAATGTCTCTCCAGGAAGGTAATATGCATACTATAAAGATTATGTCCAAGGATGAGACATCATCTCTACTGGACAGACTTCCTACATTGGAATCATCAATGAGGACATTAGAGCAGAACACTGGACAGGAGATCCAGATGTTATAAAAGCAGTGGTGAACAGATTTGAAAAGATTGAGAAAATTTGATGACCAGGAACAAAATGTAAAGAGGCAAAATTTAACCTCATCAGTACATAAAAATATCTGGGATAGCTTCACCAGAGTTCTGCCTGCCTTTCCAGTAAGAACATGAGAAAAAAAAAATTCTGGTTCCATGTACCTTAAGATTGTCAAGGAATATACATGGGAGCCCATATGTATGACTCATCTACAAGAAATTAAACAAGCAATTGTAGCCTATGGACAACATTCATCCTTTGTAAGAGAAATGATCAAAATGTGGGCTTTCAGTAGCAAAGCCATGCCTCAAGATTGGGCTCAGTTAATCTCAGAAGACCTAGAAAGTGGATCACAATTGCTTTGGAGGTGCTTTTCAAAATAAGAATCAAGAATTTTAGAACAACAACAAAAAGCAAAATGACTTGAGATTTCCCTAGATAAATTCTAGGTGAAGGACTTTGATCATCATGATCAAGTTCTTTATGATGACGACACCTTGTCCCTATGGGCCACAGCATGCTTAAAGGCTTGGGCCAAGATTCACGAACTAGGAAAGGGAGTTGAATTATATCTTAGGGTTAAACAGGGTCAGAGAGAACATTTTAGTGACTTTTTGCAAATAATAACTAGGGCTTTACAAGTAGGGATAACTGACCCAGAAGCTAGATGTATAATAATTGAATCTTTGAATTATGAGAATGCCAACATTGAGTGCAAATGGATCCTTGGACTGTAACATAGAGGGGGGTCCTGTTTGTTGTTGGGGTTTTTGTCCTCCCACCAGGTACCCCAAAACTGTTTAGCCCCAAAGAAAATCACACATAGGTCTCCATAAATTATAAGCTGATTGGCCCATTATCTCTAGCCTCTCACTGGCTAACTATCACATCTTGATTAACCCATTTTTCTGATCTACGTTAGCTATGTGACTTAGTACCTTTTTTCAGTGAGGCAGATCACATCCTGCTGCTTTGGTGGTCTGGGCAGGAGTGGGAGGAATCAGCTTTCTCCTTCCCAGAATTCTCCTGTTCTCATTACATCATTTCTATTTCCTGTCTGGTTTTCCCACCTATATTTCCTGCCTGGCCAATCAGTGTTTATTTATAACATGATTGACAGAATACAGACAATTCTCCCACACCATTGGACCTTTAAAGATCAGAGCAGCACCCATGGATAAATAGGTATGGTATACAATGAATGTCGAGACACTTGACTATGTTACTGAAGCATGGGTAGGAGAAGCAATTTCCAATGGTAAGAGAAGACATCAAAATATCAAATGTTTTAATTATGGTAGAATGGGACATCTGAAAAGTGAATGTAGACATTGGATTTTTAGGAATAATGCCACCTCTGGGAATGGCAAAAATAGGATGACTCAGCCTCCAGGCATAAGTAGGAGGTGTGGCAACTATCAACATTGGACCAATGAATGTAGGTCAATGACAGATAGACAACGCATCCAGATACAATTTGGAAATACTATGGGAGGGCCTCTCACGGGCCCCATGATGACTGTGGTCCTGTCATTTCCAGTTACTGTGGAGAACGTGTCTTGCCAGGAAAATTTAAAAATCCAATACCTGCTCTGAAAATCACTACAGGTCTGAATGATGGATTAAATGTGGAGGATGAGTCAAAACTCCAGTAGGACAGAGGAAACATATACTTTGGCAGACTTCTATAAATGGTCAAAGAACAAAGATAAGAATTTGTATAAATGACATTTATATTGAATGCTTATTAGATGCAGGTGTAGATGTAAGTATCATTACTCCAGAATCTTGGTATCTGAATTGGCATCTTCAAGAGGTAGATGTTCAGTTGCTGGGAATTGAAACCCTATCTTTGGTAAAAACAAAGCATGAGATGGGTAGGGCCAGAGGAACAAAAAAGAAGACTAAGGTCATATATAGCTAATATTGCAGTGAATTTGTGGGGTTTTGACCTATTGCAGCAATGGAATACCCAGATTAACATTCCTGCAGCCCCCAAAACTTATTTTTCTGAGGAAAATATTAGAAGATATTACATACAATGAACACCAGCCATTTGGGCTATATAAGAACACAAAGCAATTGATAAACCTTCAGAGGTACCAACAGCCCTACCTCTAAAATGGTTAACTGAGAAACCAATATGGGTTAAGCAGGGCCTCTAGCTGAGAAAAAGTTGCAGGCTTTAGAACAGCTGGTACAAGAGCAACTAGATGCTCATCATATAGAATAATCTACCAGCCCTATGAATTCTCCTGTATTTGTTATTAAAAAGAAATCTGGAAAATGGAGAATGGTGACAGATCTAAGGTCTATCAACAAGATTATTCAACATATAGGCCCTCTGTAACCAAAGGGATGGCCTCTCATAGTTATTGATTTAAAGGATTGTTTCTTCACTATGCCTTTACAAGAAAAGGATAGAGAAAAAATTGCCTTCACAGTGCCTACTTATAATAATTCTCAGTCTATTAGAAGATATGGACCAGGTGTTTTATATCCTGCAGCTTTGATGTTGTTGTTGTTGTTAAAGGCCACTGTTTAATGCTTATTTTTTTTTTCAGTTAACCATTTTAAAGGCAGGGCCTTCAGTACCTCTGAGGGTTTGTCAATTGCTTTATGTTCTTGTACTGCCTGAATGCCTTTGATCTTTGCCTAAAATTCCTTTTAATATCTTTTCCAGTAATTACCTATGGATATTTTCCTTTGTTTAGAATATTGGTTACAAGTTGTTATGGATAATGGTCAGAAGAAATGCTAAACCAAGGATATTAGATTCAGAGCTCTTTTTTTTGTTTGTTTTAGGGGAAAGTACTGTGGAACAATGGTCTTTTATCCTGTCACTTGTATTACTTTTAATAAATGCTGATTGACCAGTAGCCAGTCCGAAATATAGGTAGGATGATGGCAACCAAGCAGGAAGTGGATGGGTGGCAACAAGAATTCTGGAAAGAGGGAAGGGAAGTTTCAGTCTGCAGTCGTGAACCAGCATTGGAGAAAGCAAGATGTGACTGCCTCGCCTAAAAAGATACCACGCCACGTGACTAACACAGACAAGAATTATGGACTGATATTAATTATAAGAAGTCAAGGCATTTTCAAAATACATGTGTTGGATTAATCCAGCAGCATTGATAATCAAATGTTGTTTAGCAGCTCCTTCCTCAGCAGTCATACAATTCAAGGACAACACAATAATATATAGTATTCAGACTCTCTGTTTATTTTCCATCTTCATGTGGCTTTATTTTAAACTTTATTTCTTTTCTTTTTAATATCAATTTTTGTGTTATTGACACAGGATTTTTATGTACATCTTTGGCTGTCCTGAATCTCACTCTGTAGACCAGGCTGTCATTGAACTCATAGAGATCCACCTGCCTCTGCCTCCCAAGTGCTGGGATTAAAGGTCTGTGCAACCACACCCAACTACTCTCTTTTCTTTCTTCCTTCCTTCCTTTCTTTCTTCCTTCCTTCCTTCCTTCCTTCCTTCCTTCCTTCCTTCCTTCCTTCCTTCTTTCCTTTCTTCCTTTCTTTAAGGACGTTATCCTTTTTTTTTTCTCTCCCAAGCCTACGTATTTTTAAACACACTGTAAACTGTTTAGAGGTTTTCTTCATCTTTGAATCCATATTTACTGTATATCTCTTTTTCTGATCACATGAGTCTTTAATTTGCTCTGCAGTATGGCTAGAATTAAAGCCATGACTTTGACGGTTGGATCTATCTCATTACTTAGCTTTCTGAGAGTATAGCCTCATGGTACTGGTCAGAGTCATATTAATTGCCACAACTCTATGGAGTTTCATGGTCCCTGTGACCACCAAGAAGCATGCTGTCAGCTATTCATAAACACTATTTAAGTTTTTCTTTGTGAGGCCTTTTAAAAGAGCTGCTGGGTTTTTGCAGCTAAAGCCAAGTCAGGAAATCTCTCTTAAATGAGATGCACTTGCCTCTCGCAAACAGAGCCCACCCAATAAAATGCTGCTACCAAAAAGCTGTACTTAACTCTTTTCTTTTAGTGCTAGAATTCCTTCCCAAACTCTCTCAGGTTTTAATTTGATTTAGTTGTTCACATTGGTGCCATTTTCTGTCTGGGGTTTTCTGTCCCATCGGGTTCTACAGCCATTCAGTCCCAAAGAAAGACACAGAGGTTTCCATTAATCATAAACTGGTTGACCTATTAGTTCAGGCTTTTTATTAACTCTTCTAGCTTACATTAGCCCATAATTCTTGTCTGTGTTAGCCACATGACTTGGTATCTTTTATTAGTGAGGCAATCTCATTTTCCTCTCTGTCTGAGTAGTGACTGCAAATTGACTCTTTTTTTCTTCCCAGAATTCTCCTGTTTTGTTTTCCCCACCTATACTTCCAGCCAGGTTGCCCCACCTATACTTTTTCTCTGGCTACTGGTCAATCAGCATCTTATTAAAATACAAGTATCAAATCTTTACTGGGTACAAGAACATTATTCCACAGCAGTTGTTCATCACTGAAATTTGAAGTCAAAGGAAACGAATCTCACTATCCATCAGCACCTGTGGTAAACCATATGAGGCAAGGATTGAGCTTTTCCTGTGGTATATCACATGCATATTGAAGCATCAGCAGTGTCTCTTTGAACTTTCAGACTTATCCAAAGACCACAGAGGTAGCCAGTTAATTATCTGTTGTGGTAGATGCACTCTGAATGCTGGCAGAGGACCAGAGAAAGAAGGATAAATAGATATATGGACACTTTTAAACAAAACTATTTCTTGATATACAAGAAGTCTTAACAAATAAGCATATGAGTAGTAGCAAATGAGGAAGCACAGCCTCCAACTCTTACTTCCCTAGGTGGTTTATGTCATGGCTTGTATCACTGTGTGAGGAGTATTGTAATGCTGTAGACAAAAATAAGTTGCAACATCTTCAGGCTCCACGCTACCAATGGTTAGAGTGAAACTTTTTCCAGAATATTGGCCACTGAACCTTGATGGGACACCAGATTGCAAATTATTTGCATATTTGATCAAGAGTGTAGGAGCTTTTTCTGATTTCTGCTGGTACCAGTTTAATTCATTGTTGATGCCCTGACTTGCCAGGCAAGTGATAGTCACTTTGTCTCCTAGAGATGCTGACAGGAATGGAGGAGACTGTGTCACTTGAATGTCACATCTGGCACCTGACAGTAAGAAAAGAAGCCAATAAAAATAACACAGTTAACAATGTTATAATAAGGATTCCCTGATTAGAAAAAAAGTGATGTCTACTCTGTGCTGAAAAGATTTTCTATCCTGTGCAACTTACCTGAGAGCCAGAGTAAAAAAATTGCTAGAGTCTGAGCAGGAGCTTTCATGGCTATGGTGTGTCCTGACTGGAGATGACTCCTGCAGGGACTGTGAACAGTCAGTTAAAAATCTGTCTGTTAAGGGGGTTATGCTCTGGGTACATGCAAATCAGCAAATCAGGCCTGTGGACAGCTGCAGTGTTTGCTCATCTCAGTAACACAGGAACTCTAAGTATATAGGGATGCTCTACCAGTCCTGAGAGACACAAGTTGCTATTAAGAAAGCATTCCCCCAAGGGACTACATGATATAATTATTCTAGTGTCTTTAAATAGAGAGGTTCTGTTTTATTTTGTTTAGTGTAGTTTTGTTTTCTTACTGCAAGAATAAAAATCATACTTTTCTTTCTAACTTTGAATATAAGATGGACAGTTGGAGATTTAATTCTTTAGAAACTGCAAGAAATTTATGTTGAAGCCAAAATATTTTCTATTTTCTTCTCCTGGGTTTTACATGATAAATCACCAGTACAAGCCATGGACAGATATATAAATTTGATTGAAAGTTAGATACATAGAAGGGAACAAAGGTAGCTCAGTATATATGCATACATTTATAATTATAATTTAAAATAATGAAATGTAAAAATACCCTTTGATAAACAGAGTTTAATTATCTATGGGGAAGGACCTAGATATTGAGTGTCAAAACTAAATTGTTGCCTTTATATAGGGTTGTCCTCTATTTCTCAAGTTCAATTTAGGGAACTTATTATCTGCCTTTTTGAAGTCTCTAGCATGTCTCTTTCTGTAAGAACACTAAATAATTCCCAGATCAATGTCTGCTACACTCTGGGATGATCATTTATAATCTTTCTTATTCAGTCTCTTCCCTTTTAAAAGCAAAGACAATGCATACTAAGTTATTCCTTGAAATCACTCTGTTTCACAAACCTGCAAAGTCCACATCAACTAGCTTTTCTAGTTCTATTTCACATCGGGATAGTTACTTGTTTTTTTTTTCCCTTGGGGTGGGGCTTAATTTTGGGGAGAGAGGGAGCTGTCAATCATCAGTTTCCTGAGGCAGGGTTTCACTGTAGAGGGAGAGAGAGCTGGCAGTCCACTGGCAGTCATCCTGAATTCAGCAAACCCCCAATCCCAGCAGAGGTTACGTCCTGTCCCATTCTGTCACCCCCAGGTCACTCCAGGCCCG
Source organism: Chionomys nivalis (assembly GCF_950005125.1). NCBI lineage: Eukaryota > Metazoa > Chordata > Mammalia > Rodentia > Cricetidae > Chionomys > Chionomys nivalis. The sequence goes on from NC_080086.1 coordinate 82,875,201, forward strand.
ATTTCCAGTCCCCTGCCCCCATTCCCCATCCCCTAGCCTCACATCAGGTACTCTGAGGTCACTTCAGGTCCCCCTGTGTCACCCCAGGGTGACCCCGCCCCTCCTCCCAGTCCCTACCCTACTCCCAAGCTCCCACTATCACTCATGGATGTGGTAGCCTGCTGCTTCTAGCTGTAGATGAGCTCTGCCCCCTCCTCCTGGGCTGCCTCCATTTCTGGGCTGACCCCCTGTCACAGAAGGCCTTGGTGGTAGACAACCTCTGCCCCCTGGCAGACTTCAATCTCCAGGCAGGCTGGGCTGGCAGGAGAGGATACACTGGGAAGTGAGGCAGTAAGACAGGAAGTAGCAGGGCACAGGGGCTCCTGGTTGTAACTGCTGGGAGAGCAGGGAAATTTGGGAGTTGGGGGTGGGGACTGGGAAGGGGGAAGGGATAAGGGACAGGCAAGGCAGTGAGGAATAGGCTTAGGGGAATCTCCAGGTTATACCTCAGGAAGGGGGGATCATGAGAGTTGGGGGCAAGGATAGTTAGTTTAATATCAATTTGACATGAGCTAAAGTCATCTGAGAGAGTAAACTGATAATATGTCTCCATAAGATAATACTGTATACAATCCTATAGATAATTTTCTTAGTAACTAATTGATGGGGGAGGGCTCAACTCATTGTAGGTAAAGCCACACCTGGGTCCAGGGATCCACTAGAAAGCATATTAAGCTAATCACAAGATCACAAGAAGTAAAGCCTTCCCTTGTATTCTATATTAACTGCTGCCTTCAAATTCCTGCCCTGTTAGATATCCTGACCTTTCTTCTTTTGATGATGTACAGTTATGTGGAAGCATATGCCAAATATACCCTTTCCTCCCCAATTTGGTTTTGGCCATGGTTTTTCATCACATTTATAGCAACACTAAGACACACATTAAAAAGCAAATTTAAATTTCTTGTGCTACCTAACAATAAACTCTGATGTGTCACCAATCTGTAACAATTAATTTTTTTATCTTTTGTCCCATATGAAATTGCATATAAAATTATCTTTTTATTTAATTTCTCATGATTTTGCTACATTGACAAAAACATTTTAAAATGAAAGTTTTTCAATTCATTAGGCTTTGTAGTTCATTTATAAAAAGTGGGTTTTTAAACTCAGTTTAAGATTCCCCCATGCAAAACTTCTTTTTCAGGACACTGCAAAATTTCTGTGGCAGAAGATAGAAGCCCTGGTTACTTGAGCATCAGACAAGAAGATGCATGGAGGAAAAGTCATAGAGGTCAAAGCTCCCAGAGGAGGCAACAGAGCAGATTCCACCATGAAAAGTATTATTTTAAGTAACTCACACTATTTTTTTTTTGTCCAGGGATATTGAATTTCTGTCGCAATTAACATGGTACAGTTTGCTCAGTGACAGTTCTGTCTTGTTCCGAGAGAAGTCGGCATCAAGTCTAGTTTTCCTACCAGGTTCATTGTGATCTCATAATGCTATTGGCAGTTTGCAGCAGGAAATTATAAAAGGGGCAGACACATGGATTATACAGGGAATTCATTTCACAGCCTCTGTTCTGGTCCTCTGGAATATAGAGTCTTTATAAGATGTTGACACTTGTCATCAGAAAGGGAAATGTAGTGATGGGCAAGCAGGCCTGCTTTTCGTTCTGCCCAGCTTTCACATGGCTAGCTTAGCCCCAGAATTAATAACATGGAAACTGCATTCTTTTAAATACTGCCTGGCCCGTTAGTTCTAGCCTCTTATCAGCTAATTCTCACATCTTGATTAACCCATTTCTAATAATCTGTGTAGCACCACGAGGTGGTGGCTTACTGGGAAAGATTCAGCATGTATGACCTGGAAGTTGGCTCCATAGCATCTGCCTCACTGCCTTCTTCCTCCCAGCATTCTGTCCCATCTACTCCACCTATCTAAATCCTGCCCTATCAAAAAGCCGAGGCAATTTCTTTATTAACCAATGAAAGTAACACATAGACAGATGACCCACCTACATCAGGCAAACACACCCTCACCTGAACCATCTGTGTTCATACCATCAGCAGTAACAGAAGTCTTGAAATTCCCAGCCAGTGGTGGCTTTGAAGCTCTATGTGGCCCAGGGACAGAGTGGTGCTATTTGGCCTTCCGGGAAAGGAAAAAGGACCTTTGATTTCCCAGCAGTCTGGGAAGTCATGATGACAATTTAACAAAAACACATGCAGTTTGTGTAAAAGAATTTTTGAAGATCACACTTGGGTACTGAACTGGGATTGAAGGCAGAGAGTGGGTATTAACTGTAAGCTGTCAGCAACTGTGGGGTTCAAGATCAGAGTTGAAAGTTGCACAATAATGAGAATTTACCCAAACATCGAGTGGAAAGTCTCACACCATATTTGAAAAATATCCACAGCCTTCTTTTTTTGGTTTTTAAAGGGAAGATGACTATCTTTTGAATATAATTAAGTATAGGTACCAGCACTTTGATTTACATAAAAGAAAATCCATTCACAAACTAGCCCAGTATACTCAGACATTGCTATGAAAGACTGTGAACCTTCTGGCAAGATGAAAGTTTATGGGCATGGAAACTGAGTGGGTACATAGAGAATCACTCTTTCATCAACTCCTTTAGGTCATCTTAAATTTCTCTCTTACTCAGCTCATATAAGCTGTAATAATGATGAACAATTTTCTCAGCAGTGATTCCCAGCCCATTAAGCCCATGGGTTTCTGCCTAGTTGGTACCTGATGGCTGATGAAAACACCATATCAAGATCCTAGTGGGTTCCCCCAGCATTCCTGTGGTAGTGGCCTGAGAACACAACTCTGATACCTTCTCTAGTGAGCTGCCATCTCCTTTCTCACAACCTTGGTGAGGTGGAAGCAGCCATCATCCTCATCAATGCTCTACAGTAACAGTGGGGTATGTTGGAAGACAGTGAAGTGCTGGCACCTCTGCTGCTCTGTGATGCTCAGCTGTTGATCCAGTCAGTGGTCCTGGGACTGCTTCAGTGCAGAACATTAGGAGTCATCATGGACAGTCCCTACTCAGAAGGTGAAATAGTCATCTCCGCATATCTGGCAGTAATCCTCCATGGTCTCAGCTGTGGGAACGTTGCCCAAATCATGGTTGCCACTGACCAGCACCATTGCAATGTCTTGGTCTAATGGCCATTAGTACTTGCTGCTGGCCATTGGTCTGTTCTTTCCACCAAGGATTTCCTAGTACGACATGGATACAGTTGCCAAAGTTGACAAAGAATTTGGGATTTGGGTTCGGCTTGTTGATGGCCTCAACAGCTTTCTCAGTGAGACAGATCTCCTGCTCCCACTCATAGCCATCATTGTCACAATCCCCAGTGGGGCATCTGTACCTTGGATGAAGTAGAAGGGCCTTTCCATTCCCCTTCCTTTTCTGAGAAAAATGTTTTCAGGGACCTTCCCCAGGTTCTGTGGAAAACATTCCCCACTTCTGCATGCCTAGCAACTTTCTGGTCTTGCCCAGACACCTTCTGTGGGAGGGGAGAGTGACTCTACACCACCCTGCAGCACAGCCTGTACAGTTTCTCTGAAAGCATTTTCTTAATGGTTGAGGAGAATGATTTTATTGTAGATTAATGGAAAGTAGAGCCAGAGGCATCTGAAAAATCCCAAAACATGAAGAGAAAGTGATAGACTGAATGAAGTCACCTGAATGGCCAGGTCATGGGTTGGGTGTAAGGTGGGGATAAAAAGAAAGTTCAGAAGCAATTCCACATAACCATGTACTTGATAAGGCAGGCAGGCAGGGTACTGCAAGAGCAATGGAGTATGGGAAAGAACATCACACTGTCAGTACATGAGAAAGTGACAACAGACTGTGTATGATGGAATGCTATGAATATACTATTTCACTAGGGGAGTTCAGGATGAACTACTGGCTATTGTAATATCTTGGAGAGGAAAAGTCATTGTCTTTAGTTGTGTATTGGCAAATGAGCCTACTAATCTCAAACAGATAATTACAAACTAAACTCAAGATCAGAGATATCCTCTTTAAAAGGGGTCACAGACCAAAATAAATGAAAGATACGCACATTTTAATTGGAAATGTAGTGTGGAGAGAAAAGATGTGGTATAAGTGAGAGCAATAATAATTCAATATATGTGCATGTATAAAATTGTCAACAAACAAATTACACCAATGAAAAAGAATAATATTTAAAGCATTGTAAAACATCACAGAAAGTAAAAGTAATGATGAATTAATTCAAATATAAGACCAATCTAAAAAATTATAAACAAGAAAAAGGGGGACTTAATTGATGATTCAGCATGGTCAGAGCATGAACAGATATTTTTATCCTACTGAAACTACCCAAATTGTCTCTAAAAATAGAAATATAGAACTCTGAAGAGGAGACAATATTGTTGAGCTTTGACGTTTCAGGAACATTTTTCATAGAGCAAATTTGAGCTGAGCCACAGGACTGGGCAGCATTTTTCTTGGGACATATTTATGAAGTCATGGATATGACATATTACTAAGGAGGTAAACTAGACATGAATGATAAAGCCCCCCAAATGCTTAGAGATTAGAAGTGTCACAACTTAGAGGCGCAGTTGGGAATCAAGGAATACTAAGTGTTACAACTCAGGTAAAGAGTTCTGTGGCCGTCAGGAGCCAAGGTATATTGAGTGTTACAGTAGGTTGAAGAGGGCTCTGGCAGTTGGTAGCCAAGGAAAGCATAGACCACAATAAGAGTAGAAACTTACTGCAGTGCTCTCGGAAAGATTTCCCCAAAGTGACAGCTCTACTCCTGCAAGAGAGGACTTCCCCAGCAACGTTGGTACATGTGGGCTCTGGCTCTCTAGAGTGTAGCAACTCTGCTCTGCTAAGGGAAGTTTTCCTCAACTAAAGTGTTACAGCCCTGTTCTGTTAGGCTTCAAACCTCTCTGGTGAAGTTGTAACAAGTAAGACTTGCTAAGGGAAGGCTTCCTCAGTCTCTGCCTCTGTGAAAGAAGCTCTTCACCCAAACTTTGTTCAAGAGATTTATTTGTATGCCTCTACCAGGGTGGAAGAAAAGTAGCCACAAGCTGAACAGGCACAGAGCTTATATAGGACTTCTTAGGGGCAGAGTTTTACCAGGGAGAAGGATTAGTTTTTTCCTGCTCTGGGATTGGTTAGTTTAGTTGATCAGGGGCAGAGATGACTGATTTCAGAGCCAAAATTTGTTTCTTTCACTGTTTAAGCATTTGGCTCTAGTTTTGGGGGCAAGAATATTTCTTTTACTGACTCTGATTCTAGGGACAAAGTGTGTTTCTTTGGCACTGGTTTCAGAGTGAGGGCAAGTTTCTTTGGTTCTGGCTTTAGGGCTAAGGTATGTTTTTCACTGGCTCAGGTCTCAGAACTGGAGTGTGTTTCTTTTACTGGCTCTGGTTTCAGATCCAGGGTGGGTTTCTTCAGTTGGCTGTTTTGTCCTACAGAGGCTTTTCCACTGGTGTATAGCCATTATTGTGTTTAAAGTTTGTCTCACCTGTGTTGGTTCTGTTCCCTGTATGTTAGCCCTACCTTTCGGATATTGTATAGTTCTTTCAGGTCCAACATTTTGAGGTCTCAGATGTGCACCGTGCTTCTTTTTCACCACTTCATGATGGGCCACTCAAGGATTCCTGACAGGGAATCCAACCCTGTCATAAGGACACCTGACCTCAGCAGTTCTCTGAAACTCCAGAGAAAAATCAACATCCCCTGCTGTGGGACAGTGGTCTGTATCCTGTCAATTCTATTTTAAATAAACACTTATTGTCCAGTAGCCAGGCAGAAAGTATAGGCAGGACAACAAGACAGGAAGTCGAGGCAGGTCAATGAGAACAATGAGAATTCTGGGAAGAAGAAAGCTTGGTCTGAAGGTGTGACCCAGTCACAGAAGAAGTAAGATGTGACTGCCTTGCTAAATAAGGTACCATTCCACATGGCTAACATAGGCAAGAATAATGGGCTAAGATAAGTTATAAGAGTTAATAAGAAGCCTGAGCTTATGGGTCAATCAGTTTATAACTAATGTAGACCTCTATGTGATTTCTTTGGGACATAATGACTGCAGAAACCAAGCAGGACAAAAAATTCAGTCAACAATCCCGCACAGTCCTGTAGTGTCCATGTTTCCAAATCAGTATCACATGAATGATGCAATTATTTTTTCCTGTCAGCTAGGAATGGAGCCTGCTCCTCTTGAACCACAGCTACCTTTCATAAATTACTATTGAAGCTCCTGTCTGTCTAATCCGAATTAAGGCTAGAATTGCAGAATATAAATGCAAGACTTTTCTCCTCCATCAGTAGCATCAAAATCACAAATGTTTCACTTTATTGGGACAAAAGTTCTCAAATGGATTCCAAGAAAAAGTCAAGAGCTGGGATGTATGCATTCCACATAGATGTCTTTAAAGACTTTCTTTTCTTTGCAAAGAAGATTTAAGCTGGGAAAAATTTTTTACTTTGGAAATAATACTTGCAAAGAGAAAAATAAGACTAATTATGGCAGTGCATATTCATCTTCCAATGACAACCAAATTGTTCCAAATTTGCACAAATTCAAGGAAGTAAATGAGTGAAGATTATTACTACCAAATAAAATTATACACCTATGATTCTTAACACATAATAACATTTCAGATGACAAATCTAAGTGAAAATAACACTATGTTCTGAAATTAAAAGCAGTAAGGTTTTAAGTTTCCATTGAAGTAATTTCCTTGAATTTAAACTCAACTCACAGTATTCATGATTATAGCTTCCCATGCTTGTAGTGAGTACAATAAACAGATAATGAAGAACCTCTTAGAAATAACAGAATTCACACTTTCAAAACAATGAAATAAGATGTTAAACATGAATTAAGTAAACATGACTAACAATAGCATTTCAACAAGACAATGAAATAAAATGAAAGAGAGGGAGGTAGGGTAGTGGCTGAAACAAGACAACTGTCTGTAGGAAATTTGAACAGCATGGCCACTAATGAATTGTGAAGGACCAGGTAAACTTAAATGTTAGAGAAATGAGGGGTGACAATGACACATTTAGACCTTTCTAAGAAGAGAGCTATTGAAGAGGAAAAGTTAAAACAGGAGAGCTGGATCATCTCAAAATGATATAGACCTCAGCAAACACATGAGCCTTCAGAACTGTATACAGATAGCATTGCAGCTACTTCTTGAAATGTCTGTGGGGCAAAATCATTTGTGGGAGGCTGGAAAAGGGTTCTTTGGCCCTCTTGATCTTGTCCTGAGCTCTCTTCACACAAGAGGTCTCTGGTGGCTACAACTATGTACTCCATAAAATATTTTCTAATGCCCTGTAGCATTTTCCAGGTAAGACTACTGGGTTTCCTCTACTCTATTAGCACCTTATCTGTACTTAATACAGTGAGATATTGAGTCAATAACATGCACCATCAGCAAGGGTGTCACTCACAGACCCATCATCTTCCAAACTGCAGGACTCTTTCACATTCAAGTTAAGAGGATTTGGTTTAGAAATCCCTCTATTTTTGTGGAAGTTGATTACATTGTGAATTCTGAATTTTTGTTAATTAAATAAAACTTTCATTTATAGCTAGAAATCAATTATGAATGAGTACATCCCATGTTCATCTTTTTGGGTCTGGGTTACCTCATTCAGGATAGTGTTTTCTATTTCCATCCATTTGCATGCAAAATTCAAGATGTCATTGTTTTTTACCACTGAGTAGTACTCTAATATGTATATATTCTACACTTTCTTCATCCATTCTTCCATTGAAGGGCATCTAGGCTGTTTCCAGGTTCTGGTTATTACAAATAATGATGCTATGAACATAGTTGAACAAATGCTTTTGTAATATGATAGGGCATCTCTTGGGTATATTCCCAAGAGTGGTATTGCTGGGTCCTGGGGTATGTCGATCCCGAATTTCCTGAGAAACTGCCACACTGATTTCCAAAGTGATTGCACAAGTCTCCATTCCCACCAGCAATGGATGAATGTACCCCTTACTCCACAACCTCTCCAGCAAAGGCTATCATTGGTATTTTTGATTTTAGCCTTTCTAACAGGTGTAAGATGGTATCTTAAAGTTGTCTTGATTTGTATTTCCCTGATCGCTAAGGAGGTTGAGCATGGCCTTAAGTGTATTTTGACCATTTGAACTTCTTCTGTTGAGAATTCTCTGTTCAGTTCAGTGCCAGGAGATGTCCCCAGCTAGTTCCTTGCACAGCTGAGGAGAGGGAACCTGAAATGGCCCTATTCTATAGCCATCTTGCATGTCACCATAGAACCTTCATCTGGCGGCAGATGGAGATAGAGACAGAGACCCACATTGGAGCACCGGACTGAGATCCCAAGGTCCAAATGAGGAGCAGAAGGAGGAGAACATGAGCAAGGAAGTCAGAACCGTGAGGGGTGCACCCACCCACTGAGACAGTGGGACTTATCTATTGGGAGCTCACCAAGGCCAGATGGGGACTGAAAAAGCATGGGATAAAACCAGACTCTCTGAATATGGTGGACAATGAAGGCTGATGAGAATCCAAGGACAATGGCACTGGGTTTTGATCCTACTGCATGTACTGGTTTTGTGGGAGCCTAGCCTGTTTGGATGCTCACCTTCCTAGACCTGGATGGAGGGGGGAGGACCTTGGACTTCCCACAGGGCAGAGAATCCTGACTGCTGTTTGGACTGGAGAGGGAGGGGGGAGAGGAGTGGGAGAAGGGGGAGAGGTGTGGCGGAAGGGGGAGAGGACTGGGAGGAGTGGGAGGGAAATCGGAGGCGGGGAGGAGGCAGAATATTTTTTCAATAAAAAAATATTAAAAAAAAACTTTCAGTCAGAAGTTGTAGCCAGCAACTAGCTGATAGGAAGTAACCATAGAAAGTAATGAAGACTCTTGAAAAATGTACAGGTGATGGAGGAAGGTCATTGGTTAATTAATAAAGAAACTGCTTGGCCCTCATAGGTTAGAACATAGGTGGGTGGAGTAAACAGAACAGAATGCTGGGAGGAAGAGGAAGTGAGCTTAGACGCCATGCTTCTGCTCTCCAGGGCAGATGCGATGAAGCTCCAACCCAGGATGGACATAGGCTAGAATCTTCCTGGTAAGCGCACCTTGGGGTGCTACACACATTATTAGAAATGGGCTAGTCCAGGTGCGAGAGTTAGCCAAGAAGAGGCTAGGTATAATGGGCCAAGCAGTGTTTAAAAGAATACAGTTTGTGTGTTGTTATTTCAGGGCATATGCTAGCCAGGCGACCAGGAGCTGGGGCGGCAGGAACACAGCCTGCAGCTCCTACTACATACAGGAAGTAGTAGGGAAGGACTTTTGAATTTGGCCATCATTTTTGGTTTAGTATCATAGGAGAGACTCTCTCTTTCTGGGTCATTGAGTAAGGGGGAAGTTGCTTCTCTGCCTTTCTGAGCTAGCATTTTTCCACCCTAGGATCTAAGTTCTGAGTATTCATTGGTAAAATAGAATGTTAAAGATTGAATTAAAAACTAAATTTGTCTGCAGTGACAGTGGCAGTTCTGGCAGGATTTAGAAGTCCCTACAAGCCTTCATCTGAGAAGCGGATCAGTGATTGATGAACCAGTCCATAGCTCAAATAGCAGTATATTCAGATGCAGACACTGAAGATGATAAAAGAACATTCCATTCTACCCTATCATTATTTGTACATGAAATCTTTTATCTGAACTGTCACTCCTCCTATTGTAAATACATGAGATCATTTTAAAATATTTAATGTGCATTTAATAATCATGCATTTTAAATATTTAAATAATTCAAAAATACCTTCAGAGTCTCTGTCTGTCTGTCATCATCTCTCTATCTTAATCTTTCTCTGTCTCTCTGTCTCTCTCTGTCTCTGTGAGTGTGTGTGTGTGTGTGTGTGTGTGTGTCTGTGTAATGAAGAGACCATCTTCCATCACTCTTAGAAGTTCTGTTGCTGGAGCCGGGTGGTGGTGGCACATGCCTTTAATCCCAGCACTAGGGAGGCAGAGGCAGGTGGATCTCTGTGAGTTCGAGGCCAGCCTGGTCTACAAAGGGAGTTCCAGGAAGGCTCCAAAGCTACAGAGAAACCCTGTCTCAAAAAAAAGAAGTTCTGTTGCTCATCTGAGTCTTACAAATTTTTCTCTTTTTTTCTTTGTATTACAGCTGGATAGGGCTGTTGATTGCTTTTCCCACTGAGAGCTTTTCATTGAATTTAAGCAGAAAATAATTTTTACTCTATCCAAAAATTGTGGAAGCATCAAGCAAGATGCAACTATTTGTGCAGGAATCATAAGAATACTCCAGCTCCTGCAACACAGAGATAGAATGCCACAAATTATATCCACCCATCTTTCACACATATTAAAATCCCTGGTAATATTTGTAAAAATATTTTATTCTTTAGAGAACAAGCAATTGGCTATGTTTCCACTACCATGTAGTGAAGAGGAGCTGCAGACTGCTTGCTGCTGCCCAGCTCCCGCATGGCTAGCTTTACAGGAAATAACAAAACAAAAACTGTATTCCTTTAAACACTGCTTGGCCCATTAGTTTCAGCCTCTTACTCGCTAATTTTCACATCTTGATTAACCCATTTCTAATAATCTGTGTAGCACCACGAGGTGGTGGCTTACCAGAAAGGATCTTAACCTGCGTCCATCTTGGAGAGGAGAGCTATATTGTTTGCCTGGAGAGGCATGGAGTCTGCTCACTTCCCTTCTTTCCAGCATTCTGTTTGGTCTACTCTGCCTATCTAAATTCTGCTCTATCAAAGGCCAAGGCAGTTTCTTTATTAACCAATGAAATTAACACATAGACAGATGACCCTCCTCCATCATTTCCCCTTTTTCTGTTTAAACAAAAAAGAAAGGCTTTCACTTTAACATAGTAAAATTTCATATAGCAAAACAGGTATCAAGCAAGAATTACAGTTACAATATTTTTATCTATTTTATCTTTTATCATAACTAAGGAAAACTATAACTATCTAGCCATTCTTCAACTCCATCAAAGACTCCAGAAGGATACAATATTACCTAAGTAAACAAGAAGTAAGCAACTTCCAAAACTCTAGAAATGACAGAGACATCTCAGTCTGAAAACATCTCTGTGTATGGCGGCAGGAATCTGCCGTGTTCTTCTGCCTGACCAACTCTGATTCCGCCATCTGCCCAGGCAGGAAGAGCTGAGCCAAGGGCATGGTCTCAGCTACTTTCCTCCCAATCCTGAGTGGGAACAGAAACATCCAGTCCCATAAAAGCCATTGAAATGCTCTAAAGCCAGAGTTTGCACTGGTAGCACAGCCCCAGGAAGCCGCATTTTTAAATGACACAGCTTTTTTTCTGCCGCTATTGCTGAAACAGGAAATCTCTCTACAACGCACCACCAACAAACAGCAAAAAATCTGTGTTAAACTCTGTTTTTTCTCTGTTTAAAATTAAGCTCTCTCAGGTTTTACGTGGAGTTTGTTACCATGTTGGGCAGCCACTCTTTAGATCTGCTCGCCCACTCTCTACACTACCAGACATATTTCATTCTTGTTTCTTGGACCTTATACCCAATTAAAACCTGCTGGTTACTTTCAAGGTATGTGACCCATTCCTGCACTGAACCCTTAGACATACTGTTCTGGTCACTGATTTAATTCATTCTGAGAGCTGCTGGTTGCATAGGCTGTAGGGATATACACAAGTGACAACTAGTATTTAACAAGTCAAACCACCAGACATATAACTTACACTTGGAAGCTCCAGTCAGCAATGCCATGGGGTTATAGACTCTAAAGACTTGGTTGTTTCTTTGCATAACTTTCTCAAGTACCACTACTATACCTCCCTAATAAGAAAAGCTGTGGGTTTCTTTCCACAACACTTTGATAGTGTCTTTTACATGTATTGGGCAAACACATAGTTGTGCATGGTCAGAAAGATTTCTGATTAAACAGTATAATTTTGATGAATAAAACTTACACTATGATATTTTTTTATTATTCAGACTGACATAGAAAAGTAAAAGTTTTCTCAGTCACATAGACAGCTAATTTTATACCTCAGAACATTGCAAAGAAACTGTTATCCCCTGGAGATGAATATCTGGCCACCCCTAGAAACAGATATATCAGGTCATTTTCACATGTGTTGTTTATTGATGATTCAAATCAGCCTAGAAACAACTTTAGCAGACACAACTTTCTCAGTAATTGATGTTTTTGCATGTAGTCCCAGCCTCAGTTTATGCTATAGACTAAAGGTTAAGCCAACTGTTCACAATTTGTCTGAGAACCCTATCATTTAGGCTACATTAATGGCCAAGTTTTACTCACTGGCCAGTCAATATGACAACCTTAGCCTAAGAGAAACTACCTGACATTTCATGTGTTATGAGAATGGGTCATGCCCTGAAAATGTAATATGTAATTGTCCAGAGTTTGGCTGTGAGAGGTGTGGAGGATACTGTAGAGAGATAAATGGTGTAGAGCTTTGAAGACAGCAGTGGTAGAAAGGAAGTAGAGTTAGAGGTGTGAAAGTTGTGGAACGCTAATTAGAAAAGCTGTGCTCTAGAGCAGAGAGACAAGATGTACAGCTAATTAGGGAACTATGTAAAGGAACAAGCAAGGATATTTTCAAGATGAAGAAAAGAAATGGGAAAGTTACCATCAAAAAGCCTCTGTCTTTTTCTTTCGCCTCAAATAGAAAAAAGTCTAACCCTCAGATAGATAAAAATTTAAGCTATTATCTCATTCATGGAAATTTTTTGTGGACCTTCCACTGACTGCAGAATCCCCCCAATCCTGGTTAGTCATAAATTCACAGTCATCACAACTGAATGGAAATATAGCTGGCTTCCCTCTTGACAGCTTGCATACCACCTTCTAAAAGCATGAAAGTTAATATCTTAGAGGAGGGTTGCTATAATTATACTTCAATTTCAAAACAAGTGTTTAAGCTGAAGAAAAAATATATCAAATTATAAAATGTCTATCACAAAATGCACCTATGAAACTAGGGCTATTTCAATTAAATTAGTACAAACGTTATAATGTAAAAGTAATTTGATATATGACATAAAATGGTTGCGATTTTTGAAAACATAGGCAATATCAGTATAAATTATGTGGCACTCATAACATTGGTGGAGAATTGTCACCATATGCAAGGAAACATGACAGTAAAAAGACATGTTGTAGTGAGGAGAAGGGACCATAGAACAGAGTTTAGGTCTCTTGGAGATGAGAAGACAGAAATAGATTCTCTTATCTGGGCTTTGGATGAAGTGTAACCATCCTCAGTTTGAATTTAGTTCAGAAAGAGATTTGTACCTTAATACTATGAAATCATAACTTTGTGACTATGGAAGGTGTTAAGGATTTAGACAGTTTTCAAAATAGATACATAAAACAGCCACATTAAGTGTCTTTTTCTTTTTTGAGAGGAGAGTTGCCCCATGATTTTTGAAATATTTCCACATTATTATCATCTGGAGTGCACTGTTACATGATCCATAGATCATCTTGTGGTTATAAGAGTGGGCTTTGTAGGCTGGAGAGATGGCTCATGCTTAAGGAGAGTGCCTTCTCTTACAAATGACTCATTAGATACGCAGCAAACACTAAAATGTGACTCACAACTCTCCTTACCTCTGGAACAAGGGGATTCAATCCTCTGCTGGCCTCTACAAACATCAAGTAGTGGTGTGGTATACTGCTATACATGCAGAACACCCCTATATGTAAATGAATAAGATAATTCTTAAAAAATTAAAACTAATTTTTTCATACTGAGGGAGGGGATTGGACAGATGGACTTAGAATTCAACATCTCTCAGTCAGGAAAAAAATATATAAGCACATAAAGTTGACTAACCATCTTTTCATCTCCATGAAAGTTTATTTCCTTATGTGGAAGTAATTCAAAGAGAATATGTCTGTGAATGGCCTAAGACTGATACTCAAATCCATAGTTTGAAGAAGTTCATATATAAACTAATACACAATATAAAACAATCCACAATACAAACCAATTAATTGAATGGGCACTTTTCTTTTTAGGCAGCTATAAAGGTTTCTCTCATATCCTATTGAGTTTTGATACAAGACTCAAGAAGGCATAAAAGGACTAGACATCATTTAGACCAAGAGACTGTGACTAGTGTTCATCTCCACTACTCTCTTTCCATGTGACCTGCTACCTCTGCTTTACCATCCCTCCAAGGTCTTGTAATGTATAACCTACCCGTGTGACTCACATGCTATTACATTTCCCATTTTGGAGGGAACTTTTAATTTGAGATGTATACTAAAGGAATAAAGAAGAATATTGAAGAGGAAAGATTGGTAGCATTTTAGTTATATCAAATAATTTCATGTAAACTTGTGTCAGATAAAAATAATTGAAAAATAAAAATAAAACACCAGAAATTATGCATCAATGTCTATATCTATGTATTTACATTTGTCTAGCCTGCATCATCTTGCCTCTCAGCAAAGCAACTATACTCATGAACAAATTTTGTCATTGTACTTAGACAAGGTAGGGAGGATTCAAACAGACATAAAGTCCACTTTTCTCACTTCATGCTCAGTTTATCTGAAGATCCTTGGATCCTCTTTATACTGCTGTTTCTTATATACTGAAAGAATCTAAGAATGGTGGTTCGTAAGAAGTAGCCAAGGCTGTTATTATCTGCCAGTCTCAGGTTTAAACTATTCTCTGGATGTTTCAGTCTGGTCTTCCTACATATACTTGGTAATCCTACTGTACTGTCCCCAGAATTAAAACACATGAGTCAGCTGAGCCATTTGAGATTTTTGTTGGAGTTGGTATCACAGTGGTAGAAATAGTCATAGCATGCATGCAAATGTAAACTTCCTAGCAATTCAGGCCCCACTCAACTGATTTGCAGTATGAAATTAGTCATTGACTCTTATTTCACTGAATTGGTCTGTGGTTACAAGAAACTGGTTGGAGACTCTATAGTTGAAGAGCTGGAGAGACTGGTTTAGCTTCATCATGTACAAGTCTAAATTCTGTTTCCATTACTCTGTATGAGGTCCTGACTTGATCTGCAGATATTGAAACAGATTATCCTGGGCCAACTGGCAGAGTGAACAGAATCTGACTTATCACAATATTGCCATTAGATACTAAATTTATAATACAAAATAAATATTATTTAATATATCAATATAGCAACATATTTAAAAAATATTCATTTTATTCTTTATTTCCTACTAGTTGTGTTCACAGTTTGGTTCATAGCCTAAAAAGTAGTTCATTTAAAAATGAAAAAAACAACAACAAAATTTACAAAGCATGAAGCATGCTCCAGAATTCACCATACCATACTCTTCTATTCATTGCAGGTCTGTGACCAAAACACAAATTTGGGTTTATTCTGGCACCTGCCTAAGTAATATATCTAAACATACAAACCCATCCTGGAGTACTAGCTGCCATCCCACACATTGACAGGTCATGGTTGAGCAGTGGTGGACATTCAAAAGACACTTGCTAAGTATCTGTCTTAGTTAGGAATTCTATTGCTACAAAACTGACCAAAAATAAAGTTTAGGAAGTAAAGGGTTTATTTAGCTTATATTTAAAAGTTGCTGTTCATCACTGAAGTAAGTCAGAATGGGAACTCAAACAGGTCAGGGTTCTGAAAGCAGGAGATATCAGAGAAGCCATGGAGAGAAGCTGCTTACTCACTTGCTTTACCTCACCTGCTCATTCTGCTTTCTTACAGAACCCAGAACCACCAGTCCCAAGATGGCACTACCCCCATGGGCTGGACCCTCCCCCATTGGTCACTAATTGAGACAATGCCTTATAGCTGGATCTCTTGGAGGCATTTCCTCAACTAAGGCCCTTTCTCTAGCTTGTACAAGTTGAGACACTAAGGCAGCCAGTGCACATCAACCTTGGCACTCATTAGCCATCTGTCCCTGAGTCCAGTCTCTAATAGATAAGTTTCCAATATCTCTGACTCAGTGACCCCCTCCCAAAAAATGTGCAGCCATGAATATCTACTTGTTATGGTATCATGTGTTCATTGTCATAACTGGATCCTAACTTTGAACTGACATATTTGAATGATTAATCTGCAGTCTGGAAGGGTGGTATTAGAAAGGTCTTATTAGAGAATGATAGAAATGAGAACATGAGGTAAGAAATTAGGATGTGTATGATTTGAAAGTTGATGGCAAAAATAGTACATGACAAAAAGTTTAAGCAGGAGTAGGGCAAGGAATAGGGGAGTTGAGAGGATGTTGAGTAACCAAAAGTAGGAGTGTATAAAAAAAAGACTATGGAAACACAATGTTTTTTTACTATATTTTAAAAGGAGAATCAATTATAAATGAAGCACACTGCATGGTGGATAATGCTACTCTGGAAATTACAGATTAAAGATCCTAGTGTCATGTGTAGGAACCCTTATTATGACAGAGTCTCAAGACCACAAAACAATAAAGACTATTGTCAGTTTTCTTGCTTGCCTACAAAAATGAGGTAATAAATACTATTGATAAAGATACTATGTATTTTGTTTGCAGAACATAGAGAAATTGTTTTAAGCTTAAAGTCTCCTCATGACTGGTTAGTTTTCTCTTTTTCTTTTTTCCCCCTCTCACTCCAGTCCTGAGAGAGGGCAAGGTACCCTGCCCTGTGGGAAGTCCATGACCCTCCTCTACATCCAAACAGAATAGTATCCCAAAAAGCCAGTATATGCAGTCGAGACAAATCCCAGTGCCATTATCATTGGCTTCTTAGTCTGCCATCAATGTCAGCCATATTTAGAGGGTCCAGTTTGATCCCATGATCTTTCAGTCCCAGTCCAGCTGGATTTGGTAAGCTCCCATTAGTTCAGGCACACTGTCTCAGTGGGTGGACCAACACCTCTTGGTCCTAACTTCCTTGCTCATATTCTCTCTCTTGCTCATATTCTGCTCTTCAACTATACCTTGGGAGCTCAGTCCAGTTCTCCGTTGTGGGTCTCTGTCTCTATATCCATCCATCGCCGGACGAAGGTTCTATGGTGATATGCAAGATAGTCATCAGTCTGACTACAGGACAAGGCCAGTTCAGGCACTCTATCCTCCACTTCCCAGGATCCTAGCTGGGGTCATCCCCGTGGACTCTTGGGAACTTTTCCAGAGCCAAGCCTCTTGGCAACCCCAAAATGGCTCCCTCAATTAAGATCTCTCTTTCCTTGCTCCCATATCTGTCCTTCCTCCATCTCAACCATCCTACTCCCCTTCTCCTCCCTCTCTCCCCTTCTCCCCTCTCCCATCTACCCCCACCCCGATGCTCCCAACTTTTGCCTGGCAATCTTGTCTGCTTCTAATTTCCAGGAGGATCTATATATGTTTTTCTTTGGGTTCACCATATTACTTAGCTTTTCTAGGTTCACAAACTATAGGTTCAATGTCCTTTATTTACGGCTAGAATCTACTAATGATTGAGTATATACCATATTCATATTTTGGGTCTGGGTTATCTCACTCAGGATAGTGATTTCTACTTCCACCATTTGCATGTAAATTCAAGATGTCATTTTTTTTTCTACTGAGAAGTACTTTAAAGTGTATATGTGCCACACTTTCTTTATCCATTCTTCCATTGAGGGGCATCTAGGTTGTTTCCAGGTTCTGGCTATTGCAAATAATGATGCTATGAACATAGTTGAACAAATGCTTTTGTAGTATGATTGGGCATCTCTTGGGTATATTCCCAAGACTGGTATTGTTGGATCCTGGTAAGTTGACTCCCAATTTTCTGAGAAACCACCATACTGATTTCCGAAGTGTTTGCGCAAGTTTGCATTCCCACCAGCAACTGATGAGTGTTCCCCTTGCTCCATATCCTCTCCAGCATAAGCTATCATTGGTGTTTTTGATTTTAGCCATTCTGACAGGTGTAAGATGGTATCTCAAAGTTGTTTTGATTTGCATTTCCCTGATAGCTAAGGAAGTTGAACAAGACCTTAAGTATCTTTTGGCCATTTGAACTTCTTCTGTTGAGAATTTTCTGTTTAGCTCAGTACCCCATTTTTGATTGTGTTATTTAGAATTTTAATATCCAGTTTCTTGAGTTCTTTATATATTTTGGAGATCAGACCTTTGTCTGATGTAGAGTTGGTAAAGATCTTCTCCCATTCAGTAGGTTGCCTTTTTGTCTTAATGACTGTGTCCTTTGCTTTACAGAAGCTTCTCAGTTTCAGGAGGTCCATTTATTCATTGTTGCTCTTAATGTCTGTGCTACTGGGGTTATATATAGGAAGTGGTCTCCTGTCCCATGCATCATAGAAGAAAACTTTTCTAACCTAAAAAATGGCATTCCTATGAATGTATAAGGAGCTTACAGAACACCAAATAAACTGAACCAAAAAGGTCCCTTTGCCACATAACAATCAAATCTCTAAACATACAGAATAAAAAAGAATATTAAGAGCTGCAAATGACAAAGGCCAAATTACATAAAGGCAGACCTATCTAAATCATACCTGACTTCTCAATGGAAGCTCAGAAAGCTAGAAGATTCTGGATAGATGTTCTGTAGACACAAATATATCATAGATGCCAGCCCAGGCTACTATGCCCAGCATATTTTTCAATCACCATAGATGCTGGAAACAAGATATTACATAACAAAACCAAAATGAAACAATACCTGTTCATAAATCCAGACCTATAGAAAGTACTAGAAGAAAAATTCCAACCACAGGAAGTTAGCTACACCCACAAGACAGACAGCAATTGATGGAAGCAGATATAGAGATCCACAGCTAAGCACTAGGCATAGCTCCTGGAGTCCAATCATAGAGAGAAAAAAGTGATAATGTGAGTAAAGTGGTCAAGACCATGATGAAGAAACCCACAGAAACAGCTAACCTGGGCAAGTGGGAGTTCACTGACACCAGACTGACAACTAAGGGCCTATATGAGTGAAGTAGGCCCTCTGAATATGGATGACAGTTGTGGGGTTTGGGTAGTTTGTGGGGCCATTAGCAGTGAAACCAGGATTTATCCCTGATGCATGAATTTTTTTTTGAGCCAGTTCCCTGTGGAAGTACACCTTGCTTAGACCTCATAAAGGTGGGAGGGCTTTAGTCCTGCCTCAAATTATATGACAACTGACTCCCCATGGGAGGTCTCACTCTCTCTGGGGAGTGGATGGGAGTCAGATGGGAAAAGCAGAGTGAGCAGGGGGAGAGGAAAAAGAGGGAACTGGGATTGGTATGATATGTAAAATAAAGTTGTTTTAAAAAGAAAAAAGAAGAAAATTGAGTCAAAAAATTTATTGCAGATGAAAAAGTTTAAGAGTTTCAGTGTTATTGGGAAGAAGATAATTGGAAGTAAAATAAAAATATAAAATAATAATAATTTATGCTTTTAAATTTCCAAAATATATAATAAATTATAATAAAACAAAATAAAAATAAACAACAGTGGCCATATGGGGGAAATTATTAAATAAATATAAACTTATATTGCTGGCTTTATAGAAAGAGGAGAGAAAGGTGACCATACAGAAAAGATACTTAATGAAGTTCTATTTGAATATCCAGTTACTGCATTTCCAGAGACTCACAAATAAATTCAGTGCAAACTACCTGTTTAAAAGTTCAGGAGTATCGAGAGGGAGGGGGAATGGTGTGGGGGGTGGAGAAGAGGAGTGGGGATAGGGGGAGGGGAGTGGGGGAGGGGGCAATATTTGGGAGGAGGGGAGGGAAATGGGAAACGGGGAGCAGGTGGAAATATTAATTAAAAAAGAATAAAAAAAAAAGATGTAAGAGCTAGCTAGAAATATGCATAAGCTAATAGGCCAAGCAGTGTTTTAACTGAAAAAAAAAGTTCAGGTTGAAAATACATGGAGGAGAAGCAGAGAGAGAGGAAGAGCATAGATAATTAAATTATAATGAAGGGAGTCCTATTAGGCTGACTTTATTTCATAATAAGAATATAACTGTTAGGGGAAAACTGGGCATGTAATATAGCCAATGTTCTAACAATAAACAAGAGCAAAATGTTCCCTGCCCACAAAAATACAATTATCAAAAATACTTCAAAAATGAAAGGAAAAAAGACTTTCTAGAAACAAAAAAAGTAATTTAAACTGAAAATAGGTTTGCATTAACCTCACCAAATTTATCCAACTATAGAAGAAAAAATTAAAATTGTATCAATACGTAAAATACCAAGTCCAAAGAAATTGGAACAATGGTAGAAAAATATTTAAAACAACTAGAAAATACTAGCATGAATATCTACCCATCATTAACTGTGCATGTACTTGGAATAAAACATGGGGTCAAAATAGTAACAATGGTTGAATGGAGATAAAAATTACTATTTGTTCATTGGAAAAGAAACATTTCAAGAGTAAAATACAGTCTATACTTGGGGAGTCAATGAACATACTTTACACAAAGAGAAAACAAAGTAGAGTAGATTATAAAAATTATATTCACAAGATTGGAATTTAAGCCAAAAACATAAAATGTGACAAATGAAATAATTATACAGTAAAGAATACAGTTTAACAAAGAAATATGTCTGAGTTTTATGTCTGTTTTACTGAATAATTTTTTATGATGAAGGCAGACAAGAGCTATAGAATCAGAATTGGTTTTCACTCAGCTTTATTCCCATCATTCCTTACTGCTCAGAATATGCCTGCCCACCATTCTCCTAAGGTAATTTTATTGATATTGCAGCTGAAGAGAATGGAGATGCATGACCTAAGGCAGGTGCTCATGCTCAAAGGTCCTCAGCTGTAAGAAATAATCTGGAGTTCCTCAGCACCATTCTCTCACACAGATAAGTAACATGCTTGGCAGCTGGTCCACCCTTAAGCAAAGATGTTTTTGTTAGGGTCTGAATCACTGTGGGAGGAGTATAAGAACCTTGCATGCAGTAATATACTCCTAAATCCTCAGGTTCCACTTTGCTGATCTTGAGTGTGAAATCTGTGACTGACCCACTGCCACTGAACCTGTCTGAGACTCCAGAAAATCGGTTGGAAACTTTGTATATCAAGAGCTGTGGAGACTGACCTGGCTTTTGCAGGTACCATTCCAAATATGTGTTTCCATTACTGTGTACAATGCTCTTACTAGACCTGCAAGAAATGGAGGCTTGATCTCCAAGACTGACAGTCAGGGAGGCTGGAGTTTGAGTCATCACAATATCACCTCTGGAAACTGAAATAAAGACAGACAAGTACAAATTGAAGTACATACTTCATAAATATTATTTATGTTATCTTGATATATATTTAAAATAACAGGTTTATTTTACATACAATTCTTTATACACTAAATTTCTCTTATTGACAAACCAAATGAAATGAAAATCCAAAGACGCTTCAAGGCATGAAATATACCATTACATTATATCCGTGTTATAATCTTCATTATAAAACAAGTTCTCTTCTTTATGAAACCTCCCTCTAATAGATGTAAATGTTAGTGTACACATCTTGGAGGATAAGACCCCTCTGTCTTCTCATACATGGATAGAAAACATGTGATCAGCAGTTGGACCCAGAGGTAACCCTTCCTATCCATTCTCCCTTCTCCCTTCCCTCTGTCCTCACCAGGAATCCAGAACAACAGCAGTACCAACAGCACAATAGGCAACTTCATTTTGAGGAGGCAGTCTGTGGACACTGATCAGTCAGCCAAAGATCACAACTGAGTTTTTATCAAAGACTACCAAGGGTGGGTCCTCCCTAGGGAGCGATATGCAAAGGGCCTGGTTAGTGTTACAGTATATAGATAGAAGGAGGAGTGGTTCTCATGATTGCAAAAATCATATAATGTACTTTCTGTCTCAGGGGTGACAACTATAAAACAAAAGGTGATGGTTCATAGGAAATAACATGCTGAAAATTTTCAATCTGTATGATACTAGAAACTAAACGCTCTATTACAGAAACACTAGAAGGAGTGAAAATAAAGACATGAATGCAGTCATTTCTATGAGCTGAATAACTATGCTTTTGCTTCTCTTTCACTAATTTTACAGATAAGTAACTATCTTTTATGAATGTTAAATGTAGAACTTGGAGTTGTTTTTCCTGTGGTTTAAGAATTTGTCAATGTAGTAGCACAAAATTAAATAAATATACTAGGAAACATTTTAAATATATACCATGAAATTGTAAAAGTAATGGATATTAAAAATAATTGTCATAGGAAATATAGATTGAGGAACCTTAGAATGGAAGCATGGATTCTTGGTGTTTGTGGATAATAATATTTCACAGGTGAATTTGAACTAATTAGTTAAATATAAATAATACAGGACACATTCCTCACCTACCATGTTAGCTCATGGAAACCTCAAGTTGTTTTCCTTGATGACTGAAATATTTATTTCTTGAGCAATCTCACCAGTTTTCTCAGTGAACTGATTTTAGAACCATATTTTGGGAATAGAAAATTTTCTCCAGGTATTGATAGATATTAAAAATACTTGCTCTTCTTCGAGGCGTTCTGAGTTTAATAGATAGCACTTACGCCAAACTGTTCACTATTGCCTTTAAATCCAGCTCCAGGGGACCATACACATCCTTCTGATCTATGTGCTTATGTGCTTACATAAAAAGAAAGACATAAAATATACACAAAATATTTAAAAGAAAAATCTTTCTCCCAGATAGAAATCTAATATTTATGGGCAAAGACAAGAGTTAAGGGAATATTTTATGCCTCAGAAATGGAATATGGAATTCAGGATAGCTTGTTATTACAGTCTGATAAAACTCCTTATCCAGGTTGTTTAGTCAGTCTGGCACAAGCAAGGAACATCTGGGAAGAGGGAACATCAATTGAGAAAAGCTTCCAACTGATTGACCCCTAGACAACTCTATGGGGTATTGTCTTGATTAGTGATGAATATGAAAATGTTCAACCCAGTGTCACCCCTGGCAGGTGGTCCCAGGTGATATAAGAAGTCAGGCTAAGTAAAACATGAGGATTAACCCAATATGCACCATTGCTCCATGTCCTCTCCTTCAGTTCCTGCCTCCTCATTTGTGACTGGCTTGACTTCCTGTTCTTCATGATGGACTGTATTGTCAACTATAAACTGGGCTTTCTTTTCCCCAAGCTGCTTTAAGTCACAGTGTTTATCACAATAGAAAATCATGTAGGGCAGTCCTCCAGACTTATCACATGTCTCCTACAACCAACTAGTAGAAATGGCTTCTTAAGATAAATGTTCTCTTAGAAGACTAGGAAAGAGTAAACAGGAGAAGTTTTATAATTTCTCCATAGTGAGTCTTAGGAAAACTCTTCCATTCATCATTTTTCCCTATAAGAAAACTAAATTCTGTTAAATTCTTGCTAACTTTGAATCTATCATAGTCATAGAACTCTGTATAATGTAGCCACAAGAAAGGAGTCCATGTTCACAGAAGACTCCATCTAGGTGAACAAAAACTAGATCCACACTTTCAATGCCTCAAGGTTTTCTGTGAATGTGTCTCCCAGTCGCCTGGGTATTCACTTGTCATAGTCACTAGGAACTATAATGGTGGGTCAGATCTACTCAGTAGAGTTAGTCAGTTGGTGTACCCTCACTAAATGTGTAAAACATGTTAATTCCTTGATATTAAAATTCATGCTAGCCATTTCAAAAAGAAGAGAACTTGACAATTTTGTTTAACTTCAAATGACTTAGAAGCACAGTTACTGGATTTCAATGATGGCACCAGATAATACAAAAAATAGTATGGCTGGGTGGTAGTGCATGCCTTTAATCGCAGCACTTGGGAAACAGAGGCAGGCAGATATCTGTGAGTTCAAGGCCAGCCTGGTCTAGTTGCAGGACAAGCTCCACAGCCACAAAGAAACCTTGTAAAAATAAATAAATAAATAAATAAATGTAACTCTAGTAAGTATTGAAAAATTTAGTACTGAGTACAAATTAATTTAAACAAAAGGAAACCAGTCTATAGCATTTTAAGTGTGAAAAATAAAAAAATTATATCTTCAAATATATATGTTTAACACCTTGGTTTACTGTGTAAATCATGAGTTTTGTTCTCATATAATACGTTAAAATATTAAAAGTATCAGTAAACAAATATATAACATTTCTGTCCCACATGTTTTGTGTGTTTTAGTTTTAGTTTGATTTTCTTGAGACAATGAGACACAGGCTGTCATCAAACTAATAATCTCCCTGTCTCCACTTCCCAGAGCTAGCAATCCCGGCATTTGCCACTTTTTTTTCAGTGATTTCCCTACTTGGATTATTTCTCCATTTCTAAATAGCCTTCCATTTTCCTTAGACATTTAGCTGAAATTGATGGTCAATGTCAATTAACAAGTTACCTCTTTGCCCTAGTGTGAGATTTACCTAAATTAATTTTATAGATGGCCAACTAAGTGTAGAGAATTTAGGAGATTCACTGAATGATACACAGCTTTTGATCCTCGGGGAAAAGGCACGGTCTCAGAAGCATTGCTCATAGAGTTCCTAGTGCACTGCAACAATAGACTATATGAATCAACATAATTTAACTCTTGAACTTATTTTTTCACTCTACTCAATGTACTGGGTGTAATTTTAACAAAATGAAGCATACCAATTTAAATCTACAAATTATGTTCAAAAATCAGTGGACAGAAAGAACCCTTGGGTGAATGGGAAGGTTTATTTTCAAGGTACAATATGGCTCTTGTATTCCATGTTCAACAAATATATACAGTGAAATTTCAAACACAAATTAAAAGAATAAATATCTCATACACTATAATAGAAAGCATTCATGCTGCATGTACCTCTTTTATGAAGATGTAAAATATATTTGCAATTTCAAAAGTTCTTTCAAATGAATTTTCATAAATGAATTTTGAAACTTATAAGACAATTTCTTTTCATTATGAATTTGATTTTTTTTAATTCTAGACTCTCATATGACATGAATTCTTCGGGAGACTATATTTTGATAATATTTTATGTAACAATATGGAAAAATTTATTATTTGTAATGTCATAATTACAACAGAGACCTGTTTTCCCAATACACAGACTACAAGTCATCAAATAGGGATGAATATGTGAATAGGGAAATAGAAATTAACTTTCATGCTCCTGGTACTAAACAAATATCAATCATAATAGAGTGGGCATGAATGTAAATGTTATAATTCTGCTGACCTTCTCAATAACCTGGGTATCCTGTACCTTTTTTAGACAAACTCTGCCCACCCCAATCGCCCCTCTTCCCATCTTCTCTCCTACTATCTCTCTTTGTCCACCATTCTTCTCCCTTCCTCCTCCTCCTCCTCCTTCTCAGGTCAAATAAAATATAATGTTATTTTAGCTTTCCTATGTTCTTGAAACTTGTTTTGTGTCTTTTTTATTACAATTGATGGCTGTTAGAAGAGTAAAAATCAGTTTTCTTTAAGAATTTTTCCCTGTCAGGTTGGCCTCTAAACCATGTGTACATGAGCAAGATAAACTGGCCTCAAGGGCTTATTAGAAAAAGAGTAGTTGAAGTATGAAGAGGGTGGTGGTGAATCTGAAAAGAATTATAGGGAGGAAAGGAGTGAATATGATAAAAAGTTCATTGTAGCATGCATGAAATTCCTAAAGAGGTACTTTTCAAATTACATTAATGTAATTTAATATATGAAACAAGGATCCAGCCATGGTGGCAAATGCCTTTAATAAGTACTAAGGATGCAGAGGTATGCGTATCTCTGAGAACAAGGCCATGCAGTACTACTGAGTTTCAGGACAGCCAGGGCTGCAAAAAGAAACCCTGTGTGTGTGTGTGTGTGTGTGCTTGTGCATGTGCATGTGCATGTGTGTGTATTCAATAAAATTTTATATATGTATACATATATATATAGTTTTTTGAGAAATATATATTTCTCATATACACACATATATTCTCAAAAAACTATATATTTTAATATGGTTTAAATATATTTCTCAAAAAACTATATATATATATTATTTTATGTATATATATATATATATATATATATATATATATATATATAAATGAAAGATGAGTCATCAGTTAATGGCACTGTCACAATGTCTATTCTTTCAGTAGATGTAGAATCAGTTCTTAGTACTGACATTGGCACGCAATCACCTGTAAATCCATTTCCTGGGGATTTGATGCCCTTTTGGGTCTTAATGTGTCCATTTGGGGGAAAGTTTTATGGAGGGAATGTGTATTTTGTGGTTTTTAGATGTTGCATAACTTTGTTTATTTTGAGACTAATTTCTGGTAATAAGAATATTGTGCAGGTATAGAGCAGAACCCACACTTTCTGGTACCAAGGAAGAAAAACGAGGAATTGGGCATCATCCTGCCATCTTAGGAGACTTCAAGGTGAAACTGTATCCCTCAGAGCTCCATTCCCTTCACTATCTAACTACTAAAAGGAATAACTCCTAATATCGATCAGTATTGCGGTGCTTGTGTTCAAGACATAATATCATATCTCACACATCTCACGCAGTAATACCACATTTCAGAAATATTAAAATATCCTTGCAATGCATTCTTTGACTCATATACAGACATTATTATGGTATGCATTCTTAGATCTTTTAACCAAAGTTAATACTACAGGTGTTAATTAAAAGAATAAAGCCAATAAAAATAAAATTAAAGAAAAAAAGCATATTGTGCATTTGTGTATCTTATTGATTTCCTCAAAAACCATGATATTTATTTCATTGACTCTCTGTATTGTTTTCTTTGTTTCTATTTCATTGATTTCAGCCCTCCATATATACTCTATAAATCAGTATGGCAGTATGAGCATATGAGCAAAGATGTCAAGACCATGATGGGTCTGCCCACAGAAACAGCTTATCTGAGCTAATGGGACCTGGCTGGAAAGAGAAGAATCCAGCATAAGACCAAACTAGGGCCTCTGAATGTGCATGACTTTAATAGATTTCAAGCTATAGACAAAATAATCATTAAAACTAAAATGTAAAAGGCTTGTCAGTGGCAGCCCAGCCTCTTACTTCTGCTTCCCTGGAGTTTATGTTATGACTTGTTAACTGTGGTAGGATATTTATCACAATGTAGATAGTAATAATTTGCAATATCTTCAGACTCCAGGCTTCTAAATGTGAGAGATTAATCTGTCCCAGACATGCTGCCACAGAACCTTGATGGGACCCTATCTTCCAAGTTGGATGCCGCAGAGATCAGGAGCTTAGGAGCTTTCCCTGATTTCTGCTGGAACCAGCTTAAATAATCAATAATGCCCTGGCTTTTCCTGCAAGTGGTGATGACTCTGTCTTCCAGAGATACAATCAGGGAGGATGAAGACTGGATCATGTGAATGTCACCTCTGACACCTAGGAGTGGAGACATAATAAATTCCCACATAGTTAATCACTACCAAAAATACATGGTGTATTCATATAACATATATTTCAAAGTCACACATCTCACACCTGTGTCTTTGCCTTGGTCATTCAGGCTTTTGCTTGTCATCAGAAGAATCAAGATCTATTCAGTCTTCAGTTTCCTTGTACTAGAGACTGAGATTCTCAAAGGCATTTTTAAAAAGAGGGTGAAAGACAGTGTTACAGCCTGAACCTGACCCTGCTGATTTTCTAGCATCTGAACTTGAATGATGGGTTTGAACAAATATCCAGGATTAAAGCAGCTTCTTCAGGATACATGACACCCTCCCCATGGAAGAACCATACAGCAGCTTTTGATTAATTAGTAACACTGCTAGTTCTCTGTCTCTTCCCTCTGTTTCTGCTGATATGTACCAACTGTATCATCTAATACATTTATCAAATGTATCATTTGATCTGTTTGATCATTGTGTCTTAGAAGACAGTTCTGACTTCTCACATGACAGCCAAGTATCTGGAGGAAGCTTCACCCAGAACACCTCAGTGGTTGATAAGAGAACATTGCCTTTCAAACTAAAACAACCAGCACATAATTACTTGCAGGACATTTTGGATCTGAATTCTTACCACACCTCCTATAATGATATATGTAAATATGCTGGAAATTCCAGAAACATTCAAATTCTTTTTACCATTGGAACTTAGATAGAATTAAGTAATAAATGCTTCTGTTTCCTAATAAAATGTGTTTTGATGGTACAGTAGTGAGCAAAGCTTTGTTCTAGCTCATACATACTAAAGAAATACCTGTTCACCTTGAGATTTGAGTGTCTTACTCCTCTGTTGCTTAATAAATAAGACTTATAATTTTTTTATTTATTAGATTTAAAAAATACCAATCCAAATTCCCATTCTGTCCCCTCCTCCCATTCCCTCTACATACCCTCCCACCCCACCTCCATCTAATTCTAAGATAAGGTAAGGCACACTGTTTTGTGGAAGGTCCAAGGCCCTCCCTACTATATCTAGGCTGAGCAAAGTGTACAGTCATAAAGAATAGGATCACCAAAAGCCAGTACATGCAGTAGAGATAAATCCTGGTGCCATAGCAGTAGCTTCTCAGTCTGTCCCAGCCATGCAACTGTCAACCACATTCAGTGGGATCAGTTTGGTCCTATGCTTGTTTCTTCCCAGTCCAGGTAGAGTTGGTGAGCTCCCATTATGTCAGGTATACTGTTTCAGTGGATAAACCCTTCATGGTCTTGACCTCTTTGCTCATATTCTCATTCATTCTACTCTTCAGCTGGACCTTGAAAGCTCAGTTCCATACTCCAATGTGAATCTCTGCCTCTATTTTCATCTGTTATTGTATGAAGGTTTTATAGCTTCTGATTTTCTTCATTCTTCCAAAAGGTTAAGTTTTAAAGAGATGATACTAGCTATTAGTTGATAGATAATGGATCAAAATGAACTTTCCTATAACTATCCATGTTTATTTTCTAGAACTTAGAAATTGATAGTTGCATGTCAACATGACTTGTCTGTTGAGACTGAATTATGATGTTGAGATGATATGGATATCCCAAAGTATATAGGTGAGATCAATTTAATCACAAGAGATTTCTAATATGGTGACAGTGCATTGAACTATACAGAGTGATTGTTACAGTGGAAAAGATAGCAGAATTGTGGATGATAGTGCCCGTTGTTCAGTGAATGTGGTGACTTCCTAGAAGAATAAATGTTAGCAATAGATTTTATGCTCTGGATTCTACAGCACACCCATAGCTCTTCTTGTCCTTGGGTTTAATTTGGGAGACTACTGATCTCCAGAACTGTAAGGAAATTGTCTTTGATCTTTAGCACATATTCCTGCTAGAAGCCTTCCCTGCTTAACATATGATAACTAAGACATGTGCTAGATGTCTTATGATAAGTTCCTGCCACTTGAGTTTTGTGCATGGTGATAGATATGGATCTATTGTCATTCTTCTACAGATTGACATCCAGTTTAGCCAGCACAATTTGTTGAAGATGCTCTCTTTTTTCCATTGTATACTTTTAGCTCCTTTATCGAAAATCAGGTGTTCGTAGGTTTGTGGGTTAAAGTCCAGGTCTTCTATTCGATTCCATTGGTCGATTTCTCTGTTTCTATGCCAACACCAAGCTGTTTTCAATACTGTAGCTCTGTAATAGAGTTTGAAGTCAGGGATGGTAATGCCTCCAAATGATCCTTTATTGTATAAGATTATTTTGGCTGTCCTGGGTTTTTTGTTTTTCCATATAAAGTTGATTATTGTATTTTCCAGATCTGTGAAGAATTTTGATGGGATTTTGATGGGGATTGCATTGAATCTATAGATTGCTTTTGGTAGAATTGCCATTTTTACTATGTTGATCCTCCCAATCCAAGAGCAAGGGAGATCCTTCCTTTTTCTGGTGTCCTCTTCAATTTCGTTCTTCAAAGCCTTAAAATTTTTGTCAAATAGATCTTTCACTTCCTTGGTCAGAGTTACCCCAAGATATTTTATGCTATTTGTGGCTATCGTGAAAGCTGATGCTTGTCTGATTTCCCTCTCTGCTTCCTTATCCTTTGTTTATAGGAAGGCAACAGATTTTTTGACTTGATCTTGTATCCTGCCACATTACTAAAGGTGTTTATCAGCTGTAGGAATTCTTTGTTAGAGTTTTTGGGGTCGCTTATGTATACTACCATATCATCTGCAAAAAATGGATTAAAGACCTCAATATCAGTCCAAACACACTGAACCTGATAGAAGAGAAAGTGGGAAGTACTCTACAACACATGGGCACAGGAGACCACTTCCTATGTATAACCCCAGCAGCACAGACAATAAGGGTATCATTGAAGAAATGGGACCTCCTGAGACTGAGAAGCTTCTGTAAAGCAAAGGACACTGTCACTAAGACAAAAAGGCAACCCACTGACTGGGAGAAGATCTTCACCAACCCCGCAACTGACAAAGGTCTGATCTCCAAAATATATAAAGAACTCAAGAAACTAGACCGTAAAAGGCTAATCAACCCAATTATAAAATGAGGCACTGAACTGAACAGAGAATTCTCAACAGAAGAAGTTCAAATGGCCAAAAGACACATAAGGTCATGCTCAACCTCCTTAGCGATCAGGGAAATGCAAATCAAGACAACTTTAAGATACCATCTTACACCTGTCAGAATGGCTAAAAAATAAAAAACACCAATGATAGCCTTTGCTGGAGAGGTTGTGGAGAAATGGATACACTCATCCATTGCTAGTGGGAATGCAAACTTGTGCAACCACTTTGGAAAGCAGTGTGGCGGTTTCTCAGGAAATTCAGGATCAACCTACCCCTGGACCCAGCAATACCACTCTTGGGAATATACCCAAGAGATGCCTTATCATACAACAAAAGTATTTGCCCAACTATGTTCATAGCAGCATTGTTTGTAATAGCCAAACCTGAACACAACCTAGATGCCCTTCAATGGAAGAATGGATGAAGAAAGCATGGAATATATACATATTAGAGTACTATTCAGCAGTAATGACTTCTTGAATTTTGCATGCAAATGGACGGAAATAGAAAACACTATCCTAAGTGAGGTAAGCCAGACCCAAAAAGAGGAACATGGGTTATACTCACTCATTATGGTTTCACTCATAAATAAAGGACATTGAGCCTATAATTTGTGATCCTAGAGAAGCTAAATAAGAAGGTGAACCCAAAGAAAAACATATAGGCATCTTCCTGAATATTAACCTTCATCAGGCGATGAAAGGAGACAGAGACCCACATTGGAGCACCGGACTAAAATCTCAAGGTCCAAATCAGGAGCAGAAGGAGAGAGAGCACGAGAAAGGAACTCAAGGACCGCGAGGGGTGCACCCACACACTGAGACATTGGGGATATTCTATTGGGAACTCACCAAGGCCAGCTGTCCCGGGTCTGAATAAGCATGGGATAAAACTGGACTGGCTGAACATAGCGGACAATGAGGACTACTGAGAACTCAAGAACAATGGCAATGGGTTTTTGATCCTACTGCACGTACTGGCTTTGTGGGAGCCTAGGCAGTTTGGATGCTCACCTTACTAGACCTGGATGGAGGTGGGTGGTCCTTGGACCTCCCACAGGGCAGGGAACCCTGATTGCTCTTTGGGCTGATGAGGGAGGGGGACTTAATTGGGGGAGGGGGAGGGAAATGGAAAGTGGGGGTGGGGAGGAGGCAGAAATCCTTAATAAATAAATTAATTAATTAATGATAAAAAAGTTCCTGCCACTTAATGCAAATTAGGGTTAGTACCCAGGCTTACCAGTCCTGTATATTCCTTATACTCTGTAATAAAGTTGAGCTTATACACTGAAGTTTGTGTCCCAGAGGGCTGTCTACATTGTACCTATAGTGACCAAATCCTTTAGCCCTGCATCTGCACCCTCTACCCTTGCAAATCAGTATACCCAATGATCCCGAGGAAGAAGCAGAACCACATCACAGCAATATACTAGACTTTGTTGCCTCCCCTTTGGAAACCTTACCATCTTTGAGGAGTGGATTGGGGGTTGGAATAGAATAGGGGGAAAATGGAGGGAGCAGGAGGAGGGTAAGTAATGGAGATAGGATTTTGCATGTAAAATGAAAACAATATATTTTTTAATAAATTAAAATATTAGAATAGGTAGGGCTTAATTGATCAATATAGCCAAAGTTCTAGCAGGAAACAACAACAAAATGTTTCCTGTCCACCAAAATATGCAATTATCAGAAATATTTCAAAAACAGAAGGAAAAAAGAACTTTCTAGACAAAAAAGAAAGAAAATTTAACCTGAAAATAGATTTGGATTAAACTCATCAAATTTATACAACTATAGAAGATAAAAATTTAAATTTTATCAATACATAAAAATACCAAACCCTAAACAAATTGGACAATGGAAGGAAAATATTTAAAACAACCCGAAATGCTAGCTTTAACATGTATCTATGTATCATTAACTGTGCATGTACTTGGAATAAAACATGGAGTCAAAATAGTAACAATAGCTGAATGAAGATAAAAAGAATTATTTGTTCATCAGAAAAGAAACATTTCAAGAGTAAAATATAGTGTATATTTAGTGAGTCAATAAGCATATTTTATACAAAGTATAGAAAAGGGGAGTAGATTATAAACTACTTATATTAATAAGATGGAATTTAAGTCATAAGCATGAAATGTGATAAAGTAATTATACGTAAAAGATACAGTTTAAGAAAGGAAGATGTCCAAATTTTCTCTCTACTGAATTATTTTGAATGATGAAGGCAGACAAGAGCTGAAGGATCAGAATGAGTTTTTACTTTGCTTTAGCCCCATCATTTCTGACTGCTGAGAATGTGCCCATTCACCATTCCCCTAAGGTAATTTTATTGTTATTACAGCTGAAGAGAACTGAGATGCATGACCTAAGGCAGGTGCTCATGCTCCAAGGTCCTCAGCTGCAAGCAACAATCCTGAGCCCTCAGCACCCTTCTCTCACACAGAGAAGTAACATACTTGGCAGCTGGGCCACCCTTAAGCAAGGATGTTTTTGTTAGGGTCTGAATCACTGTGGGAGGAAAATAAGAAGCTTGTGAGCAGTAATATACTCCTAAATCCTCAGGCTCCACGTTGCTGATCTTGAGTGTGAAATCTGTGACTGACCCACTGCCACTGAACCTGTCTGAGACTCCAGAAAATCGGTTGGAAACCTTGTATATCAAGAGCTGCGGAGACTGACCTGGCTTTTGCAGGTACCATTCCAAATATGTGTTTCCACTACTTAGTACAAGGCTCTGACTAGACTTGCAAGAGATGGAGACTTGTTCTCCAAGGCTGACAATCAAGGATGTCGGAGTTTGGGTCATCACAACATCACCTCTGGAAACTGAAAAAAAGGGAAAAAAAAGAAAGTTAAGGACACACTTCATGAACAATCTTTATGTACACTTTCTAGATATTTGTTTCAAATGAGATGTTTATTTTTAAATGCAATTTTAAATCACTAAATTTCCCTTATTGACAAGCCAAATGAATTGAAAACCCTAAGGCAGTTCAAGGCATGATTTATACAATTCCATTCTATCTATGTCATAATCTTCATTTTAAAACAAGTTTTCGCCTATCTGAAACCTCCCCCTAATAGATGTAAACATTAGAGTATTTGTCCTGGAGGGTAAGAACTCTCAGTCTTCTCATACATGGATTGAACACATGTAATCAGCAGTGAGACTCAGGGGTAATCCTCCTTGCCCATTCTCCCTTCCCCTTCCCTCTGTCCTCACCAGGAATCCAGAACAACAGCAGTACCAATAACACAACAGGTAACTTCATTTTTAGAAGGCAGTGTGTGGACACTGATTAGTCACTCACAGATGACAACTGAGTTTTTATCACGGACTAGCAAGGGTGGGTCCTCTCTAGGGAGCGATATGCAAATAGTTTAGTGTTATAGATAGAGGGATGATTGATGCAGGAATCGCACTATTGCAAAAAATCTTATAAGTCTTTTGTGTCACCGATGACAAGAGTGAAATAGAAGGTGGTGCTTGATAGGAAAACAGCTTGTTAAAAAACTGTCAATTTGTATGGCACTAGACACTTATGAAGTGCTATATTAAAGAAAAACTAGAAAAAGTGAAAATTAAGACATGTATGAAATCCTTCCCTATGAGCTAAATAAATGTGCTTTTGCTCCTTTCACCAATTTTACAGATAAATACCTTTCTTTAATGAATGTTAAATATAGAATTTGGACCTGATTTTCCTGTGGTTCATTGATTTTGTCTCTGTAGGAGCACAAAATTAAATAAACCTAATTGAAACACAACGATTTTTTATCATGAAATTGTAAAATGGATGGATATTAAAAATAATTTTCATAGGAAATATGAGTTAAGGAACCTTGGAATAGAGGCATGGTCCCTGGTATTTGTGGCTAATGATATTTCACAGATGAATTTGAACTCACTAGTTTCATATGAATAATATATTATATAATAATATATAAGTATATATACATATCTATAAAACTTTTGATCCAGCAAATATACCCCAGTGAAATATTTTGCCCTTTATTTCTTTATTATGCATTTGTACTCTGCATGTAGGCATGTTCATTCCATGGCACACAGGTGGAGAGCAGAGGACAACTTGTTGGAGACATTCCTCACGTACCATGTTATGCCATGTAGTCCTCAAATTGTTTTCCTTGATAGCTGGACTATTTAGTTCTTGAGTAATCTCACCAGTTGTTTTAGTGAACTGAAATTAATACCATATTTTAAGAGTAGAAAATTTTCTGCAGATGTTGATAGATGTTAAGAATACTTGCTGTTCTTAAAGGTGACCTGAGTTTAGTAACTAGCACCTATGCTGAGTTGTGAACTATTGCCTATAAGTCCAACTCCAAGGGAACATATATATTCTTCTAACATATGTAGGTACCTACATGCTTGTGTGCTTACATAAACAGAAAGATATCATAAAAGACAATTTTTTTAAAAACAAAATCTTTCTCCCAGTTAGAAATCTAACATTTATGGGCAAACACACAAAAAAAGGGAAGTAGAATATGGAATTCAGGATAGCCTGTTATTATACTCTGATGGATCTTTTGTCCAGGCTGTTTTTTGTCAGTTTGATACAACCAAAGACATATTGGAAATTGAAAAAACTCTTCTATCTGATTGACCTCTGGACAGGCCTATGGGGAATTGTCTTGATCAATGATGTATGTGAAAATATTCAACCTAATATCAATAGTGCTACCCCTGGGCAGGTGATCCCAGGTGATGTAAGAAGTCAGGCTAAGTAAACCATGGGGATTAACCCAAAAAGCATCATTCCTCCATGTCCTCTCGTTCAGATCCTGCCTCCTGGTTCTGTTCTTAGTTCCCTTCATAACGAACTGTGATGTCAACTATAAGCTGACTTCCCTTTTCCCCAGGTTGTTTTAGGTCACAGTGTTTATCACAATAGAAAATCATCTAGGGCAGCCCTCCAGACTTATCACATGACTCCTATAACCAACGAGTAGGAAAGGCTTCTTAAGATGAATGCTTTCTTAGAAACCTAGGAAAGAGTAAAAGGATCTGTTTAATAATTTCTCCATAGCAAGTGTTAGGAAAACTCTCTCATTCATAATTTTCACTATAAAAAATTAAATTCTGTTAGGTTCTTGTTAATTACTGAATAATTCTTTGAATCCATCTCACTCATAGGCCTCTGGTATGTAGTCACAACAAAAGAGTCCAAGTACACAGAGGTCTCCATCTAGGTGAATAAACACTAGTTCCACACTTTCAATACCTCTAGGTTTTCTGTGAATGTGTCTCCCAGTCCACTGATTCTTTATTTGTCTGATTTTTCACTAGGAACTAAAATGGTGGGTCAGATCTACGCAGTAGTGTTAGTCAGCTGGTATACCCTCACAAAATGTATAAAACATGTTAATTTTTTAATATTAAAATCCATGCTGGCAATTTCATCTGAAGAGAACTTGACAATTTTGTCAACATCACATAGCTAAGAAGCAGTTACTGGAGTTCAATGATTGCACCAGATGATACAAAGAATATTATGTAACTCTAGTAAAGATTGAATAATTTAATACCAAAGTACAAATTAATTTAAATGAAAGGAAACAAGCCTATATGGTTTTAAAGATGAAAAATAAAAATATTATATTTTCAAATATATGTTTAACAAATTTATTTACTGTGCAAATCATGTTTTGTGCTCAGATTAGAGTTTAAAATTATTAAAAATATTAGAAAAATATATGACATTTCTGTCCCATGTGTTTTGTTTATTTATTTATTTAGGTTTTCTATAGACAATGAGACACAGACTACTGTAAAACTAATAATTTCTCTGTCTCCACTTCCCAGAGCTAGCAATCCAGGCATTTGCCACATTTATTTAAGAGAATGATTTCTCTACTTGGGAAATTTCTCAATTTCTAAATAACCTTCCATTTTCCTTGGACATTTAGCTGAAATTGATGGTCAATGTCATTTATCAAATTACCTCTTTGTGAGATTTACCTAAATTCATTTTATAGATGGCCAACTAAGTGTAGAGAACTTAGGAGATTCACTGAATGACACATAGCTTTGATCCTCAGGGAAGAGGCAATGTCTAAGAAGCATTGCTCATGGAGTTCCTAATGCACTGCAATAATAGATTATATGAATTAACATAATTTAATACTAGAACGTATTCTTTTTCACTCTACTCAACTTAATGGTTGTAATTTTAACAAAATGAATCATACTTATATGCTTATATTTAAATCTCCAATGTATTTACAAAAATAAACACATAGAATGAACTTTAGGTGAATATGAATGTTTATGATCATGGTATAATGTATGGCTCTTATATACAATGCACAACAATTATATACAACAAAATTTCAAACAGAAATTGAAAGAATAAAAATCTCACACACTAAAATGGAAAGAATTCATGATATATGTACTGCTTTTATAAAGATCTAAAATATATTTGCAACTTCAAAAGTTTTTTCAGAAGTATTTTCATAAATGAATTTCAAATCTTATCAGACAAATTCTTTTCATTACTAATTTGTTTTTTTCATTTCCAGACTCTCATATGACATGAATTCTGTGGAAGACTATATTTTAATAATACTTTAAGTGACAATACGGAAAAATTTAATATTTGTGATGTAATAATTACAACAGAAGTCTGTTTATTCAATACATAGACTGTAAGACATCAAATAGTGATGAATATGTAATAGGAAAGTAGAAATTTATTTTCCTGATCCTGGTAATCAACAAATAACAAACATAATACAGAGGACAAGAGTGTAAATATTATAATACTGATGACCTTCTCTGTCACCTGGGTACCCTGTCCTGTTATCAGGCAAGCTCTGCCCACCCACAATGTCCCCCCTTCCCACCGAGAAACTGTGATCTCACCTCTATTATCCTCTCCTCTCTCTCTCTTTGTCCATCCTTCTTCCCCCTTCCTCCTTATCTCTCACATCTATCTATCTATCTATCTATCTATCTATCTATCTATCTATCTATCTATCTATATCTATCTATCTATCTATCTATCTATCTATCTATCTATCTGTCTGTCTATTTTTATTTATCTCTTCCCTTTATTATCCTCTTGCCTTATACCCTTACCAGTACCCACCAAATCAGCTCTATACCCAATCTCTCACCACATGGCATATCTATCTGTCTCCCACCCAACAAATACAAGTTATCAAATTACTAACTCAGTATGTTGCCATCCATATTCTTAACATTATCAATACAATGCTGATAAGATATTAATCTAACTCTGGCAGAGAACTATACTGCAAGATCAAGATTTTAAATTCTCTTTGATCATTTTCTTAAGATACTTTTCATTATGCAAAAATATCTGTCAAAGTCATTCTGGCATAAACATGTTGCTGTTAATACAATGTATGTGTCTAAAACTTATATTTTGGCCACACTTGCTTGGGCAAAAACTGGGAACTTGCGGGTGAGGTGGCATGGGGCAAAGGGGAAATGGGATGAGAAATATGAGAAGGGGAGGATGGGAGGAGCTCGGAGGATTGGGATGGTTGGGATATAGGAAGGATGGATACGGGAGCAGCGAAGTATATATCCTATCTAAGGGAGCCATCTTAGGGTTGGCAAGAGACTTGACTCTTGAGGGGTTCTCAGGTGTCCAGGAATATGTCCCCAGCTGGTACCTTGGGCAACTAAGGAGAGGGAACCTGAAATGACCCTATCCTATACTGATGAATATCTTGCATATCACCTTAGAACTTTCATCTGGCGATGGATCGAGGTAGAGACAGAGTCTCAATTTGGAGCAACGGTCTGAGCTCTTAAGGTCCAAATGAGGAGCAGAAGGAGGGAGAACATGAGCAAAAAATCAGGACCACGAGGGATGCACCCACCCACTGTGACAGTGGAACTGATTTATTGGGAGCCCACCAAGGCCAGCTGGTCTCGGACTGAATAAGCATGGGTTGATTCCGGACTCTCTGAGCATGGCGGTCAATGAAGACTGATGAGAAGCCAAGGACAATGGCACTAGGTTTCGATCCTAATACATGAACTGGCTTTGTGGGAGCTTAGCCTGTTTGGACGCTCACCTTTCTGGACGTAGATAGAAGGACCTTGGTCTTCCCGCAGGGCAGGGAATTTGGACTGCTCTTCAGTATTGAGAGGGAGGGGGAATGGAGTGGGGGGAGGAGAAGAGGAGTGGGGATAGGGGGAGGGAAGTGGGGGGAGGGCAATATTTGGGAGGAGGGGAGGGAAATGGGAAATGGGGAGCAGGTGGAAATTTTAATTAAAAAAGAATAAAAATAAATAAATAAGTAAAAAAAAAAAAAAACTTATATTTTACAAACTCAAAGAATTCTTGTGAGTTCCAGGGAGTCAAATCGAAGATTCACATTAAACAGGTCAGATATACCCCTCTCTCAATTTCCTGGTCCTAACACCCTCCTTCTCAATTATCAGGACATAAAGAAAAATGTTTTTCTTCTTAAACTTATTCTTGTTTTCTGTGCTCTGTCAACATCTTGCAAGGTCCAAATGACATTGGACAGTTCCACACCACAAATTCTGGACATGACCAGTACTCAACTATCTTGGTACCCTCAAGGATCCAATGCTCACAAACAAGCAAGTAGCAGTCTTGAAAACTCTACAGCCCCATCCCCTTAACCTTCCATGCCTAAGTACTTACCATTTTATTATAAAAGAAAGATAAAAATATTATAATTCTGCTTTCTTTCTCTGTCACCTGGGTACCCTGTTCCTTTAAGAGACAAGCTTCACCCACACCCAGTCTCCCCCCTTTCCATCAAAGCAAGTTTATTTAACACCTTCTCTCCACTTCTCTTTTTCCTTCCCTCCCTTCCTCCCTCTTCCCCTCTCCTTCCCTCCCTCCCCACTCTCTCTGTCCTCCATAATCCTATAAACATATACCCTTCCCAATACCCACTAAATAAACTCTATATCCAATCTTTCTGCACTACAATTCTATCTGAGTCCCACCTGTCAGGGAAACTGCCAGGGTGGTGCTGCCAAAATCTTTCAGTAAAGAACCTTCTTCCTTTCATGAAATAGCTTTCCATTGATTAAGGTTTGAAATTATATGAATTTATTCTTTCTGTTCTTAATTTCCTTTCATGAAATTGTTTTCCATTGATTAAGGTTTAAAATGATATGCATTTATTTTTTTAGTTCTTAATCAAGTTACATTTTTCTTATTATTTATATGCCTTCTTTTATATATTATCTCATGGTGGAACTCTTATTGAGGATACATAATTTTCTTATTGAAATTTTCTTTATTCAATTTGCTCACTATTTTATCCAAGTTGTTTCATTTACAGTTTCCACTATAGAGTCTATGACTTTCACCCACAAATTCATGGTTCCAATAATTGTGTCAGTTATTGATCTTGTCTTATGAAATTGGACTTAATTCCTATCAGAAAGTCTTTGGTTATAGCATGATTTTCTTGGCACTATTTTTAAAGTTAGAATACA
Organism: Chionomys nivalis; assembly: GCF_950005125.1. Classification (NCBI taxonomy): domain Eukaryota; kingdom Metazoa; phylum Chordata; class Mammalia; order Rodentia; family Cricetidae; genus Chionomys; species Chionomys nivalis. The sequence continues at coordinate 82,915,133 of NC_080086.1, forward strand.
GTATCAGACTGCTCATTATTATAGCTCCTCAGGTCAAACAGTGATATTTTAGCTTTCCTATGTTCTTGAAACTTGTTTTGTGTCCTTTTTTATTACAATTGATGGCTGTTACAGCAGTAAAAATGAGTTTTCTTTAAGGATTTGCCCTTGGCGTGTTAACCTCTAACCCATATGTATAGGAGTGGGATACACTGGACTCAGGGGCTTATTAGAAAAAAAGAATATTTGAAATATAAAGAGGATGGGGTGAATCTGAGAAGAATTATAGGGATGAGAGGAGTGAACGTGATAAAAATACATTGTAGCATGCATGAAATTCCTAAAAATGTAGTTTTCAAATTGTATTAAAATATGAAACAAGGATCCAGGTATAATGTCAAATGAATTTAATAAAATACTAAGGATGCAGAGATATGCATATTTCTGATAACAAGGTCATGTACTACTACAGAATGAGTTTCAGGACACTTAGGGCTGCAAAGAGAAACCCTATCACAAAAACTATTATATATATAATAGTGTGTGTGTGTGTGTGTGTGTGTGTAATATATATAAAATAGAATTATATATAGTCTTATGAGAAATATATATATCTCAAAAATGTATGATGTATTTTTATTTTAATATTGTTGTATATTTCTCAAAAAATATTTATATATAATTTTATTTTATTATTGTATTTTGTATACATGAAAAATGATAGATGTATCAGCAGTTACTGGCACTGTTGCTATATCTGCTCTTTCAGTGAACATCAGTTCAGTTCCTAGCACCCAATTTGCCACAGAACCACCTGTAACTCTAGTTCATTGGGAATCTGTTGCCCTCTTGTTTGTGCCTTAATGAATCCATTTTGGGAAAAATTTTATGGGCTTCTTGGAATGTGTATTCTTCAGTTTTTAGATGTTTAGAATGTTTGTACATCTTTGTCATTTGATTTATGTATATAAATTTTAGTTAATTTTGAGAATAACTTCTGATAATAAGAATAGTGTATTTGTCTATTTTGTTGATTTTCTCAAAGAACAAGGTATTTGTTTCATTGATTCTCTGTTTTCTTCTCTTTGTTTCTATTTTATTGATTTTAGCCCTCTATAACCACTCTGGAAATCAGTATGGCAGTTTCTCAGAAAGTTGGGAATCAGCCTACTTCAAGGCCCAGCAATACCACTCTTGGGTTTATACCAAGGGATGTTCAATAATACTATAAGCATACTTGTCCAACTATGTTTATACCAGCATTATTTGTAATAGTCTGAAGCTGGAAACAACCTAGATGCCCCTCAGCCAATAACTTGATAAAGAAAATGTTGTACTACTCAGCAGTAAAAAACAATGGCATCTTGAAATTTGCATGAAAATGGATGGAACTAGAGAAAAACACCCTGAGTGTGATAAACCAGACCATAAAGATGAGCACCAAGTGTACTCATTTATAAGTGGATATTTTTATAAGGAGGACCTGCTTGTTCTTCCTGGCCGCCTGGCTAGCTTAGCCCCGAAATAACCACATAGAAATTGTATTAATTAAACCACTGCTTAGCCCATTATCTCTAGCCTCTCATTGGCTAACTCTCATATCTTGGTTTAACCTATTTCAATTAATATGTACATTGCCACATGGTAGTGGCTTACCAGGAGAAATTCAATATGTCTGCCTCTGGTGGCTCCATGATGGCTCTCTCTGACTCTGCCTTCTTCCTCCCAGCATTCTGTTTAATTTTCCCCACCTACCTAAGCTCTGTACTATCAAGGGCCCAAAGCAGTTTCTTTATAAACCAATGAAAACTACACAAAGACAGAAGGACCTCCTACACCATTTCCCCTTTTCTGTTTAAACAAAAGGCTTTAATATAGTAAAATTGTATATAACAGTCACTCTAGTAAGAATTATAGTTACAAAATTTATATCTACTTTATCTTCTATCACAGCTAAGGAAAACTATAACTATAAATTCTTCAACTCCATCAAAGACTCCAGAAGGATGTAATATTACCTAAGTAAACAGGAAGTGTATTATAAACAATTTCCAAAACTAGAATTGACAGAGACATCTCACTGCCTGGACAGTCACCCAAAGTTTTTCTGTAATGTTGGAGCATCTGTCTTCTGCCTACAGGCCCATAGTATCCAGCCGACTTTCCCATGAGGCAGAAAATTTCAAAGGCAGTTCTGCCTTATTGGCAGTTTTCAGTCACTTTCTTCTGTGTCCTGCAGAAAGTCTTGCATACTCCTTTATGAAGCAGGAACCCTGAAGGACCATCTCACCTATAGGCAAGTTCAACAGTCATCCCTCTGTGGGTACTTCATGTCCAGTGAAGCAGTCCAGGTAAGAAGAATTTCTTGGCCAAATGGCTAAGGAGACACTTTGATGCCCATCTTTCTCTTGAAGTAGATTGGTGCTGCCAGAAGCAGATTGTCTCATCGTCATGAAAAGTTCTAAATTTTTAAACATTTTAAATGCCATATTCTGAAGGTCTCTGAAAGATTTGAAGAGTATCTATCTAACTGAAATATATCTCTGTATATCTAGAAAACCCAACTAACATGACTACAAGCTTGACTATTATAGATGATTGTCTATTGACCTATATTTCTTAATTATATGTTTCATTTTAAATGAACTACACAATCACAATACTTTAATCAAGAGAAGGAATATACATATAACAAAATTTACCTTAAATTTGTATCAATAAGCCAAGATCTATATGAAAGCAAATTATTCATCTCTATAGCATATCCCCCTTTAAATGTAAACAAAAAATTATAAACAATATTCGGGAATATGGGCATAGTTTTGTCCATACTTCTTCCTGCTGATTGGGGGCACTGTCAATTAGGTCTTTTATGGTGTATCCTGTGTGCTAGGTTCATCTCAGTCAGCAGATGAGTTAAGTAATTTTTTGAGGGTGTTCATGATGTTCAGGTGGCCTTGGTCCATGAAACCATATTCAACTGGAAACAATCCACAGGTTTCCATCTTTTGTGTAAACAAAATAAGAACCTCTTTTTCCAAGCAACATGTTCTGAGACCAAATTCTGAAGTTAAGATACCTTTATTATATACATCCTGGTTTAGCTTATCAGCCCATACAAAGAAATGTCTCCTTGTACTTGGCTCCTTCAGAGTTAAAAAATTCAAAGAAAACACAATATATATAATCTAAACTCTCTGAATTTTCCATTTTTATCTGGCTTACTTTTCTTTATTCCTTTTCATTTATGTGTATATGTACTCTGTCTCTTTAAAGACTTTACCTCTTTATTTTTAAAGCATTAACTTTATTTTATGACTCTCAATACTCCTTTTCTTCTCTTTTCCAAACTGATGTACATTTATCCAACACTGTGACCCATTTAGAGGTTGTTTATGTCAGAATCTGTCCTATTTTTAATCTGTAATACTTTACTGTCCAGGAACACGTCTTAAATGCTAAGCACGTCTTAAAAACTTAAGTTGTGCCATTGCTGGGTAAAATACAGTAGTGCCTGCTTGCCCTGCCCAGTCCAACAATGGTGGGGCCTCTTGTGCCTTTGAGACACTTGTGCCTCTGAACCATGTGCACTGCCCCACTTCCAGACACACAACAAGTTCACATTGTTATCAAGCAAGCCACAGCACTCTGCTCACAAACCCCATCCTAATGCTCTGTTTCCTGAAAGATCCAGAGGTCATTCTGGCAGCATAGCCCAGAAAGCTGGCATTTTTAAACAGCATGGCTTTTTTCTGCTGCTGCTACTGAGTCAGGAAAATCTCTCTTAAAGGAACCAGCAAACAGCAAAAAGCTGTGGTAAACTGTATTCTTGTGTTTAATTAATCTCTCTCAAGGTTGTAAGTAGATTTAGTCTGTCATGTTGGTGTCAATTGTAAGGAGGGGCTGCTTCTTCTTCCCAGCCACCCAGCTAGATTAGCCCTAAAATAACCACACAGAAATTTTATTAATTAAATTACTCATTGACCCATTATCTCTAGCCTCTTATAGGCTAACTCTCATATCTTGATTTAACCCATTTCTATTAATCTGTACATTGCCACGTGGCAGTGGCTTATCTGGAAAGATCCAGCATAACTGTATCTGGTGGCTTCATGGTGCCTCTTTCTGACACTGCCTTTTTCCTCGAGCATTCTCTTTAATTTCCCCACCTACCTCAGTTCTGACCTATCAAGGGTCCAAAGCAGTTCCTTTATTAGCCAATAAAAACAACACAAAAGCAGAAGGACTTCCTACACCAGAATACTAGCTATATATTGAAGGATAGTGATAATGAGCTTATACTCCATAGACCTCAAAGAAGTATATATATTATATATATATATATAATATATATATATTATATATATATATATGGTATATACAATGTGCTGTGTTTCTCTTAGGACAAGCAACATATTTGAAAGCTGGGCCACACCAAACAAGAAAGTTTATGCTACTATCTGTGTCTCTATGGCTGGAATATGTGTATCTTAAATGCATCAATAATCAAAACACCCTCATTCTCTGCTCTGCAGATTTTCAGGGTGAAATAGGTATCTGACAAACTGTCACTGAACCTGTTGGGAACCACAGATTCCCAGTTAGAAGGCTCTTTGAAAAGAAGCTATGGCAACTGGCCCGACTTCTGCCAATATCAGTTTAAATTTCTGTCACTATCACTATCTAGAAGACTCTGAATATACCTACAGGAGATAGAGTGTATCCATTCATGGATGATCAGCAGAAGATCAGAGTGTTGATCATCACAGCATCAATGATACAAGCTGAAATAATAAGAAAAAAGTATAAAATCATGTGGAAATTTTATCAGCAATATTTAAGATTGTCTTCATATTGTGTAGTTCAATTGAGATCTTTATATTTTGTGAATAAAACTTTTGTCTACATAACAAACACATTTTAAAATACATGTTAGTATATCATTTTAAATAGATTCTCAAGGTGTGATAGAACAGACCATTTGATTGCACGTATGTCAAAATATTCTCTGTATCATAGATACTGTCTCATCTCACAATTTACTTTTATAGTTCTAAACATCATATGCCCATCTTAGAAGACATGACCTGTCATTTCCCATGTGGGCAGAAAAGACTTGAGCTGCAGCTACCATGGAGTTCAAACTCCCTTCATTTTTCTTAGGTATCCCCTTTCTCTCCTTACTAAGAACCCACAGGATTAGGTACCTCAGAAACTGAAGAGGGTAGCTTATTGTAAGAAGATATACTTAGGAAATTGAACAGTAAATGCAAGAGTAATGATGAATTTTTTTCTGTGATCAGCAGGGGAAAGTCCTTCCTGTGGAGCAATATGCAAATACTGTGAGTCTCCAATGGTTTAAGACAGAACAATTATGCAAGATTTTTATTTTTGAAAAGTCACATAGGGTCCCTCAGACCTTCTCCACTATCTCTACTACCCCAGGTCCAATTATCATGGTTACCCCTAGTACTGCAACAGGACACCAGTAACAGCTATACAGCTTCCCTGTACATTGAACCTGTGAATACCACAGACCATCCAATACCAGCTGCAACTTCCTAACTTCCTGTGAACACCTCCTCTGGAATTCACAGACCAACCCCCATTGCCTTTCCCTTCTGGCCACAACTCTGTGTACACCCACAAAATTAGACAGGCACCCTTTGCTCAGCCACAGGCAAACATGAAAGAAGACCAAGGTAAGCTGCCTACAGACCTACTCAATTCCCAATTACCCCAGACCCATTTTTTAGAATAGACCTTAACTCTGTCAAAGAACACCATGGCCAGCTTACCCTCCCTTTTTTCCATACCTCCAGAGGATTCCTAACAGCACCTTCTTGACCTCCCCTTTTCTCAGCCTCCAAACCCAGCAAGAATCCCCCTGCTTCCCATGCGCCAAGAACACACAAATATATCTGGGTAGTAAAACAGGAAATACTCAGACAACACACTCTCTGAAAATACAGAATGGAAATTGAAACCAAGGAATAAAACTCACTTTATCAAGACAATCTCAAAAGTCAGCACATTGACTTATAATCACCCCAAACAAGGTATCTCGATGCTAGCAATAGAACACAATCAATAACAGCCAGGGAACTATGTTGCCTCCAGAGACAAGCTATCCTATCATAGTGAGTTGTAAATATTCCAACATAGTTGACACACAAGAAAAACACTTTAAAACCAACTATATGAAGATTGTAGTGGTATTTTAAGAGAAAATGAATAAATTCCTCAAGGAAAACATAAAATAATCCAATGAAATGAATAAATCATTTTTAAAAGCCAAGAAAAATAAAACACAATGGAAGCAAATAAAACTGTTCAAGACCTGAAAATGGAAAAAGAAACAATAAAGAAAACACAAAGTAAATTCTGTAAATAAAATATTTAGGAATGTAAAAAGGATCCACAGAAGCAAATTTTATTTTTTTTTTTTTTTTTTTTTTTTTTTTTTTTTTTTTTTTTTTTTTTTTTTATATTTCACATTCATTTATTTGCTTTGATTCATATTAGAATATTTTTTTTTTTTTTTCTTTTTTTTTTTTTTTTTTTTTTTTTTTTATTTTTTATTCTTTTTTAATTAAAATTTCCACCTGCTCCCCGTTTCCCATTTCCCTCCCCTCCTCCCAAATATTGCCCCCTCCCCCCACTCCCCTCCCCCTATCCCCACTCCTCTTCTCCTCCCCCCACACCATTCCCCCTCCCTCTCGATACTGAAGAGCAGTCCAAATTCTCTGCCCTGCGGGAAGACGAAGGTCTTCTATCTACGTCCAGGAAGGTGAGCTTCTAAACAGGCTAAGCTCCCACAAAGCCAGTTCATGTATTAGGATTGAAACCTAGTGCCATTGTCCTTGGCTTCTCATCAGTCTTCGTTGACCGCCATGCTCAGAGAGTCCGGAATCAACCCATGCTTATTCAGTCCCAGACCAGCTGGCCTTGGTGGGCTCCTAATAAATCAGTTCCACTGTCACAGTGGGTGGGTGCATCCCTCGTGGTCCTGATTTTTTGCTCTTGTTCTCCCTCCTTCTGCTCCTCATTTGGACCTTAAGAGCTCAGACCGTTGCTCCAAATTGAGACTCTGTCTCTACCTTGATCCATCGCCAGATGAAGGTTCTAAGGTGATATGCAAGATATTCATCAGTATAGGATAGGGTCATTTCAGGTTCCCTCTCCTTAGTTGCCCAAGGTACCAGCTGGGGACCTATTCCTGGACACCTGCGAACCCCTCTAGAGTCAAGTCTCTTGCCAACCCTAAGATGGCTCCCTTAGATAGGATATATACTTCGCTGCTCCCGTATCCATCCTCCCAGAAGCAAATTTTACTAAGAGAATATAAGAGATAGAAGAGAGGCCCGAGGTCGAGAGCACTGAGGCATCTTCCCGAGAGCGGCCGACCGTCCGCGTCGCTGCACTGCGCACCCCGGCCGGTCGCCCCGTCGCCCCCCGCCGCCCGCCCGTGCGTCCGAGCGGCCGCAGCCCTCCGCCGAGGGCGCCCCGGGACGGAAGGGTCCAGCAGCCTGCCGGCGCCCGCCGCGCTCGTGGTCGCCGTCGCCGTGGTCGTCGTGGTCGTGTCCACCGTCGCCTGGGCCATGGCCAATTACATCCACGTCCCGCCCGGCTCGCCCGAGGTGCCGAAGCTCGACGTGACGGTGCAGGACCAGGAGGAGCAGCGCGCTGCAGCGACGGCGCACCTGCGGCCGCACTGGGACCCCCGCGAGGTGACCCTGCAGCTCTTCACAGATGGGATCACAAATAAGCTCATTGCCTGCTACGTGGGTGATACCATGGAAGATGTGGTTCTGGTGAGAATTTACGGCAACAAGACTGAGCTGCTAGTCGACCGCGATGAAGAAGTGAAAAGTTTCCGCGTGCTGCAGGCTCATGGCTGTGCGCCTCAGCTCTACTGTACCTTCAATAATGGACTGTGCTATGAGTTTATACAAGGGGAAGCTTTGGACCCACAGCATGTCTGCAACCCAGCTATTTTCAGGCTAATAGCTCGTCAGCTTGCTAAAATCCATGCTATCCATGCACACAATGGCTGGATCCCCAAATCTAACCTATGGCTTAAGATGGGAAAATACTTCTCCCTCATTCCCACAGGATTTGCTGATGAAGATATTAACAAAAGGTTCCTAAGTGATATCCCGAGCCCTCAGCTTCTTCAAGCGGAAATGACCTGGATGAAGGAGATTCTGTCCAACCTGGGCTCACCTGTGGTGCTTTGCCACAATGACCTGCTGTGTAAGAATATAATCTACAACGAGAAACAAGGTGATGTACAGTTCATTGATTATGAGTATTCTGGATACAACTACCTGGCATATGATATTGGAAATCATTTCAATGAATTTGCAGGTGTCAGTGACGTAGACTATAGTCTCTATCCAGATAGAGAACTCCAGGGCCAGTTGCTGCGCGCTTACCTCGAAGCCTACAAGGAGTACAAAGGCTTTGGCAGTGAAGTCACTGAAAAGGAAGTAGAGATACTCTTCATTCAAGTCAATCAGTTTGCTTTGGTACGCTGTTGTTCGCTTTAACCAGTACTTTAAAATGAAGCCCGAGGTCACAGCGCTAAAGATGCCTGAGTAAAGAAGACACCTCATTGTTCTCCAGGAGCTGAGCAGTGCTTGTGGATGTTTCCTAAGAAATTCCGAAAGCCAATATTTGTTAACACTCATTTAATTTGGTTATCTTGCTTTACAAATTATGCCTCTAAACAGCCAATCTATTTTTAAATAGAATGATGTTAAAAATATGGTTACTGTTGTCAGTATGTGACGGGCTAGAGATTTGTCCATCAGTGGAAAGAATCGAGTCGGCTTTAGCCTTTGGCAGCACAGTCCGTGTTACATGTGATGATTTGTTACAGATTTGACATGACTGACTACTTCTCATCTTTCCTTTGTTGGTTCAGTGTATGAAATGAGATGTCGTAGAGATCTTTTAAAAGTTTTGTTATAGGGTTAATTTTAGAAAAACATTCTTGTTTGGTGTGACCTTTGTAAAATGAATCATTTACTCTTGACATGGCAGTCACTGCCTTCGTAGTAACTTAGGGTGTTCTAGACTTTTCTAGAGAAGTGCCCACTGAAGAGGGAACAAGGCAGTTACTGTCTCTAGGGGTATACTTTCTTGAATTGGAAATTGGAAATGATTTCTCTGAAGAATACAACTTAGAGTTAAATTGTCTCTTTATATAGCCTGACAATATAAAATATATTTACTGTATAATCCTGGAATATAAGTATAACAATTTAATGTTAAAATGTGTATTAAGTCATGTTTTAAAATACTAGATATGGTCATTTAAGGTAATAGTCCCAGTTTTTAGAATTTACCTATCAAATTGTTTCTAACCAAAAATTTTGTTTAGCTTGATTCTTTTTTTGTTTATTTGGTAGTAGCTGATATTGTTCATATTTGAAACAAACATACAGAGTTCATCATACTTGGAAGCAAGGAATATCATTTAGATTCTTTCTATTCAGATTCATTCCTTAGGTTTGTTTTGTGTCTGTAGAGTCAGCAAATGATTGCTTATACATGTAATTTCAGAGTAATATTGTTAAAGCAGTTAGAAGAACCAGTAAGGAACATTTAGGTAGGTCATTGAGCTTGAATACTTAAAATCTTAACAAATAAGGAAATGTGAATTAAATAAGTAGTCGTGGTAGGAGGACTTGTTTTATCTTGTTTTTGTTAGTCTAGTTTTTATTTTTCTACAGGTGTGAGAGGGAAGCAGTTATTAAATGGAAGGAAGTTAGGTCTTTGAGGTAGACCAGAAGGCTTTAATCTTTGAAGACTGTGGACTTGAACAGTCACAGCTAACTTAACTTAGCTTAGTCAGACAGGCTTTGCACTTTGGTCACATAAGTGCTTTTGTACTAAGTTGGCTCCATGGATCTGCATATTTAAAGTCTGTAGTGTAGATCTATCCTAAGACATTGTCTGGTATATTGTTCCACATGACTTCTGTTCTCAGACAAGTGCTTTAAAATACTTGGATTGTCTCAACGTGTTCAAAGCTAATAAAGTAAGTACAAACACTTACAGGCCATGGCCATTTGAGATGGTAAATTCTAGCCACGTAAATAGACTCCTAAGTATGTGTCTCTAACAGTGTTAGACCTGGATTTGGTTTCTACCTCCCTAATGTTGTAAAGTTCACTTTTGTTTTTATGAATCACATTACTGTAAGGTCATTACAATTCTGCCGACTTCTTTGAATGAAAACAAATAATGACTAGCTCTTTTCAATGTTAAAGCAAACCTACAAAAACTGGCTTAGTGGAATTTTCATTTGTGATTGGAACATTGTCATAGAATGATAAAAATGTGAGCCTCCTGATTCTTTGCTTTCCTCCTCTTAAAATCCAAGAGTATGTGTCACGTGGAAACACTGGAGAAGACAGTGTTGGCTAGTCTGTTCCTGTTCTTACTTGAGAGTGAGTGCTGTGAGTGGAGGCTTACCATGCTGCTGCTTCTGCTGGTGGTGGTGGTGGACTGCATAGCAGCCAGCTGAGACCGCTGCCCCAGAGACGCCGGTGGCAGTGCATGCACCGACAGCAAGGCATCCTTGTTCACTCTGCTAGCATGGAGGAGATCTTGGAAGAAGACGAGCACATGTAAACTGTTGTCCCCATTCCTTGGCTAGATTTGGGTGCTCTGATGCGCCTGCTTCCCATGCAGCTTTTGGGGATCATGGTGTAGATTATCAACAGGATTCAAAATGTCTTTCCTTTGTATTGACCATGTAAGGGATTCTAAAGAGGGTACATTGGGACAGCTCGGAAGAGCATCCCTCTAAAATGTGTCCTGTGGCTTGCTAGGATGTTAGTTGCCTTCTTTTGTTAAGCTAAGGAACTTGAATGCCTTACCTAATCACTCAACTGGTGGTAAGCTCATTTTGTAAATATGAAAGTGGATGTTAGAAGTGGCATTCATGGATGTTCAATGTTAATCAATAGACCGTAGTGGCCTGGATGCTGTAACAAGCAAAATTTCACATTTCTGCCCTCTACCCTGATCCTGTCTCCCTGGCATACCTGTATGATCTTGAACCTGACCAATGATATTTGATTTCCCTCCCCTCTTCTAATCCTGTGCTACCACCATTTTCTGGAAATGAGATGTGGTGGACACGTCTCACTGTTGACATGATCTGCCCGAGATCAACATGAGCACAAACCTCATCAACTAGGTCTGCCTGGCGTGTAAATAGGACAGTGTAAATAAGCAGCTGTGATTAGTGTGAGTGTGTCCTGCATACAAGAGTGTGTAGTTTTGCATTCTCCTTGGTAGAAGTTTTTCTGTCACTAAATGATCCAGTCTGTTGGTGTTTGGCTGGGAACAGTGCACACCTCTAGCTGTGCAGTGAGATAGCAAGAACTGGAAGTAAGCTTTATTGGGTTTAGTTAATGTTGTATTTATTTATTCAGCCTCTCAGTGCCTAATAAGACTTTTCTCCAGTTTTTACTCAGCTGTTGATTTTTGTGTGTGTGTGTATTAGATTCTGGGAAGCAGTGAATTTATAGCTCACTCTTTGAGTCACAATTTGAGGGTAAAGGAAGCTAAAAATGTAATTTGGTGTTTATAAACTGAAGTGTGGCCCCCTTTTCTATTTTCAGAGTTTGTTGACACTTTGGACAAAATCTTGGTATTCAGTGTGACTGTAAATCACACCCATACAAGACATAGGGCAAATGGCATCTCTTAGTTTTGTCAGGCGGCTTCTCTGGAGCAGTTCAGTGTGGGGCTAGCTGTGAGAAGAATGGTGGCTTTTATGACAACTATCCCGTGTTTATTTTAACTTTATGAGTTTAGACTTAAAGGAAGAATTCCCCCAAGTCCTCAGGCCTCTGAGTTACCCAGAAACCGCCTGTTCCTCCTGATGCTCTCACTACCTGGTGGAGAAAGGGAGTCGTGTCAGGTTTGGGCTTGGTTTGTCTTGACTTGCTTTTAAGCATTTTATACTGCATTCCTGAGTACTGTAGACTTAAATATTTCCCTGTTAATCTGTCATCCCATTGACAAAGTCAACAGTGCTTTGTCCTGGGGTTTTCCTAGTAGCAGCATCGTGTGCTACCTCACACAGAAGGTGAGCGCAGGTGGAGACTAGCCTCTGAGTGTCTGTCACTTCCGGGCCTGTCGCCGTGGTCTTTCTTCTCCATCAGATGTCACGATAGCCTTTCCTGTGAAGCTGAGCTGCATCTTCAGTCATGTTTCTGGTGTGGAAGGCAAGATGAGGCACAGCGAGCTGCCTTTCCCTGTAGTGACGGCAGTGTTAAGTCTTGGCTTTGACGAATGCTATTAGCTACTCCAGATAAAACATCCCTGTTTTTGGAACTTCAGCCCATATTTCTGTAAAAGGAAATACTTGAGGTTTTTGTATTACTTTGGATTCCTGAAGACTAAATTCAGTGATACGTTAAATGAGTTAGATTTGTTTGAGTAGTTTTTATGCTGAAAAATTTTCAATTTTGGCACAATTTGATATGGGAAGAAACCCCAAAGTGTTTTTGGATTAGAAACAAATACTGATGCTTCACTCATAAGCACTTTAAAGTTGTATGTTGGAGGCTACTCTCCTGGACTGTGCGCTGTGGTACCACCAACACCACCTTTTTCCATTGTGCATTGTATGGCGTGTATACTTGCAAAAATACTTCTTAAAATAGTTACAGTTTTACCTTTTAGTTATCTTGCTCACTGTGATAATTTTGAGCCGATTAATACGTTAATAAAACACTAGATGCTTACAGAACTGAAACATCACCTTGTCTTTTGATTGGTTTGTGAAAGTGGAGCAGGAAAACCTAGTGGATTAGAATTACAGGCTTCCTAGCCAGGAACTTTGAGAGCTGGGTTGAAACCCAATGACACCTGCAGAGCAGTGGAGGGAGAACAGAGTACCTGCTCGCCATGCCTGCACTGTGGCATGCGGCTGCTTGTTTGTAGGTAGTGACAAACTGAGTGTTCATTGTCAATAATCTAAAGTTGTCCTCTGTATTTACCTGTACTAAAGTAACTGTAAACTTATGGAACCCACAAGAACTTTTCTGTATTTAGGAGCTTTTGTACAGCAAGGTCAAACATCCTGATTGAAGGAAGAAGACATGGTGTTATCTATATGCAAGGGGAAAAGCTGAACTTTCTTTCAAAGAGAACTGTCATTGCGTTAGCCGTCTGTTGAATCGGGAAGCTGTGGCATAGATCTGAAATTTGTGTTTCTCAAATGTGAATTGTAGTCTAATGCTGCTTTGTATAGACTGTAAGTGCTATGGATAGTCTCAGCACTGAACATGCATCGATACCTCGCAGATGAATGCAGCCTTTGTCCTAGGTTTCCCTATGCCTCAGCCAGTGTCTGAGTGCCGGAGAACTTGCTCATCTGTTTGCTAGCGGAGATACTTCCTGCTTTTTCCTTTGTTGTTACATATTTTTATGTTTGAAATTTAAGTTTTACTACTGTTAATTTAAGTAAGATTTGTTTCGTGGCTAAAATGGCATTGCCAGTGAAATCAACAGCCTCATTCATGTAGCTGCTGAAGTGACATTTGTGTTCTGTGTTCATGGACTTGCAACGAAGCCGTGTTTCTGTTAAGGCTTTATTTCTGTTTAATAAGGCTTTCTACCATTGATTAAATGAAGGAATGTATCTTTTTGAAGAGATTTATATTCTGTAAATAAACATTGGTTGTAACAATAAAGTTGAGTTCTAACAAAAAAAAAAGAGAGATAGAAGAGAGAAACTCAGGAATAGAGATACAACAGAAGAAATGGATACATGGGTAAAAGAAAATGTTAAAATTTAAAAGGTTCCTGATGCAAAACATCCAGGAAATCTGAAGTTCTATGAAATGACCTAATATATTAATAATAGGAATAGAGAAAAAAGGAGTCCCAACTCAATGGCCCAGAAAATATTTTGAATAATTCATAAAAGTTTCTTAACATAAAGGAGAACCTGCATATAAAGGTACAAGGAACAGAAAAAACACCAATTATATTGAACCAGAAAAGAAAGTCCAGACACCACAATATAATCAAAATACTAAACCTACAGAACAAAGAAAGAATAGTAAGATACAAAAGAAAACTTGACTTATCTAGGGAGACTCTAAAACCCAAGAGAACCTGAACAGATGTTTTTCAGACTCTAAGAAACCACAGATGCCAGCACAGATTGGTATATCTAGCAATATTTGCAATCACTATAAAAAGGGAAAATAAGATATTCCATGATAAGATATTTAGGCAACATCTATCTAAAAATGCAGCCCTTACCAAAGACGCTAGAAGAAAAACTGCAATGTAATGAGTTTAATTACACCCATGAAAACACAGGAAATAATTCTCACATTGCCAAAAGCGAAGGAAGGGAATTGCACACACACACACAGCAGCAGCAGCAGCAGCATAATCACCATCATAATCATCATCACAAACAAGAAAATAACAGAAATTTACAATCATTGTTCACTGATATCTCTCAGTAACAATGGACTTAATTCTCCAATAAGAAAACACATATTGACAGAATGGATCAAGGACATTGAAACATACAATCCAATAATTTTGATAGCAACCAAAGTCTCCTCTTGTTTGAGTAATGTACATACACACAATACACAAGGCAACTGGAGACCCCTTCCAAAATATTCTATGGGCATATACCCACGTGAAAAAAATTGTAACTAACAACCTGCTACCAACTGGAAGTAGTAGACTGAATAATCAGTACTGAACAGTAGAATAGATTTCTCATCCCCTTAAAGACCTCCAAACGTGGACAGATTCTAGATAGTCTTTCTCTGGTTATGTCTGGTTATTTTTTTTTTTGATAGCCTGAATCAGTTTGGATAACTGTCATCAACCACATTTCTGGGTTAACTTTGACCTTGATTCCAGTTGTATCATCTTTAGAAGTCCAGAGTAGGGGCATAAAGATTAGAAATGTTAGGTAAGAGGAATAGAGATAAGAAAGAAGCACAGATGTATCTAAATGGGAAGGAAAAAAAGACAAGATTGCCTGAGTAGATTGGGAGTATGGGGGTCATGGGAGAGGTAGAGGGGGAAAGGAGGAAAGAAGAGAAGCAGAGAAAGAAAAAAACACAGAGACACAGGAGAGTACCAGGAGGGCAACACAGTGGATACTAAATACTGAATTCTGAGTAGTGAGTTCACCCACATTTATTTTTTCATACACTTTTATATCCCAATAAAAATAATGGGAGAAGAAGACAAAAGACTGCTTTAACATGACACAAAGAAAAGAAAGAACAGTGACTTGCTCTAATACTTGAGACATCAAACCATTAATTCCTGAGCAAAGCATTTGATGTTTGGAGCAGTGAACATAGCTTATACCAAGTATCCTGCAATCAGACACTACCTAAGTAAAACCTCTATTGCAAACAAAGGACTACTTGTATGCTTGAATTTTATGACCTTTTGTTAGAGTTGAGCAGATCTACCTCTATGATCCATCATAAAGTCCAAAATACCAAGTAACGCCGGGCGGTGGTGGCGCACGCCTTTAATCCCAGCACTCGGGAGGCAGAGGCAGGCGGATCTCTGTGAGTTCGAGACCAGCCTGGTCTACAGAGCTAGTTCCAGGACAGGCTCCAAAGCCACAGAGAAACCCTGTCTCGAAAAACCAAAAAAAAAAAAAAAAAAAAAAAAAAATACCAAGTAACAATACCTGAGGTCAGGATATGTTGTATCCATACCTCTTGTCAACAACTTCGAAAGAGCAAAAAGAAAATCAAACTCTATGGCCTCCAGACAAGGTAGAATAGACTCACATTTTTAGGGTTCCCACAGATAATAAGAGATTCTGTATACAGGAATAAATAAATGTTAATTTTTCCTCTCTGATAACATGGTCACTGAGATACATAAACTGTTTATACATCTGTGTTGGGCGATAATCCTTGCTTTTGTAATCAAACTACCTGTGTTTATCTACAGGAAAGGGACACTATTGCTGCTCTAAAGGGATTAAAAATTTTCCATTTCAAATATTTTGTCCTTCCAAAATATCTTGACTAGGCAGTAGAACATTTGATGAAAGCTTTGCTGGTGAATTAGAAACATATCAAATCATCAGGATAAAAATGTATTCAGATTTTAATTTTTTAAGGAACAGTCTTAGTTTTATTAATTGTAGAAATGTGATCCTGCACATAAAGACAAAATTGAATTTTCAGACTTTACCTAGGGTCTAAATACCTGGAGTAAGTGAAAGAGACACAGCGTATAAAAAAAGAACATAAGAAGAAAACCACATGCTGCATAAATAGATGACAAAAGGGAGCTGAATATGTTCATTTCTATAGGCTATCATGGAGTTTGGAAAACTGAAAAAGAGACAAGACTTATATATAAAAATAAGGAGTGAATTTCAGTAGATAATAAGACTGAATTGGCTGTGATGCTGAATAACTTTGTGTAAGTGAGGCATGTTGAATCAGGATGAACTTTGTATCATCTTTATTTCAGTTTCTCCTGATTGCTGAGAGGTTCTCACATACAGTCATTCTGTTGTAAAAACAAAGATAAGGCTGTGTTAATTTACTCTCCTGGAAATGGGTGTTACTTGAGAAAACACTAGTGATCCAGACTCCTCTGTTCCAAATGCTTATCATTTGTTCTCCAACATATCACACATATATAGTGTGTTGTGCTCCTCCTCAAACAAAGTGCACATTTGTCAACTGGATCATCCCATGCAAAGATATTTTGTTAGTGTCTATGTCACTTTAGAATGATAATTTGTACATAGAAAACAGAAATGAACTCCAATATACTCAAGTACCACCCTGCTAATTTTGGATGTATTATAAGTTATGATTTGCTGTGACTGAATGTGTCTGGAACTCACTGATGCTCATTGGAAAGCCTCATAGTTAAGGAGCTGTGGAGACTCAAAATAACCACTCAGAAACTGTACTAATTAAATCACTGCTTAGCTTATTAGCTCTAGCTCTTATTTGCTAGCTCTTGCATCTATCAAATTTAACCCATTTTTGTTAATCTGTGTATTGCCACATGGCTGTGGCTTACCATCAAGGTTGCAGCTCATCTGTTCCTGGTTGCAGCTACTTGGCATCCTTTACCCCACCTTCTTTTACCAGCATTCAGTTTAGTTTTCCCTGCTTAGCTCTATTCTACCCTACCACAGGGTACTTATCATACTGTAGGGGTACCACAGGGGGGATAGTTATCATACTGTAGACAGTAATTATTTGCAATATCTTCAGACTCCAGGCTACTGATGGTGAGAGAATAATCTGTCCCAGACCCACTGCCACTGAACCTTGATGGGACCCCATCTGCCAAGTTGGATGCCCGATAGATCAGGAGCTTAGGAGCTTGCCCTGGTTTCTGCTGGAACCATCGTAAATATCTGCTAATATCCTGCCTTGTCCTGCAAGTGATAGTGACTCCATCTCCCAAAGATGCAGACAGGGAGGATGGAGACTGTGTCACCTGGATGTCACCTCTGGAACCTAGGAGTGCAGACATAGTAAATTCCCACATAGTTAAGCATGATAAAAAGAGGTCCTCTCCCAAATTCCAGTAAATAATAATCACTGTATAAGAATGAAACTACTATTTTTGTCCCTTTTTTACCTGAAAGGCAGAGAAATAGGAACCAAAGGAGCTGAGCATGGGCCCTCATGTCCATTCTGAGTCCTGACTGCACTTGCTGCACAGTGTTAGGGTGGTATATGAAGAAGTCTTCAAGACTTGACAGTGAGTGAATGCAAATCACTTGGAACCACCTAGTTCTGGGCACAACTGCAAGGCTTCCTTATCTCAGTAAGTGAAGACAAACGGAGGGTCAGTAAATGCCCAAGCTCAGACCAAATACATGCCTCTAAAGTTTATAAATTTTCAAGTTTTAAAATTATATATGACATTTCTAATATTTATAAGTTCTAATTTGAATTATAAGATTCAAAGATATACTGGAGTAATATAGATAAATATTTCACTGTAATAGGATATGCCACATAAAAAGGAAAATTAAACCTTTAGATCACTCAAATCATTCTGATTGGTTCTGTTCTTCTTGAGATGTGTCTGTGAGTTTTGGAGTCATCATTCCTATAAATTTAAATTATAATTTACCATGGCAATTTTAATGTATTAAAAATAAGGCTTTATAGCTTTACATTTGGGTAAAAATAGAGGAATTATCCATTAAGTACACATATTACACATTGATCATAAAAGTGTGTATAACTTGGGGTCCTGATTCCATATGAAGATGAAGGTACTATCAGACAAACAGACTAAATCAGTTGTACATTTTTCTTTTATATTTTCTCTTTTCTACCATTTGCTACTATTCCTGCAATTTCTTCCATTATTGGTTCACTAGTGATGTCAGACTTGAATACAATAACAGAAAACTATAACACATGGTTCTATTGTATATTACAAATAATATTTTCACCTTTCACTTTGCAGTAACAAAAGACATCATACTGATTTAGTCAGCAACCTCACCCCTTTCATGTGTGTTTCAGTCTGCAAACACAGATGCAGAAATGTTGGTATATTCTTATAACACATATATTTCAGTGCCACACATCTCAAACCTGTGTGCTTTGATCACACAGACTAATTTGTCATCAAGAGAGGCAATATCTATTCAATATTCAGGACCTTTATCCTGGATCCTGAGAATCCCAGGGTGTTTTTTAAAAATATCTGTGAAAGGATAGACAGTGCTGCACCCTGAGCCTGACCCTGCTATTGTTACAGCATCTGGACTTGAGTGACGGGTGTGAACAAACACACTGACTAAAGCAGCTTCTTCACAATACATGACACCCTCCACATTGGTAGTACCACACAGGAGTTTTTGATGAATTAATAGAAATGCTGGTTTCTCTACCTCTTCTCTTTCTTTCTGCTGTTGTCTACCAACTGTATCTCTCCCTCTAATTGATCATTGAGTGTTACAAGATAGTTCTGACTTCTCACATGAAAGCCAAAGATCTCAAGGAAGTAACACCCAAAACACTTCAGTGGATGATAAGAAAAGGATAACATATTTTCTCAATCTAAAACAACAAGCAAATCATTACCTTACAGAACATCTGGGATCTGAATTCTTATCACACCTCCCTTAATGATATGTGTAGATATGATGGGTATTACAAAAACATTCAATGGTTTTTTGTTTTTTTTTTTAACCACTGGTCCTTAGATTGGATTAAGTAATAAATGCTTATGTTTTCTAATAAAATGTGTGTCAATGGCACTGTAGTGAGCATAACTTTCTTCTAAAAAGCCCAGAAACTTCTCTGGAATCTCTAAAACATACATACTGAATAATATCTGTACACCTTGAGATTTGGGTAGTTTTCACCTCTTTTTCTTAATAAATAGGCTTTTTTTCATTTTTTATTTTTTCATTTTTTTTCATGACGTATTTTCACTGTTCCAAAAGGTCAGGTTTTAAGGAGATGATACTATTTATTGGTTGAGGAATTATGAACTTTCCCATAACAATCAAATTTAATTTTCTATAACTTAGAAATTGAAAGCTATGTGTCAAAATGACTTTTCTCTTGTGAGTGAGTTATGATTTTGAGACGACAGTTTACGGGTGAAGTCAATATAAGCACATGTGATTTCTAATAGGAAGAGAGGGGACTGAGCTATACAGAGTGATTGTTACAGTGGGAAAGATAGCAGAATTATAGCTGATAGTGTGCATTGATTGTTTCTTGGAAGAATAAATGTTATCATTGGCTTTGATGTCCTGGAGTCTTCAGGACACAAACAGCTCTCCTTTTCCTTCACTATAGTCCAGGAGAATGCTGAACTCCAGAACTATAAGCAAATGGTTTTCTGGATCAGTTCTGAAGATATTGGCATTTATCCACAGAAAAGGGATTGAAGTCACTATCTTTGCCTTTTTTGTCTATATGGATTTTCTTTCTTTTTTATTTATTTATTTCTTAAAGATTTCTGCCTCTTCCCCGCCACCTTCCCTCCCCCTCCCCCAATCAAGTCTCCCTCCCTCATCTGCCCAAAGAGCAATCAGGGTTCCCTGTCCTGTGTGAAGTCCAAGGACCACCCACTTCCATCCAGGTCTAGTAAGGTGAGCATCCAAACTGCCTAGGTTCCCACAAAGCCAGTACGTGCAGTAGGATCAAAAACCCATTGCCATTGTTCTTGAGTAGTTCTCATTGTCCACTATGTTCAGCAAGTCCAGTTTTATCCCATGCTTTTTCAGACCCTGGAGAGCTGGCCTTGGTGAGTTCCCGATAGAACATCCCCATTGTCTCTGTGTGTGGGTGCACCCCTCCCGGACATGAGTTCCTTGCTCGTGCTCTCTCTCCTTCTGCTCCTGATTTAGACCTTGAGATTTCAGTCTGGTGCTCCAATGTGGGTCTCTTTCTCTGTCTCCTTTCATCGCCTGATAAAGGTTAATATTCAGAAGGATGCCTATATGTTTTTCTTCGGGTTCACCTTCTTATTTAGCTTCTCTAGGATCACGATTTATAGTCTCAATGTCCTTTATTTATGGCTAGAAACCAATTATGAGTGAGTATATCCCATGTTCCTCTTTTTGGGTCTGGCTTACCTCACTCAGGATAGTGTTTTCTATTTCTGTCCATTTGTATGCAAAATTCAAGAATTCATTGTTTTTACTGTTGAGTAGTACTCTATTATGTATATATTCCATACTTTCTTGATCCATTCTTCCATTGAAGGGCATCTAGGTTGTGTCCAGGTTCTGGCTATTACAAACAATGCTGCTATGAACATAGTTGAGCATATGCTTTTGTTGTATGATAAGGCATCTCTTGGGTATATTCCCAAGTGGTATTGCTGGGTCCGGGGGTAGGTTGATCCCGAATTTCCTGAGAAACCGCCGTACTGCTTTCCAAAGTGGTTGCACAAGTTTGCATTCCCACCAGCAATGGATGAGTGTACCCCTTTCTCCACAACCTCTCCAGCAAAGGCTATCATTGGTGTTTTTTTTATTTTAGCCATTCTGACAGGTATAAGATGGTATCTTAAAGTTGTCTTGATTTGCATTTCCCTGATTGCTAAGGAAGTTGAGCATGATCTTAAGTGTCTTTTGACCATTTGAACCTCTTCTGTTGAGAGCTCTATGTTCAGCTCAGTGCCCCATTTTATAATTGGGTTGATTAGCCTTTTACGGTCTAGTTCTTGAGTTCTCTATATATTTTGGAGATCAGACCTTTGTCAATTGCGGGGTTGGTGAAGATCTCCCAGTCAGTGGGTTGCCTTTTTGTCTTAGTGACAGTGTCCTTTGCTTTACAGAAGCTTCTCAGTCTCAGGAGGTCCCGTTTATTCAATGATGCCCTTAGTGTCTGTGCTGCTGGGGTTATACGTAGGAAGTGGTCTCCTGTGCTCATGTGTTGTAGAGTACTTCCCACTTTCTTTTCTATCAGGTTCAGTGTGTTCGGACTGATATTGAGGTCTTTAATCCATTTGGACTTGAGTTTTGTGCATGGTGATAGATATGGATCTATTTTCATTCTTCTACAGATTGACATCCAGTTTTGCCAGAACAATTTGTTGAAGATGCTCTCTTTTTTCCATTGTATACTTTTAGCTCCTTTATCGAAAATCAGGTGTTCATAGGTTTGTGGGCTAAAGTCAGGGTCTTCTATTCGATTCCATTGGTCAACTTCTCTGTTTTTATGCCAATACCAAGCTGTTTTCAATACTGTAGCTCTGTAATAGACTTTGAAGTCAGGGATTGTAAGAAGCATCACCTTTCATGATAGCCACAAATAGCATAAAATATCTTGGGGTAACTCTGACCAAGGAAGTGAAAGATCTATTTGACAAGAACTTTAAGTCTTTGAAGAAAGAAATTGAAGAGGATACCAGAAAATGGAAGGATCTCCCTTGCTTTTGGATTGGGAGGATCAACATAGTAAAAATGCCAATTCTACCAAAAGCAATCTATAGATTCAATGCAATCCCCATCAAAATCCTATCAAAATTCTTCACAGATCTGGATAAGACAATGATCAACTTTATATGGAAAAACAAAAAACCCAGGATAGCCAAAACAATCTTATACAATAAGGATCGTCCGGAGGCATTACCATCCCTGACTTCAAACTCTATATGGATTTTCTTAACACTCCAACATTTCTAGAATTTCTATAAGTTGATGTCATTGTAAAAAAAGATAATGGCTTACTTTGATAAGAAGTTTCCAGAATTAATCTTGGATGTAAAGTCTTGTATGTCAGCTGTGAATAACAGAAAAAAAAAGAGTTTAAAGGAAGACATGTTTCTTTTCTCCCACAGAATCCCATGTGTTTACACATCATGACACTAATGCATTCTCTCTGGACGAGTGATGAGAAAGAGCATCATGCTAAAGGCTATGTGAAGTAGAGCAGCTTTGTTCAAAAAATGAAACATGGGGCCAGGCGGTGGTGGCGCACGCCTTTAATCCCAGCACTTGGGAGGCAGAGGCAGGCGGATCTCTGTGAGTTCGAGACCAGCCTAATCTACAGAGCTAGTTCCAGGACAGGCTCCAAAGCCACAGAGAAACCCTGTCTCGACAAACCAAAAAAAAAAAAAGGAAATGAAACATGGATGCCGGGGATGGTGGCGCACGCCTTTAATCCCAGCACTCGGGAGGCAGAGGCAGGTGGGTTCTGGGAGTTCGAGGCCAGCCTGGTCTACAAGAGCTAGTTCCAGGACAGGCACCAAAACTACAGAGCAACCCTGTCTCGAAAAACCAAAAAAAAAAAAAAAAAAAAAAAAAGAAGAAGAAGAAGAAGAAGAAGAAATGAAACATGGAACATGGAAAGAGATATAGAGTGATGGTGAAGTTTATAGGACAAATGTTAAGTAGAGGGAAATAACCTTTTCTTCAGAGGTACTGTGTAGATACTTTCTTTTCCTATCTAGAGTCAATGTATTAAATTCTTCCACTTCCTAGTGGCACAATCAACTAGGGATGGGGTTTTGCACTCAACATTTGTAACAATTCTAGAGACTCAAACAATATCATTACTTCTGTGGCCACAAATCTTCATGCTTGTCGTAAAATACAAAATACGGTGAGACAATTTATGACTCTGTCAACTCTTACAGCTTTGGCATTTTGTAAAAATAAAGTCAAAAGCCACCTGTGACACTCAAAACATAGTTTTATCTGTAAGAATAGATAAAAAAAATCTTTGAAAAGAGAGATGGGTTGTAGTGTTAAATGACTGAAATAATTGAATTCCTACTAATTATAGAAGATAATAATTTTTGTGAATCTAGTCTGTACTGCATATAGAGATCTTGCCTCCAAAATGAAAAAAGAGAAAGCTGGCTGTCAATTGAAAAGTTTGAACTTTCCCATGTATAAAAGTACATGTAAGAAAATCCCAAACAAGAACTGAATGAAAGACCATAACCACAAAGTGTAAGTATTGATTCCTGGGGAACCATGTAACCACACAGAGCAAATAGTGTGTGGTATGAACTCAGACAAGTTTGGGAAGGCCTAAATACATGACTTTTTCTTCTATGACCAAACAATTTGTCTAGGGTTGCTTCAAATTATGCCTAAAATTTTCATCAAAAACATTTTATGTTCTTGACATGTCTTTCTTCTTAAGGAACCTATCATGTCCTTGCTTCACTCTCAGAAATCTATCCATTGCCTTCAGAAAATACCTTCAGAGAATTCAAGCACAATATACTCTCTGACCTCAAAGACATTACTGTGCTGTGGTTCTGTTTCTTCCTCAGGGTCATTGACTGCACTGGTTAATGAGGGTGGAGGGCCCAAAAGCAGTGAAAATGTTTTGGTCCACTATAGATACAATGGAGACAACTCTCCAGCATACTTCAGTGAATCAGATCAACTTCATAGCAAAGTATAAGAAATGCATAGCCCTGGGTACACTGATGACTAACTCTAATTTGTATTAAGTGACATGAACCTATTGTAAGAATTCTAGTACAAGTATGAGTTATCATATGTGTAGCATGAAGGCTTCTATCCGGAATCTGTGCTAAATGTCAAGCTAAATATAAATCAGTTATCATTCCTAGAAACAACTTTCAGATGAGCTCAGTTGCCTGGGTCCACGGACATTCTCCAGATAAAGTGGGATAGAGAGTAGAAATCTTTGCTGGGGAAGGAGGGAGTCACAATGTTCCCATGATTTTGGAAAAAGTTTCCAGGCCTTGATATACTGCCGACTCTGACCAGCCAGCAAGGTCTTCCAAAACTATAAGATCCTGGAGAAGGCATTCATGACCCAATACTTGATACATTCTTCATTTACAAAACATTAGCACCAAGTGGTCTTAATTCTGTAGTTGTACAAACTTTTTCACCCTATGAAAAACAGGAAGCAAAAGAGTGGGTTAACCAGGGACTGAAGAAAATATAGACCATGGAGGCATGTCCTGAATGACACAACTTCCGACTTAGTCATCTTCCTTCAGATCCCACAGATTTCAAAAGCATCATCACCTGAGAAATAAGACTCCATTCCTGACCCTGCGACACACTGCAGACCTGAAGGTTAGTTAAATACTTCCATTACATTTGTACTATTTACGTAGGTGAGAATCTGAATATTAATACTCTGCAGGAGACCAATGTTCTCTTCTTCTTTTTTCTTATTTATTCTTTAAGAATTTCAATGGAAAAACAAAAAACCCAGGATAGCCAAAACAATCTTATACAATAAAGGAACCTCTGGAGGCATTACCATCCCTGACTTCAAACTCTATTACAGAGCTACAGTAATGAAAACAGCGTGGTACTGGCATAAAAACAGAGAAGTCGACCAATGGAATCGTATAGAAGACCCGGATTTTAACCCACAAACCTATGAACACCTCATTTTCGATAAAGGAGCTAAAAGTATACAATGGAAGAAAGAAAGCATCTTTAACAAATGGTGCTGGCACAACTGGATGTCAACCTGTAGAAGAATGAAAATAGACCCATTTCTATCACTATGCACAAAAATCAAGTCCAAATGGATCAAAGACCTCAATATCAATATCAAACTGAACCTGATAGAAGAGAAAACGGGAAGTACCCTACAACACATGGGCACAGGAGATCGCTTCCTATGTATAACTGCAACAGCACAGACATTAAGGGCAACATTGAATAAATGGGACCTCCTGAAACTGAAAAGCTTCTGTAAAGCAAAGGACACTGTCACTAAGACAAAAAGGCAGCCTACTGACTGGGAGAAGATCTTCACCAACCCCACAACAGACAAAGGTCTGATCTCCAAAATATATAAAGAACTCAAGAAACTAGACATTAAAATGCTAAATAACCCAATTAAAAAATGGGGCACTGATTTGAACAGAGAATTCTCAACAGAAGAAGTTCAAATGGCCAAAAGACACTTAAGGTCTTGCTCAACCTCCTTAGCGATCAGAGAAATGCAAATCAAAACAACTTTGAGATATCATCTTACACCTGTCAGAATGGCTAAAATCAAAAACACCAAGGATAGCCTTTGCTGGAGAGGTTGTGGAGAAAGGGGTACACTCATCCATTGCTGGTGGGAATGCAAACTTGTGCAACCACTTTGGAAATCAGTGTGGCGGTTTCTCAGGAAATTTGGGATCAACCTACCCCTGGACCCAGCAATACCAGTCTTGGGAATATACCCAAGAGATGCCCTATGACAAAAGCATTTGTTCAACTATGTTCATAGCAGCATTATTTGTAATAGACATAACCTAGAAGTAACCTAGATGTCCTTCAATGGAAGAATGGTTGAAGAAAGTGTGGAATATATATACATTATTCTGCGGTAAAAAACAATGACTTCTCGAATTTTGCATGCAAATGGATGGAAATAGAAAATACTATCCTGAGTGAGGTAACCCAGACCCAAAAAGAAGATCATGAGATGTACTCACTCATAATTGGTTTCTAGCCGTGGATAGGGGCCACTGAGTCTATAATTTGTGATCCTAAAGAAGCTAAATAAGAGGGTGAGCCCAAGGAAAAACATATAGTTATCCTCCTGGCTATGGGAAGTAGACAAGATTGTCGGGCAAAAAATTGGAATCTTGGGGGTGGGGTGGGATGGGGGTAAGGGGAGATGGGGAGAGAAAAGTGTGAAGGAGTGGATGGGGGGAACTTGGGGAAACGGGATGATTGGAGATAAAGGAAGGTTGGATAGGTGAGCAGGGAAGCACATATCTTAGTTAAGGGAGCCACCTAAGGGTTGGCAAGAGACTTGAACCTGGGCAATGTCCCCAGTTAGTTCCTTGGGCAGCTGAGGATAGGGAACCTGAAATGACCCTATCCTATAGCCATACTGATGAATATCTTGCATATCACCATAGAACCTTCATCTAGAGATGGATGGAGATAGAGACAGAGAGGTACCTTATTAGTCTGAAGACAGTAATAAGTTGCAATATCTTCAGGCTCCAGGCTGCTGATGGTGAGAGTAAAATCTGTCCCAGACCCGCTGCCACTGAACCTAGATGGAACCCCATCTGCTAAGTTGGATGCATAGTAGATCAGGCGCTTAGGAGATTTCCCTGGTTTCTGCTGGAACCAGTATACATATTTGCCAACACTCTGACTGGCCTGGCATGTGATGCTGACTTTGTCTCTCAGAGATGCAAACAGGGAAGATGGAGACTGGGTCATCTGGATGTCACAACTGCCACCTAGGAATGGATATATAATAAATAGCCACAAAGTGAGAAAAGAATGCACCCACCACAAATTCCAATCAACACTAATCTCAGTGTAACAGTAAAGTTCATATTATGCTCCATTTTTTTTAACTGGAAACCAGAGCAACAGGAGACCAAGGAGCTGAGCAGGGGCCCTCATGTCCATGCTGAGTCCTGACTGCAATGAACTGAACAGAATGTTACTGGTATATGAAGAAGTCCTCAAGGCTGTGCAGTGAGTGGATGCAAATCATTGAGAACCAGTTAGGGCTGGGAACAGCTGCAAGTTTACATATCTCAGAAACTGAACACAAATGCAGAGTCCCTAGATGCTTAAGATCAGATCACACATTTGCCTCCAGAGACTGAATTTCTTTTTTTTAATTTAAAAATATAGATGAAATATTGGAGGTAATTTGAAAATTTATACATTATGTAAGCTGTATTTTAATAATATATTTCAAATATATATTAGTGGTAATATAAACAAATATCTGACTGTCAAGGAATATACAATAGAGAAGGTACTATTAAACTTTCATCTCATTCAAATAATTCAGATGGATTATAAAAAATACTATGACTGAGTGGTGGTGACACATAAGTTTAATCCCAGCCCTTGAGAGTTAGGCAGATCTCTTAGTTTGAGGCCAACCGGGTGTGCAGAGTGAGATCCAGGACAACCAAAACTATGTAGTGACAACCAAATTGAAAAAAAAAAAAGACTATGTGCTTTCCCTGAGAAGAGTTTGTGTGTTTGGAATAATCATTTTTTTAAATTAAAAGAATAATCTATGAAAACACATTTAGTAAATTACATGTGAAATTTAGCAGACTTAGCCACTCTTCTTACATCACAAAGAGAGGAAATACACAGTTTGTGCACAGTTTGATCCCAACAATATGTGTTACTTAGACTTCTGAATCCATCTGAAGAAGCCTCAATGTACTTTTAAGCCTATAGGCTTATATGGGCTGCGCCATTTTGTCAGTGTAGGATCCTCCATATTTTGCAATGTTTCTGTCATTTACTACTGTTTCTTTGAATTCCTTAGCATAAAGGACTGACTAGTAATGACAGACTTGAATACTACAATAGAAAACACTGTTTCTCCATACATGTCTCTCCTATGTATTACAAACCATATTTTCACTGAAGACATCATCCTGATTCCAGAATGTAGACTGGATTATAGAAGATCAGGAGTTTAACCCTTTTATCTAATTTTTGCTAGCTGATAGTTCCAATAATTTCTAATATTCTGACTTGCCTAGCAAGTTATGGTAACTCTATTCCAGAGATGCAGACTCAGAGGGTTAGACTGTGTTCTCTAAATGTCACATGTGGCACTTGGAATTGGCTGCATAATACATTTCAAAAAAATTAAGCACAGTAAGCAAAAAATTCCCCAGTGTACCAAGTAACACTGATCACAGTGCCACACTTAAACTCCCATTGTAGACTTTGGGAGTAGAGAAAGAGCCAACATGATCATGCCATGTCCTGTCTGGAACCAACAGTTACCCATTCTGGGACCAGATAATTAATCAGTCCTTGTAGTAATGGATTGTGTTTGGAAATGTGCAAAACAGCAAAAGATCATCAGATGCAGGGAAAGCTGCAGAATTATCTGAGTAATAACACAGTCTTTTGATCCCATTGTCCCTGGTTATATGAGGACAATTCATGCTTGTCTCCAGTGGATGCATTTATTCTGTAATGATCCTACATCTCTAAAGGCATTTTTGAGACTGTTTTATATATTTGTAGGGGACATGGCACTATTTGACACAATATTTAATTGTTAACAATAAATAAGAAAGCATATTATTTTCAGAAGTACAGAAAACCACAGGCTTCTAAATTGATAACCCACTCTTTCACAGTTTTGATTAGGAAAAACTTTGTGTTCTAAGTGCAATGTATTTTTAAGTTTAAAAAGTTTATTTTATTAAAATAAAGAAGACAGTTCATCTGGACTATTTTAGTGAACTCAAATTTTGCTTGAATTACTTTAGTAATATTTTTTCCTGAAGAAGTTGAAGAAACATGCTGTTGAGCAGAGATACTCTCTGCTCATGTACTCTCAAACTGTGTTAATCACAGTTCCACTATCATTTGAAAGCATCTCTTTCGTATCCAAAGACTAAATTAAACACATTTTCCTCAATGTTGATAATGTCAATCTTGGGCTTTTTTAAGAAAAAAAAAATTTTGTTACTATTTTCTACAATTGATGAGCACAAATGGTCAACAAGTGCTACCTGGCATAATTACTGTAACCAAAACCACTGCTTCTCACTACATGATCATGTTATTCACTATAAATATAGCATTCTTAGACTTTATTCACTGACAGGTAACTTATCCTGATAATGGCAACAGTTTTTGCTTTTATCTAGAATCAAACCTCAGTCTCTATCAAGTGAGTGTAGATATCATAAGAAAATATTGGAATCTCAAATTATTTATTTGAAGAAACATGTGATCATGAATTATGTCACATCTATGTCTTTACTTTGCATTTGCTAGACTTGTTCATTATCAAGAGAATTAGCATCAGTCTGGACTTTCACATCTTTATCATACACCTTGGTGATTCTGGGGTCTTTCAACTTTCATCAATTGGAAGACAGACAGTAGTGTTTTAGTCTAGATTTGATCATGTTGATTTTTATGGTCCTGGACTTCAATCCCCACCATGAATTAGTTTCTTCAAAATCCTGTTCCCATGAATAGAATGAGAATAACATGCTCCAGTCTTAAGGCTGTATTAATAGTGTGATTGGAATACCAACCCACCTTTCTACTCTGTTGCTGCTGACATGTTCCTATCATATCTGTGCTTCTCTGAGGTCTCTGAATCTTACAACATCATTTTGCCTGCTCAAATGACAGGCCACAGAATCTGGAATGATCATCCTTCAGGACAATTTTTATCGTATTTTTTTATTTTGCATACAAACAAGATTTTCCCCTCCCTCCTCTACTTCCATTCCCTAACCCCAACTTCCTCCTACCCCCTGCCACACCTCCTCCATCTCCATTCAGATGTGCTAAGGTATCTTATGGGAATCAGAAAAGCATGAGTTATCAAATTGAGACAACACCAAGCTACTTTTCACTGTCTCAAGGCTTTAAAAGGCATCACACCATAGGGAATGTTCCAAAGAGCTAGTTTATGAATCAGGGATGGGTCAGGGTCCCAATGTTAGAGGCACCATGAACGACCAAGCTACACAACTTTACCTAGGTGGAAAGACCCTAGGTTGGTCCCATTCTGATTCCCTAGCTATCTTTCAGGACACCCTTAATAGAAGAGGAATGCTGCCAGGTAGTTGTGGCACATGTCTTTAATCCCAGCACTTGGGAGGCAGAAGCACATGGATCTCTGTGAGTTTGAGGCCATCGTGGTCTACAAAAGCTAGTCCAGCACAAGCACCATAGCTACAGAGAACAGAGAAACCTTTTCTTGAAAAAAAATAGAGGAATGCTTCTAGTTTTCCAACTGGCAGTCAATGTTTGACTGAGTGTTTGCAGGATGTTAAGTGTTTGATTAAACACATAATGACTTGATTTAAAAAGTAGCAGGGAACCTTGAATAAAAGCAAAATGATAGTAAAGATAAAGAGGTGATATAGTAAAGAATGACAGAGGGCAGTATTGGAGATACAATCATCAAGGGCTAAATTATCTTTTTGAGCTTCCTCATGAGACTAAAGAAAACAAGGAGCTGGGTTGCTCAGGGTGTTACTTTTGTGAATCCCTGTTTTATTTTATTTTTCTAGGAAGACAAATCTTGTAAAACATTGTGTTTTTATTCATTTTTATTTGTTTTCCAGCCCAAGCACAGTTTTCACTCATTCCTCTCCCCCAAGTCTCTCATCTTCAATATACCACCTCCATGTCTCCCACATTTTTATTCAGAAAAGGGCAGGCCACATGGATATCAACAGAATATGGCATATCAAGTTGTAGTAAAACTAAACACCTCACATTGCATCAATGCTGGGAAAGGTAACCCAGAATGAGAAATAATATGCCAAAAGCCAAGAAAAGAGTCAGAGACAACCAGTGCTAATACTATTAGGAGTCCCACAAGAAGACAAAGCTACACAACTGCCACATTATGTAGAGTGTATACATCAGTTCCATGCAGGCTCATTGGTTATTGGTTCAGTCTCTATGGGCTCCTATGCACACAAGTTAATTGATTCTGTGGATTTTCTTGTGATACGTGGCTCCTACAATAATCCCTTCCTTTCTTCAGCAGTATTCTCCAAACTTGGCCTAATGTTTGACTGTTGGTCAAACATCAGTTTCCACTAGGTGCTATATTAAGCCTCATTGATGATGTTTGGGATAGACAGGAATCAATGAGTATAGCAGAATATCCTTAGGTATCACTACCTTGACATTTTTTTCTCCACTTATGTTAGGTTCTATCATAAGTACATGAATCATCCAGCTTCTAAGTCCTGGTGCTCCTGGCATTGAAGGAGGGAGGATGGACTCATTCTATTGTCATGAATCTCAGACTGAACCAGTCATTTGTTGGCCACTCCCATAATCTCTGTGTCACCTATTCTACCATGCAATCCAAACACAGGATGGACTATAGGTTAAAAGTTATGTGGCATGGGTATAGATAGGGATCTATTTGCATTCTTCTACTTGTTGGTATCCAGTTATTCTAGCACCATTTGTTGAAGATGCTTTCTTTTTTCCATTGTATAATTTTAACTACATTGTCAAAAATCAAGTGTTCATGGGTGTATAGATTAATATCTGGGGGGTCTTAAATTCAATTCCATTGGTCAATCTGTCTGTATTTATGCCAATACCAAGCTGTTTTCATTGTTGTAACTCTATAATAGAGATTGTTGTCACAGATGGTGATGCCTCTGGAAGTTCCTTTATTGATCAGGGTTGTTTTGGTTATCCTGAGTTTTGTTTTTCTATATGAAGTTGAGTGTTGTTCTTTCAAGGTCTGTGAAGAAGACTCTTAAGAAAATTTTCAACATCCCTAGATATCAGGGAAATGCAAATCAAAAAAACTCTGAGATACATCTTAACACCAGCCAGAATGGCCAAGATCAAAACAATAATGATAGTGGGATAAGGGTAGCACTCCTTCACTGCTGGTGGGAATGCAAAATTGTACAACCACTCTGGAAATCAATATGGTGGTTTCTCAGAAAATTGGGAATCAACTTATCTCAAGACCCAGCAAAACCACTCTTGGGCATATACACAAAAGATGCTCAATCATACTACAAGGACATTTGTTCAACTATAATCATAGCAGCATTATTTATAATGGCCAGTAACTGGAAACAACCTAGATGGCCCTTAACAGAGTAACAGATAAAGAAAATGTGGTCCATTTACAAAATGGAGTATTACTCAGTGTTAAAAAACAATGACATCTTGAAATTTGCATGACAATGTATAGAACTAGAAAAAAAACAACCTGAGTGAGGTAACTCAGACCCAGAATGATGAATATTATATGTACTCACTCATAAGCGGATACTAGCTGTAAAGAAAAGGATAACAAGTCTATATTCCATGACACTAGAGAAGCTAAGTAACAAGGTGAACCAGAAGAAACACATATATAGATCCCCCTGGGAAGGCAAAATAGACAAAATCTCTGGACAAAATTAGGAGCATAGGCATGGGGAGAGAAAGAAGGGGAAAGGGGCAGGAGTAGAGAAGGGGCGGATGAGGAGAACTTGAAGGAATGGGATAGTTGAGTTGGAGGAAAGACAGAGATGGAGAGCAAGAAATGAGATGTTTTGATTGAGGGAGCTATTATGGGACTAGCAAGAAACCTTGGAACTAGAGAGTCCAAGGAATCTGTAGATGATCCCAGTTAAGACACTAAGCAACAGTGAATAAGGTGACAAACTGGCCTTTTTCTGTAGTCAGATTGATTACTATCTTAAATGTCACCATAGAACCTTCATTCAGCAAATGATGGAAACAGAGGAAGAGATCTGCAGTGGAGCACTAGTCAGTGCTCCCAAAGTATAGCCGAAGAGTGAGATGAGTGAGAATATAGGGGAATGAGTGAGAATAAAGAAGTCAATACTATGATTGAGTCAACAACTAAAACAGTTTATCTGATATAACTGTAGCTCATCAACTCTAGCCAGACAGGGAAGGAACCAGCATAAGAGGAAATTAGACCCTCTCCATGTGGGTTACAGTTGTATAGCTGTAACAGACTGTGGGGCCACTGGCAGGAGCACCAGAATTTATCCCTATTGTTTCTACTGCCATTTTGGAACCCATTCTCTTTAGATGGATACACTCTTCAGCCTACATATAGTAAGGAGAACCTTGGTCCTTCCTCAAAGCAATCAGTGTTACTCTATCTGAGGAACAGAAGGGGATTGAGTGTCAGATTGTTGCCACAATCTATCCAGTGGACATCTTGCCTAGTCACAGGGGGTGGTCAATTGAGGCAAAGTTACCCCTTTTTCTAGCAGTCTTAGTTTTACTCATTTTTCTGATTCCTAAGACTTTCCTCTCCACAATGTTTCTAACTGATCCTGAAATGACCCAACTTTTCTGTTTTCTCTTTCAGTATTCTCCACCTATGCTACATCCACCATTCCTTTCATGGTCCCTTCCCTACCCATTTCCACTCCTCCCACAAAATCTCTCCTATTTCCCCTTCCCAGGAAGATCCTTGTATTTACCCTCTTGGATCTTTCTTGTTACATAGCCTCTCTAGGTCTATACCGCAGTTATAATTTGCTTTATCATTATAGCTAGTATTCATTGATAGGTGAGTAGATACCATGTTTCTATTTCTGGATCTGGATTATCTCAGTCAGGATGATTTCTTTCTAATTCCATCTGTTTGCTTGAAATTTTCATAAACTTGTGGTTTTTAACAGATGAGTAATTTTCCACTGTGCAAATGTACCATATTTTCTTTATCCATTTTTCAGTTTAGGGACATCTAGATTGTTTTGAGTTCCCATCTATTATGAATAAAGCCACTATGACCATAGTGAAACAAGTGTCTTGGTGGCATGATTGAGTATCTTTTGGGTATATGCCCAAAAGTGGTATAGCTGGATCTTGAGGTAGATTTGATTTCCAAAGAGGCTGTACAAGTTTACTTTTCAACAATGCCAATTGCCCCACATCCTCTCCAGCATGAGTTGTTACATGTGTTTTTAATCTTAGCTATTATGACCAAGGATATGAAACATTTCTTAAGTGTTTCTAAGCCATTTGAGATTCTTCTGTTCAGGATTTTCTGTTTAGATCTATACAACATTTTTAATTGGAATATTTGGTTTATTTGTGTTTAGTTTCTGGAGTTCCTTAAACATTATAGAAATCAACACTCTGACAGATATGGGAATGGTGAGGATCTTTTTCCACCCTGTAGACTGATGTTTTGTATTATTGAGAGAGTCATTTGCCTTTCAGAATCCTTTAATTTTCATGAGGTCCCATTTTTGAATGTCGAGCTTCATTTCTGTGTTATTGATGTTCTATTAAGGGCATTTTCCACTTTTTCTTCTATCATGTTCAGTATATCTTGGTTTTTATTGAGGTCTTTGAATCACTTGGACTTGAATTTTGTAGAGGGTGATAGATATGGATCTATTCCTATTCTTTTTTTGTTTGTTTGTTTTGTTTTGTTTTGTTTTGTTTTGTTTTGTTTTCGAGAGTTCTCTGTGGTTTTGGAGCCTGTCCCAGAACTAGCTCTTGTAGACCAGACTGGTCTCAAACTCACAGAGATCTGCCTGCCTCTGCCTCCCAAGTGCTGGGATTAAAGGCCCGGCCTATTTCTATTCTTTTATATGCAACTATTCAATTAGACAAGTACCATTTGTTGAAGATGCTTTCTTTCTTTATTTCATTGAATAATTTTGGCTTCTTTGCTAAAAATCAGGTATCAAAAGTTCTGTGGATTTGCATTTGTGACTTTGATTCCATTGCATTTGTCCACCTATCGGTTCTGATACCAATACCATTGTGGTTTTTATTACTATAGCTCTGTAGCAGAGCTTAAATTCAGGGTTAGTGATACTACTGGAAGTTTTTTTATTGTGCAAGTTGTTTTAGATATCTTGGATTTTTGTTTTGCCCTATGAAGTTGAGTACTGTTCCTTTGAAGTTTGTGAAAATTGTGGTAGAGTTTTGGTGGGTATTGTATAAAATCTGTAGATGATTTTTACTAAAATGGTCTTTAATATGTTAACCCCACTAATCCATGTGCACAAAGATCTTTTCATGTTCTGATATCTTCTGAAAATTCTTTCTTCAAGGATTTGAAATTTTCATTATGCAGGGCTTTCAGTTGCTTGGTTAGAGTTCCATTAAGACTTTTTATATTATTTGAGGATATTAGTAAGGGTGTTGATTCTTTGATTTCTTTCTCAGCCCATTTATCATTTGTATATAAAAAGGCTAATGATTTTTTTTTGTTATTCTTGTATCCTGCCACTTAACTAAATGTGTTTATCAGCTGTATGAATTCCCTCAGAGAGTTTTTGGGGTTGCTTATGTATAATATAAATTCATCTACAAATAGTCATGCTTTGACTTTTTATTTTCCAATTTATATTCCTTTTATATCATTTAGTTGCCTTATTAATCTATCAAGAATTTTAGGTATGTATTGAATAGGAGTGGAGAGAGTGGACAACCTTATCTTTTTCTAGATTTTAGTGCAATTGTTTTGAATTTTTCTCCATTTAATTTGGTGTTGTCTGTCAGTTTGTTGTATGTCTCTTTTCTTATGTTTACATACATGGAATGTGTCCCATGTATCCCTAACATCTCCAAGACTTTTATCATGAAGCAGTGTTGGATTTTGTCAAATCCCTTTACAGCATGTAGCAAGATGGTCATGTGTTGGTTTTTTTTTCCCCAGTTTGTTTATATGTTGGGTTACTTTTTATCCTGTCCTGCAACTGGTTCTTGTAGACCAGGCTGGTCTCAAACTCACAAAAATCCACCTGTCTCTGTATCCCAAGTGCTTGGATTAAAGTCATGTGCATCTCATTGACAACAGATTTTTATATATTTAACCATCGCTGCATCTCATGGATGAAGTCTACTTGGTCATTGTGGATGACCTTTTTATTGTGTTTCTTGGATTCTTTTTTTTCCAGGATTTTATTGAACATTCTTATATCAATGCTCATGAGGGAAACTGGTCTGTAATCCTCTTTTTTTGCTGAGTCTTTGTGTGGTTTGGGTTTCAGAATGATTGTTGCTCATAAAAAGATTTTTACCATGTCTTTCTTTTTTTGGTATGTGAAAAAATTAAAAGATGGGTGGTATTAGCTCTTCTTTGAATGTCTGCCTAAAGTCTGTCTTAAAACCATTTGGCACTGGTAATTTGTTGTTGTTGTTGTTATCATTGCATGTTTTTTGGTTGTTTGTTGGTGCTGTTTTACTTGGGAGGTTTTAATGACTTATCCTATTTCCTTAAGAGTTATTCACCTTTTTAAATTTTCTATCTGATTTGATTTAACTTTGTTAAACAGTATCTATCAGGAAATTTGTCCTTTTTTTTTTTTTTTTAGATTTTCCAATCTTATGGAGTGCATGTCTTGAAGTCTGGCCTAATTTTTCTTTGAATTTCTCAGTGTCTATTCTTATATCCATCTTTTCCTTATTGAATTTGCTGATTTGGATATTCTCTCTATGCCTTTTAGTTATTTTGGATAAGGGTTTATCTATTTTGTTGGTTTTCTCATTTAACCAACTCTTTAATTATTTGTACTTTTACTTGTTTCCATATCATTGGTTTTAGCCTTCACTTTGATTTGTTTCCTAATGTCTAGTCTTCTTTAGTGTGTTTGCTTCTGTTTGTTCTACAGATTTAAGGTTTGCTGTTAAGTTGTACTTGTGAGATCACTCCAAATTCTTCATGAGGGCACTTTATGCTATGAACTATCCTCTTAGCATTGCTTTCACTGTGCCCCATAAGTTTGGTTATGTTGTACATTTATTGAATTCTAGGAAGTTTTTCACTTGTTTCTTTCTTTCTTTCTTGACCTGGTAGTAACTCAGGAGAGAGTTGTTCAGTTTCTATGAGTCCATAGGCTTTCTGTCACTTCTCCTGTTGTTGAAATCCAGCTTTAATCCATAGTGGTTTGAAAAGTTACAGTAGGTTGTTTCACTTATTCGCATCTGTTGAGACATGGTTTGTGACCAAGTACATGGTCAGATGCATAGAATGTTCTAAGACTTCCTGAGAAGAAGTTATATTCTTTTCTGTTTGTGTGAGTTGTTCTGTAGGTATGTATTAGGTCTATTTGAGTCATAACATTTGTTATTCTTCTGTTATTTCTGTTATTATTCTGTTATTTTGTTGTTTCTGTTATTCTTCTGGTTATTTTCTGTCCATATGGCTTGACTTGCCCATTGTTAAGAGTGGGGACCTAAAGTCTCCCACTATTATTGTGTAGAATTCTTTGTGTGATTTAAGATTTAGTAATGTTTGTTTTTAAAATGTGGGTGCCCATACATTTTTGGCATAGATGTTCAGAACTGAGACATAATCTTAGTGATATTTTTTCCATTCATGAATAGGAAATGCCCTTCTTCATCTCTTTTGATTAATTTTGGTTGGAAGTCCATTTTGGTAGATATTAGGATGGCTACATGGGCTTGCTTCTTAGGTACATTTGATTGGAAAATCATTTTCTAACCCAATACTCTGATGTAATGTCTATATTTTGATATTGAGATCTTTCGTGAACACCAAATTATATCCATCCTGATAGCCTGTGTTGTTTTATTGGCATATTCTGTCCATTGAGATGGAGCAATGTTAATGACTAATGATTGATAATTCCTGTTGTTTTGATGCTAGTTGTGGTAGTATGTGTGTTTATGTGTGTGAATGTGTGTGTATAAGTGTGTGTGTGTGTGTCTGTGTTTGTTTGTGTTTTACCATTTTTTGGGTTTTGCTGGTGTGATATGGTATGTGTTGAATGTGTTTTTATTAGCATAGTTAACTTTCTAGGCTTGAAGTTTTATTTATAGTACCTTCAATAGGATTGAGTTTATGGACAGATTTTTTTTAATTTGACTTTGTTACAAAATGTTTTTTCTCCATCTTTGGTGAATAGCAGCTTTCCAGTGTGGATTAAAAATTTCACGATCCAAAGGAGGAGCAGAAGGAGAGTGAGCACGAGCAAGGAACTCAGGACTGCGATGGGTGCACCCACACACTGAGGCAATGGGGATGTTCTATCGGGAACTCACCAAGGCCAGCTGGCCGGGGTCTGAAAAAGCATGGGACAAAACCGGTCTCGCTGAACATAATGGACAATGAGGACTACTGAGAACTGAAGAACAATGGCAATGGGTTCTTGATCCTATTGCACGTAATGGCTTTGTGGGAGCCCAGGTAGTTTGGATGCTCACCTTAATAGACCTGGATGGAGGTGGGTGGTCCTTGGACCTCCCACAGGGCAGAGAAACCTGCTTGCTCTTTGGGCTGAGGAGGAAGGAAGACTTGATTGGGGGAGGGGGAGGGAATGGGAGGTGGTGGCGGGGAAGAGGCAGAAATCTTTAATAATTAAATAAATTAATTTAATAAAAAAAATTTCTGATTTGACAAACATTTTAGTCTTACATCTTTTTCTCAAACCATTGAATCACATTATATAATTGGAATCTTGCTTAAGGCTATCCTTCTCTTTGAGTCTATTTTCATATCAGATTATATAACATTCAAATACAAGAAGTAAACTTTATGATTCATTCCAACATATAACTGTCAGTTTCCTTGGTATTCCCTAGTGTAATCCCAACACCACTAACATCATCATTAAAATTTGTCAGCCATGGGATCAATAACAAACAATTCCAGACTATGTACCTATCATGGTCTACCTTGCAAAAACTTATCCAGTCTTCTGATTAATGTTTTCCCAGAAACAAATCCACATTTTTTCTACTAAATATTTGTGTGCAATTCTAATTCCCATGCTAAATTTATAGGCTTGATTTTTCATTTTAAAGTCCTTCTTGGGAATTTGATAAAATGTGCCCTTTTATATTAATATTCTCTGGTGGAGAAAATTGAAAGTTCTTTGACCATAGTCTTTTGTAACAGTATCAAAGAACACTTAGAATTTTGGAAACCCAATGATTTCATTGTATAGTTTTAACTAGTCATGTGACAGCTTCATACTGAAGAATTATGTGTGTATAGGAAAGCAGAAAGAGAGATTGCAGAGTGTAAAGTGTGTAATGAATGAGGTAAATTTGTGGTTGGAATTGAAATTTTATTATACTAATTTAAAAACAAACTTGAAAGATTTTTAGAAGTAGATAGTAAAACAATATGGTAAACAAAGTGTGTATCTTAGTAGCTGACACAGAAAGAGATGGACAGAGGTAGAGAAAAATCAAGTCCTTAGAGTTACCCATGGAGGCCAACAAGCAGATATATGCCAATAGGTGGAAGGGAATTTCAGAACACAATGAAAAAATGGTGAAAGCTGTGTGACTTCTTTAGGTGACAAGCATGATAACAGCACACAAAAAAACCTTCTGTGACAAGGCCCTGCATAACCCAACCCATTTCAGTAAAACCTATGAACAATTTGCTACAAATTCTGCACATGACCCTGGAATCATATGTGCTACCTACTTTCCTTGCTTTTGCTATATAAGCCATATTGCTGGCTACCTTTAGTTTCACTTAATCAGTCACTGTAGCAGGAGGGCCCAATTTTTGGTTCCCAGCTACCTGTCTAGCTTAGACCTGAAATAACCACACAGAAACTGTATTAATTGAATCACTGTTGGCCCATTAGCTCTAGCTTGATATTAGATAACTCTTTTTTTTGCAAATTATATTTATTTTATATGTAATGGTATTCTGACTGCACTATGTGTGTGCAGTGCCCTCAGAAGACAGCATTGGACTCTAGGGACTGGAGTCACAGACAGTTGTGAGCTGCCAGGTGGGTGCTGGAAAGACATTGAACTCGCGTCCTCTGGAAGAGCAGCCAGTGTTCCTAACTGCTGAGTTATGTCTCCAACACCACCATGGTCCTCTTGATAATAGATACAATCTTGTCTTCTGTAAGAAATGAACAAAAACCAGGCAAAAGTAGCTCAGGCTTTTAATTCCAGCACTGGGGAGGCAAAGGCAGGTGGATCTCTATGAGTTCAAGGCCAGTCTAATCTATGGAGTGAGTTCCAGGACAGTCGGCATTATACAAAGAAACCTTGTCTTGAAAAACCAAGAGAAAAAGAAAAAGAAAAGAAAAAATGAACAAAATTATGGGGCTGGAGAGATAGCTCAGGGGTTAAGAGCACTTCCTGTTCTGCTGGAGCCTTGCCTCCCAACTTTCCTGGTTTTGTAGGATACATGCACAGGTTGCAGTCTTGCAGGTGCTCACTGGTGTCTCTACAATTCTGGAATTTGGGGAAGGCCCTTCTCCCCATTGCTGCCTTGGGCTTTGACTTAGTAGTGCAGGATTATTGTCTGTATTCTGTCAATCATGTTTAAAATAAATGCTGATTGGTCAGGCAGGAAGTATAGGCGGTAAAACCAGACAGGATGTAGAGGTGGAGCAAAGAGAACAGGAGTATTCTGGAAAGCAGGACTCTCTCTCTGCCAGTACTATCCAGACCACTGAAGAAGCAGGATGTGACCTTACCCACTGAAAAAGGTACTGATCCATGTAGCTAACATATAATAGAATAATGGGCTGTTATATGTTACAAGAGCTAATACAAAGCCTGAGCTAATGGGCCAATCAGTTTATAATCTTATAGAGACCTCTGTGTGATTTTCTTTGGGGGCTTACCGGCTGTGGGAACCCGGTAGAACAGAAACCCCAACAAGCTGACCCTCATGTTACACCTTAGCAAGGACTCTCTTGTCCTTCACCCTCATTGTAGTTCTCTGCCTGGCCTTCAGAAGATCTGTGGCATCTTTTGAAACTAAGGGGGATGTATCAGGCACCTACAGAATACATTTCGCTATTCATGAGGATGGCACTTTGCAGGCATCCATGCTGTGCCATTGGTGGCCTGAGTTGTGCCTGGTTCTTCTTTAACTGCAGCTGGGTGGTCAGAGCCCAGAAACCGTTCCAGGCCCAGGATCCTAGCATCCTAGTCTGGAGAGCACCCCACCCGCTGAGATCTCTGAGATGCTGTCTTTGTGGTTTACCATTGTTCTAAGATGTAACATATAGCAGAACTAATGCATCAACAGTCTGCTAGCTGCCTCTTTGGTGTTTTCTGATAAATGGCTTTTTCAT
Organism: Chionomys nivalis; assembly: GCF_950005125.1. Lineage (NCBI taxonomy): Eukaryota > Metazoa > Chordata > Mammalia > Rodentia > Cricetidae > Chionomys > Chionomys nivalis. Next base: position 82,956,101 of record NC_080086.1, read on the forward strand.
TCTCTACAATATGGCCAGATTGAGAATGTTCCAGATCTTCTTTTCACTGCAAACAGCCAGGATAGGAGGCCGAGCCCATAGCCCTTTCCTCACCACCTGCCAAGTAGCCTCGTCATTGTCCAGTACCTCCAAAACGCCAAAACACAAAGAGGCTAAGTCTCACACGGCTTTACAAGAACAGCCACTTTTCCCCCAGTTTTCAGTCCCTTATTCCCCATTCCCATCTGAAAAGCCACCAGGGTGGCTTTCGACGTTCTTGTTTCTACTGGTGTTCATTGGCTCTCGTGTGATCCCTGAGAAGACTGGAGGCTTCCCTGAAACTCTTTGCCTCTGAGCCTTGATAAGAAACTCCCTCAGGGTCTGTGATTCTGTTTTTGTCCAACATCCATTTCACAACACTTCCAGCTTCTTTCTAGCACCCAGTTCCTAAACTGCTTCCACATTCTTGGGTGTTTCTTCACAGCACAGCATGCCACTTCTTGGTACCATTTTTTGTCCAAGTCCAAAGGCAGCCATAAGAAGATATGGTTTCTTATGGTGCCACTCAGGTTTTTGTCACTGTAACAAAAGACCTGAGCTAATCACTTATCAAGACAAAAAGTTTATTTTGGCCCTTGGTCATTGAGGCATTGGAGGTTCTAGTTCTTGACTGGTTTGACTCTATTGCTGCACGCCAATAGGAAAGTAGGTTTGCATCACAGCAGGAGGGAAAGAGACCAAAAAACATGCATTTCATGGCCAAACAGCAAAATGCAAATAAAACAAAACAAAACAAAGACCAGGGTCTTGCTAATCCATTTGAGGACACCCTCCCCCAAACAATCAAAAGACATCCTACTTGGTCCTACCACATAAAGACTATATCCCTTCCCCAAACCAGCAGTCTGGGGACCAAACCTTTAATACATAGGCCTTCTAGGGGTTATTAAAGATCCAAAATACAGCCCCACTTAATTTAGAAACAACAGAAATCTACTGCTCAGGATTGTGGGAGGTGAGGATTCCGGAGCAACCATCAGGCACAGTGTCTGGTGAGAGCAATTGCTCTACTTCAAAAATGGTGCCTGCCTAGCTTGCCCTCACATGCTGCACATGGAAGGATCTTTCCAGGGGCTTCTACTATAAGGCCACTAATACAATCTGTGAGAAATAGGCCCTATGCCTTAACAGTGCTGTGTGTGGTAGGAGTGTATGTCCACGTATGAGATCTGGGCTATACAAACTATACTCAAGGGTTCAGAAAAACCACTGAACTAGACCAGTCCACGAGTAGAAAGAAAAGTTTATTTGGGGAATCATACTACTGGGGTCAGAGAATAGTCAGCAGTCAGGAAAGTCTTGGCCACTTTTAGATTCACTTAATCAGTCATTGTACATCTTAATTTAACACATCTCCATTAATCTGTGTATCACCACGAGATCATGGTCTACCAGCAAAGTTTCAGCACATCTATCTCCAGTGGCAGATCCAAGGTGTCTCTTGACTCCACACTTCCTTCTCCCAGCATTCAGTTTCTTTATTCATTAATGGTAATCACAGAACACAGAGGGAACTCCCATTTCACCTCCCCTTTTCTTTTTAAATAAAAAGGAAGGCTTTAACTTTAACATAGTAAAATTATATACAACAAAACAGTTATCAAGCAAGAATTACAGTTACAATATTTCTATCTACTTTATCCTTTATCATAATTAAGGAAAACTGTAATAATAAATATTCTTCAACTCCATCAAAGACTACAGAAGAATATAATATTACCTAAGTAAACAGTAAGTGCATTGTAAACAGTTTCAAAAACTCTAGAAATGAAAGAGACATATTGCTGCCTGGAAAGTCACCCAGAGTTTTTCTGTACCATTGTGGTATACATCTTCAGCCTACAGGCCCATAGTATCCTCCAGACTTTTCCATGAAGCAGGAAATTTCAAAGACAGTTCTGCCTCTACTGATAGTTTGCCAGTCACATTTTTTTTTGTTTCCTGCAGAATGTCTATAAGAGTCTTTTATGAAACAGGAACCCTGAAGGATCATCTCACCTTTAGGCAAGTTCAAACATCATTTCACTTTGGGTCCTGCATGTCTAGTCAAGTAGTCCAAGCAAAAGCAGTTTCTTGCCCAAATAGCTAACAGATTCTATAAGAAGCCTCTTTGATGCCCATCTTCCTCTTGACGTAATTGGTGCTGCCAGAGGCAGATGTGACTCGCTATCATGAAAACTGTTAAGTTTTTAAACATTTTAAATGCCATATTTTGAAGGTCTCTGAAATATTTGAAGAATACCTATCTAACCAAAATACATCTCTGAACATCTAGAAAATCTAACTAAAATGGCTACAAACTTGACTATTATAGATGATTATCTATTAACCTTTATTTCTTAATTATACATTACATTTCTAAATGAACTGGACAAACACAATACCTTAATCAAGAGCACAATTATACATATAACAAAATTGACCTAAAACTTGTATCAATAAATCAAGATCCATACCAATGCAAAGTATCCATCTCTATAACATATCCCCCTTTAAATGTAAAGAAACATTTACAAACAATATTTAGGAATATGGATGTAGCATATTCATATTACAGTGATCTGATGTCTCTGTATCCTGAATTCTGTGATTAAAGGTGTGTGTCACCACCTCTTGGCTAACTTCTTTTACTTGATTGTTAGAAAAATCCATTCTTTATTTGGGTAGAACAAGGAAATTTTTAAATTTCTAGACAAATGGATATAGCTCGAAAAGATTATATTGTGTAAGGTAGCCTTTAGAGTTTCCGCTTGATGTGGATTAGTTGAATCTCAAAAATCATTGTGATGCTACAGGGAAAGAAAGATGCTAAGTGGGGGAGATTGTGCACAAGTGACATGAGAAGGGAAAGAGTGTCGTAGGCAATGTTAAGTGAGGAGATGCATGGGAGGTGCAATGGAGAAAGTTGTGGAGGTTAAATTAACCTTAAGGGTGTTGTAAAAGTTCATGAAATAATCAATTAATTTATAACTCTCATACATATTCTTGCTTACATAAAAGAGTTATAGTGTCATTTTATTCTTTTTATGGTTTTGCTCTTTAGCTCTTTTAGGGGTCTCACACCCAGATCCCAAATAAATACACACAGACTTATTATTACTTATAAATGTCCAGCCTTTGCTAGGCATGTTTCTAACCAGTTTTCTTAACTTCAATTATCTTGTCTACATTTTGCCTCTTTCTCTATTTCTGCATACATTTCTTTCATTTTTCCTCTGTGTCTGGATGAGTCATTGGATGCCTTGCACTTAGGATCATAATCTTCATGTTCTCTTGTCAACCCTTGGATCCTGTTCTCGGACTTATATTATTTATTATTTTTTTTATCTCTGCCTGCCAGTCTCAACTATCCTTTCTCCTGTCTTGCTATTGGCCATTCAGCTCTGCATTAGACCAATCAAACATTTTAAGCAGGCAAAATAACAGAGTTTCACAAATGCAGCATAAAAAAATGAAACGCATTTTTGAACCATTAAAACAAATGTTCCACAGCACAAGCAAATGTCAGTCATCTTAAAATAATATTCCTCAACAGTAAAATAGAGTTAACCTACAGTGTGCAGTATTCTCATTCATCCCATAAACTTTACATTGCCAGATAAAAGATACATGTGCCATGTTTTGCATACCTTACTTCAATACATTGATAAAAAGGTATAGTGCAGATCCCCCAAGCAAAGTCGATGATTACTATTGCTCTTTGTTCTTATAATGGTTTGAATGAGAACGTACCTCAGAAGTTAAACTGTTTAAAAATTTGTCCCCAGTTACTGTCACTGTACATATTGGAGTTATGGGCTTGCTGTAAGAAGCATCTTGCAGGGAGAAAGCTCTGAGATTTCAAAGCCTGACACCATTCCACTTTTCCTTTTACTTTCTACATGCACTTCAATAACTGAGTGCTCAGCTGCTGCTCCAGGCATCATACCCCCTCTCTATCATCATAGAATCTAATCTTGAACCATAAGCCAAATTAACTCTTTCTATAAATTGCTTATGGTCATGATGTTTATCACAAATATTTTATGCAAACTAATATAGTTTCCAACCAGAATTTTATGGAGAGATTCTTTTTCAACAAACACTAACAACTTTTGTAAAATAACGTGGAGAAAACAACTCAGTCTTGACCAGAGAGAAGCGAGGCACTCTTGGTTTGTTTTCCTGTACATAAAGATGTTATATGGCCTGCTAAGGGTCCAAAGTGTTTGAACATTCTTAACAAGTTCTGAAACAAGCAGACTGCAATCATGACCTTGGTTGTAAGATTTAATCATGTGACCATAAGTGTCATGGCTGTTGTGGGTTATCTATCTATTTAAATTTCGTCTTAAAGCCTGTCCCACAGAAAACAGCACACGCTTGATGCTGCAAATCTTCCCAAGAACCAAAGATTTTAGAGCTTACAGACCTCAAAAGCCAACCAATTTTTATTATTTTACTAAATTGACTCAGTGACAAACTGTCTTCCAAACTTATATGTCTATAAACATAGGTTAGTGCAGCTTTCAGACTTCTTTAGAGAAGTTTATTTGGTGGTGGCTGACACAGAGACGTACAAATGGTAAAAGTGCAGAAAAAGTGTTAGTCTTCATGTAGGGCATCTATGTCATATCTCAGGGAACATTAGAGAAATCGAGTAGAAAACATTGTAAGAACAGAAGTTGTTTATTGTTCATTTCTGTTTTATTTTTTGAGATATATCTGTTTTTTTCTTGGCCTATTTGTGGATTGGGTTGTTAGAATTCCTACTGATTAATTTGATTATAGTTTTAGTTCTTTCTCTATCTGAGAAAATCTTTCCTGGATGAATATACAAGTACCACTTGTTCTGAGAATGCAGATACTCCTTATTTGGGGTCTCTCAGCAACTTCCTCTTAAAAAATCTCAGGGATCTCCTATTGCTACATAATGTGGGATCATGAACTGTACCCCAAGCCTGGCCTAGAAACCTGTTCTTAATATGCAAATGTGAAAAAAATCAAAAAAGAATTTTTTTTTCTTTGGGATTTTTCGAGACAGGATTTCTCCGTAGCTTTTGGTTCCTGTCCTGGAACTAGCTCTTGTAGACCAGGCTGGCCTCAAACTCACAGAGATCCACCTGCCTCTGCCTCCTGAGTGCTGGGATTAAAGGCGTGTGCCACCACCACCCGGCTCAAAAAAGAAAATTTTATTTGAAAAGTGGGACACATATTTTCATAGAACTATCTGAGTCTTGTGCAGTCCTGAAATGAGATTAAAGATTAAACACAGGTGACTGCTCTTTGGACTGGAGAGGGAGGGAAAGGGGATGGAGGGAGGGGGAGGGAAAAAATTTAAAAAAAAAAGATTAAACACAGGGACAAAGGCATTGAAGTGATCCTGCTCAAGATGGGGTCCTGTCTACCATTGATCATAACTGAATGTACTTTTATCATTCTGTAAGTCACTGTATGACATATACTCTCTGCAGATAAGCTTCTGCCTTTCCTTTTCCCAGGATGAAATCTCAGGGAATGCCCTCTCCCAGGGGTTAATTGTTCCAACACGTGAAAGTCAGAGAAAAACAAGTGTCTCTCAAATATATCTTTAGCCTTTCTGACTATACCATTTCGCACACAAAACAAGGAAGTTTGGAGTGAGCTTTAGCTCCTCAAGCATGGAAGTTTTTATTTGTGGATGTGTTACTTAGTAAGGAAGTTATAGATGTTGCAGACAATAATAAACACCCACATTCTCAACCTCCACTCTACTGATTTTCAGTGTGTAATCTGTCCCTGCCACACTACCACTAAACCTGTCTGGGACTCCTGAGGCTCGGTCAGACACCCTGTAGATTAGAAGCTGGGGAGACTGTCCAAGTCTCTGTAGGAGCCAATGTAACCATGTCTTGCCTTCACTATACAAGAGAATCTCACTAGACTTGCAAGAGATGGAAGCTGACTATCCAGAAGAGACAGGTATGGAGAGTGTATACTGGGTCATCACAATATCCCCACTGGCTCCTGAAATAACAGAAATGAAAGGATATGTACAAACAAAATGATGCTATAGAACAATTTTTCCTTCCTTCATGTTCTACTTACTGTGTTGTTGGTGTTTATTTTTATTCTAAAAAATTTTTAACGTGGGACACTTATGCAAATAAAGCATAGGAACTCTAGAAATCACCTGAACTCTCTGCTTTGGTACTTGTCAGAGTTATAGCACAAGCACGGGTTCTCCACCCTTCTCACTCAAATCTCACAAGCCCATTCCTAGAGAACAACACTGGCGATGTCATACATAGACAGAATATGTATCAACATCAAGAGGTTCACAGAAATACCCATCACTCTATGTCCTCTTTCATCTTTTTCTCTCTCCTTACCAGGGATCCAGAGCACAAGCAGCACCAGGAACTGAGCAGGGCATCTCATTCTGAGAACTTGATATGAAGAGTCTTCAGTTGTCAAAGCAGAACGAGGGCTAGCTTTTGCACTGAACTTACAAGGAGAGGCCACCCCTAGGGAGAAATATGTAAATCAAATGGTTAGTGTAAATGTTGTGGAGAAAAAAAGGAAGAAAAGACCACTCTTAAAAGTAGAAAAAACAAGATCTCCTGAGTAAATTGAGAGCATGGGACCTTAGGAGAGGGTTGAAGGGGAGCAGAGAGGCACGGAGGAGAGCACAGAAAAATGTAGAGCTCAATAAAAATCAGTAAAAAAAAAAAAAAGAGTGAAGTGACAAAGGTGTCTCCTGTTAGTAGAAAAATAGATACAATACAGTCTCTGCTACCTACAGCAGAGGGCAGATAGACTCTATTGTGAAAACTTAGATCTGCATGAAGAGAGTACATAATCTACAAGGCCAGAGCAGGCCAAGAAATTACCAAAGAAACCAGGCAATCTTTTCAGTGCTATCTATATTTACTAAAGTTTTCAACATAGCCCCTTTCTGTCTAAGCCTACCTGAATTTGTTAGTTCATTTTTATTTTGTCAGATCGGAGAATCCAATAAATAAAACTGAAGAAATAAGTAATCTTCATTTCTAAATGACAAATGACTCTTTAATTGCAATTTTAGTACAGGAACATTGAAACATTAAAGAATGAAAATATATGGTTGAATTCATAAAATCACATATGTAATTCCCAATAAAAGAGACTACTTAGTCAAATCCGAGTTAGATGAACAAAATTTCTACCATGTCATTATAGAATTTAAATAGGCTGACACAACATTGTATGATTTCATTCTGAGTGGGAAGATTTACATAGTCTTTATTCCATATTAGAACTTTAGAAATTGGCACAAAGCATTTGACATTCAAGTCCTAAGGCCTTAGGCCTTAGTTGAAGAAAATGTGCTCAATCTGTATAGCATTTCCTTCTAGAAATTTGTATAAATTTAAATTTTGTGTTTATTATATTAAAAAAGCAATAGTGTGGATCTCTAGATTTCTGTAGATAACATTTGTCACCACATGTTGAAACCTTGGGACATGGAGAGAGGACACATCACACACTGGTCAGTGAGGTTTTACTTGATATTTTCAGTCTGATCTGAAAGATTTATTTTTCTTTGATAATTTCATTCATGTTTACAGTAAAAAAAAGATCATATCTATTTTCCATTTCTTCCCTCCATGTGCTTTTCAAATACTTAGCCCTCATAATATTATATCTTTGCTTTTTCTTTCGTGTTATTTCTTGATAACTCATTAAGTACAATTAGTATATTTTATGTGTTCATGGTTTGTAGGCTTCTACAATGGATTTTGGAAAACCTACCAGTGGCTACACCATAAAAAGTAATAAATCTCCCTTCCCTAGCTCCATTCAACTTCCCTAAGATACTCAGAAAGAGATGGGGCCTGAAAATCACTTTAAAAATTTATGCCTAAATTTTGGTTTCCTTCATCTAGTGTAAGAACAGCAGTTGTGACATTGTGTTGTCACTTTGTTAAATGGTTGTGCTGACAATCTGCTTTGTGTTGACAAATGTATACCCACTGACCTGGGTTTTTCACAACCTCACTCAGAAATACTTCTTTTTTGCACAGGCAGCAATCAATGTAGAGATAGGTTCAAAGTGTTAACAGTAAGAGACTAAATGTCATATTCTAAATGTCACATCTTTATCACCACTACTCCTCCACACACGTGCACATCACCAAGGCCAGAAAACAACTTTTTTATTTGAAATAGGTTTGTCTCTCACACAATATGTACCAACCATAGTTTCCCCTCCCATCATTCCTTCTAGCTCCCTCATCTTCCCTTTCCCCAGATCTACCCCAACTTCATTTCCTCTTCAGAAAAGAGCAAACCTCCAATAGACAACAACCAAAGATGAGAAAACAAAATAGACTAATCTTCCCTACACATTCTCCTTTATAAACAAAATGTTTGCATGTCTATTGACCTCAGATGACAGAAGGTGCCACAATAACCCCTGGAACTAAAGTTAAAGATAGCTGGGAGTCACTACATGGGTGCTGAAAATCAAATGTAGGCCATCTTTAAAAGCATTAGATACTCTTTCCTGAAGGGAGAGGCTGCTTGTTTGTTCGCTACTACTCAGATCTTAAATAATTCCACAGAAATTATATTATTGGCAATACTGTTTGGTCAATAGGTTACACATATTTCTAGCTAGCTCCTATAGCCTAAACTAACCAATATCCATTAATCTGTGCATCACCATGAGGTCATAGCCTACTGGTAAAGTTTCTTATGGCTCTAGACTCCAGCAGAAGCATCTGGTTCCTGTGGAGGCTACATGGCTTATTCCTGATACTGCCTACTCCCTTTCCACATATGTGTTCAGATTTCCTGCCTGGTTTTATTCTATTAGGGCACTGGCCAAAAGCAGATTTATTCATTAACCAAAAAAAGCAACACATATACAGAACTTCCCACTTTACCACTTTACCACTGGGCTTTCTGCCCAGCTTCATGAAACACTTTGAAAGATATATCTTCTCCAATTTGTACATACAGTCAATATACTGCATTTTATATTGCTAATATAGTATCTGAAGTTGATAAACTCACTTTAATATTTATGTAAAAAGTCAAGAAACCACATAGATAAGAACACCAGAAACCTAGAAAAGTATATTATATTGTTAATTTGATTGTTCTCTCCTGTATTAAACTAAAGAAATTAAGTCTTTGTGTATTGTTGCTACACGGATAGACAAGTAGATGGATGGAAACCCATAAAGAGACAGTAAATAGATCTTACAGAAAACAGTATTTAAAAATAAACACAAAAGAATGTAGCATAGATCTCTATAGTTTCCAATTCCATACTATTGATTCTTCATTAATACCACTTCAGAGAGTCTTTTTCAGAAAACCATTTTCTCCCTCTCATTTCATATAAACACGGTGTGATTAAAAGTCATATGAATGTTGTTCAACATTTTTTGTATTTGTAAGCAGAACACTGGACCTAGGAGCCATTAGAATTCTAAGTGAAGTGCTATATATAGCTGAGAGCATTAATAACCCACTAATAGTATTTCAAAATACATCAGAGAATCATGATTAAACATCCTTCTCTTTATTTGATACATGGGATCTAGCTTTTGTGAAAAAACTAGAAGTCATTTCTGCTGTCAGTTTCTCTCAGTAATATTTCCATGCCATTTAAATACTGGTGATTAGAAACTTTTTTCTGTTTCTAATATATGTGTGATGCAATATCCACAAAAACTTTCACTGTTCTGTATGAGTTCCAACTATTGGCCCAACTTAAATTCCTTACAGGGAATTTCACCAGAAAAGGCATCAAAACTCTTAACTGCTGGAGATGAAGAGAAAGAAAGGCAATAATGGTAAAGAGAGCACATTTTTGCCTCTTTAGTCCTATAAAACTACAACAAATTAGTTTTACAGAAACAAATGTCTCCTGTAAGCTTTGCTAAAACTCTGGTGACAAATGAGAAAAAGTTTTAGAGACTGATTCATGAGGAGGAGCAGCTGGGGAATCCCAGTCTCTTACTTATGCTTTTATGGGGGTTTATGTAATGACTTGTATCACTGTGGGAGGATACTCATTAGTCTGAAGACAGTAATAAGTTGCAATGTCTTCAGGCTCCAGGCTGCTGATGGTGAGAGTAAAATCTGTCCCAGATCCACTGCCACTGAACCGCGATGGGACTCCATTTGCCAAGTTCTTTGCCCAGTATATTAGGCGCTTAGGAGATTTCCCTGGTTTCTGCTGGAACCAGTATAAATTATCGCTAATACCCTTACTGGCCTGGCAAGAGATGGTGACTCTGTCTCTGAGAGATGCAGACAGGGAGGATGGAGACTGATTCATCTTGACATCACATCTGCAACCTAGGAATGGATATATAATAAATATCCACATAGTAAGATAAGAATGTACCCCCCACATATTTCAATCAACTCTAATCTCAGTGTAACAGTGAAGCTTCTATTATGTTTCTTTTTTTACCTGGAAACCAGAGCAACAGGAGCCCAAGAAGCAGAGCAGGGGCCTTCATGTCCATGCTGATTCCTGACTGCAATGACAAGTATACAGAATTTCATTAATATATGAAGAAATCCTCAAGGCTGTACAGTGTGTGCATGCAAATCACGGAAAACCAGTTAGGCCAGGGCACAGATGCAAGGTTAGTTATCTCAGTAACTGAGCATAAACACAGTGTCCCTAGATACCCAAGGTCAGACCACACAAATGCCTCCAGAGATTGCATTTCTTTTTTAATGTTTTAAAATATTAGATAAAATTTTGGAGGTTATTTGAAAATTTATACAATACCTAAGCTTTACTTTAATAATGCATTTCAAAGATACATTAGTGGTAATATAAACAAATATCTGACTGTCAAGGAAAATACAACAGAGAAGATACTATTAAACTTGCAACTCTTTCAAATAATTCACATTTTCAAAACTTGAGCTACTATTTTCCACAATTGATGAGCATAAATGGTTAACAAGTGCCATCTAACATAATTATGTTAACCAAAAACACTGCTTCTCACTACATGACCATGCTATTCATTATAAATACAACATTCTTAGTTTTTATTCAGTGACTGGCAATTTATCCTGACCATGACAGCAGCTTCTGTGCATATCCAGAGACAAACCTCAGTCTCTGTCAAGTGAGGACAGACATAAGAAAATACTGGAATCTCAAATCATTTGAAGAAATATGTGATTATAAATTATGTCACATCTATGTCTTTGCCTTCCATTTGCAAGACTCATTCATTATCAAGAGAAGTATCATCAATGTGGACTTTCAAACCCTTGTAATAGACACTGTTGAATCTGGAGTCTTACATCTTTTATCAATTAAAGGACAATGGTTTTATTTTTTTTTATTTTTTTATTTTTTTTTTTTTGGTTTTTCGAGACAGGGTTTCTCTGTGGTTTTGGAGCCTGTCCTGGAACTAGCTCTTGTAGACCAGGCTGGTCTCGAACTCACAGACATCCGCCTGCCTCTGCCTCCCAAGTGCTGGGATTAAAGGCGTGCGCCACCACCGCCCGGCAGGACAATGGTTTTAAAGCCAAGATTTAATCATGCTGATTTTTAGGGTCCTGCACTTCAATCCTATGGTATAGAAAAACCCCTACCATGAATCAGTTTCTTCAAAGTCTCCCCACCCCATGAATAGATAAAAAAAATAGTATGTACCAGTCTCAAGGCTGGATTAAGAGTGAGTGTGGTATACCATCCTTAATTTCTGCTGTATTGCTGCTGCCACATTTCTATCATAATTGTGCTTCCCTGAGGTCTCGTAATTTTTTATTGATTTTTATTGAGCTCTACATTTTTCTGTTCCCCTCCGTACCTCTCCTCTCCCATTCAACCATCTCCCAAGGTCCCCATGCTCCCAATTTATTCAGGAGATCTTGTCTTTTTCTACTTCCCATGTAGATCAGAGCTATGTATGTCTCTCTTAGGATCCTCATTATTGTCTAAATTTTCTGAGACTGTGATTTGTGGGATGGTTTTCTTTGCTTTATGTTTAAATACCACTTATGAGTGAGTACATATGATAAATGTCTTCTGGGTATGGGTTACCTCACTCAAAATATGGTTTTCTAGCTCCATCCATTTGCCTGCAAATTTCAAGATGTCATTATTTTTTCTGCTATGTAGTTCTCAATTGTGTAAATGTACCATATTTCCCTCATCCATTCCTCAGTCTAGAGGCATTTAGGTTGTTTCTAGGTTCTAGCTGACAAACAATGATGCTATGAATATACTTCAACAAATGTCCTTGTGGCAGCGTTGAGCATCTTTTGGATATATACCCAAAAGTGACATTACTGGGTCTTGAGGAAGGTTATTTCCTAATTTCCTTAGAAATAACAACACTGGAATCCAAAGGGCCTGTACCAGATTGCATTCCTATGAACAATGCAGGAGTGTTCCCTTTACCCCCCAACCCCTCCAGCATAAGCTCTCATCAGTGTTTTTTTATCTTGGCCATTCTTACAGGTATAAGATGGAATATCAGAGTTGTTTTGATTTGCATTTCTCTAATGGTTAAGGATGCTGAGAATTTCCTTAAGTGTCTTTCAACCATTTTAGATTCCTCTGTTGAGAATATTCTGCTTAGGTCTGTACTCCACTCTTTTGAGATTTCTGTATATTTTTTCTTGGGTTTTCTATGTATTTTTGAGATCAGACCTCTGTCTGATGTGGGGTTAGTGAAGATCTTTTCCCATTTGCAGGCTGTCATTTTGTCTTGTTGACTGTGTCCTTTACTTTTCAGAAGCTTTTCAGTTACAAGATATCCAATTTATTAATTGTTACTCCCAGTGTCTGTGCTGCTAAGATTATATTTGTGAAATAGTCTCCTGTGCCCATGCGTTCAAGTGTACAACCCACATTCTCTTTTATAAGATTCAGTGTGGCTGGATGTATGGTTAGGTCATTGATCCATTTGGACTTGAGTTTTGTGCATGAAAACTGATATGGATCTATTTTCATTGTTCTACTTGTGTTGCGGGAGGTCCTTCCGCTCCTCCAGCCAATAGCCGCTGATATACCAGCCCATTGGGGTGTGGTCTCTTTCCCTTTAAAACAGCGGCCACTTCCCTCCTCTCTCTCTCTTACTTCCTGCTCCACTTCCGGCGACTAGACTCCCTTCCTGATTGCGCAGAGGGCTGTTGTCTGGGATGGTGATCTGTAAGTTTTTTGCTCTTTAAATAAATAACCATTATATTAATCATAATTCCAAACTAGCGTGGGATTGTTTGTGACTTACGCCTTCATCTGGCGCCCAACGTTTGGTTTTAGGACCCATCCTTCCCCCATCCTTCCCCCCGCTCGGCTGCCTCCCGCCAGTTCGGCCGCAGCCTCTGCCTTGCGGCCTGTGCCTTGTGTGTGGAGCCAGCAGTTTGACGTAAATCATCACGCAGTGGTTTTTCTTGCTGCAGTTCTTTATATTTTCCCTTTAGACAACTCAGATTGACTTCAAGTCCCCACGCAGCCTATCGTTTGCCTCCCCACATGGATTTAAACTCCACAGGCCCGTGTAGTCTCCGCCCACGTGGTATGCTCTTTTCTGAGTCGTTTTCAAATCTCCTTTGCAAGCGCAGCGCTTGAGTGGCGGAAAACAGAGCACGTGGTTGCCGGTTGCTGAAAGCTGCAACCACTCGGGGCGACTCTGTCATGTGGAGGCATACACGATTTCCGGGTTACTCTTCCCTACCCCTGAATTCTGGGTTTATAGTTCCATGTATGGAATTGATTTAATTACATTTACTTTGTTGAGCAACTTGCATTAACCAGTTTTTAACAAATACTAGGTGGACATTGAAACAGGACTCCATTTTCATACAGACTTGGCAACAGCGCCACCTGCTGGATAATAGGTAATATGACAGTTTTCGTTTCCAACACGAATTTTATTGTTTTGGTTACGAAAACAATGGGTTATATCATGCAAGGTTTATATGACTATGGGGATAACTTAATTTACTGGTTACTAGGTTTCATTATTCTTTTGCATATTATATCATTTAGGAAGAATATGGCACTCCTAAGAACCATACAATGTTTACTAAAAACACATGCAGGTCAGGAGATTCAGGATTCAAAAACTTTGGAATCACAGGTGCAGAATGGGGACCAAAAAATTGATACCTCAGTGAAATTACTAGAAACACATGCAGGTCGGGAGATTCAGGATTTAAGAGAGACAATAATAAAAAGACTTGAAATGATTGAAGAAATTATTGGAGCTGGTGAACAGAGTAAGAAGGCACAAGGACAGGATACAATGCCACCACCAGCTATTAGAACTGGCTTACCCAGGGTTTTAGTGACATACCCTATACTTAATTCTCACAAAGCGTCAACTTCTAAAGGCTCAAAGGGAGTCAAAGAAGCTAGATGGATGCGAATAGCAATGAATGATCTGAAAGAAATAAAGCAAGCTATTGTTCATTTTGGCTTGCACTCTGCATATGTAAAAGAAATGATAAGAACTTGGGCTTCTAACGCTAGAGCTACCCCCCATGATTTCCATCAGTTAGTGTCTGCAGTTTTAGATAATGGACCTTCCTTGATGTTTGGAATCTATTTCAGAGAAGAATCCAAACATATGGAACAGCAAGGAAGAGCAAAAGGTGTGAAGGTTTCCCAAGATCAAATTCTTGGTGCAGGAGAATATGCTGATCCACAGGTCCAAGCTATTTATGAGGATGAAGTACTTTAAATGCTTGGAATAGGCTACAAGATACAGCATAAAGGGTTGAATCATATACCAGAATTAGGCCGGGACAGAGAGAACCCTTTATTGACATTTTGCAAAGATTAATTAAGGCTCTGGACATAGGGGTAACAGACCCAGAAGCTAGACAACTACTTCTTGAATGTCTAGCTTTTGAGAATGCAAACATAGAATGCAAAAAGATAATTGGGCCTTTAAAGTTTAGATCAGCACCTATGGATGAATGGATTCAGCATATGATGAATGTTGTGACATTTAGCTATAATGATGAATCTTGGGTAGGAGAAGCAATTTCCAAAACAATGAGGAGACATCAAACTGCCAGGTGTTTTAATTGTGGTAAATTAGGACATCTGAAAAGGGATTGCAGGCAAAGAATTTCTAGGAATAATATCTCTTCTGGGAATGACAAAAATAGGAGACCTCGGCCTTCAGGTATATGTAGGAGATGCGGTAAAGGCCGACATTGATCCAATGAATGCAGGTCAACAACAGACAGACAAGGTAACCCGATACCATCGGGAAAATCCTTGAGGGGCCTCTCACAGGCCCCCAAGCCAACAGTCGCCCAGTCATTCCCAGTCACAGTGGAGAATGTGCCTCACCAGGAAAATTAAAAGCTCCAATTTCTGCTGTAAAAAATATTACTGGTCTAAATGATGAATTACACATGGAAGATGAGTCAAAAAACCCAGTAGGACAGAGTAAACGTGTATTTGGGCAGACTTCTATTAAAGATCAGAGACCGAAGCTAAGAGTCTGTATAAATGGCACTTTTATTGAAGGCTTATTAGACACAGGTGCGGATGTAAGTATCATTACTCCAGAATCTTGGCATCCAAATTGGCCTCTTCAAGAAATAGATGTTCAGTTCCTGGGAATTGGAACCCTATCTCATGTAAAACAAAGTACAAAATGGGTTGAATGCATAGGGCCTGAAGGGCAAATAGGAAGACTAAGGCCATATATAGCCAATATTGCAATAAATTTATGGGGCCGTGACCTGCTACAGCAATGGAATACCCAGATTAACATTCCTGTAGTTTGAGGAACTCATAATTCTGGGAAGGATATGATGAGGTATTATGGAAAAAGGTCACCAGTCATTCAGGCTGTACAAGAACATACAGCAAACACCAAACCTTTAGAGGTACCAACAGCCCTACCTTTAAAATGGCTAACTAAGAAGCCAATATGGATCAAACAGTGGCCTCTAGCTGAAGATAAATTACAGACATTGGAACAGCTGGTGCAAGAGCAACTAGATGCTCACCATATTGAAGAATCAACCAGCCCTTGGAATTCTTCTGTGTTTGTTGTAAAAAAGAAATCTGGTAATGGAGAATGATGACAGGTCTAAGAGCTGTAAACAAGGTAATTCAACCTATGGGCACACTACAATCTGGAATTCCTTTGCTGTCTCTATTACCAAAAGGATGCCCTCTTATAGTTATTGATTTGAAATATTGTTTTTTTCACTATACCATTACAAGAAAAGGATAGAGAAAAATTTGCCTTCACAGTGCCTACTTATAGTAATTCTCAGCCTAATAGGAGATATCAATGGACTGTCCTCCCACAGGGGATGCTCAATAGTTCTACATTGTGCCAATATTTTGTAAGTAAGCCATTGGAATTAACTCATAAACAATTCCCCAAGTCCATAATTTATCATTACATGGATGACATCTTGTTATCTGATTCAAATAAAGATACTTTAGAAATGATGTTTGAAGAAGTAAAGAAAGTCTTGCCTAGGTGGGGGATTACAAATTGCCCCTGAAAAGATTCAAAGAGGAAATTCTATTAATTACCTAGGTTACAGAATAGGGTTAGAGAAAATTAAAACGCAAAAGGCACAAATTAGGAGAGACTGGTTAAAGACTCTTAATGACTTCCGAAGTTTGTTAGGAGACATTTCCAGTCTACGACCAGCTGTTGGGATAACTCTTGATCTAATAGTTCATTTAAACAAAACCTTAGATGGTGATAAAGATTTGAATAGGCCAAGAAAACTGACAGCTGAAGCAGAAAAGGAACTGACAATGATTGAGGAAAAATTACAGGAGGCACATGTGGATAGGGTGAACCCAAATCTTAGCTGCATCCTAGTCATATTGCCTTCCAGAAGTTCTCCTACAGGGATTCTAATGCAGAGGGAAGATATTATTTTAGAGTGGATATTTATACCTAATAAACCAAGTAAATATTAAAAACTTATGTGGAAAAAGTCTCTGAATTAATTATAAAAGGTAAGCTGAGACTTCGTCAACTAGCAGGTATAGACCCAGCAGAAATTATAGTACCTTTTACTACTGAAGAAATTAAAAAAAAAAAGTTATGGGAAGACAATGAACCGTGGCAAAGAGCTTGTGCTAATTTTTTGGGAGAAATTAATAGCAACTATTCCAAAAGTGATAGACTTAACCTCATAAAGAGAACTTCTTGGATTCTTCCTAGAATTGTACATGATGCTCCAATAACTGGAGCCCGTACGTTCTATACTGATGCAAATAAATCAGGGAAAGCAGGTTATAAGTCAGATGAATTGAGTAAGGTGGAACAAAGCCCTTATAATTCTGTCCAGAAGGCAGAATTATATGCCATTCTTATGGTGCTAAGGGATTTTAAAGAATCTCTTAATATAGTTACAGATCCACAATATGCAGAAAGAGTTATCTTGCATATTGAAACTGCTGAATTTATACCAAATGACACAGAGTTGACTTCATTTTTTATCCAGGTACAAGACATAATCAGGAACAGGCTTTGTCCAATGTACATAACACACATCTGGTCCCATACAGGTCTGCCTGGTCCTCTAGCACAAGGCAATGCTGAGATTGATCAATTATTGATTGGAAGCGTGTTGCAGGCCTCAGAATTTCGTAAGAAGCATCATGTCAATAGTAAAGGCCTAAAGAAAGAATTTTCCATTACATGGCAACAAGATAAGGACATTATAAAGAGATGTCCTACTTGTTCTTTCTATAATCAAACACTGTTGCCTGCAGGGAGTAATCCAAAGGGTACTAAGAGAAATGAAATCTGGCAGATGGATGTGTTCCACTTTATGGAATTTGGTAAATTAAAATATGTACACCACACCATAGACACATATTCAGGTTTTCAATTGGCTACTGCCCTGAACTCAGAAAAGGCTGATTCAGTAATCACATATCTGTTGGAAGTTATGGCCATCATGGGAATACCTGCACAAATAAAGACAGACAATGGTCCAGCATATGTATCTAAGAAAATGAAACGCTTTTTTGCTTATTATAATATAAAACATATTACAGGCATACCAAATAATCCTACAGGTCAGGCAGTTATAGAAAGATTGAATCGTCCTATAAAGGATATGCTGAACAAACAGAAAGAAACTGAAAATGCTTTATTAACCTTGAATTTTCTTAACACTAATGAGAAAGGAACAATAGCAGCAGAAAGACATTGGATAAAGGAAAAGTCTGCTGAAATAAGTCAACCAATTTATTTCAAAGATGTGCTGACCTCTCAATGGAAGCCAGGAGATGTGCTACGTTGGGGAAGGGGTTTTGCTCTTGTTTCCACAGGAGAAGAAATATTGTGGATACCATCAAAATTAATAAAGGTTCGATTTGAAGAGGACAAACCTCTTGGAAAGGAGAAATGACAACTCATCCACAATGATGATATTCATACAGGTGGTAAGAAAAACATATAGAATGGGGGCAGGTTTCCGTTCTTATCTCCACAGGAAATCACTCATCTTTGAAAAATTCAAGGGACCTTGGATGTTTGGATACTGACAGATGGAAAAATACCTGCCTAATAGGAACTATCAAGAAAACTGAATAGGTTGTGTAAGTAAAATATATTAAACCATATTTATAAATTTATAGGGCTGGTTTTAAAGTTGGACTCTGGCTCAGTCCCTCTCCAATTCCAAGCCTGTTTGAAGAGAAAAACCCAGAGTTTCTGTAGTTTCTGTCTCATGTCAAGAGCCATGGTAGGGGACAGAAAGAAATATGAGTTTAGAAAACATCTTTGCTTTTCTTCATATCTATCATACTTTTCATTAAATATATATATCATGCCTTTCAGTGAATATATATATATATATGTCTATATGATTAATGTTTAAGTTTTTCACAATGAACAGTGAGTTTTTCCTGAAGTGACATTTAAGGTTTCCAGGAAGATGATGGGGCCCCACAACAACAACTCTACCTGGTTGATATGACATCATGATACTGATAGCGCTTCTACTAGACCTGTTTTGGGTACCAGCTGCAGAAGACGATCCCACCTTGGTTAGCTGAAATGGTGCCTATCTTATACAACATTTTGCCAGACCTGCACAAAATTACTCAGAGACTATTTGCAATTTTAAAAGACATTGATCTTGAAACTTAGCCATCATTTTACTTTCACAGGATCTCCCAGAAAGAACATCGCCCCCATGACAGCTGGAAGTAATTCTAGAGGATGACGTCCCCTCTCCCATTAAAGTTTGGGTTTTAGGGGTTGGGAGGTTCGGGGAGGAATTTTATAAGCTCAGGGATCATTTGAAAAAAAAAGAAGGATAATGGGATGATGAGATAATAGATGGGTACTTGTGAGTTATTGTTTTGAGACCAATATATTGGTATCGATTCTTATATATTGATACAAAGTTAAATTATATTGACTATTGCATGCATGCATGTTTCTACCTCTGTTTAAAACATTTTTTATGTATTGACAAATATTGTATTGATATATATATTGTATATATTTACCATATTGCAGTGTACATTTCTACCTCTGATTAAGATACTTATATATTGTTTGTGTATTGATATATATTTACCATACTGCAATGTATATTTGTACATTGTTTATATTTGGAGGTCATTGTCCTCATTTGTTTCACAGTTGTTTATTTTCTTAGTCTTTAAGTTAGATAGGTATTGAGAATTATATAGATCAATAGTATTCTGAGTTTGTCATTTATAATTAGACTAATCAGGTTCTTTAGATACATAAAGATTATACCCAGTATAAATAGATAATCTTCAACCTCTTCAAAAAGCTGGAGAAAATGACCTTTAATCTAACTCAGAGTTTTGTGGTAGTGAGACACAATTGCTCCTGGCAACACCGCTCTATTCCCGAGAGAATGTTGAGCACCAAAGACACTCCACCTGGAGCATTTCTTTTTGTCAGAACTGGCCTTTGTGCAAAGAAATGCCCATACCTCAACGACTGACAGAGATACAGAGCGTGCATCAATGGATAAAACAGGACTGTCATATCCTGCCAAGACAGGGTAAGATAGTTTTGAAAAGTTGCTTGCCTTTGAAAATGGTATGTCAGTTATGTTAGGCCTTAGCCAAAGTTGGTTGCTTCAATGTTGCAAACGTGACCTTGGGTGATTGCCCAGGTAGCTAGTTGTCTCTGTGATTTGTTGCATGTTTTGGAAGTTGTTTGATTGCACTTCCTAATTACTCAGGTAACATTATTTCCCTTCTTAGATCTTCAATGGGGTTGAAGACTATATAAATGTAGTTACTTTCCACTCATGACTTGGCCAAGCTATTTATTATATAAGACTTAAGCTAGTTAGAATAGGATATTTGTACTTATTGTAAATAATTTCATAGTAGGTTTAGAACTCTCTTACTTAAACAAAAGAGGGAGGTGTTGCAGGAGGTCCTTCCACTCCTCCAGCCAATAGCCACTTAGATACCAGCCCATTGGGGCATGGTCTCTCGCCCTTTAAAAAGCACCCACTTCCCTCCTCGCTCTCTCTTACTTCCTGCTCCACTTCCGGTGACTAGACTCCCTTCCTGATTGTGCAGAGGGCTGTTGTCTGGGACAGTGATCTGTAAGTTTTTTCCCATTTAAATAAATAACCATTATATTAATCATAATTCCAAAGTAGTGTGGGATTATTTGTGACTTATGCCTTCAGACCTGTTGATATCCAGTTATGCCAGCACCACTTGTTGAATAAGCTTTCTTTTTTCCATTTGATATTTTTGCTTCATTGTCAAAAATCAAGTGTTGTGTGGATTAATATCCAGGCCTTCTATTCAGTTCCATTGGTATTCCTGTCTGTTTTTATGCCAATACCAGGCTGTTTTCAGTACTGTAGCTCTGTAATAGAATTTGAAGTCAGAGATGATGATAGCTCTAGAAGTTCTTTTATTATACAGGATTGTTTTGGCTATCCTGGTTTTTTTTTGTTTTTGTTTTTGTTTTTGTTTTTGTTTTTTTTGCTTCTCCATATGAAGTTGAGTACTGTTCTTTCAAGGTCTTTGAAGAATTTTCCTAGGCATCTCATTTAATCTGTACATTGCTTTTGGGAAGATTGCCATTTTTACTATGTTAATTCTACCTACCCAAGAGGATGGGAGACCTTTCCACTTTCTGATGTCTTGTTCAATTTCTTTCTTCAAAGATTTAAAGTTCTTGTCATACAAGTCTTCCACTTATATGGTTAAAGTTACTCCAAAATATTTTGTGCTATTTGTGGCTACTGTGAAGGGTAATGTTTCTCTGATTTTTTTCTCAGCCCATTTATCATCTGTGTAAGGAGGGCTACTGATTTTTTTGAGTTAATCTTGTATCCTGCTATATTACTAAAAGTGTTTATGAGTTGTAGAAGTTCCTTCATAGAATTTTTGGGGCTGTTTATGTAAACTATCATATCATCAGTAAACAGTGAGAGTTTGACTTCTTTTCTGATTTGTATCCCCTTGATCTCCTTTTAGTGTCTTATTGCTCTAGATAGGATCTCAAGAACTATATTGAATAGATGTGGAGAAAAAGGAGAACCTTGCCTTGTTCCTGATTTCAGTGGGCTCACTGGGAGTTTCTTCCTATTTATATTGATGTTGGCTGTTGGCTTGCTGTATAATGCATTTGTTATGTTTAGGTAAGTTCCTTATATGCATGCTCTCTCCAAGACTTTTATCATGAAGGGATGTTGTATTTTGTCGAAAGCTTTTTTGACATCTAATGAGATGATCATGTGGTTTTTATTTTTCAGTTTGTTTATGGATTACATTGGCAGATTTTCGTATGTTGAACCATCTCTGGGCTGAAGCTGACTCAATCATGGTGGATGATGGTTCTATGTGTTCTTGGATTTGATTTGACAGTATTTATTTAGTATTTTCACATCAATATTCATAAGTGAGATTGGTCTTTAATTCTCTTTCTTAGAAATATTTTTCTGTGGTTTGGGTATCAGGGTAATTGAAGCCTGTAAAAGGATTTGACAATGTTTCTTCCATTTCTATTGTGTGGAAAAAATTGAGGAGTACTGGTATTAGTTCTTTAAAGATCTTGTAAAATTCTGAACTGAAACCATCTTTTCATGAGCTTTTTTTGGTGGGGAGGGAGACTTTGGATGTCTGTTTCAGTTTCTTCATCAGTTGTAGGTCTGTTTCATTTGCTTATCTGGTCTTGATTTAATTTTGGTAAGTGATATCTATCCAGAACGTTGTCGATTTCTTTTAAGTTTTCCAATTTTGTTTTTTACTTATTTATTTATTTTTATTAAAATTTCCACCTCTTCCCATTTCCCTCCAACTCCCTCCCACTCTTTCTTCCCCTTCCTCTCCAGTCCAAATGCAGTCAGGGTTCCCTGACCTGTGGGAAGTCCAAGGTCCTCCCCCTCCATCCAAGTCTAGGAAATTGAACATCCAAACAGACTAGGCAGCCACAGAGCCAGTACATGCAGTAGACTCAGAAACCAGTGCTATTTTCCTGGGCTTCTCAGTCAGCCCTCATTGTCAGCCACATTCAGAGAATCTGGTTTGATCACATGCTCCATCAGTCCCAGTCTAGATGGCCTTGGTGAGCTCCCATTAGATCAGCATCACCGTCTCAGTGGGTGAACGCACCCCTCGCGGTCCTGACTTCCTTGCTCATGTTCTCCCTCCTTCTGCTCCTCATTTGGACTTTGGGAGCTCAGTTCAGTGCTCCACTGTGGGTCTCTCTCTCTATCTCCATCCATTGCCAGATGAAGGTTCTATGGTGATATGCAAGATATTCATCAGTGTGGCTATAGGATAGGGCCAGTTCAGGCACTCTCTCTTCAGCTGCCCAGGAAACAAGCTGGGGACATCTCCTTGGACAACTGGGAACCCCGCTAGAGTCCCAGTCTCTTGCCAACACTCAAATGGCCCTCTTAATTAAGATATATACTTCCTTGCTTTCATATCCACCCTTCGTCCATCCCAACTATCCCATTCCAAAATTCTCCCCATCCTCACCTTCTCCTTTCTCTCTCCCCACCTACACTTACCCCTATGCCGCACCCACACCCAAGCTCCCAATTTTTGCCTGGCAATCTTGTCTACTTTTAATATCCAGAAGGATAACTATATGTTTTTCTTTGGGTTCACCTTTTTATTTAGCTTCTCTAGGATCACAAATTATAGGTTCAATGTCTTTTATTTATTGCTAGAATCCACTTCTTAGTGAGTACATGCCATATTCATCTTTTTGGGTTTGGGTTACCTAACTCTGGGTAGTCTTTTCTATTTCCATACATTTCAATGCAAAATTCAAGATGTCATTGTTTTTACCACTGAGCAGTACTGTAATGCATATATATTCCAGACTTTCTTTATCCATTCTAGGTTGTTTCCACATTCTGGCTATTACAAATAATGCTGCTATGAACACAGTTGAACAAAAGTTTTTGTGGTATGATAGAGCATCTCTTGGGTATATTCCCAGGAGTGGTATTGCTGGATCCTGGAGTAGGTTGATCCCGAATTTCCTTAAAAACCTCCACACTGATTTCCAAAATGGTTGCACATGTTTCCACTCCCACCAGCAATGGATGAGTGTTCCCCTTACTCAACATCCTCTCCAGCAAAGGCTATCATTTTTGTTTTTGAATTTAGTCATTCTGAGAAGTGTGAGATGGTATCTCAAAGTTGTTTTGATTTACGTTTCCTTGATCACTAAGGAAGTTGAACATGACCTTAAGTGTCTTTTGGTCATTTGATTTTCTTCTGTTGAGAATTCCATGTTCAGTTCAGTGTCCCATTTTAAATTGGGTTACTTAGAATTTTAATGTCTAGTTTCTTGAGTTCTTTATATATTTTGGAGATCAGACCTTTGTCTGATGCGGGGTTGGTAAAGATTTTCTTGCAGTCAGTGGGTTTCCTTTTTGACTTAATGGCAGTGTCCTTTGCTTTACAGAAGCTTCTCAGTTTTAGGAGGTCCCATTTATTCAATGTTGCCTTTATTGTCTGTGCTTTTGGGGATATATGTAGGAAGTTGTCTCCTGTGCCCATGTGTTGTAGACTACTTTCCATTTTCTCTTCTATCTGGCTTAGTGTGTTCAGATTAATATTGAGATCTTTAATCCATTTGGACTTGAGTTTTATGCATGGTGATAGATATGGGTCTATTTTCATTCTTCTACAGGTTGACATACAGTTGTGCCAGCACCATTTGTTGAAGATGTTTTCTTTCTTCCACTGTATACTTTCAGCTCCTTTGTCGAAAATCAGGTGTTCATATGTTTGTGGGTTAATATCTGGGTCTTCTATTCAATTCCATTGGTCGAGTTCTCTGTTTTTATTCCAATAGCAAGCTGTTTTCATTACTGTAACTCTGTAATAGAGTTTAAAGTCAGGGATGGTAATGCCTCCAGAAGTTCCTTTATTGTATAAGATTATTTTGGCTATCCTGGGTTTTGTTATTCTGTATATAGTTGATTATTGTTCTCTCAAGGTAGGTCTGTGAAGAATTTTGTTGGGATTTTAATGGGAATTGCATTGAATTTATAGATTGCCTTTGGTAGAATTGCCACTTTTACTATGTTGATCCTACACATCCAAGAGCATGGGAGATCCTTCCATTTTCTGGTATCCTCTTCAATTTCTTTCTCCAATGCCTTCAAGTTCTTGTCAAATAGATCTTTCACTTCCTTGATTAGAGTTACCTCAAGATACTTTATGCTATTTGTGGCTATCATAAAAGGTGAAGTTTCTCTGATTTCCCTCTCTGCTTTTCTATTCTTTGTGTATATGAGGACTACCTATTTTTTAGAGTTGATCTTGTAACCTGCTACATCCCTGAAGGTATTTATCAGCTGTAGGAGTTCTATGTAAAGTTTTGGGCTCACTAATGTACACTATCATATCATCTGCATATAACAAATGTTTGACTTCTTCCTTTCTGATTCAAATCTCCTTGATTGCCTTATGTTGTCTTATTACTATTGCTAGAATTTCAAGAACTATGTTGAAGAGATATGGTGAGAGTGAAGAGCCTTGTCTTGTTCCTGATTTTAATGGAATTGCTTTGAGTTTCTCTCCATTTAATTTGATATTAGCTGTTGGCTTGCTATATATTTTTATTATATATAGGTATGAGCCTTGTATCTCTAACTTCTCCAAAACCTTTATCAAGAAGGGGTATTGAATTTTGTCAAATGCTTTTTCCGCATCTAATGAAATGATCGTATGTTTTTTTTTCTTTCAGTTTATTTATATAACGGATTTTATTGATAGATTTTCGTATGTGGACCCAGCCCTGCATCTCTGGGAGAAAGCCAACTTGATTGTAATGTATAATTTTTCTAATGTGTTCTTGGATTCTGTTTGCCAGAATTTTATTGAGAATTTTTGTGTCAATGTTCATGATTGAGATTGGTCTGTAATTCTCTTTCTTGGTTGGGTCTTTAGTGGTTTTCGAATCACGGTACTATAGCTTCATAAAAAGACTTTGGCAATGACCCTTCTGATTCTGTTATATGAAACACATTAAGGCGTATAGGTATCAGCTCTTCTTGGAAATTCTGATAAAATTCTGCATTAAATCCATCAGGTCCTGGACTTTTTTTTTTGGTTGGGATGTGGGTGTTGGAGCAGTCTAGCTTCAGGAAACTTGCCTGATTGCTTGCGAGAGAAGGTTAGGCAGGTAGAAAAGGGGCCCCACCTTTTGCCCCAGTATGGAGGGCCAACAGAGTGGGACGACCTGCCAGGTGGGTGGTTAGTCACCTCTTGGTTCTCTCTGAGAACTTGTAGCCTGTGCTTTGGAGTTCCACTGAGGTTGAGTGAATGGGCGGGTTTGTTGGCAGAGTGGGACACGTAGCTTGCAGGGTTCTATGTATGGGTGGGTGAGTTGAAGAAGCTTACCTTTAGAAAGATTGCCTCCTGGCTGGCTAGAGAAGGTAAGGCAGGTGGGGGAGAGGACCAAACTTTTGTCCCAGTAAGGAGGACCTAAAGAGTGGGGTGATTTGGGGAGAACTTGTAGATGAATGAATAAATATGATCAGAAGACACTGTATGATATCCACAAGTTCTCCCAAAATTATTCCTTCTCTCTCTACCTTGATCTCCATTTCTTCCCTTATTTTGTCTATTAAATCTATGAATATGAGAAGTCAATGACTCAAAAATTTAAATAAGCCAGGCGGTGGTGGCACACACCTTTAATCCCAGCATTCAGGAGGCAGAGGCAGGTGGATCTCTGTGAGTTCGAGGCCAGCCTGGTCTACAAGAGCTAGTTCCAGGACAGGAACCAAAAAACTACGGAGAAACCCTGTCTCAAAAAAAAAAATTAAATGAATGAATGCACTCATAGTAAGGCAATGTCAGGTATGGCTTGACCCCAGTTCTAAACAAGTTTCAGTTCCAGTTTGGAAAAAAAAGCAAGAGATTCATATTTTATAGACTGACCTAAAGAGGGATGCAGCTTATATTTTGAGGCAAAAATACCCTAGAAATTTTGAAGTTCACTTCAATTTGTATTTTGTCTTTTCTAGCACTCCATAGACTTGAGTCATATAGTGGAAAAATGTGTCCATAAACAAAGAATCTCTTGGAAGTCAAACATGCCTAATTTAAATTCCATTCCCACCAACTACTGATCATGTAACTTCTAACAAAGAATTTGTGTGCTTAGATAAAAAATAATCAATAGCAAGTTTGCACTCAGTTTCTAATAAGGTAGGGCATCATGTAGAATAAGTTTTAAAAACATTTGTGTATTAATTTATTGAATTTTTTAATGTCTATGTGTTTGGTCTTGAATAATTTTATGTGTAACATGAACAGGCAGGTTCCACGGGAGTCCAGCAGAGGGTAGCTGTGAGTTACTTGATCTAGGTGATAGGAACATTAAAGACAGATCCTCTGCAAGAACAGTAAATGCTCTTCACTGCTGATTCATTCTTGCAACCCTATTTTTAAAAGAGAATCACAACTGGATGGTGGTGGTGCACACCTTTAAACCAAACACTCAAGAGGCAGAAGCAGATAGATCTCTGTGAGTTTGAGGCCAGCTGGTTCAAGCGCAAGCATGACTGTGACACAGAGTTGTCTTCAAAAATCAGAAGAGAATCACATAAGGGCCAATGTACTATGCCCTGGTGTAGCATATAATTGGACAGTTACAGATTGTATTATGTGAACAAAATTTGGTGAAAAATGTTCCAATGAGAATTCTCCTAGATTGTGTAACTGATAAGAGCTGTAGCACTGGTTCTAATAGAATTTAATAATAAAAGCCTAGAGTCAGATATAGGGGAAAACGTTGAGATATCAGAGAGGTGAAGGAGTCAAACCATAGCTATCTTACCTACTCAACTTCCCAGCTTTCCCTGCTTCTTCCTTCCATATGACTTTCTCTCTCCACCTAGCCATATCACTTCCTGTCTGTCTGTCTGTACAGACCTCCCAAACTCTGTGGTTAGCTACTGGCTAACTCTGTACTCTGATCTTAAGGCAAACTTTATTTATACAAACAGAATATCAGCATAAAGAATTTTAATGATTGTGGGAGAAGTAAGAATGTTGTTAGTCCCAAAACTAACTAAAATGTATTTTTGAACAAACTTTAGAAGATTTAGCAATCACCCTTCCTTGTCTACCTTTCTGTCTTCTGTAATGTCTTTGTGACTAACAGGTAAAATGGTTTGTTAACTTAACAGACAAAAGGCTACCAACAATTATGAGATTAAGTAAGAATGTGAATCCTGATTAATAAAAAATTTAGGGAGAGAAATTGGGTTTCAAACAGATGGTCCAAAAAGCAAAAAAACAGTCACTGACTCTTTCTTCAACCTCAGTTCGAAATGAAGATCCTGCCTCCATAAATCTCAGAAAGAGTCTGTGTCTGAGAGAGGTCTCCTCTCGTTTTATAATCCTCTCTATTTCTGGTATTAAAAGCAGATACCACTACCGCCTAGTTTCTGTGGCCAGCTAGTGTGTCTATTGGAATTAAAGGTGTGTGTTAGTGCTGTTTTGTATATAAGACTGGCCAGTGTGGTTGTTTTACTTTTTTGATTTTCAGGCAAGTTTTATTTATTAAAATACAAGTGAAATGCCTCTATAAAAATTCTCAGATAGCATCTGAGGGATACAGCAAAAGTTTTTCTGCTTGGATTGAATATTTCTAATAATCTTTCCACTAATGCATGGAAAAGTTGCTCAGTTCATAACTTTCTTTGTTCTGTTACTATAAAAACTTCATCAGACTATGTCTGGGAAAAAAAATGGAATTAGAGGTAACCTAAATCTATGTTCCCAGTCTAATGTAACTCAAACATGCATACAGAATAAACTATCTCTTATACTCTTGAAGGTGTGAGTAGTGCTTTTGTGTTGACCACTGGGACATCCCATAGCGGTTAAGCACATATACTCACAGAATGGAAGGGTAGAAGGCTAGAGAAATGTAGAAGGAGCTGCGGGCTGCGTTCCTGCCTCCCAGCTCCTGGCCGCCTCGCTAGCTTATACCCCGAAATAAGAACACACAAATTGTATTCATTTAAACACTGCTTGGCCCATTATATCTAGCCTCCTCTTGGCTAATTCTCACATCTTGTTTAACCCATTTCTAATAATCTGTGTAGCACCATGAGGTGGTGTCTTACCGGGAAAGATTCAGCATGTCTGACCTGCATCCATCTTGGGCTGGAGCTTCATCACATCTGGCTCAGAGAGGAGAGGCATGGCTATTGACCTCACTTCCCTTCTTCCCAGCATTCTGTTTTGTCTACTCAACCCACCTAAGGGCTGGCCTATCAAATGGGCCAAAGCAGTTTCTTTATTAACCAATGACCTTCTTCCATCAGAGAGAAGAGTAGGGAGTAAATAATGGTGTGTTAATTACAGAAGATCTTCTGCTGTATATATCTTAACAATTGATTTACCATGACTCTGGTCATGAAATAACTTAATAACTTTATTTGTAAAAATTAGCTAGGATTGGGATGAACTTACAAATCAACTCTTCCTTTCGCTGTGCCTCATTGTTCTGAGCACACTTGTAACCTTTTTATTCTGAAGATGCTTACATACTACCAAACATGTAGTAAATAACAAGTAATCCCTCAGTTATGCTACAAGATCTAGTAATGACTAATGGTCATGAATCTTCCTTTGGAACAATTAACATGAGTTCTGGAATTAAAAGCATTTAAATCTGTTCTTAAAGACAGGGCATACAAAATCTACAATTATGGTACAAATGTGATGTCTTTCATCATTATCCCAATTTTGGCTCTATACCACGGTGATGTTGCTTGAGGATATAAACTAGCTATAAGAGAAGATTGCTTCTACTATATATATACAAATAAATTGCACCTGTGTCTTTAAATACATCTTATTTGTAAATAAATTCATATGTAAATACAAACATTTTAAGAATTATAAAGATATTTTTGATGGCCTCTTTGAAAATAACAAATGAAGAAATGGGTTTTTCAGGATCTTCATTATAACTGAAACTATACAATATATATTCACATATATCTCTTAGAATATAGGGTTTCTGTCCTTTCTTCTAAGTTAAAGGACTGCCATCCTCATATCTTTGGCTGTGTTGCCTTAAAATAAATGCAGCAGGACTTATTAAATGCCCATACTTCTTCACAAAAAGAGGAGATGAACTGGACATTCCAGCCAATTAAAACAAAAAGAAAATGGACTGAGAAAACATCCTCGTGTATACTGAATGAAGAGTTTTCAGTATGACTGGTTCTGAACGCAGCCCGCAGCTCCACACTACAGGTCACTCACGCTCATACCAGTAAATCCTTACCAATTATCTGTAGCTCTTTCGTACCCCAGGGCAACTATAACACATTTGATCTCTGATTTGTCATGGAGACATTGCTTAGTCTCCCCCTTGCTCAGGCAGAAAATTTTTCCAATAGATAATAAATTTATTTGTTCATGGTACTATATTTCATGGTACTATAAAAAATTTTAGAAGGATTTAAATATGGAATGGCTTTAGAAAAGAAGGATTTACATAAAGATTAAGATGAATGGATGTTTTCAGAATAAAAAATATTAGAAATCTTTTGCAAGTTGAAGGTCTGAGTACATTATTTAAGGTATATAAAGGATGAGACTTAGAGATAATCTATATGATATTAAGGTTTCTAAGGTCCAAGGAAACGACTACAAAAATGAGCTAAGATGAATATCCAATCAACTCTTTTTTATTATTTTTTTCTTTTTGTTATTATTATTATTATTATTACAAATTTTCACCTCCTCCCCTCCTCCCATTTCCCTCCCTGTCCCCCTATTCCCCCTCCCCTCCCTCTTCAGTCCAAAGAGCAGTCAGAGTTTATTTAGATGTATCTGATTATTTAAATATTAAACAGTAGTTGAAACAACCAGGATCATCGACGGAGCTCTTCAGCTTCAGTTCCTGATATGCACCGAACTAATTTGCGACCACCAACTTCTCCGTATCCCGGCCCGGGTGTAGGAGGCTGGGGTAGTGGAAGCAGCTTCCGGGGTACCCTGGGCAGGGGGCCGCGGCCGCCCTCCCCACGGGACTGGTACGGGAGTCCGCACCAGACTCCGCCTTGCGGGCCCCGGGCTAGGCCCAACTGGAGTAACCACTCTCCGCGGCTGGGCGGCAGCTTCTCGGGGACCCACTTCGGGTCTTCGTCCCCGGGCGGCTACCCAGGCTCCTACTCCAGGTCCCCTGTGGGATACCAGCATCAGTTCGGCTACTCCCCAGGGCAGCAGCAGACCCACCCCCAGGGTTCTCCAAGGACATCTACACCATTTGGATCAGGGCGTGGTAGAGAAAAAAGAATGTCTAATGAGTTGGAAAGTTATTTTAAGCCTTCAATGCTTGAAGACCCTTGGGCTGGCCTAGAACCAGTGTCTGTAGTGGATATAAGCCAACAGTACAGCAATACGCAAACATTCACAAGCGAAAAAGGAAGATACTTTTCTTAACTTTTCTGAAATTCAACTGGAAGCTTCATGTGTCAGGAGCATCTTGGACAGAACTTTACACAACTTGTGTAAATGAGTTGAACCCAAAGATGCCTGTGCTACGTGGTGGTGGCATACACCTTCAACGCCAGCACTGGGAGGCAGGCAGGCGGATCTGAGTGTGAGGCCAGCCTGGTCTACAGAGTGTGTTTCAGGACAGCCAGGGCTACACAGAGTAACCCTGTCTCAAAAAAAGAAAGAAGATGCCTGTGATCAAGGGATCACAACTATTTAATCTTTCTCCCATTTTACAAAAGAAACCAATGGTAAAATTTGTTTTCCAAAATGGGCTCAACAGTATTTCAAGTCCCATATACTCTTGCAGAATTCTGCCACTTCCCTATCAAGAAGATGTGTCGTTTTGAACTTTATCAGACATTTCTTACTGTCCTGATTAAAGGAGTATGATGAAGTTTATTTTTATTATGAGTGAAACATTTCATACAGACTGTTACACTTGCATATGGAAATGTTCAGAATCCAGATGTTTTGACCAGTAAAGGAGATGGCAGTGTTTGTTTAAAAAAAAAAGAGAGAGAGAAAGAAAGACAAAGAGAGAGAGAGAGGGAGAGAGAGAAAGAAAGAAAGAAAGAAAGAAAGAAAGAAAGAAAGAAAGAAAGAAAGAAAGAAAGAAAGAAAGAAAGAAAGAAAGAAAGAAAGAACCAGACTGGTTAACTGATCTTCTGGATATTTAATAACCTTTCTTGAAGGCTATTCTAGTGTGGTCAGAAGGACTATAAAAGAGAATATTTTCTCCATTGCTTTCTAAAATCAGTGATATCTTAGGAGACTGTGGGTAATCTCTATAAATGTTCTACAACATTTATAGTAGAAGTGTGGGAATTCACCTGTTCTCTTTTTAGAAGGGGGACATGGGGACCTCCCTCAATAAATTTTAAACAGAGATCAGCCTATAATTAGTAAAGTCAAAACAGAGAAAATATTTACTCAGTAATTTGAGGGAAAGGGATAGCAGACAAAGGAAGACCTTTGACTAATCCTCACAGAGATAGACAACTGGTAAAAAAAAAAAAAAAAATGGCTCAAGGAGTCAGAGATTCCTCTCAAGCCCAAGTGACCCCAGAAAACTATATATTCAATTGGTCTTAACAGTACAAAAACAAACAATACTTTTGGCCACAGATAGTCTTGAGCACCCAGCAGGAAAGAAAACATTAATGTGATATATATGTTTCTTTAAAAACCAGCAGACTGCAATCCTCAGATATTATACTTAACCATATAAAAAGCAGTTTGGACTTTTATTTCTCACTAATGATTCTCTTCCTAATAAGAGCCACACAGCTCTACACTCTCCATCCACATCTGAGAAATAAGCTTATCTGTTTAAACACTAAAATCAAATCTAAAAGCTGTAATCAGCAAAGATGGAAACCTATCTGTTTCTGGAAGATCACTTCTCACCGCTATGTGTCCATCTGTACTGTCACCATCCCATTTGTTCAATAAAGGAGGCTGCTAGATACTCTGTCCTCAAACTCACATGCTTGAGAAATTATTCAGGATAACCAAATGGTGTCCTCAGGATTTGCTAAACAGTCCTATAAAACGACATAATAGGATGGCATGTCTCTTAGTATGTCATTTAAGATGCTGACTTTAATTCCTCCTATAAAGCTTACAGGTTTTCTTATGCAGGAGTCTGATGTGACAAACAGTGGGTTTCAGTTACCTTATCTTTCTACAAAACTCTGGTACACGGTTCTTTTAAATTTCCTCTCACAAAAAATTATTAATATTGATGTTAAAATTTTTCCTCATTAACTTTTTTCTGTAATGTTCTCTATAATATGTACATATAATCCCTTCCTCATGTAGCACAATCAAAAATGTATTTTATCATCAAAATTCTGACTTATGTTCTAGATCTTGCTGCCCCTTTCCACATTACCACTTTTGATATCTCTAAGCAGTTAAGAAACATCTGAGCCCACAAACTCCTAAAAAAAATTCTGATGATTTCTTAAAATGGAAATAATGAGCCATCTAACCCATCCCTCTTCGTGACAGTCTGGACATTCTTTTTTAGAATTCAGAACTAAAATATCTGGCCTGAAGGTCTCCTTGTACCAGTTAACGTCTCTGTTTTACCACCTCTCAGAAAAACCTTATAGAATTTTTAGATAAGCTTAATACCCTTCAAGACTAACTTTTTCTTTTGATTGTTGTGTAGTACTTTAAAATTAAATAGGACTAATCTGAATACTGCTAAGAATGGAATTTTTGCCCTCCATGAATAATGCTGCTTCCTTCTCAACAAATCCAAAGGGTTTCAAAATGGGAATCAAAGACACAGGGAACCAGATTTAAAAATCAGTAACATGACTCCTTCTATGAATGGATTTTTGATTTCCACCCACACAAGCTCCTCCCCTTTGTCACTCTTTTTTGGATTGTCCTTTAAACATTTTACTTATCAGACACACCTTTAAAGTAAACAGATTCCCTCAATACCTAAACAGAAATGTAACTTGGAAACTCTCCTTATGGATCTCACCCTACAATAGCTCCATCCATTCATGAGTCATCTGCTAGAAAACATTTGACACTGTAGGGGATTTCATGCTGCAAGGGACCTTCATACATTTCACCCCAGATCAAATGCATTTCCTTTCATCAGTCCTCTATGTTCTCCTATTCCCTTCCTTGCATACTCCGTAGCTCCCTGTTGCTTCTGCTGCTTACTTGATTGCTGCACATCTGGCAGTGTAGCTAGTCACTATATTTATTAATAGCTGCACCTGAAAGGAGAAAATTTATTCTTGATCTTTTTATCTCAATTGCACTATAACCCTTTGCTTCATTCACTATCACCCGTACTTTGCCCCCATTAGCATGTACGTTCATCTCTAAATTTTCAAAGTGAAATATGTACTACACAAGACACAGCCCCTATTCCTGTTCCCCCTTTACACCTAATCAAGATTCTTCTATTGATTCTACTTTTGCATCTCTCCTTAATCTTTTCACAGGAGAGATGGATATCTCTGTTAAATATAACTCACCAGTTCTTAAAGGTTTCTATTTCCACTTACTCACCAAACTGTTGGGTCTATCTGCCCATTGATGTCCAGTCCTTTTGGTGACTACCTCTTCCAGACTGCAGGGGAACTAGCCTGAAAATGGCCTCTTTTATCCCAAATCTTCTTCCTTTGCCATTC
Organism: Chionomys nivalis; assembly: GCF_950005125.1. Taxonomy (NCBI): domain Eukaryota; kingdom Metazoa; phylum Chordata; class Mammalia; order Rodentia; family Cricetidae; genus Chionomys; species Chionomys nivalis. The sequence continues at coordinate 82,990,271 of NC_080086.1, forward strand.
TTGAAAACCCAAGATACCCATACCACATGTGCAGTCTTCACTTCCTTGGAATGATTGCTGCCCTTCAGTTGTTCTAATAAAATAACAGTTCTGATCCCATAGATGAAGTTTTTATTTCAACATTGCTTCCATCAATTCAGATCTAACATTAGAAAAGCTTAGAGATTGGGAATCAGAGGCAGAGACACAGAAGGAGAGTATGAAAATGGAAGGGAAGAAAGAAGGGAGAAAGAAGAGGAAGAAAGAGAAAAGAGGGATAATTAAAGGTCACTAAACTAAGAATAATCGGGTGGAAGTTTGCATTTGATATTATTTATAACTGTTAATCTTCATGGTCACAATGTCTGAACTTAAAATCCTCCCAAAATAAACATCCAGAAATGATTAAAGAATGTATTTCCAGTGGGCATTATATGAAAGAGAAAATTCCACCCCAAATGTGGGTGCTTTTACTCATGGATTTAAGTACAACTGAACAAAAGGGGGGGAGGTAATACACACAATTCATTTATTTAAGTCTTTCTGTATAGCTAAGAGACCTGAGCCTATTCCTAACACACAAGGGAAATATCAGGCACAGTGGTACATACAGATAATTCCATTCTGAGGAAGAGGAGGGAGGTGGTTCCTTGGGAGTTGCTGGCCATACACCCTGCCCAGATGTGTAATTTCTAGGTAAAACAGAAAGACCTTGTCTCAAAAAATAAACTATAAATTATCCAAATCAATGACACATAGAATTAGATTTAGCCTGCATACACACACACATACACACACACACACACACACACACACTTTACCCATATACATTTATGCAGGTAAGCAAGAACACACAACACACAAGCAAAGGGAGAAAAGGTGGGTAGCACGCCAGAGTTTACCTTTCCCTCCTTCCAGATGTGCCTAGATTTGAGCAAATTCTCAATGCCACAGCAGGAACTTCTAGATACCACAATGATGATCTGCATCCTTTGAATTATAACCCAAAATAAATATTGCCTCCATTAAGATGCCCATTGCCTGGTATTCGGTGACAGGAAAGAGACTACTAACCGAGAACATCTGTAGTTTAAACAAGATTAATTGCAGTCTGTGATATGATCTCAAAAGTGAAAATGAGTGTGGCAGTGGAAAGGAACTTAGGGTTAACTGGCTTCCCTGGAAAATGATAAAAGGCTGTTTCAAGCTCTTCCAAGTGAAATATGTCAAAAACAAAATAGGAGACTGTTGAGGCTATAGAAATTGCAAAAGGAAATATAAGTGCATGTTTTGGGGGAAATAAACCCCAAAAGCCACCAAAATTGAACACTGACAGCTTCAGTAGGAACTGAGGTTGTGTGACAGACAGTATCTGCAGGTTTCTATAAGAGGATATATCACTTTTAGCAGTAAATTATTCTTTTTCTCACTTAAGTAATTTGCAGCAGCATGTGAATGCATGCCATCAATTGTCAGGTTGCAATCTGTTCTATAGCCACTGCTGATGAACCTGTGTGGCACTCCAGAAATAAGGGTTTGACTTCTGAAATAAGGAGCTTCCCAAAACTTCTTCTTGTACTAGTTCATATAGCTATCAATATTTATGCTGCTTCTGCAAGTGATAGTGACATTTCCCCCTGTGGCCATGTATAGGAATGCTGGGGACTTGGTGAAAGTTGTTTCTGTCCTGGAATCTCTTTATAGAAGTAAAATAAGAAAAACAAATCAAATGTGCCATGTTTATACAGGATAAAGACTCAGTTTCCCTGGAAACTGTAAAATTTAATGGAGATTATGAACACTTAACAAATGTCATAAAAAAGAAAACCTGTTTCCCTTACCAGATATCTACAGGAAGAGGAGTTGAGAGTGGGAAAGCATGGCCATAGCCTTGGGTGCTAGCCAGTTTCCTACTCAGCTTGCCAGTATGCATTATATATCAATGGAGAGTCTGAGATAGTTATGGGGGATGCAAATTATATTGACTATGAATTGGGTAGGGAGGCAGATTTGAATGGACAATGTAAATCTTCTCATAGAGTTTGTGCCTGGTGATTTCTTCACAACTAGACTGATTCTAACAATGCCAGGTTTAAAACGTTAACCCCTAAGCTTTTATGTTTCATCTCCTCTAATCTTCTGTATGAGATTCTGTGTTTCAAGATTCAGTGTAACACTGACCAGATAGAGGGAGAGTCCACAGTGATATCATTGATATTGTCCCTATTTTCCCTACAACATCCTATTATTTGTGATAGAAGGGAGTTAAGAAAGTCAACTCATTTACATGACTTCTGTCTTTATACTAAATATTCTGATTATCTGTTCAACTTTTAGATATTCATACACTACTGAAAATTCATCACACTGATTTGGAATACAACTGTCTAATAGAGGTCATGCTTTACATTTTATTTTCTTTGAAATAAGTGAGCAAATTAGTGCATTGCCTGTGTAACTGGTGAGAGTTGTTTTTTGTACAAAGTATTTTCAGTTTAGTATAGATCTGTCTTTTCATATGCTACATTCAGGATTTGAAAGTAGTGGAAATGATAAAGTTACACAAGATATATATATATATATATATATATAGATATATATATATATATAATCTTTATGAATATATACTTAGATTATGTTTATTTATAAAACAAAATAGATAAACTCTATGTTAAATAAACCAATGTATTTACCAAAGTATATGTGAAAACAGGTAAACAAGGAATTCCAAAGGAAACAAAATGTGCATGTGATTCCAAAAAGCAATAGGGATGATTTCTGATCCCACTGCCCATGCCCCACAGTTTGCCCTAGCCATAAAACTGTCACCCACATTCAGAGAGTCTAGTTTGGTTCTAAGATGATTCTTTCACTGTCGGATTGAAGTTAGTGGGCTCCCATTAGCTCACATAAATTGTTTCAGTGGACATCCCCATCATGGTCTTGATCACTTTGTTCATATTCTCACTCCTCCCATACTGGCTTTTTGGAACCCATTCTCTCTGGAGGGATACATTGTTCAGGCTAGATATAATGGGAAGGGCCTCGGTCCTGCCTCAAAGCAATGTGCTAGACTGTGTTGAGTCCCCATGGGAAGTTTTATCCTCTCTGAGTAGTGGATGATGGCTAGGGTGGATGAACGGTGAAGAGAATTGGGGAGAGGGAAGAGGGTGGGAACTGGGATTGGTATGTAAAATGAGAAAAGATAGTTTTTTAATAAATAAACTATTTACAAATATACTTGTGAACAAACACACATATATTTATAGATATATTATCACATATATACATTTATATGTACATGAATACGTAAAGAAAAAGTAAAATACAATTTGAAATTTTAAGTACTAAAATTAATATCAAACAGAAATGGTTCACAGTAGAAAATAACTCTCTGTAGAAAATTTAAATAAAACACATCAAGATTACACCTAACTGTATATGAAATAATCTATTAATAAAGATTTGATAGAGTTTAAGTGAATAATTCAATATAATGTTCTAAAAGAATGACTATGTAGAAAGAAATGGTTAATATACCTATAAGTGCTTATATTCTGTAACAAATGTGGTTTTTCTTAAAACCCAGAACTAAATCAGATAAAAGCACACAAGGGTAAATGGGATAAAAAAAAAATCAGAGGATGCAAATGATAATGAATTGAGTTTATGTGACTTACTGACCTAATCCCAAATATATAAGAGTAAATATTAAATATTTAGACTGCAAAAATAAAAAAGTAAGTCTAAAGCATAATATAGCCTGTGAATATAGTGATAGATTACAACCTGGAATACAGAGCATGTAAATTATATAATCAAAAAGAAACTTCTTTTTACAGTGTTGAGAACAATCAAATACAAAATGAATAAAACCATACCATGAAAAATATAAACAGTCTAATCAAAACATAGAAAAAATAGGCATGAATAATTTGCTGAAGAAAACATAGAGAGATCATAAACATATTGATGGCTCAGTGGTTAAGAGCATTGCCTACTCTTCCAAATGTCCTGAGTTCAATTCCCAGCAACCACATGGTGGCTCACAAACATCTGTAAAGAGGTCTGGCACCCTCTTCTGGCCTTCAGGCATACACACAGACAGAATATTGTATACATAATAAATAAATAAATAAATAAATAAGTATTTAAAAATAAATAAATAAAATGTTAGAAATCATTAATTGGTATAGAAAGTCATGTTAAATTTATACACGGGTATGGAATTATGCGATTTAAAATACAGTGTTATGCTCCTGAATGTAACAATTGAAGAGAAGTGGATAAATGATGTTGTTATTCAGATGATGAAGTGATAGCACAAAAAAGTAACTTGCAAAATCTTTCTACCACTAAAGGAAGAGGTGTTGCACAATTCAGTTTAAAAATGTCTTGGACATTTTTTCAGAGAAAGTAAGACTCATTTTCACAATAAGAATGGTTCATAAAGATTTATTTCAGAACAATCTAGATGTCTCTCAACTGATGAATGGATTTTAAAAAATGTGGTACATTTAAATAATGGATCATTCCTCTGTTGTTTCAGGTTAATGGGTGGGTAAAAAAAAAGTCATCCCTAGTGAGCTAACTCAGACCCACCAAACAGTGGGAACAGAGACTGTCTCCAACTCTTGTACTGATATTAGGGACCCTACTCCTCAAGCTGGGTCACCTTGTCAAGTCTTAATATGTGGGGAAATGCTCAGTCTTGCTGCAACTTGATATCCCATATTTTGTTTATATCTTTGGGAGACTTGCCCTTTCCTAAACAGAAACATTGGAGGAGTGGATTGTGGGCTAGGAACAGACGGGGTGTGAAATGACTGGAGGAGAGGGAACAGAAGCTTCATTGGAGATGTAGCTGAGAAACTGTAGAAGCAGCTATCAATGAGCCGGCATGGGGCTGCATTAAGTTCATGCTGTGTTTGAAGTACGATTTTTTTGTGTGTGTGTTGGGGGGGGGGGACTCTAACAGAGAGACTGGAGATGTCTCTGACTATTTTGCCCACTCTTAGCACCTTTTCCCTTTTACTGGGTTACCTCATCCAGCTTTGATATTAAGGTTTGCATCTAGTCTTACTGCATCTTGTTATGCTGTTTTCAGTGGACATCCCTGAGAGGCCTGGTCTTTTCTGAAGGGAAATGGAGGAGCAGTGAATCCAGGTGAGTTGTAGGTGGAGGGGGCATGAGGAGGAGTGGATGGAGGGAAGGCTGTTTTGGGGGTGCATTGTGTGAAAGAAGAAAAAAGAATATGAGAAATAAGTGATTTGAAATCCAAAAGTCTTTTCTATATTACCCCATCTACATAATGACCTAAAGATTTTATTTCTGCAGGTTACTTGAATTTTGGTATTATTTATACACATTTTCAGTGTAGCTCTTCTAATAACCACAAATTGCTTTACAATCCATTCCTTATTTCTCCACAATGTGCGGAAATGTTCTGCTCACATTTCTACCAAGTAAAGGGAGGCTTAACTCTCTGTCTTAATCTTTTTTAACTATAGAGACTGCAACTCAGCAAATCATTTCTGTGAGGACCTTAAGTGATCAAATTTTTAAAAAATTTTCTCTCTTTATTTTCAAATGATTATACCCTGTTAAGAAAATGTCAAACACTTACAGGTAGGATCTATGTACCTTGCATACAACCTTCTCCTGTGTTGATATCTTCTATAATAAAATAAAAGAAACTGTGAATCCCTATGAGTCCTGCTTATTGATTCTGTGGGTCATGTTTTCTTAGTGTCCTGACCCCCTCTGCTCCTACAATCTTCCTATTTGCCTGATGTTTAGGTGTGTGTCTCTGCAGTTGCTCTCATCAGCAGTCAGAGAAAGCCTCTCTGGTGATGAATGGACTAGGCACCAATCTGTAAGTATAACATAATATTGTTAGAAATCCTTTTTGGAGGATGGGTCAGTCATGTTTGATTCTACCCTAGATCTCTGAGCCATCTAGTTTCTGGATTCTCATCATACAGTCAATGTCATGCATGGGATCCCTCTCCTATCTTTATCCCCAAGTTAGACCAGTCTTTGGTTGTGCATTCCTATGGACTCTGAGCCATCACACACCCCCTACCCTGACCCAGTATATCTTGCAGAAACAAAGGTGGATTAAAGGTTTTGTGGCTGGGTTGCTGTTCAAATACCACCACTGGAAGCCTTGCCTTGCTGCATAAGATAGCTGCTTTAGGTCTCATACCCTCCTTTTACTAGGAAAACTTCCTAGTGTCACTGTCATAGGTTCCAGAAGGTTTCCATTGCACTAAATTTACATATGCCCTCTGAATGCACCCATAGTACAGTAGTCTCTCTCTGTACACTCTCTCCCTCTGTCCTTACCTCTCCCACCAGATTCCTCCCATTTCCATGCTTACTCTCTTCACTCAGCTCACCCACAAAATTTATTCTATTTCCTCTTCCCAGAGAGACCCACGGGTCCATGCTAGAGCCCTCCTTGTTATTTAGCCTCTTGGGGTCTCTGATTTGGAGCATGATTATGCTTTACTTAGCAGCTAATATCCACTTAGAAATGAGTACATACCATGTTTGTCTTCCAGGGTCATTGTTGCCTCCCTTAGAATAATTTATAGTTCCATTCAATTGCTTGAAAATCTCCAGATGTCATATTTTCTTTTTTTTTTGTTTTATATTTACTTTATTTCACACGTATGAATGCATCACCTTCATGCATGTATGTCCACTATATGAGTGCCTGGTAGCCATGTTGGCCAGCAGAGGGAATCAAGTCCCTTGGAACTAGAATTATGGATGGTTTTTTTTTTAATTTATTTTTAAATTAATTTAAATTTCCACCTGCTCCCCGTTTCCCATTCCTCTCCCCTCCTCCCAAATATTGCCCCCTCCCCCCACTCCCCTCCCCCTATCCCCACTCCTCTTCTCCTCCCCCCACCCCATGCCCCCTCCCTCTCGATACTGAAGAGCAGTCCAAATTCTCTGCCCTGCGGGAAGACGAAGGTCTTCTATCTATGTCCAGGAAGGTGAGCGTCTAAACAGGCTAAGCTCCCACAAAGCCAGTTCATGTGTTAGGATCGAAACCTAGTGCCATTGTCCTTGAGTTCTCATCAGCCTTCATTGACCGCCATGCGATAATTTGTGATCCTAGAGAAGTTAAATAAGAAAGTGAACCCAAAGAAAATCATATAGTCATCCGCATGGAGAGGGGAAGTAGACAAGATTCCAGGGCAAAAACTGGGAACTTGCGGGTGAGGTGGCATGGGGCAAAGGGGAAATGGGATGAGAAACATGAGAAGGGGAGGATGGGAGGAGCTCGGGGGATTGGGATGGTTGGGATATAGGAAGGAAGGATACGGGAGCAGCGAAATATATATCCTATCTAAGGGAGCCATCTTAGGGTTGGCAAGAGACTTGACTCTAGAGGGGTTCGCAGGTGTCCAGGGAGATGTCCCCAGCTGGTACCTTGGGCAACTAAGGAGAGGGAACCTGAAATGACCCTATCCTATACTGATGAATATCTTGCATATCACCTTAGAACCTTCATCTGGCGATGGATCGAGATAGAGACAGAGTCTCACTTGGAGCAACGGTCTGAGCTCTTAAGGTCCAAATGAGGAGCAGAAGGAGGGAGAACATGAGCAAGGAAATCAGGACCACGAGGGATGCACCCACCCACTGTGACAGTGGAACTGATTTATTGGGAGCCCACCAACGCCAGCTGGTCTGGGACTGAATAAGCATGGGTTGAAACTGGACTCTCTGAGCATGGCGGTCAATGAAGGCTGATGAGAACTCAAGGACAATGGCACTAGGTTTTGATCCAGATGTCATATTTTCTAACAGCTAAGTAATTCTCCATTGTGTGAATATACCACATTTCTTTTATCTATTGTTCATTTGAGGGACAACTGGGCTGTTTCCAGTTTCTGGCTATTATGTGTAAAGCTGCTAAGAACATAGTTGAGGAAGTGTCCTTGTGGAAGAATGGAGTGTCCTTTGGGTACATGACCAAGTGGTATAGTTGGGTCTTGAGGTATATTGATTCCTAATTCTCTGAGTAATTATCATATTGATTTGCATACTGACTGAACAACTTTGCACTCCCACCAGCAATAAAGACATTTTCTCTTTATTCCATATCCTTTGCCAGAGCAACTATCACTGAGTTTTTGATATCAGGAATTTTGTCTTGCATTTCCCTGATTACTAAGGATATTCAACATTTCTTTGTTTCTCAGTCATTTCAGATTCCTCTATTGAGAATTTCCTCTTTAGACATGTACACCATTTTCAATTAGGTTGTTTATTTTATTGATGTTTAGTTTCATGAGTTCTTTATATATTTTGGATATTAATCTTTTATTGAACGTGGAATTGGTAAAATTATTTTCCATGATGGAGGGATTGTTTTGTTCTGTTGACAGTTTCCTTTGTCTTACAGGAGCTTTTTCAGTTTCATAAGGTTCCATTTATTAATATTCAATGTTGGTACCTGCACAATCATTGTGCTGTTTAGAAAGTTGTCTCCTGTGTCTATGCAGTCAACGTTCCTCTCTGCTTTCTCTTCTGTCAGGTTAAGTGTGTTTGATTTAATGTTGATGTCTTTGATATACTTAGACTTGAGTTTTGTGGAAGGTGATAAATATGGATTAATTTGCATTCTTCTACATGCAGACAACTATGTATATCTGCATCATTTGTTGAAGATACTTTTAAAAAAACCTCATGGTATTGACATAAAAACATATATGTTGATCAATGGAATGGAATTGAAAGTCCAGACATAAATCTACATACACATGGACACCTGATTTTTCATATACTATTTTTTAAATGAAAGTATGTTCAGGCACCCTCTTGATTATTGATAGGTGTCTTAGCTGGGGTCATCTGTGTGGTTTCTTGGGAATTTTTCTAGCACCAGATTTCTCTCTAACCCCATAACCCTCTATTAAGATATCTCTTTCATTATTCTCCCATTCTGTCATTGCCTCTACTTGACCATCTATTCCTTTATATTCTTATCACCCATGTCTTCCCCTCCACTGCAGCCCTAGCACCCAGTTTGCCCAGGAGATCTTATCTAATTCCTAGGTGAAGAATGCATCTCTCTTAGTGTCTTCCTTGTTACATAGCTTCTCTGGAACTGTGGATTGTAGTCTGATTATCCTTTGTTTAATATGTAGTATGCAGTCATAAGTGAATACTGCCCTCCCCCATAATCAGATTGGTGAATACCCCAACAGTCATCAAAGAACCTTCATCCTGTAACTGAAAAAGCAGATACAGTGAACTAAAATTGTGCACCAGACCCTACTCTATGAATCCAGTTAAAGAGAGGGAGGAGAGTATGTATAAGAAATGGAGATCAAGATCACGACAAGGAAATTTAGAGAGAGACAGAAGAATGAAGTTAATGGGAACTCAAGAACTCTAGACCAAAAGTTGTAGAGCCTCCATAGAACTGAAGTAGACACTCTGCATGTGGGAGGCAATTGTGTAGCTTCCTATCTGACAGGCCCCTGGCAGTGGGACCAGGAACTTTCTTTTGTGCATAAGTTGGAACCTATTCCCTGTGATGAAATGTCATGCTCAGTCATAATTCAGGGGGGAGGGGCTTGGTACTGCCTGAACTTAGTGAGCTAGGTTTTGTTGAGTCCACATGGGTGGCCTTACCCTATGGGAGGAGAGGATAGAGGTAGGCTTGGTAGAGCCAGAAGAAGGGTGGGAGGAAGAACTATGCTTGGAATGTAAAATTAAATTTAAAAAATAAAACATAAAATAAAAAGAAAGAAAATCAAGGCACAACATCTCTAAACTTACAGGATACAATGAAAGCAATGCTAAGAGGAAAATCACACCCTAGGTACCTTTATAAAAAATTATAGATATCTCATACTGACAACTTAGCACACCTGAAAGCTCCAGAATGAAAAGAAGAAAATGGTAGAAGAAACTGCTTGGTCATTCGGCTACCCAGCCCTGAAATAATCACTCTGAAACTGTATTAATTAAAACACTGCATGGGCATACTGAGAGGATTTAAGAGGCTAGTGAATAGCCACATGGCTGAACACCCCCTCTAGAACACCTCCCCAGCAGGACAAAACCCCAGGCCCCTCGCTGAACTCCCTTGGCTTTTCTAACCATCCAGCAAGGAGTTCCCTGTGTCAAAGCTCTCCCAAAACACAAACCCATCAAGTCTACTAGCCACACCCTGCCTACAAAACTGCCTATTCATCTGCAACCTCAGTGGAACTCTCAAATACAGCTTGCTCCAATACTGAGGGGACTTACAAGGTGAGTGAACAGCTACATAGTGGAATGTCCCACTCTCTAGGTCCTCCACAGTGGGACAAAACCTCGGCCCCTCACCCAACCTTCTTGGGTTTTCTACCAGCCAGCAGGGAGCTTATTATAGTTAGGTTCCCCAAAAACACAAACCCATCAATTGGAACCCTCAAACTACTAGGCACATGCCATCTAAAAGCTGAGAGCTTACTATAATACTGAGGGGACAAAGAGCTTACTACAACACTGAGGGGATTAAGAGAGAGGACCATGAGAGAGCAAACCAGGAGAGAAGACCAAGAGATCAGGCATATAGAGACCTCAGAGGCTTTCTGAGACAGACATTGATAGTACAGAGCAAACCAAGATAAACTCTCAAACACTAAGACAGCCACTGCAAAGATTGGACCAAGACACAAAGACACAGCAGGCCTCATTTGAAAGAAGATATGGGTAAGTGCCAATGCAAGAATTCCTTCATCAACCTAAAAAGCAACATGGTAACACCAGAACCCAGTGGTCACACAAAAGGAAGTCTTGATCATTCTAACACAGAAGAAGCAGAAGCAAAAGACTTTAAATGTAACTTTATGAAAATGATGTACACCTTTAAGAAGGAAATGAAAAACTTCCTTAAAGACATGGAGGAGAAAACAAACAAAAAAAGAAATTAATAAATCCCTCAAACAAACCCTCGCCCCCCAAAAAAACAAGAAAAAATAATCAAACAGGTGAAGAAAACAGTGCATGCATAACTTGAAGACTGAAATAGAGGTAATAAAGAAAACATAAACTGAAGGAATTTTGGATATGGAAAATTTGGGTAAACAAACAGGAACTACAGAGACAAGAAGAAAACTTTCCAAACCTAAAAAAGGATATCCCTATGGAGGTAGAAGATGCTTATAGAACAGCAAATAGACTGGATCGAAAAAATCCCCTCACCGTATAATAATCAAAACACAAAATATACAGAATAAAGAAAGAATATTAAGAGCTGCAAAGGAAAAACAGCAAGTAACATATAAAGGTAAACCTATCACAAATACACCTGACTTCTCAGTGGAAACCATGAAAGCCAGAAGGTCCTAGATAGATATGCTGCAGACTTCCAGAGACCATGGATGCAAGTCCAGACTACTATACCCAGCAAAGCTTTCATTCACCATCGATGAAGAAAACAAGATACTCCATGACAAAAACAGATTTAAACAATACATATCTATAAACCCAGCCCTACAGAAAGTACTAGAAGAAATAGAAGAAAAACCCCAACTCAAGGAAGCTAACTGTACCCACTGAAACACAGGCATCTGATAACCCCCCACCAGCATAACCCAAATAAAGAAAACACAAAAATGCTACTACCAAAAAGTATCAGGAATTAACAACCACTGGTCAATAATATCACTTAATATCAATGGAATAAATTCACCTATAAAAAGAAACGGGCTAAGAGAATGGATATGGAAACAGGATCTAGCCTTCTGTTGTATGCAAGAAACACACCTCAACCTCAAAGAGAGACACTACCTTAGAATAAAGGGTTGGGAAAATATTTACCAAACAAATGGACTTAAGAAACAATTGGGTATAGCTATCCTAATATCTAACAAATTTATTTCAAACTAAAATCAGTCAGAAGAGATGGCAAAGGACAGTTTATACTCATAATGGAAACAGTTCATCAAGATGCAGTCTCAATCCTGAATATCTATGCCCCTAATACAAGAGCACCCACATATGTAAAAGAAATATTACTCAATCTTAATCGCACATCAAACCCCACAAACTAAGAGTAGGAGACTTCAACATTCCAATCTCACCAATGGACAGGTCAACCAGACAGAAACTTAACATGGAAAAAAGTGAACTAAGAGTTTTCATGAATCAAATGGACTTAACAGACATCCCTAAAACATTCCACCCAAACACAAAAGAATATACTTTCTTATCAGCACCTCATGGAACCTTCTCTAAAATTGATCACATACTGTGTAACCAAGCAAACCTTCACAGATAAAAAAAATTGGAGTAATTCCTGGATCTTATCAGATCACCAAGGATTAAAGTTAGAATTTAACAACAATACTACTCTCAGAAACCCTAGAAACTCATCAAAATTGAACAGTCAACTATTGAACTGCCACTTGGACAAGGAAGAAACAAAGAAAGAAATTAAAGTCTTCCCTGAATTCAATGAAAATGAAGGCACAATATTGATGTAGGTGGGTCTTATTTCTATGTGTTGCTTTCATTGGTTAATTAACAAAGAAACTGGTTGGCCTGATAGGTCAGAACATAGGTGGATGGAGTAGACAGAACAGAATGCTGGGAAGAAGGGAAGTGATGCAGATACGATAGCTCTCCTTTCCGAGATGGACACAGGTTAGAATCTTCCCAGTAAGCTACCACTTCATGGTGCTACACAGATTATTAAAAATGGGTTAATTAAGGTGTGAGAGTTAGCCAAGAAGAGGCTAGAACTAATGGGCCAGGCAGTGTTTAAAAGAATACAATTTGTGTGTTGTTATTTCCGGGGATAAGCTAGCCATGAGGGAGCAGGGTGGGATGAAAAGCAGGCCTGCCTGCAGCTCATCACTACACAATATATCCAAACCTATAGGACACTATAAAAGCAGTGCTAAGAGGAAAGTTCATAGTACTAAATGCCCACATAAAGAAAAAAGAAGAAAGCTCACATTAGTGACTTAACAACACACCTGAAAGCTCTATAAAGAAGGAAGCAGATCCACCCAGGAGGGGGAGAAGACTGGAAGTAATCAAATTGAGGGCTGAAATCAACAAAATAGAAACAAAAAAAAATACAAAGAATCAATGAAACAAAGAGTTGGTTCTTTGAGAAAATCAACAGGATTGACAAACTCTTATCCAAACTAATCAAAAGGCAGAGAGGGAACATTCAAATTAAGAAAATCAGAAATGAAAGGGGGGACATAACAAGAGACACTGAGGAAATACAGTGAATCATTAAGCCATACTACAAAAACCTGTACTCCACAAAACTGGAAAATATAAATGAAATGGACAATTTCTTAGTTAGATACCATATTAAATCAAAACCAGGTGAGCAATTTAAATAGACCTATAGGCTGCGAGGAAATAGAAGCTGTCATTAAAAATATCCCAACAAATAAAAGCTCAGGACCCGATGGTATTAGTGCAGAAATCTATCAGAACTTGCAAAAAGAGCTAACACCTATACTCCTCAAAGTGTTCCACATAATAAAAATAGAAGAGGCATTGCCAAACTCTTTTTATGTGGCTACAGTTAGACTTATACCAAAACCACACAAAGACAGGTAACATATAACCTCCTACCAGCAAAAACCAAAGAAGAGAAACAAATACACTACCACCCAAAATACCAGTAATTAACAACCACTGGTCATTAATGTATTTTAAAATCAATGAACTCAATTCACCTATAAAAAGATACAGGCTAAGAAAATGCATATAAAAGAGGATCCAGTGTTCTACTGTATACAAGTAACACACCTCGACCTCAAAGATAGATATTACCTCAGAGAACAAGGTTGGGAAAAGATTTTCCAATCAAATAAACCTAAGAAACAAGTAGGTGTAGCTATCCTAATATCTAACAAAATAGATTTCAAACTAAAATCAATCAAAGGAGATGGAGAAGGAAACTTTACACTCATGACAGGAACAATCCATCAAGATTAAGTCTCAATCCTGAACACATATGACCCTAATACAAGAGCACCTACATATGTAAAAGAAACATTACTAAAGCTTGAATCAAATATCAACCCCACACACTAATAGTAGGAGATTTTAAGACTCCACAATCGCCAATGGACAGGTCAACCAGACAGAACTTAACAGAGAAAAAGAAGACTAACATGTCATGAATCAAATGGACTTAACAGCCATCTATAGAACATTTCATCCAAACACAAAAGAATATACTTTCTTCTCAGGACCTCATATAACCTTCTCTAAAATTGACCACATACTTGGTAACAAAACAAACCTCCACAGATACAAAAAAAATGGAGTAACCCCCTGAATCTTATCTAATCATTGTGGTTTAAAGTTAGAATTTCACAATAACACTACTCTCAGAAAACCTACAAACTCATGGAAATTGAATAGTAATGTTATAGAAGGCTGCTTGTTCATTCAAAGCTATTTAGACCTGAAATAATCCCAGAGAACCTATACTATTTAAATCAATGCTTAGTCAATCACTTATGCATATTGCTAGCTAGTTCTGACATCTATAATTAACCAATTTCCATTATTTTATTTTATTTTGCCATGGCCTACTGGCAAAGTTCTGGCTGGCAACTTTCATATTTCTTTTCTGGTAGCTTCATGGTCTCTCCTGATTCTTCCTTCTTTTTCCCCAGAATTCAGCTTAGTTTTCCCCATCTAGCCCTGTTCTGCCCTGCTATAGGTCTTAAGCATTTTCTTTATTCATTAACCAATAAAAGAAACACATATACAGAAGGACTTTGTTTACCATTGTTGCTCCAATGTGTGACAGTTAAATCACATAAAACCCTCAAAAGCTTGAAAAAAACTTCTAGAAACAAACAACAAAAAAGACCAGAGTTTAACCCAGCTTCTTGCTCTGTTTGATGGCTGGTGGCTCTTTTAAGAGAGGTTTTCCTTATTCAGTGATACTAGCAAAAAAATAAAAAATAAAAAAATAAAAAAAGCCCTACACAGTATCAAAGTAACAGCTTCCTGGTTCACCAGCAAAAAAAGATCTGATTCTTTTGGGAGGTTCAGCTACAGAGCACTTAAATGGGATTTGTGGGATCAGGTGCAAGTATGCCCAATTGGGGTTAGGAGGAAAGTGGCTGAGACCACTTGCAGACCTAATCCCATTGCCTACCCAGGCAGGAGAGCATGGTGGATTTCTACCACAATACACAAAGATATCTCCAACCAGAGCTCTGCATAGCATATTTAGTTATTACTCAGATATAAAAAGGTTTTATGTGTTGCATATTTCTTCTCAGAGTTAAAGTGGTAAATGCGGCACCTACCTGGTAATCCCAGAGCTGGCAGTAATGTAGCTTCATCATTTAAAAGGCAGAGAGAGGAGAATCTGAATGTGGTTAACAGTTGTATGGCTGTAGCAGACTGAGCAGCCAGTGGCAGTGGCACTAGGATTTGTCTCTACTGCATATAATGGCTTTTGAGGATCCTATTGCCTTTGAATATATACCTTGCTCAACCTAGATATAGTAGGAAGGGCCTTGGACTTTCTACAGGGGAGGGTGCCTTGCCCTCTTTTAGTATTGGAGGTGTTGTGGTGGGAGGGTATGTGGAGAGAGTGGGAGGAAGGGAAGTAGTGGGAATTTGGTTTGTTATTCTTTTAAAGGTAAGAAAATTTTTTAAAAAGAGGAGGAGAGAGGAGTATCCAGCACTTAGGGCCCCTGAAACCAAGTGCTTACCATTTTAAAAGCTCTCCAGGAGGATTATAGATACACAACAGGACAGATTAAGATGTAAAAGAATTCTAAATGAGTGACAGTATGTATTAAAATGTATGTATGCTTGTGACAGAGAAGAAAAACAAAACAAGACTACAAACACCTTATGTATATTATTGTGTTTTCTTTGAACTTTTTGACTGTTAAAGAGCTACATAATAAGAAGCATTTCATCATATACACAGCTAAGTTAAACAAACATAAAGGTATCTTGATTTCAGAATTTGAGTCTAAGGATATGTTATTTTGGAAAAGAGGTTCTTCTTTGTGTCCACGGAGGATGAGAACCTGTGGAATTCTTCCAGACTAATGTAGTTTGATTGACCAAGACCCCATGAAAGGTTGCAGTGAACACCCCCAAAAATACTTAGTCCAACAAAAAGCAGGAATCAGTTTGGAGAGAAATATCTCCAAATTCCCAAAAGGATTGTTTATAAATGTTTGTTTATATTTAAGGGGGATATAATATAGATATGAATAATTTGCATTGGCATGTATCTTGGTATATTGATACAAAATTTAGGTCAATCTTATTATATGTGTATTTCTGCTGTTTATTAAGGTATTCTGTTTGTGTAGCTCATTTAAAACTGTAATATATAAAAACTACTAGCCACACCACACCCCCAAACCTGCATATCCTCCAACAACTTTGGTGGAACTCTGAAACAAAGCTTGCTCAAATACTGAGGAGATATAAGAGGTGAGTGAACAGTCACATGGTGGCAGAATGCCCCACTCCCTAGGACCTCCCCAGTACAACAAAACTCTGGGTCCCTCTCCCAACTCCCTCAACATTTCTAGCCAGCCATCTGGAAGTTTCCTGTGGCTAGGAACCTCCAAACCCAAATTCATACAGCTGCCATACAAACTACTAGTCACACCCCACACTGCCTATCCTCCTGCAGCATTGGTGGAACACTGAAACACAACTTGCTCCAATACTGAGAGGACATAAGAAGAAAAGGGAGCTTTCTACAACAGTGAGGAGATTAAGAGAGAGCAAACAAAGAAAGAAGACAAAGAGAGCAGGCTTATAGAGACCTCAGAAAGATTCTGAGACAGACATTGATAGTACAGAGCAGAGCAAGCAAAACTCCCCAAAACTCACACAGCCACAGCAAGGTTTGCAGCAAGAAGCAAAGACACTGCTGGCCCCATTTGAAGGAAGATATGGGTAGGCACCAATGCAAGCATTCCTATAGCAAACTAAAAAGCAGCTTGGTAACACCAAAACCAAGAGGTTACACAATAGGAAGACTTGATCATCCTAACTCAGAAGAAGAACAAGAAAACAACATTAAATGTAACTTTATGAAAATGATGGACACTTTTAAAGAGGAAATGAAAAGTTCCCTTAAAGAAATGGAGGAAAATACAAACAAAAAAAATTAAAATAAATTGATAAAACCCTAAAAGAAAACCAAGAAAAAACAATCAAACAGGTGAAGGAAAGAGTTCAAGACTTGATACCTGAAACAGAGATATTAAAGAAAACAGAAACTGAAGGAATTCTGAACATGGACAATCTGAGTAAACAAACAGGAACTACAGAGACAAGTATAACCAACAAAGTACAAGAGATAGAAGAAAGAATTGCAGGTACTAAAGATGCTATAGAGGAAAAAGACCCATTGGTCAAAAAAACATTAAATCCAACAAATTCTTAACACAAAATATCCAGGAAATTTGGGACACCATTAAAAAAACAAACCTAAGAATAATAGGGGTAGAAAAGGGAGAAGAATTTCAGCTCTAAGACACAGAAAATATTAGAAATCATAGGAGAATTTCCCAATCTAAAGAAGGATATCCCTATGAAGATACAAGAAGCTTAAAGAAAACCAAGTAGACTGGATTAAAAAACATCCCCTCACCATATAATAATCAGAACACAAAACATAAAAAATAAAGAAAGAATATTAAGAGCTGCAAAAGAAAATGTTCAAGTAACATATAAATGCAAATCTTTCAGAATTACACCTGACTTCTCAGTGGAAACCATGTAGAGCCAGAAGGTCTTAGATAGATGTGCTGCAGACACTAAGAGACCATGGATGCAAGCCCAGACTACTATACCCAGCAAAACATTCATTCACCATTGATGGAGAAAAAAAAGATATTCCACGACCAAAAAAAAAAAAATCACCACGGATTAAAGTTAGAAGGCACCAACAATGCTACCCCCAGAAAGCTGACAAACTCATGGAAACTGAACAGTCAACTACTGAACCACACCTGGGTCAAGGAAGAAATTAAGAAAGAAATTAAAGTCTTCCTTGAATTTAATGAAAACAAAGAGACAACATACTCAAACCTATGGGACACGATGAAAGCAGTGCTAAGAGGAAAGTTCATAGCACTAAGTGCTCACTTAAAGAAAACAGAGAAAGCATACATTGGGGACTTAACAGCACACCTGAAAGCTCTAGAAAAAAAAGAAGCAGACACTCCCAGGAGGAGTAGAAGACTGGAAATAATCAAACTGAGGGCAGAAATCAACAAAATAGAAACACAGAAAACAGTCCAAAGAATCAATGAAACAAAAAGTTGGTTCTTGGAGAAAATCAACAAGATTGACAAACCCCTATCCAAACTAATTAAACGACAGAGAGAGAACACGCAAATAAATAAGATCAGAAATGAAAAGGGGGACATAACCACAGACACAGAGGAAATTCAGAGAATCAATAGATCTTACTACAAAAGCCTGTATGCCACAAAACTGGAAAATGCAAAAGAAATGGACACTTTTTTCGATAAGTGCCATATACCAAACCTAAACCAAGACCAGGTGAACGATCTAAATAGACCTGTTAGTCGCGAAGAATTAGAAACAGTTATCAAAAATCTCCCTTCCAAAAAAAGCCCAGGACCAGATGGTTTCAATGCAGAATTCTACCAGACCTTCCAAGAAGAGCTAATACCTATACTTCTTAATGTATTTCACAATATAGAAACAGAAGAGTCATTGCCAAATTCCTTTTATGAAGCTACAGTTACCCTGATACCAAAACCACACAAAGACCCATCCAAGAAAGAGAATTACAGGCCTATCTCACTCATGAACATCGACGCAAAAATTCTCAATAAATACAGGCAAACCGAATCCAAGAACACATCAGAAAAGTTATCCATTATGATCAAGTAGGCTTCATTCCAGAGATGCAGGGCTGGTTCAACATACGCAAATCTATCAATGTAATCAACCATATAAATAAACTGAAAGAAAAAAACCATATGATCATTTCATTAGATGCTGAAAAAGCATTCGACAAAATTCAACACCCCTTTATGATAAAGGTCTTGGAGAGATTAGGGATACAAGGGTCATACCTAAATATAATAAAAGCTATTTACAGCAAGCCGACAGCTAACATTAAATTAAATGGAGAAAAACTCAAAGCCATCCCACTAAAATCAGGAACACGACAAGGATGTCCACTCTCTCCATACCTCTTCAATATAGTGCTTGAAGTTCTAGCAATAGCAATAAGACAACATAAGGGGATCAAGGGGATCCATATTGGAAAGGAAGAAGTTAAGCTTTCATTATTTGCAGATGATATGATAGTATACATAAGCGACCCCAAAAACTCTACCAAAGAACTCCTACAGCTGATAAACACCTTTGGTAATGTGGCAGGTTACAAAATCAACTCCAAAAATCAGTTGCCTTCCTATACACTAAGGATAAGGAAGCAGAGAGGGAAATCAGAGAAGCATCACCTTTCACGATAGCCACAAATAGCATAAAATATCTTGGGGTAACTCTAACCAAGGAAGTGAAAGATCTATTTGGCAAGAACTTTAAGTCTTTGAAGAAAGAAATTGAAGAGGACACCAGAAAATGGAAGGACCTCCCTTGCTCTTGGATTGGGAGGATCAACATAGTAAAAATGGCAATTCTACCAAAAGCAATCTATAGATTCAACGCAATCCCCATCAAAATCCCATTAAAATTCTTCACAGATCTGGAGAAGACAATAATCAACTTTATATGGAAAAACAAAAAACTCAGGATAGCCAAAACAATCTTATACAATAAAGGATCGTCTGGAGGCATTACCATCCCTGACTTCAAACTCTATTACAGAGCTACAGTAATGAAAACAGCTTGGTACTGGCATAAAAACAGAGAAGTCGACCAATGGAATAGAATAGAAGACCCTGACTTTAGCCCACAAACCTATGAACACCCGATTTTCTATAAAGGAGCTAAAAGTATACAATGAAAAAAGAGAGTATCTTCAACAAATTGTGCTGGCAAAACTGGATGTCAATCTGTAGAAGAATGAAAATAGATCCATATCTATCACCATGCACAAAACTCAAGTCCAAATGGATTAAAGACCTCAATATCAGTCCAAACACACTGAACCTGATAGAAGAGAAAGTGGGAAGTACTCTACAACACATGGGCACAAGAGAACACTTCCTACGTATAACCCCAGCAGCACAAACACTAAGGACATCATTGAATAAATGGGACCTCCTGAGACTGAGAAGCTTCTGTAAAGCAAAGGACACTGTCACTAAGACAGAAAGGCAACCCACTGACTGGGAGAAGATCTTCACCAACCCCGCAACTGACAAAGGTCTGATATCCAAAATATATAAAGAACTCAAGAAATTAGACCGTAAAAGGTTAATCAATCCAATTATAAAATGGGGCACTGAGCTGAACAGAGACTTTTCAACAGAAGAAGTTCAAATGGCCAAAAGACACTTAAGAGCGTGCTCAACTTCCTTAGCAATCAGGGAAATGCAAATCAAGACAACATTAAGATACCATCTTACACCTGTCAGAATGGCTAAAATCAAAAACACCAATGATAGCCTCTGCTGGAGAGGTTGTGGAGATGGGGCACTCTCATCCATTGCTGGTGGGAATGCAAACTTGTGCAACCACTTTGGAAAGCAGTGTGGCGGTTTCTCAGGAAAGTCGGGATCAACCTACCTCTCGACCCAGCAATACCACTATTGGGAATATACCCAAGAGATGCCCAAACATACAACAAAAGTATATGCTCAACTATGTTCATAGCAGCATTATTTGTAATAGCCAGAACCTGGAAACAACCTAGATGTCCTTCAATGGAAGAATGGATGAAGAAAGTATGGAATATATACATATTAGAGTACTACTCAGCAGTAAAAAACAATGACTTCTTGAATTTTGCATACAAATGGACGGAAATAGAAAACACTATCCTGAGTGAGGTAAGCCAGACCCAAAAAGAGGAACATGGGATGTACTCACTCATATTTGGTTTCTAGGCATAAATAAAGGACATTGAGACTATAATTCGTGATTCTAGAGAAGCTAAATAAGAAGGTGAACCCAAAGAAAAACATATAAGCATCCTCCTGAATATTAACCTTCATCAGGCGATGAAAGAAGACAGAGACAGAGACCAACATTGGAGCGCTGGACTGAAGTCTCACGATCCAAAGGAGGAGCAGAAGGAGAGTGAGCACGAGCAAGGAACTCACGACCGCGAGGGGTGCACCCACACACTGAGGCAAAGGGGATGTTCTATCAGGAACTCACCAAGGCCAGCTGGCAGGGGTCTGAAAAAGCATGGGACAAAACCGGTCTCGCTGAACATAATGGACAATGAGGACTACTGAGAACTGAAGAACAATGGCAATGGGTTCTTGATCCTATTGCACGTAATGGCTTTGTGGGAGCCCAAGTAGTTTGGATGCTCACCTTAATAGACCTGGATGGAGGTGGGTGGTCCTTGGACCTCCCACAGGGCAGAGAAACCTGCTTGCTCTTTGGGCTGAGGAGGGAGGAAGACTTGATTGGGGGAGGGGGAGGGAATGGGAGGTGGTGGTGGGGAAGAGGCAGAAATCTTTAATAATTAAATAAATTAATTAATAAAAAAAGATCAAAAAAACCCACAGAAATTTAAACAATTCGTATCCACAAACCCAGTCTTACAGAAAGCACTAGAAGGAAAACCCCAACTCAAGGAAGCTAACAGCACTCACAAAAACATAGGCATCTGATAATCCCCACCAACATAACCCACAGAAGGAAAACATACAAACACTACTACTAAAATAAGAATTTACAACCATTGTTCATTAATATTGCTAAGTATCAATGGACTCAATAGACCTATAAAGACACAAACTAAGATGATGAATGCAAAAACAGAATCCAGATTTCTGCTGTATACAAGAAATGCACCTCAATGTCAAAGACAGTCACTACCTCAGTGAAAAGATTTGGGAAAATGATTTTCAATGAAATGGACCTAAAAAACAAGTGGGAGTAGCTATCCTCATATCTAACAAAATTGATTCTAAACTAAAATCACTCAGAAGAGATAGAGAAGGACACTTTACACTCATAAAAGGAACAATTTATCAAGATGAGGTCTCAATCCTGCATATCTATGCCACTAATACAAGAGCATCTACATATGCAAAAGAAACATAGCTAAAATTTAAATAGCAAATCAAATCCCACACAGTCATAGTAGGGGACTACAACACTCCACTCTTGCCAATGAACAGGTCAACCAGACAGAAACTTAACACAGAAATAAGGGAACTAGCATATTTTATGAAACAAATAGACTTAACAGCCATCTAGAGAACATTTCACCCAAACACAAAAGAATATACCTTCTTCTCAGCACCTCATAGAACCTTGCCAAAATTGACCACATACTTGGTAACAAAGCAAACCTCCACAGATTCAAAAACATTGGAGTAACCCACTGTGTGTTATTGGATCACCATGAATTAAAGCTATAATTTTATAACGTAGAAGCTACAAACTCATGAAAATTTAACAGTGAACTACTGAACCACCCTTGGGTCAAGGAAGAAATAGAGAAAGAAACTAAAGATTTTTTTGAATTCAATGAAAATGAAGGCATAACATATCCAAACTTATGGGATATCATGAAAGCAGTGCTAAGAGGAGTTCATAAAACTAAGTGCCCACATAATGAAAACAGAAAACTTACATTAGCAACTTAACAGTACACCTAAAAGCTCTAGAACAAAAAGAAGCAGACTCACTCAGTAGGAGTAGAAGACAAGAAATAATAAAACTGAGGGCTGAAATCAACAAAATAGAAACAAAAAATGCAAAGAATCAATGAAACAAAAACCTGATTCTTTGAAAATATCAACACAATAAACAAACCCTTATACAAACTAATCTAAAGGCACAGAGAGAACATCCAAAATAACAAAATCAGAAATGAAAAGGGGGACATAACAAGAGACACTGAGGAAATACAGTTACAATTAAAGTCATTTTCTTCTACGTCTTCTGGGTTAGGATGATCAAGTATATGTCCAAAGGATGCTCAATCATGCCACAAGGACCTGTGTTCAACTATGTTCAGAGTAGCATTGTTTGTTATAGCCAGAACCTGGAAACAACCTAAATGCCCCTCAACCCCCCCACAAAAAAAGGATAAGGAAAATGTGGTACATTTACAAAATGGAGTACTACACAGCAGAAAAGAATAATGATATCTTGAATTTTGCAGGCAAATGGATGGAGCTAGAAAACATTATTTTGATTGAGGTAACCCAGACACATAAATACAATTATCACATGTGCTCACTCATAAGTGGATTTTAAAGATAAAGCAAAGAAAACTAACCAACAAATCATAATTTCAGAGAACCTAGACAACAAAAAGGACCCTAAGAGAGACATACATAGATCTAATCTACCGGAAGTAGAAAATAGCAAGATTGCCTGAGGAAACTGGTAGAAAGGAAACCTTGGGAGATGGTTGAATGGGAGGAGAAAGTCATGGAGGAGAGCAGAGAAAAATGTAGAGCTCAATAAAAATCAATAGAAAAGAAGAAGAAAAAAGAATAGTACTCAACTTCCTATGGATAAACAAAATACCCAGGATGGCTAAAACAATCCTGTACAATGGAGGAATTTCTGCAAGCAACAACTTCCCTGACATCAAGCTCTATTATAGAGATATAGTAATGAAAACAGCTTGGTATTGTTATAAAAACTAAAGGATTGTCAAATGGAATGGAATCAAAGGCCAGGATATTAATCTACACATTTATGAACAACTGAGTTTTGACAAAAATGCTAAAAAAATATACAATTGAAAAAAGAAAGTATCTTCCGAAAATGGTACTGGCATAACTGGATGTCAATGAGTAGAGGAATGAGGAAAAGATCCATGTATATGCCTATGAACAAAACTTAAGGAAAAATGGATTAAAGACCTCATTATAGATTCTATCACACTGAACCTGATAGAAGAGAAAGTGGGAAGTAGCCTTCAATTAATGAACACAGAAGACCACATCATAAATATAACACCAGTAGCAGAGACACTGGTAGCAACAATAAATAAAGGAAACTCATAAAGCTCATAAGCATGTGTAAAGCAAAGGATACAATCAATAAGAGAAAAAGTCAACCTATTGAATGGGAAAGGATCTTCAACTGTCCCACATCAGATAGAGGACTGATCTCCAAAATATTTAAAGAACTAAAGAAACTATACAAAAAATTTCAAATAAACCAATTAAATAATGGGGTACAGAACTAAACCAAAAATTCTCAACAGAAGAATCTCAAATGGCCTGAAGACATTTAGGGAAGTGTTCAACATCTTTAGCCATCAGGGAAATGAAAATCAAAATAACTCTGAGCTACCATCTTACACCTGTCAGAATAGCTAAGATCAGAAATACCAATAACAGCTTATTCTGGAGTGGATTGCTGGTAGAAATACAAATTTGTACAACTACTTTGAAGATCAGTATGGTTGTTTCTTAGAAAATTGGAAATCATCCTACCTCAGGACCCAGCAATACCACTGTTGGGCATATGTCCAGGGGATGCTCAGTCATACTACAAGGACGTTTGTTCAACTATGTTCATAGCAGCATTAATTGTAATAGCCAGAAACTGGAAACAACCTAGATGACCCTCAACCAAAAAATGGATAAAAAAAATGTGTCACATGTATATATTAGAATACTATTCAGGGTTAAAAAAAACAAAACAATAACATCTTGAAATTTGCATGAAAATAGATGTAACAAGAAAAAAGCATTCCAAGTAAGGTAAACAAGACATAGAAAGAAGAACATGGTTTTGTACTCACTCATAAGTGGATACTAGCTGTAAATCAAAGAATATTGAGCCTAAAGTTCATGTTCCTAGAGAAACTAAATAACAAGGTGAACCTTAAGACAAACATACATAGAACCACCTGGACAAGGGAAATAGACAAGATCTCCTGAGAAAATTTGAAGCAAGGGAGTGGGGGAAGTAGGGAAGACAGAAGTGGAGAGGAGGGAACTAGGAGAGGGAGGTAGAGAACTTGAGGAAATGGAATAGTTGAGATGGAGAAAGGACAAAGAGATATTTTTATTGAGGGAGTTTTAGGGGGCTAGCAAGAAACCTGCCACTAGAGAAATTCTGAAGAATACACAAAATTTACTTCAGCTAAAACCATAAACAGTAGAGAAGAGAGTGCCCAAACTGACCTTGCTTTGTGGTCAGACTAACGAATAACTTAAATATCACTATAGAAACTTCATCCAGCAAGTGACAGAAACAGAAGCAGGGACCTACATCAGAGCATTGGACTGAGCTCCCAATGTCCAGTTAAAGAGTGGGAGGAGTGAGGATATACATAAAGGGTTGAATAACATGATGGGTGCACCTGAGCTAATGCGAGCTCACCCACTCCAGCCAGACAGGGAAGGAAACAACATAGGTCCAAACTAGTTCCTCTGAATGTTATTGACAGTTGTATGGCTGGGGCGGACTGTGCAGGGTCACTTGCAGTGGCACCAGTATTTATTGTTATTGTTTGTTCTGGCTTTTTTTGTTTTGTACTTTGCTCAGCCTAGATATAGCAGGGAGGGACTTTGACCTTCAAAAAAGCAATGTGCTTTACCCTCTCTGAGGATTGAAAGGTGAGTGGAGTGGGGATTAGGTGGAAAGAATGAGAGGAGTGGAGAGAGTGGGAACAGGATTGGTGTGTAAAATGAAAAAGATAGTTCATATTCTATTTTAAAAATCAAAAACATAAAACAAAACAGCTGTGATGTCCTTGGAGCCCTGCAATACATTCTACTACAGTGCTGAGGGGATCAGAGAGCCAGCAGGGAGTATTCCTGCTGCTGGGCTTTCCCCCAATCCTCCCTGCCCCCAAGCCTGCCTTTTTGCCTGTGAGATCCTTGGAAACCTGCAACAGAGCTTGCTCCAATACTGAGGGGACCTGAGAGAGGGCAGACCAAGAAAAAGTCCCAACTGCTCAGACAGCCATAGCAAAGATCGAACCAAGATGCCAAGACACTGGTGACCTCAATTGAAGGAAGAGATGTGTAGGCGCCAATGCAAGAATTTCTCCAACAGCCTAAAAAGTAATATGGTAACTCCAGAATTCAGCAGACACACAGCAGGAAGACTTGATTATCCTAAACCAGAAGAAGTAGAAGAAAACAACTTTAAATGTAACTTTATGAAAATGGGGGAAATCTTTAAAGAGGAAGCGAAAAACTCCCTTAAACAAATGAAAGAGAAGACAAACAAAAAGTTAGAAGAAATTAATAAATCTCTCAAAATACCCAAGAAAACCAAGGAAAAGCAATCAAACAGGTGAAGGAAACAGCTCAAGACCAAAATGGAGGTAATAAAAAAAAACCCACAAAACTAAGGGAAGGCTGCATATGGAAAATCTGGGTAAACAAGCAGGAACTACAGAGATAAGTATAACCAACAGAATACAAGAGATAGAAGAAAGAATCTCAGTTACTGAACATACTATAGAGGAAATAGACTCATTGGTCAAAGAAAACATTAAATCCAACAAAGTTTTAATGCAAAACATTCAGGAAATCTGGGACACCATGAAAAGAACAAACCTAAGAATAATATGGGTAGAAGAAGGAGAAGAACTCTGGCTCAAAGGCACAGAAAATATATTCAACAAAATTATAGAAGAAAACTTTCCCAACCTGAAGAAAGATATCCTTATGAAGGTACAAGAAGCTTACAGAACACCAAATAGACTGAATCAAAAAAATCCCCTCAACATATAATAATCAAAACACAAAACATACAGAAGAAAGAAAGAATGTTAAGGGCTGCAAAAGAAAATGTCAAGTAACATATAAAGGTAAACCTTTCAGAATTACACCTGACTTCTCAATGGAAACCATGAAAGCGAAAGGTCTTGGATAAATGAGCTGAAGACAATAAGAGACCATGGATGCAAGCCCAGACTACGATACCCAGCAAAGCTTTATTTCACCATAATCAATTGGGAAAACAAGATATTCCATGACCAAAACAGATTTAAACAATATGTATTCACAACCCAGCCTTACAGAAAGTAATAGAAGGAAAATCTCAACCCAAGGAAGCTAATAACACTCACAATAACACAGATATCAGATAACCTTCTACAAACACAACCCAAAAAAGGGAAACACACAAACACTACCACTAAAAATTACCAGAGTTAACAACCATTGTTCATTAATATCACTTAATATCAATGGACTCAATTGACTTATGATAAGACACAGGTTAAGAGAATGGAATAGAAAAACAGGATCCAGCTTTCTACTGTTTACAAGAGACACACCTCAACCTCAAAGATAGACACTACCTTAGAGTAAAGGGTTGGGATAAGGTTTTCAAATCAAATGGAGCTAAGGAACAATCAGGTTTGGCTATCCTAATATCTAACAAAATTTATTGCAAATTAAAATCAATCAGAAAAGATGGTGAAGGACACTTTATCCTTATAACAGGAACAATTCATCAAGATAAAGTCTCAATCCTGAATATCTATGCCCTTAATATAAGAGCACCCACATATGTAAAAGAAACTTTACTAAAACGTAAACTTCAATAAAACCCCACACACTAATAGTGGGAGATTTCAACACTCCTCTCTCACCAATGGACAGGTCAACCAGACAGAAACTTAACAGGAAAATAGGAGAGCTAAAAAATGTAATGAATCAAATGGACTTAACAGATATCTATAGAACATTCCACCCAAACAGAAAAGAATATACCTTCTTCTAAGCACCTCATGAAACCTTCTCTAAAATTTATCACATACTCAGTAACAAAGCAAACATCCACAGATACAAAAAAAAAAAATAATGGAGTAACCACCTGTGTCTAATAGGATCACCATAAAGTAAATTTAGAATTTAAAATACTACCCCCAGAAAGTCTATAAATTAATGAAAACTGAACAGTCAACTGTTGAACCACCCCTGGGTCAAGGAAGAAATAAAGAAAGAAATTAAAACCTTCTTTGAATTCAACAAAAATGAAGGCACAACATATCAAAACCTATGGGACACTATGAAAGCAGTGCTAAGAGAAAAGTTTACAGCACTAAGTGCCCACATAAAGAAAACAGAGAAAGCTCACATTAGTAAAACAGCACACCTGAAAGCTCTGAAAAAAAGGAAGCAGACTCACCCAGGAGGAGTAGAAGACTGGAAATAATAAAACTGAGGGTTGAAATCCATAAAATAGAAACAAAAAAAATGCAAAGAATCAATGAGACAAAGAGCTGGTTCTTTGAGAAAATCAACAGAATTGACAAACCCTTATTCAAACTAATCAAAAGACAGAGCGGGAACATTCAAATAAACAAAATCAGAAATGAAAAGGAAGACATAACAACCGACACTGAGGAAATTCAGAGAATCATTATGTTTTACTACAGAAGGCTGTTCTCCACAAAATTGGAAAATGTAAAAGAAATGGAAAACTTTTTAGATAAATACCATATGCCAAAATTAAATGAAGATTAGGTGAGCAATTTAAATAGACCTATAACTCACAAGGAAATAGAAGCTATCATCAAAAACCTCCCAACCAAAAAAACACAGGGTGGTATGGTTTTAGTGCAGAATTCTACCAGAACTTCCAAGACAAGCTAATACCTATATGTGTGTTCCACATAATAGAAAGAGAAAAGTCATTGTCAACCCCCTTTTATGAGGCTACAATTACCCTGATACCACAAGTGCACAAAGACTCAACCAAGAAAGAGAATGACACACCAATCTCACTCATGAACATCAATGCAAAAATTCTCAATAAAATACTGACAAACTGAATCCAAGAATATGTCAAAAAAATCATCCATTATGATCAAGTAGATCTTAACCCAGAGATGAAAGGCTGATTCAACATATGAAAATCTATCAATATAAACAATCATTTAAATAAACTAAAAGAACAAAACCATATGACCATTTCCTTAGATACCAAAAAAAGCATTTGACAAAATTCAACACCCCTTTATGATAAAGGTCTTGGAGAGGTTAGGAATACAAGGATCATATCTAAATATAATAAAAGCAATATACAGCAAGCCAACAGCTAACATCAAATTAAATGGAGAGAAAGTCAAAGGCATTCCACTAAAATCAGGAAAAAGACAAGGCTGTCCACTCTCTCCATATCTCTTCAACATAGTGATTGAAGTTCTAGCAATAGCAATAAGACAACAAAAGCAGACCAAGGGGATTTGAGTTGGAAATGAAGAAGTCAAACTTTCATTATTTGCAGATTATATGATAGTGTACAAAAGTCAATCCCAAAACTCTACCAGAGAACTCCTATAGCTGATAAATACCTTCAGTGATGTGGCAGGATACAAGATCAACTCAAAAAATCAGTAGCCCTCCTATACACAAATGATAAAGTAGCTTAGAGGGAAATAATGAAACATCATCTTTCACAATAGCCACAAATAAAATAAAATATACTGGGATAACACTAATCAAGGGAGTGGAAGACTTATTTGACAAGAACTTTATGTCTATGAAAAAAGAAATTGAAGGAGATACCAGAAAATGGAAAGGTCTCCAAAGCTCTTGCATAGGAAGGATCAATATAGTAAAAATGGCAATCCTACCAAAAGCAATCTATAGATTCAATGCAATTCCCATCAAAATTTCAACACAATTCTTCACAAACCTTGAGAGAAAAATAATCAGCTTCATATGGAAAAACAAAAAATCCAGGATAGCCAAAACATTCCTGCTGTGGGAGCTGTGGGCTGCGTTCCTGCCGCCCAGCTCCTGGCTGTCTGGCTAGCATATGTCCCAAAATAACAACACACAAATTGTATTCTTTTAAACACTGCCTGGCCCATTATATCTAGCCTCTTCTAGACTAGTTCTCACGTATTAATTTAGCCCGTTTCTAACAGTCTGCATAGCACCACTAGGTGCGCTTACCAGGAAAGATTCAGCATGTCTGACCTGGCGGCTGGCTGCATCATCTGCTCTGGGGAGAAGCTGCATGGCATCTAAGCTCACTTCCTCTTCCTCCCAGCATTCTGTTCTGTTTACTCCACCCACCTATGTTCTAACCTATGAGGGCCAAGCAGTTTTTTTATTTAATTAACCAATGACCTTCTTCCATCACATTCCTATACAATAAAAAAATGCTGAAGGCATTAGCATCCCTGACATCAAGCTCTATTAGAGAGCTACAGTAATGAAAATAGCTTGGTATTGACATCAGAGGAGAGATGTTGAGAGATATGAGTGCAAGGAAAGAGATATCTTGATTGAGGGAGCTATTTTGGGGTTAGCAAGATACCTGCCTCTAGAAAAATTTCCACGGATTCATGAGGATGACCCCAGTTAAGACCCTAAGCGATAGAGGAGATGGAGCCTGAACTAGTCTTGCCCTGTGGTCAGACTGATGATTATCTTAAATATCACCATAGAACCTTTATCCAACTACAGATGGAAACAGAGGCAGAGACCCACATCAGAACAGTGGACTGAGCTCCCAAAGTCCAGTTGAAGAGTGGAAGGAGGGAAAGTGTAAGCAAAGAAGTCAAGACCACTGAGACAATGTGCCTGAGCT
Organism: Chionomys nivalis; assembly: GCF_950005125.1. NCBI lineage: Eukaryota > Metazoa > Chordata > Mammalia > Rodentia > Cricetidae > Chionomys > Chionomys nivalis. The sequence continues at coordinate 83,020,910 of NC_080086.1, forward strand.
AATGGGAGCTCATCAACTACAACTGGACTGGAAATGTATGAGCATGGGGACAAACTAGTCCCTCTAAATGTGACTGGCACTTGGAGCAGACTGAGGGACCAATGACAATGGCAGTGGTATTTGTCTCTACTGCATGTACTGCTTTTAAGGATCCTATTCTCTTTGTATGTATATCTTGCTCAACCTGGATGTAGGAGTGGGGGGGGGCTTGGACTTTCCACGGGTCAGGTTGCCTTGACCTCTCTTAAGATTGGAGGGGGTGGAGGAGGGTAGGGTGTGTGGAGGGAGTGGGAAAAGAGTGGGAGGAGAGGAGGAAGTGGAAACTTGAATTGGTATTTTTTTGTTTGTTTTTTCGAGACAGGGTTTCTCTGTGGCTTTGGAGCCTGTCCTGGAACTAGCTCTGTAGACCAGGCTGGTCTCGAACTCACAGAGATCCGCCTGCCTCTGCCTCCCAAGTGCTGGGATTAAAGGCGTATGCCACCACCGCCTGGCTGAATTGGTATTTTTTGAAGTAATAAAATAATAAAACAGAAAAAGTTAAAAATATCAAAAAATAATGACAAAGAAAAACATAAATATTTTGCATAAATATATGACAAAAATAAGCTTGATATTTTAATTTATATTTGCTAACATAGAATTTAAAAACTGAAAAAGAAAGAAATAAGACTAATATATAACATTAAGGAGTGAATTTGAGCTGAGCATATTTCTCAAATGACATTGAATATTGAACAAAAATAACTTGTTCAAGAAATACATATTGAAGGATGAGTGTTAACTCAGCTTTATTTCAATTGATCCTAATTGTTGAGAGGCCCTCACATGCCTTCATCTTGTTGTGGAAGTAATAACAAGACTTGCAGGAAATGGGTGGTTCTTAAGGAAACATTAGTGGTTCATAGCCCTCAGTTCAAAATGCATCTCCAGCATCTGACATTTATGCAGTATTTGGCCCCATATCCAACAAATTATATATTTGTTAGCAGGGCCAAATTCAAAGACATTTTTATGTCACTGTGGGAGGACAATGTGTACCTTGAAGACAGCAATAAACACCAATATATTCAGGCCCCACCCTGCTGATTTTGGGTGTAAAATATTTTTTAATCTACTACTACTGAATTTGTATGGGTCACCCTGAGACTCACTTGGAAACTTCATAGATGAGAAGATGTAGATATAAGCTTGGACTCTTCAGGTAGCCACTCAGATAGGTGTCTCTATTACTGTCTAAAGGGCTCTGAATAGCTCTCCACTCTGAAAAAATTAAATAGCAGCTTCTGGATCTTGATGTTCTGTTGAACATATATGTGAGCTTTACTTAAATGTTTGCTATCACTGCCAAAACAGAAAATGTTAGGCTTGCCCACATTGACAGTTTGATTGGACTAAATAGTTGTCATTTTTAATAAGGAAGTGGTGGTTTTAGCATTGGACCATAGAAGATAAATGAAACTCTTAATTTACTTAGAGATACTCACCGGTAGAAGATTCTAAGTATGTATACTAAAAATGTTCTCAGTATCAATAAACAGTTTATCATCTTCATGGCATAGCATAGATGACAAAGAAACATTTTGAATATATCAATCAAAGAGAAATTTTCTATAAAATGACTGGCTAATCTTTATAGACATGAACTTCATGGAGATGGGGAATTGACTATGCAGTTCCTTCTGTGTACTTCCTGGAATGGGGGATGGTGAGTTGGAGCTCGAATCAGAACTTAGAGTACACTGTGAGACAGTGGCACACACAGAAGGGTAGATGAACAGATTCACTGAGGTAGTTCCTCTGACAAGGTTCTGCCAGGTGCTAATAAGACAACAACTTGACACAGGAAATGAAGGGGTACTGGAAAGTTGTGTCCTGTCTCTAGCCACAGTGAACATTAGGAGGTCCAAGGTTAAGCACTAAGAATTTTATTACTTGAGGTTATTCTGTTATTTAGAAATATGACTTAAGTTTTCTAAGTGTATAAGACAAGCTGTGTCTAAATAATTAATGGTCAGGTTTTACAAATATTTGTAAGCAATAACTAATAATTTTGAATTTTATGATGGAAGCTTAGAAATAAATGAAGACAATAAAAATTTATAAAGTCAGCTTAATTTATTAATTTATTTATATAGCACTACTATGCACTGATAACCTTGCTTATATGGAATCTCTGTATCCAAACTGCCCCAAATGGCACTTTAGAGTTGAGTAGATACACACACTCATCAAAACCATCTCTGAACTCAGTGAATGCTATCTTTGGATTAAAAGGAGAATTTTTTGTTAGGAAAATGAATAAGTACAATGACTGTAAGTACAAAAAACTTTTGGATCTAATGTCTGGATTCTGTCATAAACTGCAGTGTTGGCTTCGTGAACATATACATTGTTCTCTAATGTATCACATTGTATACTTGGCATATGTGTAGTTTACTCATGTAACCACACTTCAGTAAAATGACTTTCATAAGATTGCTAAGAATCCCAAGGAACAAAGGGAGATTTGACAATTGCAATTTGGTGAAACAAATTCTGGGTTCTAAGTAACTATGATAAAAAGCAAATAGCTATTCTTAAAACTGGAAACCTTACTTCTTATTTCTATCATAGTAAACTTTTGACTTAGGGGACTAAAGAGTTGTTTCAGTGGTTAAGAGTACTATATGTTCCTCCTAAAATCAACGTGGTAGCATATGACCGTCTACAATTTCAGATCCAGGAGGTCTGACAACCTCATCAGGCCTCCATGGGCAACATGTACTCATGTTGTGCATATACTAGTAGAAAACTTATGCACATAAAATAACAATTTATTTTTAATTTCCAATAATACTCATTTTACTGCCTCCCATAGGCTTATATATTTGTCATCAAATTATATCATTTATAGAATATTGGTGTTCTTTTAAATAAAATCACCACAGAATAGTTACATTCTGCTTTTTGAAATGAGGAAAAAGGATATGTAACATATACAGGAAACATTAGAAGACAACCACTCTTGGTGGCACTCCCTGTTTTGAGACAGGAGTACAGAGTACTTTACAGGGACTTCTCTTGAAAAGCAAAGAAAAGAGACCAATACTTGTTGGACATTAGAGGTGATTTAGCAATGGCCCAGTAGCCCCAGACACCCCACTCCCTAAAATCTCCAAGTGGGAGCAAAGCCAGGGGGTCCCCTCCCCAGGTCCCTTCATTCCTAGCTTCCAGCAGGGAGCTGTCTTGCTAGCCCTCAATCCACCCCGCCCCCAACCTGCCATTCCTAATGAAATCAAATTGAAGACCCAAATATTAATCCACACACCTATGAACACCTGATTTTTTATAAAGAAGCAAAAGAGATATAATGGAAAAAAGAAAGCATCTTCAACAATTGGTGCTGGCATAACTGGATGTCAACCTGTAGAAGAATGAAAATAGATCCATGTCTGTTGCCATGCACGAAACTCAAGTGCAAATGGATTAAGGATTTCAATATAAATCTGACCAAACTGAACCTGATAGAGGAAAAAGTGGGAAGTAGCCTTTAATGGATGGGTACAGGAGACCACTTCCTATATATAACCCCAGTAACACAGACACTGAGAGCAACAATAAATAAATGGGACTTACTGAAACTGAGAAGCTTCTGTTAAGCAAAGGACAACCTACTGAATGGGAAAAAAGGCAACCTACTGAATGGGAAACAATCTTCACCAATCCCATATCAGCCAAAAGACTGATCTCCAAAATATATAAAGAACTCAAGAAATTAAACATTAAAATTCTAAATAAGCCAACTAAAAAGTGGTGTACTGAGCTAAACAGAGAATTCTCAACAGAAGAAGTTCAAATAGCCAAAAGATACATAAGGACATGTTTAACTTCCTTAGCTATTAAGGAAATGCAAATCAAAACAACTCTGAGATAACATCTTAACTCCTTTCAGAATGGCTAAGATCAAAAAACTAATGATTGCTTATATTGGAGAGGATGTGGAGCAAGGAGAACACTCATTCATTGCTGGTGGGAATGCAAACATGTGCAACCACTTTGGAAATCAGTGTGGTGGTTTCTCAGAAAACTGGGAATCAACCTACCTCAGGATGCAGCAATACAACTCTTGAGAATTAACCCAAAAGATGCTCAATTATACAACAAAAGCATTTGTTGAACTATGTTCATAGGAGCATTATTTATAATAGCCAGAACCTGGAAACAACCTAGATGCCCCTTAACTGAAGAATGGATAAAGAAAGTGTGGCACATCTACAAATTAGAGTACTACTCAGCAGTAAAAAATAATGACATCTTGAATTTTGCATGTAAATGGATGGAATTAGAAAACATCCTGAGTGAGGTAACCCAGACTACCCCCCAAAAAACGAATATGGTAAGTCTTCACTCATTAGTGGATTCTAGCCATAAACAAAGACCATCGAGCCTATCGTTTATGATCCTAGAGAAACTAAGTAATAAGATGAACCAAAAAAAATCATATATAGACCCACTTGGAAAATGGAATCAGACAAAAATTTGAGAGCAGGGGGGCAGGGGCATAGAAAGAATAGGAGAAGGAGGAGTTGAGGAGACTTGAAGGAATGGGATAGTCAAGATGAAAGAAAGACAGATATGAGAGCAAGGAAAGAGATATCTGGATTGAGGAAGCCATTATGAGGTTAACAAGAATTCCGGCTCTAGAAAAATGCCCAAGAGCTCACAGAGATGACCCCAGCTAAGATGCTAAGAAATAGAGGAGAGGATGTCTGAACAGGCCTTACCCTGTGGCCAGACTGATGATTATCTTAAATATCACCATAGAACTTTCATCCAACAACAAATGGGAACAGAGTCAGAGATTCACATTGGAGCACTGGACTGAGAGCTCAAGATCCAGTTGAAGAGTGGAAGGAATAAGAGTATGAGCAAGGAATTCAAGACCACGAGGGGTTCATTCACTGAGACAGTTTGCTTGAGCTAATGATAGCTCACCAACTCCAACTGGACTGGGAGTGAACGAGCATGGAATCAACCAAGCCCCTTTGAATAGAGTTGACAGTTGGGGCAGACTGTGGGGCCACTGACAATGACACTGGGATTTGTCTCTACTGCATGTACCAGGTTCTTGGGATCCTATTCCCTATGGATATAAACCTTGTTCAACCTAGCTGTAGTAGGGAGGACCTGGGACTTTACACAGGGTAAGATGTATGGCCCTCTCTTAGAATTGGAGGGGGTGTGGTGGGAGGGTCAATGGAGGGAGAGGGATGGTAGTGGGAGGAGGGGAGGGAGTGGGAATTTGGGAAAAAAGTTTAAATAAAAAAAATTACTTAAGAACAACTTTCTGCCAGAATACACTGAAGGTAACCTGTGTGTCATGAATCTGGCAATTTCTATATCAACAATACCTAACTATATGTCAGGTCAAAAAACAAACAAACAGAAAACAAAGTGTTTAGAATCAGAGCAGAAATTATGCAAATGTTTTGCAATTTTTTAAATTAATATTACAAATTATTTTAAAAATCATTTCATTAAAAACATCAAATTTTATTGTTGTGCTTTACAAACAGCTAAGGAGCTGTTTCCTCTTGCTTTTATTATATGTTATATGGATGATATTCTGGTTTCTTTTTTAAATCTCTATATCACTATATTTATAATTTTTTTATTATTTTTGTTTATTTTTTTAGTTGTTGAAAAAAATTTCCGCCTCCTCCCCATTTTCCATTTCCCTCCCCCTCCTCCCACACATCGTCCCCTCCCCCCACTCCCCTACCCCTCTCCCCCTCCCCCCCTACTCCATTCCCCCTCCCTCTTGAGAATGAAGAGCAGTCCAGATTCCCTGCCCTACGGGAAGTCCAAGGTCCTCCCACTTCTATACAGGTCCAGGAAGGTAAGCATCCAAACAGGCTAGGCTCCCCCCAAAGCCAGTTCATGTATTAAGATGGAAACCTAGAGCCATTGTCCTTGGATTCTCATCAGCCTTCATTGTCCACCATGTTCAGAAAGCCCTGTTTCATTCCATGCTTATTCAGTCCCAGTCCCGCTGGCCTTGGTGAGCACCCAATAGATCAGCTCCACTGTCACAGTGAGTGGGTGCATCCCTCGTGGTCCTGATTTCCTTGCTCATGTTCTCCCTCCTTCTGCTCCTCATTTGGACCTTAAGAGCTCAGTCCGTTGCTCCAATTTGGGTCTCTGTCTCTATCTCGATCCACCGTCAGATGAAGGTTCTAAGTTGATATGCAAGATATTCATCAGTATGGCTATACGATAGGGTCACTTCAGGTACCCTCTCCTCAGTTGCCCAAGGTACTAGCTGGGGACATCTCCCTGGACACCTGCGAGCCCCTCTAGAGTCAAGTCTCTTGCCAACCCTAAGATGGCTCCCTTAATTAGGATATATATTTCTCTGCTCCCGTATTCACCCTTCCTTTATCCCAACCATCCCGTTCCCCCAAGCTCCCTCCATCCTCCCTTTCTCACTTTTCTCACCCCTTAGCCCCATGCCACCCAACCCCCAAGTTCCCAGTTTTTGCCCAGCAATCTTGTCTACTTCCCATATTCAGGCGGATGACTATATGTTTTTCTTTGGGTTCACCTTCTTATTTAGCTTCTCTGGGATCACAAATTATATGCTCAATGTCCTTTATTTATGGCTAGAAACCAATTATGAGTGAGTACATCCCATGTTCATCTTTTGGGGTCTGGGTTACCTGACTCAGGATAGTGTTTTCTATTTCCATCCAGTTGCATACAAAATTTAAGATGTCGTTGTTTTTTACCGCTGAGTAGTTCTCTAATATGTATATATTCCACACTTTCTTCATCCATTCTTCCATTGAAGGGCATCTAGGTTGTTTCCAGGTTCTGGCTATTACAAGCCTGCCCTGCTGTCTGCTAAGACCTTTGCTCAAGAACAGTTTTCCGCTCCTATGTTAAGACTACCCACCCAGAGCTGTAAGTGCCTGCCTACTGGGAGCGCGGCCACCTTCTGCTTGTGCTGCAGGATCTCCTGTGCTCTACTAGACCTCGCCCTGCCTGCCACGCACCTCCTTTTGTTCCCGGCTCATTGGGCCATCAGGCGTCCCTGTTTAGGTGCTGAGGAGTTCCTTCTGGACAGCTGAGTGTGTGCTATCCAGGAGAGGATTTTCCTGGAAGAGAGCACAAACCCCCTCCCCCAGCTCCTGCTGCTGCAGGGCTGTCTTTCTTACACATGAACCAGCCCCCCCAACGCCTCCCCCCAAGCCTGCCCTGCTGTCTGCTAGGTCCTTTGCTCAAGAACAGTTTTCCACTCCTACACTAAGGCTACCCACCCAGAGCGGTGAGTGCCTGCATACTGGGCAGGCCTCAAGGACCCCCAAAAGGGAGCACAGGCACCTTCAGCTTGTGTGGCAGGGTCTGCTGTGTTCTACTCGACCCCGCCCTGCCCCCAAGTTTGCCCTTTTGCCGCTGGTCATTGGACTACCGTGGGTCCATGTATCGGTGCTGAGGAGTTCCATCTGGATGGGAACAGTTCCTGCTTCTAGACTGAGGAGATACACCCAGAGAGTCAGTCACAGCAAAGACTGGACCAAGACACCGGGTCTCTCCTGGCTCCAGTTGAAGGAAGAGATGGGCAGGCGCCAATGCAAGAATTCCTCCAACAACCTGAAAGGCAACATGACATCACCAGAATCCAGGAATCCCGAAATAAGAATTGTACACCCTACTCCAGAAGAATTAGAAGAATTTAACTCAAAAGTGAATTATATGAAAATAATAGAGGACCTTAAAAATGAGGCGAAAAACTGCCATAAAGAATTAGAGGTTACAAACAAAACGGTAGAGGAAATGAATAAATCGCTCAAAGATACCCAAGAAAACCAAGAGAAACAAGAAAAAGCAATCAAACAGGTAAGGGAAACGGTTCAAGACTTGAAGAATGAAATGGAAGTAATGAAGAAAATACAAACCAAGGGAAGGATATTCTGGTTTCTTAAAAGAAATGTAAAGCTAAAAGGTTTGTTTACAATAATACAATTGTTTTACCCTTTTAAAAAAAGCAAAGAATACAACTGATCACTGCAAAACTATATTCTGTATTGACATTTTCAATTACTAAAATTCATAGCATATTTTATTTCGTTAGGCTTTTTATACTTATGTGAAGATTTTAAACTTTATTTTGCCATTTCCACTATAGACAAACCTTGCATTTTCTCTAAAATTTAATACAAGATATTTAATTCTCTGAGTTTATAATATAATTTGTCTTTTTATTGCAGTCACATGAAATTAATTATATTTTTATCTTTGAGTCAAATGATTTTATATTCTCTTGTTGCTTCTATAGATTAATTTGCATTTTTAATATACATATTTTTTCACCTATGAAGTATGATAGTTTCCATCTTTCTTTTTTATATTTGTCATTTGCCATTAAGGCTGCTATATCACCATGCATGAGTAATTTTAAAGGTATCTGGTTAATTACCCTTAATCAAAACATCCAGCAATGATAGAGAAAAATTGTTAGTAAGATGCTCTTGACTGGGAAAGCATCTCTCTACCTTCTTTTTCATCTTTGAAAATTCCCATGTTCATTCTCCTTTTTCTTTTGATTATAGCTGTACAGTTATTCATGGTGTCACATTTTAAAAACTTCTAAATATGTATCTTACTACTAAAATTCCACTAATCTCATTTGCCCCAGTTTCTAGTTCTATGAAACTGTAAAATCAATAACACTTACTTAGTGGTATATTTTTGTAGTTCAAATACCTTTGATCCAGACCTATAGTGGAGGTCATAATTCTAATAATTTTGCATTAATTACCAAATCCCATAGGCTTCCAATCTTGGACTTTCTTAAATATTTTGTCATTTATGTACTTTGAAAACTTTACCTTAAGGAAGTGACATGTAAGTTTGTTCTCCTGTCTTACACATTCTTCATTAGTATTTTTATTCTACTCACTCACTGATGTTTACTCCATGACCTGTGTTACTGAAAAGTGACTGGTGTCATTCTGGTACTTGCACAGTATTTCCTCAAACAATCCCTTTATGATTTTATTATATATTACAGTTAAAGGCAATTTATAGCATATTGTTTCATAAAATAAGATTTTTATTAACACTGATATGAATAATTTTGCTTATCTTGCTTAATCCTGTTTTCACATATCAGAAATCTCTAAATGTCTCTCATCCCCTGGAAGTTCCATTAGTCACCAAAATGAATTTAAGAAGTCATAACAAAGTACTTGAATGATATAAAATTTAGTGATGACATACAGAAAATTAGAATATAAAACCTTAGGTTATTTTTCATGGCTTAATGATCTTCTTTGCTTTATGGATGGATAGTTGGTGGAAAGGTAGATAGATATTATCTACTTATCATCTACCTGTCTGTCTGTCTGTCTCACTAGTGACCAAGAGTGACTGGAAGTCCCTGAACCTGAAAGTTACTAAATTTAAAAATAGCTTTGTCATCTAAAGGATTACTAACATTTTTTTCATTATATGCAACAGTTGTAATAATGGCTATCACATCATGATAGATTTAAATATAATTGAGGAATTAAGACAGCAAATATATACTGAGATATAATGCTGGAAGAAGTGAGGATCATATTGTGATCCTCATACTGTTAAGTTTAAGGACTACAGGAAGTGTAAACAGTAAGTAGAAATGAGTAAATATCATTACTACAACCTCTGACACATTTAGAGAAATTTTGTAATTTTTTTTATTGAAAAAATTTCTGCCTCCTCCCCACCTCCCATTTCCCTCCCCTTCCCCCACTCCTCTCCTTTCCCCCCCCCCCAGTCCAAAGAGCAGTCAGGGTTCCCTGCCCTGTGGGAAGTCCAAGGTCCTCCCCTCTCCATCCAGGTCTAGGAAGGTGAGCATCCAAACAAGCTAGGTTCCCACAAAGCCAGTACATTCAGCAGGATCAAAACCCAGTACCATTGTCTTTGGCTTCTCAGTCAGCCCTTAGTGTGAACCACATTCAGAGAGTCCTGTTTGACTCCACCAGTCCCATCCAGCTGGCCATGATGAGGTCCCATTAGATCAGCCACACCATCACAGTGGGTGGGCACATCCCTCTGGGTCCTGACTTCCTTGCTCATGTTCTCCCTCCTTCTGCTATTCATTTTGACCTTGGGAGCTCAGTCCAGTGCTCCAATGTGAGTCTCTGTCTCTATCTCCATCCATCCCAAGATGAAGGTTCTATGGTGATATGCAAGATATTCATCAGTATGGCTATAGGATAGGACCAGTTCAGGCATGCTCTCCTCAGCTGCCCAAGGAACAAGCTGGGGACATCTCCTTGTGAAAGACCCCCTGAAGGATGTCTTTCTTCTGGAGAGACCCCCTACCCAAGGACCAGTCGAGACCACTCGTGCGGATGCAAACAGCAAGAGGATTTTTTATTCTGTCATGACAGGGTCCTTCAGGTTCGGGATATGAAGGACATCAATAACTGTTACAGCCCATCTTTTAAAGCAAAAAGCCACAGAGACAAGGGGGTGGAACCTGTAGGTTGTTTTTTAACTTATTGGATTGGCTTATTCAAAAAGGCTATTACCAATAATTAGCTGGAGAGTGATTGCCAGATCAGATGAGGTAAAGGGAAACTTTTGAAGGTCACTTTGCCCCTTCCCAGGGACTAAGTCAAAACATCAGTAACTGAGTCAACACCTAAGGGTTATCATGCCCCTATTCAGGGAGATGGAAAGTTTCCAACATCTCAGTACATGCATGCATAGCTGTTATGTCCTTGGTTCCCAGGGGAGGTGGGGAAGTACTGAGAGTCATCAGAAATGGCTTTAGATTTTTCTTAAAGTTTTACATTTTCTTAGGGTTGAGGGGGCTTACAAATGCATTTAGAGTCTTTCACTTGGACACCTAGGAACACCTCTAGGGTCAAGTCTCTTGCCAACCCTAAAATGGCTCCCTTAATTAAGATACCTAATTTCCTGCTACCATAACCACCCTTCTTCCATCCCAACCATCCCATTCCTCCAAGCTCTTTCCAACCTCCCTTCTCCCTTCTCTCTCCCCCTCTCCCCTTACCCCCACGCCACCCCCAACCCCAAGTTCCCAATTTTTTCCTGGCAGGCAGACACTCACCCCTCTGGGTGAGTAGCCTTAGTGCAGGAGCAGGAAACTGTTCTTGAGCCAAAGACCTTGCAGACAACAGGACACGCTTGGGGCAGGGGGGGGGTCATGCGTAATAAAGGCACCCCTGCAGCAGGAGCTGGGGTAGGGGAAGTTGTGCTCTCTTCCCGGACAGGCCACCCTGGGATAGCACACACTCACCCGTCCAGATGGAACTCTTCAGCACTGAAACAGGGATGCCTGGTAGCCCCAGGACACCACTGGCAAAGGGGCTAAAGTGGGGAGCAGGGCAGGGTCGAGTAGAACACAGGAGACCCTGCAGCACAAACTGAAGGTGCCCATGCTCCCTTGTGGGGACCTTCAGGCCTGCCCGGCAGGTAGACAAGCACCCCTCTGAGTGGGTAGCCTTAGTATAGGAGCAGGGAAGAAATTTTGTAATTTTATTTAAAGTATCGTTTCTAACAATGCTATTGATGAATTCATAAAATTAGATAAGAATATAGAGGAAAAAAATAAATAATTTTTATTTTAGTATCTCTTCCTCATGTTCCTGTTTTCCCTCTTACCTTTCTGTTTCTCCACATTCACCACCTTGCTTCCCTGTGGTGCATCATGACCTAGTTGAATGTATTTCACAAGACAAAGACCATATCGATATTATACAATTTATCCACATAGTTTTTCCTTCTGACAATTAAAAGAAGAATTGTGTCACTATCTCTATAGGTATTATTTCTATGGGAATAGCTAGATATTTGTGATAAATATCTAAGGCAAATATTGTTCATCATTTTCAACCACAGATTACAAATAAGATCAAAATTTCTGCTGTCACTTACTTGTATCTAGACCAATAGCACAATGTATAAAATGTAGTAAAAATGAACAATGTAAGAAATTAAATAAATATATGCTAATTGATAAATACATAAATTTATTAAGAAGGAATAGCAACATAAATAGAAGTAATAAAAACAAATACAATTAATTACAATAGACACCACAGATAGTAGAATTGACCATACAAGTGAATAGAGAATATGCTTGTGTTCATAACATGAACCACTTTAAAAATATTTTCATATGTCTAACTCTTTTGTTTGCATGTTTGTAAAAACATTATATGCATGTCTGATGCCCTCTGAGGCCACAAGAGGATGCTAAATCCCCTGGATCTGAAGATGAATACAGATGTGGGTTACTATGTAGTTGATGAGAATCAAACCCAGGTCCTCTTCAAGAACATCAGGTGCTCTTACCCACTGGACATTCTTTCCAGGTCCATAAACCACTTTTAAATGTGTATTTTTCTCCAATTGGTATATAAACTCAATGTATTGTAACTAATATTCCTGAAGGACTTTAAGCTTGATTCACTCAGTCTAGAATTAATGTAGAAAACTTAGAGCACAACTCAGAATGACTGAAGCCTGTAAAAGTGGTATTATATCTTCTGACTTGATCTATTTTGTATAAAACTACAATAATTAAGTATCTGTATTCTGTAAGCATACATATAGGTGAGTAGATGAATGGGATTTCATAAAGAAACAGGAAATAGACCTTAACCACACAATTTCTTTTAAAAAGATAAAATATAAAGTACAAAGTACAGATCACTGTTCTTTTGTTGTTATTCTGTTTTTTGTTTTTCATTTTTCAAGACAGGGTTTCTCCTTTTAGCTTTGGCTGTCCTGGAACTCTCTCTATAGATGAGTCTGGCCATGAACTCAGAGATCCCTCCTGCCTCTATCTCCCATGTGCTGGGGTTAAAAGCATGTGCCACCACCACTTAAAACTATGCTATGGAATGTAAATTCTTTATTAATACCACTTATGGAAACATGATTACCACAACCTTTACAACCATTATAATATCATATAGACAAATCTATACTCAATTTCATTGATTAAAAACAAATTCCTGTAAGTGTGGTTCAATATTACTTGATTTCCATAAGTAGACCAGTGGGCCCAGGAGCCAGAAGAATACTCAGAGAATTGCTGCAGACAGCTGAGTGCATCAATACCCAATGCCAGAATTTTAAGATAGAGCAGAGGTTCCTGGTTAAACAGCCTTCTCTTTCTTTAACACTAGCCTTTGTAAGAAAGCCAGGAATCCTTTCTACTGTTACCTTCTATCAGTAATATTTCTCTGCCCTTTAAATACTTTACTTAGGAACTAATCCTGTATTTAAATAATGTGTTGTAGAATAATCACAGTAGTTCCACTATTCTATATAATTCACACTGGGGATACAACTCAGACTCCTCATAAGAAATCATTGTCTTCTGTTAAGACAGAAAAGACATTGGTACTGTGTAGTGCTGAACGTGACAAAGAAAGAAAATACTAGGGTATAGAGAGGACTGCTTAACCTCTGCTACCAAAACACATGACTAGATGTGAGCTTTCTAAAAATCCTGTGACATCTGAGAAACAGTTTCAGAGGAGGAACAGCTGGGGCAGCTCTCACTTCTGCTTCAGTAGAGGTTTATGTTATGACTTGTATCACCGTGGGAGGATAATTATTAGTCTGTAAACAGTAATAAGTTCCAAAGTCTTCAGATTCCAGGCTGCTGATGGTGAAAGTATAATCTGTCCCAGACCCACTACCACTAAACCTTGATGGGATGCCAGCATCCAAGTTGGATGCCCAGTAGATCAGACGTTTAGGAGCTTTCCCAGGTGTCTGCTGGAACCAGCTTAAATAACCGTTAATGTCCTGACTTGCCCTGCAAGTGATGGTGACTTTGTCTCCCAGAGATGCAAACAGAAAGGATGGAGATTGGGTCATCTGAATGTCACCTTGGGTGCCTACGAATAGAGACATAATGAATTCTGACATAGTTAAGCAAGAAAAAAGAGGACCTCCCCCAAATTCCAGTCACCAATCATTACTGTGTAAGGGTGAAACTCCTATATTCCCCTTTACCTGAAAGGCAGAGAAATAGGAACACAAGGAGTTGAACAGGGGTTTTTATGTCCATGATGAGTCCTGAGTACACTGACAATAGCACAGTGTGTGACTGGTATATGAAGAAGTCCTCAAGACTGTGCATTTGGTGCATGCAAATCATTGGTAACTAGTTAGGGCTGTGCACAGCTGCAAGACTTATTTATCTCAATAACTAAGCACAAGCACATGATCCCTATTTACCCAATGTCCAACCACATACATGCTTCTAAAGAGTACACATATGTCAAGTCTTAAAATCATACATAATATTTCCAATGTCTATCGAAGGGGCATAAACGACCTGCAAATACGATTAACCAGACTAGCTTTAATATCAGTTTTATTAAGGGGAAGAAGGGGAGAGCTTACAAAACCAGGGTTCCAGCGACGAGCAGTATTTCTGGAAATCCGTTGTCTACAATTCCTTTTCATATGACCCATTTTGCCACAATTAAAACATTTAGTATTTTGATGCCTTTTTTTATCATTGGAAATTGCTTCTTCTACCCATGCTTCGGTGCCATGGTCAAATGTATCAACATTCAGTGTATGCAAGACCCATTCATCCAAGGGTGCTGATCTGATCTTCAAAGACCCCAAGATCCTTTTGCACTCCACACTGGCATTTTCATAAGCCAAAGACTCAATAATTATATGTCTTGCTTCTGGGTCAGATATCCCTATTTGTACAGCTTTAGTTAGTCTTTGTAAAAATTCACTAAAGGGTTCTCTCTGACCCTGTTTAACTCTGATATATGATTCCATTCTCTGTCCTGGGTCTTGAACCCTGTACCAAACCTTTAGGGCTGCTGTAGTACATATGGATAAGGTTTGTTCATCATAATTAGCTTGTTCCAGAGGATCAGAAAAATGTTCTTCACCTAGAATTTGATCTAGGGAAATTTCAATTCCCTTTTCTCTTTCCTGCTGTTCGAAAAGTCTAGCCTCTTGCCTGAATAAGCATTTCCAATTCAATTGCAGTCCGCTCTCTAGGACAGCTGAAACCAATGGTATCCAATCATGGGGCGTGGCCTTGTTGGTGATTGAGCAGGATTATGGCATCTCTCTAACAAAGGAAGAATGTAGCCCAAAACTCATAACAGCCTGTTTAATTTCTTTCAGATCATTCATACAGACGGGCTCCCATGTATGTTCCTTGATGACCCTAGGGTTTCTGGAACCAGTCACCTTCTCTGATGTTATTACTGGAAAGGCAGGTAGAGCTTTATGGAAATTATCCCAGAGAGTTTTACTAACTGATGGAGTTAAAGTTTGCCTTTCTACCATTTGCTCCTGTTCATCAGAATTTAGAATGTTCTCAATCTTTTCAAATCTGTTCACCGTTGTCTTCTGCAAGGCCTGGATCTCCTTTCCAGAATTATGCTCCAAAGCCTTCACTGAGGATTCAAAGGTATGAAATTTGTCCATTAGAAATAATATCTCATCTTTGGACATAATTTTCATGGCATAAATTGTGCCTTCTTGTATTGACAATCTGTCAGCCAATCTGTCATATCCTTTAGACAAAATCTGATTGTCATATTCAGCAGTGTTAATTCTCTCAAATAATGTTTCAGTTCCTACAGATAGGGACTGGAGTTTACGATCCAGATCAGCTGTTCCCTCCTCTACAGTAGTGAATCTCTCCTTAATATCAGACTGTACCTTTTCTAAATTTTGCTCAGTTGACAGAGTCGTGTTAGACAAAGATCTATTCTCTTCCTTGAGAACTTCAAACTCTTTCTTGAGGAGGTTGTTGTCATTCTGAATTGTTTTTAAGTGTTCTCCCTCTGCCCTAAGAATCCTGGATTCATCCTGTAAGGACTTTATCATTTGTCTATTGTATAACCATATTATAAAACAAAAAACAAAATGAGAATAATTCCAAGCCCTAAAAATATCCAACCAAGGGAAACCTCATTTGTATCCTGAAATATCTCAGCCATGGTGTAATTAAATAGACTGTACAAGCCTTGAATGATGATATTGTCAGACATTTCAATCAAACCTGTATTTATTTTTATTTATCCTTATTTATTTATTGATTGATTGATTAAAAGAAATTTTACCATCCATTTGTATGCAAAATTCACAATGTCATTGCTTTTTATCACTGAGTAGTACTTCTGGCTTTGTGGGAGCTCACCTTCCTAGACCTGGATGGATGGGGGAGGACCTTGGACCTTCCACAGGGCAGGAAACCCTGACGGCTCTTTGGACTTGAGAGGGAGGGGGAGAGGAGTGGGAGGAAGGGGAGGGAAATGGGAGGCTGGGAGGAGGCAGAAATTTTTTTATCAATAAAAAATAAAAGAAATTTTACCTGTAATGACCATTGCCTGCCACTAGGTGGCGGGGTGCACCTGAATTCATGTGGCCAGGAAAGTCAGAATCGGAAAGAAAATCCTGAAATAAATACTCAAAACCAGAGATTAAACCACAGACTGTGTGCTGTGTGAATTAGAGTATGACTGTAGAACGCAGGCACCAGGCTGATAAACAGCAGTGGGAAGCCAGAAAATCTGGCAGGACCGACCGAGATGCGCTTCATGAGGGGTTAGAATGGCCGTGGAAGTGTGCGCGGATTGAGTCACGTGAGTCACATGCCCTGCGGTCCCTTTGCCTTACTTCCTGGGTGGGCAGGGTCTGCTTGCTCTTTAGAAAGGCAGCAGGGCTGCATTCGTTTGTTCAGCTGTGGCTCCACAAGCTAGCAGCCGAGCTCGAATGCTGGGAAAATCCAGCGCACGCATGGCATAACAAGGGCACTATGCATGTGAGCTGTGAGCCCTGAGTCCAGCTGCTGGCTGGGCGGGCCTGGGGCAGGCTGTGGGAGGGGTCGAGCTCCATTCACTTGCTTGCTTTGGGCTCTGCGAAGGGAGGAAGGAGGCCCTGCCCTAGGGAGGAAGAAGGCCCTGCCCTAGCAGAGAGGTCACCGGCTCCCGCAACCTGGTAGCCAAAAAGCCCCACATTGGGTGCCAAAATGAAGGGGCATAAACAACTGGCAAATGGGATTAACCAGGCTAGCTTTAATATCAGCTTTATTAAGGGGAAGAAGGGGAGAGTTTACAAAACCAGGGTTCCAGTAATGATCAGGAAATAAAAAGGGGCAAACAAGCTCACATGGATGGTTTTATAGCCTACTTGGGGCTCCAGGGAAAACACCCCCCAAAACAAGGTGATTGGTTGAGATTCCCCATCATCCTATAAGATTTATTTTGAATTATAAGCTTCATAGTTATAATGGGGTAATATAGACAAATATCCTGCTATAAGGGATTATACAATAGAGAAGATAATATTAAATCTTTAACTCACTCAAATAATTCTGATTGGTTCTGTTCTCCTTGGGAACTGTTTGTGAGTTTGAAGTAGTCATTTCTATAAATTTAAAGGATAATTTATCAAGTTTTATTTATTAAAATACAAGTGAAATGACTCTATAAGAAAATTTTCAAATAACACCTGAGGCACACATCAAATGTGTTTCTGCTTGGACTTAATATTCCTAATAAACTTTCCACCAATGCATGGGGAAGTTGCACAGTTCATGAGTTTCTTTGTTCTGTTACTATAACAACTTTATCAGACTGTTACTAGGAAAGAATATAAAATTAGAGGTAACCTAAATCTGTGTTCCCAGGCTAATGTCACTCCTACTTGCATACAGAATAAACTATCTTTTATACTCTTGAAGGTGTGTGTAGTGCTTTTGTGTTGACCACTGGGACATCCCACAGTGAGGAAGCATATATGCTAACAGAAAGGAAGGGTAGAAGGCTAGGGAGAAGAGCAGGGAGTAAATAACGGTGTGTTAATTACAGAAGATCTTCTGCTGTATATATCTTAGCAATTGATTGACCATGGCTTTGGTCATGAAATAACTTAATAAATTTATTTATAAGTTAGCTAGGATTGAGATGAATTTACAAGTAAACTTTTCCATTCTCCATGTCTCATTGTTCTGAGCACACTTGCAACCTTTTTATTCTGAAGATACTTATGTACTATCAAACATATAGAAAAAAACAAGTAGTCCCTGAGTTATGCTATAAGATCTAGTGGTGATCAATGATCATGAATCTTCTTTTGGAACAACTGACATGAGTTCTGGAATTAAAAGCATTTAAATCAGTTATTAAAGACAGGACATATATAATCTACAATTGTGGTACAACTGTGATTTCATTAATCATTATTCCAATTTGGTTCTACAACATAGTGCCTGTTGCTTGAGCGTATAAACTTTCTATAAGAGAATATTGCTCCTACTAGACATATGTATATCATGTGGACAAGGGCCTTCCCTTTACATTATGAATAAATTACCCCTGTGTCTTTAAATACATCTTATTTGTAAATGAATTTATATATAAATACAAACATTTTAAGAATTTTAAAGATATTCTTGATTGCCTCTTTGAAAATAACAAATGAAAAAATGGGTTTTTCAGGATCTTCATTATAACCAGACATATATAAAAATATTCATATATGCATATATCTTAGAATACAGAGCTTCTGTCCTATCTTCTAAGTTAACTGCCATCCTCATATGTTTGGGTATGCTGTCTTAAAATGATCGCAGGAGGATTTAGTAAATGTCCATACACCTTCACAGAAAGAGATGAACTGGACATTCCAACCAATTAAAACAAAAAGTAAATAGAATTAGAAAATGTCCTCATACATTTTCTGTGTGCTTATCCTAGGTCACACACACTCACACTATTAAACTCCTTACCAATTATCTTTACTTAATCCCAATGATCTCTTTGGTAGCTCAGGGAGAATTATAATGAATTTGAGCTTTAATTTGTCATGAAGATACTGCTTAGTCTCCCCCTTGCTCAGGTAGAAAGTTCTCAGAATCAATGATAAATTCAATTATTTATGGTACTATATCTCATTCTACTATAAAATAAAAAAATGCACAAGGACTTAAACATAGAAATGGTTTTAGTAAAGGTTTTACATAGAAATTAAGATAAATGGATGATTTCAGAATAAAAAATATTACAAAACTTTTGCAAGTTATGAAGGTCTGAGTACATTATTTTAGATATGTAAAGAATGAGACTTAGAGATAATCTGTGCTTTGTTAAGGTTTCGAAGGTTTAAAATCAACAACTACAAAAATGGGCTAAGATGTATGTCCAAACAACACTTATTTAGATGTATCTGACTATTGAAATATTAAACAGAAGTTAAAAGAAGCAGACTGGTGTAACTGATTTTCTGGATGTTCAGTAACCATGCTTGAAGGCTATTCTAATCTTGTCAGATGTACTATAATAGTGAATATTTTCTCCATGGCTTTCTAAAATCAGCAAGGTCTTAGGAGACTGTGAATCATCTCTATAAATGTACTACAACTGTAGGAAGCAACCTGTTCTCCTTTTTTAAATAGGGAATGGGGACTCCATTCAATGAATTCTAATAAGAGTTCAGTCTATAATAAGTAAGATCAAAACAGAGGAAATATTTACACAGTAATTCGAAGGGAAGGAGTAGCAGGCCAGGGAAGACCTCTGACTTATCCTTACAAAAATATACAACTAGTAAAGAATGGCTCAAGGAGTCAGAGACTCCTCTCAAGCGCAAGTGACCACGGAAAGCTAGATCTTCAATTGGTCTTAACAGTACAAGAACAAATAATAGTTTTGGCCATTGGTGGTCTTGAGCACCCAGCAGGAAAGTAAAGAAAACATTAGTGTGATATGTATGTTTCTTTAAAAACCAGCAGACTACAATCCTCAGACATTATGTTTAATCATATGAAAAGCAGTTTGGGCTGTTATTTCTCACTAATGATTCTCTTCCTGATAAGAGCCACACAGCTCTACACTGTCTATCCACAGCTGAGAAGATGGCTTATCTGTTTAAATACTGAAATCATATACAAAATCTGTACTCACCAAATATGAGTGAGTACATCCCATGTTCCTCTTTTTGGGTCTGGCTTACCTCACTCAGGATAGTGTTTTCTATTTCCGTCCATTTGTATGCAAAATTCAAGAAGTCATTGTTTTTTACTGCTGAGTAGTACTCTAATATGTATATATTCCATACTTTCTTCATCCATTCTTCCATTGAAGGACATCTAGGTTGTTTCCAGGTTCTGGCTATTACAAACAATGCTGCTATGAACATAGTTGAGCATATACTTTTGTTGTATGTTTGGGCATCTCTTGGGTATATTCCCAATAGTGGTATTGCTGGGTCGAGAGGTAGGTTGAACCCGACTTTCCTGAGAAACCGCCACACTGCTTTCCAAAGTGGTTGCACAAGTTTGCATTCCCACCAGCAATGGATGAGAGTGCCCCTTTCTCCACAACCTCTCCAGCAGAGGCTATCATTGGTGTTTTTGATTTTAGCCATTCTGACAGGTGTAAGATCACTCATATTTGGTTTCTAACCATAAATAAAGGACATTGAGACTATAATTCGTGATTCTAGAGAAGCTAAATAAGAAGGTGAACCCAAAGAAAAACATATAAGCATCCCCCTGAATATTAACCTTCATCAGGCGATGAAAGAAGACAGAGACAGAGACCAACATTGGAGCACTGGACTGAAGTCTCACGATCCAAAGGAGGAGCAGAAGGAGAGTGAGCACGAGCAAGGAACTCAGGACCGCGAGGGGTGCACCCACACACTGAGGCAATGGGGATGTTCTATCGGGAACTCACCAAGGCCAGCTGGCCGGGGTCTGAAAAAGCATAGGACAAAACTGGTCTCGCTGAACATAACGGACAATGAGGACTACTGAGAACTGAAGAACAATGGCAATGGGTTCTTGATCCTATTGCACGTAATGGCTTTGTGGGAGCCCAGGTAGTTTGGATGCTCACCTTAATAGACCTGGATGGAGGTGGGTGGTCCTTGGACCTCCCACAGGGCAGAGAAACCTGCTTGCTCTTTGGGCGGAGGAGGGAGGAAGACTTGATTGGGGGAGGGGGAGGGAATGGGAGGTGGTGGCGGGGAAGAGGCAGAAATCTTTAATAATTAAATAAATTAATTAAAAAAAATCTGTACTCACCAAAGATGGAACACTATCTGTTTCTGGAAGATCAATTCTCACAGCTATAATGTGTCCATCTGTACTGCCAACATACTGTTTGTTCAATAAAGGAAGCTGCTAGATACTCTGTTCTCAAACTCACATGTTTGGGAAATTATTCAGGATATCAACATGGCATCCTCAGGAGTTTGTTAAACAGTCCTGTAAAAGGACAAAATAGGGTCTGTAGTGTCCATGAACTTCAAGGAGTCCCTGTCCCTGTGATGAGGACAACCATCCAGACCAGTGAGTGGGTGCCATCCAGGACAGGGCAGACGATTTGGGAAGGAGCACAGGGCCCCTCCAGTTCCTGCTGCAGGAGCTTCTTTGTTTCACATGACCTTGCCTCCCTCAAGCCTGTCCTATTGTCTGTGAGGTCCTTGGTAAAGTCTTCAAAGAAACAGAGTACAGATAGTTATAGATTAAAAGAAATAACGAAAAATAAGCCATGTAAAAATGGAAAATTCACAGAGAGTTTTGATTCTGTATATTGTATTTTCTTTGAATTTTTTGACTGTGAAGGAGCTAAATACAGGGAAACATTTCATTGTGTGGGCTGCTAAACTGATCCAATATGTGTGTTCTAAAAATATCAAGACCTCCAAATTTAGGTATAAGGATATGATACTTTGGAAAAGATGTTCTTCTTTTGTTTTCTCAGAAGATAAGACCGTGTGAATTGCTTCTATCCCAATATGGTATGATAGACCACGTCCTCTTGAAAGGTTGCTGTAAACACCCTCAAAAAATTACTTACGCTCAACTGCTGACTGAGAGGAACCTAGCACTCAGGATATACCATGAAAGACCTGATTAACAATGCCCCCATTCAGCATGAAGCAGTTTGGAGAGAAATAACTATGTCCATATTCCCAAATATTGCTTATAAATGTTCTTTTACATTTAAGGTGGGAGATGATATAGATATGAATAATTTACATTGGTATAAATTTTGCTTTGCTAATATAAATTTAAGGTCAATTTTGTTATATGTATATGTATATTTATGCTCTGAATTAAGGTATTGTGATTGTGTAGCTCATTTAAAAAATGCAATGTATAATTAGAAATATAGGTTAATGGATAATCATCAATAATAGTCAAGCTTGTAGTCAAGTTAGATTTTCTAAATATATAGAGATATATTTCAGTTAAATAGGCATTCTTCATATCTTTCAAAGACTACAGAATATGACATTTATTGTTTTAATAACTGAGGGCTTTTCATGACAATGAGACATATCTGCTCCTGGCAGCATCAATCTACTTCAAGAGGAAGATGGGCATCAAAGAGGCTCCTTATGGAGTTGGTTAGACATTTGGGCAAGAAACTGCTCTTGCCTGGATTGTTGCATAAACAGGCAGTGTTTAAATTATACAGTTTCTGTGTAATTATTTTGGATAAAGCTAGCAGGGAGGTGGGCAGTGGGAAGAGGCCCACCTCTCAGTTTACAACAGAAAGTAGTGCTAAGAAGAAAATTCATAGCCCTAAGAACCTTCATAAAGAAACTAGAGCTATCTCACACTCCCAATCTAGCACACCTTAAAACTCTTGAACAAAAAAAAAAAAAAAAAAAAAAACACCCTAGAGGAATAGATGGTGGGAAATAATCACACTGAGGGCAATAATCTATAAATTAGAAACACTGAGAATAATACTAAGAATCAATAAAATGAAGATTGGTTCTTTGAAAAAGTCAACAACACAGACAATCCATTATCCAAACTAACTATAAGACAGAGAAAGAATGTCAAATTTAATAAAATCAGAAAGGAAAGGAGTGAGAATAAACAGTGTCTGTCTCAAGGTGGGAAACAGTGAACTACCTGTAATGTGTGTCTTATTTTGACCATGGTCAAAAGAGAACATGGAACCATGCATGAATTTGAATGCATCAGATGGAGGGAACACAAATCAAATGATCACACACTAGTTCCAAATATATTGCCGGGCAGTGGTGGTGCAGGCCTTTAATCCCAGCACTCGGGAAGCAGAGGCAGGTGGATCTCTGTGAGTTCGAGGCCAGCCTGTTCTACAAGAGCTAGTTCCAGGACAGGAACCAAAAACTACGGAGAAACCCTGTCTCGAAAAATCAAAAAAAAAAAAAGTATATTGAGGTTTTTCTTTATTAAAAGGGAAATTCATGGTTCACAACAAGGAAATAAGAATGGGCCTGACATTTAGGTGTGGCATGAGGAAAGGAGAATGTCAAAGCAGGTAAGATTGTGGCATTTTGGTACCCCAAAGCCATGCCTAACCTGGTCCAGCCACTCAAAGGCCATTGGCTGAAGGAGTTTCCCTATCACCCCCCTTTTTGTTTAAATAAGAGAGTTCCAAACCCAATGGAGAACTATATACAATAAGAATATCAAGAATAAAAATTAGAATTACAACTAGCATAAAAATAATAAACAAGGAATGTATGCTAAATGTTTCAATAATCATTCTATTCTAAGGAGTCTACCTCTTGTATTAGAAATGGCTTGACTAAATCATAAGAGGAAAGTAACTATGACCATCTAATCTTCAACCCTATCAAAGGCCTAAGAAGGGAGACAGTATTACTTTAATAGGCAGGAAGAGCAATCAGGCAGCTTCCAAATGTATAGTAGATGACAGAGACAAGTGGCTACCTCAGCTATCACCCAAAGTCCCATTTCCAATGTTGAAGCAACCAACTTTGGCTAAGGCCTAGGGTAACTGACAGATCATTTTCAGAGGCAGGAAAATATTTCAAAACTGGCTTACCCTGTCTTGACAAGGTTTGTCCAGTCAGAACCTCATGCACTTTGTTAGTAGTTGATTTGGATGGAACAACATAGGACCAAACTAGTCTCTCTAAATGTGGCTGACAGTTATAAGGCTGGGTCAGATTGAGAGGCCACTGGCAGAAGCATTGGGATTTATCTCCACTGTGTGCACTGGCTTTTTGGGATCCTATTCTCTTTGGATGTATACCTTGCTCAGCCTAGATGTGGTAGGGAGGGTTTTCCACAAAGAAAAGTGCCTTACCCTCTCTTAGGATTAGAGGGTGTTGGGTGACAGAATATGTGGAGGAAATGGGAAGAGGGGAGGGAGTAGTAAATTGGATTGGTATTTTTTTAAAATCTAATAAAATTAATCAAAATCAATGTAAATTTTCTATAAATAGTATGTCACAAGTATTCACTCTATTACTATTACTAGTATGAGAAGGCTCACATTGATCTACTTATTATCCCATTCAATACAGCAAGTGAGCTGTATTACAACTTTCCTGTATTCTAGGTTTCTTTACTTAGGAATACCAAACTGTCATACTGCTATGATTTACATTATATGGATGCATGGCTTATATATGTGCCATCACTGAAAATTTAATGACAGTACATTTGGGATAATTTTAAGCATATTTATACTATAGACTCTTTTATAAGTCTATCATGCCAAAAATTATAAATAAGAACTGTGCAGGATAATATTCATGTCATTTGAGAATTATTCATGCACAAGATTACAGTGGATGCTGTTTCTTAAGGGAGTGGATTTCCTTATATGAAATCTGAATTCAAATTGTCCTCTCCCTAAACATTCTATTTTAGTTTTGGGATGATAGAAAATGAATTTAAACTAAAGAACAGAAGCTGAATGATTTATCTCAAACAATCTTTTGGACTAGATCCTTTTTTCTTCTAGTTAGAGATGTTGCACAGTTTACTTTTAACACTGCCCTTAATATTTATATCGAACTAGTTTATATTTTTTCTTTTATTGTTAAGAAATATAGTCATACATACTTCATGAATATGGAAGGGGAGTTTATATTCCCTTCCTTTATATACAAATTTGTCTCTTTTGACTAAAGAAAGCATCAGTGAAGGCATTTTTGACCTCTAAATGTTTTATATACCAATGCAAGAACACTGGGAGTATAATATTAATATTATTTTAATACTGCATATTTTTTCTACTTAGGGAATAACAATGAGCCAAAACTCAGAAAGATAGAGGATTAGTTTGTAACATTTGAACAGGTTCTTACTCATCAATAAAATAATTCCATGATACAATTGATTACCCACATAGATTTCCTATGTTCTCCTTTCAGAGAAAATTGTCAAAAACAGCACACACGTGTTGACATACTCCTAACATCTTCAATAAGTGGGTTAATTACAAACTATAAGTAAATAAAAAATTTTGGAGTAAAATTGTATCCAGCAAGCCATTTCAAAAATGGAATAGCTGATGTGGGCTGTAAGGAACCTTGCTTTAAATGAGTCACTGTTCTGGTTGGTTCCCACAAAAAAAGAGAGCTGTTACTACCAAAACATAGTACTTCAGATGTCAAACACTTGCCCTCTAGGCCATCAACCTAGGAACTAGCTTTGCAACATGGGATTCTACTTTGGGATACTCACATGCTCCTAAAGCTTTTGGCCTCCTGAGACCCTTTTGTGGATGTGCTACAGGAATATACCAGACACTAAAAAGAGCAACTAACCACCTGCTGGCAACTTCCTGAAGCTGACTGAATAGTGGAATACATTTCCCCTTCCCTTAAAGACATCCAAACTTGGACAGACTCTATGCCATCTTACTCTGAATAATGTCCGTAGAAATTTTGGGTAGCCTGAATTGATTTGGAGGTCAAACATAAGAATCCTCTTCATTAAAAAAAAAAAAAAAAAAAAAAAAAAAAAAAAAAAAGAATCCTCTTCATTGCCCATCTTCCTCTTGAAGTAATTGGTACTGCCAGGAACAGACATGTCTCATTGTCATGAATAGTCCTATGTTATTAAAACATTTTAAATGCCATATTCTGAAGTTCTCTGAAAGATTTAAAGAATACCTATCTGATTGAAATACATCTCTATACATCTAGAAAAATCTAACTAACATTACTACAAACTTGACTATTATAGATGATTTTCTGTGAACTCATATTTCTTAATTATATATTATATTTTAAATGAGCTACAAAAACACAACACCTTACTCAAGATCAGAAATACATATACATATGACAAAATTGACCATAAATTTGTATCAATAAATCAAGATCTATACCAATGTAAATTATTCATATCTATATCATATCCCCCTTTATGTAAATAAACATTTATAGACAATATTTAGGAATATGGGCATAGTTTCTCCAAACTGCTTTCTGCTGTTTACTGGGCAAAATATTTTCTTTGTAGGGGTATTTATGAAAACCTTTCAGGGAGTCTTGTTTTATCAAACCATATTGGCCTGGAAGCAATCCATAGGTTCTCACCTTCTGTGGAAACAAAAGAAGAACCTCTTTTCCAAAGCAACATATCCTTAAACTCAAATTTTGAAGTCAAGATGCCTTTACAATATACATGCTGGTTTAGTTTAGCAGCTCATTCAGTGAAATGTTTCTCTGTGATTAGTTCCTTCACAGTCAATTAAAAAAAAACAATAATATGCATAATCCAGACTCTGTGTATATTCCATTTTTACATGGCTTATTTTTCTTTACTCCTTTTAACCTATGACTGCCTATACTTAGTCCCTTTAAAGACTTTTTTGAAACAATTTACTTATTTTCCAACTCTCTATACTCTTTTCTTTCTCTCTCCTAAGCCGTCTTACATTTATCCAACACTGTGACTCATTTAAAGTTCTTTCATGTCTGAATATGCCCTTACTAAATTATCTGTAATCCTTTACTGTCTTGAAGAGTTTTTAAAATGGTAAGTGCTTGGTGGCAGCTGTTCTGGATGCTTGCTCTGCCTCTCTCTACTTTCAAAATGGTGGATGTACCATTATTGCCAGATCTGGTAGAAGCCACACTCAGCACTTTAACTCTGAGAATGAGCATGCAGCACATAACAACCTTTTATCTCAGTAATAGCTAAATCTGTCATACAGTGCACTAAGTTGCCTGGAAATATCTCTGTGCATGGTGCAGGAATCTGCCATGCTCTCCTGCTTGTGTACACCTAGTAGACCTGATTCCACTACCTGCCCAGGCAGGGAGCATTGAGCCATGGGCATGGTCTCAGCTACATTCTTCCTGACCCAGAGTGGATACACAAATATCCAAGTCCACAAATGTCATTCAAATGCTCCATAGCCAAAGTTTGTGCTGGCAGTATGCCGCAGAAAGCCATGAGGCTTTTCTTTTCTATTATGGTTGAATCAGGAAAACCTCTCTTAATGTAACTGCAGCAAGATGCCAGCTGAAAAATAAAATTGTGGCTAAACTTTGCCTTATGTGTCTAGAATTTCTTTTCATGCCCTCTCAGGATTTACATGGATTTAGTTCACCACATTGGCACCAATCTGTTGGAGGGAATGAGCCGCTTGTTTGTTCCTGGCTACCTGGCTGACTTGGACTCCAAATAATCACACAGAAACTATATTAATGAAATCACTGGTTGGCCCATTAGCTCTAAGTTCTTATTGGCTAACTCTTACATATTAATTTAACCCATCTCCATTAATCGGTGTATCACCAGGAGGTCATGGCCTATCAGCAAAGTTTCAGCACATCTATCTCTAGTGGCAGGTCCATGGTGTTTCATATCTGCATTCCTTCTCCCAAAATTCAGTCCAGTTTTCCTGCCTACCTAAGTTCTTCCTTATCAACAGGTCAAGGCAGTTTCTTTATCCATTAGCTAACAAAAGTCACACATAGACAGAAGAACCCCCAGAGCTCCAAACTTGGACAGACTCTATGCAGTCTGAATCTGAATAATATCAATAGAAATTTGGGCAACCTGAATTGATTTGGAAGTCAAACATAATAAAGCAAGTTGTGTTCAGGAATCAATAAATTTTATATTTTCTTGTTGTGTGAAGCGGCGGGGCTGCTTCCCGCCACCCGGCTAGCTTTACCCGAAATAATTACATGGAAACTATATTCTTTTAAACACTGCTTAACCCATTAGTTTTAACCTCTTATTGGCTAGTTCTTACATATTGATCTAACCCATTTCTAATATTCTGTGTAGCACCACGAGCTGGCTTACCAGGAAAAGATCTTAACCTGTGTCTGCCTGGAGTGGGAGAATCATGGCGACTGCTTGACTCGGCTTCTTTCTCCCAGCATTCTGTTCTGTCTACTCCGCCTACCTAATTTTCTGTCCTATTAAAGGGCCAAGGCAGTCTCTTTATTTAACCAATGAAATTAACACAAAACAGAAGACTCTCCCCCACCATTTTCTCTCTGAAAATTTAGACATTAAGATAATGGTGTGGGAGAATTGTCTGTATTCTGTCAGTCATGTTTTAAATAAACACTGATTGGCCAGGCAGGAAGTATAGGCGGGTCAGCCAGATAGAAAGTAAATGTGGGGTGATGAGAACAGGAGTATTCTGGGAAGAAGAAAGCTCTTTCCCTACTTCTACCCAGACCACTGAAGAAGCAAGATAGGATCTGCCACACTGAGAAAGGTACCGAGCCATGTGGCTAACATAGATGAGAATAATGGCCTATATAAGTTATAAGAGCTAATAGAAGCCTGAGATAATGAGCCAATCAGTTTATAACCTAATGTAGACTCTCTGTGTGATTTTTCTTTGGGACTTGCTGCCTGTGGGACCTGGTGGTCAGGACAGAAACCCCAACAAGCAGGCCCTCATGTTATAAGATAAATAAACAATTAATACATGTATATTGGGAGAGATTCCCTGTCTTTTAATCAACAGACCTTTTTTTAGTAACTATAGTAATTAAAGAAATGGGACACTGTTGCTAAAGAAGTTTAAATAATTGTCATATTTCAAATATTATTCTGTTTCTACATAAGTTTGAATGAAGATGAGAAAGCTGGAGAAAATCTTTGATGAATTTCAAACTAATGAGACATCAAGATGATAAATGCATTATAATTTTAAATTTCCAAATGACAATCTTATGTTCACTAATTATAGAAATGTGATATGAGTATATAAAAACCACACATAATTTTCAGGCTGCATCCTGGGATTACAATGCAGAAGTGAATGAAAAAACACAGTGTATGAAAGTTTAGGTAAAAACATATTTTTCATAAATACAAAACAAAAAGGTGATGGGTATATATTTGTATATTTACTAAAACATAATTTAAAAAACCTAAAGTAAGATAAGGAAGACTATTATTTAATGGTAAATGAATGAAGTTAGGCAAAGCCAATGTCTCAATTTCATGTCTTTGATGATGAATAACTTTGAGCAAGGGATACATGTTGTATTGGGATGAAATTTGGTTCAGATTTACATAGCTTGGTTTTCTTTGCTAAGAGGCCCCCAAACTTCATGATCCTGAAGTGTAAGCAATCCTAGGGCCATGGCAATATGCTTGACTGAAAATGGGAGGCACTTTAGAGAACACTGGTGGTCTTGATCCCTCAGCTCCACATGTTTATCCTAAGTTCTCCAGCATGTCCCACAGATTCAGAATGTGTTGTGCTTTTCATCCAACAAAGCATACATTTATCAGCTGGGCCACCCCAGGCAAAGAGATTTTTGTTAGTGTATGTGTCACTGTGGAGGAATTATGTATATCTTGGGAACAGCAATAAACTCCAATAGACTCAGGCATCACATGCTGGTTTTCAATGTAAAATATTTTCTGTTCTGTTACCACTGAATGTACCTGTGCCCCATGAAGTTTGCTTGGAAACCTTTTCTATGAGGAGCTGTGGAGGTGGGCCTGGACTTTGCAAGTGTCAACACAGACAGGAGTCATTATTAATGTGTTAGTGGCTGGTGTGGGATTCCTCTTTGTATGCTGTAAATGCCATTGGTTAATAAAAAGTCCGCTTGGGCCTATGACAGGGAAGAATAGAGCTAAGATTAAGAACTAAACTGAATGCTGGGGAAAGAAGGCAGAGTCAGGGAGAAGCCATGTAGCCACTGCTGGCAGGGGAGTGCAGGCAGATGCCTCCACTGGAGCCTGCCAAAATTTTGTCGGTAGTTGATGGAAATTGTAGTTGCTCTCTACATTATTTAGATTCTTTGAAATAGAACATTTAGTATATTTATTATTTGTTCCTATTGTATATAGTTGTATTTGGTTTGGCTCTATCTTATTTAGACAAAAAGGGGAGATGTAGGGGAGACCCAGCCAATCACCTTGTTAGCAGGGGGCGGGGTCCCCCGAGGATATGTTTTACATATAAAGATCGCGGGCATGCTCCCAGCCGCCCCTTCTGCTTTCCTGCTCTCCACTGGAACTTCGGTTCTGTGAGTCTTTCCCTAATTAAAGCTGAATATTTTATTATTAAAAAAAAAATACAACAGAATGGCGCCCGACATGGTAGCAGCAATTTCTTGGGTCTGCTCTGCTTGCTAGAGGCAAACAAGTGCTCTCATCTAAAAGAGGCTTCCTGACTCAGCTTCAGCTGCAAAACCCTGCAGCTTTCTTAAGAGGTCCGGCCATGAAACACTTAAATGCTATTGATAAAAGCTGACTGAATGCTTGTTTGTTTTCAGCTGTAGCAGGAAAAAAGTTGTGCTGTTTTAAAATGCTGGCATTCTGGTCTGTCCTGCCAGGGCAAACTCTGACTGTTTGAGGCAGGAGGGCCGACTACAGAGAGA
This sequence comes from Chionomys nivalis, assembly GCF_950005125.1. Classification (NCBI taxonomy): domain Eukaryota; kingdom Metazoa; phylum Chordata; class Mammalia; order Rodentia; family Cricetidae; genus Chionomys; species Chionomys nivalis. Next base: position 83,051,558 of record NC_080086.1, read on the forward strand.
GAACGTGAGTGTTGTCTGTTGCAGCTTGCTGGACCTTGAAATGCCTAGACTTAGACTTGTGGCAATAAAAATGGCTACAGCCAGTATCTCCACCATGAGGTTGGAAAGCTAAGGAATGGGCTGGATCCAGCCGCCAAAGCCACGGCTTTCGTCCTACTGATATTGCTTGGTAAATTAAAGACTCATGTGGTCAGAAAAAGAGAGATATACAGTAAAGAAAGATTCAAAGACAAAGAAAACCTTTAAATGATTTACAGTGTGTTAAAAATGTATGCAGGCTAAAAGTTAAAGTTCTTAAAAGTAAAAAAAAGGAAGAAAGAGAGTAGTTGGGTGTGGTAGTACACACCTTTAATCCCAACACTTGGGAGGCAGAGGGAGATTGACCTCTGTGACTTCAAGGTGTGGTAGCACACACCTTTAATCCCGATGCCTGGGAGGCAGAGACAGGCGGATCTCTGAGAGTTCAAGGACAGCCTAGTCTACAGAGTTATTCCAGGACAAAGATATACAGAGAACCTGTCTCAAAAAGCAAAAAGTTAAAAGGAAAAATAAATGAAATAGAGGTAAAATAAAGCACACAAAGATGGAAAATATACAGAGAATCTTGATACTGTACGCTATTACACTCTCTTTGAATTGTTTTAATGGTGAGGAAAGAGCAACATCAGCTAAAAGATATTAGATTATAAATGCTGCTGAACTAATCCAAGACAGATATTTTGAAAATACCTTGACTTTAAAATTTGTATCTAAGGACATGATGCTTTGGAAAGGAGTTTCTTCTTCTGTTTTCACAGAGGATGAGACCCTGTCAATTGTTTCTATTCCAATATGGTATGTTAGACCACGCCCTCCAAAGGTTGTTGTGAACACCTTCAAAAAATTACTTCACTCAACTGCCAACTGAGATGAACCTAGCACACAGGTTATACCATAAAAGACCTAAATAACAGTGCCCCCGTTCAGCAGGAAGCAGTTTGGAGAGAAATAACTACGTCCATATTCCCAAATATTGCTTATAAATGTTCTTTTACATTTAAAGGGGGATATTATATAGATATGAATAATTTGCATCGGTATGGATTTGACTTTATTGATATAAATTGAAGGTCAATTTTGTTATATGTATATGTATTTCTGCTCTTGATTAAGGTATTGTGATTGTGTAGTTTATGTAAAAACGTAATGTATATAGGTTGTTAATGGATAATCAATAATCAAGCTTGTAGTCAAGTTAGATTTTCTAAATATATAGAGATATATTTCAATTAAATAGGCATTCTTCATATCTTTCAAAGACTACAGAATATGACATTTAATGTTTTAATAACTGAGGGCTTTTCATGACAATGAGACACATCTGCTCCTGGCAGCACCAATCTACTTCAAGAAGAATATGGGCATCGAAGAGGCACCTTATGGAGTTGTTTAGCCATTTGGTCAAGAAACTGCTCTTGCCTGGACTGCTGCATAAACTGGACACAAAGAACCCGCAGAGAGAGGACTACTGAACTTGCCTAAAGGTGAGATGATCTTTCAGGGTTCCTGATTCATGAAGGAGTCTGCAAGACATTCTGCAGGACACAGCAGATAGTGAATGAACTGCCTTTGAAATTTCCTGCTTCATGGAAATGTCTCTGGATACTATGGACCTGTAGGCCGAAGATGGATGCCCCAACAGTACAGAGAAACTTTGGGTGACTGTCCAGGCAGCAAGATGTCTCTGTGATTTCTAGAATTTTGTAAGTTGCTTACTTCTAATTTACTTGGGTAATATTATATCCTTCTGGAGTCTTTGATGGAGTTGAAGAATAGATAGATAGTTATAGTTTTCCTTAGTTATGATAAAGATAAAATAGATGTAAATATTGTAACTGTAATTCTTACTTGATAACTGTTTGTTATATGTAATTTTGCTATGTTAAAGTTAAAGCCTTCCTTTTTTGTTTAAACAGAAAAAGGGGAAATGATGGAGGAAGGACATTGGTTAAATAATAAAGAAACTGCTTGCCCCTCATAGGTTAGAACATAGGTGGGTGGAGTAAACAGAACAGAATTCTGGGAGGAAGAGGAAGTGAGCTTACACTCCATGCCTCTGCTCTCCAGGGAAGACGCAATGAAGCTCCAACCCAGGATGGACGTAGGCTACAATCTTCCTGGTAAGCGCACCTTGGGGTGCTACATAGATTATTAGAAATGGGCTAAATTATTACGTGCAAATTAGGCAAGAAGAGGCTAGATATAATGGATCAAGCAGTGTTTAAAAGAATACAATTTGTGTGTTGTTATTCCAGGGCATAAGCTAGTCAGGCAGCCAGGAGCTGGGTGGCAGGAACACAGCCCGCAGCTCCATACAACAGGTAGTCCGTAACCTCGTTGTGATGCACAGATTAATGGAGGTGGGTTAGTTCAGAATAAAAGAGCAAGCTAGAAATATACTTAAGCTATTAGCAAAACAGTATTGTAAATAATATTGTACCTGTGTGATTATTTCAGGGCTGAACAGCCAATAATGAACTAATAGCCTCCCACCTAAAAGTGGCTCCAATTAGTCCTGTAGTTGATGGAGGCCAGCTCTCAAAGGGTGACATGCAGGGAGATGGGAATCTGTTTCATCATATTTTCACCCTTGGTGTTGAAAAGGTATAAGTGCATAATCATATATTAAGTTTGTGGGAAATCTGTTAACTCTCTTATTTTATTTTGAATGTAATCTTTATATATTTGGATTTTATTTTTGTTTATGAACCACATATATTTTCACTAAAAATAGTAAATCAAATGCCTTAACGGGACTCTAGATATTACCATATCACCTAAAGCATTCCATGCCATTGTGTCAAGTAAGTTATTGATCACTAGAATAGTGTCTAGGAAAAGCCTATACTGTTATATATCCCAGAGAAAACAATCCACGTTTAAAAAATGGTACAATATCTCTCTCAAATAAGATAGGTAATCTTATAATATGTAATGTTATTAGGGAGAGTAAAATGTTTGTCAACCAAGTTTGACCCACAGAAATACTAAGATAAGTTTGACAGGAATTGGTCATTAGTTGATATACCAGTAAAAAATCTATTCCTCCAAAATTTAGGTGGGAGGATCTACAATATCATTACTGATGCATCAATACTTACTTATTTGTGTCTCAGAAATTGGTTTTATGGTACAGAGATTTTATTCTAAAGAACATAAGTAAATGCATTAAACTATCTAAATTAGGCTTATAATATATGACATATATTCATACATGAAATATTTTCTATAAACTGAAAAGATAGCTTATATTTAGAGGTTATTCTGCCATCTACATGTCTTTCTGTAAAGTTACATCTATTGTAAATGATCCTGTTTTATTTTAAATACAGTTTCAGATAAAGAAATCATATGCCTACTCTTTTCTCTGAGTTAACTGTGTATTCCTTTGTTGGTCACTTCATGCAGTCAGTGTTAATGGTAATAGACATCTGAGCATGCTTCTCCTGAAACAGGTTTGAGCACAATGAACAATATAATGCAGTTCTTGGATGAATTCCAACTCTCTGAAAGAAGAGCACCTGATGTTCTTGTTCTGGTACCGAGTTACATGCTGCTTCTCACATTATGAACTGATAAATCTTTAATTGAGTATTCCATAAAGGATTCTATCATGCATCATGGTATTATTATATTATTTAATGACCTAAAAATGCAAGAGTTTTGCTTAAACTTACAGTCTCTAGAGACTGGTACCTTTTTAAGGTCTGAATGTCAAAATATCCCCTTTATCTTCTGTCAGATATATAAAAAATATTATATATTGCATATATCACTACTGAAACTTACTTGGCATGCTATGTAGGCAACCCATACCTTGTAATATCAGATTTAGCAGTGTGTTACCTTACCTATAAGACCCAATTGAATTTGGTATAGATCAGGAGAGGACAACTCCAGAGGTTAAAATTTTGAGTAAATGTCACTTCACCATTCTGAGTAAGTTTTGTTTCATTACTCAATGTCAAGGGCATATATTAACTGAGGATTAGTTCTGGACTATGTGACAATCTTTACTCAAGAGAGATAAAATCAACTGTTGTGATTTTGGAGCAAGACTATGTATGACATGCTCAAAAAATGCAAACTAATAGCTCTTTACTCAGAAAAACTAGCAGCTTCCAGGCCTCAAAGTTCAGCTATATGTGTTTGTGAACTTTAAGTTTCAGCCAAAACTGGAAATGTTAGACTACCGCAAACTGAAAAGTTGATTGTACTGGACAATAGTCAGTTTTAAGACAGATGTGGTACTTATAGCCTTGGACCCTAGCAGATTCAAAGAACATCTTAATTTACTAGTAGTTATCAATAGAAGTTTTTAACAGTATATGGTGTAGGAGGTCTTTCTGTCTTTGTGTTGCTTTCATTGGTTAATAAAGAAACTGATTGGGCCTGTTGATAGGGCAGAGTTAGGTAGGCAGGGAAGACAAAATTGAATTCTGGGAGGAAGAAAGCATACTCAGGAGACTCCATGGATCCACCACTAGAGATAGATGTGCTGAGACTTTGCTGGTAGGCCACAACCTTGTGGTGATATACAGATTAATAGAAATAGGTTAAATTAATATGTAAAAGTTAGCCAATAAGAACTTAGGGCTAGTGGGCCAAACAGTGATTTAATTAATTCAATTTCTAGGTGGTTATTTTGAGGCTGAGCTAGCAAGGTGGCTGGGAATTGGGCAGGAGGGTGAACAAGTGGCCCCCTCCTTACAACAAGTATATAATAAAAATTCCTCAGTGTGAATACTTTATTATGTATACCTTTGAATCCAATTGCTTGATAGCCTCTTGTTGAGTCTAATAATTTAACTGTAGACTAAATTCTATTTTTCCTATACATGATTTTTTCACATATGAATAATGATAGCTTTCATCTTGCTTTCTTGTATTTGTTCTTTGGTGTTAAGTATTTTCTATTGTCATGACATATTCGTTCAATTATGTGTGATTCAAATATCTATGAATGACAGAGAAAATACTGACATCAAGTTGCTCTTTAAACAAGATGGCAAAATATCTAAAAAAAAAAAAAGGTTGAAAGTTAAGAGTGAGCACACCAACTGCTCATAAAGAAAGCAACCGTTACAGAGGAAAACAATACTCATATGGAGGTTTGGGGACTATCCTTGACAATACTCATAATAATGATAGAATATAGTATCTTCAGGTTCCAGGCTACTGGTTGTGGTGAAAGCTGTAACCGAACCACAGTTGAAGGAGAAGGCGTAAGTCACAAACAATCCCACGCTAATTTGGAATTATGATTAATATAATGGTTATTTATTTAAAGGGGAAAAAACTTACAGATCACCGTCCCAGACAACAGCCCTCTGCGCAATCAGGAAGGGAGTCTAGTCGCTGGAAGCAGAGCAGGAAATAAGAGAGAGCAAGGAAGAAAGTAGCCGCTTTTTTAAAGGGAGAGAGACCATGCCCCAATGGGCTGGTATCTCAGCAGCTGTTGGCTGGAGGAGTGGAAGGACCTCCCGCAACACCTCCCCCTTTTTGTTTAAGTAAGAGAGTTCTAAACCTACTATAAAATTATATACAATAAGTACAAATATCCTATTCTAACTAGCTTAGGTCTTGTATAATAAATAGCTTGGCCAAGTCATGAATGGAAAGTAACTACATTTATATAGTCTTCAACCCCATCGAAGATCTGAGAAGGGAAATAATATTACCTGAGTAATTAGGAAGTGCAATCAAACAACTTCCAAAACATGCAACAAATCACAGAAACAACTAGCTACCTGGGCAATCACCCAAGGTCAAGTTTGCAGCATTGAAGCAACCAACTTTGGCTAAGGCCTAACATAACTGACGTACCATTTTCAAAGGCAAGAAACTTGTCAAAACTATCTTACCCTGTCTTGGCAGGATATGACAGTTCTGTTTTTTCCATTCACAGATACTCTGTATTTCTGTCAGTGGTTGAGGTATGGGCATTTCTTTGCCCAAAGGCCAGTTCAGCCAAGAAGAAAGGCTCCAGGTGGAGTGTCTTTGGTGCTCAACAATCTCTCAGGAATAGAGCGGTGTTGCCAGGAGCAATTGTGTCTCACTACCACAAAACTCTGAGTTAGATTAAAGGTGATTTTCTACAGCTCTTTGAAGAGGTTGAAGATTATCTATCTATACTGAGTATAATCTCTATGTATCTAAAGAACCTGATTAGTATAATTATAAATGACAAACTCAGAATAATATCGATCTATATAATTCTCAATACATATCTAACTTAAAGACTAAGACAATAAACGACTGTTAAACAAATGAGGACAATGACCACCAAATATAAACAATGCACAAATATACTTTGCAGTATGGTAAATATATATCAATACACAAACAATATGTAAGTATCTTAATCAGAAGTAGAAATGTACACTGCAATATGGTAAATATATACAATATATATCAATACAATATATGTCAATACATAAAAAATGTTTTTAAACAGAGGTAGAAACATGCATGCATACAATAGTCAATATAATTTCACTTTGTTTCAATATATAAGAATTGATGCCAATATATTTGTCTCAAAACAATAACTCACAACAACCAACAAGTACCAATCTATTATCCCATCATCCCATTATCCCTCTTTTTTTTCAAATGATCCCTGGTCTTATAAAATTCCTTCCCTACCCCTCAACTGTATACCAATTATAATCAACCCCTAAATGATGTCCCTAAACCCAAGGGAAAACTTTACTGGGAGAGGGACGTCGCCCTCTAGAGTTACTTCCAGTTGTCATGGGGGGGCAACATTCTTTCTGGGGGATCCTGTGAAGTAAAATGATGGTTAAATTTCAAGATCAATGTCTTTTAAAATTGCAAATAGTCTTTGAGTATTTTGTGCAGGTCTGGCCAGAATGTTGTATAAGATGTGCACCGTTTCAGCTAACCAAGTTGGAACTGTCTTGTACAGCTGTTACCAAAAACAGATCTTGTAGTAGCGCTATCAGTATCATGATGTCATATCAACCAGGTGGAGTTGTTGTTGTAGGGCCCCATCTTCTTCCTGGAAACTTCAAATGTCACTTCAGGAAAAACTCATTGTTCATTGTGAAAGACTTAAACATTAATCATATAGACATATACATATATATATATATATATACATATTCAATGAAAGGCATGATAGATATATTCAATGAAAAGTATGATAGATATGAGGAAAAGCAAAGATGTTTTCTAAACTCATATTTCTTTCTGTCCCCTACCATGGCTCATGACATGACACAGAAACTCCAGAAACTCTGGGTTTTTCTCTTACCAACAGGCTTGGAATTGGAGAGGGACTGAGCCAGAGTCCAACTTCAAAACAAGCTCTATAAATTTAGAAATATGGTTTAATATATTTTACTTACACAACCTATTCAATTTTCTTGATATTTCCTATTGGGCAGGTATTTTTCCATCTGTCAGCATCCAAACATCCAGGGTCCCTTGAATTTTTCAAAGATGAGTGTTTTCCTGTGGAGATAAGAACAGAGCCCTGCCCCCATTCTATATGTTTTTCTTACCACCTGTATGAATATCATCATTGTAGATGAGTTGTCATTTCTCTTTTCCAAGAGGTTTTTCCTCTTCAAATCGAACCTTTATTAATTTTGATGGTATGCACAATTTTTCTTCTCCTGTGAAAACAAGAGCAAAACCCCTTCCCCAACATAGCACATCTCCTGGCTTCCATTGAGAGGTCAGCACATCTTTGATATAAATCGGTTGATTTAGTTCAGCAGACTTTTCCATTATCCAATGTCTTTCTGCTGCTATTGTTCCTTTCTCATTAGTGTTAAGAAATTTCAAGGTCAATAAAGCATTATGTAATCTATTTCTGGGGGTATTTTCGGTCCCTTTCAGTTTGTTCAGCATATCCTTTATAGTACGATTTGACCTTTCTATAACTGCCTGATCTGTGGGATTATGTGGTATACCTGTAATGTGTTTTATATTATAATAAGCAAAAAAGCATTTCATTTTCTTAGATACATATGCTGGACCATTGTCTGTCTTTATTTGTGCAGGTATTCCCATGATGGCCATAACTTCCAATAGATGTGTGATTACTGAATCAGCCTTTTCTGAGTTCAGGGCAGTATCCCATTGAAAACCTGAATACGTGTCTATGGTGTGGTGTACATATTTTAATTTACCAAATTCCATAAAGTGGAACACATCCATCTGCCAGATTTCATTTCTCTTAGTACTCTTTGGGTTACTCCCTGCAGGCAACGGTGTTTGATTATAGAAAGAACAAGTAGGACATCTCTTTATAATGTCCTTAGCTTGTTGTCAGGTAATGGAAAATTCTTTCTTTAGGCTTTTACTATTGACATGATGCTTTTTATGAAATTCTGAGGCCTGCAACACGCTTCCAATTAATAATTGATCAATCTCAGCATTGCCTTGTGCTAGAGGACCAGGCAGACCTGTATGGGACTGGATGTGTGATATGTACATCGGACAAAGCCTGTTCCTGATTATGTCTTGTACCTGGATAAACAATGAAGTCAACTCTGTGTCATCTGGTATAAATTCAGCGGTTTCAATATGCAAGATAACTCTTTCTGCATATTGTGAATCTGTAACTATATTAAGAGGTTCTTTAAAATCCCTTAGCATCATAAGAATGGCATATAATTCTGCCCTCTGGACAGAATTATAAGGGCTTTGTTCCATTTTACTCAATTCATCTGACTTATAACCTGTTTTCCCTGATTTATTTGTATTAGAATAGAACATATGGGCTCCAGTTATTGGAGCATCATGTACAATTCTAGGAAGAATCCAAGAAGTTCTCTGTATGAGGTTAAGTCTACCACTTTTGGGATAGTTGCTATTAATTTCTCCCAAAAAATTAGCACAAGCTCTTTGCCATGGTTCATTGTCTTCCCATAACTTTTTTATTTCTTCAGTAGTAAAAGGCACTATAATTTCTGCTGGGTCTATACCTGCTAGTTGACGAAGTCTCAGCTTACCTTTTATAATTAATTCAGAGACTTTTTCCACATAAGTTTTTAATTTTTTACTTGGTTTATTAGGTATAAATATCCACTCTAAAATAATATCTTCCCTCTGCATTAGAATCCCTGTAGGAGAAATTCTGGAAGGCAATATGACTAGGATGCAGCTAAGATTTGGGTTCACCCTATCCACATGTGCCGCCTGTAACTTTTCCTCAATCATTGTCAGTTCCTTTTTTGCTTCAGCTGTCAGTTTTCTTGGACTATTCAAATCTTTATCACCATCTAAGGTTTTGTTTAAATGAACTATTAGATCAGGTGTTATCCCAACAGCTGGTCATAGACTGGAAATGTCTCCTAACAATCTTTGGAAGTCATTAAGAGTCTTTAACCGGTCTCTCCTAATTTGTGCCTTTTGCGTTTTAATTTTCTCTAACCCTATTCTGTAACCTAGGTAATTAATAGAATTTCCTCTTTGAATCTTTTCAGGGGCAATTTGTAATCCCCACCTAGGCAAGACTTTCTTTACTTCTTCAAACATCCTTTCTAAACTATCTTTATTTGAATCAGATAGCAAGATGTCATCCATGTAATGATAAATTATGGACTTGGGGAATTGTTTACAAATTATTTCCAATGGCTTACTTACAAAATATTGACACAATGTAGGACTACTGAGCATACCCTGTGGGAGGACAGTCCATTGATATCTCCTATTAGGATGAGAATTATTATAAGGAGGCACTGTGAAGGCAAATTTTTCTCTATCCTCTTCTTGTAACGGTATAGTGAAAAAACAATCTTTCAAATCAATAACTATAAGAGGCCATCCTTTTGGTAACAGAGAAGGCAAAGGAATTCCAGATTGTAGTGTGCCCATAGGTTGAATTACCTTGTTGACAGCTCTTAAATCTGTTACCATTCTCCATTTACCAGATTTCTTTTTTACAACAAACACAGGAGAATTCCAAGGGCTGGTTGATTCTTCAATATGGTGAGCATCTAGTTGCTCTTGCACCAGCTGTTCCAATGCCTGTAATTTATCTTCAGCTAGAGGCCACTGTTTGATCCATATTGGCTTCTCAGTTAGCCATTTTAAAGGTAGGGCTGTTGGTACCTCTAAAGGTTTGGTATTTGCTGTATGTTCTTGTACAGCCTGAATGGCTGGTGACCTTTTTCCATAATACCTCATCATATCCTTCCCAGAATTATGAGTTCCTCGAACTACAGGAATGTTAATCTGGGTATTCCATTGCTGTAGCAGGTCACGGCCCCATAAATTTATTGCAATATTGGCTATATATGGCCTTAGTTTCCTATTTGCCCTTCAGGCCCTATGCATTCAACCCATCTCATGCTTCTTTTTACACAAGATAGGGTTCCAATTCCCAGGAACTGAACATCTATTTCTTGAAGAGGCCAATTCGGATGCCAAGATTCTGGAGTAATGATACTTACATCCGCACCTGTGTCTAATAAGCCTTCAATAAAAGTGCCATTTATACAGACTCTTAGCTTTGGTCTTTGATCATTAATAGAAGTCTGCCAAAATATACGTTTACTCTGTCCTACTGGGTTTTTTGACTCATCCTCCACGTGTAATTCATCATTTAGACCAGTATTACTTTTTACAGCAGAAATTGGAGCTTTTAATTTTCTTGGTGAGGCACATTCTCCACTATGAATGAGAATGACTGGGCCACTGTCGGCTTGGGGGCCTGCGAGAGGCCCCTCAAGGAGTTTCCCGATGGTATTGGGTTGCCTTGTCTGTCTGTTGTTGACCTGCATTTGTTGGACCAATGTCGGCCTTTACCGCATCTCCTACATATACCTGAAGGCCGAGGTCTCCTATTTTTGTCATTCCCAGAGGAGATATTATTCCTAGAAATTCTGTGCGTGCAATCCCTTTTCAGATGTCCTAATTTACAACAATTAAAACACCTGACAGTTTGATGTCTCCTCATTGCTTTGGAAATTGCTTCTCCTACACAAGATTCATCATTATAGCTAAAAGTCGCAACATTCATCATATGCTGAATCCATTCATCCATAGGTGCTGATCTAAACTTTAAAGGCCCAATTATCTTTTTGCATTCTATGTTTGCATTCTCAAAAGCTAGAGATTCAAGAAGTAGTTGTCTAGCTTCTGGGTCTGTTATCCCTATGTCCAGAGCCTTAATTAATCTTTGCAAAAAGTCAATAAAGGGTTCTCTCTGTCCTTGCCTAATTCTGGTATATGATTCAACCCTTTTTGCTGGATCTTGTAGCCTATTCCAAGCATTTAAAGCTGCTTGGTGACATAGACACAGTACTTCATCATCATAAAGAGCTTGGACCTGTGGATCAGCATATTCTCCTGCACCAAGAATTTGATCTTGGGAAACCTCCACACCTTTTGCTCTTCCTTGCTGTTCCATATGTTTGGATTCTTCTCTGAAATAGATTCCAAACATCAAGGAAGGTCCATTACCTAAAACTGCAGACACTAACTGATGGAAATCGTGGGGGTTAGTTCTAGCATTAGAAGCCCAAGTCCTTATCATTTCCTTAACATACGCAGAGTGCAAGCCAAAAGTAACAATAGCTTGCTTAATTTCTTTTAGATCATTCATTGCTATTGGCATCCATTTAGCTTCTCTGACTCCCTTTGAGTCTTTAGAAGTTGACGCTTTGTCAGAATGAATTACAGGGTATGTCACTAAAACCCTGGGTAAGCCAGTTCTAATAGCTGGTGGTGGCATTGTATCCTGTCCTTGTACCTTCTTACTCTGTTCACCAGATCCAATAATTTCTTCAATCATTTCAAGTCTTTTTATTATTGTCTCTCTTAAATCCTGAATCTCCTGACCTGCATGTGTTTCTAGTAATTTCACTGAGGTATCAATTTTTTGGTCCCCATTCTGCACCTGTGATTCCAAAGTTTTTGAATCCTGAATCTCCTGACCTGCATGTGTTTTTAGTAAACATTGTATGATTCTTAGGAGTGCCATATTCTTCCTAAATGATATAATATGCAAAAGAATACTGAAACCTAGTAACCAGTAAATTACGTTATCCCCATAGTCATATAAACCTTGCATGATATAACCCATTGTTTTGGTAACCAAAACAGTAAAATTCTTGTTGGAAACAAAAACTGCCATATTACCTATTATCCAGCAGGTGGTGCTGTTGCTAAGTCAGGACGAAAATGGGGTCCTGTTTCAGTGTCCACCTAGTATTTGCTAAAAACTGGGAAATGCAAGTTGCTCAACAAAGTAAATGTAATTAAATCAATTCCGTACATGGAACCATAAACCCAGAATCCAGGGGTAGAGAAGAGTAACCCGGAAGCCATGTATGCCTCCACATGACAGAGTCATCCTGAGGGGTTGCAGCTTTCGGCAACCGGTAACCACATGCTCTGGTTCGCACCGCTTAAGAGCTGCACTTGCAAGGGAGATTTGAAAACGACTCAGAAAAGAGCAAACCACACAGGCAGAGACTACGCAGTCCTGTGGAGTTTAAATCCATGTGGGGAGGCAAACAATAGGCTGCGTGGGGACTTGAAGTCAATCTGAGGTGTCTAAAGGGAAAATATAAAGAACTGCAGCAAGAAAAGTCACTGCGTGATGATTTATGTTAAACTGCTAGCTCCACGCACAAGGCACAGGCCGCAAGGCACAGGCCACGGCCATACTGGCAGGCAGCCAAGTGGGGGAAGGAGGGTTCCTAAAACCAAATGTTGGGCGCCAGATGAAGGCGAAGGCGTAAGTCACAAACAATCCCACGCTAGTTTGGAATTATGATTAATATAATGGTTATTTATTTAAAGGGGAAAAAACTTACAGATCACTGTCCCAGACAACAGCCCTCTGCGCAATCAGGAAGGGAATCTAGTCGCTGGAAGCGGAGCAGGAAGTAAGAGAGAGCGAGGAGGGAAGTAGCCGCTTTTTTAAAGGGAGAGAGACCATGCCCCAGTGGGCTGGTATCTCAGCGGCTATTAGCTGGAGGAGCGGAAGGACCTCCCGCAACACACACTCACTGAAGCAGGCTGGAACTTCATTGGCGCTTGTGCTTGCATCCTTAATGTGGAAACACAAGAAGCTTGCCCAGGGTTTTGGGTTATAGGCTATGAAGTCACTGACACTCTGACCAGCCTTGCAGGTGACAGTGGCTTTTTTCCAATCACAGAGAGAAGAAAGTATGTCAATAGGACTTATCTAGTGTCTGAGACTGGAAACAAAACAGAAAAGTCACCAGTGTAATCTAGTTCAACTGTTGTCATGAACAAAACACTTAGTTGATTTAAATTGGGATTTAGTTTCTGTGCTTGCAAAACTGACTTGGAATGATGATCAAATCAACATTGAGTTCACATTGACTTGTAAAGCAAGCCAAATTTGCCCTCAACTGGGACACAGAATAACTGAAGACAGTTGAGTTGAACTGAAATTCCTTGGTTCAGTATGAGTTCTATCAGAGGCAGAGATTCCATTTGATGTTTATCTTTTTAAAGGATAGCAATAAAAAGGTAAAACAATATTAAATATATTTAAAAGAAAAATAATGAATATTGAAAAGATAAACACAAAAATTTCAAGTGAATTTTTCACCCAGTCCTCTAAATGTAATTTTTCAGGTGTGAGGATAGCGTGCTAAAGACTATCTTTTCATCAGTGAAGCTCTTACTGAATTCTGGTCAGTTGAGAGTCTGATCAGCATTGTGTTTACTTCAGACAATTCATTCCCTCCCACAACCTCCCACAATCTGAAAATGACACCCCAGCCAGTCCAGTCCACAGGAATAGTACTCAAAATTCAGTTTTAAAATATATTTTGCAAAGGAATGCTGTATCTTAGCAAATCCAGAAATGTGCCTTAGACCTCAATGCTTTCAAATCTTGCCCAGCATCAAAATACACTGTAGGAGAATATGTTACCAGAATCTGATTTGCTGGACTCAGGTTAATATCCTTCTAGAAAAAAATATCATTTGTGTGGAGCAGAAAAAGGGCAGGCAGTTTACTAGACTATGAAGGTTGTCATTTGCTGTCCTTCTCAGATGATAACTTTTTATCTTTCCCAGGGGATATGAGGCCTCTGACCTCTATGTAATTCATGGCCTGATCCTCCTGCTGCGATTAATTCTCAGCTTGATCACATCTGACCTTCCTACTATCCATAGGTAAATCTGTAGAGGTAAATTCTGGCTCCCTGAATTGTCCCTGTTGCTTGTTTACAGATCTACAGACTAGCTCAGTCTCTAAAATATAGAGAGTGATAGATGAATCTTCCCTCTGAAGGACAGTTTGCATTAAAGAGGAATTACTGAAACATTAAATGTCATTGATGGTGATAAAGATTCCAAGAGCTGTGATCTTTTGTGTGTAGCAATGACAGCCTATTACGACAAGTCTGCTTGGTTTAGCCTGTGATGCTCCAATCACTGAATCACACAATTAGAGTTCTAGTTCTCATTTGTGGTACAGATTGTCTCCCACTTTCTACTCTGTACTCTTTGAGCTTCTTGCTATATATCTTTCTTTGCTTTTAAAGATGCTTTCCTTTCCTTTATGAATAAGAATGTTTTTGCTCACATTTGTGTATGATAGTATACATTCCTGTGCCCAAGGCAGTCATAAGTCATCATATTCCCAGGAAATGTACTTACAAATGGTTTTGAACCAGCAAGTGCATGCCGAGAAGTAAACCCAGGTCCTCTTCAAGAGTAGTCAGTGCTCTTAACTGTGAAGGCATTTCTCTAGCCTTCCTTATCTCCTCTTCTAAGAATTTTATTTGTCCACTGTTCTCTGCAATTTAACTTCCCTTGATAATCCATAGTGCCACATGTCAGGAATCTCTAAATATTCATCAACCCCCAAAGTCTCATTAATCTCCTTAATGGATTTAGGAGTAATAAAAGCATACTCACATGACATAAAATTGAATAAGATAACATACAGCAAAATAGAATAGAATATCTTTAGGCTATTTTTCTATGAATTAACAGTCTATTTTCCATTATGAATGGATAGTTGGTGTGCAGATAGAGATTGTCTATGTATCTATAATCTGTCTTTCTATTCATGTCTGTGCACTAGCATCTCAAAATCTAAGGTTTCATAGTTTAAGAAATTGTTTTCTTGAAGTTTTTTTCTATTAGAAGTATCATAGCTATTATGGTAACTAACACATAGTTATAGATTTGGAAATAGCTAAGGAATTAAGATAGCAAATGTTCACTGTGATGAAAAAATTAAAAGAAGTAAAAGTTCATACTGTGATCCTTTTGCTCTTATGGACATACAAGTGGAAAGGGAATATATCTATGTTCATAAAATGAACCACTTTATCAAAATTTTTTATCTTAATTAGTGTTTTAAGTGCAGATTTGTAAGCAAAATGTTTGCATATTTGGTGACATCAGATGACAGAAGGTGGTACAGAAGTCCCTGGAATTAAAGTTAAAGATAGCTGTGGGTCACCATATGGGCACTGAGAATCAAATCTATGCCATCTTTAAAAAACATCAGTCTCTGGGAATTCTGTCCAGCTCCATGAACAACTTGTAAAGATATATCTTCTCCGATTTGCATATACACTCAAAATACTACAATTCATATTGTTAATAGAGTATCTAAAGTTGATAAACTCACTTTAACATTCATGTAGAAATTCACAGGACAACAATAGCTAAAAACATCAGAAACTAGAATAATATATTATCTAACTTGATTGTTCTCTCTTGTATTAAACACAGTAATTAGGTCTGTGTGTACTGTTGATGCACAGATAGACAAGTAAAGGGATGGATCCCCATAAAGAGGCAAGAAGAAGATCTTACCCAAACACAGTATTTAAAGATCAAGCAAGCTGCCATGTTCTTCCCTTTGTCCCTGGCTCATTGGGCTACCAGGCGTCCCTGTATAGGTGCTGAGAAGTTCCATCTGGACGGGTGAGTGTGTGCTATCCAGGGGTGGACTGTCCCGGAAGAGAGCACAAACCCCCCTCCCCCAGCTCCTGCTGCAGGGCTTCCTTTCCTACACACGACCCCCCCCAAGCCTGCCTTGTCTGCAAGGTCCTTTGCTGAGGAACAGCTTCCTGCTCCTACACTAAGGCTACCCACCCAGAGTGGTGAGTGCCTGACTACTGGGCAGGCCTCAAGGACCCCCACAAGGGAGCTCAGGACCCCCTGCTGCTGGGGCTGCAGGGTCTGCTGTGTTCTTCAGGAACCGCTCTGCCTGCCACATTCTTCCCTTTGTTCCTGGCTCATTGGGCTACCATGTGTCCCTGTATAAGTGCTGAGAAGTTCCATCTGGACGGGCATCCATGTTTTGGTGTTGAGGAGTCCATCTGGAAGGGAACGGTTCCTGCCCCTACACTGAGGAGATACACCCAGGGAGTGAGTCACCGCAAAGACTGGTCCAAGACACCAGGCCTCTCCTGGCTCCATTTGAAGGAAGAGATGGGCAGGCGCCAATGCAAGAATTCCTCCAACAACCTGAAAGGCAATGTGACATCACCAGAATCCAGGAATCCCAAAATAAGAAGAATTGTACACCCTACTCCAGAAGAATTAGAAGAATTCAACTCAAAAGTGAATTATATGAAAATAATAGAGGACCTTAAACAGGAGGTGAAAAACTGCCATAATCAATTAGAGATTACAAGCAAAAAGGTAGAGAAAATGAATAAATCTCTCAAAGATACCCAAGAAAACCAAGAGAAACAAGAAAAAGCAATCAAACAGGTGGGAAACGGTTCAAGACTTGAAGAATGAAATGGAAGTAATGAAGAAAACACAAACTGAGGGAAAGATGGAGATGGAAAATCTGGGTAAATGAACAGTAACTACAAAGACAAGTACTACCAACAAATTACAAGAGATAGAAGAAAGAATCTCAGACACTGAAGATACCATAGAGAAAATAAACACACTGATCAGAGAAAACAGCAAAACCAACAAATTCTCATCACAAAACATTCAGGAAATCTGGGACACACACAAAAAAGACCAAACCTAAGAATAGTAGGGATAGACGAAGGAAAAGAAGTACAGCTCCATGGTCCAGAAAATATATTTAATAAAATTATAGAAGAAAACTTTCCCAACCTTAAGAAAGATATTCATTTGAAGGTTTAAGAAGCATACAGAACACTGAATAGACTGGATCAAAAAAAAAAGTCTCCTCGCCATATAATAATCAAACCACAAAACATACAGAATAAAGAAAGAATATTAAGAGCTGCAAAGGAAAAAGGTCAAGTTACTTATAGAAGTAAACCTATCAGACTTACACCTGACTTCTCTATGGAAACCATGAATGCCAGAAGGTCCTGGATAGATGTACTGCAGAAACTAAGAGATCATGGATGCAAGCCCAGACTACTATACAAGCCAAGCTTTCATTCACTATAAAAGGAGAAAACAAAATTTTCCAGGATAAAAACAAATTTAAACAATACATAACCACAAATTCAGCCTTACAGAAAGTAATTGAAGGAAAATCACAACTTAAGGAGTCCAACAATGCCCACAATAACTCAGACATCTAATGACCCTTCATGAGCACAACTCGAAGAAGGGAAACACACAAACCCTACTACGAAAAAAAAAAGATAGAAAGAAAAAATGACCAGAGTTAACAACCACTGGTCATTAATATCACTTAAGAACAATGAATTCAACTCACCTATAAAGAGACACAGCTAAGAGATAGGATACGAAAAGAGGATCCAACATTCTGCTGTTTACAAGAAACACACCTCAGCCACAAAGACAGACATCTACTCAGAGTAAAGGGCTGGGAAAAGGTTTATCAAGCAAATGGACCTAAGAAACAAGCAGGTGTGGCTATACTAATTTCTAACAAAGTTGACTTCAAACTAAAATCAATCAGAAGAGATGGAGAGGGACATTTTTTACTCATAACAGGAACAATTCATCAGGACAAAGTCTCAATCCTGAATATCTATGCCCCTAATATAAAAGCACCCACTTATGTAAAAGAAACGTTACTAAAACTCAAGGCAGTCATCAAACCTCACACACTAATAGTAGGAGATTTCAACACTCCTCTCTCACCAATTGACAGGTCAATCAGACAGAAACCTCACAGAGAAATAAGAGGATTAAGGGAGGTAATGAATCCAATGGACTTAACAGACATCTATAGAACATTCCACCCAAATAGGAAAGAATATACCTTCTTCTCTGCAGCTCATGGAACCTTCTCAAAAATTGACCACATACTCAGTAACAAAGCAAACTTACACAGTTACAAAAAAATATTAGTAACCGACTGTGTCTTATCAGATCACCATGGATCAAAGTTAGAATTCAACAACAATGCTACCCCCAGAAAACCTACAAACTCATGGAAACTGGACAGTCAACTACTGAACCTCCCCTGGGTCAAGGAAAAAATAAAGAAAGAAATTAAAGTCTTTCTTAAATTCAATGAAAACAAAGACTCAACATACTCAAACCAATGGGACACTATGAAAGCAGTGCTAAGAGGAAAGTTCAGAGCACTAAGTGCCCACTTAAAGAAAACGGAGAAAGTACACATTGGAGACTTAACAGCCCACCTGAAAGCTCTATAAAAAAAGAAGCAGACTCACCTAGGAGGAGTAGAAGACTGGAAATAATCAAACTGAGGGTGGAAATCAACAAAATAGAAATGCAGAAAACAATCCAAAGAACCAATGAAACAAAAAGCTGGTTCTTGGAGAATATCAACAAGATTGATAAACCCCTATCCAAACTAATCAAACAGCAGAGAGAGAATATGCAAATTAATAAGATCAGAAAAGAAAAGGGAGACATAACCACAGACACAGAGGAAATTCAGAGAATCATTAGATCTTACTACAAAAGCCTATATGCCAAAAAATTGGAAAATGTAAAAGAAATGGACACTTTTTTTGATAAGTACCATATACCAAAGTTAAACCAGGACCAGGTGAACAATCTAAATAGACCTGTTAGTCATGAAGAATTAGCAGTTGTTATATAAAACCTCCCTACCACACAAAGCCCAGGTCCAGACAGCTTCAATGCAGAATTCTACCAGAACTTGCAAGAAGACCTAATACCAATACTCCTTAATGTATTTCACAATATAGAAACAGAAGAGTCATTGCCAAATTCCTTTATGAAGCTGCAGTTACTGTGATACCAAAACCACACAAAGACTCAACCAAGAAAGAGAACTACAGACCAATCTCACTCATGAACATCGATGCGAAAATTCTCAATAAAATACTGGCAAACCGAATCCAAGAACACATTAGAAAAATTATCCCTTATGATCAAGTAGGCTTCATCCCAGAGAGGCAGGGCTGGTTCAACATATGCAAATCTATCAATGTAATCCATCATATAAATAAACTGAAAGAAAAAAACCATATGATCATTTCATTAGATGCTGAAAATGCATTTGACAAAATTCAACATCCCTTTATGATAAAGGTCTTAGAGAGATTAGGTATACAAGTGTCGTACCTAAATATAATAAAAGCTATTTATAGCAAGCTGACAGCTAAAATCAAATTAAATGGAGAGAAACTCAAAGCCATCCCACTAAAATCAGGAACACGACAAGGATGTCCACTCTCTCCATACCTCTTCAATATAGTGCTTGAAGTTCTAGCAATAGGAATAAGACAACATACAATTCTAGAATGAAGTAAATCATAGAGATCTTTGAACTGAAATTTTAAAAATAAACAGAAAAATATGGCAGAACCTTCACAAAGTAGAATGGCTGCTTGCAGTGAGAGATAGAGCCAATACTGCTTCCCTTCTACTTTTCTGAAGAGAATGTTTGAGATGTTTAGGACTCTAGAATGAACAAAGGTACAATTTCTTCAAAGCAGCTTGAATGTATGTTTTCAAGAGGTTTAATACTTGTATAACTTTGATTTTATTTTAAATTTTTTATTTATTTTACATACCAACCACAATTCCACTTCCCTTTCCTCCACCCACTTCCCCTACCTTTCCACACAAGCCCCATTCACTCCTTAGAAAGGGTGAGTCCTGTGATGGGGAGTCTGCAACGCCTTGTACATCAAGTTGAGCCAGTACTAGGACCATCCCAACTGCATCAAGACTGAGCAAGTCATTCACCATAGGGAATGGGTCCCAAAAAACCAGCTTACGCACTGAGGATAGATCCTGGTCCTACTTCCAGGGGCCCCACAAACAGACAAAGCCACACAATTGTCATCCAAATGCAGTGGGTCTAGTTTGAGGCAGGGGGGAATCACTAGGGCAATTCAGACTTCAACTTCACAGTTTCACACAATGGACACTCTAGGCCTCCATTCAGTGACAGCCCTGACACATATCTGGCCTCAGTGACTTCTCTTAGTCACAGAGACAAATCCTAAAACCTCATTATTCTTTCCTTAACTTCAGAGCCACATGTCTGAAGCTACCAAGTTCTGTCACTTGCTGAGGCTGAAACATAGACCTCTTGTACAATTACATCTTCACCAACATTTTGTTTTTACAGTTCCTTTTGCTATCTATGCTTGGATGTCCTAAAACTGGACTTTTAGACCATGCTGGCCTCAAACTCAGAGAACCATGTGCCTCTGCCTTCCTAGTACTGGAATTAAATGCATGCACCAACACTCCTGGATCTAAGCTTTTCTTTAATTCCTTTTCACAAGAAGGAAGCCTAGCAGGTTGAGATCTTACCCTGAGGTCAGCACTTTATTCCATTTTTAAAATTTTAATCTCCTTAAACAAAGCACTTAGCTCCATTCCACTTTCTGGTGCTCTTTTTGTCTCCAAATTGTACCTTATGTACTTCTTTTTCTCTCTTAGCTTGATCCTTTACATTACAAATCTTTCTAAAAGTGACAACATGACAGAGAAAATACTAGTCTGTTTTGAGATTTCCTCCGTCAGCAGAATTAATCTGAACTCTTCACTTTAACCTCAGAAAGACTCCTCAGACAAAGGCAAAGGGCAGTAATTTTCTTCATCAAAATATCACAAGAATGATTGCTAGGCAACACACTAAAATTATTCTCCTCTGAAACCTCTTGAACCATCTCCCACAGTTCAAATCATTCTCAGCACCACTATCTTCCATGCTCCTACTTGAATGTTCTATGAATCAGTGCTTAAAGCATCCCACTGCTTTGCTAACCCAAGTATCAAAGTCCAAATTCCTTCAAACAAATCATGGTCAGGCCTATCAAAGCCAGAACCCACTCATGGTACCAAATTCTGTCTCATTTATTGCTGTGAGTAGCCACCATGACCACAGCAACTCTTATAAAGAAAAGGTATAATTGGAGTTGCTTATATTTTTCAGAAGTTAAGTACATCATCATCATGGTAAGACATGGTGACATGCAGGCAGACATGATGCTGTGCAGGCAGATATGGTGCTGAAAATGGAGCTAAGAGTTCTAAACCTTGACTTGTAGGCAACAGGAAGTGGCCAGTCTCCCTCGGCATGGCTTGAGCATATATGAGGCCTCAAAACCTCCCTCACAGAGCAGGCAAATGTCCTCCAAAAAAGGCCATACCTAATCTAACAAGGTCATACTTCCTAATAATGCCTCTCCTTTTAGAGACCATTTTTTTTTCAAACCACCATAGGTTCAGTATACAAACAGAGAGATACAACAAGGCATGAGTTCATTTATAATGAGAACATTTCACTACCATTTGTTCCTATTAGAACTCCAGAAATTGAAACAAAGTTTCTGAGACTCAAGTCCTGAGGCCTCAACTAAAAAATATGTGTTCAAACTATATAGGAGATCATTTTAAAAAATGTGTGCACTTGAAACTTTGGTGTTTATAATAAAAGGCAATAGTTTCTGTCTTTATATTGCTATAAAAAACATGGTTTATCACAAATTGGGAACTTTGAAGCATAGAATGAGAGCACATAAGACATGAGTCAGTGAGGTTTTACTTGATATTTCAGTACAGTCTGGGAGTTTTGATTTTTCTTTGACAGTTTCATAAATGTGTACATTAAAAAATACTTTATCTTTCCCTCATTCCCCCGTCTATATGCTTTCCCAAAATTCACCTTCTAACCTTATGACTTCTCTTTCTGTTTTGTGTTGTTTCTTGAATACCCTATTACATCCAATTATTACACTCCATATGTTCACGGGTGTAGCCTATACACTGGATCGTGTAAAACCTATGCTAAAAAGTAATAATTCTTCTTCCCCAAGAAGTTATAAGCTGCCAATATTCTCCCATAAAATGTTGAGGCCTGTAGATCACTTTCTAAATCTATAACTAAATTTTTGTTTGCTTGATCTTTTGCAGGGAAGAACAACTGTGACTTCATAATATTTTGTAATTTTGCTAAGTAGTTGTGTTGACAAATTGTTTTCTGATAATTATACTTTTACATATTTACCTGGAATGTTCACAACCTTGGCGAGAGAAGCTACTTTTTGTAATAGACAAATGCAGATACACATAACTGTTCAAAGTGCTGACAGAAAGAGAATGAGTTCTAGACTCTACACATCTTTACCACCATCACTCCTCCACCACATACACAATACCAAGGCCAGAAGCCATCCTTATAGGAAACAGTAGTACATGCCACATCTATTTCATAACTGGAAAAACGAGAAATAAAATAGTTCTGTGTAAGGTAAAGATGTTTGTATATAAAAAAAAAAAATTCAGTAGTGAATATCTGCCACATGACAAAAGAGGAAGAAAAGTTTCCATAGTGGTGGGGCTTAACAGTGACTGTGGGGGAGTCAGTCCTTAGGAGGCAATGAGATGGTAAAATTTGGGCAGCAATTCGATATCAGGACCACTAATTATAAATAGTATTTACTTACCCTTATAAGCCAGAAAATAAGAAGATTGAAAGAATATAAACATTGTGTTTCAAAGTACATGAGGATAGATCATGAATATAATAGAGGGGATACAACTGTCAATCTGTTCTATCATTGTTCAACAATTGAGGAATAATCAAAATATTCAAGTTGAGTATCTTCCAGAACATTTTCTCTCAGTTGGAACTATCATATTGCAAAGATCAGTAGAAGTTGCTTCCTGTGGTTATAATACACAGTGTTATTTCCATTGACACATTTATTCACTTTGGTATGAAATATATTGTAACTTTTAAAAGAACAAAAACATGTGATAATAGGTATTATTTTTGTGAATAATTCTGATAAAGTCAGGAAGGAGATATGAACAACTCTAATATGAATCTCTATTCCCTGTGCTCAATAAAGAACCATAAACAATAGTATATGAATAAGTACACAAAAACTTGAAAGAAAGGCCTTCTTTGTACCCTGAAGAGGATAATGATTCTGACAAAAAGGAATTGTGAGTTAAAAGGGAAGTTTTCAAAATACAGTTTTTCATCTGAGGGAGATTAAGGAGAAAACATTCTAAGACCTTGCTAAGCAATGAAAGATGCTCAGGTTTAGGGCCATTTGTTCCACCACACTTCACATGGAGATCATCACGAAGAATGAGAGGATATTCTCAACTGCTAACCTCATTCACCGTCAAAGTCATGGTCACTGGTTAGTGATCTGCTTCCTCAGGTTTTGATAGAGTCTCTTATTGAGCAATTGAAGATTCTTATTTCAGTCTCCTTAGTCCTAGAGTCCTGACCGGTTCCTTAGACTTTCATA
Source organism: Chionomys nivalis (assembly GCF_950005125.1). Lineage (NCBI taxonomy): Eukaryota > Metazoa > Chordata > Mammalia > Rodentia > Cricetidae > Chionomys > Chionomys nivalis. The sequence continues at coordinate 83,075,218 of NC_080086.1, forward strand.
GAGGACTCTGCTTGCTCATTCATAGAATTTGCTAACACCAGAATGCCAGTACCTGATTTTAAAGATGTCTTATGTACCTATTGAAGTTATATGATTTCCTGATGAGATAGCCTAACAAAGCTCTATTAGAAATCTTTTAGCTAATGGCTTCAGAAAGGACACAAAACATAAAGCAATAGAAGGAAAAAGTAGATTTATCTACAAAATTTATCTACTTACTTTGAAAAATACTATGAGTAAAATTGTAACTAAGGTATGAAACACTGACTTGAGAAATGAGAAATTTCTTTATGAGAAATTCAAAATCAATACCATAATGAAAGATTACTTCACAATAATCATTGTTATTATAATAGAAAATGACAAACAATGCAGCTGTGGAGAAATCATAAATCTTCGCATTATAATTGGAAAAGGCCCATAGAAAGCATGGGACCTAATGAAGAGCCCAGAGATATGTCTTTCTCCTGGCTAACCAATTCCACCCCTAGGCATGAATTCAGGAAAACTGAATTCTAAAAGCAGTGTAAAAGTTTGTACACTAGTGTTAGCATCACATTACTCAGAATAGGCAAAGAGGGGAAATGTCCTTTACGTGAATCAATAGATAAATAGAAAAATAAATTTGAGAATAAGCCACACGATGAATTATAGAAATATCAGTATAAGGCTGTACCTTGCTTAATAGTAGGAATAAATTCTAAAATACCACAGAGGAAACATTTATAGCCCTAGATTATGCAACTGTCTACCTACACAGTCTTTTATTAAATCTGATTGTTCCAGAAGATCCATCCTTCCCGAGGGGTGAGTGTGTGCCCGACTGGCAGTTGGCCGGACACCCCGGAAAGGGAGCACAGGCACCCTCCATTCCTCTAAACTTTCTGGCCATTCAGTGGGGACTTCTCCCTGGCTACTGCCTTTTTCTTTTTCTCTTATCCCAGCTTGCCCCCCAAGCACCCTTTTCCATCTGCATGATCATAGGATCCCCCAACTCAGCCTGCTTCGGGGCTGAGGGTGTGGGGACAAAGAGGTGAGCACAATGGCTGCAGGAGTTTCTTTGTCCCACTGAGCCTGCACCCAGCAAGTCCGCCCTTTTGTCCTCGAGGTCCTGGCCAGAAAGTGGCCCTGTTCCTGTACCAGAAGATCCATCCTTCCAGAGGGGTGAAGGGAGTGCAGGAACTCTTCTTTCCCCTAAAAGTTCTGGCCATTCAGTGGGGGCTTCTCCCTGGCTAATGCTTTTCTCTTCTTATCCCATCCCAGCTTGCTCCCCAAGCACCCCTTCCATCTGTGGGGTCATAGGATACCCCAACTCAGCCAGCTTCGGGGCTGAGGGTCAGATTACAAATTGGTGAGTGCAAATGCTGCAGGAGTTTATTTGACCCACTATGCCTGCAACCATCAAGCTCTCCCTTTTCTCTGAGAGGTCCCTGGCCAGCAAGGGGCCTGATCCTGTACCAGAAGTTCCATCTCTCAGGAGGGGTATGTGAGTGCCTTACCAGCTGATCAGATGACCTTTGAACAGAGCACAGGCACCCCCCAATCCCCTAAAAACTTCCTGACCATTTAGTGGGGCTTCTCCCTGGCTACTGCCTTTCTCTATTTATCCCATCCCAGCTTGCCCACCAAGCACTTCTTTTCATCTGAGAAGTCCTTAGATCTACCACCACAGCCTACTCCAGGATGGACAGGATCTGAGAGACTCAAGTGCTGAGGGGATCTAAGAGAGAGCAGACCAAGAAAAACTCCCAAGTAGACAGGTAACCACAGCAAAGATCAGACCAAGCCTCCAAGACTCTCCTAAGAGCAATTAAAGGAAGAGATGGGCAAGCACCAATGCAAGAATTCCTCCAACAATCTGAAAAACAATATGATAACACCAGAATCCAGCAAACATACAACAGGAAGACTTGAAAACCCTAATCCAGAAGAATTAGAAGAAATAGACTTTAAATGTAACATTACGAAAGTGATACAATCCCTTAAACAGGAGGTGAAAAACACCATTTAAAAAATGGATGAGAAGAATAACAAAAAGTTTGAAAAGTTGAATAAATCCCTAAAAGATACCCTAGAAAACCAAAAAAAAAAAAATCAAACAGATAATGGAAAAAGTTCAAGACTTGTAAACTGAAATGGAGGCAATGAAGAAAACACAAATTGAGGGCCGGGTGGATATGGAAAATCTAGGTAAATGAACAGAGACTAGCATAACCAACAGAATACAAGAGATAAAAGAAAGAATCTCAGATGCTGAAGACATCACAGAGAAAACAAATGCACTGATCAAAGAAAACAGCAAATCCAACAAATTCTCATCACAAAACATCCAGGAAATCTGGGGCACAATAAAATGACCAAACCTAAGAATGATAGGGATAGAAGAAGGAGAAGAATTACAGCTCAAAGGCCTAGAAAATATACTCAACAAAATTACAGAAGAAAACTAAACTTTCCCAAACCAAAGAAGGATATTCTTTTGAAAGTTCAAGACGCATACAGAACACCAAATAGAATGGATCAAAGAAAAAAAAACATTCCCTTGCCATATAATAATCAAATCACAAGACATACAGAATAAAGAATATTAAGAGCTGCAAAGGAAAAAGGACAAGTAACTTATAAAGGTAAACTGATCAGACTTACACCTGACTTCTCTATGGAAACCATGAAAGCCACAAGGCCTTGGATAGATGTGATGCAGAAACTAAGAGACCATAAATGCAAGCCCAGACTACTATACCCAGCCAAACTTTCATTCACGATCAATGGAGAAAACAAAATATTCCAAAATAAAAACAAATTTAAACAATATGTAGCCGCAAATCCAGCCTTACAGAAAGTAATAGAAGGAAAATCACAACCCAAGGAGTCCAACAATGCCCACAATAACTCAGACATCTAGCGAACCTTCACCAACACAACTCAAAGAAGGGACACACACAAACTCTACCACCAAAAAGAAAAAAAAATAACCAGAGTTAACAACCACTGGTCATTAATATCACTTAATATCAGTGGTCTGAATTCACCTATAAAAAGGCACAAGCTAAGAGATTGGATTCGAAAAGAGGATCCAACATTCTGCTGTTTACAAGGAACAGACCTCAACCTCAAAGACAGACATCTACTCAGAGTAAAGGGTTGAGAAATGGTTTTTCAATCAAATGAACCTAAGAAACAAGCAGATGTGTCTATACTAATTTGTAACAAAATTGACTTCAAACTAAAATCAATCAGAAGAGATGGAGATGGACACTTTATGCTCATAACAGGAACAATTCATCAGGATGAAGTCTCAATCCTGAATATCTAAGCCCCTAACATAAAAGCACCCACTTATGTAAAAGAAACATTACTAGAACTGAAGACAGACATCAAACCCCACACACTAAGAGTAGGAGACTTCAACATTCCTCTCTCACCAATGGACAGGTCAATCAGACAGAAACCTAACAGAGAAATAAGAGAATTAATGGAGGTAATGAATCAAATGGACTTAACAGACATCTAGAGAATATTCCACCCAAATAGAAGGAATATACTGTCTTCTCAACATCTCATGGAACCTTCTCAAAAATTGATCACATACTTGGTAACAAAGCAAACTTCCACAGATACAAAAAAAAAATATTGGTAACCACCTGTGTCTTATCGGATCACCGTGGAATAAAGTTAAAATTAAACAATAGTTCTACCTCCAGAAAGCCTACAAACTCATAGAAGCTGAACAGTCAACTACTGAACCACCCCTGAGTCAGAGAAGAAATAAAGAAAGAAATTAAAGTCTTTCTTGAATTCAACAAATATAAAAACACAACATACCCAAACCTATAGGACACTATGAATGCAGTGCTAAGAGGAAAGTTCGTAGCTCTAAGTAACCACAAAAAAAAAAAAAAAAAAAAAAAAAAAAAAAAAAAAACGGAGAAAGCTCATGTTAGAGACTTAACAGCACAGCTGAAAGCTATAGAAAAAAAGAAGTAGACTCACTCAGGAGGAATAGAATACTGGAAATAATCAAACTGAAGGCTGAAATCAACAAAATAGAAACACAGAAAACAATCCAAAGGATCAATGAAATGAAGAGCTGGTTCTTTGAGAAAGTCAACAAGATTGACAAACCTTTATCCAAACTAATCAAAAGGCAGAGAGAGAACATGCAAATTAACAAGATCGGAAATGAAAAGGGAGACATAACAACAGACAATGAGGAAATTCAGAGATTCATTAAGTCTTACTACAAAAGCTTATATGCCACAAAGTGGGAAAATGTAAAAGAAATGGACTTGTTTTTAGATAAGTACCATTTACCAAAATTAAATCAAGACCAGGTAAAATATTTAAATAGACCTATAAGTTGTGAGGAAATAGAATCTGTCATAAAAATCCTCCCAAACAAAAAGCCCAGGACCTGATGGTTTTAAGACAGAATTTTATCAGAACTTCCAAGAAGAGCTGATAATTACACTCCTTAATGTTTTTCACATAATAGAAACAGAAGAGTCACTGCCAAACTCTTTTTATGAAACCACATTACCCTGATTCCAAAACCACACAAACACCAAACCAAGAGAGAGAATTACAGACCAATCTCACTCATGAACATCGATGCAAAAATTCTCAATAAAATTCTGGCAAACAGAATCCAAGAACACATTTAAAAAATTATCCTTTACGATCAAGTAGGCTTCATCCCAGAGATGCAGGACTGCTTTGACATATGAAAATCTATCAATGTAATCCATCATATAAATAAACTGAAATAAAAAAACATATGATCATTTCATTAGATGTTGAAAAAGCATTTGACAAAATTCAACAGTCCTTTATGATAAAGGTTTTGGAGAGGTTAGACATATAAGGATCATACGCAAATATAATAAAAGTAATATATAGCAAGCCAACAACTAATATCAAATTAAGTGGAGAGAAACTTAAAGCCATTCCACTAAAATCAGGAACAAGACAAGGCTGTCCACTCTCACCATATCTCTTCAACATAGTACTTGAAGTTCTAGCAATAGCAATAAGACAACATAAGGAGATCAAGGGGATTCGAATTGGAAAGGAAGAAGTCAAACTTTCATTATTTGCAGATGATAGTATATTGTACACTAATGACCCAAAAACTCTACCAAAGAATTCCTACAGCTGATAATTACCTTCAGTGATGTGGCAGGTTACAAGATCAACTCAAAAAACAAGTAGCCCTCCTATACACAAAGGTTAGAAAAGCAGAGAGGGAGATCACAGAAACTTCACCTTTTATGATAACCACAAATACAATAAAGTATTTTGGGGTAACTCCAACCAAGGAAGTGAAAGATCTATTTGACAAATCTTTAAGGCATTGAAGAAAGAAATTGAAGAGGACACCAGAAAATGGGAGGATCTCCCATGGTCTTGGATGGGTAGGATCAACATAGTAAAAATGGCAATTCTACCAAAGGTACTCTATAAATTCAATGCAATCCCCATTAAAATCCCAACAAAATTATTCACAGACCTTGAGAAAAAAATAATCAATTTTATATAGAAAAACAAAAAAAACAGGATAGCCAAAACAATCTTATACAATAAAGGAACTTCTGGAGGCATTACCATCCCTGACTTCAAACTCTATCACAAAGCTACAGTAATGAAAAAAGCTTGGTATTGGCATAAAAACAGAGAAGTCAACCCATGGAATCAAATAGGAGACCAGGATATTAACCCACAAACCTTTGAATACCTGATTTTCAAAAAAGGAGCTAAAAGTATACAATGGAAGAAAGAAAGCATCTTCAACAAATGGTGCTGGCACAACTGGATGTCAACCTATAGAATAAAAATAGATCCATATCTATCACCATGCACAAAACTCAAGACCAAATGAATTAAAGACCTCAATATTAATTTGAAGACACAGAACATGATAGAAGGGAAAGTGAGAAGCAGACTACAACACACGGGCACAGGAAACCACTTCCTACATATAACCCCAGTAGCACAGACAATAAGGGCAACATTGAATAAATGGGATCTCCTAAAACTGAGAAGCTTCTGTAAAGCAAAGAACACTGTCATTGAGACAAAAAGGCAACCTACTGATTGGGAGATCTTCACTAACCCAGCATCAAACGAAGGTTTGATCTCCAAAATATGTAAAGAACTCAAGAAACTGGAGTTTAGAATGCTAATCAACCTAATTAAAAAATAGAGCACTGAACTGAAACAGAGAATTCTCAACAGACGAAGTTCAAATGGCCAAAAGATACTTAAGATCAGGCTCAACATCCTTAGTGATCAGGGAAATGCAAATCAAAACAACATTGACATACCATCTTACACCTGTCAGAATGGCTAAAATCAAAAACGCCAATGATAACCTTTGCTGGAGAGGAAGTAGAGTAAGGGAAACACTCATCCATTGCTCTTGGGAATTCAAGCTTGTGCAACCACTTTGGAAATCAGTATGGCAGTTTCTCAGGAAATTCGAGATCAACCTACCCCAGGACCCAACAATACCACTCTTGTGAATATACCCAAGAGATGCCCTATCATACTACGAAAGTATATGCTCAACTATGTTCATAGCAGCATTGTTTGTAATAGCCAGAACCTGGAAACAACCTAGATGCCACTCAATGGAAGAATAAAGAAAATTTGGAATATATACGCATTAGAGTACTACTCAGCGGCAAAAAACAATGACATCTTGAATTTTGCATGCAAATGGATGGAAATAGAAAACATTGTCCTGAGTGAGGTAACCCAGACCCAAAAAGAAGAATATGGTATGTGCTCACTCATAAGTGGATTCTAGCCCTAAATAAAGGTCATTGAGCCTATAATTGGTGATCCTAGAGAAGCTAAATAAAAAGGTGAACCCAAAGAAAAACATAGAATTATCTTCATGGATATTGGAAGTAGACAAGATTGCCAAGCAAAAATTGGGAGCTTGGGGGTGAGGGTGGGGTGGGGTTAAGAAGTGATGGGGAGAGAAAAGTGAGAAGGGGAGGATGGGGATAGCTTGGGGGAATGGGACGGTTGGGATGGAGGAACGGTGGATATGGGAACAGGGAAGTATATATCTTAATTAAGGGAGCCATTTTAGGGTTGACAAGAGACTTGACTCTAGAGGGGTTCCCAGATGTGTTGTAGAAGCTCCTTTCACTCCTTCAGTCAATATTGCTCAGATACCAGCCCATTGGGGCATGGTCTCTCTATCTCTTTAAAAAGGCAGCCACTGCCCTTCTGCTCACTCTCTGGATTCCAACTCCACTTCTGGAGACTAGGTTCCCTTCCTGATTGCACAGAGGGCTGTTGTCTGGGACAGTGATCTGTAAGTTTTTCTCCCTTAAATAAATAACTATTCTATTGATCATAATTCCAAAATGGTGTGGGATTGTTTGTGACTTACACCTTCACAGGTGTCAAAGGAGATGTCCTCAGCTTGTTCCTTGAGCAGTTGAGGAGAGGGTGCCTGAACTGGCCCTATCTTATAGCCACACTGATGAATATTTTGAATATTACCACAGAACCTTCATCTGGCGGTGGATGGAGATAGAGACAGAGACCCACATTGGAGCACTGGACTGAGCTCCCAAGATCCAAATGAGGAGCAGAAGGAGGGAGAACATGAGCAAGGAAGTCAGGACCGTGAGGGGTGCATCCACCCACTGAGATGATGGGTCTGATCTAATGGGAGCTCACCAAGGCCAGCTGGACTGGGACTCATGGAGCATGTGATCAAACCAGACTCTCTGATGTGGCTGACAATGAGGGCTGACTGAGAATCCAAGGACAATGGCACTGGGTTTTGATTCTACAGCATGTACTGGCATTGTGGGAGCCTAGTCTGTTTGGATGCTCACCTTCCTAGACCTGGATGGAGTGGGGAGAACCTTGGACTTCCTACAGGGCAGGGAACCCTGACTGCTCTTTGGAATGGAGAGGAAGGGGGAGGGAGGGAAATGGGAGGAGTGGAGAAGGTGGAAATTTTAATTAAAAATAAAAAAACATAACATTATGAAAATGAATGAGACCTTTAAACAGGATGTGAAAAAGTCCACTAAAGAAATTGAGAAGACAAACAAAAAGTTAGAAGAAATGAATAAATCCCTCAAAGATACCCTAGGAAACCAAGAAAAAGAAATCAAACAGGTAACGGAAACAACAGTTCAAGACTTGAAGACTGAAATGGAGGATATGAAGAAAACACAAACCGAGGTATGGCTGGATATGGAAGATCTGGATAAACTAACAGGAACTACAGAGACAAGTATAAACAACAGAATATAAGAGATAAAAAAAAGAATCACAGATGCTGAAGATACTATAGAGGAAATAAACTTATTGATCAAAGAAAACAGCAAATCCAACAAATTCTTAACACAAAACATCCAGGAAATCTGGGACACCATGAAAAGACCAAACCTAAAATTAATAGGGTTAGAAGAAGGAGAAGAATTACAGCTCAAAGGCCCAGAAAATATACTCAACAAAATTATAGACAAAAACTTCCCCAACCTAAAGAAGGATATTCCTATGAAGGTACAAGAAGCATACAGAACACCAAATAGACTGAATCAAAAAAAAATCCCTCACAATATAATAATCAAAACACAAAAACATACAGAATAAAGAAAGAATATTAAGAGTTGCAAAGAAAAAAGGTCAAGTAGCATATAAATGTAACCCTATCTGAATTATACCTGACTTCTCTATGGAAACCATGAATGATAGAAGGTCTTGATAGATGTGCTGCAAAAACTAAGAGACCCTGGATGCAAGCCCAGACTACTATACCCAGCAAAGCTTTCTTTCACCATCGATGGAGAAAACAAGATATTCCAGGACAAGAACATATTTAAACAATATGTAACAAATCAGTCTAACAGAAAGTACCAGAAGGAAAACCACAACCCAAGGAAACCAACAACACCCATAATAACATAGACATTTGACAACCCTCCTCCAATACAACTCAAAGAAGGGAAACACACAAACATTACAACCAAAAAAACATTACCAGAGTTAACAACCACTGGTCATTAATATCACTTAATATCAATGGACTCAATTCACCTATAAAAAGGCACAGGTTAAAAGCATGAATACAAAACCAGGATCCAACATACTGCTGTTTACAAGAAACACACCTCAACCTAGAAGACTGACTTTACCTCGGAGCAAAGGGTAGGGAAAAGGTTTTTCAATAAAACAGAACTAAGAAAAAATGGCTTTCAGAAGATCGCAGAGAATCCCAAGTAACAAAGAGAGATTTGACAATTGCAATTTACTGAAACAAATTCTGGGTTCTAAATAACTATGATAAAAGCAAATACTTATTCTAAAAACTGGAAATCTTACTTCTCTTTCCTATTATGGTAAAGTTTCCACTTTGGGGACCAAAGAGATGGCTCAGTGGTTAAGAATACTGTATGTTCCTCCTAAAATCAACATGGAAGCATATGATAGTCTGTAATTTCAGATCCAAGTCTGACACCTCTTCTGACCTCCATAGACATCGTGTACTTATGTTGTTCACATGTTAGTAGAAAACTGAGGCACATAAATAATAATTTATTCTTAATTTTCAATAATACTCATTTTACTGCCTCCCATAGGATTATACATTTGTCATCATATAAATTATAATTATAGAATATTAGTATTCTTTTATCTAAAGTTGCTACAGAAGAGTTACATTCTGTTTTTTAAAATTAGGAAAATGGATATATAACTTATATATATGAAACATTTGAAGGCAACAACACTTGGTGGCACTCATTGTATTGAGAGAGGAGTGCAAAGTACTTTAAAGGGACTTGTCTTGAAAAGCAAAGAAAACAATTGAACACAGCAAAACTATATTCTGAATGTTTTCAATTACTGAATTTAGTAAACATCTTCTATTTTGTTAGGTTTTTATAATTATATGAAGGTTTTAAATTTTAGTTTGTCATTTTCACTGTAGACAATCTTTGCATTTTTTCTAAGATTGAATATGAAATGTTTAATGTTCTGAGTTTATAATATAATTCATCTTTTTATTGTAGTTACATGAAATTAATTATATTTTAAACTTTAAGTCAAATTATTTTATAATCTATTGTTGATTCTAAGAATTTAATATAGATTTATTTGCATTTTATATACTTAATCCTTTCACTTATGAAGTATGATAGTTTCCATCTTCCTTTCTTATGTTTGTCATTTGCCTTTAAGGCTGCTCTATCACCATAGCATGAATAATTTCAAAAGTATCTGTTTAATTATCCTTGATTAAAATAGTCAGAAATGAAAGAGAAAACCTTGTTAGTAAGATGCTCTTGACTAGGGGACCATTTTGCTAGCTTCTTTTTAATTTTTGATAATTTCCAAGTTCCTTCTCCCTTTTTCTTTTGAATGTAACTCACCAGTTATTCACAGTGCCACATATCAAAACTTCTAAATGTCTCTCTTACTCCTGAAGTTCCATTAATCTCCTTTGCCCTAGTTTCAAGTTCTATGAAACTGTGAAACTAATAACACTTATTTAGTGGTATACTTTTGTGGTTTTCAAGTATCTTTAATCCAGAGCTGTGGGGTAAGTCATCATTCTCATGATTTTGCTTTAATTAACAAATCCTCAGGCTTTCATTGTTGGACTTTCCCAAATATTTTTTCATTTATGTACTCTCAAACTTTATCTTCAGAAAGTGACATGTGACATTGTCTCCTGTCTTATAAACTCTTCAGTTAGCATTTTTATTCTAATCATGTACTGATGTTTACCACCACGGCCTGTGTTACTGAAGAGTGACAATTGTCCTTCTGGTGCATGTATGGTATGATTTCCTCAAATAATCTCCTTATGATTTTACCCCATGTAACAATTAAAGGCAATTCTATAGCACAATGTTTCATAAAGTAAGACTTTTTATAAATCACGGACATGGTAAGTTCGCCTTACCTTAGTTATTGATGGTGCCACATGTCAGAAACTTCTAAATGTCTATTGTCCCTTGGAAGGCCCATGAGTCACCTTAATGAATTTAAGAAGTCATAACAAGGTACTTAAACGTTATAGAATTTCATAATGACCATTATCAAAACAGATCAGAAAGCCTTAGGTTATTTTTCATAGATTAATGGTCATCTTTGCTTTATGGATGAATTGTTGGATAGACAGACATTTTTCTCTATCTATTAAATGTCTGTCTGACTGTCTATCTCTCTGTCTGTCTGTCTGTCTAACTAGTCACGACTTGTGCACCATAAGTACTAGAACCTAATGGTTAACTTAAAAATAACTGTACTGTCATGAGGCTTACTGACTTTTTTCTATTATAAATATCATAGTTGTATTGATGTCTACCATATTGCCCTAACTTTGAAAACAGCTAAGGGATTAAGACAGCAAATATTCACTAAGACTGAAACATTGGAAGGAGTAAAGGCTCATATTGTGATTCTCTTGTTTTTATGGTTAAGGATCACAAGGAACACACACAATAAACAGAGATCAATGTGGCTCCCCTTAAGGATAAGCAGCTGTTATTACTATAACATTAGACACTATAGAGAAATGTTATTTTATTTTTAAAATGTCTTTTTTAATTAATTTATTTTTATTGAAAATTTCCACCTCCTCCCCTCCACCCACTTCCCTTGCTTCCCCTCCCCCTTCAGTCCAAGGAGCAGTCAGGGTTCCCTATTGTATGGGAAGTCCAAGGTCCTCCCTGCTCCCCCCAGGACCAGGAAGGTGAGCATCCAACCAGACTAGGCTCCCACAAAGCCCGTCCATGCAGTAGAATCAAAACCTAGCACCATTGTCCTTGGGTTCTCCATCAGCCTCCATCCATCAGTCACATTCAGAGTCTGGATTGATCACATGCTCCATCAGTTCAAGAGGAGATGGGGAGAGAGAAAGGAGAAGGGGAGGATGGGGAGAGCTTGAGGGAATGGGATGGTTGGGATAGAGGAGGGGTGGATGTAGGAGCAGGGAAGTAGATAGCTTAATTAAGGGAGCCATTTTAGGGTTGGCAAGAGGCTTGATTCTAGAGGGGTTACCAAGTGTCCAAGGAGATGCCCCAAGCTTGTTCCTTGGGCAGCAGAGGAGAAGGTGCCTGAACTGACCTTATCCTATAGCCACACTGATGAATATTTTGAATATCACCATAGAACCTTCATCTGGCGATGGATGGAGATAGAGACAGAGACCCACATTGGAGCACTGGACTGAGCTCCCAGAGTACATATAAAGAGCAGAAGGAGGGAGAACAAGAGCAAGGAAGTCAGGACGGCAAGGGGTGTGTCCACCCACTGAGACAGTGGGACTGATCTAATGGGAGATCACCAAGGCCAGTTGGACTGGAACTGATGTCTTTTCTTATAAAGTAGTTTGACTGATGTGTAAAGGGAGACAGGGATACAGAGGAAAGGAATAAATACATTTTATTTCAGTGTATCTTCATCATGTTTCCGATCTCCCCCCACACACACAGGTCTAATTCTCCACCTTCATCACATTGTTTTCCCATGGTGCCTCATGACCTATTGAATGTATTTCACAGGACAAATGTCATATTAACATTATACACTGTATCAACATAGTTCATCCTTCTGATAATTAAGAAGAATATATAATTATCTCTATAGTTTCTTGAAAAATCATTTCAATGATAGTGTCTTATTCAGGTTTCTAGTGCTCTAATGAGACACCATGACCATAATAAATTAAATGAAGAAAACATTTAATATTGGTGGCCTGCTTATAGTTCAAAGGTTCAGTCTACTATCATCATGGCAGGGAATAGGGCAGCATGAAGGCAGACAGGGTATTGGATACATCTTCATCAGAAGGCAACAGGAAGTGTAGTGAGACACATTATCCTGAGCATTTTGGAGACCTCAAAGCCCACCTCCACAATGTCACACTTCTTTGAACAAGACCACACCTCCTTAATAGTGCCACTGTCTTTTGAGGCCATGTTCTTTCAAACCACCACAGGAGTAACAGGTACTCAGGATAAATCTCTAAGGAAGTAGAGCATAGTGGCAATATTATCTTGCTGTCATGTGTTGTCTACAAAGCTCGGGCAAATATAATACCCAGTTAAAAATATGGGGCATTTTATACCTCAGATTACAAAAAAAACACCAAAATGTCCACTGTAACCATTTGTATCTATATCAATAGCACAATCTACCATGTGTAGTAAGAATAGAGCAATGAAAGACATGAAAATAAGTATTTGCAAATAGGATTAGTATACAAATTAATAAAGGAATGAATCTCAGCATAAATATTTAGAGGTAATTACAAAAAAATCTACATACACCAATGATGGTGGAATTACCCTATATATTAAAGGTCTTACAAGAAAATAGAAAGTGTATCTATGTTCATAATATTAATCAATTTAAAAAAATATATTACATGTGACTCAACATTATTTGATTTTTGTAAGCAAACCAAAGGACACAGGAGTCAGTAGTGTCTTCTGTGAATTGACGCAGACAGCAAAAAGCACCAACACTCTCTTGGAATTTCCATACATAACAAAGGATCATGGTAGACGGCATCCCCTTTCTCTGACACTTGTGCTCTAGCTGTTGTGAGAAATCCAGGAATGCTTTCTGCTGTCAGCTACTCTCAGTAATATTCCTCTGCCATTTAAAAAATTGTCACTTAGAAACTAGTTTTCCATATTTATATAATGTATTCTGGAATATTCACAGTAGTTTCCACAGTTCTGTATGAGTCCAAGCTGGGGACACAACTCAGACTCCTCACAGAGAGTAACTGTGACCTTTGTTAAGCAGAAAGGGCATTGATACTCTGTAGTGCTGGAGGTGACAAAGAAAGACGTTTAGGGTAAGAGAAAACTGCTTAGCCTCTTCTACCAAAATAAATGACTCACCAAAATAAATAACTCTGTGAACTTTTCTAAAAATTCTGTGACATCTGAGAAATAGTTTCAGTGAGTTACTCATGAGGAGGAGCAGCTGGGGCAGCCAAGGTTCTCACTTCTGCTTCCATGGAGGTTTATGTTAAGACTTGTATCACCGTGGGAGGAAATTTATCATCCTGTTGACAGTGATAAATTGCAAAATCTTCAGACTCCAGGCTGCTGATGGTAAGAGAATAATCTGTCCCAGACCCACTGCCACTGAACCTCGATGGGACCCCATCTGCCAACCTATTTGTATAATAAATCAGAAGCTTAGGAGCTTCCCCTGGTTTCTGTTGATACCAGTTTAAATAATTGCTAATGCCCTGACTTGCTTTGCAAGTGATGGTGACTCTGTCTCCCAGAGATGCAGAGAGGAAGGACGGAGACTGTGTCATCTGGATGTCACATCGGGCACCTACAAGTGGAGACATAATAAATTCCCACATAGTTAAGCAAGATATAAAAGGACTGGCCCTAAATGCCAAACATCACTAATCACAGAGTAACAAATAAATTCCCATTTTAGGCCTTTTTGCACCTGGAAGCCAGAGCAGAAGGATTCCAAGGAGTTGAGCAGGGGCCCTCATGTCCATGCTGAGTCCTGACTGCAATGACAGCTGCACAGGGTGACACTGGTATATGAAGAAGTCCTCAAGGCTATGCAGTGAGTGCATGCAAATCATTGGGAACCAGTTAGTCCTGGGCACAGCTGCAAGAATTGCCCATCTCAACCACTTGGCAAAAGCCCACAATCCCTAGATGTTCAAGGTCAAACTACATAAATGCAGCTGAAGGAGCAGAACAAACTCCATTTTGAGAAAGAAATCCATTTTAGACAGGACCTAACTCGGGGACGGGGGGAGTTCAGTGAAGCAAAGTTATAAACATTCCCAAGAAACTGTGCCTGCCCTGACCAAAGTGACCCACCAGGGTGTTCAAACATCTGCTTACTCCAAATGTCTTTGTATATACCTGATTAAATACTGGTTGGACTGTTTTAAAATTCCCCTATACCCAAACCAATGAATTCAAAAGTGATGTGCTTTTTCTTAATCCTGAAATTCCAAGGCTTGTGCCACTCTGCCTGCAGTTTCCACTTTAAAATCCCCTTAACTTGAAGCTTTGGGCATTTCTTCCCCAGCTCCAGTAGGAGTTACAGATTGCGGTTCTAGTTACCTAACTTGTAATCAATAAACCCATTGTGTTTGCACTGAAAATTGGCTCTGTGGTGGTTTTGTTTCAGAGATCCAGTAACATGGGCACAACACCTCCAAAGATTAGACTTCTTTTTCAGATTTTAAAATTATACACAACATTTCCAATGTTTATAAATTCTATTTTAATAATGATTTCAAATATATATTGAGGATTAAAATAGACAAATATTCTGCTGTAAGGGATTATACAACAAAGACGGACTATTAAATCTTTAACTCACTAAAATAATTCTGATAGGTTAAAAATACTATGTGTTTTTTTTTGTGAGGTGTTTGTGAGTTTGGAGTAGTCATTTCTTTAAAGGGATAATTTATTCAGACCATTTTAATGATATACAAAAATAAGATTTTACAGTATCAGTGCTACTGAAGTACAAAGAAAGGAACTGCACAGTAGCCACACATATAACACCTTGATCCCAGCGATGTGTATCACTTGGAGTTCTAACAACCCCTTATAAAAATGGAGGTGTTTTGATACTCACAGACTTAATTGGTTGCATCTTTTTCTCAGTTTGAGCTCCTCCATATTTGCTCTTTTCTACCATTTTCTTCAGTTTTCCACAATTCCTCATCAAAAAGGGGTAGCTAGTGATGACAGACTTAAATACAATAACAAAAAATACTACAACTCAACACATGGCTCTGTTGTGTATAACAAATAATATTTACATTTTTCACTCTTGAGCAGTAACTAGAGACATTATGCTGACTTAGTTATCAGCCTTACCCTCTTCAGGTGTGTTTCAGTCTGCAAACAAAGATGCAGAAAAGTTTGCGTGTTCTTACAGCACATATATTTGAATGCCACACATCTCACACACCTGTATCTTAGCCATGGCCATCCAGACATATCTGTCATCAGAAGTAGTCAAATCTATTCAGTCTTCAGTTCCCTTGTCCTGGAGCCCAAGAACGTTTTAGAAAAATAACTGTGAATGGATAGACAGTGCTGCACTCTGAACATGAGTGTGAACAAACACCCAGGATTAAAGCAGCTTCTTCAGGATACATGGCACCCTCCACATTGGGAGTATCACACGCAGCTTTTGGCAGATTAAGAGGAGTGTTGGTTCCCCTGTTTCTTCACTCCGTTTCTGCCATTATCTACCAGCTGTATCTCTGCCCCTCGTTGATCATTGAGGCTTAGAAGACAGTTATACCTTCTCACATGACAGCCCCAGGATCTGTAGAACACTTCACTCAGGACACTTGAGTGAATGATACCAGGACGATGACAGTTCCTCTCAGCCTAAAACAATAATCACATCACTATCTTAAAGAGCATCTGGGATCTGAATTCTTACCATATCTCCTTTTTAAATATGTGTAAATAGGAAGGGAATTCCCTAAATTCAGTTTTAATGTGAAAGTAGTAATTTTAGCAGTAAACCCAAGCATATACAATGAGCATTTCCATTTATTTGGAGATATCAGTAGTAGATTGCTAGTGTATGTAATGTGTAAATAAGCATTTTTTTATCTTCATGTCCTAGCATAGATGATTAAGACACATTCAGAATACCAATCAAACAGAAGTTTTCCAGCAAATAAGTGGCTAATGTTCAGAGATATGAACTTCATAGTGATGGGGAAGTGGCTATGCAGCTCTTTTTGTATACTTTCTTGGGTAAATCATTATGAGATAGGAGCAGTAAATCAAAACTGACAGTACACTATGACACAGTGACACACACAGTGGTAGATGAACATTCAGATTCCATGAAGAAGTTCTCTGAAAGGCTCTCCACAGTTGCTGTCAAGACAGCAGCTAACACAGGAAATGAAGGGAGACTGGAAAAGTGGTTCCTACCTCTAGCCACTGTGAAGTTTACAAGGTCCACAGTTAAGTACCAGGGATTTTACTGCCTGAGGCTTTTCTGTTGCTTATGTTTCCTTAGTGTATAAAGCAAACTGTGCCCAAGTAATTAATTGTCAAATTTGAGAGACATTTGTAAGCAATAGCTAGACCTGTATATTTTGTATTCAATGATGAAATTTTTTAAATAAGTCGACTCAAGGCAAATTCATGAAGAAGGACGCTTAAAAGAAATTCCACACTAGGTGCGCCCATCCACTGTGATGGCGGGGCCGATCTAATGGGAACTCACCAAGGCCAACTGGACTGGGACTGATGGAACATGTGATCAAACCGGACTCTCTGAATGTGGCTGACATGGAGGGCTGACTGAGAAGTCAAGGACAAAGGCACTGGGTTTTGATTCTACTCCATGAACCTAGTATGTTTGGATCCTCAACTTCCTAGACATGGATGGAGGGGGGAGGACCTTGGACTTCCCACAGGGCAGGGAACCTTAACTGCTCTTTGGACTGGAGACAGAGGGGGTAGGGGTATGGGGGGAGGGGAGGGAAATTGAAAGGGGGGAGGAGGTGAAAATTTGTAAGAAGAAGAAGAAGAAGAAGAAGAAGAAGAAGAAGAAGAAGAAGAAGAAGAAGAAGAAGAAGAAGAAGAAGAAGAAGAAATTCCACACTAGCTCAGAATTGAGAATAATAGAAGGTTATTTATTGAAAAGTCGACTCACAGATCACAATCCTCTACTGGAACGGGGAACAGCCACTGAATCCTGTAGCCTGAAAAGAGGCTGGATGCATGCTTTTCATCTGCATAAAGAGTATAAGAGGCCACACCCAAATGGGAGGGGAACTTAAAGGCTGCTGGCTGTAGGAATTCCTACAGCATCTCCCCTTTTGTTTTCAATAAGAGAGTTCTAAGTCTAATACAAAATTACATACTGTCAGGAGCCATTTTCCTAAAGATGATAGCAGGGACTATTGTCCTAAGGATGTTTGCAGAGAGCCTCACACCCCAACTATATTGAGAACTATTTGTTAATGGAATCCACCCCACATTCCAACTATGTAGAGAATTGTTTGTTAATGGAATCACAAAGGAAAAGTTTCTGCTTGCACACAGAACACCAGGTGTGCTGACTGGTGACCTTTGTGACACCCGCAAAGTTCCTTCCTACCCCTGTTCCCCATCCCAACCCAAATTCCTCATCCAAGGGCTATACAAGCTGCTACCATTACACAGATAAATGGAGGCTTTGACAAGAGAATTTTGCTTGGGCTCATTCCTCTCTCTCGCCCATGTTCTTTTAGGTAGCACCTCTTCAGACACTGGGATAACTGGACCTGCTGGATGGGTACAACATACAATAATAACAAATATATCAAGTAAGAAACATGAATAAAATGTTTCAATGGTTATCGTATCCTAATGAGTTTAAGTTTTGTATAATAAAAAACACGGCCAAATCAAGAGAGGAAAATAACTAAAACTATCTAGTCTTCAACCCATTGAAGATCTGAGAAGGGAAATAATATCAATTGAGTAAGCAGGAAGTTCAAATCTTCCAAAATGTGCAACAAGAGACAGAGACAACTGGATACCTGGGCAATCATCCAAAGACTTGTTTTCAGTGTTAGAGTAACCAGTTTTGGCTAAGGCCTATAGTAACTGACAGACCATTTTCAGAGGCAAGAAATTTTTCAAAACTGTCTTACCCTGTCTTAGCAAAATTTGACAGTCTTTTTTCTTGTATCCTGCTTGTCCTATCTGGATATCATGCATTTTGTCAGTGGTCGATGCATGGACAGTTCCTTGCCCAAAGGCCTGTTTTGCCAAGAAGAAAACTAGCTCCAAGTGGAGTGTCTTCCGTGTTCAACATTTTCTTGGGAATAGATCCTTGCTGCCCAAAGCAATCCAGTCTCACTTCAACAGAATCCTAAGTTATTTAAATGCCATATTCTACAGCTCTTGGAAGTGGTTGAAGATTACCTATCTATTCAGAATACAATCACTATGTATCTAAAGAACCTGATAAGTCTAAATATAAGTATGACAAACATAGATGGTTATTGATCTATAATTCTTAATACCTATATATCTCAAAGACTAAGTCTTCATATTAGAATATTATACAATAAACAACTGTGCAACAAAGGAGGACAATACCTCAAAATATAAGCAATGTATAAGTATCTCAATCAGAGGAAGAGGTGTACAATGCAATATGATAAATATACTGTAAAATTGTATCAATATACAAAAAGGTTTTAAGCAGAGGTAGAAGCATGCATACATACAATATGACAAAATAACTTTGCCTAGATATACAAATATTGTAGATGAAAATAGGAACATATTCAATATAATTTAATTTTGTATCAATATACAAGTATCTACACCAATATAAATTGCCTATAAAAATAGCTAACAAGTATTCACTCTATTGCTCACTATTATTATTAGTGTGAGTAAGCTCACACTAATCTATTATCCTACCCAATTCCTCCCTCCATTTTTTAAAGTCATCCCTGAGCCTACCTAATTTCCCCTAAACCCCCAACCATATACCAATTATAATCAACCCCTAAATGATGTCCCTAACCCTGAGGACAAACTTTGTTGGGAGAGGGGATGTCATCTTGTAGAATTGCTTCCAGCTGTCATGAGTGCAATGTTCTTTCTTTGGAATTTTGTGAAAGTAAAATAATGGTTAAGTTCCAAGATTACTATCTGGTATAACTGCAAATAGTCTCTGAGTATTTGGTAGGGTTTTTCTGAGGTTCCTATTTGAAGTTCTGGTCAGTACATTGTAAAATGTGCACCATTTCAGCTAACCAAGTTGGAACCATATTCAGCAGCAGGTACCCATAGTATGTATTATAGTAGTGCTATCAGCATCATGACATCATATTAACCAGGTGTAGTTGTTGTTTGGGGGCCGTATCTTCTTCCTGGAAACTTCAAAGATTACTGCAGGAAAATTCATTGTTCATTGTGGAAAATTTAAACATTATTTACACAGACATATATACTCAATGAAATGTATGAAAGAGACAAAAATAGATATGATGAAAAGTAAATTTTCTTCTAAATTATTTTTTCTTTCTGTCCCATATCATGACCCCTGACACGAGACAGAAATTCTCGATTATTATTTTAACAACATACTTGGATTTAGAGAATGACAGAGCCAGTGCCCAACTCCAAAGGCAGCTTTGACTTTTAAGTGAATCATGATTATTATTTTAGTTTATGTTTTGAGATTCCTTTCTTTATTAATTAATTTATTTATTTATTAAAGATTTCTGCCTCTTCCCTGCCACCACCTCCCATTTCCCCCCCCCCAATCAAATCTTCCTCCCTCCTCAGCCCAAAGAGCAATCAGGGTTCCCTGCCCTGTGGGAGGTCCAAGGACCACCCACCTCCATCCAGGTCTATTAAGGTGAGCATCCAAACTACCTAGGCTCCCACAAAGCCATTACGTGCAATAGGATCAAAAACCCATTGCCATTGTTCTTCAGTTCTCAGTAGTCCTCATTGTCTGCTATGTTCAGCGAGTCCAGTTTTGTCCCATGCTTTTTCAGACCCCGGCCAGCTGGCCTTGGTGAGTTCCCGATAGAACATCCCCGTTGCCTCAGTGTGTGGGTGCACCCCTCGCGGTCCTGAGTTCCTTGCTTGTGCTCTCTCTCCTTCTGCTCCTCCTTTGGATCGTGAGACTTCATTCCAGTGCTCCAGTGTTGGTCTCTGTCTCTGTCTTCTTTCATTGCCTGATGAAGGATAATATTCAGGAGGATGCTTACATGTTTTTCTTTGGGTTCACCTTCTTATTTAGCTTCTCTAGAATCACGAATTATAGTCTCAATGTCCTTTATTTATGGCTAGAAACCAAATATGAGTGAGTACATCCCATGTTCCTCTTTTTGGGTCTGGCTTAACTCACTCAGGATAGTGTTTTCAATTTCCGTCCATTTGTATGCAAAATTCAAGAAGTCATTGTTTTTTACTGCTGAGTAGTACTCTAATATGTATATATTCCATACTTTCTTCATCCATTCTTCCATTGAAGGGCATCTAGGTTGTTTCCAGGTTCTGGCTATTACAAACAGTGCTGTTATGAACATAGTTGAGCATATACTTTTGTTGTATGTTAGGGCATCTCTTGGGTATATTCCCAATAGTGGTATTGCTGGGTCGAGAGGTAGGTTGATCCCGACTTTCCTGAGAAACCGCCACACTGCTTTCCAAAGTGGTTGCCCAAGTGTGCATTCCCACGAGCAATGGATGAGTGTGCCCCTTTCTCCACAACCTCTACAGCAGAGGCTATCATTGGTGTTTTTTATTTTAGCCATTCTGACAGGTGTAAGATGGTATCTTAATGTTGTCTTGATTTGCATTTCCCTGATTGCTAAGGAAGTTGAGCACGTTCTTAAGTGTCTTTTGGCCATTTGAACTTCTTCTGTTGAAAAGTCTCTGTTCAGCTCAGTGCCCATTTTATAATTGGATTGATTAACCTTTTACGGTCTAATTTCTTGAGTTCTTTATATATTTTGGAGATCAGACCTTTGTCAGTTGCAGGGTTGGTGAAGATCTTCTCCCAGTCAGTGGGTTGCCTTTCTGTCTTAGTGACAGTGTCCTTTGCTTTACAGAAGCTTCTCAGTCTCAGGAGGTCCCATTTATTCAATGATGTCCTTAGTGTTTGTGATGCTGGGGTTATACGTAGGAAGTGTTCTCCTGTGCCCATGTGTTGTAGAGTACTTCCCACTTTCTCTTCTATCAGGTTCAGTGTGTTTGGACTGATATTGAGGTCTTTAATCCATTTGGACTTGAGTTTTGTGCATGGTGATAGATATGGATCTCTTTTCATTCTTCTACAGATTGACATCCAGTTTTGCCAGCACAATTTGTTGAAGATGCTCTCTTTTTTTCATTGTATACTTTTAGCTCCTTTATCGAAAATCAGGTGTTCATAGGTTTGTGGGCTAAAGTCAGGGTCTTCTATTCAATTCCATTGGTCGACTTCTCTGTTTTTATGCCAGTACCAAGCTGTTTTCAATACTGTAGCTCTGTAATAGTGTTTGAAGTCAGGGATGGTAATGCCTCCAGACGATCCTTTATTGTATAAGATTGTTTTGGCTATCCTGGGATTTTTGTTTTTCCATATAAAGTTGATTATTGTCTTCTCCAGATCTGTGAAGAATTTTGATGGGATTTTGATGGGGATTGCATTGAATCTATAGATTGCTTTTGGTAGATTGCCATTTTTACTATGTTGATCCTCCCAATCCAAGAGCAAGGGAGATCCTTCCATTTTCTGGTGTCCTCTTCAATTTCTTTCTTCAAAGACTTAAAGTTCTTGCCAAATAGATCTTTCACTTCCTTGGTCAGAGTTACCCCAAGATATTTTATGCTATTTGTGGTTATCGTGAAAGGTGATGCTTCTCTGATTTCCCTCTCTGCTTCCTTATCCTTAGTATATAGGAAGGCAACTGATTTTTTGGAGTTGATTTTGTAACCTGCCACATTACCAAAGGTGTTTATCAGCTGTAGGAGTTCTTTGGTAGAGTTTTTGGGGTCGCTTATGTATACTATCATATCATCTGCAAATAATGAAAGCTGATTCTTACCCTCAGATGACATGTCCTCAAAAGTCATAATTCTCTTTGCTTGGTGATCCTATCTGGATAATTATCTTTTCTTCTTTAGGCATATAGATGTCCAGGGTCTCTTGACATTTTGAAGATGAGTATTTTCCTGCAAAGACAAGAACAGAATCCTGCCCCAACCCTTATGAGGTTTCTTTACCACCTATATGGTTGTCATCATTGTGGATGAGCTGTCAGTTCTCTTTTTCAAGAGGTTTCTTCTTTTTGAAGTAAATCTTTATTAATTTCTATGGTATCTAACTTTTCTTCTCCATTGGAAACAAGAGCAAAACACCTTCCCCAACACAGCACATCTGCTGGTTTCCAATGTGAGGTCAACCTGTCCTTGAAATACACCAGCTGATTTAATTCAGAAGACTTTTCTATTATCCAATGTCTCTATGCTGCTGTTGTCCCTTTCTCATTAGTGTTCAGAAAATTCAAGGTTAAGAAAGCTTTTATAAATCTATTTCTAGGGGTATTTTCCACCCCTTTCTATTTGTTTAACATATCATTATAGTTCAATTTTAACTTTCTATAACTGCCTGGCCTGTAGGATTGTGTAAAATACCTGCAATGTGCTTAATATTATAATAAGCAAAAAGGGTTACATTTTCTTAGACACATATGCTGGACAATTATCTGTCTTTATTTGTGCAGGTAGACCCATGATGGCCTTAACTTCTAATAAATGTGTGATTACTGAATCAGCCTTTTCTGAGGTTAAAGCAGTTGCCCACTGAAAACCTGAATAAGTGTCAATGGTGTGGTGTATATATTTTAATTTTCCAAATTCTGCAAAGTGGAACACATTCATCTTCCAGATTTCATTCTTTGAGTACTCTTTGGGTTAGTCCCTGCAGGTTGTGGTGTTTGGTTATAAAAAGAGAAAGTAGAACATCTCTTTACAAACTCCTCAGCTTGTTTACATGTAATAGAAAACTTTCTTTAAACTTTGCTATTTACATGAAATTTTGTATGATATTCTGAGGCCAGCAACATACTTCCAATCAATAATTAATCAATTTCTGCATTATCTTGTATTAGAGAACCTGGCAGATCCATATGGATTGGAATGTGTAACGACTATAGGACAGGTGAGTTTGTTGGGAAATTATATCTAGTGACGTGATAGTCCCAAACTAGAGAAGCTTGTGTGCTATGAGAATTGATTATCAGTACCTATGAAGTGTAGAGTGTAGAATGGATTTGAGATATTTGTGGTCTCTTGTTTAGATTTAAAGTTTTGTTAATAAAAACTAATTTAAAAACAGACATCAAAGAAAACTTATTATAATCTAAGAGTCTCTCTTTGCTGCCGGACATCTTCCATCATGTGAGTATGAGTGCTACCTGAAAGGACCTGTCTCTGATGGTACTTTTCTGCCACTTTAGTGTCCCCACTTGACTGAAAATGACATCTGATGAGGTGAAGGACCAGAATTACAAACTGACCAAGAAAGATTATAACTGTCATGAGGAGCAGCCTTCAGCAGCTCAGAGTTGGTGTACTAAGACTTTTTTATCTGAGGGGGAAAGCGACACACAGTTTCTTGATGGTTTCTTTCTGACTTCTTATTGTCCTATTTTCATTTTTCCTCTACATATTTTCTGGTATATTCCTTCTCTCATTCTCGATGTTTTTCTTCTCATTCTTGATGTTTTCCATCTAACTTTCTTCATATTTACCTTCTAACTCTCTTTATTTTTCCCCTTATAGCTTATATACACCAGTAGAATCTTTAAAGGATTTATAAAAATTACAGTGTGGTTACATTCTATTTTTCAAGTCAATGAATACAAGTAAGAACCAGCATGTTTTTCCACATCACTTACATGATTAAGCATTTTACGTATTACAGATGAGAAATAAATTATCCCAAGGACTTACATATATTCATTTCCAAGCAAATTGTTATAGATTAACAGAGTATAAACAAGCAGGGTGTTTTTCTCAACCAATACTTTTATGGGAGACTGCATATTGTAGTTACAAAGAAAGAATCAATTATTTTATTATTTATCTCAAAAGTTAATCATGTAAGAAATCTTAAAGGAATCACAAACCTAATCTTTTATATATGAAAAACAATCAGCTGCAGTTTAAATCTTTAGGGTACGTATCTGTTGACTGAGGTTTTCTGTCCTGCCCGGTCCTACAGTTATTAAGTCACAAAAAATCACACAGAGGTCTACATTAGTTATAAACTGACTGGCCCATTAGCTCAGGCTTCTTATTAACTCTTATAACTTATATTAGTTCATTATTTTTGTCTAGGTTAGCCACAGGGATTGATAACTTTTTCGGTGAGGCAGTCACATCTTGCTTACTCTATGGTTGCATCACAACTGCAGACCAAGCTTTCCTCTTCCCAGAATTCTCCTGTTCTTGTTGCCCCACCTGTACTCCCTGCCTGGTTGTCCCGCCTCTACTTCCTGCCTAGATGCTGGTCACTCAGTGTTTTATTAAAATGCAGTGACAGGATACAAACCACTGTCCCATAACACATATCCACTCATAAACAGTTTTTTTAATCAGGAAGTTGAAGGCAGAAATGGATTTAAGTAATTAATTGTCACATTTGATCACCAACCAATCCTAGTAAGGAATGTATGTCATCTAGTAAACATTGGGCTTATTTGTATATGTTCCCTGACCTTAACAAGTTCCTCATTCAAGTATGTGCCTTTCTAAAGCTTTAAATTATCTTCTTGGGTTTTTCACCTCAAAGTTATTTGGCAAAAACATCTTACTCTAATCTTGAGTTATTTTCAAAGCCTTCTTTCAGCTGTGATTAACCCTAAAATCTGTGAACACAACTCCAACATTGAAATTAAAAGAATTGAGCTATCTGGGTTACTGGGACTCAATTGTTCTTCTTAATCATTACCTTAAACCACAATTTATAAGTTCCTCAACAGAAACTCATGTGTTCCTGCTGTGTGACACTTCATTGTCTTGTTTTTCATACTCTGAAGCCTCTGCTTTATCAGATTCATGGGCAATATTTTATGCTATATTTGTATATATTAATTATTTTACTAAACTAACCTCTATCATAATCGTTTACTATAATTATTAAAAATCCTCGAT
Source organism: Chionomys nivalis (assembly GCF_950005125.1). Taxonomy (NCBI): domain Eukaryota; kingdom Metazoa; phylum Chordata; class Mammalia; order Rodentia; family Cricetidae; genus Chionomys; species Chionomys nivalis. The sequence continues at coordinate 83,100,912 of NC_080086.1, forward strand.
CATCAAAATTCTATTTAAACTAACACTATTATTTCATTTATTCATTGTCTCAGTTAAGCAGTACAGTTTAGAAGGAAGCCATCTTCATAATAAATCTACATGTAAAAATATCTGGTAGAATGGGATATTTCCAAAAGCTGATCATACTGCTTTAAGGACAGTGAGGTTTTCCCCATGCCCATTCACACCAGATAGCAGAGAAAAATAACAGTAACAAACATGCAAAGACTCAGGAGTAGCAAGAAGTATTCTGGGGCTGAGGCTATGGGGGTCTTGTGATCTGAAATTCATCCATCAGGGTTTTGTTTCCTGGTGGGCCTATCCTCTGAAGTCACTTGCCATCTGCTGTTTCTCTGACATGGCCACCCACAAAAAGCCCTGTTCCCTCCCAAATAGGTGGGGTCGTGAGGGTCTCACATGGTCAGGCACAGGTCCATTTTCTGGCTGGTCATAAAATCTTGAGAATCCTCAATTCCGAAGCCCTTATTCCCTGATCCCACTGAGGATCTCTACCAATTGAGTAAGAAAGCTGTCATTGTCCACAAGCACCTTGAGAGGAACAGAGTGGACAAGGATGCCAAGTTCAATCAAATTCTGATAGAGAGCAGAATCAATGGTTGACCCATTACTATAACACTAATCAGTTCCTCCCACACACCTGGAAATAGGAGTTGCCCACAGCCTAGGCTAGTTGACATAAATCTGCTTGTGTGTATAAACAATAAAATCACTTTAAATAAAAAATATTTTACAAAAAGAAATGAGAGACAAACAATACTGTAAACAAACTATATGTGTCAGTAGCTGACCGAATAAGAGAGATGTGAAAGAGAGAGAGAAAAACCCTGACTTTTCAGTTAGCCATGGGAGGCAGCAAGCAGCTGCCTACTGAAGAAAGTAGGGAACTCCACGGATCAGTGAGAAAAGCTAAAGAGTAAATAGAAGTATCTTTAGAAAAGAGATAGAAGGAAAGAAGGGAAAGCTTGGTTTTTTCTTAGCAGCTCTGAAAAACTACCAGGTTCTCCACTGAGGAGGCTGTACTGAGGTCACTCTGGGAAGGAAAACTGTGTTGTTTCATTAAGAAGCTGTCCCTCATTCTGAGTTCTCCTTTCTCATCTATGTTGTTCTTTCTGCCATTCAGAATATCAGCAGCCTCAGAAACAAGGCAGGCAGCCTCAATCTTAGTGTTTGAACAGAGGAACGATGGATTATCAATGCAAGACTACACTTAAAGTTTGATCTCAAATTAAAGTAGATGGATCTCCCTAGGGAAAAATATTCACTTACGGAAATGTTAAGCTGTTTGAGATGAGTCAAACATAAATAAGCACCACCGTTGTGAACAAAATGATGGAAAATGTCTTCTTGTTTTCAATCCTGAACAAAAGAACTTCAATGTGAAATTGTGGGTTAGTTGTTGGAGTACTGGATGCACAGAGCCATAATTTATTTGTTTGAGATTTTCAAGACAGGGCTTCTCTGTAGCTTTGGAGCCTGTCTTGGAAGTAGCTCTTGTAGACCAGGTTGACCTTGAACTCACAAAGATCTGCCTGCCTCTGCCGCCCAAGTGCTGGGATTAAAGGTGTCTGCCACGACCTTCCAAATAGGCCATAATTTTTAAAGAAATTGGCAGACATACATGTATCAGAAAGTTTGGAAGACCTATGGAAAATCTACTAGGTTTCTGTTTTATATATGAAAGTATTGACACACACAGCTTATCATATTGATATTTGAAGGATTATTTACTAAAGCATAGACTCAAACTAAGCAATGTTCTGATATTTGCTGTCCCCAAGACTATTATTTAGGGATAAAAATATTATAAACAGTCATTCTATAAGTCATATTAAATCTAACTCTGTAAGAACACTCAGGTCTAAAGAAAACTTATGGGACACTATGAAAGCAATTCTAAGAGGAAAGTTCATAGCACTAAGTGCCCACTTAAAGAAAACAGAGAAAGTGCACGTTGGAGACTTAACAGCCCACCTGAAAGCTCTAGAAAAAAAAGAAGCAGACTCACCTAGGAGGAGTAGAAGACTGGAAACAATCAAACTGAGGGCTGAATTCAACAAAATAGAAACACAGAAAACAATCCAAAGAATCAATGAAACAAAAAGCTGGTTCCTGGAGAAAATCAACAAGATTGATAAACCCCTATCCAAACTAATCAGATGGCAGAGAGAGAATATGCAAATTAATAAGATCAGAAATGAAAAGGGGGACATAGCCACAGACACAGAGGAAATTCAGAGAATCATTAGATCTTACTACAAAAGCCTGTATGCCACAAAACTGGAAAATGTAAAAGAAATGGACACGTTTTTAGTTAAATACCATATACCAAAGTTAAACAAGGACCAGGTGAACAATCTAAATAGACCTGTTACTCGCGAAGAATTAGAAGTTGTTATAAAAAACCTTCCTACCAAAAAAAGCCCAGGACCAGATGGTTTCAATGCAGAATTCTAACAGAACTTCCAAAAGGCCTAATACCTATAATCCTTAATGTATTTCACAATATAGAAACAGAAGAGTCATCGCCAAATTCCTTTTATGAAGCTGCAGTTACTCTGATACCAAAACCACACAAAGACTCAACCAAGAAAGAGAACTACAACCAATCTCACTCATGAACATAGATGCAAAAATCCTCAATAAAATACTGGCAAACCAAATCCAACAACACATTAGAAAAATTATCCATTATGATCAAGTAGGTTTCATCCCATAGATGCAGGGCTTGTTCACATATGAAAATCTATCAATGTAATCCATCATATGAATAAACTAAAAGAAAATAAACATATGATCGTTTCATTAGATACTGAAAAAGCATTTGACAAAATTCACCATCCCTTTATGATAAAAGTCTTGGAGAGATTAGGAATACAAGGGTCATACCTAAATATAACAAAAACTATTTACAGCAAACCAACAGCTAACATCAAATTAAACGAAGTGAAACACAAAGCAATCCCATTAAATTAGGAACACGACAAGGCTGTCCACTCTCTCCATACCTCTTCAATATAGTGCTTGAAGAACTAGTAATATCAATAAGACAACATAAGGGGATCAAGGGGATTCAAATTGTAAAGGAAGAAGTTAAATTTTCGTTATTTGGAGATGATATGATAGTATACATAAGCGACCATAAAAACTCCACCAAAGAACTCCTACAGCTGATAAACACCTTTAGTAATGTGGCAGGATACAAGATCAATCCAAAAAATTATTTGCCCTCCTATACACAAAAGATATAGAAGTAGAGAGGGAAATCAGAGAATCATCACCTTTCACGATAGCCACAAACAGCATGAAATATCTTGGGGTAACTCTAACCAAGGAAGTGAAAGATCTATTTGACAAGAACTTTAAGGCATTGAAGAAAGAAAATGAGGAGGATACCAGAAAATGGAAGGATCTCCCTTGCTCTTGGATTGGGAGGATCAACATAGTAAAAATGGCAATTTTACCAAAGGCAATTTATAGATTCAATGCAATCCCCATCAAGGTCCCATCAAAATTCTTCACAGATCTTGAGAGGACAATAATCAACTTTATATGGAAAAACAAAAAACCCAGGATAGCCAAAACAATCTTATACAATAAAGGAACCTCTGGAGGCATTACCATCCCTGACTTCAAACTCTATTACAGAGCTACAGTAATGAAAACAGCATGGTACTGGCATAAAAACAGAGAAGTCGACAAATGGAATTGTATAGAAGACCCGGATTTTAACCCACAAAAGTATGAACAACTCATTTTCGATAAAGGCACTAAAAGTATACAATGGAAGAAAGAAAGCATCTTCAACAAATGGTGCTGGCACAACTGGATGTCAACCTGTAGAAGAATGAAAATAGACCCATATCTATCACCATGCACAAAAATCAAGTCCAAATGGATCAAAGACCTCAATATCTATCTGGACACACTCAACCTGATAGAAGAGAAAATGGGAACTACCCTACAACACATGGGCACAGGAGATCGCTTCCTATGTATAACCCCAACAGCACACACATTAAGGGCAACATTGAATAAATGGGACCTCCTGAAACTGAGAAGCTTCTGTAAAGCAAAGGACACTGTCACTAGGACAAAAAGGCAGCCTACTGACTGGGAGAAGATCTTCACAACCCCGCAACAGACAAAGGTCTGATCTCCAAAATATATAAAGAACTCAAGAAACTAGACGTTAAAATGCTAAATAACCCAATTAAAAAATGGGGCACCGATTTGAACAGAGAATTCTCAACAGAAGAATTTCAAATGGCCAAAAGACACTTAAGGTCATGCTCAACCTCCTTTGCGATCAGAGAAATGCAAATCATAACAACTTTGAGATATCATCTTACACCTGGCAGAATGGCTAAAATCAAAAACACCAATAATAGCCTTTGCTGGAGAGGTTGTGGAGAAAGGGGTACCCTCATCCATTGCTGGTGGGACTGCAAACTTGTGCAACCACTTTGGAAATCAGTGTGGCGGTTTCTCAGGAAATTTGGGATCAACCTACCCCTGGACCCAGCAATACCACTCTTGGGAATATACCCAAGAGATGCCCTATCATATGACAGAAGCATTTGTTCAACTATGTTCATTGCAGCATTATTTGTAATAGCCAGAACCTGGAAGCAACCTAGATGTCCTTCAATGGAAGAATGGATGAAGAAAGTGTGGAGTATATATACATTAGAGTATTACTCTGCGGTAAAAAACAATGACTTCTCGAATTTTGCATGCAAATGGATGGAAATAGAAAATACTATCCTGAGTGAGGTAACACAGACCCAAAAAGAAGATCATGGGATGTACTCACTCATAATTGGTTTCTAGCTGTGGATAGGGTCCACTGAGTCTATAATTTGTGATCCTAAAGAAGCTAAATAAGAGGGTGAGCCCAAGGACAAACATATATTTATCCTCCTGGCTATGGGAAGTAGACAAGACTGCCGGGCAAAAAATTGGAATCTTGGGGGTGGGGTGGGATGGGGGTAAGGGGAGATGGAGAGAGAAAAGTGTGAAGGAGAGGATGACGGGAACTTGGGGAAACGTGATGATTGGAGATAAAGGAAAGTTGGATAGATGAGCAGGCAAGCACATATCTTAGTTAAGGGAGCCACCTAAGGGTTGGCAAGAGACTTGAACCTGGAGTGGCTACCAGGTGCCAGGGCAATGTCCCCAGTTATTTCCTTGGGCAGCTGAGGATAGGGAACCTGAAATGAACCTATCCTATAGCCATACTGATGAATATCTTGCATATCACCATAGAACCTTCATCTAGCGATGGATGGAGATAGAGACAGAGGCCCACACTGGAGCACCGGACTGAGCTCCCAAGGTCCTAACTGTTGTAGTAAGAGCGGCAGGGCTGCGTCCCCGGCACCCAGCCGCCCGCATGGCTAGCTTATGCCCCGAAATAATTACACGGAAACTGTTTTCTTTTAATCACTGCCTGGCCCATTAGTTCCAGCCTCTTATTGGCTAGCTCTTACATATTGATCTAACCCATTTCTAATATTCTGTGTAACACCATGAGCTGGCTTACCAGGAAAGATCTTAACCTGCATCTGTCTGGAGTGGGAGAATCATGGCGACTCACTGACTCGGCTTCTTTCTCCCAACATTCTCTTCTGTTTACTCCGCCTATCTAAATTCTACCCTATCAAAGGCCAAACAGTTTCTTTATTAATTAACCAATAAAAACAACAGATAAAAAGATGACTCTCCTCCATCACCTAATGAGGAGCAGAAGGAGGGATTACATGAGAAAGGAAGGCAGGACCACGAGGGGTGCACCCACCCACTGAGACAGTGGGTCTGATCTATTGGGAGCTCACCAAGGCCAGCTGGACTGTGACTGAAAAAGCATGGGATAAAACTGGACTCTCTGAACATGGCAGACAATGAGAGCTGACGAGAGGCCAAGGACAATGGCACGAGGTTTTGATCCTACTTCATGTTCTGGCTTTGTGGGAGCCTAGACAGTTTGGATGTTCACCTTCCTAGACCTGGATGGAGTCGGGAGGACCTTGGACTTTCCACAGGGCAGGGAACCCTGACTGCTCTTGGGGCTGGAGAGGGAGGAGAAGAGGAGTGGGAGGAGGGGGAGAGGGGCTGGAGGAGGGGGAGGGAAATGGGAGGCGGGGAGGAGGCGGATAATTTTTTTTTCAATAAAAAAAAAAAGATAATGATGTGATTGTTGTTTTAGGTTGAGAGGAACTGTCATCGTCCTGGTGTCATTCTCTCAAGTGTCCTGAGTGAAGCGTTCTACAGGTTGTCATGTGAGAAGGCAGAATTGTCTTCTAAGCCTCAATGATCAAAGAGGGGCGGAGGTACAGCTGGTAGATATTGGCAGAAACGGCGTGAAGAGACAGGGAAACCAACATTCTTCTTAATCTGCCAAAAGCTCTGTGTGATACTCCCAATGTGGAGGGTTCCATGTATCCTGAAGAAGCTGCTTTAATCCTGGGTATTTGTTCACACTCATGTTCAGAGTGCAGCACTGTCTATCCAGTCACAGTTATTTTTCTAAAACTTTCTTGGGCTCCAGGACAAGGGATCTGAATAGATTCGACTACTTCTGGTGACAAATATGTCTGAATGGCCATGGCAAAGACACAGGTGTGTGAGATGTATAGCATTAAAATATATGTGCTGTAAGAATACACCAACTTTTGTGAAAAAGACCTGAAGAGAGTAAGGCTGATAACTAAGTCAGTATAATGTCTCTAGTTACTGCTCAAGAGTGAAAAATGAAAATATTATTTGTAATACACAACAGAGCCATGTGTTGAGTTGTAGTATTTTTTGTTATTGTACTCAAGTCTGTCATCACTAGCTACCCCTTTCTGATTAGGAGTTGTGGAAAACTGAAGAAAATGGTAGAAAATAGCAAATATGGAGGAGCTCAAACTGAGAAAAAGATGTAACCACTTAAGTCTGTGATTATGAAAACACCTCCATCTTTACAAGGGGTTGGAACTCCAAGTGATACACATTGCTGGGATCAAGGTGTTATATGTGCGGCTACTGTTCAGTTCCACTCTTTGTACTGCGGTAGCACTGATACCGTAAAATCTTAATTTTATATATCATTAAAATGGTCCGGATAAATTATCCCTTTAATTTAAAGAAATGACTACTCCAAACTCACAAACACTTCACAAAAAAAAACCACATAGTATTTTTAACCAATCAGAATCATTTTAGTGAGTTAAAGATTTAATAGTCCGTCTCTGTTGTATAATCCATTACAGCAGGATATTTGTCTATTTTAATCCTCAATATATATTTGAAATCATTATTAAAAATAGAATTTATAAACATTTGAAATGTTGTGTATAATTTTAAAACCTGAAAAAGAAATCTGATCTTTGGAGGTGTTGTGCCCATGTTATTGAATCTCTGAAACAAAACCACCACAGAGCCAATTTTCAGTGCAAACACATTGGGTTTATTGATTACAAGTTAGCTAACTAGGACAGTAATCTATAACTCCAACACTGGAGGAGGGGAAGAAAGGCTCAGAGCTTCAGGTTAAGGGGATTTTAAAGTGGAAACTGCAGGCAGGGTGGCACAAGCCTTGGGATTTCAGGATTAAGAAAAAGTACATCACTTTTGAATTCATTGGTTTGGGTATAGGGGAATTTTAAAACAGTTAAATCAGTATTTAATCAGGTACCTACAAGGACATTTGAAGCAAGCAGATGTTTGAACACCCTGGTGGGTCACTTTGATCAGGGCAGGCACAGTTTCTTGGGAATGTTTATAACTTTGCTTGACTGAACTCCTCCCCCCACCCCAGTCCCCTAGTTAGATCCTGTCTAAAATGGATTTCTTTCTCAAAATGGAGTTTGTTCTGCTCCTTCAGCTGCATGTATGTGGTTTGACCTTGAACATCTAGGGATTGTGGGCTTTTGCCAAGTGGCTGAGATGAGCAATTCTTGCAGCTGTGCCCAGCACTAAGCGGTTTTCAGTGATTTGCATGCACTCACTGCACAGCCTTGAGGACTTCTTCATATACCAGTGTCACCCTGTGCAGCTGTCATTGCAGTCAGGACTCATCATGGACATGAGGGCCCCTGCTCAGCTCTTTGGACTCATTCTGCTCTGGCTTCCAGGTGCAAAAACGCCTAAAAGGGGAATTTCTTTGTTACTCTGTAATTAGTGTTGTTTGGCATTTAGGGCCAGTCCTTTCATATCTTGCTTAAATATTGGGAATTTATTATGTCTCCACTCGTAGGTGCCAGATGTGACATCCAGATGACCCAGTCTCCGTCCTTCCTCTCTGCATCTCTGGGAGACAGAGTCACCATCACTTGCAAAGCAAGTCAGGGCATTAGCAATTATTTAAGCTGGTATCAACAGAAACCAGGGGAAGCTCCTAAGCGTCTGATTTATTATACAAATAGCTTGGCAGATGGGGTCCCATCGAGGTTCAGTGGCAGTGGGTCTGGGACGGATTATTCTCTCACCATCAGCAGTCTCGAGTCTGAAGACTTTGCAACTTATTACTGTCTTCAGACTAATAAGGTACCTCCCACAGTGATACAAGTCATTACATAAACCCCCATGGAAGCAGAAGTGAGAAACTTGCCTGCCCCAGCTGCTCCTCCTCATGAGTCACTCGCTGTAACTGTTTCTCAGATGTCACAGAATTTTTAGAAAAGTTCACAGAGAGTAATTTGTTTTGGTAAAAGAGGCTAAGCAGTTTTCCCTTACCTGAAACATCTTCCTTTGTCACATCCAACACTACTTAGTATCAATGCCCTTTTTGCTTAACAAAGGTCACAGTTACTCTCTGTGAGGAGTCTGAGCTATATCCCCAGCTGGGACTCATATGGAACTGTGGAAACTACTGTGAACAGTTCAGAATTCATTATATAAATACAGAAAATTAGTTTCTAGGAGACAATTTTTAAATGGCAGAAGAAATTGTGGAATATATACACATTAGAGTACTACTCTGCGGTAAAAAACAATGACTTCTCGAATTTTGCATGCAAATGGATGGAAATAGAAAATACGATCCTTAGTGAGGTAACCCAGACCCAAAAAGAAGAACATGGGATGTACTCACTCATAATTGGTTTCTAGCCATGGATAGGGGCCACTGAGTCTATAATTTGTGATCCTAAAGAAGCTAAACAAGAGGGTAAACCCAAGGAAAAACATATAGATATCCTCCCAGCTATGGGAAATAGACATGACTGATGGGCAAAAAATTGGAATCTTGGGGGTGGGGTGGGATGGGGATGAGGGGTGATGGGGAGAGAAAAGTGTGAAGGAGAGGATGAGGGGAACTGGGGGAATCGGGGTGATTGGGGATAAAGGAAGGTTGGATAGGGGAGCAGGGAAACTCATACCTTAGGTAAGGGAGCCACCTAAGGGGTGGCAAGAGACTTGAACTTGGAATGGCTACCAGATGCCCAGGGCAATGTCCCCAGTTAGTTCATTGGGGCACCTGAGGATAGGGAACCTGAAATGAACCTATCCTATAATCATACTGATGAATATCTTGCATATCGCCATAGAACCTTCATCTAGCGATGGATGGAGATAGAGCCAGAGACCCACACTGGAGCACCGGACTGAGCTCCCAAGGTTATAATGAGGAGCAGAAGGAGAGAGAACATGAACAAGGAAGTCAGGACCATGAGGAGTGCACCCAACCACTGAGACAGTGGGGCCGATCTATTGGGAGCTCACCAAGGTCAGCTGGACTGCTACTGAAAAAACATGGGATAAAACCGGACTCTCGGAATGTGGCGGACAATGAGAGCTGACGAGAGGCCAAGGAGAATGGCACAGGAACTTTCAACTGGCGATAGATCGAGAGAGAGACAGAGACCCAAATTGGATAAATGGCAGAGAAATATTATTCAGAGAGGCTGACAGCAGAAAGCATTCCTGGATTGCTCACAACAGCTAGAGCACAAGTGTCAGAGAAAGGGGATGCCGTCTACCATGATCCTTTGTTATGTATGGAAATTCCAAGAGCGTTTTGGTGTTTTCTGTTGTCTGCAACAATTCACAGAGAACTCTTATGGCTCCTATGTCCTTACAAAAATCAAATAATGTTGAATCACTTATAAAATATTTTTAAAAACTGCTTCATATTATGAACAAAGATACATTATTTATCCATTCATGATTTTTAATGTATATGGCAATTCCACTATTATTTGTGTACTTAGAATTTTTTTTGTAATTACCTCTAAGCGTTTTAGTTGAGATTCCTTTATTTATTAATTTTTATGCTAATTCTATTCACAAATATTTTATTTCATATATTTCATTGCTCAGTTCTTACTACATGTGGTAGATTGTGCTATTGATTTAGATACAAATGATTACAGCGGACATTTTGATGCTTTTCTGTAATTTTGATTTCTTTTTCTGAGGTATAAAATTACCCATATTTTTTACTAGGTATTATATTTGCCTGAGCTTTGTAGACAACACATGACAGCAAGATAATGTTGCCACTACGCTTTGCTTCCTTAGAGATTTATCCTGAGTACCTATTACTCCTGAGGTTGTTTGTAAGAACGTGGCCCCCAAAGACAGTGGCACTATTAAGGAGGTGGGGTCTTGTTGGAGGATGTGTGAAACTGTGGAGGTGGGCTTTGAGGTCTCAGATATGCTCAGGATAATGTGTCTCAGTCCACTTTCTGCTGCCTTCTGATGAAAATGTATCCAATACCCTGTTTGCCTGCATGCGGCCCTATTCCCTGCCATGATGATAGTAGACTGAACCTTTGAACTTTATGCAGGCCACCAATATTAACTGTTTTCTTCATTCTCTTTGCCATGGTCATTGTGTTTCATCACACCAATAGAAACCCTTTAAGACACTACCACTGAAATGATTTTTTAAGTCACTATAGAGATAATTATGTAATTCTTAATTATCAGAAGGATGAACTATGTTGATACAGTGTATAATGTTAATATGACCTTTGTCTTGTTGAAAACATTCACTAGGTCATGAGGCACCACAGGGAAACAAGGTGATGAATTGGAGAATTAGATGTGGAAGGGGAAGAGCAGAAACAGGACGAAGAATACTGAAATAAAATGTATTTATTTTTTTCCTTCATATCCCTGTTTTACTTTAAACATCAGTCGAACTACTTTGTAGAAAAAGACATTTTTTTAAAAGAAAATAACATTTTGCTATGGCAACTGTGATTATAGTAATAACATCTGCTAATCCTTAAGGGAAGCATATTGGTCTCTGTTGATTGTGTGTGTTCCCTGTGGTTCTTAACCATAAAAACAAGAGAATCACTGTATGAGCCTTTACTCCTTCCAACGCTTCCATCTCAGTGAATTATTGCTCTCTTAATACCTTGGCTATTTTCAAAGCTAGGGCAATGTGGTAGCCATCAATATAGCTATGATGTGTATAAGAGAAAAAAGTCAGTAAGCCTTGAGACAGCACAGCTATTTTTTAAGTTAGTATCCATTAGGTTCTGGCACTTTCAGTGCACAAATAATGACTAGTTATACAGACAGAGAGACAGACACTCAGATAATAGATAGAGAAAAATGTCTGTCTATCCAACAATTCATCCATAAAGAAAAGCAGATCATTAATCTTGGGGAAATAACCTAATATTTTGTATCCTATTTTGATAAATGTTGTTATTAAAATTCATATCATTTTGGGACCTTGTTATGACTCCTTAAATTCTTTAAGGTGACTAATGGGACTTCCAAGAGACAATAGACATTTAGAGGTTTCTGACATGTGGCACCATGAATAACTAAAGTGAGACAACTTTATCATATCAGTGATTTATAAAAAGCCTTATTTTATGAAACATTGTGCTATCAAATTGCCCTTAACTGTAAAATATGATAAAACCATAAGGGGATTGCTTGAGGAAATCATGCTGTGACATGATTTCACAGAGTGACAATATTTACTCTTCAGTAACACAGGCCATGGGGTAAACATCAGTACATGATTAGAATAAAAATGCTAAATGAAGAGTGTATTAGACAGGAGAACAAAGTCACATGCCACTATCTAAAGACAAAGTTTTGAGAGTACATAAATGAGAAAATATTTGAGAAAGTTCAAGATTGAAAGCCCGAGTGTTTCCTTATTTTTTCTTTTCATTTTTTAAATTTATTATTATTATTATTATTATTATTAAAAATTTCCAACTCCTCCAATCCTCCCATTAAACTCCCCCTCACCTCACTACCCCTCCCCCTCCCTCTCTTTCTAGTCCAAAGAGCAGTCAGGGTTCCCTGCCCTGTGGGAAGTCCAAGGTTCTCCCCCCTCCATCCAGGTCTAGGAAGGTGAATATCCAAACAGACTAGGCTTCCAAAAGCTAGTACATGCAGTAGGATCAAAACCCAAGCCATTGTCCGTGGCTTCTCAGCAGCCCTCATTGTCCACCATATTCAGAGAGTCTGGTTTTATCCCATGGTTTTTCAGTTCCAGTCCAGCTGGCCTTGGTGAGCTCCCATTAGATCAGCCCCACCGTCACAGTGGGTGGGTGCATCCCTCGTGGTCCTGACTTCCTTGCTTTTGTTCTCCCTCCTTCTGCTCCTCATTTTGACTTTGGGAGCTCAGTCCAGTGCTCCAATGTGGGTCTCTTTTTCTATCTCCATCCATCGCCAGATGAAGGTTCTATGGTGATATGCAAGATATTCACCAGTATGGCTATAGGATAGGGCCATTTCAGGCTCCCTCTCCTCAGCTGCCCAAGGACCTAGCTGGGGACATCTCCATGGAAACCTGGGAACACCTCTAGAGTCAATTCTCTTGTCAACCGTAAAATGGCTCCCTTACTTAAGATACATACTTCCCTGCTCCCATATCCAACCCTTCTCCGTCCCAACTGTCCCATTCCCCAAAATTCTCCCCATCCTCCTCTTATCACTTTTCTCTCCCCATTTACCCGTACCCCAATCCCAACCCCAACCCCAAGCTCCCAAATTGTGCCTGGCAATCTTGTCTACTTTCACTATCTAGGTGGATAACGATATGTTTTTCTTTGGGTTCACCTTTTAATTTAGTTTCTCTAGGATCCTGAATTATAGGCTCAATGTCCTTTATAGCTAGAATCCACTTATGAGTGAGTACATCCCATGTTCATCGTTTTGGGTCTGGGTTACCTCACACAGGATAGTGTTTTCTATTTCCATGCATTTGCTTGCAAAGTTCAAGATGTCATTGTTTTTTTACCACTGAGTAGTACTCTAATGTGTGTATATTCCACACTTTATCCATTCTTCCATTGAGGGGCATCTAGGTTGTTTCCAGGTTCTGGCTATTACAAATAATGCTCCTAGAACATACTTAAACAAATGCTTTGGTAGTATGATAGGGCATCTCTTGGGTATATTCCCAAGACTGGTATTGCTGGATCCTGGGGTACTTTGACTCCTAGTCTCCCGAGAAACCACCACACTGATTTCCAAAGTGGTTGTACAAGTTTGCATTCCCACCAGCAATGGATGAGTGTTCCCCTTACTCCACAACCTCTCCAACAAAGGCTATCATTGGTGTTTTTGATTTTAGCCATTCTGACAGGTGTAAGATGGTATCTCAAAGTTGTTTTGATTTGCATTTCCCTGATCACTAATGAGGTTGAGTCCTTAAGTCCTTAAGGGTCTATAGGTCACTTGAACTTCTTCTGCTGAGAATTCTGTTCAGTTCGGTGACCCATTTTTTAATTGGGTTAATTAGCATTTTTTCTTTTAGGTAACTTTTTATTTTATTGAAAGTAGATTTATTTTCATACAATATATTTTTTATTTATTTTTTTATTAAAAATGTCCACCTCCTGTCCACCTCCCATTTCTCTCCCCCTACCTCAACTCCTTCCCTCTCCCTCTCCAGTCTGAAGAGCAGTCAGGGTTCCCTGCCCTGTGGGAAGTCCAAGGATCTCCCTGCTCCATGCAGGTCTAGGAAGGTGAGCATCCAAACAGGCTAGGCTCCCACAAAGCCAGTACATGCAGTAGGATCAAAACCCAGTGTCATTGTCCTTGTCTTCTCAGAAGCCATCATTGTCTGCCATGTTCAGAGAGTCTGGTTTTATCCCATGCTTTTTCAGTTTCAGTCCAGCTGGTCTTGGTGAGCTCCCATTAGATCAGCCCCACCATCTCAGTGGGTGGACGCATCCCTCATGGTCCTGACTTCCTTGCTTGTGTTCTCCCTCCTTCTGCTCCTCATTTGGACTTTGGGAGCTCAGTTCAGTGCTCCAATGTGGGTCTCTTTCTCTATCTCCATCCATCGCCAGATGAAGGTTTTTTGGTGATATGCAAGATATTCATCAGTATGGCTATAGGATAGGGCCATTTCAGGCTCCCTCTCCTCAGCTGCAAAAGGAACTAGCAGGGGACATCTCCATGGAAACCTGGGAACACCTCTAGAGTCAAGTCTCTTGTCAACTCTAAAATGGCTCCCTTACTTAAGATATATACTTCCCTGCTCCCATATCCATCCTTCCTTTATCCCAACCATCCCATTCCCCCAAGCTCTCCCCATCCTTCCCTTCTCACTTTTCTCTCCCCATTTACCCTTACCCCTTCCCACTCCACCACAAGTTCCCAATTTTTGCCCGGCAATATTGTCTATTTCCAATATCCAGGAGGATAACTATATGTTTTTCTTTGGGTTCACCTTCTTATTTAGCTTCCCTAGGATTGCAAATTATAGGCTCAATGTCCTTTATTTATGGCTAAAAACCAATTATGAGTGAGTATATCCCATGTTCATCTTTTTGGGACTGGGTTACCTCACTCAGGATAGTGTTTTCTATTTCCATCCATTTGCATGCAAAATTCAAGAAGTCATTTTTTTTTTTTTTGCTGCTGAGTAGTACTCTAATATGTATATATTCCACACTTTCTTCATCCATTCTTCAATGGAAGGGCATCTAGGTTGTTTCCAGGATCTGGCTATTACAAATAATGCTGCTATTAACATAGTTGAACAAATACTTTTGGAGTATGATAGGGCATCTCTTGGGTATATTCCCAAGAATGGTATTGCTGGGTCCAGGGGTAGGTTGATCCCAATTTTTTTTGAGAAACCGCCGCACTGATTTCCAAAGTGGTTGCACAAGTTTGCAGTCCCACCAGCAATGGATGAGGGTACCCCTTTCTCCACAACCTCTCCAGCAAAGGCTATCCTTGGTGTTTTTTATTTTAGCCATTCTGACAGGTGTAATATGGTATCTCAAAGTTGTTTTGATTTGCATTTCCCTGATGCCTAAGGAGTTTGAGCATGACCTTAAGTGTCTTTTGGTCATTTGAATTATTCTGTTGAGAATTCTCTGTTCAGTTCGATTACCTATCTTTTAATTGGGTTAATTAGCATTTTAACGTAGTCGCAAAGAATTAGAAACTGTTATCAAAACCCTCACTTCCAAAAAAAGACCAAGACCAGATGATTTCAATGCAGAATTCTACCAGAACTTCCAAGAAGAGCTAATACCTATACTCTTTAATGTATTTCACAATATAGAAACAGAAGACTCATTGTCAAAGCCTTTTCTGAAGGTACAGTTACCCTGATACCAAAACTACACAAAGACAAAACCAAGAAAAAGAATTACAGGACTATCTCACTCATGAACATTGATGCAAAAATTCTCAATTAAATACTGGCAAACTGAGTCCAAGGACACATTAGAAAAATTATCCATTATGATCAAATAGGCTTCATCCCAGAGATGCAGGGCTGGTTCAACATACGAAAATCTATCAATGTAATCCATCATATAAATAAACTGAAAGAAAAAAAACATATGATTATTTCATTAGATGCTGAAAAAGCATTTGACAAAATTCAACATCCCTTTATGATAAAAGTCTTGGAGAGATTAGGGATACAAGGGTCATACCTAAATATAATAAGAGCTATTTACAGCAAGCCAACAGCTAACATCAAAATAAATGGAGAGAAACTTAAAGCCATCCCACTAAAATCAGGAACACGCCAAGGCTGTCCACTCTCTCCATACCTCTTCAATATAGTGCTTGAAGTTCTAGCAATAGCAATAAGACAACATAAGGGGATCAAGGGGATTCGAGTTGGAAAGGAAGAAGTTAAACTGTCGTTATTTACAGATGATATGAAAGTATACATAAGCGACCCAAAAAACTCTACCAAAGAACTCCTAGAGCTGATAAACACCTTTAGTGATGTGGCAGGATACAAGATCAACTCCAAAAAATCAGTTCCCCTCCTCTACACTAAGGATAAGAATGCAGAGAGGGAATTGAGAGAAGCATCACATTTCACGATAGCTACAAATAGCATAAAATATCTTGGGGTAACTCCTCCAAGGAAGTGAAAGATTTATTTGACAAGAACTTTAAGTCTTTGAAAAACGAAATTGAAGAGAATACCAGAAAATGGAAGGATTTCCTTTGCTCTTGGATTGGGAGGATCAACATAGTAAAAATGGCCATTCTACCAAAGGCAATCTATAGATTCAATGCAATCCCCATCAAAATCCCATCAAAATTCTTCACAGAGCTTGAGAGGACAATAATCAACTTTCTATGGAAAAACAAAAATCTCAGGATACCCAAAATATTCTTATACAATAAAGGAACTTCTGGAGGCATTACCATCCATGACTTCAAACTCTATTACAGAGCTTCAGTATTGTAAACAGCTTGGTATTGGCATAAACACAGAGAGGTCAATCAATGGAATCGAGTAGAAGACCTGGATTTTAACCACAAATCTATGAACCACTGATTTTCGACAAAGGAGCTAAAAGTATACAATAGAAGAATGTAGGGATATAGCCCCACACATTGGGGGCATGTTCGCCTCAGGCTAATGTTGACTGATAATCTGCAGGGCGTGATCCCAGCAGCCTCTTTTTCTCTGCTTTTCCTGTTCTCCGCGGGAACCTGTGGTCCTGTAAGTCTATTTCCCTATTAAAGCTGTATATATTTTTATAATCTGTTTGCATTCATTGATGTCATCACATTTGGCGTCCAATGTCCGGCTATTTTGCCCCTGCCTTGGCACAGGGGGGCACAAGCTCCGTCTTTCCCAGCCTTTGTGAGCAAGTTAGTTACTGGAGCTCAGAAAGTGCCATTGGGCAAGCATATCCTGCTAGCTTTCACAGCGTGCTCCCTGCTCGCTTTCCCTTCCCCCACTCCAGGCCACAATACAGTCACAGAGCAGCGACCCCCCACAGAGCAGTTAACGGCTCCTGCTCCCTGCTTGCCTTCCAAAGCCCCACTGCCTGAATTAATGAAAGCACCTGCGGTTTTGAAGCAAAAGCCACCAAAGCAGCAGATAAAGTGACCCCTTCCCTTCTCAGGCAGTACAATAATTTTTGTTTTGAGTTAATTATTTCAGACCGGCTCTGGCTTAGACCACGTGGACTCAGGTGCATTTTTTCGCCACCACTGGCAGGAAAACGTCATTACAGGTACATAATTTTCTTTTATAAATAAGAAAAATGTCTAAAAACATTACCATTCAAGACTTTAACAGCCTTTTCAATTGTACCATGTGGGAGATTTTATAAGAAGTGTCTGTCAGCCCACAGATATGGATCTTTCTGGGATTCGTAGTTTTCCTTGGTACTATATGGTTTGATAATAGAAATATGATAAAGTCTTTACGAGACGAGGTTGAACACTTAAAAACAATTGAGAATGACAACAATCTTCTCAAAAATCAGTTTGAAGTTCTCCAGGAAGAGAACAGATCTTTGTTTAACACAACTCGACAAACTGAACACAATTTAGAAGAGGTACAGGCTGATGTTAAGGAGAAATTCATTACTATGGAAGAGAGAACAGCTGATTTGGATCGTAAGCTTCAGTCCCTTTCAGTAGGAACTGAAATATTAACTGAGAGAATCAAAACTGCTGAATGTGACAATCGGATTTTGTCTAAAGCTTATGACAGATTGGCGGAAAGATTGTCAATACAAGAAGGCATGGTTTATACTATAAAAATTATGTCCAAAGATGAGATGTTATCTCTAATGGACAAACTTCATACTTTAGAATCCTCAATGAAGGCTTTAGAACATAATTCTGGACAGGAGATTCAGACATTACAGAAGGCAAAGGTGAATAGAATTGAAAAGATTGAGAAATTTCTAAATTCTGATGAAGAAGAGCAAGAGGTAGAAAGGCAAATTTTAACTACATCTGTGGGTAAATCTCTCCGGGACAATTCCCACAAATCTCTTCCTACAGTTCTACCTGCCTTTCCAGTAGTAACAACAGAGAAAGTGGTTGGTTCCAGAAACCCTAGGGTCATCAAGGAAGATACATGGGAACCTGTCCGTATGAATGATCTCAAAGAAATTGAACAGGCTGTAATGACTTTTGGGATGAATGCCTCTTTTGTTAAAGAGATGCTAAGATCTTGGGCCACAACAAATAGAGTCATTCCCTCTGACTGGTCACAACTGAGCTCTGCTGTCCTTGAGAGTGGACCGCAATTGAAATGGAAATGCTTATTCAGGCAAGAGGCTAGACTTTCAGAACAGCAGGAAAGAGCAAAGGGAATTGAGATTTCCGTAGATCAAATTCTAGGAGAGGGGCTATTTTATGACCCTCAGGAACAAGCTAATTTGGATGAAAACACACTCTCCATGTGTACTACAGCAGCTTTAAGGGCTTGGGACAGGGTGCAAGACCCAGGACAGAGAATGGAATCATTTGTCAGAGTTAAACAGGGTCAGAGAGAACCCCTTAGTGACTTTTTACAAAGACTAACTAAAGCTGTACAAATAGGGATATCTGACCTAGAAGCAAGATGTATAATGATAGAGTCTTTGGCTTATGAAAATGCAAATGTGGAATGCAAAAGGATTTTGGGACCTTTAAAGCTCAGATCAGCGCCATTGGAAGAATGGGTCTTGCATACACTGAATGTTGATACATTTGACTATGGCACTGAAGCATGGGTAGAAGAAGCAATTTCCAATGGTAAAAGGAGACATCAGAATACCAAATGTTTTAATTGTGGCAAAATGGGTCATATGAAAAGGAATTGTAGACAATGGATTTTCAGAAATAATAATAATGCATCTTCTAGAAATAACAGAAATAGGAGGACTCAGCCTTCAGGTTTATGTAGAAGATGTGGAAAAGGCAGACATTGGACGAATGAGTGCAGGTCTACAAGAGATAGACAAGGCAACCTGATACAGAAGGGAAACATGAGAGGGGGGTCCTCACAGGCCCCCATGGCAAACATGGTTCAGTCATTTCCAGTTACTACAGAGAACGTGACTCGTCAGGACAATTAGAAAGCCCCATGCCTACTGTTACAAGCAATAATGATCAGAAAGATGAGTTCTGTGTGTTTTGGCAAACTTCTATAAATGATCAAAGACCAAAGCTGAGAGTGTGTGTAAATGGCATTTTTATTACTGGCCTACTGGACACAGGTGCGGATGTAAGTATCATTACACCAGAATCTTGGCATCCGTATTGGCCTCTTCAGAATGTAAATGTTCAGCTCCTGGGAATTGGAACCCTATCTCAAGTAAGGCAGAGCACGAGATGGGTTGAATGTATAGGACTAGAGGGACAAATGGGAAAATTAAGGCCATATATAGCCAATATTGCAATGAATTTATGGGGTCGTGACCTATTACAACAATGGAATACCCAAATTAACATTCCTGCTACTTCTAGAGCCTATATTTCTGAGACTAATATTAAAAGATATTAGAAACAGAGAAAACCGGCCATTCGGGCTGTACAAGAACAAGCAATTGATGTCCCTTCAGAGATACCAACAGCCTTGCCTTTAAAATGGTTGACTGAGAAACCAATATGGACAAAGCAATGGCCTTTAGCTGAGGAAAAGTTACAGGCTTTAGAACAGTTGGTACAAGAGCAATTAGATGCTGGACATATAGAAGAATCTACCAGTCCTTGGAATTCTCCTGTATTTGTGGTTAAGAAAAAATCAGGTAAATGGAGAATGGTGACAGATCTCAGGGCTATCAACAAGGTTATTCAACCTATGGGCCCTCTGCAATCTGGAATTCCTTTGCCCTTTTTATTACCAAAAGGATGGCCTCTCATAGTTATTGATTTAAAGGATTGTTTTTTCACTATACCTTTACAAAAAGAAGATATAGAAAAATTTGCCTTCACAGTGCCTACTTATAATAGTTCTCAACCTTCGAGGAGGTACCACTGGGCCATCCTCCCCCAGGATATGTTAAATAGCCCCTCCCTGTGCCAATATTTTGTGAATCAACCATTGCAAATAATACGCAAGAAATTTCCCAAATCGATAGTATATCATTACATGGACGACATTTTGTTATCCGATTCAAACATGGATACCTTGAACAGACTGTTTGAAGAAATAAAATTACTTTTACCTAAATGGGGATTACAAATTGCACCTGAAAAGATTCAGAAGGGAGATTCTGTTAATTATTTAGGTTATAAAATAGGTTTGCAATAAATTAAGACACAAGAGGCACAAATTCGGAGAGATCGCCAACAGACTCTTAATGACTTTCAAAGACTGTTAGGGGACATTTCCAGTCTACGGCCAGCTATTGGGATAACACCTGATCTAATAATTCATTTGAACAAAACCTTGGATGGTGACAATGATTTAAACAGTCCAGGAGAATTAACAGCTGAAGCAGAAAAGGAACTGATGATGATTGAGGAAAAATTACAACAGGCACATGTGGACAGGGTAAATCCAGAGTTCGATTGTATTCTCGTCATACTACCATCAAAAATTTCCCCTACAGGAATTTTAATGCAGAGAGATGATATTATATTGGAATGGATCTTTTTACCACATAAACCAAGTAAGAAACTGAAAACTTATGTGGAAAAAGTCTCTGAGTTAATTATAAAAGGCAAGTTGAGACTTCGTCAACAAGCAGGCATAGACCCAGCAGAAATTATAGTGCCTTTCACTGCTGATGAACTAAAGAAATTATGAGAAGATAATGAACCATGGCAAAGAGCTTGTGCTAATTTTTTGGGAGACATTAATAACAACTATCCAAAAAGCAAGAGGCTTAACTTCATAAAGAGAACTTCTTGGATCCTTCCTCGAATCATCCGTGATACTCCAATAACTGGAGCCCGTACATTCTATACTGATGCCAATAAATCGGGGAAGGCAGGTTACAAATCAGAAGACTTGGGTAAGGTGGAACAAAGTCCTTATGATTCTGTCCAGAAGGCAGAATTATATGCCATTCTTATGGTGCTAAGGGATTTTAAAGAACCTATTAATAAAGTTACTGATTCACAATACGCAGAAAGAGTTATTTTACATATTGAAACTGCTGAATTTATACCTGATGATACAGAACTAACCTCTTTGTTTATCCAGGTGCAAGATTTGATCAGGAACAGGCTTTGCCCTATGTACATAACACACATCCAATCCCATACGGGTCTGCCAGGTCCTCTAGCATGAGGTAATGCAGAAATTGATCAATTATTGATTGGTTGTATGCTACAAGCCTCTGAATTTCATAAAAAACATCATGTTAATAGCAAAGGTTTGAAGAAAGAGTTTTCTATTACATGGCAACAAGCTAAGGAGATTGTAAAGAAATGCCCTACTTGTTCTTTCTATAACCAAACGCCACTGCCTGCAGGGGCTAATTCAAAGGGCACCCAAAGGAATGAAATCTGGCAGATGGATGTGTTCCACTTTGCAGAATTTGGCAAATTAAAATATGTTCATCACACCATTGACACGTATTCAGGCTTTCAGTGGGCAACGGCTTTAAGTTCAGAAAAAGCTGATTCAGTTATCACTCATTTATTAGAAGTCATGGCTATCATGGGTATTCCTACACAAATAAAGACAGATAATGGTCCTGCTTATGTCTCTAGGAAAATGAAACGGTGTTTTGATTATTACAATATCAAGCATGTTACAGGTATACCATACAATCCTACAGGTCAAGCAGTTATAGAAAGATAAAATCGAACTATAAAGGATATGTTGAACAAACAGAAAGGGGTGAAAAACACCCCCAGAAATAGGTTACATAATGCTTTGTTAACCTTGAATTTTCTCAACACTAATGAGAAGGGAACATCGGCTGCAGAAAGACATTGGATATTGGAAAAGTCTACTGAACTAAATCAACCAGTTTATTTCAAGAATGTGCTGACCTCACAATGGAAGCTAGGAGATGTGCTGCGTTGGGGAAGGGGATTTGCTCTTGTCTCCACAGGTGAGGAAAAATTGTGGATACCGTCAAAATTGATAAAGGTTCGTTTTGATGAAGAGAAGCCAGTTGGGAAAGATAAATAACAATTCAATTACATGGATGGCAATCATACTGATGGTAAGTAATACAGATAGGTTGGGGGCAGGGTTCTCTTCCTATCTCCACAGGAAAATACCCATCTACAAAGAATTTAAGGGACCCTGAATAAATATTTAATTACTGATGGAGGGACATGTTCTGTAAGTATTAATTTATATATATATATTAAACTTTCTTTGCCTTTCCTCATATCTGTGTCTTTCTTTATATGTCAGTATATGACCTTGTTGTTAATGTTTAAATTCCCCATAACAAGCAACAAATTTTCCTACAGTAATCTTTGAAGTTTCCAGGATGAAGATGTGGCCCCACGACATCAACTCAATCTGGTTTTTATGACATCATGAATTTTTTTTTTAAAGCGCTAATATTAGACCTGTTTTTTGGTACCAACTACATGAAACAATTTCGAATGGTGCACATTTTTGACAACACTCTGGCCGGACCTTCTCAAAACGCTCAGAGACTAGTTACAATTTTCTTAGGTCAAAGGTTAAATTGGGAATTTTACCATCATTTGCTTTCACAGGACCCCCTAAGAAGAACGTCGCCCCCATGTCAGCTAGAAGCAATCTTAGAGGACGACATCCCCTCTCCCAACAGAGTTTGCCCTTAGGGTTAGGGACATCTTTTAGTGGTTGGTTTAGGGTTGAGGGGATGGGGTGATATTTTTATGGACTTAGGGGTATTTAAAAAAAAAAGAGGAAGAAGAAGGGGGATTAACTGGTTTTATGGGATGATTGTTATTTGTGAATTACTGTTTATAGAAAATTGTTTTGGTACTGTTTTTGTATTTTGATATATTGAATATTGAATGTGACTGTTCCTACCTCTATTTTTGTATGAGTATGCTTATAACTTTGTCTATATTGTATTGATACATCTACCATATTACAATTTACATTTCTACCTCTGATACTATAACATTGTTTACAGTTGAAGATCCTTGTCTTCATATATTGCACAGTTGTTTATTCTTTTAGTCTTCAAGTTAGATAGGTATTGAGAATTATGTTTGTCATATTTATTTTTAAGTTAATCAGGTCTTTTAGTTACATAGAGATTATATTTAGTATAGATAGTATGATCTTCAGCCTCTTCGAAGAGCTGTAGAAAATGGCCTTTAATCTAACCTAAAATTTCTGTGCCAATGAGACACAATTACTCCTGGCAATGCCACTCTACTCCCGAGAGAACGTTGAGTACCAAAGACACTCCACTGGGAGCTTGTCTTCTTGGCAGAACTGGCCTTTGGGTTAAGAAAAGCCCATACCTCAACTTCTGACAAAGATACAGAATATCCCTAAGTGGATGAAACAGGATTGTCTTATCCTGCCAAGACAGGGTAGGATAGTTCTAAGAATGGTATGTCAGTTATGTTAGGCCTTAGCCAAAGTTGGTTGACTCAACATTGCAAACGAGACTTTGGGTGATTGCCCAGGTAGTCAGTTGTCTCTGTCAATTGTTGCACATTTTGGATATCTCTCATTTGTTAAGTAATATTTATTCCCTTCTCAGATCTTTGATGGAGTTGAAGATTATATAATTGTAGTTACTCTCTATGTTATTTAGACTCCTTGAGATAGAATGTTTAGCAAAACTTTTGTCCTCAATATTGTTTGTTATATTTATTATTTGTTATTATTGTATATAGTTGTATTTGGTTTATTTCTATCTTATTTAGACAAAAGGGGGAGATGTAGGGATATAGCCCCACCCATTGGGGGTGTGTTCGCCTCGGGCTAATGTTTACTGATAAATCTGCCGGGCGTGATCCCAGCAGCCCCTTTTTCTCTGCTTTTCCTGTTCTCCGCGGGAACCTGTGGTCCTGTAAGTCTATTTCCCTATTAAAGCTGTATATATTTTTATAATCTGTCTGCATTCATTTACGTCGTCACAGAAGAAAGAGAGTATCTTCAACCAATGGTGCTGGCATAACTGTATGTCAACCTGTAGAAGAATGAAAATAGATCCATATCTATCACCATGCACAAAACTCAAGTCCAAATGGATTAAAGACGTTAATATCAGTCTGAACATGCTGATCTTGATAGAAGATAAAGTGGGAAGTACTCTACAGTACATGGGCACAGGAGACCACTTCCTACATATAACCCCAGAGCACAGACATTAAGGGCAACATTGAATAAATGGGACCTCCTGAATCTGAGAAGCTTCTGTAAAGCAAAGGACACTGTCACTAAGACAAAAAGGCAACCCACTGATGGGAAAAGGTCTTTACCAACCCCACAACAGACAAAGGTCAGATCTCCAAAATATATAAAGAACTCACGAATCTAGACGTTAAAATGCTTCTTTGTTCTTTGTGTATAGGAGGGCAACTGATTTTTAGGAGTTGATCTTGTATCCTGGCATGTTACTAAAGGTTTTTATCAGCTGTAGGAGTTATTTGGTGGAGTTTTTGGGGTTGCTTATGTACACTATCATATCATCTGCAAGTTACAAAAGCTTAACTTCTTCCTTTCCAATTCGAATCCCCTTGATCCCCTTATGTTGTCTTATTGCTATTGCTAGAACTTGAGGCACTATATTGAAGAGGTATGGAGAGAGTGGACAGCCTTGTCGTGTTCCTGATTTTAGTGGGATGGCTTTGAGTTTCGCTCCGTTTAATTTGATGTTAGCTGTCGGCTTGCTGTAATTAGCTTTTATTATATTTAGGTATGACCCTTGTATCGCTAATCTCTCCAATACCTTTATCATAAAGGGATGTTGAATTTTGTCAAATGCTTTTTCGACCTAACACAATAATCATATGTTTTTTTTCTTTCAGTTTATTTATATAATGGATTACATTGATAGATTTTCATATGTTGAACCAGCCCTTCTCTGGGATGAAGCCTACTTGATCATAATGGATAATTTTTCTAATGTGTCCTTGGTTTCAGTTTGCCAGTATTTTATTGAGAATTTTTGTATGGATATTCATGAGTGATATTGGCCTAGAATTTTCTTTCTTGGTTTTGTCTTTGTGTGGTTTTTGAATCAGTGTGAGTGTAGCTTCATAAAAGGAATTTGGCAATGACTCTTCTGTTTCTATTATGTGAATCATATTAAGGATTATAGGTATGAGCTCTTCTTGGAAGTTCTGATAAAATTCTGTATTAAAACCATCAGGTCCTGGGATGTTTTTGGTTGGGTGTTTTTTTTTATGACAGCTTCTATTTCATCATGACATATAGGCCTATTTAAATTTTTCACCTGTTCTTGATTTAATTTTGGTAAATGGTTCTTATCTAAAAAAAATCCATTTCTTTTACATTTTCCAACTTTGTGGCATATAAACTTTTGTAGTAAGACCTAATGATTTTCTGAATTTCCTCAGTGTCTGTTGTTATGTCCCCCTTTTCATTTCTGATCTTGTTAATTTGCATGTTCTCTCTCTGCATTTTGATTGGATAAAGGTTTGTCAATCTTGTTGACTTTCTCAAAGAACCAGCTCTTTGTTTCATTGATTCTTTGGATTATTTTCTGTGTTTCTATTTTGTTGATTTCAGTCCTCAGTTTGATTATTTCCAGTCTTCTTCTCCTCCTGGGTAAGTCTGCTTCATTTTTTAGAGCTTTCAGCTGTGCTGTTAACTCTCCAATGTGAGCTTTCTCTGTATTTTTAATGTGGTCACTTAGTGCTATGAACTTTCCACTTAGCACCGTTTACCTTGTGTCTCATAGGTTTGAGTATGCTGTGTCTTTATTTTCATTGAATTCAAGGAAGACTTTAATTTCTTTCTTTATTTCTTCCCTGACACAGGCATGTGTCAGTAGTTGACTGTTCAACTTCCATGAATTTGTAGGCTTTCTGGGGGTAGAATTATTGTTAAATTCTAACTTTATTCCATGGTGATCCAATAAGGCACATGTGGTTACTAATATTTTTTTGTATCTGTGGAAGTTTGCTTTGTTACAGAGTATGTGATCAATTTTCAAGAAGGTGCCATGAGATGCTGGAAGAAGGTATATTCTTTCCTATTTGGGTGGAATGTTCTATAGATGTCTGTTAAGTCCATTTGATTCATTATTTCCATTAATTCTCTTATTTCTCTATTAGGTTTCTGTCTGATTGACCTGTCCATTGGTGAGAGAGGAGTGTTGAAGTCTCCTACTATTAGTGTGTAGGGTTTGATGACTTCCTTGAGTTTTAGTAATGTTTCTTTCACATAAGTGGGTGCTTTTTTATTACGGGAATAGATATTCAGGATTGAGACTTCATCCTGATGGATTGTTCCTGTTATGAGTAAAAAGTGTCCATCTCCATCTCTTCTGATTGATTTAGTTTGATGTCAATTTTGTTAGAAATTAGTGTAGCCACAGCCACTTGTTTCTTAGGTCCGTTTGATTGAAAAACCTTTTCCCAACCCTTTACTCTGAGTAGATGACTGTCTTTGTGGTTGAGTTATGTTCCTTGTAAACAGCAGAATGTTGGATCCTGTTTTCGTATCCAATCTCTTAGCCTGTGCTTTTTTCTATGTGAATTGAGTCCATTGATAGTAAGTGATATTAATGACCAGTGGTTGTTAACTCCGGTCATTTTTTTTTTTGGTAGTAGAGTTTGTGTTTCTCTTCTTTGAGTTGTGTTGGTGAAGGGTAGCTAGATGTCTGTGTTATTGTGGGCATTGTTGGATTCCTTGGTTTGTGATTTTCCTTCTATTACTTTCTGTAAGCCTGAATTTGTGACTACATACTGCTCAAATTTGTTTTTATCCTGGAATATTTTGTTTTCTCCATTGATGGTGAATGAAAGCTTGGCTGGGTATAGCAGTCAGGGCTTGCATCCATGGTCTCTTAGTTTCTGCAGCACATCTATCCAAGACCTTCTGGCTTTCATGGTTTCCATAGAGAAGTCAGGTGTAAGTCTGATAGGTTTACCTTTGTAAGTTACTTGACCTTTTTCCTTAGCAGCTCTTAATATTCTTTCCTTATTCTGTATGTTTTATGTTTTGATTATTATATGGTGAGGGCATTTTTTTTTGATTCAGTCTACTTGGTGTTCTGTATGCTTCTTTAACCTTCATAGGAATATGCTTCTTTAGGTTGGAAAAGATTTCTTCTATGATTTTGTTGTACGTATTTTCTGGGCCTTTGAGCTGTAATTCTTCTTCTTTTACCCCTATTATTCTTAGGTTTGGTCTTTTTTTTTTTGAAATTGAACTAATTTAATGCAAGTTCAAAACTAAAACAAACTTAGTGAAGTATTATTTTATCAAATGTAAAATAACTATCAAATGACTCAAACAATAGAGAAAATGCACATAAAACATAAATATTCACATCAACAAAAGAAATTGGGGTTTGGCATACTTGAGATTGGAACCAGGCTACATGCTAGACAAGGGACTAAACACACCACTGAGTTAAATCTTGATACTGCTTTTACATTTCCTTTGGCACTCTTCTATTTTTTTATGACTCACAGATTAAATTTATTACATTCAATAATCATGCTTTTGGAACTGTAAGCTAAGGCTAACTCTTTCTTTGATAAGCTGCTTTAGAGATAGCGTTTTGTCATAGCAACAGAAAAGTAAGTAATGTCGAAGCTGAAACCACAAGTAGGGAGTTGTTCTGAGGAACAGGACCATGAATTTTTCCAAAGGGATAAGAAAGGTGATGAAAATTTCAGACAAACAAACAGACAAAAAAAAGTGGCACTCTGTAAACAGAGCATAATAGGCCACTCTAGTTGGAATGTGGAAGACAATTTTGATCAAAATAGACAGTTCAAGAGATTTTATAGGGAAATACGATAGCTGAACCTGCACTAGAAACCATTCTTGGGATGTTTTAGAAAGAAATCCTCTATTTGGGGGAAGAAAAGAAAAAAAGATAAAATCCTAACCATGTTCTAAAAGACAGACCCAGGATAAATTAAAAAGTAATGGACTAGTTTCTTTGTCAGGAGGAATTTAAAGATAGCATACCATTGAGATAGTTGTGTGGTTATTAGTAATAATGTTTGGGAAAGTTGACAAAAGAGGAAGGAAAAGCCATGGAATTTACTTTGAAGAGAAAAGGAGCTCTAAGAAGTTTAAGGTTAATGCCAAGGCATGCGTTAAAAGAAATCTTGTAGTTGTTCTGAAGATTAGTTCTGTAAGGAGACTGCTCATGATTTGATGAGAGCAGTAAGTAAGGAACTCTGGTGGAATCTCCTCATTCAACTTAGATTGCTCTTCATGAAAGAAAAAAATCTAAGGAGATTTCTGTTCACAAATAGAGGAAAAGAATAGTTACTACTGATGTTATTCAAGTGGTCTAGGGCGTATTCCAAACTAACAGTGCAGTGGGCAGTGGGGCAGTGTTCTCCACATGTACTGATTTCAGTATGAAAGGTGCAAGAACAATGGGGTTGCAGTGTTGCTTAACTAATTAGCTTGCCAGAGTCCTCGTTATGAGAATTAAATTAGACAAATTGCCCCACCTGAGGAATGAATAGTGGATCGAGAGAGGGGAGGTGGGGACTGGAGAAAGAGGGGGAGGAGGAACAGGGGTAGGTATGTAAAATGAAAAGTAAGTTTTTCAATAAAAAATAAAAAAAGAATAATGACGTCACAGGCTCTTTTTTTCCATAGGTTCGCACGGCTACTGAGGAGGGCAGGTGTGCTGCAGAAAAGGAGTCTGCAAAAATGGCCCATGGGAGGTCATTGTGTGAAGCTGTGAAAGTGGAGCCTGAGTTGCAGCTAACACTCGAATATTTTGAGATTCCAGAGTCATGAGACTTTTGCCAAAAAGACCTGCTTACAATGTATGCAAATGGTCCAGATATGTTCCAGGTCCCAGAGCTGAAAGGACAGAGCCACCAAATCCTTTAAGACCTAAAGTATCTTCAGGTCTTTAGGTCTTTAGTAAGACCTAAAGAACCTAAACTTCAGAACATGGTGTTTGCTCTATTGGGCTTGAATCCAGTATTTCCCCATTTCTCCCTTTCAGTCTTATTTTCTTCCTTTAGGAATACTAATATCTGTTATTATATGTTGGATGTATATGATTTGATTCTTTTTTTTATTGAAAAAAAAATTTCCGCCTCCTCCCCGCCTCCCATTTCCCTCCTGCTCCTCCCACTCCTCTTCTCCTCCCTCTCCAGTCCCAGGAGCAGTCAGGGTTCCCTGCCCTGTGGAAAGTCCAAGGTCCTCCCCCCTCCATCCAGGTCTAGGAAGGTGAACATCCAAACTGTCTAGGCTCCCACAAAGCCCGAACCTGAAGTAGGATAAAAACCCCATGCCAGCCTACTGACTGGGAGAAGATCTTCACCAACCCCGCTACAGACAAAGGTCTGATCTCCAAAATTTATAAAGAACTCAAGAAACTAGACCGCAAAAGGATAATTAACCCAATTAAAAAATGGGGCACTGAACTGAACAGAGAATTCTCACCAGAAGAAGGTAAAATGGCCAAAAGATACTTAAGGTCATGCTCAACCTCCTTAGCGATCAGAGAAATGCAAATCAAAACAACTTTGAGATATCATCTTACACCTGTCAGAATGGCTAAAATCAAAAACACCAAGGATAGCCTTTGCTGGAGAGGTTGTGGAGAAAGGGGTACCCTCATCCATTGCTGGTGGGACTGCAAACTTGTGCAACCACTTTGGAAATCAGTGTGGCGGTTTCTCAGAAAAATTGGAATCAACCTACCCCTGGACCCAGCAATAGCACTCTTGGAAATATATCCAAGAGATGCCCTATCATATGACAAAAGCATTTGTCCAACTATGTTCATAGCAGCATTATTTGTAATAGCCAGAACCTGGAAGCAACCTAGATGCCCTTCAATAGAAGAATGGATGAAGAAAGTGTGGAATATATATACATTAGAGTACTACTCTGCGGTAAAAAACAATGACTTCTCGAATTTTGCATGCAAATGGATGGAAATAGAAAATACGATCCTGAGTGAGGTAACCCAGACCCAAAAAGAAGATCATGGGATGTACTCACTCATAATTGGTTTCCAGCCATGGATAGGGGCCACTGAGTCTATATTCTGTGATTCTAAAGAGGCTGAACAAGAGGGTGAACCAAGGAAAAACATATAGATATCCTCCCAGCTATGGGAAATAGACAAGATTGATGGGCAAAAAATTGGAATCTTGGGGTGTGGGGTGGGATGGGGATGAGGGGTGATGGGGAGAGAAAGGTGTGAAGGAGAGGATGAGGGGAACTGGGGGAATCGGGGTGATTGGGGTTAAAGGAAGGTTGGATTGGGGAGCAGGGAAACTCATACCTTAGTTAAGGGAGCCACCTAAGGGTTGGCAAGAGACTTGAACCTGGAATGGCTACCAGATGCCCAGGGCAATGTCCCCAGTTGGTTCATTGGGGCACCTGAGGATAGGGAACCTGAAATGAACCTATCCTATAATCATACTGATGAATATCTTGCATGGCGCCATAGAACCTTCATCTGGCGATGGATGGAGATAGAGACAGAGACCCACACTGGAGCACCAGACTGAGCTCCCAAGGTTATAATGAGGAGCAGAAGGAGAGAGAACATGAACAAGGAAGTCAGGACCATGAGGGGTGCACCCAACTGTCGGAGCCCATGTGGGTCCAACATAGATTCCCTAACCCGGCTGAAACGGAGTCGCGAGGAATAAAACCGACACAGCTTACAAGGTCATCTTGGAAAAGGCCAGAATGACTCTTTATTCTCGGAACCTCTTATATCTCCATTCAGTGGGGGAAAACACATTAGGCTGTCTCCAAGGCAACCAGGTGCCTGGGCTTAGGTCACGTCCGCATCTAGCAGTCAGGTAGGCCATGAATTAGCATCTCTATAAGACATCCTCTTAGTTACAAAAGGAAGGAAGCACCGAACCTCTGAAACTCTCGAGTCATCAGCTTTAGCCAACATCTCTCCTCAGGTAATCCACATTCTAACAAAAGAAACTAGGAGCAGCACATCCTGACTTTTGTTAAGGAGGCGACAGCTTGTCTGCAGAGCTATGTGCCTAGCTCAGACCAGGCTAATGGCTACTGTGCCAAACCGAAATATGGGCCCACAATCCACTCTCTCTTATTAATTTTAATAACTCCTGTGCGTCTGCAACAGGACAGACACGCCGCGTCTGGTTTGGGCAAAGTCCTCTTCATTTACCCAAATTTTCCCGTCATTGGAACAGGCATCAATTATGCAAGCTCCTGTCTTAGGCATCTGGGGAGAAGAAGCTTCAAACCCGTCATTGACTGCCGACCTCTGTAAAAAGAAGAGATTAGTGGAGAGAAATATACTTTTCAGGCCTTGTATATCAGCCATATCTCTTGTCAGGATGTATCATAATGCTTTATGAATAATTATGCTCCCAATAACTATATTCTCCTGTCTTAAAGGAGAGTAGAATCACCTGAGTTGAAGATGTTTCTTCCGCTGGTACAGAACAACATTCAGAGTTTACTTTCTCAGCATACGTATCAACTCTCAACATTCATCATCACAGCCTCTCTTTCAGCCAACTGTCAATCGCAGCAATTCACAATCATCTTTCCACATCATCGGTCAATACCGATCTTTAAATTTCTAATACCGTAATTTCATATTTGGCCGGTCAAAACCAGCTCTCCCAATTTTCATAATTTCATATTTAGCCGGTCAATACCAGCTCTCCAAATTATTCATAATTTCGTGTTTAGCCGGTCAATACCAGCCCTCCAATTCTTCATAATTTTATTTTTAGCCGGTCAGTACCAGCTCTCTGATTCTTCAGAATTTCACCTTTAGCCGGTCAGTACCAGCTTTCCAATTATTCATAATTTCACCTTTCGCCGGTCAGTACCAGCTCTCCAATTATTCATAATTTCACTTTTGGCCGGTCAGTACCAGCTCTCCAATTATTCATAATTTCATAATTTTCTTTACCGTAAATTTATATTCTTCTCGGTCATTACCGATGTATTTCGTACCATTGGTCATTACCAGATTTTTCCCATCACCTTATATGCAGCTGTAAATATCAGGTCATTACCGTTAAGAGTATAATACCATTTGTTGTTATTAAATCTCATTTTCAGTCTCTGTGTGGCTGTTAAACCCTTAGTCTGCCCCCTTGTTAAATGAAGAGGGATTTTAGTCATACTTTATTTTGCATCTTTCTTTCCCTGAGGGGAAAGCTTAGGTCTTAGTTCTCAGGTTTAATACTTTATTCAAAATGAGTTCTGTCCCATAAACCAAGAACACTCAAATGTTCAGTTTGTATCTTAGTTCTGAAGCAACAGGTTTCACACCACAGCCAGCAGCAAACACTGCAGTCAGCTCCTCTCAGCAGGATCTCTTTGTCCGAAGTCTCTTTGCAGTCCTGCGAGTTGCGGGTTTGGATCAGGCTCCTCTCTGTGGGCTGGGTTACTGGATTCCTCCTGGAGCCGTTTTCTTTCTGTTCCTTCTGCGGCGCGGTTGTCAGCCACGTTGTCCTCAGTTCCGCAGTCCTTCTGCTGAGTGCATCGAATTAGCCACTCTGGAAGCCATCTTGCTTGGTTTTCGTCCTGTGAGAAAACACAGACATGCCCTCGACCCCATATTAGGATGGGGTCGGGTCCCTTCCAAATCCCAGTACACAGATCTTTCCATTTGGCTTTAGCAAATGTGGATTTTGTACCACTATGCCACAATCTGTCTGCGGCTGATTGCTCATGGACATCTGTATTTAGAAAGTTTAGCGTAAACAATGCATGATTTAAGGCATTGTGTGGCGTCTGAGGATACAACTCCCCTGTCTTTATTTTTTGGAGTTGTGTTTTCAAGGAGCCATGTGCACGCTCCACAATTCCTTGTCCTTGAGGATTATATGGAATACCAGTCTTATGAACGATATTCCATTGAGCACAAAATCTTTGAAAAGCTTTGTTAACATATCCGGATCCATTGTCCGTCTTTATTACCTTTGGGGTTCCCATGCATGAAAAGCATTTTAAGCAATGAGTTATTACATGCTTGGCAGCTTCCCCAGTTTGTGCTGTGGCCATTATAAATCCTGAGTAAGTATCAATTGTCACATGCACATATCTCAATTTTCCAAACTCAGTAATGTGAGTTATATCCATTTGCCATATATGGTTAGGAAGCAGTCCTCGGGGATTTACCCCCAAATGAGGCACAGGTAGATATTGTGGGCATCTTTCACACTGTTTAACAATTTGCCGAGCAGCTTCTCTGGTCAACTTAAATTGTTTTCTTAAACTTAAGCTGTTTTGATGATGCAAAGCATGTGATTGCTGTGCAAGTTCAACCTGAGATATGGCAATAATTTTTGTAAGTTCGTCAGCTAGAGCATTACCTTCAGCTAACGGACCAGGAAGACTTGAATGTGCTCTGATATGTCCCACAAAACATGGTAACTTTCTACATTGTATGGCTTTCTGAATCTGCTGAAACAATATTTTAACTTGTTCATTGCTAGTTGCTATATATGATACTGTTTCCAGGATCCTTAATGCTTCATAAATATACCGGCTATCAGTATATAAATTGAAAGCCTTATCATCAAAATTCTCAAATACCAAAGCTACAGCCCGCAGTTCAACTATTTGAACTGAAGCTGGTTCTGTCTGTACCACATGTCCTTTGCCATTGACCACATAAGCAGCTTTTCCATTAGATGAACCATCAGTGAAAATCAACAAAGCATCCTTTAAGGGATTCTTTGCTACTATTTTAGGAAAAATGAATGAATGTTGCTGTGTAAACTGTAGTAACTGGTCAGCTGGGAAAAGATTATTAATCTGACCTTGAAACTGAGCAAATGCAATTGCCCATGAGTCACTATTTTGAAATAACCATTCAATTTGTTGCTTAGTGTAAGGCACATTGATTATAGCTGGTTCTTTGCCAAAATACTTTCTAGATTCCATTCTGCTCTTCTGAGCTAAGCATGCTACTGCTTCAAAATAAGGATTTAATACTTTTGCTGGTGATACAGGCAGATGCACCCATAAAAGTGGTCCGTTCTGCCATAAGACTGCTGTAGGAGTCAGCCTTGTAGGTAAAATACACGCTTGTCATGTCTGGCTATAATCAATATAGGACACCTGCTGTTCCTGTATAGCCTGCTCTATCTGTGAGAGAGTCTGTCTGGCGGCTTCTGAAAGCTGCCTGCTAGAATTTGGATCACTGTCTCCTTTAAGTATTTCACTTAAAGGCTCAAGGGCTCCTGTAGGAAACCTCAAATAAGGTCTTAGCCACTGTATATTTCCTAATAACCTTTGAAAGTCATTAAGAGTTTTTAAGTCATCCTTCCTGATTTCTACCTTTTGAGGCTTAATTTCTTTGGGGTATAATATATGACCTAGATATTGAAAAGGCGGGTGCCTCTGTACTTTCTCAGGAGCGATAACTAAACCTGCATGGCTTAGACACTGCTGTAACAACGCATATGTCTCTAGTAAAGTATCTTCATTGACTCTCTGAAATTAACTGAAGGAATACTAAAAGTAAATCTTTGACAATCTTGTGGCGCTAGCGGAATTGTAAAAAACAATCTTTCAAGTCTAAAATAATAGGCCACTGACTGGCGGTTATGATGGAAGTATCCGCGCCAATATCCAGGAGGCCAGAAAATCTTTTTCCATTTATAAACAAAGTGAGTTCTGGTCTCTGAGGACCTATGGTCTGTATCCAAAATGCATCAGATGAACCAAATTCATCTTCTCCTCTTTTCTAAGACCTCAACATAAAACCAAGAATACTTAACCTCTTTTAAGAAAATTTTAGAATTAACACACGAATGCACTGGTACAACTCTAACACAGCCTCAGTGGCATACACTTTGAGAGAAACAATAAGATCTCTTGAACTGAGAAGCTTCTATATAGCAAAGGACTTAATCAACATGACATAATAACCTATACAACTGGAAAATATCTTTACCAATCACTAATCCACTTCAAAAACATACAAGACTAAGGAAATTAGTCACCAAAAGAACAATTAATCCACTAAAAATATATGCAACAGACCTAAACTGAAAACTCTCAATAGATGAACTTAGAATGACTGAAAACATTGAAAAAATGCTCAAATATAACATCCCTTACAATTGGAGAAATGCAAATCTAAACAACTCTGAGACTCCATCTTATCTCTGTAACATGACCAAGATCAAAAACACTGCTCACAACTTATACTTAAGAGAAACTCCTCCATTGCTGTCGAATTCTCAGAAAATTAGGCAACAAACTACTTTAAAAGTCAGCTATACCTCCTCTGGGCCTATATACAAAGATGCTCAACCATACCACGAGGACACGTGCTCAACCATGTCCACAGCAGAATTACTTTATCATGCACAGAATCTGCAAACAACCCAAATGCGTCTCTTCTACATACATCATAAATGAGATAGCCACAAATACCACAAATCTTTGAGTAACTCTAATCACACAAATTGAAAAACCTGTATAAAAACTTTAAACCTTTGAATAAACTTAAGCCATCAGAAAATGTAAAGAGCTCCTATTCTCTTGTAAAAACAGCGCCAACCTAGCAAAACTGACAATCTTACTGAAAGCAATCCATAGATTTAATGCAAATGCCCATCAAACTTATAACAAAATTCTTTAGACTCCGAAAGAAATCCTCAACTTTATGAGAAGACAAAAACTCAGAATAGCCTAAACAATCCCAAAATCCTGTACAATCAAGGAACTTCTGAATGTATCACAATTTCTGACTTCAAACTTTACTATAGAGCCACAGTACTGGAATCAATTCACCTTGCATACGAATTCACTTACATATAAACAACAGACTTTTGAAAAAAAGGCAAAATTGTGAGATGGAAAAAAAGCATTTTAACCTACTTATCTCAGAGACTACCTTAATTTAAACCTGGCTTTTTCTTTCAGTTGAAGCTGCGCTGCATGGCAGGGGGTAGGACACAGGCTCTCTTTGTTAGACTTTGTTTCTGAGCTCTGGAAGGCAGATTTTTAACTATCTTTTTTATTTTAACTTGTAAATCATAAAATTAAGAGAATTTCTGAATCCTCTCCTCTGTTCTATAGACTGTGTGAGGTCAAATTTGCTCTCTAAACTTATTCTTGCTCTTGCTTGTCTTTTACCTGCAGGTGGGTTAGATTAACTGGCTGTGAGCACGTGGCTATTCAATCTCTGCAGTAACTTGGTGATTCTTGGGCCAAGTCATTTTTTTCTTATCTTTTCCTACTAATTTAGCAGGCAATAAAAGTTGCAATTCTGCATCTATCTTGCTTACAGATTTTCAATAACTCTGTCATTGTTCTGCTCCACTCTAAATTAAGTTGCCAACATATATACCCGAATACTTTTTCCTTATTTTATATCTAACTTATTTACAAATTTTTACTACCAATTTAAATTTTACCCCTTTTTTTTCTACATTTCTTTCTCTGTTCTACGTCTCTGTTTCTGAGCGCTCACTACTCACGCATCTACCGATTTTTTTTTCTCGCGGGTTCCTCATGTCTGGTCACCTCTTCCTTGCTTTTTGGGGTGCGCTGATCAGCCTCACGTTCTCCTCTGTCGTTAGTCCGCTTTCCCTCTGGGATCCAGTGATCAGCATTCACTGTCTCTCTCGTGTTGTCCCTTCTCCGGGGTCATGGAGTTTGGCGGTCAGCACCACGTTCCTTTTCGTACTTCTTGCTCCGGGGTTCGTCTCGGGTTCAGTAGTCAGCACCACGTTGTCTTTAATCTCGGGGTTCAGTCGTCAGTCCCACGTTACGGCGCCATTATGTCGGAGCCCATGTGGGTCCAACATAGATTCCCTAACCCGGCTGAAACGGAGTCGCGAGGAATAAAACCGACACAGCTTACAAGGTCATCTTGGAAAAGGCCAGAATGACTCTTTATTCTCGGAACCTCTTATATCTCCATTCAGTGGGGGAAAACACATTAGGCTGTCTCCAAGGCAACCAGGTGCCTGGGCTTAGGTCACGTCCGCATCTAGCAGTCAGGTAGGCCATGAATTAGCATCTCTATAAGACATCCTCTTAGTTACAAAAGGAAGGAAGCACCGAACCTCTGAAACTCTCGAGTCATCAGCTTTAGCCAACATCTCTCCTCAGGTAATCCACATTCTAACAAAAGAAACTAGGAGCAGCACATCCTGACTTTTGTTAAGGAGGCGACAGCTTGTCTGCAGAGCTATGTGCCTAGCTCAGACCAGGCTAATGGCTACTGTGCCAAACCGAAATATGGGCCCACACCCAACCATTGAGACAGGGGGGCCGATCTATTGGGAGCTCACCAAGGCCAGCTGGACTGCTACTGAAAAAAACATGGGACAAAACCGGACTCTCTGAATGTGGTGGACAATGAGAGCTGACGAGAGGCCAAGGAGAATGGCACAGGAACTTTCATCTGGCGATGGATCGAGAGAGAGGCAGAGACCCAATTTGGATCGGCCGTCTGGGCTCTTGGGGTCCAAGTGGGGAGCAGAAGGAGGGAGAGCATGAGCAGGGAAATCAGGACCACGAGGCGTGCACCCACCCACAGTGACAGTGGAACTGATCTATTGGGAGCCTTCCAAGGCCAGCTGGACTGGGACTGAGTGAGCATGGGTTGAAACTGGACTCTCTGAACAGGGCGGACAATGAGGGCTGATGAGAAGCCAGGGACGGTGGCACTGGGTTTCGGTCCTAATACATGAACTGGCTTTGTGGGAGCGTAGCCTGTTTGGATGCTCACCTTCCTGGACCTAGATAGAAGTGGGAGGACCTTGGTCTTCCTGTAGAGCGGGGGAATTTGGACTGCTCTTTGGTATCGAGAGGGAGGGGGAGTGGACTGGGGGGAGGAGAAGAGGAGTGGGAATGGGGGGGACCGGGGGGAGGGGGCAATGTGTGGGAGGAGGGGGAGGGAGATGGGAGACGGGGAGCAGTTGGAAGTTTTGATTGGAAAGGAATAAAAAAAGAAAAAAAAAACCTCAACAAATTATGCATACTATAAAAAAAAAAAAAAAAACGTGCCATTGTCCTTAGCCTCTTGTCAGCTCTCATTGTCCGCCATGTTCAGAGAGTTCGGTTTTATCCAATGCTTTTTCAGTCACAGTCCAGCTGGCCTTGGTGAGCTCCCAATAGATCAGCCCCACTGTCTCAGTGGGTGGGTGCACCCCTTGTAGTCCTGACTTCCTTGTTCATGTTCTCCCTCCTTCTGCTCCTCATTAGGACCTTGGGAGCTCAGTCCGGTGCTCCAGTGTGGGCCTCTGTCTCTATCTCCATCCATCGCTAGATGAAGGTTCTATGGTGATATGCAAGATATTCATCAGTATGGCTATAGGATAGGTTCATTTCAGGTTCCCTATCCTCAGGTGCCCAATGAACTAACTGGGGACATTGCCCTGGTCATCTGGTAGCCACTCCAAGTTCAAGTCTCTTGCCAACCCTTAGGTGGCTCCCTTAACTAAGATATGAGTTTCCCTGCTCCCCTATCCAACCTTCCTATATCCCCAATCATCCCGTTTCCCCAAGTTCCCGTCATCCTCTCCTTCACACTTTTCTCTCTCCATCTCCCCTTACCCCCATCCCACACCACCCCTAAGATTCTAATTTTTTGCCCAGCAATCTTGTCTATTTCCCATAGCCAGGAGGATAACTATGTGTTTTTCCTTGCGTTTGCCCTCTTGTTTAGCTTCTTTAGGACCACAAATTATAGACTCAGTGGCCCCCTATCCATGGTTAGAAACCAATTATGAGTGAGTACATCCCATGATCTTCTTTTTGGGTCTGGGTTACCTCACTCAGGATAGTATTTTCTATTTCTATCCATTTGCATGCAAAATTCGAGAAGTCATTGTTTTTTACCGCAGAGTAGTACTCTAATGTGTATATATTCCACACTTTCTTCATCCATTCTTCCATTGAAGGATACCTAGGATGCTTCCAGGTTCTGGCTATTACAAATAATGCTGCTATGAACATAGTTGAACAAATGCTTTTGTCATATGATAAGGCATGTCTTGGGTATATTCCCAAGAGTGGTATTGCTGGGTCCAGGGGTAGGTTGATCCCAATTTTTCTGAGAAACCGCCACACTGATTTCCAAAGTGGTTGCACAAGTATGCAATCCCACCAGCAATGGATGAGGGTACCCCTTTCTCCACGACCTCTCCAGCAAAGGCTATCCTTGGTGTTTTTGATTTTAGCTATTCTGACAGGTGTAAGATGATATCTCAAAGTTGTTTTGATTTGCATTTCTGTGATTGCTAAGGAGGTTGAGCATGACCTTAAGTATCTTTTTGCCATTTGAACTTCTTCTGTTGAGAATTCTCTGTTCAGTTCAGTGCCCCATTTTTTAATTGGGTTAATTATCATTTTAACGCCTATTTTCTTGAGTTTTTTTTATATATTTTGGAGATCAGACCTTTGTCTGTTGCGGGGTTGGTGAAGATCTTCTCCCAGTCAGTAGGGTGCCTTTTTGTCTTAGTGAAAGTATCCTT
This sequence comes from Chionomys nivalis, assembly GCF_950005125.1. NCBI lineage: Eukaryota > Metazoa > Chordata > Mammalia > Rodentia > Cricetidae > Chionomys > Chionomys nivalis. The sequence continues at coordinate 83,140,632 of NC_080086.1, forward strand.
TGCTTTACAGAAGCTTCTTAGTTTCAGGAGGTCCCATTTATTCAATGTTGCCCTTAATGTCTGTGCTGCTGGGGTTATACATAGGAAGTGATCTCCTGTGCCCATATGTTGTAGGGTACTTCCCATTTTCTCTTCTATCAGGTTGAGTGTGTTCAGATTGATATTGAGGTCTTTGATCCATTTGGACTTGAGTTTTGTGCATGGTGATAGAAATGGGTCTATTTTCATTCTTCTACAGGTTGACATCCAGTTGTGCCAGCACCATTTGTTGAAGATGCTTTCTTTCTTCCATTGTACACTTTTAGCTCCTTTATCGAAAATGAGGTGTTCATAGGTTTGTGGGTTAAAATCCGGGTCTTCTATACAATTCCATTTGTCGACTTCTCTGTTTTTATGCCAGTACCACGCTGTTTTCATTACTGTAGCTCTGTAATAGAGTTTGAAGTCAGGGATGGTAATGCCTCCATAAGTTCCTTTATTGTATAAGATTGTTTTGGCTATCCTGGAGGTTTGGTCTTTTTATTGTGTCCCAGATTTCCTGGTTGTTTTTGATGAGAATTTGTTGGATTTGCTGTTTTCTTTGATCAGTGCATTTATTTTCTCTATGGTGTCTTTAGCATCTGAGATTCTTTCTTCCATCTCCTGTATTCTGTTGGTTATGTTTGTCTCTGTCATCTCTGTTTCTTTACCCAGGTTTTCCATATCCAGCCGGGTATCAGTTTGTGTTTTCTTCATTGCCTCCATTTCAGTTTTCAAGTCGTGTACTGTTTCCATTATCTGTTTGATTGTTTTTGTTTGTTTGTTTTTTGTTTTGTTTTTTTTTGTTTTGGTTTGGTTTTTTTTTGTTTTTTTTTTTTTTTTTTTTTTTTAGTTTCCTAGGGCATCTGTTACAGACTGACTTGTTTTGCAAACTTTTTGTTATTCTTCTCATCCATTTCTTTAAGGAAGTTTTTCACACCCTGTCTAACGGATTCTATCACTTTCACAATGTCAATGTTTTCTACTTATTCCGGATTAGGGTGTTCAAGTTTTCCTGTTGTGTGTTCGCTGGGTTCCAGTGTTACCATGTTGTTTTTCAGGTTGCTGGAGGAATTCTTGCTTTGGTGCCTGCTCATATCTTCTTTCAAACAGTCTCTGATGGCTCTTCTGTTACAGGATCAGGGCCTCTTGCTGGCCAGGATCCTAGCAGACAAAAGACCTAGCTTGGTGCCTGCAAGCTTAGTGAAACAAAGGAACTCTGCCTGGTTGCACTCACCACCAAGTCCCAGCCCCAAAGCAGCCTGAACTGGGGGGTCTTATGTCCCCGAAGAAGAGAAGCAGTGCCTGGGCAGAAGCTGGGGTGGGATAGGGAGAGAGAGGCAGTAGCCAGGGAGAGAAAACGCTGTAGAATGATGAGGAATATTAAAGGGTCGAAGAATGTCTGTGCCCCATTCGCGGGGCAGAATGGGTCTTCTGCCACCAGTTAGGAACACACTCATCCCTCCGATGGATCTCCTGGTACAGGATCAAGACCCCTTTTTGGCCAGGGACCTCACAGACAAAAGGTCTATCTTGGTACCTATAAGCTTAGTGAAACAAAGGAACTCCACCCGGTTGCACTCACCACCAGGTCTCAGACCCCAAACGGGCTGAGCTGGGGGATCTTATGTCCCCAAAGAAGGGAAGTAGTGCCTGGGCAGAAGCTGAGGTGGGATAGGGAGAGAGAGGCAATACCCCTGGAGAGAAAACTCTGCAGAGTGACCAGGAAGATTAGGGGGTTGAGGAATGTCTGTTCCCCATTCCTGGGGCAGAAAAGGGCTTCTGCCGCTGGTCAGGAACACATTCACCTCTCTGATGGATCTCTTGGTACAGGATCAAGGCCCCTTGCTCTCCAAAGACCTCACAGACAAAAGACCTAGCTTGGTGCCTGCATGCTTAGTGAAACAAAGGCCCAAGGATTTATTAATTAAAGTAAAATCATGAGAATGATGACTTTCCCCACAGCTCTGGATCAAAGATACTTGAAAAATACAAAAGTATACCACTAAATAAGTGTTATTAGTTTCACAGTTTCATAGAACTAGAAACTGGGGCAAAGGAGATTAATTAAAGGAGTAAGAAAGACATTTAGAAGTTTTTGACTTCTAAATTTTGTGGCACCAAAAATAACTGGACAGTTACATTCAAAAGAAAAAGGGAGAAAGACCTTGAAAATTATCAAAGATTAAATAAGAAGCTAGAGAGATGGTCCCCTAGTCAAGAGCAACTTACTAACAAGTTTTTCTCTATTTAGACTTTCTCTTCATATACTGTCTATTGTGAAAATATTTTGCTGAAAGGTGTGAGCAAAGTCATCATAAACTTAGTGGTCAGAGATATTTCTTAACAGGAAACAAATGGTTCCAGAAAAGTGGAACTCTTCAGGGTTCCAAACTTACCTCTGGTCCATTCATGCTAATGCCATGGAGAAATTAGGGTGAATGAGTCAGAGGGGTGGCAACAGCTGGGAGTTTTGGGGATGAGCAGGATGGGGCTGGATCGACTTGTGTGGGGAGCACTCAACTTGCAGTATTCTTCACCCACCACTACATCCTCAGTGTCCTCTGGCCCTCCTCTTTTACTCAAGTTACATATTTGTCATTTCAGGAAAATCTTAAAACCCAGACCATTAACTTAGAGAGCACAGGATTTTGTAAGCCTACATTTTATATTCCACTATTAAGTCAGGGCAGGGGTTCAATGTAGAAACCCCGAGGTAGGAACTGAAATAGAGACAATAAGCCTAAGGCCTAAGGCCACCTGTCCAGAAGTGGAGCTGCTCACAATGGATCCAGCCCTCTTACATCAATCACTAATGAAAAATCTGCTCACAGGCCAGTCTGATAGACGTAATTCCTTACCAAAGTTTCCACTTATCAGATATGTTTATGTTTGTGTCGAGTTGACAAAAACCAATTAGTAAACTTGATTATGCTTATGTCTGCAAATGAATGGAAGAAGTAATACAGACATTCTTCATGATTGCAACTGCTTACTCCCAGGTCTCTAGAGTCCACAACACTGGAGAAACTAGAAAAAGATAAAAGAGGTGAGAGAAAACATTGTTAGTAGATGTAAGATGTACCGTGGAAAAGGGTTGTGAACACTGGATAAAAATAAGTGAGTAGCTAGCAATAAGGACACAGATTTCAGGTAAACTTGGACGATGAGCTGATCCTGTCATCATTTTGACAGTCTGTCCAGCAGGGGTCACCATGAGCACACATCTTTCCATTTATTGGTTCTCAACAGAAGAATCTGTCTTTATAATGCTAGAAGAGAAACATGCTTTTAGGTTATTGATCCATTTAGCAAGCAAGGACATCTTTATGGTCTTGGGACACTTCCCTGAAAGTAACTTCAGCATGAAACTGTGGAAGCTGGTTATCTTCCAAATTCATTGTTTTCAGTTGACCCCAGAAGCCTATCCCAAAATGTCCTGGACATCAAAATTCTTCGTGGAGCAGAATTTTAGGTCATATACAACAACTGAATTGCCCCAAGTACTGCATTCTTTATGTCAAACTGAAATAGCACAGAATGTATATATTACATATCTAAGAGACTAAGAGAAAATTTCAAAGCATAGATCACATGAGAGAATCCAGTGACCTTGAGACTCAAATGATGAACTTAGATGATGCAGAGAATGAATATTTTCCATAAATTTTTTTTAGTTAAATGAAGTTGTTCTTTCTTTTGTTGATGTTACTGTTGTGAGGTTTTATTCTAAAATAATGGCTTTCAATCCTTTTTTGGTCCTTGTATATATACATGAAAATCAAAGAATTTAAAATATAGAAAACATTTAACCATTGGCGAAAATCTCATACACAGGAAATAGAAGAACAATTCTTGCTTTGAGATGGTGTCGATATTACCAGGTCTGGATCAGTCAGGCACTGCACAGACATGACGTCACTTAGTACTGAATCCACACACATATCTAGTTTAAATAGTAATTGAAATATTTGAGGAAGAGACATCCAATCGAGATAATCTCAAGTTAGTCATGCCATGCAGCCTTGGTAATCCTCAGCATTTAACTATGATTCTTCATTTACAGAACTCTACAAAATTGTCTCATATTGATGACTATGGAGAATTTTATTATAGTGAAACGACTTACAGATTTGTGATTATAGCATGAACAGATTTTATGTTCTTGACTTAAAGGAAGTATAGTACATCTACTAATTTATTTATTTATATCTGTGGAAACATGTTTACATGTAGACACATAGGTACCATTGCTGCCTGATAAATTTGACCTTTCCATCCATCAGGTTGATTTGAGATCAAACTCAGGTCCTCAGGTTTGCTGGGAAGTGCCTACCAACATTGAACACAGTGACTCATATGTTCTATGTTTTTGATGGTATATTAGGGATAGAATAACAGATATTCTATGAACATGGAAGTGTTCAAAGTGTGAAGCAAACAAGCAAGACAATAGTCATGAAGTTGGCAAATTATTACTCAAAGGTCAAATTTGGTCTAGTACTTACTTTTGGAAACAAATATTCATCAGAACACACTAAAATATACATTCCTGACAGAAAATGAGGACTGAACACTGTGTATGACAAGGAGCATGTGACCCAGGGTTTACGGATATGTATACGATATCTAAGGATACCATGATTGAAGATTCTCTGAGGATAGAGTTAGCACAAACAAGGACAAGGTGCAAAACTGAATCATGGTCATATAAAGACATACAAAGAGCAACTTGGATTTAGCTTGCTTCAGGTCTCTCTTTTTGATACTATATTTTCTTTCAGTAATCTATTTAATAAAATATAAGGAGAGGTTTGTGTTGATTGTTGGTGAGACTTTATTGAATGTGTACTGATTTAAGTCATTTTTTGAAACATCCCTATTCTATTTTTCTTTTTAAAAACAATTTATCTTTATTTTATGTGCATTGCTGTTTTGTCTACATGTATGCCTATGTGAGGGTATCTGATCTTGGAGTGACAGACAATTGTGAGCTGCCATGTGGGTGCTGGGAATTGAACCCAGTTCCTCTGGGAGAGCAGTCAGTGCTCTAAACCACTGAGCCATCTTTACACACTTCATTTTATTTCTTACACCACATATAAGCAAAAAAAGACCATGGAAGATTCATGGTATAATATAGATCTGGTTTTAGTCTAGGGTATACTTAAAATATAGGGAAAATTTATAGAATTGTGTTTCCTATGTATGAAAGTATTTTTCACATTCTTCACAGAAATATTTGAGACTTGAAATAATTAAGCCCTCTTAGCCACCTGACCTTTAATCTCAAATGGCAGTCTCTAAAACATCACTTACATAAAAATAAACTTTGTATGCAATAAATGCAGAAGGAAGATGAATTTGAGCATGCACACAAACATTTTTAGGTAAAAGTTATAGAAAAATTAATTACTATTATCCACTCGGCTGACATAGCAATGTTTTTATTGCATAGTTATTTCTCACTGCATTCTTCTTCATGAGATACACAGTACTTCCTTAATAGAAAATATGTTTTTAAAATATGTTTTAAAAATTTTTTTAACAGAGCTACTATAAATAAATTTAAAACACAGAAATTAAAAGACACCAAATTAGACTTGTTTACTTAAGAGATAAACTTGGTTTATCACTGACACACAAGGCAGAATGAAAGCCCAGCTGCTAAGCTTTTTTATTCTATGCTGTGCACATGATACACCAAACACTTGAGGTCAGCACTTTAAAATTTGGTTACTAGTAGTGTTCTAAGTTTTGATTTCTAGTTTCAAATCACTCTTCTTTCTGTCAGTAAATGGCCTTGGTATCAGATGCTCTTATGGACAGCTGATTCTCAGGGTACCATGTCTGAACCAAGATTTCATGTTAGTTTCCAAACTGCATATTTAGTTCAGAGAGCAAAACAAAAACATTATCTTTTTGAGGATACAGAAATAGAATTTTCTAGCACAGTATTGTTATTACAGAACCCAAACCTTTAAATTTAAATCCAGAAGCTCATCATGTTCATATATATATTTTCTTTTCCAGGAAATTGATCCATGACTAACCAGGGTTAGTTCCAAAATGCATGCACATTTCTTTATACTGCAAGCATAATTTTATTTTTGTAGAAATAGTAGATAATAAAAGTAGAAAATAGTAGATAATCCATCAGTAATCATTGATGTCACACCAGTAGATTGTATGATATTAAGAAAATGGCAGTAGTGGTATGGGATTTGGGAGGTCCTCAAAGCAACAATTGATTCTGTCTACTGGCCATTGTTAACATGCCCTACGACTTTCTACCCTGATTTATCTGGATGTTATTCACCTCAAGAACAAGGTTGTCTTGTTGACTGGTAGTAACGTGCTTGTTCTTGTAAGGTGAAGAAGGCTGTTCAGTGTTTTCTGAATGCCCTACTCTTCTTCCTCCAAGATTCAATCCTGAAATACAGATGAAGGGCTTTCCCATATGCTCTACTGCCATGACGTCTCTTTAGACCATTGCTGCTTTACAGCCCATGATCTGTTTTTCCTCTCCATCCCACACACACACTCTCCATCCGAAACAGAGGGTGTCTTACATACAGTCTTTGTACTAATACCCTATCTTCTTCTGCTTGACCAGCACAGCTTGGGTCCTGGAATCCTGACTTGGTCCGATGAATAAAGGATAAAAACACAGATAAATGTACAGTAAAGCTGAGATCAGGTGGGATTCTGCTACCCTCCCCAATCCAGAACCTCAGCATGTTTATTAGTTACAGTACAGGATCAGGAGTTAGTTGGTCTTCATAGGAGTTCTCTGTCAACTAGTAGCATCAGAGTATAAATATCCAGGATGAGGAAGTCTTTTCACACACTGATCAGTTGCTCATAAACATTCATACTTGGTCTCTCAAGGAGATCTTTGCCAGTCATCTTGAGACTGGCCCATATCAGTAACTAACTTTGCCAATATTTCATAAGACCAAAGCCTTCAAGTTCTCAATGTTGCCATGCTCATACCAATATGCAGTCACTTAGGACTTCATTAATTCTGGACTCCCTCTGCTTTATATCACTGCATTTTATATTTGTGAACTGTTGCAGGGAGAGGTAGCACACCTTAACCGAGCATTAATTATTGGTTCTTATTCAGAAGTATAAGATATGGACCACAAAGAGATCCACAGCTTTGTTTAATAGCATATATTTTTGCACAGCTGAACACTTGCTGAGAGCACATCAGCTTCTGAGAAAAAGGTGCTGTGGTTAGTAGGAAGAGTTGTGAGTAGTCCCACAAGTGCTCATGAGTGATTTGGACGGCACGTTTATAATGTCCACTGAACTAGAAAGGGAGTTTATACATTTTCATGCATAAAGACAGAAACACCTGGTGCTATTTTTTTTTATAAGAAAGGAGAGAGAAATAACTTCAAACAAAGGAGTGCAGACACCACTTATTAGAAGACAATACATTGACAACAGCATATACTCTTATTGCTGGTCTCTACTGGGAAGACTGTATATGGTACAGTTTTACATATGTTATTTATTTACATATTTTTATCTTTTTTTCAAAATGAAAGTTTCTTAAGCTCATCAATAACTAAATTTTTCTGTATATATATTCTTGTACATTTTCTCACCGTGGCACAGTAACCACAGAACAAAATTTTGGGACACAGGCCAAAGAATGTTTTCTAGCCTCAAGAATATCCACATGTCCAAATGAAGGTGACTTCTAAAACATCTTCAAGTTTTTGGAATTGCCTTTGTGAAAGATGGACAAAACCATATAAGGCTATCAAGAAATACATGCTACTGATCATTTAGAAACAAAAGATAATCTACTCTTAAGAAATCAGAGTCAGTCTGTTCTCTGAGTACTAGAGAGAAACACTTTTATTTATTTATTTTTTTGTAGAAAAATAACACATTGTCCTGATCAGGCCCAAATCATTGGGTCTTGAGGCTGGTGCAGTTCATTTCCCGAGTTGAAACAGTTCTGCAGCTGTGTACACATCTAGGCCCTGCTGATTTGCATGTAACAAGAGAACAAACCACCATTCTGAGGAATTTTTTTTTTTTTTTTTTGGTGTTCCAATCTTCAAGGGTATTTTTGTTTGTTTGGTTTTTTTTTTGTTTTTTTTGTTTTTCGAGACAGGGTTTCTCTGTGTCTTCTTCAAGGGTATTTTATTTTACTTTTTATTTTCATATCCTTTTTCTTTTTTTTTATTTATTTATTTATTTATTTATTTATTTTTATTGAATAAAAAAAATTCCGCCTCCTCCCAGCCTCCCATTTCCCTACCACTCCTCCCACTCCTCTCCCTCTCCCCCCACTCCTTTCCCCCTCCCTCTCCAGTCTAAAGAGCAGTCAGGGTCCCTGCCCTGTGGAAAGTCCAAGGTCCTCCCCCCTCCATCCTGGTCTAGGAAGGTGAACATCCAAACTGGCTAGGCTCCCACAAAGCCAGAACATGAAGTAGGATCAAAACCCAGTGCCATTGTCCTTGGCTTCTCATCAGCCCTCATTGTCCGCCATGTTCAGAAAGTCCGGTTTTATCCCATGCTTTTTCAGTTCCAGTCCAGCTGGCCTTGGTGAGCTCCCAATAGATCAGTCCCTCTGTCAAAGTGGGTGGTTGCACCCCTCACGGTCCTGACTTCCTTGCTCATGTTCTCCCTCCTTCTGCTCTTCATTGGGACCTTGGGAGCTCATTCCGGTGCTCCAATGTGGGTCTCTGTCTCTATCTCCATCCATCACCAGATAAAGGTTCTATGGTGATATGGATGATATTCACCAGTATGGCAATACGATAGGGCCATTTCGGGCTCCCTCTCCTCAGCTGCCCAAGGAAATAACTGGGGACATCCCTCTGGGCACCTGGGAGCACCTCTAGGTTCAAGTCTCCTGCCAACCCTAAGATGGCTCCCTTAATTAATAAATATGCTTCCCTGCTCCCATATCCATCCTTCCTTTATCCCAACCATCCCAATTTCCCAAGTTCCCCCCATCCTCCCCTTCTCACTTTTCTCTCCCCATCTCCCTGTACACCTATCCCACCCTACTCCCAAGATCCCAATTTTTTGCCCAGCAATCTTGTCTACTTACAATATCCAGGAGGATAACTATATGATTTTCTTTGGGTTCACCTTCTTATTTAGCTTCTTTTGGATCGCAAATTATAGACTCAATGTCCTTTATTTATGGCTAGAAACCAACTATGAGTGAGTACATCCCATGTTCATCTTTTTGGATCTGGGACACCTCACTCAGGATAGTGTTTTCTATTTCCATCCATTTGCATGCAAAATTCAAGAAGTCATTGTTTTTTACCGCTGAGTAGAACTCGAATGTGTATATATTCCACACTTTCTTCATCCATTCTTAAATTGAAGGACATCTAGGTTGTTTCCACGTTCTGGCTATTACAAATATTGCTTCTATGAACATAGTTGAACAAATGTTTTTGTAATATGATAGGGCATCTCTTGGGTATATTCCCAAGAGTGGTATTGCTGGGTCCTGGAGTAGGTTGATCTCGAATTTCCTGAGAAACCACCACACTGATTACCAAAGTGGTTGCACAAGTTTGCATTCCCACCAGCAATGGATGATTGTACCCCTTCCTCCACAACCTCTCCAGCAAAGGCTATCCTTGGTGTTTTTGATTTTAGCCATTCTGACAGGTGTAAGGTGATATCTCAAAGTTGTTTTGATCTGAATTTCCCTGATCACTAAGGAGGTTAAACAAGACCTTAGTGTCTTTTGGCCATTTGAACTTCTTCTGTTGAGAATTCTCTGTTCAGTTCAGTGCCCCATTTTTTAATTGGGAAATTAGCATTTTAAAGTCTAGCTTCTTGAGTTCTTTATATATTTTGGAGATCAGACCTTTGTCTGTTGCAGGGTTGGTGAAGATCTTCTCCCAGTCAGTAGGTTGCCTTTTTGTCTTAGTGACAGTGTCCTTTGCTTTACAGAAGCTTCTCAGTTTCAGTAGGTATGATTTATTCAATATCGCCCTTAATGTCTGTGCTGCTGGGGTTATACATAGGAAGCGATCTCCTGTGCCCATATGTTGTAGGGTACTTCCCACTTTCTCTTCTTTCAGATTCAGTGTGTTCAGATTGGTATTGAGGTCTTTGATCCAATTGGACTTGAGTTTTGTGCATGGTGATAGATATGGGTCTATTTTCATTCTTCTACAGGTTGACATCCAGTTGTGCCAGCACCATTTGTTGAAGATGCTTTCTTTCTTCCATTGTATACTTTTAGCTCCTTTATCGAAAATGAGGTGTTCATAGTTTTGTGGGTTGAAATCCGGGTCTTCTATATGATTCCATTGGTCAACTTTTCTGTTTTTATGTGAATACCAAGATGTTTTCAACACTGTATCTCTGTAATAGAGTTTGAAGTCAGGGATGGTAATGCCTCCAGAAGTTCCTTTATTGTATAAGATTGTTTTGGCTATCCTGGGTTTTTTGTTTTTCCATATAAATTTGATTATTGTCCTCTCAAGATCTGTGAAGAATTTTGATGGGACCTTTATGGGGATTGCATTGAATCTATAAATGGCCTTTGGTAGAATTGCCATTTTTACTATGTTCATCCTCCCCATCCAAGAGCAAGGGAGATCCTTCCATTTTCTTGTATCCTCTTCAATTTCTTTCTTCATTGCCTTAAAGTTTTTGTCAAATAGATCTTTCACTTCCTTGGTTAGAGTTACCCCAAGATATTTTATGCTGTTTGTGGCTATCATGAAAGGTGATGCTTCTCTAATTTCCCTCTCTGCTTCCATATCTTTAGTGTATAGGATGGCAACTGATGTTTTGGAGTTGATCTTGTATCCTGACACATTACTAAAGGTGTTTATCAGCTGTAGGAGTTCTTTGGTGGAGTTTTTGGGGTTGCATATGTACACCATCATATCATCTGCAAATAACGAAAGTTTAACTTCTTCCTTTGCAATTCGAATCCCCTTGATCTCCTTATGTTGTCTTATTGCAATTGCTAGAACTTCAAGCACTACATTGAAGAGGTATGGAGAGAGTGGACAGCCTTGTCGTGTTCCTGATTTCAGTGGGATGGCTTTGAGTTTCACTCCGTTTAATTTGATGTTAGCTGTCAGCTTTCTGTAAATAACTTTTATTATATTTATGTATGACCCTTGTATCCCTAATCTTCCAAGATTTTTATCATAAAGGGATGTTGAATTTTGTCAAATGCTTTTTCAGCATCTAATGAAACGATCATATGGTTTTTTTCTTTCAGTTTATTTATATGATGGATTACATTGATAGATTTGCGTATGTTGAACCATCCCTGCATCTATGGGATGAAGCCTACTTGATCATAATGGATAATTTTTCTAATGTGTTCTTTGATTCGGTTTGCCAGTATTTTACTGAGGATTTTAGCGTTGATGTTCATGAGTGAGATTAGCCTGTAATTCTCTTTCTTGGTTGAGACTTTGTGTGGTTTTGGTATCAGAGTAACTGTAGCTTCATGAAAGGAATTTGGCAATAACTCTTCTGTTTCTATATTGTGAAATACATTAAGGAGTATAGGTATTAGGTCTTCTTGGAAGTTCTGGTAGAATTCCACATTGAATCCGTCTGGTCCTGGGCGTTTTTTGGTAGGAAGGCTTTTGATAATAGCTTCTAATTCTTCGCGAGTAACAGGTCTATTTAGATTGTTCACCTGGTCCTGGTTTAACTTTGGTATATGGTATTTATCTAGAAAAGTGTCCATTTCTTTTACATTTTCCAGTTTTGTGGCATACAGGCTTTTGTAGTAAGATCTAATGATTCTCTGAATTTCCCCTGTGTCTGCGGTTATGTCCCCCTTTTCATTTCTGATTTTATTAATTTGCATATTCTCTCTCTGCCATCTGATTAGTTTGGATAGGGGTTTATTTATCTTGTTGATTTTTTCCAGGAACCAGCTTTTTGTTTCATTGATTCTTTGGATTGTTTTCTGTGTTCCTATTTTGTTGATATCAGCCCTCAGTTTGATTATTTCCATTCTTCTACTCCTCCTAGGTGAGTCTGCTTCTTTTTTTCTAGAGCTTTCAGGTTTGCTGTTAAGTCTCCAACGTGTGCTTTCTCTGTTTTCTGTAAGTGGGCACTTAGTGTTATGAACTTTCCTGTTAGGACTGCTTTCATAGTGTCCCAATAAGTTTGAGTATGTTGTTTCTTTATTTTTGTTGAATTCAAGGAAGACTTTAATTTCTTTCTTTATTTCTTCCTTGATCCAGGTGTGGTTCAGTAGTTGACTGTTCTGTTTCCATGAGTTGGTAAGCTTTCTGTGGGTAGCATTGTTTTTGAATTCTAACTTTAATCCATGGTGATCTAATAAGACACAGGTGGTTACTAATATTATTTTTTAACTGTGGAAGTTTGCTTTGTTACCGGGTATGTGATCAATTTTCAAGAAGTTTCCATGAGCTGCAGAGAAGAAGGTATATTCTTTCCTATTTGGGTGGAATGTTCTATAGATGTCTGTTAAGTCCATTTGATTCATTACCTCCACTAATTCTCTTATTTCTCTTTTAGGTTTCTGTCTGATTGACCTGTCCATTGGTGAGAGAGGAGTGCTGAAGTCTCCTACTATTAGTGTGTGCGATTGATGACTGCCTTGAGTTTTAGCAATGTTTCTTTTGTGTAAGTGGGTGCTTTTATAGTAGGGGCATATATTCAGGATTGAGACTTCATCCTGATGAATTGTTTTTTTTTTTATGAGTATAAAATGTCCCTCTCCATCTCCTCTAATGGATTTAAGTTTGAAGTCAGTTTTGTTAGAAATTAGTATGGCCACACCTGTTTGTTTCTTACGTCCATTTGCTTGATAATTCTTTTCCCAGCCCTTTACTCTGAGTAGATGCCTGTCTTTGTGGTTGAGGTGTGTTTCTTGTAAGCAGCAGAATGTTGGATTCTGTTTTCGTATCCAATCTCTTAGTCTGTGCCTTTTTATAGGTGAGTTGAGTCCATTGACATTAAGTGATATTAATGACCAGTGGTTGTTTACTCCAGTCACTTTTTTGATAGTAGAGTTTGTGTGTTTCCCTTCTTCGGGTTGTGCTGGTGAAGGGTCTCTAGATGTCTGAGATATTGTGGGCATTGTTGGACTCCTTGGTTTGTGATTTTCCTTCTATTACTTTCTGTAAGGCTGGATTTGTGGCTACATATTGTTTAAATTTGTTTTAATCCTGGAAAATTTTGTTTTCTCCATTTATAGTGAACGAAAGTTTGGCTGGGTATAGTAGTCTGGGCTTGCATCCATGGTCTCTTAGTTTCTGCAATACCTCTATCCAGGACCTTCTGGCTTTCATGGTTTCCATAGAGAAGTCAGGTGTAAGTCTGATAGGTTTACCTTTATAAGTAACTTGGCCTTTTTCCTTTGCAGCTCTTAATATTCTTTCTTTGTTCTGCGTGCTTTGTGTTTTGATTATTATATGGCAAGGGTTTTTTATTTTTTTGATCCAGTCTATTCGGTGTTTGTATGCTTCTTGAACCTTCATAGGTATATCCTTCTTTAGGTTGGGAAAGTTTTCTTCTATAATTTTATTAAAAATATTTTCTGGACTGTTGAGCTGCACTTCTCCTTCTTCTGTTCCTATTATTCTTAGGTTTGGTCTTTTTTTTGTGTGTCCCAGATTTCCTGAATATTTTGTGATGAAAGTCTGTTGGATTTGCTGTTTTCTTTGATCCGTGCGTTTATTTTCCCTATGGTATCTTCAGAATCTGAGACTCTTTTTTCTATCTCTTGTATTCGGTTGGTTATGCTTGTTTCTGTAGTCTCTTGACCCGCCCCGCAGGTCCTTAGTTATTCCAGGGTCTTGAAGAGGCACTATCTGAATGACATGGGGGGGGGGTAGAAACGGACGCCAAGCAGTATTCCTTGTCAAGGCATCCCATTTATTGAAGCAAGTTTTATGTCTTATATACTCCTCAGAAAGGAGCTAGGGCAAGGGGGAACTGAGGAAAGGGGGAAGGGAAGGAGGGGCTTGGTAGCTTGGCAACTAAGTGTGGCAGTTTGGCAGCTAAGCAGGGCAGTTGCAAGGTCAGTGGCTAGAATACCTGCTGTTAGTGATAAGCAGGAAGGCATGAAGACACTCTCTGGTGCGTTCCAGAGCTTGAGTCTCCACGGTCAGCACATAATGTTTTGGCTAATTTTAAGATTTCTTGTCTCAAGAACTTTAAGTCTTTGAAGAAAGAAATTGAAGAGGATACCAGAAAATGGAAGGATCTCCCTTGCTCTTGGATTGGGAGAATCAACATAGTAAAAATGGCAATTCTACCAAAGGCAATTTATAGATTCAATGCAATCCCCATCAAGGTCCCATCAAAATTCTTCACAGATCTTGAGAGGACAATAATCAAATTTATATGGGAAAAAAAACCCAGGATAGCCAAAACAATCTTATACAATAAAGGAACTTCTGGAGGCATTACCATCCCTGACTTCAAACTCTATTACAGAGCTACAGTAATGAAAACAGCGTGGTACTGGCATAAACACAGAGAAGTCGACAAATGGAATTGTATAGAAGACCCGGATTTTAACCCACAAACCTATGAACACCTCATTTTCAATAAAGGAGCTAAAAGTGTACAATGGAAGAAAGAAAGCATCTTCAACAAATGGTGCTGACACAACTGGATGTCAACCTGTAGAAGAATGAAAATAGACCCATTTCTATCACCATGCACAAAACTCAAGTCCAAATGGATCAAAGACCTCAATATCAATCTGAACACACTCAACCTGATAGAAGAGAAAATGGGAAGTACCCTACAACATATGGGCACAGGAGATCGCTTCCTATGTATAATCCCAGCAACACAGACATTAAGGGCAACATTGAATAAATGGGACCTCCTGAAACTGAGAAGCTTCTGTAAAGCAAAGGACACTGTCACTGAGACAAAAAGGCACCCTACTGACTGGGAGAAGATCTTCACCAACCCCGCAACAGACAAAGGTCTGATCTCCAAAATATATAAAGAACTCAAGAAACTAGACGTTAAAATGATAATTAACCCAATTAAAAAATGGGGCACTGAACTGAACAGAGAATTCTCAACAGAGGAAGGTCGAATGGCCAAAAGATTCTTAAGGTCATGCTCAACCTCCTTAGCGATCAGAGAAATGCAAATCAAAACAATTTTGAGATATCATCTTACACCTGTCAGAATGGCTAAAATCAAAAACACCAAGGATAGCCTTTGCTGGAGAGGTTGTGGAGAAAGGGGTACCCTCATCCATTGCTGGTGGGACTGCAAACTTGTGCAACCACTTTGGAAATCAGTGTGGCGGTTTCACAGAAAAATTAGGATCAACCTACCCCTGGACCCAGCAATACCACTCTTGGGAATATACCCAAGAGATACCTTATCATATGACAAAAGCATTTGTTCAACTATGTTCATAGCAGCATTATTTGTAATAGCCAGAACCTGGAAGCATCCTAGGTGTCCTTCAATGGAAGAATGGATGAAGAAAGTGTGGAATATATACACATTAGAGTACTACTCTGCGGTAAAAAACAATGACTTCTCGAATTTTGCATGCAAATGGATGGAAATAGAAAATACGATCCTGAGTGAGGTAACCCAGACCCAAAAAGAAGATCATGGGATGTACTCACTCATAATTGGTTTCTAGCCATGGATAGGGGGCCACTGAGTCTATAATTTGTGGTCCTAAAGAAGCTAAACAAGAGGGCAAACCCAAGGAAAAACATATAGTTATCCTCCTGGCTATGGGAAATAGACAAGATTGCCGGGCAAAAAATTGGAATCTTGGGGGTAGGGTGGGATGTGGGTATGGGGAGATGGAGAGAGAAAAGTGTGAAGGAGAGGATGATGGGAACTTGGGGAAACGGGATGATTGGGGATAAAGGAAGGTTGGATAGGGGAGCAGGGAAACTCATATCTTAGTTAAGGGAGCCACCTAAGTGTTGGCAAGAGACTTGAACTTGGAGTGGCTACCAGATGCCCAGGGCAATGTCCCCAGTTAGTTCCTTGGGCACCTGAGGATAGGGAACCTGAAATGAACCTATTCTATAGCCATACTGATGAATATCTTGCATATCACCATAGAACCTTCATCTAGCGATGGATGGAGATAGATACAGAGACCCACACTGGAGCACCGTACTGAGCTCCCAAGGTCCTAATGAGGAGCAGAAGGGGGGAGAACATGTACAACGAAGTCAGGACCACGAGGGGTGCACCCACCCACTGAGACAGTGGGTCTGATCTATTGGGAGCTCACCAAGGCCAGCTGGACTGTGACTGAAAAAGCATGGGATAAAACCGGACTCTCTGAACATGGCGGACAATGAGAGCTGACGAGAGACCAAGGACAATGGCACGGGGTTTTGATCCTACTTCAGGTTCTGGCTTTGTGGGAGCCTAGACAGTTTGGATGTTCACCTTCCTAGATCTGGATGGAGAGGGGAGGACCTTGGACTTTCCACAGGGCAGGGAACCCTGACTGCTCCTGGGACTGGAGAGGGAGGAGAAGAGGAGTGGGGGGAGGGGGAGAGGGGCGGGAGGAGGGGGAGGGAAATGGGAGGCAGGGAGGAGGCGGAAAATTTTTTTTCAATAAAAAAAAATGAACAAAAAAAAGAAACAAACAAAAAAAAGAAACAAAAAAAAAGAAACAAACAAAAAAAAAGATTTCTTGTCTCAAGATTTTTCCTTCAAGGCCCTGTGAGATGTGAGAAAGGAGAAGCCTGAAATGGCTCCTGACAGTTTCTATTCATTTACCTAGATTTTCCATGTCCAGCTGGCCCTCTGTGTTTTCTTCCTTCCCTCTATTTCAGTTTTTAAGTTTTGAACTGTTTCCCTTATCTGTTTGATTGTTTTGCCTTGGTTTCCTAGGGTATTATTCACTGATTTACTCAATTCTTCAAACTTTGAGTTATACTTCTCATCCATTTCTATAAGGGCATTTTTTACATGCTGTTTAAGGGCCTCTATCACTTTCATAAAGTCAGTTTTTTCTACTTCTTCTTGATTAAGGTATTCATGTCCTCCTGTTTTAAGGTTGCTGGGTTCTGGTGGTTTCATGTTGTTTTTCAGATTGTTGGGTGAATTCTTGCATTGGCGCCTGCCCATCTCTTCCTCTGAATGCTCCCCTATGGATCTTCTTTTACATGATCAGGTCTCCTTGCCCACTGATGTACCTTCCCAGTGATGGTACTCCCCAGTGATGGCTCTCCTGGTGCCTAGATCAGATCTCCGTGCTGGTTAGGTAGCTTGTAAACAAAGGGCCTACCTTGCTTGCTGCAGGCAGGCTATTGAGACAAAGGAACTCCTGCACGATTCGGCCCCAGTGCCCAAACAGGCTGAGCTGGGTGATGTTATGTGCCCGAAGAGGGGAGGGAGGCAGAAGGGGGAGGGTTCTGGATGCAAGCTGGGTGGGATAGGAAGAGAGAGGTAGTATCTGGGGAGTATACCCCTGAAGGAAGACCAGGAAGTATGGGGGGATGAGGAACGAGTTCCGTGTCCCGGGCTGCTGCCGCAGGTCAGAAACTCACCCACCCCAGTGATGGCTCTCCTGGTGCTGAGATCAGATCTCCGTGCTGCTTGGGTAGCTTGTAAACAAAGGGCCTACCTTGCTTGCTGCAGGTAGGCTACTGAGACAAAGGAACTACTGCCCTCCCGTTTGCCATCACGATTCGGTCCCAGCACCCAAACAGGCTGAGCTGGGTGATGTTATGTGTGCGAAGAGGGGAGGGAGGCAGAAGGGGGGGTTATGGATACAAGCTGGGTGGGATAGGAAGAGAGAGGCAGTATCCGGGGAGTATAGCCCCTGCAGCCTGAGGAATTCTTAGGAATTCTTAATAGGCTGGCCACACACTGTGCAGCAGACAGTCCTAGTCAAGACACAGCATGGACATGCGGGCTCCTGCTCATCTCCTGGGTGGCTGCTGCTCTGGATCCCAGGTATGGAGGGCAGCAGTGCTTATGTCAGAGTGGTCAGCACTGCCTGGCTGTCAGGGAACTCTATGCATTGACTTTTGAAGGCAGCATTATAAAGTTTTGTTGTGTTTTCCCCTTCTTAATCCAGATTCCAGATGTGACATCCAGATAACCCAGTCTCTATCTCAGACAGTATCACTAGGAGACACAGTCACCATTAGGTGTCAAGCCAGTCAGAGCACTGATGATTAATTAAACTGGTATCAGCAAAACCAGGGAAATCTCCTAAGCTCCTGATCTATGATGCATCTAGTTTGGAAGATGGGGTCCCATCGAGGTTCAGTGGCAGTGGGTATGGGAGAGATTTTACCCTCACCATCAGCAGTGTGGAGCCAGAAGATATTGGAACTTATTAATGCCAACAGAACTATGATTACCCACCCACAGTGGAACAAGTTATAACATAAACCATTGAGCAAAGCAGAAGTGCAAGTGTGGGCTGACTCAGCTGCTCCTCCTGGTGACTGACTCTACCTGCTGAGATCATTTTTCAGATAAAGTTGGCTTTAAAGTGCACTGAGTGGCTTTAGAATAAGTGTCTATGAATGTTCCTCTTTTTCAGTGCCAGAATCAATGGTTTAGTTTAGATTTATTAAAAATACAGTTCTGTACTCATGATGCATGTGGATCATGGCATCTATTTGTATTCATGCAGCAAATAAAATTCAAGGGAGATTTACAAAAGAAAAGAAGGAAGAAAGGAAGAGGAAGGAAAAGAAGAAGAAGAAAGAAAGAAAGAAAGAAAGAAAGAAAGAAAGAAAGAAAGAAAGAAAGAAAGAAAGAGACCAAGAGTCTACAATGAAGTCTGCTAAAAGAATTTTTATTGGCACATACAATCTTCTTATGTATGTACGTGAGTGACTAAGACTTATACAGATCTTTGATAATGAAAGAAAGAGGTGTAACATATAGGCAATAAAGTTGACAAGCTTCCTGAATAAAGTAAAGATGGTATACTTCTGGCCCCTTTCTCAAATGCATGGACTTATTGGAACTGAAGGACTGATTGGAACTGAAAGCCTGATTGGAACTGAAGAACCCATGAGGCTTCTTCTGCTGGCAGGGCCCCTGACTTTCCAAGTTCAAGATTGGATCAAGATGTGTTCCCTTCCCCAATGTTGTGGGCCTATATCCTTCCTAACTTTGTTCAAGCTTAGCAACCATAAATTAGGGGATAAAGATCTTTTGAAGTTTTATAAAACCATCAGGAATCATATGGATTCCAGGGCTCACACTCTTTATCAGACATGAGGAGTGATGACTTCATTCCCTAAGCTTTCTTGCCAGCTGCTAAACTCATATATTACCATATATTTTATTATTATTGTCATATTATTGTATTCTTAGAAGTTGAGGAGTCTGATGAGTGTTTTATATACATGCAGAAGGAAAAATCTGCTGATAAATCTTCCTTCTTAAGGCAGAAATATTGTAAGAGCCACAGGTGGTGGATGAATGACTCCAGAAAAATATTATCATCCAAACACAGTGGGGCTGATACACACATGACTTCACAAAGATTGTCGTATCTCACACAAAACTGCCCAAAATCTGAGAAGGGAGAAGGGGGATGTAGACACAGCATCCCAACCCTAACCAAGTAGGTATTTGCATTGATATCTGCTGCCAAAGGTAAGCCAATTTTCCCCAAAGTAATGTCATAATCTCCAATATAATGTCACTATCATATATTGAAAGCATTATTTATTCCACAATCAGTTATTGCTTTTAAATTTTCCTTTTTATATAGTTTTCCTTAAAAATAAACCAAGAAAAATTTTTACTCCCTCTCCACTCTACTCTTCTCCCTTCCAAATTCTCTCATTTTCTTCCTTCTCTAGAATAGAGGTCACAACAGTGGAATCTCTTGTCCTCACTCCATCAAAAAAAGGAAATTCAGTCCATTCTTGTTTTTTTCACATTGCTGGACAAACTTCAGTAAACTTAATCAAAAGCAAAAACCTTATGTCAAAAAGTTCAGGAGAGTATCGTCACAGCATGCTGAAGTAAAATGTCCTACGTGAATTCCAAAGGTAGAGTTGAAAAAGGGAACGATAAGGATGTCAAGTTTGTACTGTATAAAAACACATCTTATTGGATACAACTGGAATGAATACAAGAAATATGTAATTGGATCAGTCTCATAAAAAATGAAGAGTTTGAAGACAGTCGAAAGTAGTAAAGAGAACACGAAATGCACACGTGGGAGATAGTTGCTCACACACTCAGCCTGTAACTCACACTGGGCTGCTGCAGCGGGTGAGTCAGTGACGAGTAATGATCTAGATGTCAGTTGATGTGTGTTTCCAGGGGAGAATCCCAAAGTTGTAAGCTATTTTCTGTGGTAGCTCTAAACTCGGAGACATGACTTTGGCTTGTAGTGCTGTGGTGGCAGTAACCTTCACTTTCAGTCTTTTGTCACTCTGATTTCCTCAGGGAAAGTTTTAGCCTACAATCTCTATTTACAATGCATACACTCTGTAGGTGTCTATATTTTCCCTTTTATACTGTAAACCACTGATTGTTTAGACCTGCTTAATCTGTAATAAGATACCATTGTGTTATTACTGAGGCCAGTAGCCAACATCTTCATTTTGTCCACAAGTATCTTGACTAGAAACAATCACATTCATTTCTTTATTTGTTTATTTATTTATTTATTTATTTATTTATCCAAGCTGTTTCTTTCTTTTTTTATTTTTTTCCATTCAAAAATTTACACTTCCTCTTCTCCTCCCATTCCCCTCCCGCTCCTCCACTCAATCTCCTCCCTACACTCCCTCCTTAAGAGAGGGCAGGGAACCCTGTCCTGTGGGAAGTCAAAGGCTCTCCTCCCTATATCCAGGCCTAGGAAGCTTTGCATCCAAATAGACTAGGGTCCCAAAAAGCCAGTACATGCAGTAGAAACAAGTCCCAGTGCCCTTTTCAATGGCTTCTCAGTCAGCCCCCATTGTCAACCACATTCAGAGACTCCAGTTTTATCTCATGCTCATTCCGTCCCAGTACAGCTGCATTTGATGAGCTCCCATTAGAACAGGCACACTGGCTCAGTGGATGGACTAACCCCTCGCAGTCCTGACTTCCTTGCTCATCTTCTCCCTCCCCTTGTCTTTCAACTGGATCTCGGGAACTCAGTTCGTTGCTCTAATGAAGGTCTCTGTCTCTATCCCCATCTGTTGCCAGACGAATATTCTATGGTGATATTCGAGATAATCATCAGTGTAATATTGGATCAAGGCCAGTTCAGGCACCCTGTGCTCTGCTGCCCAAGGACCTAGCTGGAGACATACCCATGGACACCTGAGATCCCCTCTAGAGCCAAGTCTCTTGCCAACCCTAAGATGGCTCCCTTAATGTAAATATCTTCTTCCCTTCTCCTATATGCACTTTCTCCATCTCCACCCTCCCACTCCCCCAGGCTCTCTCCAGTCTTTCCTATCTCCCTTCTTTCTCCCTCTACCCTTCCCACATCCCCACTCCTACCCCACCCCCATGCTCCCAACTTTTGCCCGGCGATCTTGTTTGCTTCCAATTTCCAAGAGGATCTATATATGTTTTTCTTTGGGTTCACCTTGTTATTTGGCTTTTCTAGACTTGCGAACTATCGGCTTAATGTCCTTTGTTTATGGCTAGAGTCCACTAATGAGTGAGTACATACCATATTCATCTTTTGGATCTGGGTTATCTCAATCAGGATAGTGTTTTTTATTTCCATCCATTTGCATGCAAAATTCAAGATGTCATTATTTTTTTACCACTGAGTAGTACTCTAATGTGTATATATTCCACACTTTGTTTATCAGTTCTTCCATTGAGGGGCATATAGGTTGTTTCTAGGTTCTGGCTATTACAAATGATGCTGCTATCAACATAGTTGAACAAATGCTTTTGTAGTATGACTGGGCATCTCTTGGTTATGTTCCCAAGAGTGGAATTGCTGGATCCTGAGTTAGATTGATTCCCAATTTCTGGAGAAACCGCCACACTGATTTCCAAAGTGGTTGCGCAAGTTTGCATTCTGATCAGCAATGGATGAGTGTTCCCGTTACTCCACATTCTTTCCAGCATAGGCTATCATTGGTGGTTTTGATTTTAGTCATTCTGACAGGCGTAAGATGGTATCTCAAAGTTGTTTTGATTTGCACTTCCCTGATCGCTAAGAAAGTTGAACATGACCTTAGGTGTCTTTTGACCATTTGAACTTTGTCTGATGAGAATTCTCTTTTAAGTTCAGTACCCCATTTTTAAATTGGGTTAATTGAATTTTCATGTCCAGTTTCTTGAGTACTTTATATATTTAGGAGATCAGACCTTTGTATGATGCGGGATTGATGAAGATCTTCTCCCATTCAGTAGGATGCCTTTTTGTCTTAATGACAATCACCTTTGCTTTACAGAAGCTGCACAGTTTCAGGAGGTACTATTTATTCAATGTTGCTCTTGTTGTCTATGGTACTGGGGTCATATGTAGGAAGTGGTCTCCTGTGCTCATGTGTTGCAATCTACATCCTACTTTCTCTTCTACATGGTTTAGTGTGGTCAGATTTATATTGAGGTTTTAATCCATTTGGACTTGAGTTTTGTGCATGGTGATAGATATGGATTTATTTTCATTCTTCTACAGGTTGAGATCCAGTTATGCCAGCATCATTTGTTGAAGATTCTTTCTTTCTTCCATTTTATACTTTAAGCTCTTTTGTTGGAAATCAGGTGTTCATAGGTTTGTGGGTTAATATCTGGGTCTTCGATTTGATTCCATTGGTCAACATCTCTGTTTTTATGACGATAAAAAGCTGTTTTCTTTACTGTAGCTCTGTAATAGAGTTTGAAGTCAGGGATGATAATACCTTCAGAAGTTCCTTTATTGTATAAGATTGTTTTGGCTATCCTGGGTTTTTTGTTTTTCCATATAAAGTTTATTATTGTTCTTGTAAGGTCTGTGAAATTTTTGGGGGGGATTTTGATGGGGATTGCGTTGAATTTATAGATTGCATTTGGTAGAACTGCTGTGTTTAGTATGTTGATCTTACCCATCCAAGAGCATGGGAGATCCTTCCATTTTCTGGTGTCCTCTTCAATTTCTTTCTTCAAAGTCTTAAAGTTCTTGTCAAATAGATCTTTCACTTCCTTAGTTAGAGTTACCCAAAGATAATTTATGCTATTTGTGGTTATCATAAAAGGTGAGGTTTCTCTGATTTCCCTCTCTGCTTCTCTATCCTTTGTGTATAGGATGGCTACTGCTTTTTTTGTTGTTGTTGAGTTGATCTTGTATCCTGCCACATCACTGAAGGTATTTATCAGCTGTAGGAGTTCTTTGGAAGAGTTTTGGGGGTCACTGATGTACAATATCATATCATCTGCAAATAACGAAAGTTTGACTTCTTCCTTTCTGATTCAAATTCCCTTGATCTCCTTATGTTGTCTTATTGCTATTGGCAGAACTTCAAGCACTATTTTGAAGAGATATGATGAGAGACGACAGCCTTGTCTTGTTCCTGATTTTAGTGGAATATCTTTGAGTTTCACTCCATTTAATTTGATATTAGCTGTTGGTTTGCTGTATATTGCTTTCATTATATTTAGATATGATCCTTGTATCCCTACCCAAGGATATCCCTCCAAAACCTTTATCATTAAAGGGTGTTGAATTTCCTCAAATACTTTTTCAGCATCTAATGAAATAATCATATGTTTTTTCTCTGAGTTTAATTATATAATAGATTACATTGATAGATTTTCATATTTTGATTAGTCCTGCATCTGTGAAATGAAGCCTATGTGATCGTAATGGATTATTATTTTTTTTATGTATTCTTGGATTTAGTTTCCCAGTATTTTACTGAGGATTTTTTTTTTTTGATTTTCGAGACAGGGTTTCTCTGTAGCTTTTGGTTCCTGTCCTGGAACTAGCTCTTGTAGATCAGGCTGGCCTCAAACTCACAGAGATCCACCTGCCTCTGCCTCCTGAGTGCTGGGATTAAAGGTGTGCACCACCCCCTCTCTTCTGTATCTTCCCATCATCTCTCTTTTCCATTTATTCTCTATCTCTATCTCTCTCCCCTCTAATATTTATGTTCTCTCCTCTCCCTAACTCTCCTCATTCCCCTCTTCCTTTTTCTCTTGTCTTTTTCTGTCCAATTACTCCCATTTCTTGCTGTGGGACAATAGTCTTGTACCCTGTAAAGATTTGTCACCTATATTGGTTTAATAAAATGCTGATTGGCCAGTATCCAGGCAGGAAGTATAGGCAGGGCAACCAGAACAGAATTCTGGGAAGAGAAAAGGCTCTGTATAGGAGGGCTACTGATTTTTTTTGAGTTGATCTTATATTCTGCCACATCACTAAAGGTATTTATCAGTGGTAAGAATTCCCTGGTAAAGCTTTTGGGGTCACTTATGTATACTATCATATCATCTCCAAATAGCAAAAATTTAACTTCTTCCTTATCAATTTGAATCCTTTTGATTCCAGATTTCCTGTATATTTTGTGTTAAGAATTTGTTGGATTTAGTGTTTTCTTTGACTGATGATTATATTTCCTCTATAGTATCTTCAACACCTGTGTAGTAGGAGCTGTGGGCTGTGTTCCTGCCACCCCAGCTCATGGTCGCCTGGCTAGCTTATGCCCCAAAATAATGACACACAAACTGTATTCTTTTAAACACTGCTTGGCCCATTTCTATTCATGTGTGTAGCACCCCAAGGTGCGCTTACCGGGAAGATTCTAGCCTACGTCCATCCTGGGTCGGAGCTTCATCGTGTCTGCTCTGGAGAGGAGAGCATGGCATCTGTCTCTCAGAGGAGCTGCCCTGCATCTGAGCTCACTTCCTCTTCCTCCCAGCATTCTATTCTGTTTACTCCACCCACCTATGTTTTAACCTATGAGGGCCAAGCAGTTTCTTTATTACTTAACCAATGAAATCAACAGATTGATATATGACACTCCCACATCACACCTGAGATTTTCTCTTCTATCTCTTGTATACTGTTGGTTATGCTTGCCCCTGTAGTTCCAGTTTGTTTACTCAGATTTTCCATTTCCAGATTTCCCTCTGGGTTTTCTTTATTGCCTTTATTTTAGTCTTCAAGTCTTGAACTGTTT
Organism: Chionomys nivalis; assembly: GCF_950005125.1. NCBI lineage: Eukaryota > Metazoa > Chordata > Mammalia > Rodentia > Cricetidae > Chionomys > Chionomys nivalis. The sequence goes on from NC_080086.1 coordinate 83,165,714, forward strand.
GAACTATTTGCTTCACCTGTTTTATTGTTTATTTCTTGGTTTTCTTGGGTTTCTTTGGAAGATTTATTGAGTTCTTCCAATTTTTGGTTAGTCTCTTCCTCCATTTCTTTAAGGAAATTTTCCATGTTCTCTTTAAAGGTCTTCATTATCCTCATAAAGTTGTGTTTAAAATCTTTTTCTTCTGCTTCTTCTGAGTTAGGATAAGTCTTCCTGTTGTGTGACCACTGGATTCTGGTGTTACCATGTTGGTTTTTTAGGTTGTTGAATTAGATTTTGCATTGGCACCTACCCATCTCTTCCTCCAAGTGGTGCCTGTAGTGTCTTTACCTCTTGGTCCAATCCTTGCAGAGATTGCCTGTGTCTTAAAGAATTCTTCTTAGTCTGCTCTGTTCTGTGTCTCAGGAAGCCACTGAGATCTCTCTTAGCCCACTCTCTTGGCCTGCTATCTTGGTCTGTTCTCTTGGTTTGCTCTCTTAGTCCACTCTGTGCAGTCACAGCTTGTGCTTCAGAGTTTCGTTCTTGGTCCACTCTCTTGATTCTCTCTCTGTAGTAACAGGCTGTGTTTCACAGTTCCCCACAACAACTAGTAAGGATCGCCATCTGCAGTACTCTGTGTTTCCTGGGAACTGGAATCAAATGCAGCAGAAAAAAAGATACCATCTTTCTTTTAAGACAAGAAAGATTTCTTTTTTTCTTCTCTCACTTCCATCTCTCTGCCCTCTCACTCTCCTTCCCAATTCTTTTCCATCTCTTCCACCCATTCTAGTCTTTTTCTGCCTATTCACATCCCTCTCTCTCTTTTATCTCTCTCCTTTTTCCACCCTCCCTTCCTCTCTCTCCTCTTTTTCTGTATACACTCTTTCCATCCTTTGTCCTCTCTTTCTTATTCTTCTCTTTCCATCCTCTCTTCTCTTTCTCTGTCATCTCTCTACCATCTATGTCTTCCCCTCTCAAGTAATTCTCATTCTTACTCTCTCACCTCTCTCCCTCTCATTCTTCTGTCCTCTCCCTCTCTTCTGTATCTTCCCATCATCTCTCTTTTCCATTTATTCTCTATCTATATCTCTATCTCTCTCTCCTCTATATATTCATGTTCTCTCCTCTCCCTAACTCTCCTTATTCCCCTCTTCCTTTTTCTCTTGTCTTTTTCTATTCAATTACTCCCATTTCTTGCTGTGTGACAATAGTCTTGTACCCTGTAAAGATTTGTCACCTATATTGGTTTAATAAAATGCTGATTGGCCAGTATCCAGGCAGGAAGTATAGGCCGGGCAACCAGAACAGAATTTTGGGAAGAGAAAAGGCTCAGTCTGCAGTTATCACCCCGATGCAGGGGAAGCAAGATGAGAATGCCTCAATAACAAAAGGAACCAAGCCATGTGTCTAACACAGACAAAAATTATGGATTAATTTAAAATGTAAAAGTTAATAAGAAGTGTGACCTAATAGGCCAGTTTATAATTAATGTAGACCTCTGTGTGTTTCTTTGGAACTGAATGGCTGCAGAATGGGGCAGGTCAGAAACTTCTGTAAAAAATTTCTCCTTCCACTAAAATCAGGAACACGCCAAGGCTGTCCACTCTCTCCATACCTCTTCAATATAGTTCTTGAAGTTTTAGCAATAAGACAACATAAGGGGATCAAGGGGATTCAAATTGGAAAGGAAGAAGTTAAACTTGCATTATTTGCAGATGATATGATAGTGTACATAAGTGACCCCAAAAACTCCACCAAAGAACTCCTACAGCTGATAAACACCTTTAGTAATGTGGCAGGATACAAGATCAACTCCAAAAAATCAGGCGCCCTCTTATACACAAAGGATATGGAAGCAGAGAGGGAAATAGGATAATCATCATCTTTCACGATAGCCACAAACAGAATAAAATATCTTGGGGTAACTCTAACCAAGGAAGTGAAAGATCTATTTGACAAGAACTTTAAGGCATTGAAGAAAGAAATTGAAGAGGATACCAGAAAATGGAAGGATCTCCCTTGCTCTTGGATTGGGAGGATCGACATAGTAAAAATGCCACTTCTACCAAAGGCAATTTATACATTCAATGCAATCCCCATCAAGGTCCCATCAAAATTCTACACAGATCTTGAAAGGACAATAATCAACTTTATATGGGAAAAAAAACCCAGGATAGCCAAAACAATCTTATACAATAAAGGAACTTCTGGAGGCATTACCATCCCTGACTTCAAACTCTATTACAGAGCTACAGTAATGAAAACAGCATGGTACTGGCATAAAAACAGAGAAGTTGACCAATGGAATCGTATAGAAGACCCGGATTTTAACCCACAAACCTATGAACAACTGATTTTCGATAAAGGAGCTAAAAGTGTACAATGGAAGAAAGAAAGCATCTTCAACAAATGGTGCTGGCACAACTGGATGTCAACCTGTAGAAGAATGAAAATAGACCCATATCTATCACCATGCACAAAACTCAAGTCCAAATGGATCAAAGACCTCAATATCAATCTGAACACACTCAACCTGAGAGAAGAGAAAATGGAAAGTACCCTACAACATATGGGCACAGGAGATCACTTCCTATGTATAACCCCAGCAGTACAGACACTAAGGGCAACATTGAATAAATGGGACCTCCTGAAACTGAGAAGCTTCTGTAATGCAAAGGACACTGTCATTAAGACAAAAAGGCAGCCTACTGACTGGGAGAAGATCTTCACCAACCCCGCAACAGACAAAGGTCTGATCTCCAAAATATATAAAGAACTCAAGAAACTAGACTTTAAAATGATAATTAACCCAATTAAAAAATGGGGCACTGAACTGAACAGAGAATTCTCAACAGAAGAAGTTCAAATGGCAAAAAGATACTTAAGGTCATGCTCAACCTCCTTAGCGATCAGAGAAATGCAAATCAAAACAACTTTGAGATATCATCTTACACCTGTCAGAATGGCTAAAATCAAAAACACCAAGGATAGCCTTTGCTGGAGAGGTTGTGGAGAAAGGGGTACCCTCATCCATTGCTGGTGGGACTGCAAACCTGTGCAACCACTTTGGAAATCGGTGTGGCGGTTTCTCAGAAAAATTAGGATCAACCTACCCCTGGAACCAGCAATATCACTCTTGGGAATATACCCAAGGGATGCCCTATCATATGACAAAAGCATTTGTTCAACTATGTTCATAGAAGCATTATTTGTAATAGACAGAACCTGGAAGCAATCTAGATGTCCTTCAATGGAAGAATGGATGAAGAAAGTGTGGAATATATATACATTAGAGTACTACTCTGCGGTAAAAAACAATGACTTCTCGAATTTTGCATGCAAATGGATGAAAATAGAAAATACTATCCTGAGTGAGGTAACCCAGACCCAAAAAGAAGATCATGGGATGTGCTCACTCATAATTGGTTTCTAGCCATGGATAGTGGCCACTGAGTCTCTAATTTGTGATCCTAAAGAAGCTAAACAAGAGGGTAAACCCAAGGAAAAATATATATTTATCCTCCTGGCTATGGGAAATAGACAAGATTGCCGGGCAAAAAAATTGGAATCTTGGGGGTGGGTTAGGATGGGGGTGACGGGAGATGGGGAGAGAAAAGTGTGAATGAGTGGATGAGGGGAACTGGGGAAATCGGGGTGATTGGGGATAAAGGAAGGTTGGATAGGGGAGCAGGGAAACTCATATCTTAGTTAAGGGAGCCAACTAAGGGTTGGCAAGAGACTTGAACTTGGAATGGCTACCAGATTCCTAGGACAATGTCCCCAGTTAGTTCCTTGGGGCACCTGAGGATAGGCAACCTGAAATGAACCTATCCTATACTGATGAATATCTTGCATATCACCATAGAACCTTCATCTAGCGATGGATGGAGATAGAGACAGAGACCCACACTGGAGCACCAGACTGAGCTCCCAAGGTTCTAATGAGGAGCAGAAGGAGGGAGAACATGAACAAGGAAGTCAGGACCATGAGGGGTGCACCCACCCACTGAGACAGTGGGGCCGATCAATTGGGAGCTCACCAAGGCCAGCTGGACTGCGACTGAAAAAGCATGGGATAAAACCAGACTCTCTGAACATGGCGGACAATGAGAGCTGACGAGAGGCCAAGGAGAATGGCACAGGGTTTTGATCCTACTTCATGTTCTGGCTTTGTGGGAGCCTAGACAGTTTGGATGGTCACCTTTCTAGATCTGGATGGAGGGGGGTGGACCTTGGACTTTCCACAGGGCAGGGAACCCTGACTGCTCTTGGGACTGGAGAGGGAGGAGAAGAGGAGTGGGGGAGGGGGAGAGGTGCGGGAGGATGGGGAGGGAAATGGGAGGTGAGGAGGAAGTGGGAAAAATTTTTTTCAATAAAAAAAGAGAAAAAAAACTTTCTCCTTCTCTTCTGTGTCTCTCTTCTTTCTCCACACCGTCTTCCCTGTCTTACTCCCTCTTTCTCTCCTTTCTCTCTCCACTCTATCTTTTATTTTTCTCCTCTTTCTCTTCTTTTTTTTCCTCCCATCCTACTTTCTCGCTCTTGAGAGGGCCAATAAGAAGCAACTTTCAAGACAAGAAAGATTTATTTGTAGTTCTGGTTTGAGGTCATATAGTTCACCATACTGAGAATGCACAGCAGGAGGCTAGTCACATTACTTTTGCAGTCAAGAATCAGAGATATGAATGCTGGTACTTATCTCACTTTCTCTTTTTCCTTTTTTATTCATTCTAGACTCTCAGCTCTTGAGATGGTGCTGCCCACATTCAGGTCAAACTCCTTGGTCAAGCTCCCAGAAACCCCCTTACAGATATGTGTAAAGAAACATTCTTCTAGGTAAAATCAAATTGGTAAAGAATCAACAATGTAAAGTAGTGCTGGAAAAGTTATGATTTCATATAGAGAACTTGAACTTTTTTATTTATACAATAATTCATATTAAAAATAGGTAAGACACATATAGTATATAATTTACTACAAGTCTGAACTTACTGTTTGGATTGAGTCAAGTCAGATCTAAAGTTGTCTTTTCCCTCAATTTTAGCTGCTTTGATTGTGACTTCTATTTGTGTGTCATCTCTGATAGTTCTGTATACTAAAACTAATTCTGAGTTCCAATCTAAAATTTTGATAAGTCTACATATTGCTAAAAGGTTTTTTGGTATTTTTTCATAATTTTGGTAAAATATATAAAACAAAAATCAACATTTAATCAATAAGTATACAATTCAGTGGATTAAACATATTCACTATGTTTTACCATTTCCACAATTTCCACAAATTTTTTCATCATCTCTAGTATGTTTAAAACATGAAAATCATAATACTCTATGTTGTAGGTTATTTTACATTTTCAATAAACTTCAGCAATTTTCTTAACTAGTATAATTTGCAGCTTCCTTTAAAGAAATAAAGTTTATTTTACATTCTTAAAGCCTGAGATAAAGGATGTGTTTTCACCTGCTCTTATTAGGTATGTCTATAAGGAAAGAACATATTTATGCACCAATATTCTGTCTTTACCTTGCATAACTTTAGAAAAGTATAAACTGAATGTTGTGCATTGAGGGACACTGTGTTCAACATATATGCACTTATAAAAGCTTGAAAAAACTAAAAAGCTCTGTAAAAGGACATGGACTAGAGCAAGGGAACAAGAATATATGCTTAAACTTTAGAGGCTCACAACTGTGGTGGTTTGAATACGAATGGCCTCCATAGACTCATGTGTTTGAATATTTGGCATAGGAAGTGGCACTATTAGGAGATACAACCTTATTATAGGAAGTGTGTCAATGTAAAGACAGACTTTGAGGTCTCATATACATAAACTATGCCCAGTGTGGCTCACAGTCTATTCCTGCTGCATATGGGTCAAGATGTAGAACTCTCAGCTACCTCTACAGCACCATATCTGCCTGCATGCCATCATGTTTCCCACCATGATAATGATGGACTAAACCTCTGTAAGTCATCACCAATTAAAAGTTTTCTTTAATGAGAGTTACTATGGTTATACTGTCTCTTCACAATAGAAACCCAAACTGGACATAAATTGGTACCAGGGACTGCAGGATGGTTATGACAGGCCTGACCATCTTTTTGTTTGGAGGAATAAAGATGTTGAGACTGTGGATTAGAAAATCAGTTGAATGTTTTAAATGAGGTTTAATGGCCTATTCTAGTAGGAACATAAATGATATTGGTGCTGAAGGTGATTTGTACTGTGGGGACCTGGTTCAAGCAGTTACAGAGAATGTTAGTATGTGGCCTAGAGAGGGGTCTTGTGATATTTGGGGGAAAATTTGACTGCTTTTTGCTCTTGTCTGAAAAATCTTCCTGAAGCTTCAGTGAAGAGTTTGGGGTTAATTTCAATGACAGAAGAAATCTCAAAAGAGCCTATTATTGACTCTGTTGTGGGTTATTAGTGTTCACTCTTATGAAGATCTATAATGAAAAGAAGCAAGCTAAGTAAGGGGAAAAAATGTGCAGTTTGAAGACAAAAGTAGCACCAGGAAGTAGAATGCAGCTAAATCCTCTGTTCAAGGAGATAAACCAATGTTAAATGGAATAAAGGGAATGGCAACCTCAAAGAAAGATCCCCCACCTGGCTAATGTTCCAATTTGTGAAAAAAAATTAAAGAGCGGTCTAGGTCAAGGACTCACAAAAAGAAGGCACACAGATCTCTGAGTTCAAGGCCAGCCTGGTTTACAGAATGAATTTCAGCCAAGCTTAGGCAGTGAAGAAAAACATGAAAAACAAAAAGCTATGAAGATGCATTTAAACAAGGGGCCCATGTTCCAGCACCAGTAGCAATAGAACTTGGCAGTTTTGGCCACATGATTCTGCCTTTAGAGTCGAAGATAGAAGAAAGGGGTTATGAAATATCCCTCCATGACTAAGAAAAGCAACTAAGACTAGGTATATGACAGGAATGTCCCAACATGGAGGACCAAAGAGGCCATTGTGTGAAGCTGTGAAGTTGAATTCTGGGTTGCCTTGGAGACCCCAAGATGTTGGAGATGCTGTGTGATACCTGTCAAAAAAATAAAAATAAACTGTTAACAGGGAAGGGAAGCAACACAAGAAAAAGAAGTGTGTTGCAGTTGATAAAGCTGAAAGGAGTTGGAGATCTGAAAAGCATTTTTACATCAGACATAGAGATGTAGAGTTTAGAATTTGGTCAGTAGAGTTGGTCTTGCTTTGGTCTAGTACTTCCTTACTATGCTCCCTTTCTTCTGTTTTGGAATGGTAAGGTATATCCTGTGCAATTGTATGCTAGAAGTATGTGATCTGCTTTTCATTTTGATTTTACAGGAGATTACTGTTAAGAGATTGCATGAATTTCAGAAGAGATAACTTTGGACTTTAAACAGTATTGAGACTGTTATGGACGATGGGGATTTTGAAGTTGGACTGATTTATTATGTTATGGTCACAACTCTATGGGGCCAGAGATTTGGAATATAGTTGTTTGAATAGGAATGGCTCCCAAAGACTCATGTGTTTGAATGTTTGACCCATAAGGAATGACACTATTAGGAGATGTGGCCTTGTTGGAGGAAGTGTGTCACTGTGGGGGCAGACGTTGAGGTCTCATATACTCAAGCTATGCCTAGTGTGACACACAGTCTCATTCTGTCACCTGTGTACCAAGATGTAGAACTCTCAGCTACCTCTCCAGTACCATATCTGCCTGTATGCCACCATGTTTCCCACCATGATGATAATGAACTAAATGTCTGAACTATAAACCAGCCCCAACTAATGTTTTCCTTTATAAGAACTGCTGTGTTCAATAGTGGAGAGGGTGCCAGAACTGGCCTTTCCCTGTAGTCATAGTGATGACTATCATAAATGTCATCATAGAATCTTCATTCCACAACTAATGAAAACAGAGGCAAAGTGAGACTTAACTATAGGGTCCTTAGTTGTAAATGTATCTTGTCTTCAGTAACAAAACGTCTACTTCCAACATTGCTTTTTATTCTTCGTTCTTATTGAAGGAGAAGAGAAACAAATGTGGAGGGTAGAAAGTAAAGGAATAGAGATCTATGTAAAATCTGAAGGAAGAATGGCCTATGGAATGTCTTAGCTGACGAGACCTCAAGAAAGAGAAATTGAGACAGTAAACCTGAAACAGTGGTTTGTGTCTAGAAAGGTGACATAAAAACAATTGAAGCCATCATTCTAGAATTATTTAAAAATAAAATCAAAACCAGAAGTTGTTGTTGGACACAAGTATAATCAGTCTTCTTATTGCCCCTGATTATTGCAGTGATACCTCCTAAAAATATGTTAACATTTCTCTTCATAAATTTCATCACTCTTCTCCTAAAGTGCTGAACACTTACTTTCTTCCCTCCTATCTGATTGTATGTGGGAGACTCTCATTGTTCAGGACAAATTTGCTACTCAAATAAAGGAAAAAGAACAAGAAATAAAGCTGTATGTAATCGATTCTTTCCCACAAAAGGTGGTTTGGACTTCATAAGCAGATGCTCTTCTTTCTCTGATGAGGGGCCTTGCTGCATCATTTGCTCCACTTCTTCTTGAGTATTTTGTCTTCTTCTCCACTGGCTTCTTCTAATCTCATAGTCCACCATTCATGTTTCTTTCTCATCCTCATCTATCAAGTCATTTATCCCATGAAGCCGTCTTGGTCTTCTCTCTCATCTACACCACTGAGTTTCTCACAGGAGTGAACTATATACCAGCTATTTCTTACTTGTCACTACCTCTTCATTATAATTATTATCCACCACAATGACAAAGTTTTAGATAGTTTTAACTAGTAAACACATTTATAGTTGTTCCTCAGTATCTATAGGTAGTTGTTTCTAGGACCACACATACTCATCCAGATCAGCTGATAAGTAATGCCCTTATATAAAATAACATGATATTTACATATAATTCTTAGAATCCTCCCATTTGAATCATTCTTAGACTCCCTGATACATAATACAATGTAAATGCTATGTAAATTATTGCTATAACATATTTCCTGTATCAAAGGAAGAGTCTACATATGTTAAGTACAGATGTAGTTGGGTTTTTTTTTAACCAAAGGAAATATAAATTTAATTCAGAATTGTTCAATAAAGGTCAGTGGGTAGTAGGCAGGGGAAAAAAAAGAACAACATCAAAGGACAGAAATTTTCAATAATTTCCTCATCAGAAAGGTCAAACAAAGTTATTTCCCTATTGTGTAAACACAGGAGCACAAGAGCATGTCCACTCCAACACAGTCAGTTTACAGTGCTCAGTTAAAAACAGAAGAGAATTTGAAGGACAAGAAGCTTAGTGGTCACTGTTTTTTTTTGTTTTGTTTTGGTTTTTGGTTTTTTGGGTTTTTTTTTTTTTTTAGCTGAAGAAAGTTTGGGGTATCCTACTTATTTCACCAATGTATTGAAAACTTTTAGGGAAAATAAACATTTTAACAAGAAGATGGAGTTGAGATTTGTTATACTTTCTTTGATACTGAGAGTATCTCTTCTTGCTTGTCTATAATCCTAAAGTCAGATATGTAGAAGACATGAAGAAAACCATATGTGCTCATATTGCAACAGGTTTCTGAGTCTCAGAGCTCTTTCAAAACCTGTAAAGGTGATGGAAGAATGTGCAACTCAAATAAAGCCTTAGGATTCATACTCTCCATGTCTATCATGAACCTACCCATAAACAAACACAATTTGTGAGGGGTTGAAGGAATTCTTTTCAGCTTGTTCAACTATACAATGCAATGAGTCTCAAATGATGACTTTAATTTGCCTAATTGAAAATGTATAAGTAGATTTGACATTTCTAAATTTTAGCATGCTGTTATTAATATCACAGAAGAAGCAATTGTCCCCTGTACTCACAAATGTGTGTGTTATAATATAGAGTCATACACGGATGCAGTGATAAAATGGCATTGTCATTAAAGTTCTGTATCAAAGAATTGATTTTTCTTACATGACGGAAAAATCAAACACAATCACACATCACATAAGTTTTTTCTCTTTCATCTCTTACACACTACATATAAAGCTTATTTTAATATATGACACAAATGTGAGAAACAAAATCTTCCCTTTATCAAAATGTCAATCTTTCTATCTTTAACATTTCACTCATATCGCTACCATTTTCAAAGAGTACGATCTGAAAATGAGCATTTTGCCTCTGTTCTCCTCTTAAGTAACTCCCAGTAACTTTCCTTTAGGCCCACCCAGATATGTTTCTCCACCTAAATGTAGTTGGGTTTTTTTAAAATGTATTTCCAGTCTGTGGTTGGCAGATATAAAACCTATGGTGTAGTGGATCTACTACTTACAATTTTGTCCTCACCTTACTTGGTTCTCCCAAGTACCACTCCAAGTAGCCATGAGGCTCCACTGATTACCTTTCAAATGTGATTCTACTTCATATACATAAATTCTTATCCTTTTATAATTTCACACTTTTTCTGATTTTCCATATACCTTAGTTAATGGCTACTCATTCTTCTTTAGGTTTTTCTTTCTCTATTAGGTATTGGGTTATCATTTGACCTAATCATAACACACACTTACACAAAGAAACACACACACTAGATATCACACCCCTTCCTTTTCCCATATTCAAAGAAATCATACTTGGATCTCTATCCCATTGACTCCTAAATTTTAAATTCTATCATCAATTAACTCACCAATTGAATAATAATCTAACAGACATCTCATATTTAAGGTGTTTTAAAAATACCATCTTTAGACTCCATCACCTTCTGTTCTTTCCTCAGCATCTAGTTATAACTTAAGTGAAAAGTCTTAGAGTCATCTTAGATTCCTGTCTCACTGTGTAACTGACTTGATTAGGCTCTGTATATCCTACATGAATAATAAGATCTTTAATAACTACATTCTTACTGCCTTGTACAGCAACTGGAAATTGGCAGAGTTATGATATCAGTAGATAAAATTAAGGAATATATTAGAGATCTGTATGCTCCCAAATACTGATCCAGTCTCTTATCTGGTAGAAGCAAGGAGAGTTGGGGGAAGAAGATGAAAATCTCCCCATATGAGGACACTGTTCTAATCTAAAGAAAGTGTAGTGGCATTTCAATTGTGTTTTAATAAATAAAGACTGCCTGAAGAGCTGAGAGTAAAACAGTCCCGCTGGTTAGCCTTACAGACCAAATTATGGTAACACACACGTTTAAACCCAGTAGCCACAATGACACGCACCTTTAATCCCAGTAGCCACACAAGCTGTAAAAACTGGATGGTACATGCCTTTAATGACAGTGGTGCACACCTTTAATACCAGCCCTTGAGAAGATTATAAAATGGGAGGAACCAGTTCTCAAAACACAGTCTCATTCTGAGATTCCTGGAGGAAGGATCATCATTTCAGACTGAGGTCGAGGTAAGAGGAAGTGGCTGGATGTTTTGGTTTTTTGTATCTTCAGGTTGAACCCCAATTTCTGACACTGAATTTTTATTAATCATCTTTCAAGAAAGCTTATTGTTGTTTAAAAAATGGACAGATTGTTAGCTCACAGCAGTGGAGGAAAAGGTATGGCTTGGCATCAACTGGGGCAACTTATGGTAACTATCAGTGGTAAGTGGAGAGAATTCTAAGTTTTTACTTTGTGTTTTGAGTTTTTAAAAATTGTACTGTGGTAAAGTTCATGAGGCCTTAACCCTAGACAAAGAACTGCAGACAACAGAAAAATGCTGAGATCAGGAGAACCAGTCTTCCCCAAGGAAGGGTACATCAACTGATTATCCAGTACCAAATTGTCAGCCCTGAAAACATACATACAAGTAACATTATACAGACTAAACGGGTTGTATTTTTATTTGTATTTAGGAACACAAACACAAAACAACAAATAAAGGAAAAATTATGAATTCAAAAGAGCAAAAAGGGTACACAAGATATTTTTGAGGGAGGAAAGGGAAAGGAGAAATGATGTAGTTAAATTATAATCTCAAAAAATAAGAAAAAATATTTAAATATTTTGGTTCCTTTTCTTTGGGTTCTTTAGTTAGAAAACAAACAGGACCATTAAGAAGATGCAAGTTTTATGTAGATGAAGCTCTGTCATGTTATGATAAGTGGAACCTGAGTGAAGAAAGAAGGGAGGGAGAGAGGGAGGGAGGGAGGGAGGGAGGGAGGGAGGGAGGGAAGAAAGGAAGGAAGGAAGGAAGGAAGGAAGGAAGGAAGGAAGGAAGGAAGGAAGGAAATAACCTACGGCACACACAAAAACAAAGAAAAAAGAAAAATCCAGGCTTAGTGGACGCATGTGTAATCCCAGCTCTATACAGGTAGAAACAAGTGGATCATCGGGACTCACTAGCTAGCCAGCTTGCCTAACCTACTTGGAAAGTTCCAGTCCAGCAAGAGACTTTGTTGAGAGAGAGAGAGAGAGAGAGAGAGAGAGAGAGAGAGAGAGAGAGAGAGAGGAAGAAGGAGGAGGAGGAGGAGGAGGAGGAGGAAGAATTATAAGAAAGAGGAGAAAAGACGCATCGATGACCAGCACCAAGCTGCCTCTAGTCTCCACACACATGTTCAGAGACATTCACATGCACCCACACTTCATTCTGAATATGCATATTGAATATACATGTACACAAACAATTTTATTCTCAGTGATGTTGGAGAAAAGAACAGTACCACAAGCAAGTTTGTATTTGTTTCTTTTTCATGATAATTTTAAAGAGTTTGTGCTGTTTTTCAATTTGCTTTTGTAGCCCTAGTAATCGGGATCATACAGAAAACTCAGCTCCTAGAAGTGGAACACTAGCTAGGGGTCACTTCACAGTAACAAAAAATTTGACTTAGCTGCTCACACATTGCTCAAAGGAGCAGGTAGTTATTTTTCACATCCCTCTCAGTAAAAGATCTCACTTAAAATCATTATAAAAGCAGCACTAGGGAAGATGCAAATTAAAGAATAGATGAACTAATGATGCTAACTACTCAGTGGAACAACTATTTGGGTATAATTTTCTAAATATTATATATTATTCCATAGCAATCACAGCATGCATTCATACATTTGTTGTTATGTTTCCTCTAGGTACAGAAGATTATGGTGACCACTGGTAGATTTTAAAAGATTTTGCAGCTGCTCTATTTGCCTTTAGTCAGTTACAATTTGAGAACTGGTGGAATATATTTCATGTTTAATATCAATAATAAGAAACTTCTGGAAAGGGCACTGTACCAAATACAAGTAGACACTGTTTTCCTACTATACTCTGGACTTAAGAGCCTCACCTCCAGGCCCCCATAAGAAAAGATGAAATTTATTAATACGTTAGTAAATTCTAGGATTGGGTTGAGAGCATGGGAATATATTTTCTTTTGTGATGGAGGTGGGTCATCTTTCTATCTGTTGTTTTATTGGTTAAGTAATAAAGAAACTGCCTTGGCCCCTTTAATAGGACAGAAAATTAGGTAGGCGGAGTAGACAGAACAGAATGCTGGGAGAAAGAAGCCGAGTCAGGAGTCGCCATGATTCTCTCACTCCAGACAGACGCAGGTTAAGATCTTTCCTGGTAAGCCAGCTCGTGGGCTACACAGAATATTAGAAATGGGTTAGATCAATATGTAAGAGCTAGCCAATAAGGGGCCGGAACTAATGGGCCAGGCAGTGATTAAAAGAATACAGTTTCCGTGTAATTATTTTGGGGCATAAACTAGCCATGCGGGCGGCCGGGTGCCGGGGACGCAGCCCTGCCGCTCGTATTACAACACTTTTGTTTTGTGAGTTGGTTTATATATTTATTTATTTTTGGTACTGGTGATTGACCCCAAAGCCTCAAACATTCTATGTAAACACTCCTGAGGAATACATCTCTACTCCATCACCATCATCGTCATCATCACCATCATCATCATCACGGTGCAAGGGATCACATCCAACATCGTAAGCAAATATTCCATCACTCAGGTATATATCCCTAGCCTCAAGGAAATACATTTTCCAAACAAGATATTTTATTATTTATTTTTAACTGATTACTAAAACATTAAAACATAGGTGATGATTTAGTCATTTATGGGAACCATGAGAAAGAAATTTTTGACCCATTAGCATCTTGGCAGGCTGCGGTCAGGGTCTTCATCTTCTACCCCTCAGGAAGTGTAGGACCAAGAATTCAAACTGACAGTTCCCATTGTATTTCTGGCATCTGAAATAAGATGTTTTTAATGACGAAAAATAAGCTGCTCTATTTAAGTGAGCTTCTATTTTTAAAAAGACTCTTTTTATATACTTAATCTCTAGTTTTGTCAACTGTTAAATTTTTAACACTTTTTGAGAAAAAAATGATTAAAAAGATTATTGTAGGTAACCAAAAATGACACATTTTTCTGTAAAGCAGCAATCTTTTCTATATGCACATTCAGCAGTTTTTATTGCTTTTGTCATATAACATAAGACACTTTCATTCTTGGTGCCTTATTAATGAACTCTAACAATATTCTAATGACTTGCATTTTAGGTGTATAACTTTTGTCTGAAAACACGATGCTCCATGTTTGGTGCAGGTACAAAGGGAAAGCCTTGGATCTACTGGTGAGCAGGACGCGTGCGTAGGGGTGGGTGGTTGTTTTGAGAGCTTCTTTAGTTTACATGTATTTTTATGTCTATGCCTTGTTTAACATCTTCTACTAAAATTCACCATCTTGAATGTTTGTATTTATGCTGATAGTAATTAGACCCCTAACTAAATGCATCTAAGGTACTTTGGTAACAACAGTCCACACTAGAAAATCAAAGGAAAAAGGGAAAAGGCGTAATAATTAAAAGGTTTTCTGTCCTAATTGTAGGAAAAACTTAAAATTTGAAATGAGTGTTACTGGTTTCTTGTAGGACTCACCTCCATGATCAACTGTAACTTGCCATAGCTTTCAGTGGATTTAAATACACTTCCCTCAGTCTCGCATGCCTGAGGAATGCAGTTTGTTTAGTTCTCCAGCAGATGGTGCCATAGTTCATTTTGTTGGTTCTAGACTCCTTCGAAGCTTTCTATGTAGAGTAACCATTCTTACAAGAACTGTACCATGTAAAGTTGATTATTGTCTTTTCCAGATCTGTGAAGAATTTTGATGGGATTTTGATAGGGATTGCGCTGAATCTATAGATTGCTTTTGGTAGAATTGCCATTTTTACTATGTTGATCCTCCCAAGCCTAGAGCAAGGGAGATCCTTCCATTTTCTGGTGTCCTCATCGATTTCTTTCTTCAAAGACTTAAAGTTCTTGTCAAATAGATCTTTCACTTCCTTGGTTAGAGTTACCGCAAGATATTTTATGCTATTTGTGGCTATCGTGAGAACAATGGCAATGGGTTTTTGATCCTACTGCACGTACTGGCTTTCTGGGAGCCTAGGCAGTTTGGATGCTCACCTTACTAGACCTGGATGGAGGTGGGTGGTCCTTGGACTTCCCACAGGGCAGGGAACCCGGATTACTCTTAGGGATGATGAGGGAGGGGACTTGATGGGGGAGGGGGAGGGAAATGGGAGGTGGTGGCGGGGAGAAGGCAGAAATCTTAATTAAATAAATAAATAAATAAATAAGAAAAAAAGAACTGTACCATGTTTGAATTCACATGACATTTATTTATTTTAATTCTAGAAGACGCTATATGCTAGTGAAGATGAAAAATTAACAGATGAAGAATTTGAATTGCTTGCTAGACCGCTTGTTTTAAATGGCTGTCTAGCTCATAGTGCCAATACCAGTTCAGCTAGTTCCCTGAGCTAGGAGCATCAGTAGCAAGGGCCACAGCTACCAAAAAAGTATGTTAGAGGCGCTGATGCTGATTGGTGTACTGAAAGGCTTGTTTTATTGTCTGTTTTCATATGTTTCTTAGGTAAATAGTAAGAATAGTGGTTTTACATCACCTCACACCAAGTCTCTTTAGCCATTTGCTGGGGGGAAGGGTAGGGAGTGTAGATCAGAGGTTAAAAGGAAGGTTTTTTTTCCTCTATTGTTTTTCTCCTTATTTTTTGAGACAGGGTCTCTCACTGAACCTGGAGCTCACTGATTTGGTTAAACTGGCCACATTCATATGTGCATGAGTGCACAGACTCAAATAGGTATATAAACACTACACACACTTGTGCACGCATGCGCACTTGCGCACACACACACACCAAAATAAAAATTTGCACAATTGATGGTTTAGCTCTTTATGTGTACTCAAAGAATATTTTATTTATACCTTATATGAATCTGGAGAGCTAGTTCAGTGGTAAGAGCAATTGCTGCTCTTATAGAGTATCCAAGTTCTGTTCCCAGCATTGATATGGCAGCTCACAAATGTCTGAAACTCCAGTTTCAGAGGATTTGATGCCCCCCTTCTGACCTTCTTGGGCACTGCACACACCTGGTGTACATATATAAATGAAGACAAAATACTCATACACATAAAATGAAAACAAAATGTTATAAAGAATTAACCTATATCTGTTCATATCAGAAGTGACATAAACAGAATGAAGGAAACAAGCATGTGTTTCCTGGAAATATTCTCTTATTAACTCGGAAATCTCTAAGTTCAATATTTTAAGGAATTTTCTACTAGTTCTAGTGAGCAAACACATTGTCTTGCTATATTTCTGTGCTGACGATAACAATATAATAAAGTAGGGTTGGGGGGACTGCTAGTCCATATATTTTTTATCTTTTTTGTTGAGTCCTGAACAAAATCCTACTTTTAGATTGCCTTAGCTGTGGAAAAGAGTTCCTCTGGGGAAGTAAAGATCAGGGGAACAGGCAGTAGTCCTCATGAACCCTCATAACCTTTAAGGAGAGTGACGATTCCAGGTCTAGTCCTTCTAGCAAGAACCATGGCCATGCAAGCCCTGACTCTTCTCTCAGACAGGTCTGTGTTTTGTCTCAAGTGATAATTCCTGGCACAGGAGTCCGGTGGTGATGGGTGGAGGAGAGGGAATTTCCAGAGCTCGAAGGTATGTTGTTAAATAAATCTATAATAGATTTGATCATCACTGCTATTTATTCAGGTGATACTTGACTCTTTGGGGGTTGAAAATGATACCAGCTTAGCCACTGAGTCAACCGCACACCTTTGCTGCTGCCCTTCCAGAAACTGGAAACTGAAGCTGTTCCAGCTGGTACACAGCAAAAGCTAAAGAATGAATGAGTGTTTCTGCTGAACTGACATATAAAGTTAAAAATAGACCAAAATAACTTATAGCTTTAGTCATTAGACAGAGGCAACTTCTGAAGGCACCGTTGCTTCAAGGAACCCCCAGCGGCCTTCTGAAGCACTGATTGTGTTCTGTTTCTTGACCTGGAGGATGGCCACATGGGGATTTCCAGACTGAAATGACACATCCCAGTGAATCAGTGATACTCGTGGTGCATGCAGTATTCATTACAAAGAAAATGCCTAGCTAGCAGCTTCCATTTTGTGTCATGTTTTGATATCAGAACATATGTGACGAACAATGGCACAGTTTTAGTTTTTGTTTGACTTGGGTTTTGGTGATGAGATCAAAACTGTCCCTGAAGAGATTTCTTTTGGGTTTATTTGCTTGTTTTGGGGTTTTGATAGTGTTGGTGGTTTCTTTGTTTTGTTTTGTTTTTTTTGTTGATTTTTTTCAAGACAGGCTTCTCTGTCACTTTGGGGCCTGTCCTGGTGCTCACTCTGGAGACCAGACTGGCTTTAAACTCACAGAAATCCACCTGGCTCTGACTCATGAGTACTGATATTAAAGACCTGTGCCACCACACAGCCTGGTTTTGTTTTCTATACAAGGTGACTTTTTTTTTTCTAGCTGTGGATTGTGTTGTAGCCTGGCTGCTGGTCTTGAATCTCTGGGTTAACAGCTATCCATCACTAGTTCAGTTAATGTGCTTAGATGCAGGAAAGAGAGTTCATCTTTTTCCGCCAGCCCTCCTGTTACTCAGGCAGCTTGGAACATTCGCATGGTTGGCACATAAGGCCAGCAAGCCCAGGTCTTCTGATCACAACAGCGGAATAACTGACCTCATAAGCTGATTACACAAGTAAACCAGCAGGGGGCGATTCTGCCGTTTTGCTCAGGGATTTTTTTTTCTTTTTATATGTTGGATTTTATTACATTCTGTCATTTTATTTTTTTCTAAAATATTTTTATTAAAAATTTCCGCCTCCTCCCCGCCTCCTTTTCCCTCCCCCTCCCCCGACTCCCCACCCAGCACTCCCTTCCCCCTCCCTCTCCAGTCAGAAGAGCAGTCAGGGTTCGCTGCCCTTTGGGAAGTCCAAGGTCCTCCCACCTCCATCCAGGTCTAGGAAGGTGTTGCTCAGGGATTTTTAAAGAGCATTCTAAAATCAAATCTTTTTGTTCCAAAAGTATAGGTAAAAATTAAACTTTGTTTCAATTGCCTCTTCAAAACTTGATTTCCGCTCCAACAGTTACCAATCTCACCACAGTCAAAGATCCAACTCAGCAGAAGTTTCTACCTAGCTTTCTTCAAGAAACTGACGAAGAAAATGAACTTGCAATCACCCCCAAACTTTGCTGTTACTCAAGCCCTTATGGCATTATTGGTAGAAAAAGGGGCCAAACTGAGACCTAACTATGATAAGTCAGAAGTAGAATAGAAAGGCCGGTTTCCGAGGGTTTGAGCACAGTCTTTGGGTTGACTTAATTCATGTTTTAAGAGGTGTGGTTTTGCATTGTGTATGTGATAAATGACATTTCTTACATTTAGAACACATAAGAATTACGTAGACATTTTTGGTATTTGGGACAGGTCTCACTGTGTGGTTCCAGAAAGGCATCACACCTTCAATCCTCCTACCTGTCCCTCTTCAAAACTGGGATTATACAGACATGCAAAAGAATATTAGAAAAATGAACCAATTAGCGTGCTTATGGATAATGACTTGAATCAACATAAATACTATGGTTCTTTAATAAAATTTAAATAGAGATGGTATTTAAGAAAACATTTTAAAATAACTACTTAAATTACTATTTAACCTTTGTTTCAGTCAAGAACATTTAGCCAAGATTGGGGGACTTTGGGATTCATTAATCTAGTTCCTTGATTAGCTGTTAAGATTGATTTTTAATTATTTATTTATGTATTTATTGCTGAGTATTGGAACCCAGGTCCTTGTGGGTTCTGAGAATGCCGTCCCTCACTGAGCCATAACCCCAGTTATGTCCCTGATAAGATTCTCTCTAAGCAACAGACACTAGATTCTTAATCCTAAGAACCCATTTCTGCCCATTGCATAGGCCAGAAAATTGCCTGCTGAATTGCCAGTTCATTAAGTCCTTAGGGCAAGGACTGCCTATTGATGTATAATAAAATAGGGTGGTGCTTTAACAACAGGTGCATGTGCACTGGTCTACTAGCACATCCATGTGCAGTGATGTACAAGTATATCCTTGTGTGCAACTGTCTAGCTCCTTGAAAGCTGATGTTGTACATCTGTGAGTCCTTCTGTAGGATTCACTACATTTGTGTTTCTATCATAGTTCATCTGTGTACAACTATACCCTTACATCCATGTGTCCTGCTTTGTGAGAGCATGTGTAATACTGAATCTATGTATACTCCTTTACTTGAATTTCTACATGTGCTTCTCTTTCTACATATACTAATACACTTGTGTGGACTCCTGTTCGTGGACATCCATGCGTTCTGATTTACTTAGACACATCAATAACTGAATGTCACTGTGCACTGCTCTACTTCTGCACAAGTACATCTGTGTCCATGTGCAATGCAGTAATAGTATATTTACTCATTGCACTTCTTTTCTAGTGAATATATGTATAGTGCTGTCCCAGTAGATCTATGGGTGTGCAGGAGTGGTACAGCCAAGTTTGCTGATGTGCATGTGCATACAGGGGCACGGCTGAACTAGTCTATAATGGGCACTGATCTACTGCTACAAACAGGTGCATGGCTCATAAAGGCAGGCATGTGCACTACTGTACCCGTACACCCATGTGCTCCATCATTTCAGTACGTGAACATCTGTTTACGCTGCAGTAGGAGGACTTCTGTTTCTACTCAGACACCAATGTGCAGTGCTCTAGTTAGAGACACATGTGCATTGCAATACTATTCCTTTCAAGTACATTGTAGTACTCACATATCCATGTATAGTCCTATCTACTACCTCCATTGTTGAAGATGGGAGCAGCAGGGCTGCTTCCCACTGCCACCCGGCTAGCTTTACCTGAAATAATTACACGGAAACTGTATTCTTTTGAACACTGCCTGGCCCATTAGTTCCAGCCTCTTATTGGCTAGCTCTTACATATTGATCTAACCAATTTCTCATATTTTGTGTAGCACCACGAGCTGGCTTACCAGGAAAGATCTTAACCTGCGTCTGTCTGGAGTGAGAGAATCATGGCGACTCACTGACTCGGCTTCTTTCTCCCAGCATTCTGTTCTGTTTACTCCACTCACCTAAGGGTTGGCCTATCAAATGGGCTAGGCAGTTTCTTTATTAATTAACCAATGAAAGCAACAGATTAATACAAGACCCACCTCCATCATTTCCCCTTTTTCTGTTTAAACAAAAAAGAAAGGCTTTCACTTTAACATAGTAAGATTACATATAGCAAAACAGTTATCAAGCAAAAATTACAGTTACAATATTTATATCTATTTTATCTTTTATCATAACTAAGGAAAACTATAACTATAACTAACCATTCTTCAACTCCATCAAAGACTCCAGAAGGATATAATATTACCTAAGCAAACAAGAGATCCAAAACTCTAGAAATGACAGAGACATCTCACTGCCTGGACAGTCACCCAAAGTTCTCTTGTACCGTTGGGGCATCCGTCTTCGGCCTTCAGGCCCATAGTGTTCAGCAGACATTTTCATGAAGCAGGAAATTTCAAAGACAGTTCAGTCACTATCTGCTGTGTCCTGCAGAATGTCTCGTAGACTCTTTCAGAAATCAGGAACACCGAAAGATCATCTCACCTTTAGGCAAGTGTAGCAGTCCTCTCTCTGAGGATTCTCTGTGTCCAGTTTATGCAATAGTCCAGGCAAGAGCAGTTTTTTGCTCAAATGGCTATCAAACTCCTTAAGGAGCCTCTTTGGTGCCCATCTTCCTCTTGAAGTAGATTGGTGCTGCCAGGAGCAGACGTGTCTCATTATCATGAAAAGCCCTAAGTTATTAAAACATTAAATGCCATATTCTGCAGTCTTTGAAAGATATGAAGAATGCCTATCTAGCTGAAATATATCTATGCACATCTAGAAAATCTAACTAACATGACTAAAAGCTTGACAATTATCGATTATCCATTAACCTATATTTCTTAATTATACATTACATTTTTAAATGAACTACACAATCATAATACCTTAATCAAGATCAGAAATACATATACACACAACAAAATTGACCTTATAATCCATACCAATGTAAATTATTTATATCTATATTATATCCCCCTTTAAATGTAAAAGAACATTTATAAACCATATTTGGGAATATGGGCGCAGTTTTTTTGTCTCCAAACTGCTTCCTGCTGAATGGGGGCGCTGTATTTAGATCTTTCCTGGTGTAACCTGTGTGTCAGGGTCATCTCAGTCAGCAGTTGAATGAAGTAATTTTCTGAAGGTGTTCACAGCAACCTTTCAGGAGGGCGTGGTCTATCATACCATATTGGGATAGACGCAATCCACAGAGTCTTATCCTCTGTGAAAACAAAAGAAGACCCTCTCCAAAGCATCATATCCTTAGGCCCATATTCTGAAATCATAATACCCTTATATCCATTCTGGTTTAGCTTGGCAGCCCATATAATGAAATGTCTCTGTGCAGTTAGCTCCTTTACAGTCAAAAATTTTAAAGAAAACACAATAATACAAAGAATCTAGACTCTCTGTAAATTTTTCATTTTTAAGTGGCTTATTTTATTTATTTTAACTTATAACTATATGTACTCTGTCTCTTTAAAGACTTTATCCTTTTTTTAAGACATTAAGTTTATTGTTTATATTTTTTTTCTCAAGCCTATGTACATTTATCCAACAGTGTCTGAATCAGTTGTATTGTGAATCTGTAATTTTTTTACTATTTAGGAGCATTTATTAAAATGTTAAGTACTTGTTAAAAACTTAAGTTGCACCATGTACAGGTAATACAGTACCGCCTGTGTATTGCCCAGTCTAAACCTTAAGTGAGCTGTTATTATGGTAATTACGGTAGTTCCTGCCTGAGACCAGTACAGTTCAGCGTGCGGAGCTGAGCCGCTCCTGCCTCAGAGCCATTTGGTGCCCCTGAGCCACACACAGTTCCAGGCACACCGCAGTCCACATTGCCATCAAGCAAGCCGTAGCACTTTACTCCAAATGTTCCATTTAAAAGCTCTGTCTCCAGCAGGAGCCAAACAGAGATCACAATGGCGGCATAGCCCAGAAAGCCAGCATTTTAAAACAGCCAGTTTTTTCCTGTTGCTGAGTGTAATTTTGCTATGTTAAAATAAATGCCTTTCTTTTTTGTTTAAACAGAAAAGAAGGGGAAATGATGGAGGAGTTAATTTCATTGGTTAAAGAAACTGCCTAGGCCCATTTAATAGGCCAACCCTTAGGTGGGTGGAGTAAACAGAACAGAATGCTGGGAGAAAGAAGCCGAGTCAGTGAGTCGCCATGATTCTCTCACTCCAGACAGATGCAGGTTAAGATCTTTCCTGGTAAGCCAGCTCATGGTGCTACACAGAATATTAGAAATGGGTTAGATCAATATGTAAGAGCTAGCCAATAAGAGGCTGGAACTAATGGGCCAGGCAGTGTTTGAAAGAATACAGTTTCTGTGAAATTATTTCAGGTAAAGCTAGCCGGGTGGCGGTGGGAAGCAGCCCCACCGCTCATACTTCAACACTCCATGGGGCCTGGAATTTGCCCATATGTCCTGCTATAGTAATATATTCCTATATGCTTCTGCAATAGCACATCTGTGTCTACATGTATAATAGTACATCCATGTGTAAAATGTTAGGAGTATACCCATAATCACTACTCTAATATGAAATTCATGTCTGGTTCTTTACTAGTACATCCACGTGCATTGTTGCACTAGTCCATTCTAGAGTACTGCTATTATTCTGGCACAGTTGTGTGCACTCCTGTACTCAAATGTCAGCAATCACTGCTCTACTATTGCATCTGCATGAAGCGGATTATGAGCAAATCCGTGTGTACTACTCCAGTAGTACATACAGGAGTCCTTCTGTACTCATACAGCCTTGAGCTCTTCTTTGAGTACATCCATGCACATGGCTGCACAGATCATCTTTGTCCAAATCTGTATAACTGCATAATTATGTGCTGCTATGCTATCATATTCATGTGTGGTGCTATACACATACATCCCTGTCAAGTATTGTGATCGTGTATTAGCACATATTGCTTCACTTGCATATTAGTGTACACTGTAGTCCAGCACTTCCTTGTGCACTGCTCTAATGCTATACCCAAGTGCACTGATGTGTCAGAACATCCGTGTGAGAGAGCGTACTACTACATCCATGTACAGTGCTGTATCTCCATGTGCAGTACACTGCGAGGACATCCTTGTTCTCTGCTCTTCATGCATATCCATGTACCAGGTGATACTAGGATGCCAGTGTGCAGTGTTCTGCTTCTGCACTAGCATATCCATGTTTCTAACTGTACGAAGACATCCATGTGCAGCTCTGTGTGTGTATTCAGTAGGCTACTTACTCACACAACGATGCATACTGATGTTCCGGAGCATTAGTGTGGACTGCAGGAGTAGCACGTCGATCTGTGCTGCTGTGTCAGTACATCCATGTGTGTGGCTGTAGCAGTATATCCATGTCTGTGTCTGTAATTGCACATTCCTATATATGGGTGTAATAGTTCATGTATAATGTTGTAGGAGTACATCCGTGTACTCTCTGTTCATGGATATCCATGTGAACTGTTGTACCAGCATGTACATATGCACAGTTATACCAGAAGATCAGATATATTTCTCTATCTGTACTTCTGATTCAAGTGCAGTGCTATAAACAGGTGTTGCTTTCTAGTAAATCTATCCTCACTTCTGTTAGACCTCCATGCAGAGCATTAAAAGTACAACCGTTCTTTCTGCCGTACTGTCGCTTCCATCTGAAACATATGCTTGTCCATCCTGGGACACTGCTTTACTCCTGAAAGTGTGTGCCCTGCTGTTCTAATTTAGATGTGTGTAGAGCTAAACAAGTACATCCATTTACTTTGTTATAAATGCACCTCAGTTTACCTGCAGTAGTACATCAGTTTCTGCACAGATGTCATTGTGCAGTGCTTTAGTACGACACTGGAGTATGCCGCAGTGCTGGTACATTCCCATGCAGCGATGTACCAATAGGCTCTCGTGCGCATCTATCTGGTACTTCCATGTGTACTGATGCTGTTTTTCCAGATTGGCTGAGGCCCTAGGCACAACTGTCTGCATCTTTTTTTTTTTAAATTATCTGTGCCTTCAGGCACAAGGGTCTGTGTTTTTCCTGATTAGTTGAATCCATGAGCACAAGTGTATGTATTTTTCCTGATTATATGAAACCCTGGAATCAGCTCTGTTATTTTCCTGATTGCCTAGACCCTGGGCGCAGGACTGTGCTCTTTTCCTGATGAATTGCACCATAGGGTCCAGATTTCTTGATTTTCCTGATGAGTTAGGTGCAGTGTTGTTACAGGTGTCTGTACTTCCCAGATTACCTATGTCCATTGGCATTGCAGGCTGACCTTTTCCTGGTTACCTAAGCCCCTTGGCAAAGCTGTCTGGTTTTTCCGTTTGTCCGTTTTGTGTTTGCCTCTACCTTGAGTAGGCCCATAAATGCTTATTCCTGATTATCTGCACCTGGCCATGTATGTCTGCACTTAGTCATATTCTCTGCACCCCTAAACACAGATGTCTGCATTTATCCAGATTACATGCACCATGGGCATGGTACTGGAACTTACACAGACTGTGCTGCTGTCAAATGTTCCTGTATGTTTCTTGATTAGTTGGTGCACTAGTCATGGGTATTTGCATCATTAGTTGAATTGTGGTAACAACTGCCTTTTTTGTTTGTTTGTTTGTTTGGATTAGCTGTACCTCTAAAATTAGTATAAACAGTTTTCATGATCAAATGTACATTTACTCTCAGGTGTCTATGCCTTTCTGTATAGATTGCAGCCCTTGGCTCAACTCTCTACAATGCTTTCAGATTAGTTTCACCCCTAGGTGTCCCTGGTTTGCCTAATTAACTGCAACTCAACACACAGGTGCCTTTCCTATCCTTAATTAGCTGTAGCCCTAACCACAGCATATTTGATCTTAACCCTAATCCTACACTTGCCCTAACCTAACCTGTAACCAAAAATTGAACCCTTAACCCTAACTCTAACCTAATGTTAACCTCAAATCCCAAACTCTAAACTTAACACTTTGTCTAATCATAGCCTTAACCCAAATCCAAGCAATAGCTCTAATCTTACACTAAGCAAACAGTAAGTACAATGCTAATTTCAATACTAATTGGAACCCTAGCAGTAATCATAACCCTAGCCCTAGCACTAACCAAAACCCTTACATAAACCTACCTGTAACCCTACCACTAAAAAAAGCTCTATATCTCTTAGATACTTAACTGAAACCATTCTTTGTAACTTGGAATAATGTGCCACCAGAGCTTGCCACCCAGTAACACTGATCAGAGAGGAAGGTCTCAGATGCAAGCTGCAAGCTGGCCATCTAGTAGCTCAGACAGAAGCCTAGCCCAAAACAGGCCTTGATATGCTAATAAACCTCCCCAAGGTAGTGTTGTTATGCTAGTGATCCAGTCTGTGGCAAACTGGGGGTGGGAGGTGGGAGTAGAGAGGAAGGGAGAGGAGGATGGGAACATGGGGGATCAGGATGGTCAAGTTGGGGATGGAATGGAGGGGAGAGTAATGAGAGAGATATCTTGATAGAGGAGGCCAATATGGGGTTAGAGAGGAACGTTGTGCCAGGGAAACTCCCAGTAACTCAAGAGGATCACCCCAGATAAGACTCCTAGTAATAGTGGAGAGGGTGTCTGAACTGACCTTCCCCTGTAATCAGATTGGCAATCACCCTAATTGTCCTCATAGAGCCTTCATTCATGGAAGGAGATGCAGAGAACTGCAATCAAGCACTGGGCCAAGTTCCGGGAGTCCAGTTGAAGAGATGGTAGAGGGATTATGTCTGCAGAGCGTTGGGGGGAATAGGGGGTGTCAAGATTATAAGGGGTAGAGGGATGCCAAGATTATGACGGGGAAACCTACAGAGACAACTGAGCTGACCTTACATTAACTTTACATCAAACTCTAACACTATCCATAATCCTAATCCTGGCTCTACCACGAACATTAAATTTAAACCTAGCCATAATGCTAACCCAAGGACTAACAGTATCTGCAACTGTAAACCTATCCCTAAAGGTAACACTAGGGCAACCTCTAAATCTAACTATAATGTTAGAAATAACACTAATACTGTACCCAGTCCTACCCTAAAATTAACCATACCTGTAAATCTCACACGAAGTTTAGAAATATAACTGAAACTTCCATTCCCTAACAAAAACCCTGACCTAACCATAACCCAATTCCTAATTATAACTCTAACATTAATCTTAGAATAGACATAAAAGTATCTCTAGAACTAACACTAACTCTGGCTGTTACCCTAACTAAACTTAACCTTTTCTTACCATAGAGTAAGCTTAACCCAACTCTTTCTAATCCTAATGCTAACCGTAACCCTAGCCTTAATATACAATTCTAATCAAATCCTAAACCAAATCCTAACCTTAACCCTCCATCTTTTTCAAACACTAAAACTAACTAAAATCCAATTTTTAACACTAAATGTACCCCTGGCTGAAATGCAAAACGAAGCTCTATCAAACCTGAGTCATCCCAAGATATGACCCTAACAATAACCCCAACAGTAAATGGAATAGTCACAAAGCTCAGTAGTAAAGTTAGATCACACCCTAAAGCTAACTCTAACACTACTCTAACATACAATCAACAAAAATGCAGTCCTAAACTTGATATTAACCCTACCTCTAATCTTATCTCTAATGCTAACATTAACCACCACCATTGCCTAAAATTAGTTCTAATCCTACCCATAAACCTTAAACCTAACAATAAACAAAATTTTACACATAACAAAAACATTGTCTCTAACCCTAATATTATCTTAAACATAGCCTTAATTCTAGGCCTATTTCTAAACCTATCTATAATCCATAACACTAGTCATAACCCTAAACCTAACAGTAGACAACCTAAAATAGCATCCCCACTCTAGTTCTTGCCCTATGCTGAATCCGAGCTGAAAGAGTAGCCCTCAATGAAATTGTAACCCTGCCTTAAGCCCCAACTATGTCTAAAACTAACTTTAAGCCAAGTTCTAAGACTAATTATAGCCCTTTGTATAAGAATATACAAAGCTCTGCCTAACACTACCTACAAACCCAACCCTAATCACAATCTAAACCTAAACCTAGGTCTCAAACTAACCTCAGGACTAACAGTAACCCTAATAACAAATGTAGCCAAGCTTTAGTCTTAAGCCTATACCTAACTGCAACATAAACCTTAGAAATAGCAGCAATACTGTCCTTAGCCCTAACCTTAACCCTCCTCTAAGTCTTACATTAATCTTAGACATATACCTAAACTGTTCCTTGCTCTACACAAATCCTGGCCTAAACATGATCATAACTCTAACTCTCACATTAATCTCAGAAATAAACCTAAGACTGTCTCTAGACCCAAGACTAACCTGAGTCATAACACTAACCTGAACTACTCTAATCCTAATACAATGACAGCTCTAATAAGACTCTGACTGAACAATACATCTAACACAAACAATAAAAAATAAATTGGTCTAACTCTAACACTAACTATATGTCTCACACTAAGCTCATCCCTCCTCTGTGTCCTGTGCCTGATGCTGGTACCGACCCTAATCATAATCCTACTCTAAATTTAACCATCACAGCTTTATTTGTAAATTTACAACAAATCCTTATCCTATTCTAACATGCTATTCCTACTTTTAGCCACACCTAAAATCCTAACCATACCGCTATACTAAACCCCAACAGTAATCAAAACCCTAAACCTAGCACTAATTATAATAATAACTTGAACATTGTCCAAACCCATTCCTAACCTTAATCTTAGCACTAAAAAGAAAAACCTCTACATTTAATCCAAGCACTGGCTTCAATTCTAGTCTTACCCCCAAACTAACCCTAAATCTAGCCCTAAATTCTAACCAGAACCACAACACTGTCTAGGCTAACCCAAAACCTAATACTAGCTCCAGCCTTAGACTAATTTGAATGCTAACCCAAAGCCTAGCACTCACCATTAACTTAGAAATAACAACAATACTGTCCCTAAACTTAACCTAAACCCTATCTATCTCTAACTCTGACATTAATCTTAGGTATATGCCTAATACTGCAAATGGCCCTACAAGTACTAACCCAGACCTAAGTATAACCCTAAAACTGCCTTACCTCAAACATTAATCTAAAAAGTATAACTAATAATGTCTCTAGCTCCAACCCTAACTCTGATATAACTCTAAACAGATTCTAGCCAAAACCGTAATTATACATATAGCCAGAACACTAAAACTAATCATAAACAAAAACTAACCGTAAACTTATTTCTAACCCTAACAGTACCCCTTATTCTAGTGCTACACCAAGCTCTATCCCTACTGGATCCCTAAGCTTAACACCAGCTCTGACCCTAGCTGTAAATCAAACCCTAAATTTAACCTTCATGTAGCTCTATTTAAAAGTTTATATCTAAGCGTAAAATTTATACCCTGAGTCTATATCTAAAAGTGATTACATTAGTAGTCATAAAAAAAAAACTAACCCTAGCACTGGACCATAATCATAACTTAAATCTAACCCTAGCTGTCTTAGTTAAGGTTTCTATTGCTGTGAAGAGATATCATGACCATGGCAACTCTTCTAAAGAAAACATTTATTTGGGGTGGCTTGCTTACAGTGTCAGAAGTTCAGTCCATATCATCATGATGGGGAACATAATGGTATGCAGGCAGATGCAGTGCCCCACAATGACTTCCTTCAACAAAACTATAATCACTTGAACAAAGCCACATGTCCTAATATGCCACACTTTAAAAGATTATGGAGACCAATTACATTAAACTACCACACTATTCTAAACAAAATCCTAACTATGACATTAAACAAAAATCTATACCTATTCTAAACATTGACTCTGATAATGGCTTTAAAGATAAATCTAACCCTACTTAACCCCTAATTCTAACCTTAACCCTATATATACTTGTAAGTCTAGTAATAGACTTAAATTTAATAGCACTCAAGTCAGGTCTAACACTAATTTTAAACCTATACATAAATATTTTCCCAAATTATATCTTTCACACTAAATTAAGTCTAGCTTAAACACTAGCTGTATATGTATCCCTGATCCTAAACAAAACTGTAACCTTACCTCAAGTCTGTACCTAAAACTAACTCTTCGATAACTTCTACCCTAGCTCCAACTATTCCTCCTACACTAATTTTACACCTGCCCTAAGCATAACATTAAGTACATTCTAATACTCATCTTAACTCTAAAACTAACAAAAAAATGTAGCCTTAATTCTATCCCTAGCCCTAACTCATATCCAACAATAGCCATAAAACTAAACTTAAAATTAGCTCTAAGCCTAGACCTAATTTGAATACTAGCCTTAAACCTAACTCTAACCCTCCACTTAAAACACTAGCCCTAAGTAAATTCCAAGAATTAAGTGAAATTGTAATGCTACTTTGACCCTGGACCCTAAATATAACCTTACATGTAAAACTAACCCCAGGATCAATGCTAACACAACAAATATAGCCCTACCTTAACACTAAGCCTCCTCTAACTCTTAGGCTAACCTTAGAAATAACAGCACCAATGCTATTTTCAAGCCCTAAATCAAACTTTTAACCTGCCTCTAACCTAATCAAACCACTAAATCAAGCATTAGCCATAACATTGCATAAACAAAGACCTAAACCTATGACTAACTTTATCCCTCAAACTTAACAAAGCTTTACACCTAACCCAAATACTGCCTCTAACCCTTAACCCTAAGACTAACCCTAATCTAGTTCTAATTCTAATACTAGCCTAGACCTGCCATCTAACCTAGCCAGATTCTAAACCTGACACTGTTTTTAACACAAGCCCAACATTATCTCCAACCCAAGTTGTAGCCCTATCCCTAACCACAAACCTAAAACTAGTTCTATCCTAGTCATAAGTTCTATCCTAGCACTTACCTGAGCCTTCAAAAAACTAAACTCTTGTTCTAAGCCTATCCTTAGCCCTAAATAGAACTGTAGCACTACCTCAAGCAAAATACCTAAAAATAGGTTTTAAACTAACCTTAATTCTTAACCTAACAATATTTGTAGCTTTTAAAGAACTTCATAGCAAGCCCTAAACTATCCCTAATGATAACCCTAACAATGGCTCTCCTAACAATGTGAACCATAAACCTAAACTTAGCTCTAACCTAATCACAGGACAAACACTAAACCTAATGACAATGTAACATTGATCTTAATTTTAAGCCTACTTTCAACTCTATCATTAATCTTAGAAATATAACTGAAACAGTCTCTTTATTTATTTATTACAATAAAAAATTTGTGAGCAGGCAGGAGGAGGCCCCTGGCACTAAGTGACGGTTTTCCATGGTAGGTTGACTGCCTCCCAGAATCAGCTGGCTGACAGTGCATGAGTGCACTTGGGTGAGCAGGAGTGTTGAGCCTAAATACTATTTCAGACTCTCCTATGAGGTTCCCTAGGAGAGGACTGCTGGGTGTGGAGTCGATGGGAAGGTGACAGGCCAGTCATATGTATCTGGGCTGGCAAGAATCACAGTTCCTCTAAAACAGAATTAAAGCAAAACCTAAGCATGTGCCATCCCCAAGCATTGAATGCGGATCCAGAACCCTTCTGGGTCAGAGTCTTTCTGTTCTGTGCAAGAGCTCCTGCCTCTGCTACCTTTCCTGCCCCCAGCTCAGGCACAGCTGCTGCTCTGACATTTGCTCAGCAGCTACAGATGGGGCAAAGAGCAGCTCAAACCTGGAATCCCTGTGGCCAGTGAACTAGATACAGGTCCAGGTAGTCCAGCTTCAGATATGTGAGGGGTTTCTGAAAGGCTTTCTTCACCAGGCTTTTCTAGAAGAAGGTGGGCCACAGCTGCAGAGTGTGACATGAGGACGTTAGGACGGGGTAAAGAAAGGGCCACTCCACAGTCACCCTCCCTCCTTTGAGATTTGCTGTTGATCTAACCCCAAGGCAAACCATTGGTTTATAATGAAGTTAGTTAAGAAAGGGCAACACAGTAGGTCAGTAAGTCAAAGTCATGCCTGTGTGTTCTTCCATGTGCTTAGTATTCTGTTTCCTAAATCATTTAGTGAAGGCACAAGTCATAAACAATCCCACACCAGTTTGGAATTGTGATTAATAGGGTGGTATTTATTTAAAGGGGAATAAACTTACAGATCACCGTCCCAGACAACAGCCCTCTGCGCAATTAGGAAGAAGTCTAGTCGACGGAACTGGAGCAGGAAGTAAAAAGAAGGAGGAGGGGAGTAGCCACTTTTTTAAAGGGAAAGAGACCACGCCCCAATGGGCTGGTATCTCAGCAGCTATTGGCTGGAGGACCGGAAGGACCTCCCGCAACAATTTAGCACACTTGACCTCTGGTTAGATATGTTTACTCCTTTCCTTTGCTGCCAGCTCCGAGGGAGCAGGCATTGTGACGAACCCTTACATTTTAGACATCCTGATGCTACTGAGAACAGTTGTCCTTATTGTACTCCCACAGCCCGAAGCCTGTCGGGCTCAATTTATCTAGATATGGCCACTCCCCACAGTGGGTCTGTGTATTGCACCAGATACAGTTTCCAGATACCTGGAACTAGACTGTTTTAGTGAGTTATGTCCAACACAAAGCCTATGACCCCTCACACACCAAGTCCCTTCTTTTTAATAATATTTTACAGTTCACTTTTTTACTGAACTGAAATAAGGAGATTCCTGTTTAATAATAAATAATGCTCCTACCATTTCCAAAATACCCAGCATCAATGGCTGCCTTTACAGCTTCTTTGACTTTGCCTGGGCAAGACTGAAAAGCAAGAGAAGGGACCATCAGATGTCCTCTTACAGGCTTCATATGGACCAGATTCTCAAAACCACAGCCTTACTGGGGTTCTATTTCCAAATGGACACTGGGGAGAAAAAAAAACATATGCTGGAAAACTTTTCAAAGAAAAGGTGATTAATGAAAAAGTAATTATTTTTTGTTTTATTAACTTCTTTAAGTCAGTTTATGAAGTGATGGCTTTCACCATGGCATCTTAATACACATGACATTGTAATGATTATCATCCCATGTCCCATTCTAGTAATAAATTATTATTTTTTCCCTTTTAAAAGCTGATTTGGAAGGGTCTCTAATTTCTGGGAGTGGCAGATGGCTCCAAGATTGTAATTCCCTGAACTCTGAAGTGACAAAGAGGAATTTTCAGACCCCAGACAGTTATAAGCACCTTGAACATGATCACTACAGGCTAAATCTAAACTCTGCCGTGTAATAATATGAGGCTGAACAGATTTCTCAATTTCTCTAAACCTTGACTGACAAATAAGAGCATTACGATTTGTGCTTTCTGTTGTGTAAAAACTGTATCACAGAGTTTCCTGCCCTTTCACTGAGGCTACCAACCCAGAGTAGTGAGGGCCTGACTAGAGGGCAGGCCTCAAGGTCCCCGCCAGGGAAAGCGGGCCCCCGCTGCTGGGGCTGCAGTCTCTGCTGTGATCTCCTGGACCTGCTCTGCCTGCGCCCTACTTCCCTTTGTCCCTGGCTCATTGGGGCATCCAGGAGTTCCTGTGTAGGTGCCGAGAAGTTTCATCGGGCGGGTGAGTGTGTGCTATCCTGGGGCAGACGGTCCCGGTAGAGAGCACAAACGCCCCTCCCCCAGCTCCTGCTGCAAAGCTTTCTCTCCTACACACCCGCCCCCACCCCCACCCCCAAGCCTGCCTTGTCTGCAAGGTCCTTTACTGTGGAACAGTTTCCTGCCCTTTCACTGAGGCTACCAACCTAGAGTAGTGAGGGCCTGACTAGAGGGCAGGCCTCAAGGTCCCCGCCAGGGAAAGCGGGCCCCTGCTGCTGGGGCTGCAGTCTCTGCTGTGATCTCCTGGACCTGCTCTGCCTGCGCCCTACTTCCCTTTGTCCCTGGCTCATTGGGGCATCCAGGAGTTCCTGTGTAGGTGCCGAGAAGTTTCATCGGGACGGGTGAGTGTGTGCTATCCTGGGGCAGACGGTCCGGTAGAGAGCACAAACGCCCCTCCCCCAGCTCCTGCTGCAAAGCTTTCTCTCCTACACACCCGCCCCCACCCCCACCCCCAAGCCTGCCTTGTCTGCAAGGTCCTTAGCTGTGGAACAGTTTCCTGCCCTTTCACTAAGGCTACCAGCCCAGACCAGTGAGTGCCTGACTAGAGGGCAGGCCTCAAGGTCCCCGCCAGGGGAAGCAGGCCCCTGCTGCTGGGGTTGCAGTCTCTGCTTGTGATCTCCTGGACCTGCTCTCCCTGCCCCCTATTTCCCTTGGTCCCTGGCTCATTGGGGCCACCAGGAATCCCTGCATAGGTGCTGAGAAGTCCCATCTGGATGGGTGAGTGTGTGCTATCCTGGGGCGCACTGTCCCGGTAGAGAGCACAAACGCCCCCCCCCCCCAGCTCCTGCTGCAAGGCTTTCTTTCCTACACACCCGCCCCCCACCCCCACCCCCAAGCCTGCCTTGTCTGCAAGGTCCTTTACTGTGGAACAGTTTCCTGCCCTTTCACTGAGGCTACCAACCCAGAGTAGTGAGGGCCTGACTAGAGGGCAGGCCTCAAGGTCCCCGCCAGGGAAAGCGGGCCCCCGCTGCTGGGGCTGCAGTCTCTGCTGTGATCTCCTGGACCTGCTCTGCCTGCGCCCTACTTCCCTTTGTCCCTGGCTCATTGGGGCATCCAGGAGTTCCTGTGTAGGTGCCGAGAAGTTTCATCGGGACGGGTGAGTGTGTGCTATCCTGGGGCAGACGGTCCCGGTAGAGAGCACAAACACCCCTCCCCCAGCTCCTGCTGCAAGCCTTTCTCTCCTACACACCCGCCCCCACCCCCACCCCCAAGCCTGCCTTGTCTGCAAGGTCCTTAGCTGTGGAACAGTTTCCTGCCCTTTCACTGAGGCTACCAGCCCAGACCAGTGAGTGCCTGACTAGAGGGCAGGCCTCAAGGTCCCCGCCAGGGAAAGCGGGCCCCTGCTGCTGGGGCTGCAGTCTCTGCTGTGATCTCCTGGACCTGCTCTGCCTGCGCCCTACTTCCCTTAGTCCCTGGCTCATTGGGGCATCCAGGAGTTCCTGTGTAGGTGCCAGAAGTTTCATCGGGACGGGTGAGTGTGTACTATCCTGGGGCGGACGGTCCCGGTAGAGAGCACAAACGCCCCTACACTAAGGATACCCAACCAGAGCAGTGAGTGCCTGCCTAGCGGGCAGGCCTCAGCAACCCCCGAAAGGGAGCGCAGGCACCTCCAGCTTGTACTGCAGTGTCGCCTGTGTTCTACTTGACCCCGCCCGACCCCTTGCATTCGGCCTTCTTTACGCGGGTCATTGGAATACCACGCATCCATGTTTTGGTGTTGAGGAGTTCACCTGGAAGGGAACGGTTCCTGCCCCTACACTGAGGAGATACACCTAGAGAGTTAGTCACAGCAAAGACTGGTCCAAGACATCAGGCCTCTCCTGGCTCCATTTGAAGGAAAAGATGGGCAGGCGCCAATGCAAGAATTCCCCCAACAACTTGAAAGGCAACGTGACATCACCAGGATCCAGGAATCCCGAAATGAGAAGTGTACACCCTAATCCAGAAGAATTAGAAGAATTCGACTCAAAAGTGAATTTTATGAAAATAATAGAGGACCTTAAACAGGAGGTGAAAAACTGCCACAACCAATTAGAGATTACAAACAAAAAGGTAGAGGAAATGAATAAATCTCTCAAAGATACCCAAGAAAACCAAGAGAAACAAGAAAAAGTAATCAAACAGGTAAGGGAAACGGTTCAAGACTTGAAGAATGAAGTGGAAGTAATAAAGAAAACACAAACCGAGGGAAGGATGGAGATGGAAAATTTGAATAAACGAACAGGAACTACAGAGACAAGTACCACCAACAGATTACAAGAGATAGAAGAAAGAATCTCAGACACTGAAGATACCATAGAGAAAATAAACACTCTCATCAAAGAAAACAGCATAACCAACAAATTCTCATCACAAAACATTCAGGAAATCTGGGACACAATAAAAAGACCAAACCTAAGAATAATAGGGATAGAAGAAGGAGAAGATCTACAGCTCAATGGTCCAGAAAATATATTTAATAAAATTATAGAAGAAAACTTTCCCAACCTTAAGAAAGATATTCCTTTGAAGGTCCAAGAAGCATACAGAACACCAAATCGACTGGATCAAAAAAAAACATCTCCTCGTCATATAATAATCAAAACACAAAACATACAGAATAAAGAAAGAATATTAAGAGCTGCAAAGGAAAAAGGTCAAGTTACCTATAAAGGTAAACCTATCAGACTTACACCTGATTTCTCTATGGAAACCATGAAAGCCAGAAGGTCCTGGATAGATATACTGCAGAAACTACGAGACCATGGATGCAAGCCCAGACTTCTATACCCAGCCAAGCTTTCGTTCACTATAAATGGAGAAAACAAAATTTTCCAGGATAAAAACAAATTTAAACAATACGTAGCCACAAATCCAGCCCTTCAGAAAGTAATTGAAGGAAAATCACAAACCAA
Organism: Chionomys nivalis; assembly: GCF_950005125.1. Classification (NCBI taxonomy): domain Eukaryota; kingdom Metazoa; phylum Chordata; class Mammalia; order Rodentia; family Cricetidae; genus Chionomys; species Chionomys nivalis. The sequence continues at coordinate 83,201,626 of NC_080086.1, forward strand.
GGAGTCCAACAATGCCCACAATAACTCAGACATCTAATGACCCTTCACCAGCACAACTTGAAGAAGGGAAACACACAAACTCTACTACCAAAGGAAAGAAGGAAAGAAAGGAAAAATGACTGGAGTTAACAACCACTGGTCATTAATATCACTTAATATCAATGGACTCAACTCACCTATAAAGAGGCACAGGCTAAGAGATTGGATACGAAAACAGGATCCAACATTCTGCTGCTTACAAGAAACACACCTCAACCACAAAGACAGACATCTACTCAGAGTAAAGGGCTGGGAAAAGGTTTATCAAGCAAACGGACCTAAGAAACAAGCAGGTGTGGCCATACTAATTTCTAAGAAAGTTGACTTCAAACTAAAATCAATCAAAAGAGATGGAGATGGACATTTTTTACTCATAACAGGAACAATTCACCAGGATGAAGTCTCAATCCTGAATATCTATGCCCCTAATATAAAAGCACCCACTTATGTAAAAGAAACGTTACTAAAACTCAAGGCAGTCATCAAACCACACACACTAATAGTAGGAGATTTCAACACTCCTCTCTCACCAATGGACAGGTCAATCAGACAGAAACCTAACAGAGAAATAAGAGGATTAAGGGAGGTAATGAATCCAATGGACTTAACAGACATCTATAGAACATTCCACCCAAATAAGAAAGAATATACCTTCTTCTCTGCAGCTCATGGAACCTTCTCGAAAATAGACCACATACTCGGTAACAAAGCAAACTTACACAGTTACAAAAAAATATCGGTAACCACCTGTGTCTTATCAGATCACCATGGATTAAAGTTAGAATTCAACAACAATGCTATCCCCAGAAAGCCTATGAACTCATGGAAATTGGACAGTCAACTACTGAACCACACCTGGATCAAGGAAGAAATAAAGAAAGAAATTAAAGTCTTTCTTGAATTCAATGAAAACGAAGACTCATCATACTCAAACCTATGGGACACTATGAAAGCAGTGCTAAGAGGAAAGTTCATAGCATTAAGTGCCCACATAAAGAAAACGGAGAAAGCACACATTGGAGACCTAATAGCCCACCTTAAAGCTTTAGAAAGAAAAGAAGCAGACTCACCTAGGAGAAGTAGAAGACTGGAAATAATCAAATTGAGGGCTGAAATCAACAAAATAGAAACACAGAAAACAATCCAAAGAATCAATGAAACAAAAAGCTGGTTCTTGGAGAAAATCAATAAGATTGATAAACCCCTATCCAAACTAATCAAACGGCGGAGAGAGAATACGCAAATTAACAAAATCAGAAACGAAAAGGGAGACATAACCACAGACACAGACGAAATTCAGAGAATCATTAGATCTTACTACAAAAACCTGTATGCCACAAAATTGGAAAATGTAAAAGAAATGGACACTTTTTTAGATAAGTACCATATACCAAAGTTAAACCAGGACCAGGTGAACAATCTAAATAGACCCGTTAGTCGCGAAGAATTAGAAGTTGTTATAAAAAACCTTCCCACCAAAAAAAGCCCAGGTCCAGACGGCTTTAATGCAGAATTCTACCAGAACTTCCAAGAAGACCTAATACCTATACTCCTTAATGTATTTCACAATATTGAAACAGAGAAGTCATTGCCAAATTCCTTTTATGAAGCTGAAGTTACTCTGATACCAAAACCACACAAAGACACAACCAAGAAAGAGAACTACAGGCCAATCTCACTCATGAACATCGACGCAAAAATACTCAATAAAATACTGGCAAACCGAATCCAAGAACACATTAGAAAAATTATCCATTATGATCAAGTAGGCTTCATCCCAGAGATGCAGGGCTGGTTCAACATACGAAAATCTATCAATGTAATCCATCATATAAATAATCTGAAAGAAAAAAACCATATGATCATTTCATTAGATGCGGAAAAAGCATTTGACAAAATTCAACATCCCTTTATGATAAAGGTCTTAGAGAGATTAGGAATACAAGGGTCGTTCCTAAATATAATAAAAGCTATTTATAGCAAGCCGTCAGCTAACATCAAATTAAATGGAGAGAAACTCAAAGCTATTCCACTAAAATCAGGAACACGACAAGGTTGTCCACTCTCTCCATACCTCTTTAATATAGTGCTTGAAATTCTAGCAATAGCAATAAGACAACATAAGGGGATCAAAGGGATTCAAATCGGAAAGGAAGAAGTTAAACTTTCATTATTTGCAGACGATATGATAGTGTACATAAGCGACCCCAAAAACTCCAGCAAAGAACTCCTTCAGCTGATAAACACCTTTAGTAGCGTTGCAGGATACAAGATCAATTCCAAAAAATCAGTTGCCCTCCTATACACAAAGGATAAGGAAGCAGAGATGGAAATCAGAGAAGCATCACCCTTCACGATAGCCACAAATAGCATAAAATATCTTGGGGTAACCCTAACCAAGGAAGTAAAGGATCTATTTGACAAGAACTTTAAGTCAATGAAGAAAGAAATTGAGGAGGATACCAGAAAATGGAAGGATCTCCCTTGCTCTTGGATAGGGAGGATCAACATAGTAAAAATGGCAATTCTACCAAGGGCAATTTATAGATTCAATGCAATCCCCATTAAAATCCCATCAAAATTCTTCACAGATCTTGAGAGGACAATAATCAACTTTATATGGAGAAACAAAAAACCCAGGATAGCCAAAACAATCTTATATAATAAAGGATCGTCTGGAGGCATTACCATCCCTGACCTCAAACTCTATTACAGAGCCTCAGTATTGAAAACAGCTTGGTATTGGCATAAAAACAGAGAAGTCGATCAATGGAACCGAGTAGAAGACCCTGATTTTAACCCACAAACTTATGAACACCTAATTTTTGATAAAGGAGCTAAAAGTATTCAATGGAAAAAAGAGAGCATCTTCAACAAATGGTGCTGGCAGAACTGGTTGTCAACGTGTAGAAGAATGAAAATAGATCCATATCTATCACCATGCACAAAACTCAAGTCCAAATGGATTAAAGACCTCAATATTAGTCTGAACACACTGAACCTGATAGAAGAAAAAGTTGGAAGTACTCTACAACATATGGGTACAGGAGATCACTTCCTACGTTTATCCCCAGCAGCACAGACATTAAGGGCAACATTGAATAAATGGGACCTCCTGAAACTGAGTAGCTTCTGTAAAGCAAAGGACACTGTCACTAAGACAAAAAGGCAACCCACTGACTGGGAGAAGATCTTCACCAACCCTGCAACAGACAAAGGTCTGATCACCAAAATATATAAAGAACTCAAGAAACTAAACTTTAAAATGCTAATGAACCCAATAAAAAAATGGGGCACTGATCTGAACAGAGAATTCTCAACAGAAGAAATTCAAATGGCCAAAAGACACCTAAGGTCATGCTCAACCTCCTTAGCGATAAGGGAAATGCAAATTAAAACAACTTTGAGATACCATCTTACACCTGTCAGAATGGCTAAAATCAAAAACACCAATGATAGCCTTTGCTGGAGAGGTTGTGGAGAAAGAGGCACACTCATTCATTGCTGGTGGGAATGCAAACTTGTGCAACCACTTTGGAAATCAGTGTGGCGATTTCTCAGGAAATTAGGGATCAACCTACCCCAAGATCCAGTAATACCACTATTGGGAATATACCCAAGAGATGCCACATCAAATGACAAAAGTATCTGTTCAACTATGTTCATAGCAGCATTGTTTGTAATAGCCAAAACCTGGAAACAACCTAGATGCCCTTCAATGGAGGAATGGATGAAGAAAGTGTGGAATATATACATATTAGAGTACTACTCAGCAGTAAAAAACAATGACTTCTCGAATTTTGCGTGCAAATGGATGGAAATAGAAAACACTATCCTGAGTGAGGTATCCCAGACCCAAAAAGAGGAACATGGGATGTACTCACTCATAATCGGTTTCTAGCCATAAGTAAAAGACATTAAGCATATAATGTGCGATCCTATAGAAGTTAAATAAGAAAGTGAACCCAAAGAAAATCATATAGTCATCCGCATGGAGAGGGGGAAGTAGACAAGATTGCAGGGCAAAAAATGGGAACTTGCGGGTGAGGTGGCATGGGGCAAAGGGGAAATGGGATGAGAAATATGAGAAGGGGAGGATGGGAGGAGCTCGGGGGATTGGGATGGTTGGGATATAGGAAGGATGGATACGGGAGCAGCGAAGTATATATCCTATCTAAGGGAGCCATCTTAGGGTTGGCAAGAGACTTGACTCTAGAGGGGTTCGCAGGTGTCCAGGAATATGTCCCCAGCTGGTACCTTGGGCAACTAAGGAGAGGGAACCTGAAATGACCCTATCCTATACTGATGAATATCTTGCATATCACCTTAGAACCTTCATCTGGCGATGGATCAAGGTAGAGACAGAGTCTCAATTTGGAGCAACGGTCTGAGCTCTTAAGGTCCAAATGAGGAGCAGAAGGAGGGAGAACAAGAGCAAAAAATCAGGACCACGAGGGATGCACCCACCCACTGTGACAGTGGAACTGATTTATTAGGAGCCCACCAAGGCCAGCTGGTCTGGGACTGAATAAGCATGGGTTGATTCCGGACTCTCTGAGCATGGCGGTCAACGAAGACTGATGAGAAGCCAAGGACAATGGCACTAGGTTTCAATCCTAATACATGAACTGGCTTTGTGGGAGCTTAGCCTGTTTAGAAACTCACCTTCCTGGACGTAGATAGAAGACCTTCGTCTTCCCGCAGGGCAGAGAATTTGGACTGCTCTTCAGTATCGAGAGGGAGGGGGAATGGTGTGGGGGGAGGAGAAGAGGAGTGGGGATAGGGGGAGGGGAGTGGGGGGAGGGGGCAATATTTGGGAGGAGGGGAGGGAAATGGGAAACGGGGAGCAGGTGGAAATTTTAATTAAAAAAGAATAAAAAATAAAAAAAAAAAAAAAACTGTATCACACCATCTGACAGTAAGATTCAGGAGGTGCAGGTCACTGGATAATCACTGTTTCATAAAGAGAAAGAGCAGAAAGCCTTGTAAATGGACGTTCTTTTTCACGGATGTAAAAGAAAAAGAAGAAGCTAGAACAAGGGAAAAGGCCATTTAAAATATCACCATCTGACCTCACCTAGTACCCAGAGAGTAGCTTGGGAAAATAAAAACTTGCAAGTCATCTCTCAGCAGAGTATAGTGGCACCCAAGGGGGGCAGAGGCGGGACAAGCATGAATCTGAGACCTGCCTATGTGTGGCAGGTCTCACACACACACACACGTGATGTGTGTTGGTTCATGGCTATGAATGATATCAGCATGTGGAAGGCAGGAAGACTGGGAGTTCAAACCAGTCTCAGCCACACCGTGACTTGGAAACCAGTCTGAGACCCTGTCTCAAAACAACAGAAGAACCTCAGACAAATAAAAAAGCATTCCAACCCTCGCAAAACCTAGAAATTCTTTCTATAATTGTTAAACATCAAGATGATCATACAATAGAGATCAACAGCTATACCATCTTGGGGCCAAGGAATTTCTGCCACCCTTTCAGAGGCACTGGGGTCCAGGCTTAAACCCCACCCTCCTGCATGCATACTAATGAGTACATTGGCCTTTCTTCATCCTGAAAATGACTCCTATGTAGTCTCTATGTCTCTGTGGGAATTCTGAAAGTTCACCTCGGCTGATTCTTCCGAGTGAGTAGATTCCCTGGAGATCCACAAGTGATCATTCACTGTTTTGATGGATGTGAAATTGTGATTTGAAACAAATCTATTCTGGTAAGATTTCAACCCAGTGTTAAAGGAAAAAGAGAGCCTAGTGAGTATAAAAAGGAAAAGAGAAACAAGAAGCAGTCTGGAGATGAACTGTGAGGGTCAGAAGAACAGAAGGGTTTTAGAACCAGCTCCTGACAAGCACGGTCGCTTCGCCTGAAATCTTAGCACTGGAGAGGCTGAGGCAGAAGTACCCAAAACCAAAGACAGCTCCTGGGAACAAGCTGCCTAATGCCATGTTGTGGCTGAGAGAAAAGGCAAAGAAGGCAGAAATTAGATGAAACAATGTCAGGCTTGTCCCAAGAGAGGTTGGGAAATCTGCTTCACTGGACACTAGAATGGATCTCAGGACGTTTGTCCAGGAGAGATTAACATAGCCAGGCAGAACCCAGAACCGGTGCCGACAGCCCAGGCTCTCTGCGGTACCGGTGCTCGTCCTTTACTATATGACAGAACCATGGAGAGTCTTGGTAAAGGGCAGATGGCAGTTCAGTAGCCTGGGCTGGGGTCTGAGACTCTGCCTTTCACACAGGTTCCCAGGCCAGATGCTGCAGATGGAGTCCCATGGGCAGCAAGGTGAGCTGGGTCATTTGGGGATTCTTATTCCCTCTTTGAATCACTCAACCAGAAACAAAGTAACAGCAAAGACAGACCATGCAGGAAGTTGCTGAGTCCCAAAGAAAAACTAGTTAAGAGAGTAATTACCCAAAAACCATTTTGTGTTTAACATACAACATCAACTCGATACTTGCTACAGGAACTATCATCATTTCTACAAAATCCACCCTCATAGCTTTGAAGCCTGGAGCATCTCTGAGAAAAGAAAGCCACTTGGGTTCTGGCTCTGGAGTTTAAAACCCTGGGCAGATGCTGTGCAAAGAAGAAGAAATGCCAAAGTGGCTCTTGAGGAGAGGGTGTGGCCCAAGATTGCCCACTCACCTGCCAGGTACCCCAGGTCCACGATGGGCATCTTGGCTTTGGTACTGAGGTTCACAAAGGTGGCCATGGCTGCCGCACAAATGGTTCTTCCTGAGCAGATACAGACCTGTGACCTGGTTAAGGAAGCAAACAGTGGTTTTATGTCCTAGACCAGGATGCCAGCTCTTACAGCGTGGGCAAGCAGCCAAAAGCTAGGGTCTGGCACTACAACAGAAACTTTATTTTGGTCTTTTGTCAGATTGAGTAACGTGAATGAAGATTAAACACTATCGAATGCATGGATTAGGTTTTTGAGTGCCACCTACAAGTTTGTAAACCAAAATAACACAAGATGGGAGCTCTTTTCCAGGATGAACTGATTAGACTATTTGGGAAGGGACAGTGTCACAGGAGGAGGAATGCTGTAGGGAGCTGTGTGGGAACTGAGAACGCAAGCTTCCAAAGGCCAAATGGTGATACCTACTCAAATTATTTTGAAATCAACTATCTTGGGACATAGGGATCAATAAAAAAGGGCTGTCTGTCTGAGATCAAACGGACAGTTGGACAGATATCTTTGCAGAAAGACTTTTTATGTAAGGCTATGGTAACCTTCATCCTAGTCTATGATTCCAGGAGTACCCATAATTTAATTTGCACTCATCTACTTGCTCTAAGATTTTGGTAAAGATTCTCACAGAGCAAGAAATTGTCTGCTAACCATTTGGCCAGGACTGTTTAGTACTAAAATTATATTAATACCTACTTTAAAATTTTTTTGGTTATTACAAGATGTGTACTCAATAAAGGATGAAAAATAAAGGTGGTATAAGTATGAGACTATGGATCACTTCATATGTTCATACATATGAGTTTTTTAAACTGATGAAAATCAGCTACTAAACAAAATTGTGACAATGATCCTGATGGAAGTGGTGGTGATAATGGTGCTGATGATAATGATGATAATAATGGTTATGATGATGGATTTTGCCTCCATTCAGGATCTAGAAATAAGAGACTTTGTTCTTGTTAATTCTGAGAACTTTAAACAAAAATGGGCATAAAGATTTTAACAAAATTTTGTAACTCTATTATTTTATCTTTGGGATTGGTAGAATATACTTCATTTACACCCCCCCAAAAAAGGAAAATGGAGAGACAGGTACAGATTTAAGCAAGGTGACCCCATTCTTATCAGTGATGGAGAAAGAGCATGGGCAGTCTGTCTGCCAGGAATGATCTCCCATCTCACAAAGCATGAATAAGCACTATTTATGCCTTCCACCCTCTTCTATTTTTACCCAACCAGAGCAAAGCCTTTTTTTCCCCTAGCCTTCAGTACAATACCACATTATTTGATCCTATCTGTTGCAGGAGGAAGTTTCTCTGATGATGGATGAGCAAGGAACTGATCAAGGAGTATAGCAGAATGTCATTAGGAGTCATTTTATTGTTCCTTGCAGGACAGTAGTATTTGGTTTTTCTCTGTCTAATCTCAGGTTCTTGGTAAGCCAAGCAGTGTTGGCTATAGGCTCCATCCCATAGAGTGGGCCTTAAATCAGATCAGATCTTGATTGACTACCGCCAAAAACTTTGTGTCATTACTGCACCAGTGCATCTTGCTGGAAGATCGCCATTGTAGATCAAAGGGTTCGTACCTGGGTTGGTTTTACCTTTTTCTTTGGTAGTGTGCACAGTATCTCCTAGTACCGTGAACTTTAGTCCATAAAGGTGAAGACTCTAGGTAGGCACACCAGCTCAGCTTCTCTGTGTTCAATGAGTTGTGTTGGAGCTGCCTTCAGTAATGGGGCATTACAAAAACATGCAGAGAACCACTTGCCCAGCTCCAACCATGACACCTGAACCAGTAAATGACATATTCACAAAAGTACAAGGTATAACCCGAAAATTTACTGAAGTAGACTCAGAACATGTGGGCTCATGGGTATATTAAAACCATGTCAAGAAAACCAAGACACAGCCTGCCAGGTTGCTCAGAGGGTAAGGGTGTTTGCTGCCCAACCCGAGTTCAGTCCCTGGACCCCACATGGTGGAAGAGAGAAGCGATTCCTGCAAGCTGTCCTCTGGCTTCCACAGACACTCATGGTAGGACACACGTGAACCAACACACATGCACAGAGAGACGCACACAAAATAAATGTGGAAAAAGACGCACACAAGACCAACAGAGCATGTAACACCTTTCCTGAACTCTGTAAAAAGGACGCTAACCCTGTGGTGGCGATGGTCTCACTGATATGCCATCTGATAAACTGGCATGTGACAAGGAACCATCAGTCAGAGGACTCCCAGCTGTCCCCAGGGCTTCAGCCAGTGGAATCCCTTGACCTGGCCTACTCCAACTGCTTCCGGCCCATCCACCTATCTATCCATCTTTCTACCTATCCCTTTACTTTTAATGAATGCCCATGTCATCTGTCATCTGGGGCTGGCTCTTGGTGCCTCCAGAACCGAGCCCTTAACATCCTTCCTGCCCATCTGAATTGATGCCTATACATTATTAACTCTTGGCCTTTTGATCTAATTGAGGTCTCAAAAACTCTGAAGTCTATAAGGTCACTCTGCAACCCATATATATATACAGATGTGTGTGTGTGTGTGTGCATCTATGAACTATAAAGTGTGAACTGAGGGCTAGTACTAGTATAAAGACTGGAATAGAACCTGTGGTTGCCAATCAACAGGATGGAGCCAGGGTAAAGGCGCCAGCTGCCAGCTGCCAGGTTGAGCACCTAACTCCATGAACCACGTGGTGAAAAGAGAGCAACAATTCCCACTAGCTGTCCTCTGACTTTAAGGGTTTTTGGGCTCCCTCCCCACAATAGCTACTGGAAAATTATCTTACCCCCAAGTGCCTAAGGGGACAGTGGCAGAAAGAGGCCACTGAAGACAAATTCTGCCCTGCAGATAGCCCAGGCCCTCCTGCTGCGTCCCCTTCTGGAAGGTCCATGTGATGGGTGTCTGGTCATAGCAGGAAAAAGTTTTCCAAACTGAAATTCTAAAAACAAATTTCTGAGGGCCAGAGATGGGCGAGTCTCTGGAGACGGCAGCTGGGCTGGCTGGAGGTCGGAAAACAGAAGGACACATTTGTCCCTTTCAGATCATTGCCACCAAAGAGCCATGCCCTCAGTCAAGGTGCCCTGGGGTTCCCATCAGCATTCATAATTATTTTCCGCAGCTGTCCGTCAAGATGGCTCCCCTTAAACGTTAATCTCCACTATGTGGCCTCCTTCTGGGCAAAGGCTTCAGCTAAAAATAAAATGTACTCATCAACAAATACTTCAAGATTGACTTGTTTCCTGGGCATGCTGGGAAGCAGCTTGCACAGCCACGCACAGCGACATGCCATTGGTAATGAAGTATTAAATCCAATGACACTTGAGAACATGCACTCCTCTGGGCTGCTCTTCGTGTGTGAGACCTAATGGCCTCTGATCATGAAGCATCTGCTCCGTGACAGCGAACACACAGACGCCCAGGCTGCTCTGGTCATCCGTCCCGGTCTAACCTCCCCAGACCAGAGGTCTCAGTTTGGAGTCCACTGCTCTGATCAAACACCATGACTGATAAGAACTTAGGGAGGACAGGGTTTCTTTGGCTTACACATCCCAATCACAGCCCTTTATGAAGGGAAGCCACTGCAAAGAATCCAGGCGAAAACCTGGAAGCAGGAACTGAAGCAGAGGCCATGGAGGGATGCTGCTTATTGGCTTGTTCTCCATGGCTTTGCTCCTTTCTTATACAGCCCAGAACCACCCACCCACCTATGGGTGGTGCCACCCTTCCTGGACTGAAACTCCCACACACACATACCAACCATAATTTTTGAAATACTTTCACCAACTTGCCTATAGGTTGGTCTAATGGAGGAAATCTCTTTTCAGTTGCAGTTCCCTCTCCCAGATGATCCTACTGTATTTCAAATTAACAAAGCAACCCTACCCAGCATGCCACAATTCCTTTCACACACCATCTACAGGGCCAGCTGCATTGATTCCACCTGCCAAAGTCTGTGCCCCTTGACAGGTAATTCCATTTTCACAGAGCTTCCCTCTGATGTTAGGTGATGAGACGCCTAGCCTCACCCATTTAATGGCAAAGCAACATCAAGGAGAGGAAGGCAGTGGCTCTTTCCTCACCCATGCACAAAGCCAAATGGCAGTTCCTCTTCTGTGAGTTTTCTAAAACATTGATCTCCATTGGCTTTTGTGGACCTTTGGACTCAGGCTCGTGGGCTCCAGTACAGCCTGGGTCTGGCCTGCTAGGTGCTCTAGCGCCGATGTCTTCAAAGCCAGTCTGCTCACACCTGTGCTGCACCAGTGATGATGCTGGCCTATGCTGAGGGTGGCTGAGGAGTCCCCAGCCTGCAAATCTGGGCCTTTCCTTTACATTCTATTTGCAGATCGCTGATCCTTCTAGCTTTGAGGTATGGTTTTGTTCTCTCCTAGGAGGGGCAAGGCTTTGTTCCCCAGAGGTGACCCATAGAGTTCCACTCTGCTCCAGTGGGGAAGTTCACTCAAGGAGGGTTTTAGACCAGAAAATGTAACTGACACTTTGAAGGGGGATTTTAGACATTTTACCAAAGATCTCACCTGAGAAAACGACTTGATTTGGTCCTGGTTTGCAGGACCCAAAGCAAACTACCATGTTTATGATCAATTGAATCTCAACAAAATGCTGCAAAATCATTTTTAGAAACAATATTTTTAGCTCTGGTGGTGCATGCCTTTAATCCCAGCACTCAGAGGCCAGCAGAACTCAGTGAGTACGAGGCAAGCCTGGTCTATAAGATCTAGTTCCAGGATAATTTTTTTCCAAGAAGAAATGATTCTGGGGCAATTTGGTATCCACAGGTGAAAAAACCAAGTGCTAGTGACTATGAAACAGCACCAATAAATTTACTCAGACTGCAACATTAAAAGTATGAAATGAGATGTACAAATTCAAAGAAAAAAACATGGGCACACGTCGTTGTGACTGGATCAGGCAAAACTTTGTGTTTGGACATTAAAGCCTAACAGCTCCATCTCCATGCACCAGCGTGCTTCAGAGACACCGCCAAGGAGAGTAAGGCAAGATGGCTAGAGGAAGAAAATACTGGCACGTTCATGTGCCTGATGAAGAACTCACGTCCAAGACATACAAAGGACTAAAAACACCAGCAAAAGAATAACCCAATTTAAAGCTGGAGAAACAATTTATCTAGACCTCCTCTATGATGTACATGAACAGCCAATAGGTCCATGGAGACCCCTGTGCTCCACATGTTAGGGGAATGCAGGATGTGATCCACAAACCACATTGAGTAAACCTAGTTTAGTTAAAGAAGTGAAAAAACGGGCTGGAGAGATGGCTCAGTGGTTAAGAGCAAAGCCTGCTCTTCCTACGTCCTGAATTCAGTTCCAGGCAACCACATAATGGTTCACAACCATCTGTAAAGAGGTCTGGTGCCCTCTTTTGTCAACAGAAAGAAGGGCTGGAGAGATAGCTCAGCGGTTAAGAGCATTGCCTGCCCTTACAAAGGTCAGAAGTTCGATTCCTGGCAACCACTTAATAGCTCACAACCATCTGTAAGCAATTAATGGCTCACAACCATCTGTAATGAGGTATGGTGCCCTCTACTGACAACAGAAGGGAAAAGGTCCTGAGTTCAATGAGGTCAAGTGCAGACATACACACAGACAGGGCCATAAATAGTCTGGAAAAGATATCATAGGGACATAGGGACATAGGGACATAGGGCGCCTGGCTAGCTTATGCCCCGAAATAACAACATACAAACTGTATTCTTTTAAACACTGCCTGGCCCATTATATCTAGCCTCTTCTAGGCTAATTCTCACGTATTAATTTAGCCCATTTCTAATAATCTGCGTAGCACCACTAGGTGCACTTACCAGGAAATATTCAGCATGTCTGACCTGGCGGCTGGCTGCATTGCGTCTGGCTCTGAGAGGAGCTATTGAGTCTGAGCTCACTCCCTCTTCCTCCCAGCATTCTGTTCTGTTTACTCCACCCACCTATGTTCTAACCTATGAGGGCCAAGCAGTTTCTTAATTGTTTTAACCAATGACCTTCCTCCATCATTTCCCCTTTTTCTGTTTAAACAAAAAAAAAGTAAGGCTTTAACTTTTAACATAGCAAAATTACATATAACAAAAGTTATCAAGTAAAAATTACAATATTTACATCTATTTTATCTTTATCATAACTAAGGAAAACTATAACTATACTTCAACTCCAGAAAGATACAATATTACCTAAGCAAACAAGAAATAAGCAACTTTCAAACTCTAGAAATGACAGAGACATCTCGCTGCCTTGACAGTCACCCAAAGTTTCTTTGTACCGTTGGGGCATCCATCTTCGGCCTACAGGCCCATAGTTTCCAGCAGACATTTCCATGAAGCAGGAAATTTCTTTTTTTTTCTTTTTTATTGAAAAAAAAAAAATTCCGCCGCCTCCCTGCCTACCATTTCCCTCCCCCTCCTTCCCCTCCACTATCCCTCCCCCCACTCCTCTCCCCCTCCCTCTCCAGTCCAAAGAGCAGTCAGGGTTCCCTGCCCTGTGGAAAGTCCAAGGTCCTCCCCCCCTCCATCCAGGTCTAGGAAGGTGAGCATCCAAACTGGATAGGCTCCGAGAAAGCCAGAACAAGAAGTAGGAGCAAAACCCAGTGCCATTGTCCTTGGCTTCTCATCAGCCCTCATTGTCCGCCATGTTCAGAGAGTCTGGTTTTATTCCATTGTTTTTCAGTCACAATCCAACTGGTCTTGGTGAGCTCCCAAAAGATCAGCTCCACTGTCTCAGTGGGTGGGTGCGCCCCTCACGGTCCTGACTTCCTTGCTCATGTTCTCCCTCCTTCTGCTTCTCCTTGGGACCTTGGGACCTCGTTCCGGTGCTCCAATGTGGGACTCTGTCTCTATCTCCATCGATCGCCAGATGAAGGTTCTGTGGGTGATATGCAAGATATTCATCAGTATGGCTATAAGATAGGGCCATTTCAGGTTCCCTATCTTCAGCTGCCCAAGGAATTAACTGGGGACATCGCCCTGGGCACCTGGGAGCCCCTCTAGGTTCAAGTCTCGAGCCAACCTTAAGATGGCTCCCTTAATTAAGATATGTGCTTCCCTGCTCCCCTATCCAACATTCCTTTATCCCAATCATCCCATTTCCCCAAGATCCCCCATTCCTCCCCTTCTCACTCTTCTCTCCCCATGTCCCCCTACCCCCATCCCACGCCACCCCCAAGATCCCAATTTTTTGCCCGGCAATCTTGTCTACTTCCCATACCGAGGAGGATAACTATATGTTTTTCTTTGGATTCACCTTCTCAGTTAGCTTCTTTAGGATCACAAATTATAGATTCATGACCCTTATTTGGGGCTAGAAACCAATTATGACTGAATACATCCCATGTTCATCTTTTTGGGTCTGGGTTACCTCACTCAGGATAGTGTTTTCTATTTCCATCCATTTGCAAGCAAAATTCAAGAAGTCATTGTTTTTTACCGCTGAGTAGTATTCTAATGTGTATATATTCCACACTTTCTTCATCCATTCTTCCACTGAAGGGCATCTAGTTTGTTTCCAGGTTCTGGCTATTACAAATAATGCTGCTATGAACATAGTTGAACAAATGGTTCTGTAATATGATAGGGCATCTCTTGGGTATATTCCCAAGAGTGGTATTGCTGGGTCCTGCTGTAGGTTGATCCCGAATTTCCTGAGAAACCGCCACACTGATTTCCAAAGTGGTTGCACAAGTTTGCATTCCCACCAGCAATGGATGAGGGTACCCCTTCCTCCACAACCTCTCCAGCAAAGACTATCATTGGTGTTTTTGATTTTAGCCATTCTGACAGGTGTAAGGTGATATCTCAAAGCTGTTTTGATTTGCATTTCCATGATAGCTAAGAAGGTTGAGCATGACCTTAAGTGTCTTTTGGCCATTTGAACTTCTTCTGTTGAGAATTCTCTGTTCAGTTCAGTGCCCCATTTTTCAATTGGGTTAATTATCATTTTAACGTCTAGTTTCTTGAGTTCTTTATATATTTTGGAGATCAGACCTTTGTCTGTTGTGGGGTTGGTGAAGATCTTCTCCCAGTCAGTAGGTTGCCTTTTTGTCTTAGTGACAGTGTCCTTTGCTTTACAGAAGCTTCTCAGTTTCAGTAGATCCCATTTATTCAATGTTACCCTTAATGTCTGTGCTGCTGGGGTTATACATAGGAAGCGATCTCCTGTGCCCATAAGTTGTAGGGTACTTCCCACTTTCTCTTCTATCAGATTCAGTGTGTTCAGGTTGATATTGAGGTCTTTGATCCACTTGGACTTGAGTTTTGTGCATGGTGATAGATATGGGTCTATTTTCATTCTTCTACAGGTTGACATCCAGTTGTGCCAGCACCATTTGTTGAAGATGCTTTCTTTCTTCCATTGTATATTTTTTGCTCCTTTATCAAAAATTGAAGTGTTCATAGGTTTGTGGGTTAAAATCCAGGTCTTCTATATGACTCCATTGGTCACCTTCTCTGTTTTTATGCCAGTACCATGCTGTTTTCATTACTGTAGCTCTGTAATAGAGTTTGAAGTCAGGGATGGTAATGCCTCCAGAAGATCCTTTATTGTATAAGATTGTTTTGGCTATCCTGGGTTTTTTTTACCATATAAAGTTGATTAATGTCCTCTCAAGATCTGTGAAGAATTTTGATGGGACCTTGACGGGTATTGCATTGAATCTATAAATTGCCTTTGGTAGAACTGCCATTTTCACTATGTTGATCCTCCCAATCCAAGAGCAAGGGAGATCCTTCCATTTTCTGGTATCCTCTTCAATTTCTTACTTCAATGACTTAAAGTTCTTGTCAAATAGATTTTTCACTTCCTTGGTTAGAGTTACCCCAAGATATTTTATGCTGTTTGTGGCTATCATGAAATGTGATGCTTCTCTGATTTCCCTCTCTGCTTCCATATCCTTTGTGTATAGGAGGGCGACTGATTTTTTGGAGTTGATCTTGTATCCTGACACATTACTAAAGGTGTTTATCAGCTGAAGGAGTTCTTTGCTGGAGTTTTTGGGGTCACTTATGTATACTATCATATCATCTGCAAATAATGAAAGTTTAACTTCTTCCTTTCCAATTCGAATCCCCTTGATCCCCTTATGTTGTCTTATTGCTATTGCTAGAACTTCAAGCACTATATTGAAGAGGTATGGAGAGAGTGGACATACTTGTCATGTTCCTGATTTTAGTGGGATGGCTTTCAGTTTCTCCCCGTTTAATTTTATGTTAGCTGTCGGCTTGCTGTAAATATCTTTTATTATATTTAGGTATGACCCTTGTATCCCTAATCTCTCCAAGACTTTTATCATAAAGGGATGTTGAATTTTGTCGAATGCTTTTTCAGCATCTAATGAAACGATCATGTGGTTTTTTTCTTTCAGTTTATTTATATGATGGATTACATTGATAGATTTGTGTATGTTGAACCAGCCCTGCATCTCTGGGATGAAGCCTACTCTATCATAATGGATAATTTTTCTAATGTATTCTTGGATTCAGTTTGCCAGTATTTTATTGAGTATTTTTGCATCGATGTTCATGAGTGAGATTGGCCTGTCATTCTCTTTCTTTGTTGAGTCTCTGTGGTTTTGGTATCAGAGTAACTGTAGCTTCATAGAAGGAATTTGGCAATGACTCTTCTGATTCTATATTGTGAAATACATTAAGGAGTATAGGTATTAGGTCTTCTTGGAAGTTCTGGTAGAATTCCGCAGTGAAACCATCTGGCCCTGGGCTTTTTTTGGTAGGGAGGTTTTTGATAACAGCCTCTAATTCTTCATGACTAACAGGTCTATTTAGATTGTTCACCTGGTCCTGGTTTAACTTTGATATATGGTATTTATCTAAAAAAGTGTCCATTTCTTTTACATTTTCCAGTTTTGTGGCATATAGGTCTTTGTAGTAACATTTTATAATTCTCTGAATTTCCTCTGTGTCTGTGGTTTTGTCCCCCTTTTCATTTCTGATCTCATTAATTTGCATATTCTCTCTCTGCCATTTTATTAGTTTGGCTAGGGGTTTATCAATCTTGTTGATTTTCTCCAGGAACCAGCTTTTTGTTTTATTAATTCTTTGGATTGTCTTCTGTGTTTTTATTTTGTTGATTTCAGCCCTCAGTTTGATTATTTCCAGTCTTCTACTCCTCCTAGGTGAGTCTGCTTCTTTTTTTTTCTAGAGCTTTCAGGTGAGCTGTTAAGTCTCCAACGTGCGCTTTCTCTGTTTTTTTAAGTGGGCACTTACTGATATAAACTTTCCTCTTAGGACTGCTTTCATAAGTCCCATAAGTTTGAATATGTTGTTTGTTTATTTTCATTGAATTCAAGGAAGACTTCAATTTCTTTCTTTATTTCTTCCTTGACCCAGGTGTGGTTCAGTAGTTGACTGTTCGGTTTCCATGAGTTTGTAGGCTTTCTGGGGGTAGCATTGTTGTTGAATTCTAACTTTAATCCATGGTGATCTGATAAGACACAAGTGGTTACTAATATTTTTTTGTAACTGTGGATGTTTGCTTTGTTACTGAGTGTGTGGTCAATTTTTGAGAAGGTTCCATGAGCTGCAGAGAAGAAGGTATATTCTTTCCTATTTGGGTGGAATGTTCTATAGATGTCTGTTAAGTCCATTTGATCCATTACCTCCATTAATTCTCTTATTTCTCTGTTAGGTTTCTGTCTGTTTGTCCTGTCCATTGGTGAGAGAGGGATGTTGAAGTCTCCTACTATTAGCGTGTGCGGTTTGATGGCTGCCTTTAGTTTTAGTAATGTTTCTTTTACATATGTGGGTGCTTTTTTATTAGGGGCATAGATATTCAGGATTGAGACTTCATCCTGATGAATTGTTCCTGTTATGAGTATAAAATGTTCCTCTCCATCTCTTTTGATTGATTTAAGTTTGAAGTCAACTTTGTTAGAAATTAGTATGGCTACTCCTGCTTGTTTCTTACGTCCATTTGCTTGATAAGCCTTTTCCCAGCCCTTTACTCTGAGTAGGTGCCTGTCCTTGTGGTTGAGGTGTGTTTCTTGTAAACAGCAGAATGTTGGATCCTATTTTCATATCCAATCTCTTAGTCTGTGCCTTTTTATAGGTGAGTTGAGTCCATTGACATAAGTGATATTTATGACCAGTGTTTGTTAACTCTGGTCACTTTTTTAGTAGTAGGGTTTGTGTGTTTTCCTTCTTTGAGTTGTGCTGGTGAAGGGTCTCTAGATGTCTGACTTATTGTGGTCATTGTTGGATTCCTTGTTTGTGATTTTCCTTCTATTACTTTCTGTAAGGCTGGATTTGTGGCTATGTATTGTTTGAATTTGTTTTTATCCTGGAAAATTTTGTTTTCTCCATTTATAGTGAACGAAAGCTTGGCTGGGTAAAGTAGTCTGGGCTTGCATCCATGGTCTCTTAGTTTCTGCAGTATGTCTATCCAGGACCTTCTAGCTTTCATGGTTTCCATAGAGAAGTCAGTTGTAAGTCTGATAGGTTTACCTTTATAAGTAACTTGGCCTTTTTCCTTTGCAGCTCTTAATATTCTTTCTTTACTCTGTATGCTTTGTGTTTTGGTTATTATATGGCGAGGGGATTTTTTTTTTTATCTAGCCTATTCGGTGTTCTGTATGCTTCTTGAACCTTCATAGGTATATCTTTCTTTAGGTTGGGAAAGTTTTCTTCTATAATTTTATTAAATATATTTTCTGGACCATTGAGCTGCACTTCTTCTCCTTCTTCTACTCCTATTATTCTTAGGTTTGTTCTTTTTTTTTTTCCTTGCTGATTTTTTTTATTAATTAATTAATTTAATTATTAAAGATTTCTGCCTCTTCCCCGCCACCACCTCCCATTCCCTCCCCCTCCCCCAATCAAGTCTTCCTTCCTCCTCAGCCCAAAGAGCAAGCAGGTTTCTCTGCCCTGTGGGAGGTCCAAGGACCACCCACCTCCATCCAGGTCTATTAAGGTGAGCATCCAAACTACCTGGGCTCCCACAAAGCCATTACATGCAATAGGATCAAGAACCCATTGCCATTGTTCTTCAGTTCTCAGTAGTCCTCATTGTCCATTATGTTCAGTGAGACCGGTTTTGTTCCATGCTTTTTCAGTCCCCGGCCAGCTGGCCTTGGTGAGTTCCCGATAGATCATCCCCATTGCCTCAGTGTGTGGGTGCACCCCTCGCCGTCCTGAGTTCCTTGCTCGTGCTCACTCTCCTTCTGCTCCTCCTTTGGATCGTGAGACTTCAGTCCAGTGCTCCAATGTTGGTATCTGTCTCTGTCTTCTCTTGACCCAGCAATACCACTATTGGGAATATACCCAAGAGATGCCCAAACATACAACAAAAGTATATGCTCAACTATGTTCATAGCAGCATTGTTTGTAATTGCCAGAACCTGGAAACAACCTAGATGTCCTTCAGTGGAAGAATGGATGAAGAAAGTATGGAATATATACATATTAGAGTACTACTCAGCAGTAAAAAACAATGACTTCTTGAATTTTGCATACAAATGGACGGAAATTGAAAACACTATCCTGAGTGAGGTAAGCCAGACCCAAAAAGAGGAACATGGGATGTACTCACTCATATTTGGTTTCTAGCCATAAATAAAGGACATTGAGACTATAATTCGTGACTCTAGAGAAGCTAAATAAGAAGGTGAACCCAAAGAAAAACATATAAGCATCCCCCTGAATATTAACCTTCATCAGGCGATGAAAGGTTTGTTCTTTTTATTGTGTCCCAGATTTCCTGAATGTTTTGGGATGAGAGTTTGTTGGCCTTGCTGTTTTCTTTGATCAGTGCGTTTATTTTCTCTATGGTATCTTCAGAATCTGAGATTCTTTCTTCTATCTCTTGTATTCTGTTGGTTATGCTTGTTTCTGTAGTCTCTATTTGTTTACCTAGATATTCCATGTCCAGCTAGCCCTCTGTTTGTGTTTTCTTCCTGACCTCCATTTCAGTTTTCAAGTCTTGAACTGTTTCCATGATCTGTTTGATTGTTTTTCCTTGGTCTCCTAGGGCATCATTCACTGATTTATTCAATTCTTCAAACTTTCTGTTATACTTCTCATCCATTTCTGTAAGGGCTTTTTTTACATGCTGTTTAAGGGCATCTATCATTTTCATAAAGTCAATTTTTTTCTACTTCTTCTTGATTAAGGTGTTCATGTCCTCCTGTTGTGAGGTCACTGGGTTCTGGTGGTTTCATGTTGTTTTTCAGGTTGTTGGGTGAATTCTTGTATTAACACCTGCCCATCTCTTCTTCCAAATGCTCCCCTATGGATCTTCTTTTACAGGATCAGGTTTCCTTGCCCACTGATGTACCTTCCCAGTGATGGCACTCCCCAGTGATGGTTCTCCTGATGCCGAGATCAGATCTCCGTGCTGGTTGGGTAGCTCATAAACAAAGTGCCTACCTTGCTTGGTAAAGGCAGGCTATTAAGACAAAGAAACTCCTACATGATTCGGCCCCAGCACCCAAGCAGGCTGAGCTGGGTGATGTTATGTGCCCGAAGAGGGGAGGGAGGCAGAAGGGAGAGGGGGTTCTGGATGCAAGCTGGGTGGGATAGGAAGAGAGAGGGAGTATCCCAGGAGTCTAGCCCCCACAGGAAGATCAGGAAGTATAGGGGGGATGGGGAATGTCTGAGTTCCGTGTCCCAGGCTGCTGCCGCAGGTCTGAAACTCACTCACCCCAGTGATGGCTCTCCCGTTGGTAAGATCAGATCTCTGTGCTGGTTGGGTAGCTAGTAAACAAAGTGCCTACCTTGCTTGGTGCAGGCAGGCTATTGAGACAAAGGAACTCCCGCAAAATTCGGCCCCAGCGCCCAAGCAGGCTGAGCTGGGTGATGTTATGTGCCCGAAGAGGAGAGGGCGAAGCAGGAAATTTCAAAAGCAGTTCAGTCACTATCTGCTGTGTCCTGCAGAATGTCTCGCAGATTCCTTCATGAATCAGGAACCCGGAAAGATCATCTCACCTTTACGCAAGTTCAGTAGTCCTCTCTCTCTGCGGGTTCTCTGTGTCCAGTTTATACAATAGTCCAGGCAAGAGCAGTTTCTTGCCCAAATGGCTATCAAACTCCCTAAGGATCCTCTTCGATGCCCATCTTCTTCTTGAAGTAGATTCGTGCTGCCAGGAGCAGAGTGTCTCATTGTCATGAAAAGTCCTAAGTTATTAAATCATTAAATAGCAGAATCCGTAGTCTTTGAAAGATATGAAGAATGTCTATCTAAAATATATCTATGTACATCTAGAAAATCTAACATGACTACAAACTTGACTATTATAGATAACTATTCATTAACAACTTATATACATAACATTTTTACATGAGCTACACAATCACAATACCTTAATCAATATCAGAAATACATATACATATATACATATAACAAAATTGACCTTAAATCTCTATCAATTAAGCAAAATCTATACTAATGCAAATTATTCATACCTATATCATAACTCCCTTTAAATGTAAAAGAACATTTATAAACAGTATTTGGGAATATGGGTGCAGTTATTTCTCTCCAAACTGCTTCCTGCTGAATGGGGGCACTGTTATTCAGATCTTTTATGGGATAACCTGTCTGCTAGGTTCATCTCAGTCGGCAGTTGAGCAAAGTAATTTTTTGAGGGTGTTCACAGCAACCTGTCAGGAGGGCGTGGTCTATCATACCATATTGGGATGGAAGCAATCTGCAGGGTGTCATCATCTGTGAAAACAAAAGAAGAATCTCTTTTCCAAAGTATCATATTCTTAGATCCAAATTCTGAAGTCAAGGTATTTTCAAAATATCTATGTTGGATTAGTTCAGCAGCATTTATAAACAAATATCTTTTAGCATCTGTTGCTCCTTCCTCAGTATTCAAACAAATCAAAGAGAGCATAATAGCATACAGTATCAAGATTTTCTGTGTATTTTCCATCTTTGTGCGGCTTTATTTTAATATCTATTTCGTTTATTTTTACTTTTATTTTATATTCTCTGTATATCGTTGTCCTGGAATAACTCTGTATACCAGGCTGTCCTTGAACTCTCAGAGATCCCTCTGTCTCTGCCTTCCAGGCATTGGGATTAAAGGTGTGTACTGCCACACCTTGAAGTCACAGAGGTCAATCTCCCTCTGCCTCCCAAGTGTTGAGATTAAAGGTGTGTACTACCACACCCAACTACTTTCTTTCTTCCTTTTTTTAACTTTTAAGAACTTTAACTTTTAGCCTGCATATATTTTTAAACACACTGTAAATCATTTAAAGGTTTTCTTTGTCTTTGAATCTCTCTTTACTGTATATCTCTCTTTTTCTGACCACACGAGCCTTTAAATTACTGAGCAATATGGGTAGGATTAAAGCTGTGGCTTTGCCAGCTAGATCGAGCCCATTCCTTAGCTTTTAAGCCTCATGGCAGAGGTACTGCTGGAGCCATTTTTATCACCACAACTCTGTGGTGTTTCAAAGTCCCTGCCAGCAAGCATGTTGCAGCATTCTGCTCACAGATCACACTCATTCGGACTGACTGCCTGAAAGAGTCGGAGTTTGCCCTGGCAGGACAGACCAGAAAGCCAGCATTTTAAATAAAACAGCACAACTTTTTTCCTGCTATGGCTGAAAACAAACAAGCATGCAGCCAGCTTTTATCAATATCATTTAAGTGTTTCGTGGCAGGACATCTTAATGAGCTGCAGGGTTTTGCAGCTAAAGCTGAGTCAGGAAGCCTCTCTTAGATGAGAGCACTTTCTTGCCTCTAGCAAGCAGAGCAGACCCAAGAAATTGCTGCTACCACGTCGGGCACCATAGGGCCATAGGGCCATAGGGCTATAGGACCGATTTTGAACTTACTCTGTAACCTAGGTAAGTCTTGTAGTTGCCATTTATTCTCCTGCCTAAGCTACACAGTAGCTGGGATACAGGAGTGGCCCACCATTCTTGGTGAACATTTATTTCAAAAAGGCAAAAGTCATGTCTAACCCTCCAGTATTGCAATATACACGCACAGAATGCTCAGTAGTGGACATATATCCATATATCTCAAGACTTCCAGCTTCTGCCCAATGTACAGCTCAATACTAACCTATGAGAAGCTAATCATCAGAGGGGGTACTAGACCAGCCTTTCATAAAGAACAGTACATCTTCCCAGCATGCGAGAGTGAAGTAAAACAGGGATGAGGAAAAATTTTTAAAATAAATAAATAAATAAAACTAGAGTTGTGGCAAGAGAGATACTGCAGCAGTTAAGAGCACTGACTGCTCTTCCGGAAGACCTGGGTTCAATTCCCAGCATCCACATGGCAGCTCACAACTGTCTGTAACTCCAGTCCAGGGGACCTGACACCCTCACACTGGTGCACATAAAATAAAGTTAAAATAATTTTAAAAAGAGAGAGAAAAGAAAGAGAGAGAAAGGGAGGGAGGGAGGGAAGGAGGGAGGGAGGGAGGGAGGCAGGCTCAAGGCTAAAATCAACACACTAGCACTACATATGGGTCTCACTTTGACTAACTTAAAAGAGGAAAAAAGAAAAGAAGTAGCTTTGAAAAATGAAGAAAGCTGGGTGGTGTGACACATGCCTTTAATCCCAGCACTGTGGAGATAGAATCAGGTAGACCTTTGTGAGTTCAAGGCCATCCTGGTCTACAAGTGAGTTCCAGAATAGCCAGGGCTACACAGCAAAAATAAACAAAAAAAACAAAAGACCCCGTGGGAATGAGGGGGAGGGAATGGAGAGGAGAGAAAAAGAGTGAGTGAGAATGGGGGGGGGAGAAGAGAAGAGGAGGAGGAGGGAGAATGTCTACAAACCTAACCTAAGAGAGGCACTTGTAAGCCATCTCAAAATGCCTAGAAGGTAAAGGCTATCTCTGCCTAACAAAGTGAGTTACATGATACCCTGCCTCAAAGCAAAACACAGCAATTGCAAAGCTCCTTCAGTCTGGCCCAGAATGAATTGCTAGTTTCAGAAGCCTGTTCAGTAAACCACTTCAGAAGTAATTACAGTGTCAGTTTACATTTCTAGATAACAGTAAAAAAGGGAGAGACTTCTGTCTCCTTGACAATGTCACTTTAAAAATCACAAATTTAGACATATCAAAGCTACCACTGGCATTAACAGAGTATACCTATCAGTCATATTGAATTCAATCTCTCAGCTGCACAAAATTAATATTATATTAAATCACAATTTAACTGGAATGCATGATAAATTTTTAGTGCCAGTTAATCCCTAAAATTCCAACAGAACTCTTTGGAAATTAATCATAAAACATGTTTTTTGGGGGGCTGGAGAGATGGCTCATTGGTTAAGAGCACTGGCTGCTCTTCCCGAGGTCCTGAGTTCAATTCCCAGCAACCACATGGTGGCTCACAACCATCTATAATGAGATCTGGTGCCCTCTTCTGGCATGCGGGCATACATGGAGGCAGAATGTTGTATACATAATAAATAAATAAAATCTTTTAAAAAGCATGTTTTTTTAAAAAAATTATTACACTTATCTGTGTGTGTGTGTGTGCTTATACATGTACAACGCACACATGGAGGTCAAAGGACAAAGTTCAAGAGTCAGCTTTCTCCCTAGGATGAACTAGGTCATCAGGCTTGGGAGCAACCACCTGAGCCTTTCACCAACTCAACATATGTTTTCCTGGAATCTGGAGAAATGACAGAACAGCCAAGAGCACTGGCTCCTCTTCCAAAAAAAGCAGTTTTGATTCCCAGTACCCACATACCAGCTCACTAATGTGGGAGTCCCCTCTGTATGCTGTGAATACCATTGGTTAATAAAGAAGCTGCTTTAGGCCTGTGATAGGGTAGAGCAGAACTAGGTGGGGAAAACTAAACTGAATACTAGAAGAAAGGAGGTGGAGTCAAAGAGAAGCTATGTAGCCCAGCTAGAGATAGACAATGGACAGAATCTTGCCTGTAAGCCACAGCCACGTGGTGATACACAGATTAATAGAAATGGGTTAAATTAACATGTAAGAGCCAATAAGAAACCAGAGGTAATGGGCCAAGCAGTGATTTAATTAATACAGTTTCTGTGTGGTTATTTTGGGGTGGCCCCTTTCAACAGCTCACAACTGCGTACAACTTGTTTCAGGATCTGACACCCCTCTTCTGATGGCCTCTGAAGTTCACACACATGATGTGCATACGCTCAGATAGAACCTGGATCGGCAGGTTACTCCTCAGTGACAGGGTCCCACGGAGGAATATCAGTGATAAAAAAATAAGGAAAAAATTAGGAAAGTAGGAACCAGGGGGTCTTGCATAAGCTGATGGTTTATGTCAAATAAGCTTATTAAGAAGTAGAGCCATCACCAGGCAGTAGGTGACCCATGCTTTTAACCCCAGCACTAGGAAGGCAAGATGCAGGCAGATCTCTGTAAGTTCAAGATCAGCCTGGTCTACATAGTTACAGAACAGTCAGGGCTACACAAAGAAACCTGTCTGTCCAAAAAATAATAATAATAAAATAAAAAAATGAATAAAAAAACAGAAAAGAAAAAAAAACAAGGTTGGTTGTGATAGGGCACACCATTGATGTCAGCTCTCTGGAGGCAGAGGTAAGACAATCTCCAAGGAGTTCAAGGCCAGCCTGGTCTACATATCCAGTTCCAGTCCAGCTAGGCCTACATAGTGTCTCAAATATCAACAGTATTCTATCATTTCTTTTAAACCAGTAAAGGCTAGAGAGTCAGATCAACAGTTGAAAGCACTTGGCTGCTCTTAAAGAAAACCCAGGTGGATTCCCAGCACCCACATGGTAGTTCAAAACCATCTGTAACTCCAGTTCCAGAGGATCTGATGCCCTCTTCTGACCTCCACAGGCACCAGGCACACACGTGGTACACAGACAAAACATTCATACCCATAAACTAGATAAATCTAAACAGAGCAAGTCTGATCTTTTAAAGAAAAGCTGACGTGGCAGTGGAAGGCTCATCCAGAAAAAAAGGACCTGAAGTCAATTCTCAGGATGAAGAGAACAGGCAAAAAGTACCTTGGCCTAAGTACTATCGTTTTGACTTCAGATTCTATTTTATCTACAGGGTGAAATAAAGTTCAAGTTCCCAAGCTGTAGGAAGGAGAGCTAAAACCTTCCAAAGGCTGATCAACCTCCTCCCCAAACCATAGAAACAGTCTTTAGTTTTTCAGAAACATCATGGCTGTTCCTAACAACAGAAGGCTGGTCAGACTGAAAGGCTTACACTGGATGTCAGCTGGCAACAATGGGAAACACAAAGAAAGTCCCCAGTCATTAACTTCTGACCATTGTTTGTGACTTTTGTGCTCATAAACCCCACCTCTGCACCTGCTTGGGGCTGCTGGGAGGAACAAGGCTCCAAAGTTTTTGTCCCGCTGCCCTGCTCCATCAGTGACCACTCCTGGAATGAATTATTAAAGTCTCTGGAGCCTTAAGTGGTATCTCACCTTCCTCATGGTGCACACAGCCTAGGCATAACAAGAACCCCAGAAAATTGTCCTCTGCCCTTCACTTGTGCTCCTCCCACAAATAATAAGTAAAAATAACTTTTAAAACATGAAGAAAGGTTAGCTGTGCTAGGGATAGAGCTCAGTACAATACCCTGGATTGAGTTTCCAGTTCAGCTTCCACCTCCAGAACCACATAGATAGGGGTGGCGCCACCTACACCAGTGCCTGGGAGACCGGAGCCAGGATGGCTGGGATGACGACCCTCACTGAGAAACCTGACCATATCTGAGTTAGAACCCTGGAATCTACATTAAGGTGGAAGGAGAATGGACTCTACAGATGTATGCTCCACACCCTGTAAGCACCCCTCAAACACACACACACACACACACACACACACACACCATATAATTAAAATGGTTTTAAAGGTTAAAATTCATCTGCATCTAAGTATGAGTTCAAGGTCAGTTCAGGACCCACAACACAACAAAACAAGAAATAAACTGAGTGTAAACTATCTATCAGAATACGTGGCATTACCATACAAGGTTAACAGTGAATTGCGCAAAGACAGGAGAAGCGCATACCAAATGCTGTACCTCTCTTCTATTCTGTTCTTGTCCATGAGAGGCTGTTTAATCCATTGGTTAACCAATCTTTGTCCTTGAGCAGTTTTGCATTTATTCAGTAATGCAACCAGAGACTGAGAGCCAGTGGTTCAACAGAACCCTAGTAACACACGAAATGAAAAACCCATCAGCAAAGACTTTATTTTGCCATGAAACAGAGCTGGAATAGTGAGCACTGCTCTCCAAATATAAACTAGGAACTGCCCACAATAGTTCCTCTAAGGTGAAACCTGTGCATCTGCATTTACCCTCAGCTGACTCACAGTGACTGCAGTGTCTAAACGAACTCAGAACAGAACTGTAAGGCCCTGCATTAATGCAGAGTCACCCAAACAACCAGGACAGTCTACACATACTGTCTGAGACTAGCAAAATAAAATACAATAATTAAAAACAACTTATGGGGGCTGGAGAGATGGCTCAGAGGTCAAAAGCACTGGCCACTCTTCCAGAGGTCCTGAGTTCAATTCCCAGCACCCACATGGTGGCTCATAACCATCTGTAATGAGATCTGGTGCCCTCTTCTGGCCTGTAGGCAGGCATGCCAGCAGAACACTGTATACATAATAAATAATTTTAAAAACTATCTAGTTTAACTACAATGATGTTACAGAATACAAATTCCTTACATAGATCATTATTTGTGAAAGGGAACTTTTTTTTTAATTACTCAGTTTCTTGATTTTTTTTTCCTCCCCAAGACAGGATTTCTCTGTGTATCTCTGGCTGTGCTGGAACTCGCTATGTAGACCAGGCTGGCCTCAAATTCACAGCCTCCTGCGTGCTGGGATTAAAGATCTGTGCTACCACCACCCAGCTAAATTATTCAATATTTTTAACCCATGTTGTCTTTTTTACCTGGAAAAGGTTGAGGGCTCTAACTGCTGCCATGTCCAATTTCATGTATTGGTTGAAGTCAAAAGTAGTCAGTTCAAACTGTCCAAAATTTGAATCATCTGACAAGAGTTCTAAAAACTTGATTACTGCAGATAATGATGAAACTGCAACCTAAAAATAAATATTAAATAAAAGATTCCTCCATCACTAAGTCTAGAGACTAGAAAGGCAAAACAAAAGCAAAGTAAGACTAATTGGGCAAGGAGGCACGTGCCTGGAATTCTAGTACTTGAAAGACCAAAAGAGGAAAATCAAGAGTTTGAGGCCAGTCTGGAATACATAGAGAATTGGGGGCAAATCTAGAATACAAAGAGAAACTGTCTCTCATGTTGGTGAGATGGCTCCATGGATCTCATGGTCACAGCTTGATCCCTAAACCCACAGCGGAAAGAGAACTCCTAAGTTTGTCCTCTGAGCTTCAAATACATGCTGGGCACCCTAATGACCATACACTCATATTCATATCCAATAATTAATATTTACATGTATGTGCACGTTTAAAGTGAAACTTGCCAGGTAATATGGTACAGCCTTTATTTCCAGCAGTTGAAAGGCAATGGTAGGGGGATCTGTGAGTTTGAAGCCAGCCTACACTACATTGTGAGTTCCAGACCAGGCAATGATACACAGTGATTCTCTGTCTCAGAAAGGTAGGAAAACCCAGTCTCTTGGAATGGGGAACCAGAGGGAAGATGGTTTACATCTTCAATGGACAAGTGTTAGGAATCCATCCTCAGAGAGACTGTTTCGTAACAGATCTTCTTCTAGGGAATAGCAGAATTTGCTGTTCTTTTTCTTTTTTTTTTTTATTTCCCTCCCCCCAAAAAAACTCTGCTTCAGCAAGATGTAAAAAAGAAGAGGCTACAGGAGCTCCTCTCATTCCCAGTCTGATGGAAGAAGGCCACCAAGAACCACATAGAATAAGTTGCACCAGGCGTCGTCATGGCCCCTGCCCACCTCCAACAGCTGGTGAACGAGGAAGGTAATGTGTGTCTGAGACACAGACAACTAGGCATGTACTAGCACAGAAGACAACCATCGAGAAGTGGAAAACAGCTCAAGCTGGAGAAGATGAAGGTGTCTATCTAAACAAGGACTGCTGCGTCCTTCCTCACAGATGATGAGGTCATGCCGGGAATTCCCGCTGGAGGAGCTGAACTGGCTAGCATGCAATTCTATAAACATACATGTGTGTCCCCTTACCTTCTTTGTATAGTTTACTGAATAAATATAGTTTTATTAAGTAAATAATCTCAGGTTGCAAAACTTGAATTTTTTAATCTTTATATAATTTAACAGCAATTCTCTGGTCTGAAAGAAATAAAGGCATGTATTAAGTCCTGTTAATGTTGCCTTTTTGCTGCTTCTTTGTTCTTTTTCCAAGACAGTGGTCCTCTTCGTAGCCCCTGTTGTCCTAGGACTCAATCTGTAGCTCAGGCTAGCTTCCAACTCAAGAGACAGCCTACCTATGCCCCCCAGCCTAAAATGGGCCTAAAGGATGGGCCACCACTGCCACCGGGCTGCCTTTCTACACTTCTAAAATACTGCTCCTTGTTATTTTGCACTCATTTATAAATAAACCACACCATTATTTATTTTAGTATTTTTAGTATACATAGAAGTAGAAACCCTATCTCTCAAATCAAAATAGGGTAAGAAAAATATAAAAATATAGCCCTATAAATAATTTATATAAACAAATAAAGGCAAACTAATCTATACTGTCAGAAGTCAGAACCAGGATATACCCCTAATGCAGATGAAGATGGTAAGGAAGTCTTAACAGGAAGTATAAGAAATTAACAAAAAACTAGATAGATAGATAGATAGATAGATAGATAGATAGATAGATAGATAGATAGATGAGTGAATGGACGAATAAATAAAAATAAAAGAGGAAAATATTGTCTGGGCAAGGCAGTGGTGGTACACGCCTTTAATCCAGCCTAGACGAAGGCAGATCTCTGTGAGTCTGAAACCAGTCTGGTCTATGGAGTAAGTGCAGGACAGCCAAGGCTACACAGAGAAACCCTGTCTCAAAAAACAACAAACAAAATGTATATAAACTGACAAGCAGGGGGCACATACTTTTAGTTCCAGCACTCAGGGGGAAGATAAATCTCTGAGAGTTCCAGGCCAACCTGGTTTACAAAGTGTGTTCCTAGCCAGGAAGGGTTATATAGCAAGAACTGGTCTCAAAAAAAAAGAAAGAAAGGGAGGGAGGGAGACAGGGAGGGAGGGAAGGAGGAAGGGAGGGAGATAAAGAAAGCTCCAAAATTCCAACAAGCTTCTCATCTCAGCAAGGAAGACCGTTTTCTAACCCTTAAGATTTTCACTCATCCTTGTTTTTTTCTTTTTTCTTTTTTCTTTTTTCTTTTTTTTTTTTTTTTTTGCCTTTTTGAGGCAGTTTCTTATAGCTAACGAGGGCCTCCGACTCAACTCAGTCTATACTTGAGACTGCCTCCATCTCCTGACCACAACTAACACATGATGGCTCACAACCATTTATAATGAGATCTGGTGCCCTCTTCTGGCCTGCAAGTATTCAAGCAGACAGAACACTGTATACATAATAAAATAAATCTTTAAGAAAAAACAAAAAAAGTAAAAGTAAACAGCCAGGCGGTGGTGGCACACACTTTAGTCCCAGCACTCAGGAGGCAGGCAGAGGCAGGCAGATCTCTAAGCTTGACATCAGTCTGGTATAAGAGGACAGACAACTGTCTCAAAACAACAAAAAAGTTAAAAAATAAATAAATAAATAAACAAACAAACAAACACCAAAACAACAAAGAAAAAACCTCCAACAACAATCCTTCACTGCAGACATATTTATCCTCATTTAACAGAACACTAAACTGTCTGTTACAAAGACTAGGCGATTTATGAAAGAACCCAGAACTGGTGCACAGCACAGCTGAGACACGCCACACTAGGCTATGTCTCCTACTCAAGTGACAGTAATCAGCTTCTTAACAACATTTTCTCTCTGGAAACATGGTCTCAGATCACCTGACCAGTCTCAAATCTGCTACAAACTTCTAACCCACCTTCAAGTTGCTGGAATCACAGGCTTCCATATCAGGCTCACACGCAAATGGTAGACTCCTTTCATATAGAAACTCCACAGAGATGAGCCACATATGACCACAGGGGACTTGAGAGATAGATAGCTCAGCAGTAAGAAGAGCCTGTGCTGCTCTTCCAGAGGACCCAGGTTCAGTTCCCAGCACCCACATTAGGTGCTTTACATCCACTGTAACTCCATGTCTATCCTCCAAGGGCAGCACAACACCCTCACACAGACAAAAATTAAAAATAAATCCTTAAATATAAGATTATCAGGTTATGCTAAAAATTTCCTAGCCATTTTCTTGAGTTTCCCCTCAAACTTTATTGTACATAAATAAAGAGCATCACCAGTGTGCCGTTTAGATGGGTGTGACACAAGCGTGGGCCAACAAGACGGTTCAGCAGCAGAAGCACTCACTGCCAAGCCCGGCAGGCCCAGTTTCATCCCCGAGACTGACACAGCAGGAGAAAACTGTCTTCAAAGTTGTTCTGACTGCCACCTGCATGCTGTGTCTATACACGAGAATATACACGAGCCAGCGTGCTGCAGGATGTGTGGTCACACCATGAACCCTGAGACTGTGGTGTGGCTCAGCCTTAATGCACACCTTTAATTCAAGAGCTTTCTGCTTGAATATTACAAACAGGATGGAATAAAATCAACCATAGGTCAAGATGCAGAGCAAGCACCAGTTGACAGGAAGTGAACATAGAATTATTAAGAAAAAAAACCCAGAGAGTAAGGAGGAGTTAGGAGGTGTTGTTGAGACTGCATAGGAGAAGGCAGGAGGCTTCTGGGACGCTGGCTGAGGAGGAAGGTCAGCCGGGTGCTTTCTCTGCCTCTTTGAGCTAGCAGGATTTCACCCAGCATCTGGCTCCCAGGCCTTTATTGGTAAAATTGAACGACTGAGAATTTGTTAAAAAACAACACATGCAACCACACATGTAATAAATAAAGGCTAATAAAGTCCCTAGTCATATAACACTAACCCAGGCTTGACTATACCCCAAACAATACTTCAAACTCTAACAGTCTTAGACATAAATTTGTCTCTGCTCTGACCCTACCCTTACCCTCGCAGTAGTCCAACTCTGTCTAACCCTCACACTATGATATCCCTGAGCATAACCAACAATAATCCAAGTCAGACAAAAACAAAAACATTAAACCTACTCTACATCTACCTGAACCACAAACTAAGACTAAAACTAACCACAAAACAATTTTTAACACTAGCATTACACTAAACTCTTTCCCTGAGACCCAAGCCTAAACTTAGCTCTGACTCTAACCATAATTCCAAACCAAAATTAAACACTCACATAGCTCTATTTGTAAGTTTCCATCTAATCCCAATCCTAACCATACTGCTGAATTTACTCTAAGCCTACAGCTAATATCCTACCTAAATTGACATCAAAACCAAATCTTAGCTTTCACCATGAATTTAACTCTAACTCAAACACTAGCCCTAAATAAACTGGCAAGCAGAAACCCTACCACTAACCACTAGCCCTCACAATAACACCTTAAATAACCATATATCTAATTAGTGGAAAACATTAACCCTAACCATAATCCTAAGCCTAACACTATTATGCTTAATATTAACCATAGAGGTTGCTCTCCCTTAGCACTTCAAGAGTAATACCAAAGCAAGCACTAACTCAAATCTGATACCAACACTAAATCTAAACATAAACATAATCTGAGTGTCAACTACATACAGTAGCCATACAATAACTCAGAACACCATCCCTAACCCTAACTTCCTAACCTTAAACCTAGCCCAAACCCAACCTTGACCCTAACCATTACTGAACTTTAATGCTAACCCTAATTATGGCACAATTCGCTATGAATTAACCCAACATGCACTACTTAGTACCCCCTATATACTCACATGCCAGGAACACAGTACACTGATGTGACTCTTGTCCCTTGTAATCACTCGACAATCCCCAAATAATGGAAAGCTTTTGTTAGGTATTTCTAAATTACAATTAAAATGTGAAGAAATTAAGGTAGTACATGATTTCATTTTTAATTAGAGGAAAAGAGAACTAAATCTGGGTGTGTTTGTGCCTGTTAAGGAAAGCCTGGCAGAATCAGATATTAAAGAAGGAAGTCGGGGGATCTGGACGCAATCCTTGTTCACTCCATCATCCCTAGGAGGATACCAGACTTGGGCACCTACTCCTCCTCTTCTCCCAGAACATAACAAAATCCTATTCTTGGCTTAGTTAATTAAGTAGTCAACACATCACCTATGTTCCTCAGCACCGATAGCCCCTCCCCATTACCTTTCTTCCATTTGGCCTGCAACTCAGGAGAATAAAAACCAGGTGGCACATGCCTTTAATCCCAGCATTTGGGAGGCAGAAGTAGGCAGATATCTGTAGTAGGAGCTACGGGCTGTGTTCCACCGCCCGGCTCCTGGCCACCGGCTAGCTTTATACCCGAAATTACAACACACAAATTGTATTCATTTAAACACTGCTTGGCGCATTAGCTCTAGCCTCTTACTGACTAACTCTCACATCTTGACTAACACATCTTACCAGGAAGATTCTAGCGTATGTCCATCTTAGGCTGGAGCTTCATCACATCTGCCCAAGAAAGGAGAGGCATGGCAATTAACTAACTTCCCTTCTTCCCAGCATTCTGTTCTGTCTACTCCACCTATCTAAGTCCTGCCCTATCAAAAAAGCCAAGGCGGGCGGTGGTGGCGCACACCTTTAATCCCAGCACTTGGGAGGAGAGGCAGGCGGATCTCTGTGAGTTCGAGACCAGCCTTGTCTACAAGAGCTAGTTCCAGGACAGGCTCCAAAACCACAGAGAAACCCTGTCTCAAAAAAAAACAAAAAACAAAAAAAAACAAAACAAAACAAAACAAAAAAGCCAAGGCAGTTTCTTTATTAACAAATGAGAGTCCTCCATCAGATCTCTGAGTTTAAGGCCAGCCTGATCTACAAAAAGAGTTCTAAGGTAGCCAAGTCTACACAAAGAAATCCTGTCTCAAATATATACATACAAACAAACAAACAAATATTTTTAAAAGAAGAAGAAAAGAAAATAAGATGGTTTTGCCAGTTATAGTAAATTATGGCCACTCAACCAATCACTGGAAAAGGTAAGAAGACAGGCTAATTTTTTAATGGAATATAACATTGTCTTAAAGTTGCAAAGCTTTACCATCTACTGCCTTGTCTGTTTAGTTTGATTCTCAGAATAAATAAGCTAAGAAACAGAGCCTCTGATGTATCCATTTTACAGATGGACAACAGAAACCCAGGAAGAGTGGCTTTTACTAATTCTAGGTTGCAAAAGAGATAAGGGAGTACAGAGAAGAGGCACTTTCCTGAGTGGATCACAAAAGAAATTCCAGAAATTAAACAGTGATTGAGAGTAGAAAATCACAGTTGTATACCGACACCAGTTGAAGAAGAGAAGACTCCAGGTACATGACTCTGCAAAGGTTTGAGAACATGTGGGAGTCTGGGAAGTTGACAGGATACAATAACGATGGAACTGTGGCAACAGCTGACACTATGCACCAATTAATGAAGTATGAACTTTATCCTTAGAGCCAAGATGTTTCTCTCTTCCCCTGTCTGCACACACACACACACGCACAGTATTCTCAACAGAGAGAAAATGTGCACACATATGTGCTTTAGATCTTTCTTGTGGCAGGGTGGGTGGAGGTTGGACAGGCTAGGCTAGTTGTTCAAGAACCCTAAAGAGAAGGTGGGGGTAGAAATCAGAGGTGTGTCCCCAAATCTCCTGGTGCTACTGGGTAAGAAGTTGTCCCTCGTGTCTCTACTTCCTCTGTCTATAAAGGCAAAATAATAGGTTTGCATCTGTCTGCCTTGGGAATTGCTTGAAAATTAATGGTGCAGAGACCTGGCTAGCTTCCATGAGTCAAACAACACCCTTGTACAGTACACTACTGACACACATTAAATGCTGATATAGAAAACGTGTTTTGAAGGTGGATCTGAGAATAATTATAGTTTGTTAATTATTGTTAATTTTACCACAGCTTGGAATGGTGGACTTTCTCTAGATTCTACAACAGATTGCCGCCCCTCCATCCCATTAAAGAGGCACAGTTTCTCACAGGCTCCATTTTCTCATTATACTTAGTGGTTCAGCCACCTCCATTGATTACCGAGAAAGAAAATCAAATTGTACAGAATCTCTCCTAGTGGCCTTACTGAATATACAAAAAAAAAGTTTCTTTTCACTTATCTTTAAGAAGTATAGGCACACAAGAGCTTTTAATACTTGGCACACCAACCAGGACAGCTGGATTCTGCAAGTGATGTGGTAATAGAATTGTTTCAATAGCCTGTCTTCATATTCTGCACCACTTTGTTTTCATAATATTCATTTACAGGCCGCAATCCTGGGAAATCAGTGGCTGGGTGACTTCAGGTCCTCTTGCTTCATCTGCATCATCTCTCCTAGAATAGGATTTACTGACAGTACTGCTTGTATCCTGTGAGGTTGCACTAATGTTGTTGACCAGAGAAAGAACGAAGGAACTGCCTAAATATGTTATGAGGTGTCCTGGAGCAAGAAGAGAGGGAAGCAAAGAGGCTGAAGATAGGAGTTGGGAGAGAAAAAGAGGAAGTATGGGATTATGGGACCTGGAATGAGATGGGCAATGGGCATGGAGTTCAGCAGCTGGGCCTTTAGAGGAACTCAGGAGGCTGCACTAAGAAAGATGGGACCCCCTGGTTTGGAGCCATAAAGAGGGCAGCGTCTCCAGGCTGGGGCCAGGTAAGTACTGGTTTCCTCTGTGGACTTTTGGTCAGCAGATGGCAGGAGCAGCCTCCCCTGCCTGATCCTATCTCAGGAGGCTTCCTTCGTGGGACCTTGGAATGGGGAGCGCCACCCAGATTCCACTGGGTGAGTCACTGGCTAACCAGTCCTGCAGGTCCCTGAGGATATAAGAGCGGGAGGGAGCGGCCCGGCCGCAGTCGCCAGCAACGTCCTACCCAGTCTGATCCTTCAGAATCCCGGCTCCTGGTCAGTAGCTGTAAGTACGCTCTCCTCCACCCCACCATGGCTAGGGGCTCGGAGTTAGCACCTCTGCTACTACTGCTGCTGCTGGCGGTGGTGACCCGCTTTTGCATGGCACAGACCGACTGTAAGTGTCCCACCAACAAGATGACCATCTGCAGCTCTGAGAGCCCAGGTGGCGTCTGCCAATGCCGGGCAATTGGCTCACAGGTGTTGGTCAACTGTTCCACGCTGACTTCCAAGTGCCTGCTGCTCAAGGCGCGCATGAGCGCCCAGAAGAGCGGCCGCACCCTGGTGAAGCCTAGCGAGCATGCGATTGTAGACAACGATGGCCTCTACGACCCAGAGTGTGACGCCAAAGGTCACTTCAAGGCACGCCAGTGCAACCAGACCTCGGTGTGCTGGTGTGTAAACTCAGTGGGTGTGCGCCGCACGGACAAGGGCGACCTGAGCCTGCGCTGCGACGAACTGGTGCGCACCCACCACATCCTCATTGAATTAAGCCACCGACCGACCGACCAAGCCTTCAACCACTCTGACTTAGACTCTGAGCTGCGGCGGCTCTTCAAGGAGCGCTACCAGCTGCGCCCCAACTTTCTGTCGGCAGTGCACTACGAGAAGCCCACCATCCAGATAGAGCTGCGGCAGAACGCGTCGCAGAAGAGCCTGGGAGACGTGGACATCGCTGACGCCGCCTACTACTTCGAGAGGGACATCAAAGGCGAGTCGCTTTTCACTGGTCTCCGCGGCCTGGATGTGCAGGTGCGTGGGGAGCCCCTGCACGTGGAGCGGACTCTCATCTACTACTTGGACGAGAAGCCCCCCCAGTTCTCCATGAAGCGCCTCACCGCTGGTCTCATCGCTGTCATTGTTGTGGTTGTGGTGGCGCTAGTGGCTGGCGTGGTCGTCTTGGTGATCACCAACCGGAGAAAGTCAGGAAAGTACAGAAAGGTGGAGCTAAAGGAGCTGGGGGAGATGAGAAGCGAACCTAGCTTGTAGATGCCCAGCAGGTACTGGACTTCCGCATCACCCCAGACAGAATGGACTGGCCTGTTTGTTGATTCTTGGCCAGGAGGTAATTTTCCTCCCATTTCTGACCTCTTCCTTCTCTATTCACAAACAAATTCGCTAGATGCTGAGTTCAGGTCACCTCCTCGACTTTGGTCTTGAAGGAAGCATTTCTTTAATTCCTTGTTCGGTCAATAGAAACCTGACCAGGAATTTAAGCGAAGGTGGGATAGGTGGCTTAGTTAAGAAGCAAGTGCCAGGCAGCCCGGAATTGTTTCCCAGAGACTTGAATCCACCTAAAGACTTAAAACAGTTGAAATGGGAAAGCAGAGCTTTTATTGTTGTGGGTTGGTATCCGTCTGCTCCTTGTCTTCCCAGAAAGAAGAGAAGTTCACTAATTGAGCCTGCGCAGTGTTCTTCATCCGCCGTCGTTTGTACGGGAGGAAAAGGCGTTTCCAATATTTGAATACATTTTAGATATCTCTGTTGGACTGTGTCTATTCTTCTGCCTGCTCTTGATGGAGCTGATACTAGTAATCTTCTCTTTTGTAAAATGTTTGTACAGATGCGTCTTTGATAATGCTGCTGTTTTTTAAGCAACAACTCAAGTTTAATAAAATACGGGAAAGGCATAAACCTGAAGATGGACTGTGTGAAAATTCCCTCCAGAATTATATCATTTTGTTGTTTTCCTTTGTCTAATGCTTGGGAATTCTAACATTGACTATTGAAAGTCTGGTGTTTCCTGCGGGCTGGGGTGGTATACTTGCCTACCATCTGACAGCCCCTGGGTTCTGTCCTCAGCAGGCGGCGGGGGAGGGGTGGGGAGACGGGAAAGATTGAAACTTTGGAATTGCAGTTGCCTTGAAGGTGGTTGCTAAAACTAGCCGCCTTCAAACCGGCAGAGGTGTGAGAGATGGGAGCAGCCTCTAGCTGCTTATTAAGAAACAAACCTTCCTTATATAGTTCTTAAGCCACGTGGAGGAGCTAAGACCACTCCCAAGAATCCTAGGAAATAAACGACTAGGTAGGTGGCTTCAGGTCTCTGAGACTCATCTTCTGAAAAATAGGGCTAAGAGTCTGTTTCTTTCTTGTAAGAACACTCACCTGTTGGCGATGGTAAGCTGTATAAATGCTTGCTACTGAGTGTTGGGGGGGGCAGAATCGGGGAGGGGGGTAAGGGGGAAAGATCTGAAGGTAGAAGTTGGGAGAATGGGGTGCGGCAGCGCCTCCAGGTGCTTTCCTGAAATTCCAACATTTACTATTGGTTCCCTGCTAGTTTCCGAAGGTGGGAGGTGTGGTTGCCTAGCAAAGGGAAGCCGCGCGGGGGTAGAGCCTGGGCGGGCAGGCGAGTATCGGTTTCCTCTCCTGGCTTTCGTTTGCCCAGAGGCATGTGCAGTGTGATGCTATCGCGGCAGGGCTGGCTGGGTATTCGGTGGAGAGGGAGGGCCACCCAAATTCCTTTAGGTGAGCCGCTGGAACCAGCCGATCCGGTCTGGCGGAGAATAAGGGCAAGAGAGAGAGAGAGAGGGAGCGGTCCAATCCGCAGAGTTCTGCAGTGTCCCAACACCCACTCCTAGCCTGTCAAACCCCACGTCTGGTTCACCCCTTCGCGGCCGGGCTTACTACAGTACTGCGAGTACTAAAAGTGACGCTCCACTTCACACTGGCACAGGACAACGACACCTGATCTGCTAACTAGATGGCGACCCAGGGGTTGCTGCCACTGTCGAGTTCGGCTTGGGTTTGGTGACCGACTGCTCCACGCTGACCTCCACGTGCCACCCGCAGCTCAAGTGCGTGAGCTGGTGAGGCTCCTTCGTTTCACAAGCGAAGTATTTTCTCGTAAGAGTCCTACTCTGAAATAGGAGGTACTAATCTCATTTAGCTGTTGGGCAAATACACTAATCTTGGTGTTCAAACTGTTAAGGAACTTCCCCAAACCCATATTTATGAGCACTTGCACCATTTTTTCCATTGCTGTACAAGTCAGTCACCGATTCCATCAGCTTACCGCTTCCTTTTCGCTCACTGCTACTCATGAGAAGCCAAGAGTGTCGCTCTGGGACAGCAAGTCAATGCAATAGCCGGGAAACTGATATTCCACAAATATTTAGATGCAAGGCTTTCTCCTCCACAGAAACCTATCTCCTCTCACCCCTCCTCTGCTGAACAAAACTGAGCCTCAGTCTAAAGTACCTTGCTAGTGGGTAAGGGGTAGCAGCTGGGACTGTGGGTGTTTGGCGTTGGTGGTTTAGGTTGCTTCTGGGGAGGAATGACTGTCAAGCTTAAAACTTCCTCTGCTGTTCCAGTGAAACCACTTAAAGGAAGGGAGGGGGTTCAGGCAGGTTCCCAGCAGTGGTTTGGAGGTGGAAGTGCCTAGTTACTCCCTAGTGAGAGGGACTCTGCAGTCCTCATTCCCAAGTGGCTACCTTCCTCTTACAGAGTCACCCTAGGGCCCTAGCTGAAAAGCCTTGCAGGAAGGCAAAGCATCCTTTGACCTAACCTTCCACTACAAGGGCGAAATGAACAAGGGGTTTCCCAAAACTAAATTTCTGTGGCCCAGTTGGAGCTTACAGGTTTCATTAAATTAGCTTACCCTCAAAAATCAAATAAGCAGATGTGAATGTGGATGTGGGCATTAGAAAAAGGAGCTCTCTGAGAAAGCCTTCCTCTATCAGAATGAGGTACTGGCTGAAACATCAGTTTCTTCTCTTAGCCCTGAGTAGATGCTTTGCACTTTACAGCGCTTCGAGTTGGCTACCCTCTCACAGGTGTGATCTTTGAAATACTGACTTACTGGAGCATCCAAATTCAAATCCTGTTTGGGTGAAAAAGTCACTAGCTCCCGCCTCTGTGTGAAGATCACATGAGGTATTTGATGAGTTCAGCTTATTTACACTGCTTGCTTTTCTAGATCAAATGACACAAGAAAACTAAGGTCTAAAGAGGTTGACATGCATACATATCTTCCATGAGCCAAAGTCTGCTTTGACTTCCTGGCCCATGTGACCGCCCTGAGCACCTGATGTGTAGGGGGTACCTTTCCTCTTCATTTCTTCCAAGCTGGTTATATTTCTGTTTTCAGCTCAACCTATCTGCTGAGGACAGAGCTCCTGAAGCAATGACCTTCAGGACTTTGGCCTCTTCCTCCAGGATTCCACCTCACTCCAAAATTTCCCTTTCGCTGGCTGGTTTGAGTTCAGGCTGGTGCTGGGCCTGAGAGGAATGTGAAAAGCAGGTGGGGCTCTCATCAGGTCTCAACTCGTCCTCTGAGCCACCAGCAGTCCTGGTTGATTTCCTTGTGAGTCACCAGGGTTTTCTCCACTATTTCTATTCCCTTAAGAAGAACAATAGCGAGCATTATTTACCCCTCTTGCATATTTTTGTTTACTGTTTCCAGGTAGAACTTTAGAGACAGGAAAAGTGTCAATTTAGTTGAATATTTTATTATATAGATGAAGGGATAAAACACAGAGAAAAGACTTCCCTAAGCCAGGAAGCAGGTGGCAGTTATACTTGAGTTCCTAAACTCCTCACAGTCCCACCTAGTGTTCATTTTGCCTGACTGCCTGCCTGGTTACTCTCATTTGTTTTTTGATTATTTACACACTTTTTTTTTTAAAGACAGTGTCTCACTCTGTACTCTTGGCTGGCTTAGAACTCACTCTATAAATCAGGACGGCCTCAAACTCTCTGCCTCTGCTTCCTGAATGCTGAGATTAAACATGTATGCCACCCTGCCTGGTGATTATTTATTTCTGTTTTTAAGATATGATTATTCTATAGCTTTTGGATATCATTTAAATGGGAGCGATAGTTTGGTTAAATGGTTGTAAGATGGTAAGCTTTGAAGTCACGGCTGCTATTTTCCTTTTTGTAAAATGGGTATAGTTTTATTTAACAATGTGTTAGATCTTAATAGTTAAGACCAGGCTTAGCTGTTGAAGAGATTATATCACTCCTGTTTGATCTACAGGAAGTTAGCCTAAGAGCCTGGAGGAAAAATTACTGGTTGTGAATGAGTTCGTAGATCATCCACCCACTTGCACATGGAAACATCTCCTTTTCTAGATTTCTGTGATAGGGAAACTAGGGGACCATCTGTTCACAGAGACAGTCATGGCTCCTCTGGCTTGTACAAAACATCCAAGTTCAGCTGAATGAGAAGAGACATATCTTCAACCATGATATGAAAAACAAATATCTTTCTTCTTTCCTTCCTTCTCTCCCTCCCTCCCTCCTTCCTTCCTTCCTTCTTTCCTTCTTTCCTTCCTTCCTTTTCAAGACAGAGTTTCTTTGTGTAACAGTTCTGACTGTCGCAGAACTCGCTTTGTCGACCAGGCTAGCCTCAAACTCATAGAGACCTGCCTACCTCTGCTTTCTGAATGCTGGGATTGCAGGCATGTGCCACCACCATCCATTTCAAATGTGTTTCTTTTTAAACTTCAGGTTTACACACTCGTGGAAGTTCCATCTTGTAGAAATGAAAATTCATTTAAGAAAACCCAAATTGAGAATGCCACTGAAGGGGCTCCCTACATAGGGAGTAGAGGTCTAGTATCTGATTTCTGAGGACACAGGATTAAAGAGGTTGGCACTGAGTAGCTAGGTGATAAAGCGTTCAGAACACAGAGGATCTCCCATGGCAAGACAGGCCTCTCAAAGCCACCAGGCCAGATAGATTTTTGTCCTATGTCCCCACAAACTCTCTCTCCCCATTACAACCATTTCTTTTTCATTTAATACCCAATGTCAGTTTTAAAGGATGTCTTGGTCCTGCCTTATCTCTTTTTTCCTCTTCCTATC
This sequence comes from Chionomys nivalis, assembly GCF_950005125.1. Taxonomy (NCBI): domain Eukaryota; kingdom Metazoa; phylum Chordata; class Mammalia; order Rodentia; family Cricetidae; genus Chionomys; species Chionomys nivalis. Next base: position 83,243,243 of record NC_080086.1, read on the forward strand.
TTTCCTTTTTCTTTTTCATCTCTCAAAAAACAGAAATAATCCTGGTTTGAGGGGTCTCCATGAACTCCTGAGAAATGGAACTGTTCTACACTATCTACAATATATTTTTACCTCTTTCTTTCAAATTACCTTCTGTCCAAACTCCCTTATCTCACCCTCCTTTTCTTGCTCTTAAAGCAACCCCTACTATTTGCAGTTTTCCCCCATGCTTTCTATCAAACCAATTCTATTCATTAGTCTTTCTTACTGTGGGATTTTTTTTCCTTCATTTTGCTTTCCAAGAATAACCATAATATCTGATGAAATAATCACACAGTACTGTCAGTGTCTCTTTAAACTCCAAAACAAAGCAATTGGTGCCTTTAGGATGATGGTTTTGTAGCTGATATAAACTAAATAACTCTATTTTCATGAAAGGTCTACCCCAGATAGTAATTAATGCAGCAAAATGCAAATAGGATTCTACTCTCATGAATGGAATGGGATTAGAGCCTAGTGCCCTGAATACTAGTCTTATAGAGGAAATGACTCTTCAACACTTCCTCAAACTAATTTCTCCAGAACACTGAAGACACTCACACTGAAAGAGGAAAAGTGACTTAAATAAAAACTTCCCAGATGCACAAGTGCCAATGCAAACACAAAAGTAACATGAACAGAAAGACAGCTTGTCTCCTCAAAAAAAAAAAAAAAAAAAAAAATACTAATCCCACGGTATTGGCCCCAATGAGAATGATTTCAATAAAATTCCAGACAAATAACTCAAAAGAATGGTTATAGACATATCTAAAGAAATCAGAGAGGCTGTGAATAAACTCCTGAATGAATTCTAAGAAAACACAAAGAGCTAAATGAAATAAGGTTATAAAAATAGAATTTAGTCAAGAGATAGAAATGCTGGGGGGGCTAAAGAGATGGTCCAACAATAAAGAGGTGCCCTATGTTCTGCTCCCAGCACCCACTTTAGGTACCTCCATGGGCACCTGCATTCCTGTGCACATACCTACACAGAGACACATAGATATACACATAATTTAAAATAAAATAAATTTTAAAACATAGAATAAATATGAATAAAAATCTGAAATAGTAAAATGAAAGTTTAATAAGTTAAATAACAAGCTCAGATGAGTACCTCACCCGTAGAATCACCATAGGAAGAACAGAATATAAGGACAGAAGACAAGGTAGAAGAATTGGAGTATTCTGTCAAGAACAAAGAAACATTATTTAAAATATACAGATGGAATATGCAAGATCTATGGGATGCTAAGAAAATAGTTACAGGCTAAAAGCATAGAAAATATTTTCAATATAACAAAAATCTGCAAATCTAAGGAAGGAAATGTTCACCAAGGTACAATAGGCATGTAGACTATCAAACAAATAAGATCAGAGTAGAAACTCTATACACCATATTGGAATCAAAACAGAACAACTAATGTATCAAAAGGTGCAAGCGATAAAAATGAAGTTACATGTACAGACAGGCCCATTAAAGTAACAGATGATTTCTCAGCAGGAACTTTTAAACAGAGAAGGCTTTAGAATGTTATATTTCAGCCTTAGGTACATCATTGGCTGCAAGATAGACTACTATACCCAGCAAAATTCTCTATCATCATGAAAAGGAAAATCAAGCTTTTTTTATAATAAAGATGACTTAAGGAACTTATGACCATTGACCTCTACAGAGAATACTGCAATAAATTCTTCAGACTGAAGAGAACAACAAACCCATGCAAGAAGCTACACAGAAAATTAGTTACACAAATAAGGATTAGGAAAAAAATATTACATCAATAATTTGAGAGTAATTAATATATAACTTTCAATAATAACTCTGAATATTAATAGCCTCAATTCTCAAACCAAAAGACACTAAATAGGAGATTAGATGAAAAAGAGAGTCCTTGTCTAGAGGACTCTGAAAACTGAAGCAACCTCTGGAAATCAATGCAGGGGTTCTTCACAAAGCTAGAAATATCTACCACATGATCCAGTTATACCACTCTTGAGAACATCCCCAATGAACTCTGTATCTTACTACAGAGATAAACTGGACCAGTAAGAGGTTTCTGGGAGGCAGAACCAGGAGATGAGAAGTAATAAGAAAGACAGGAAAGCTTTTGATCAAAAATTCTTGTACAAGTTTATAGCTCATACAAAGAAATGTATTAAATACAGCATCAGCCAGGCAGTGGTGGCATAGGCCTTTAATTCTAGCACTCAGGAGGCAGAGACAAGTAGATCTCTGTGAGGTCAAGGCCAGTCTGGTAAGTACTATGTCCTAAATACAGATTGCAGGGGGGTGAGGGTCAGGGGAGAAACATGTCAGAGTCAGCAGAAAGTTATTACACATTAGGACAAAGTCAGGAAGAAGCTAATCAAGCAATGTTGTGTAAAAGGAAAACAAGATATATCAAGTATGACAGAGTAAACATACGGTGGCCTTGCCAGTCTCTACCAGGGGAAAAGAAAAGTTCCGGGGGGGGGGAACTTAGCTCTTTTGATGCCCCCAGCTTCAGACCTTGCCCAGTCTCCTTCTGACCAACATGCAGAAGCAGCTTTCTCTCTGTCGTTTCATCAAGGCCTCTGAGAAAGCTTTCTATCAGCCTGAATCTCAGCACAGAGATCCTTGTCCTTACTTCACTGTCTCTCCATTCACAACTTCCAGAAACTAGAAAAAGCCTAGATGTTCATGAGCAAATGAATGGACAATAAAAATGACATATTTATTTACACAGTAGAGTACTATTTAGGTGTTATGAAAAGAAAACACAATTAAGCCCAGTGGTGGTGGTACATACCTTTAATCCCCCAATTAAAGGTTAAAGAGGGAGGCTGGCAGATCTCTAAGAGTTCAAGGTCAGCCTGGTCTACAAAGTGAGTTCCAGGACAACCACTACTGTTACACAGAAAATCACTCTCTAGAAAACAACAAAAAAATAGAAAAAGTGGGCCAAGGGGGGTAGAAAATTATAAAGTGTGCAAAAATTATAAATAAATGAAACTGGAAATAACCATCCTGAGTGAGGTAACACAGACTCAAAGAAACAAAGATAGCATTTTCTAGCATATGTGGACATTAACTTTGAAGCTTTGGATATAGGTGTTTGGTTTAAAATACCGATAGAAGTTAAAAAACTAATAAAGGAACCTGTCAAGCAAGGAGAGATAGAACATAATGTTATAAATGGAAGAAAGAAATAGAAGGATTAAAAGGGTGGAGGTGGAAAGGCAAGGTAGAGGAGGGAATGAGGGAGACTAACACTAAAAGTCTTTTTGAGGAAACCTACCAGAATAGATACATAATAAAAATATATACATATATAAAAAGAGTTTAAATGGAACTACCCTATAATGGGAGACAAACAAAATTCCAACTTGATACCATACACTACCAAAAGGTCCCAGTACCAGCAATAGAAATCTTAGAATTTCTGGCCAATGGGATCCCATAATCCCCACAAACATTACATGATATTCCCATTGCTCTTGGTTACCCTCCAGCACATGACAGCAATTGAAGACACCATATACTTGAGTCACAAACATTAAGAAATCAAATAGCCACTGATCTGGAAGTTCCACACCTACTGGATAACATTAATAGTGCTAGAGAATGGTTTGCACAATATGGGAGGAGAAAAGTAATCACCAGTCTCTCCCAGCAATGAACCCTGCATATTGTAATAATGACCTGTCTGGCAAGACGTGCCCATTAGGGCAATAATAGTGTGAATGTTATGGCAGTGATCGTCCACTTTCTGACTGGATCTAAGGCTCACTCCATGAGGTGGGACAAATATTTTGCACTGTTAATGAGGCCAACATCCCAAGGCCCTAAGAGAGTTTCTACTACTATTATTCTGCTAAATGGACATAGCATTTAAACTTATAATGACTTACTGATTTACTCAAAGATCAGTGTATCACTCAATCCTGTATGGTCTATTCAAACACACTGTGAACCCTGAGTTTGTAATTGCATTAGTTAAATAAAGTCAACCTTGGGTCAAGAGGCCCAGTTAGCAGTTAGTTGACAGAAAGCAATCATAGAGAATCAGGGAGTGTCTGTAAGATGATAGAAACACACGGGAAGTAGGAGGGAGGGACTTGGTATAGAGTGGGTGCCATGGTAAAAATAAAACAGTGCTGTTCCCTGAGTGGCCCATGGGCCATGAGGGCCAGTGAGTCCTAGGCAGGGAGCTTCATGGTCAGTGAGAGACCCAGACAGAGCAGCCAATCCCATAAGAAGCAGCAGCCACAGTGGGTGAGAGACAGACCGATAGGCACACCATGCAGAGTGAGGTGGGATATTTATTTAGTGGGTTATGGAAGGAAAAGAGAGAGAGTGGGAGAGGGGGGTTGAGGAAAGAAATGGGGGGGCCATGGCAATAGCAGCTAACTCTTTGGGAGAAAGACAGAAAGGAAGAAGGGACTGGCAGTCTTGCTTCAGCAGATGGGGGAGGGAGTAGGTAGGGCTTGTCTCTTAAAAGAACAGGACAGACCATTACAGTGGGTTCTTTTGTTTTGGTAGAGCAGAAGGATGCCCTCTTTCAGAGATGTTAGCAAAGAGAGAAGGTCAACTAGTTGCTACTCAATCTCCCTGAGCTAGCAGGTGTTTACACCAGGCTTTGACTCCCTAATCTTATTGGTAAATAAAACAACAGAGATTTAAGTAAAAGCAAAAGTTGGTGGCAGCAAGACAACCAGTGTCTAGGGGAACAGAATTTCTGATAGGCCACAGCCTGAGTAGCCAAAGAATCAGGCCAATAACTGTAGAGCTGACTTTGCTGGCTAAAACAGCAGCAGATTAAAGTACAGTCTCTGTGCTGATGAAAAAACAACCCTCATTAGAGAAGCTTCTTTCAGCAGATAGTGATTTTCACAGAGATCTACCACTGGAATAAGAGAATAACAGACTGTGGGATATTCACCCGTAAACGGGATATCTATGCCACAACTTAAGGCTCAGGGCTAATCACGGGGGAGAGAATGGAAAGACTGTAAGAGCCAAAGTTGGTGGATGACTTCAAGGAAATGGGGTTTTCTGGACACAAGGAGGCATACACACAGGAACTCACAGTTGTTGTGGCAGCATGCACAGGATATGAGAAAACTCAAGTCAGACAAAATCCCAGCAAGAAGTGTGATGAGGTGACCATGTAATAACCACTCATAGCTGAGGAGATGATTGATATTTGACAGCTGCTGGCGAAGGCAGAGTTGGTTTCCTTTAATGGTGTAGGCTCTAATATGTTGACCATACTCCAGGGTAGGGCCCACACCCAAGAGAAGGTTATCAATGTAAACTGGGCTTGATGGATTTGAAAAGAGAGTGTTGAATAGTGAATGAGTTAGAAAAAGAGAGAAAACAAGAAGTTGGATGGGGAGGAAGTCTAAGGTGGATCTGGAGTGACTGTGATCAAAATACACTGTATGAAAACTTCAAAGACTTAATTAAATATTATTTTAAAAATAAAACAAAACAAAACCATGAACCATCTCTTTGCTGACTTTAAGGAATATACCCCATCATCAATGTTAGTTACTACCCTAAGGGCAGAAAACAAAGAAAAGCACTGTATGTAATGTATATTTATTGTAATAATATATATAATATGTAATATATATAATATGTAATGGAATCAGATAACAATCAGGAATTGCTGCTGAAGTGGACTTCAAACAAAAAATACTCCAAAGAGAGACAGAAGGAACTTTATGTTGACTAAAGGCAAAAATCCATCAAGAGGACATTATAATTATAAACATACATTTATTAAATCCAGGTGCACTTGATCTCATTAAGACAAATGCTACTCGCTATAAGGTCACAGATTGTGATGATTGGTATTAATTGTCAACTCAACTGAATGTAGGGTCATCTGGTAGATGTGTGCATGCCTGGGAGGCATTATTTTGATAATTTTAATTGGAGCGGGTAGACTCACCTACTGTGGGTGGTAGTCCCTTGTTGGGATCCTGGGTCATATAAGTAGGGAGGGGGAATTGAAGAACATGCATGCTTTCATTGCTCTCTTCTAATTATGACTATCATGTGAGCAGCTGCTTCAAGTGCATACTGCTCTGAATTCCTTGCATGATGGACTGTAACTTGAACTGTGAGCTAAAACAAACTATCTCTCTTAAGTTTCTTCTGTTTAGAGTATTTTTTCACAGTAACAGAAAGATAACTAAAACATAGATTTACAGTGTGTTTACACTAATAGTGGGTGACTTCAATACCTACTCTACCCTTGCCCTTAGACAGGTCATCTGAACAAAAGAAAGAGAATCATCTGAGTTCAATGACATCATAGAACAAATGGGCTTAATAGATATCTACAGAGCAATCCATCAAGATGCTACAAAACACATATTCTTCTCAAAAACACATGGAATTTTCTCAAAATATATCACATATAATATATCAAAATAAGTCTCAAAAAAATATAAGAAAATTGAAGTAACTTCTTGCACTGTATCTGGCCACAGTGGAATAAACCTAGATATCAACAGCAAGAAAAAGTGTGGAAAACACACAAACTCATGGAGATTAAACAACACAGTTTGTAATGATGAAAGTGTAACAGAAGAAATCAAAAGGAAAATTTAAAATTCTTAGAAGTGAATGAAAATGAAACTTGTGGAAAACAATAAAAGTAACACTAAAAGGGAAGGTCATAGATATAAATTCTTACATCAAAAAATGGCACTCCAATAAATAGCTTAATCACGCACAACCTCACAGCCTTAGAGAAACAAAACAAAACAAACCTCAAAGGAGTCTATGGAGATAAATATTAAGATCAGGACATGTCATACACCTTATTAAATAATTATCCAGCACAAGGGAGGCAGAGGCAGGTGGATCTCTGAGCTTAAAGACAAACTGGTTTACAGGGTGAGTTCCAGGACAGTCAGGGCTACACAGAGAAACCCTGTCTTGGGGAAAATATAAACATCAGGACTTAAATTAATGAAATTGAAAAGAAAAAAAAATACAGAAAAATCAATGAAATAGTTTGTTTTTTTAAAAACATAAAAAAGATTGACAAACCCTTATCCAAACAACAACAACAAAAAATTTAGAAGAACCAAATTTTAGAATTAGGCATAAAAATTGAGACAACAGGGGAAAGGAGAGGAGGAAAGAGCATATGACCTTGAGGCTGCAGGGGAAATGGGAAGGAGGAACCAACTTAGTTAATGTGTACCTATCACATCACATTTACCTAAGGACTTGCACACAGAATCAGCTATGAGGGAGGATGGGGGCATAACTATAGATGGGCACGATCTAAGCAGTGCCTGATTTGGGTTCTAACACAATCAAAAAATTTGTAAGTCAATAAAAGGAATATTTTCTTTGTAAAAAATATATATATATAGATTGAAGCTGTGCAGTGGTGGTGCACACCTTTAATCCCAGCACTCTGGAGGCAGACGCAGGTGGATGTCTGTGAGTTTGAGGCCAGCCTGGTCTACAGAGTGAGTTCCAGAACAACCAAAGCTACACAGAGAAACCCTGTCTCAAAAAATCAAAAAAGAAAAAAAAAAAAAAGAAAGAAAGAAAATGAGCGAATTAGGAAGTGTTTGCTTGTTTGAAGAAAATTCAAGCAGCATGTAAGCATGAGACAAGAAACAAAGGAATGTGCATTTAAACGGCAAGAAGGAACAACTTTCCATATAGTGTTTCAAGTACTGTAAATACTTAAGATATTTGAATTTTGCATTTGGAGACGGTTACATATCAATATGTGAGCAATGGTATTGTAAGATAGGGTTAAGGGAAATTCTCTTTCTTATATTTATTTTTACTTATGCAATTAGGAAGTAATTATTTGCAACCACTTAAAGGAGTTCTCAGCTGGAAATTCTGAATGAGTATCTAAGCTGTGGTTGCGTCCTCTGGCTCCCCCTGGAGGACATTTAGCCATTTTGAGTTATCCTGGCTTCGACTTCAGAAACCATATCTTAGTGGTTACTAGTTAGACAAGAATGGGACTGTGGTGAAGATGTTAGTACACTAGCATTTCAAGAGTCAATTATAAAAACAACACTTGGTGTGCTGGTATGATCATTCTTTTCAAGAAAAAACAGAAAGTTTAAAGTGGAAGACCTGTTCATTGTGAAGAAGGGTTAGGATGACAAGAAACCAGAAGAATGGATAAAGGTAATGCAAGCTAATTTTTATTGGAATGTAACTTATGAATAAGGATGCAGCCGGTTTTGCAAGCACTTAAATTGTCACACCCAGTGTATGTTCCAGAAGTCTGAGGAAACATTTCAATCAAGATACTGCCCATGAACTATGGTCCATCATATCTGTGACTCTCATCAAACCCGTGGCCATTTCACCTGTTTCACATGCTGTATACCAAGAGCAACAAAGATCTGATTATTACATTGAAAGCACCTGTATGAACCTGTTATAAAATGAGTAACAGTTCATAGTTCTGCAGAGTTTCTATCACCTTTAACTTAGTATTCAGCTTCCCATACCTCATAAAAGATATGAATGCAAGTCCCTGTGTACCAACACAGCTTTCTGTAGGAGAAAATTTAGTTTTATTGCACTGGGTCCCCTGGAAACGGAGATGTGTCAGAGTGCAATATTATTGAAGAAAGTCTCCAAAAACAAAGAACACTGAGAGAGCACAAAAATTTAAATAAACAGATAGATAGATAGATAGATAGATAGATAGATAGATAGATAGATGATAGATAGATAGATAGATAGATAGATAGATAGATAGATAGATAGATAGATAGATAGAGCATTTCTCAGCCAACTTCAAGAGGAAATACGATGCCTGTAGGGTTGTGCTCACTTGTAGCACAGAGGCCATGGCTTTATATTCACAATAGATCTGTTGTTGGGTATGTGCTGTCCCAGAAAAGAGACATATGTCTTTATCCTTGGAAAACTTAGCAGGCAGGCAGTTGCTGGGATGAGAACCACTGTGAACGTGGATCTAGTATGCAGCAAGGTGACGCCTCTGAATATGAACAAAGTCCTAATTACAGTGAAGATGTCACAGGACAAATGCTTCAGTGGGATTCTTCAAGCAGCTGTCCTTTCATGACTCTTCATGAAAGTATACTCACAAAAGTTTTACATACATCATTTCAGCCATATCCCACATTGGAACACTCTTTCCAAGGGCTTAGCCAAAGGAACTTATTTTTCTTGGTCATCTGAATACAGGTGGAGTAGTTTTGGAGCCTTGACACTCACAGTCTTCAAGTGTAGCATGCTGTATTAGTTTTCATTGCTTTGAGACATAGCTGGGAAAACATGAAAAGGAAAAAGGTTTGTTTGGGCCATGATTTCAGTACATGGCTGGTCAACTCCATCACATGCTGGGGATCAAGGCTGATCACGTTTTGGGTTCTGGGAAACAGAAAGAGACACAAAGTGGAAAAGACCACATAGAGCTGTGTCCCCAGCAATGTTTTTCTTTTGATCATTCCAGTCTTCCAGAGTGCCCATCCCCTCCAAATAGCCTGTAAAATTATTAATTCATCAGTGGATTACTCCATTGATTAAGCCAGAACCTTAATGATCCAAACGCTTCCCCCAAATTCTACCTCTGAACATTTTGCAGTGGGGACCAAGCCTTCAGCATACTGGCTTTGGGGAAAAACACTGTATATTCAAACCATACAAGTCAATACAAAGATGTTGGTTCCTGAATGGGATCTGATTGTGTGTCTAAGTCTGGGCTGATATAGCAAACTACTGTAGAATGAGGTGCTTAAATGGAGAGTGTTTATTTCTCATAGCCTTGTAAGCTGGAAGCTGAAGATCAGGATGTCATTATGGTCTGATTCTGGTTGAGGGTTTCTTTCCTGCTTTATAGATAGATACTGTATACTCACATTGTAGAGAGGTCTCTAGTCTTCTCCTATAGAAGGCCATTGTCATTCAGGAGTCCTCTCTTTCAATTATATAGTTACCTCCTATATTAGTCATCTTTGAATCACTGGAATAAAAATATCTGTAAATAGTGACTAATTTTTTTTTGTTTTCTTGCTGCCCAGACCCGAATAATCACAAAGATACTAGAGCAATTACAACACTCTTTGGCTGATGGCTCAGGAATATTTCTAGCTAGCTCTTATATCTTAAATTAACCCATTTCTATTAATCTGTGTATCATTATGAGGTTGTGGCCTACAAGGTGCTGGCATCCTTCTCCTTCAGCAGCTACATGGCTTCTCCTTGACTTCACCTATTCTCTCTCTCTCTCTCTATATATATATATATATATATATATATATATATATATATATATATATATATATGTTTGGATTTCCTGCTGGGTTGTACTCTGCTAAGCCATTGGCCAAAATAGCTTTATTCATCAACCAATAAAAGCAACATATATATAGAAGGACATCCCTCATCAAATATATGACATAGTTAAATTCTAAAAAGAAAACTTTATTTTGGCCCATGGTTTGAAGGTTTTACTACCAGATGAAGTAGGACCTTTTCTCTCTGCCTCTGTTGAGGTTCCAGATAGTCACAATCAAGAAAGTATGGTTAAGCAAAATGTTTATATCATAAACTAGGAGATGGGATAAAAAGAAAGAGAGTATGGAAAGACACTTAAAAAAAATCCCACACTAGCTCATAAATGAGAAATAGATAATTATTTATTTAGGGGTAAACTCAAAAATCAGAATCTTCTGCTTGAATGGAAAACAGAAACCAAATCCAGCAACCAGAACAGAGAGACCAGAAAAAAGAGAACAGACACATGCTCTGCATCAGCACATAATAGTATAAGAGGCCACGCCCCAGTAGGTGGGTAACCACTAGCTGTAAGACTTCATACAGCACCTCCCCCTTCTGTTTAAGTAAGAGAGTTATAAGCCATACAAAACTATATACAATAAGAACAAATATATTCAATAATTATCCTATTCTAACTAGTTTAAGACTTAAATAATAAATAACTTGGCCAAGTCATGAGAGGAAAGTAACTACAACTATATAGTCTTCAACCCCATCAAAGATCCGAGAAGGGAAATAATATTACTTGAGTAAGCAGGAAGTGCAATCAAGCAACTTCTAAAATGTGCAACAAATGACAGAGACAACTGGCTGCCTGGGCAATTACCCAAAGTCTCATTTGCCACATTGAAGCAACCAACTTTGGCTAAGGCCTAGAATAACGAACAGACCATTTTCAAAGGCAGAAAATTTTTCAAAACTATCTTACCCTGTCTTGGCAAGATTTGACAGTCCTACCTCTCCATTTCAGGATACTATGTATCTTATCAATGGTTGAACCATGGGCATTTCTTTGCCCAAAGCCAGTTTTACCAAGAAGAAAATAAGCTCCAAATGGAGTGTCTTTGGTACTCAACATTCTCTCAGGAATAGACCAGTGTTGCCAGGAGCAATCGTGTCTCACTTCAACAGAAGCCTAAGTTATTTAAATGCCATATTCTACAGCTCTTTGAAGTGGTTGAAGATTACCTATCTATGCAGAATACAATCTCTATATATCTAAAGAACCTGATTAGTCTAACTATAAGTATGACAAACATAGATGACTATTGATCTAGAATCCTTAATACCTATATAACTTAAAGACTAAGTCTTCATATTAGAACATTATACAATACACAACTATGCAACAAAGGAGGACAATGACCTCAAATGTAAACAATGTGTACATATCTTGATCAGAGGTAGAAATGTATATTGCATTATGATAAATATATATCAATATATAAAAATATTTTAAGCAGAGGTAGAAGCATACATGTATACAATATTCTATGTAATTTAACTTTGCATCAAGATATGAGAATCTATACCAATGTAATTGCCTATAAATAATAACTCATAAGTATTCACTCTATCACTCACTATTATTATTAATGTGAGTAAGCTCATACTAATCTGTTATCCCATCCAATCCCCCCTTTTGCAAAGAGATCCTTGAGCCTATAAAATTTCCTCCCAACCACCAACTCTATACCAATTACAATCAACCCCTAAATGATGTCCCTAACCATGAGGACAAACGTTTTTGGGAGAGAGGACATCGTCTTATAGAATTACTTCCAGCTGTCATGGGGCCATGTTGTTTCTATGGGATCCTATGAAAGTAAAATGACAGTTAAGTTCCAAGATTAATGTCTGGTATAATTGCAAATAGTCTCTGAGCATTTGGTGGGGTTGGGTGCCAATTGTTGCAGGAGGCCACTTGTTCATCCTGGCCACCCAGCTAGCTTAGCCCCGAAATAACCACAGAAACTGTATTAATTAAATCACTGATTGGCACATTAGTTCTAGGTTTTTATTGGCTAATTCTTATGTCTTAATTTAACCCATTTCTATTAATTTGTGTATCGCCACGTAGCAATGGCTTACTGGGTAAAATTCCCAGTGTCTGTCTCCAGCGGATCCATAGCATCTCTCTCATTCTGCTTTCTTCCTCCCAGAATGCCAATTAATTTTCCCTACCTACCTAAGTTCTGCCCTATCAACAAGCCCAAAGCAGTTTCTTTATTAACCAATGAAAGCAACACAAAGACAAAAGGACCTCACACACACACACACACACACACACACACAAAGAGAGAGAGAGGGAGGGAGAGGGAGAGACAGAGACAGAGACAGAGAGAAGCCTGTCTGGGATCCCTTTAATTCCTGTGTAAATGTAGCCTCATTACTAATGTCCTATTGCCTGAAAGTCCAGAGAATCTCCAAATTCTGATAATAGGGACTGAGCCTTTGGGGCCTTTAGTCTAGTCAAAAGCATCTGGACACCATCACATTCAGCATTCAAAATATGAATTTAGAAGGCACATAAACATGTTGAAGAACTGTTCATTTGGCAAAATAATAATGTATATCCAGAACAGAAAACTTATTCAAACTCTAAAATTATCCAGATTTTTGTGGCTGTTAAGATATGTTTCTTAGATCTTCTACTGTTGAAAACTCTTGTGGGACACTATTCCTGAGAGGATGCACACAAATGTATTCACCATGTACAGGAAACATGACAGACCAAAGTAATGATACCAATGAAGTCCAACTTGAGAAACCAATGAGTTTTATTGGGATTACATAGAAGAATATAGGTTAGGGGTTTACTTACAGAAACATCACCCAAAAGCCCACCCTAGTCAGGGTGACAACTCATGAAAGCTGCATGACTTAAAGGCAGCTCAGCTGCTCTGAGAAGCCCCTTAGCAGTCCCTGAAGCTAATAGAACATTGAGGAAAGAGGTCTTTGTACAACTGGCCAGTTTTAGAGACTTTCTGGATCTTTTTAGATTTTATTTCTAAAGTTTATTTTAGACATATTTATTTATTTACTTTTGTGTATGAGTGCTTTGCCTGCATGTACTTAGACACCACATTCATGCCTGCTACTCACAGAGAAGAAAAAGTGTATCAGGTGTCCTGAAACTAGAGTTATAGGTGATTGTGGGTCACTATGTGGTTAGTGTGAACGTAGTCCCTATGTAAGAGCAACAAATGCTCTTAACCACTAAACCATCTTTCCAGACCCAAGAAGTTCCTGAATCTTAAGGGGCCTTCTTTTAGAACTTCCTGGGTGATGGAGGAAGGTGATTGGCTAATAAAGAAACTGCCTTAGCCCATTTGATTGTCCAGCCTTTAGGTGGGTGGAGTAAACAGAACAGAATGCTGGGAGGAAGAGGAAGTGAGCTCAGATGCAGGGCAGCTCCTCTCAGAGCCAGACGCTATGAAGCCAGCCGCCAGGTCAGACATGCTGAATCTTTCCAGTAAGTGCACCTAGAGGTGCTACACAGATTATTAGAAATGGGCTAAGTTAATACATGAGAATTAGCCTAGAAGAGGCTAGATATAATGGGCCAGGCAGTGTTTAAAAGAATACAGTTTGTGTGTTGTTATTTCGGGGCATAAGCTAGCCAGGCGGCCAGGAGCTGGGTGGCAGGAACGCAGCCCGCAGCTCCTTCAACACCTGGGTCTTGAGGAGCTTCAGAGGAAATTGCCATATGATAAGAGCATGACCAACTCATAATGTCTGTCCCTATCCTTGACTTTCCCCAAGAGAGAAAAACAAGCTAATGCTTCCCCAGGCTACTCCAACCCAATGACAAAGAATGATGGGAAGGACAGTGGATGCCCATCTCTGCAAGAAACAAAGTTCCTCTAATGAGCAATTTGGGGTCCAGGGATTCCCTGTCTCCAGAGCCACTCCAGAACTATGATAAACCTTGAGTCTCTTCTAACCTAATCTTCTCTTCTTTAAACAATGTCAGACCTTCATCATGACTTCCTCTGATTATTGTTATGCCTGCATCCTTCTCAAACATTTCCATTCAGTGAATACCCACTATATCTAACTCTGTCTTGATGTAGACATCACAGAAAACCTGAAATTCTAGCTTGGTATCTGGCTCACTCACAGGCTTGTGCTTTCTTGTACAATCTAAGACCACCTGCTGAGGGACGGTCTTATCCACAGTGGGCTGGGCCCCCTTATATCAATGAGTAATCATGACAGTCCTCTACAGAGGTATCCACAAACCACTGTTCTCTAGGCAATTCCTTAAACTGTGACTTTCGTCTATGAGTCTAGGTTGTCAGGTTAATAATTAACTCTAATTTGTACGGCCACTTAAGCACTCAGGGGAAGCTAGCAGGCACTTTGTTTATGGCAAAAGTGCACACACATGAAGCCTAGGCTGATCTAACACTGTGTTGGCCACAGTAAGAAAGCAGAGGTATGGTTCAGAGCAACCAAGAAGCTGAGAGTGACACCTATGCTCCTTCTTGAAGTTTTACTCTTTGGAATGAATTTGGTCCCTTAAACTTGATGGATAGTCTTTCTTTCTTGCACACATACACATGCCTTTTTTTTTTTCAAATTGGAACTAAAACATTTACCACCTTTTTTTTTTTTTTTTTTTTTTTTTGAAACCTGGTATTGTTATCCTGGGTTCAAGTGATTTCTCCAGGTTCAGTTTCCGAAGTACCTGATTTTAACTATTTGTAAGCACGAGCAAAAGCAATACTGAGTTTGGTCTGCGCACACCCATATTTCATATGCCATTTAATACTGCTTACTAGCCTGCAAGTTTGTTCATTTGGCTGAAATTAAAGTCCCTGGATTTAAAGTATTCTAAAAACTGAACTACCTAATCTTCCACTGATCAAAGTGTTAATGTCCAAAGATCCAGAAGGTTGCATTTGATCTACTTTTAGTTTAAGGTCACTTTATTTTAGCCTTAAAATTATGTAGCAATTACTCTGAAAACTGGAGAAAGATTTTAAGTCTAAGGACAGCTGGGACTACACAGCAAGTTCCAGTATATCAAGGCCTATCTCAAAAGAAAACAACAAAACTGAAATCCTGTAACTTGGTGGTATGTAGAGCTTCACACTTATCAATTATGAATCAACTTCCCAGTAATCTTTTTACACACAGTTAATTTAAAAAGGTGGCTTAGTTTGCATATTTGTTTATAACAAGTTGATAAAATTTTCCATTAAAGCTACCAGTAGCAATAAAAGTAACTATACTAAACATCATTAATAACTATTTATATTACATTGCAAACTTGTTCTTCTTTGAGTCATTAAAGCTGAGAATCGATTTTGCAACTTCGTTTTAGAGTTATTTTTTAATTATACGTATTAGTCAGGATTCTGTAAGGAACAAAACTGATAGAATGAACTATGTGCATCTATATATTAGCAAGGGATTTCTCAGAGCACCTTATAGGTTGTGGCTCAAGTGGTCCTGCAAGGGATGTCTCCTGATGGAAAGGCCAAGAATCTAGTAGCTGTTCAGTCCACAAGACTGGATGCGTGAGCAGTCCCAGTCTAGTGCTGGAGTCCCAGGGAGGTCCCAGAGAGGTGCCAGTTTTCTGTCCACATTGGAATCCTGAAGACTTAAGTTCTGACACCAGAAACGGAATGAATCAGGATAGATAAGTTTGTCAGTGAGAATGAGGACAGACAGAAATCACAAGCTTCCTTCGTGTGCACACAAATGCAAATGTACCTGGAGGCCAGAAGAGGGAGTGAATCCTCTGGAGTCAGGGTAATGGGAGATTGTGTTTCCTGGAGTGGATGCTGTGACTGACTTTGGGTCCTCTGTGGGAGCACTATGAACTCTTTATCACTGATCCATCCCTAGGTTTGGTTTCTTTGTCATAGCCCAGAATCCTTGGATGTCAAGAGCATGCTCTTTTTTCCCCATTGATGTTTTAGTATAGTATTTTCTCAGTCTTGTTCTGAATCCCTAATAATATCTCTTCTGTATGATCAAGTACATTGGTGATGGTTCTACATCCAAGTTTGAACCCAGTCAAAAATAAGCCTTTAAGAATAACAACCGATCAGACCTTGAATCTCAAAAAAAGAAAGAGAAGAAAAGAGAAGAGAGGAGAGGAGAGACGAGACAAGAAAGAGAAGAGAAGAGAAGAGAAGAGAAGAGAAGAGAAGAGAAGAGAAGAGAAGAGAAGAGAGAGAAGAGAAGAGAAGAGAAGAGAAGAGAAGAGAAGAGAAGAGAAGAGAAGAGAAGAGAAGAGAAGAGAAGAGAAGAGGAGGCTAAACATCTGAGGAAGAACTGTTTTTATACTTCTGGTTCTAATTCTGTCATAGATTTTTTTTCCTTTGGCTGGTGGATATACATATAAACATATTCAGTAGTGAAAATATTAAATCCAATGTGAAGCTCCACAGTTTCAGAATAATTACTCTAACTGTATAAAAGACCACTGAAATGTACAGGCTCTAGATCTGGTTAATTCTAGTATTTTTTTAAAAATTGTATTCCCCTTAATGAATTTATTTAGTTTTATGTACTTGATGAAAGAGAGAAAGAAGAGAAGGAGAAGGAAAGGGAGAAGAAGGAAGGAAGGAGGGAGGGAGGGAGGGAGGGAGGGAGGGAGGGAGGGAGGGAGGGAGGGAGGGAGGAGGAAAAAGTGTTGGAGCAGCTTTCTTCTGGGCCTTTGGAAACTGAAGACTGAGTGAGCATGGAAACCCAAGCTGTGATCACTGATGAAGGCCAGAGAATCAACAGTTCAAAGGGGATCCTGGGCCTACACAGCTAGGCTCACAAGATACCTTGAAACAAAATACCAGGTCAGAAGAAAAAGTGCGGTAGAGAAGTGAAGGAACCTTGGGGATTGGCAAACATATATAGAGATAAGGGATGAGGCATTAAACAATTGAACTTGTGAACTAATTTCTTGTTATTTTGATTCAGGGTCTACTTTGTAGATCAAACTGGCCTTGAATTTACAGAAATCCTTCTACCTCAGCTTCCTGCATATGGGAAATACGGCCTGCATCTTTCCTATAACAGATGCTGTACCTAGCAAGTGTTTGATGTCTCCAAGAACTACCTTCATTTCAGTAGCTTCTCTTCTTTGCATACAAGTGCCCTCTACTGGCCTCACTTAGCTTTGCAGTGCATGGACTGAACATACTATCCCACTCTGGAGATGACCTAGACCATCCTAGATAGGATGGCTGATGTTCTGAGGAGGTGTCTTCCAAGTACAATAGCTGCAAAGGGAAGAAGCCACAGCACTGAAATCTCTATAGACTGACCTGTTGTTATGCTTTCAAACTCCACTAAGCATTAATCACTCAGATGGATGGGACAGCAAGATGTCTGTTTGCTGGCACTTCAGAGTTCGTGGGCTCTACTGCATTGAACCCACAGGCAGAGAGATGCTCTGGAGGTTGATCCACCTGCTGACCTCAGGCTCAGGGATGTCACAGTCCAAAATTATTCCCAACTAATGCCATGTGCTCCCAAACACCTATGTGTGTCAGCGTCTGAATTGAGCCTCCTCTCACCTGCAGTTCCTGGTTTGTCTTTTCAATTTTACTTTAATTTTTATATATTTTTATTTAGAGCATGTTGCTTTATAGATGGGCAAACTGGGCAAACATTCCATAAATTTCTTGTGTACTACATTTTTTACTCCTTTATCAGCGGGATACTTTTATCAGAACTGATAAGCCCGTAGTGACATGTTGCTATCACACAGGGTCCTGGTTCATGATAAGGTGATGTGCATTCTATGGGTTTAACAAATATATAACGACAGGAGCCCATCACTGCAGCATCACTCAATATAGTTTCACTACCTTAAAGGTTCTCCATGCATAGTCTTTTCTCCCTTTCACTTTATCTCTGACAGTGTGATTATTATGTTGTGGTTTGTTTCATTGGTTCGTTGGTTGTTTTTCAGTTTTAACTTCTGTGATGTCATGCAGTGGGAATCAGACAGAATGTAGTCTTTCAGACTGGCTTCTTTAGCTAATAACTTTCATTAAGCTTTTCCCATGCCTTTCTATGACAACATAGCTCATTTTCTTCAACACTGAATAGTATTCTATTGTCTGTCTGTGCTACAGTTTATCCATTCCCCCACTAAAAGACATACTGGTTGCATGCAATTTTGAGTAAATATGAATCAAGTTGTAAATTTCTATATGCGTTATTCTATGTGTTTCTATATTTTTATCTTCTGAGTAAATTCCAAGGAACACTGTTTCTTATTTTTATGTATGAATTTATAAGAACCTATTTGAATTTCAAAGTGGTTGTTCTATTTTATATTTCACACTAGTGGTTTTAACTTACCTCTGTTTCTTAGAGTCTTGGGAAATCAAGTAAAGCTAGACTTTAGTGTGCACCTCACAGGAAATGGGGTAAATCTGCCTTCTGCTCCTTTCCCTCTAACAGAGCTGAGTGAGTCTAAGGAGTGTGAAGCTGAAGCCTTGAGCTGCTGATCGGGGAGCATTATCTTTCGCGTAAGCCAATTTTTGGCTCTTTCTCCTCAGAAAATCTTCAAGTATCAGTTCAGTATTGTGATAATAAGACAAAATACTCCTCGTTTATTTGGCATATTTGAAGAATGAGTAAAAGTATTCTCAATTTATTTAAAACCTATAAATAAGCCATAAACTTAGAAAGAATTAATTCAAAGAAATTTTTGGCTGCTAAGAATGGATAAGCATGCCTAACACTATGTTAATATTTTTTATAAATTCATTGAAAATAGTTTGTTTCCTTCTTAAATAATAGCTATGTCACTTAGTCTGTATGTTTCTTAATTACTCAGAATTTCCATTGTTGAAAAGTAAGTCAGGTTTAGTGAACTGTGATCCGATGTTCACCGACTGAAGGATGGTAAGGTAGCAAAAATACTAGTCAAAAGGGGGGTGCCTGCACCATGAAACCGAGTTCAGAGTGAGCATGAATAGCAAAGTATAATGTATAAAGTATGATTAAGACTCTATCAACCCAAACAAACTAAGACAAACAACTTTTAGCAGCCTGGTAATAACAATGTGTTGATTGTGCTCAGGGAAACTGAATATTTTCACCCATTCTAAGCAAAAGAATTTGCAGGACACCTCCACTTCTCTATATAGCTCTCCAAATTCCTACTGCTTGACTTTTTTTCTGGCCTCAGTTGAGTCTTGGTAGCCTTCCTCCATGGAAGGTGGCTTCATCTTTAATCAGTTCTCCGCATAGTCATCCGAATTATCTTCTAAAGCTCAATTCAATAATGTTATTTCTTTACTTAGCAATATTTGACATTACATTTTTGACTTCAGAATGACGCTTAACTGTTTAGGCAGGAATGCCATACCAATTTCAGGCTGCTGCTGACCTAAAGTTGTTTGTTTTGTTTTGTTTTGGCATGGCATGGCAGGAGTGGACTGGGCAGGGAGGATCTTGCTGGATAACTAAGGCTGGACTCATGCTCATGAGCCTCCTGCCTCAGACTCCCAAAGACTAGGATGACAGGCAAATACTGCCATGCTCACTCTCTCCTAATATTCTTTCTGGATTGAAGTTCTCTGTTCTCACTCTGGAGAAGCAAACTGAAGACCTGAGGAGCTGTCACTTGCATCTCTGTTCTTAGTGAGGGAAATGGTTTTCACACCTTCTTCACAGCTTGTAAGGTCATAACAAATAATAACTCCTGATTAGCAGTCACTTCTTCAGCTTGGTCCTCAAAGTTATAATACGTTTATGTTTTTCAGGGGTTCTCAGCTTAGTCATTTATTATAGTCATTCAGGGTTTTTTTTTTTGTTTGTTTTTTTTTTTTGTAAAAATCTCAATGTCCAGATTTTACCCACAGAAATTGCAGTCTCATTATCTGCAAAGAGTTTGAGCACAACTTTGTTTTAAATGTTCTCCCACAGTGTGGTTCCTTGGAACTGAAAATGGGTCCTCTGGAAGAGCAGAAAGCACTCTTAACAGCTAAACCACATTTCCAGACCCAGGCTTTGTTTCATTTTTGAAACAGGGTATTATTCAGTTTACCACAGTATCTTTAAACATTTTATAACCCAACTGTCCTTGAACTAGAGATCCTCAGTCCCCCCAAAGGTTTGGGATTTAAAGTAACTTTTCTTAATAAATATACATATCCCCACGAGCTGTATGGATCAGTCACAGCAAGCATTTCACCTACTTAGCCATCTCCCCAGCTCTGGTGATTCTTATTCAAGATTATCTTTCCCTGTAGGGAAGAAATTTCTTATTTTCTTTTGGAGCATGGGAGGGTATGTCCTTTTCTCACTCCAGTGAATATCTTTGAAGCCAAGCAGCCTGACGACAATATCACATTGCACCTGGTAAGTGAAAGCATCAGTAGAGACTTGCTGACAGTTTCAGAGAGTTAGTTAATGAACATTATGGCAGGGAGCATGGCGGCAGACAGGCAGACATGGTGCTGCTGCAGGGGCTGAGAACTGCTGCAGGGGCTGAGAACTCACATCTGAACAGCAAGTTGGAGGCAGAGAGATCAAGATTGTGTCTGGTGTGGGCTTCAAAAACCCCAACATCCACCCGCAACACGCACCTTGGGTAACACAGCTTCTCCAAGGCCACACCTTACTAAACAGCAGCAACTAGATAAACTGTGTTCAGGCACATGGGAGCCATTCTCATTCAAACCAGCACGGAAACCATAAGGAAAAAACATGAAGTTTTGTGCATAAGTTACTCTTTAACTTGCTGGAGGCACCAAAGCTGACTTTTCTTTCACCCACTTTCTGTTTTCTTTCCTTCACAAACCTGTTACTCTTGTCTGCTCCCTGCATTTGTTAGCAAACTAAGGATTTACAGGGCTATAATCCCTGTCCCTTTTACCCTTGTAAGGTTCGGCTCCTCTGTTGTGTTGTGCTGGGAAGTGCATATCATCCCTCCCTTCCATATTCCCTCCTCTGCTCTGAAATCTCATTTCTCAGAATTTTGCAAGCTAAGATTTGTTGTTCCTTTACCCACCATTGTCCCTCAGCAACCAAAGGAAAGAGGAGGAGCATTGGCACAGAGAAACTTCAGCTTCTTGCTGGGGAAACACAGCCTCTGGGTTAAGACTCAGGAAGTTTCTGCGCAACAGTGTGGTTGGGACTGGTAAAAATGAATCTGGAAATGAGGCCAACAGGAGAGAGTGGTGTGACTTCCTTCTTAGTTATCGTTCTCTCTGAAGGAGCTCTGGGGAGTGGAGGGTTTCTCCAAATCTCTTGCCCTCATCCTCTCTCTCACTTCAGTGTATGATGCAGATAGAAAAACAAGCAGCTATATAAAGTGACATTTTCTTTTCTAATGTTTGTTTTGGGACCACGACTCACTATGTAACCCTAGTGGGCCTCTAATTCCCTATATAGACCAGGCTGACCTTGAACTCAAAGAGATCTGCCTTCCTCTCCCTCCTAAGTGCTAGTATTAAAGACACCCATACACGCCCCCCTCCAAAAAAGGACACATACAAGCATGCCCATCTGTTTGACTTCTTGAATAAGACAGTATTTTCAGTTAAGGTGAGAAGAAAAAGTATTGACACAGCAGTTCACTTTCAGTGATCTGGGTTTTCCCAAAAGCGACACAAGAGCTAAGTCATTATGAAATGGACACCAAGTTCCTCTTCAGGAGACGGAAATGTAGGTCAAGGCTCTGCTGACATTTCCATTTGCCTCATAGGTAAAATTCTGAAGCACTCACTGACAGGCAGGCACCAGGGCAGTTGCTTGCCTCTGAAGAAAGAAGGCACTTCGAATGAGCAGAGAGGCAAAGGGACCCTGATCCCTGAAATACAGAACGACAGCTGCAATTCCCTCCGGGAATGCACAAGCCAAACTGCTCTCTCTCACATGTTCTGTGATTCTTCCATGCAATGCTCCTGATGAAAGGTGAGTCTCTCATCCTGTCTGCCACCACACCAATTCTGACAGCTAGGTGGTGAGCAGTTAGCTTCTGATGAGGCAGCTCTACAGCTTGAACTGTCTCTTCTAGAGACACATTGTCATAATTAAGAAAGAGCTCTCCAAATTCATAAGCCACAAAAAAATGCAATTGCCTGTTTTATGCTGTTTGGCGAGCCATGAATTGGGTTTTGAAGTTCTTTCAATAGGAAAAGTCAGGTTTAACTAAATGACAAAAAGCACAATAACTATTCCTGAGTAACTAACTTTTTCCACAACCAGACTGATGTGTGAAGAGCAAGGCCCCCGGTGTAAGCTGTGGACAGTGTCTTCCATCATAGGTCTCTTCTGAGGCCTAGAGATGAAGAGCCCCCTGGAGCTTTGACTTGTCATAGTTACGCCTTGGCCTTGATTCCCTTTTCCTCATTTTGTATCGTGGGAATTCTGAAACTTTCAGTTTCTGCCAGCTTTTGTTCATCAAAGACTGGTCTTCCAGTCTTGATGGCTGTGAATGGTCAGACAGCAGAGAGGGGAGCTGCTTGATGCAGGAGCCGTGTGATTTTAAAAAGGGTCTGATGGCCTCATAGGATAACCTGCAACATTTCTCTGAGGTGGACGTTCCACCCAGATGCTCTGCTTATCTGTCGCTTGATGAACCTCCTAGAACACTGCCATCTGTCTGCCCTATTTCTGTCATTCTGAAGGAAAGGATCCTATTCAAGATAATAATCACAAGACATGCAGTGATCAGTGTCTCGTTAAAACGTTGCAATATAAACATTTCTTCTTTTTTCCAGAGAGAAATGAAAGGTTTCTTCCTCATTTGGGACGTGAGTCACCTCACACTTCAGTGGCATGTAGGAATCGCCCTCTATGTTCTCTTCAGATGGTGTCATGGAGGTAAAGTGTTTCGTGTTTCTGTCTCTCTTCTCATTTAAGAAATAGAACGTTGAACAGTTATCATTTTTAAGCCATTATGTCATAATATCTATTCCACTGAGAAAAATTAGTATGGAATGAAATGAACGAAAAATATTTCAACTTCCCTCCAAAGGCAGGTTGTTTTTGTTTCATTTAGTTTGTTTTTTCCCCCAGACACCTAAATGGACACTGTCATACATGACTGTTTCCACAAAGGAGACCATCGTGAGATATTCCGTTTGGGGATTATCATAACTGTTACGTAATTTATCCAAATGCTGCCTTTACTTTAATTCTGTGAACTAATTATTGACAATCACTATACAGCAATTTCTCATTTAGTCCTTGTGATAAACCATTATTTTGTTGCTGTTTTTCTTTCTGTCTCATAATTCACACTAACATTCAATAGAACAAGTTCCTTTGAGCCTGTAGAAGTTAAGAAAGGCTATGGTTGGCACCTGGGAGTTGCTGTTGCAAACAACTGTCTCCTGGGCAAGGGTATAGTTCCGGGAAGACAAACAATACCAGCACAGGGTTCTGAACAGTTGAGTGACGTTTTTCAGACTAGGTGATTCAGAATAGTGACAAACTTGTTCATTTTCTTCCTTTTTCATTTTGTTCTGGTTTGGGGAGGTTGTTTGTTTGTTTGTTTGTTTGTTTGTTTTTAGTTTTTTGTTTTGTTTTTGTTCTGTTTTTTGTTCATGTGAAATGCTTCACAAATTTGTAAGTCATCCTTGCTTGGGACCATGCTGACTTCCAATTCGTTCATCTGTAGTCGCGAACACAGTTATGTTGGAGCTACAGATACAGATGTAAGAACTTGTAGCAAGATAACTGGACATTTCAGAGTTAGATCAACAGATGCCTTAGAAGGTTTAGAAGAAAAGATGCCAGACAATAAGTAGAACTTCTGTTTCTACATCCAAATGATGGGTACACAGCAAGTGAAGTAAGTTGGACAGTGCCTAGCACTGTGGCTCATTTTTCTGTGACTATTAGTAGAATCCAGGTGACATCTGTCAAGGTTTTCAGTAGGATAGTGTTAACTGATTTCAGTAGCTTTACTGGCCAAGTGCAGAGGCGAACATCTTTATTCTGACACTCAGGAGGCCAAGACAAGGGGACTGTTGGAAGTTTGTAGCTAGAGTGGGGTACAGAATGAGTTCAAGGATAGCCTGGCACACATAGAGAAACTACTATGTCAAAAAAAAATCCTTAAATAAACAAATAGCTTTATAAAGATATAGAAGTATAATTACACATTTCTACAAAACATCAAACATTTCTAACCAATCTAAAATGTTATTTAAGAAACTCAATTAGCTGGTCAGAGGAGCTCATGTCTATAGTACCATCATACAGGTACTATATGAGTTCAAAGTCAACATGGGCTGCATGCAAAGTAAGAGCATTTAAAAAAGAAAAGAAACTAACAAGTTAGCATGACCTACTCTTCATACTCTGTGATGCCTCCAATATGTTCTGAAAAGCCATTTCTAAAACTCAGAACATGTGACCTAATTTTTTGAGACTTTCTATGTATTCTAAAAATGGTTTCACAATGAGTCATAGAAATATGCTTTTCCTAAACTTGAATTGTCACACTTATTTAAAATAGATATGTTCTTTAAGAAAATAGAGTACATCAAAAATCTGTCTGTCATCCTTACTTGGGTCCTATGCTGTTCTACTAAATAGTATCCTGTTTTGTCTCCTCCTCCTCCTTTTCCTCTTCCTCTTCCCAGATCCTTCTTTCATTTATTTTTTAAGACCAAGTCACATTTTGTACATCAGCCTTGAACTTGCTATGTAAGACAGGCTGGCTCAAATTCCCCATCCTCCTTCTTCAGCCTGGATCCTTCTTCCAAGGATTGCTAGGATTATAAGCATATGCTACCGTGCCCTGACAGGTCTTTCTTTCTTTCTTTTTAAATATTTTTCTGGAGAACAGAGTGTGTGCCAAGGCACAAGGGAAAGGCCAGAGGACAACGTGCTTCTCTCTTTCCACCATGTGGGGTCCAAGGACCAAACTCATATCTTCAGATTCAGTGACCATCTTACTTGCTCTCATTCTTTGCTGCATAGCCTAGGCTATCTTAGAGATTAAAATATATGTAGCAAAGCTGGCTCTAAATTCGTGGTCCTCCGTCCTCACTCTCATGAGTCCTGGGATTACAAACTCCCTTTTTATGTCTCTGGTTCTACTCCCTATTGACGATGCTGTAATAATTTTATTACTTCTTTAACATTTAAGAATTGTTAATTTATGTGTAAATGTTCCTTAAACAAAATGGAATCTTAAACTACGTACTCAACAAACTAGTTCTTTAAGCTTTGTGTTTCAAGGACAAGGACCTTTTTAAAATCCAATACTGATCTTTATTCTTATCTTAATAAGATTTAAATATATTTTGATATAAGTATTTCCAGGAAGAGATACAACAAATTTTATAAAACTTCGGGTGTGTTTTCTAGATAAGAGTTTTATTTCATTAACATTTCATTTGACTTTATACAAATGACTTTATGTTAGGAGAGACTGATGGGAATGTTACTCAAGGCAAGCTCTGCACTAAACTTTAAGATAGTGATTTGGTGTCATGAAAGTAATATACCCATTGTGTCATATTTAAGTCACAGACATACACAATTTAAAATAAAAGTATTAACACTGAGATTGATGCTACTAAAAACTTTTAGTATTTCTCCATGATTTGGTCATTATTTGCTTTTTTTCAATGTTGAGCTTTTATAAATCATGTTGTTTTGCACCTTGCCCCTATATTAGTAAATTAGTGATGTGTTTTATGTGATTATTAAGTGCTCTCTTTTTGGAAGGATTTTATCATTTTATTCACATTATGCTTATAAAAGTAGTTTTATCTGAAACAAACAAACAAAAACACCCTCCCAAACAGCAAAGGCTAGGTTGAGTATCAAGAGAAGAGTTGAATTCTGCGGTTCCCAGTCTACTTTGAGTCTCATATTTGGAAAAAATGCTGTGGCTTCATAACATTCTCTACCTTACAGTAGAAGATGAAATTGTATTTGCTCTCTAACAATGAGAAAGCTCAAAGGCTGGCTCAAGCTGCTGGCCATCAGGGGATCCATAATGAAAACACACAGCTATTCTTCAGTAATCATTCAGTTATTGAAAGAATATATTTTACATGAAGTAGCATATTCTTCTTCTAAATCCCTTACAATAATTTACAAACAATTGATTATTTTATGTGTTTATTTCTAGGTATTACAACTATAAACTGCTCTGGTAACATGTGGGTAGAGCCTGGTGAAATTTTTCAGATGGGGATGAATGTTTCTATATATTGCCAAGAAGCCCTTAAGAACTGCCAACCAAGGAAGCTTAATTTTTATAAAAATGGCTTCAAAGAAACATCCCATATCACCAGGATTAATAGAACAACAGCTCAACTTTGGTATAAAGGCTTTTGGGAACCTCATGCCTCTATGCATTGCACTGCTGAATGTCCTGGACATTTTCAAGAGACACTTATTTGTGGAAAAGACATTTTCTCTGGATGTAAGTACTGTGGTGCATCCTAATGGTTAACTGATAATTGCTGGGCTTTTGAACTAAAGCAAATCAACATAGTTTACCTTTCAGTTAGATTTAAGACAGGGGCTCAACACAAATGTCTACAGAGTCGGGTTGATGAACTCTGAATTATAGAGGCTGATGAAGCCCATACAGAGAAGAAAGATTATGGCTCACTGGGACATCCACTGCCACATAGGGCCCAGTGTGCCTTGATCTGCTGGGTTTTTAAAACAAGACAGAAGTGGAAAGGGTCAATGGGAACACCATAAATTTTAAAATATGGCAAATATCCCCAGAGGACAATTTTTCCATGCTAGCCTGAATGAATAGTCTTTGTGAAGCCAGCACCTGAGGTCTGAGAGGCTACTCCTAGGTAAGGATGACCGTGCACACCTATAATCCAACACTCTGAAAGGAGGAAGCAGGATGGTGAATTCCTAATCTGTGGTGAACTGCAGAATTATGCACTGAGAGCTAAATAAATACTTCAGGGTCAAGCCATCAGAGATGCATATCTCATGGAGATAGACCTTATTTAGTGAGGTGATAAGGGATACTGCCACCAGAGAGGCACCTCTGATGGAGATACCTTATTTAGCAGGACGATAAGGTATACTGCCTTCTGAATGGGCTAGCTGTCCTCATTGCAGATTTCTTGTGTGAAGAGCTCTTTCCTTCACATTACAGTTTGAGATTCTTCCCACAGCACTACAGTGTGTTAATTGTTTACTAGGCATAATTTCCCCCTTTGCATCGGTATACTGAATGGTTCTTCTCAGCAATGTGTAATTCTAGCAAAAAAGAAATCACAGTCAATACCCTTACTCTCCCAACCAGGTCCTTGTATAACTTAGAAGCCTACCTCCCTGTAATTATCTTCCTTCACAGACAGTTGGTCAAAGTTAGTGTCCAGGCAAAGGGACCTCAATTGAGACTTTCACAGATGCCAAAGAACAAGAATTACAGCATGTCTAAAGTTGTTGAGCCATAGCTCTTGGAGATAAACAGAGCAAGAGTGTCCTAGATTCACTCTGCCAGCAGATAGCAAAGTGCTGTCCCAAGCTAACTTCGCATAAACCTTAAACCATCCCTATTCTTCACTTGCCAGTCTGTTAACTAAATACCTATGTCTCAAAGTTTACCAAACTATACACCCTGCCCTCTGGTCACAGTCTCAGTTCTGTAACCCTGGACCCTTATGTTGCCATGGCAATGGCAATGGCTCTGTCCTTACTGCTTAGCATAGGGATGTGCTTCTGACCAATGAGAGCTATTCTGGTAACTCTTTCTTTTGCTTCAAGCCTTCAAAAGAAGTAGTAACTGGAGGGAGAAGCTGGCAATAGTTAGCAGAAATGTAAAAGGATAAGAATATAGAAAAAATAAAAATGTAGGAAGAAAGAAGAAGAAGAAGAAGAAGAAGAAGAAGAAGAAGAAGAAGAAGAAGAAGAGGAGGAGGAGGAGGAGGAGGAGGAGGAGGAGGAGGAGGAGGAGGAGGAGGAGGAAGGAAGGAAGGAAGGAAGGAAGGAAGGAAGGAAGGAAGGAAGGAAGGAAGGAAGGAAGGAAAGGAAAGGAAAGGAAAGGAAAGGAAAGGAAAGGAAAGGAAAGGAAAGGAAAGGAAAGGAAAGGAAAGGAAAGGAAAGGAAAGGAAAGGAAAGGAAAGGAAAGGAAAGAAGAAAGAAAGGGAGAATTAGAATTGAGACAGAGAATTAGAGCTAGGAGGTTGTAGACAATTAGGACAAAAGAATTAGATTAGAGGCAGAAGAGAAAGAAGAGAACAAGAAATAGATAAATTGCACATAAATAGAAAGAAGGTATTGTGAGAAGAGTTTCTTTATAGCCCTCAGAAACTTGTTCTTTCACTTACTGTAGCATCTCTTTGGGTCCTGAGTGAAGACTTTTAAGGCTAGACCTTAAAATACTAATCAACCTGAGTCTTGGCAACAACAAAAAGTTTAAATGATGCTCTTTTTATTTGGATTTTGTTGGTGGATTTATTTTCCAAACTAATATAATTAACTTTGAAGCTGCTTGATCCCAATGAGAGATTTTGAAACCAAGATTCAGAATGCATTTCCAAATTACCTTTGTCTCACTGTCCTCCCAGTGAGCTGTGTGATCTTGTACAATTTGATTAGCTGACCTCAACCCCCATGGCTTTTTTGTGAAACTTAAGTACTTGTAAACAACATATTTCAATAATTTATTTAAATATATGTTAAAAATTTCAATGTATGTTAGTATTTAATTCTTATAAATGCATGATTTTGATAAAATATAAGAAGATTCTCCAGACAGGCATGGTGGCTTCTGCATTTAATCCCAGCACTTGGGAGGCTGGCAGAGTTCAAGGATAGCCCATTCTATATCAGGAGTTCGAGGCCAGTCAGGGCTACATAGTAAGATCATATTTCAATAAACAAACAAGTAACCATACTTAGGGAGATTCTCATATAATCTCTTGTTCCTAATCCCATAGGCCATGTTATGAATTACTGTCTCTGTCATTATTAAGAAAAATTTAGTCAAGTCAATCTCAAAACATACTAAATCAGTTTGTGTTCATAATATTATGAAGGTGTAAAAGTTCCTTTACTTATTTGTATAAATATCTATGGACCTTTTGTTTTTGATGTGTTTGTGTGTCTGTGACTGTGTGTTTGCAGGTGTGCATTATGTGTGTGCATGTGGGTGTAGAGGCCAGAGGTTAAACCTGTGTGCTATTTAAAAGGAGTCTTTCACCTATTTTTGTGAGACAAGGCCTTACACTGTAACCTAAAGCACACTAATTAGTCTTGCTGGTCAGGGAGCCTTAGGAATCCTCCAGTCTCTCCCCATTCAGTGCAGGGATTACAAATTTATGGCATCATGCCAGGCATGTGATGTGGGCACTTGCTGAGGGAGAGAGGACCTGCTTTTCATCCCACCTGGCTAGCTTACACCCAAAATAATCACACAGAAACTATATTAATTTAAACACTGCTTGGCCGTTAGCTCTAGCCCCCAATTGGCTAACTCTCACATTTTGATTTAACCCATTTCTAAAGATTCAACATGTCTGACCTGGCAGCTCCATGATGGCTCTCTGTCTCTGCTTTCTTCCTCCCAGAATTCAGTTCTGTCTACTCTGCCTACCTAAGTTCTGCCCTATCAAAAGGCCAAGGCAGTTTCTTTATTCAACCAATGAAAGCAGCACATAGACAGAAGGACCTCCTACACCAGGCACTAGGGACTAAACTCATGTCCTCATGCTTTTACAGCAAACAGTTTGACACCTAACTGAGCTACCTCCTTATCCTCTCACCAGGCTTCTAAAGCCAGAGTCATTCTTCAGTCCATCTTTACCATTTGGGGTGAAAGATCAGAAGGGTTCCCTTCCCCCACACTTTTGAAAATACTATAGAAGTCCTCACTTCTTCCTTGGCTTCCTATTATGGACAAGAAGAGCCAGAACAGACCCCACTATCATTTGGCCTCATGTCTGGCTGCCTGAAAACTAGGAGACTTCCCTGTTCTGTAATAAGGTCACTGTCCTAGCTAACTCCAGGCAGCTGATCAAGCATGCGTGTCTTTCAAATGAGATAGCTAGCTGTAGGATGAGGTGGAGGAGAATTGAAGAAGTATTTTTTAGACCTGAATAACAAACTTGCACCATGTGCCTTGAATTAATGCATTAAACAGTAAACTATGCCTACATTGTGAAAATCAAACCATAGACAAACAACTTGTCTGATGTATGAAATCTTGTTAGCTTGTCCATATCTTCAGGAACAAAATCACCCTCTCTATATGTCAGTACTGTGCTGTTTCTCTTCTGAGGATTGATATAAGAGTAGAGATGATATGCAATTTATTTAGAGGGAAAATGAGAAATCTCCACAGTTTCAGAGAAAGGCGAATTGTTGGTTTAACAGAAAGGAAAAAAATATAAAATAAGTATCACTTCTATTAAAAGAAATAATCCAGCAACTTTGGTTTTTAGTTCTGTGTTACTTACAGTTCCTGTTCAAAAGGCACTCATCCTATGAACAGAAAAAAAAAAGTGGTGATGGAGATCAGAGCAGACGATTTTATAAGATGGAGCAGGAAATCAAAACAGTTACCACTATGTTACTTTTAGTTAAAGCAGAATGGGTCTGCCTTACACCAGGTCCAGTTGAATGAACCTTTAATACAGGATGTTGTTGAGTCCCCTATTTTCAGGCCACCCTGATCTTAACCTTCAGTTTGGCGCTGAGCATAGGCCCTTCATTTTAGTTTGAATTTCTAGTTCATTTTCCTAGAGAAGGAACTTTATCCAAAAAACAAGCATTAAAAATTAAAATTTTTACTTAATGCCCATTCCCTGTACTGGAGTGCAGGTGACTGATTATTTGCCATCAACAGCCCAGTGTTGGTTGAGGGGTTTCTGCAGAAAGCCCAGAACCAAGCTGTTTCAGGTCAGAGATTGTTCCCCCGCCGGGACAGCCTAAGAGAAATTGTCATCCTCCACCGTCACTCTTTCCACTCATTAATTTTCGAGGTGCAATTCCTCACAGAAACCTTGGGTTATGCATGTGGAAACCCAACTGCCAGGCTAGAATTTACTCAACCCCTGGGCTTCGGGGCTGAGTTCTCAGCAAACTTACTTCCTATTAACTAGGTCAAAAGGGGGGCCGGGGCTTGAGGGTTTTGTGGTGCTCCAGAAAGCACGCTGCTTTCACTGGGCTGCTTTGATACAGGATATTTGTTCTGTAAGCTTTACGATGCCAAGTAGTCGTCCCTGCTTTAAACAGAGCGGTGGCAGGTATTTTGACACACTGTGGAAGGGAGAGGGAGACTGAGTCAGTGCTTTCCCTGAAAAGATCCAGGCATTTCAAAGGCTCTCTGGTGAGTGATTTCTGAAACACCACTATCACAGTTTCCACTATAATCCACAATCTCAAATGCTTCTTAGATACTTATCTCTGATTCAATGAGAACCTATTATGGGAAATTTGTTCAAATAGAGGTTATTGAAAAGTGTCAAATTAAATAAACCATGCAAGTGATGTTTCCATTTAACCATTTACTTAAAATTTTCAGTGCTTTTGCCTTACATGTTTTCAGTCTTCAACCTGTACTTATAGTGATGTAAGACTTGTTAGCCATTCAAAACCCTGAATATTTTCAGTGTAGCTTTTTGTGTGGATAGCCCGGCCTGCATCCTCCTGCAGCAGCTTAGTGATCTCCTCCGGAAACATCACACCTCTCTCCATCTTAATTCTTACCATTGTCATCCTTTTAATTGAGCCATTCCACTCATGGGATAAATTTCAGTGATGGGTTTATACATGTATCCAAAGACATGCTAAGTACTAGAAACACAGAGTAAAGAGAACCACAGACCCTGCCCCTTCAGAAGGTGTCCTTGGCAAATGATCTTTGGCTAGACTAAATTAATAAGTTTCCTGGTAAATGATCAGGGAGCCTTCTATAAGCGTAGGGATTGGTAAGAGAGAACAAAGTCTTAATCCTCCCTGTGTATTCAGGGTATTCTCAGGAAGTGGACAGCCAGCTTTATTCTTGGATATTTACAACCTAGCAGTGACTCTAACAATGGGATGTCCCTCCATGGCTTTACTCTCTAGCTCTTTATTCTGCTTCCCACTAACATACACTGCTCACTTAGCCATGTGCAGAGCTGTCACTTTTGTCTTTTTCAAAGTTAATGCCAACGGTGCATTCACAGTCCTGACCATTTCCTTAATGGAGAATAGTGTGAAACAAAGTCCAGAAGGTTGACGTTTGTCTTCTGTAATTGTCAAATTACAGTGCTCTCTGTCTAAAACCACAGGAAAACGTAGCAAAACTGGAAACCCCTATCAAGGCCACAAGCTCCCCAGGTCATGATCCCACTGCTATAATCCACAAGCTCTCACAACCCAGGGTACAGAATGATGTAGAGGAATGTTGCCATACTTTTGTACTTCAACTTCAAACGAGACTTAAAGATATCTTCCTCCTTGCGGAAGCCTGCGATTCTTGTTGGAACCAACGCCGCTACTCACCAAGCTCTCACAAAGCACTTTCATGTCATGAGTGCTGCTCAAAATTAGCTTTGAAAAAAGATTGGGTTGTCTGTGTTTCGGTGTGAGAATGCATGCACATATGTGTGTGAAGGTATGAAGGCTAGAAGAGGGCAGTGAATGTTTTTCTCTATACCACCCTCCTCCTTTTGTCTTTGAGGCAGCATCTCTCTCTGAACCCAGGGCTCACATTGTCTTCGCTAGACTGGAGGCCAGCAAGACACAGTTATTCTTCAGTTTCTGTTTCCCTTGGAGCTGGACTTGGATCTGGGGTTACACATGTGCATACCATGCCTAGTTCATTACACAGGTGCCATGATCTAAACTCCAGGCTTCATAATTGTTCAGCAAACACTCTTAACCCCTGAAGCATCTCTATAGCCCAAAACACAGATTTTAATAGTAAAATTGATTACATTCAACATTCTTTTGATGAGCAACAATAGAAATGTCTATCAAGTGCACGAGCCCATGTCATTATCCCATCTTTACAAGTGTGAATGAGTCTTTGAAGTTCCTGCCTTTCCCTTTCTCTCTAAGGAGGCTGCTACACTTACACCACTTTGTAATATACTTTTAAAGTCACTTTATTATATAGCTATTGTTCAGCAGCATATTTCTAATAACTCCTAAGTCCTTAAAGTATTGTCAACAGCATTGTTTTAATGTATGTTTTAGGAGCATATTATAGTTTGTTCAACCTTGTGTTGGAGCATTGAAGGAGAGTCCATGTTTTCCATTATTATGCACACTATTTTAAAGGATACTTGCATCCCTTTTTTAGCAAGTTATTTTTGTACATGTGTGGATATTTCATGAAGAATGCCCTCCTATCTGTAAAACTGCTGGGTTGTATAGTATTGTTCTCACTTGTAATTTTTAATTATATTTTTATTTATTCTGTGTGCATGTGAGCACATGTATATGTATGCACATGCCATCAAATGCATGTGGGGGGCAGAGAACAACTCCAAGAAATCCATTATCTCCACCATATGGGCCTTAGGGATCAAATTTGGATTGTCAATTTGGGCAGCAAGCACCTTTTCCTACTGAAGGATCTTGCCAGCCCTATTCTCACCTTTCACTATTATGATACACAAGAGGGTAAACCTTAGAAGTTATCCAAATTTGTACTCATACCAGAAATGTGTTACAATAGTTCCATAAACCTATCTTAACATTTTATAATTTATGATACCATTTTTAACTCTTTGTCAATTTTTTAAGCTCTATATAACTTTTTTTTGAGATTTTTGGCTGTAAAGTAATTTGTTTTGTTTTAAAGAAAATGGTCTCACTGTGTAGCTCCCTGTGTCTCACTATGGCTGACCTAGGACTCACTATGTAGATCAGGCTGTTCTTGAACTCACAGGGATCCATCTGCCTCTAGAAATAACATGTAATATTCTTGGTAGACAATTTGCAGACACCAAAATGCCTGTGTTCTTTTATATTAATTAAATTTGTTCTTTGACAATTTTATACACATATACATTTCATGATGGTTCTTAGCCTCACTGTCTTTTATCTACTCTCCATCCCCATCAACCTGCTCCTCCTCCTCACAGGTCTTTTCCCCATATCATTGTCTTTTTGTTTTGTGATCTAGCGATTTTAACCCGGGTCATCTGTGTGACCATGGTTTGAAACTGTCTATTGTGGCTAGTAGGCTCACTGGCTGGTGCACAACTGATGATAATGTTCATCCCTAACCATCAGTAGCCAAAAGTTCATCAGCAAAGGGAGAGCCCCATAAATCCATGTGGAGTGGCCCAAACTTTATTCCTCACAATTTCCCCTCCTGGTGTCCACTATGATTGCTTTCATCTGTCTTGCAATTCTCAGCATAGTCATCTCAGGCAGGAGTTTACCTAAATGGAAAAACTAAGAGAAGTGCCCTGGAAATGTGGCAATATGGCAAGCACTCAATAGTCCCATGCTTATTTGAAACCATCAGTCCTGGTAGCTTATTGTTGAATGACATAATAGGACATCTGGACGCCATTCTGGGGTTACATGGGCCTCAAGAGGCCCTAAGGGGCCAAAGACTGTCATCAAAACTCTTTGTTCAGGCTAGATTCACTCTCAAATCCTGCACCACTGAAAGGGCTGTGGACTGTGTCGGGAAGGTCACAAGCAGCTCAGCTCATGTACTGCTTAGAGAGAGAAATGGAGGGAGAGAGCAACAGGGAGAGGGAGAATGGTGAAGAGAGGGGGAGAGGAAGGGAGAGGGGGAGAGAGAGACCCTTAGAGAATTCTAATTGGTTCATCCTGAGACAGAGCTCATTCCCAAGGGAAATTCTCTGATTAGTCAGCTTAGGTCAAGTGCACCCTTGTGCGTATAGCCTAGCTACTGACATCCTTGGACTGGACTAGTGTAAGAAGGGGAGCTAAGGAGACTGGAGGGGAGTGTTCCTTCTCATAGGAAAAAACGCTAACAGACAAAACTTTTTTTAAAAATGAGGCTATGGGGAGGACAAGTTGAACAGGTGTGGGTGGGTGGGGGTGTAGTCAAGGATGTGGGAGAGAGAACACAGCTTGAAATAGTTCTATGAATACCAAACCTTAAAAAAAAACTTTTTGATGTGGTGATGGTAAAATCTGCATAGTATAAGCCACTATTTTGCCAGCTTTAAGGGCTTGTTACTGTGGCAGTTCCTGTATTTGTTTATATCCTTCCAGTACTCTCTTTCTAGGACTCTTCTTGCCAACTGTACCTATTGAATAGCATCCCAGACTTTCACACACTGCCTACCTGCCCAATGGGCCGTCATTCTACATTTTATTTGTGAATTTATCTATTCTAGATACCATTTATAAGAGGAATCATGAAGTCTTTTATGTCTGGCTTACTCTGTGCAGTGTTCTCGGGTTTTATCCATATTGTAACTTGGTTGGAAGTTTCCTTCCTCTTATGGCTGAAGTGCATGTGAACAACAAACTTTCAAAGGAGAAAGTAAAATACACTCCCCACAGGAGTAAATAGTCTTTTAGGGCAAAAGGGGAAAGCTGAAGGATCACTCACAGAGCCTAAGAACAGAGGCTTGAAGGGAAAAGTAAGAAAAGGCCCAGCTTCTGCAGAGGTCAAGCTCTGTAATACTGATGTAATTCTGATGGGGCAGAAAGGAGTTTTCCAGATGGAAGGTCACTGTGACCTTAACAGCTGTGGCTTCAGCAGAACCTGTGCAAACTAAACCTGAGTAAATTAGAGGGCTGAGGAAATGGCTCCATTAGTAAAGTGCTTGTCATGAGGACCTGAAGTTAGATCTCCTTCATCCACATGGAAGCCAGGCATGGTGATGCCTGCCTGTAATCTCCGTACTGGGGAGGCAAAGGCAGGAGAATCTCTAGGGTTTGCTGGCCTACCAGTTTAGTCAATCAGTGTGCTTCAGGTACAGTGAGAGACCTTGCCTCAAAACAAACAAACAAACAAGCAAACAAACAAAAAACAGTGGCAACAAGAACAGAAAAAAAACATGAAAGACT
The DNA here is from genome assembly GCF_950005125.1 of Chionomys nivalis. Lineage (NCBI taxonomy): Eukaryota > Metazoa > Chordata > Mammalia > Rodentia > Cricetidae > Chionomys > Chionomys nivalis. Next base: position 83,279,481 of record NC_080086.1, read on the forward strand.
GTAGAGATGATTCCGTAGTTAAGAGCACACACTTTTCTTGTAGAAGTCCCAAGTTCAGTTCCCACAACCCACATAGGGCAATTTACAACTGCCTGTAACTCCATCTCTAGGGAATTCAGTGCCCTCTCCTGGCTCCCAGAGGCACCTGCACTCACATGCACATATTCCCACATAGTCAGATATATATTATTAAAAATAAAATAAATATTTAAAAAGTAATATGAAAAGTAGTGAAGGAAGACATCTAATGTGGTCTCTGGCTTCCACTTGCACCAGAATTCCTGCACACATAAGTGTACACAGACCATACACACACATACACACATCATGAACACATGCATCCACACAAAAATTTATACATGAATAATTTTTAATGATTTTATTCAAAAGAAAAAAGGTTGAATGGTAGCTGAGGGGAGGTAAAATTGGAAGGAGGCTTGCTTTATTTGAATCAGAGGAACCTGGCCTTGTTAGTATCCCACAGGAGTAGAGACTACAGGATAGTGTGAAGAGGAGTAATGCTTGGTGACAAACTGGGTTACAGGGTGGTAGTAGTGGAATGAGGAGCCCATGGGTACTCAGGGCCAAGTGGCCTAGTTTCCCTATGAAACTAACAATTTGTCAACTTTTTCCTTTATCAAGAGCAGCTCTTAGTGATTCATTTTGTTGCAGATCCACCGGATGCCCCCAGTGAAGTGACATGTGCCATTTATGAATACTCAGACAACATGACTTGTACCTGGGACGCTGGGAAGCCCACCTACATAGATACCAAGTATGTGGTGCACGTGAAGAGGTAGGTTCTACTGCCCTATAAGACACACATTCTGCTGAAGGGTGGATCGAGTAGAGACTAAGACCAGCCTCAAACCTGAGACACCTACCTTGGTTAGGGAACTTATAACCACTCCTGGGACCCTGTTGTTCTCTGCTTCATGGGACAGCAAACTCTAGGACCAATTCATTCTTTTCTCTTGATAGTAAACAGCTCAGTTTAAACAGTGACCTAAATCTCAGTCCTATTCTCCTTTGAGGATTAGTATAATATACTAAGTCACTCAAAATTTCCATTCTTTATCTTAAAAATGGGCCTTTAATGCCTGCTTGTTCTAATTGATTTTTATTTGTTTTGTGTCATGTGAGCATATAGAATACAGGCTTGGAAGTTCAAGTCCAAAGTGACAGTACATCTGATGTCTGCCACCAGCCCATTCCTCATGAGTAGTGTCTTCTGTGTGTACTCAAACGAGAGAGGGAAAAACAACTCCATTTCTTCATAAGACATTAATATCATCCTTGAGGGTGAAGCCCTCATTACATCATCACCATCAAGTAGCTCAGTCCCTTAAGACTCTTGAACTAGAGTCTGAATCATACATAGGTAACTGACTCATTGCTAGATCTCAGCATGTGAGTTTGCAGGGACTATCGCAAAGGGAACTAGACTATTATGGTGCTCTCAGAACTGACTGCCTAGGCTGATGTGATGTGTCACACACCAAGCCTGATTCATATAGGAGAACAAAGGTTAGTAAACTCATAACAATCATTTACAGAGGACTGTATACAATTTTATTTTCAGATAATTTTGGACAAATCTAGAAAATGATGCTAAATGTGTTCTGATATGAAAGATTAACTTAGATATATTAGTTATTGAACATAGATGTATCCTTATGTATAGGCAGTATTCCTAAATCTGGGAAAACATCTAAAATCCAGTGCTTCTTGTCATAAGTACTTTGGATAAGGCAGGTAAACTATAATTAAACTCTAGCAAACCCAGCCTGTATTTCGAATTGATGGAGTATAGATCAATGTAATTTTATTGTATTTTAAAGAAGACACAATGACACTGGAAAGATGGTTTAGCAATTAAGAGCATTTACTGCTCTTCTGGGAGACCCAAGTTTGGTTCGCAGCACCCATGTCAGATGACTAATAACTGTAAGTCCAGCTCTAGGTTATCTAGCCCTCTGGCCTCTATGAACACTTGCATTTACACACCTCCGTGCACACACACACACATCCATATGTGCACATCATTAAAAATTAAAAAATAATAAAACTACCTTCTTTAAAGACTACATAAGGCACTGGAAAAATTATCATACAAAAATAGTTTTCTTCTAGCAAATTCAAAGCATACTTTCCAGTAAGCACAGACAAACAAAAGGAAACAAGCATCTAATCATCTTCTAACTCACGGGAAACACAACCTTGAGTGGGAAGAAGTTAGAGAAGAAAAGCCTACCTCTCTAGTAAACTGCCCAAAGACCTTTTTCCTGCAAGAAAAAGCTGAGTTATACTGAATGCTGTGGGCAAGGTAGAAAGCAGGCAGCGGGAAGAAGAAAGAAACCTGTGTGGATCCTGGCGCCTTAGGGTATTTCCATTTAGCCAAACATCAAGAAATCAGCACAGGCAAAGTTTCACTTTTAACCTGTGTGCTTCTGTGTTCCAGTAAGAGCACACACACTGTGAAGCCTGCCACCCTGGCTTGTTCCACAGAAAAGCGGCAGCCCTTCAATGGCAGGACAGGAAAGTAGGAGATCTTCCAGTGTTGCATGGTCCTTGTCAAGCAGAGCTGAGTCTGTTGCTGCAAGAATTCTTTTCCTCCCTAGTGTTGCCCCCACTAGACAGAGCTGTGTATTGTTTTCCTGTGTGTCAGTGGGTGCTGCTGGGAAAAGACTGGCCTCTGTTATTAAGTGTCTGCTTGCCTTGTCCCCCTGTCTTCGGCTGACCCTTGTAAATAGGCTTGCTAGGAAACTCAGGAGTGTCTGATAGTGCTTTCTGCTTGTTAAAAATTGTTGAATAGAAATGAATGAATGACTCAACAGATAAAAGTGCCTGCCTCAAGCCTGACAACCTCAGTTCAATTCCTGAGACCCACAAGGTAGGAGAGAACTAAATCCAAAAGTTGAACTCTGGCCACCATATCATGATATGTGTACCTATGAGTATACACATAATAAATAAATAAATAAACAAATAAACAAATAAACAAACAAACAAATAACAGGTGAGCAGATATTCAACAATTTCAATAAGTTTTAGAAAGAGAAACGAATAAGTGATATCCCCATTCTGTCCCAGCCAAGCCAATATGTAGCAAATATGTTTTCCCATTTTATGACTTCCAAGAATGTGTTAAACCCTAGAAATTAAAGGTGGAAAAGCATAGTAATGAGCCCAACAAGATCATAAACATTTGGCAGCCAGCAGCTCTTCTTAGATGTCCAAATGGGGAACGTTTTTCTAAGTCGAACACCAGGATCTTCTGCCAGCTTGTTCCCATCAGGTTGCCAGGCTTGGAGACAAGCGTTTTGAACTGCTGAGACCCATCTGATAAACTAGAACTCTCCTCTCGCTGTTTGGGTCACATCCTTAGTAACCCATGCTTTTCTCCTTATAAGACTTGACGTCTCAATATGTGCGGTAAGAGAACTAGCCACAAACCAGTTGAGAATGTGTGTGTGTGGTTTTCTCTAACTGGAAAAGAGTTCAAAGTTGTCCCACTTACCCTTACCACTAAGCACAGTGCATCTTTCTTGTTTTCACGTTTGAATTTTTAGTTAACACACGCTAGCCTATTTTCCCAATAATTTCTCTGTTGATAAACATATGACCCCTCTTATTTCAGAAAAAAATGTAAGGCACCTATGCAAATATCTAGACACAATGACATAATTTACCTTTAGGTACAAATTTTATATATATCAAACAGATGTGGTAGTGCTCACACACTGGCAATCCCCAGTACCTAGGAAGCCAAAACAAGGGGATTAAGAGTTGAAGGCCAGCCTAAAATACGGAGCAACACTGTCTTAAATCTTTTAATTTCATTTTTAAATTTCATTTATATTCATAAAAGTAAAGTTACAAATACTTTTTAACTTGTCATAATTTAGAGTCCTCTGTTAGGTGTGAAACCATCTCATGCTTCCTCTGCCCATGCATCTACCTTCACTGGTTATCACAGTGATGCCAACATTTCTATTTCACAGATGAGCAAACTGATTTATGTCAAGGTTAAGTAAATTAGGTCTCACAACTTATGAAGGGAAGAAAGGTAATATGGTAAAACACTAGAGCTTAAAACCTGAGTTGCTAGGACATGTTATTTGGTACTACCCCTAAGGTCATGTGTCAGCTTGAGAGAGCCCTTTATCACCTGCTAAGGTGGCCTTCCTGTGGCATAACAACCTTTCTGTGCTACTTTAATGCACAAAATCATTTTTGATTAAAGCATAAAGCTCGTATCTATGTCTCTGCAAGTGTGTCACTTACATCAAGTTCTGATTCTCCTATCTGTGTCTTTGTAAGTCACATGAGTCCAGTTCTAATTTTCCCGTCTGTGTCCCTGTGAGTATGTCACATGAATCAAGTTCTGATTCTTGTTGCGGTATTAGGAAGCTGCAGAAACTCAGGAGTTGTTAAATGGACATGTAGTAATAAATGGAGCTAGAATGGAACTCTAAGCATGTAATGGCAGTAACTCTAATGCTCTCTCTTCCTCACCAACCCTATGAAAGCAGTCTCCTGGAAGAAAAGCAGTGGATGGTGTTGGCTAAAGAAATCAGGCCAATTCTTGCCTCAACTCAGCAATTCAAATGCCAAAATTGGGACAGTACAAAAAAGGTGCAGATGACTCCCCCAGCACCTGAATCCCATGAATGGTGATGTGCAGATCGGTGCAGTGTTTCCATGTCTTAGAAATAAAAAATTGGGGGCTGAAATGAGGCTCAATTAATGGAATGATTGTCTAGCATGCACAAAGCCCTAGGTTTGACCCCCAACTCTGAATAAACTGGGTCATCTTCAGCAACACAGAATTTAAAGACCAGCTAGAGCTACATGAAACCCTATCTCAAAAAGAAAAAAAGCCAGGCATAGTGGTGCAATCCTTTAATTCCAGTACCTGTTAGGCAGAAGCAAGCAGATCTCTGTCAATTTGAGGCCAGCCTGGTCTACATAATGAATTCCAAGCCAGTCAGTGCTACATGTGGGACCCTAGAGAGAGAGAGGAAGAGAGAGAGGACCAAAACACTATATGAATATTTCATAGGAGAGATTTAAAAATAAAGGGCCACAAAATGATTCAGCAGGTAAAGGTGCTCTCTACCAAATCTGATGACCTGTTTTAACCCAGGGGGTGAAAAAAGAACTGATTCCCACGGGTTGTTCTCTGACTTACACACACACACGCATGCATGCACACAGGCTCTAACATGTCTTCATCTCTTGAGAGCTAGAAGACTCTTGTTCTGCTTCTTCTGTGTGCTGTCCAACGGCAATATTGGCTAATAAAATTTGACAGTTTAGCACAAACCAAGTGGAATTCAACAGGATTAACTGGATGACGAGAAATCATCAACCATGCAATGTAAAAACATTGATGTAATTGATGTGGCATTTAATGGCTCTCCGTACTGCCTTGTCCCCAACCCCCTACCATTATCTTCTTTGTTGTCCCGGACAGCAAATGACTCCTTCTCCTCATTTAATCAACTACCTGGTACAATCAGCTCTGCTTTCTTATGTTATTTTTGGAGACTGGGTCTCATTGTAGCCCAGGATAGCCTAAAGTTCTCTGTATACCCAGGAATAACCTTGAACATAGGTTCTCAAGCCTCTGCCTCTGTTGCTGGGATGACAAGCACTCACCACCATACTCAGCTAGTTCTATTTTCAAACTATGTCACTGACCCTCACTGCAGACTAATAGTTCAATTCTGGATGATACTGCACTTGCATTCCTTCTCCTGCACCACTTTTACTTCCCAGCAGTCTACCCTTCATGAAGATGCCTCTGAAATTGCACAGCGATCCTATGTGCTCTCTTCCCCTCACGTGGTAAATCCCAACCTATCAGCTCCTCATTAGAGGGTCTTTTGTGTGTGGCCTGTTCCACTCCCAGCTACTTCCTGCCCATTCATGCTCCAGAGGACAGCACTGGTTGAGCTCTCATATAATTTCCCTTACTTGTTTTGCAATATGCTGGGGGTTTTTCTACCTATGAAGTTGTCTTCCCTACCCTGATTCAGTCTCTCACTCCTTCTTGACCCTCCTCTCACTCTCACCCTTTACCCAATATTGTGGCAGAAATAGAAATAAATGTCCAGATGAAAAGGCCAATGTGGTAAATCTCCACATTGCCCCTTGGCAGCAGGGCTCATTTATATCCAACTGTGGGCAACGCCAAGTTAGCCATTAACAGGTGCTGTAAGTACAGTGCCTGGTATCCACAATACATGAAAATATTTAATTTTTCAAATGAGAAAAGAAATAGAACTTAAAATTTTAATATATAATATTAATATTTAAGTCTATAAACATATAAACTAACATATATGACTATGTGAATATATGTATGTATTTTTACATATGTATTTTTCGCACAGTCTTATACAGGACTATATAATCACTTTTTTTTTTAGTGGAGGAGGTCTACTGAGAAAAGTATTTGGAACCCACCAAAGTTAAAGCATGGCCTATGTCATATTTGGAATTTTTTAATTCAGAAGGTTAAAATTGAGTTTGATCTATTTTTTAGTAACAGACTAAGTTTTGAAATCAGGTAAAAAATATAACATTCAACATTTCAGGAAGAAGTAAACTACATAAATATAACTTGTGGGTTTTCTTATAGTTTAGAGACAGAAGAAGAACAACAATATCTTGCCTCAAGCTATGCTACCATCTCCACTGACTCATTACAAGGTGGAAAGAAGTATTTGGTATGGGTCCAAGCTGTCAATGCCCTAGGCATGGAGGACTCACCACGACTACAAATCCATCTGGATGATATAGGTAAGGAGTGAGAGATGCTACATAGCTTTTATTACAGACAACTAATTAGCATTGATGGCATCAAATGGTCTAAATCTGAACAAAGTACACCTAAAGTTCCCACAGATCATAAACAATCAAATTTTTCTGGTATTCTTTCCCCTGGGGCAATTCTGCAAATGGACATCATTCCAGGCTCATTTCTAAATGGCGGTGATACAAATATATTTTTGAGAACTTGTGTTTCAAAAGCTAGGGAAACCTTTTTTTTTTTTTTTTACAGTTGATAATTCTAAATTTTTAATTTTTTTTATTCTTTTTTAATTAAAATTTCCACCTGCTCCCCGTTTCCCATTTCCCTCCCCTCCTCCCAAATATTGCCCCCTCCCCCCACTTCCCTCCCCCTATCCCCACTCCTCTTCTCCTCCCCCCACTCCATTCCCCCTCCCTCTCGATACTGAAGAGCAGTCCAAATTCCCTGCCCTGCGGGAAGACCAAGGTCCTTCTATCTACGTCCAGAAAGGTGAGCGTCCAAACAGGCTAAGCTCCCACAAAGCCAGTTCATGTATTAGGATCGAAACCTAGTGCCATTGTCCTTGGCTTCTCATCAGTCTTCATTGACCGCCATGCTCAGAGAGTCCGGAATCAACCCATGCTTATTCAGTCCCAGACCAGCTGGCCTTGGTGGGCTCCCAATAAATCAGTTCCACTGTCACAGTGGGTGGGTGCATCCCTCGTGGTCCTGATTTTTTGCTCATGTTCTCCCTCCTTCTGCTCCTCATTTGGACCTTAAGAGCTCAGACCGTTGCTCCAAATTGAGACTCTGTCTCTACCTCGATCCATCGCCAGATGAAGGTTCTAAGGTGATATGCAAGATATTCATCAGTATAGGATAGGGTCATTTCAGGTTCCCTCTCCTTAGTTGCCCAAGGTACCAGCTGGGGACATATTCCTGGACACCTGCGAACCCCTCAAGAGTCAAGTCTCTTGCCAACCCTAAGATGGCTCCCTTAGATAGGGTATATACTTCGCTGCTCCCGTATCCATCCTTCCTATATCCCAACCATCCCAATCCCCCGAGCTCCTCCCATCCTCCCCTTCTCATATTTCTCATCCCATTTCCCCTTTGCCCCATGCTACCTCACCCGCAAGTTCCCAGTTTTTGCCCTGCAATCTTGTCTACTTCCCCCTCTCCATGCGGATGACTATATGATTTTCTTTGGGTTCACTTTCTTATTTAACTTCTATAGGATCACACATTATATGCTCAATGTCTTTTATTTATGGCTAGAAACCGATTATGAGTGAGTACATCCCATGTTCCTCTTTTTGGGTCTGGGATACCTCACTCAGGATAGTGTTTTCTATTTCCATCCATTTGCACGCAAAATTCGAGAAGTCATTGTTTTTTACTGCTGAGTAGTACTCTAATATGTATATATTCCACACTTTCTTCATCCATTCCTCCATTGAAGGGCATCTAGGTTGTTTCCAGGTTTTGGCTATTACAAACAATGCTGCTATGAACATAGTTGAACAGATGCTTTTGTCATTTGATGTGGCATCTCTTGGGTATATTCCCAATAGTGGTATTACTGGATCTTGGGGTAGGTTGATCCCAAATTTCCTGAGAAATCGCCACACTGATTTCCAAAGTGGTTGCACAAGTTTGCATTCCCACCAGCAATGAATGAGTGTGCCTCTTTCTCCACAACCTCTCCAGCAAAGGCTATCATTGGTGTTTTTGATTTTAGCCATTCTGACAGGTGTAAGATGGTATCTCAAAGTTGTTTTAATTTGCATTTCCCTTATCGCTAAGGAGGTTGAGCATGACCTTAGGTGTCTTTTGGCCATTTGAATTTCTTCTGTTGAGAATTCTCTGTTCAGATCAGTGCCCCATTTTTTTATTGGGTTCATTAGCATTTTAAAGTTTAGTTTCTTGAGTTCTTTTTTTTTTTTTTTTTTTTTTTTTTTTTTTTATTATATATTTTTTTTTATTCTTTTTTAATTAAAATTTCCAACTGCTCCCCGTTTCCCATTTCCCTCCCCTCCTCCCACACATTGCCCCCTCCCCCCTCTCCCCTCCCCTAACCCCACTCCTCTTCTCCTCCCCCCAGTCCATTCCCCCTCCCTCTCGCTACTGAAGAGCAGTCCAAATTCCCTGCCCTACAGGAAGACCAAGGTCCTCCCACTTCCATCCAGGCCCAGGAAGGTGAGCATCAAAACAGGCTAAGCTCCCACAAAGCCAGTTCATGTATTAGGATCGAAACCTAGTGCCATTGTCCTTGGCTTCTCATCAGCCTTCATTGTCCGCCATGTTCAGAGAGTCCAGTTTCAACCCATGCTTATTCAGTCCCAGTCCAGCTGGCCTTGGAGAGCTCCCAATAGATCAGTTCCACTGTCACTGTGGGTGGGTGCACGCCTCGTGGTCCTGATTTCCTTGCTCATGTTCTCCCTCCTTCTGCTCTTCATTTGGACCTTAAGAGCTCAGACGGTTGATCCAAATTGGGTCTCTGTCTCTCTCTCGATCCATCGCCAGATGAAAGTTCCTGTGCCATTCTCCTTGGCCTCTCGTCAGCTCTCATTGTCCGCCACATTCCGAGAGTCCGGTTTTATCCCATGTTTTTTTCAGTAGCAGTCCAGCTGACCTTGGTGAGCTCCCAATAGATCGGCCCCACTGTCTCAGTGGTTGGGTGCACCCCTCATGGTCCTGACTTCCTTGTTCATGTTCTCTCTCCTTCTGCTCCTCATTATAACCTTGGGAGCTCAGTCCGGTGCTCCAGTGTGGGTCTCTGGCTCTATCTCCATCCATCGCTAGATGAAGGTTCTATGGCGATATGCAAGATATTCATCAGTAAGATTATAGGATAGGTTCATTTCAGGTTCCCTATCCTCAGGTGCCCCAATGAACTAACTGGGGACATTGCCCTGGGCATCTGGTAGCCATTCCAAGTTCAAGTCTCTTGTCACCCCTTAGGTGGCTCCCTTACCTAAGGTATGAGTTTCCCTGCTCCCCTATCCAACCTTTCTTTATCCCCATTCACCCCGATTCCCCCAGTTCCCCTCATCCTCTCCTTCACACTTTTCTCTCCCCATCACCCCTCATCCCCATCCCACCCCACCCCCAAGATTCCAATTTTTTGCCCATCAGTCATGACTATTTCCCATAGCTGGGAGGATATCTATATGTTTTCCCTTGGGTTTACCCTCTTGTTTAGCTTCTTTAGGATCACAAATTATAGACTCAGTGGCCCCTATCCATGGCTAGAAACCAATTATGAGTGAGTACATCCCATGTTCTTCTTTTTGGGTCTGGGTTACCTCACTAAGGATCGTATTTTCTATTTCCATCCATTTGCATGCAAAATTCGAGAAGTCATTGTTTTTTACCGCAGAGTAGTACTCTAATGTGTATATATTCCACACTTTCTTCATCCATTCTTCCATTGAAGGGCATCTAGGTTGCTTCCAGGTTCTGGCTATTACAAATAATGCTGCTATGAACATAGTTGGACAAATGCTTTTGTCATATGATAGGGCATCTCTTGGGTATATTCCCAAGAGTGGTATTGCTGGGTCCAGGGGTAGGTTGATCCCAATTTTTCTGAGAAACCGCCACACTGATTTCCAAAGTGGTTGCACAAGTTTGCAGTCCCACCAGCAATGGATGAGGGTACCCCTTTCTCCACAACCTCTCCAGCAAAGGCTATCCTTGGTGTTTTTGATTTTAGCCATTCTGACAGGTGTAAGATGATATCTCAAAGTTGTTTTGATTTGCATTTCTCTGATCGCTAAGGAGGTTGAGCATGACCTTAAGTATCTTTTGGCCATTTTAACTTCTTCTGTTGAGAATTCTCTGTTCAGTTCAGTGCCCCATTTTTTAATTGGGTTAATTATCCTTTTAAAGTCTAGTTTCTTGAGTTCTTTATATATTTTGGTGATCAGACCTTTGTCTGTTGCAGGGTTGGTGAAGATCTTCTCTCAGTCAGTGGGTTGCCTTTTTGTCTTAGTGACAGTGTCCTTTGCTTTACAGAAGCTACTCAGTTTCAGGAGGTCCCATTTATTCAATGTTGTCCTTAATGTCTGTGCTGCTGGGGATAAATGTAGGAAGTGATCTCCTGTACCCATATGTTGTAGAGTACTTCCAACTTTTTCTTCTATCAGGTTCAGTGTGTTCAGACTAATATTGAGGTCTTTAATCCATTTGGACTTGAGTTTTGTGCATGGTGATAGATATGGATCTATTTTCATTCTTCTACACGTTGACAACCAGTTCTGCCAGCACCATTTGTTGAAGATGCTCTCTTTTTCCATTGAATACATTTAGCTCCTTTATCAAAAATAAGGTGTTCATATGTTTGTGGGTTAAAATCAGGGTCTTCTACTCGGTTCCATTGATCGACTTCTCTGTTTTTATGCCAGTACCAAGCTGTTTTCAATACTGAAGCTCTGTAATAGAGTTACCAACTTCTGTATTAGTTATTCTTCTCTTGCTGTGCTAATACACCATGACCAATGCAACCTACAAAAGGAAGAGTTTGTTGAGTTTATCATCTCAGAGGGTGAGAGTCTATGATGACAAAGTGAAGGCCTGGTGGCAGACACCAGGAGCAGCAGCTGAGAGTTTTCATTGTGATCCACAAACAGAAAAGAGCAATAGATGACTTGAAATGGCAAGAATCTTTTGAAACATCAAAGCTGCCCCCCAGTAACATACTTCCTCCAATAAACCCATACTCCCTAATGTTCCCTAAATCACCACCAACTGGGAGCCAAGACTTATGGAGCACATCATTTAAACCAACACATGCACCACCTGCGTTTCTAAAAAAAAAAAAAAACCTATGTTTGCTTCCTCCTAAGAATAGCTGTTTCTGCAAAAGCTTCTAATATCCTAAATAATTAGCTAGGGGACTCTTCAAGGTGAATTGGTTTATTCAGACTTAGCAGTGCAATATGGCTATGTATACCATTGTAAACTCTATATGAATTCAAAGAGGGTGAGGCAAGAGATTTCAAAGGCAAAATGAGGATGACTATAAAAATTGTTTTGGATTAATTACCCTTGCCTGTAGAGATTAGTAACAAAGATAGATAGTATCAACCCAAACATGGCCAGACAGCTGATGAACAGACATTACACAAGCATTTTGTGACCAGTCCTGTCTGTAATCATGCACATGGCCATGAGTTCCTTTCCCTTTCTATCCTCACCCCCAACTTTATTTACTTAATTTCTATTAAGAGGGCTTAACACAGTTATTATGTTTCGATTCTGATCATTTTTACAGGGTTCAGAATACTTAATGATGCTATTCTGAATGCCTGCACCAAACTCAAGTGGGAAACAGGAGGAGGACTATAATTTATAGCCTTAATAGTACTTAAAAAGATTTTAAGTGGTCCCAGAGCCCTGAAAGTCTACTTTCTTTACTCCAGAAAAATTTAGAAATTGATTCCTATTGAAACAAAGCTTGTATTAGTAAAAGTGAAGTGACTGTGTAAAGCAGGGGTTATAAATCAACCACAGTGAGCTATGGAATGGAACTAGTTTCACTTTGATGTTTATGCTGTTTAGTCCTGTATAAGACTGTACTGGAAAAGCATATTTTAGCTTTATAATTCTCTATAAATTGCCTATCTGCCTACATAAGTTTAGGTAGTTGTTAATAAAACAAGAGTTTCCCAAAGTACAATCTATGAAGTTATGAATGAATTAATTGATAAAGGATATTAAGTTGTAACAATATTTCCTAGATCTAGATGCAGGCTGTTGAGTTGATAATTTATCTAACAAAGACAAAAGCTTTCATCTTTATATTATACACATAGAATAAATGAAAAGTATCAATAATGTATTCTGTTCAGATAAGGAAACTTATAGGGCCTAGAAGGATGACTCAGAGATTAAGAACATTGGCTGCTCTTCCAGAGGTTCTAAGTTCAATTCCCAACAATCGCATGGTGGATCACAACTATCTATAATGAGATCTGGTGCTCTTTTCTATCCTGAAGGCATACAAGCAGGCAGAACAATGTATATATAAAAAATAAGTAAACAACAAACAAATATTCTTAAATTACAAGTGTATATATAGTTTAGCAATATGAATATTCTAGTTACTACACAATTTCTTCTATAGTAACTATAAGATGACCCATCAGCATGTCAGTCCCCCTTTCAGGACACACAATAATTTCTTACTCTTAGAGGACTTGTTCATTGTAATTGGAGAAGAAAACAAATTAGCAGTCAATGTAAATATTCATATATTTCCCTATTCCCCAGTAGAAGAGAGTATTACTATGAAACGTATGTTATCAAGCAAGATTATCTGAAATAAACATTAATGGTGTGTTAGCTTACTGTTACTCTGACAATATACCCGAAATAATCAATTCATGAGAAGGAGGGATGTCATTTAGCTTGCCATTTTGGTAGTAACAGTCCACAATTGGTTGATCCCATTGCTTTGGGCCATGGCAGAGAAGTACATCATGGTACGGTACCTGGTGGAAGAGGCTGCTTACTTTATAGTTGCTAGGAAACAAAAAGTGCGAAAGGAAGAATCAGAGTCCCAAATATACCCTTTGAAGTCACATATCTCATAGATCTATGACCTTCTACTAAAGTATGCATCTTAAAGTTTCTGTCATCTCCCAGTGGTGTCAAGCTGGGTACTAAGCCCTTAACATATGGGACACTGAACACATGTAAAGTTAAGGTCCCAGAAGAAAAGATACCTCCTTTATCTCTTTTTTTATACTCCAGATAATGAGGCCAGCAGTTGGTGTTTCTTTAGGCTTTTAAGAAGTATTTCTTTGTTACATAATAAATCAGAAAATAAGACAAGTTCTATCAGCTGTTACTTAGATTATGAATTTATGGGACTTTGTACTTTGAATTTTGACATGTCTCTATATTGATGAAAAGCTATCAATTTCTTCCTGGGGAACTCTCTTAACCACTAGTATTTTGTTTCTTTTTCTAGTAATACCTTCTGCATCCATCATTTCCAGAGCTGAGACTATAAATGCTACTGTGCCCAAGACCATAATTTACTGGGATAGCAAAACTATGATTGGAAATGTATTCTGTGAAATGAGACACAAAGCAACAACAAACCAAACGTGGAATGTAAGCTAAGTTTTCATTTTTCCTTAGCATCTGAGGAAATGATTTACAGAACAGCCCATTAACAGTGTTCAGACTGGACTTAGGAAAGATTGGTTTCTCACACTTTTGACTGAGAGGATATTTGAACTACTCTAGTTTCAGTGATTACTGTGTGTTTCTGAATAGGATTGTTTCCCAAAATGATCTTCTGACTTCTCTAAATTGTTAAATATAGTGAATTTACAACTAAATGGGATCATTTTTAGTTCCTTAGCATTGTCTCTTAGGATGAAATTTACATCCATATCCATGAATATGAAACTAAAGCGCTCTATGCTGAAATTGGACAGCATGATTCAAAATGGAGATGTTAGAGTAAGATGTCTGTAACAAATTCCCAAGCATATATATGCTGGGGGAACTCTGTAGTGATGAGGCAAGCAGGCCTGCTTTCCTGCCACTCAGCTCGTGGCCGCCTGGCTACCTTATCTCCCAAAATAACAACACACAAACTGTATTCATATAAACACTGCCTGGCCCATTATATCTAGCCTCTTCTTGGCTAATTCTCATTTCTTGCTTAACCCATTTCTAATAATCTGTGTAGCACCACAAGGTGGTGTCTTACCGAGAAAGATTCAGCATGTCTGACCTGTGTCCATCTTGGGCTGGAGCTTCATCGCCTCTGACCCAGAGAGGAGAGGCATGGCAATTGCCTCACTTCCTCCCAGCATTCTTTTCTGTCTACTCCACCCACCTAAGGGCTGGCCTATCAAATAAAGAAATAAATAATTTCTTTATTAACCAGTGAAATTAACTCCTCCATCAGAACTCCTTTAACCACTGCCTTTGAGATGCTGGCCTACTTTGGGCGTGGCCTTGGGTGCTATAAAAGCAGATGCATAAACTTGCTCAGTCTCTCTTGGCTGCTGGATTCAGTTCCTGTTCCCTGCTTGTACAGAGGATTGTTGATCTGTGAGTCTACCCCTAATAAAGAACCCTTTATTATACTCAATTCTGAGCTAGTGTGGGACTACTTTATTGTTTTATATATATATATATATATATATATATATATATATATATATATATATATATTAGCAACTTGTTAGTATTAAAAAATTAAAACAAAAGAATTCTCAGAGACACAGGCATTCTTTGAAGATACGTAGCAAAACTTGTGAGAAAGTCTGTAGCTAACCACGGCTGCAGTTGTGAGGAGGTATTGGCAATCTTTTAAAGGGGCCACTACAAGTTACATAGGGAGAAAACAAAACCATTGAGCTATCTAAGGAAAAGTCAAAGAATACTTGCATTATTTTTCATTTCTTAAGTGTGATTAATAATATCTGGACATGGTTAGCCAGTTAGGTGCTATTGGTCCCTTGAAGGACTAAGATATATCAATGACAGACACCTGCAATACCATCCCTATTCATCATAAATCCTCTGAAGGTATAGATCCTACAAGGACAGACACTTGCAATTTCATAAATAAAATCCATGAAAGTTCCATTTATGGTCTGTACAGAAGGATGCATGTCTGACCAACTAGCTCTGTCAGTAAGACTAATGATAGAGAACAGGCTTCTAAGTTTCTCACCCTGATATGGAGAACATAGTGTAGTAAGAAGTCATACTTTTGCCCATCCATAAATATGTGTGCCTATAAGACTGAGATGTAATCATAAGATTACATGTACATATTACATGAAAGTGCATGATAATAGGGAGATATCATAGCTGTTATTGCACTAGTGAAATTGCAGATGAAAGTAACCGTTTTCAGAGTCAGTGGCCCTGCTGACTTTTCCAGGCAAGGTTCCTCCATCTGAGAATAATTTCTCAGGTGGGTTGATATCTAGATTATCTGAATTATGACTATATTATTATTATCATTATTTTAAGTAAAATTCAAAGATGAATAATCTTTTAAAATGTATCATTGTGATTAAAACATTAAAATGAACTGCAAATTCTAAGATGTTTATCTAAGTCTCAAAGTAGTTTTTTAAAATGTCAGTTTATAAAATACATAGAGTTTTTCTCTTACATAAGTCTGACTAAAATAAAGATCTTGAAAGCTTGTTTGTTTTAAAAGACACAGTAGTGGTAAAAATATACTTAATTTTTAAAAACAATATTTGTATTTATATATGCATTCACACATATATACAGTTAGCTTAGGTACAGAGTTGGTGAAAAGAAACTGTGTTTCCAGAGACTGAATGACTGATTGGAACTTCAACACTGTGGGAAGACTGGAATGTTCAATGTCCAGAGTTCTAGCCCTCTGGCACAGCCATTCCTTGCCCACCTCTGTGACAGGAGTTTTAGTGCACACATCCTCAGGATGCTGAAGCTAGCATATTTTTATAGCACGTCAGAAAAGGCAGTAAATCATTCAAAGGTTTAATGTTGTCCCTCTGATCAGGTGATCAGCTTTGTGTCTGCTTACCTCCTACACTTTCCCTCATTATGACCTCTGTGTGAGGGTAAGGGAGTTCACACACACTTTCCCTCATTATGACCTCTGTGTGAGGGGAAGGGAGTTCACACACACTTTCCCTCATTATGACCTCTGTGTGAGGGGAAGGGAGTTCACACACACTCAAGGTCATTGAATCTTACATTCCTAACAAATCACTCTGGAGTACAACTAGATTGAAGGTTAACTCAAGCAAACTGCTAAAAGTGGTGCCGGGCTCTTTACAATGTGTTCCTGCAGTCATCTTTCAAATTATGAAGTGAAAATGTACCCTTATAATACAGAATGTTGTGTGATGATATTTTCCTAGGGAGATGTAATATATACACACATAAATGGGGAGAGTGGTAGATGGATGGAGTATAGATAAATAGATCATAGATATAGATAGATCAGAGATAGAAGATAGATGATAGACAGACAGACAGACAGACAGACAGACAAACAGATAGATGGAAGGGAGAAGTCTATTCACCACAGAAAAGGAACCCATGACAGAACAAACGAAAGATTAAACCAATGTCCAACTTAGTGAAGCAATTAACTTTTATTGGGTTCCTAGCAGGACTAGGTGGCAGGTTTGCCACAGGAACAGGGATGACTCAAAAATAGCTGCATCACCCAAAGGTCCCAAAAGTAGTGATGACTCACTGAAAGCATCCACCCTGGAACTGTCTGCACAGCTTTGAGATAACTCAGTCTCTTCTCTGTGTAGCACCCAGCTGCCAACGACCCCTCCCCAAGCAGCTGTTGGCACATTTTTATGCTAGGGAGGAGAATCTTCCAAATTTCTCTTCTCTTGGTCAGTGGCATGAGTTTTTGTTTACCTCCTGAACTTCTATAACAAGTGTCATGGTGCTTCTACTCCTCCCTCCTATCCCCATCATATTCGTTATCTTCTGTAATCCTCACAACAAACCTCACAACGTTCCTTTGTGACAGGTAGCTTTAACTCCATTGTATAAATGAAGTAAAGCCTGAATGAGTCAAGTCAAGGGTTTCCACATTTGCATAGTACCTAAGTGCCTCTCACTAACTCTGTATTGCTCCAGAGACCCAGTGAATAGTCAGAAAATGAAAGCAACAGGTTCCAATTCAAAGCTCACATTCCATCCCCTCTACCATGCTTCTAAAATACAGCCACTAACACAGGAAACGGTAGATCACCATTTCTTTCCAAAATGTTCCAGTCAAGTCAAAGATAGCCAGGATGAAGCT
This sequence comes from Chionomys nivalis, assembly GCF_950005125.1. Lineage (NCBI taxonomy): Eukaryota > Metazoa > Chordata > Mammalia > Rodentia > Cricetidae > Chionomys > Chionomys nivalis. The sequence goes on from NC_080086.1 coordinate 83,297,093, forward strand.
TTGTTTAATGTTTTCATCTAGGTCATTACAGTAAAAAAAGACTGGAAAGTTGAAAAGGGCTGTACTTTCACCTCAGCTCTAGGATGACAGTCTTTATCAAATTAGCTGGCAGGCAGTGACAGAAAGCTATCTAAGGAAAATCTTGTGGCTCAGATCACAGGGTCAAAGCTCTGTTCTTCTGTGTAGCCGGCAGCACCCTTCTTCTAACTGCTGCTAATTGTAAAGTTAGTGGATGCCTCAATCTGCTGAGCTTAGTGATACATTCTGAGACATTTACCCAAGAGAATGTTAGGCCAGATTTAAATCTTAAGACAAATGGCTGTTAAAGGGGGTAAGAAAGCCTAAGAAAACACCAGGTATAAACAGCAGCATTGCATCTCTCCATAATCAGGATGTTCTGATCAGCCAAGATCAGAATCTGCAAGACCTTTAATATAGACTTCACTTCCTCAAAGAAATTCAGTTCACAATCCCTTCTTGAATTCCAAGATTGGGTTGGGACATATAAAGAAGATTTAAGAAAGTCTCAGCAATAGCAGTAGGAAAATAAGCCAGACATATTGTAGTCCAACTTACAAAATAAGACCAGATCTCCAATGATGGTTGTGTATAAGTGAGATATGTCAATAACATAGACACATTTGTGTCATTTCACATCAAAATTTTGAGTAACAATGAACACACAAGTTAAAAATTCATGTACATTCATTTCATTGACTTCAGTTTGCGAGTATAAATGTAAACTACATTCCCTGGCATAGAATGGCCCCTCTCTTTGGTTATCAGAATATTGATATAATGGTCCCTAAGATATTGGAATTACCCCCAGGAATCTCTTGCTAGAATCCTAGTCCCAGACAGAGGGGGTAAGTCATCTCCCAAAGAGAGTTCACAAAGCTTTACCAACTTGTCAGACCAATTTGAAGGACAGCTGGAACCATGACAGTGGTGATGGGTGGGCCACACCTTAACCGGAATCACTTAGCAATGCCACGTTTTACCTTTTATTTGAACTTAAACTTCATTTCAGACCTTATAAGATGTACTGGACCTCCTAGTTCTCCTCCCAATATGGCCACATTGAATAAATCACCTCATCCTGCTTTTCATTATTTCTTGGTCTTTTTAACTGACCCATTGTAGATGAGTGACTGTGCCTAACTTATTGGGCTGCCAGCTTTATTTAGGCTCTAACCCTAAAAACTTTGTTAACATTTTTGGCAAGCCATGGACTCCAGGAACAAAGGAGACATTTGGAGTGTGTGGTAGTTTGAATGAGAAATGTTCCCCTAGTGCATCTGATCATATGGTGCTCTGTTGGTGGTAACATTTGGGTAGATTTAGGAAATGTGTACTTGCTAGAGGAAGTCTGTCACTGGGAGTGAGCCTTGAGGTTTCAGATCTACAGGCTGCTACCAGTTCACTCTGTGTTTCCTGCTTGTGGTTCAAGACTGAGCCCTCAGCATCCTGCCGCAGCTGCTGTGCCTCCCCTCTGCCATCACGGACTCTTATCCTTCTGGAACTCTAGGCCAGATAAACTCTTCAATAAGTTGCCTTGGTCATGGTGTTTTATCACAGCAAGGAAACATAACTAGTACAGAAGTTGGTACCAGGAATGAACTTGTTGTGAAGAACCTGATCATACAGGAATTGCATGTATTGGTCATTCCTATGGTATCTTAAGTTGTGAGACTATAGAGAAATTCATTTTATAGTTTACCTGAGATAAAGTGAGTATCTGCTTTTTATTTTGTTTTTGTGGTTTATATGTTTTACCTTTTTATAATTGAAAAAAATTTCACAAAGATACATTTTCCAGTTGTAGGTCTCTGTGTTGTTCTCATATACTGCAAAAAGAAACTTCTCTGACAATGACTGAGCAAGGCACTGATCTGTGAGCATAGCAAGGTGTCATTTTATTGCTATGTTCTTTTAGAAGAACAATAGTATTTGGTTTTCCACTAGACCCATGAACTATCTAGTCTCAGGTTCTTGATCATCCTAGCAATGTCTGGCATGGGTTCCATCCCATGAAGTGGGCCTTAAATCTCAGCAGTGTTTGTCATTGTTAAACCAGAATATCTTGCAGACAGGTCACCTATGTAGATCTCAGGGTTTGTAACTTGATTGGTGTTTCTACTCTGGTAGCATGAGTACCTTCTAGATCATGAACACTAGTCAGTAGGGATCAAGTTCCTAGTTGGTCCCTACTGGCCAACTCAAGTAGATGTAATCCATTGCAGAGAATGGGGTTTTATGTGGTGGTGTAAGATATATAGTTGGAGCAATATCTACCCCCATTATTACTGACTCCACTTAGATTTCTTTCATCTAGTCATGTATTTTTAGGAAGCTTCTACAATAGTAGGTTTCCACATAGTACCTCAAATCGTCCTTAGTGTTGGTTTCTCTTCCCTATATTCTCTCCATTACCCCTCTCTTTCATTCCCCCTTCCCATTTAACCCTCCCAATTCAATCCCTCCCATCTCTCCATAACAATACATTCTATTTATTTTATTTTCCCTTCTTTGGGAGATCCCCTTCTCCTTCCCAATCCCTTACTATATCCCTAACTTCTGGGGTTAATTATGAACATTGTAGCGTCCATATCAAAGACTTAAAAACTAACAACCATGCCCCATGATGGTAGCACATACCTTTAATCCCAGGACTTGGAAGGCAGCAGCAGGTGGATCTCTGTGAATTCAAGGCTAGCCTGGTCTACAGAGAGAGTTCCTTAACAGCCAGGACTACATAGAGAAACCCTGTCTTGAAAGAAAAGAATTAACATTCAAATATAAGAGAAAACATACAATATTTGGGTATGGGTTACCTCACTCAAGATGACTCCTTTTAGCTCCATCCATTTGCCTACAATTTTTATGATTTTTAAAACAGTTCAACAATATCCCATTGTATAATGTACCACTTTTCATTTTTCATTCATAAATTAATAGACATCTAGGCTGTTTCCAATTTTAGCTATTATAAACAGAGCAGCAATGGATATGAATGAGCAAGTTTCTCTGTAGTAAGATGTAGAGTCCTCTGGATGTATGCCCAAGAGTGGTATAGCTGGATTTTATGATAGATACATTTTCACCTTCCTGATGAATCCACACACTGATTTAGATCATGGTTGTACAAGCTTGTGCTCCCAGCAGCAATGAGTAAGTGCTATGATTTCCTTATATGAGCTGTCCTTTGTTTTCTTGATCTTGATATTTTTGACTGTTGTGAGATGAAATCTCAAAGTAGTTTTGATTTGCATTTCCCTGATGACTAGGGATGTTGAACATTTCCTTAAGTGTTTCTCAGTCACCTGTGTTTCATTTTTTGCAAACTCTCTGCTAGGTTATGAATTACATTTTTAATTATATGCTTTCTTGATGCTTAAAATTTTTAGTTCCTTATATATTTTAAATACTCTTTCCAATGGGCAATTGACAAAAATCTTTTTCCATTCTTTAAGCTACTCCTTTTCCCAAATGATAGTTTCCTTTGCCACACAGAATCTTCTCAGTTTTACAAGGTCCTGATTACTAATTGTTGATCTTAGTGTCCATACTATTGTTGTTCTCTTCAGAACATCTTTTCCTACACCAATTAGTTCAAGCCTATTCCCACTTTCTCTTCTATCAGGTTCTTATGATGATCATATGTTGAGGGCTTTGGTTAATCTTGTATAGGATGATAAATATAAAACTATTTGGATGCAGACATCCAGTTGACCAGCATCATTGGTTGAAGATGTTGTCTTTTCTCCAGTATGTATTTCTGATTTCTTTATCAAAAAATGAAGTGTGGATATGAATCTTCAATTCAATTCCATTTATCAATGGGTCTTTGTGTGTGTGTGTGTGTGTGTGTGTGTGTGTGTGTGTGTGTGTGTGTGTGTGTGTGTACCATGCTGTTTTTACTACTATAGCTCTAAAGCACAATTTAAGGTTAGGGGTGGTGATACCTCCAGAAGTTCGGGAATTAATAAGGATTGTTTTAGTTATCCTGAGTTTATTGTGTTTTCATATGAAGCTAGAAGTTGTTCTTTTTTAAAATTTGTATAAAATTGTGTTGGAATTTTGATGGGGATTGCATTGAATCTGTAGATTGCTTTTGGTAGTATTGCCATTTTCATAATATTAAACCTAATGATCCATGAGTACGGGAGATCTTTCCATCTTCTAATATTATCTTCACTTTCTTCAGTGTCTTAAAGTTTTTACAAGTCTTTCATTTGCTTCATTTAAGTTACCCCAAGATATATTTTTTGAGTCTACTGTGGAAAGTACTGTTTCCCTGACTTTTTCTCAGTATGTTGACCATTTTATATAGGAAGGCTACTGATTTTTGTGAGTTAATTTTGTATTCAGCTACTTTGCTGAGTATGTTTATCAACTATAGAAATTTCCCACTGGAGTTTTTTGGATCCTTTATGTAAAGTCATATCATCTGAGAATGAAAATACTTTTATTTCATCCTTTCTTTTTTGTATCCTGTAGGCTGAGTTTTTTTGTCTGGACAGCCAGTTAGTTCTGTCTCACCAGCTTCTCCCAAATAACTACACAGAGACTTAATATTAATTATAATTGCTCAGGCAATAGCTTAGGCTTGTTATTAACTCTTATATCTTAAATTAATCATATTTTTATCTGTGTTCTGCCTTACCTCAATATAACGTGTTCATCTCCTGCTTCTTCTGTCTCCTCTAGACTCTTCTGACTTTGCCCTTCTTCTTCTCAACATCCTCCTAGTCTCTCCCACCCAATCTCTTCCTGCCCAGCTATATATAAATTAGTTCTTTATTAACAGTGAGAGCAATACATCTTCACAATAAAAAAAAGGATTATTTCACAACAGCATCCTCTCATTGTCCTTCAGTTGTCTTATTGCTCTACTTAATACTTCAAGTACTATACTGAATAGGTATGGAGAAAGTACATAGCCTTGTCTTGCTCTTGATTTTAGTAGAAATGCTTTGTGTTTCTCTCTGTATAGGTTGATGTTGGCTTTGGGATTGTTGTAAATTGTGTTTATTATGTTAAAGTATGTTCTATTAGTAATCTCTCCAGATCTTTTATCACTAAGTGTTGTTGGACTTTTGTCAAAGACCTTTTCTGCATCGAATGAAATGATCATGTGACTTTTGTCTTTCAGTCTCTTTGTATTGTGGAGTACTTTTATTGATTTATGTATGTTGAGCCATCCCTGCATCTCTGGGATGAAGTCAACTTTATAATGGAGGGTAATGTTTTTGATATGTTCTTGTATTTGATTTGTAAGTATTTTGTTGAAAATTTTTGGACCCGTTTTCATAAGGAATATTTGTCTATAATTTTCTATTTTGGGCTGAGTCTTTGGTTTGGGTTTCAGGGTATGCTAACTGAATACCTTCTAACTATGGTCCTTATTGTTATTAGAGTTGTTGCAATAAGTAGCCCAAATAGAATAGGTTTGGACACTTTTTTGGTTTTGGTGGTGATGGTGGTTTGGTTTTTGTCTGTTTGCTTTTTGATTTTTCAAGATGGGGTTTCTCTGCACAAAAGCCCTGGTTGTCCTGGAACTCACTTTTTATTGTAGACTAAACAGGGCTCAACTCTCAGAGCTCTACCTTCCTTTGCTTTTTGATCAAACTCACATAGTTTTGCCTGCCTCACCTCCTGACTGCCACTGTAGTGGGAGGGTGCTTGTTAGTTCCTGGCTGCCTGGCTAGCTTAGAGCCAAAATAATCACTATAGTAATTAAATCGCTACTTGGCCCATTACTTTTAGCTTCTTATTAGCTAACTTTTACATTACATCTCCATAAATCCGTATATTGCCACAAGGCTGTAGCTTACCAGACAAAGTTCTAGCATCCGTCTCTGGCGGCTACATCGCATCTCTCTAACAACACCCTTCTTCCTCCCAGCATTCAGTTCCATCTTTTCTGCCTACCTAAGTTCTGCACTATCAACAGCCCAAGGCAGTTTCTTTATTCACTAACCAATAAAAGTAACACATAGACAAAAGGACCTCCTATACCATGCCACTGCTGGGATTAAAGGCATACATCACCATGCTCAGCTGGATACCCATTCCTTATGTTAAATTATGTCAAATTCAAGAGACTAAGTAATGGTGTAAAGCAGAAAAAGGATTTTATTCAGTGGCCATACTGGGAGAGAAACAAAGAGATCCAGTGACAGACACCATCTCCACCATGGTACCATCTATCTTTAGGCAAGAGATGTGTATAACTAAGAAGTCCTGGTAAAGATGCTGTCCACTCTCATCATTTTCTTGCTTCCAGCAGTATCCTTCAAGTTGTTGTGACTGTGTAAAATATCTTTCTGGGAGATAAAGTCTCCCTCTGACTAACACCGGAGCCTCAACCTTTTCGTTCTAATGTGAAATTTTTAATGAATTCTTACATTTTGGGAATAATTGTTTCAATATTTTGATCACTAAAAGGAGAGGAACAAATGGCTCTTTAGAATATCTTTTTCCTGTTAGTACAGTTACACTACTTGTATTCTGTGTGTGATATTTGTTGCCGGCACCAGCATATTTTATCTCAAAGCTACAATGTGAAACTGGAGAGTGGGAAGTGTAACTTGTTCTGGCAAACAGACATGGACTGTTGCTCCCAGCAGTGGAGAAGTTCCCTTAGTGCTTTATCAATTCTTGTTGTGGGTTAAGAGGCATCCTTGGCTTTCTTGGAGAAAAGTAAATGGGGGTGCAAGTCAGTATGAAACAGAGTTGAACTTTATGAAGAGATTTTAGTGTAGATTTTAAGCCTGAGGGTTGTGAAAGAGAGAAGCACTTGGGAAGAATGTAAGACACACCTGAAAGCATGGGGTAGACAGGCAGGCTTCTTAGTGTCTCACTTCTTCTTTCCAATAGTATTAAAATGCTGGTGAATTTTAAGGTTATTTTCTTCAAAGATTGATAAGGAACATAATAAGACCACAGTAGCTTGTTAGATGTACCTAAAAAGGATTTGTAAAAGTCTAGACCATGAGATGTAAGAAAGGAAAGATGGAAAGAGATGAAAAAAAGGAGAAGAGAATAAGTTAGGTGGGAGGAAAGGAAGGGAAAGAAGTGGAGGGGAGGGAAGAGGAGGAAGGGGAAGGACAAGAGGCCCATAATTAGTTTCAAAAGCGTTTTGAATTCCATTTGTTGAAAAGGGGGTTGAGGAAAAATAAACTTAGCAACATCAAAGGAAGTGATGCCAAAAAGATTTAAGATATGTTTTATTGACTCCTTGACAAACAGGTTTTTTTATTGATTTTTATTGAGTGCTACATTTTTCTCTGCTCCCCTCCCTGCCTCTCCCCTCCCCTTCAACCTTCTCTCAAGGTCCCCATGCTCCCAATTTACTCAGGAGATCTTGTCTTTTTCTACTTCCATGTAGATTAGATCCATGTATGTGAACTTTGTTTGGTCTGGTCAGGAGGGCACACTGCAAGTTGGGGCTGTTGCATGTGTTACTAGAAAAGCAGTAGAGGTTCCTGTGATGTGGAGCCCTGGAGATGAGGTGGGGCACCTGTAATTGTAGAAGGAGCGGCAGGCTGTGTTCCCACCCAGCTCCCACACACCCCATAGCCAAAGCTCAGTGAAACAGCATTTTTAAAGGCAAAAGTCACAGAGACCATAATTTACATCAAAGTTAGATGAGGGTCAGAGTAACTTTGAAACATTCATTTCTGGCAGAATATAGTAATTACTTTAGACAGAACATGACGATTATTTTTTATTTATACCTTCCTCAGTTATTTTAGTTTATGTTAAGTTTGTTAATGTTTGTATAAATATTAATTATTGGTTAGTACACCTGGACCATGGTCAAGGTCATGGAAATATCAAATGTGTTGCCAAGGTAGCTGTAATTATCGTGGGGTAAAAAGCTGAGAACCATTTAAGTAAGCACAACATGGAGTCAGGACAAGATGGTGTTGTTTTAGTCATGACATACCTACATGGAGGGAGATAAGGAACAACTGTATGGTGGGTATCATCAACATCAATCAGGTCCAAGAGAAATGAGTAGGCTTTTAGAAAGACCCCAGAGAGCCAGAAAGGAGCAACCATGAACGACCATGTGTCAGGGGAGACAAACAGGACCCAAGTACAACACAGGAGAAGCCAGACCTTTTACCATCATAGCAAACTAAAGACTTGTGTGGGAATGAGGCAGCTTCCTATCACCCACAGAGAAAAGTTCCCATCTCCAACCTGCTAGAGAAAGAGGTTTCCTGGAGAGACTGTGGAGAATGTAGTAAAGAAAAGCATGGAGGGAGAAAGCTATTTTACAGTTAGAAAAGGCATTTGCTATAGGAATTGTCAAACCATTTGCCACTATGCAGTATAAAATCTAGGTCTGTACAAATGTTTACATCAAAGACACCATATTTAGGCCATTGACAGCCATTATTTAATTTTGTGTGTGTGTGACAAGATGATGCTACAGAAGAAGGTTGGCCGTTCGGGTCTGATTTCTGCCCAGGACAAGGCATTTTGAGAAAAGGTACCTGCAAGAGTCCTTGAGCAAAAATGGGTTGTATCCATTATGAGGCTTGATAAGTCAAGCAAGTGGAGGGATGTGAGGGAAGCCTCTGCTTCCTAATCTCCCAAATGTGTGGCCATTGTCACATCCAGGAAACCAAGCTGAGTTTGGGCATCCCCAAAACTGACTGGTTTAGAGCAATGAGTTCCAATCCAAGCTCAAGTGAGGCTCCGAGTTGGTCCAGAAACGGCAGTTGTCCCAAAAATGAGAGACTTACCAGAGAAAAAAAGAGGCCAGTGTAGGGTGTGGAGAAACAGCAGTAAGCACAGAGGGGTAGGGGCCCCAAAGAGCATCTGTCTCAGCTGAGCCCCCTCATGGGTTTTGGCACCATTATCATAGGTCTCAGGTTAGGAGCTCGAGTGTACACTGAGGGCGGATGGATTGTCTGAGCAGTGTTCAGACCCATGAGGCGGAGTGTGTGCCCTCTTACATGTTTAAAAAAAATGGCAAGGTTCACAGCAGCACTTTGAGTCAATGTATGCAACTGTCTCTAATCCCAGGAAGCAGGAAAAGGGGAGGAGGTCTTACGTTTTGAGAAAGGAAAGGGTGACCTTGAGAATGTGAGGAGAATAAGGGGGGACCCTTTAGCTAATATGATTCTCTCCATCCTTTAGAGTAGACAAAACTTGTTCTTGGTCAAGTAAGTAGAATCTCTGGCTGCGTAGACACCTAACATTCTGCTTATGCTGGGTCAATCACTTTGGCTAAGGGACAACCCCTAGGAAGAAGGGCTCACTTGCCATGCTTAAGAGATAAATAGAATAATTAGCTCTTTAATGAAGTTTGATACTCTTCTTTCTGCCCCAAGTTCAATGGCAACATAGAGCCATAAGTCTGCATGCTTTTCTGAATAATTCAGAAAGTATTCAGAATTATTCAGAAAAGTGAGACTTTTCTTTATTTTCTAAACATGTTTTCCAGACTTTTTGCTTGTAAGTGAGGGTACAGAGAAACCACCAAACTGGACCACACAATTTATAGAAAGAAAGCTTTATTTGAAGAAATTCAAAGCTGCCATGCAAAATGCAGGAAAAGTCTTGATATTTTTAAAGAGATGGGCTGCTGCAGAAGGAAGTGGGAATAGCCTGGAAATTAGAGTATCAAGTGGGAAAGTCTGTGAGCCAGAGAAGCCTGGGGACTAGAGAGGAGACTTTAATATGTGTTACTAGGGAACTAGATGCCGCATTACTGGAGATATTTTACTGTAGGGACAGATAAGGGAAGTAGTGGCTCTTCCTAAAAGACAGAAACTTGTTTCACGAGTTTCAGAATGCTGATTTTAGGGTTTTGTTTATCTGCTAGCAATCTTCTGTTTACCTAACCAGAGTCCAGCCTGAGCTGAGCTCAGAATGCCATTTAGGACATTGTCAATGTCACTGCCATGTTGGGGGTCCACTTTGAATCATGCATCCCCCAATATTTTGTACTTCTTACTTAAATGCTTGTGGCTACTTATAGGCCATGCATGACATTCATGACCTCCATGACAGCTTAAATGTGTGGTTTTCTCCTTCTGTAGCTGAAGTTTTACAGCATTCCTGATCCAGGAGTTTTCTTGTTAAATTCTTATAATGTCCTCATTCTTCCGTTTGAATCTATTCTCAAACTGTTTTATTCAGAGCCCCAAAGGGTTAATTAATTAATTTCCCCCGTATCAACACAGGGCAGGTAGACCCTGATAGCTTGAATGCTTTTATAGGAGAAGTGGGAGCTATGTAAATGAGCTCTATAAAAAGTACCAGAAGTCTTTTGAGCACACACTTCCCCTTCAGCTCTCCGGCCCACACCCATTCTCTGGGGTGCTTTCTTTCCCACTATAACGTTTCTGTGTTTCTATAACAATACAGCAAACTGGTGCTTCACATCCTCCCCCTCCTCTGAGTGCCAGATCCTCTCCTTCAGCTACTCATTATCTTTGTCGTCTTCGTCTTGGCGCCTTAAGCTCCTATCAAGAATCGACTAAGGGGCTGGAGACATGGCCGCTGGTTAAAGTGGACTTCAATGCTCTTGTAAAGGACCAGGGATCAGTTCCCAGCACCCACATGGTAGGTCATACCTATCCATGACTTCAGTAAGTCCCTTTCCACGTGGTGCTGCAGTGAGCCCTGGTCCCTCTCTCCTGGATGAACCAGCTGATATGGGGTATGTTTTTCACTTTCCTTGATAACAGATGATACCAGAAATAAAATCATGAGTGCATTCCTGAGCTATTTTCTCTCCTATTTCCTTTCCATTGCATTTTTAGAATCCACTTTTCTTGGGTGTTTTATTCGCTCTCATTCACTTGTGCACACACTTTCATATTCATATATATATATATATATATATATTATATATATATATATATATATATATCTTACATAAATCTCCAATTTAACAACTTAGCTTCTGAGTATTAGTTTCTAATTTTTCATGGGTAAATGAGATGTTTTCCTCATTCAGTGAAGTCATCCATACAAGTAATCAGCACTTGCCCTGAATTCAACCACAACACCAAATAACTGAATGACAGGTGCATATCAGAAATCTTAGTGATAGTTAGATGGGACAAGAGGATAAGTTCAAGATTATCCTCAGATACACATCACTTGAAGCCAGCCAAGCCTGTGTCAGATTCTAACTCAAAAAAAAAAGTCCACTACAGAGAAAGAATATGAATGATTACAATGAAATTCTCCATCCCATGGTGGGGAGGGGCAACTCTTCCAAAGTGCAAAAGGTATCATATTTTGGAATTTCTGAGATTTCCAAGTTTGTCAAATATAAACCAGTATGGATTTTCCTTTTAATTTTAAAACCTGCATCTGGTTGTGTGTGTTTTATACAAAATACTCTATTCTTGCCTGTTTTCTCTGGCTCTGGGAAGTGCCCAGGAATCTAGTAGTGTTCCATAGATCTGCTAATGGAATAACCCATCCTAAATGCCCATCACATCACCTCACTACCTCTGTGCTTCTATTGTAGGTTAAGGAATTTGACACCAACTTCACAAATGTGCAGCAATCAGAATTCTACCTGGAGCCAGACAGTGAGTATGTATTTCAAGTGAGATGCCGAGGACGAGGTAGAAGAAGCTGGCAGCCCTGGAGTTCACCCTTTGTTCACAAAACTCCCCAAACAGGTGGGTTTGCTTAAATTCTGTGTTCTCTGTGTTTTCATCTCCTTCTAAGCATTCCTGCAGCTTGCCTGCCACCATTGAGAAAGACTTTTCTGTGGAGGGTGATAACACTGAAATCAGCATTTGCTTGGAGCTTTTTAAGGGTGGCCATTTGTGAAGTGGTTTAAACCACCTGGAGATACTTAGGTTTCTACACATTTGCTCTCATTTTTTTCCCGCAAAGGACGTGTTCCACACACAGTTGGGGTGACAGTTCTTACAAACATGCTAACTTGTTATCAGTTCTTGTTTTGAGTTACATTTTTAAAAAAGTGTCACAAAAATAAAAAAATCAAGTGATGTGAATAAACACTGATTATATTAAAAGTAACCAGAAAGTCTTAAAAACACTTAACCATGGAATTAATGATTTTTCAGCCAGGCCTCACTGATAAAGATTTAGAAAGATCTCGTTCCTATTATTATTAGTTTAATTACATATCTATTTAGTCACACCACACGATATCACCGTCTTAGCTGAATAGATTTCAATTGTAAGCAAGTAATAAAAGCAAACAATTACAACTGTCATAATACTCCAGAGTGGCTCCATGAACCGAGATATGCCTTTATGTATAATTTCTATGCCAGGTTTTGTTTTGCTTTCCAGAAACAACACATTTGTCTTAATTATACTCACATCATTAATAACATCAGCCTTCTTGTAACAGCTTGACAACCATGATCTGTGATTTCAAGTAGAAGGAGCCAAGCAAGCCAAGTTATTTTGGCGCCCCCTGATGTTCAAATCTTAGAGATACATTATTAAGGGAATAATTTTCAATAAATTATCAGTTCTCTATTTTTGCAAGTTAAAATTTAATATTTTCTGTCTTCAGTTGGTATTGGTATTGGCAAAACTTCTTGAGACTCAATAAAAAGTAGATTTGCTTTGTAATGAAATTCTTTTTCAAATTTTATTTTATTTTGATTTTATGTGTATGGAAGTTTTATTTACTTGTTTGGGTCTGGAGCCCACAGAAGCCAAAAGAAGGCATTGGATCCCCTGGAACTGCAACTCTGAATGGTGGTCAGTCACAGGATGGGTACTGGCAATCAAACCCAGATCCTCTGGATGAGCTCGAAACTGCTGAACTATGTCTTTAGCCCCAAGTAACCTGGTTCTTTTAAAATGAAATCTAGAGTTGCTCAAATGCATATAATTAAACATAATATACTTAAATTTACAAAGCACTGCTCTCTGTAAGCTTGTTTTGTTTCTCAACATTTTTGGTTGTGTAATTGGCACCATTTTGTCATGATTTGCTAGACAGCACATTGCTCATGGGTCATTGCACTGAGTTGCTCAAATGCTGTGCGCTCTCATCACCACTGATCCACACGCTCAATCTTTCTTGTTGTCCAGTTTTGTCTGAACAAGTGGAATGGCAGATAATCTTTCCCTACTCCAGGTCCAGGGGCAGGCCAATAAATGGTGCATCTGTGTGCATGCCTGTATTTGTTTCTTTAGACAGAATATCACTCTGTAATATAGGATTGTCTTGAACTTACGACAGTTCTCCTGTGTCAATCCTCAAGTGCTGGAAATACAGGTGTATGCCACCATATCCAGCACAGATGTTGTTTAAGGACAAAGGTCTTCCATCTAGGATAAAAGAGAATAAGAACCTACAGAGCCTAGTCTTAAGATTTCTTATTTCATAAGGAGAAATTTCATTTAAAAGGTAAAACAAAAATCAAACTTAAATATTTTTTCTTTTTTATTGATTTTATTGAACTATACATTTTTTTTCTCTGCTCCCCTCCCTTCCTCTCCCTTCTTCTTTAACCCTCTCCCATGGTCCCCATGCTACCAATTTACTCAGGAGATTTTATCTTTTTCTATGTCCCATGTAGATTAGATCCATGTATGTCTCTCTTAGGGTCCTCTTTGTCATCGAGGTTTTCTGGGATTGTGAATTGTAGGCTGATTTTCTTTATGTTTAAAAACCACTTATGAGTGAGTACACATGATAATTGTCTTTCTGAGTTACCTCACTCGATATGATGTTTTCTAGCTTCATCCATTTGCCTGCAAATTTCAAAATGTCATTTTTTCTGCTGTATAGTATTCTATCGTGTAAATGTACCACATTTTCCTTATCCATTCTTCAGTCAAGGGGCATTTAGATTGTTTCCAGGTTTTGGCTATGACAAACAATGTTGCTATGAACATAGTTGAGCACATGTCCTTGTGATATGATTGAGCATGCTTTGGGTATATAGCCAAAAGTGATATTACTGGGTTGAGAAAAGTTGTTTCCTAATTTTCTGAGAAATCACTATACTGATATCCAAAGGGGCTATACCAGCTTTCATTCCTACCAGCAATGCAGGAGTGTTCCCTTTACCCCACAACCCCTCCAGCATAAGCTGTCATCAGTGTTTTTGATCTTGGCCATTCTTACAGGTATAAGATGGAATCTCAGAGTTGTTTTGATTTGCATTTCTCTAATGACGAAGGATGTTGAACATTTCCTTAAGTGTCTTTCAGCCACTTTGATTCCTCTTTTGAGAGTTTTTTGTTAGGTCTGTACTCCGTTATTTTTATCGAAATATTTGTTCTTTTGATGAACAATTTCTTGAGTTATTTATATATTTTGGAGATCAGACCTCTGTCTGATGTGGGGTTGATGAAGATCTTTGCCCATTTGTAGGCTGCCATTTTGTCTTGTTGACCGTGTCCTTCGCTTTATAGAAGCTTTTCAGTTTCAGGAGGTCCCATTTATTAACTGTTTCTCTCAGTGTGGTAGTAGTAGTTTCTCAAGTATGTTTTATCAAATCCTTATTATTTACCTTTTTAAGAATCCATGAAAAAACAGTTATCATTGTGTTAATTAATATTAATTTAGCCTATACCACATGGCAGGCCTTATAAGTGCTTAAAAACCTCAGTAAGCAAAGGAATAGAACAAGATCTATATATTGGAGAAGTTTTATTCTAGAGAAGATAGGAAAGAATAAAATTCATGGTATCATTACCTTATATGTACAAATACAAATAAAATCTGGGAGAAGCAATTTACACAGGTGAATATTGACATGACTTGTGATTGAGACATAAAACAAAATCTATTCCCATAATATTATTATGGTTAACCAATTTGCTTGGTAATATAGGTATATTTCTAACAGTTAAACTCCAAGTAATTAAGGGTTTATTTATAAGAAAGTACATTCAGTCCAAGCAATAATGTTCCTTCCACATAGGATTTTCCCAATTTATTTTCTAAAAATTATTACATGTGTATCACCATGTTTCCATGTAGAAGGAGCGGCAGGCCTGCTTTTCATCCTGCCTGGCTCCCTCATGGCTAGCTTAGCCCCCAAAATAACAACTTACAAATTGTATTCATTTAAAAACTGCTTGCCCCATTATATCTAGCCTCTTACTGGCTAACTCTCATATCTTGCTTTAACCCATTTCTAATAATCTGTGTAGCACCACAAGGTGCATTTACCGGGAAGATTCTAGACTATGTCCATCCTGGGACAGAGCTTCATCGCGACTGCCCCAGAGAGGAAAGGCATGGCGATTGCCTCACTTCCTCTTCCTCTCAGCATTCTGTTCTGTCTACTCCGCCTATCTAAATTCTGCCCTATCAGGCCAAGCAGTTTCTTTATTAGACCCACCTACACCATTTCCATATTTCCCAAATTATATCAAACTAGTTTAGTGGACATTTCTCTGTATTGCTGCTCTCTCAAAGCTTGATCTTGGGTACAGGGCATAGGTAAACATTCTTATAATCCTGTAACATGGGAGGCTGAAGCAGGATGATTTGGAGTTCAAGTTCATCCTAGGCTATGTAGTGAAAGTCTGCCAATAAATGATGGATGGATGGATGGATGGATGGATGGATGGATGGATGGATGGGTGGAGGTGAATGGGTGGATGGATGAATGGATGGATGGATGGGTGGAGGTGAATGGGTGAATGGAAGGATGGATGGATCAATGGATTGATGGATGGATTGGGGATGAATTGATGGAGAATACAAGCAGCAAAAACTGGCCTCAAGCTGAGATGTTAGTCAGTTGTAGACTGCTTGACCTACCTGCTTCAATTACTGCCAACTATGACAACAATAAAAGCTTTAAAAAAAAAAAAAAAACCCAGCCTCAAAAAGAAACTGAAAGAGCTCATTTATAGTTAGAGTTGGGTGACTTGAATTACTTAATCTCTTTTCCTTCCTTGAGTATTAAGCCTTTACTGGAAAGCAGAGCTCTATAGCAAAAAGAAAAAAAATCAGTTCCTCAGAATAGAAGGTCAGGTTTTAGCACACCCACAGGGGAAGTTTTGCTGGTTAGACACCCATGCTCCTCTATCCTAGCATGTTATCAAGAGGTCACTTAGTAAGACAGGGAGTCTTTAAAACATAAGATATTGGCTAACATTTCTTGGATGATTACACAAGTAGGGCACTATGGAAAGCATTTTACCTCAAAATTGTCCTTTATTGACATAGTCCTGTAAAACCAGCATGACCATTGTTCCACCATTACCTTCACCAGATGAAGGTATTGAGGTCCAAAAACTTGCCAAAAGTTACACAACAGGCAAATAGCCAAGTTCTGGCAAGATCAGGCTATGGGGTTCCAGAACAGTTCTGCCATTTGCCTTCCCTGGAGAACCAGGAATCGCCTGTGTCCACCCCATCTCAGCATCCTGTCTAAATGCTCCACACAAATGTCAGTAATAATGCTATGCTGACAGAATCTTGTTTCTATTGGAGGACTCACTTTGAAAATGCACAAGTGGGGAAATAATCATAACACACCATCAAGTACTTCACACCTCGTCATGAGTAACTAATGAGGAGGCAGTCTTAATCTGTGGTGATGATAATGAAACGACAGGACTTCAAAAATCTTGAGATGGTATAAGAAAGGGGGTAGTCTGAGAAGAGGAAAAAAGAACACGTGGAAAAGGTAACTTTGTTGAAGGCAGGATAGCCATGGGCATTTCATAATAAGTTTTTCAAGCAGATTCCAGTCAAGTAAACTAGAGTATGCTGTTTCTCTGAGTGGGAGCCCTGGGCCAGTAGTTTGGAAATGCCTGTGTAGATTCCTGAGCCACTTCACTTTCAGGTTCTTCTGTAATGAAGTGTAAGAAGCATTGTTCTAAATGGCATAGTAACCTTCAAATAGAAGCTCTGCTTGGGTGTCTACTACCTGGAATTCCAGCATGAGGCACAAGTCCCACCAGGAGGTCAAGGGCAGCCTGGACAATATAGTGAGTTCTAAGCCAGCCTGGAAAATGTAATAAAACTCATCTTCACACCCCAAGAACAGAGAGAATTACTAGCTACCATTCTTCCCAGCTTTAGTTTCCAGCTCTCAATTTTTCAGTGTTCCCAGCCTATTCTTGGGTTCTTTAGATAACTAAGACAGAAACAAGAGGCAAACAATACCATCTAAATGAGCCCAATAAGGGAGACAGCACAAAAAAACAGTGTTCCTGGATTGGGTTCCCAGGGACTCAAGTGTCACAAATACTTAAGTAAAAGGTGGGCTCCCAAGGTCACCTAGTCGGCTACTACACACAACCCGGAATTTCTACACATATATTTAGAGATCTTTGCTCTCCTTTCCAGAGTTACTGCTTGGCTTAATGATCTACTTGTGTGAACTGGGTCTATGTGAGCTCTGCATGCAAAAGAGGGTGGAGGCACTACCTCTGTACCCTCACTAAGATGTATAAACTAAGTTCTGATCTATTATAAAAGTGGGGGTCGTGGAAAAGCTTTGGGGAGGAGTCAACAGCTCTGCAACCTGGTCATTGGTGGAAACCTTCTTTGTAAGCACCATGCATTGGCAAGAGGCCTTGGTGATAGTTTGGGGCCCTATTGTTTAGTCTCCTTAAGAAAGAACACCTGGCAAAGGCAAGAAGCAGGGCAACACCAGTTTCAAACCTGGTTTTAGTAATCACAGGCTTCGGAGAGCACGGAAGAATCTTAGGAATTCTCCTGAGTGCTGTCTGCGCACTTCCCTGAGAGTCTGCCCATCCTGGCATCCTTGGCAGTGCAGGCTCTTGGGAAGCACAGGCACAGGTCTGTCTTCAAGAATCGTGTCCACATGACCCTTTCTGCCACATTCAGCTTGCTCTGGCTGTGAGGCCTCAGTGAGACAGAATGACTGAGGGCTTCTAAGCCAACAACATGGACAGCTGCTATAGAAATCCCTGGGACTTTAGGCACAGATAATACCAGAAATGACAAAGATAATTCGTCAATAATTTGTAGAAAATTAATACTGAAAATGTGTAAGTTCCCTGAACTCAGTGCTACCAGTGTAAATCGGTGACACTGTCTGTCCTACAGACCTCTTTGTGATAGAAAAGGGCTTGAATTTTGCAATCCTCTTATGAAGCTAGAGCGCCAAGGGAAAGGCAGTAATTTCTTAATGACTAATTAGTGTGCTTGAACTGCAGCTTTCAGTAGAAGTTTCCCAGAGAAGACAGACACCTGCCTGGACGGTTTTCTGGAGGAAGGCAAGTGTGAGCAAGCTGGGAAACTCCTTCTCACTTTGTTCCTGTGGAGTTAGTAGCTGTAGCACCACCAGCGCTGTTTAGGTGCTCATTATCAGTTTTTCAAGATTTTTAGTGCCTAAAGAAGAAAAAAAAAACAAACATCTTAATAGAACTCAACATATGTGCTGTTAAGGGTAATGCAAATTTGATAATGCTGTACAGAGTTTTCCAAATTTCCCCTCATTTATAATTAGAGACTTGTCATTCACACATATATAGATGAATTATAATTTGTAGATTCTTAGTTAATAAACTGTGAAATAAACACAGCGCTCCTTGAAATATGAGCCATTTTTGAACTTCTAATCCAGGTTTTATCATCTCCTGGTCCTGCCTCTAATAAACCACTGTGTTTCTGTAGGATAAGTAAAAACTCAAGATTACTGAAGGGCTAGAGAGATTGCTCAGTGGGTAGGAGTGTGTGCTGTTCTTCCCAAGGGGCTCCTAGACTATTCAGACTTGAGAACAGGGAAGGACTGTGTCCAAAACCAAGGCTGGAACTTTGAAGAATCTTTGACAACAGGCAAAATTCTTACCTCTAGAGTTTTGACATGCTTTGATCTCTGACCCTCATCTCTGTGTGGTCCATATGGCTTGGGGAATTTTCTTGAACAGCTTCTGGTTGTTTTGCTTCTCCTTCTCTTATTTGTTGCTGTAACAAGATGCCTTTGTTCATCTTCCCTTTTCTCTGTAAACATGTAATCAATGAAGGAACACATGAACTAAGAGAGTCTGTTGGTGGTGTCTCTGCATACCTTGCCATCCTTAATTATCCTGGATAATATGATTCGTGCTACCTTAAAATAAGTCTTGAGTTGGCTTAGTTTTCCCAGTCTCGTGGTGAGTTGGTTGTTTACTTACTATTGTTTCTTCCTTGGGCTACTGATGCCTGCCTGCTGTTGTATGGTCGGTGTCTTCACTTTGTC
Organism: Chionomys nivalis; assembly: GCF_950005125.1. Classification (NCBI taxonomy): domain Eukaryota; kingdom Metazoa; phylum Chordata; class Mammalia; order Rodentia; family Cricetidae; genus Chionomys; species Chionomys nivalis. The sequence goes on from NC_080086.1 coordinate 83,316,253, forward strand.
AGTTAATATAGGCTAGACCAAATTTTTGAGTATGGTCTGATGGTATTGAATTCCACCTCCCAGGTTTGGCCTGGGATGATAACATTTAAATGTTGTTAGATGGCTGAATTATTAAAGTAAGATTAGAAAAACAGGAACCTAAAGGAGATATTTGTTTTAAGAAAATAGTTGGTTGGTTTTAAAAAAAAGTTACCTCTTGCTTTAACTCTTCTTTCTTTTGGAAAGAAATAACCAGAATGGCCACCTGTCAGCTCTAATCTAAGTTCTTGTAATACAATTCTTTACTGACACAAAGACTGACAAAGGAAGAAACAAAACTATCTCAAAGAAGCCCACTTAGAGAAACAGAGCCTTGAAAAATAATTAGAGATATGGGGCTCAAGATATATAGGGAAAATCAACAGATAAGGAAAGGAAATTCCTGTGCAATGACACTTGTCCCAAAGCTGATTATAATAGTGAGAATTTGGAGTCAATTTAAATGTCCAACATAGCAATAAATAATGTTTTGACGCTTTAATTTACATAAAACAACAGTCTCATTGTGTCTCACGAGAATGGCCCCCCATAGACTCATGTGTTTGAATACTTGGCCTCTAGTTAGTGAAACTGTTTGGAGAAGATTAGAAGGCATGCCTTAGTGAAGAAGGTGAGTCCAGATCTGACCCAATTAATCTCTCTCATTCTCTCTCTCTCTCTCTCTCTCTCTCTCTCTCTCTCTCTCTCTCTCCTCTCTCTGCCTGCAACTTGCTTGTCAGATGTGAGCTCTGAACTGCTACTTCTGCCACCTTTGTCCCTGCCATAACAATCATGAAATCTCTAAAACTGTGAGCAAGTCCCTCAATTAAATGCCTTCTTTGATAAGTTGCCTTGATCGTGGTGTTTTTTCACTGCAACAGAACAGTAAATAAGACAGTCATTAAAATCCCTAAGTGAAGCATGGCTGTTTTCCAGTTTTGCTGTGAAGAACATAAATCACAGAAAGGATTAATAATCCATTTGGGATTATGTAATTCCACGTGATGGAGGTAGGACCTCTGCTCTTTTATGTGAGTCAACAGTTTATGTTCAAAACAGCTTTTCAGCAGTAGTGTGGTTGAACGAATACTGCATTGTATGAGCATGATGAATATTAAGCAATCATAAGTGTGTTTTGAGTAATTTTTAATGAGGAAGTGCTCATTATATAACACTGGATGCAAGAGACACACTGTGGCATTGCCAGAGCATGTGATCTCCAATAGGGAATCGATGTGGAAACAAGTATTTCAAATGACTGTCTCTAGGTTATGACAGAGTCTGAAATCCTGTGTGCCCTCTATAATCTTCTGTACTTCCCAAGCCTCCCATAATTAAAGTGTGTTGATGGAGTGATCAAGAAAGATATCTGGGAAACATAACCATACACTAAAGCTTTGAAGAACCAGTGCTCAGTATTTTAGCCCAATAATACACACTGTAGTGGGATCTAGAACGCAGTGAGGCCAGGCAGTGCTGACACCCTGTGACTTATCCTCGGAGACACAATGTCATCTTTGGTGAGGGCAGACTTCTGGCAGGTTCACCACCATGAACTGCCCTGCTGCAAAAGTGAGACTATTAGTTTATGAACCTAGTGACCAGTACATAATACGTGTAACAACTAGGTGAGACATTGACAAGTTAGTTACCATTCCTAAGTCTTCACTCGTAAACAGCATGCTTAGTTACGATGAAGTTATAAGCATGATTGTGAGACTCAGCAGAGAGCATATGAGGTCTACTGTGTCATCTGAAACACACTGGAAGGTACTGGATGGTTGCCTCACAGTGATAACAAACATAGATTGCCCAGACATGGTTTGCCTGGAGGTCACCGTACAGTGAAGAGCTATGGAGATCATTTGGTACCAGCTCAAAGAAACAAATAGAATTCATTATTTCTAAAACCAGTCCTTTGGAGTAGATTTGGTTAATTTAGCCTGTTATTTGTTGGGCTTACGAGTATATTTATGCTCTGGTTTTTGTCCCAGAATGAGGAACTATTCTTATTAATGAAAGACCCCGGTAGGGACCTTCCCTCAGGTGGAGATCCCTGGACCCAGAGACCAGGCCGAGACCACGGGTCGGATGCAAACTGCAAGAGGTTTATTAGGTAGACACAGGTACCTGTGGGCGGCAAAGTCTTTCGGAGGACTTGCGCACCTGCAGACTGGGAGGAGGACTTTTTATAGGAAAGAGGGCATCAAAAAGCAATTTACAGAAGCAGAAGCTTGGTTATCGGAATGAGGCGGGGGGTATGAATGGTTTTCCTCTCCCAGCATGGATGTCTGGCAGCAGACATCCTGCTCTTATCTTATAGATATCCTACTTTCCTCTCACGAGAGCAGGCTAGCTGCTGATCTTGAGAATCTTTCAAGCAAACAGGACGTTTTCCCGGGGAGCCTGCTAGCTGCGGGTTCTGAGGAGGGGGTCTGTAGGGTCTTTCATTGTAAAGATTGTAAAGACTCTAGCTATCTCCAGAGACATTATTTTCTTTTTTTTTTTAAGATTTCTTTGTTTATTATGTATACAGTGTTCTGCCTGCATGTATGCCTGCAGGACAGAAGAGGACACTGGAACACATTACAGATGACTGTGAGCTACCATGTGGTTGCTGGGACTTAACTCAGCCTTGGGAAGAGCAGCCAGTGTTCTTAACTGCTGCACCATCTCTCCAGCCCCCAGCCTTCAGCCCCCACTCTGTCTTCTATTAGGATCACTCTTACTTTCCATGCCAGTATGTGTAAGCTACATCAAAAATCTTTTGAAGTTAGAAATTATTTGGGTTTCTGAATGTCCTCAAATATATCCTGTGAAGATATAATAGTCACACAATGTAACACTCTACTTCAGGGCAGAATTGCCCCCACTGTGAACAGAACACCACATGTAATAAAGAAATAGCAGAGATAGCATGAGAGTTTCCCAGCATGGTAGTTAATGGCCTGGTGGTTGAAGCTGACACAATGTTCTACAGCTGTGAAGGAGTCTGTGTGTATCATTCTATTTGCGGGGGTTTTCATATGTTAAAATACGTAAATGTACTACAAAATACTAAAAGCTGGTGAATTAAGAGGGTATAATTGGGTTGTTTTTATCTTACACATCTGTTTTCTGCAAAAATGTCTTTGCCATAACTTTTGCTTTTATAACAAAACTTAAGTATGATTTATAAAGAAATTGGCCACTTGGTGGCAGTATACCACGGAGAATGTATGGCATCATTTTGGCCTATGCTAAAAAAAAATTGTCATAGATTTTTGATTTCTTCTCTGATAGTCCTGTTTATAAGGTATTTTATTCAGATACCTAATTCTCTGTGAAATTATCCTCTCATAATCAAGCACCTCTTTTAAATGACTAATTTAATTTAAATGAGTACACCTTGTTGATTTGAAATTATAATAACAGACTCTAAAGGAAAATTGCATTTACTCATTAAGGCTAGGAATGTTAACTATAATTATTTTGTATAATATAAGTTAATAACTCAGTAAAGTTTTCATTGTCAAATAATCAACTTAGTTTATACAAGAAAATTATATTAACTTGTATTAAACTACAACAACACAACTCATTATTTTTAAATGAAAATGCTAGTTTTCAAATAATAAAAATAAAAATACCAGCAACATATGCTGTAAACCTCTGCCTTTACTAAAGGGAAAATTATGCTGCATTTTAATGTTTTGTTTCTGTTCTTAAAATTCCAAAAACATGTAGCTGCAAGTCCCTCCCGAATTGGGAGAATTGTCACTGCTCAGCGAAACATCCTTCTAGGTTGCTGGCCTGGCAGTTGGCCATGACTACTTAACCTTCATGACTCAGAATTTAGTAGAATTATTTTCTGGGTAGCAGGAAAAACTTCGGGAAATATTGAGAAGCTCAGAATAATTTCTGATAGCCACAATCACAGGGAACATTTTGTTCTTGATGCAGAAAGTCAGAACACAGACAAACCTTACAGTTTTTAGTTACCTATACCTTCTAAAATCACCAGCCCCAGCTGACAGAAAACTGCGCTGAAGTTGACTGCATACAAATAGCCTCTTCAAAAAATTCTAAAGATCTGTAAGAATCTTTTCTTTGAATATGTGTTGTCGATTTCTTAATGAATGTCCCAGGGACCACACTTTATCACATAAGTCTTCGGTGGCTTGGCAACAGGGACATCTCAAGTTGTACAAGACACTTTTTCAAAAGGTGAATTTGAAACAGAGACCCTGGGAATGACTAGGTAGCTAGGGTTTATGAGATACTGAACTTAGAACGTTTTTCAGAATCAGCCTTCTTTGGTGCTGTCTTCTGCTCTTGAAGGTTGTGTCTTTGAAGTGACCTCTGACAGCTCTCATTTATTAGGAAGCAAGAGGTGGGCAAGCTTGCTATGGAATGCTTTTGAATTTAGACTTAAAGTAAATTAATTGCCAAGACTTCTTACCTCACCCAGTTCTGAAGTTTTCATTAGTGAAGCCCTGAAATTCTGATGGCTAGACAGGGCTGGCAAAGATCCTCCCGAGCAGGAAAGCAACAGAGAGGAGTTATTAGTGACATCTCAACGCTGTGGTACAACTTTAAAGTGTCTGCTCATGAAAACTCCCCTTGGTGCAGCCAAAGCAGGATGAGCAAACTAGAGCCTGTATCAAGGCAGAGGTGATGCAGCCTGGACGGTCAAGGCAACTTGGGCTTCATAGCATCATTGCCTATTGGAAGAAACCAAGTAGGGACAAGTTATTGTGCATTTTTATCATAGGGTGAAATTTTTCTCTTGGTCGTGTCTTGGTGTGTGTTGCCAGGAACCAAGTGAAATTGCTAGCCACATTGGCATTTTAAAGCCTCGTGTAGTTTTAACTGTCCAGGCAGAAGTTCCTCCTTTGAGACGTAGTCACTGAAAAGAAAATAAGAAAAGGTACATAGTTGAGATCTGTGCTTTATTCCACCCTCTGAACCTATGGAAATTACTAGTTTGATCATCTCCAGACAAGAGAATGTCTCGGGAATGTGGGTCACCTGAATGCCCAGTTCTAAGTTGCTGATACTCTTCCTTTCTTGTTCTAAGTACCCCAGGTCACATCAAGATCGTCCCAAGAATCTCAGAAGATTGAGATGCTCACTGCTACAGTCATTAAAGGACATTCTATTTTTGGTAAAAAAAAAAAAAATGCACATACATTTATGTGTGTGTATGTGAATGACCATGTATTATGTAGTATGTATGTGTGTATATATGTATGTATGTGCACTAAGGCCTCCTCAACAGGAAAATTCCATACCAAAAATAATGCATCAGCATTTCTGGGAGATACTTGACTAGGTTCAAAATGTGCTTAAACTGATTGTAAGCAGTAGTTCAGCCTGCTGTGGTAGTGAGTTTGCCACATTGTTGTTTCAGCAGACTCTTCTGAGTCTCAAGTCCCAAAAATGTCTATCACCTGTCCATCATGTGCTAGGATTGTATATACATCATCTGTCAATCTGAAAAGCTACCTGTTGAGATAAATGCCATGGGTCTACTTTATAGGCGCAAGAACTGAAGTTCAGGAAGGTTGAAGAATGCCAAAATGTATGAAGCTATTAGAAATTCAAGCCTTACTCTTTTGTTTTCATTTATTTGTTAGTTTTTGCTTTGTTTTGTTTTTCAAAACAGGGTCTCACACTGTAGCCCAGTTTCAGGATGTCCTGAAATTTATAAGTCTCCTGCCTCAGCTTCCCAAGTGCTGGGATTCCAGGCATGAGACATCACACTCAGCCCTATCCTTCTAAATATACAAGTCTGTGCTCTTTCTTTTAGATGAACCAGTTACCATTTTATTTGGTAATATGGCTTGATGTGTTTTTATTGATGGCCATGCATAAATGTTTCAGCATATAAAATTAATAGATAAAAGTATACAATGAGCAAATATAACTCCAAATTGAAATTTGTCATTGAAAAACTTGAGGCCCTAACTATTTCACTAGTAGACTATTTGCTTCCTGACACGGAAATCTAACAGAACTAGAATAAGAAATTTTGCAGGTGGTATTGATATTTTTGCACTGTTAATTCATTCAACAAATATGTGTTAAATGACTATGTATCAGGTACTGTTCTGGGTGATGGGAAATTAACAATGAAATAAATGGACAAAGCTGGACCTGATGGTATCTGCCTTAATCCTAGCAGTGGGGAGGTTCAAGCAGAAAGATCAACAGTTCAACACCTCAGCTACATAGAAAGTTTAGAAGCCAGTCTGGGCTAAATGAGATCTTGCCAGAGTGAAGGAGACAAGGGATAGAAGAAAGAAGGAAAGAAAAGAGGAAGAAAAAGATGGAAGGAAAATGTAAACAATACTTTTGTCTTGAGGTTCTACTTTTCATAGATAGGGAAGAAAAATAACAAAATAAAAAGGAAAATGTCTCATGTTGTACAGAAACATGAAGCAGGCAAAAACATCCCAGTATAGATTCCTAGTTGCACACATGCACTATGAATTTTCTGTGGAAATTTTGGAGGCTTGGGACCCATGACAACTCTATTAGACACACAAGACGTTCTATGTCTTATAGAAAATTAAATGTGAATCTCAACAAGTTTGTAATTATTCCCCAAATCCATAGAGCTAATGAATGACAGAGTTTAACTAGACTCCTGGTCTCCTGGTGCCTCCGATCTCCTCCATAAACCATTTCTCTGAGCACCATGTGACCTTGATAACTTTCTATCTAATTCCAAGCTATAATGCTCAACAGTGTGCAATAGTGTGTAACCCCATTAGTTGCTTAGAATATTCAAAAATAACTCTTAAGCCCTAGAAAAATACTAATTCCCTAGTGTGTGAGGATTTGAAACAGACTAAAGTTCACAGGCTCCTTACCTGGCAAGTGGGTTTAAAGATAAGGAAAGCCAGCCTGGACACCCCCAGGTCAATGGAGCAGAGACGTGGCTAGTGTGGGGCTAGAAGCTGCCTAGAACTAATTATTTAAGAAAAGTGAGAAAGGGGCAGGGATGGAAGAAGGAGGATGGAAAGGTAGCTGCTAACTCAGAATGGCCCACAAGTCCCAAGATGGTAAAGTCACATCTGAAATACCATCTAGATCTGAAAATACTGAGGTTATCGTCCCAGGTACTGGGGAGAAATATGAGTCTCTGAGTAGCACGTGTTGGATAAACTATATTGAGAAAGCTAAAGAGATAAGTCAACTTCAAAATGTAAGAAAGGTCTTTTTTAAATAGGTGTAAGATATAGCAATTTTTATTTCTTTCTCACAGCATATATTGTGCTAAGCAGAATTACTGTGCTTTCTCATAGGTCAAACTTCATTTTAAAGAATGGTAAGATAAATTTTGCCTCGCAGAAAAGGTTACAAAAAGATCTTAGTTGTGGCTTTGGACTGCTATAGACATTGTCACAGCAATTGGAAATTCTCAGCTGTGTCAGACAAACCAAATGAGGTTCATCAGAACACATATTCATATAAAATATGTTCGTGTGAGTTGACCACATTTGCTGGAGATGCACTTCTAGAAACCCATTGACCTCAGATGGATGTGGTCCAATTTCCTCAGACAGAAGATGGTTTCCTGGGGTACATAGTCAGGCAATCTAGAAGGGCAGTCACTTTGTAGTCTTAGGTGAGTGTTAACTCTTGACTGTCACTCTAAGCAGGGTACCGAAAGCAACGACATGGTCATCACATGGACACAAATGCCTAGTTAAAATTACTTTTCTTTCCTTTGTTAGATAATAGTCAAGACACTGGATTTTTGTCGGGAATGGTCTTCTTGGGCATCTTGTTGCCGATTTTCTCTCTGATTGGGATATTTAACAGATCACTTCGAATAGGGTAGGTTTTTGCAGTTTCTAGTTTCTGATTTAGGCCATATAAGTATACTATCAAAATGTAGTCAATTATTTACTAAAAATACACATTAACATCTTTATTTTGAGAAAAGAGAGATTTTAATCATTATTGTGTGTGTGTATGATGTATGGCTGGGAGAGCGCACATGCCACAGGTGCGCGTGGAGGTCAGAGGACAACTTTGATGAGTTGGTTTCCTCCTTCCACCTTCAAGTGAGTTCAGCAACTGATCAGGTCACGCAGGTAACCACAGCTGGTATAAGGCTGTGAGTGTGACATCCAGGTTTTGTCCTGAAGACAGCATTTCACAGCACTCCTCCCTGTTCTCTGGCTTGTACATTCTGTCTGCCCCTTCTTCTGTCATGCTGTCTTGACTGTCATGCTGTCTTGAGCCTTGCATTATAGGTGGTCCACTCAGACTAATCATTAAGCATTACTTGTTTCTCAGCACTTTGACCAGTTATGAGTCTCTGCATTGACTTCTGCTTACTGCAAAAAGAAGCCTCTCTGACCCAGGTTGAGAATACTTCTAATCCATGGGTATAAACAAATACATAGAAGGAAATTTGACTACATGACCATTTAGCAAGAGAACAGTAGTAGATTGCTTCTTTATTTAGGCCTATCCCCTCTTCAGATATGAGCTTTTAACCAAGTTTATAGTATCACAATTTAATTACCTCCTGTGGAAAGGGATTCAAACCCAATCAGAAAGTTGTTGGTTACTCCTGCAACATTCATGGCACTATAGCACAAGTGAACACATCTAGCCTGGCATTTTAGTATTGTAGAACATGGAATTACCACTGGATAAAACCACTGATGACTTTTCTCCCTCAGTGGCCTACATAGCCCCTTCCAACACTATGAACACTGACCAATAGGAAGAAGTTCCAGGTCAGTTCCAGCATAATTTCCCTATATTCTGCAACCAAAATGCATGGTGTCTTCAGAAATAATGTCTTACCATCTAGTTATGGCGGGCAGTTAAAAGCAGTGGTAATGGTTTGTGTTATCTTGAGGAAGGGCCCATCTTCTTTCAAACAACTTATCCCAGTATAGTATTAGAAAGGTTTATGCCTAGTTGTTCAAAATGAAATATGAGTAAGGAAAGGTCTTTAGCATTAAAGACCTCTGATATTTCTAAATGTTACCAAATGCATTTGGCATTTTGTATATGTTAATAGACTAAAGCTGTTTAATGTTGCAGTTTTCTAATGTGTGTAATAATGCATAGATTTGGAGATACATGAACATTCTTTGGTTTCTGACTTAAACTATATATGTATAACCAATCAGAAACTGGAAGCCAGTGTCGTCTTTGTCATCACTTGCTTCAGGAGGTAATCAATCATCTAAATATATAATCAAAATGAAGAAGAAAGAGTTTAAGCAAACTAGTCTATAAATTACTATATTATACTTATTATCTGCACAACCTTTCCCCACAGAACTTAATATTTCAAATTTTAAATTATATGTTAATAAGTATATCCCTAGTGCATTTCCAAAGTGGACTAACTAAAATGCAGTTTTGCTTGGGGATGTTTTAAAATGCAACTAAATACAAAGACTCTTGAAATATCTTAGTGTTCAAATAATGCCTGCAAAAATTTTTATATTAGTATTATCATCTAATTATATCCCAGATATTTTTGCAATTTTAACTAGTAACCATCTTATTACTATAATTAGTAAAACCCAAAAGCTTTTAGTTAGCAATAATCCATAAGAAAATAGAACGATCCCTGGATAATTTAATTGCTTAAATCCTAATTTTAAGAAAACAAAAGAGAGGCTGGGAAAATGGCTCTTTCATTAATGTGCTTGCCTTGCAAGCAGCAGGACTTGAGTTTGAGCCCTAGAATCCAAGTTAACAAAGGCCACAGGTATTGTGTTGTTTACTCATAATCCTTGTGCTGGAAAAGCAGAAACAGGCATATCTGTGAGGCTCACTGGCCAGCCTACCTGGCCTACTTACCAAACTCCAGGACAGTAATAAACCCTGCCTTCCAAATAAGGTTGATAGCACCTAAGGAATGACACCCAAGGCTGTCCCCAGGCCTTCACATGTACACATATCCACAAATTCACATGTATGTATGAAAGTACACACACATACAAAGTAGAAAGAAGAAATAATTCCAATATAAGTATTTAACATATATGTAGATACTGTTGGCTACCAAAACTATACATTATTGATAAAAGCCTGTTATTAAAATCAGAACTAAAACAGAAGCAAAAATCACCTTTTAAATGCACACAGATTATATCTATTACTGACTAAGATCAAGTTATCAATTATGCATCAGTGTCGCATTAAGGAAAGTAAAAGCTCTTCACTTGGAGTCATTTAACCAAGAACGAAGTGCAGATTTGAATCCTCTGCTCATGTTCTCTGTACCTTCAGTCCTCACCTCTCTGTTGTATGAGTCTAAACCTGTACCTGCCTGAAGACTGTCTTGCAAATATGTCTGTCTTTGTGTCTATCCCTGTGTGTGTATGTCTCTCTGTGAGTGCTGTATGTGTTGTGTTTATTGCACAACGCAGAAATCATCACATGGGGAAGGAAAGGGATACTTGACAGAAATCTTTAACAGAGTTTTACAAGGGATTAAGTCTCTGGCTCCAACTGATCCCAACTGACCCAGATAACATCAATGATAAGCATTATTTTTTTATCAACTAATATCCATACATGACTGCTTTCAACTTTTATGGTAGACTTTAGAAAGTGGCTTTAAACTTCTGTGTTTGCTGCTTTCAGCAAATTATACACATGGTCTACCTGGGTCAGAGGCATGGAAGAGTAGATTATTTAAGATTACAGCTATGCATTAATTTAGGTTGCAAATGTTGATTACATGGAAAATCCAATTCAAGTAGATGGACTGTTAGATTATTTCTTAAAGGCAGGTTAAACAAACTGAATACACAAAAGGCCAGCAGTCTCAAATCTTAAGTGACCTTAAGGTGTATTATTAACTCTGACTGTGAGGAACAGCTAAAATTTCAGTCTTTTAGAATGCAAAATATTTTCAGAATATTGTATTGTCACATAAATATAACAAAACTAAGAGTAGGCAAATTTAAAATATGTATGAAAAATCACTGTATACTGTACCAGTGTACTCTGTGAAATGGCACAGTAACATCAGCTCACTATCATGGTCTAATTTTAAATATAGAAAGTACATGCATGTAGGGATATAGCCCCACCCATTGGGGGCGTGTTCGCCTCGGGCTAATGTTTACGGATAAATCTGCCCGGCGTGATCCCAGCAGCCCTTTCTTTTCCTCCGCTTACCTAATTTTCTGTCCTATTAAAGGGCTACGGCAGTTTTCTTTATTTAACCAATGAAATTAACTCCTCCATCACATGCATTAATTTTAAAAACTGAATCTTAAAAGATTGTATAGATATATGTAAAGAAATAATTTTTTCCTTGTGTTAGTCAAGGTCAAAGGATCTTGCAAAGTTCACTTGATCATTTTTGTTGTTACTTAATAAATGTGTTTAGGGAACCTGTTAAATAACAGGTCTTACTTGTTTTTCAGTCTCTTGATGTGTAAAAATATACCTCAGATCAGTGTGGTCTTGGCTATATCCCTGGTACAACCTGTTTGCCCAAATAAGTTCACACAATTAGTGAAGAAGGTGTTTTTATACATGAAGACAGCACCAGGAGGAACATTTGATAATACCTCAAACTGGTTTCTACCTGAATGCTTAAGTAAGAGATGGAAGACTTTGCTTGGTGGGGATAAGCTGAATTCCATTCTAACTTTGTGCATCACCTATGATTGAATGCTCTGATTCTAAATAAATGTGCTGAGAGAGCATGATGGTGCATAATTCCAGCATTTGGAAAGCAGAGACAGGAGGATCTCTGAATTCAAGGCCAGCCTGGTCTGCAGAGTAAGTTCCATTATAACCAGGATGACACAAAGAAACCCTGTCTCAAAAAACAAAGGAAGGAAGGAAGGAAGGAAGGAAGGAAGGAAGGAAGGAAGGAAGGAAGGAAGGAAGAAGGTGCTGCTTCTAATGTATTATTTTGTCTTCTAGAATTAAAAGAAAAGTCTTACTGGTGATCCCAAAGTGGCTTCATGAAGATATTCCTAATATGGAAAATAGTAATGTTGCAAAATTGCTACAGGTAATCAAGCAGCACTAAAGAGAAACTGATTGGTTCCAAGTGTGGTGGGTATGTTAGTAATACTAGTGTTGGGAAGGCTGGGGCAGGAGGATCACAAATTTAAGGCCAACTACATAATGAAACCTTTTCAAAATAAATAAGCAAGGCTGGAAAGGTTGCTCACTGGTTAAGAGTATTTATTGTTCTTGCAAAGGACCCAGGTTCAATTTTCAGCACCCACATGGTATCTCCCAGCTATCTGTAACTCCAGTTTCAGAGGATCCAATGCCCTTTTCTGACCTCTTCAGGCACCATATATCACACATACATATAAACTTAAAAATAAATAGTAAACAACAAAATCCCTGCAATTGAAATATCAGTTGAAGTGTGGTCTGGTCATTAGAGTAGAAACATAGCTAGTGTGTGCGTGGAGACAAAGTTGTAGCATTTCAAGCCCTCCTTAGATGAAAGAACAGTTAGGGGAGTAAAGGTAACTGCTATTCAGGAAGAAAGATTGGTAAGTGTCTTCGGGTAAGAGGAGGAAGGAAAGAAACACCCTGTGGAGCACGCATTGAAGGCTCCAATAGGATTATTATTTACAAGATGTCCAAGTCTTGTTCCATTCCATTGTTTCAACTTTATGGACCTTGCAAAGATTATCGTTGAGTGACTGTGGAAGATGGTGTCACCAGGGGTAGACTAGGATTTATGTCAACCAGGAAGAAAGGAGTATACACCAGGATGTGTTGTAATAGGAGCGGCGGGGCTGTGTTCCACCACCCGGCTAGCTTTACCCGAAATAATTACACGGAAACTGTATTCTTTTAATCACTGCCTGGCCCATTAGCTCCAGCCTCTTATTGGCTAGCTCTTACATATTGATCTAACCCATTTCTAATATTCTGTGTAGTACCACGAGCTGGCTTATCAGGAAAGATCTTAACCTGCATCTGTCTGGAGTGAGAGAATCATGGCGACTCCTGACTCGGCTTCTTTCTCCCAGCATTCTGTTCTGTCTACTCCGCCTACCTAATTTTCTGTCCTATTAAAGGGGCCAAGGCAGTTTCTTTATTACTTAACCAATGAAACAACAGATAGAAAGATGACCCACCTCCATCAAGGATGACCCTGGGAATGAGGGAACTGGGGCGGGGAGCTTTGCCAGCTACAGAGAAAAGGGTCAGAAGTATGTTTCCAGAACTCTGCTCATCCATCACCATTTTCAATATCCAGTTAGTGGGTCAGAAACGTGTGATACTACCACAACAATGACCATAGAAAATGAACCCAAATGTGATGGAGGCAGAGAGGAAATATTGGAAGATGAGGACTTTCTTGAAAGAATGTTCTAGGCAGAAGAATCATGTGATCATGTGAGCTCAAGAACAGAGGGGCCAGCAACATCTTGGACAGTTCAGGCCTATTTGTAAAAACAGACACACACACATGGTTCTGCTTAACATTGGGTGAACCGTGTCTTAATTTGCCTTCTATTGCTGGAATACACCAGTATGACCAAAAGCAATTTGGGAAGGAAAGGGTTTTCTTCATCCTACAGCTTTAAATCTATTATCCAAGGAAGGCGGGACAGGAACTTGGGGCAGGTAATGATGCAGAGGTCACAGAGAAGTGGTGCTTACTGGCTTGCTCTCCATGGCTTGTTCAGTCTGCTTTTCTATAGCACCCAGGATCACTAGTTCAAAGGTAGCACTGCTCACAATGATCTAGTCCCTTCTACATCAATCATCAATCAGGAAAATGTACTACAGACTTGCCCATAGGCCAATCTGGAGGCCACATTTTCTCAATCCTCTTCCAAAAAGACTCTAGCTTGTGTCAAGTTAACATAAAACTAGTCAGCACAACCACTAATCAACTTAACCCAGACATACATCATATGGACAAAATAAAAATAAAAATAAATAAATAAATAAATAGAATTTTTAATACTTTTTTTGTTTGGTTTTGGTTTTGATTTTTTAAGACATGGTTTCTCTGTATAACAGTCCTTGCTGTCCTAGAATTCCCTCTGTCAACCAGGCTGGCTTCAAACTCACAGAGGTCAACCTGCCTCTGCCTCCCAAGTGTTGGTATTAAAAACATGTGCCACAACTGTCTGGCTAAAAACTTTTGAAAAAGGTTATAGCCAAGAAATATGCTTAAGACATGGATTATTCTTAATCCTATCTTTGGAAGGCCTGAATAAAGGTTTAGAAGACACCAAAGAAAGAGAAGGCAGAAATCATCCAGGACATAAACACTAAGATAAAAGTGAAGGGGAGGGGAGGGGAGGAAAAGGAAGGGAAGGGAAGAGAAGGGAAGGGAAGGGAAAAAAGGAAGGGAAGGGAAAAAGGGAAGGGAAGGGGAAAAGGGAAGGGAAGGGAAGGGAAAAGGGAAGGGAAGGGAAGGGAAGGGAAGGGAAGGGAAAAGGGAAGGGAAGGGAAGGGAAGGGAAGGGAAGGGAAGGGAAGGGAAGGGAAGGGAAGGGAAGGGAAAAGGGGAAGGGAAGGGAAAGGAAAGGGAAGGGAAAGGAAAGGGAGAAGGCAACTTTCAGCCGTAATTCAATCATTCAGTTGATTCCTTTGAATAGTTTTTGCTTTGGGGGTTGTTTTGTTTGTAAAATGACATAATGTCCTTTTTTATTTCTAGGAACAAAGTGTACATGAGGATAATACTGTCAGTGAGCAGGACCTGTATGTGGATCCTGTGATTACAGAGGTAAGTGAAACCACTCACCTGGAACACAAGCCTACAGGTTACAATGAAGAAAAGCTCGTGGGCCTCCTGGAGACCAGAGACTGTCCGCTAACAATGCTGTCTACCAGCTCTTCTGTTGTGTATATTCCTGATCTCAACACTGGCTACAAACCCCAGATTTCAAATGTTTCCCCTGAGGAAAACCATTTTATTACCAGAGATGAGGAGTCTACAACTCTTGAGGCCACAGGTGACTGCTTTGCCAGACTGAAAATATACCCCAACTTTGCATTTTCTTCTTCAAGTACAACTTTACTAAGCAAAACACTAATTCTTGATGAATTGAACCTCGTTTTAAATCAAGATGCGTTCAATCCTCTTGAAATACAGAACTCAAGACAGGAGGAAACCACCATGATTTTGGAAAGTGGCTCACCCAGTGAAACTATCCCAGAGCAGACCCTGCTTTCTGATGAATTTGTCTCCTGCTTGACAATCGGGAGTGAGGACTTGCCATCTGTTAATTCTTACTTTCCACAGAACATTTTGGAAAACCAATTCAGTGGGATTTCACTCTTCAAAAGTAGACTATCCCGTCAAAGTCAGTGAGAGAAGCTGCCTTTCCACTGAAGGCCAAATCTTCCCTCAAAAGAAGTATACTTACACTCGCAAGATGCCAGGAATGAACCCTCCTCGGGGGCAAAACAAAACAAAAACAGTGAGGGTAGATTTGTTTGCTTGCTTTCATTTTCATTTTTTAATATTCCCACTTGAGACAGGATCTCACATAGCCAAGCTTGTCTCCAACGCACTACAAGGCCAAGGATGACTGAACTCCAATGTTTCCTGCCTCTCCTCAAGTGCTAGGATTAAAGGTGTGTGCCTCCAAGACTATTTCTTTCATAGTTTCACCATTAAGTTGTACAAAACAACTCTGTTTGTATAAAGAATAAATAGTGAAGAATACATACTAGTGAAATGTAGGTCTTTAAAATCAAAACGTGAATATTTCCTTGCAACGGCAGAATCAAGTATAATTTTTATCTTATCACTTAAAGTTAGATATAGAACCAAACAACAAAATAAGGAAAAGCAGAAATAGAGACTAGCTGCTAATTAACATACTTGCTTATTGTTCTTCCACTATTTTCTTTGTTTTGGATTAAAAATTTGTAATCCAAATGGGGCTGATTCCTCCATTCAGGTTAAAAGTGGTGGGCATCATGCTGTGGCAAACACCAGTATTTTCATTCTAACAGAAATCATGCCAGGAGTAGGCACGGGATTAGCAAGACAGATGGTATGACTGTTATTCTCAACTAGGTGTTGAGGATCTCAGAAAACCGCCATGAAAACAGATACATATCCTACTCTGGAATGGTGGACACCCACTACATCTACCCTTGTCCCATTGCCAGTGTCTGCTGCAGACATTGCAAGTTGCTCCCTACATGCCTCAATTTACCTTCTTCTCATTTTCTGAAGCCATTGTGCTCCAAAGTAAAACAACTAGTCCCAATGTAAAAAGCTTAGAACCTGATGGAAAATCTGTTGTTTATCCTAAAATATGTGTGTTTTGTTGTATTTTATATAATCTAAAAAAGAAGTTGAGTGTCACTCACAAAATTGTGATTGTTAAACATCCTGACTTGTAAATTATAATAACTTTGCTTTATTCTTCTCTAAGGGGAGATTGCCAGTAAGGGAAAGGGGCAGGTTAGATTTGATGCATAATGCCAGAACAGATCACCTTTGTTTGTTGACTGATCTGGTCTATTAAGAAGGATATTTACATAGGCCATTTCATTGTAATCATAAATCTAATGCATTTAGAAAGCTTTTGTCCAGTTTTAGGGATGAAAGCAAAGAGTTCTTTGCTCATCTGTTGATGCTTCCGGAACAGTGTGTGCCTCTCACCCCAGGTGGTGTGAAGGGAGCAGCAGTTTGGGGTATCCCCTCCCACCACGTGCCTTTTTTCATGTTCAGCACAGGAAAAAACTTTTTTTTCAAATTAGCTTACAAAGTAGCAGGTTTCTTTGTGGCTTTAACATATATACTCAGTTTTGGCTGACACTCTCCCTACTTGATCTTCTTGCTCCCCCCCCCCCAGTGTCCACCTAAGCCCTCCTCACCCCAGCACCGCCACTTGTACTTGCATAGCAAATGTGTTCTATTACCCTCCCCACCTCTCTCCCCCTGAAATCATTTTCCCCCTCCCTAGGGCCCCTTTCTAGGTTCCTGGCCTTTACCATACTCACAGCTACAAACGCACATATAAAAACATTAAAACTAAGGATCCACATAAGAGAAAGAACATGTAGTGTTGCTATCTGGGCACGGATTCCTTTATTTTATAGAATGTCTGGTGGATGAAGAGATGTTTAACAGTGGGTACTGCTCTTACAAAGGAACTGAGTTCCATTCTCAGTATCCATGTTGGTTGACTCACAGCTACTCAAACTCCAGAGGATGTGCCAGCCTTTCTAGTCTCAAAGAGTACCTGCATTTATGCATACATACTTCCATACAAACACAGAGCTTAAATATATTTATAGAAAACAATATATACTATTTTCTTGGCCATCCATTTTCCTGCAAATATCATAACTTCATTTTACTTTGCTGCTGAATAATATTCCATTGTGCAGATGTACCACACTTTCACTATCCACTTATCAGTTAAAGGACATCTGAACTGGTGCCGTTCCTTGGTTATTGAGAGTAGAGCAACAATGAAGGATGAACAGTATCTCTGGAGGGGATGCTAAGTCCTTTTTGTATAAGCCCAGTGCAGTTGTATAAAAGATCTTTTCCACAAGGCTTTCCACAGTGTCAGCACCAGTTTACACATCTACCAACCATGCGCAATGGTTCCCCGCTCCCCACATTTTCACCAGTACTTGATTTCTTGATGATAGCCAGTATGATTGGGTGGGATGGACTCTCAAAGCTTTTTTATAACATAATTATTTATTGATTTTTAGAGAATTTCACATCATGCACCCCAATCCTACTTACCTCCCAGTCCCTCCATATCCACCCCTCACCTCTACATCTTACAAAAAGGCCACCTCATTCTTCCATCTTCCCACATCTCCAACACCTCTTCCTCCATCCTGGTGGCCTTGGGAGCTGTAGTGTGTCGTCACATGGTGTACCCTTTTTTCCACTCAGCTTGACTTGCAAATGTTCATTACAATGTGTCATTTGCCTGGTTCAAGACCTCTGAGTTCTGGCACACTGTCATCACTGGACCTCACCGAAACCCTTCTCAGACATCATGCTGTTGCCTGAATCATGGAGATCCTGCAGTTACGGTCCACAGAACCAGTCCCTTCACACACTCGAGCAAGTCATAGATTGTGTAGATGTTAGGGTGGGTCAACCCAAGGCCCAGGATGTAGGCCTGGGTGGCAGTTGAGCTGGTCAGTCCAGGCTGGTGGATGGGACCCCTCAAGTGAAGGGCAGAGCCATCTCTCCTATACCCATGCCATCAGGACCAGCTCTCCCACACTTGTAATGTGGGACCATCTCTCCTGAGTGCAGGGGTCCCAGTTCTCCCATGAGGAGTGGAGTAGGCTCTCCTGCTGCAGTGTCCATTGAGGGGCAGGGCCAACTATCTCAAGGGCAGTTCCGGCTCTCTCAGCACTGCCCTTGGATTCCAACATGCATGGTTCCTATGGCCCTCTGTGGTAATATGGGCCGTGGAGATCAGTACAGATCCCAGTTGCAGCAAGACCACGGACCCAGAAATGGCCTAAGCAGCAACGCAAGCCTGAACATTACCATGACTCCAGGAGGCAGCAGGGGTCACCCAGATCAGTATGGTTCTGGTGGCAGCATAGCCCCGGACACTAACATAAGCTCAACTGGCTGACCAGACCCCTGGCATTGATACAGCTTTCGATGGCATCAGAAGTCATGGGCATTAAAACAGACCCTGGCCATGGTAGGGCCATGGACCCAGGCGTGACCCTAGGCAACAGTCCAGGCCCAGACAATACCATGGACCCAGCTGTTAGTGCAGGCCACTCCGATGAACATGGCGCCGGCAGTAGCATGGCCCTCGGACACCAACATGGCCACAAGTTGTCGCTTAGAACCCAGGCATCCATGTGACCTTTGATGGCAACATGGCCACAGGCATCAAAACAGACCCAAGCTGTGGTAAGACCACGGACTCAGACATGATCCTCAGCAGTAGCCCATGCTTGGATGTCACCATTTTTAGAATTCAGGCATTATGTTGGTCACTGTCACCTGGCAGGATAAACCCAGGCAGTACCTTAACCAGCCCAGGGTCCTATGACTGCTGCTTGTGCTCAAGTACAACTGTCCCTTTAAGAGATAAGCTCTGCCCATTTCCACTCTCTTTCCAGATGCTCTTCTGAAGGGGCAGACAGGACATTTCCTGTCCTTCCCCCCCCCCTCCTCTTCTCTTCTCTTCTCTTTGCCCTCTCCCTTCCCTTCCCCCAATAAAAGTTTACAATAGCCACAAATAGCATAAAATATCTCAGAGTAACTCTAACCAAACAAGTGGGAGACCTTTAATTTCTTGAAGAAAGAAATTAAAGAAGACACCAGAAAGTAGAAAGATCTCCCATGCTCTTGGGTAGGTAGAATTAACATAACAAAAATGGCAATCTTAACAAAAACAATCTACAGATTCAATGCAATGCCCATCAAAATCCCAACAAAATTCTTCACAGACCTCAAAAGAATGGTACTCAACTTCATATGAAAAACCAAAAGAACCAGGATAGCCAAAACAATCCTGTACAATAAAAGAACTTCTGGAGCCATCATAATCCCTTACTTCAAACTCTACTACAGAGCTACAATACTGAAAAAGCCTGGTATTGGCATAAAAACAGACAGGAGGACCAATGGAAATTAATAGAAGACCCGAATTTTAATCCACACACCTTCGAACACCTAATTTTTTACAAAGAAGCAAAACTGTCAAATGGAAAAAGGAAAACATATTTAACAAATGGTGCTGGCATAACTGGATATCAACATATAGAAGAATGAAAATAGACCCATATCTATCACCATGCACAAAACTCAAGTCAAAATAGATCAAAGACCTCAACATAAAGCCAGCCACACTGAACCTTATAGAAGAGAAAGTGGGAAGTATACTTGAACACATTGGCACAGGAGACCACTTCCTAAATATAACCCCCGCAGCACAGACACTGAGAGAAACAATTAATAAATGAGGCCCCCTGAATCTGAAAAGCTTCTGTAAAGCAAAGGACATGATCAACAAGACAAAACGACAGCCTACAGAATGGGAAAAATCTTTACCAAACCCACATCAGACAGAGGACTGATCTTCAAAATATACAAAGAACTCATGAAATTGGTCATCAAATGAACAAATAATCTAATAAAAAATGGAGTACAAACCTAAACAGAGAGAACTCTCAACAGAGGAGTCTAAAATAGCTGAAATGTTCAACATGCTTAGTCATCAGAGAAATGCAAATCAAAACAACTCAGAGATTCTATCTTACCCTTGTAAGAATATACAAGATCAAAAACACTGATGACACCTTATGCTGGAGAGGTTGTGGGGAAAAGGGAACACCTCTGCATTGCTGGTAAGAATGCAAGCTGGTACAATCCTTTGGATGTCAGTGTGACGATTTCTCAGAAAATTAGGAAACAACCTTCCTCAAGACCCAGTATTACCACTTTTGGGTATATATCCAAAGGATGCTCAATCATGCCACAAGGACATGTGCTCAACTATGTTCACAGCAGCATTGTTTGTCATAGCCAGAACCTGGAAACAACCTAAATGCCCCTCGACCAAAGAATGGATAAGGAAAATGTGGTACATTTACACAGTAGAGTACTACACAGCAGAAAAAAAAATAACATCTTCAATTTTGCAGGAAAATAGATGGAGCTAGAAAACATCATTTTGAATGAGGTAACCCAGACACAGAAAGACAATTATCATATGTACTTACTTATAAGTGGTTTTTAAACATAAAGCAAAGAAAACAAATCACAATCCCAGAGAACTTACACAAAATGAGGACATTAAGAGAGACATACATAGATCAAATCTACATGGGCAACACCTCCTGAGTAAATTGGGAGCATGGGGACCTTGGGGGAGGGTTGAAGAGGAGGAGAGAGAAAGGGAGGGGAACAGAGAAAAATGTAGAGCTCAATAAAAATCAATTTAAAACAAAGAGAACTGCTCTTGTAGGTGATTGGAGTTTGTTTCCAGTACCCATACTAAGGGGCCCACATTTGCCTGTAACTTCAGCTCAAGAGCTCCAAAGTCCTCTTTTGGCTTTAACAAACACCGGCATTCTCATATATGTGCCCAGGTATGCTGTTTAGTTTTATGTCAACTTAACACAGGTGAGAGGGAAGTGGTTCTCTAGATACCACTACGAAAGAGTCAGGGGGAAAATGCTAAAACATAGTGGAGTACCTTACTCCGTACACTACTATAGCTGATAAGAAGAATAATTTCTTTTCTGTTCTAGAACCTTCTTGCTCTTTACTCTTCTTTCTTACATAAGAGCAAAAAAAAAACGGAGGCACATCCTGCCCCTCACCTGGGCACCACAAGAGAGCAGGCCCCCATTGCTTTGGTGAGGGAGAGCTGCAAGGCTGACTAACTCAGCTACCATCCAGGCCCAGATTCAGGGGTTTGAGTTGGCCCACCCCAATGTCTTTCCCATCTATTAGCTTTGGAGCACGTTAAGGGACCCATTCTATGGAACCGTAGCTGCAGGATTCCCATGATTCAGTACAGCAGCAGGGTATCCAGATGAGTCTCAGTGAGGATGTTGTAGCAAAAGTCAGAGACCCTGAACTCATTACAATGAACATTTGCAAGTAAAGCTATCTGAGGAAAGAGTGAACTGCGTGACATATGCATCCAATGCCACTTTGACAAATGAATATGTGCTAGAGTGGTGGGAAGGATGGAGGTGTAGAACGGTGCATGCACAGCAAAACTGGAGACATGACCGCTGTGACGGGAGTGAGAAATGGCTGTAGTTGATAGAAGAGCAGGTTGTGTCCAGAGGGGTAGGTGAGATGGTTTTGGTTTGTGTGTGTGTTTGTTTTTTGTTTTCTTTTAATTTTTGTTTTTTAGTTTTTTTGGGGGGGGAGGTTACAAGAGTGGAGGGTGGATATGGAAAGACTGGGAAATGAGTAAGATTGGGGTGCATGATGTGAAATTCCCAAAGAATCAGTAAAAAGCTTTGTTTAAAAAAATGGAGACAAGATTAAATTCAGTGGGGCCATTTCCTGGAGTAGGGTGTGTGTGTGTGTTTGTGTATGTGTGTGGCTGACTGCCCATCTCTCTGTCTGTCTGTCCGTCAGTCTGCCTGTATGTCTGTCCATCTGTCTCTTTCCCCATGTACTTTACTTAAAGTGGAATCTTTGAACGAGAGTTAGAAATAATATGGAAGATACAATAAGGCTGTGGCTCTCGGGCTGCATGGGCTGCACGGGTTGCTGGGTTACACCTCCCCGCACATTCCCAGAATTCCTTGTATTTTTAATCATCCTTTTTTGGACAGAGGGGCTGCACGTGACTGCATAGAGAAGATTTCAAATATGTGCTTCAACACTTTACCCTTTCTCAAACACAGTTAGTTGCAGAATTCCAAGGTGTAAAGGCGGCGAGAAAAGCAAACTTCCTGCTGAGAAACCCCTGGAGACCTGTTTGAGGACTCCCTTTATCTCTTACCTGCAGCTGCCTCTGAAGCAGCATGAAGAACCCAGACTGGGCACCTCTCCTTTCTGTGCACTGAGTCTGGCCTAGAGAAGCCTGAACCCCAGGACTAAACAGAATTCTTCATCTGACATAAAGTGGGCCAATCCAGACCTCCATGCTGAGCATCCCTAGCTTTCTCTGTGCCATGGCTGGGCAAAGGAGCTCCTCCCTCACACAGCTGACAGAGGCAAACTGCAGGAAGCATGACCTCACTGCTCTCCGGTTGCTATGTGGTTTGTCTGGGCTTTGTACAAATTTGGGCTCTGAGAGCAGTGGAAATAAAATATTGTATTGTGAACATAATTACATTTGATAAACCTGGAGATATGGAATCCTACTGTGGCTTCTCTCTGTGTGAGGTAATTATACCAATTACAGAGGATTGCACCTTAAAGGGAATTGTTACCCACTTGGCAGACACTATTGATTTAACATACAAGAAGTAATTAAAAATAAACCATGGCTCTCTCTGAGGTAAAAGCATAAAACTAAGTAAAGTAATTAAATTCAGATTCATGAATAGATTGTGTATGATTCTATTTAAGACGAATTACAGAGAGCTAGACAGAGTGTCACTATGACTTTTACCCACTGCCAAGATTAACCATTAAATTCCAATTGATGTTTCATATTAGGGCTTTTTTAGCCATTTTACTAATTTCATATTCAACCTAACTCAGGAAAACGACTCTATACCTTGTATGTGTAGAATTCTCATAACTGCTCTGAAGATACATTCTGTTTGCCCTCATGTTCAGAAATGCAAACTATTGTCTCTTCTCATAATTAACATTTAGCAAATATTAAGAATGTGATTTTAGGGGCTGGAGAGATGGCTCAGTGGTTAAGAGCATTGCCTGCTCTTCCAAAGGTCCTGAGTTCAATTCCCGGCAACCACATGGTGGCTCACAACCATCTGTAATGAGGTCTGGTGCCCTCTTCTGGCCTACAGGCATATACACAAACTATTGTATACATAATAAATAAATAAATAAATACTTTAAAAAAAGAATGTGATTTTAAATGATCCACTTTTACTCAAAACAGTGAGAATATTCTGGATGAGTTGTATAACAGGAAAAATGATAAACAAAACAGCATAAAGCTAGGTAGCAGTTTGTAAAACCATATTTTTATTTTATTTATAAATTTAAATTTTTTAAATTATATAAAAAATGTAGAACTTTCTTTCCTTAGATCACCGTCTCAAGCAAAACAACATACTTCCTCTAACCATAAAGACAAACCTAAAATTAGCTGCTCTCTCAGAGCACAGGAAGGAAATTATAAACAGTCCAACACCAGGACCCGCATGTGAGGTGCGGAAGCCAGTGAGCCCTCTCTTTCACTTCTTTTTGCTTCCTGCCTGAAAATTTGTTTATTCCAATTTTTGTCAGTTTTTTTTTTATTTGGTGTATGTTAACAGTATTTATAAGTGATGGGTTCCGATGGGGCCTTTCATACATGTATATGATGTAGTTGGATCTCGTTATCATCTCTTGTCCACCTCCCACTCTCGCTGATGTAGTCTGATCGTGTGTACCCCTGTTATCATCTCT
Organism: Chionomys nivalis; assembly: GCF_950005125.1. Classification (NCBI taxonomy): domain Eukaryota; kingdom Metazoa; phylum Chordata; class Mammalia; order Rodentia; family Cricetidae; genus Chionomys; species Chionomys nivalis. The sequence goes on from NC_080086.1 coordinate 83,340,271, forward strand.
TGTCCACCTCCCATTCTCGCTGATGTAGTTTGATCGTGTGCACCTCAGTTATCATCTCTTGTCCACCTCCCACTCTCGCTGATGTAGTCTGATCATGTGCACCTCAGTTATCATCTCTTGTCCACCTCCCACTCTCGCTGTTTCTCTTTCTCTTCTCAGCTAGTTCCCTTTTACCACCACATCTTTTTCTTTTCTCTTTTTCTTTTTTTAATGACGTGATGAGTTTCATTAGAGTACTTCAAAGAAGCATGAGTGCTGGACTGTTTTACAGAAGCACTGACAACTTTCCAGTGGTTACCTCACTGAAGAAAATATCTGCCTCCCCCAATAATTATGAATTATATAAATCTTCAAAGAGGGTGAGGCCTCCTGAGCTCCTCCAACCCAATAACTTGATAGTGTCAATGACAGGATAGTCTGCCTGAGAATTTAATATAAAAGAGAAAGAAAGAAGTGCAACAGTACACTAGAGAGTAAACATTTTATTTTGGAACTGCATAGTATTTCATGAAAATATATTTTAAGCAATGTGAGTAGAATCAAATATATGTGTATATATGTATGTATAACTGTTTGATATATATGTTTTTACACACACATATATATACAAATATGTATGTATGATTGTTTGAGCTGGGATCTCCCTGTTATGCCCCAGCTAGCTCCAAGCTCCTAGGCTCAGGCAATCCACCAGCCACTGCCTCTGGAGTAGCTGTAACCTCAGGTGTTGCCACCATACTCAATTAGCACACATTCCCAACACAAACTAGGAAGACAGTGGGCATTAGAAGCCCACAGAGCTGAGTAGAGAGGTCTGCCTTCCCTCCTCTTAGCAATGTGATTTCTAGCACTTGCTTGTCTCCTGGGGATTTGATTTCTTCTTCCGTAAGATATGGCTATATTGTCACCAATAAGGGACAATGACAGTGACTCCACACTGTCACCATCAGCAGCCCGAGGAGTCCTAATCTTTTAGGACTCCTCATTTAGGATCACCTAGATTTGTGGACTTCACACAGAGAAGAATTTTAGACATAAATTTCTGAAGCACATTTAGAGGTTTTATTAAAGACATATTTTAGCAGGCTGTGCTGTTTTGTTTTTAATTTTATTTATTATTAATGGGGCAAGGGTGCTACATGCCATGGTGCATATGTGGAGGTTAGAGGACAACTCTTTGTGAAGTCATTTCTTTCTTTCCCCCTTATGTGAGTTCTTGGAATCAAACTAAGGTCATCAGACTTGTGTGACATGCATGCAACCTGCTTAGCCACCTCATTGACACAAAAGATCTTTTAATATAGGTTTAAGCATGAGGGTTGGGAGAAAGAGCCACTCGTGGAGAAAACAGGATACATCCTTACAATTATGTACTTCCCAAGAGAGAGGGGAAAATAAGACCTATAGGGAAAGTGAGACATGCCCAGGTGTAGGTTCCTCAAGTTAGAGCCACAACCGGTATCTTCCCTTTGACATACTAACCAGTTTGATGATTCTCAAGTTACATCACAAGCACTTGTAAAAACTTTTTATCTAAATACAAGAAAAGTTCAGCTCTCATTTTACTTTAGGATACAATGTAGATTTAGTCTATCTCTGCCACTGAAATGGAGTTTATTTCTATTTCATTAAATATAACGGGATTTTAAGAAACTACCAGCTGCCAAATATTTGCTTTCTTTCATCATCTTTGCGTGTTGCCTTTGGTAGATCAGCTTGGAAGCTCTGCTTGATTGACTAGGAGGACACAGGGAATCTTGTGAGGGAAAAGAAAGAATTCAGTGAAGCCCTGAGCATGATGACAAGCAATTAAGGCAGGTGCCAAAGACGAGCCAGAAGCGTTCTGCGAGACAGGCAGCTGTCTGCTGTTCCGGTTTGCAGTGACTTCTAAAAGCACCTTTAAAAATTCTCAAGTTGAATCTTTTCCATTTTGTCTCTTTGTTTTACTAGAGTAGGAATCCTCATTAGCAAAGAAATTTCAAGGAAAACGTATAGAATTCTAAATACAACTGGCGTTACCTATAAGTAATAGTTTTTAAATTTCAAACTTACTACAGTGTGCAATGTTGGGCAAATATTACTGTCCTTTTCCCTGTGTGCCCTTTTTTTCTGCAACAGGCATGCAAACTCTGGTGTGACCTGCTACAGATGTCCCTAAGTTGCTTACTTCTTTCTTCAAACAGTTTTTTCCCTCCATGGACATCACATATGATGACTTCTTTCTTGAACCACCCAGTCTCCGTCTCCTGTCACAGATTTTCCTCATCTCATCCATCACTAAGACACTACAGACCCCAGAGTACTGATCTCAGTCTCTCCCTTGTGACTTTGTCCATTCTTGTGGCTTACACATATCTAGATGTTACAAAGTTGGGTGAAACCAAACTCTCTCCTGAGGTCCACATTCATATATTCAACCATCTACTTGTCATCTCCATTTGGGCTCAGGGGCAGATAAGGACTCATGGCTACCCTATAAGGCAGCAATAAAAGATTCTCTCTACAAGCTTCAGCATCTGGTCACAAGAGTGACAAATGAGAGATTAAGAAGAGAAAAAACATACATAATTAAACATCTGCACATGGAAGACCCACAATGTGTGAGTGATGTAGGTGGGTCTTCTTTCTATGTGTTGCTTTCATTGGTTAATTAATAAAGAAACTGCTTAGCCTGATAGGTCAGAACATAGGTGGGTGGAGTAGACAGAACAGAATGCTGGGAGGAAGAAGGCAGTGAGTTAGACACCATAGCTCTCCTATCTGAGATGGATGCAGGTTAGAATCTTCCCGGTAAGCCACCACCTAGTGGTGCTACACAGATTACTAGATATGGGTTAAAGCAAGATGTGAGAATTAGCCAATAAGAGGCTGAAACTAACGGGCCAGGCAGTGTTTAAATGAATACAGTTTCCATGTAATTATTTCAGGTAAAGCTAGCCAGGCAGCGGAATGCAGCCTGCAGTTCCTACCACATATGAGACATGAAGAAAGGACATATGACCAGCTTATACATAAGTCCCACATATGGGGACAAACAAGAATTTGAAGGGGATTGTGGGGGATAGCAGAAGAGTTATGAGATGGAGAGGAAAAGAAGTATGTAACAAATAAGAGTTGTCTTTGCATGAAGATAAAGAGTCTTCAGAAAATGAAAGTTGTCTGGCTGCTAGCAGCCCTAATGGGAAAAAATAACAAAGTTGACCTAAGCATGGTGCTGACTGTTGAAGGCACCCTACCCACTGTGTAAGTTGTCATCAGCATATTCAAGTTCAGGAGCCTGAGCTCCTCCACCTGCAACTCCATTCACACTCAGAAGTAGCACAGGCACTTATCTAGTTATATATATATATATATATATATATATATATATATATATATATACTTGGACTCTTCGTTGACTTTTGATTTGCCACTCAGTCCTCACGTTCCTACCAAAAACTATGTGTCCTACCTTCAAAATACACCACTTCATCCAATTGCAAAAGTCACTGACCAGCAGATTCACCAACAGGTGATCCAGCTCAAAGCCTGCAAGTGCAAAGGCCTTTTTGTGAAATTCTATCTAAAACAATACCTCCCCCACCACAACTCAAACACCATTCTTCCTATTCCACCGATTTTTCCCTTTATTTGCAGCATTCAATCTAACATTGAATATACTGCATACCTCATTAAATAATCTTGTTCATTGTCACCTACTACAATATGAAACCCAAGAAGGCAGGAATTTTGTTGGCTTATTCTGTCAAAATACAAAATTACAAAGAATTACAGGTCTAATTGGCTTTTGATTGTGGTGAATCAGGGCAGTCTTGATACTGCAAAATAGCATGGGTGATTTCCCCCTACCCAGAGCAGTACAGGATGATGAGTTTGGCAACGTAGCAAAAAGGACACAGACAGCAGGAAAGTTGACTGATTAACATCAATTTCTAATCACAATTTTGTAGTGGATAAAGAAAACTCAAACTTTAAGACTTCCTTAAAGTCTCATTTGCTTCTCTGCCATTTAGTACACAAATCAATCAAAACAGTAGCTCCCATTATGCATCTAGCAGTTCCTTGAAAATATTTTTTATTATAATTATATTATGTGTATGGGTGTTTTGCCTATATGTGTGTATGTACACCATATGCATTCTGGTACCTAAGAAGGTCAGAAGATGCCATAAGATCGATCCCCTGGGATTAGAGTTACAGATAGTTGTGAACTGTCTTTAGGAGCAGAGAATCATTCCCATGTCCTCTGTAAGAGCAAGTGTTCTTAACTTCTGCAACAATTCCCCAGCCCCTCCCTGAAAATATTTAACGCTAAGAATAGTGTCCCATAAATGGGCACTTCAAATTTGCTGATGGAACGAACAATGGCACAGTTTATTAATTCCTTCATCTTCCTGTGAAGGAAAATGTGGTTACCTGAAGCCAATGACTAGCTTTCAGACCCGTGTAGACTGAGGTAGTTGTTATTTGTTTTCATAATACCCCTATCTCGCACCTCCATCCCAGATCGTTCCCTAATTTCCCATCATGTGATTGGTGTGAACGCAGCAATACTTTGCACTTTATACATTTTTCTTCTCATCTACTCAGTCTTATTTTCCTGAGTCATTCCACTATGTCAGTCATTTTCAATGGACTTCTTTGCTTTTGCACAAAACCCCTTTTGTCAGGTGGATTCATTTGATAGAAATAAGGCCCCACTGAGCAAACAATGTCCCTCATTTGGGAAGAAATCTTTCTACCTTCCACACTTATTAGACAGCTTTCTGCCTGATGATCAAGCACAGGCAAGCAGTGCACTAAATAATAGAAAATGAGTATGCAAACATGCATGATCACCTTTCAGAACATTAAATATCTTTTAACAGCTTAATTATAAAGTACAAAGCATTCTTATAGCTGATAAGAAGTTTAGCAAAGAGAAATATGTCACTTCCATATATAAATTTAGAAATTCAGCATTAGTGATTAAAACCTTGCCTTTCTGCATACCAAGTATGTGCTCTACCAGTGAGCTACAGTCTCAGCTGCAAATCATTTAGTTCTAACAGTCAAGTGTTTGTTTATTTTCTATTACTGTTTGTGGTGGTTTGAAATGTGGACTTGTTGGAGGAAGTGTGTCACTTAGGCTTTGAAGTCTCAGATGCTCAAGCAGACCTAGTTTGCCTCCTTCTTCCTGCTGCTTACTGATCCAGATATAGAACACAGCTACCTCTCCATCACCATGTCAGCCTCTGCACCACCATACTTCCTGCCAGGACAATGATGGACTAAACTTCTAAACTATAAGCCAGTTCCACTTAAACATTTTCCTTTATAGGAGTTGCCATGGAGATGATGTCTCTTCACAACAATAAAACCCTAAGGGTCTTGTTAAGACTTCATTTACTAAGACACTGGGTTAGATAACACCTGATTTGTTTAGATTCAACCCAATCTTTTCCTGAAGGAAACTAAGCTTAGCCTGATGATTTATACAGGCTTTTCTGGGCCAGACCTTCTCCCTCACTCCAGTCCATGGCTCTGTTAAAACTTACCAGATTAGCATACCCACAAATATGTCAGTGGGTCTCACCCTGTTTCAATTACCCAGATTCATTTCAGAAAAAAATTAGCGGGGAAACCCTAGTGATACCAAACTACTGAAATCGAAGCTCCTGTGAACTCTGTGGGAACTTTCTAAAGGTTTGTCAGAGGTATTTTATACTCTTCTAGGAACTAAGTTTCCTCTTTAGGAGAACAGGCTGTTTGCCTTTATTGACTATTATTCTCACCGCTAGTGCCCTCCTAAGCAGACTTACAGATGACAAGCAATGGGAGCTTCATCATGCAGTCCATCTACAAACTCAACTCCCTGTACCTTCTTGCCTTCCATAAAGCACAAGAAGGACACCGCTGCCATCAAACTTATCTCTATGTGCCCTGCACTCTCTCTACGTTTGGTCCTCTGCAGAGACTGTCTGTGACTATGTGTTTATGATACCCTTACCATGTTTCCAGAATTTACCACAGTGTTGGGTTCTAATTAACTATAGCAGGGACTACTAAGTTTCTGTCAATATGCTATCTAATGGAGTAGCACACTCAGTAAAAAAAGATACAATGCCCAGTCTCTCTTGCAGCTAGGTTTGGCCATAATGAGGTATGCATAGAAACTATTGAGAGAGATACTAAGGAATGTTTTTAAAGCAGTGGAGAGGTATGGAATAGACAAAGAAAGAAGTCATTTTTTTCTCATTTTTGCCAACTAGAAAGTTGTACAGTTTCAACCCTCATTCTAATCCATAAGGTGACTTGAAAATTAGAAGCCATATACCAAAGATGCTTGAGCAGGGGTGGTAAGATAACAGTAGGTAAAGGCAGTTGTTGCCAAGCCTGATGACCTGAAATTGATCCCCAAAACCAGCATGGTGAAGGGAAACTGACTTTTGGAAGCTCTCCATTAACTTCCATACCATACATACTATGGCACACACACATACACACACACAAACACACTCATAAACACACACACAAACATACACACACGTAAAAAAAATTTAAGGTAGTCGGGCAAAAAGAAACAACCAATGATTTAAGGAGTTTATCTGGATGAAATTCTTTAATCTAACTAATATTTTGGACTTTTAAACTTGAAATTGAGGGTTTAGAGCTTGTCCCTTTATTTTGAGATGGAATCTTACTCTGATATTTCTCAGGATTTTTCTGCTGCAGCCTCCCAAGTAGCTGGGACTATGAGTGCTTGCCACTCTACCTTGCTTATTTTAGATCTCTGTAATTAGAGGTCTTGCTATTTGTATCTGAAATAATCTTTTGTTGTTGTTGTTATTTTTGGTTTTTCAAGACAGGGTTTCTCTGTGTAGTCCTGGCTGTTTTGAAACTCACTCTGTAGACTTTGCTGGCCTTAAACTCAGAAAAATCCACCTGTGTCTGTCCACCACTTGGCCTTAATCCTTTTATTTCTTATTTTTTATCTCCTCCCCCCATCCTGTGTATGTGTGTGTGTGTGGTGTGTGTGCGTGCATGCATGTGTGTGTATGTGTGCATACATGTGAAAGTCATAGAACAACCTGCAGGAGTCAGTTCTTTCCTCCCACCACATAGGCCCCACATATCAAGCTCAGGTCATCAATCAGGCTTGGAGGCAAGAACCTCGACTGGCTAAACCATCTCACTGGCACTTTTAAACTAATCCTCATGGATTCAGTGGGTGACCAGAAACTGCACTTCAGAGGGTAGATGGCATACAGTTTCATCGAGTTTGTAATGGGCAACTGAACTATATACTAAAATACTAGGGGGTTACTGACTTTCCTTTATCCATGACAAGTATGTTACTGTCTTAGTCACTGTTTTATTGCTGTGAAGAGAAACCATGACCAAGGCAACTCTTATTTTTAAAAAGCATTTAATTGGTGCTTGTTTACACTTACCGAAGGTTAGTTCATTGTCATGGCATGAAACAGACAGGCGTGGTGCTGGAGCAATAACTGGGAGTTTGACATCCCGATCCACATGCCACAGGTAGAGGAAGGGAGAGAGAAAGACAGAGATAGAGAGTGTGCTCCAAGCCACAACATTATACAGTAATTGCTCAGCCATTTTTCTTGAGCAATTTATCAGAACCAAGGGATCTGGTAAAAGCTAAGCCAAAAGACAAGGCATTTTGGCGTTATTGACTTGTGTATAAGTGGTTGTCCTCTATTGTAGATTTTTTGCTGTAGCTGAACTCCCATTCTGTTACATATTTGGTGATTCATTCCCTATTTCAGAACAGTTTCCCACTGCCAGGCCTTGTTCCTCTCTCCTAAGTAAGCAAAGAGATCTGCCTTCCTGCAATTATCTTAATCAGCAGGTATTTGGTCAGTGCTTAGGGTCCAGGCATACAGCATCCCATCTAAGATAGTCACAGATATACAAGGACATAGAATTACTGCCTGCCCAAGCTGTTGTTCTGATTTTACCTCATTCAAAAGATTTTTAACTCTGTATGCTCACTTTCACCTCAGTTTACTGATGATTTAGTTCAGGAAGTTTATGGCTTCTGTTTTACTCTCAAGGACAGCAGAAGTGTTAATCAGCTGCAGTCCAGAGAAAGACCCACAACACCCTAGACCAGAATGACTGATAACAGCGCACCCAGGAACTGATAATTTAGAGGCCTGGGTCCCTTCTTTGTTTCTACTGCCTAGAGCAAAACTCCAGACCTAGGCCCATAGAAACTGCAGCATCTGGTGTATGTGCAATCTGATCTAGAGCCATCAGCTTCCTGCAGGTTGCCTAGTTACCTGGTAGCCTCTATGCATACTGGAAGAAAAGAAGTGGTGCTGATTTAAACAATCTGTGCCCTATTCATAAGTTTGCTGAAAATAAACCTTTTAGCTTATTTATTTATCACCTAAAAATGTAGCATAGCACACTAGCCTTCCCCTCTAGAATTTCCTGATGATTTAATTCCTTTTTTAATTAATTTTCTCCATTAAGGAGTTCACTGAATGTGTACTACTCACTCCCACGGATCTCTCTCTCTCTCTGTTTGTGTGTGTGTGTGTGTGTGTGTGTGTGTGTGTCTGTGTGTGTGTGTGTGTGTAAAAACCCTTATCTGATTTTCTATGAAGCAAAAGAATTCTGGCCCTGGAACCTTCTAAGGCTGGGGAATTTCTGGGTTTAAGGATATATATATAACTGAGAACATTTGTAACGGGCAATGGAGAACAATGAAGAACAAGAAGGAACAATGAGAAATGAAGAGAGAAGAATAAAGAATTATAGCTAGATGGAACCTGTTGTGAGTAGACTTCTTTACCCTCAGATCTTTAGCGCCTCCCCCCCACTTAGCTATTCATGATGTCTTTAATTGAACCCTGAGCAGATGTCTTAAAGGCTGGAACTTTAAGGCTCCAGTTGTCTGGCACCTGAACAAATTTCTGTTTCCTATTTCCTTATTGTGGAGACCTGAGAGGGTTTAAATTTAAATCCTGAGAGGGTTCTCTAGAAGCTGGACTTTTAGGGTTCCCACTAAAGAAATAGACAAGAGTTCCCATTAAAGAGATAGTCTCTCCCACTGGAGAGATAGAATATGTCTGGTGTGGACTTTTGACACCTCAAAGCCCATCCCTAGTGATATACCTCCTCTAACAAACACACTTCCTAATCCTTCACAAACAGTTCCACTCCCTGCCTAAGCATTCAAATATTTGGGAGCCATTCTCATCCAAATTGCCACAGTGGCTAAATGGAAATTGTCTTTATTATGGGAATGGAATCTTCCATAAGTCTGGTCAATTCTGGTGAACATTTATATCCCAGCAGCCTAAACTTTTGTTGTCTCTAACAATCCTGGATAGCACAGTGCTTATCTTTGGGGTATTTTGGAGGTAGTGCTCCTTTTGCTAAATTCCACTTTGTGATTTCATGTCTCCTAAGCAAATCTTTTGGAAAATCATTTGTAACATCAATTTTATTACCCTGAGTTTCTTTTACATCATTGAGATTTTCTAAATAATTTGTGCTAGCCTCAAACCTCTCGTTGTCCTGCCTCAGCCTTAGGAGTTCTGAAATTACGCAAATAAGCTGCCAAACCCAGTGATAATTAACAAAACTAAGGACTGAAACCATTTAGAACTTCCATTCTTTTTTATGTTTTCTATATGTCTGTTTATTCTGCTTGATAACTGCAGAGCCTATTTCTGTTCTGACCATATGGATAAAAACAAGACTGACAGCAGCTTTGGAACTGGGTCTCTAGTGTGCCATTAGAGAGTCACTCCCCCACACACCCAACTCCAAAGTTCATCCCAAGGGGGAACTATAGGAACATTACCACATCACCAGAAATGTGGAAAGAACTGCTTCTCTTGAATACATACACTGAAGCTGATCTGAGAAATCTGGAGAGAGGGCTTTCCAGCTAGGGAATTAAAACTCTGTGCCATTATGAGACTGAAGAGATGGCTCAGCAGTTGAAAGTGTAAATGGTCTTTCATAGGACCTGAATGTGGTTTCTAGCACCCATGTGGGCTCATACTCATCAGTTACTTCAGCTCCAAGGGGACCCAATGCCTTCAGCCTTCACAGACACCAGAACTTATATACGCATAACATCGCCCTGATGTAGAAGAAACCCAGAAATAATGAAATTGATGTTATAAGGGATTTACTAATAGATTTGCTTAGGAAGTCTCACAAGTGGAATTTAGCTAAGAAAACTGGTGCGGGAGAATTGTCTGTATTCTGTCAATCATATTTTAAATAAATGCTGATTGGCCAGGCAGGAAATATAGGCGGGAAAACTAGACAGGAAGTAGAAATGATGTAATGAGAACAGGAGAATCTGGGAAGGAGGAAGTTGATTCCTCCCACCCCTTCCCAGACCACCGAAGCAGCAGGATGTGATCTGCCCCACTGAAGAAAAGTACTGAGCCACATGGCTAACATAGATCAGAAAAATGGGTTAATCAAGATGTGAGAGTTAGCCAGTGAGAGGCTAGAGCTAATGGGCCAATCAGCTTATAATTTATGGAGACCTATATGTGACTTTCTTTGGGGCTAAACAGTTGAAGGGACCTGGTGTGAGGACAGAAAACACAAACAAGCAGGCCTCCGATCATGCTACAGAGAACATTGTCTCTAAAATATCCCAAAGGTAAGTACTATGCTAAACCGGCCTGTTAGCAACAAGGGAAATTTGGGATTCTAAGGTATAAATGTTCACCAGGATTGACCAGCCATTAGGCCCTAATTTCCATAAAAAGGACTGCCTCTAAAGGGCAGCTCAGAGGGCAGCAGTGTAAAGTCACAGTCATCATTAAGTCCAGGCCTGTCATTAGGACTGCTGTACTCTTATCAAGAAAAACATAATTCTACCAGGTGACCCTATTTGTTATTTGTTATTACACTGACATACTTAAAATAATTCTGACAATATGTAATGTCTTTGTGGTGTAAATCTCCTGTCTGCCTACAGCCCCAGACTTGCAGTCTCCTGTCCCTATTTAAATTGTTTGGAAGTGTAACCTGGGGCCAAACCCAAAAGAAATTTATGATGACCACATGTATAGGATGCATAAGTCTAAGGTGGATAAAATCTAATGAAATATTCAGCTGGAGCAGACTCTTATTTAGTTGCTAGCCCCAGTTGGTTGGACCCTTAAGTAAAGAACTTGTCCTTCATTTCTAAGCATGTGGAGTAATTCCCCACTGAGGAGGCATATTATTATTTCTATTACATTAAAAAAAAACTAAAATAAAATGAAGTTCAATTACAGGAATGGAGAGATGGCTCAGCAGTTAGGAGTTCTTTGCTCTTCTAGGGGACAGGTATTTGTTTGCCAGTATCCACATGTCAGCTTGCTACCATTTGTAACTCCAGTCCCAAGGGATCAGACAGTCTCTTCCAGCCTCTGTGGGTACTTCACACATGCGGCACACAGACACACATAGAGACAGAACACCCATAGTCATAAAAACAAAAACATAATTTTTAAGACAATATGTTACTGTGTATCCTCAGCTATCCTGGAGCTTGCTGCTGTGTAGACCAGGCTGCCCTTGAGTTCACACCTACCCTCCTACTTCTACCTCTCAAGTGCTGGGATTGGAGGTCAGCTATAAATACTTCCTGAAAGTTCAGTCATACTCATAACTCATGGTTCATCCTTTCATCTTACGATCTATTTTCTTTTGCCACTTAGAATCTAGCTTCTGTTATTTACAAGTGAGATTCTCAAGTGATAACATTTCTCAGAAAAAAAAATTAAAGAAAAACTTCATGTTTGTCTTCTAGAATGTACATGATTTTGTGCTAATGATGGTTGACAACAATTCGTAGTGTTTGTTTAACCTTGTACTCTAAAGTGCTTGAACTTGAACAGGACCAAAGCCTAAGGAAACAGTATGCTGGTAGCTGAAGCTACCCTCCAACTCCTCTTCCACTGACATCCTTGCAATTGCAGGTGATAGAACAAATGAAATCAAACTGAAAAGCCATGAAAACACCATGGTCTTAGAGGCCTTTGAGGAGACACTAGCTCATGTTATCAACTCACCGAAAATCCTGCTTGGAAGTCTGAAATAGGCTGGAAGGCCTGTTGGTTTTTTTTTTGTTTTGTTTTGTTTTGTTTTGTTTTTAAACTTTCTTTTTTTTATTGAAAAAAAAATTTTCTGCTTCCTCCCCACCTCCCATTTCCCTCCCCCTCCTCCCGTCCCTCTCCCCCTTCCGCCACTCCTCTTCTCCTCCCTCTCCAGTCCCAAGAGCAGTCAGGGTTCCCTGTCCTGTGGAAAGTCCAAGGTCCTCCCCTCTCCACCCAGGTCTAGGAAGGTGAACATCCAAACTGTCTAGGCTCCCACAAAGCCAGAACCTGAAGTAGGATCAAACCCCGTGCCATTGTCCTTGGCCTCTTGTCAGCTCTCATTGTCCGCCATGTTCAGAGAGTCCGGTTTTATCCCATGTTTTTTCAGTCACAGTCCAGCTGGCCTTGGTGAGCTCCCAATAGACCGGCCCCACTGTCTCAGTGGGTGGGTGCACCCCTCGGAAAAACATATAGTTATCCTCCTGGCTATGGGAAATAGACAAGATTGCCGGGCAAAAAATTGGAATCTTGGGGGTGGGGTGGAATGGGGGTGAGGGGAGATGGGGAGAGAAAAGTGTGAAGGAGAGGATGAGGGGAACTGGGGGAAACGGGATGACTGGGGATAAAGGAAGGTTGGATAGGGGAGCAGGGAAACTCATATCTTAGTTAAGGGAGCCACCTAAGGGTTGGCAAGAGACTTGAACTTGGAATGGCTACCAGGTGCCCAGGGCAATGTCCCCAGTTAGTTCCTTGGGCACCTGAGGATAGGGAACCTGAAATGAACCTATCCTATAGCCATACTGATGAATATCTTGCATATCACCATAGAAAGTTCATCTAGCGATGGATGGAGATAGAGACAGAGACCCACACTGGAGCACCGGACTGAGCTCCCAAGGTCCTAATGAGGAGCAGAAGGAGGGAGAACATGAACAAGGCCTGTTGTTTTTATAGTTATAAATGGTCCTAGTCATGACTTTATGTCTCTGATTAAAACACTGTTCCTGGATAAAAATATCAAGCATCAACTAAGAGGAAACCACCACCACCCCTAAAAAGCCCAGCTAAGTTTCAGAATGTGAATAAAGTATGGTTAAGCAAAATTGTCGAGCCAATGGATGCAAGCTTTCTTTCCTAAGACTACATAAGCAAAAATCTTTTGCACGGTACTAAGTTTGATGTGGTGTAGCATGTAAAAGAGAAAGCATTGTATTTGCATAGAAACCATATAACTCTTCCTACAAAGTGAGGAAGAAATTACCTAAGTGTCAGCTCTGACACCTCCTACTGTAAATAGGCTTACTGAGGTACCAGGCATCATTATCATTAATACATAAACTTGACAGAAACAAAATCTCAGTGCACACGCTCGTTCTCAGCCTCTGAGGTACGTGTTATCACCACCATTTTATGGCAAAGGAAACTGAGTATTGCCCAGCATCACCCACTAGTGTGTGGTCATAGAGAGATACAGCTTTGGAAGACATGTCCCTTCATTCCTACCCATGTGCCTAATCCAGCAATGCACTAGAGGGTCCTTAGTGAATCCCAGGGGCTGCTGTTCAAATTGTTTCTTTAAGTAGGCATGCAAATACAGAGCCTTCTTCTTAGTAGTAATAATACATAAATTACAACAAATATAAAAGCTATACCAAAACAATATAAACATTAACAGATGTGTGTGTGTGTGTGTGTGTGTGCCCACACGTACATGTACATGTTATGGGAAAATTACTGAAAGCACACCTGTGACACACATCCAGATCTAGTCACAATAAATCATTAAAGCCAGAGTCTACCACTGAATGAAACACTTGGACCTGGACCAAACCTTGCACATAAGGAAGCATGACAGACTTTTCTGTCAAGTGCTTTTGGGACAATCACCAAAATTTTGATGCCTAAGATTATAAAAAGAAATATAGGATAATGTTAAGTTTGTTGTGTTTAATGCTATACTGTGAGCATTTAAAGGCTTATTTTTATTTACATTAAAACACATACAGATTTTATAGATAACTGTAACAAGCTGTTACATATGCAAGCAGCCTCTCTTGGCGAGTTCAAGGGGAAGAAAACAGAGAGAGAGAATAATAAGGAATCATCCATACAAAAATACAGCTCTCAACTCAAAGGAAACAAGAGAAAGTTTGTTCTAGAACCAAAATTTAAACGATCATGGCCTGGGATACAATGTTACAAAGTGGAAGCAGTTTCATGGAGCTTTATGGTAACAGGACAAAGAACATCAAAAATCAAGGCTTTTTTTGGTCTTTAGTATATTGATAGAACCATCTGGGAGGTAATTTCTGCAAAATGGGAGAATCTCAACTACAGGCTTTAGGTGTTGTCTCCTGGCATTCTTCCAACCTCTCTCAATAGACAATAAAGTTTTGTTACACATATATACTGCTGTTGACAGAAGTTTCTGTCCTGCTTTGTTCCCGCAGTTGTTAAGACCCAAATAAACACACAGAGGTCTGCATTAAATATAAACTGTTGGCCTATTAGCTCAGGCTTCTTATTAATTCTTATAACTTATATTAGCCCATAATTAGTGTCTATGTTAGCCACCTGGCTTGGTACCTTTTTCAGGTAGGCAAGCACATCTTGCTTCCTCTGCATCTGGGTCATGACTATAGACTCAAACTTCCTTTTCCCATAATTCTCATTGCCATGCCTCTATTTCCTGCCTGGTCGCCGTCGCCCCGCCTATACTTCCTGCCTGGCTACTGGCCAATCAGAATTTTATTAAAAATAATACAAGTGACAGGATAAAAGACCATTGTCCCACAGCATATCCCAAGGGTTTTTATCTGTTTATCAGGATATTGGATCTCACATCGATGTGGGCAAAGTATGGCTCTTTGGGGAGACTAAAAATTATAGAAATTATAATTATGCTCTAGGATCTGCAATAGTCCAAACTCTCCATAGTCACTGAAACTTTAGTAAATATTTGTGGGCAGAGCTTCTTCCCAAAAATTCTTGGGCACAGAATAAAACAAATGTGACAAAATCTCTCTAAAAAAGTAATAAAGTAAAATAAAACAGGTAACCTGGGGAAATGTGGAAATTCTTTGTATAGCATTCACATTTGTTCTGCCAATTTGAATCATTTCAAAAATGTGATGATTATGCTTGGCTAACCCAGGAACCTTGGTTTCAGGTCAGATTTCCCATTATCTCTCTACCACATGTATACTGGTCTGAATGAAAAGGGCCCCCATAGACTCATGGGAAGTGGCATTATTAGAGGTGTGCCCTTGTTGGAATAGGTATGACATTGTTGGAGGAAGTGTCACTGGAGGTGGGATTTGAGGTTTCAGGCTCACTCTCTCTTCCTGCTGCTTGCCAATCCAGACATAGAAGCTACCTCTCCAGCACCATGTCTGCCTGTGTACCACTATGCTTCCTGTCATGACAATAGTGGATAAGTCTCTGAACTGTAAGCCAGACCCAATTAAATGTTTTCCTTATAAAAGTTGCCATGGCCATAGTGTCACTTCGCAGCAAGGAAACCCTAACTGATAGCCATGTTTGTTCTTCTATAAAACCTCTTTGGACCTTCTCTCTCTGGGTATCAAATATACACCTTTTCTGAACTGTGACTTGTCATTCTATTATGTAAACAAAGCTCTTTATCCAGGGTATTGACCCACCTATAGAGTATCCAGGTGAGACTCATTAAGGAACACATTAAATTGCTAAGGTTTATGATTACTCTTAGCAATAGGCTAGATCTGCTATTTAATACATGTACCATGAGAATATGGGACTCTGTGCCAAAATTATTTACAGTCTCAGGAAGGTGGTAATATAGTACTAAAAAGAGCATGGGGTTCCTGGAAACTGGAGCTTGCAGCTTTCACATGAAGCCAACCTGAATTGCAGTCATCTATGCTGCTGAGCGTGAGTTGGGACCAGAACTGGATCATCCTGAAGAGGAGGGAAGTGAATACCCCAGAGGGTCTTCTGTCTTTTCAAACACATTGGGTCTCGCCTTTCAGTAATGTCAATCAGTTACTTGAGCAGAATCTCTGCGGTAGCTCAATTACTCACCTGCTTTGAAGCCACGTGTCTCAGTCCTGTTCTGTCAGAAAAGGCCTGCCATGCTCTCCCTTCTTTTTAATTATTGTTGTTGTTCCCCTTAATCTAGCTTAGATCATATTGCGGTGTGCTCCCAAAGCCACCTTCACAATCACAGTGCTTAGCCTGGATTATTTCTTTTGACTGGTTTAGACTTCTATCCTCCTTCTGAGTCCGTAAATTCAAAGAAGTTAGGGCAGTCTTTGTTTTGTTTTGCCTTTTTATCTCTGTGATGTATTTCTCTAGACAGTGCCAAAGACAACCTATTATAAGTATCTATTGAGTATAGCAGTAATTATAGTAGTAACTACATTTTTGTACCATCAGATATTTTAATTATAACCATACTAGTAGGTGGGGAATGGTAGCTTGTTGTGGTTTTAATTTGCATTTTTCCGATGACTAATGAGTACCTTTACATGTACTTTTGGCCTTTAGGAAACCCTGGGAGTTGAGGTGGTAGGATCGTCACAACAAATTCCTACCACAAATGGGGTGGCTGAAACAGCAGAAATTTATTTTTCCTCCAGTTCTGGAGGCTGGAAGTCAGATACCAAGATGTCTGAGCACTCTTTGACATCCAAATGGCTGCACATTCACAAGATCCCCTGTGGAATGTCTGTGTCTTAAAAAAAAAAAGGGGATACCCCTTGTTAGGACACCCAATCATCCTACCTCACACAATCCCTTTGTTTTAGTCACCAGCCTGTGTAACATGGAGGGTCCTGTTTGTTGTTGTTTCTGTCCTCCCACCAGGTCCCCTACACTGTTTAGTCCCAGAGAAAAATCACACAGATTTCTATAAGTTATAAAGGAGCAGAAGGTCCTCCCGCAGCAAGCTTGAAGGCACTCTCTACCTGGAAACCCGCTGGACAGACTAGCCTGAGAATTAAGTAGGCAATCTGCACCCTCCATCCTGTCCTCCATTACTAAATCCCCAGAGTCAAACCCAGCCCTGTAGAAGACCCTTACAGGAGCCTGTCCTCCCTCTCTGCCACCACTCCCTGGGACTTCACCAAACCTCATGATAGATTCAGTTTCTCCCCTTCCTGTGGAAATTCACAGCACCCTCTTCTAGCCTGTCCCCAATTCTGAATGTCAACTCCCAATATCGAGGAAACATTCTACCAAGAACCCCAGTGGCTACAGTTGGCAGAGACTAAGAAGTACTACTTATCAG
Organism: Chionomys nivalis; assembly: GCF_950005125.1. Lineage (NCBI taxonomy): Eukaryota > Metazoa > Chordata > Mammalia > Rodentia > Cricetidae > Chionomys > Chionomys nivalis. Next base: position 83,357,611 of record NC_080086.1, read on the forward strand.
GCAACCCACATTACTAAAATCCAGAGAAATCAGTAGAAACCAAAGAACAAAACGTCTGCCCATAAAGACAAGACCAGGTGTCAACAGTATAAACACCTAGAATTAGAATCATGCAAAACTCAGATGCCGAGATACCACCACAAAAACACAATGACACCCAAGACAATATGGCTCCACCAGAGCCAAGCAATTCTAATACATTAAATGCAACATAACTAAAACACAAGAAAACTTAAAAATACCTATTATGAATGTGTTCAAGTGTTAGTAGAACATTAAAGACATGTTACATTCTTTTATGCTGTGGAATATTTATTTAATGATGAAAAATGTGTTTTATGTTGCATTTTTAAAATTCTACTAAGATGTGTTACTTTGCCTGTCTAAAACACCTGATTGGTCTTATAAAGAGTTGAATGGCCAATAGCTAGGCGATAGAGATAAATAGGCAAGACTGGAAGGCAGAGACAATGAAAAGAGAGAAGAGGAGGGAGCGAGAAAAGGAGGAAGAGAGGAGGCCACCATGGGCCAGTCACCCAGATACACATCCAGCCATGTAGTAAGAAGGGAAGAAAGGCATATAGAATATAGAAAAGTAAAATTCCTTAGGCAAAAGGTAGATGGGATAATTTAAGTTAAGAAAAATTCGCTAGAAATAAGCCAAGCTAAGGTCGGGCATTCATGAGTAAGAATAAGTCTCTGTGTATTTCTTTGGGAGCTTAGTGATGGTCCCACAAAGAGCAAAGACTAAAAAGAGTAGAAAGGAAGGAAAGAAGGAAGGAAGGAAGGAAGGAAGGAAGGAAGGAAGGAAGGAAGGAAGAAAAAAACATTAAAGACCTTAAAGAGAATACAAATAAGTCATTAATGAAGTCTGTAAAAGCATAAACAACACAGTGCAATGAAATGATGAAAATAGTTCAAGATATAAAAGTAAAAATAGAATCACTAAAGAAAACCAAAAGTGATGTAAAATAGGAAGGAAAAAAATTAGTAACTCAAGCAGGAATCTTAGAGGAAGTTCACCAACAGAATACAAGGGAGGGAAGATAGAAGCTTAGCACTGAAAACAAGATAGAAGAAATGGATAACTCAGTCAAAGAAAATATTAAACCTTCAAAATTCCATGCACAAAACATCTAGTAAATATAAGACAGTATGAAAAGAAAAAAATCCATGAACAATAGAAAGAGAGGAAGAAGAAGAAACCCAGACTAATGGCACAGAATATATTTTTTAAGAAAATCTCCTCATCCTAAATAAAAAGATGCCTCTCCAGGTCCAAGAAACATACAGAACACCAAATATGTTGGACCAGAAAAGAAAGTTCTCTTGGCATGTAAAAATCAAAACACTAAACATATAGAACAAAAAACGAATATTAAAAGCTGCAAGGGAAAAAGACAAAGTATTACGTAAAGGCAGACCCACTAGAATAACACGGCTTCTCAATGGATGCTCTGAAAGCCAGGATGGGCTGGATGCATGTTCTACAAACTCTAAGAGATCACATAGGTCAGCTCAGATTTCTATACTCAACAAGACTTTTGATCACAGTGGATAGAATAAAAGCAATTCCTTGATAACAGCAAATTTAAGCAATATCTACCTATAAAGCAGCTCTCCAGAATGTGTTATAAGGAAACTTCAGCTTGAAGAGATCAATCATACCCAAGAAAACACAAGGAATAAATAAAACCAGAGCAGCGTATCAAAAAAATGGGGGACCCTTGCCATAACAACAAAATAACAGGAATCAACAAACACTGCTCTTTGATAATTTTCAACATCAGTGGTTTCAAATCCCCCAATAAAAAGACACAAACCAACAAACTGAACACTAAAACAGGATCTATCTCTCTGATGCATCCAATATACACACCTTAATAAAAAGATAGACATCATCTCAGGGTAAAAGGATGGAAAAAGGTATTCCAAACAGATAGACCCAAGAAGCAAGCTCAAATAGTCATTTTAGTATATGACAAAATAGACTTTAAAATAAAAGTAAACAGAAAAGATAGGAAAAAATACTACATACTGATCAAAGGAAAAATCCTCCAAGGATATCATAATTTTAAACAATTATGTATTAAACACAAGGACACCCAAGAAATACTTCTACTGCTTAAATCACATAATGACCCTACACAGTGATAAACAGGTTATCCAGATAAAAACTAAACAGAGAAATCCTGACACTGAATGACATCATAAATGAAACAGATCTAGCAGATTACCAGTGGCCATGTCAGAAGAGCAGCAGGTGACAATTAAATTCTAAGTGTCAGTCCAACAGGAAGCAAATCCCCGATGTATGAATCTGAAATAGGTAAGGTCCAGAAATCACAGACTCCGGGATGTCTTTTGCTTTCACTGCGCTTTTACATGTTTGCCAAGGCCATCTGTCTCTGGTATCTGGCATGGTATGAATGGGTGTGGGGAGATCCCCACTGCCTGTAATGTAGTACATTATCTCATGGAAACATTCTGTACTAGGTATTTTTACCTGTAGATTATTATGAAGATGATTTCTTCTTAGGCTGTACAGTTTAATTGATAATAATAATGCTAGTTTAAACAGAGCTCTGATGATTAAAATATATGCAATATAAACAATGCAATAAATACAGTAAATTATATAATATATAATAGATCTAATATATTATATTTATATTTGTCACACAGCTAAGGTCTATCAGTTTCATCTAAGGAGCTATATACATCACAGTTCAGGTTAATGATTAAGGAAAACAACTGAGTCACCAGGAGCCAGGCTGGCTCAAATTCTTTTAATTTTAATGCTGAAAGATTCATTCACAGGTTTCAGTGTGCATCATAGCTGAAACAAACCCTTAAAATCACATCAGGTTAGATTAGATGTTTTGATAATAGCTTTGAGATGGAAAACCCTAGAAAACAGAAGTTCACACGGACACATAGGCTGAGTTATAGATTCATTAAGTTAGGATCAAAAATACAAAACAGCTCAATTATTATTAACTGATGTACTTTTCTTGCTAGGATTAGCTGATGATCAAAGGTACCCATTTTGCCCTCAATCTCCTAATATAAAAAAAAATATATTGATGAGCGGATCTGTACCCTAAAGATTTAAGGTAAAGCTGACTGATGTTTTTTATGTTTAAAAGTTTACGTTTATGATTCCTTTAAGATTCCTTAAAAGATTATCTTTCAAGATAAGCAATAAAGTGATTAATTCTTTTCTTATAACTGCAATATGCTACCTGCCAGTAAAAGAAGTGGCTGAGAAAAATACCCTGCTTGCTCACATTCTGTTAATCTATACCAAACTACAGGTGTAAATTTATGTGGCTTCTTGAGATAATTTTGTTTTTATCATGTAAGGGAGATTAAAAACTTAATTTTATCTGTAATCATTGTAATCATTCACTTAAAAAATAGAATGTAACCACATTGTAATTTTATATTGCATGAAAGATTTTTTGGGATATATAAACTATAAAGAAAGAAAAACGATAGAGTTAAAAGGAAAACATCAAGAGAGACAGAAAGGACATTTCTGGATAGGGATAAGAAAAGAGGATAAAGAGCATAGAATAAAGACCACAGAAGAAGGAATCCATCCAGAGAGTGTGTGAGTGTCTTTTCCCTTAACCCCCCCATCCCCCAGTTAAGAAAGTTACAATGCACTGAATCGCAGACTCAGTGGATTTCCCCTTGAGCCATGTGCTGCTGGAGGCTGGTCCCCCAGGCAACAAAAACAAATATTCACAGAACATTTCACCCAAGCACAAAAGAATATACCTTATTCTCTGTACTTCATGGAACTTTCCCCAAAATTGAGCACATACCCAGTCACAAAGCGATTCTCAACAAATACAAGAAAATTGAAATAACACCCTCTATACCATCAGACTGCCACAGATTAATCTAGATATCAACAACAGAAACAAGAGAAAGTTTACAAATTAATGAAAACTGAACAACTCTCTGATGAATGAGAAATGGGAGAAGAGAGACATAAAAAAAAATTAAAGACTTTCTTAGAATTCAATGAAAATGAATACATAGCATACCCAAACTTATGGGACACAATCAAAGCAATGCTGAGGAAAATTTATAGCACTAAGTGGCTACATTAAAAAATGGAGGTCTTATATTAGCAAACTAAAAGAAATAATGATACGCAGGAGAAGTAAATTACAAGAAATAATAGAAGTGAAGGCTGAAATCAATAAAATAGAAAAAACAAATAGAATGAATCGATGAAACAAAAAATTGTTTCTTTCAGAAATTCAATAAATGGCCAAACCCTTAAGCAAATTAACTGAACAACAGAGAGAGAGAAGATCCAAATTAACAAAACTAGAAGAGAGTAATATAAAAAAAAAAGTCATTAAAGAAATTCAGAGAACCATAGGACATACTTTACAAATCTGTACTCCATCAAATTAAAAACTTTTAAAAATGGAAAAGTTTTATGATAAATATTACCTACCAAGGCTAAATCAAGATCATAATAAGCAATTTAAACATACCTATAACCCATAGTGAAATAGAGGCACTAATTAACTGTCTCCAAACCAAAAAGAAAGCTGAGGACCAGATGGATTCAGTGCAGAATTCTACCAAACCTTCAAAGAAGAATTGATGCTAATACTCCTCAAATTTTTCTGCAAAATAGAAACATAAGGAATATTGCCTAATTCTTTTTATGAAGACACAGTCTCCTGATACCCAAACCATATAAAGATTCAACAAAGGAAGAGAATCACTGATATGAGATGTCCTTCTGTATATGTTGCTCTTAATGGTTAGTGAATAAAACTGTTTTGGCCTATGGCAGGGCAGAATATAACCAAACTGGAAAAATAGAGAGAGAGTAGGCAGAGTCAAGGAGATGCCATGTAGCTGCCGAAAGAGAAAGATGCTAACATTGGAACATTACTGCTATGTCCCAACCTCATGCTGATACATGAATTATAAAACTGGGTTAATTTAAAATATAGAGTTAGCCATGAATGTGCCTATGTTATTGGAAAGCAGTATTATAATTAGTATAGTTTCTGTGTGATTATTTGTTTCTGGGTGGCCAGAAATGAATGAGCAGTCTCCATTTACAAAATGGCACCCAACATGGGCCACGAACCCATGACCCTGAGATTGAGAGTCTCATATTCTACGAAATGAGCTAGCTGGACACTGCACACAGGTTTACAGAGCCCACAGTTGGGCTGGCTCTCACCCTAGCTGGTCCATGTCCCACCACCAACATCCCCTTGACTGGCTGGCTGGGACACCCTGAATTGTCGCTGCTTGGGTCACTCCCTTGCCGAGTCCCTGCACTCTGGCTTTCAGTGACCCTTCCCTCCTCCCTTGTCTACTGGGTCTCACTCTTCAAATGGCAGCCGCTGTCTGGGGCATTGATCCACATAAGACCTAAAAAATCTTTTAAAAAAAGAAAAAAAGAGGACTTCTAGACCCAAAAGAAACAGAGCAAAGCACAGCTTCTTGATGCTGCATTTTTTTCAGATAGACTCTGATTGCTGACAGCAAAGGGGTGCAACTTCTTTAAGAGGTGGCTTCTTGGTTCATGCTGGCACCATGAAGAACTCTTGAGTTTTCAAGAGCCCTGCACTTAAATGTGGTTTGTGAGCAGCATGCTACTAGTTGCTTAATAGTGACATAGACCAGCTATGTTCCTGCAGCTGGGATAGTAAGTGTGGCTTACAGAGGCAGTGAACATACCTCCATTATATTAGACTGGGCAGAGCAAACAGGTAGGGCTGTGGAGTTGGTTCTAGCCACACCCACTTAGCATTAAAAAAAAGGCACTCCTGACCAGAAAATGATTACAGATACACAATAAACACAGATTCCAACAAAAATAAACCTCTGAGCAGTCACAGAATGTTTGAAAAATATGCATAGCCTTGGGGGAGAGAAGAAAAAGAGTCTAGACAGTGTCTAAAGAATATTCCTTTCCACCCACGGAGATGGTGGGACTGATCTAATGGGAGCTCACCAAGGCCAGCTGGACTGGAACTGAATGAACATGTGATCAAACCAGACTCTCTGAATGTGGCTGACAATGAGGGCAGACTGAGAAGCCAATGATAATGACACCGGATTTTGATTCTACTGCATGTACTGGCTTTTTGGGAGCCTAGTCTGTTTGGATGCACACCTTCCTAGACCTGGATGGAGGAGGGCCTTGGACTTCCCACAGGGCAGGGCACCCTGACTTCTCTTAGGACTGGAGAGTGATGGGGAGTGGAAGTGGGGGGAGTGGGAGGGAAATGGGAGGATGGGAGGAGGTGGAAATTTTTAATAAATAAATAGAAGAACTAGTTTTATTTATGAATAAAATTGGCAGATTTTCTGGAAAAAAAAAGAATAATCCTTTCTCTCAGCACCTCATGAAACTTTCCCCCCAAAATGACCATGTACTCAATCACAAAGCAAGTCTCAACAGAAACAAGAAAATTGAAATAATCCCCTGTAGTGGTTTGAAAGAAAATTGTCCCCAAAGGGAGTGGCACTATTAGCAGGTCTGACCTTGTTGGATTACATGTGTTGGAGGAAGTGAGTCACTGTAGAAGTGAGCTTTGAGATCTTATACATACTCAAGCCATACCCAGTGAGAAAAACCACTTCCTGTTGCCTGCAAGTCAAGATTTACAACACTCGACTACTTCTCTAGCACCATGTCTGCCTGAATACCACCACGTCACACCATGATGACAATGGACGAAAGATATCAAAATGTAAACCATCCCAGTTAAATGTTTTTCCTTTATAATAGTTACTGTGGTCATAGTGTCTCTTCACAACAATAGAAACCCTAACTAAGACACCGCCAGCTTCCTATCAGACCACCATGGGTAAAAGCTAGATTTCAATAACAGAAACAACAGAAAGCCTATAAATCATCAAAACTAAACAACTCTCTCCTGAATGAAAAATGGATCAAAACAGAAATGAAGAAAATAAAGACTTTCTAGAATTCAATGAAAATAAATGCAGAATACCCAAACTCACTGGATACCATGAAAGTGGTGCTAGGGAGAAAGTTCATAATACTAAGTACTTGCATTTAAAAAATGGGGAAATATCATACTAGTAACTGGACAACACACCCAAAAGCTCTAGAACAAAAAGAAATAATCACAACTAAGAGAAGTGAGTGGCAAGAAATAACCAAATGGAAAGTTGAAATCAATAAAATAGAAATAAAAAGAACAATACAAAGAATTGATGAAACAAAGAGGTGGATTTTTTTGAGAAAATCAACAAGATAGATAAACCCTTATCAAAACTAACTAAAAGATAAGAGAGAGAATATTCAAATTAACAAAATCAGAAATGAAGGGGGATATAACAACAGACACCAAGGATATCCAAAGAAATCACTAAGTTATACTTTAAAACCTATACACCACAAATTTGGAAAATATAAAAGAAATGGATAATTTTCTCAATAAATATCACTTACCAAAGTTAAATCAATAGCAGATAAACAATTTAAATAGAACTATAACCCCTAGTGAAATAGAAGCAGTCATCAAAAGTCTCCCAACTGAAAAAATCCCAGAGTCAAATGGTTTTAGTGCAGTATTCAACCCGACTTTCAAAGAAGAACTAATGTCAATATTCCTTGAATCACTCTACAAAATAGAAACAGAAAGAGTATTGTCAAAGATCCAATAAAAAAACACAAAGATCCAATAAAAAAAAACTTAGAGGCCAATTTCCCTGATAAGCTTAGATGTTAAAATATTCAACAAAATACTTACAAACAAAATCCAAGAACACATCAAAACGGTCATCCACCATGGTCAAGTAGACTTTGTCCTAGAGATGCAGGGGTGAATAAAAAAATAAATCAATGTAATTCACCATATAAACAAACTGAAAGAAAAAAACACATGATCATCTCATTAGATGCTGTAAAAGTCTCTGACAAAATCCAACACCCCTTCATGATAAATGTCTTGGAGAGATCAGGGATACAAGGACCACGCCTAAAAATAAGAAAGACAATATACAGCAAGTTGACAGCCAACATCAAACTAAATGAAGAGAAACTCAAAGCAATTCCACTAAAATCAGGAGCAAGACAAGGCTGTCCACCCTCTCCATATCTATTTAATATAATACTTAAAGTACTAGCTAGAGCAATAAGACAACAAAAGATCAAAAGGATACAAATTAGAAAAAATAAGTCAAAGTATCATTATTTGCAGATGATATGATAATTTACATAAATGACCCAAAAATTCCACCAGGGAACTCCTACAGCTGATAAACCCCTTCAGTAAAGTGGCTACAAGATTAACTCAAAAAAAATCAGTAACCCATTTATATAGAAATGACAAACAAACTGAGAAAGAAATTAGGGAAATAATACCCTTCATAGCAGCCACAAATAACATAAAATATCCTCAAGTAACTTTATTCAAGCAAAAGAAAGACTTGTATGATTAAAAACTTCAAGTTTTAAAAGAAAGAAATTGAAGAAGATATCAGAACATGGAAAGATTTCCTATGCTCATGGACCAGTAGGATCAACATAGTAAAAATGGCAATCTTATCAAAAGCAATCTACAGATTCAATGCAATCCCCATCAAAATTCCAACAAAATTCTTTACAAAACTTGAAATGACAATTTTCTGCTTCATTTGGAAACACAAACACACACACACACACAAATAACTTAAACAATCCTAAACAACAAAACAACTTCTAAAAGTACCAACACCCTGGTTTCAAGTTATACTACAGAGCTATCATAAAAAAACACATGTTATTGACATGAAAACAGGCACACTCATCAGTGGGATCATATAAAAGACCCAGACATATATCCACAAATCTACGAACACTTGATTTTTTATAAAGGAGACAAAAAGTCGCAATGGGGGAAAAAGGAATCCATCTTCTACAAATGGTGCTAGTTTAACTGGCTGTCTGCATATAGAAAAGTGCAAACAGATCCATATTTATCACCCAACCAAAATCTCAAGTTCAAGTAGATCAAAGACCTCAATATAAAATCAGATACACTGAACCTGAAAGAAGAGAAAGTGGGAAATAGCCTTGAATGCATTTGTATGAGAATCAACTTCCTGAACAGAACACCAATAGAACAGGCATTAAAATGGACAATTAATAAATGCGACCTCAAGAAACTGAAAACCTCTGTAATGCAAAGGACATTGTTGCTACGATAAAACAATGGTCTACAGAAAGGGAAGAGACCTTCACCAACTCCATCCCATGAGGACTAATATGTAAAATATATAAAGAAAGAACTCAAGATACTAGATATTAACAAACCAAATAATCAAATTTAAAATGGGCACAGATCTAAACAAAGAATTCTCAATAGATGAATCTTAAATAGCTGAGAAACAAAGAAATGTTTAACATCCTTAGCCATCAGGGAAACATAAATCGAAATTACTTTTAGATTCCACTTACACCTGTCAGGATGACTAAGATCAATAACAGAAGTGACAACTTATGCAGGTGAAGTGTGGAGCAAAGGGGTCACTCCTCCATTACTGGTGGGAATGCAATCTTGTTGAGCTACTGTGGAAATCAACATGGTAGTTTCTCAGAAAATTGGGAATCATCTACCTCAAGATCCACTTATATCACTCTTGGGCATATACCCAAGGGACACTCCATCCTATCACAAGGACAGTTACTCAATTATGCTCATAGTGGCTTTATTCATAAAAGCCCAGGACAACTTAGGTGTCCCTCCCAAAAAATGGATTTAAAAAATGTGGTACATGAACACAATGAAGTGTTGCTTAGCTGTTAAGAGCAATGACATCATTAAATTTTGAGGCAAATGGATAGAACTAGAAAAAAATCATCCTGAGTGAGGTAACCCAGACCCAGAAAGATAAACATGGTATGTATTCATTAATAAGTGGATATTACCTGTTAAGTAAATGATAATCATGCTACAATCCATAGACCCAGAAATGCTAAGGAACAAGGAGGGCTTAAGGGGGGAATACAAGAATCTCGTGGGAAGGTGAAATAGAACAGATTTTCTTGCAGGTGGACTGGGTGGATGGGAATGGGTTCATTCCCAGGAGGAATCAGGTTTGGGAGAGGAATGGAAGGAAACAGTTTGGGGAGAGACAACTAGAATTGGAGGGTACTGGGGAAGGGGCAATGTGGAAACCAAGTGCAGTAGGAACTCTCAGGAGTCTATAAGGATCACCTTATTGAGGACTCTGTCTTAGTTTATATTCCTATTGTTGTGAAGAAACACCATGACCATGGCAACTCTTATAAAGGAAAACACTTAAATGAGGCTGTCTTACAGTTCAGAGGTTTAGTGCATTACTGTCATGGAAACGTGGCAGCATGCAGGCAGACATGATGCTGGAGAAGTAGCTGAGAGTCCTACATCTTGATCTACAGGCAATAGAAGGAGACTGTTTGCCACATTGGGAATAGTTTGAGCTTATGAGACTTCAAATCTTGCCTCCAATAAGACCACCCCTCCTAATAGTGCTACTCCCTATGGACCAATAAGTCTATGGGAGCCATTCCTATTCAAACCACCACAGACTCCTAGTAAAGGATATGGAGACTCCACTGTTGGGACTGGTACAAACTAACCCAGCCACAAAACCTTCAACCTAAAATCTATCCTTCTACCTGCAAGATGTGCTGGGGCAATGGAGCTGCAGAACTTGTGGGGTTGGCCAACTAATCACTGGCCTGATTTGAGAGCCAACTTGAGTTGGAATCCATGCTCTACTGTGCCTGGATGACCAGGAATAGGGGTGGGGTAAGAGTGGGGACTGGACATCTGAGAAACCTTGGAGCTTTGGGTACTCTTGTGAAGATGGGGAGGAAGAATTGTAGAAGTCTGAGGAGTCAAGGACACCAGGAGAACTTGGCCCACAGAATCAACTAAGCAGGGCTCATAGGGGCTCACAGAGGCGTAAGCAACAATCATCAGAGCCTACATGCATCTGAACTAAGTCTCTCACATATGCTAGATTTTTAGCTGATGGAGGAAGGTCATTGGTTAATTAAAAAAGAAACTGCTTGGCCCTCATAGGTTAGAACATAGGTGGGTGAAGTAAACAGAACAGAATGCTGGGAGGAAGAGGAAGTGAGCTCAGACTTGATAGCTCTCCTCTCTGAGGCAGACGCAATGAAGCAAGCCGCCAGGTCAGACATGCCGAATCTTTCCTGGTAAGACTGGTGCTACACAGATTATTAGAGATGGGTTGATCGGGATATGAGAATTAGCCAGTAAGGGCTAGAGCTAATGGGCCAAGTAGTGTTTAAAAGAATACAATTTGTGTGTTGTTATTTCGGGTATAAAGCTAACCATGTGGGAGCTGGGCAGGACAAAAAGCAGGCCCGCAGCTCTTACTGCAGAATGGCCCCCAACGTGTGGACAACTGTATCCACAGAAAGCCTGAGAAAGCTTGGGAAAGAAGAGAGTAAAGCATGTTTTCTTGGTAGCAGCAATTTCTTGGGTCTGCTCTGCTTGCTATAGGCAAGCAAGCGCTCTCATCTAAGAGAGGCTTCCTGACTCAGCTTTAGCTGCAAAATCCTGCAGCTCATTAAGAGGTCCTGCCACGAAACACTTAAATGGTATTGATAAAAGCTGACTGCATGCTTGTTTGTTTTCAGCCGTAGCAGGAAAAAAGTTGTGCTGTTTTAAAAATGCTGGCTTGTGGGTCATCCTGCCAGGGCAAACTCTGACTCTTTGAGGCAGGAGGTCAGCTACAGAGAGAGCATTTGAGTGTTGTAGCTTGTTTGATGGCGAGGACCTTGACACGCCACAGAGTTGTGGTGATAAACATAGCTACAGCCAGTACCTCAGTCATGAGGCTGGAAAGCTAAGGAATGGGCTGGATCCAGCCATTAAATCCACAGCTTTAATCCTACCCTATTGCTCAGTAATTTAAAGGCTCGTGTGGTCAGAAAAAGAGAGATATACAGTAAAAAGAGATTCAAAGACAAAGAAAACCTTTAAATGATTTACAGTGTGTTTAAAAATATTTGCAAGCTAAAAGTTAAAGTTCTTAAAAGTAAAAAAAAGGAAGAAAAAAGTAGTTGGGTGTGGTAGTACACACCTTTAATCCCAACACTTGGGAGGCAGAGGTAGATTGACCTCGGAGTTGAACTCTGTGACTTCAAGGTGTGGTAGCACATGCCTTTAATCCCAATGCCTGGAAGGAAGAGACAGAAGGATCTCTGTTCAAGGACAGCCTGGTCTACAGAGTTATTCCAGGACAAATATATACAGAGAATATAAAATAAAAGTAAAAATAAACAAAATAGAGGTTAAAATAAAGCTGCACAAAGATGGAAAATACACAGAGAATTTTGATACTGTATGCTATCATGCTCTCTTTGAATTGTTTGAATGCTGAGGAAGGAGCAAGAGCTGCTAAAAGACATTTGTTTATAAATGCTGCTGAACTAATCCAAGATAGATATTTTCAAAATACCTTGACTTTAAAATTTGGATTTAAGGACATAATGCTTCGGAAAGGAGATTCTTCTTTTGTTTTCACAGAGGATGAGACACTGTGGATTGCTTTTATCCCAATATGGTATGATAGACCACGCCCTCCTGAAAGATTGCTGTGAACACCTTCAAAAAATTACTTCACTCAACTGCCGACTGAGATGAACCTAGCAGACAGATTATCCCATTAAAGACCTGAATAACAGCACCCCCCATTCAGCAGGAAGCAGTTTGGAGAGAAAAAACTGTGCCCATGTTCCCAAATATTGTTTATAAATGTTCTTTCACATTTAAAGGGGGATATGATATAGGTATGAATAATTTGCATTGATATGGATTTTGCTTTAGTGATTTAAATTTAAGGTCAATTTTGTTATATGTATATATATATATATCTGATCTTGATTAAGGTATTGTGATTGTGTAGTTCACTTAAAAATGCAATGTATATATGTTGTTAATAGATAATCATAATAGTCAAGTTTGTAGTCATGTTAGTTAAGATTTTCTAGATGTACATAGGTATATTTTAGATAGGCATTCTTCATATCTTTCAAAGATTATAGAATATGGCATTTTAAATGTTTTAATAACTTAGGACTTTTCATGACAATGAGACACTCTGCTCCTGGCAGCACCAATCTACTTCAAGAGGAAGATGGGCATGGAAGAGGATCCTTAGGGAGTTTGATAGACATTTGGGCAAGAAACTGCTCTTGCCTGGACTATTGTATAAACTGGACACTGAGAACCCGCAGAGAGAGAGGACTACTGAACTTGCCTAAAGGTGAGATGATCTTTCCCGGTTCCTGATTCATGAAGGAGTCTGCGAGACATTCTGCAGGACACAGCAGATAGTGACTGAACTGCCTTTGAAATTTCTTGCTTCATGGAAATGTCTTTGGATACTATGGACCTGTAGGCCGAAGATGGATGCCCCAACGGTACAGAGGAACTTTGGGTGACGAGATGTCTCTGTGATTTCTAGAGTTTTGTAAGTTTCTTACTTCTCATTTACTTAGGTAATATTATATCCTTCTGGAGTCTTTGATGGAGTTGAAGAATAGATAGTTATAGCTGTTTTCCTTTGTTATGATAAAAGATAAAATAGATATAAATATTGTAACTGTAATTTTTACTTGATACTGTTTTGTTATATGTAATTTTGCTATGTTAAAGTTAAAGCCTTCCTTTGTTTTTTGTTTAAACAGAAAAAGGGGAAATGATGGAGGAAGGTCATTGGTTAATTAAAAAAGAAACTGCTTGACCCTCATAGGTTAGAACATAGGTGGGTGGAGTAAACAGAACAGAATGCTGGGAGGAAGAGGAAGTGAGCTCAGACTTGATAGCTCTCCTCTCTGAGGCAGACGCAATGAAGCAAGCCGCCAGGTCAGACATGCCGAATCTTTCCTGGTAAGACTGGTGCTACACAGATTATTAGAGATGGGTTGATCGGGATATGAGAATTAGCCAGTAAGGGCTAGAGCTAATGGGCCAAGCAGTGTTTAAAAGAATACAATTTGTGTGTTGTTATTTCGGGTATAAAGCTAACCATGTGGGAGCTGGGCAGGACAAAAAGCAGGCCCGCAGCTCTTACTACATTTAGCTTAGTGGTTTTAGGGACTTCTAACAGTGGGAGTGGAGGTATCTCTGACTCTTTTGCCTGCTCTTGGGACTCTTTTCCTCTTACAGGGTTGCCTCATCCAGCCTTGATAGGAGAATTTGTGCCCAGTCTTATTGTATCTTGTTATTCTGAGTTTGACTGATATCTGTGGGAGACCTGCTATTTTCTGAAGGAAAACAGAGGAGAAGTGTCTCTGGGGAATAGGTAAGGTCTGGGGGTGGGGGAGCAGGTAGAGGAAGAGAGGAAACTGCTGCCAGGAGGTATGAGAGAAAAATAAATAAAAAGTAAATAAATACATACATACATACATACATACATACATAAATGTTACGACTACATTTTAAGAATGGAATTTACTAGAATCTGATTATTCATATATGTATATGTAAGATTACATATATTATCTGGGCATTGGTAGCACATACCTTTAAACTCAGCATTTGAGAGGCAGAGGTAGGCAGATCTTTGAATTCAAGGCCAACCTAGTCTACAGAGAGAATTCTAAGACATCCAATGCTACATAGAGAAACCCTGTCTCAAAAGAACCAAAAGATGTGTGTGTGTGTGTGTGTGTGTAGCCTTTCTAATATTTGATATCACAAGCATATTGAGGAGTTATGTTCAATTAATTCACTGGAGTGGTGAGTAAAACCAATAATTTAATGAGTATTGTTAAAAATAAAAATAAAATAATAAAACTTTCCTATTTTGTTGCAAGGCAAAAAGCAGGAGTGGATTTTAGATCTGGGTCTCATTGTTCATAAAATGTTAAACATGTGTTGACACCTCCTATGGTGGTTTGAATGAGAATGGCCCCCACAGGCTTATCTATTTGAATGTTTGGCTCCCTATGGGGGCATTCTCATTCAAACCACCACACCTTCTTACCATGCTTTATTAGTAGCAGCACTAGCTAATATCTGTAATCTCCATGTTGGAAAGCACCTCTTAATATTTATCCTAGGGGCATTTTAGGCAGAGGACTCAGTTACTCTTAGAATGCTCAAGTAAGGACATTCAAGAAGCTTAGTGTCAACAGTGAGCCAAAATAGACATTTGAAGGAATAAAAACATGCCAGATATGGAAACTGAGCTAGTTAGTGTTTCCTAGAAAAGCCTCTGTCAGTGTCACTGTGGTTATGCACTTAGCTGAGTTTCTCATTTGCAGAAAGCCATGTCACAGGCATAGGCTGACATTTTGGTTCACATGTTGGGCTCCTGCTGCCTTGCACGAACCACCTCCAGTGCCTTAGACTTGCTCTTTAGACAGCACCCCAGCAAGCCTCTCTTTCTCTCTCTCACTAGACAAGCAGCCACCTATAGTGAGGAGGGAGAGAAGGAGAATGGAGGGGGAAAATAGAAAGCTCTGTGCTGATGCAAGGGTCCCAGACTTGCTAAGAATATTGTCATTGTTCAACAGCCTTTTAACTCTGTTGAAAGTTTTAAAAATCCAAAATAAATACCTAGGATTTGGGATGAACAAATTGAGCTTCCTGCCCTTTGCCCTTCATTATGCCATGTGCTGGAGGAAAGAGAGCCGACATGGTGCACAGGATCCTTGTGCTTTAGGAAGTGAAAACCTAGGGGGTAAATTGGATGAGAGAAGGATTCCTATGTATAACTACTAGCACAAGTTCTAGTTGACCAAACCCTGAAATAGGTCCAGAAATAGATGGGGAACAGTCTTCTATGTTATGTAAGAAAGACCATCTGATTGAGTTGCCCCTGGAGAAAGAAAAACCAAAGAAGGTTGTATTCTCCCAATTTGATGAACTTGTTTCACGAACATGTTTAAACTTGCCTCTTAAGACTCTCATGTCTTACTTCTGAGGTAAATAAAATGTCTCGGTGGCATTTACAGCAATGGGCATCTACGAGTAATGCTGTAAGATAGGTGGTGGTTGGTAACCAGTGGTCTTTCAGCATTTTAGACTATACTCTCTCAGAGAAGAAAATGGGATTGCTTTGAATTTTTTGTGTTGTTTGGTTTGGTTTGGTTTTTCTGAGAGAGGGTTTCTCTGTGTCACAGCCCTGGCTCTCCTGGAACTCTCTTTGTAGCCTAGGCTGGCCTCAAACTCACTGAGTCCCACCTGCCTCTTCCTCCTGAGTGCTGGGATTAAAGGCTAATGCCACCACTGACCAGCAAAAGAGGGATTTTTAAGACCACAGTTCCCATATATGTTCAGCTGCTTTTCATTGTATATGCATAGATGAACAACTAATAAGCTAATACAATTATTGAAAAATAACCTAACTCGGGACCAAGAGACAGCTCAGAGGTTATAATGCACTGTCTGTTCTTCCAAGGGTTCTGAGTTCAGTTCCCAGCAACCACATGGTGGCTCACAGCTATATATAATGAGAGCTGATGCCTTCTTCTGTCCTGCAAATAGAACAATGTATATATACTAAATAAATTAGTCTTTAAAAAGGAAGGAAGGGAGGGATGGAGGGAGGGAGGGAGAGAGGGGGGAGGGAGGGAGGGAGGGAGGGAGGGAGAGAGAGAGAGAGAGAGAGAGAGAGAGAGAGAGAGAGAGAGAACCTAACCCACAAAGCAAAGAGTTTATCATCAATATTTGGCCACCATAGTTTTTATATATCGTCTCTGATATCACCAACTGTCCATTCAACTAACCTGAAGCTACTGTGTATTTGCTTATTCGTTATTATTTGGCTTATTCTCACTTGGTGCTAAAACTACTTCAATGACACCACAAAATATATATTTGGGTTTTTAATGTTTTGCAGAAAAAAATAGGTAGCATATTATGGACACTCTTATAGAAAAATCATCGAATTTGAAATATTTGTTTCTGTAAAACTAATTAGTGACTTAATTCTATAACTCAGGCAGTCCTGAAACTTTCTGAAGCCCTCCTGCCTATGATTAGAGGTGAGAAACACTACACCTGTTTTACATACTTACTTTAGACTGAGTCAATTCCGTTAACTTTGTTAAAAATGATTTCCACAACTCCTGTTACAAAGCAGTGTGGATTCTGACATTTAAAAGCTGTATTTGTAGCTTTCACATAACTTACTGGAGAACGCAAATTACCTGTGGCACAATCTACTTGCAAGGTGTGGATTCGAGAGGTGCACTTTTCCCAACATTTACACAGGCAAATTAGAAGGCAGAAAAACTGAAGTCTAAGTCGGGCCGGTGGTCTGGGCGGAGCTGGGCGGAGGGGGGGGGCGGGGGGGAGGTCCTGGAGTAGCAGACTGGGAAGGACCCTGGGACAGCAGCAACGCACACACGCGCTCAGGAAGTTCTGCTTTATTCATAGGCTGATAATGAAGGAAAGAAAAACATTTAGTTAGGCGTGTTAGATTCTCAGTATGAACGCAGATAAGAAATATTTTACCTAATGTATTTTGTTGTAAGCCCCCCTTCTGTTTGTATGTCCTTAAAGGGACGTTTAAATAAATAAGATGTAATGAGTTGCTAGGTGGCTCTGGGTCGGTTCGCGCGTCTGCCTTGTCATTTTCTGGCACACGCTGCCCGCCCTGGGCGGTTTCCCTCTTTTCTCAGAACCACGCTAAGCACGCAGGGCGCTAGTGCCGGGGTCACACACATAGGTTCCTTTCTCACTTAGTTTTAAACCCTCCCTCTGCGGCTTGCGGAGGGCGTGGTGAGAGCGCAAGAGGTACTTCCCCAAGCTCCGGTCACCCCCACCGGGGTACTTGCCGTGGTCACAGCACGGGGGACCACGCTAGGGCGAGGACTCCTGCGGGTGGCGCGGCGCTCGGCCAGGGCTTGCCGGGATCCCTCTCCGCGTCCTGTGCGCGGGAATGAATACCTCTGGTTAGTGGCAACGAGGAACCCGGTAAGGAGGCGTCGCGACTCCGTGGTCCAGAGTCGGACTTCCCTTCACCCTAGGATACTGATTGGTCCTTATGCTGAGCCTCGCAGGCTTCCCTAGGATGAGAATAATGGTTGGTGCTCTTAACGGGGATCTGGCGGGGAGCCACACCTGGGGGCCATCCGTGACCCGTCTCATACTCAGGAAACTAAGTCAGGCATTACGGATTCATTATAGTGAGGTGCTGTCTTAGAAGGAGAGGAGAGAGGAGAGGGGAGGGGAGGGGAGAGGAGAGGAGAGGAGGGGAGAGGAGAGAGATTAGATTCCTGATCTTCAGAATGGGTACAGCGCCCGCTTGTCTTCTGCATTCCCCATACTTGATTCGGTGAGTCCTCCGCTATCCCCTCCTTAGGCACAGCAGTAAGCTCAGATTCGTGCCTTGTAGCTCCTGAGTCACCGTGATTAGTTAGATAGGATGGCAAACTCTGAACCTCAGTCTGACTTTAGAGGAGAAGAATCATCATCTTACAATAATTTCTCAGTAATGGGCTCACTTTCCTACTGCTGCACCTGGCTTGTTCTCTAGCAAATTCTTGCCGTAGCGGCCTTTAAAAAGTAACCACCAAATCTCAGAAGAGATCTGGAACAACGGTTTCCTTTGATCTTGGAAGATTTTAGTACTCTTTGCATACGGCAGCAATATTTTTTTGTTGTTTTTAAGATAAAAATATGAATTGGATGTCTGTCTTTCTCACTACCTTTGGTGGGCACTATAGCTAATAGAAGACTTACTTCACTCCTTCAAAGTTAAAATCAGAGATATACTCAAGAGTACAGCAAACGAAGAGACAGCACCTAGTTTTAACCAAATTAATCTTCCAGTGGCACTAGATGAACGTTTAAAGAGAGAGATCAAAAGTTCAGGTTACCTACCTGAAATTTAACAATGTCTTTGGAAAAAAAAAATGTGCTCGTGTTCTTTTCCTTTCCAGCTTCCGATAGGAGGGTTACTTACTGAGCATGTTCTGTATGGTGGGTACAGGGTTTTGGAGCATCTCGTGTTCACCCCACAACAATCCTATGAATCAGGCACTGTTTTATTTCTCACTCGGTAGACAGGCCACACAGCTAGACTGGTCAGCTGAGACTGCAGCTTCTTTCCCAGGTCTTCTCAGTTCTTGGCTAGGCCAGTCTCTGTCCAGGGGGCTCTTTTGGAAAGCTTGGAATGAAGTGATAAGAACATACATCATCCAATTCAGCTGTGAGCTAACTACTTCGTGGCACTGACAAGGGAGCACTGAGGCTCACTGAAAATAAATGAGTTGTATAGGCCAGGTCCCAGAGAACTGCAAAGGGCAGCATGAGCAGAGCTGCTGTTAGGTTACCAAGCCTCTGGAGTGATGGAGGAGTGAGAGGAATGCATACTCCGGTGTGACTGAGTCCCCTCCTAAGATGCCCGTGTCATCTTGATCACTACATATGTCACCACAGTCTAGAAATGGTAAGAGTTACTTTATGCAGTAAAGCAAGGATTAATTACGAAATTGTGTGCTCTGCATTATGGAAACTTGTTAACAAAGGCCAGAAAAGACGCGCAAGTTTAGAATAATCAGAATGTGTTTTGTCATTATAATGTCAAGGAAAGGAACTGGTTAAGTAAACATCAGGCAGAGGGTTGTTAGGGCAGAAACTTCAGTGCCACGGATGGAGACAGAGACCCACATGAGAGCACTGGACTGAACTCCCAAGGCCAGTTAAAGAGCAGAAGGAGGAAGAATATGAGCAAGGAAGTCAGGACCATGAGGGGTTGGTCCACCCACTGAGATAGTGTGCCTGAGCTAATAGCTGGACTGGGACTGAATGAGCATGGACCCTGGACCCTCTGAATATGGTTGACAATTGGGGGAGACTGAGGGGCCAATGATAATGGCACTGGGATTTGTCTCTACTGCATGTACTGACTTTTGGGGATCCTATTCTCTTTGGATGCACACCTTCCTAAACCTGGAAGTAACAAGGAGAGCCTTGGACTTCCCACAGGGCAGGGTGCCTTGCCCTCTCTTAGAACTGGAGGGGGGTGGGGGAACGGGTGTGTGGAGGAGCAGAAGGAAAGTGGGAATTTTGATTGGTATTATTTATAAAGTAATAAAGAGGAAAAAACTTAAAATTTAACCTCTAAAAGAAAAAAAAAAGAAAAACCTTGTAGGATGGCTGTTTGTCTTAAGTTCACCTCACTTTATGAACAGGCAGAGGGTGATGCCACAGGGGAAGCAAACTTGTCAGGATTTCCCAGGGCTCAAGAGGGAGAAATAAACCTCATGCCTCCACATGTTGACCACGCAACTTCAGTCCTGAGGTATCACACAGAGGCCTGTCCAAGAAACCGAGGAAGAAGCATCTTGCAGGGGATTTGATGCTCTTTTTAAAAAGGATTTATTATTGTTGTTTTCAATTGTGTGTATGTGTGATGGTGAGGAGTGGGTAGGTACACATGAGAGCAGTGGTCCATGGAGGCGAGAGGTGCCCAATGCCCTGGAACTAAAGTTCAAGATTGATGTGAGCTGCCTGATGTGAGTGCTGGGAACTGAACTCAGGTTCTCTGCAAGAGCAGTTCCACCTCTTAGCCACTAAGCCATTTCCCCAACCTTATGATTTAATTTTCTCAATAAATGTTGGTTTTATTTGGGGTCATTTTCTTTTGTTCTTTTTTTGTATTCTTTGAGGGTTGTTTTTTTTAAGATTTGGCAAACTCCTGCTTGTTTTCTATATTTCTTTTTTTTAATTTATTTATTTATTAAAGATTTCTGTCTCCTCCCCACCACCACCTCCCATTTCCCTTCCCCTCCCCCAATTAAGTCCCCCTCCCTCATCAGCCCGAAGAGCAATCAGGGTTCCCTGCCCTGTGGGAAGTCCAAGGACCACCCACCTCCATTCTGGTCTAGTAAGGTGAGCATCCAAACTGCCTAGGCTCCCACAAAGCCAGTACGTGTAGTAGGATCAAAAACCCATTGCCATTGTTCTTGAGTTCTCAGTAGTCCTCATTGTCTGCTATGTTCAGCGAGTCCGGTTTTATCCCATGCTTTTTCAGACCCAGGCCAGCTGGCCTTGGTGAGTTCCCGATAGAACATCCCCATTGTCTCAGTGTGTGGGTGCACCCCTCACGGTCCTGAGTTTCTTGCTCGTGCTCTCTCTCCTGCTCCTGATTTGGACCTTGAGATTTCAGTCCGGTGCTCCAATGTGGGTCTCTGTCTCTGTCTCCTTTCATCTCCTGATGAAGGTTAATATTCAGGAGGATGCCTATATGTTTTTCTTTGGGTTCACCTTCTTATTTAGTTTCTCTAGGATCACGAATTATAGGCTCAATGTCCTTTATTTATGACTAGAAACCAAATATGAGTGAGTACATCCCATGTTCCTCTTTTTGGGTCTGGCTTACCTCACTCAGGATAGTGTTTTCTATTTCCGTACATTTGTATGCAAAATTCAAAAAGTCATTGTTTTTTACTGTTGAGTAGTACTCTAATATGTATATATTCCATACTTTCTTCATCCATTCTTCCATTGAAGGGCATCTAGGTTGTTTCCAGGTTCTGGCTATTACAAACAATGCTGTTATGAACATAGTTGAGCATATACTTTTGTTGTATGATAAGGCATCTCTTGGGTATATTCCCAAGAGTGGTATTGCTGGGTCCAGAGGTAGGTTGATCCTGAATTTCCTGAGAAACTGCCACACTGCTTTCCAAAGTGGTTGCACAAGTTTGCATTCCCACCAGCAATGGATGGGAATGCAAACTTTCTCCACAACCTCTCCAGCAAAAGCTATCGTTGGTGTTTTTTATTTTAGCCATTCTGACAGGTGTAAGATGGTATCTTAAAGTTGTCTTGATTTGCATTTCCCTGATCGCTAAGGACGTTGAGCATGACCTTAAGTGTCTTTTGGCCATTTGAACTTCTTCTGTTGAGAATTCTCTGTTCATCTCAGTGCCCCATTTTATAATTGGGTTGATTAGCCTTTTACGGTCTAGATTCTTGAGTTCTTTATATATTTTGGAGATCAGACCTTTGTCAGTTGCGGGGTTGGTGAAGATCTTCTCCCAGTCAGTGGGTTCCCTTTTTGTCTTAGTGACAGTGTCCTTTGCTTTACAGAAGCTTCTCAGTCTCAGGAGGTCCCATTTATTCAATGATGCCCTTAATGTCTGTGCTGAGGGTTTTTTCTGTTTTGTTTGACTTTGGGTTTGTTTTTACATCACAAAGTTTTCCCTCCCTTCCCTCTTCCTAGCCCCTCCCCCTACTCCACTACCCACCCACTCCTCCACTGTTTCTCTTCAGATACAGGTAGGCATCCCAGGGCTATCAGCCATGGTATATCAAGTTGTAGTGAGACTAGGCACCTCCTCTTCTATTAAGGCTGATGAGGCAATCCAGTAGGAGGAATGGGTCCCAAAAGCAGACAACATAGTTAAAGACAGGCCTTGCTCTCACTGCTGGGGGGTCTCACAGGAAAACCAAATTACATAACTATTACATATATGCAAAGGGTCTAGATCAGTCCCATACAGGCTCCATGGTTGTCAGCTCCACCTATCTATATATATGTATACCTATGAGTATAGCAGGATGTCATTAGAAATCATTACATTGACGTCTTTATTTTAGATGAACTTCTTGCTGTGCTTCCCAGGCTGGCCTTGAACTCCTGTGCTGTAGTGATCTGCCAGTTTCAGCTTCCTGAATGCTAAAGTTGCATGTATACACCACCTTACCTAGTTTGGCCATTTAAATCTTTTAGTAGCAGTAGCATTAGTAGTAGTAGTAGTGATAGTAGTATGTGTTTATGTGTACCCATGCTCACACCTGCCACAGTTGAGGTTGTTGAGGTCAAGGGGAATGCATAGGCATTGGTTGTTTCCTTCCACTTGGGAACCCAGGAATCAAACTCAGGTCATCAGACTTGCACTAGAGGAACACTGTTAACCTCTGAACCACTTGCTAGTTCTCCTTGTTGTCTGTTTTTTATTTTGTTTGTTTGTTTCTTCCTTATGCCATCCTGAATCAGTGATGATGGAATCTCAATGTGGTTTTTATTTGCATTTCACTGCTATCTGGTAATATTGGACAGTTTGTATATGTCTGTTAGTTCTTTGTACTTCATCTTTTCAGAACTCTATGCTCTTTTCATTATCCTATTTATTAACTGGGTTGTTTGATTTCTTATTGCTTAGGTTTCTTTTTTATTTTTATACATTCTATATACTAATACTCTGGTGTATAACTGGCAAAGATTTCTGTAGACTGTCTCTTTACTTCATTAACTATTTCTTTTTTTAAGTAGAAGGTTTTATATTTCTTCAGGTCCAATATGTCAATTTGGGCTATTCCTTGCACGACTAGAATCCAGGTGAGAATGTCCCTGTCTATGCCCATGTCTGGAAGTATCCTTCTTACCTTTTCCTTAACAATTCTAGGGTTTCTGGTCTGTCACTCAGGCCTTAGGTCTGTTTGGAGGTGACTTTTGTACAGGTCCTAAGTTCAGTCTTCAACATGTGGCTATACAGTTTTCATAGAACTACTTGTTGAAGAGGCTGACTTATCCACATTTAGTATTTTTAGCATCTTTGTTGAAAGAAAAAGTAGGTGACTGTGGCTGTGTGAGATAGAATCTGTGTCCTTAGTTCCACAGCTCATGTCTGTTTTGTGTGAATACTGTGCTGTTTTAGAGTCCTGGAGTACAACTTGAAATCAGAAAGGTAACACACCTAGCTTTATTCTTTTTGCTCTGGATTGCTTTGGCTATCTGGGAACTTTCATGTTTATAAACAATTTTAAGGGTTTTTTTTTCTGTTCTGTGAAGAATGATGATGAAATTTGATTGGTGGCATCACTGAAACTGGAGTTTTTTAATTAAGTAAAAAAAAAAAAACTAGAGTTTGCTTTTGGAAGTGTCACCATTTTCACAATGTAAATTCCTCTAATCAAGGAACATGGGATGTCTTCCCCATCTTCTAGTGTTCCTCTCTTGAGTGCTGAGTGCTTTAGCCTTTTCATTGAAGAGCTCTTTTACTTCTTTATTTGTACTTATTCTAAGGTGAGATTTTTTTGTTTTGTTATGTTTGTTTGAGTGTATGTGCTAAATACATGTGATCCTGAGCACATGCGTGTGTGTGTGTGTGTGTGTGTTAAATTGGATGGTTTCCCCAATTTCTTTGTCTGCATGTTTATCATAGGTATATAGAAAGGTTACTAATTATTTTAATAATTATTTATCCTGCTACTTTGCTGATGGTCTTTATCCATTCTGAGTTTTTTGGTGGAGTTTTTAGATTGGTTGGTTGGTTGGTTGGTTGGTTGGTTGGTTGGTTGGTTGGTTGGTTGGTTGGTTGGTTGGTTCGAGACAAGGCCTCACTATTAACTCCTGACTAGGCTGGAACTGCCATGTGTAGCAGGCTGACCTCTAACTCACACAGATTAGCCTACCTCTGCCTCCCCAGTGTGAGGACCATCAGACTGAGCTAAATTTCCTCAGTTGTAGATGTCTTTTGCAAACAAACACACCTTGACTTCTTCCTGTCTTATTTGCTCCCCTTTTATTTCCTTCTCGTGTCTTTTTGTTCTATACTATATTGAGTAAGAGTGGAGAAAGTAAAAACCCTTGTCTCATTCCCGGTTTAGAGGAAATGCTTTGAGGTTTTTTTTCCCATTTAGCATAACGTTGGCAATAAGTTTGCTGTGTGTAGACTTTATTATGTTGAAATATATTCCTTCCTTTCCTAATGTCTTGAAGGTTTTTATAATGAAAGGATGTTGAATTTTGTTAAAAAGCCTTTTCTGTTGATATGATCAAGTGATTTCTTTCCCTGATTCCATTAATGTATTGTATTACATTTATTCACGTGTGTGGCAAGCCATCCATGTATCTCAGGAATGAGTACAACAAGATTTTTTTAAAGAGAAATGAAAAAGAGATCCTAAAAGGGCTGAAAATAAGCAAGCAAGCAAACAAACAAACAAAAAAAGCAAACATTAAGGAAAGTCCCTATTCTCCGGTAAAAGCTAAGGAACTTAGCTTAGAACTGGAGACAGTGAGATAAGTGGGAATCCAATGGCACTTCAGTAGCTGCACACAGAAGACAGGTGTGCGTGCCAAATTTGGTTCACATCAGCGATGTTTCAGCTTCTGGGGAGAAAGAGAAAACTTTGAACTCTGAAGAAGGGTTGCTGGCTACATGGTGGCTTTAGAAACTGCCTACTAATTTCAGAAGAAGGCAGGAGAGTCTAGCTCTCTCAATTTTACTTAGCTGAAAATTTTGATTTACTAAAGCTTGTTACACCATATGGAAAATTATGAAAGAACACACTAAAAGAATAGATATTAGGGTATCATGGCACTTAACTATCATGTGATTGGAGCAGACCACCCTCCTCTACCAGTGCAGATCTACATATCCTTTACAAAAAGCCCAAAGGGTGTGTCAAACAGGAGATACTGCATCAGAAAAGAGGCCAGATCTGCTTTTTAAAGCTGTATTTCTGGGCCAGACAAGAACATAACAGAGATGGTTCCCCAGAGATTGGCAGAGATGACATAAAAATTGCAAACTCAGATGAAGCTGCACAGGCTGCTGGAACATTCCCAGCAGGAAATGTTCACCATCCTGCTGCTGTTAGAGCAGAGGTGAAACAAGATGTTAAAACAACCCCCTCCTCCACCCCCGCACTGCTTGTAAGCCTTTTAGACTCAAGCAAAGAGAACACAGGTAATGATAATTTGTAATACCTATAATGGAAAGATCCCTGCCACCATCACTTTCTTCTAATGATATGAAAATTATACCATCTCCATCTTCTACTCCAAGGAGAGGTGGGTTTGTTTTTTGGTTTTGGGCTTTTGTTGTTGTGTTTGTTTTCAGTAGTGACTAGAGAAAATTTTATACTAACAAGGTCCAAACCTTAGTATCTACAGATGTTAAAAGATAAGTATCAGAGAACTCTGGAGAATCTAAAATTTTTGGATTGTCTATTCAGGAGGAGAAGGTAGAACTGACAAAAAAAGGGGGGGGGAACAGTCAGAGGAGAAGCTGTAGGCAGGTTACTTGCAGCACACCGCACCTGAATATATTTTTTCTTTTGCAGTATATGATTTGATTATTTTATTATTTTATGTGTGGGAATTTTTTGATTGCATGTACATCATATCCATGCCTGGGGCCTATAGAGGCCAGAAGAGGGTGTGAACTGGAACTGAAGTTAGTTACAGATGATCATGAGCCACTATGTGGATGCTGGGAATCAAACCCAAATCCTCTACAAAAGAAGCCAGTACTCTTAACTGCTGAATCATCTCTCCTGTTCTAATCTGATAATTTTAATGTTGGTTAAAAAAATTATTTTATGGGAGGCCAGGCATCAATCAGGAGGCAGAGGCAGAGCAGGCAGATCTCTATGAGTTCGAGGCCAGCCTGGTCTACAAAGCAAGTTTCAGGACAGGTAGAATTACACAGAGAAACAAAGCCCGCCCCCCAAAAATTATATTTTAATCGAGGAATATCTCAGAACTGAATACATGTTCCATAAAAATGTTTTGTATCTCTATTATGGAAAAACTTTTTGGCATGACTTTCTTAGTATTTTGATTATTTAAAGGCATACAAGTACAGGCTTAGGCCTGTAATCCTAGCATTTAGAAGCGGGAGGTAAGAGGATATAAAGTTCAAAATTAGGACTGATGATATGGCTCAGTGGGTTAAGTAACTTGCCACCAAGCCTGACAACCTCAGTTCGCCCCCTGAGACGCACAAACTGGGACAAGAGAACCAACTTCCACAAGTGATCCTCTGACCTCCGTACACATGCACAAATAGATGATGATGACGAGAATGAGGATGTTGATGATAGATAGATACAGATAGATAGATAGATAGATAGATAGATAGATAGATAGATAGATAGATAGATGATAGATAGATAGATAGATATGATGATGATGACGATGACGATGAAGATAGATAGATAGATAGATAGATAGATAGATAGATAGATAGATAGATAGATAGATGATAGATAGATAGATAGATAGATAGATAGATAGATAGATAGATAGATAGATAGATGATAGATAAATGGGTAAAAGATAGAATTTTAAAGATTAAACAAAGAGTTCAAGATTATCCTTAACATGCAATGAGCGTGAAGCTAGCTTAGATTACATATGGCCATGTCTCAAAAAAAAATTTAAGTATACAAAAATATTTGTGTTTTTTCAAAGTTTTGGTCTTTGTAATTTTGTATTAGAACCTTGAAAGTTATCAAAGATTTGATTTGCTTTGGTTTGGTTTTTATAACAGACTTCCTTAACTTTACTATTAAGTTACAACATGACTTTGTAACACAGCAAGTCAGTGCACATTCAGAGTCAACATTTGCTAGTTCAATGGTGAACAAAAATGTCACCTATCAAGAAGGTGGAGGAGTGAGGAACGGACAGCAGCCCATAACAGTTACTTGTTAACCTTTGAGAGGATTTCGTTCAATGCCTAGCGTACGATATTTTACCTTGTTCAGGGAAATGTATAATTCCAGTACACTGAAAATGATTAAGAAAGCAACACAACCCAGGCCTAAAGAGAAAATGAAATAGGCAGTGGCCTCGGTGGACATCTTACCTGATAAGTCATGGGCCTGAGACTCTACCGCTAGCCTGTTTGTCCTCACAATACCACCTTTTTCTTTCAACTTACCACAGTGCAGCAGAAGGAAGCAAATGTGAATATACAGAGTGTTCACGTCTGGGTGAAATCATTACCTGCGGAAGACCAAGTGTTTTGGTTTTTTTCATAGTCTCCTCAAGGACAGCTTCCAAGAAGCTGCCTGTTTTGCGTTTGTCTCTGGGGTGAGTGTGCAGAGACTGACTGGGGGCACCTGCTGTACCTTCCTGCCTCTCCTGGTGGTGCTGCTGGGGGACGGACATTCGCTGGCCTCCCTCTGAGCATTGTTTTCATTGTCTGGAAGCCATGGGGTGAGTGATGAGTCAGGGACAGAGTCTTTCATTCTGTGTTTCAGAGAGAGCTGTAGTTTTGAAATTGACCTTGGAGGCAGGCTGTGTAAAGGATGTTTACAGCCCATGTGAGGTTTCATTTTATTGGAAGATGCCTCATTTACTTGAAGGTTGTTGAGGGGTTTGAACTTCTCATAAATGGAACTGTTTTTACCTGATTTTCGGGGGCAATCAAATCTTCTGTTTACATCCCTGTATTAGGCTGCTTCCAGGCTTCTTCCCCATGACTTGCTCAGCTTGCTTTCTTTTACCATCCAGTACCTTTTGCCCAGAGGTGGCACTACACCCAGTGGCATTGGGACCATCAACATTAATCATTATATTATTCAGAAACACCCACTCAGTAGTGTTACTGCCCCCAGTGACCTGAGACCACCTACATTAACCATTAATCAAAAAGATGCACCACCGACTTGCCTACAGACAATTTTTTCTTTTTTCTTTGAAATTTGTACAAAATATTTGGTCACAATTTCCCATCCCTCATCTTCTCCCAGACCCTCCCTACCATACCACCATTTTCTGACTGTTCAGAAAACAAACAGAAAAATAGAAAACATAATTTAAAACAATGAAAAAGCATAAGAAATACACAGATACAAAAAAATTAAACACATATTCAGACCCGTAATGTACAAGCAAAAGACCAGTAAGATATAAAAAAAAAAAATACCCAAACAAAGAAATATGAAAAAAAAAATATCTACAAAAACACCATTGAGTTCATTTTGCATTAGCCACTTACTGCTGGGTGTTCAGTCTACCCTTTTATACCCAGTGAGATTCCAATGGGGAAAATACATTTGTCCTTTGCAAATGGGTATCAGTTGAAGATAGCTTCTTGAACAGGGGTGGAAAATGGTGTCCACTTCCCCTTCTCAGCATTGGAACCCTGTCTGGCTTGAACCTGTGCTGGCTCTGTGTGTGGTCCCACCATCTCTGTGAATTCACGGTGCATCCTTCCTGCTGTGTCTGGCAGACACTGTCTCCTTGTTGTCCTCCACCACCACTGGCTCTTACAATTTTTTCACCTCCCCTTCCTCATAGCTCCCAGAGCCCTAAGGGGAGGGGATTGATACAGACATTTGTAGTAGGAGCTGCGGGCTGTGTTCCTGCCGCCCCAGCTCCTGGTCACCTGGCTAGCTTATGCCCCGAAATAACAACACACAAACTGTATTCATTTAAACACTGCTTGGCCCATTATATCTAGCCTCTTCTCGGCTAACTCTCACACCTGGACTAGCCCATTTCTAATAATGTGTGTAGCACCACAAGGTGAGCTTACCGGGAAGATTCTAGCCTACGTCCATCCTGGGTTGGAGCTTCATCGCATCTGCTCTGGGGAGCAGCTGCATTGGCATCTGAGCTCACTTCTTCTTCCTCCCAGCATTCTGTTCTGTTTTCTCCACCCACCTATGTTCTAACCTATGAGGGCCAAGCAATTTCTTTATTTTTTTAACAAATGACCTTCCTCCATCAGACATTTCATTTAGGTAGGTGTTCCTAAGTCTCTCACTCTTTGCACATTGTCCAGTTGTGGGTCTCTGTATTAGTTTCCATCTACTGAAAGAGAAAACTTCTCTGATAGTGGCTTAGTGAGGCACTGATCTATGGGGATAGTAAAATGTCATTAGAAGTTGTTTTATTGTTGTGCTCCTTTAGCAAAACAATGGTGTATTTCCCCTAAGCCCATGCCCTCTTTAATCTCGAGTTCTTGGCCATATAAGCAGTGTTGAGCATGGGTTCCATCTCACAGAGTGGGCCTTAAATCTAGTCAGAGAGTGGTGTCTTACTCTCATAACATTTACACCCTTATTGCACC
This sequence comes from Chionomys nivalis, assembly GCF_950005125.1. Lineage (NCBI taxonomy): Eukaryota > Metazoa > Chordata > Mammalia > Rodentia > Cricetidae > Chionomys > Chionomys nivalis. The sequence goes on from NC_080086.1 coordinate 83,387,420, forward strand.
ATAATAACTTGCTCAGGCCACCATTGTACATTTAGAGTTTGTAACTGGGTTGCTGTTTACTTTTCTCCTCTGGTACCACACAGAATACATCCCAGTATCGTGAACACCAGTCAGTAGGGGTAAAGTCTATAGACATCAGCTCAACTTCTTCATGTTTAATGAGTTATGTAAGTGTTGTCTTCAGCCAAAGAGTGTTACAATCAGTTGGTGGAGAGCTACCAATAGCCTTTGCCTGAGTTGTCTGAGGGTGTCCATGGGGCCCCTTTGGCCAACAACTCAATTAGATGTAACCCATTCCTGTCACTTGAGTTTCACTTGGTGCCAAAAGATGTTTAGTTGGGGTATTGTCTTCTCATTATTTGGTGACTCCATTTAGATTTATTTTATTATGTACATAGTTTAAGAAATTTATACATTAGTAGATTTTCATATACCTCATCAAATGGCTCTTGGTGTTGCGCCTCTCATTAGTCCCCCCCCTTCCGCCCACTTTTGTCTCCTCCTCCCCATTTAATCCTCTTGTTCCATTCTCCCCACTCTCTCTCCAAAACTATGTATTCTATTTCCTCTTCCTTGGTAAATCCTCCCTTCCCCACTAAGTCCCTTACTAGTTACCTAACCTCTGTGTTATATGGATTGTAGGATTCCTAGAGAAGGCTTAATAGCCAACATTCACTTATAAGAGAACATATACCATATTTGTCTTTTGGGGCCTGGGTTACCTCACTCTGGCTGAACTCCATCCATTTACCTGTGAAATTTATGTTTTTATTTCTAGCAGCTGAACAATACTTCCATTGTGTAAATACATCACATTCTCTTTATTCATTCACCAGTTAATGGACATCTAGGCCATTTCCAATATGTGGCTACTAGGAATAGAGCAAATGGATAATCAAGTGTCTCTGTAATAGGACGTAGAGTCCTTTAGGTATAGACCCAAGAGTAGTATAGTTGGATCTAGATCTATTTCTAGCTTCTTGGGGTATAGTGTTTGTTCAAGTTTGCACTCATACCAAAAATGGATAAGTGTCCCACTTTTCCAATATCCTCACCAACATAAGTTGTGTTATGGGAATATTTCAATTGATAGTCTCTCTTTCCAAATAACCCTAGCCTGCATCAAATCAACATAAACTAACAAGGACAACTGATCCTAGTCAACTTTGTAAATGAACACTTCACTGCTCAACCATAACCTTCCCTCTCTTTTTCATCCTGATTACCTCAATATCCATATTACAGTATAAAATTTTAAAAATCTCAACAGCTTTTAAAAATTTAAACACTTAAAAGCTAAGTCTCTTTAAAATATCCAAGCTCTATGCAAAATTCCAAAGTCTCTTTATTGTAGGCACCTGTCAAATCAAAAATAACTTTAATACTTTCTTACTCCGAGGGAAAAATCAGGGCACAGTTAAAATCATATCAAAGCAAAACCAAAATCCAACAATGTCAGATGCTGTGACTCACGACTTCCGGACTCTAAAGGACTTGCCACAGCACACACTGTGCCCTATCCACTCGGGCTGACTTCACACAGAGCCCTTGCTGTCCATGGTCCTCATCCCATGGTACTAGCATCTGCTCTGAAACTGGGCTGCACCTTCACCAACATCCTCTTCTGGGCTCTCTTCAGGGACTCTGGTTCTGCATATGTGTCAAGCTTCGACTTCTCTCCATGACCCCTTCAATCTTAGGACTTCGATTACAACTGAGGCTTTCACCTTCACTAATGAACTCTCCTGCCTCTCTTCAGGAATTCCTGCCCTGCTACACAGTGAGAGGCCTCCGCTGCTCACTGTGACCCCTTCATGCCTTCAAAACCAGTACCACCTGGGTGACTCATATATATTACCAAGTTCGGCTGCCAGCATGAGATGTAGCCTTGGACCCTCTGGACCTCAGCTTCTGTGTGCTGACTGTGAGGAAATATTCCCAGAAGACTTCACCTAAATGATGTTGGCCTGTTCTTAATCACAGCTGATTGTACCAATTGTACCAACAATCGTTGGTTGTTTTTTACTCTTGGTCTCTTTGGAGGGCTGTCATCCAGCTCCCAAAGAAATTACACAAATCTTATTTTTTCTTATGAATGCTCAGTCTTAGCCTGACTTAGAAAGCTTCCAAATTTAAATTATCCCATCTATCTTTTGCCTCTTGGCTTTTACCTTTCTCTATTTCTGTATATCTTTTCTTTCTTCTTATTCTGTGACTGGCTGTGTAGCTGGGTGGCTGGCCCCTTCCTTCCTCCTCTCCTCCTTTTCCTGTTCCTTGATCTTGCTTCCCTCTTCCCAGATTTCTCCTTCTACTTATTCTCTCTGACTGCCAGCCCTGCCTATCTTTCTCCTACCTAGCTATTGGCCATTCATCTCCTCATTAGATTAATCAGGTATTGTAGACAGACAAAGTAACACAGCTTTCACAGTATTAAACAAATACTACACATCTTTGCATCATTAAACAAGTGTTCCACAGAAAAAATAAATGTAGCACATCTTTAACTAATATTCTACAGCACCTTACCGGTTATTGATTCAAAATATCACTCAAACAACACTGACAGAGCCTTTGCTTCCCTCTAAAATTTCACAAGCTAGATCATTACCTTCTACACTGCTTTCATGTTTATCTTCTTAGTTCCCACAATAGTTGACTAAGCTCTAGATGCTCAATGACTTTTCCGGTCCAAAGTTCTAAAGTACTTTCACAATCCTCCCCATAACAAGAGGGTCAGATCTCTCAGAACAATAGCCTACTTCTCTTCACAATTTCTATCTATGACTGTGATAAAATACCATGACTAAAAGCAATTTGGAGAAGGAAGGGTTTATTTAACCTTACGCATGTATATCAGAGTACATCACTGAAAAAAGCTATGACCGAAAATGCAACAGGAACTATGAAAGAATATTGTTTGCTGGCTTTCTCTACTTGGCTTACTCGATCTATTTTCTTATAGAACCCAGAACCACCTGCCCAGAAGTGGGTCTGCTCCCAGTGAGCTGAGACCACCTGCACCAATCATTAACTAAGAAAATGCCCCATAGAGTTACCTATAGACAGATCTTATGGGGGGGGGCATTTTCTCAATTGAGAGTCCTTCTCCTCAAATGACTTTACCTTGTGTCAAGTTGACATAAAACTTACCAAGACAAAAATCAAAATGATGTCCTGTTGTTGTAATTTTGAGACGGGGTTTGTCCACGCTGGCTTCACACCTATGAGACACTTGCCTCAGGCTCCAGAGTGCTGGGGTTGCACATTTGTGGCACCATATTCAGTACAAAATTGACCTTGCGGCTCACTCATGTCTTTCCAGTGTTTGTAGCATTGCTGGCTAATGTTCTATGATAGTGTATTTTAACCTTTTCACTACAGTAATGAAAACCCATAAAGATGCCAATCAGAGTATAGCAAAAATAATCAGAATAAGATAGAATTCAGTGTTCATGCTACCACACCAGTGGAAGCCATTTTTTAATCTCCTGTTTTCAGAGCTACAATGAGATTAGACAATCTGCACCAATCAAGAGGTCTGTTTGATTGTGATGACATAGCCTTTTTAAGAGGGGAAAAAAGTTTTATGCGTGGTAGAGTATAGACAGGTTAAGTAATTTCATATGGTCACAATATTTAAACCCAGTTTTTTTTTGGGGGGGTTGGTTTTTCGAGACAAGGTTTCTCTGTGGTTTTGGAGCCTGTCCTGGAACTAGCTCTTGTAGACCAGGCTGGTCTCGAACTCACAGAGATTCGCCTGCCTCTGCCTCCTGAGTGCTTGGATTAAAGGCATGTGCCACCACCGCCCGGCTAAACCCAGTTTTAAATGACTTCAAAGTTTGCTTTGTTCATGTCCCCTCAAAACCCACGTGTTTAAACGTTAATCCCCAATGGTTGAGGAGATGGAACCTTTGAAAGGTTCCTAGAGCTCAGCACATATGTATGGGATAGTGCTCCAGCTGCCTTGCTCCTCATACCGTGGAAAAGCAAGTCCAGAGTGTCATCCGTGAATTGAGAAGCAGGTTCTCCTGAGACACTGAAGTGTCTGCCCTCTTGATGTTCAACTTTCTGTTGCTCCAGGCATCACTCTGGAGCTGTTGCAGCAGCCTGAAGAGAATGAGATACCCAGCCCCTTCTCATCTCTGCCCATTATATCTTACACTTGCACATCACAGCCCGTCATTGAAAGAAATTATGGTAGAAGCAAGGAGGTTCATTGAGATGGGAGGGGAAGGCAGCTATGATTCTTCAGTTCCCTAAGTTTACAGTCTTAACAACATGGGGAAACAGTAGTACTTGAATTGTTCTGGGAAGTGGTAGTTCTGGCATTTTCTGAATGTACTTAACATGAATAAATTTGTCTTCTTTTGTAAGGAGAACTCGAGTTGCATTCTGGAGTTGACTGCTCATGGCACACACTCTTAGAAGATTCTTGTTGGGACTGAATTTTTTATTCATGTGGCTGTTGATTAAAGCGGATATAGGTAAGAGATTTCTGTAATCGTGTCTGTAGAAGGAATTGTAGCTTAAATTCTCAGGTACAAATGAACCATGTATTGTGGTAAGAGTTCTAAAGTGAATTTTGTAGTCAGTCTTTTAACATTTAATGGATAAGTTTGGCTCTGTAGTATTGTCTTATTTATTTTAATAATTAGCATTGGATATAATCATATATTGACTCTTGAGAAACTGGCTAATAAACCTGAAGCATAATGGAATGCATTTTAGAACCAGAAAGATGGTTCAGCAGGTAAAGGCATTTGCTTTGCAAACCTGACCACTTGAGTTTGACCGTTTGAGCCCACACCCTAGCCTCAAATGTGTACTGTGGTCCATGTTCACACACACATAAATGATAAAATAAAAAGTTAGAGTGTACTTTAGCAGGAGTATTCATGGTTGAATTTGGCTATCATATGAATATGATACATACATATGCATGTCTATAAATATGCATAGTGTGTGTGTATGTGTCTACATTATCCTGGCTTCTTGAGTAAGAGTTTGATTTGGGCTTTCTGGCCCATTACAATGAAGAATCAAAGAAATCAAGATCAGACATAGAATAAAACTAAGAGAGGGAGAGAGATTCCATTTAGCTTTGAAAATAAAAATGAGTGTTTTCTTTTAAAGGATTATTGAGTATTTCATTTACTTAAGGTAAATAATAACTTCTTCACTAATTCCTCTTTTATGCATATTGATCCTATCACAGAATTATCCCCAAAGATGATTTCACAGGGGTATTTATACCACATCTGAAATTGAGAATGCATCTCTATTTTGTAGTTCTTTTTACTGAAGTGTGTCAGTGGAATGCTTTTGGGAGTGAGTTAAATGGGAGTTCAAGATGACATTGGTGGGGCTGGAGAGATGGCTCAGAGGTTAAGAGCATTGCCTGCTCTTCCAAAGGTCCTGAGTTCAATTCCCAGCCAACCACATGGTGGCTCACAACCATCTGGAATGAGATCTGGTGCCCTCCTCTGACCTGCAGGCATACACACAGACAGAATATTGTATACAAAATAAATAAATAAACATTTAAAAAAAAAAAAAGATGACATTGGTGATAGTAACTAAGCCATAAGAGTCATCCAAAAAGAGGAACATACATGTCATTTACTTCAGCCATATTACCCAGGGGCCTACAGCTTAAAGAAATATCAAAATGCAGGTTATTGGACCCACTTTCCTTTTTTTTTTTTTTTTTTTTTTGTTTGATTCTTTGCTACATTTTCTGACTTTGTAGCCTGGTCTGGCCAATAATTCATGATGTTCCATCTTAGCTTCCCAAGTGCTAGGATCACAAAACCACATATTTGAATATTTTATCTTTATTATAAAATGATATTACAAGTTATGCTCATTTAATACAGCTGATATATTAAGAGAAGAAATTATTTCTACATATGTCCCTAATGTCTTGTAAGATTGTCTTTGTTTTTCTTAATATAATTATTAAAATAAGCATTTTAAATTACAAAGGTGATGGGAATTATGTAATTTATCCTGAGAAGCTCTCTTTAAGGGGTCTGGTGTGAAATCTGAATGTGGAAAAGTCACCTGAGAGAGTTTAGAACTGCATTCCAGAATGTTCTTTCAATGCTGTTTTCTTGCTACTTTCCTCTTGTTATGATTATAGCATGGATGTTTTGATAAGAACATACATTTAACAAAAAAAAAAGAACATACATTTAATTCAAACACATTTTAGTATGACTGTCTTCTAATTCTCCAGCATTGCCAATGCTGCTGGAACAATGTAGGTTATTAACAGTTCTGTGGTCTGATGAGTTTTAATTTTACCCTACTATGGGGATTGAACAAACTCTTCATCTTGAAATGGATGTCTTCCTTCTAGCTGAATTTTGCCTTTGTCTTTTCCTGCAGATCCCTGTAAGCGAGGCACAGTGACTGTCAAGCCTTCCCTTGTGATTCCACTTGGGTCAGCTGTCAATATTTCCTGCTCTTTGAATCCCAAGCACCGCAGTTGGAATCATCCTGGTTCTAAATTAGTCCTCTTAAAGTCTGGCAAAAGAGTCCATTCCCACAATGGTCGCTCCTCCACTATCCAAGTCTCCAACCTTTCCCTTGGTATTACCGTATTTGTCTGCCAGGTGTACTATCCTCAAACTAGTCCGTACTATGTGTGTGGAGCAGAGATCTCAGTTGGTGGTGAGCATTCCTTTCTGAACTCTTATGAAGTGATCATTTTGTGTATGTGTGTCTATGTGTGTGTGTGTGTTTGTGTCTGTGTGTCTATATATTTCTGTGTGTCTGTATCTGTGTGTATCTGTGTATCTCTATATGTCTATGTGTGTGTCTTTGTGTTTGTGTGTGTGTGTGTGTCTGTGTCTATGTGTCTATATATCTCTGTGTCTGTGTGTATCTGTGTATCTCTGTATGTCCACGTGTGTTTCTGTGTGTGTCTTTGTGTTTGTGAGGGGGTGGGTGGGTGTGTGTTTGACATGAGATAAATAGAAATGCAAACACCAGACAGATTTTTCTGTTCTCCCATAACATTAAGTATTTTATTGTGAGACCATCCTGAGAATTCCAGTGTGAAAAGTCTAGAAATCAACAGAATTAGGATCTTATTTAGGAACTCGCAGTCTCTCTCCACCACTTGTCCTTCACTCTCTCTTTCTCCCAGTTCTTCTCTTTCTTCCTTTCCTCTTTCTCTGACCATTGGGATAATTTGCTTACTCTCTGTGAGTGGTTCTTTACAGCTAGTTTGCCACACCCTCTTGGTTTAGGAAAACTGGTTCAAAGCTACAAGTTCCTAAAGCTCTTACATCCCAGACCAGCAGCACCTCCTCTCCCTTCACTTAGTGCCCAGCAAGTAGTTCTTCCATCTCCACCCACCCATGAAGAGTGACGATCACACGCAGAGAGGCTAGCAGGAAACTGCCACCATACTTAGGGACCTTTCCTGGAATTATGCCCAGCGCAAAGCTCATAGGCTAATACTTCAAGAAGTGAGCTGAGAGTGAGAAACGAAGCTAGGAAATACAGTTAATGTATCCTTTAGTACTGGGATAGTTCTAGAAAAGTGCATTAATTTCACCATTATGCAAACAGCATAAAGTATACTTAAGCTAAAATGGCATCTCCGGATGACAACATCTCACAGGACCGCTGTTACAAATGTGGCCTGTAGACTGACACCATTGTGTGTACATGATGGTATGGTGTGGTGATGTTACTAAGCTGACAATAGCCTTCACAGAAAATACTGATGACAGTTTGACCACTTGAGGACATTTCCAGGAAAAGCATAAGGAAATACGATAGCAAGAAAAGGGGAAAGCCTTTACCTAGCTCCCCTTTAGTCCAAGTTTAGCCCATAGGATCTCTTTTATTCTACTGTCTTGCATAGTTGGTCCCTCCATGCAACTGCTAAGAGGAAAGAACTAGAACATCACACCTGGCCTCTACTGCATGAGCACAGGGGAGGCAGCAGACCCCTGACTACAGTTTCTAGCCAGAAGCCCACAGCTTCTCAGGTCCAGCTTGGCAAGTCGCTGAACATGGTTGAACCCTGGATGATTTTGTGGCCCTTTTTAGCCTCCATTATGGATATATATATGCCTAAATACAAGTATGTAAAGAAATGCTTATTATTTTAGCAAAATTAATAATTTGTTATTTTATTAAATAGAACCACAAAAGCTATATATTGTTATAGGCAGTCAATAGACAGAACTAAACACTGAGATGTTATCTTGTCCGAAGCCCCACGAAGAACACTACTGTGTACATATCTGTGGTGGATACTAGCAAAAAAAATTATATTTCCTCATCAGTTATGACTTTGGAAGAAACGGCGAAAATTTTGCAGTATGCATTTTTTGTCTTGCCAAAGGCACATCTGTCTGCATCGGAATCTCAGTACTGTATTAGAAAGGGATGGTTACTCAACTAAGCGTTTTCTCAAAACCCTCCATTAATTCTGTTCTTCAAAGGATCTGGATTCAATTCCCAGTACCCACCTGGAGGTTCATAACCATCTGTAACCAAGTTACATAACCAAGTTCCAGAGAATTTGATGCCCTCTTCTGCATTCTGTGGGCACCAGGACAAGAAATGGTGCCTACATACACATACAGGCAAAACACCCATACACATTTTAACAATATATTGTTTGTAAATAGACAGACCCCTTGCCTTGTATACCTTTGTTTTGACAGCTATGCCTATGCCTGGTCAATGGAAGCTATAAATATCTGTGTGCATAAGAAGTAATCTATACCTGCTCATAAAGTACTCCAAGCGATACAGTGCCTTGGCAGTGCATGGAGACAGAGACAGTTTGTTTTGTTTTTTAATTTGTCATTGGTGGTGGAGATTTGTGTTTGTTTGGTTGTTTGGTTTTGTTTCTTTGTTGAGACAGGATTGAACTAAGTGGCTCTGACTGTCCTTGAATTCACAATCCTCCTGCATCAGTCTCCTGAGTGAGGGAATTATAGGTGGGTGCCACCTTGCCTGGCTTAAAACTTCTTATAATGAGTTAGTATTCCTCTGGCATTGTGGAATAATAGATATTTGTCTTTCCATAAAAGGTAGAATTATGACTTGCCAGCCACACCTGAACCGGAGCCCTGATTCTGCCCTTCATAGTTTTGTGCAGATGTTTTGCCTAAGACTTTGTTTCTTCTTTGATAATGTAAAAAATAATCTTACCTACTTTATGGAGTGCTCTGGCTGAGAACTGCATATAAGACACTAGGCACCAGGTTTAGGCTAAAGGAAATGATCAATATTCATCACTATTGCTTTAATTATTAGAGAAAATCCAATAATTTTCTGAGCTTGTTAGAAAATGACTTCATCTAGATTTGTGGGGCATGTGGAAGTTATTATCAATATACTGCAATCAGTAACAGTGTGATCTTGATATCACCTTCAGACTATTCCAAACACCAAGTCTTGTTCTTTCTTTGTAAAGTTGCTCCAGAACCACCTCGAAACCTATCATGCCTCCAGGAAGGAGAACATGGGACTGTGGTCTGCACCTGGGACCCTGGACTAGATACCCATCTGAAAACCCACTACACTTTACAGTGAGTAAGAGGCTATGTGGCAGTATCAAATGGTTTATTAGATGCTAAGGAGAAACAGCAATAGATCCCTCACCAAGAATTTAAATACCATTTCCAGTGTCTGTCACTGAGAACTGCTCCAGTACCTTGAACTGTGAGGCCTGATATTTTAGTTCTACATTCTCATTTAAAGTTTTCTTTGGATCATCTAAGATCTCCGTTAAGATAGTCTCCCTACAATTGGGTTAAGCTGGCTGTGTAAAACCCATCTTCTTTGTAACCTCACACTTTTGGGCATCGTGATATATAAATGGGTTCCTCCTTGGAGGAATTACATTTTAAAATACAGTTGGCTGGTGTGAGAGTCCACAAGAAGAGGGAATATGGGGGGCCTTCCTTCTTAGAATATATTCCATAATCCCATCACAGGTACAACTGTGCCTAGGTGAACAGGAAATAGAAAAGACAGTGGGACCAGGATGGAGTTTTCCTACCTCTGGACTGTGAGCTCACACCATACTTCCATTGAATGGAGGTTAGATGTTCAAAGATTCTTTGGATAAACTTTAGAAATTCCCTGAGGAGACAAGATAACAGCCAAGGTTTGGGAAATTAAAGAGTATAGACCAAAAGCCCTCTATATGAACATTCATTTCAAAAGATTTCAGTTGTACCAAAAAGGGGGTAAGGAGGAGACATAGTCCTATAAATGAGAACAGGATTCAAGTATCCCCGCAGAATATTCCCTAGTAATAAGACCAGCCTTAAAATGTGTCTGGAATTTTTGATGTTAGAACATTTTGTTCTTTTGTAGTGACTGTAAGAAGCAGAATGTAAAGTATATTACTAAACACAGTTTGCTTGGGTTACAGGTTAACTGGACCAAACAATGTGACCTGTCAGGACCAAGGCAGTTGTCAGAATTGTAATCGCTTGAGTCTTGGGATCAGTCTAACGTCTCATTTAGCTGAATCAAAATTCACAGTCAGTGTCACTGCCAAAAATCAGCTTGGAAACTCTTCTTCATTTCCATTTACGTTCACGTTCTTGGACATAGGTAAATTTGATTGCAGTTTTCCAGGTGTCATTTACTGGCACATGAAGATTTGTTTAAAACTCACTGAAGTCGGCCGGGCGGTGGTGGCACACGCCTTTAATCCCAGCACTGGGGAGGCGGAGGCAGGCAGATCTCTGTGAGTTCGAGACCAGCCTGGTCTACAAGAGCTAGTTCCAGAACAGGCTCCAAAACCACAGAGAAACCCTGTCTCGAAAAACCAAAAAAAAAAAAAAAAAAAAAAAAAAAAACTCACTGAAGTCTTTTATGTGTAGCTATTTCAACGGAGACAGGAGCTGATGGAAAGTAGTGATAGGTACAAAGTTTGAGGCATTGTGTTGCATGTCATTGGCACATTGGTCTTCTTTAAATCTAGTAGGTGGTGTCCACACATCTACTATCTGGTAAAGATGAGATTGGGTTAAGAACAGTTATTTCAAATAGCTGCGAAATAAAACCAACATTTTCTCATGTCAGTACTTAAAGCAATCGCTGATCATAAAGCCTGACTGGCACATTTTGGTTTGTCTTGGTTACTAGTGAGGCCTCTTCCTCCGTGGGACATCAGAATCGATTTTCTAAATGCTTCTGGGAGCAGATGTATCGTGCAGTGGAAAGACGAGGACCAAGTGGCGTTCAATCGACTCAGATACCGGCCTTCTAACAGCATGTCCTGGAATATGGTAATAGTCTTTAGAGGGATGGCAGAAAATCAGTAAGGGCTCTTGCCATTGTTGCACAGACTCATTATGTCAACAAATTAGGGATCTTAGGAACTTTCAGCCTAGAAACACATATTGAAATTCCATCAGAAAATTGTATAAACCTCTGTCTACATTTTAGAATTTTTGTGTGTACAAGTATTTCCCTTCTCCTCAGAGGCAAGAAGAGAGCATCAGATTCCCTGAGGCCAGAGTACAGACTGTTCCAGTATGGTTGCTGGAAACCAAAACCTGGTCCCAGCAAAGGCAGAACATGCTCTTAATTACTGAGCCATCTCTCTGTTTATTAAGAAATATTGGAGGGGCTGGAAAGATGGCTTAGGGGTTGAGAACATTGACTGTTCTTCCAGAGGACTGTGGTTCAATTCCCAGCACCCAAATGGCAGCTCACAACTGTCTGTAAGACCCTCAGGCAGACATATATGCAGGCAAAACACCAGTGCACATAAAATAAAAATAAGTCATTAAAAATTGATAAATTCTGAAGAGAGAGAGAGAGGAAGAAGGAATGAAGGAAGGAAAGAAGGCCAGGCAGTGGTGGTACACACCTTTAATCCCAGTACTTAGGAGGCAGAGGAAAGCAGATCTCTGAGTTTGAGAAAAGACTGGTTGGTCTTCAGAGTGAGTTCCAGGACAGCCAGAGCTATTACACAGAGCTTGAAAAAAAGGAAAAAGAAGAAAAGAAAGACTGGGGTAGAAGAGATGGGTCAGTAGGTAGAGTGAGGGCTGATTTTGGATCGTCAGAACCCTCACTCACTAAAGAGAGGGTCATGGCAGCATACATGTGTGATCCCAGCACTGACAGAGACTGGAGGATCTCTGGAGGGCACTGGTCAGCTAGTGTGATCAGTCAGCGAGAACACCAGGTTTAATGAGAAACTTTACTCAAAAAAAAAAAAGTAGAGAAGCAATTGAGGAAGACACCTAACATTGACCTGACCTCCGGTCTCACATGCAAAGACATGTGCGTGGCCCCCACACATGCATACACATGAACAAGTACACACACACATACACTCACACACACACACACACAAACATCAGAAATAATCATGATCCCCTGGTACTGAATTTTATTTCCATTGTTTAGTTTTATTTATTTATTTGTGTGGTGTGGGGGAGGGGCTGGTTCCCCCAAATCTTGGGGATCAAATCAAATGTCAGACTTTCAGCAAACCCCTTTACCCATCAAGCAATCTCATGATATCCTTAGAGTCTTTAAACAGCAAGTTTGGTTGGTTAGTTGGTTGGTTGGTTTTGGGATGCTGGTAATTGAACCCAAGGCCTTGCCTGTATCAGATAGGTGTTCTGCCATTGTGCTATTTCCAAACTCTTAAATTTTATTTTACTGTTTTGTGCATGTGTGTGCGTGTGTGTAAGTGCAGGTACATGTGTGCCACAGAGGATATGTGAAGGTCAGAGAACAACTTTGGGGAGTCAGTCCTCCCCTCCCACTGTGAGTTCTGAGTGTCAAACTCAGGTTATAAGGATTGCACAGCAAGCACCTTTACCTGCTGAGTGCTTTCACAGGCTCTGATTCTGAATAGTTTAAGCCATGGGCTTTCATAAACATATTTGTAATAAAAATTTTGTTTCTCCTTATTTTTCCTTCCCCTTCCTTGTTTTTCTTTTTTAACATTAAAAATATTTTGGCCGGGCGGTGGTGGCGCACGCCTTTAATCCCAGCACTCGGGAGGCAGAGGCAGGCGGATCTCTGTGAGTTCGAGACCAGCCTGGTCTACAAGAGCTAGTTCCAGGACAGGCTCCAAAGCCACAGAGAAACCCTGTCTCGAAAAACCAAAAAAAAAAAAAAAAAAAAAAAAAAAAAAATATTTTGGAAAGAGGTATTAGAGTATGTACTCAAAGGCTTATGCGGAACTAGATCTTCTCAAGGAAAAGACTGCCATTTGATATATTAGGCACTACACTGTATGTGTGGGGGTGTTGGGAGTGCATATGTGTCATGGCATGCATGTGGAGGTCAGAGATCCCAGTCCCCACTTTTCAATTACGCCTCACTTGAGACAGGGTGTGTTTGTTGTTCCCAAATGCACACACAAGCTTGTAGCATTCTGCTGCCTCCTGCACCACCTCACTGTCCCAGTCTCAGATTACAAATGCCTGTGCCTAGATTTACACCTGTCCTGGAGATTTGACTCAGGCCCTCACATTTGGTCAATAAGAACTTTACCCACTGAGCTGTTTTCCCAGCCTGGCGCTACCACTTTTTATGATAAAAAATGTAGAAGTATGATTCCTTCCAGAATTTTTGTAAAGTATAGTGGCGTATGATAATAGAAAAGGATCGACTCCACACACTGAAACTCAAGAGAGCATGACTAACATTTTTTCCTGAAACCAGTTTTATGTCTATGCTAATGCACTCATCATATGCTAATTATATATGGTGTAGAAATTTCTCCACACGGCATTAAGAACTGACAGATTTGGGGGCTAATGTGAAAGCACATACCTATAATCCCAGTGCTCTGAAGGCTGAGAGAGAGGATAGCATCCCAGACCAGCCTGTGCTGTGTCCTGTGTATGTCGGTTGTCCATGGGAGCCAGCAGAGGGAGGATCCTGTGAGACTGGAGTTACAGACAGTTGTGAGTCACCGTGTGGGTAAGTGAAATCAAACCTTGGTCATCTGGAAGAGTAGCAAATGCTCTTAACCATATCTCCAGTCCCCAGTAGATAGGCTTTTAATCTCTGGAGTATTTTTTAAAGAGAAACTATTATATTAGGTTAACATCTCAAATTCAGTAACCTTAGCATTATTCATTCTCATTAGATGGTAGATCTGGAGAATTTAAAAGGTCATCTTATCTAGATTGCCCTTTCAAGTTGAAATTCTCTGTATCAAGCTGGGGAAAGGCCACAACAACAGAGGACCTGGCTTTAGTTCCTAGAACCCATGCTGGGTGACTTAAAACTGCTTGTGATACCAGTTCCAAGGGATCTGATGCCCTCATCTGACTGGTCTCCTTGGACCTCCTGTACACGCACGGTGCACATACAAGTGCTCAGGCACACGTATACATAAATAAAACAATCTTTTCAAAAGTCTTTGTATTATCCTTCCTATATATGAGCTTTGAACATGCTGAAGACATACTGTACCACCAAACTACTTCCCCTTTACATTCATTTGCTACTAATAGGTATCTTAAAACCCTTGTGAGTTCTGCTATTCATTCTGTTCTACATGATTGCCTTCATGAGTAGGAACATGTGTTTGTCACTAGAGCCAGTGGTGGGTAGAGAGGAAGGAAGAGATTGTTTGAGTATAGGAGTGACATCAGCCTCACCCTTAGCACATTAACACCTTAAACAACTGAAATAACCTATGCTGTACTTCAGAGTGGTCAGGGTGTGAAAATATTTACTATTTTCAGGTTGTTGTTGTTTGGTAATGTGTGATTTATTATTTCTATGTTCACGTGCATGTTTGGTGCCTGCAGAGGCCAGCACAGGGCATCTGATTGAATCCCCAGGAACTGGAGTTATAGATGGCTGTAGGCTGCCATGTTGAGTCTTGGCAATAGAACCCAGGTCCTCTGCAAGAGCAGCCAGTGCTCTTAATCTCTGAGCCATCTCTCCAGGCTCAACGCTTACTATTCTGTGGGAGAGGGGTCTTATCTCCTTTCTTTGGCCATTGCATACCCTCTGCCTGTACTGAACTGTCACACAATACACAGTCCACTCCATAAGAATACAGAAGCATGGTATCCTCAGTGAAACACATCTCATCTGATTCAAGGTTAATGCTACAAATGCCAAAGGAAGATACAGCCTACAGCATCTGAAGCCGTTTACAGAATATGAATTTCAGATTTCATCTAAGCTGTATCTTTCTAAAGGAAGCTGGAGCAATTGGAGTAAGCTACTGACAACACAAACACCAGAGGAAGGTAGGCATCCAGCCAAAACGGGGGGGGGGGGGGAATGGGGGGGGCGGGGTGGATCAGGAAGAGGAGAACTGGAAAAGGCAAAGACTTCCCTGGAGTAGACTCTTTCAGTGCGTGGCGTACAGAAACCACCCGGGAAGGCAAGTTTATGATGCTAAGAAGCTTAACAGGAGACCAACCTGCCCATGTCTGCCATCAGTCAAGCCACTGTCTTTCTTTTTACCATCTAGTAAAATGTGTGCTTTTTTTCTCTTACTTTTTCAGTACCTCTTATTCCCCAAAGCTATAGCCAGTAATTAACCTCATTTCTTTGATATATTTTATCGCTTTAGTTCTTTGAAAATTAGAAATGATAATTTAGAAATTATAAGCCATACTAAAAGTTTGAAAGAATTTCTGAAGAGAGTATCCTAAAATAAAAGGAATGTCTAACAATCCTCCTTCAACTGTTGCATGGCACTTCTGCAGGCCTTTGGCACTATCCTGCTCAAGGGAGCCCCATTGGACTAGGACCAGGAGCAGCATAACAAGTTCAACTTTTTAAACTAATGAATGGGCTTTTCCTTTTGATAATTATTAAGAAGTTAATTCCACAGAAATATAAGCCAACATTTTATTGAAACACAAGTTCTTATATAATCTTTTTGTCGTATTAGCAAATTGTTTCTTCATTTTATTAGTTCTCAAAGAGTTTTGTGTAATACGTTTTGATCGTATCCACTCTGTCCCCAGATCCTACCACATTCATAACTAACCCACACAATTATGTCTTCTTTTTTCCTGTTGTTTGTTTTAAAAACCCATAAAGTTCAATTTGTGCTGCCCATATACTCTAGGATGTGTGGTCTTCACTGGAGGGTGGCCAACCTACTAAGAGCTACACACCTTTAAAGAAAACTCTCTCTCTCTCTCTCTCTCTCTCTCTCTCTCTCTCTCTCTCTCTCTCTCTCCAGTCACCAATTACCAACAGCTTCTCAGCAGGAGGTGGGGCTTCATGCTCCCTCCTCTCTCCAGGCAGGGGACGGGGACAAACACTCTGTCCTTTGTCCCTGTTGAGCTTGCTGAGTTCCTGTGCATACTGTCTCAACTGCTGTAAATTCTGAAGTGCAGCTGCCCTGCTGGTTCTAGAAAACCCTTCCCAATAGTAACAACCCTTTGAATTCACAAGAATACTGTTTTGTTTTGTTTCCGTTTTGAGTAGTGACATAGTATAAAACGTTTCATATTTTTGTGGGGTATTCACTAGAGAAGACTGCTAGAACATGGGTTTAAGCCAAGAGAAAATCTTTATTAACTGACCAGCAGCAACACTGCATGTTCGGGATCCCAGTGTAGCTCTGAGACTTTCTGAGAGTGAACTTTCAAGCACACGCACACACAAACTCACACACACACACACACACACGTACTTCAGTTAACAAGAACAGTTAGACAGAAGCAGAACTACAGAATCTAAAAAGCAAGGTTAGTACATTTTGAGACTTTCTCAGAACTAGATAGACTTTGATTTAGTTTTAGCGGGTGGGACTGTCTACCTGCTGAATTTTAAAACCTGAATGGTATTTTCATCATGGAGTCAGTTGTGCTAAGGTCTGGGCTGGGGTCCTGTTCTGATACTTTATTTAAATTTAAATCAAAGAACAAATTACAGGAATATAATCAATTGTTTATTACTACCTAGAGTTTTGTGAGACATTTTTTTTATTTTATTTTACATTCCAACCACAGTTCTCCCTTCCACCCCTCCCCCCACCCCTACCTCTCACCCCTACTTCCCCCACAGCCCATCCCCCTCCACACCTTCCAAAGGATAAGGTTTCCTATGGGTCAACAAAGCCTGGCATATTAAATTGAGGCAGGTACAAGCCCGTCCCCACTGCATCAAATCTGAGCATGGCATCCACCATAGGGAATGGGCTCCAAAAAGCTAGCTCATGCACCAGGAATAGACCCTGGTTCCACTGCCAGGAGCGCCTCAGATAGGCCAAGCAACACAACTGGTAGGACAAATTGACTGGCTGACTTAGAACTCACTATGTATACTTGAAAGGGTTTGAGCTCACAGAGCTCTACCTGCTTCTGCTTCCCAAGTACTAGGATTAAAAATGTGCACTTTCACGCCCAGCTGGAGTTTTTTGTAATGCTGATATGAACATCTAAGTGGTAATTTGCAAAGGTGGGAATCTGCATATGAGAAGCAGCCTTGTATGATTGGGCTGCAGTCTTTGAGCTCCTAATAGTTGGGGGTTTTGTTGGCTTTGTTTGTTTGTTTTGAGACAGGGTCGCCTATATAGTTCTCTTTAGTCTGGAACTCAATACGTAGACCAGGATGACCCTGAACTCAAAGATCACACCCCTGCCTCTGCCTCCTGAGCACTGGTATTAAAGGCATGCACCACCACCCCCAGTGTGAAGTAATAGTTTTTAAATACCTCGTGGATTATATTTTTGTTTGCACAATGCAGATAAGATTTTTCAAATGGGTCAAATTTAATACTCAAATCCAAAATAGTATATGGGTCTAGTCATCTGTAAGCTACATTATTACATCACAAGGGTCCGAGCTATAAACTACAGAAACATGAAGCTTATGAATCCTTGTCATTTATACACAGATTAATGACTTACTGAGAAAAGTAAGTTATTAATAGTTATCAAAAATAATTTTCTTTTCTTATTTTTTAGTACTTACTTGATAAACTCAAACTTCTCTAAGGCAAGCTAGAAACTCTAACATGCAGTGAATAAGCTACCAGTCACCATGAGGCTGCTGTGTTCAGAGCAAAGCAGACACCCAGAGTTCTGAGGCATGGCTTACCTCAGCCCATAGGCTTCCTTTCAATGTCTGCACCTTGCTTCTCTGGTTTGATCTTTTTGTGGGTTGTCCTGTGCTCCTGCTCTTACTTTAAGCTCTGTGGTTTACACCCCTTACCACACTCTCTGTCATCAGTTTCTTTTTGAAACACCAACTGATGTAAACCTAAACGTGTGAAAACTTTTTTTTAACACTTCTTCCTTTTAACCCTTTGAAGTGTCTAGTCATACGTAACTGGCTTCACTCTCTGAAACTGTGAATGACTTATGATGGGGCTCTTTTTCTGTAGCCTCAGCTTCTAAAACCATAGAGAAGCATGGTGTCCCCTGGTGGTCCAGGTGTGGCTGTTTGTGTCATTCCAGCTGAGTGAAGGCTCTCTCCACTGCACGTAGGCCCCTTCCTTTGGTGTTAAATTTAACTTCTATCATGGTCTTCAGAGAAATGACCACTAAGGAAGGGGAGGAGGAAGGAAGCCTATGCCACCTTCTGAAAAACAGTCTCTAATTCAGCATCCATCAAAAGCTGTCTTGACTCTGGGAACTTGAAGCCATGTTTTCTTTCTAGTGAGAAAACACTCATGAATTTGAGCTCAAAAGTATCCAGACCTGTGCACACTCAACACTCATGACACCTAGCAGAAGGCTCCCCTATGAGGAATAGGCCTTCTGTTATGTATGTGACTCTGTTTATAGGTTTGAGTGCTACACACCTCAATTAATTTGGCAAATTAATTAAGGAGGCATGGCATGCTTGTCTTCAGGACAGAAAGTGCTTCATGCCATAGTGACAACAGAGAGAAGTGAAAGATGCCCAAGAGAGAGAGGGAGAGAGAGAGGAGAGAGAGAGAGAGAGAGAGGGAGAGAGAGAGAGAGAGAGATTCATTGGCCCCTCACATCCACCCTTCCTCACATAAAGAAGGCATTCAGAGTCCGGCACAGGAGAGGACCACTAACATTTCACTTGTATTTGTTCTGGAGTTTGTAGAGAGAGCACAACTGCAGATTATTCCAGTCTGTAATAATCCGTTAGGTGCTGAATCTTTAACAAGCAATCTAGTGAGCAATGCCTTTAAATTTGTTGCCAATATGTAATTAGCTGAAGGCACTATTGCTGCGAACAAGTTAACTGATTTTGATACTGAACACACCCAATCCTAACTACATGGTCAATGCCTGAACTATGTAATTTGTGGAATGTGCAGTATAGATCTTTGTTCAATATAAACACTGCATTGGGAAAAGCAGGATCTTTGGAGATAGCAAGAGCTGGCCTCAGCTCTCAGCTTAGCCAGTTATCAGCTCCTTCTGGTCTTTGCCAACTTCCTTGTCCACAACTGTGCGGCAGATACCGTCATGGGAGCCTTCTATATCAGAAGAGGGCTCAATGAGACCATGGACTTGGCAGTGTTACTTCGCACTTCAGAGTGGTTAGTGTCAGTTTCCTGTATTTTTAATTCGTTGTACATGGTCTATCAGATACAAGCCCCAGGCTCGGTGTCTGTGTCACTCTCTCGTGTCCTGAAGAAATGAAAGCATTTCAGAATGCTTTATGGAAATTTTTGTCATCTTGTCCTTGCTGAAAGGGCAATGTTAGCCCTAGTGGGAAGAGAGAGGGAAGAAAAAGGCTTTAGGTTCAAACACACACACATACACACACACACACGTAGAAGATGGGGTGGGGTGAAGGGGATTAGAGAAGAGCCACAGAAAAGGTTCACCTGATAAAGAATTCAAGTTTTCAAGTTTAATAGAGGTCACAAGCTTTTTTAGAGTCAAACCACTGGATGGTGCGAAATTCATACAAAGCTATAGGACCAAACAGACCCATGCTCAGAGCCTGACTTCCATAACTATTAATTCTAAGTTTCTTAACCATTTAGCAATTCAATTTTCTTTCTTTTTTAATTGATTTTATTGAGCTATACATTTTTCTCTGCTCCCCTCCCATCCTCTCCCCTCCCCTTCAACCCTCTCCCATGGTTCCCCATGCTCCCAATTTACTCAGGAGATCTTATCTTTTTCTACTTCCCATGTAGATTGGATCCATGTATGTCTCTCTTAGGGTTCTCATTGTTGGCTAGGTTCTCTGGGATTGTGATTTGTAGGCTGGTTTTCTTTGCTTTATGTCTAAAAGTCACTTATGAGTGAGTCCATATAATATTTGTCTTTCTGGGTCTGGGTTACCTCACTCAATATGATGTTTTCTAGCTCCATCCATTTACCTGCAAATTTCAAGATGTCATTATTTTTTCTGCTGTGTAGTACTTCATTGTGTAAATGTACCACATTTTCTTTATCCATTCTTCAGTTGAGGGAAATTTAAGTTGTATCCAGGTTCTGGATATGACAAACAATGATGCTATGAACATAGTTGAGCACATATCTTTGTGGTACAATTGAGTATCCTTTGTATATACACCCAAAAGAGGTATTTCTGGGTCTTGACATAGGTTGTTTCCTAATATTCTGAGAAATAAATGATCATACCGATATCCAAAGAGGCTGTACCAGCTTGCACTCCCACCAGCAATGCAGGGGTGTTCTTCTCACTCCACAACCTCTCCAGCATATGTTGTCACCAGTGTTTTTGGTCTTGACCATTCTTACAGGAGTAAAAGATAGAATCAAAGAGTTGTTTCTCTGATGACTAAGGATGTTGAGCATTTTCTTAAGTGTCTTTCAGCCATTTTAATTCCTCTGTTGAGAGTTTTCTGTTTAGATCTGTACTCTATTTTTCATTGGGTTATTTGTTCTTTTGATGACCAATTTCTTGAGTTATTTGTATATTTTGGAGATCAGTCCTCTGTTTGATGTGGGGTTGGTGAAGATCATTTCCATTCTGTAGGCTGTCATTTTGTGTTGTTGACCGTGTCCTTTGCTTCTCAGAAGCTTTTCAGTTTCAGGAGGTCCTACTTATTAGTTGTTTCTCTCAGTATCTGTGCTGCTGGGGTTATATTTAGGAAGTGGTCTCCTGTCCCAATGTATTCTAGTGTACTTTCCACTTTCTCTTTTATGAGGTTCACTGTGGTTGGCTTTATGTTGAGGTCTTTGATTCATTTAGACTTGAGTTTTGTATATGGTGATAGATATGGGTCTATTCATTCTTCTTCATGTTGATAGCCAGTTATGCCCTTCTTTGGGATTTGCTGCTGTGAGATTATCTATTGTCTGTGTTTTTGTGGATGATGTAGCCAACTTCCTTGGGTTGGAGTTTTCCTTCTAGTACTTTGTGTAGTGCTGGGTTTGTGGCTAGATATTGATTGGTTAAATCTGGTTCTGTAATGGAATATCTTGTTTTGTCCTTTTATGGTATTTGAAAGTTTTGCCGCATATGGTAGTCTGGGATGACATCTGTGGTCTCTTAATGTCTGCATAACACTTGACCAGGATTTTCTGGCTTTCATTGTTTCCATTGAGAAGTCAAGTGTAATTCTGATAAGTCTACCTTTATATGTTACTTGGCCTTTTTCCTCTGCAGCTCTTAATATTCTTTCTTTATACTGTATGTTTAGTGTTTTAATTGTTATGTGGCAAGGAGACTTTTTTTTTGATCCAGTCTATTTGGTTTTCTGTAAGCTTCTCGTATCTTTATACGCATATCTTTGTTTAGGTTGAGAAAATTTTCTTCTACAATTTTGTTAAATATATTTTCTATACTTTTGAGTTGAACTCCTTCTTTTATCCCTATTATTCTTAGGTTTGATCTTTTCAGGATGTCCCATATTTCCTGGATATTTTGTGTTAAGCTTTTGTTAGATTTAATGTTTGACAGGTGAGTCGATTTCCTCTATTGTATCTTCAGTGCTTGAGATTCTATTTTCCATCTCTTGTATTCTGCTGCTTATGCTTGCATTTCTGGTTCCTGATCATTCCCTCTTGATTTCTGTTTCTATACCCTCATGTTTTCTTTATTGTCTCTATTTCAGTTTTTAAGTCTAAATAGTTTCTTTCATATGTTTGATTGCTTTCCCTTGGTTTACTTTAAGGGATTTGTTGATGTCCTCCAATTTTTTGTTTGTCTTTTCCTGCATTTCTTTGAGGAAATTTTTCATTTCCTCTTTAAGGGCCTCAAACATTCTCCTAAAGTTATTTTTTAGGTCATTTTCATCTGCTTCATCTACATTTGGTTGTTCAAGTCTTACTGTTGTAGGGTCACTAGTTTTTACTGGTGTCATGTTGCTCTTTGTGGTGTGGCATGTGTTCTTACCTTGTCTAACCATCTTTTCCTCTAATTGGTGTAGTTGGAACTGTCTGTGACTCTGGTGATCAATCTTCCAGGTGCCAGTGGAACCAAGGCTCAGATAGTTGCTCCTCTTGGTGCAGTCAAGGCCAGAGTTCCAATCACCCGGTTGGTCATTCTGTGTTCCTCGAGATCACTCAGCGCTCCCGGGGTTCACTCTGTAATTCCACGGGTTGTTCGGGCCTGCTCCCAAAAAGATTTATTGTTTGGAGCACTTTCTGCTGAAGTTGCTGCCTTGGGCCTGCTCTGGCAGAGGTCTTGGCTCAGTTCTACTCTCTCAAAGGGCTCAGACTTGCACCCAGACCTGCAGAGGTCTCTGGTTCTGGCCTTCTCCCTCAGTGGTTGCTCCCTTGTACCTGCTCCTATGGAGTTTACTATCTCAGGCCTGCTCAGGCCTAGGTCACTGGCTCAGACCTGTTTCTGTAGATGTCCCTGGTCTGAGCCCGTTCCCATGGAGGTCCCTGGCTTGGGCCTGGTCTCACAAAGGTCTCTGGCTCTAGTCTATTCTCTCAGGGGTCCCAGAGTCATGCCATAACTCAGTTTTCAAATGAGAAAAATGGCAACAGCTAAATTTGCTGGCAGTTTACCCTGTGGCAACACTCTTCATCTAAATTCTCAAGACAGCCCCTATGATAAAGAGCTACCAACTTCATTTGACAGATGAGGAAGCCTTCTAAAGGGCCTGTTTATTAGAGATCACACAGCAGGGTTCTGTGGTAGATAGCCTAGTGCCGTGGTAACCCTTGCACACCATCTCCAGTCCCAGCAAGACATGAGGAGGAGAGGTGGTACCGAGAAGGGCCCAGTAGGCCCTTGAGACAGTACTATCATGGGACTGTCCTGGTTCCTCCTATTCCCCATTGCTAGTCTCTCTGTTTAGCTTTTTTTATCCAGGTAGAAGGTGTTACTATTCTAGAAATTTTGTTCTCATTGAAAGGAACTTTATTCCAGAAGGAACCCCAGTTCAGTCTCACCTCAAACACACTGCAAGTTTTCCTGTAGGGGAAGCTGGGTTGGAGCGACAGCAGCTGACTTCTGTGGTTGTACTGACTGATTGTACTCCAGGCTAAAGGCAAATTTATTAAGTAGGAGAGAAAATACACACACACACACACACACGCACACGCACAGCATGGTGTTGATTATTCTCTTTTTCAAGTGTGTTTGTCTTTCTCAAGTGCAGTTGTACTATAGTCAACCATTGTCTTATAGTTGCTGCTTATTTATTCTATTTGTTCAGCTTGTGTTTGACATCAAATGAATAGCATTGCCTGGCCTGGTTTGTTGCTCATTCATCACAGAACAATGCTTACCACATTCCAGATACTGTATTTGCATTGTGACTTTTAGGTAAATGAGATGTGCCTTTGCTTCAAGTAGATCACACCAAATAATCACACGTCAATCTAAGATCAGGACTGGGGTGAAGATAAGGCTTGCTATTTGTACTTGTGGTTTGTGTTCTTACAGGACCTTGATTTTCTTTGTGGCCTACTTTTCCACCTTCCAATAAAAAAGAGAGAAGTAATCACACATACCTTAAGTTTTTAACTAAATACTATGTGCAAATGAAACATGAGTTGATATATTTTAAAGTTAAGTTAGGAAATAAATTTTCTTAGTACTTTTTATCTTTTTCATTCCAAAGTATCCATCTTTTTTTTTACTTATGTGCCAAAGGGATACATGCTTGATTTTAAATAAAAGAAAACAGAAAATATTAGGTTATAGTGAAAAATAAAATTATCCTATAATTCTATTTTAAGAATTATTTATTGACTTTTAAAGATTTTTCTACAGTATATACCTGCATTTATGTGAAAATATGCTTTTCACCCCTCCCTCCATCAGTGCCTGTTGGGACATTAGACATCTGGTACATGAAACAGAACATCAGTTCTAACAGACAACAGATCTCTCTTTTCTGGAAGGTAAGTTTTCAATTTAAAACTCAAGGAGAGTATATACTTAACTGAGTAAGAGAACATTGTGGCTTCCGTATGGCCCTGCAGCTCAGACAATTCCATGATACCTGACGTAAATGTCATCAGCACTCTGGCCGAATTCCCTCCTCCAAAGTTCACATCTGTGCTTTGTCCCACTTCCACACCAGGCATTTCTGCCTCTAAACTATACCCTCTCATTTTGCCACCGTGCTTCCAAAACTGCTCAGCAGAGACTTTCTGTCTAACTGAGTCATCCTGGGGGAGGGGGGGGACACAAAAGATAAGAAAATTGTGCATGTGGATGTTTAGGAATTGTCCCCACAGTTATTCAAAGAGCAAAGGTTTTAAGAAATCCAAAATAACCAAAATGATAGTGGAAAGGAGCCCCACCCCCAGCAAGAACAACAGAACAGGAGAATCTGCCTTTCTTAAGAAGAACCAAAGCCGCTCCTGGGCTAAAAGTCACCGTGACTACCTCATTTAATTCTCACACCCCCAGGAGATAGACTCGAGATTCGCCTATCAGACGGAAAACCAGAGAAAGACAGTGCATGCCTAGGGTCATCCAGCCACTAGGTGGAGATGGAGACTTGAGAGCCTCCCTGAACCTTTTTGTACTACTTGATGAGCCATCTTTGTTGAGTCAAAATACTATTTGAGCTCAACTATCCACACACACTGTATATGCTGCATGCCCACAGGACACGTTTCCAAAGGAAGTGTACTATATTTTATTTCTCAAAGCTCCCCTCCAACTCCCACCACCACACACACAGTGTCCACTGCAAATGAAACTAATATTGCAGTTCATAATGAAGCTGCTTTCAAGGACAATGGTCAAAGTAGGATACACTGAGAGCTGTATTTGTAAATGAGACATCCAGCTTGGGTGTTTTATAATTAGGCCCAGCTGATGCTGCACTGGCAGGAGGGCTCGAGGGCAGGCATGTGAGTGTTTTTTAATAACACTAGAACAACCCAGAACTGCAAAAGGGGGCACCAAGGAAGTTCAAAGTAGAACTATCCCCCAGCCTGTGAAGACAGTGGCAGAACGAAAGGAAATGTGAAATTGGTCTTGCACTTTTGTAGGGTGTTTGCCTTAGAGGAACGAGTAGGTACTGAGTGGGTGGAGGCCCTGTAGGGAGGGAGTATGTGTGGGTGCAGGTGTAAGTGTGCTCACATACATATCCGTGAGTGGGTGCATTATGAGATTGTCATGTATATGAATGTGTTTGTATTTAAGAGATGAGTATGTATGGGGTAAGTATGTACATAGGAGTTCGTGACTATAAGGGAGTGATTGGGTGAGCATGTATGTAGGAATGTGTGCTTGCAGGTGTGTGTTTATATGAGTGTGTGAGGTTGTGAATGGGTAGAGGGTGGTGTACTGTGTGTAGATATGTGCCTGTATGAACGGTGGTGTGCTAAGGTGAGGAAGACTTTGTACAGAGTGCAATTTAAAGACGCCAGGGTGAGCTAAAGGGGAGCTAAAAATCTGAGGGTAACGATCTGAGGGGTAATAAATCTACTCACAACAGGAATCATCTGACCATGTTTCTTCATTCTTCCCTCTCCAATGCATCATTTCTCATTGTTCGCCCAAACTTGTTCTCCTTGTTCTACCTTGTTCTTAGTTCTACCCATTACTAATTCTCAGTCATATATATCCTTAAAACCAGCAATTCCTCAGCCCTATAGATTCCGGGCTGGAACTCTCTTGCCCCGTAGAAAAAATCAAATAAGGGTTTTCACAGAGAGAGAGAGAGAGAGAGAGAGAGAGAGAGAGAGAGATCCATGGGAGTGACTAGTACACATCTGGTGAACTCCTTAATTAAGAAAGTTATTTAAGAAAGGATGCCCTGTGGTTGCTGGAGGCTGTTGTATAGGTACAGCTTTCTAGTGTATACAATGGGCCAGAGAAATCCTGTGATTTTTGCATGGGAGCTGTTTCTTCTCAGCGGCTGCCATAGCCTAGTCATTGGTACATTATTTAAAAAAATATAAATAAAAAATAAAACAAACAATAAATAAGAAAGGAATTAAATCATCAGGGAATTCTAGAGGGGAAGGTTGGTTCCCTATACTACATTTTTAGGTGGTTAGAAAGGTTTAATTTCAGTAAACTTATGAATAGGACAAGGATTGTTTAAATCAGAGCGTCACTTTTCTCGGGATGCATAGAAGATACCGGGTAACTAGGCAACCTATATAACAGTCAGGTAGAAGTCAGGGCTCTAGATCAAATAGCACATACACCAGATGCTGCAGTTTCTACTGGCCTAGGTCTGGAATTAGACTTACTGCTCTAAGCAATGAAGAGACCCAGGCCTCTAAGTTATCAGTTCTGGGCTATGCTGTTATCAGCCGTTCTGATTATGGGTGTTGTGGGTCTTTCTCTGGGCTGCAGTTAATTACTTCTTCTGCTGTCCTTAAGAACAAAACATAATTAAAATCATCAGTAAACGGAGGTGAAAGTGAGCATAAGGAGTTAAGAATCTTTTAAGTGAGGTAAAACCAGAGCAGCAGCTTAAGCAGGTAATGCCTGGACCCTAAGCACTGACAAAATGCCTGCTGATAAAGATAATTGCAGGAAGGTAGTTAGATCTTTGTGCTTACCTAGGAAAGAGGAACAAGGCCTGGCAGAAGGAAATTGTTCCTCTCTAGTGCTGAGATTAAAAGCATGCACCAGTACTGCCCAGTTTCCAGGGCAAACTAGTGTGGCTACTTGGATTAAAGGTGTGTGTCACCGCTGCCTGGTCTGCAAGGCTAACCAGGGTGGATGTTTTACTCTCCGATCTTCAGGCCAGCTTTATTTATTAAAATACAAGTGAAATATCACTATATTTTAGTAGTTCTGATATCTTGTTAATCACAGCTGATTCTTCAGCCCCAGCTAACCAGAACCACAGGATCTTAATTCAAAAGCAACAAATGGACCTGACATAGTCTTTAAATTTCCCTCTGAAACTACACAAGACAGGCCTCCATCTTGTACACTAGTCTTAACATTATCTTCCAAGCTCATAAAGAACATCCCAGAGAGTTCTTGACATTCAACAGTTCTTCTAACACAAAGTTCCAAAGTCCTTCCACAATCCTAGATAGGTCACGGCAATACCACACTCCAGGCACGAATTTGTCTTAGGGCTACTATTGGCAATACAAAACACCATGACCAAAAAGCAAGTCAGAGAGGAAAGGGTTTATTTGGCTCAAACTTTCACAGTGTTGCTCATCACTGAAGGAATTCAGGACAGGAACTCAAACAGGGAGGGATCCTGGAGGTAGCAGCTGATGCAGGTCATGGAGGGGTGCTGCTTACTGGCTTGCTTCCCCTGGCTTGCTCACACAGCTTTCTTGTAGAACTCAGTACCACCACGACCTGCCCAGCCCCCATTGATTGCTAACTGAGAAAATGTATTACAGCTGGATCTCATGGCGGCATTCCCTCAATGGAGGCTCCTTCCTCTCTGATGACTCTAGTTTGTGTCAGGTTGACACACAAAACCAGTCAGTACAAAGAGCAACAGTAAAATCTTGATGGTTTGTTGTAAGATTCCACGCTCTCTTCTTTTCGCTCCAGGTCTTGCCCTATCACAGATGGACACAGCAGATGCAAAGACAGTCACTAATGGGAAGAAAGATTGCTCTTCCCCAGTTGCTAATGACACATTTCAGCTGAAAGGCAGGGGGTTCTGGTTAGTGAGCAGAATGTGGCCAATGACAAAAATGAGACAATTGGGGGCAGAAAGTTATCAAATTAGAAAGCAGAAACAGAAGGGGAAATAGAGTTTTATTTTCATGAAAAGCTCCCTCATTTTATAGCATTTCTAGATGCAAATTGGGATAGAAATCATGATGTCTGGGCAACACCCATGAGATTTCATTCTTGATTCAGTCAGCTCAGAAGCAGACCATCCAGGGAACCGGTCATGTGAGTACTAACTGGTCCGGCTAAAAGTCCATTCTCTAATCTAGATAGAGCTGTGATATCTGGTTCAAGTTCTGTTTCTCTGTCATGTGATCCATGTGTTTATGTGTGCCCATCCACATGTGTCTGTATGAACATGCATGTGTTTATAAGTCTGTGTGTGTGTGTCTGTGGTGTTTCTATGTATGTGTTTGTGTTATAATTTTTAATTTATTTTTGACAATTTCATACATATATATATAATGTTGAGATTTTTAAGTCATTAAAAAACACAGTGTATTATGCTGAGATTCACACCCATGTCTGTTGTCCACCCACTCCTGCCCACTAAACTCCTTGTTTCTTTTTTACTAGCCCTGCTCCTACTTTCTTGTCTTCTTTCACATGTGACCCACTGAATTTAATTAAGGTTGCATGCATAAGCATGGATACAGTGTGATTTACTGAAGGTTAAGCAATTCACCAGTGGCTACACCACTGAAGAAAATGACTCCCCTCCACAGCAACCCACTATCAATCAATTGCTCCTTAAGGAGGGGTAAGAACTCATGTGTCCCTCCCCTATCCTTGATAGAATGTTAATGGGCCTTATCTCACACGTATCTTCTTCAGGTGACCACAGCACTATTTCATGATTACAACTGTCATGTCCTTGTCTTTCCAGAAGACTGTTTTACAGCTCTCTTCCTCATCCCACATTCTTTCTGCTTCCTCTTCCCCATTTTCACTAAGCCTTGAAAGGAATGGTATAGATGTTCCATTTAAGACTGATTTTATATCCTGCCACTTTGTATTCTGCCATTTTGTTCATGGTTATCAGTTCCGGAAGGTTTTGTGGTAGAATATCTTATGTACTAAATCGTAATATCTGCAAATAGGGAAACTTTAAATTCTTCCTTTCCTGTTTATATTTACATTTATTTCCTTCTCTTGTCTTATTACTCTAGCTACGACTTTATCTTGAATAAGGGTAGGAAAATGGATACCCCTGTCTTGTTCATGATCTTAATAAGTTTGCATATATAGCCTTTTTTATATTGAGAGATATTTTTCTCCATCCCAATAATCTCCTGGATTTTTGTTTGTTTGTTGTTTGTTTTCCCATATGAAGTTGAGTATTATTCTTTCAAGGTCTATGAAGAATTGTATTAGGATTTTAATAGGTGTTGCTTTTAGTAAGATGACATTTTTACTATGTTAATCCTTCTGGTCCATGAACATGGGAGATCTTTTTCATCTTCTGATATCTTTTCCAATTTCTTTCTTCAAAATATTTGAAGCTTTTGTCATACAGGTCTTTAGAGTTACACCCAGATATTTTTTTTTTTTGGTTGTTTGCTTGCTTGATTGCCTTTTTTGAGAAAGGGTTTCTTCTCCATATAGCCTTCCTTGGCTTTCCTGAAACTCACTCTGTAAACCAGACTGGCCTTGAACTTGCAGAGATTCACCTTCCTCTGCCTCCTGAGTGCTGGAATTAAAGGCATGCACCGCCATTGCCAAGCAAGGTATTTTATATTATTTATATTATTTGTAGCTATTGTGAAGGGTGTTGTTTCCCTGATTTTTTTCTCACCTTATTTATCTCTTGTATATAGAAGGGATACTGATTTTTCTGAGTTAGTCTTGTATTCAACCACTTCACTAAAGGTGTTTGTCAGCTGTAGGAATTTCCTGTTAGAATTTTTGGGGTCACTTATGTATACTATCATATCATCTGCAAAGAGTGATAATTTGACTTCTTCCTTTTCAATTTGTTTCTCCTTGATCTTCTTTAGTTGTCTTACTGCTCAAGCTAGAACTTCAAGTACTACTTTGGATAGATATAGAGTGTACAGCTTTGTCTTGCTCCTGTTTTTGTAAAATTACTTTGAGTCTCTCCTTTGATGTTGGCTGTCTAATTGATGGATATTGCTTTTATTATGTTTAGGTATGTCCCTTGTATCCCTAATCTTTCCAAGGCTTTTGTCATGGAGGGGTGTTAAATTTTGGGAAAGGCTTTCTCATCATCTAATGATATGACCATGTGGTTTTGTTCTTTCGGTTTGTTTATATGGTGGATTACATTGTCAGAGTTTCATATGTTGAATCATCTGTGCATCTCTGGGATGAAACTTACTTGATATTGGTGGATGATATTTTTAATGTGTACTTAGATTTGGTTATGTTCATTTGATTCAAGAATTTTAAATTTTCCTTCTTGATTTCTTGAATTATACATTCATCATTCAACAGTGTACTGTTTAATCTCTATTAGTTTGTGTTTTTCTGTAGTTTCTCCTGCTGTTGATTCCTAGTTTTAATCTATTGTAGGAAGATAGAATACAAGAAGTTATTTCAATGTTTCCTTATTTATTGAGATTTGTTTTGTGTTCTAATATGTGATCTATTTTATATAGTTTCTTGGGCTGCTTAGAAAAAATATATAATAGTATTCTTTAGTGTTCAGATAGAGTCTACAGACTTCTTTCAGACACATTTGATCTATGATAAAAGTTAATTTCAGTGTCTCTCTATTTTTTGGCATAACCTATCTTTAAATGACAGTGAAGTCATTTGCTATGCTGTGTTGTGGTTAGTATGTACCTTTGCATCTAGTAATATTTGTTTTGTGAAACTGAGTGTACCTCTCTTCAACCTTGGGTAGTCTTGGGTTGCCATCTGTGGTCTTATATAATTTTAAATATGTCTTTCTAAGTGTTTTAGGCTTTTTGTTGTTGTTTTTGTTTTGTTTTGTTTCATGACAGACTTTCTCTGTTTAGCCCTGACTGTCCTGGATCTCACTCTGTAGACCAGGCTACCTAAAACTCAGATCCTCCATTCTCTGCCTCCCAAGTGCTGGGATTAATGGCATGTACCATGTTGCCTGGCTCTTGCTTCTGACTTTTAAAGTTTCTATGTTTGCTATGCCTTCAGCACAACATTCTTCTCCTTCATTTTCTCCCATAGTATACATCTGCTTCTATTGGCATCTGAGGATGAAGTGCTGTATGTGTTCTTTAGCAAGGTGTTTTTAACCTCCCGTACACACTTTCCTCATGAGTAAACTTAAGATAATACTAATGTATAACACATGAGGTTGCCATAAAGATTCACGAGGTAATTATGAAAGTCAGGATCACATTTCTGTTATGAGGCAAACATTGCGCAAGCCCATAAGGACACAAAGGTGAGCTGATAGTCTGCAGGAGCTGGGAGAACACAAACCTGGAAAGTTTCAGTGGAGTGGTGCTTAAAACTTGAAATCCAAATTAGAACACAGCTGGTATGCGCCTGTAGTCCCAACTTCTAAAGAGGCTAAAGTAGGGGGATCATTAAGTCTAGGAACTTAAGGTTAGCCTAGGCAACATAGAGAGACCTCATCTCAGGAAAGCAAACAAACAACAATGAACCCTTCCTGTTATTTCTACACTTTGGATTGGGGTTGCTTATTGTAAGTCACGAATTCCAAAATGAAAGTACTCAGTTTGTGTATGGGGAGGGTTGTTGTTGTTGTTCTTTTACACTTATTTATTTGGGTCATGTGCATGTGACATTAATATAATTGATGTTTATTCTCTTCTTCCACCATGTGCATTTTAAAAATTGAACTCAAGTGATCAGGCTTGTCAGCAAAAGCCTTTACCCACTGGGCTGTCCTGCCAGCCCCGTATTCTGTTAACTCACAAATTATATGGACTTTGTGATCATTTATGACATTAGTAGGAATTTCATAGACAGCTAAAAAACAAGTCAAGAATTTTGACTATCCTTATTTTCAAAATAGGGATATTATGTCTCAGAGCGATAAAATAACTGTGTGCAATAGATGTTACACAGAGACGTGGGAAAATCAAAGATGCTTCCTACTGCGATTCGAGGGTGGGGTTACAGTTCAGCATGAAGAGCATGTACCAGCACGCACAGGGCCTGTATTCAATCCCCAGCGTCACCCATGCACAAAACCAGCAAGGATCCAAAGCTAACACAAAAGGAAAGGAGAGTTGTGGCTAATGTGCCCTACGCCTGAGCTTTCAAAAGGCTCTTGATTTCTGCTGCTCTTCTTTGACATGAGCAAAACTCTAATGGCCTTCCCTTTCTGTGATTAGGTTTCTTCTTTTTATTATTTGTACTCAGTGGTACTAGAAGGGATCCAGGTGTCAGAAACCCTACCAGGATTGGCAACTGCACACTCCAGAAAACGCCCCTCCCTGACATCCACCAGGGGGCGTTCTATAGACTCATAAGTCTTCTCTCTAGGTGTGGCTTGAGCTGCTTGCTCAGCTGCTCTAACCCAGGCTCACACCTCAGAAAGGGAAGCAAGAAGATCTAAACATAACAAGGAATGTCAAGCTCGTGATTAACAAAATGTTATTTTCTCCCTTATCACCTTCTCAAATGAGTAGCATTGGAGTACGAATATGTTTATCTGCAGAGTCAGTCAGTCCCTCAGGATGGCTATCTTCAGAGTTCACAGCTTGTCTCCCATGACTCAGAGCCTTCTGGCTCTTCAAGAAAAACGCCTGTCCCCACCCTTCCCAAATTGCTAAATGCATACCTTCTGTTAACGCTGTGTGTTGGAATGCATCATAACACCATAGCTAGAGAAGGTGTTTTGCGACTTTGAGCTGGGAGAGTGACTGGGGTTCCATCTGTAAATCGCAGCAGCCTGAACCTCCTCCCTGTCTCATTTACATTTACTTATTCTGTGTCATGAGGGAACAACACACCACAGCAGAGGGAGAAAAACACTATAGATGAAAGCAAGTGTCGGTTACAGAAAGGCATCCATCCCCTCAGCTATCTCTCGCTGCACCCTTTCCTGCCAGCCCTATATGTTCAGAGATAAGTGTATCTATCACACACTGTCCCAAGCTCTCTCCACCAAGTCCTTGCTCAGAAGTTAACTGCTCACACAGCGCCATTCCTGCCAGAGGATGACTTCCCTAAAAAGCATCTATTTCATCTATGTTGCTTTTCTCCTCTGATGAAGGTCAGATTTATTAATATGATGTTTGTTAGAACATCAGACTTTAAAAAACATTTGCATAGCTGGGTGTGGTGGCACACACCTATAACCCCAGAGACAGGAACACTAACAAAAGTTTGAGGGTCAGTCTGGTTTATGCAGGTCTGTTCTAAGACAGCTAGGGCATCACAGTGAGATCCTGTCCAAAAAACACACACACAGAAAAAAAAAATACACACACCAAAAAAAACTGGGGAACATAATTAAAAGCAAGCAAATGCTTATGTAATCTTCACAACAGGCAATGAGATTGACTGTGATGGACATAATGGACACCTGAAATGATAACTTCAGGGAAATGCTGAAGATTCTCCAAAGACTCCCCATCAGCGCTGTTTTCACCCAGTACACTGGACCAGGCTAAGATCTAATTTAGGACACATGGACCAAAAGTTTCCCCCAATAGACTTGCATTAACTAAGCTCCAGAAATGGCAATATACAAAGCTGAGTTTTGATTAATTACAGTAAAAATGTAGCTAGTGGGCCAATCAGAAGACTTGACTTAGCAAATCAGAACATTCTCTCTCCAGTACTAAATGTCTCAGAATCCAAATTGCAATCAGGACGGCAATTTATTCAAAGTGGAAGAATTGAAGTACACCAGCTTTTCATGCCCAAACACTTCTGACAGATAAACTGCATGGAAAATCAAATTATGCAGCCTCTTCGTAAGCGGGGCATTTGCTGGTTTTCAGGTGTGTCTTCCAGTAAATGGTCTCCTGCCATGAATGGATAGCTGTGCCCAAAAAACTATGCAACTTAAGTCTGTTAGCCAAGCCTTCTTCCCGCAGTAGGCAGGGATGGGCATTGCCAGGGTTAGATTTCACAGCTATTCAGGTCTGTGTTTCCATTTGCCATGGCCATTGTACAAAACAAGAGAAAAATAACAGTTTCTGCTTACTGTGTGACTTTGTTCCCAAATGATCTCAATCAGAATTTTGCAGTTTGGAGCTAGGTTCCTAGCACAGATGGCTAATTCAAGTTCCTAAGGGTCATTTTACTGCTTTAGCTCCTGAAAGTGGCGGTTTTGATGTTTCAAGCAGTCTTGCACTTTCTGTATTTAAAAAGGCATCCTCACCAGGAGGCAGTGGAACACACCTTTAATCCCAGCATTTGGGAGGCAAAGGCAGGTGAGTCTGAGGCCAGCCTAGTCTACAGAGTTCTGGGACAACCAAGGCCGCATAGAGAAACCCTGTCTGAAAAAACAAACGAACAAAAATGAACCCTCTCCCACCACTCTCCACCCATGCCTGGCTTTCTCTGAGTGTCTCTCTGTGTCTGTCCATGAGTGTGTCCCTTTGAGCATCTCTTTGAGTATGTCTTTGTGTGTCTCCCTATGAGCATGTTTCGCAAATTTAAAAACAAAAATCCAGAGGAACTGAGTGTTTGCCCCAAGATCTGAGTGTTGGTAAATTCTCAGCTCAGAGCCGGTGCTGCTACAGTCAGACTTCACAGCTTTCCTACGAGGTATTTACCATCAGTAAGCTTCATTTTGAAGAAAGAAAAATCAGTGTGTTTTAAAGAATTATCTTTTGAAAATGTTAAGCATTTTTTTTTTACTAAATAGAAGGTGTGAGATTGTGAATCACTGAATGAAAGTGTACAGTGGAGATGAGAAGATATAAATAAATAAAGCACTTAGAGTTAGTGGCCTGCATCCGTGTCGGGTGGTTCCGGCACAAAGAGCATCCATGATCTTGTCTGAGAGTAAGGCTATGTACCTATGTTCTTTTGCAGAAACTGAGTACCTCAGAGGCAAGGGGGAAAATCCTCCAGTACCAGGTGACCTTACAGGAGGTAACAAGAAAAATTACACTGCAGAACATTACAGCACACACCTCCTGGACGGGGGTCATTCCCAGAACTGGGGCTTGGACTGCATCTGTGTCTGCAGCCAGTTCAAAAGGCTCTTCTGCGCCCACTCGTATTAACCTAGTGGATCTATGTGGCACTGGTAGGTACCTAGTCACCTTAACACTGCCTGTGGGAAGTTCTCTCCCTCACCTTCTCTTTCCTGCAGGTGCACGCCAGAGTGTGGTATGAGCTGCCAAGAGTTTAAACTTTGGAGTCAACAGCTGCCTTTTCCTGTTACCTTGGCAATGTCCTTGAGCAAATGAATTATAATTAATCCTCTGAGCTTCAATTTCTTCATAAGATGGAGATTATACTTACTGTCTTGCAAACCACTGTAAGATTACAATCTTACATATGTATTAGTAACATTATATTAGAGTAATATTTTCCAATTAGGCTAGTTTTTACAAATTCAATAATAATATATATATATTGCTAAATTCTGGACCAAAAAATGGACTTATATTTAAAAACTGAGTATTAAAATGAAATTGTGATCTTAGTGAAATTGTGATAAAGTTTTGTTCTTTATTATATACATTTAAATATGTATCTAGTTGTCATCAAGAAAAAAATATCAACTAGATGTAGAGTCTCACATTTATAATCATATCTTCTGTAATTATTTCCTCAAAGAAAAGACCATGATTAGCTAAGAAAGGGGTCTTATGCTATGTCTCAAGGTCT
Organism: Chionomys nivalis; assembly: GCF_950005125.1. Taxonomy (NCBI): domain Eukaryota; kingdom Metazoa; phylum Chordata; class Mammalia; order Rodentia; family Cricetidae; genus Chionomys; species Chionomys nivalis. Next base: position 83,423,126 of record NC_080086.1, read on the forward strand.
GCACTGTAAAAAAGAAAAAGAAAAAGTCTAAACAGGATAAAACACTGTATTTGGGCCCTCTCTTACAACTTAGTATCATATTGTTATGTATACATGGGTTCAGCAATCATCAGTTTGAAGAAATTTCTGCCAAAAGATTATATTATTTTTAAGATGTTTTATTTTATGTGTATATGTCTTTTGCCTGCATGAATGACTGTATACCATTTGTATGCAGTGCGTATGGAGGCTGGAGAGGGCATCAGATCCCCTGGAACTGGAGTTACAAATGGTTGTGAACCTCCATGTTGGTGCTGGGAACCTATCATGGGTCCATTACAAGATCAGCCAGTGCTATTAATGGCTGAGTCATCTCTCCAGTCCCAAAACATTAATGTTTTAGATGCAACATTAAATCTTGATTATATTTAAAGAACACAGCTAGAAGAAAATACCAGTAAACATGGGTATCAGCTCGATTTAGCATTTGCGTTAGGAATTGCTCCTTAGAGTCGGTCTGACTGAAGGCCTGACTACTGTGGCTCATTTACCCTCTCACATGATAGCGCAGGGTGGTGACATCAGTCAGTCTCAAGGCTCCTCTCTCTTTCCCTCTGCCAAAGCTGACGTTTGTCCTCACATGGAAATGGTCCAAAGGCTGCCAGAGCTCTAGTTGTTTCTTTGTAGGCAGCAGAAAGAGAGGAGGCAGAAGGGAGTGGCCCCAGTGTGCAGGAGCTCACCTCAGTGCACAGCAACTTTGCACTTGCTGCTACTTGCTGGCCCTCACTACTCACCAGACCACACCCAGCTGCAAAGAAGGCTCAAGAGCCACGTTTCTGGCATCCTTGCTATCATCCTGAAGAAGATGAAAAGTTGTTTGGTAGGAAAAGCACCCAAGGAAAAAGCGTGAAGGGAAAGATGGATTCTCTAACTATGGGGAAACCCTTCCAAGTCATACACAGTGAAATAATTTTATCTTAAAAACACCGTAAGTGATAGGTGTGATAGTGAACACCTGTAACCCAAGCAGGAGGCCAAGGCAAGATGTTGGCAAGTTAGAAGTCAGTGTAGACTCTGTAGTAAGATCCTGTCTCAAAAAAAAAAGAAAAAAATGCAAGTAAAGCTTAAACTGCAAATAATAGCTTATAAATAAATATGTGTGTATGCATCATATATATTATATATGTGTGTATCACATATATATGTATGTGATATATATCACATTTTAGCAGAGTTGATATTGTCTATATATTTGTCTATATTAATCTTTTTAATTAATTTTTAATTAATTTGTACTTTTTTCAAATACATAGAATATCAGGGATATAAACACACAACTCAAAAAAAAAAAAAAAAGAAAGTATGAGAGCCCAGCCTGTATAGTTCAGAGATCGCTTTTAATATACACAAGACCCTAAGGTTAATCCCCATTGCATCTCCATGACCCCCCAATTGTGATAGGAAAAACAGAGATATAAAAATGCTTAACTTAGTTAGCAATTAATGAGATGTAAATTTTGAAAAAACTTGAAAAGTCAAGTCAAACTGACAGAGTGAGAAGAACGAATGTGCTCCATGTTGGTGAAAATGTCTTTGTGTGCTGTTGAGGGTGTGTGTAAACTGGTACAACTTTCTGGAAAACAATTTGTCAGTACATAAAAATGCTAAATATGAACATGCCTTTTGACCAGAGAATTTCACTGTTCAATATTCCAGACCAGCCTGGGATGCAGAGTGAAACTGTCTCAAAAATAAATAAGAAAGAAGGGAGGCAGGGAGGGAGGGAGGGAGGGAGGGAGGGAGGGAGGGAGGGAGGGAGGGAGGGAGGGAGGGAGGGAGGGAGGGAGGGAGAGAAGTTTATCCTCAAGAAATAATAGAATGTTAGAAGTGTAAATGCAGACGTTCATTGAAACTGCTTGAGGGCTGACTAGGTGGCTCTTGTCTGAGTCTGACATCCTGAGTTCAATCCCCAAGACCCCACAAGGTAGAAGGAAAGAACTGACTCCCTCAAGTTATCCTCTGACTTTCAGACCTGTGCTATGGTACATGTACATGCACAACATGTGCATAAATAATAGATTTTTTAAAAGAATTTTTCCTTGAAGCAGTATAACAATATAGCTGACCTAAACATACAATAGAGAACAGACTGTTAAATATGTCTGACCTTTGCCTATCTTAATCACACCCTAGCATGTCACTAACTGTTCGGTGGGAAGATTACATTACAAGCAACAAAGTAGTCTCTTAAAAGGATACATGGTCCCAGCATATGAAAGGCAGAGGCAGGCAGAACCTCATGAGTTCAAACACAGCCTGGTCCACATAGGGAACTCTAGGCCATACAGGAATACAGAGAGAGATAGCACGCACACACACGCACACACACACACACACACACACACGCACACAGATAATTCCACTTTAAATCTACATTTATATGAGCAGATTTCTTTCTATACTTAAAAACAAAAAGCAGAGCTGGACAGTGGTGGCGCACACCTTTAATCCCAGCACTTGGGAGGCAGAGGCAGGAGAATCTGTGAGTTCGAGGCAAGCCTGGTCTACAAGAGTTAGTTTCAGGGCAGGCTCCAAAGCTATAGCAATACCCTGTTTCAAAAAACAAACAAACAAAAAGCCTAGTAGAAGCCATGGATATATTAACAGAGGTCATTTTTGCATCATTGGATTACCAAAATTTTTTCTTCAACGCCCTCCACCTTTTGATACATTTTTTTTTCCTTTAAAAAATCTCATTTAAGCTGGGTACTGTGGTACATACATTTAATTCTTCCTCTTGGGAGGCAGAGGTGAATGGATCTCTGAACCAATCTGATCTACAGAGCAAGATCCAGGATGTCCAGGGCACCATAGAGAAACCTTGTCTTGAAAAGCCTTAATATTTTATTTTTTTCCATTTATTGATTTAGTATCTATGTTTGTGTTCATGTCACAGTGTGCCTGTTGGTCAGAGGACAACTTTTAGGGGTGGGTTCTCTCCTTCCACCAAGTGGATCTTAGGGATCAAATTCAGGCTTAATAGCCGGTATCTTACCTGCTTAGCATCCTACACCCCCTGTTGTTTTTCATATTTCATGTTTCTCCTCTGTGGATAAGTATTGTACATAGACTTTTTAAAGATTGATTTGTTTTTGTTTGTTTGTGTGTTTTACCTATGTAAAACATCCGTGTATATGCATAGCACAACTGTGCTTGGTGCCTAGGGAATCGGAGCCCTGGCACTGGAGTTACATACAAATGGTCGTGAACTGCCATGCAGTGCTGAGAAGCGAACCAGGATCATCTGCAAGAGCAGCAATTGCTCTTCAATGCTAAGCCATCTCTCTGGCTCCTATACACAGCATTTTTTAAAAGTGGATTCTGCGGTGGCATTGTGTTGTTTTTAAGATGAGCTACATCAAAATTAGCCACGGTGGCTGGTGCTGGCCTGTCATCCCAGCTGTCAGGAGGCTGAAACATGAAGGTTTTGCATTTGAGAATGGCCTGAGCTACATAGCAATCTCAGCTACACATTGAAATCCATTATCAAAAACCCACTGTTGATGGGGAGATATCATAGTAATTATAGAACTTTCCATGCAAGTATGAGCACCTGAGTTCAATCCCCAGAACTGACATTTGAAAAGCCAGGCCTGGTTGGCATGACGATGTATGTTTGTAATCCCAGACTGGGAGGCAATGATCCATGAATACCTGGAGCTTGCTGGGCAGCCAGCCTAGCCTACCTGGTGGATAACAGGTCAGTGAGAGTCCGTCTCAAAAACAAAAGGTGTTTGAGACCTCAAGAACACCATCCAAGGCTGTCCTCAGACATATGCACATACACCTACACGTACATACACGAACATGTACAGAATGCACACACATACATATAAAATCCAGTAACTAGGCATGTATCTCAATAGTACAGCATTTTCTTAACAATGGCCTAGATCCATAACAGAACATGAAAGTAGAGCACTCATCTATATAAAATACATAAATAAATAAATCTTTAAAAAAAAAAAAGATTGCTTCTTCCCAGATGACACAACTTTGTATCAAGTTGACAAAAAACCTGGAGAGCACAGTGGCCCACACAGATGTCAGAGACTGTGGCTCAGGAATGTGAAGTAAAATCCAGTGTGAGGATACAATATTCTGAAAATATCTCTTACGTAGTAAGAGACTGGTACTTTTACTGGACCTCACAGCCAGAGTTAACAATACACCATGAAGTCACGTAAGCCTACTGTGTACTCAAGCCTGCCTTTTACAAGAACAATATAATAAACCAACCTTACTTGTTTTGGATTTCCCATGTAATAAATGTCTAGCACCTAAGCCCCTGCGTAAGTGTAATTGTAAATTATGTACTCTTCCATGCCCTTGACCCAGAGAAGGCATGTGTATCATTTGCTGAAAGCAGAAATACAGACAGACGTTGAAAGCCACCTCCTAAAATCTACTATGAAGATTGAAAGCAACCATTTATGGATATTGCTTAATAAACAATGATGTTTGTTATCTGGGTCAGTCGGGATCAGGTGGAGCCAGAGGCAACCCCTTGTACAACTCTGTTAAAGATTTCTGTTAAGTATCCCATTCCTTCCCTGTGTGATGCTTTCTGTGCTGTTCAATAAATACAGACTGAAGAGGCAGACACACATACAGACACAGTCAGACACCATTCATACACACAAGGACACGTACAGTACATACAGACACATATAACAGACAGACACAGAGACACATTCAGCTCGTATGACAGACACACAGGCATAGACAGAGGACAGAGAACATGAAATAGAAAATTAAAATCTCCTTTAATCCCAGCACTCGGGAGGCAGAGGCAGGCGGATCTCTGTGAGTTCGAGACCAGCCTGGTCTACAAGAGCTAGTTCCAGGACAGGCTCCAAAAACCACAGAGAAACCCTGTCTCGAAAAAACCAAAAAAAAAAAAAAAAAAAGAAAAGAAAATTAAAATCTGTAAATCTGTTCTCACTCTTGGTTAAATGAGGAAGTGTTTTTCTCTCCTTAATTTGATACTGATGCATTAAAAAAAAAAAACGCTAATGAAAATAATCCAAGCAATCCAAGAACAGACACCCAGCAAGCAACAGAGCAGGACAGAGAACGTAGCTAGAATATTCTGATTGACGCTAAGGAAGTAATTTCATTTTGTGGTTTTTCTGAGACAAGGTCTCACTCTGGAGCCTAGGCTGGCCTCGATCTCACAAAGTTCCACCTGCTTCTGCCTCCGAGTGCCGGGATTAAAGGTGTGTGTCACCATGCCTGACATAAAGATGGGAGTCTGAGAGGTGACTGAGAGAAAGGGAAGACGGCAGTCTGGCGAACATCCTAGAGAAGGAATCACTGACTGGTGCTGGTAAGAATAATGACCCAGAGGCTGAAGGACTGCAAGATGCAAGCTGATTTCCTTGCAAATTCCAGATAAGGCAGAGATGAAAAAGACAACCTCAGACAAATGATCCCGCAAATTGTAGCACTCAATATTTATGGAATAAATAAATTTTACTCTAAAACAATATCCTCGGGCTGATGAGATGAGTTGCAGGAAAGGAAACTGCCAGGCCTGACGACTTGAGTTCTAGCCCTGAGGCCATTATGGTGAAAGGGGAGAACCAACTCCTCAGGGTGTCCTCTGACCTCCACACATATGCTTTGACACTGCGTGTAAGTACACACACACATACAAAATAAAACACGCACAAAAATAAAGGCAGTCATAATAACATTCCGAAAGCTAGAGCTAGCTTACCCCAACCTCTATGCTTTTTTAAGAATGCCCAGGCACAAACTACTTTACAATTGAACCTTGAAAAAATACATAACCTTATTTTATTCAAGTCATGTAGATAATATAAAATAGGGAAAGCTGTCCAATCCATTTTATGGAATCAATTTTATGATCAATTTTATTTTATTGATAAAAGCAAATAAAGACAGTACAGGAATGATTAATGTTTAATCACTTATGAATAGAGACACACAATATAAATAAATTATTGGCTATTTAAATGTATATAGACATATATTAAAAATTAGTGCCAAAGCCGGGCAGTGGTGGCGCACGCCTTTAATCCCAGCACTTGGGAGGCAGAGGCAGGCGGATCTCTGAGTTCGAGGCCAGCCTGGTCTACAAGAGCTAGTTCCGGGACAGACACCAAAGCTACAGAGAAACCCTGCCTCGAAAAACAAAAAAAAAAACAAAACAAAAAAAAAAAAAAAAAAAAATTAGTGCCAATAGTTCCAACTTTCAGGTAAGCATATACAGCATTTGAAAATGATTACTCTGTCCTAAAACAAGTAAAAAAGAGACAAACTAAAAAGGCAACAATGTCCTCTTCCTTCCCTCCTCCCAACCCACTGCAGATAAAAATAAATGTCTGGCCAGGTAGTGGTGGCGCACGCCTTTAATCCCAGCACTTGGGAGGCAGAGGCAGGCGGATCTCTGTGAGTTCAAGGCCAGCCTGGTCTACAAGAGCTAGTTCCAGGACAGGAACCAAAAGCTACAGAGAAACCCTGTCTCAAAAATCAAAAAAATAAAACAAAATAAATGTCTGTACATAGGAAACTTCTTTTGTTGTCACTAAGAGCCTTTTGCTTTATAGGTTTTTTTTCATTTTTTTTATTCTTTTTTAATTAAAATTTCCAACTGCTCCCCGTTTCCCATTTCCCTCCCCCTCCTCCCACATATTGCCCCCTCCCTCCGCTCCCCTCCCCCTATCCCCACTCCTCTTCTCCTCCCCCCAGTCCATTCCCCCTCCCTCTTGATACTGAAGAGCAGTCCAAATTCCCTGCCCTACAGGAAGACCAAGGTCCTCCCACTTCTATCTAGGTCCAGGAAGGTGAGCATCCAAACAGGCTAAGCTCCCACAAAGCCAGTTCATGTATTAGGATCGAAACCTAGTGCCATTGTCCTTGGCTTCTCATCAGCCTTCATTGTCCGCCATGTTCAGAGAGTCCAGTTTCAACCCATGCTTATTCAGTCCCAGTCCAGCTGGCCTTGGAGAGCTCCCAATAGATCAGTTCCACTGTCACAGTGGGTGGGTGCACGCCTCGTGGTCCTGATTTCCTTGCTCATGTTCTCTGCTTTATAGGTTTTTATTATTCTTCAATTAAATGTTTCATTCTTAGGGTATGAAGGCTTTTTTTCTAGCCAGTAATATTTCCATTATTAATTGGAATGCTAGCATAAAATACCTTTCATTTCTACTTAAGAAGATTTTTTTCTATTATTTTTATTACTGTGTATTCATAAGTTTCGTTATGATATTTTCATATGTGTTTGCCATGTACTTTGATCATATTTACTCTTCGCATTAGTCAATTCTTCTTCAACTCATAGGAGAAGTAAAACCCCAGGGAAGTCACTGCCCCCAGAATTGAAAGAAAAGGTGAATATCAAAGGATTAGCAGGTAGGATGTGTCTGCACAGTTTACAATGCAGACACACCATCCCTGGAAAACAGAAATAAATAGCATTTCCTTTCTTAAAAAATAACCTTTCTAACTTATACTTTGGACTGAAACCCTAAACATAAAAAGCCAATAGAAGACAATGTAGTTGAATGTGTTCATAGCCCCAGCATGGTGGAAATTTACAAACAAGACTCAGAATCAAAACTGTGGTAAATTTACGAGTACCACTGTAGATAACAAAGTTGTCAGAGAAGTAACTGACTGCATTAAGAGTAGAAAACTGGATAGTAATTAGATTCATCAAAGCTACTTGCAGATCAGAAAAAGGCAGAAACACACAGGAAAACGAGCCAAGTCTACTAATAGCCAAAGAAGGAAAGTCAGTGAGTAGTTTGGACTCATGAAAGTCAAATCCCTAATCATGAATGATTTTGTATATACATATCAAATTGATAAGCAGAAAGGGAAATAGAAAGTGTAGGTGAGGTGAGAGCCCTCATGCTAGCTACCCTTGGTGAAGTGTCAACGTGCTCTTTCATTGTCTTACCTTCTGTGTGTTTGTACAGTTTCTTGCTCGGGCTGGGCAAGGGCTACACTCCCGTCTCATCCATCTGTTTTGGAGATCAGTCAGAGGGACACTCCCTAGCCAAGCAGTCCTGTGCATGTACATCCTGGATGGTCTTGCGCATGCTCAGAGGTGCTGCAGTGTCACTGTGTCATTGTGTCACTCGAGAGCAGAGGAGAAAGGGGCTTAGCAGAAGTGGGAAGGAGTGGGCTAGGTTTACATGAAGAAGGAGAATGAATCCATTCCAGAAACAAAACTAAGTGTAAAGGTTTGACAAAACATGGTGTGATTTGTGACACAAGCAAAGGGTCACACTACTTCTCAGCAATATATTTACGTTTAAGGAGACAAATGGGCAATCATTAAAAGGGTGTATATTACATTTAACAGAGTGAGCACTTTGAGGGAATTCAGTAAGTAAATACAAATAGAAATAAATCCACAAAGAAAGCTACCCTGGATTATAGAGCAAGCTGCTGAGGCTAATCCTCCATGGACTGAAAAGCATGAACTTAAACCTTGACCTGGAAGTCCCTAAAGAGAGCCTGATGATTTCTAAAACTTAGCTGGGATAAGCTGTCGTGTGTTATTTTAGTGTGTGTGTGTGTGTGTGCGCGTGTGTGTGTTCATGTATGAGCAGATGCATGTGTGCACATGTAGCCACAGGATAACTTTAGGTAGGTGTTATTCCTTAAGCACGATCTATCTTGCTTTTTGTTTGTTGTTGAAAAAAAAAAAGTCTCTCACTTACTACGTAGGCTAGTTAGGCTGGCTGGACATTCCAGGAACCTTCCTGTCTCCACCTCCACAGGACTGGGCGTACAAGTGTGCAGCACCATACCAGCCACACCTGGCTTTCCCCCAGTGGGTTATGGTGATTGAATTAGCATCCTCAAACACTTGACTGACTGCGACGTCTCTCCAGTTCCCATTTTTATCTTCATCCGTTCTGATTTTGTCCTTCCTCTTCCTCACCTCCAAAGGGCTGCTGGCTCCTTCCTGGGTATCTGCTAAGTCAGAGAACATGGACAACATTGTGGTGACCTGGCAGCCTCCCGGGAAAGCCGTCTCTGCTGTTAGAGTGTACATAGTGGAATGGAGGGCTCTAGAACCAGGAAGGAATGTGAGCTTTCCCCTACACTGGCTGCGGATCCCTCCCAACAACACGTCTGCTCTGATTTCAGGTACCTCACTGCTCACATTTCTTCTAAAGAGCCACTAAATTCCCATTTGTTTGACGGGTTGTCTAGTTTTATGTCAACACGTTAACAAGTTAGAGCTGTCTGAGAATAGATAAAGAGGGAATCACAATTGAGAAAATGCCTCCCTAAGACTGGCCTGTAGGCAAAACTGTGGGGTCTTGTCTTAATAATTGATGTGGGAGGGCCCATCCCAGGTGGCACCTCTGGGCAGGTGGTTCGTGCTATTAAAAAAGCAGACTGAGCAAGTTGTAAGGAGCAAGCCAGTGAGCAGCACTTTTCCACGGCTCAGATACTGCTTCTAGAACCACACCATGAATCCGGCCCTGACTTCCTTGGGTGGTAGACTACAAGCAGTGAGATAGAATAAGCCTTTTCCTCTCAAGGCTGCCTTTGGACATGTTGTTATATCACAGTGGTAGAAGCCGAGACATTTGGGGAGACAAAGCAATTTTGTCTTCAATTACAGAGGGTTACATGTTATATTAGAATCCTAAACAGTGGGAACCTAGCGTCCATCAAGACTGCCCTGTAAGCCAGAAGTGGTGGTGCATGCCTTTAATCCAGGACTTGGGAGGCAGAGACACGTGAATCTCTGGAGTTCAAGGCCAGACTGGTCTACATAGTGAGCTCAAGAACAGCAAGAGTTACATAGTGAGTCTTGAAAAACAAATAAATAAGGGCTGGAGAGATGGCTCAGAGGTTAAGAGCCCTGGATGCTCTTCCAGAGGACCTGAGTTCAATTCCCAGCAACCACATGGTGGCTTACAACCATCTATAAATGAGATCTGGTGCCCTCTTCTGGCCTGCAGGGATACATGCAGGCAGAACATTGTCTACATAATAAATATTAAATAAATATTTATAAATAAATAAATAAATAAATAAATAAATAGACAGCCCTCAGGACTAACTTGAGGACCAACTGACTGAAGAAGGCTTATGTTTTTGGGAGAATTATATCCCCTAGCACCATGCCCAATAAGATAAAAGAATAATTGAACCAAATAAATATGGCAGAAACCTAACAAAGATACATTTATCTTTGTAAAGTCATTTAACTCAAAACAATTTTGTGCACTGGGTCATTATTTTTATGCAAGATAAGATATGATAAGAAAATTCTGAAATTATAAGATACATAATTGCTTCTGAGGCATTATTTTAAACCCATCATACAGATGGCAAAACCAGGAGATCCTCATTCCCAATCCTGCTATTTGTCATTTGAACTGTTATATGAAAATTGGGATCTCTATTCCTAAGTGATGTTTCTGTCAGGGGTTGCAAAAAAGTGAGAAAAAGTATCTGAAAGCACATTAAAAGGACTAGAGAGAACCTAATGTCAATTTAAATGTAAGTTCAGTATTGTGGTTCATGGTCTGGCTATATAGATCTTAGGCAGATTTCTGCTATGCCCCTCTTTCCTCATTTGAGTGGCTATGAGGACTGACTGTATTAATATATGGAAAATGCTCTGAACAGAGTTTAACATATTTCAAGTACTAAATAATTTAGCTTCCAAGGAATTGCTACTAAATGTGTCAGAAATAAGAACTGAATAGATTTACAAGCTCAAAACACTAAACTACATTGTTGTTCCACCATGAGCATCATTACTCCTCTCTAGGGATGCATATAAAACCTGCTTAATAAGGTTTACTTGAAGAAAAATATCGTATTATACAATAACATATGAGCTGGTCCTTGACTGGGTGCCTCTTATATGGCCTGCCTGCCCAGGTTTCTACCAGTATACAAGGCTGCATACAGTGAGCACCCAGAGAAAAAAGAGCAAGCCACTGAGAATCTAGAACTTTTCATTTGGAAACCATTTATCCCATAGAAGAGAAATTTATAAGGTATAAGACAAGCGGTTTGATTATTTTTGCCAGTTTCATTATCTATACATCCAAAAGTATATGTGCATTTCCTTGGTTGCTCGGGAAAGCAAGATTCAAACCCTGAAAGGAAATTATAAGAAAAGAAGGCATTAATTCTGGTTGTTGTTTGAAACAGGGTCTCACTCTAGTTCTGGCTGGCTTAGAACTCACAGAGATCCTCCTACCTCTGCCTGCTGAGTGGTGGAATTGAAGGATGCACTCATTATCACGCTCCAGAAGGTAGCATCAGATTTGAGAGCAACTTTGTCGCTTGCTTCTGGGATAGTTGAAGGCTCTGCAGTGATGCTGGTTTCCCTTAGGAAGCTGGGGGCTCCGCAGCGGTGCCAGTTTCCGTCAGGTAGCTGGAGGCTCTACAGTGGTGCCAGTTTCCCTCGGGTAGCTGGAGGCTCTGCTGTGGTCCCAGTTCCCTCAGGGCCTATCAGACCCATCAAATCAAATGACCCATGGACAGGAAACAGTGCCTAAACTGGGAGGTAATATCAAGATTAATCTCGAGTGCTGGGATTAAAGGCGTGCACTCAGGAGGCAGAGGCAGGTGGATCTCTGTGAGTTCGAGGCCAGCCTAATCTGCAAGAGTTAGTTCCAGGACAGGCATCAAAGCTACAGAAAAACCTTGTCTCGAAAAAACAAAACAAAACAAAACAACAACTATATATATATAAAGATTCATCCCTCATGGGCAATTTGAACCTTGCCTTTCTTTGGGAAATCATATAATTCTATATAAATACCATAAAGTGTATATAAAATGAAATATTCAGAATCACTTCTGAATAATGCATTTGAATAAAAACAACAGAATAAAGTTGCAAAATAACCTATTAAGATTGTTCTGCCACTTAGAAATATTTGGTTTGCTATTATTTTCTGCTGAACTGAAAAATTCACAAATTCAGACGTTATTCCCCTTACAAACTTTTTCTGACTCTGGCTGTATGGACATCATCAGAGGGTCTGGAATGAGTCAAAATAAACCTGATTCCTGGACTGTGGAATGGCAGAGCTAGAGACTATCAGCTCATTCTGTCTGCCCACTGTATCTCAGTGTCTGGAAGTTCCTCTGTGAGACCTAGAGTAGGTGCGTCCCTCTCCCACATGCTTGTCTTGGTGTGTACAAAATGATTCTCAGTTACATTATTTGTGGAAGAGATGCCTACTTTCTCCCACATCTGAGGTGAAACTAAATATCTTCAGGAAAAAAAAAGTCCGTAAAATAGCTTATAAACAGAGACAAGGCCTTTGCCCGAGGGTGTTGGGAATATAAGGTTAGCATAGTGACATGAAATAAGCTTGGAAATTGGGTCCCATTGCAAAGGAAATGAGAGTCTTCCAAGTGTGGACTTCTTCCACTGAAGGTTCTTAAGGTGGGGAGCAGATACCCCTGGGGGAGGGTGGTGTTCATACAAAATAATCTAAAAAATATGTAACTCCTTAAGGTCAGAATCAGGAAAAATGTTTGCTAGGAAGGCTTTGCTCTTCTTGAAAGGGAAAATGTCAATGAAGACACACAGCCATGTATTTCCTCCTTGACTGAGGGCAAGCAGTTCACAGGAAGAAAACCCACAGCTTTCGATTGTGGGCAGTGCCCTCGCTCACATTTTGCTTTGCAAGGCTCATCAGGAACTCCCAGATCTCAACAGCACAGTGGGATGGTCATGGGACAGGAAAGTTAACCAAACACTGGAAATAAGAGCCACTTACCAGACCCTTCCAAAGGACATATGATCCCTTATCCTCCATTGCGCTTCAGCCGGGATCCCATGGCACTCTGCAGACTAAGGTGGCAAGTGTCTTCTCCACTTTTCTCTGGTTTATGATCTCACGTTGGTGCCCACTCTCATGTAAATCTGATCTTATCAGGCTCTCTTCCAACAATGGTTGTGGGATGATTTAATGGACTTTCATGTAACACACACACACATACACACACACACACAATTTAGGCAATAACTGTGTGAGGTAAAATTCCTCTGCAGCCCAAAAAGACATAAAGTCCTAGTCAATTATAAGAGTATGGGACACCAGTGTGCCATAGGAAAGCCTCTGAGGTGCTATATCTGCACAATTTCAGCGGCTTCATATAAACAAGGGACTCATTTGTAGAATCCAATATTCTGCATGCTTGTATTTATATGGATATGTTTAAATCTTCATCAGAGCTTCTTAAAGGTCTTTATCTCCTTTTTAAGAACAATTACTCTGTTCTCTTAAATGAAGAAACTAGGCATAGTAATGTATGTCTGAACTCTTGGCCTAAGAAGGTTGAGGCAGAAGGATTGCTATGAATTTGAAACAAGTATGGGCTACATAGATAGAATTTATCAAAAATAAATAAATAAAATCCCTACATTTCTTGGAAGGGGTACCTAATAATGGAAAATAAGATGCTGGGAAACTGTAACCTAGTCCATCCCTTTATTCTCAGTCCAGACTGCTCTTTCCTCAAACTAAGAAAAGCTAAAAATGATTTGGATGTGGTTATTAAAACGACTCCCTTTCTGTGCAGAGAACATCAATCCCTACGTCTGTTATGAAATTCAGGTGCATGCACTGTCAGAGGACCAAGGAGGTTGCAGTTCCACCCTGGGAGACTCCAGGCACAAAGGTGAACCTTAGGATCTTTCCTCAAGCTTGTGGTTTAGTGGCTTGGATTTGGAGGGTGACAGAAACTTCTTGTGTCTTTCTCCTCAGCACCTTTGACTGGCCCTCATATCATTGCCATCACAGAGAAAAGAAAGAGCCTTTTTATTTCCTGGTCCCGCATCCCAGCCCAGGAGCAAATGGGCTGCATCCTCTATTACAGAATATACTGGAAGGAACGAGACTCTGCTGCGCAGCCTGAGCTCTGTGGTATGTGTGAAAACCAAGTGCTGAGGGGCCTCCTGTTTAGACGTTGGGAAAGCACAGACTGAGCATGTCCTCACTACACACAAGTGCTAGTACTAAGTCAGCACTTGTGAAATGAGTTGAATTATGAAAAATAGACACCCATATACACGCATGCAAAATTATTGAATATGTGTTACACGCTAAGGAAACTGTTAAAGACACAGAAATGAAGTGAATGGGCCAGGCTCTCATAGCACCTGCTCACAAAGAACAAACTAGGAGGGCTAAGGCAAGAAGCAGGCCTGGGCTACATGTAAACAGTGAGATGTAATTTGTCAAAACAAATTACAAATAGTAATACTTGTGGGTTTTGTTAAACTGGTGGACAAACACATAAAGACAGCTTTGCAACCCAAAACTTACGGTTTAGCAGGAGTTCTTAAACAAATAAGAGGATATGACACTCGAGACAGCTAGGATTAAAATGGCATTGATTCTAAAAACAGAGCTGGCAATTTAATGAAACAAACAGTAAAGGCACTTCACTACTAATTATACAAACCCTTGAACTCCAAAACATTTAGATCTTGCTTAACTCTTCATGTTTGCAATTACCATCATATTATTTTCTTCTTGGAATGGATAAAATACATCACAGTTTAGATAATTCCTTATGAACTATAATTGGGTTTTGGCTGAAAAAGCAAAATGATTACAATCAATTCTGACTGGGGCATTATCTCATATGTTTTCATAAATCATTCCTTCATGGAACTAATCACTTGTAAGATCTGATCATCAGTTCTTTGATCTAATCAGAGCCGTTTTGTTTTTATTTGTTGTTGTATCTTGGCCTTCTCTGTTTCAGGAGCATTTGTAGGAAGAAGGGGCATTTTCATCCCTCCCTTGGCTCAAGCTATGGGCTCAAGAATGCAAGACTGCTTGAGTGGCAGGCTCCAGAGCGTTGATGCAAGAGAGCTTTTTGCCTAGGAACCTTGAGAGAAGTTGTCTTCTCTCTTGACGTTTCCCTCAGTTATGCCTCACTGTTAATTTTTATAATTAGTTTTGAGAGAAAATAAAATATCTTGGGCTGCTCTGTATATATTCCTCCAGGGAAGAAATTAATGCACACACAAAAACGTGCTGGGGTTTTTTTCTATTTGGACCTGCACTTTCAATGATCTTTCCACCTCTGTGTCTGTGAGTTGACTCATTCTTAATTAACAGCTCTGTGGACTTTCCATCATTTGCTAGCTAATCTGTCACCAGACTCATCAGGATAAGACAATTCTAAGAGGCCTTCCAAAGACTGGCGAATCAACTGGCCTTTTCATGGGCTATTTGGGATCCTTCCTGTTATATTTGCCCCCAAAATTATTTTCCTTTTAGCAACATTTAAAGCAATGCTACTTACAGCCACCAAGATCAATGTGGTTAGTTGGTTCTTGTAGCTGTTGCGGTAGATGTTGAAAATAACCTACTATATTTTGTCACAGATTCGTTGCTTCTCGAGCCTATACAGCGCTATTTTTAAATAAGCTAAAAGGCAAGATTCACAATCTGATTTTTACTAGTCTAGATTATATTCCCACTTAATCCAGTAAGCACATATTGGTGAGTAAGCCCCATTCCTTATCCTCAGAGCCTTCCGTGTGCCGAGAGCTAGAAAAGTCTAAATAACCACTACAGTAGGACAGTGCAACCAGAAAGCAGTAAACTCAAGATCAATTCTAGATGGGAAAGTTCAAGAAGAAACAAGACATCTGAAAAGAAAAGGGACCTGATAACAGGAGGAATGTTGCCAGTGCCAAGAGAAAGGGGCCCAACCCTGTCTGCTTGGTTTAGGTACCCAGTCCCACAGAGCAGTACAAACATATGTGGAAGTATCAGTTCTTTGTCACTAGCTCTACAAGGACAAGTGAGGTGAGTGAAGAATTAAAAGTGCCCCAGCATCTCAGTGCACAGCCTGTTGTCTGGATATCTGCTGGCATGGCCGTATGTGCTAGGTAAGCACACCTCCCTTCTGCAAGACACATGATACTGCCGGGCTGTTTGTCCAAAACTGTCTAAGCATTCAAGGACACAAGCTATGGCAATTCGATCACCATTTCTCTCTTCTAGAACACGGCCAGAGAGATAGTAGGTGCACTTACTAAGCACGGTATTCATTGAATAACAAGTGGTTGAATTCATTCCCACTATCAGTGCATCTGTTCAGCCTGGTCTTCTTGATTTCATTGCCACAGTCTTTCAGACGGTCAGCAGTGATCACACCCTTCTAAATTCATCTGAATTTGTCACCGAACCACCCGTTTAAATTTCCACCCACTGAAACCCACTGAGCCTTGAAGGGATCCCTTTATCTCTCCTGGGAATCACCCCAGAAGCAGCAGGACCAGTCTTTCTTGCTTGACTTCTCCCATTACACAACTCAGCCTATTTTGCCAACAAAACTGCTGACTCCACCACTCGCACCTCCCCACATCAGCTGCTATTTTTGTTCTTCAAATATGTATGTGCAAATGAACATTACCAGCCCATCACACCATAGACATCCCCTCCTTTCTGTTCCAGTGTCTCATCTCACTTCCCCAGCCCAGGACATATCACACAGTTCCCTGGTGCCTGCAAAACCAACAGAAGCTCTTCCTTAAAAAAAAAAAAAAATTAAATCCCCTCCTTTGGGAATAGGAATACTCACACACATCCACTTAATCATATTGCTTAAGTCTGTGTAAGCTATTTCACCAGGCTATAGTAGACCTCGGAATCTTCCACAAGATATTTTTCTCAACAGTTTGTAAAATACAGCGGTTGTTCTGATAGTGTCTATGAAATGGTCTGCTCAGGCCTCAGCCCTTTTCAGTGGGGCAGAAGGAACATTCCAGGGCTCCTTCTTATTACCTACCCATAATAAGTAAAAACAGACTAGTGGGCAGAGTTTGTTCTTCCTGTCACGTGGTGAATTCTCTGAAGCGGTGCTGTGTGTTCAGAGCAGCCGACAGGCATCTGTAACTGTCCATGGGCCCATTTATGAAGTTAGACACAGTTTCCACTGTGGTCCTCAGCATAGGCACAGGCTGTCTGAGTGAGCCAGCAGCTACTGCTGTTCAATTTCTGCCTTTGCAGATGCTGAGAATGAAACCCAGGAGATTGTGCATAGGAAGCAAACACTTTTAGCAAAGCTACAGACTACCCCCTCTGACCTTGATTTTCCAGCCCTCCTCTGATTCCCACATGCTGAAAATACATGCTGGCACTACCACACTCAGCATCCCTCCCCAGTTGTTGAGAGGGCACCTTAAAACCCACTCCAGAAAACTGCGTTTACTACAGGCTACAACTACCTGTGTTTCCTGCAGGAGAAAAGCAGCATCCATACATCACTCCACACACACGCTTCACTTGCAGAGAAGCTATAGGAGGGTTAGAGCATAAGAAGTGCCACCTGGGAACCAAGGAAGTCTCTATTTTTTAATAGTTTTATGTCAAACTGAAGCTAGGCACTGTGAGTTCAAGACCAGAGCCTAACAAAAAGAGCAAAAGCACAGTCTAAAATTTTCAAATAGAGGCTGGAAAGATGGCTCAGCAGTTAAGAGCATGGGCTGCCCTTGCAGAGGATACAGGTTCAATTCTCAGCACCCTCATGACAGCCTATCACTGTATGCACCTCAAGTTTCATAACTGGTGCCCTCTTCTGCACTCTGAGGGCACCACGCACATACTTGGTACACAGTCATACATGAAGGCAAACACCCATACACATAAAATTAAATAATTCTTAAATGAAAAAACAAATGTAAAAGAGCTTCAAGTAAATGTTTCATTAATTGCTATAGATTTTTTTAAAATATATTATCTTAGGGTAGGTGGTGACACATCTTTAATCCTAGTATTCAAGAGGCAGAGGCAGGTGGATCTCTAGGAGTTCAAGTCCATCATGGTCTACAGAATGAGTTCCAGGACAGACAGAAAGACCTATGCAGTGAAACCCTGTCTCAAAAAAGAAAAAAAAATCTATTATCTTAAA
Source organism: Chionomys nivalis (assembly GCF_950005125.1). NCBI lineage: Eukaryota > Metazoa > Chordata > Mammalia > Rodentia > Cricetidae > Chionomys > Chionomys nivalis. The sequence goes on from NC_080086.1 coordinate 83,441,078, forward strand.
AAGTTTTACACTAATCTCCATAATTATATAAACATATATGAAAATACAGATGTAGAAAACAAAAGAATTGCTTCAACTAAATAATTTTTGAAGCAAAAATAACAATTCTTTCAGAATATCTTTATCATGAAAAAGACTGCTTGCTATAGTAACAAGGCTTCACAAATGACCACGCCTATTGAATTTTTTTTCGAGACAGGGTTTCTCTGTGGTTTTGGAGCCTGTTCTGGAACTAGCTCTTGTAGACCAGGCTGGTCTCGAACTCACAGAGATCCGCCTGCCTCTGCCTCCCGAGTGCTGGGATTAAAGGCGTGCGCCACCACCGCCCGGCCTAAGTGTTGAATTTTGATGCTGTTAAAACAGCAATATGCTTCTCTCAAACCAAACAATGCAACAAAAATAGGTGAGTACCCACGTTGCTTATTTCCCTTACACAGCTGTGTTTTCCTTTCAGAAATTCCATACAGACACTCCCAAAACTCATCTCCAGTAAGCAGCCTGCAGCCCGGAGTGACGTATGTCCTATGGATGACAGCTCTGACTGCTGCTGGGGAAAGTCCCCAAGGAAACCAAAGGGAATTTTGTCCACAGGGTAAGAAGCTACAGACAGCCAGTCTGCTGTGGACTCTGGCACAGGCCCTTTCCCCCTGGACTGACTTCCTTGCAAGCACTTCACACTTGCTGTTGAACTATATGCTGCCCTCCCACCACACCGCCTGCATGAAGACAGTGCCAACTCATCTTCAAAATGCAGTAGAAATACTACCCCTCATCCAGGAAGCTCTGTGGGATGTATATACACCATTGTATATTTTCCACACTTGTGAGCTAGGGAAGCCCTTGTAGGGCTCGAGTGCCTCTTTGAATATATAATTGGGTCCCCATAGTATCCTCCTAACAGAATAGTTAAAACTGAATTGGTTTTGTTCCTAAACCCAAGTACCCATGCACTGTGGGTTAAGGTCCAGATGATTTACTGAAGATAACACTATAACAAGATTTGCTAACTTTCCAGGCAAAGCCAATTGGAAAGCATTTGTGGCATCAAGCATTTGCATTGCTATCATCACGGTGGGCATTTTCTCAGTTCGTCCCTTCCGGCAAAAGTGAGTTGAGTTGGTTATACACCCCCCCCAATTTAATATGTGTGTTGAGTATGTGTGTGTGTGTGTGTGTGTGTGTGTGTGTGGTATACATGTGTATGTACATACGGGAAAACATGCAGCTATGCGTAGATATGTGGAGGGCATGCAAGGATGTTGGATGTGTTCCTTTATGCTGCCAGCCTTATTCCCTTTCAGGGTCTTTTCTTGACTCTTAAAGTTGACATTTAAGCTAGGTTGGTGGGCCAGCTAACTCCCAGGATTCTCCTGTTTCCTCTCCCCAACACTGGGCTTGTAGGCACACATGACTGATTTTAATTGGTTTTTATGAGTTCCAAGGAAGTGAACCAGATCCACATGCCTGCACAACACATACTAGTACCCACTGAGCCATCTCTCCAGTTCTGTAAATGTATTTTAAAAATAGAGGTCATTGCTGCTGTGGGTCAGGTAGAAACATCACTGGTAGTAGAATAAATTTATTCAACCTTTTTGGCGAAATGTATGTTAAATTTTTAAAAGTTTACCTCTAACTTTAAAATTCCAAATATATTCAAAATATATCATATATGTATGTATATAGTTAATGAAAATATGCTTACTGAAATACTGGTCATAAGGAAAATATTTCAAATAGCCTACATGCTATACTCAGCGAGACTAAACCACATGCAAATAACTTACTGTTTATCCACTAAAGATATTGAAGTTCGATGTAATGTTCTATTAGTTTTTAAATTTTGCAAACAGTATTTTTGCATTTTGAAATAGTGCATACACAGAAACATATTCCATACACAGTTGAGGAGCAGGCAGTCTGCCTGCAACATCTGACACTGCACTAGTGTGACTCAGCTCACCTGGCTAATTAGAAAGGTCTCCTTCCTGCCTCGTCACTCTATGCAGTGCTTCCCACAGGTACACCCCAAGAATTCCTTTCCCAGGTCGAGGACTGTTCTTCTATCAAGGGTGTGAGTAGTTATGTTCCCGTTAGAACCTCCTAACAAGCTCTCAATATGTAATTGGTTATGTGTACTCTACTGGCCTGAATCTATATAAGCGTGTAGCAGGTTCTTACCTGGGTAAAGGGCTCCTTTGGTAGCTCCAAAGATGACAGGAACAAATTTCCTATTGCACTATCCTAATTTAGATGATATATTGCACTATATCATCCTATAGCATCTGTGTGACTTTTCACCCTGTGATCTCACGGCTGTGGGAACTATAGCTATTATATTCTACAATCGGGGGAAAAAGGAAAAGGGGTCAGTCTTCCCTTTTAAAGAGCTTGAAGGCTGTACATGATACTTGCAGTTACATCTCAATAGACAAAACTCAGTGAGGCAAGAGTGGCTAACTTTATGGTTTTTTAGCTGCATTCACTGTCATCCCGACAAATCAAGATCCTGAACTGAGGAAAAAGGAGGAAATAGAATATCGAGTGGTGATGAACACTCTGCCCCAAAGATACACGACACAGCATAAATGGTGGTTATATCTCGAAACAAACCATAGGTGACTTTATTTTACCTATCTATTCTATAAAACTATCTATTATATAAAAATTGGGTAAAGGAACTTATCACCAAGTCTGATGACAGATTCATTGATCCCTAGAACCCACCCAAGTTGGTCTTTGATTTGACATGCATGATAGCACATGTGAACTCATACCAATATAAAATATTTAAATCTTTTAAAATTAATTTTAAAAAACATTATTTTGCAAAGGAAAATCAATTCATTCTTCAACGTGAAGCTTTCTTCAGTTTGCCAAGTAATAGCCCATTTTGCCAACCGGTGCACTTTGGCAGATCTACCAAAAGATCACCAATGCCAAGTAATAGGTTCCAAATACAACTAACATGACATTCTCCTAGCTGGTGCACTTTGTCTGGCAGGTCTACCTAAAGATATCACCAAAGCAAAGCTCCTTAAAGACTTTGTAAAAGGCTGGATGCATGGTTCTGCAGTTAAAAAGCACCAGCTGCTCTTCTAGTGGGCAAATGGTGCATTTCCTAGCACCCACATGGTGGCTCAGAACTGCCTGTTACTCTAGTTCCAGTGGACCCAATGCCCTCTTCTGGCCTCTGTGGGCACCAGGCAAAACATTCATATACATAAAAAGACAAAACCGACTAATGTTTAAAAATACTTTGATAAAGTTTATCTTAGAAGTCAAAGAGAATCACATCCAAGCTATGACACACCATTGCCACATAGCATATCTAACTATCTAACACAGTGGTTCTCAACCTGTGGGTTGTGACCCCGTTTGGGGTCAAGCAACCCTTTCACAGAAGTTGCATATTGGATATTTACACTATGATTCACAACAATAGCAAAATTAGTTATGATGTAACAATGAAAATAATTTTGTGATTGAAGTGACAACATGAGGAACTGTATGTAAGGGCTGCAGCATTAAAATTGAGAACCACTAACATAGCTGGCCTTTCTTCATCAAAGTTTATCAGTCTTTGAACTATACTTTAAATTGGTTGAGATTGGCGGGGGGTCTTTTTGAGACAGGGTTTCTCTGTGTAACCACCATAGCTATCCTGGAACTTTCTCCATAGACCAGACTGGCCTCAGAGATCCTCCAGCCTCTGCCTCCTCTGAGACTAAAGGTGTGTCTCACCACTGCCAGGCTGGTTTTGATTCTTTAGTGTCCAATAGTTTGTCAAGTGCATTTATAAGCTTCTTGAAATTTTTCTCATCACAAGACCTCTTTATTTCTTCTGATCAAACTATAACCAGTGTTAGCAGATATTTCTCTAGAATGACCTTTCCTTGGCATTTCAAACATGATTATATTCAAGATATTACACTATTCTGTATACTATTTTAAATATTCATTACAAAAAATATTCATTCAATACAAATATTGTATTACAAACTCTAATTAGCTCATTAGTAAGATCCCCAAGCTTTGCTCTTCTATTCCCAGTATGTTACTGTACTGATAGCATAGTTAATGTTACTTGATGAATTAATGCATGGCTAAATAGTAAGAGATAACTAAAAACTAAGTGGAGCAACATTTTTTAGTTTATTTAGCAACTCTAAGTGGCAACTCTAACTTACTGTCATCCAGCCTTCGACAATGTTTAAGGGTTTTTGTCTTTTACTCTTTCCATACAAAAGAATCCTCTCCCTTAAATAACTGCAGCGAGAGCTTATGCCTTTGGACACATATTTAACCAAATATCACTGTTTTCTTATTTATAGGGCATTTGCTTTCCTCTCTACTCTCAGACCTCACTGGTATTGCAGAACCATTCCAGATCCAGCAAACAGCACTTGGGTAAAAAAGTACCCCATTGTGGAGGTAAGGTACAAAGTCACATTGGCAGCTAGTATAGTGCTAGTGATGACTACATCTAAGGAAATCCTCCCAGGAATAAGATTCTGCGGGTGAGCTGAGTTGATAATGAGTCATCACTGTTTTCTTCTGGACTCAAAAACAGTCCATGCATGAGAACTTCTGAAGCCCATGAGCTTAAGACCTACCAGGCTTTATGCCTCCATGAGCTTTCATGCCCCTCCTTACTTAACTTACTTCAAAAGGAAAAAGCAAGTTTGATCATTTGCCATTTGGAACAGCACCCTGTAAACTGACTGTTCCAAATACAGGCAAATGAATTTAACTTTCCCAATCCTGTGGGAGCACAGAACACAGGAGTTTTAATTTTTGTGGGAAGACATTGCATAAAGAAAAGGTATTATGGAAGAAATAGCTCAGCATAAAGTGAAAGAGCACTGCGGATAGAGAAGGGGCTTTGTCACTGCTTACAGGAGAAAGATGGGGTATCTCTGGAGAACTGAAAGTTGTGGCATCTAAAGGGCAAGAAGGAAAGGAAACCACATGCCAATCTTTCCTGTTGTTGTGAGCCCTGAAAGCCTTTTTTCAAGATTCTCTTGATTTACTTCCTTAAGTCAGAAGCAGTGACCCAGCCTCTGCTCAGAGGAACTGCTCCTAATCACCTGTTTTAATTTAAGTCACTGCAGTTCAGCATCTTTGCAATTGGTTCTGGAGGACCCTGCTTTCTGTTGCACACATGGTAATATGTGCATCTTGGGTAACTTGCCCAACTATCTGAGTACCAAGTGTCAGCATTTCACATTTTATTACTGAAGGGGAAACAATGTGAGTCAAATGCTTTTTACTTTTGTGTTGAAGCGTTTTTGAGCTAGTGTTTCTAGCTCAGATTGGTCTCAAACTCACAGATATCCTCCTGCCTCCCAAGTGCTGGGATTATGGGCATAATCCACCATGTCCACTTTTCATTTTCTTCCCAAGAACAGTCATACTTGGAGACTTCTTTCCATTGAGGGATTTTTGTTTCCATTAAATTACAATAGCAAGAATAATGACAATGATAGATGCATATTCACAATACACTATATTATGTATGTACTAGTTAAGTACATAATTATAGTGCGCCAATACTTTCTATGTAACCTACATATTATTTCCTATGTAAGCAGGCACTTTTAATTTCATATATCAACAATTTATTGGCAGCTATAAGTCATAGTATTATCCTGATTATTCAGATGAAGAAACTGAAGCAGAGAGCCAAATAACTTGCCCAATACTGTGATAAACAATGGGTCCTAAATTCATTTTCAAGCAGGATATGAAGACATTACACCTTACAACAGACCTTTAAACACAGGATGAGGAATATTTCTAGTGGCCCTTACCTCAGAGGTGAACAGACTCACCAGGGAGGTGTCCACACAATAGCCCTCACTGGATACAATCATCTATGGGAGTTCAAGGATAAATCACAAGGCCTCATAAGGTGCCTTGCTGGCATTAGAGAGGATTCAAGTACCAGGATTTGAATCAACTGAGCTTGACAGTCTAAGCCTAAACCACAATAGGAGGCAGCTCTGGGACGGGTGAAACACAGACCTTCACATTCCCTATGGACATTGACTGGGAAATAGAGGCAAACAGATGCTACAGGCTGGACAAAATGCCAAATAAGATATGCAAAAGTTTTGACAGTAAAGTAGCAGAGCTGGCACGTAAACACATGCCCAAAGTCACATGGCAGAAGCACATGTATCACAGCAATAAAGTACAAGTAAAACATGTATAAAGGAGAGACAAGACTTGGATATGCTTAACAGTTTTTAACTCACAAGTGCACATATGTATGTGCATATAATCCCTGAACAGGGCAGTCTAAAGCAGGAACAATGTGAGCTATCATTGAGTCTCACAAAAATAAATAAATAAAGTCAAAGTTTGAAACACTTGCTTAATGTAGTTTTCCTGGGTATGAGGGAGATGGCCTTTATAGAAGCCTGCCAAATACATAAGCCCATTATGGTGGCTGCCTCTGGAGTGAAGTTGAGAATAAATAGGGAGTCTTCTATTTGACCTATGAACTTTGCAAAAATAATCAATTTAATTGGAAAAAATAAGTAGCTTTTAGGAGCTGGAGAGATGACTCAATGGTTAAGAGCACTTGTTCTTGCTAGGGAGGACCTGGGCTCAGTTACTAGCACCCAAAAGGTGGCTCACAATTACTACCCCTAGGTCCGATGTCTTCTGTATTCTGTAGGTACTTCACACATGAGTTACAGTACATAGATGCAGGCAAAACATTCATACCCACAAAATAAAATTTATGAATACTCTTTATAAATTTAGTTGAAGACTTTGAGACAACCCCACAGCCCACATAGTTTGACCTCTACAGTGTTTCAAAAAAAAAACATATTGTACTTTTTTGTACTTGATTGAGGCAGAAAATAGAATTAGAAATAGATATACCTTAATGCTCTGAAGGAAAAGATCAAACTATAGAGGATCACTGGAATGCTGTTTTATACAAGCTAAAATTGGTGCCCATGGTGTTCCTGAACCATGAGGTTAAAGGAACCTTCCCTGACATTCTAGAAGCCAGCTCCAAGAATGTGCAGGGGAGTAGTCTGTCAGTACTGCCCCAGCAGCAGAACAGCTCACCTAGTAAAAAACAGTTTCTCCCATCCTGTTAATCTCTCCCAAATGTGACAGCCTTGCTTTGGCACAGCTGCCATGCATACATGCATGTTCCAAGGCAAACCTACATGCCAGGACCAGCTTGAGGATGATCAGGGGAGGACTGACTTTTAAAAGAAAAGATGGGGGGCTGGAGAAATGGCTCAGTGGTTAAGAGCATTACCTGCTCTTCCAAAGGTCCTGAGTTCAATTCCCAGCAACCACATGGTGGCTCACAACCATCTGTAATGGGGTCTGGGGCCCTCTTCTGGCCTGCAGGCATATACACAGACACAATATTGTATACATAATAAATAAATATTTAAAAAAAAAACAAAAAACGATGGAAGCCATTCATGGAAGTTTTCAATCTCATCACTCCTCTCTTGACACGTGCCATGCACCAAAAAGTGGCCAAATCAGAGGCTAATTACGCCAAGACCCTCTTGTACTACTTGCCATTTATTAAATGAGAAAACCAGGGGCAGAAAGAGACTGATCAAAATTCCCCACGACTATTAAAGCTGGGACTCATCCTCAGAACTTGCCAAACAGCTTACGTGTGGGTGACACTGAGAAGAAACTATGTGGAAGTGGGAAACATGCAAAGGAGGACTAGGGGCTGAAATCTTTTGATATAGGCCTAAGTGTAATGGCATGGAGCTCTACCTTGGGAAGCCCAGGCAAACTGTGTGGAACAGAGTAAGAGTAAGAAGAGCTGTAAGGCCTGGTAGGAGAAATGTTAATCAATTGCCAAGGACTTGAACTTGAAAACTGGCAGTACAATATATAAAGGAAAAAAAGACAAGGTAGTGCTAGTGACCAAAGAAATGTTGAGAAAATTAAGAGAAAAAATATCAAGACTAAAGGGAAAGATGAAAACCTGTTACAGGAAACCTATTCAAGCAAATGTTTAAAATGCCAGTCTGACAAGAACATTACCTTATCTGAAACCACTTAATTCTATCAAAGCCCAAACCCCTTAGCATGCCCTAAAGGCCTTAATGGCATGATGATGCTGCACTCGGGAGGCAGAGATCCAGGCTAGCCAGGATGCTGTCCTTAATAAAAGTCCTTCATAAGTAGCCTTGCCCATTTCTAAATCCTGCTTTTTCTAGTACTAACAGGGTTGGGGAAGTGACTCAGTAGTAAAGCACTTGCCTTAGCATGTACAATCCAGAGTTTGATTCTCAGAAATGAAGGGTGGGGGGCAACAAACCAGCAGGCTCAATATCAATTTTCCCCTACTAACTCCAATAGAGAACCCACCTCTCCAGACTCTCCTCTAGCTTTTCATCCCTGCCTCCATGCCCTTGTCACTAGAAGAAAAAAAAAATCAAATGGTATAGCTTGATTCCGAGACTAATTGTTAAGTTAAACAGTGAGTCTGTCCTTGACTGGATGGTGATAGTGGGGCATGGGTATATGGCTCTGGCCCCTCCAAAGTTGAAAGGTCCAGCTTCTCACCTGAATATGAGACAGGACAGGGTATGATGTTTTGAAAATCCAGAGTTGTCAAAGTAACCTATATATTCATTCTTCCTTCTCCCAGAAGACCCATCTATCCATGGACAATCTCTTGATGGCCTGGCCCACACCTGAAGAGCCTGAGCCCCTGATCATCAATGAGGTCCTTTACCAAATGACACCAGTCTTCAGACAACCCTACTGCCCCAAAAGACAAGGGATCATAAGTCACTCTACCCCCAAGGAAGACACAATATATATTGCCTCCAGTCCACTACCTACAGGAACTCTCACAGCTGACACAAGACAACTAGTGAATCTATACAAGATGCTAGGAAGGAGAGAACCTGACTCAAAACTGGGCAACCTCACCAATTCCTTGACAGTTGCCCCAGTGGACTACCTTTCCAGCCATGAAGGCTATTTACCCTCCAACATGGAAGACCTCTCTCCACATGAGGCCCCTCCAACTGATTCTTTAGAACTGGAGCACCAACACATCTCTCTTTCCATTTTTGCATCAGGTTCTCTTCGCCCACTCACCTTCTGTGGTGAGAGGCTGACTCTGGATCAGTTAAAGATGGGGTATGACTCCCTCATGAGTAATGAGGCTTGATGCCTAGAAAATCAGTGTATCCCATTAATATAATTACTCCAGTGGTCACCATCTTTGGTAGTATCGGGACAGTGCAGACAAGCTAGCTGTCTCTAGTTTCACCATAGGGACTTGCTGCCTTTGATACCTTGGGTCTAAAATTTCAGTCCACAAGAACTTGGACTTTGCCGTTTTATTTCTTTATATAACTGTGACCTGACTCCGCCCCCTCTTCTGTATCACCACTGGGTAAGTTAAGTGTCATTTTAAAAATTCTCCTTACCAAAAAGATGGAACTAAAGATCCAAAATCTTTTTTCTTAAAATGCCAAATCTAATTCTACCCCCATCCTATTCTCTACAGTGACTTTTCTGTATTTGGTATTTTCATTTAATAAAGTTACCTATTGCAATTCTGTACTTCCTTTCCTAACCTACCAAATTAGCAATGTGTCCATACAGCCCAGTCCTGCCACCTGTTTTCAGCCTTTGTTTCCTATGCAAGTCTGGAAGTTAAAGACGTTTGGTCAGCTTGCTCATAAACATCACTGCTTCCTGCTACTCTGGGAATTAAGTCTGGAAGAGTAGTTCTCAAAATATTAGGCTTTCCATTACATTTCTATTCTACCCTACTAACTACTGTCCAGTCATCAGCTTTGGCATCTCTGCACCCATCAAGTGTTCTTAGTTGATTGCCACGACAAGGATACCTTCCCAGAGGCCAGCCAGCCTATGTTACATACGGTATTGTTCAGTTTTCTCCTACTCAACTGCTTTTCTCCCTGCTCCCCGGCCCCCAGAAGATAGTGAAATCTTATCAAAGTTTCCCAACCCTAACAATGCCTCTTCCATGCTTTCCCTCATCAAGACTCCCATGTCACTTTGATCTACAACTTGGCAAAGTCTTTCCAGTACAGTACATGTCATCTGTCACCACTCCTGTTGGCCATTTCAGCTTGTTTGCTTTCCACCGGCTATTCTAGCACAAGCTTTACAAAGAACAAACAAAATCCACATAAGGGACTTTCACTTTTAAGGTGCATTAAGCAGTCTCTTTGCCCTATGAGAGAGCTCACCAAATGACAGAGCAACAGGTAAACTTTCCCAAGTAATTTTTACAATTTGCTTGACTCCCAGATAAAACTCCAAGTTTCAAGTCTTTCATCCCTTGGTATTTTCAAATTCTAAAATATATTCCACCAATCTACTTTTTAATTCATAAATGAACCGAAATACCAGTGTACAACACTAAGGGACATGGGAAATCTTGGATGTTTTGGTTTTATTTTGAAGGTGTGGGAGTGAAATCCAGGAGTTTGTCAAACTGTGTCCAGACCTCAAGTTCAGGTAGGAATTCTCAAACTGTCCTGAAATTTCCCAAAAGCCAGGTGTTTCATCCTACTCTTATCTTTCAGGTTAAGTGGAACGTCAAACCATCTCTTACCCTCTCCCCACTAGCTCTAACCCTACCACCATTTTTCAGCTCCCTTTAATAGCTTCAACTACAGTTCACCCATGATGTATTGGAGCAGGGGTTTAGAGAAAGAAAGAAAAAAGTTCTAAGTAGGGTCTGTTCTTGAGTCACCAGAAAGTTGCCTCCTGTTCCAACAGCAAAGACCAAGCAAGCCCTCCCAAGGTTTGTTTTCATCCTAGCTTGCAGACTCATGTCCACTTTTTCTTTATGAAAGCTTTACTTGAAAAGGTAGAACTTCCAGAATAAAGCATTTTCAGATAAGAGCTTCATAGAAAAACCTTCCTTATTCCCTAAAATAGAAACGCAATTCAGACTAAAACAGATATAGCAGCAGCCTAACACATTTAAGAACTTGGGTTGGATTCCCCGGCAACACGAGGTAAGGGAGGCTTTTCAATGAGAGTGATGGAAAGAATCAAGTTGGAATTCACAGCTTACACCAAAATAAACATACAATAAAACTACTATGAAACACAAATAGAAAATGGGTTCCGTAATAAGGCTCTCGTACAGATAAGTATGAAAGGCGGCACTTCGGTAACACGAAGTACATAATTGTGGTCAACTGTAATTAAAGAAATGCAAACTAAGTACTACTTAAGTATTTTCACCATATTAGCAAAGAATACAGAACAAATAAGCCAGTATTAATCAGAGCATCTGGACAATATTCAATAAAATTCTAATGGTCAACAACTCAATTTTCATCAACATAGCCAAGAGCAGTTTAGTATCTTTAGAACACAGTATTTCTCAACAATGAGTTAAAATGGTGGTCCTTTGAAACCTAGTGTTTCTGTATAATGAAAATACTGTAGAGTTCAAGGAATTTGACCCTATATAATTTTTAATTCTAAACAAAAGCTAACTAAACTGCATTGTGCCACTGGCTTCTGTGTTACACTTTCTTTCTAGTAGTAGCAATAAAACTCGTGGTCTTGTGCATGCTACCAAACAGCATGTAGGACTTGCCTTTCACATATTGTTATCCCTAAAATTAAGATAGGGCATAAAACTGATGAAAAACATACAATATAGACAGAGCAGTGGTTTAGAGCTATTTGCCCTTGCAAAGGACACAGGTTCCACTCCCAACACAAAGATAATGGTAGCTGTTCCTCTATGACTAGAGCATGCATGGTACTACACATACTTAACATGCAAAACACTCATAACCACATAGGATGGCTTAGAACCGCCTGTTAAGTCTGGCTGGGGGGAGAACACAATGCAATGCCTGTGCTTTCCACACTAAGTGAACATGCCCAAATAAGTACATTGGATCTGCCTGTGTAGACTCAAATACTATTGGGACCAACTTCTATGTCTGCTTTAAATTGGTACCATAAATCATGGACTAGCACTGAAGGAAGCCATGGCATAATTGAAGTGAAAGGCTGCTTACTGACTTGTTCTCAGCACTCCAAACTCCTGCACACAGCCCATTAAACTATGAACATGTCCACAGTCTTCCCCCAAAGCAACAAGGCCTGGTCTGTCACAGCAACATTTCACTGTAAACATCCTAGTTTATTTTGTTGCTGTGATAAAACCCTGACCAAAGGCAAACTTGAGAGTAAAGGGTTTGTCTTATACAGTCCAATCACTGCTCATCCCATTACTGAAGAAAAGTCAGAACAGGACCCAAGAGGCAGGAACTGAAGCAAGACACCATGAAACTGTTCACTGTTGTTTTAAAAAAAAAAAAAAAAAAAAAACACAACCTAGGAATACAGGTATGACAGCTCCACACCAATCATTAACCAAGAAAATGTCAGCATAGATCTGACTAATATGAGCAATTCCCCTCTTCCCAGACAACTCTGCTTGTGACAAGCTGACAAAACCAAACTTATCGCACTGATAAAATAAACCATGCTTTTTTCCTTGGGAGATGTGGAAAGCCGGCTTTGAAGGTAGGTCCTTGCTATGTAACAAAACTAGCCTTCTGCTTATTACTTTTAACTCAGTTTCAAGTATCGCCAACCCTAGCACGCCTTTTAAACACTATTTAGCTAAGAAGATTGCCCCCCACACTCCTAATTTTACCCAATTTCTACATTTTGAAGTATGGCTTAAGTTATTTAAGTCAAAAAGACATGTCTTAATTTTGTGCCATGAAAAAGCTTTTCAAAGTCAGTAAAAAAAAAGTTTTTTCTTTTCACTCTAGTTATCAAAACTACTTTGTGGTTACTATTTCAGAAAATGGATATCCAGTAACTCTAGACAACTGATCTCATAAACCTCTCACAAACCCTCAAGAATATTTTCACTAGAACACCAAGTCCAGTGCAGTGGCTCATGCTTTTAATCCTACAACTCAAGGCCAGCATGGTCTTTGTTTACATAGTTCCTGGCCAGCCAGGAACAGACTGCAACCCTGTATTTAAAAACTGTATAAGTACCTTAAATACTTAAAGACCCTGTTAATAATTCATTTCCTAATCACCCCTTTCACTAATATTCACACAGAAGCAGAAATAACTTATTCCATCACAACAAAGACTTCTGACCAATTTGTGTTCCCTCAAAACTGCAGTAAACACTGGTTTCCCTCAACCTCGGACAACTCAACTTTTAGGTTCAATTCCTGTAATCAGAAAAATTGCCGTGTTTCTATCTCTTCCACCTTTCTCAGGGAGGTGATTACTTTAAAACTGTACTTAACTCTCAATCAAGTGACCAATGAAGCTGAAAAAAGAAAGCATCCATGCTCTCCTGTAACTACAAAGTGCTGGTAAAGCTTCGCAGTCAAGTTTACTGGAAATGTCCTCTACTTTAGAAAAGATTACCTCTACTCCATACCTTTTAAAATGAGATCATGGAAGCTATACCTATCAATACTAATAAAAATTAACCAAGATTCTTTTTGATATAGTGACAAAGTATCACAGGCTTTTGAAGGCATAATAAACTGTTACAAACAAAACACAGTAATTGAGGCACATACTACATAACTGAGATTATGATTTACTATTCCACCTCGACGCCGACAAAAGGGCAATGAACTAACTGGTCAGGTCTTCCACACAGCAAAGTTGTATGTTAACACACAAGGAAACCCTTCATAAATACACTTAAAGGGGTATATGAAATCAAGCTGAAACTAATAAAAATTCTGAAATTCAGAAATATGCAATAGAGCTGCCAGTTACAGTAGTGCTTATCTATAAGCCGCTCAAAAAACCAAGGCTGGAGATGCCCAGTTTCAATCCTGAGGACTGTCTCTAGAAAAGAAAACACTCAAATCTCATCAAATTGCCTATCTTTAAAGAGTTATTTAATTCATAAATCATGGAGATCTAAGCATTTTCATGTATGTAATGGTATAACACTATCACACACCTTATTAAATCTAATTTTTTATTTATTACTAAATGCTGAATTATTAAAAGAGCCCCGTCAAGAACTTCGACACAAACTGCCACCAAACCTAACATTAAATCTCTGTGGATTCAAAATATAAAAGAATCTTTATGTGTACTCAAAAATATAGGGAAAAATTAAAAAAATTGTCTCACTTGGTACTCACTAGCTAGAAGCATTTAGTACCTGACAAAATCCTACTCAAATAAATTGACTTGGAGTTTACAGATTTTTATGTGTATGAAAATAAATTTCAACAAATAAGACATTACTAAATTTTAGAAAGAGCAATTATAACCCATGTGTTGTAAACTTTCACCCAATGCAAGCTACAATATTTTGCTTAAAAACAGCAAAATTAAAGCAGGAGTTCCAATTCCAGCTCTTATGAGATCTAATATCCTTGTCTGGATTGAATGGGCATTTACACTCTGGCATGCTCAAAGGCACTGACACAGACACACTCGCATAAAAAAAAAAAAAAAACTAGCAGATATTGCCTCTACAGACTTTTGACCATGGATAAGTGACTACCAGATAAGACATCATACCCAACCACACTTTGGACTAAAGTGACAGATAGTAGTATGACTTAATGGACATATAGAGGTAAACTTTTATTTTAAAGGAGCTTTTACATTCTGGCCTGGGATGATCAGGAACAGCAGTCAGTCAGGAAGGGTATAGCTAGCAAAACCTATTCACACTTCAGAAAGCTTGACAAGGTAGAGGAATGCTTGGTGGCAGTGCATGTGTCTAGAATACACAAATCCCTAGCATTTCAAATAAACCTTTAAAAACACCTGTCGACTGGTTTTGCCAATGCAGGTAATTACTAAGGCCATTCAATAAGATAATACTTGACTGTCTTGTTATTAGACACACTCTTCAAAGCTTACTAGTAGTCGGGTTTGTGGGTTCTTAGTTAATGTAGATACGACATTCAGATTGAATATTTACAAAGTAATCTCACTACAATCACAAAGGTTTGGGCTAGAATATATTTCCTAAACTTTTCCTTACTCTGGCGCTGTGGCTATAGCTCAGCATATTTGTCCAGCACCAATAACCAGCACTAAAGTAGTGGGGATAGGGAAGCAAAACGGCATGCATCATAGGTATACTATACCAGTTAGCTCACTGTTGGGTCGCCTGTCCATAGTTGTGCCTGCTTTATCTTACCTTCAAAGTCAACATCAGTAATGTTCTGGCAGCTTCTCATTTTTAATTTTTAATACCTGGTTTCTTCCACCTGCTAATACTCTGAAGATGTTTTTAAAAAACAACAAAAACCACTTACACTTCACTTGCAAACTAAGTATAACATTTTTTTCTATTTCATCAATCATCTTTAGTAATTATAAAAATAACAATCAGAAGGAATATGTAATAATCTCTCCTCAAACCCATATCCAAAATAAACCAAATATAGTTACAGCTCTGGAAATTACGTGCCTTGAACTGAATAAAATGAACTGTAGTACCTGCTGGTACATTTAAGATCTCTGAAAAACTCCAAATAGTATTCAACTAATAAACTATATCCTCCCTTCAATCCAAGCTGGAACTATCCTAATGCCATTTATATTTAAAAGTATTTAAGACAACTATTATATCCGCTCTTGAAATTACTAAATTATCCAACTTTGCCATTAAGACAGTTATTTCTCGCAAATATAGGACTCAGCAGGTTCAAATTAAAATCGCACATTATCTAAACATTCGAAATCTTAAAAGTAGAATCTTGACAGTGCAGAGATCAAGAAAAGGGAAGCCAAGAAACATACAAAGGGGCTCCCATGTGATTGCTTTTATATCTTTTAGAAAATGAGCATGAAAATAAATTGCTCTTCTTAATAAACAGAAAGTCTACGTTTGGTTCTTGACAAAAAGTGGACCTGAAAGGAAATTCACAGGTATCAGACAGAAACAGACCTACCTCAACCAATTCAACCTACTTTGAAAGCATGCAATAATCTTGTAAATGCCACTATATGTTTTTTGGTGATAATGACTCAGGAAGTAAAACCGTGTTTCTAAGAGGTGGTGTTTTATACATGTTGCTGGAAAATGGGATTTATAAAGATGTTACTATTAAAAAGTGAATTAAGATACTTGAAAGTTTAAACATACTGACTTAATGGTGCGTATGCTGCAGTCAAAGGACCAACAAGTCCACACGAACTAACCCTTACCTTACAAAGGTGTCTAAACATTTGAAGCCTTGGTACAGAACACGCGCAGCATAAGTATCAGCACAAGTCTATTTTTAAAAAATACCTTCTTTCCAAGCTGCCAGATTTGCTGGCAACCGTAAGTGCAATTAAATGAGTAACTAAATGACCTATACAATATCTTTTAGAGGTGTACATAAAAAAACAGTTATCTAACTAGGAAATATAAGATTGAAATATCCGTTATTTCTAAAATTACAACAGAGATTTGAAAAGAAAATACTAACAATTGATAAGTTTTAAAGCTTTGAATAAAATTCCTCCCCTGGTTAATTAATAAATGTGAATA
This sequence comes from Chionomys nivalis, assembly GCF_950005125.1. Classification (NCBI taxonomy): domain Eukaryota; kingdom Metazoa; phylum Chordata; class Mammalia; order Rodentia; family Cricetidae; genus Chionomys; species Chionomys nivalis. Next base: position 83,457,606 of record NC_080086.1, read on the forward strand.
AAAATATCCTTGAAAACTTGTTTTCTGATAATTCTATGTACGTACTTTTAACAAGCGATGATGCTTCTGTTCAAAGAATCCATTAATTACCTAATTTTCTAATGAAGGAAACGGAAACTGATACTTAACACTTTCTGTGAAGCATTTATCTATCCACCCAGGACAAAATCATAAACAAGACTTGTATTTTATGTATGGTGTTGCTGTTCCAACCTAAAAGTAAAGCTGGTTTTGAAATACAAGATAGTTTTCCATCTCAGCAAACTAACCAATGAGTGCCCTTTGGTTTTTATAAATCAATAAGAGACTGTTAATTACAGATAACCATCTTGATTTTGGGGTCTTTCATACACAAAGACCAAATGGTCAAACTCTTATTTTACACAAGTTTAACTATTAGATATTAACCAAACTAATTTACCCTATCCGCCTTGTTAGAGGGAACATAAACCCACCCACAGAACTATTTCAATGAACACAGACTGTGTCTCTAACAAGTAACTTACACAAGCTCCAAAAGCAGTGTTTAGTTTTACTTTTAAAATGGAGAAGCCATACGTTTTAAAAGTAAATATAAGTCAATCAGGTATAATTTTAACCTAATAAACCATGCATGAGCCAAGAGTTAATAAACCAATGTGTTTTGAGTTTCTTCAAGTACTGATAATTCTGTATAAAGATTTAGTATATATCAGCTATCATAAGATGTGAAAAACAAAATTTCAACTCCCAAATAAAAATATATAGTTAAAATACACAGTGGTTAGTATTCCACGCAGCATAAAATCTGGTAAATCAGAAGTTTACATGTCCCAGCTGACCATGTGTGAAAATGCAAAGCAGATATTAAAACCAGTATTTTGTCTAATATTTAAAACCAGCTTGTAATTGAGGGAACATCTAAATCCTTAATTAAAAAAACACAAATGAAGTGAAAGCTTTAAACTGGTACACACTGTTCACACCTATATTTCAAGTTTGGAAATGCATATTTGCAAGCAGCAATACAAAAGTATTCATGAAGAATGCATAATCTCTGAAAATTATGAAAACATCCCTGCTACCAATACATTTCTAAATACAAAACTGACTAACATATTTGTTACTTCTGTGTAGCTAGAGAAGTTCGTTTTCAAAACAGATAAAATTCAGTCTTTAGGTGTGAATGGTATGAATGACAGTCTTTTTTTTTTTTTAATTCTTAGTTGTTTGGGATCCTTAAGCATGCAAAAGCTTTGAACAGGAGGGTCCACAAAGGAACCAGTGTTGTATTATGGCATCCAGTTAGGCCAGAGCTGGGAATGCCTCTGGGTCATCTACATCAGGAGCAGAAGCACTTGACTGAGGAGAAAAACAAAAAACAAAAAATTAATCACAATTTTCAAATCTTAAAAAATAGCCTACTAGCCTATATTTGGACACTGAATTCTGAAAAGTCTTCAGGTTAAAACACATAAAAATAGATCGAAGCTTTTACTTTAAAAGTAAAATTATAAATCAGATTAAAACTATGCACACACCTGCAATGTTTCTCCAGTTTAATTATCTGACATGTGAGGGATCAGGTGCGGAGCTTATTATATATTACTGAGTCAAGTGTTCTACCACAGATTGATACATTTCCGCACACCCCCCCTTAGACAAGATTTTTGCCAATCTCAGCACTTGGACAGCAAAAGTCACTTGGCCTACAGTGAGTTCCAGGACAGCCAGAGCTGTCTCCCCCAACACCAAAAAAAAGAGAAAAAAAAATAAAAATGCATATACCATAAATTCAGTATTCTATGGTTCAATTTACAAAGTGGACATTATAGTTAATCCCTAATATTGTCAACAGGCAATTCTGAATTCCAATTCCTTGGGCATCACTCAAAACCCTCATGAAGAACTTGTCTGAGAGCCAGACATGGTATAAAGACCTACAGTCACACACAATCCTTTAGGAGAGTGAAGCCTGATGGCAAATTTGGGAACAGTCTGGTAGAGCACCCATTTAAGAGAGATAGACTGACAGAGATAGGCAGGCAGAGAAGAGAGGATAGAAATTACATGTCACTCTTACATCATGGCATAGACTAGTGTTTCAGGAAAAGTAGCAATCCAAAGAATTTTCTATACCTCAATTTACTCAGTAGTGAGAATAACCCCAAGCATAAAGAAATTATATCAGTATACAAAAAAACCTAACACAACAGCCGGACAAGCACAAATAAGAACTCAATAGTATGGTTAATTCACCTCATTGGCAGCACTACTATAATCATTAAGGTCCTTTAAAACAAAGAGAACTAAGGCCAAGTGTAGTGCATGTGTTTTTAATACCAGCACTCCACAGCAGATCAAAGAGTTCAAAGACAACCTTGGCTACTTAGTTCAGAGTTCCAGGCCTGCTGGAGCCACAGATTAAAACTGTAGCAAAATGTTGTTTCTTGAAAAATAAATCACTTCTTTCTTTGTTCTGTTTATCCCCCACACCCTTCAAACATATCCAGCCAGCAACCTCTTACAAGTTCTAAATTACATAAAACAGAAAAACACATCTTAAAATCACCTTATCAGTCCTGCTGCCACGGTTTGGACGTCCACCACGCCCACGTCCACCACGTCCTCCCCTGCCACCACGTCCTGGGCGGCCTAGGTCTCCAAAATTGATCTCCAGTTGAGACGTTATATCATTTGCTGGCTTCCGGAAATGATGATCCATAACCGAATCTTCAGCATGAGCCTAAAATGATAATTACTATTAAGTAATGGAAAAAAATTTCTAAATGTACTTTCTCTTTAAAAGACCAACTATCAATTCTGTACTTTGTGTGAATGAATATATCCACTTCTAGCTCTACAGGTAATAAATTCATCTGGGGGTCAAGTAGAGACTTTGAAATAAGAATTCATTTCCCTTATCACAAATTTCTCTCAACTGCAGGCAATAACCTCAGAACCACCCCACTATTTGTCACACAGATATGAAATAAATCAGTTAAGCCCATATTAAAATAAGTATTCACATCACAAAGGCACAATAAATTTATGAGCCCAAATATGTAACTTGATAAATAACATAGTCAAAGTTCCAATTTTTTCAGAAGCAATTATGTACTTTATAATTTTCATATCGTATCTTACCTTGCATGATACAGCAAGCCAATATTTGCAGAGGATACTAAAACTCAGAAGATGCCTGAAACCACAGTACCAAACCCACACTATGCTGTTTTTCTTTTTTTTTAAAACATATATTATTTATTTAACTTTATTTTATGTGCATTGGTATGAAGGTGTCAGATCCCCTGGAACTGGAATTACAGACAGTTGTGAGCTGCCATGTGGGTGCTGGGAATTGAACCTGGGTCCTCTGAAAGAAGCAGTCAGTGCTCTTAACCACTGAGCCATCTCTCCAGCCCCTATGCTGTTTTTCTATATGAGCTATTAGTTAACTAATGGTAAAGTAGCATTCACAAGGCAGATGCAGCTTTAATTTGGTTAATTCGTACACTGAAAGACAGTACAGGAAGGGCACTGCTAAGCTCTTACCACACTTTTAAGAACAGCATGCAATTTAAAATTATGAATTTCTACAGCTTTCTTTTTAATATTACAACTAGATTTCAATGGAAACAGCCAGAGCCTAGGTAAATCTTTTTTACATTAACATAGGCGATTTGTTATTTTAAATGGAAATTCCTACATTAATTTTTATTCTTCAATCAGGATTCCACCTATATTGATCTACTCATGACACTAGCAATTTTTTATCTGTAAGAAATGAAATAAAAAATTCATTCTAACTTTTAAAAAAATGGAAATACTTTTCTATTAATGGCATATATTGTCAATAGTTGTTAAACCAATAGATTTTTTTTTTTTTTTTTTTTTTTTGGTTTTTCGAGACAGGGTTTCTCTGTGGTTTTTGGAGCCTGTCCTGGAACTAGCTCTTGTAGACCAGGCTGGTCTCGAACTCAGAGATCCGCCTGCCTCTGCCTCCCAAGTGCTGGGATTAAAGGCGTGCGCCACCATTTTAAGTTTTAAATTGTTTTATCTCTTTATAAGAATATATATATTAAAGTTAATCTAGATCTGTGTCAGAAAAAAATCATTCAAATGAAACAAAATGTATTTTTAAGACCTGACATTCAAGACAATTTCCTCATTTATATTTTTTATGGAGTAAATATTAAAAACCATCCCTTCTCTAAACTTAGAAAACCAACTATTTAACC